>NC_142463.1:61488979-63988979 GCF_049115385.1 Moschus berezovskii
CACACAGCGACATGAGAGTCCTATCCCTTGAAGGCTCTTGGCTCTCCAGTTTCTTTCTACTGCTGCCCACATCGCCAAAGTCCAGAGTAGACTGTGCATTCATGAGTGCTGTGATAAATGGAAGAGAATGAGAGAGTTAAGAAGTGAAACGTAGATACATTAGGTAGGTAGGTAGACAGATAGATAGATTGATAGATAGATATGGATAATATACTTATTTCTCCTAGACACCATCTTTTCTTGAATACTTGCCCAGACCATAAGAGGTCAGCATCATTAGCACCATTTACAAATGAGAACCCAGAGTTGATAAATATCCTAACATAGCCACTAAAAGCTTCTATTCCATCTGCCCCAAGCACCTCTATAAACTTATCTCCTATTCCTCACTTCTTCATTTGTTCTGCTCCAGCCACGCCCTTAGAGTGTATGGTCCTTTAACCTAGGTATTAGCTAAACTTCTAATGTGTTTTTCCATCATCCTCTGAGGCAGCCACACTGTTGGAAGGCAAGAACAGTGCCTTTTCCCCATGGCATGCCCAGAGGTAGATTAGTATCTGCTATCAATTAGGCATGTGATACATAGCTCTGAAGTAGAGTGAACGAATCAATGATTGGACCAATCAATCTCTTTAGATTATCTGGGAACATTCAAAATTGCAAAACAAAAAGACTAAGATTCATTATAAACTAATACTTCACATGATTAAAATATGAAGAATGATCCCTTAGATATACCTATGATTAGAACATACCATGTTAAAAATAAAATTAGAAAAATTGAACAATTTATATTTTTATAATATATGTAGAATTAATCTATTAGGGTAAGCACTATATTTATTTACTTAGTATACCTACAAGTCATAAAGTTGACAATACAGGAGTATAAATTCACTTATATTTTGTCCTAAATACTAATTACTTTTATGTATGAAAATCTCATTAAGAAACACTATGTTAAAAGAATAAACTGGCAAGGCCCTCCTCTACCAGATTAAATGTATAATAAAATATTTTAAATGACATTTATTGCATCAATTTTTAAAAATAAAGCTAGAGAAAGCTGCTCATATAACTTAATAGCCCCAAACCTTACTCTTTTTACTTTTCTAGCATATTTCTCCAGTAATATATTTTGCATTCGTCTGCTAAAATATCAGAAAATAATACCTACAGGAATAAAATAAAGTTTTCAGAATTAAAGGGGAAGCAGTAAATGTGCAATGTGTTACATAAATTTCAGTTTAGCACATGGTATATTATATTGAGTTTTCTGCCACACAGTGGGTTTCAAGAGCTTGGAAAATAAAGTCAGCATAATTCCCTTTTTGAGAGGAGTCACTTTAATATTAATCAAATGACAGTTATTGAGCTCTGATAGTTCTAAGTATTGAAAAAAAAAATCAGAGAAGATCCTTTTTTTTTTCATCCACTTATGAACTGTAGGTTGGTGATAAGGAGCAAGGAAATCTATTTCCTCAGCCAAAGGTTAATGTTTTAGTTTAGCTAAGATGTAGATATATATGTCTTTTTAAGTATTTTACCAACATCCAAATTCCAAGAGGTTGAAAAAAAATGTAATGAAACCTTAGATCCTTAGCAAAGAAAGACCTAAGGATTTATATTAAATGTAACAATCAGTTCAGTTCAGTCGCTCAGTCGTGTCTGACTCTCCGCAACTCCATGAATCACAGCACGCCAGGCCTCCCTGTCCATCACCAACTCCCGGAGTTCACACAAACTCATGTCCACAGAGTCAGTGATGCCATCCAGCCGTCTCATTCTCTGTCGTCCCCTTCTCCTCCCGCCCCCAACCTTTCCCAGCATAAGAGTCTTTTCCAGTGAGTCAACTCGCCGCATGAGGTGGCCGAACTATTACAGTTTCAGCTTTAGCATCAGTCCTTCCAATGAACACCCAGGATCGATCTCCCGTAGAATGGACTGGTTGGATCTCCTTGCGGTACAAGGGACTCTCAAGAGTCTTCTCCAGCACCATAGTTCAAAAGCATCAATTCTTCAGCGATCAGCTTTCTTCACAGTCCAACTCTCACAGCCATACATGACCACAGGACAAACCATAGCCTTGACTAGACGGACCTTGGTTGGCAAAGTAATGTCTCTGCTTTTTAATATACTATCAAGGTTGGTCATAACTTTCCTTCCAAGGAGTAAGCGTCTTTTAATTTCATGGCTGCAATCAGCATCTGCAGTGATTTTGCAGCCCCCCAAAATAAAGTCTGACACTGTTTCCACTGTTTTTCCATCTATTTCCCATGAAGTGATGGGACCAGTTGCCATGATCTTTGTTTTCTGAATGTTGAGCTTCAAGCCAACATTTTCACTCTCCTCTTTCACTTTCATCAAGAGGCTTTTGAGTTCCTCTTCACTTTCTGCCATAAGGGTGGTGTCATCTGCATATCTGACGTTATTGATATGTCTCCCAGCAATCTTGATTCGAGCTTGTGCTTCTTCCAGCCCAGCGTTCCTCATGATGTACTCTGCATATAAGTTAAATAAGCAAGGTGACAATATACAGCCTTGACACACTCCTTTTCCTATTTGGAACCAGTCTGTTGTTCCATGTACAGTTCTGACTGTTGCTTCCTGACCTGCATACAGGTTTCTCAAGAGGCAGGTCAGGTGGTCTGGTATTCCCATCTCTTTCAGAATGTTCCACAGTTTATTGTGATCCACACAGTCAAAGACTTTGGCATAGTCAATGAAGCAGAAATAGATGCTCTTCTGAAACTCTCTTGCTTTCTCCATGATCCAGCGAGAGACGCCGGCCCCGGCGCAACCGACCACGCAAAGAAGCTCTGCCGAGAGGAGCTACCCCACGTCCAATAGGCGGTGGCTGTGCGGGCACAGGAGGGCCGAGAGGAGCCACTCCACGTTCAAGGTCAGGAGGGGCGGCCTTAAGGAGATATTCTTCGTCCAAGGTAAGGAACAGGAGCTGCATTTTGCTGGAGCGGCTGTGAAGAGATTTTCCACGACCTAGGTAAGAGAAACCCAATTAAGACGGTAGGTATTGGGAGGGGTCATCAGAGGGCAGACACACTGAAATCATAATCACAGGAAACTAGTTGATCTGATCACATGGACCACAGCCGAATGTGGTCCACTGGAGAAGGGAATGGCAAATCACTTCAGTATACTTGCCTTGAGAACCCCATGAACAGTATCAAAGGGAAAAATGATAGGATACTAAGTGAGGAATTCCCCAGGTCGGTAGGTGCCCAGTATGCTACTGGAGATCAGTGGAGAAGTAACTCTAGAAGGAATAAAGGGATGGAGCAAAAGCAAAACCAATACCCAGTTGTGGATGTGACCAGTGATAGAATCAAGGTCCGGTGCTGTAAAGAGCAATATTGCATAGGAACCTGGAATGTTAGGTCCATGAATCAAGGCAAATTGGAAGTGGTCAAACAGGAGATGGCAAGGGTGAACATAGACATTCTAGGAATCAGTGAATTAAAATGGACTGGAATGGGTGAATTTAACTCAGATGACCATTATATCTACTACTGTGGGGAGGATTCCCTTAGAAGAAATGGAGTAGCCATCATGGTCAACGAAAGAGTCCTAAATGCAGTACTTGGATGCAAACTTAAAAACGACAGAATGATTTCTGTTCGTTTCCAAGGCAAACCATTCAATATTACAGTAATCCAGGCCTATGCCCCAACCAGTAACGCTGAAGAAGCCAAAGTTGAACGGTTCTAAGAAGACCTACAAGACCGTTTAGAACTAACACCCCCAAAAGATGTCCTTTTCATTATAGGGGACTGGAATGCAAAAGTAGGAAGTCAAGAAACACCTGGAGTAACAGGCAAATTTGGCCTTGGAGCACGGAATGAAGCAGGGCAAAGGCTAATAGAGTTTTGTCAAGAGAACGCACTGGTCATAGCAAACACTCTCTTCCAACAACACAAGAGAAGATTCTACACATGGACATGATGGTCAACACCGAAATCAGATTGATTATATTCTTTGCAGCCAAAGATGGAGAAGCTCTATACAGTTAGCAAAAACAAGACCAGGAGCTGACTGTGGCTCAGATCATGAACTCCTTATTGCCAAATTCAGACTGAAATTGAAGAAAGTAGGGAAAACCACTAGACCATTCAGGTACGACCTAAATCAAATCCCTTATGATTATACAGTGGAAGTGAGGAATAGATTTAAGGGACTAGATCTGATAGATAGAGTGCCTGATGAACTCTGGACGGAGGTTCGTGACATTGTACAGGAGATAGGGACCAAGACCATCCCCATGGAAAAGAAATGCAAAAAAGCAAAATGGCTGTCTGAGGAGGCCTTACAAATAGCTGTGAAAAGAAGAGAAGCGAAAAGCAAGGGAGAAAAGGAAAGATATAAGCATGTAACAATAGCCTATTCTAAAACTTTTTTGTTTAGTCACTAAGTCATGTCCAATTCTTTGTGATCCTTTGAACTGTAGCCCCCCAGGCTTCTCTGTCCATGGGATTTCCCAGGTAAGAATACTGAAATGGGTTGCTATTTCCTTCTCTAGGGGTATCTTCCTGACCCAGGGATCAAACCTATGTCTCCAGCATTGCAGGCACATTCTCTACCACTGAGCTACCAGGGAAGCAGACCTATCACAATGTGATAAGTTTTGGAAAATTTCTAAAACTTGTTTCATTCTTTTTTTCTTTCTTTAAGATCAAAATGAAATTCTCCTATTTAAATAAGTGGTATGAACAGTCCAACTAGACAGCTAATGTGATGCCCTGTTCTTCTTTTTGACCAATTTCTCACCTTTGAAACCAGTGATCTAAATTAAAGTCCTATCTTTGCAATCAGCAAAGTTATCTACACAATCTTCAAAATGTGACTTTGGTTTAACCGAGTTTCTATGAGTTTGTTATTATTATTGAAAAGACAATAATCTCCATTAACTCTGGAAAATACTAATGTCATGAAAATAGCAAGACTGATTTTTCTGGATATTGAAAAAACACTGGTGCTGCCATGTGCACCTATTGGAAAGACAGCCAAGTTTTTAACCTAGATCAATTCAAAGCAAAAATCAATAAAAATAGGAAAATAGGAAGAATGATGAAATTCTAAAGTCTAGCACACACATTAAACTCCATTGTATTTCTTTACATCATCACAGTAATGGTCTCAAAAATATGCTATTGGCTCAAACAACCAAAAAGTTTTCTTTTTTTTAAGTTATGAATGATAACTTCTATTTTCTCATTTCCATCTTCCAGTTCCAAATGATCATGCATTTCTAATTTTACTCATTAAAAAATATTTGTGCTTTAAAAAGATCATGTTAACTTCAAAAGCAATGATACAGGAAAGCTCTGAGAAAGATATTAATATCAATATAAAGTTTATAATTCACCTTAATTTATCAGCTGTCTTCAACTCTCACAAGTTCTAAAGGATTATTTTGTTAGTGTTTCATAGAACACTTGATTAAAAATTTGTAGAATTAGACCTAGCAGAAAAAGTTTGAATTGTGGAAACTTCTAGTATTTTTTTTCTCAAATATCATATGCATTGAATTCTTTCTATACATTTTCAGATGACATAGAAATGGAAAATCTTTCTAAGGTTTACTGTAGTTCTTCTCTCAAAGGGCTTTTTGCAAAGAATACACATGTTGCATTTATACCTCAAATTAGAGATTTTAAGTTCCCCTGCCTAGTCAATTATAAGACCCTTGGCCTTCCCAGAGAACACATGCTCTTGACTTTGCAAAGGTCTGAGTCAACAGCTTGTTGAGCTTTGAAGAACCTCGGCCTTTTTTGCAGCTGGGGTTTTTTCTCCTTTTGCATGTTCCAGGACCACTGCTGGTTTTCATTCATCTCCATTCAGCAGGCTTCAGGTGACATTTTGGGTCCCGGAAACATAATGCGTCAGAAGATAACTGTAGCTTCCTACTGTGTTGTTATTGTTTCCTTTGTCAAGAGGTGAGTGAGCACAAACATCTTCCAATTGCTCTGATTTTCAGACAGGTTCAGATCTACTGAGCCATCACTGATGCACACGCCTATACCATTTAGAAACACTTGATACAGCTTTCAGAGGTGATTTCTAAGTTAGATCCTATACAAATAAAGATACTCTCATTTATCCTTTTTTTCCAGGAGAGGGATAGATCTCATGTCTTCCCCTTGGTTTACTCTTGCTCAGTATAAAAGGAAGAAATGTGGAGCTTCTAAAAGCACTTCTCATTGGGGTTCAAAACAGCAGCTCACCTTTTTGCTAAAAGCAATACATTATCATGATCAACAGAATCTGTCTCTTGGGTTTCAGTTCTGCAGTCCTTTCTTGGGTAAAAATCCCATCAGAATTAGAATGAAGTCCTAAGTGAAAATTTAAATTACATTACAATATTCAATTTCCTAATTTCCACCAAGGCTTTGCCAAAGGCATTGAATGATTTATGATAAACTTGAAAACCTCAGTCCCTTCTTCCCAGGGTGTCTTCAATTATTTCTTTGACGAACTCTGCTCTTGATTCCTTGTTGCAGTGAAGTAATAAGGGGGTTAGGGCCTTTATATTTTTCCTCAAACTTTTTCCTTTTAACTTCAGAATATCTGCACATGAAATATCATTAAGTGGAATGTTTTAAGTGTAGTTCATAACATGATTAAATATTATCTTATTCCTATAGAATTTGTATAATTGTAAATGTAAATTCCTTATCATATTTTAGTTATAAAAATAGTATTATTAGAAATTGCTCAAATTTACTATACTTCAGTCTGAAGAATTAGCTTAGTTAGAAAATAAGTTCTGATGAAATCTCATATTACTTTCTACTTGATTCACTTGTCACTTAGGATGTAAATGCATACCACTAACCATAATGAGAATTGAACATATGAGTATAGTTAGATTCTAGAATTTCAAAGTTTAATTTGCCTCCTCATATGAAGAAACTGAGTCCTTGATAAATTGAAGGACCTATCCAAATCTCATTTTATTAAGAGTGATGTGGGTCCTACATTCTGTTTTGGACTGTGGAGTTCACAGTAGCCTTTGAACACTGCATGCACTACTTATTACTATGATTCATGTAATTCAAGATGTATATTCAATAGTATTGATACTTAGTTATGCCATAAGTAAATCACTAAGCTTCAAATTCTCAACCAGAAAGAAATTAGAGACATTTATATTCTAAGATGACTGACAGGGGAAAATTATTTATGCAAGTATTCTGGTTCAGAATAGGCATTAAATAAAATGGTAAAGATTATAATTACTAGTATATTCCATGCAACTAACGTTCTACACCATCTTACTGCCCTTTTCTCATTTCTCATTTTTTCATTCTTCATCCAACTTTCTTTAAGATAAGTCAGAATATCATTCTTTTTGCTTTGAAACCCCTGGTGCCTTATTGGTCAAACTAAGTTAAAATTTCTCCCCCTAACACGCAAGGCCATGCATATCAGGCAGTAGCCCACTTTCTGAAGTGATTTCAACTTTCTTCCTAAACTTCCATTACTTTCAAATCTAGTTAATTGCTTTCTATTCTGCAGACATTTCCTCACATTCCTAACCCAAATTCTGTCTTGTCTGTAAAGTCTTTACTTATTCGTCTAGCCAGATGCACCAGTCCTCATTATGGTGTGAAAGAGAAAAGAACCAGCAACTATTGAACACGCACTCTATGCACGTCTGTACCCAGCACTTTAAACGCATTACTTCGTTAGCACTTTTCTATGGCTTGTACTATATTCTACTTTGTGTTATAATCATTTTTATCTTTGGTTCATTTTGTCTTAGGTTATTGATCATTATGGGATTCCCAGGTGATGCGAGTGATAAAGAACTTGCCTGCCAATGCAGGAGACATAAGAGATGCAGGTTCATTCTCTGGGGGTGGAAGATCCCCTGAAGGAGAGCATGGCAACCCACTCCAGTATTCTTGCCTGGAGAATTCCGTGGACAGAGGAGCTTGGCAGGCTACAGTCCATAGGGATGCAAAGAGTCGTACACGACAGAAGTGACAATATCCATTGATCAATAAGGGAAGAAGTTATGTTTTAATCTGAAGTAGAAGGTTCTAGGGAAAATGCTAATTAAACATTTTAAAATATAAGAGGCAAAAACACTTGCTAAAATAAGGAGTTAAAGAGCATCTGAAGCAACTTGGAAAACAATAATAGTTTATTTGGAATTGAAGAATCTTCTTTAATCCATCTGAAATCATCATCAGATTTATGATTTTTTAGCAAAAGGGAGTTAGTACATAGTGTCATGTGGCATGTCACAGCTGGAAGAGAGAATCAATCTTTTCTCCTCTTTCTCAAGCCTAGTTAGTCACCACTACATGAAGAAAGAAGAAAAAACAAACATTAAAAAAAAACCACCAACTGCTGCTGCTGCTAAGTCACTTCAGCGTGTCAGACTCTGTGCAATCCCAGAGACGGCAGCCCACCAGGCCCCTCTGACCCTGGGACTCTCCAGGCAAGAATATAGGAGTGGGTTGCCATTTCCTACTCCAATGCATGCACGCATTCTAAGTCGCTTCAGTTGTGTCCGACTCTGTGTGACCCCATGGACAGCAGCCCAGCAGGCTCTTCTGGCCACAGGATTCTCTAGGCAAGAATACTGGAGTGGAATGCCATTTCCTTCTCCCAAAAAACACCAATCAACACTGGAAAACATAGAATTACTTACATCATCATTATGTGACAATGTAAAAAGTTCAAACAAAAGAAGTGCTCTAAATATATTTGCATGCAATGTAATCATCTTCAAACGTATTTTAGTAAATGGGAGCTGTAGTGAGTCGAAAGCATGAGTTTACTGACCGAATGTGACTGAACACCAGCTCTGTATGTGTTTTTATGGTCCACAACCTGTCACTGAAAAATATCCATTTATTTATACACTGTTAATCATTTCATGTAAATTTAATATTAGTATATAAGTGGTTATAACTGATTTAAAAAGTGAGTCATATGAATAGCAAAACACACTTTAATTTTAGGGAATAATTTTCTATCTCTGGTTCTTAGAACTACTATAATGATAGAACAATCATCCAGTCCTTCATTACTGTTAGGTTTACTAGACTGTGACCTCTAGGGCAAACAACATGGCTGTTTTGCTCAACAAAAGTAGAGTTCAGGAAAACATGATTATTTGTTGGTTTGTTTTTAATCAAACCGGGTTTCAAAATAGAGATTAATCTTCATTGAGTTCAGTTCAGTTCAGTCGCTCAGTCGTGTCCGACTCTTTGTGACCCCATGAATCACAGCATGCCAGGCTTCCCTGTCCATCACCAACTCCTGGAGTTCACTCAAACTCATGTCCACAGAGTCAGTGATGCCATCCAGCCATCTCATTCTCTGTCGTTCCCTTCTCCTCCCGCCCCCAAACTTTCCCAGCATCAGAGTCTTTTCCAGTGAGTCAACTCGTCGCATGAGGTGGCCAAAGTATTGCAGTTTCAGCTTTAGCATCAGTCCTTCCAATGAACACCCAGGACTGAACTCCTTTAGAATGGACTGGTTGGATCTCCTTGCAGTACAAGGGACTCTCAAGAGTCTTCTCCAACACCACAGTTCAAAAGCATCAATTCTTTGGCGATCAGCTTTCTTCACAGTCCAACTCTCACATCCATACATGACCACGGGAAAAACCATAGCCTTGACTAGACGGACCTTTGTTGGCAAAGTAATGTCTATGCTTTTTAATATGCTATCTAGGTTGGTCATAACTTTCCTTCCAAGTTTGTCTTTTAATTTCATGGCTGCAATCAGCATCCGCAGTGATTTTGGAGCCCAAAAA
Source organism: Moschus berezovskii (assembly GCF_049115385.1). NCBI lineage: Eukaryota > Metazoa > Chordata > Mammalia > Artiodactyla > Moschidae > Moschus > Moschus berezovskii. The sequence continues at coordinate 61,498,770 of NC_142463.1, forward strand.
AACAAAGTCTGACACTGTTTCCACTGTTTTTCCATCTATTTCCCATGAAGTGATGGGACCAGATGCCATGATCTTTGTTTTCTGAATGTTGAGCTTCAAGCCAACCTTTTCACTCTCTTCTTTCACTTTCATCAAGAGGCTTTTGAGTTCCTCTTCACTTTCTGCCATAAGGGTAGTGTCATCTGCATATCTGAGGTTATTGATATTTCTCCCAGCAATCTTGATTCCAGTTTGTGCTTCTTCCAGCCCAGCATTCCTCATGATATACTCTGCATATAAGGTAAATAAGCAAGGTGACAATATACAGCCTTGACGTACTCCTTTTCCTATTTGGAACCAGTCTGTTGTTCCATGTCCAGTTCTGACTGTTGCTTCCTGACCTGCATACAGGTTTCTCAAGAGGCAGGTCAGGTGGTCTGGGATTCCCATCTCTTTCAGAATGTTCCACAGTTTATTGCGATCCACACAGTCAAAGGCCTTGGCATAGTCAATAAAGCAGAAATAGATGTTTTTCTGGAACTCTCTTGCTTTCTCCATGATCCAGCAGATGTTGGCAATTTGATCTCTGGTGCCTCTGCCTTTTCTAAAACCAGCTTGAACATCTGGAAGTTCATGGTTCATGTAGTGCTGAAGCCTGGCTTGGAGAATTTTGAGCATGACTTTACTAGCGTGTGAGATGAGTGCAATTGTGCGGTAGTTTGAGCATTCTTTGGCATTGCCTTTCTTTGGGATTGGAATGAAGACTGACCTTTTCCAGTCCTGTGGCCACTACTGAGTTTTCCAAATTTGCTGGCATATTGAGTGCAGCACTTTCACAGCATCATCTTTCAAGATTTGAAATAGCTCAACTGGAATTCCATCACCTGCACTAGCTTTGTTCGTAGTGATGCTTTCTAAGGCCCACTTGACTTCACATTCCAAGATGTCTGGCTCTAGGTCAGTGATCACATTATTGTGACTATCTTGGTCGTGAAGATCTTTTTTGTACAGTTCTTCTGTGTATTCTTGCCACCTCTTCTAAATATCTTCTGCTTCTGTTAGGTCCATAACATTTCTGTCCTTTACCGAGCCCATCTTTGCATGAAATGTTCCCTTGGAATCTCTAATTTTCTTGAAGAGGTCTCTTGTTTTTCCTATTCTGTTGTTTTCCTTTATTTCTTTGCATTGATCGCTGAGGAAGGCTTTCTTATCTCTCCTTGCTATTCTTTGGAACTCTGCATTCAGATGCTTATATCTTTCCTTTTCTCCTTTGCTTTTCGCTTCTCTTCTTTTCACAGCTATTTGTAAGGCCTCCTCAGACAGCCATTTTTCTTTTTTGCATTTCTTTTCCATGGGGATGGTCTTGGTCCCTGTCTCCTGTACAATGTCACAAACCTCCGTCTAGAGTTCATCAGGCACTCTATCTATCAGATCTAGTCCCTTAAATCTATTTCTCACTTCCACTGTATAATCATAAGGGATTTGATTTAGGTCCTATCTGAATGGTCTAGTGGTTTTCCCTACTTTCTTCAATTTAAGTCTGATTTGGCAATAAGGAGTTCATGATCTGAGCCACAGTAAGCTCCTGGTCTTGTTTTTGCTAACTGTATAGAGCTTCTCCATCTTTGGCTGCAAAGAATATAATTAATCTGATTTCGATGTTGACCATCTGGTGATGTCCATGTGTAGAGTCTTCTCTTGTGTTGTTGAAAGAGGGTGTTTGCTATGACCAGTGCATTCTCTTGACAAAACTCTATTAGCCTTGCCCTGCTTCATTCCATGTTCCACGGCCAAATTTGCCTGTTACTCCAGGTGTTTCTTGACTTCCTACTTTTGCATTCCAGTCCCCTATAATGAAAAGGACATCTTTTTTGGGTGTTCTAAAAGGTCTTGTAGGTCTTCATAGAACTGTTCAACTTTGGCTTCTTCAGCGTTACTGGTTGGGGCATAGGCCTGGATTACTGTAATATTGAATGGTTTGCCTTGGAAACAAACAGAAATCATTCTGTTGTTTTTAAGATTGTATCCAAATACTTAAACCTTAATAATCTTTGAGATGGAAGCTTATAAACTAACAGTAAAAACAGCAGAAGTTCATATTAGAACAAAGCAAATAGGCCAAAAGTCAACACAGAGAACCAGCAGAGAGGGGGGAAAAGCAAAATGCAAAGGAAGAGAAAAGGGAATGGTAAAAAAGAAAAGGAAAAAAATATTTACAAGGGCCCACAGTTTATCATCTGAGTGAAGAAACATGGATTCCCTCTTTTCAAAAGATGAGAAATCAACTGACCCATTCCCCTTGTGGCTTTCCTGATTGCTCAGTAGGTAAAACATCTGGCTGCAATGCAGGGGACCCCGCTTCCATTCCTGGGTCATAGAGATCCCCTGGAGAAGGGATAGGCTACCCACTCCAGTATTCTTGGGCTTCTCTGGTGGCTCAGCTGGTAAAGAATCCACCTGCAATGTGGGAAACCTGGATTGGATCCCTGGGTTGGGAAGAAGGGAGAGGCTACCCACTCCAGTATTCTGGCCTGGAGAATTCCATAGACTGTATAATCCATGGGGTCTCCAAGAGTTGGACACGATTGAGCAACTTTCACTTTCACTTTATTCCCTTGGTAATCCCCACCCCTGAACCTTACCCCCTTCCCAGTGGTGGGGCTACCGCCTGCATTTACCAAAAAACAAAACGAAACAAACAAACAAAAAACAGTGAAAACAGTGAGTTTAGATTCCTTCCAGATAGCATGCTATTATTATTATTTGTTCTTTTTTTTCTTTTAACTGAACCAGGGTATCCCCTGGAAGAAGCTGGACATTAACTCTTTCAGCACCATTTAGGAAATTACTGCAGTGTCTTAGTTCACAGCCTGGGAGAATCTGGATCAATGTACTTTATCCCTCTTAAATTTAAACAGAAGATCCCCTTTTTGAACCTAAATTGGGCAATTCAATTACAAAGTCATTAGACCCCATTGTAAGGTGATTCAGTGGGAGGTTCTGCTTTCATAAAAAGCCTTTTCTGTGTTCATCTAACACATATTCTGGCCTCTTGCACTCAGTTTACAAGGTTTCTAATTAAACTCCAGAGAGCATTATATAGTTCACTGAACTGAGTCACTATGCTACAATTGGGAGAGAGGAGGCACTCCTATTTTATCAGAAAAATAAACACTTTAGTTACATTTCCTCTGCCACACATGTTATCTTTTGTTCTATCACAACATTTTTTATAAATTTTTATTTCAAAGGATTACCTTGAGATTACTGTCAATATCAGCCAGGGGGAAGTCTCCATACAGAATATAGCAAGTGGTTTTGCCTCCTAAGAAATCTCATTCCACACAATAAATATCATTGAAATAAACTCAGAACTGAAGAACAAAGGATCAGTTTTTCAACAGCACTTTGGCCCCAAATTTTACAAAAGTAAAGTGTATCGGTGATAAAAGAAAATTACCAACTTAATGCTTAACTGAAAGTTTTAATCTTTTAAATTGTTTCAAAAATGCCACTGGTTTCTGCCTTTCCTTCTAACATCTGTAGGCAAAATGCAATGTGCTGGGTCACAATTCTTAGAAAATGTTGTTTAAGAACAGAAAGGTCGTTCTCTTTCCTTTGTCAGGGGAAAAACACTTTAGTTATTATTCAACTCAAGTAAATGCTTCATAACCATGGAATTAAATATTTCTGAAGGGTTCATTCCTGAGCTCTCTGGGTTGAATTAGGTTTTTCTCAGAACTATAGTTCATGTCACCCACATGTCTTGGGAACTGGTGCCTTCTGCTCAGTTGTACATTTTTTTCCAGACATGCCGGATGTGGATGCAATAAGCACTCTGAAAGTTCAAAGACACACAGCGCGTTCTGTGCTTTCTGTCCCCACCATTCCATGCAAACACCATTAATAACCAGAACACTCTTTTGCTGAAAAGACTCTGATGGCTTGACTTTAGTCTGTTAATTGTTCACACTCTCTGCCTTTATTGTGCTTGGTAGAACCATCTATTCAAGGCCAAAATCCAGCCACTTCCCGCCACACATGCTTCTACAGCACAGATATGGACCAGAGCCTGGAAAGAATGTGCATGTTACTTCCTTCTCTTACTCTTTGCTGCCACAAGCTCACCCCACCCACCCCAGTGAATATACATTCAGAAACTAAACAAACTTGCTCAGATCCTACATTTAACAGGCCTTGGAGTTGATATCAGTCATAGGTCAGTGAACAAGAAGAAAAACAAAAATCCATCCTTCCAAGGTACTTACATTCTGGTGGGGAACAAATAAAAAGAATATATGAACAGATAAATAAACAAGATGGTTTTCATCATAAACTGTGTAAGAAAGAAATCCCAGGATAACGTAATAGAGAGTGACTTGGGGGTAGACAACACCCAGATGGGGCCTCATGGAAGGTCTTTCTGAGCAGATGACATTTCAGTTAAAACCCACAAGAAAAGGAGAAATTGGGCAGTCTAAACACCAGATGAAAAAGTTTTAAAACAGAGGGAACAGCAAGAACAAAGACCTGCAGAATGTTAGAGCAACCAAGAGAAGCCTCTTCAGTCGGAAGTGTAAAAACACTCTTAACCTTGCAAAGCACGAACAATTCTAAGCCTGTGAAAGTCCTTTATGACTCTTCCAAATTTCTTTAAGCATACAAATGATTATTTGTAATAATTTGCCACCAAATATGACTTCTTGGGTGCAAACTTGATTTTTGCAACTTATTTAAAAGATTAACTTCTGTTTTATCATTCTTCACAAGAATGATAACCCCCATCTTATAGGACTTCCAGAAAGATGACTAAATATGGCAGAACTTTTTTGTTCAATACTGAAGATCCAATATCCCATTCCTTCAGTCAGAACCCATTTGTGGATTCATTAGTATTATTTTGTAGAGGCCACATATAAGTGATATCATATAATATATTCTTTCTCTATTTAACTTATTCCACTTAGTATGATAATCTCTGGGTCTATTCATGTTGCTGCAAATGGCATTATTTTGTTCTTTTTATGGCCACGTAATATCCCTCTGTGTATATATGCAGCAATGTGTTCTTAAAAATATATGCAAGCATGCATGTGCAGCTATATACCAACATACATAGAACTCCACTTCTCAGTCTCCCTTTCAGCTAGGGATTTAGCAAGTATGCCACCTGTGGCACAGTGCTGGTCAATAGATATAAGCAGAAGACTAGATCTTTAAATGAAAGATCTTTAAAATATTCTCAGAAGGGGGCAAATCTGACCTACACATCGTATTCCCCTTTACAACTCTTTCATTTTTGCCTTAAGGAAATGTGATGCTGTATATTAAGCAGCCATTTGTGATTTGGAGGTAGCTTTGAGAATAAATTCACATATTTAGGATAGCTGAATGAAAAGTTCACAGGGACCTGAGTCGCTAATATAATAATGGAGCCACCATCTGAGACTCGGCTATCTGATACTCAGAAAACCTCCTGATTTCTTATTGAGGAAAATAAACCTCCATATTTTTAAATCATTGCTAAGTTTTCTACGTGGCCACATGGCTACACATTGCCAAGTGCAGAATTACTGTATATAAAGTGCCATGAAACAGATGTAAGATAAATTGTACTTTAATATCTTCATTGTCATCTATACTACTATCGTACTTTAATGGAACATTTTATTTCTTTACAGAATAATACATGTGGAGGAGAGGAAATGCTAAGTTCAGGTATTTCAAAGTCAAGTTACCAAGGGATTTGAAGAGTTTCAAATATAATATTTTTCATTATCTTTATAACACATCTAGTGACTACTTACTTCCATAACTATATTATGTTTACATGCCAAAATCTGGAGTTATCAGGATATACAACTGAATATCATTCATTTGCTGGCCTACTATCTTTCCAACAAAGAACATGAAGAGAGATTCTTTCCACCAATGACAGAGGCTTATGATGTTTCTCCCATACTCCAAATAAATAACAAGAAACACCTTTGCAGATTTAAGAATTGGGAAATAAGTAGATTGACCTCTCCTCCAGCAATAAGAAATGAGAGGCTGTCTGTGGACTAAATGTGCAACAAGGCAAGTCAGAGAGGGTACCACCATGGATGTAGAAGTCTTCTCCTCAAAGGCCCACATCACTGCTCCAGCCTCTACTGGAAACTCCCCACAGGAAGCTGTAGTAACTAGCTGGACAGTGCTATCAAGAATAAACAAGTGGACTTCCCTGATGGCACAATGGATAAGATCCTTGGTCAGGGAGGACTCCACATGCCTTAGAGCAACTAAGCCCATGCATCACAACGACTGTCAGAGCTGCAACTACAGAGCCCCATGCTGCAGCTACTGAACCCGCGTGCCCTGGGGCCCATGAGCCAGCGCTACTGAGCCCGTGTGCCCTGGGGCCCATGAGCCAGCGCTACTGAGCCTGTGTGCTGCGAATGCTGAAGCCCATGTGCCTAGAGCCTATGCTCCACAATATGAGAATCCAGTGTGATGAGAAGCCCATGCACGACAACAAAGAGTAGCTCCCTCTCGCCACAACTAGAGAAAGCCCATGCAAAGCAACAAGGACCCGGTACATCCAAAAAATAAATAAATAATAAACAAATAAAATTTTCCAAAAAGATGGTAAGTTAAAGAAAAAAATAAGCAGCCGCTTTTTATCAATGATCCATCATATCATTAAACTTACAGTATTATTGAAAAAATAATTAGTAGTTCATCAGGGTGAAGCACTCACATGCCTAGCATCATGATATACAGTATACAGACATAATCTTTAATCTTTATATTGCTTAATAACATAATCAATAGTCTTGAAAATATATAATATTAATTCAAAGAATGGCACACATAGGAGAAATTCAAAGGCATCTATATTGCATTGAACTAGATAGCTATGTGAACAAATTGCCATTATATACTACCTACAGTGACTTATTGATTAATGTGTATAGATGTTTGTCACTGGGACATTTGATCCTTCAGGCAGCTAACAATGTATGTGGCAATTTTACACTTTGTTCTTTTCAGGACCTGCCAGGCTCCATTAGAAGAGATATGTCAGATATACTCAATACGATCAGATAGAGTGGGATGCACTCATGTTGGGGGTATCCACTTTGTAATACTGCTCCACTCTTTTGCCTAAAACTACAACTACAGAAGTTGCTTTACACAATTCCCATGAAATATATATAGCAGGAATACAATTGTATACACTTCTGGTATATTCCTAATAGCATGCTTGCGTGCATGCTAAGTCACTACAGTTGTGTCTGACTCTTTGCAACCTCAGTTACTATAGCCCTCCAGGCTCCTCTGTCCATGGGATTTTCCAGGCAAGAATACTGGAGTGGGTTGCCATTTACTTCTCCAGGATAGTCCCAATAGAGAAACTGCATTTTGATAAGCTATCTACAAAAAGCTCAATTTTAACTTTCATCTTAAAAATTTCCACGTCTGAAGTTTAGAAGAATCTTCCCAAAACTAGCTTCTAGCTCCATATATTTCAAACTTTTCTTCTCTGTCACTCCCCAAATACTTGTTACTGTTCAGATACATAGTTCACTTTCACATCATGATGTGGTCTCCACTCCAACACCTTTATATCAGTATGCCAGGTAAGGCAATGCAGTGGGTGGGAAGAATATTCTTGGGAAACATTCAAACCCAGGCTAACAATCTCAATTCTACTTGGGTGAGACTAAAAACATCAAATTATGTCTCCAATTCCATAGCTAAATAAAAAAGAAAGGAAAAAAAAAAATCTTCCTCATTCTAATCCTACTTGACATGAAGGGAAGTACGAGAAAGGGGAGGGCAGAGTGGAAAGAGACAGTGGTTTTACATAATTGTGGTTAAAATGTTTACTTTACAAATTTCACAGTAACCCATGATCAGGTAAATACATTGCTAGGGCCCCATCTAGGGACCTTGAAAGAAACCAGCACAAGCGAGGGGAGCTGAAGCCAAGACTTCTTAACAGAAAATATGCTTCAGCTCTTAAACTCCCTGTGTGTTAACAAGAGGGACTTGGGGAGCTGCCACATATGTCTCACCTGGGACATGATGCATACAGCCAAGGCTCCACAGATGCACTCACCAGGTGAAATCAAGGATGCCCACTATTGAGGCTGATACATCACAATATGTATTTAAGATATGATAATGATTTGAGACTGTAGAGTGGGCCCAGGAAAAAGAATATCTCAATGTCCCATATTAAGAAAAAAATCCATTTTAATTCCAGAACATGTGGTGCTGGGGGGTGGGGCAGGAGGGAGATAGAAATTATTCTTGAAGACTCTCTAATAGATAACAAATTCCAGAAACAAGAGGTTCTTCTCATTGAGCACCTCCCCTGTGCTGGTTGTGTCACCTCATTTAACTCAAGAAACCAATCTAAAGTAAGTTCTCTATTACATCCTTTTTTTAAAGTCATTTGTATTAAAGTATAAATGAGTTACCCTTTTAGTGAATAAAGCCTGAAATCAGAGAGCCTGATTCCACCAACTTTGCATATCTTTTTCAAAATGGTTTCACTCCTCCACCCTTTGTTTCTCCGCTTGAAATTTTAAACCAGCTTGACAGGTTCTACCATGAAGCATTCTGAAGTTTTGATTGTGATTGCATTGGATCTTATGATGAATTGGGGAAAACTGATAATTTAAAAATATAATTTCCTTTGAACCATGAATATTGTATGTTTGTGTATGCATGTGTGTATATATACACACACATATATATCCATTTATTTCGATCAATTTCTTTCAGCAACATTTTTTTTACTTTTAGCATAAAAATCTTGCAGTTATATGGTTAAAGGAATCCTTAAGCATTCCTTGTTTTTGAAGAATGTAGGAGGTATGATATGGTTACCTGTCCTTTTCCTGGAATCTTATGACTTCTACTTGAGGGGAGGTCACTTAGATTTCCACTTCACCTTTCCTTTTCATCCCTGTACTGGGGATATTTTTTTGTAAGCACCATTGGGAACATGTGAAAAACACTTCTGAGAAGGTATAGACTCCACTTGTATCTGGAACTCCTGGGGATTTTACTTTGTCATACCTATTCGTACTTGACCTTTAAAAATATGTTAAAATGTTGGCTATTTTCTCCTTATCTGCTGTCACTGATGGGCTTCCCTGATGGCTCAGCAGATAAAGAATCTACCTGCAATGCAGAAGACACAGGAGAGGCAGATTCAATCCTTGGGTCAGGAAGATCCCTTCAAAATGGAAATGGCAACCACTCCAGTATTCTTGCCTGAAAAGCCCCTTGGACAGAGGAGCCTGGTGGGCTACTGTCCAAAGGGTCTCAAAGAGTTGGACACAACTGAGCATGCCGTCACTGATAGTTACCTCTTTCTTCCATGTTCTTTCAAAGGAGAAATTTTTTATTTGCTTTATCTCTCTTTGGAGGGATTTTCTCAGCCTTTGAAAATCAGTTCTTGGGATTGGATTGGAAGTCTCTTCTCTCTAATGGTCTTAAGAAGAATATGTTAATTTTTTTTTTTTTTTAATTGTTGTAGTAGTTACATTCTCTTGTATCTTTCTGCATTTGAAGCAAAAGGGAAGCCAACCAGGAACATTTTATGTGAGAAAACAGAGACTTGGCGAGGCCAAGTAACATGCCCTATATCATAGATCTGTTAAATATCATGACCAAAACTCAAACTCAGATTTTTCTGAAATAAAAGTCTATTATGATAAATATCACATTAAAATGCATCCTGTAAAGATCTTTTCACCAAGAGAATATCTTTTAGCTGTCTACATGATTCTAAGCAGATCCAAATATTGATATCTTCCTTTTTCTTTCAATGTTGCATTGGAAGCAATGTTACAATTATCTCATGAGCCATCAAGGTTCCTACCCCAAGTGAGTCTATAATGCAAGAGTTTTACATTTGTTTGTTTGAAGTGAGTATGCCCAGAAATCCCCACCCTTCTCAGAGTCATTTTGGAAAGTAAATGCTCGGCATTTCTGCCGTTGTTCAATATGCTATATGTGCTTAGTCGCTCAGCTGTTTCCAACTCTTTAAACCCTCCTGGACTGTATCCCACCAGGTTCCTCTGTCCATAGGACTTTCTCAGCAAGAATACCAAAGTGGATTGCCATTTCTTCCTCCAGGGGATTTTCCCAACCCAGGGATCAAACCCATGTCTCTTGTGTCTCTTGCACTGGCAGGTGGATTCTTTATCACTGCACCACCTGGGAAGCATCTTCATTGTTCAATGTGTGTGTGTGTGTGTGTGTGTATGTATGTGTGCTAAGTCACTTAAGTCGTGTCTGACTCTGTGCGACCCTATGGACCATTGCCTGCCAGGCCCCGCTGCCCATGGCATTCTCCAGGCAAGAATACTGGAGTGGGTTGCCATGCCCTCCTCCAAGAGATCTTCCCAACCCAGGGATCAAACCCATGTCTCTTACATCTCTTGCATTGGCAGGTGGCTTCTTTACCAATCGGGCTATCTGGGAAGCTCTCATTGTTCAATAAGTTTGGATAATTCTAAAAAGTGTAGACTATCTGCTGCCTTTTAGAAATGTTCAGGCAAGTCCAGCGAAAGCATCCAATGACCATAGAAGCTTGGACTCCAAAGGAGGGGATAGATTCAGGACAGGAAGATTCTGAATCAAATTGGGAAAGATGGCCAAAATGCAACTTAGATGGGGTTGCTCGTGGAAGTATAGCTTAGGAAGAACCAATATTGTTACCAGAGAAAGGATCAAGTTCAAATATAGAAGCAAGGATAGAAACTAGAACACAAACAACAAAGTCAGGAAAGGGGGCATAAATGAGCTTTTGAAATAAGTGGAAAAGTAATTTGGAAGAAAACTGTAAATATCAAATAAATGTTTCACCTCTTTTGTCATCACCTGTAGAAACCATTCTAGTCTTTTAAGAACCTGTGAGAGATGGACATGCAGCCAAATGGCCCTCACATCTTGGCCAGACATATATCTGAATAGTATATTTTACCTCATAAACCTCTTACTCATATTATCTTATTTGAAATGCATGGCAATTCTAAATAGGAAGGATCTGTTTTACAGATGAAAACCCTGAGACAGTATGTTCAGAATATATCAGATTTTCTAATCATACAGACACTCATAGATCTCTATACAGATAGTTCTGCTATAATTTTTGTCATCTGAATATTCGTATGTATGGGTGTATATTTACTTTCAAGGTATATATAGCATTACAGACCATCTCAGAATGTCACTAAGATATTTATAAACGTGATGACTTAGAAAAAGCATAGGAAAACCATTAATGAGCCATTTCATTTCACAAAATGCAAGACGATTAAAGGGAAGAAGTTCAAAAAGGGAGAAGCCAAAGATTGAGCAACAAATTTTCACTTAATGCTGAGAAATGCAAAAGGTGTTAGAGCTTGCAGAAGCGTCAATCTAAACCTTCTCCCAACACTTGTAACCATTTTGAGGTTTTAGTAAGGTGAAAATTATCTGCATACTCATTACTTGGAAGATGGATAGGCTTAGATAAGGGAAGAAAGATCTGCATTTGACAAGTGGAAGGCATTGGTGATTGAAACATTCTTTCCTCAAGCATTTGGAAGAAACATTGTCCTATGTCACTAATTAAGTTGCATTTTTGAGTTTATGATTCTGTCTTCCTTAGTAAGCTGTGATTTTCTTAAAGTGAAAGACTGCAAAAGACTTTTCGTCTTTTAAGTGTCTAGCACAGTACCTAGATACAGTAAATACTAAGTAATTTTTGGTAAGTAAGGGAATGGTGTCAGTGTATACACACACACATAATAACAACACCCATACAATTCCATATATTGTATAGAATTACATATATATGTATTGCATGTATATATGTGCACACACAGACACACTTCCATATGTATTACAGAATATATATTATATCAGATGTAATTTAGAAGTATATGAGTGTTTCATTATATGGATATAGGGATGTGAGTTCATACGCAAGTATGTTTTGTGCATCTATGTGTGTAATCATTGTGATCTTTGATTTTTTTCATGTCATGTTTTTAATCTCAAATGAGCTTTAGTCAAAGTGGGTTATAAAAGTGAGAATGACTACTGCTAGTCTTGGTCTATGAGAGTCACAATTGAAAAGCAAATCTGATGCATAGTGTGTCAAGCCTAACACAAATGACTTTACAAATGCCCGCTACTTTACATTACTTGATCACTCCTAGACATGCAATTGGTTGAAAATCACTGGGAACTTACCATAAAGCCTTGTGTTCCTGAAATGACAGGAACTTTAGCCAGCAATTGGCTAAAACCACTTTCTAATATAAAGTGCACAGTGACCCTGGCTGCTGTTTGGCACATCTTGCTCTCCTGCAGCCTGACACAGGCTTGGTGATGACTTACTTGTGCCATCTTACATGGTCTGCAGCTTGACTGAGGTCTTGTTTTGATTCACAGGGAGCTTTGAATGGACCGTCTGAAACCAACTGTGGATGCATTCAGGAATATTTCATTTTTCTTTGTTCATTTTTTTCCTCTTTCTCAAACATTGAGCATCTACTCATGACAGGTACTGCGTTAAGCACAGGGGGACACCAGGTGAATAAAAAGTACAGTACTTGTCTGATAGCTATAAAGGTTTCCAAGGAGAAAATGTTTTGAACTGTGAGTTGTGAAGGGTGTTTTCAGAGTGCAGTTGTACGTGTTCCAAAAAGAAGTATTAAGACCAAAAACCCAAGTGATTTTGTTTAATAATTTTTGTTGTTCAAAAACCAGGTTGTGTATCAAACTAACAAATGAAGATAACCATTAGCAAAATCAAAAGACAACCCACTAAATGGGATAAAATATTTGCAAATCAATGTCCAAAATATATGAAGAACTCATACTCTCAATAGTAAAAAAAAAAAAGAAAGAAATACAATTAGATTAAAAAAGGAAAAGGATCTTAGACATTTTCCCAAAGAAAACATACAAACAGCCAACACATACAGGAAAAGATGCTCAGTATCACTAATCATCAGGGAAATGCAAATCAAAACCACAATGAGATATCCCTTCCTACATGTCAGAATGGCTATCAACAAAAAGACAAGAAATAATGAGAGCTGATGAGGATGCAGAGAAAAGGAAACCCTTGTGCACTGTTGGTAGGAACATAAATTGGTGTAGCAACAGGGAAAACAGTAGGAGGAATTCTACAAAAATTAAAAACAGAACCACCATGTAATCTAACATTTCTTTTCTGAGCATTATCCAAAGAAAATACAGTATTAATTCAAAAAGACATATATACCCCCATGTTCGTTGCAGCAATTTTTACCATAGCCAATACATGGAAGCAACCTAAGTGTTCAACAGTGGAAGACTGGATAAAGAAAATGTTATATTTATTATACACACATACACACTCTCCTAATAGAATATTATTCAGCAATAAGAAAGAAGGAAACCTTGTCACTTGTTGCATCATGGATGAACCTTGAAAGCATTATGTTAAGCGAAACTGCTCAGAAAAGAAAGACAAATACCATACGATCTCATATATGTGGAATCTAATCATCCACCCAACCCCTATCCCACCAAAAGAAAAAGGAGAAAAACTCACAGATACACAGAGTAGATAGGCATTTGCCAGAGGTAAAGTGTGCGGTATAGCTGAAATGAATGAAGGGAGTCAAAAGGAAAAAACTCTCATTATAAAATAAGTCTTGGAGATGTAGTGTTCAGCATGATATTGATAGTTACCTTCTCTGTCCTTGGAATTTCCCAGACAAGAATACTGGAGCAGATTTCCATTTCCTACTACAGGGGATCTTCCTGACCTAGGGGTCGAACCCATGTCTCCCATTTCTTGCATTGGCAGGCAGATTCTTTACCACTGTGCCACCTGGGAAGCTCAGTGATAATTAACATTACTGTACTGTGTATTTGAAAGTTGCTAAAAGAATAGATCTTAAAAGTTCTCATCACAAGAAAAAAAAAACTGTAATTATGTATGGTGATGGATGTTGACTAGACTCATTGTGGTGATCATTTTGCAATACATAAACACACCAAATCATTGTGCTGCATGCCTGAAGCTAATATTATAGGTCAATTATACTAAAAAATAATCTGATTTAAATGGCAAAGAAGTACTACATTCATAAAAATTTTCAAAGATATAGTTCATCCTCTGAAGAACACTGAATGGTCTGAGTTCAAAGGTGGTATGAGCATGTTTAAACCATGACTACAGACAACAGAATCTGTACTCAGCCGTGTATTGGCTAGAGACGATTTTATTTCCTTTATGTTTAAGCTAACACAAGAACACCAAGGCTGAGGCTTGACATGGGTACTCTGTAAATGAAGTGCTAATGAGATGGAAATTCTTCAGGTAACTTTTGAGTCTCACTCTGCATCAATGTGGACCTGCCTAAAATATCCAAGAGCTGAGAATCATTTTGGAATTATCCCAGCCTCTTAAATCTGAAAGCCTAGCTGGGAATTCCTTTCCAACAGTCTTGTAGGTTATTATGGTACTTTGGTTTATAATCCTAGCTGGACTCCATCTTAAGTTCTGAAGCCCATAAAGTAAGAATGAATGGTCAATGTAAATAAGCCAAACCTGAGAAACTTCAGACCTTGCTGGGCTGACTGAATCTCTCTCTTAATCTACCTTGTCTGTACTGGTTTAGCTCCTTCTGGCTAGAACTGCTTCTCTGTTCTAACTGCTTGCAAATAAGAAACCTTCCTTTCATCATGAAGAGGTTGTTTTTCTCTAGTCTGTAGTACATTGTACTATATTGAAATTAAATTATTAGAATATCTTTTGTGTCTGAATACTGATACAAGCATGATATAAATGGTATTATCCTTAATCAAACACTACTTTTATTTGTAGATTTTAAGGGCAACTAAAATTTTTATTTGACAGGTTCCAATCATTCTAGCTAGCATACCTGCACGTTTTTATTGTATCCTGGGATCAGGCATAAATCAAGTGATTTCCCACAGACAAATAAAAGTGGTGGAGTAATATAGTTCCTGGAATTTAACACTTCACGGTCAGGAGGTCACATATGCTAAGTTGCTTATTTATACGCCTCTTAAAGTTTAAGTCTGTGGGCAGGAGACATGAAGCAATGCGACTTACTCTATCAACCAAGAATGTATTGTTCTTTTTCTCCACATAGATAAAATTAGCAGTGTTGGGACAGCAGATCTTACAAGAATGTTATTGGGAACACAATGTTTGCCATTTTTTTGTAAATATGCTTCTTTTATGATTTTCTTTTTTTATTACAATTGTCAGTTTTAAACAAGATTTATGAAACATATTTTTTTGAAGTGGAAGAAAGAGTAAGTGTGTAACAGTCACTGACAAGTTTGCTAATAGTTCCCAGCCTAACCTTGCAATTAGGTGGGACCAATGTAACCTGAGTGGAGGTGATATCTCTTCGGATGGAGGCAATTAGGAGCCCATGTGCTTCATCCGATCATTTCATTTCCAAAGTAACCTTGGAGGCTACATATTCCAGATGGTGACAGTAAAATGCAGATAATCATTGACCCACATCTGACTATAATATGAGACGAGAGATGGACTTTTCCATAACTTTCTACATAAAGGACTACATGAGAACAAAGACAGGTATTAACAAAGTTTTATAACTCATTCATTCATGCAATGCAAATACATTTAGATCCTCAGTTCAGTCACTCAGTCATGTCCGACTCTTTGCGACCCCATGAACCGCAGCATGCCAAGCCTCCCTGTCCATCACCAACTCCCGGAGTTTACCCAAACTCATGTCCATGGAGTCGGTGATGACATCCAACCATCTCATCCTCTGTCTCCTCCTGCCCTCAATCTTTCCCAGCAACAGTGTCTTTTCAAATGAGTCAGCTGTTCGTATCAGGTGGCCAAAATATTAGAGTTTCAGCTTCAACATCAGTCCTTCCAATGAACACCCAAGACTGATCTCCTTTAGGATGGACTGGTTGGACCTTCTTGCAGTCCAAGGGACTCTTAAGAGTCTTTTCCAACACTACAGTTCAAAAGCATCAATTCTGCACTCAGCTTTCTTTATAGTCCAACTCTCACATCCATACATGACTACTAGAAAAAGCATAGCCTTGACTAGACAGACCTTTGTTGACCAAGTAATGTCTGTGCTGGGAAGGTTGGTCATATGTCTAGGTTGGTCATAACTTTCCTTCCAAGGAGTAAGCGTCTTTTAATTTCATGGCTGCAATCACCATCTGCAGCAATCTTGGAGCCCAGAAAAATGAAGTTAACCACTGTTTCCCCATCTATTTGCCATGAAGTGATGGGACCGGATGCCTTGACCTTAGTTTTCTGAATGTTGAGCTTTAAGCCAACTTTTTCACTCTCCACTTTCACTTTCATCAAGAGGTTCTTTAGTTCTTCTTCACTTTCTACCGTAAGGGTGGTGTCATCTGCATATCTGAGGTTATCGATATTTCTCCCGGCAATCTTGATTCCAGTTTGTGCTTCATCCAGCCCAGTGTTTCTCATGATGTACTCTGCCTATAAGTTAAATAATCAGGGTGACAATATACAGCCTTGATGTACTCCTTTTCCTATTTGGAAACAATCTGTTGTTCCATGTCCAGTTCTAACTGTTGCTTCTTGACCTGCATACAGGTTTCTCAAGAGGCAGGTCAGGTGGTCTGGTATGCCAATCTCTTTCAGAATTTTCCACATAGAATGTAACTAACACTAAGCTCTTTCTTCTATGCTCTGTCCTTTTCACACACTTATCCATTTAAAATTTCACCGTGTTCTTCAGATCATGATACCAAGGCTCAGATAAGTTTCAACTTAATCAAGGCATATTCAGTTCAGTTCAGTTCAGTTCAGTCGCTCAGTCGTGTCCGACTCGGCATATTACTAGAAAGAAAATGAGTCAGGATTTGAATCCAGACTTCCTAACTCAGCATCTAGACTTTTCTTCTCTGAAGAGTGCTTCAGAAGCCTGAGATCAGATTCCACTAAACCTCAAACCATTTTTATCACACACTCTAGGTCCTCTCCTTAGAAACATATCTACCTATAATTATACCTGGAATTTATAAGTGAAGCTGTGGCAAATTAATAAAGAAAATCACATCAGTGCCCTAACAAGGGCAGGCCAGGGGTCATGGTAGACTCTGTATGGAAGGAAGAAAACCCCTGCAGCGTTATCACAGTCTACATGCAGTTACTTATTGCATCATTTAAAGCTTGAATACCTGTCCCTTACCTGCTGATCTCACTGACTACCAGCAATAAGGAAGGAGGTAGAATGCGTGTTTCCTACCCTTCATGTTAAGGAGTCCAGCTATATTGCCAGAATTCCTAAAGGTATACTGGGAAATGAGGCTCTTTCTGTTTTTCTACACACTGAACAATGTCGAACTTTTTGAAAACTGCATAATGTAGTCACATGTCTTGTTTCTGCATTCAGAATAGTGTCTTTTCATAGTCCTTCAGAATATGTTAAGGGGAGTTCACTGTATATCACAAATCATGGTTTAAATTTCAAAGCATTAGATAAAAATGACCTTACACTGCATTTGCAGATGTCGCTCTCAAGCCATCCCAAAGTAGTTTCCATGGGAACTAATGTACATCAAAGGAGAAAGAGAAAGATACTGTAAGACCAAATTTTCAGTTGCTGCTTCCTCTTTCTTTTGGAAAACCAAAATGAGCCCCATGTTAAATGCTGATGAAATTAGACTCTGCATCTTATTTTCAATGTGACTGAAACACTTTCTCTTAAAAATCTAATCTTTTGTACTACATACATGATTATGAAAAAATTTCCCAACAATCCCTATCATACGATTTATAGATTGTATTCAGAGCCTCACACAGCATATGTATGCATTTATAATAGCAGGAGGGTCACCATCCTTCATTTTTATGTTGTTATAAAATTGTTTTCAAAATTATTATTAAATAGATTTACCATTTGTTGAAAATCCACTCTATACCAGGCACTCAAATGGAATTATGAATAAAACTTTGCAATCACTATCACATGAGAACACAGGTCAAGAGGTTCTGTTAGTATATGCCTAATGTCTTTCATAGCATACAAGGCAATGTAATGTTGGTTCAGTTCAGTTCAGCTCAGTTTAGTCGCTCAGTCATGTCTGACTCTCCACGACCCCATGAATCACAGCACGCCAGGCCTCCCTGTCCATCACCAACTCCTGGAGTTCACTCAAACTCATGTCCACAGAGTCGGTGATGCCATCCAGCCATCTCATTCTCTGTCGTCCCCTTCTCCTCCCGCCCCCAACCTTTCCCAGCATCAGAGTCTTTTCCAGTGAGTCAACTCGTCGCATGAGGTGGCCAAAGTATTGCAGTTTCAGCTTTAGCATCAGTCCTTCCAATGAACACCCAGGATCAATCTCCCTTAGAATGGACTGGTTGCGTCTCCTTGCGGTACAAGGGACTCTCAAGAGTCTTCTCCAACACCACAGTTCAAAAGCATCAATTCTTCGGCGATCAGCTTTCTTCAAACTATTGTTAATTTCCCATTTTAAAAAAAATCTACCAGATATCATTGTTAAAAGGAGAAAGTTGTAGCTATTATTCCAAAACCCAATATCACACTTCTAGACCACCATGATCTAATTCTGTCTCACAGGGCTCAACTGGATTAGAGAATAAATTTAACAGGTCAATTTTAAAGTGGTTGAAGAGAGGCAATGATATATTACCTTCCTAACTGCAATTTAGCATAATGATGTAAAATATATCTGTAGCCCACAGAGAATTAAGTAGAAAAATAAAGAGAAAAATTCTTGGCTCCTAGAGCTGAAAGAACATTTGATCATGTGATACAAAATGACAGTTCCAACAGCAAGATTTCTTTCAGATTGGAAGTGACAGTAATCTTACCAAAAAAGCTAAAGAATAATTTCAACATCACCATCATTATCATCTCACCTTCATCTGATGATAAGTAACTTAGGAGATGCACTTAGCTTAGGCATAAGAGTTGTAGTAGCAAACAAGACGTATAAAACTATAGTCTTTACATCGTTTACAGTTTAACCAAGAAAGAAAAAACTGGCAGGGGGCTGGGGTGGAAGGGAAAGTTGTGCAAAAACATAGGGTAGGAGACCTGAAGTTATTCTTGGTGTGCATGTCTGCATCTAAGTCACTTCAATCTTGTTGGACTCTATATGACCCTATGGACTATAGCCCACCAGACTCCACTGTCCATGGGATTCTCCAGCAAAAATACTGGAGTGGGTTGCCATGACCTTCTCCATGAGATCTTGCTGACCCAGGGATTGAACTTGAGTCTCTCATGTCTCTTGCACTTACCACTAGTGCCACCTGGGAAGCCCTGTTCTTAGGGCGCAAACTAAGTGGCTTCAGTTGTGTCCAACTCTTTGTGACACTATGGACTGAAGCCTGCGAGGCTCCTCTGCAGCTGCTGCTGCTGCTGCTGCTAAGTCGCTTCAGTCATGTCCGACTCTGTGTGACCCCTAGACAGCAGCCCACCAGGCTCCACCTTCGCTGGGATTTTCCAGGCAAGAACACTGGAGTGGGTTGCCATTTCCTTCTCCAATGCATGAAAGTGAAAAGTGAAAGTGAAGTCGCTCAGTCACAACCCCATGGACTGCAGCCCACCAGGATCCTCCGTCCATGGCATTTTCCAGGCAAGAGTACTGGAGTGGGTTGCCATTGCCTTCTCCTCCAGGCTCCTCGATGCATGGGATTTTCTGGGCAAGAATACTGGAGTGGGTTCCCATTTCTTCTCCAGGGCATCTTCCTGACCCAGGGATCAAATCTGCATCTCTTATATCTCCTGCATTAGCAGGCGAGTTCTTTACTACTAGGACCACCTGGGAAGCCCATTCTTGAGGTAGCAGTAGCTACAGATACAAGAATAGTTAGAACCCTGAAAAGGAAAAAACTAGGACTAGAAAGACAGTAATGGATACTTTGCTCTTTAATGAAAACTGACCCAGTCAGAGAATTTTCTGCAAGGAAATACTCCAATAGGAACTGCCATGAAATAGAAAATATTATGAAACACACGTGAGGGCTAATAAATAATATGAAGCAAAAATGATGAAAGGGGATTTATCAATTCATTAAGGAGAAAACATTTAATTTCCTTTAACCACAAAGTGCCAAAAATTTTCCAATGTATGTTATGAGATGTAAGTTAAAAGCATCACATTGGCTATCACCCATGGTCCACTGTGTATCTTTATAGGCATTTCCATGTACCTACTAATAATAAACTATATAGGAAGGATGGAAAGTTATTACTAAATAATACTTTTTGTTGCATTGTAAAGGTCCAAATTCAACAATAAAAAGATATAAAATTCCTTCATGCATATAGATATACTTTTATTTTTAGTTTTTTGGGCAGATGAGAGGTGAAGTACCATCACAAATAACTTTGGATTCAATTTATGTTACTTTTACTTGGTGTTAGGTTGCCTTAAGGTAAATTAGCTAACTTTTCAGTGTCTGAGATTCTTCATCTTTAAAATGAAGATCATAAATATACTTATGTCGTAAGTTTGTTTTAAACACCAGAGTCAATATAACTAGAACATACAGAATGAGGAGATCTGTAATATGTTAGGGAGTATATTTATCTTTCCCTTTTCCTCTGACCTCCATGCAGAATAGCTCTCTGGACCACTTTCTTCACTCTCACTCACTCTAAAGTGGTGGGGCAGAAGAGAAAGGGTTAAGAGAGATGACATTTCTGATGAGAAAGTTAGAAAGGAATTAGGAATATATGCATCTCTTCTTTGGATCTAGATGTATGCAGAGAGACTCACACTCTCAGCTTTGTCTGAGACTGTGTGGAAAGGTTCAGTTCTGGACTGGGGTACAGGGAGGGCTTTTGTTACTATCATCTAAGCCGTGTTGTCCAACAATTATGTCATAAATAATTTTAAAGTTAAATTTAAACTTAAAGTTTAATTTTGTCTATCTGATCACCGTATCTATCTTTTGTTTTAACCTTTGGTGGGAGAAAAAAGCTATTTACTAGACTTCAGAACCACACTTTATGTAATTTTGATTCAACAAGTGGTAACTAATAAAAATAATAGAAACAGTGATTATAAAGATAATAGCCAATAAATAATAGCCATTTTTGGTGTTGACTATCTGGTGATGTCCATGCGTAGACAGTCAGCAAAAACAAGACCAGGAGCTGACTGTGGTTCAGATCATGAACTCCTTATTGCCAAATTCAGACTTAAAGAAAGTAGGGAAAACCACTAGACCATTCAGGTATGACCTAAATCAAATCCATTACGATTATACAGTGGAAGTAAAAAATAGATTTAAGGGGCTAGATCTGATAGAAAGAGTGCCGGATGAACTATGGATGGAGGTTTGTGACATTGTACAGGAGACAGGGACCAAGACCATCCCCATGGAAAAGAAATGCAAAAAAGCAAAATGGCTGTCTGAGGAGGCCTTACAAATAGCTGTGAAAAGAAGAGAAGTGAGAAGCAAACAAGAAAAGGAAAGATAAACCCATTTGAATGAAGAGTTCCAAAGAATAGCAAGGAGAGATAAGAAAGCCTTCTTCAGTGATCAGTGCAGAGAAACAGAGGAAAAAATAGAATGGGAAAGACTAGAGATCTCTTCAAGAAAATTAGAGATACCAAGGGAACATTTCATGCAAAGATGGGCTCAGTAAAGGACAGAAATGGTAGGGACCTAACAGAAGCAGAAGATATTAAGAAGAGGTGGCAAGAATACACAGAAAAACTGTACAAAAAAGATCTCCACGACCCAGATAATCACGATGGTGTGATCACTCACCTAGAGCCAGACTCCTGGAATGCGAAGTCAAGTGGGCCTTAGGAAGCATCACTACTAACAAGGCTAGTGGAGGTGATGGAATTCCAGTTGAGCTATTTCAAATCCTGAAAGGTGATGCTGTGAAAGTGCTGCACTCAATATGCCAGCAAATTTGGAAAACTCAGCAGTGGCCACAGGACTGGAAAGGTCAGTTTTCATTCCAATTCCAAAGAAAGGCAATGCCAAAGAATGCTCAAACTACCACACAGTTGCACTCATCTCACACCATAGTAAAGTAATGCTCAAAATTTTCCAAGCCAGGCTTCAACAATACATGAACTGTGAACTTCCAGATGTTCAAGCTGGTTTTAGAAAATGCAGAGGAGCCAGGGTTCAAATTGCTAACATCCGTTGGATCATTGAAAAAGCAAGAGGGTTCCAGAAAAGCATCTATTTCTGATTTATTGACTATACCAAAGCCTTTGACTGTGTGGATCACAATAAACTGTGGAAAATTCTGAAAGAGATGGGAATACCAGACCATCTGATCTGCCTCTTAAGAAACCTGTATACAGGTCAGGAAGCAACAGTTAGAACTGTACATGGAACAACAGACTGGTTCCAAATAGGAAAAAGAGTACGTCAATGATGTATATTGTCACCCTGCTTATTTAACTTATGTGCAGAGTACATCATGAGAAACGCTGGGCTGGATGAAGCACAATCTATCTGGAATCAAGATTTCTGGGAGAAATATCAATAACCTCAGATATGAAGATTACACCACCTTTACAGCAGAAAGTGAAGAAGAACTAAAGAGCCTCTTGATGAAAGTGAAAGAGGAGAGTGAAAAAGTTGTCTTAAAGCTCAACATTCAGAAAACTAAGGTCAGGGCATCCGGTTCCATCACTTCATAGCAAATAGATGGGGAAACAGTAGCAGACTTTATTTTGGGGGGCTTCAAAATCACTGCAGATGGCGACTGCAGCCATGAAATTAAAAGATGCATACTCCTTGGAAGAAAAGTTATGACCAACCTACATAGCATATTAAAAAGCAGAGACATTACTTTGCCAACAGAGGTCCATCTAATCAAAGCTATGGCTTTTCCAGGAGTCATGTATGGATGTGAGAGTTGGACTATAAAGAAAGCTGAGCGCCAAAGAATTGATGCTTTTGAACTGTGGTGATGGAGAAGACTCTTGAGAGTCCCTTGGACTGCAAGGAGATTCAACCAGTCCATCCTAAAGGAAATCATTCCTGAATATTCATTGGAAGGACTGATGCTGAAGCTGAAACTCCAATACTTTTGCCACCTGATGCGAAGAGCTGACTCATTTGCAAAGACCCTGATGCTGGGAAAGGTTGAAGGTGGGAGGAGAAGGGGACGACAGAGAGTGAGATGGCTGGAAGGCATCACCGACTCGATGGACATGAGTTTGAGTGAACTCCGGGAGTTGGTGATGGACAGGGAGGCCTGGCGTGCTGTGTTCCATGGAATCACCAAGAGTCAGATACAACAGAGCAACTGAACTAAACAGAACAGAACTGACTGTATAGCCATTTTGTTTGTATCAGTTATTTTCTAAAGATTTTTCCAATTTTATCTTCATGATAACTCTAGAGATTAGAAACTCATATTTTCATCTAACAACTTCCTATTAAAGAATAGGAATGTTATGTGAAGATCTCAAAATTGCAAAATTTGTCATTGCAGAAGTTTGGTTCCAAAACCTGACTGCTAGGCTACTATGCTATCTGAATGAGATATTTATACTGACACATTACTGTTAGGTTCTGGAACTCATGAAGAGCACACATATATAAAGATACTTGCAACCCGATTACCAAAGAGTTTATTCCCCTTTGGGACAGTTTATTCAGCATCATTTATTTACAGATAAGTACTAGACATTGGGAAACCTGTATGAATAAGATCATGGTGCAATGTGACAAATTCTATAGTAGTAGCATAAACAATGGCAACCCACTCCAGTATTCTTGCCTGGAGAATCCCAGGGACGGGGGAGCCTGGTGGTCTGCCATCTATGGGGTCGGACACGACTGAAGCGACTTAGCAGCAGCAGCATAAACAAAGGGTTATCTGAGGGTAAATACTAGGAGGAATTGATTCACTTTAAGGGGAATGGGGCTTGAGTGAGCAAGAAAATATACCAGGGTTATAAGTTTTAATAGTCACAGTGATAGGCCCACAGATTCTATGATAGAGAAAATGAAAGAACATGCGACAAAGGGATATGGGAAGAATCTAATATGAAAAGGAACTGAAATGCAATCCTCAAGATTTTATGTGAAAGATATGGAGGGTTGGTGGATATTTTTAAAATTCAAATATGAATGATCTGATAAGTGTTTTAGAAATCTGGCTAGGCAGTACACCAGAAATGGAGTATAGAAAGGAACCACTGGTGGCAAGGAGACCTATTAAGGTATTGGTTGCTTTCAATACCACTCATGGTCTTCCCTGATGGCTTAGGTGGTAAAGAGTCTGTGTGCAGTGCAGAAGATCTGGGCTCAATCCCTAGGTCAGGAAAATCCTCTGGAGAAGGAAATGGCAACCCACTCCAGTATTCTTGCCTGGAGAATACCATGGACAGAGGAGTCTATGGGCTACAGTCCATGGGGTTGCAAAGAGTCAGACATGACTGAGTGACTAAGACACATATACATAAAAAATATATGTTGAAGCCCTAAACCTTAAGTATCTGTGATTGTGTCCTTGTTTGGGAATAGGGTCTTTGAAGATGGAATTAACATGAAGTCATTAGTGTGGGTCCTAATTTGTTATAACTATTGTATTTATAGGAAAGTGAGAAGATAAAGACATGGGGAAAGAATGCCTTGTGATAACACAAGTGACAATTGGAGATTATGCAACTCCAAGCTAAGGAAAGCCAGCCCCAGAAAGTAAGAGAAAGGTATGGAGCAGATTCTCTGCTACGGCCCTTAAAGAAATCACGGCCTTGCCAACACCTTGATTTCTGCCTTCTAGACTCTAAAACTATGAGACGATAAATTTCTGTACTCAGCTTGTGTTATTCTTTTTATAGCCACCCAAGGAAATGAACACAAGTATTGGAATTCTTCCATGGACAAATAGTGAGCACTTGAACTCAGATGGTGGCAATAACCATGGAGAGGAGGAGGTGTGTGGAAGGCTGGGGCTAGATTTGCCCTGGACTTTCAGAGCAGTGAGAAGTAGAAATAGAATAAAGCCACAAGAATTCCCTAAAATGATGAGAGTAGACACCATTGAATGTTGATGGTCCCTTTCTGCAGGCCTCCAGAACTACTTCCAGGTCCCATTAGGGAAGGGAGCTATTAAGAAGAAGGTCCTTTAGGAGTGCCAGTTCTTCCACCAGATAGTCCAGCCCTCATAGCTCCAAAGGCTTGTCCAATCTTGGAAGAGGTTTAGGACCCAGGTCCTGCAGGACCCAGGATTCTGGCCACCAAGCCAGAGCAGAGGGCCTAGAAACAGAGATTGGCATTGGTTTGATTTTTCCATTTGCCCATATTGTCCCCAAATCTTAAGAAAGAGTGCTAAAGGATTTATTGGAAGTGAGAAAACCAGATGCAACATAGCCAACTACTCATTCTAGAAGTTGGGAGGTTATAGAAGAAAAACGGGAAAACTGCTTAAGTGCAAGTCTGGTGAATTAGAGAGAACAGGCCCAAAGAGGCAGAACAAAGCTTCAATAAAGAGATATTGTTACATGAAGAGATGGCCTTTTGTCCTTTGTTCTATTACTGGTCAGAGGACTTGGAGAAAACCTGAACCTGAGACAACAACCCTGCCAAATGCCCTTGAGAGGCTCCATGGAGGTCAGCAACAAAGCCAGACACTAGAGGGGAGCAGAAAGAAAAGCAGGACTGGAGAGGATAAGTGAAAATGAGGGAAAAGAGAATTTCTTAAGCCAAAAAGAATCCAAGAAGAGAAGTGCCTCTAGAAGACACGTAGTTAGGGAATAAGGGCTGTTAACCTCTTGGGGCTCTGCCTACAGTGAAAGACCTTGCAAGCCTGTCACTGTTTTCATGGGCAGAGAGAGGCCCTTTCCTGTCTATTGTTCCTCTAGATTATAAAACACTGACCTCTTTACGGTTTCTGTGGGGGAAATGGTTGCAACCTTGTTAAAAGAGCCCCCCCGCAAAGCATTCTTTATATCCAGTATGGAAAAAATCTGGGTTTATCTTTGTGCACATTATTTGCAATGAACTGAAATCTTCCATTACTCTCTTTCTTTCTCTAATGATCAAATAAGGGAGTATCAACAAAAGGATCAGAGGGCGAAGGATAAACCTGGAGTAAGATGTAAACATTTAAGTCATCTGACTGTGCATACTATGGCAATGAGGATACTGTCAACATTTTAAGGGTAAACAAATATACATTCTCTTTGGATTATGTAATTTTTTCTATTATTTAAATGCATGCATCCTGAGAGTGAATCACATGCTTTTTCCCTCTATATTTATCCCAATGCTCTGAAAAATGATGTACACATAAAAAATGCTCAATAATAGTAACCTCCAAGAATGAAGTCATCACTACAGTCCTGCCATTGTATCAAGTATTTAATCTTCATAGCATTTCTATATAGAAAGTGCTGATACAAATTCCAGTTTGCAAAATAAGACTGTGTCTTGTAGAGATAAAAGAGTTGTTCCTTGGTTACATTATTAGCCAATGAAGAATCAGGAATTAACTCCAGTTTTATTTATCCCCCAAATCCTGGAGTTTAACTAGAATACTATACTGCCTCCCCAAAGTTCTGATGAATGGGTGATTTGACAATGTATCAGAGCCTGTTATCACACACCTTTGGAGAAGGACTTTCTGCAACTCTCATTCTAGCCTGTTGGGCATACTTGGCTGAGCCAGCTCAGGCACAGCCCACAGAAACCAGAGACAGAAAGCAGCACAAAAAGACAGTGGCCTGCCAGGACATGGAGGAAGCAACTTGCATGAGTTTCCTCTGTCTTCTCAGTACATTATGTCTTTGGCCTTCTCTGTACTTAATAACCTCTATCTGACTCATTGTGAAAATTTAGTGCTCAATAGTTCTCCAAGTCTCTGCTGTTGTCTGTACTGAAGTGACCTTGTGGCCAATCAAAGAGAGTACCTTTAAAACAATGGAGAAGGCCAGGCTCCTAACCTTCTGCAGAATTGTTTTTAATACTTCCTGCAAGCTGTTACCGGCGTCTTTATTTAGGCAGTATTTCTTCCCTTCAACATCTATGATTAGCAGATATATAAAGGAACAAATGGGTTTAATGTCCTGAAATGGCAAAACAATGATATGTGGGCCTCCTAAGAGCAATAGAAGATCAAAAGACGTGAAGGAGACTTCCTGCTTCCTGGTGACTAGGAGTCAAATTTCTTTTCCTTGTCTGTGAGTCAAGGGGAAATTCATGGCCACCCTGTGTGCTTCAAGTTCTTCCTTTGGAAAGTCTCTTCTTGCAAGTAGACTGTGACAGAGTGCGGGGGAGGAAGGGAATCCTTAAAGGGCCTCTCTGCTGATTTAGTCTGTCTCATTATGGGAAGTACAGACTCACATTCCCTTTAGAGGAAATGGAGGATTTTAATTAAATAATGACCCACTGGGTCTGGGCCTCTATAAAATCTAGGAACTGTGCACCCAGCATCCCAAGGAGTACTATGGGTGCCAATGGATCTATTTGGAATCACCCTCTGCTTTTATCAGACTTGCCATTTCTCACTCGTGACTCAGCACTCCCACCAGACAGGATATGAGCCTGAGCAAAGCAGTTTTATCTCTAATTCCAGGTGCATTCTCTTATTGAATATGTGATCTCAAGTAAGATTCTTGACTTCCAAGGTCTCTGTCTTCATCTGGAAACGGAGACATTGATAGTACCAACCCTGTGGATATATTATGAAGAATAAAAGAAGGAAGTATATAAAATTCTTTAAACAATTACTGCCTGTGAATGGGAACTGTTAGTATAAGTAGCTGAAGTATTTTTCCCCAGACTGATCAACTCTGCATTTTTGTTTGAAAAAAGCAATTGATTAGACTCTCAGAACCAATTTTTAACTTATCCAAAGTACAATTAAAATAATAAAGAGAAGGAAAAAATATCCACAAATTATTTATTCTGCGCTTCCCTTGTGTCCATCCCAAATCAGTTATGAGTGCCAAAATCACTTTTCTTCATGTCCCTCTTCTTACCACCAGATAAATGGAAACAAAATCTCAGAACTCCAACACTTACATCAGGTGATTCTTGTTTTAAGTTTGATTCTCTCCTCCTCCCTTCTTTTCCTTCCATAAATACCACATATCCCCTAAGCATTCTGCCCTATAACCTCCTTGGTATACCTCATTTGTATAAAAATTCATCTAAGACCAACCCAACAAATGGGGGTCCCACCAACACCAGCTATGACCATTTTGCCATGGCTCTGTTACTGAACTTGCGTGTGTGGGTGTGTGATTTCAATCATTACAGTTATTTTGAGTATTTATTTTGATTTATACAATTTCCCATTCTGTCCTACTTCTAAGCAGGTCGCTTGTCTTCTTCGGAGATGAGTTCAGGTATGTTGGTATATTTATGAGTCTATCTATAACATTTTTTAATGTCCAGGTAATCCATAGTCTTTTTGGATTCAGAGATGCTTCAATTATCATCCAGATTTCATATGGGGCCTTGAATGGGTCTTTAAGGAGGTAGTTAGAATCACGAAAGGCCATTCTTTTCATCTTCACCACAAATATGGCAAAGTGCTACTGGCATTTTTTGATAGGAACAAGAGATTTAAACACCTTTCATTGAAAATATTAAGACACAATGAAAATTGCTGTTCCAATGCTAACTCTTCGTTTGTTAAGAAAACTATGATTATTTGTTCCTTCTCTTTTTTCTATTAGAGAAATTACCAAGTCTGAGTATTTCACTTAATCAGCATTCTTCACTCAAACTCTGACTCAAATTCAAGTCTTGGCTACTGAGTATCCATACTGTTAACATTTTCTCATTTGATATCTTGTTTAGTCTCCTGAAGGAGGTCTTGCAAGCTTCTTATTATTATCTGTATTGATGGAGTAGCTAAAGGTTAGAAAATGCAAATGATACAGGCCCATATTCTGATACTGATCCCAGTATAGTTCCACCACCTTATGCTGCTTCTATGACATTAATTTTATAGCATGATTGGGATTATTTAAAATGTTCAAGGTTATGTCTCCCAAAGGAAAGAAGACAACATGAGGGAAAATTGAGTTAAAAAAAAAGCAAATGAAACATAATTTTGTCTAAAAAGCTGGAATAACTCAACTATATAAAACAGACTGAGAATGTCTACATGATTTTACATCTATTTTGATATCACGAAATAGCAACTTTCAATTCAAAACTCATTCCTTCTATATATTCTACTTAAATCTATTTTAATTAAAAGGCTTAATTTTAATATTGAACTTTTAAGTTATCCTTATTTAGTTGACCCTCTGGAATACTGCTGAGTAATATGACATTCACAAAATTACCATCGTGTACACTTATATGATTTAAAATGTATTCTCAATAGCCAGAGTATCTTCCTGACTCTTTGAAGCTCAGCCATCATGTGTTTCAGAGGGCCTTTTACTCGGGCTTTCAAACCACTTTACAGACATCTCTTTATTCTCCTTTATTTTATAAATTGGGAAATAGATCAAATAGAAGTTAAGTGGCATATAGAGGTCAAGAGGAGATTACTGGAAAAACCAAGGAAAGACGTCACCCTGGACTCACCTGTAGTTATCACTCAGATAATTTGACATTTCTTCAGAAGGTTGAGATAGCCTATGAATGAGAAGGCAGATTAAAGAGCCTTTTTTTCATGAGAATTTCTGAAGCAGATTTGCAATTAACTCTGATAGAGCCAGCACATTCTTTCTCCATGCCCCAAAATCCAAACTGAAATCAGGTTGAGTGCTCATCTTTTCTTATTATTTGTCACATCCGCTAGAAACCAATGAAGATACAAATATTTGGAAATTGGGCTTCAATATAAACTCCTATATGGAATTGTTTGAAAGAATTACTTTATAAAGAAGCAAGTATTTTTGATAAAAGATTGCTCTCTGCTGGTGCCTATCTCTCCACTGACAAAAAATCTTAAGGAAATTACTCAGATTCTGTAATTATTTTTAAAAGCCCCAATGGCATTAAATATTACTGTTGATAAAAATTCACATAACCACTTGGCTATTGCAGCTCCAGTTTTACAATCTGAAGTTTCTAGATCAGAGGATTGCAAACTATGGCCCTAGGACCAAATCCATTTGCTGCCTGTTTTTGTAAATAAAGTTTTGGAATACAGCCTCCTTGCTATTTATTTGCATGTTGCCTCTGGCTGCTTTACAATAGCAGAGTCTAGTAGTTGTGACAAAGTCATAACCTACAACAGTCTAAAATAGTTACAGTGCAATCATTTACAGAAAAAGTTGCCAACAACTCTTATAAATTAAACAATGTATCAATCCTGGCAGGTGTGAATAGTAACCTTGGCTATGTCATAGCACTCATAATGTTTAACATCCAAAGTCCCAAGCAAAACTTTCCAAAGGTCCTTCCTTGAGACCAACCACTTTGGAGTCAGGCTCATCAAGTTTTGAATTCTTCTCTTAGCAGGGTCACTTTGCAAATGTCAAGCCAGTAACGCAGATGATGACAATTTTGCTGAAAGATTGTGTCAGGGGAGATAAGTTAGTGGGAACATATTTAAGGTCCTCAATTTTCCATACTTTGCTCTATTTACTACAGTACTGTAGATGCACATCTCTGATTTATAGTCTGTCAAGTCAAGATTTCTGAATTTCTTGGCATGAGTTTGGTAGTACAGTATTACTTTGATTATGGCTTCTTATATCTGGCATAAATATATTCCCTTTGTGCATATTCTTTTTAGATGCAGTACAAAAAAGCATGACTCTTTCCTTTTTTTCTCTCTCTCACCTTTTTCTTTAGGAGAAGCAGCTGTGAAGTCATGATTATGTTCACTTCCCACTGGTAACTGGCAAGCCCTTTATTTTTGTGTATTTGGAACTCACCAAGAATAAATAAAGTCCATTCCCTCCTTGAGGAGCTATTCTGCCATTCCATCTAGGGTTTCACAGTTTGCCAATTCCTAAAACAACTATTGCAATAAATAACTACGTGCCCTTAAAAAGGGGGGCACTTATAAAATGAAGTAAAGGAAAAAAAAATCTCAAAAGAATATGAAAACAATCAACATCATCTCCAAAATATAGCAACAAATTTGCTAGATTTTTGAAAACTTATAATTATCGTTGTTGGTTAATTGGTGCCATAGATTACACAGTACTGACATGTAATTTTCTAAAACAAAGAGCTTTTTATCATATTACATTGTGCTATGGATTTAGGGACTTTTTATTTTATTTTTACACATTGAAGAACAAAGGGCAAAAATCCTGAAACATGCAAGGATTTAGATAATGAATTGCATCCTAAATTTAGAAAATATATCAGACAATACAGAATGATTCATAGCTTTGTTTGTAAATGAATCAACTTCTCGGTTCAGATCTCGATCCAGACCAAAAATAGTAATGAATATTTCTTCTGCTTCACATCGACCTTCAAAAATGTCAGAACCTGGGTACATTATTTATGTTTTTATGGGAAAATGTATTTAATATTTGTAAATCCCTTTGGTTGATGATACTGATTTTAATAAGCTGATAGATCTGTTTGTCTTTTAATGCCCATTACAATATTGATTGACTACACTAAAGTCTTTGACTGTGTGGATCACAACAAACTGTGGAAAATTCTTAAAGAGGTGGGAATACCAGACCACATCACCTGTCTCCTGAGAAACCTGTATGCAGAACAAGAAGCAATGGATAGAACCAGATAAGGATCAATGGACTGGTTCAGTATTAGGAAAGGAGTACATCAAGACTGTGTATTGTGACCCTGCTTATTTAACTTATATGCAGAGTACATCATGTGAAATGCAACCTGGGTGAAGCACAAGCTGGAACCAAGGTTGCCAGAAGAAATATCAACAACCTCAGATATGCAGATGATACCACTTTAATGGTGGAAAGTGAAGAGTAACTAAAGAGTCTCTTGATGAAGGTGAAAGAGGAGAGTGAAAAAGCTGGCTTAAAACGTAACATTCAAATTAAAAAAACAAAACACTAAGATCATGGCATCCTATCCCATCATGTCATGGCAAATAGAGGGAGAAAGTGTAAACAGTGACAGATATTATCTTCTTGGGATCCAAAATTACTATGGACAGTGACTGCAGCCACAAAATTAAAAGACACTTGCTCCATGGAAGAAAAGCAATGCTAAACCTGGACAGTATATTAGAAAGCAGTATATTAAAAATTGCCAACAAAGGTCTGTATGGTCAAAGGTATGGTTTTTTCCAGTAGTCATGTACAGATGTGAGAGTTGGACCATAAAGAAGGGTGAGGACTGAAGAATTAATGCTTTTGAGTTGTGGTGCTGGAGAAGACTCTTGAGAGTTTCTTGGACAGCAAGAAGATCAAACCAGTCAATCTTGAAGGAAATCAACCCTGAATATTCATTGGAAGGACTGAAGCTGAATCTCCAATAGTTTGGCCACCTGATGCAAAGAGCTGACTCACTGGAAAAGACCATGATGCTGGGAAAGATTGAGGTCAGAGAGAGAGGGGGTGACAGAGGATGAGATAGTTGATGGCATGACTAAATCAGGACTTGAGTCTGAGCAAACTCCGGGAGATAGTGAAGGACAGGGAAGTCTGACATGCTTCAGTATATGGGGTCGCAAGGAGTCAGACATGACTTAGCAACTGAGCAATAACAATAGCGATTGCTAGAGCCTATGAAAAATTCAACATTTACTTGTAGATTAGTCTTTTTTTTTAAATAGGTGTTATTACTTCTTAATCAAAATTTTTAAAAGTAACTAGCTTCTTCTCAAAAGGTAAACTTGTTTGTTTGAAAATGTGAACAGACTATAGATTCAAGACTGGCTTCACACTTTGTCCTGAAAACTACCCTGGATTTGGTATTTGACGTCTTCTTGACTGTCTGACCTGTGAAGAAATGCTTCTAAGGGAGACAGATGTTTTTCTAGGACTCTATTGTTTAAAGAGCTAGGCTCTTTCTATAAAGCAGATTTGAAGGTCAGACAAAAAGTTTGGGAACACAAATGAAGGTATCGGTACTTTAGCAACATAGATTTCATGTCCCAGTCTGAATTGGATTGATGGTGCTGCTGCGAATAAAAATGTAGCAAAGGAAATTTAGGAATGAACCTGAAAGAGCTAGGGTCTGAGTAAACTAAAAAGAATGCAAAGAGAGACTTCTGAAGTTCTCTGCTTCTAAGATGAGTGTCTCTTTTGAATTTTCTTCCTTAAAGAAGAATAACATACACACAGATAAATTCATGGAAGTTGCACGTAATAAGTGACAAATTTTTGATACTTATTACTAATTATCTTTCAGGGGATCAACCCAACTTGTACTTTGGAATTACTTCATAATTATGCGACCTTTGGGTGTACCATATGTGAGTACCAAATTTAAGTACCAAATCATGTATCCTATAGCTTTTGAGACATTTTAAAATCTCAAGTTTTAGTGTCATTCAATATTGCCTTTAGAGAAAAATACTGTGAAATATAAGCAGTGTCCATTCCAGGATAAAACATAGCCTCTGATCCCGACGAGGATTCTGACCCAGATAATGACCCAAAGGTTGCTATCCCAGTGGCAGCTGCAACCAGCAGTAGTGACAGAACCACAGCCAGCTGTAACTGGCCATGCCACAATGGGCTTCACTTGAAGTCAGTAGATACAACTAAAAGGCAAATAAGAAAGCATAAGGAAAGACAACAGTGAATAAAGCAAACCAAATAAAAAATGCAATTGTGAATAAAGTAACTAAAATAAATTAATAAAAGTAGTGAAATCAATGTCAATAAAGCTCCAGTTTCACTCAGATTTTATTACTTCATTTGTACTTTTGGCTCAGTGGTAAAGAATCCACCTACCACTGCAGGACATGTGAGTTCTATCTCTGGGTTGGGAAGATTGTCTGGAGAAGGAAATGACAACACACTCCAGTATTCTTGCCTGGAAAATCTTATGGACTGAGGAGCCTAGTGGGCTCCAGTCTATGGGGTTGCAAAAGAGTCAGGCATGACTTAGCAACTAAACAACCACACTAGAGTGGTAGTTATATATGACTGAATTAAAGCCACAGTCACTGATTAAAATTTATGAATAGGAAGCCTGCACTTCAATCCACTGGATCACCTTGCTTTCCTGTCTCTGAAGTTTCCTTCCTTTCTCCCTTTCATTGATTCATTTAACAAGCCTCCATTAAGAGACTGCTGTGACTCAGATTTTGATCCCCCCTCCTGCCTTTAGAATTGCAAATTATAATGGGATTATATGATATCAAGGGTGTGAAATTTTTGAAAATTATAAAGCACTATAGAATTTAAAGAACCATTCAATGAAAAAGTTAAAATAATTGCAAATTATGCATGTAAGAGATTAATTTGAAAAAATTCACCATAAGTACTTTTCATTTCAAAGAAGTATTTCATTTCTATTAAGAAAAAGAGATACGGAATTTTTTAGAGATAGATGGGCTACTCTGTACATTTTTAACTTTGACAGGGACAGTCTGGAAAATTTTGTGGGAGGACAGAATTTATCTTTGTGTTAACTTCAAGAAGTCACTTATGTACCTCAGTCCTCATTTGTTTCCATTACAAATATGTTAGGAATTCAGAAACTTGTATAAACTTTCAAATATTCTGAGGTTTGGTGAGCAAACCCATGTCTACCCTCTTCATAAACTTTATGATGTGTCAAACACCAATTTGTTTTACCTTTACTTAAATTCCACAAATGTAGGGACCACAGTTGCCCGCAAAAAGCAAGGTCACAAAGACCTTCACAACAATTTGTAAACAATCTTGCTTAAACTGATAAACTCACATATTTTTTTTCTTTTATGTTGGCCATTAAAAAAAGTGATCCTATTGAATTGTGCCTTCACTTAATGAATTGTCTGTGAACCTTAATGATTACTGTTCGGAAGAATGTTGCTAAAAAGCAAACTAAACTTTCCCTGAAAGAACTGTAGACCTGGTGACTGCCTGAGTAGAAGTATGTTACAGCTGAAAGGCCTGTGTTTCAGTGCATAATTGAGTCAAGTTACACCGGTATATGTATAACTTGGCCACATGAACAATGTCACAGAAATAATATTTTTCTTTTTTTGACAATACAGTTAGTTAAGTTGTCACTTAAAAATAAACAAACAATCAAACAGGATTAGAAAGAAAAATCTAACAAAGAAGTCAAACCTTAATCTATAAATCTAGTGTAGGGTAAAATGTTGCTGTAAAATACTAAATTACCTGATATGATCTCTGCCCAGAATAGTCCTTGAGGGATAAGAGAAAGAGGAAAACAAGAATTACTCATGAAGCAAATGTTGTATGTCAGTTATAGACAGACACACCTGACTAAGTAAGAAATAACAATATATTCACTAGTCAAACTCAGAAACAATAAAAGAACTGAGGTTAGAGATACTCTATCTCCTGCCCAGAATCACTCCAGACCAGGTCATTTAATCTCTTTGTTAGGCCATTCACCTTCCTGAAGAAGACAAGCTTTTCTCTGGTCTGTCCTCTAGCACAAATGTAAAGTCATCCAAACATAGTGTGTTTGTGGCCAGCTTCCTTTTCTGTGTTTTCTTCTCCCCTACACTCCCAACTGATTCTCCACTTATAGCTGATATGACGCTGTGAAAATCAAGAAACACTGTATTGCCTACATCCAGTACTGTGGAATAATCTGAAAATTACAACAGTTGTTTACTGTGTACCTACAACAGGTAAAAGAGCTGAAGGGTGGGGATTCAAAGATGATAAACACAGTTCATGCTCCTGAGGTATCACTCCAACAAATGGGATGAGAATGGCTAGGAGATGCTGAGGCAAACTTCTTGGAGCCTGCAGCTTTGAACTGATCAGGAAGAATTATTATAAAGTAGTTCAACTGACAGAGAAAACAGCAGTAGAGGAAACTGCATTAGCCAACACAGAAACATTCGTACATTCTTAACTTCTGATATTCTCACAGAACACTGTCCTTAGCAACATAACGATAATTGGACAAATTATAAACAATGATCATGACAAAGTGCTCTGGAAATGAAGGTTCTGCCTTCAATCCCTAATAGTGTGGTCTGGACGAAAGGGATTAATTCTGTTCTGTGACATCACCAGCAATGCAATGAGGTTAAGAACACTTCCTCTATCTGAGCATTCTTTATAGTTGCTTTTATAAGAAAATAAGTGTATCGCAAGCTGAACCCAGTGACTGACACATAACAAGCATCAATACATGAGTCTAATGTGGTTTTTCTTGTCATAATTATTCCTTCTACCTATAATAATTATTTCTTTTCCAAATCCAGAAGATAAAATTTAAATATAAAACAAAGTATTAAACTGAAGATAATTATCTTTAATTGTTGAATTTTTTACCCAAACATTTTTCAAATCTCATGATGTCATCGGCTACATATTCCAAAGACTTATCCTTGCTCAGCAGCATTCATTTTGCCACACAGAAGGTTTGCTGGATCCAGAACATTATGGTGATTGTCTAGGACATTCCATCTACATAAGATTGGCAAAGTGCACACACACACACACACACACACTATCTTGTTCACTAAATAGTATCCTTTAAAAATTATGAAACCAAACTACTCAGTATTTTTAAAAGACATGTTAATTCTTTCCACCCAAGTGCTAACTAAGAAAGAGAGGAATCTCAGATGTCTTCAGGTCAATGCTGAAACCTGTGGGGGCTATCGAGCCGTTTCTCTGTTCTCTAGCTTACAGAGTATGTCCAGCCAGAGGAACTTGGAGAAGGTATGCTAATTGTGGCCACACTGGTGACCCTATCCACCTGCTGCCTAGGCTTCAGCAGCTAAGACACTTCCACTCCCGTGTCCAGTCATCTCCCTGCTATAACACTCTCCCACCCAAACACAATTCAAAGAGAATTCTATCACTTGCCCTGATATAAGCATCAGGCACCCACAATTAGCACACATATTCTTATGCCTATTCACAGAAATTCTGAAGGCACCAACATCTCTTCAACACTAGCAAATTATTACTTAATAATAAGGTCTATCTCTATTTTAGTTTGCCCATACAAACTCTACCTGTATCCAACAATATTTATTCAATTAACAAATTGGAAACAATTACTACATCTTCAAACTATACGTAGGGAAATCACCATGCTTTTTTATAACATGTATTTACAATATACTGGAAATACAATCATGTCCTTAAGTTAGCAAATTTTAATTAAGCTAAGAAGTCATAATTCCTCAAAATTTATTTTGTTATGACCATGTTTGTCACTTTAAAGAGAGCCTCTGCTCAGAAAATATGGAAGAAATAATCTATCTGGAGACCTTGGTGTTCTTGATTATTCTGAAATTCTTTAAATAAAATATTATATGGTAGCTGTGTTCTACATGTCAAGACTGTTCACTGCGGAGGCTTCAGAGCCAGAAAACAAGCTCAAAATAATTAGATTTGAACA
Source organism: Moschus berezovskii (assembly GCF_049115385.1). NCBI lineage: Eukaryota > Metazoa > Chordata > Mammalia > Artiodactyla > Moschidae > Moschus > Moschus berezovskii. The sequence goes on from NC_142463.1 coordinate 61,536,184, forward strand.
AAATCATTTTGGTTATTTTGTTTCTGATAGTAAAGAAGTGATTATTTTGAGAAAGGCCAAGAGTACCTAGACAGCAGGTATAGATTTTTCATAAAATTAATTCAGCAAAAGGTAATATCTTCTTAATCTCTTTCACTTAAATCTTCTCTCCTGTCTCTCTCTCTATATATATATATAATATGTATATATATATATATTCCCAGGTGGCACTAGTCCCAGGCGGCACTAGTAGTAAAGAACACACCTGCCAATGAAGGAGACGTAAGAGACCTGGGTTCCATCCCTGAATCAGGAAGATCCCCTGAAGGAAGGCACAGCAACCCATTCCAGTATTCTTGTCTGGAGAATCCCATGTAGAGAGGAGCAGGGTGGGTTACAGTTCAGGGGGTCGCAAAGAGCTAGACATGACTGAAGCAACTTAGCGCACATGTACATATATTTTACATTATACATTACATATTATATAAAACAGCAGTCTCCATTCTTTTCGGCATCAGGGACCAGTCTTGTGGAAGACAATTTCTCCACAGACTGAGGAGGGGGATGGTTTCAGGATGATTCAACTGCATTACATTCATTGAGCACTTTGTTTCTGTTATTATTGCATCGTTTCCACCTCAGATCATCAGACATTAGATCCTGGAGGTTGGGGTCTCCTGGTATATAATATATAATATATATTAGCAAGAAACAGTGAATGAAGGAAAATGAATATAATCAATAATTGTTTAATAGTACATTTATCTGAATTATCAGATTATTCTCAAGTAGCTCATTGAAAGCAATAAAAAGTTCTGTGGACAATGACTCAAGTAGTGGATCTGTGAAAACTTATGACATTTCAGGTGGAATTTTCCTGTTAATTATACATGAAAGATGCAGTCACTCATAATGGACAACTGTCTGGTGCTCCTAAGAAACACAGGGAAAACTCAGAGGTAATTTAGTAAGCTTGCATTGTACCAAGGATAACAAATTCTTGAACAAAAATCAGATTTCCATTCTGGAAGAGAAGAAAGAAGCTTTTGAATAGTAGTGTTCATCACCAAGGAAACTGGTTGAGTAACATTATTTTTAAAAAGATACTAATGCAGAGAACAAGGCAGTAAGTCAACCTAACCTGGAAACGTGTTTGTATGGAACTGAATTTTTATATATGCCAGTGAAATATCTGTTGTAAGTCTCTATTAGAGATGATTTCCATTCTTCAACTTTTCCATATATGCACAAAACAACTGACAAGTGTATTCATTATTTTTTTTTACAAATGCAGATACTTAATGAAAACTTAATAGTTAGACATTCATCAGCTGTGAACAACTAATAATGGATCACTGTCTTTAGTCTCTATATCATCTTTAAAAAAATTAAAGTCCATGGCAAAATTGAAGGGAAGGTACAGAGATTACCCGTATGCGCCCTTCCGTTATCTTTTATAGCCTTTCGCATTATCAACATCACTCTCCAGAGTGGCACGCTTGTTACTAGACGACCCTAGATGAACACATCATAATTACCCAGAGGCCATAGTTCACGTTATGGTTCACTCTTAGTGCTGCCATCTGATGGCTTTGGACAAACGTGTAACGACATGGGGTCATCTCTATGATAGCGCACAGAGTAGCTTCACTGTCCCCCAGATCCTCTGTGCTTCACCTGCTAACCCATCCCCTTTCCAACTCCTGGCAACCATTAATCTTTTTATGGCCTCTATCATTTTGCCTTTTTCAGAATGTTTAGTTAGAATCATACAGCTGATAGCCTTTTCAGATGGACTTCTTTCACTTAGTAATATCTTTAATGTTCCCTCATGTCTTTTCATGGCTTGATACCTCATTTATTTTTGGTGTTCAGTAATTTTCCATTTTCTGGATGGAGCACAATTTATTTATCTGTTCACCTACTGAAGGATATTTTTATTGTTTCCAAGCTTTGTCAATTAAAAATAAAGCTGCTACAAGCCTCTGTATGCAGGTTTTTGTGTGGACATAAGTTTTCAGCTCCCTTGGGTAAACACCAAGGGATGTGATTGCTGGATCATATGTTAAGAGTATATTTTAGTAAGAAATTGTTAAAATGTATTCCAAAGTGGCTGTACCCTCCATACCATCTGCATCCCTCACTGGAGATAGGTAGCAGCTCATCCTAAGCCACTGATATCAACCATGACTGGACTGTCAGCTGTAATCCAAAGTACCTTTCTCTCAACATTCTGTCTCCTTCCAATTAAGGGTGCTATGAATAGATGTTTTGCTTTTTTCTCATTACGTACAATTAAACAAATCTTCTTGTGCAAACGTTCTTAAAAATACTTGAATTCTATTTCAGAAGTTCTGTAAAATATCTCAGGGCTTCCCTGGAGATCTGGTGGTTAAGACTATGTGCTTCCACTGTCGGGGAAATAGGTTCAATCCCTACTCAGGGAACTAAGATCCTGTAGACCACATGGCAAACTATCTCAACTGTACCTTCCTTCTTCTTTAATTAAGAAGGCTTTTTATTAAGCTATACAAATTCAAAATAAATAAAACACTGTTTTATCCAATCGTATTCATATTGTTATACTATTGTTTTTTCCCTCATTACACACAAACTCTTAAACAATATCATGTGTTAATTAGGCTTTAGAAGTTAGTGTAAAAATCAAAGTAAAATTGTTAAACAACTGATTTACTAGGAAACTTCTAGAAAGTAGCTAATTTCAAAATTGGGGGCTTATAATTGCATTAAATGACAAATCTCAAATCCAGTTTTTAAACTATTTGATTTCAGGGTCAAGATACTTCGTATTTTTGCTAAGCTACTTTCCATGGTCAAGGTGTATCTAATAGCTATGTCAAAATAGAACACATCTGAAGACAAAGACAAAAATTAAACCCCAAACATGAAACAGAACAAAAAGAAAATATCTCTGAGAAATAAAAGCCTCCTTATAAGTCTAAAGTAAATGTAGAAAAAAGATTTCACAGAAATACTGCTTATGAAATAAAATCAGTTGCAAAAAATAAGGAGCAATTTGAAAGAACCATTTATGAGATTAATGGAAATATTTCTCTCACTTTATCCCTCATACCACTTTATCTCTAGGTGCCACATTCAGCATAATAAATGAGACTGAAGATCATTGCTGTTGTTTTTATTTTATTCTGGTCAATAGGGCTCAGTTCAGTTCAGTCTCTCAGTCGTGTCCGACTCTTTGCGACCTCATGAATCACAGCACGCCAGGCCTCCCTGTCCATCACCAACTCCCAGAGTTCACTCAAACTCATGTCCATCGAGTCCGTGATGCCATCCAGCTATCTCATTCTCTGTTATCCCTGTCTCCTCCACCCCCATCTTTCCCAGCACCAGAGTCTTTCCCAGTGAGTCAACTCGCCGCATGAGGTGGCCAAAGTATTGGAGTTTCAGCTTTAGCATCAGTCCTTCCAATGAACATCCAGGATTGATCTCCTTTAGAATGGACTGGTTGGATCCCCTTACAGTCCAAGGGACTCTCAAGAGTCTTCTCCAGCACCACAGTTCAAAAGCATCAATTGTTCGGCGATCAGCTTTCTTCACAGTCCAACTCTCACATCCATACGTGACCACGGGAAAAACCATAACCTTGACTAGACAGACCTTTGTTGGCAAAGTAATGTCTCTGCTTTTTAATATGCTATCTAGGTTGGTCATAACTTTCCTTCCAAGGAGTAAGCGTCTTTTAATTTCCTGGCTGCAATCAGCAACTACAGTGATTTTAGATAATCACGATGGCGTGATCACTCACCTGGAACCAGACATCTTGGAATGTGAAGTCAAGTGGGCCTTAGAGAGCATCACTATGAACAAAGCTAGTGGAGGTGATGGAATTCCAATTGAGCTATTTCAAATCCTGAAAGATGATGCTGTGAATGTGCTGCACTCAATATGCCAGCAAATTTGGAAAACTCAGCAGTGACCACAGGACTGGAAAAGGTCAGTCTTCATTCCAATCCCAAAGAAAGGCAATGCCAAAGAATGCTCAAACTATCACACAGTTGCACTCATCTCACACGCTAGTAAAGTCATGCTCAAAATTCTCCAAGCCAGGCTTCAGCAATATGTGAACCGTGAACTTCCAGATGTTCAAGCAGGTTTTAGAAAAGGCAGAGGCACCAGAGATCAAATTGCCAACATCCACTGGATCATGGAGAAAGCAAGAGAGTCAATAGGGCTAAAGGGAAATATAAAAAGCAGAAGACCCAAATGAAGTACAGGTGAATTAAGTATGGCTGCTGGTATAACTCATAGTTAATATAAATTGAATGGCCTCTTGGTGTAACAAAATTTTTCACCATAGAAATAGGCCCCAACTCACATTCATCATGTATTTGCAAGAATGAATCACTTCCAGAACCCATCCCATTAATAAGACAATTGACCTCTGGTACCCAATTCAGAATATCTACAGCAGGTTGGCAAGCAGGTTTCAACTGTGAAACAAAATCCTACTGATTAGCTATGGAGGCCCAGAGTGCTATATTAAGGATTCTGAGGTCACTTCTGTGATGGATGACAAAGAAGGCTGTCAACAGAAGTTAATGGCTGACCCAGGACTCTTCAGATATTAAAATTCGTAATAGCAAATAAATGACACTCATGTTACACCATCTCCTTCTCTGGTTACAGCAGGTGGCAGGTGTAATCTCTATGAGCAGGGAAGAAGATTATGTAACATGAGTATCTTTATCTACTATCCCAGAAAATTTTTGAAAAATATTTTCTGTTACTCAGAAATACAGAGGTTCTTTACTTATGAGTTGTCATGTTTATACTGTGTGAACTCCTTTATATACTGTCCCATGGAGATTCTGTCTCAATTTCACTAGGCAATGTGCTACCACTACTGGCATGGGAAAATATAATTTGTACCTAGAGTTAGGCTGAAAATCATTTTTCCATAGAAATAAGACTATACATGACAATTACATATAATTGTTCAGTAAACATCAAGAAAATACAATATAGTCATGACTAATATATACATATGTGTGCATGCTAAGTTTTTTCAAAATATATACATACTTATTATATATAATTGTTTAAATAAGCTTTATGACAGTTTCAGCCTTAACACTAAACTTGAACAAAATTCTCTCATGGGTAATACAGAAACACCATGGATTTTTTATGTCAAAGGACTTCTAACTTCCTAGAACATGGTAGCTTCCCAAGTATGCTGATATCCCACTTTCCCCCTTGGAATCTACATGTTTTCAAAATTTCAAAGGAAAACTTCAGGAAGATATCTGTGACAAACCAAATAAGATATAGGAATGTTTTATAGGCTGTAAAAATGCTATCAAATACAAGGCATCCCAATCTGTGTGTTACCTTTTCTTTCTCCTGCCTACCCATATTGCTTTCTTATCCTCGATTGTGTTTAAAGCCCGTACAAATAGTCCAGAGTGACTCCCCAAATGCTTGGCTTCCTGTTTGAAAGTTTCAAATAAGGCTTTTGGGTGTGCATCTTTTCTTCTGAGGACAGGCTCAGGGCAAGAGAGAAGGTGATTTAAGTGGACTGGTTGCCTGGGTGACACTTAGCTGGGTATTGCTTTTAGAGAGTCATACAGAGAAATAAAAAAAAAAAAACAGCAATAAAAATCATTTTAGCTTGGCTGCTGGATGCAGCGGAGGGGATTCTGATAAAGGAACTGTTGAGAAATGTCAGAGCTGCTTAGAAAATTAAAATTTTAATAAAAAGATACTATTTTAAAATGAGGGGATGAACTTATCCTAATCCATGTTTTATTCAAAGAATAACAGATAAAGTAAATGCATTTCAGAGTAAACCACAATTCTTTGTAGTTTGTAATTTGTAATCATCGCCCATAATTTCAGTTAGCAGGGCATGAGAGGGACAGTTACAAATACCAGAAAGGGTATATATGATGATACTTCAAGTCAAAGTGAGCACTGCTTACAGGAATATAGGAAGTAAGTGCTGCAAATCATAGGGAGAAAAGTATCTATTTTACTTGTTATTAAGAAATTGGAGTGATTTTCTTATCTAGATCAACAAACTAGACTCACAAGCTGGCTTATTTTTATAAATACAGTTTTACTGGAACACAGCCATGCTCACTCATTTACTATAATATCTTCTAAGGCCGCCTTTATATTACAAGAACAAGGTTGAGGAGTTATGATAAATCAAATAGCCTGAAAAGCCTATAGATATTTAGTATCTAGTCCTTTTAAAAAAGTTTACCAACTTCATTTGCACTGTAACTCTTAGAGGGATAATAATTAAGAATTGGAAGCTAGAAGGATAATTTAGTAATTCCATTCAGTTTTCACATGTATTACCATCATTTCATTCAATCAGCAAATAACTGCCAGAATTTCCCATGTGCTAGACATGATGGATGATGCAAAAGCACATTAGAGTAAGTGTCCTGCTCTAGCTTGGTATTATAGAGACCTGAGTCTGAAACCCAAAGTCATGAATTATGTGACTTCGGGAAGGTTACTCAAATTCTCCTTCAAGCTCAATTTTGTGATCTGTCAAATGGTAATAATCATGATCATCTTTTTCCCTTCCTCAGGTTAATATGGAGATAGTTGCAGTCATCAAAGGGTGTGGATACTATTTAACATCTGGATTTAGAATTTCTGACAAGTTTATCTACACAAACAATCTTTGCATGGTGGAGCCTAATGTACTGTAAGCATGCAAAATCTTTTAGTACTATTATTATTTATATGATTTTCCAATCAATTTCATCTTTTGTATTTTTATTTTCAAAATGTGTTTACTTTTATGACCTCAAAAAAAATTAATCATTTATGCAATAGGAACTAAGTTATATATTCAGAGTTCTGCCATGGGAGCTGTGATACAAAACATGTTGACTTTTTTCTGGGGCAGGGGAGAAAGTCACCATATTAACTGAATTAATCATTTGCTTCTGCACCATGTAGACTCAGACACAGATAAGACAAACTAACTTTTATAAAAAGCCCTGCAAACCAATCATTACAAACATTAACTGGGTCAATTTTGCCTGGAGGCAGGATTATTCTTTCCCACACTGCTTTTGTATTTCTCAGACTAACACAATTTTTTTTTTTGCAAGTGTCATATTAACAACATATTCAAATGTCTAAATATGCTTATAAGCTGCTTTGAAAAACATTAAAAATGAAAACAAGGTTCTAGGGCTTCAAGAGTAAGGAGCATGAATGAGGTTCATTAAATAAAACATAAGACACTAACTCTTGAGGCAAAAGGATTAACTCAACAGTAACATCATCAACTGCATTTCAGGAAAGAGGAGAAAACAGGAAATGGCAGGGACACTCCACAAATGAGTACTCAGTCTTTGGTTTAGACTCTTTGCTGGAAGATACTACTGTTACTTCTTTTACTTTGTTCCTTTCTCTGGAGCTTAAAAAAATCATGTTACCCAGGACTAGCTGTTTCTGTGACTCTTCATGCAATCTGATTGGCATATAACGATATTGCTATAGGTCTCCGGGTACTTCAGTTTCTACTGCCTGAAATATGCTCCCAAAATGAGAAAACATGAGCTTAACTTTTATAACGGCTGAAGAAGAATTTACAACCTTCAGAAACATAGCTCTATAATTGTTAATTAATTCAAAAACCGTTTTAAAAATTCCCTTTCCCCAACCTCCCTTCTTCCAACAAATAACATTTTCCCAAGGGAAGATTTTGTAAGAGCTTTTTAACAGAGAAAACTCTTAGGGGAGAAATGGAAAATTATAACCATGCCAATGCAACCTAGAAATCAGGCAAAATATATAGAAAGGAAAGGGACTTTCTTTCTCTAGATTTACACATTCACATTTTAACAGATGAAAGATGCCCTCACAGAGGTTTAGATGCCCTCTGACCTGTTTATTTACCTGCTTTCTTATCTTTATAACACATTGTCACTATGTTGCTTTTACATCATTACTGACTCTTCTGCATCATCTATTTGAAAGAAACTATGAGATCAGGGCCCCTTCTCTATTTAGCTCAGTACTTGATACACAGTAGACATTGAATAATATGTGCTGAATAAATAAATGAATAAGATGCTCTGTGACAGTGTTTATCTACCACCTCTGGTTGGCTTTCATCCCTAGTATCTATCAAGAAATAAACACATTTCCTATTAATACACCTGGAAATCAGTTTGAAAACTCTAGTGCACTAGACAAAAAATATATATATATCTAAGACACTAGACAAATATAAAACTTTTGATTATTGAATAGCTTTATTTAATGGTCAGAATAGTCCTTAGATATTATCTAAACCATAGCCCTTTATACATCAGTGGAGAAATTAATTTTTCTAGACTTAGCTTGAGTTGGTATGAAATGACATGTCTTCCAACTCCTAGCCTGGTGCTCATTTGACTTTACCCAAGTAAGCATCATCATTGCTGAGCAAAGAAAGGAATACTGACTGAGTACCTATGATGTTATCAACAACTTTGTTAGATGTTTGTGGTAAATAGTGTGGGTTGCTGAATAAACATTTCTTGTTTTTTATAGGACCTCCAATTTTTCAACACATATTATTCAATATCTATTGTGCATCTATCTATCTAAATAGAGAAGGGGGCCTGTTTCTTCAAACAAGTGATACAGAAGAGTCAGTAATGATGTAAAAACAACATAGTGACAATGTGTTATAAAGATAAGAATGCAGGTAAATATGATAAGAAATTTCACAGTCAATATTTACTCCAGAGTGGAATTCTGTTTAGTCCAAAGCCATTCATGCTTAATGGAACTCCCAACAACAGTAATTGGTCCAGGGGTGACTGTGTGATCTAATTTGGTGCATTCAGACTGAAGGGACAGACAGTGACGTACTTAGGCAACACAGTTCTCTTTCTCTCTCTTTCTTGTCATTGCTAGCACCCATTTGTGGACATGAAGGAATCCGTCCCTAGAATGAAATTACTGCTAAGAACAGTAGTGTCACTGTTTAGTGAAGGAGAGACAGCTTGTCTGCAAAGGGCCAGACAGTAGCTTAGCTGACTTGATGGTCCACAGTCTCTGTGAAAATTCTCAGCCACTGTACTGCAAAAGTCATCAAAGTGGTGTGTCTATGATTCAACAAAGTTTTATTTTCAGAAACAGCCATTGGCCTGTTTATATCATTGAGTCATTTTGACATAGTTAAGCCATAGATTATATAATTTCTGGAGCTCATCCTACATATTACTTTCCACTTATTTGAGATGATAAGTTTTCTCATTATTTAAATCAATTTTAGTAAAAAGATTTTTAAAAATAATATCATAACCAAGTCAAACTAGTTCATCACTTTATAAACATTATTTTATAATATTCACAAACCCTGTAATGTTGGTATTCTGAGATTCATTTTTAAGATGAAAAATAGAGCCAAAGTTTCAGAGTTACCTGCAAAACCTGGACTTGTACCCAAATATGCCTGATCTTCCACACTAAGATAACCCAGTTCTCTGTTATCTACTTCTCAGCACTTACAAATGAGAGAACAGTTATTGCTTCAGTCAAGTTCCAAAACCACTGAGAACATATCGCAGAAACTGATTTCAATCAAGGACCTGTGTGCTTAGACAAAATTTTTGGAAGGGCTGGAAGAACAGACTGCTTTTAAACTTTCAATTTTAAGGTCATGCCACCGTATATGAAACCTAAATGACAGGCAGCAGCTACTGCTCCTGATTCTAGTCACTGCAGTGACCACAGCCCTTCCCATTCAGAACACTGACAGCTAGAACCCAGAATGCTGAGTGGCACCACTAGGACCCCTCACAACTGTCAGAACTTATCTGCCAGCTGCAACACCTGCAAGAAAACGGCCCCTGCCTCACCCGTGGTTTCTGGATCTCATCTAAGAGTGTCTAAGGGACAGAACCTAGCTGCAAAGGAGTCTAGGAATTGCACTTTTTAACTTGCCAATTACTCACATATGAAGGTTAAACGGTGATTAAGTCAGATGTCTCCTCAGAAGGTTGAATGAGATTTCTCTTCAGAATGGCTTGTGAGTACAACTCCCACACCTGTGAGAGAATGAACACTTAAGATAGTTTAAAAAAAAAAAAATTTTTTTTTTGAAAGAACTATTTCCTCACCCAGTTCCATCATCTGAGCCACTGTAATGACTTCATAGTAATTTTTCACTGATGATTTTGAACTGTGGTGCTGGAGAAGACTCTTGAGAGTCCCTTGGACTGCAAGGAGATCCAACCAGTCCATTCTAAAGGAGATCAATCCTGGGTGTTCATTGGAAGGACTGATGCTAAAGCTGAAACTGCAATACTTTGGCCACCTCATGTGACGAGTTGACTCACTGGAAAAGACTCTGATGCTGGGAAGGATTGGGGGCAGGAGGAGAAGGGGACGACAGAGGATGAGATGGCTGGATGGCATCACCGACTCAATGGACATGAGTTTGAGTGAACTCCGGGAGTTGGTGATGGACAGGGAGGCCTGGCGTGCTGTGATTCATGGGGTCGCAAAGAGTCGGACACGACTGAGCGACTGAACTGAACTGAACTGAATGAATTCATTATTTGAATAAAAGTGGTTCATGTATATAAATCTTGCCCCTGGCAAAATAAATTATCAAAGCTCATGCCAATGGTAAAGATGGCAGGGCCATGATACTAACAGTCAAATTCCATAAATCCATAAAGGAAGCAGCTTTCTTTTAACCAAAATAATTTACATTTCCTGGATGAGAATTGGTGAGGTATTAATCTCCCAGATGAGACACTGTGGCTATGGTAAATAAATTAGGTAAGTGTTCGATTGGCCTAAATATATACATACACTCAATTATTTAAAGCATGGGGTACTTTATACAGAAACACATCCCAGCAAAGCTAAGGGGAAGAACAGAACTGCCAGGACAGAGAGCACTCAGGGAATTCATTCCAGAGATTTTTACTTAGTATAGTGCAGGTTTGGGAGTAAGTAATTCCACTACTCTCTATCCTCTCTACCTCAATTTCCACATCCCTGAAATTTAGGGGTAATAGCATAGGAAGATAATGAGAAAATGTGTGTGGAAATGATTTGTGCTTCTTGAAGAGCACTGTACTATGTATGCAGGAATATTGTTATTTATGATGAGATGGTGTCATAAGCATAAATTTGGGTACTTTGAATTATTGTCATAGAGGAAAACAGCAAATCTAGGTCAATGGAGACCTTTTTCTCAGACTGTCTCTACTATAAATAAAACACAAAAGAAACTTTTCTAACTTTCTTGGAAAAAATTGTCAACTTCTACAATTATTTCAATAAATAATCTTCCAGAAGGATACAATTCTAAGGTAGGTGCAGTATCATTTTAAAAAGGGGTTTGTAGGTCTCACTTTCTTACATTTCTAAGCTATCCTCTGAGAATAAGAGCTGTATATATGTTGTATTAAACAAGCCCCGAGACTGTGGACAGAATTCTTTCCTGGGTATCTTATTTTAATCTGATTGTACCAAACTTCCCATAAACTTAAAAAAACAAAACTCATCCATAAATTTCAAATCCAATGAGATTTCCACCATCCCTGGGAATTAGAGAACTGAACCGAGTTTTGTATAAAATCTGACAGCAAAATAAAAGTCTTAACTCAGAATCATATTGAATCATCTCATGGAAGCAACCTAGATGTCCATCTTCAGATAAATGGATAAGAAAGCTTTGGTACATATACACAATAGAGTATTTTTCAGCCATCAAAAAGAATGCATTTGAATCAGTTTTAATGAGGTGGATGAAATTGGAGCCTATTATACAGAGTGAAGTAAGCCAGAAAGAAAAACATCAATAGAGTATACTAACACATATATATGGAATTTAAAAAGATGGTAACCTTAACCCTGTATACGAGACTGCAAAAGAGACATAGGTATATAGAACAGTCTTTGGGACTCTGTGGGAGAGGGTGAAGGTGGGATGATTGGGAAGAATGGCATTGTAGCATGTATATTATCATATGTGACCAGTCCAGGTTCGACGCATGATACAGGATGCTTGGGGCTGGTGCATGGGGATGACCTGGAGGGAGGATATTGGGAAGAGGGAGGTGGGAGGGGGGTTCAAGAAAGGGAACACATGTACACCCGGGGCGGATTCGTGTCAGTGTATGGCAAAACCAACCAATATATTAATGTAAGGTAATCTGCCTCCAATAAAATAAATTTTAAAAAAAAATGAAAGTACTACATCTCTGCAACCTGGATGATGGACAAAATATAATTTTATTTAAACTTTAGTAAAAACACTTGAGCGTTATTATAAAGTAGCTATGTTTACTGTGTATGACCTGTTGATCTATGTAATGAAGCCATAACAGTAAATTATATTTTCAAAACATGCTATTTCTACATACTTGCTTTTATCAAATATAGCTCTAATAAACTCTTTCAAAACACAAACTCCAACTGATAAAATATAGCTAACATGAATTTTGGAAATCTACCTCTTTGATAATGTCAGGGGATAATGATTTCCTGCTGCTGCTGCTGCTGCTAAATCGCTTCAGTCTTGTCCGACCTTGTGCGACCCCATAGGTGGCAGCCCACCAGGCTCCGCAGTCCCTGGGATTCTCCAGGTAAGAACACTGGAGTGGGTTGCCATTTCCTTCTCCAATGCAGGAAAGTCAAAAGTGAAACTGAAGTCACTCAGTCGTGTCCGACTCTGCGACCCCATGGACTGCAGCCTACCAGGCTCCTCCATCCATGGGATTCTCCAGGCAAGAGTACTGGAGTGGGTTGCCATTGCCCTCTGAAAATGATTTGCTAGCAGATTTGATTTATAAAAGTGATGTGGATTCTGGATCAATGGGTTTTGAGACATTATAATATCAACTTTAAAGTGTCACTTTCCTTTCCAGGGTAGATTAAGTAAAACAACACATTTGCTCCATCTTGTAAAGAATCTAAGCATAGAAGGGGGAAGAATCTGGGCTGCTTCCTGATATATTTTCTTTTCAGAAATGCTTGTGTTCATAGTGGAAGAATGCATTCACCATAGTCTACCAGGCACCAGCTGAGATATTGCCAATATCACGCTAAAAACTTAAATATAAGAAAGTAGGGAATCAGAGTGGAGCAGAAACTCAAGTGTTACCTGCAGCAGAACACATGAGCCATCCTGCCTACCCTTCCCTGAAAATGTGGACTAGGCATCACCCCCTTGACAATGGACATAGATTGTTGAGTAACTGTTCTGTAGAAGGATCTCTACGTTTGGATGGTGTGGGCAAGGAGATAAAAAGTCATCTTAGATATAAATGGAAATGCTTAGAATCTAGTCAGAGAGCCACCACTTAAAATAGCAATCCCCCAAAGCATAACCAGTAAATGGCATTCTGGAAGGTGTCACTGGAAATGTGGTCTGGGTGTTGGTGGTGGCTCAGATGGTAAAGAATCTGCCTGCAATGCAGGACACCCGGGTTCAATCCCTGGGTTGGGAAGATCCCCTGGAGAAGGGCATGGTGACCCACTCCAGTATACTGGCCTGGAGAATCCCATGGACAGAAGGAAGCCTGGAGGGCTGCAGTCCATAGGGTTGCAAAATGTTGGATATAACTGAAGCAACTTAGAACCCATGCACACACATGAGTTCAGAGAAAAGAGATTTCTGGGTCTGAAGAGGTAGTGAAGACTTTGTGGAGAAGGCAAAACTTAGCTGGTCTTTGAAAAAACAGGCATCTACAAAGTGAACGAGGAAATCTGAGAGAGCGTGGTGGGAAGGGTACCAATAAATCTTAAACTGAGCAAAGAGTTCAGACAAATCCCCAGTGTTCTTCATAATGCTCGAGAGAATGCTTATCCATGATTTGCACATAAAATATTGAATTTGGAAAAGTCTTATATTGAATTCCCTCACCATTTGTTGAATGCAGCGTGGCACACTAATGTTGCAGAGAGGACATAAAGCAAACAAATAAACAAACTCTACACAAATACTCAGGAGAGAAAATGAACAACCTCACAGAATTTCCAAAAGAAAAAAAAACTATGTCTCTTGAAATGTATGCAAACATTTATTTGCTGAGCATGGCCAGATTACAAACAGGCAGAGTATAAGATTTGGGAAACAATGGAAAGGGGTACTTTCCTACCACCCACAGCACACAAACCAGCTCATCACCAGGCAAAATAATAAAACAACTTTACAGTTATGTATTTATTCTTTTGGCTTAAATATTATCTTCTCTTAAAAAGCAAATAACTCCAAGAAAAATTATGTAGTAAACCTTATAAGACATTTATGCTTTAAAGAGAATAAATTCAATATATCTCCCTAATGTTAGAAAATAATGAATATATTCTTAATTTGGATTATATACTTCTATGTTTAGTAAATAAATGTTGCTCATTGTATCTTTTAAGTCTTCTGTACTCCATTAGTTAGTGTCCAATATTAAAGAGCAATGCAAAGAACATGTGCCCACAAGAAAATACCTCAATATATAAATGCTAAAACCAACTTTTGAAACACCATCTATAGGTCTTTGCTCATATCTGACTCTCTCAAGGGACAGGCTTGAATATCATATTTAAAATTGCAACACTTTCTACTATACATACAATAACTTCTCACCCTCCTTATTCTGCTTTGCTTTTCCACAGCATTTAAACACATTCTACAATATTAAATGGCATCATTTTACATTATATGTATCATTTAATTGCCTGTTTTCTCCACTAGGATGTAAGCCCTACACACCCAGTGACCTCAGCTTGTCTTTGCTACTGATGTACCCGAGTACCTGGTCCATAATGGGTGTTTAATAGATACATATTGAAAAAATGTGTCTGTATATTATTATAATTCATGTAAATACAAAATCTCTACTTTGGTAGTACATAATATGCAAATGCTTAGAAAAAGGTCCATAAGTACCCTCACAGAATTGTTAATTGTTTAATTCTAGGAAAGGATTAAAACATTAAAGAGGCTGTTTAATCTGATAACCTTCTACATGTGATAATTTTTATAATCAAAAACATGTATTATGTAAGAAATCATAATGTCAAAAGTATATTTGAAATAATAAACAGCTCAGAACAAATAAAAGGTTTTGATAAAGAGTAATAGATGAGGATTCTCCTTACCATATATGAAAATATAAGGTTCCTAGGTAGAATGGTAGTGATAAAAGTATAGACCTACAAATCATGGAACCTGGAAGACATCTGATATAGATTACTTAGCATAAATGAGAAAATACTATGTAAGAAAGGCCTTTCAAATCAGGGAGGAATAGAAAAATGTGGAAATAATAATTGAGCTCTTGGGAGTAGGGGTAAAACAATGTGAATTTTGATCTTACATCAAAAAGGAAAATATAAATAGATTTATGAATATAGAAACATTGCACTAATCACCATAGAAAATATCATAAATAGAGTTAAAAGTTCAATACTACCTTGGAAAGAAATTTTGAGCAAATATAGAAAATATTGGATGGAGATCCTTATTAAACCAAGGTTTCATGAAACCAAAAGAAAATCACTAAAACTCTGGTAAGTGAGCAAATCTCTTAGACATCCAGTACTGAATCAGTCATAAGCCACTAGTTTGGTTTTCTGCCTTAATGGACAAATACAGCATTTACAGATAATTACTTTATACAGAGTGAGCCTAAGAGTAGTCTGAAATCTACAGTCTATTTGCCAAATTTTTAAAAAGGTTTTAAGATCATAGGAGTACAGGGCTGTGCATAAACCGAGACTTCCTACATTTATTTTTATTTCAGTTTAAACACAAATCAAGGATGCTGGTTCAATGACAGCCCTGTGCAAAATAATCTAGGACAAAAGGTTATTTAATTGCCCAGAACAGGGAAAATCTGTCTCTCCACCATTCCTGTCAATAATAATTAGCCCTTTCTGAAAAGAGTGTTGTAGATACACAGTCAAAATGATCCTTAAAGGGAGGATATAATTTGGCTTACAGAAATCCATTACCAACAAATAACCACTCATGGAGGAAAAATACAACAAGGCACCACACTTGGAAGTGATGATCACAGTAAATAGCACCCCAAGCGAAGACTTAGTCTGCTATAAGAAACTATCATGTTGTCAATTAAGTATTTTCTCAGTGATGACACTTTGAAATGGAGAAATACAAAATACGCTTTGAAATGAAATGAAAAGGAGTCACTCTCAGTACCTCTCTGTCCCCCTCCCCTGCACCCTAAATAAACCTACACAAGAGAAAATCCAACAGTCCTATAAAATTTATTTTCCTGGCTCAGTTTCATAAGAGACCAGGAAATAATATAGCATCAGTTTAGAAACCAGACAGGGCTTGGCCCACTGTGTCCCCATAGAGAATCAATCCAGGGGTCCCAACCCTGCTTGGTGGCCTTTAGGCTGCTTCAGAAATCGATCCCGGAAAATAAGAAAAGGGCAGCGCCACAAGACTCGGGAACACACACTTCAAATTGACAGATGATTCCTCCAGGGACGTTGCAACTTGAGTTCTAACTGTGGATTTGTGGACGAGGACTCTCCCGGCCAAGCACGCATGCTTTGGTGAGGTGATGCCATCTTTTTTTTTCCAGATTGATATTTTTGAGTACTTCGTGGGTTACTTACTAAGCTCAAGGTTTACATGAATTATCTAATTTTGCCTCCATATTAGCTCTTTGACATAGATGCTATTATAATTCCCTTTTACAGAAAGGAATAAAGATACTTAAAGTAAGTCAGTTGGCTAAGGTACTGATCTGGTAAGTGAAGTCAGTCATTTTTACTTTAAGTATTTAGAAAAAAGAATCTTTTCCTGGCATTTTTGTATCATTTGTCTGGATGGCCAAAGCAAAGTACCACAGACTGGGTGGCTTAAACAACAAAGATTTATTGCCTCATAGTTCTGGAGGCTGGAAGTGCAAGATCACGGTGTTGGCAGAGCTCATGTCTTCTGAGGCCTCTGTCCTTGGTTATAAATAGCCATATAAACCTTGTGTTTTCACATGCTCTCCCTTTCATGTTTCTCTGTCTCCTAAATTTCTCTTCTAAGAACACCAGTCATTCTGAATTAGAACCTATCCTAATGACTTCATATAATTAATTAACTCTTTCAAGGTTCTATGTCCAAATATACGCACATTCTGAGGTATTGAGTTAGGACTTTTAACATGAATGTTCGTGGGAGGATGCCCATAAGAATATTTATTACTGTAATTTTTATAGACTTGGCAGTTAATGTTTTAGAAAACAATGACCATAACCTGTAAGTCCAAATCTTTGCCTATTCCATGAAAAAAAAAATCTCATTTTGGCTGGAGAAAAACCTACCATACAATAGCTGACTGGTCTCACTTTGCATGTTCTTGACATTCAAGATAGTTAGGGTGACTCAAAAATCATGCAGTGGCTCTGAAATGTCAGCGTACATCAGAATCTCTGGAAGACTTGCTAAGTTCACCCATAGAAGAAGGTTTGGAAGTGGGTCTGAAATAAGTCTTGAGAATTTGCATTTCCGACAAGTTTCCAGGTGATGTGAATACTGCTGGCCTGAGGATCACCCTTGGAAAATCACTGTTCTAGTTCATTCCTAGTCCATGCTCTTAGAAGACTCTTCCTCACATACTTTTTAAAACCACTGACATGCCCATTTCCACTCTCAGCCCGTGATTTCTCTCCTTCATTGACAAAGGCAAAGCAATCAAAAGAGAACTTGCTTAGACTCCACCACTGCCTTTCCTCACCCATCACTGGCATTCATACTCAGTCTACCTTCCTGGCTGTTTTGAAAGACATATTTTCTGTGGTCTTTCTTGAGCCAATCTCCCCACCTCTGTACTAGACCCCAAGCCCTGTTGCATTCTCTAAGGCATGGGTACATATCTTTTTCCCATCTCTTTTACATTGTCAGCCTTTTCTCCTCACTAACTCATCCCCATCAGCATGTAAGCATTCTATTAATTCTCCCATCTTAAAAATCAAAATCTAAACCAAAAAACACACCATTTAGTGGACTTGGTCTTCATATTAGCTATTACACTGATTCTTCTAGTCTCTGTAACAGCACCTGGAAGGGGTGGTCTATACTCAGTCTATTCAATTTCCTCCTAATCTCTCATAAATCCACTATAACCAGGCCTTCACACCCACTCTTTCACCAAAACTGCTCTTGTGAAGGTCATAGATAACGACCAGGTTGGTAAATCTTATGACCCAACTGCAGGCCTCTCATATTTCATGCCATTTGACAAATATTCCTTATTCATACACTTCTTTTGGCTTCCTGGGTATCACATTTAACTTGTAATGGGCTAATTATTTTTATTTTAAATATATTAGCAATTAAAATTTCAAAAGTCCTCAGTTTTTTGATAATATGGTAAATATAAATAGCTATGATCCACATTTTAAAAAGTCTCTGGAGTGTTTCATAATTTTTTAAGACTGTAAAGAGTTCCTGATACAAAACATTTGAGAAGCACTTCAATCCTGATTGGGATTCCGAAGTCACTCAGTGGTAAAGAATCTGTCTGCCAATGCAGGAGACAGTAGATGTAGGTTCTATCCCTGGGTTGGGAAGATCTCCTGGAGGAAGAAACAGCAACCCACTCCAGTATTCTTGCCTGTAAAAGTCCATGTACAGAGGAGCCTGATGGGCTACGATCCATGGGTTTGCAAAGAGTTGGACACAACTGAGCACATACACACATACACACACACACACACACACACACACACACACACACACACACACACACTGAATGCCCCTGGTTTCTGAGATGTCCATAGTTCAGGGCCTTCCATGTCATTGTATCTCTAGTGTCTATGCAAAGTTTTGTAAAACGTGGGTTATATATTGTCACATGGTTGATGAAGATGTGATTCTCAGAAAGCACCGCCATTCCCCCCAAATACAAATATCTTTAATGTGGCTAAGCTTTAAATTTTTATCTTCATAGAGGAAGGGCAGACACAGATAAGGGACCAAGCTTTGAGGGCCTTAAACCCTCTATAATTTCCCCAGTTGCCAAGGGCAAGATCCCATCTGGTTCTTGAGAAGTGTTCCTTTGCCAGTGTAAACTGTTTAGGGACTTCATTATGGCTGTGCTTGCTCACCAAAGGCAAAAAACCAGCAACCTGCTGGAGGATTTAATGAAAGTGTGGGTAAATCAGAGTTTCAGTTGCCTTGTGAATGATTCCCTTGGCAGGCCTGATCTTTAAGCCTAAAGATCTGTTATTACAAATAGAAACTCTATAAATACTTATTGACTAATTTGATTGACTGAAGAAATTACAAAAATTATAAATCAAGAAGTGATACATGTCAAATTGTCACAGCTGTGCAAATATCCTGAAAGAGATCATTTGGGTTTGAGTGAAGTTTGTAAGCATATGCAATATTAGGAATGAATAACAGTATAAATTTTAGTCACAAAACCTTTTTAAAAACTATTACCACAATGGTAAAAACTTTGAAATTATGTCATTCACATTGACCGATATCCCATATCTCTTGAATTATTATAAACCAGGACTCAAAAAGCTGTGAAGTTCAGAAAGATGAATGATTCAAAAATGGTATTATTTCAATTACACACATAAAGACTCACGAGAACTATCGGCAAACTGAGAAATTTGATACTCTATCCCGACAAGACTCTATATGCCCTCTAGTTGGGGAAAATAAGAAACAAAATTACTGATAGGTAAATTATATTGAAATAATGCAAAAAAAAGAAGAAGGAAAAAGGAGGGAGGGAGGGAAGAAAGAAATAATTAGATATTAGAACGTGAATAAATGTGGGGGTTTTTTGTGTATTTTTCTTGAGTTTCAAAACACAGTTGAGCCACTGATTCATTTCTAGGAAGCCTCTTCACGGCTCTTACATCTCCTGCATTAGCAGGCAGATTCTTTACCACTAGTGCCACCTGGGAAGCCCAAAACATACAATGATTAAAGCTAAACAAGTGAAGAAAAATATATCATTCTAATACTAATCAAAAGAAAGAAGTAGCTAGATTAATTACAGACACAGTTTTTAAAGAATGTTATCAGGGATAAGGAAGGGCATTCAGTTCAGTTCAGTTCAGTCGTTCAGTCGTGTCCAACTCTTTGTGACCCCATGAATCACAGACACCAGGCCTTCCTGTCCATCACCAACTCCCAGAGTTCAATCAAACTCATGTCCATCGAGTCGGTGACACCATCCAGCCATCTCATTCTCTGTTGTCCCCTTCTCCTCCCGCCCCCAATCCCTCCCAGCATCATAGTCTTTTCCAGTGAGTCAACTCTTCGCATGAGGTGGCCAAAGTATTGGAGATTCAACTTTAGCATCAGTCCTTCCAATAAACACCCAGAACTGATCTCCTTTAGAATGGACTGGTTGGATCTCCTTGCAGTCCAAGGGACTCTCAAGAGTCTTCTCCAGCACCACAGTTCAAAAGCATCCATTCTTCGGCGCTCAGCTTTCTTCACAGTCCAACTCTCACATCCATACATGACCACTGGAAAAACCATAGCCTTGACTAGACGGACCTTTGTTGGCAAAGTAATGTCTCTGCTTTTTAATATGCTATGTAGGTTGGTCATAACTTTCCTTCCAAGTTTGTCTTTTAATTTCTTGGCTGCAATCAGCATCTGCAGTGATTTTGGAGCCAAAAAAATAAAGTCTGACACTGTTTCCACTGTTTCTCCATCTATTTCCCATGAAGTGATGGGACCAGATGCCGTGATCTTAGTTTTCTGAATGTTGAACTTCAAGCCAACTTTTTCACTCTCCTCTTTCACTTTCATCAAGAGGCCTTTGAGTTCCTCTTCACTTTCTGCCATAAGGGTGGTGTCATCTGCATATCTGAGGTTATTGATATTTCTCCCGGCAATCTTGATTCCAGTTTGTGCATTTGATGTGATAAAGACAAAAATATATAATAGTTCTTGACATATAAGCACCTAACAACAGAATGTCAAACTATATAAGGCAAAAATTGATAGAACTACAAGCAGAAATACATGAATGCATTGGCATAGTTGAAGAATTCAATATCCTTCTTTCAGAAATGGATAGATCCAGTAGACAGAAAATCAGTAAGAAAATATTTGAACTCAAAACCACCACCAATAAACTGGATATGATAAACACCATCAAATAACAGCAGAATATACATTTTCCTGAAATTAACGTGGAACATACACAAAAATATACCTAATTCTGAGCCATAAACACACTTTAACAAATATAAAAGAATAGAAATCATACAATGACTACTTTTATACCACAATAGAATTAAACTAGAAATCAATAACAGAAAGATAACTAGAAAATTCCAAAATATAGGAATATTAAACAATGTGCTCATGAACATAACACATAGGTCAAATAAGAAATATCAAGAAAAAAATTAAAATATTTTGTACTAAATGAAAATACAATTTATAATATCTAGGATCCAGTACTCTTGCCTAGAAAATCCCATGGATGGAGGAGCCTGGTAGGCTGCAGTCCGTGGGGTCGCTAAGGGTCGGACACGACTGAGCGACTTCACTTTCACTTTTCACTTTCACACATTGGAGAAGGAAATGGCAACCCACTCCAGTGTTCTTGCCTGGAGAATCCCAGGGACGGGGGAGCCTGGTGGGCTTCCATCTATGGGGTCACACAGAGTCGGACACGACTGAAGTGACTTAGCAGCAGCAGTAGCAGCAGCAGCAGGATACAGTGAAAGTGGTGCTTAGAGGAAAATTTATAGCATTGAATGTATATATTAGGAAAGGAGACATATTTAAAATCAATAATCTAAACTTCTGTGCAATAAAGAAGAAAAAATTAAATCCAAACTACATAGAAGAAAATAAATAATAGGAATTAGCACAAAAATCAATGAAACTGAAAACATGAAATAAAGGAAAACAACAAATCCTTCCCTTAGAGAAAGAAATGGCAATCCACTGGTTCTTTGAAAAGATTAATAAAACCAATAAGCCTCTATCTAGGTTAACTAAGAAAAAGAGGACACATATTACCAATATCAGAAAGGAAAGAGGGGATTGACAGATCCCCTTGACATTAAAAGCATAATAAAGGAAAACTATAAATATCAAAAGTTCTTCCCTCTAGCTCAAAGGATGAAAAGTTTGCCTGTAATGCTGGAGACTGGGGTTCAATCACTGGGTTGGGAAGATCCTCTGGAGAAGGTAATGACAATCTACTCCAGTATTCTTGCCTGGAGAATCCCCTGGACAGAGGAGACTGGTGGATTACAGTCCATGGGGTCACAAAGAGTCAGACATGACTAAGCAACTAACACTACTACTATGAAAAGCAAAATACCCACAGATTTGGTAACAGTTGGTCTACACACTGCAGACCTGCAAGCCTCAAGAAAGAAGAAAGAGCCTGGAGTCAGCGACAAAGAAATCAATGCTTTAAGAGATGGAGAATCCTACACTTGGAAAACAGGAGGATCCTGGAAAAACTCTGCACCATAGTTAGCAGATGACAGGCAGGACATGGGAGTAATCTTCTTCTACCAGAAGAAGAGGGAAATTACCAGTTATGGGGGGAATTAATATCAGGTTGGCTCATTGTTTACCAGAGAAACCAACTAGGAGCAGGCCCTTCACTGATCCTTTGATAAATTATCACAGTGGAGACATTCTGATATAACTATTAGAACAGTCACTAGGTGGATCCAGGGGCAAGTACATAGGCAATTACTGAGAGGGAAGTCAGTCTTGTGAACAGAGTGCAGGTGAAGCAGGGACTGGTTGAACAGGATATGCACAGAAACCAAGAGAACAGCCATCTTGGATGGCCTGATCATACAGTTCAGTTCAGTTCAGTCGCTCAGTCGTGTCCGACTCTCCGCGACCCCATGAATCACAGCACGCCAGGCCTCCCTGTCCATCACCAACTCCCGGAGTTCACTCAAACTCATGTCCACAGTCGGTGATGCCATCCAGCCATCTCATTCTCTGTTGTTCCCTTCTCCTCCCGCCCAAACCTTTCCCAGCATCAGAGTCTTTTCCAGTGAGTCAACTCGTCGCATGAGGTGGCCAAAGTATTGCAGTTTCAGTTTTAGCATCAGTCCTTCCAATGAACACCCAGGATTGATCTCCTTTAGAATGGACTGGTTGGATCTCCTTGCAGTACAAGGGACTCTCAAGAGTCTTCTCCAGCACCACAGTTCAAAAACATCAATTCTTCAGCGATCAGCAATGAAATGGACCTATTCTTTGAAAGACACAACTTACCAAAATCTTCTTCTCCACAGAAGAAGAAATAGGCCACTTAAATGAACTTATATCTATTAAAGAAATGGAATCCATGATGAATAGCCTTCCAAAACAGAAAGCACCAGGCCCAGATAGGTTTGCTGGTAAATTCTATGAAAAATTTAAGAAAGAAATTATATTAGGTGTCTACAATTTTTCTCAGAAGACTGAAACAGAGGAATTGTTCCCTAACTCATCCTATGAGGCCAACAGTACTACCTAATATCAAAACCAGACAAAGATATTACAAGAAAAGAAAACTACAGGCCAATATTTCTCATGAACACAGATACAGTGTTCTCACACCACAAGACAAGTTGTATGCAATCACTTTATTGTTTGAAGATGTCCCCAGAAAACACCATAAACACTCAGGAAAGGTGAGACGGGGAAAAAAAGAACCAGTTAGATATGCATTATAAAACAGTTTTTAAAATAGGCAGTCTCACTGGAGAATCCTGGAATACCATGAGAAACACTCCTCCCTATAAGCCAATGCCCAATCCCACCTGCTTCCAAGAGGTATCTTGCTGCCGGATGCTTTCACTCTCTAGTAATTTTAGCCTGTCCCACACATGAACAGATACAATGTCTTCAGCAGAGTTATGGGTGCTTCCGATAGAATGCATGTTACTGGATTGCTGAATGCCAATCATGGATAAATGTGCACTGATTCAGGACAATTTTAGTGCACATATCATGATCACTGACCTAGAGCCAGACATCTTGGAATGTGAAGTCAAGTGGGCCTTAGAAAGCATCACTACTAACAAAGCTAGTGGAGGTGATGGAATTCCAGTTGAGCTATTACAAGTCTTGAAAGATGATGCTGTGAAAGTGCTGCACTCAATATGCCAGCAGATTTGGAAAACTCAGCAGTGGCCACAGGACTGGAAGAGGTCATTCTTCATTCCAATCCGAAAGAAAGGCAATGCCAAAGAATGCTCAAACTACCGGACAATTGCCCTCATCTCACATGCTAGCAAAGTCATGCTCAAAATTCTCC
The DNA here is from genome assembly GCF_049115385.1 of Moschus berezovskii. NCBI lineage: Eukaryota > Metazoa > Chordata > Mammalia > Artiodactyla > Moschidae > Moschus > Moschus berezovskii. Next base: position 61,560,426 of record NC_142463.1, read on the forward strand.
AAGCCAGGCTTCAGCAATATGTAAACCGTGAACTCCCAGATGTTCAAGCAGGTTTTAGAAAAGGCAGAGGCACCAGAGACCAAATTGCCAACATCCGCTGGATCATGGAGAAAGCAAGAGAGTTTCAGAAAAACATCTATTTCTGCTTCATTGACTATGCCAAAGCCTTTGACTGTGTGGATCGCAATAAACTGTGGAACATTCTGAAAGAGATGGGAATCCCAGACCACCTGACCTGCCTCTTGAGAAACCTGTATGCAGGTCAGGAAGCAACAGTTAGAACTGGACATGGAACAACAGACTGGTTCCAAATAGGAAAAGGTGTATGTCAAGGTTGTATATTGTCACCTTGCTTATTTAACTTATATGCAGAGTACATCATGAGGAATGCTGGGCTGGAAGAAGCACAAGCTGGAATCAAGATTGCTGGGAGAAATATCAATAACCTCAGATATGCAGATGACACTACCCTTATGGCAGAAAGTGAAGAGGAACTCAAAAGCCTCTTGATGAAAGTGAAAGAGGAGAGTGAAAAGGTTGGTTTGAAGCTCAACATTCAGAAAACAAAGATCATGGCATCTGGTCCCATCACTTCATGGGAAATAGATGGAAAAACAGTGGAAACAGTGTCAGACTTTGTTTTTTTGGGCTCCAAAATCACTGCAGATGCTGATTGCAGCCATGAAATTAAAAGACGCTTGCTCCTTGGAAGGAAAGTTATGACCAACCTTGATAGTATATTAAAAAGCAGAGACATTACTTTGCCAACCAAGGTCCGTCTAGTCAAGGCAATGGTTTTTCCCGTGGTCATGTATGGTTGTGAGAGTTGGACTGTGAAGAAGGCTGATCGCCGAAGAATCGATGCTTTTGAACTGTGGTGTTGGAGAAGACTCTTGAGAGTCCCTTATACTGCAAGGAGATCCAACCAGTCCATTCTAAAGGAGATCAATCCTAGATGTTCATTGGAGGGACTGATGCTAAAGCTGAAACTGCAATACTTTGGCCACCTCATGCGACGAGTTGACTCACTGGAAAAGACTCTGATGCTGGGAAAGGTTGGGGGCGGGAGGAGAAGGGGACGACGGAGAATGAGATGGCTGGATGGCATCACCGACTCTGTGGACATGAGTTTGAGTGTACTCCGGGAGTTGGTGATGGACAGGGAGGCCTGGCGTGCTGTGATTCATGGGGTCGCGGAGAGTCGGACACGACTGAGCGGCTGAACTGAACTGAACTGATCACATGGTCTCACTTATACCTCTGTTGCTTTGCTTAATCTGTTGTTTGTGTGAAAACTGCCTCTTTTCATTGTTTTGATTATGGTTGTGGTTGCCAGTGAAATTCTAGTCAACGTTTAATCCCAAGGTCAATTGTCACTTACTCTAATTCTGTCCCTGGGGAAGAATTAATGATTCCTCCTCTGTACTTCCACCATACTTCCTTGGAGATCTCTACATCACCACGCAATACTATTATGTCTATTTCACAAACACAGAAGCAGTCAGAAAGATCATGCCCCAAATTATCTGACTTCTAAAAATTGAAGCCCAGTCTCCAATCTAATATTCTTAACCCAAAATCTTTACTTGGCTCAAAAAACCAAACAACCTTAAAATGAACTCAATTTCTATCTACTATATGAAGTAATTGAAGGCCAGCTGGCCCAAATAGATCCTCTGATATTCAGAAAATCAGTACTGCAGTGTGAAACAGATTTCTCTGAAGACAACCACTTTGTGAGAATTATTTCTACATGAATTGCTTCACAAAATCTGAGCACAGATACAAACATATTTCCAATCAATAGCTCAAGCATTGTCTTATAAAAATAAACCCAGTTTCTTCTTCTTGGTGTTCCACAGCCCTCCCTAGTTTGGTCACAATCATGGCAGTTTGCACAAACTAAAAAGATTTTACAGACTTTCAAACCCAAGCATACAGAAATCCAATGTCTCTAATAACCACCTTCCTTGCATCCTGATGCAGCACAGTGGATGATGAAGATTGGCCCCACACAGTTTACTCGTCAATGCTGATCTCCTGCTGTGATTGTTTCACTGGTCTAAATATCACCCAGCTGACTTTCAAAGAACTGTCCTGATCTTGTACCCTCAGGGCTACATTTCACCTTCCAATACTAACTGAAGCAATTAGTGCTCAATCCTTTCAGTCTCCTACCTACTCAACTCAAGGTGTTTGCTGACTGCAGAGCATCAGGAGAGGATGGTTCAGGTACCTGCCACATCATATGGGTCCTTTTCTGTTTTGCCTTCTCAACTCCACTCCCTGTATCATCACTCCAATATTAGAGTCTTTGTTCTTTCTGATCCTGTTGAAAGTGTGAGACACAACCCACAAATCCAATTGATCAAGGAATAGAGAATCCCATGTATTATAAAATTCAATTTTTTTTATTTTGAGACTCACTTTTACCACAGAGATGATGGAAAACTTAAGTTCAGTACAACTTGTAAGTTTCTGTCTCCTTTTGGGGGCTTAATTCTGAGTTAGAACCTGGTCTTCTGTTTCTAAAAATACCACTTTACTATAAAAGACTTAAGTATTTCTAGATAAAGAAAACATTTCAGTTCAGTTCAGTCGCTCAGTCGTGTCTGACTCTTTGCGACCCCCTCTTGTGCAAACAGGGAGAGATGATTTTGTGAGTGTTTGTTCTTATATTTTAACAAGCAGCATCTTATAGAACAAAAGGAAGGATCAGAAAAATGCTAGAAAACAAATCTGCTATTTAGACATAAGATCATAGTCATCCTTTTTATGAGACATTCTGAAGATGCTGTTCAAAGGCTGCTTAGGAGAAAAAAACAAAAATGCAACTGTTAGATCTCAGTTAAATAACTGTGTTTATTGCAATTTAAGCTAATAGTTATTCATTATTCAGTCAACTATTTGGTACAAACAAGTAAATATTCTCCCACATGTTAGTCCCTGGGGGCTTTCTTAATCCTATCTGGATTTACTTTCCCTGAATTTCTGAGTAATCAGAAGTTATAGGTTGGATACATCTTGTGCAAGGGACACCCACGGTGTAACTGCTTCATTTTTTCTTTTCATTTCAAAGGAAATGGTCCATCCAAAGTGAAAATTGTTGTGGTTTTTTTTGGTGGCAAAGTATATTTTCCTCTTTGTCGGTGTTGTTATTGTTGCTGTTGTTTTAATCAGATAGTTATTTCAAACAGAAGCAATCAAGTTTCTTTTTTCATTGCCACCTCCCTCCACCCTTCCCACTCAATCCATGCTGTTAAGAAAATACCCTTGTTAGTAGAGTGATTCATCTATCTTCCTTTGTGCATCTGAAGCAGCTGGAAAGATCATCATAAAGGAATCTTTTCAGATCGTCTGTATAAGTTAAATGTCGTTGGAAATATGGCAATGCCACAGGGTCACAGTTTTCTGAGGCCTAACATGTCTTCCAAAGGAAGAAAAGTAAATTTCTACGCCTCAGGGTGCAAAAGAAGACACAATTCTAAGGTCTACAGTCTGAAAATGGCTCATGTACCTCTGTCTGTCCCTAAAACTGGAAGCCATGGCCAGATTCTTTTCTTTTCATTCATACATCAGCTGGAGACAAGTACTTTACTTTCTCTATAGACAAACAGAAGATGTACTTCTCTCTGTTTAAGTAGAACATAAAATTCCCACTGTGAATGCTGTGACTCTGGGTTTTCAGATGGATAGCTTACATGTTTACATGCTTCCAATGGGTAAGATGATTTTGTTTACAGATTGAATTCCATTACTCCACTGAGAGCAAAACTCTGAGAGACTGGGATAAAAAAACGGTAAAATATGACTGCAGGAAGGCTGAACAAGACCTAAAGAAAGACTTGCTATCTGGAGAATTCAGAGTCAACAAAGAGTAGAGTGAAGGGAGCAAACAACCATCAGTTCAGTTCAGTTCAGTTCAGTTCAGATCAGTTCAGTTCACTCGCTCAGTCGTGTCCGACTCTCTGCGACCCCATGAACCACAGCACGCCAGGCCTCCCTGTCCATCACCAACTCCCGGAGTTCACTCAAACGCATGTCCACAGAGTTGGTGATGCCATCCAGCCATCTCATTCTCTGTCGTCCCCTTCTCCTCCTGCCCCCAACCTTTCCCAGCATAAGAGTCTTTTCCAGTGAGTCAACTCGTCGCATGAGGTGGCCAAAGTATTGGAGTTTCAGCTTTAGCATAAGTCCTTCCAATGAACACCCAGGATTGATCTCGTTTAGAATGGACTGGTTGGATCTCCTTGCAGTCCAAGGGACTCTCAAGAGTCTTCTCCAGCACCACAGTTCAAAAGCATCAATTCTTCGGCGCTCAGCTTTCTTCACAGTCCAACTCTCACATCCATACATGACCACGGGAAAAACCATAGCCTTGACTAGACGGACCTTTGTCGGCAAAGTAATGTCTCTGCTTTTCAATATACTATCTAGGTTTTTCATAACTTTCCTTCCAAGGAGTAAGCATCTTTTAATTTCATGGCTGCAGTCAGCATCCGCAGTGATTTTGGAGCCCAAAACTTATTCAAATCTGCACTAAAAATGTGTCCTCAAATGATATTCAGAGTGTCTCCTTTCTACACAAAGGATGTATAGATTGTAAATATTCATTGTTCCTGATGGTAGCTAAACAACTTACTGAAAAAACAGTAGGTTTTTCCAATGTATTATTGAAATTAAATGTTGCAGTCAGAAAAATTACAAAGAAAAAGATTATTTAATGTTTTCTTAAATATGACAAGTTTCCTGTTTTTAATCAAGGTTAATGCAGTCTAAGGGATAATTAGATCTGATTTTTAGATATTTCTTCATTGTCTTGCTTTAATCAAATGGAAAAAATAGCTCTAAGGAAAGGTCTCCAAAGAAGAGATATTATGCTTCTTTCTCAGCATTTCTAGTTTAGTTGAGCTGAGTCAGAAAAGAGATGATTATTGAGATATAGTCAAAATTAATATGGGTGATTTGAACTTGTCAAAAGTTGCAACCAGAGTTTTCTATTCATATGTTCTCCAGCTCACACATCCAGAGTTCATTATGAGAGTGTTGGCTAACTGGCCTAAAGTTTCTGAATTCACTTACCCTTGAGAAGTATAAACAATTTATCAATCAGAATAGATGCTGGTGGTAACCAATGTGTGTGTGTGTGTGTGTGAGAGAGAGAGAGAGAGAGAGAGAGAGCATGTGAGTATAAAGCAGAGAGGACAATAAGACATAAAAACAAATGGATCTGTCCACAATGCCCTAAAGTAGAAAAGGAAACTTCAGGGAGTTCAGAAGCAGTGTCGTATTCATGTACTCAGGCTTTTATCCTTCCACAGCAATATCTGAGTGTCCGTGATATGCCAGACACCAAGGATCAAGGGGCATTATGACAAACAAGTCAGTTAGGAAGCAGTCCAGTGGCAGAAGAGGAAAGACTTGATAGCAGTGCCCCGAGATCTGGCACCACTTCAAGCCCTTAACCTTTGTAATCTTATCATCTGTTACACAGTCATCCTTTCCTATCCTTCCAAATACCTAAACTACTTGAAAATTTTCACCAGTATGCCCATTCACACGGTTGCTCCCCAACCCCATTCCCGTTTCACCTTGATGACATAATGACCCCTTTCACTAACTCCACCTATCAAATGCCCACTGATCTTTCAGGACATAACACCAAAATGTCAGACTTTGGAAAGTTTTCCACCAACTCTTTAGGCAGAAGGGCCTTTCCTTCTTGAGAGTATGTTTCACCAGACATGGAGCATTGCTCTATTTGATGATCTGTGCTAGAGACATCTCTAAGGCAGGGATTATAATCTCCTTGTTTTAGTATCCTCCGCACATAGCACAGCTTCTGGAACAAATAGTATCAGGACTTCTGAGAATAAATCTGATAGCAAGAGCAAACTCCAAGCAAAAAAAAATGCCACCTTCCTTAACTCTGAGAATTTTAAAATGTGAAAATGCCTCAAATATTTGAAACCCCACTCAATTATTAACAAACAAGTACATACTTTGTGCCAACACAGACTAAGCACAGAATGGGTGTTGTTAGGTACAGCCAAGGTTATATGGTGTGTGCTTCTTGTGACTTTATTAAAAGGCTTTCCAGAAAATAAAGTAATCCTGTCTCCTAATTTTAAATATATTTCCCAGGAGACTTCAAGTTCCCTGGAATTTCTATTAATAATTCCATTTATCCCAGTAATATAATATGTGTCAAACATCACAATGTCTATGAGAGATTAATAAGTTTGTCTTGACACTCGAAGTGAAAAGACTGATGAAAATTTCTGGAAAGAGATTTTGATGTCAAATTAAGATTTCAAGGTAAGTTGATAAAGAGCAACTTCAGAATTGGCATGTTGCCCTTTGAAGTTCTTTTCAGGCACTGCCTCCCACGCACCATATGGTCTAGATTCACCTTGTGTCCTAACCCTTCAGTACCTGATTTCTGATTTGGGCTCCTATACACTCTCCTCACATGTACAAGGTCTGTGTTTCTTCCATTGCTCTAGACTTTTAAATATATTCTTCTTTCCCGTTTTTTCTCATACTTCTGCCAGTTGAGATTTGAGTCGTGTCTTCTTATAGATGTAATTTTATTCAAATTAGTTTTCCTCATACTACTTTAGGTAAATCACCAGCTTGGGACCCCCTGCCTTCAGGATTTATCTTTTGCTCAGTTGAAACCTGGAAATTTATGAAATGTGACATAAGGTGTCATCATAGTGTCCATAGCTTATTGAGGGCACTCAACAAATATATGCTAAAAACATTAATTATATATTCATTTCTTACATAGCTACTGTCACACTGAGCCAGAAACAATATGAAAATCAATGGAATGAGGTTTGAAGCCAAGATAAGCCACCCCCCCGATAAAAAAAAAAAAGCCAGAATAAAGTATAAAAGCAAACCAGTGGGACAAGAAAGGACAAAAGGAACAACAGTACTAAGAGGCATATTTGGGAGAAAACTAATGAAAATTAAATCTTAGGGCTCCTCATTTCCATAGGTGTTTCCAAGGCCATGTACCTAGTTTTGCATGTATAATTTTATACTCTATATCTTAAAAAAGGCACTAAATTTTAGGACTAAGCACTTATTCCTTGAAAGAAAAGTTATGACCAACCTAGACGGCATATTAAAAAGAGACATTACTTTGCAAACAAAGGTCCATCTAGTCAAAGCTATGGTTTTTCCAGTGGTCATGTATGGATGTGAGAGTTGGACTATAAAGAAAGTTGAGCACAGAAGTATTGATGCTTTTGAACTGTGGTGTTGGAGAAAACTTTCAAGAGTCCCTTGGACTGCAAGGAGATTCAACTAGTCCATCCTAAAGATCAGTCCTGAGTGTTGTAAGGACAGATGTTGAAATTGAAGCTCCAATACTTTGGGCACCTAATGTGAAGAACCAACTCATTTGAAAAGACCTTGATGCTGGGAAAGATTGAAGGTGGAAAGAGAAAGGGATGACAGAGGATGAGATGGTTACAGGGCATCACAAACTCAATGGACATGAGTTTGTCGGGAGTTGGTGATGGACAGGGAGTCCTGGAGTGCTGCAGTCCATGGGGTTGCAAAGAGTTGGACAAAACTAGGCGACTGAACTGAACTGCACTGAAAATTGAACACAAAAATAACAAAGAGACAACCAACAAAAGCCAAACCTGGTTATTTGAGAAAAAAAAAATATGAACTACAAAAACAGATACGCAGGTCACAAATAAGTTTATGAAAAGACAATCTGTTAATACATCATATGTCATCAGAGATATGCAAATTAAAACAATAGTGAAATGCTACTACATACCTATTCCTAAATCTAGAATACTGAAAATATCAAATACTGACAAACATGTGAAGCTACAGAACTCTCATGCATTGCTTGTAGGAATGTAAAATGATATGGTCACTTTTGAAGACAGTTTGAAGGTTCTAATAAAGCTCTGCTTAGTCTTCCCATATATTCCTAGTGATCGTGCTCCTTGATATTTACCCAAAGAAGTTAAAAACTTAGTAACCACCAAAACCTGCACACAAATATTTAAAGCAGTTCTGTGAGTACTGCCAAAATTTGGAGGCAATCAAGATGTCTTTCATTAGGCAAATGGATAAACTAGTACATCCAGTCAGTGTGAGATTATTCAGGACTAAAAGAAAATGAGCTACTGAGCATGAAAAGACACAGAGGAAACAGGTGGATATTGCTAAGGGAAAGAAGGCAATCTGAACTGTTTGATTCCAACTCTATGATATTTTAGAAAAGGCTAAGTTCTGAAGACAATAAAAGGTCAGTGGTTGCCAGGATCAGAGTTGGAAAACAGATGAATAGGTGGAGTACAGAGGATTTTTAGGGAGGTGAAAACACTTTGAGTGATAGTATAGTGATGGATACATGTCCTTGTAAATTTGTCCAATAATTTACACTGTCAAGTCTAAACTCCAATGAAAACTACAGAGTTCAGGCAATTATGATTTGTCAATGAAGGTTCATCAACTGTAACAAATATACCACCCTGGTGAGTGATGTTAATAATGGGGGAGGCTATGCATGTGTGAGGGCAGAGGATATATGAAGAAAATCTCTCTTACTCTCAATTTTGCTGTACACCTAAAACTGCTCTAAACATTGTTTTAACAAATCAGGAAAACTTGGTATTCAGTATTTAAATAGAAGAGGAAGATAGAGAAGACACATAAACTATGTTATGAACGAGAAAAGGAAGACTACAGTTTAGGAGATATTGGCCCTTTGCCCAGATACCCTACTGGCCACTGCTGTGAGCCTCACAATGGCCGTCTCCTTTGTGTTACATGAGCCATTGTTCTCAACGTAAAGTTGTGGGTGATTCAATAAACTATGTACCTTATCATAGGACTGAGGGAAGAAGAAGCAGTGAAGTTTGGGAATGAATGTTTGAGAATGAACTAGTATGGCAAATGGGAAGTTGAATTCACGAGGCCATAAAAAGTCCTGTATAAGAGCTCCAGACTGTGTCCAGACTCTGTCCTGTTATTTTGACACAAAGGTTATGGCTCTTTCTCCAGGAGTACTCCCTTACATACATTCCTGACTAATGGCCCCATTCCTGACTGTGTATCTGTTCTCCTTGCTGACACAAAGCCCAAACTGTGTCTTCTCACGACACTTACGATACTGTATTATCACTCTTTGTAGTTACCTCTTACCTCTGCCAGATAATCATTTCCATTAGAGACTATATCTTGTTCATCATTGTACTCTCAGCATTTATTACCTAGTATATAATAAGAATGAAGTAAATATCTGTCACATGATTGAAAAATCGGACCAAAAACTGGAGATAAGAATAGGCAAGACTTAGTTCCTTCAGCAAGAGTATTTCAGTGTGGCCAAGGAAATACATGAGGGTAGCAAGAGTGTCGCCAAATCCTTGCAGGGGCAATTCTGAATCTAAAGTTCCTTGCCGAGTGAAAGTCAACCAGAGGACGACAGAATGACAAAGCCAAGTGCACAATGGAAACTTGGCAGGTCTGAATCCATCCTTATAGGTCCAGCCACTTGGACCAAGGATTGTTTTAGAGAAATAGACATCCTTCTGCTTAGCTGAAAAGCGTAGTTCTATGAGTTTGCCATCTACAAGAGGATTCATGATGGTTTTGATCTAAGATTTATTTGGTAGAGGATGCCCTCTCCCTAGCTGGGAAATACACTTTGAAATACATACTTTTTTTCCTTTCCCCTAATGTTCTGGGCACAGAGACGTTTCATGATGAAATAGACTGATGGGTACAATAAATCCTGAGAAAGCAAGCAATAGCTTCTTTTCATTGCTTTCATGCCACCTATCTGAGACAGGCGTTGTATATAATTAGAGCATTCCTTTTGTATGAAAAACCCCCCTTTGTACATCATGTGTGAATCCAAATATTTTGAGCTATGCCCTAGTGTGAATACATAAAAAGCATAATTATAAAGGAATTTAATGTTCATGTAGCCAAGAATCATGGCACACGAACACTTATGTCATAAAAAAGAGTACATTGCAGTCTTGGTAATATGTAAAATAAACTAATTTTTCCTCATTTTCCTTGGGTGACTCCCAGTCTATAAGAAGCAGGCTTCATGGCCATTGACAATGTCATGTGCAAGGTTTATTTGATTGGGGCTGTGGCAATAATTATGCAATGAAAATTGATATTTGTATATCTGTGCAAGATGGATGTGAATGACACAGCCCACAATAGGGTTGTCTCAGTCAGGTGAGCTGTGCTTGGCTGATGTGTGAGAATGTTACATGAGTCCCTTCTCCTTAGAGTGGTAGATTCCAAGTCAAAGTTGAAGACTCCGTGGACCTGTTTACATAGGATTACCAGATGCTGAGGTTTGACTTCTCTGGTTGTTGAAAATAATAGGTTGGCTGATAATTTATTTGGATTTACTTTCTACCCCTCTACTCAATTGATCTGTTTGACTCAAATGTATAGGTTACACAGATGTCTTATAAACCTGCATATATTAATTTCAAAACAATGAACAACTTGAGCCTGTTTAGCCTAGGTTCAGAAATTAATAAGAGGGAGTAAATTTACCAATTTACCATCTAATTCAATACTTACTCCAATCTCCTTGTGCAGACAAATGTGAAGCTGGTGGAAAAGGTGGCTTCAAGAGTAATTATTTGGCTCAGACAGAAGGGACATCTAAGAAGTCAGAAGACCTATAGCCTCTCCTGGCTGTCCTGGAAGAGTACCTCCTGCTGCTGGCCATAAAGTATAGTGGATCTCTAAGAAAAGTAAGCCCCAGACACTTTTAAACTTTAAGTATCTGGATTAGAAAAGCTGTGATTTTGCATTTCTATTGCTGCCTTGTGCTACTATATGTTTGCACTACAAAGATAAAAATAACATGTCACAGAGTCTCTGTAAATTGAACTGCAAGGTGGCAGAGAGGTGGCTATTGGAACACAAGAAGAATAAATTATCTTAGTTTATTTATTAAAAATATGTATAGCCATGTGGAAAACTTACCTTTTTCTCCACACCAGTGGGCTTTTTCATCTCAGGTTCACTTGCTACATGAGAGAGGCACTTTCAACTTCGTTTTTTACAAAACTCAGCTCCTTCTCTCACATATTACCATTTTGAACATTTTTTGAAACAATAGACGGTGTTGGCTTCTAACAAGACAACAGCTTTTGGCTCCAAACTAGACATTTTTTTCCCTCAATTTAAAGTTCTTCTTGTTACTAGCGGCCTCCATTTCAAACATGCTCATTACCTTGACTATACTATGGAATGTAGTACATCACAATGCTGAGATTATCGTTCTTTGCCTTCAGAAAGCAAAATGCATCAACGATTTCATATTTTACAGGCTGCAGTGCACAAGGTGGTCCTGTCCCAGTGCCAAAGTAAAAGCCTTGTAAAGCATTTAAGAAGTTTATTCTTCCCAAGATATAAAAATATAACACACCCTAGCTTTCATTTGAGTTATGCACACTCAGTGAATGGAAGTTAGACCTCCCCCAAGTGAATAAATCTCTTTGAAAGGGGGATATTGGCTTGCCTAAACACATGCACTATACATAAAAATATAAAACATATATTTGTGGAGTTTAAGGCAGGTGAGAGGAATTGAGTGGTGGCCAAGATTCTGAATAAGAGGTGTACAATGTGTGAAGAACATATGGTAATGTGTGAAAATGTAAGCTTGTATTGGAAGACCTGATCTGTATGTTTATGATGTGCTCAGAAGGTAATTTATTTCTATTTCAATAGCTTTTTAATCCATATCAAGGGGTCCCTTGAGTCAAGGTCTTGCAAAAAGGAAACTCATTCTCATTGAGTGAGTTCTTTACTGAGTAAAGCTAATGGAAATTCTTTATGCTAGGTGGCTACACTGAGGGCCACTAATTAATGTGGCTAGTTTATAATTAGTATTACAAAACAATTATCAATATGTAAGAAGAACAAAGGTAAAAAGGAAAGATATAAGCATCTGAATGCAGAGTTCCAAAGAATAGCAAGGAGAAATAAGAAAGCCTTCCTCAGTGATCAATTCAAAGAAATAGAGGAAAATAACAGAATAGGAAAGACAAGAGATCTCTTCAAGAAAATTAGAGATTCCAAGGGAACATTTCATGCAAAGATGGGCTCGACAAAGGACAGAAATGGTATGGACCTAACAGAAGCAGAAGATATTAAGAAGAGGTGGCAAGAATACACAGAAGAACTGTACAAAAAAGATCTTCACGACCAAGATAGTCATGATAACGTGACCTAGAGCCAGACATCTTGGAATGTGAAGTCAAGTGGGCCTTAGAAAGCATCACTACGAACAAAGCTAGTGGAGCAGATGGAATTCCAGTTGAGCTATTTCAAATCTTGAAAGATGATGCTATGAAAGTGCTGCACTCAATATGCCAGCAAATTTGGAAAACTCAGCAGTGGCCACAAGACTGGAAAAGGTCAGTCTCCATTCCAATCCCAAAGAAAGGCAATGCCAAAGAATGCTCAAACTACCACACAATTGCACTCATCTCACACGCTAGTAAAGTCATGCTCAAAATTCGACAAGCCAGGCTTCAGCAGTATGTGAACTGTGAACTTCCAGATGTTCAAGCAGGTTTTAGAAAAGGCAGAGGCACCAGAGATCAAATTGCCAACATCCGCTGGATCATGGAGAAAGCAAGAGAGTTCCAGAAAAACATCTATTTCTGCTTCACTGACTATGTCAAAGCCTTTGACTGTGTGGATCACAATAGACTGTGGAAAATTCTGAAAGAGATGGGAATACCAGACCACCTGACCTGCCTCTTGAGAAACCTGTATGCAGGTCAGGAAGCAACAGTCAGAACTGGACATAGAACAACAGACTGGTTCCAATTAGGAAAAGGAGTACGTCAAGGCTGTATATTGTCACCCTGCTTATTTAACTTATATGCAGAGTACATCATGAGGAATGCTGGGCTGGAAGAAGCACAAGCTGGAATCAAGATTGCTGGGAGAAATATGAATAACCTCAGATATGCAGATGACACCACCCTTATGGCAGAAAGTGAAGAGGAACTAACAAGCCTCTTGATGAAAGTGAAAGAGGAGAGTGAAAATGTTGGCTTGAAGCTCAACATTCAGAAAACAAAGATCATGGCATCTGGTCCCATCACTTCATGGGAAATAGATGGAAAAACAGTGGAAACAGTGTCAGACTTTATTTTTTGGGGCTCCAAAATCACTGCGGATGCTGATTGCAGCCATGAAATTAAAAGACGCTTGCTCCTTGGAAGGAAAGTTATGACCAACCTAGATAGTACATTAAAAAGCAGAGACATTATTTTGCCAACCAAGGTCCGTCTAGTCAAGGCTATGGTTTTTCCTGTGGTCATGTATGGATAGGAGAGTTGGACTGTGAAGAAAGCTGATCGCCGAAGAATTGATGCTTTTGAACTGTGGTGTTGGGGAAGACTCTTGAGAGTCCCTTGGACTGCAAGGAGATCCAACCAGTTCATTCTAAAGGAGATCAATCCTGGGTGTTCATTGGAGGGACAGATGCAAAAGCTGAAACTGCAGTACTTTGGCCACCTCATGCTAAGAGTTGACTCACTGGAAAAGACTCTGATGCTGGGAAAGATTGGGGGTGCGAGAAGACGGGGATGACAGAGAATGAGATGCCTGGATGGCATCACCAACTCGATGGACATGAGTTTGAGTGAACTCCGGTAGTTGGTGATGGACAGGGAGGCCTGGCATGCTGTGACTCATGGGGTCGCAAAGAGTCGGACACGACTAAGCAACTGAACTGAACTTAACCTAACTGAAGATCAACAAGTTCACCTTTCAGGCCCAGTTTATGAATTTGTGCATAAAGATTAATTTACAACTCATTTCACACTATTGACCCCCTGTACACACATCTCATCCCACCTCCTCTGACCACACAGTCTCATGTATTGATACATTATGTCAAAACTCTGAGTATGGTCTCCTTAAAGAGAACCTCAGTTCATGCCTCTGAAAATCCATCAAGACAAGTTGTCTGCCATGTTGTATGGCTGGAAACATATCTGTTGCTGTAATCTACACAGTGAGTGCAGTAAGCTGGTGAAGTGCTGAATCATTCATGCTAAACCTGTCCCAAAGAAAGAAGAGAGGTGAAACTGAAGTAAGACCTAAAGAGAAGTGATTTGGACAAACCTATAAGAGTCCTCCAAACCAAAATTCATCCACGAAGATGCTCTTTTTGTTCTCATAATCAGAAAAGGATATTAATTCCACCTACTATAAAGAAGGCTTCCAGAAACATTCACAAAGTGTACAGGAGAGTCAGGTTCCCTGGACATAAATTTTTATGGCAACAAAAGGGAAAAGAAAAAGAAACAATATTATAAATTTATTTGCTGAAGTGAGACTTCCAGGGAATACATATAGTGAAAAGAGAAGCTCTAGGCAAGAACCCCAAGAAATATCAATACAGCATCAAACAAGACAGAAAAAGAGTTATACAAGGGAGAATAAGAAAAGCAATCCACAGGAAAATCAGGAGAATATATAGTTACAAAAGTCAGGGCAAGAGAGTTCTTTAAGAAGAGAGGGCCCAAATGACACTAAGAAATCAAGGAACCTAGGGACAAGGACAAGTTCAATTAGAAGGTCAAAATAACGATTAGAAGGTCAAATGAAAGAGACCTTGGGGAAAGTAGAGTTGTGGCCACAAGGAAGGAGGTGAAGACATAGAGACTATGAGTAGAAAGTTTAGCTCTGGATGGAAGTAAAGAGATATAGACAAGAGAAGAAAAGGTTTGAATATCTATTTGTCTATTTGCTGGAGAAAGATCTAGAAGAAGAAAGATCCCTTGAGCATGTTTTTTTTTTTTTTTTTTTTTTTTTTGGAACAAAGGAAAATTTATGCGTTGAACCTGGACTGGTCACTTATGATAATATACATGCTACAATTCCATTCTCCCCAATCATTCCACCTTCACCCTCTCCCACAGAGTCCCAAAGACTGTTCTAAATGCCTATGTCTCTTTTGCAGTCTCTTATACAGGGTTCAGGTTACCATTTTTCTAAATTCCATATATATGCGTTAATATACAGTATTGATGTTCTTCTTTCTGGCTTACTTCACTCTGCATAATTGGCTCCAATTTCATCCACCTCATTAAAACTGATTCAAATGCATTCTTTTTGATGGCTGAGAAATACTCCATTGTGTATATGTACCAAAGCTTTCCTATCCATTCATCTGCAGATGGACATCTAGGTTGCTTCCATGTCCTGGCTATTATAAACAGTGCTGCAATGAACATTGGAGTACATGTGTCTCTTTCAATTCTGGTTTCCTCGGTGTGTATGCCCAGGAGTGCGATCGCTGGATCATATGGCAGTTCTATTTCCAGTTTTCTGAGGAATCTCCACACTGTTCTCCATAGTGGCTGTACTAGTTTGCATTCCCACCAACAGTGTAAGAGGGTTCCCTTCTCTCCACACCCTCTCCAGCATTTATTGCATGTAGACTTTTGGATAGCAGCCATTCTGACTGGTGTGAAATGGTATCTCATTGTGGTTTTGATTTGCATTTCTCTGATGATGAGGGATGTTGAGCATTTTTTCATGTGTTTGTTAGCCATCTTTATGTCTTCTTTGGAGAAATGTCTGTTTAGTTCTTTGGCCCATTTTTTGATTGGGTCACTTAGTTTTCTGGAATTAAGCTGCAGGAGCTGCTTGTATAATTTGGAGATTAATCCTTTATCAGTTGCTTCATTTGCTATTATTTTCTCCCATTCTGAAGGCTGTCTTTGAGCATGTTTTAATGCTGATGCTTTCTAATCAAGTAGCAATTGGAGAGTATTAATATTAGAAAAGAATGAAAATAGGAGAAAAAGAATTGGATGTGTTCAAGTTAGTTTGGTGGAATAAAACTGAGAAAGTTCCTTTTTATAAGTTCTGTTTTCTGGGTGTGGTCGACAGCAGAGTCATTGCCCACAGTAAGGGAAAATGACAGGGTTAGAAGTCTGAGCAGAGTAGAAAAGTTTTGAAGTCACTGCTAAGAAGGGGAGAGAGATAATGGGAGAAAGTTCTGGACTGCTACCAGGTGTGAACATCCACAGAGCTTAGACAGAAAGAGTTAATGTTTTCAAATCTTCTAGGCTCATGTTTGGCAGACTGTGTGTCCAGTAAGGATGAGTTTTGTTGCCTCTTTTGTCATTTGAGATCCTTGGACAGAAGTTGTTACCATCAATAGCATTATACAAATTTTCAGACACAGTAGCCCAGCAACAATTTTTTACAATCTCTGTTGAATTACTCCCAGTGTAAGCTTAGAGGATGCCAGATTGAAGAAGAAAATGGTTTGCACAAAATTATTTTAAGAAGATAAATGGAAGAGAGGGTCTTCTGTGTTTACAGAAAACAATCACAATCATTTCCCAGCAATCTTATGGAATGTTAACAAATAGTCTGTTTCTGTTTCGAATTTGTATGACCTCAGCAGCCTTACTTCAGATTGTGTGTTCTCAGCCATCTGCCTCCTGCCTTTCTTCCATCACCAGAGAAAAGGGCTCAAAAATTCCTGGGTGAAAAAAATACTTACAAATCAAATTTGTTGGGGTAAACTTAATACAATGTAAGTATCCCCCAAAATAGTAATTGCTTTCTAACAGATGCTGGTTTTAATGGACAGTGTGTTAACTGCCAAAACTGTAAAGGAACATGAAAGAAACATGCCTAAGTGGCCTTTGGGCAACAATTATCTTGTTTTAGTCTACATCTTTAGTCTACATCTAAGCCCAAGAATGTTTTGTTATTAACTGTTACGTATGTTATTCTATTGCCTGGACTTGTTGTAGTCTCTCTTATCTCTTATGTACCTTTTTCTTGTCATCTGGCCCCACCATCGTTGCCAAAGGATGAGATGTTGTAGCAGAGGAGTTTGTAATAGCCATGGTGTATCTCTCTTAAGTTTAAGTAAAGTTACATGGTAAAAAAAAAAAAAAGTAACAGGAGAAGTGAAAGAGTTACATCATTGGATCTTCTGTTTTGCCTTTTGCTGAGTACCATGCAATATTTTGAGCCTGAACTATTAATAAGTTATTAATAATTTGATGAAGACTTTGATTTATACTTAGAGTAAGGTGAGATACCAAGGAGTAGAATAACAATGCTACTTCAGCATTAAGATAAATAGCTCAGAATGCAAGCATAGAGCAGTCAAGATACACTGAAGTAATCCAGGGGGGTGGGGTAGGGGAGAAATGGCCGGACCAGGATGATAGTGGTGAAAGTGATGAGAAATGGTCTGAGTCTGTATTTTGAAGGTATTTTTGAGGGATTAAATAAGGGTTTGAGGGAAAAAAAATAAGAACAAATATGAATGTGAAGTGATGAGCCTAAGAACCCAGAATTGGGAGTTGCACTTCATAGAAAAAAACAGTGACAGAACCACTTTTGCAAGAAAGATCAGGAGTCTGGTTTAGAGCATATTTAGTTGAGATTGTAATTAGACAATCAAATGGAAAAAGTTTAGTTGGCAGGAGGAGAGATAAGTCTGAAGTTCAAGGAAGAAGTCCTGGTTGAGAATATAAATATGAGAATTGTGAGGATATAAGCAAGCAGTACTTATAGCCATGAGAACAGATGAGTTTACAATGAAATGAGTACAACTAGAGAAGAGACTTCTGGCAACTGTACCCTGGGATTACAGTCTTTAAATATTGGGCTGATGAGAAGGAATTAACAATTGGAAAATGGAGGAGGAAAACTAAAAAGTTTACGAAGCTGAGAGAGAAAGTTGATGCAGGAGAAGGGAATTAGCTGCTGCTGCTAATGCTCATGCTGCCAATATGTCCAGTTAGGGGAAGGCGAGATTCATTAGTGGTTAAGCCACAGGGAGGTCCTAGGTATTCTTGAATACCTAGCAGTTCCAGTGAACAGTAGGGGTGATAGTGTGGTGTGGATCAAATTCAAGAAAGGACAGAGAGAAATGAATTCAAGACAATGACTATATATAATTCTTTTAGGTAATTTCTGTGAAGAAAAGAGAAAAATGGGTAATATCTAGAGTGGAATGTGATATCAAAAGAAGATATTTTTAAGGGTAGGAAATTTTAAAGCATTTTCTATAATCATAGGAACAATTTTAGTAATGAGAAAGAATCTACTATAAAAGTTGCATTGCCCATCTTAGGGAGATTAGAGCCTTTTGGTGAAGAGGAAATTCATGTGCCAATTGAAGTGAGGAATTATTTGAGCATATTCAGTTCAGTTTAGTCGCTCACTCGTGTCTGACTCTTTTTGACACCATGAATTGCAGCACGCCAGACCTCCCTGTCCATCACCAACACCTGGAGTTCACTCAAACACATGTGCCTTGAGTCAGTGATGCCAACCAATCATCTCATCCTCTGTTGTCCCTTTTGTCTCCCTCCTTCACTCTTGCCCAGCACCAGGGTCTTTTCAGATGAGTCACTTCTTCACATCAGGTGCCCAAAGTATTGGAGCTTCAGCTTCAACATCAGTCCTTCCAATGAATATTCAGGACTCATTTCCTTTAGGATTCACAGGTTTGATATTTTTGCAGTCCAAGTGACTCTCAAGAATCTTCCCCAACACCACAATTCGAAAGCATCAATTCTTCGGCACTCAGGTTTCTTTATGGTCCACTTTGCACATCCATACATGACTCCTGGAAAAACCATAGCTTTAACTAGATGGACTTTATTTGCAAAGTAATGTCTCTGCTTTTAAATCTGCTATCTAGGTTGGTCACAGCTTTTCTTCCAAGGAGCTAGTGTCATTTAATTTCATTGCTGCAATCACCATCTGCAGTGATTTTGGAGCCGAAGAAAATAAAGTTTGCTACTGTTTCCATTGTTTCCCCATCTATTTGCCATGAAGTGATGGGACCAGATGCCATGATCTTAGTTTACTGAATGTTGAGCTTTAAGCCAACTTTTTCACTCTCCTCTTTCACTTTCATCAAGAGTCTCTTTAGATCCTCTTCACTTTCTGCCATAAGGGTGGTATCATCTGCATATCTGAGGTTATTCATATTTCTCCCAACAATCTTGATTCCAGCTTGTGCTTCATCCAGTACATGATGTACTCTGCATATAAGTTAAGTAAGCAGGGTGACAATATGCAGCCTTGATGTACTCCTTTTCTTATTTGGAACCAGTCTGTTGTTCCATGGCCAGTTCTAAATGTTGCTTCTTGACCTACATACAGATTTCCTAGGAGGCAGGTCAGGTAGTCTGATATTCCCATGTCTTGAAGAATTTTCCACAGTTTATTGTGATCCACACAGTCAAAGGCTTTGGCATAGTCAATGAAAGCATAAGTAGATGATTTTCTGGAATCCTCTTGCTTTTTCAATGATCCAACCGTTGTTGGCAACTTGATCTCTGGGTTTTCTGCCTTTTCTAAATTCAACTTGAACAACTGGAAGTTCATTGTTCATATACTGTTGAAGCCTGGCTTGGAGAATTTTGAGCATTACTTTACTAGCATGTGAGATGAAAGCAATTATGTGGTAATTTGAGCATTGTTTGGCATTGCCTTTCTTTGGGATTTGGATGAAGACTGAAGTTTTCCAGTCCTGTGGCCACTGCTGAGTTTTCCAAATTTGCTGGCATATTGAGTGCAGCACTTTCACAGCATCATCTTTCAGGATTTGAAATTTCCAGCTCAACTGGAATTCCATCACTTCCACTAGCTTTGTTCGTAGTGATGCTTCCTAAGACCCACTTGACTTTCATTCCAGGATGTCTGGCTCTAGGTGAATGATAACACCATCATGGTTATCTGAGTCATGATGATTTTTCTTGTATAGTTCGTCTGTGTATTCGTGCCAAATCTTCTTCTTAATATCTTCTGCTTCTGTTAGGTCCATACCATTTCTATCCTTTATTGTGCCCTGAAGAATTGATGCTTTTGAACTGTGGTGCTGGAGAAGACTCTTGAGAGTCCCTTGGACTGCAAGGAAATCCAACCAGTCCATTCTAAAGGAGATTAATCCTGGGTGTTTATTGGAAGGACTGATGCTAAAGCTGAAACTCCAATACTTTGGCCACCTCATGCAACGAGTTGACTCACTGGAAAAGAGTCTGATGCTAAGAGGGATTGGGGGTAGGAGGAGACAGGGATGACAGAGAATGAGATGGCTGGATGGCATCACCGACTCGATGGACATGAGTTTGAGTGAACTCCAGGAGTTGGTGATGGACAGGGAGGCCTGGCGTGCTGTGGTTCATGGGGTTGCAAAGAGTTGGACACGACTAAGCGACTGAACTGAACTGAACTGAACTGAACTTGCATGAAATGCTCCCTTAGTATCTCTAATTTTCCTGAAGAGATCTCTAGTCTTTCCCATTCTATTGTTTTACTCAATTTCTTTGCATTGATCACTGAGGAAGGCTTTCTTATCTCTCCTTGCTATTCTTTGGAACTCTGCATTCAAATGGGTATATCTTTCTTTTTCTCCTTTGCCTCTAGTTTCTCTTCTTTTCTCCGCTATTTGTAAGGCCTTGTCAGACAACCATTTTGCCTTTTTGCATTTCTTTTTCTTGGGGATGGTCTTGATGACTGTCTCTTGTACAGTATCACAAACCTCTGTCTACAGTTCTTCAGGCACTCTGTCTATCAGATATAATCCCTTGAATCTATTTGTCACTTCCACTGTATAATCGTAAGGAATTTGAATTAGGTCATACCTGAATGGTCTAGTGGTTTTTGCCACTTTCTTCAATTTCAGTCTTAATTTGGCAAGAAAGAGTTCATGATCTGAGCCACAGTCAGCTCCCATTCTTGTTTTTGCTGACTGTATATAGCTTCTCCATCTTTGGCTGCAAAGAATACAATCTGATTTCAGTAAAGACTATCTGGTGATATCCATGTGTCTCTCCCATCAGGAAGCTTCCATAAGCCTCTTAACTTTCTCTATCAGAGAGCAGACAGGCTGACAACTACAAACACAGAAAACTAACCAATATGATCACATGGACCACAGCCTTGTCTATCTCAATGAAACTATGAGCCATGCCATGTAGGGCCTCCCAAGACGGCCAGGTCATGGTGAAGAATTCTGACAAAATGTGGTCCACTGGAGAAGGGAATGGCAAACTACTTCAGTATTCTTGCCTTGAGAACCTCATGAACAGAATGAAAAGGCAAAAAGATAGGACACTGAAAGATGAACTCACAGGTCGGTAGGTGCCCAATATGCTACTGGAGAACACTGGAGAAATAACTTCAGAAAGGATGAAGAGATGGAGCCAAAGCAAAAATAACACATAATTGTTGATGTGACTGTGGATGGAAGTAAAGTCCAATGCTGTAAAGAACAATATTGCACAGGAGCCTGGAATGTTAGGTCCATGAATCAAGGCAAATTGACAGTGGTCAAACAAGAGATTGTAAGATTGAGCATGAATATTTTAGGAATTAGCAAACTAAAATGGACTGGAATGGGTGAATTAATTCAGATGACCATTATATCTACTACTGTGGGCAAGAATCCCTTAGAAGAAATGGAGTAGCCATCATGTCCAACAAAAGAGTCTGAAGTACAGTACTTGGATGAAATCTCAAAAATGACAGAATCTCTGTTTGTTTCCAAGGCAAACCATGAAATATCATAGTAATCCAAGTCTTTGACCTAACCAGTAATGCTGAAGAAGCTGAAGTTCAACAGTTCTGTGAAGACTTACAAGACTTTCTAGAACTAACACCCCAAAAAGATGTCCTTTTCATTATAGGCGACTGGAATGCAAAAGTTGGAAGTCAAGAGAGACCTGGAGTAACAGGGAATTTGGCCTTGGAGTGCAGAATGAAGCAGGGCAAAGGCTAATAGAGTTTTGCCAAGAGAACGCACTGGTCATATCAAACACCCTCTTCCAACAACACAAGAGCAGACTACACATGGACATCACCAGATGTTCAATACCAAAATCAGATTGAGTGTATTAGAAACTCCATTTAACAAACTATTACTTTAAAATGGTAGAGTGAACTGTACCAGAATTTTTCTGAAAGCCACATTCTCAGGAGTATAATGGCCACAGGGTGTTGGCAGAAAATTTGAATACCTACAGGATTGTATGACTGATGGAAAGACACCAATAACATAGTTAAAGGGTATAAAGTTTCATGTACTATAACTTTTCTAAATGTTTTATGTAAACTAAACTGTGGAAAATTCTGAAAGAGATAGGAATACCAGACCACCTGACCTGCCTCTTGAGAAACCTGTATGCAGGTCAGGAAGCAACAGTTAGAACTGGACATGGAACAACAGACTGGTTCCAAATAGGAAAAGGAGTGCGTCAAGGCTGTATATTGTCACCTTGCTCATTTAACTTATATGCAGAGTACATCATGAGGAACGCTGGGCTGGAAGAAGCACAAGCTGGAATCAAGATTGCCGGGAGAAATATGAATAACCTCAGATAGGCAGATCACACTACCCTTATGGCATAAAGTGCAGAGGAACTCAAAAGCCTCTTGGTGAAAGTGAAAGAGGAGAGTGAAAAGGTTGGCTTGAAGCTCAACATTCAGAAAACAAAGATCATGGCATCTGGTCCCATCACTTCATGGGAAATAGTTGGGGAAACAATGGAAACAGTGACAAACTTTATTTTTTTGGGCTCCAGAATCACTGCAGATGCTGATTGCAGCCATGAAATTAAAAGACGCTTACTCCTTGGAAGGAAAATTATGAGCAACCTAGATAGCATATTAAAAAGCAGAGATATTACTTTGTCAACAGAAGTCTGTCTAGTCAAGGCTATGGTTCTTCCAGTGGTCATGTGTGAATGTGAGAGTTGGACTGTGAAGAAAGTTGAGCGCCGAAGAATTGATGCTTTTGAACTATGGTGCTGGAGAAGACTCTTGAGAGTCCCTTGGACTGCAAGGAGATCCAACCAGTCCATTCCAAAGGAGATCAATCCTGGGTGTTCATTGGAAGGACTGATGCTAAAGCTGAAACTCCAATACTTTGGCCACCTCATGCAACGAGTTGACTCACTGGAAAAGACTCTGATGCTGGGAGGGATTGGGGGCGGGAGGAGACAGGGACGACAGAGAATGAGATGGCTGGATGGCATCATCGACTAGATGGACATGAGTTTGAGTGAACTCCTGGTGTTGGTGATGAACAGGGAGGCCTGGCGTGCTGTGATTCATGGGGTCTCAAAGAGTCAGACACGACTGAGTAACTGAACTGAACTGAATCCTTTAAATCATTACCACAGCAACCTATGAAGATTGTTACTAATATCTGCATTTTAAATGTAATGTCCTTAAGGAATAATTAATTTCCGTGACTTGCTAGTTAATAAATAAGTCCCATATTCTGGACACAGTACAGAATAACCAGTGACCTATTCTGAAGCTTATAGAGATATTTATACAAAGCAAGAGACAAATAATTGGCCTTCTGATGGTAGTAAGGACTTTGCAGAAGGACTCCCTACATTCATGGAGTGTCTACCTACTCATGGTACATAGAAGAGCATAGAAGAGCATCTTCCAGAAGTGGGGAACATTTGGATCCATTTCAGCTCACTTTCTCCAAAAATTAAGTTTAATCAGTCTCCCAGCAAAGATATCACTCTCATCATTCACAGCAGCAGCACCTTACCGATATTTGTCTCCACTATTTTTATTTCCTCCTCTTTCATTGAACACATATCAAAGCTTCTTCCTTCAGTGGGAAGAACAACCATTTTTCTTGACCTTGTCATATTCTATTGCCAAACGCTATCCTTACTTTTACAGAAAAAAGTTTCAAAAACGGTCTCTTCTTTTACCATACCTCAACCTTAGATTTATTTTAACTCATTCTCTTTTTAAGCTCCTTCAGTCTGTCCCCTCAACACTGTACTGAAAAATATATTTTCACAATGTATTGGTGGCTTTTGAATCACCATCACCTTCTTGACACTCATTCATTTCTTGGCAGACTTTGGCATAGTCAAGAAAGAGAGGAGGCAAAAGTTATATGAACTTCATACATAACTGGGCAAAAATAGAAAATCATAATCCATATTTACGCTCCCTCTTCCAATATCTAGCATAGAGCTTTGTATATAAAAAGTAAATAATTGATGATTGAGTGAATCAAGAAATGATGTTAAATAAATGGCATGAGGCCCTGTTCAACTCCATTGAAGAGCTTTTGTGTTTCTTTTGGTATTCCCAGAGTTCATCGTAGAATGACTGCTTTATAAAGCATCAAAACTAGCATAATGACCTCCCACAATGTTGCATAAATTAGTGAAAATTTTCAGGTTAGTAGTATGCTTAATTTTTGTAGCCCAGACCTAAGAGGCTTAAGGTCAAATATAAACCATTCATCTGAAATGATTAGTAGTTTCTTTTTTTTTATGCTGAGCAATCAATAGAGAACATTCACTTTCATTTGCAAAAGCAAAATTACTTTGTCTTTCATGTTTTGAAACTAACAACAGTTAGTGTATATACACACACACACATTTGTTGCTCTTCTGTCGCGCAGTCATGTCCAACTCTTTGCGAGCCCATAAATTGTAGCACACCAGGCCTCCATGTCCATCACCATCTCCCAGAGTTTGCCCAAATTCATATTAACTGCATCAGTGATGCCATCCACCCATCTCATCTTCTGAGGCCCTCTTCTCCTTCTGCTCTCAGTCCTTCCCAGCATCAACGACTTTTCCAGTGAGTCAGTTGTTCACATCAAATGACCAAAATACTGGAGCTTCAGCTTCAGCATCAGTCCTTCCAGTGAATATTCAGGGTTCATTTCTCTTAAGATTGACTGGTTTGATCTCCTTGCTCTTCTAGGGACTTTCAGGAGCCTTCAGCAACACAGTTGGAAGGCATCAATTCTTTGGCATCCTTCCTTCTTTATGGTCCAGATCTCACAACCGTGTGTGACTACTGGGAAGACCTTTGTGGGCAGAGTAATGTCTCTGCTTTTCAACACACTGTCTAGGTTTGTCATCACTTTCCTGCCAAGAAACAATCATCTTCTGATTTCATGGCTGCAGTCACCATCCACAGTGATTTTGGAGCCCAAGAGGACAAAATCTATCACTACTTCCATTTTTTCCCCTTCTATTAGCCATGCAGTAATAGGGGCAGATGTTATGATCTTAGTTTTTTTAAAATATTTATTGTTAAGTCAGCTCTTTCACATTCCTCCTTCACCCTCATCCAAAGGTTCTTTAGTTCCTCTTTGCTTTCTGCCATTAGAGTGGTATCATCCGCATATCTGAGGTTGTTGGAAATAACAACACACAAACATGCACTAGTTTAAAGTAACAGCTAAATTTATTTTATGATTTCTATTTTCAAAGTGAATTCATGGAGTTAAGAATATGCCCAAGAGTTAAAAATGATTTGAAATAGCAGAGCACCTGAATATTCCTCTAAAAGTTTAGTAATCTTACCTTCTATTCCTGTTTATTAATTTCCTGTTAAAGAACATAATTGTGCGTGCATAGTAGAGTTATTGGATACCGGCATTGACTTTGCAATAAATTTTGTAAAAACAAATCCTAAAGATGCTAAAGCACTATTTCTAAAGGAATAATGGGTTATTTGCCTTTCCAGATTGAATACAGAAGGATCCCTTTTAATGGCCACTGAAGAGCTTTTGGGTGTTTTTGTTTGTTTGTTTTTATTTTTAGTTGTGTGCTTTTAACAGAGATCTTAAGAACTGGAATTCTTTCTAAAACATCATGTGGAACACTTGCCTTGCATCTTGTGGTCTGGGAGCAAGGGGAAGGTACCTCCGATCTGTTTTTCATTATTGCTTGACTGACTCATCCAGTCTCCTTTAAAGACAAAACAACAACAAAAACAACAAATACCAACAGAAGTCATGCAAGGGGAGAGAGGGGGGAAAAGTTTTCTGCGTTAATTTTAGAAACAACTGTCCAAGTGCTAAGCACTAGATAAGAGAAGCATAATTCTATTTCTTGTTCGTTGCTCTTCATCTTTTTAATTTGAACAAATTATAAAGTTATGTCATTAAAGGAGATAAATGTGCTTCTTAAGATATAACCTGGAGATCTTTTTTCATGAGAATGTTTACTTGACTAATTCACAAGATTGGTTGCAATTCCTTTCAAAGTGGAGACAAAATAATCTAGGTTTATAACAGTAAATGGAAATAAACTTTTAAATATAAAGGAAAGGAAGCAGCATAGTGTCTCCCAAACCATCACTAGATAGCTAAGCATAAAGAAACTGGGAATTCAAACATTTTGTGTTCAGAAAACAATGTTTAAGTAAGCTGAGGGAATATCCTCAAGGCATAAAAATGTTATCCTTTTTAAAAGCATGCCCCTGGAGATTTATACCTTGATTTTCTGATATAGAAAGAGAAATACATATTCCATCTTTTAAAAGTTTATGAAATTATTTCATTATCATTACTACAAATGCCTGAAGTGTTTACTTACTTACTCAGGTAACAGTTGCTTTTCTAGGGTGACTGAAAATTCATTCAGCCATTATTTGATTAGCATGTTGAATACATTAGTAACACTTCGTTCCTTTTGTGTGTAAAAATTTTCCTATCAAGTAAAATAATCTTTTCACCTATTTTCTATATTTGAGAATCCCCAACATCCTTTTAATGAACATTCTTGCAGAAATCTTACAACAATTATATGATAAATTTTCTATCAAATGATTCGACAAGAGAGAATGTTCAAGATAGTGTGCAGAATACACTCAATAACCAGTTGGGTAGCACATTTCAGAGACCATGGATTGTTTGTGTGCTAGAAGAACATTTACTACAGGAGTAATGTAGATGAAGTTCTCTCATAGAGATCATGACAAGGGGCTTATCCAGTCAAGGATTAATAGTATTCAACCAACATGGGCTTGATGTTGGGCAACATTTCAAAATGGAGATCTATCAGTGAATGGAATAGTCTCCCAAAGGTACTAATGGGAGTATAATTGCCTTTCTCATTTAAAACTGAGCCAGACAAAGCCTTTCTGGAAAGAACCATGATATTATGCCAGGGTGATGAACTGCACAACTCATGAGGTCTCTTCCGTCTCTAACTTTATGACATGAAAAATAAAGAAACACATTAAAATTCATGCATTTTAGCACATATCCATCGATCACCCCAAAATAATTCATAGCTGAAAGAAAGGAACAAATAACAATTTCTAAAATCCATTACTAATCATATGCTAGCGCTAGTCATTGGAAATATTCTTGAAGAAGACACTACTACCTTTAGTGACTATAGTTAACAGTACTGTATTATATACTTGAAATTTGATAACAGAATGGATCTTAAAAATTTTTTACCATACATACACAAAAGGTAACTATATGAGATGATGTATATGTTAACTAGTTTGTTGTGATGATCATTTTGAGATGTGTAATTATGTCAAAACATCAAGTTGTGTACCTTACATATATATAACCTCTGTGTGTCGATAATAACCTAATATGGCTAAAAAGAAAGAAAAAGAAAAGCTGTCACCTAACTTTTAGCACCTGCAGCTAGCAGTTGAGGAAACTGCCATACAGCAATTCCACAGCTGGTATATCCTACAAGACTCTACATCATAATGATGTAGTTAATGTTCTTTTAGAAGAAAAGAAATTCCAGCTTTTCACAAGCACTCACCATTGTTGTTGCTTCATTTTTTGTTATCCTAACAATATTTCATATAAAATATGACTCAGATATTGTTGGATGTCAAATATAGTCAGTGGTTTTCTAAGCAGAGTCCAGCAAATGCTGAGTCTCAAAACATTTTCAGGATGTCCCTGAGGTCAAAATTTTTTATAAAGATACAAAAACATTTGCATTTTTTTTTTTTTTGCTCTCAGCCTCTAAGGATAGGCTATGTGATATGCTCACAAAAATCAGAAAAATGCATATTAAAATGCATATATGTATGATGTCTGATTTTCTTCATATACTTAACCAAAACAGCATATCACAATAGATTGAATGCAGTGACAGATATGAGAATCCATCTTTTTTCTATTAAGCCAAATATTAAATAAACAGATTTGCAAAATACAATATGTTAACATGGGATAGGTTATTATTTGAGTAAATTAATAAATATATTAAATATTTCAACATTTTAATTTTTAACACAGTAAATAACAGTAATCGTAATGTATACCATTAGAGTTAAAGGCATTCTAAAATCTGAACGTTTAAGAACCACTGACCTAGAAACTTCAAAAACTAGATTGATTCTTTGTCTCTCAGTAGGTTTCTCCACTTGGCTTTTTTTTAAGAAAAATTTCTAGAATTTTGTCAATATTTGGTGTCTCCAACTCTTCACCTACAAATCTTTCTTTAATTTACTCCAGTCAGAGTTTTTCCATCAAAATTTCAAAAAACCACTCTTACAAAGCTACCAGTGACCTCCATTTTATCCATTTAGAGGTCAATTCCCACTTCTAATAACAATCAGCCTGTCAGTACCATCCAAGACTTGATCTCTCTTTTTTTTTTTAAACTTAACTTCCAATTCACCATAATTTCTTGGTTCTCCTGCCTCAGAGGTTATTTTACAATTCATATTCCAACTTATATATCTTTTTAGAGCTCTTCTCTGACCATCCTATCAAAAATATCACCTATTACTTTGTCTGTTTCTCCTTTATTTTTTTCATACTTCTTATCACTATCTGAAAATATATATTCATCTATTTCCTTATTCACTGTCTTTCTAGTTATTTATTTTGTCTATTATATGCAGAGTACATCGTGAGGAACGCTGGGCTGGAAGAAGCACAAGCTGGAATCAAGATTGCCGGGAGAAATATGAATAACCTCAGATATGCAGATGACACTACCCTTATGGCAGAAAGTGAAAAGGAACTCAAAAGCCTCTTGATGAAAGTGAAAGAGCAGAGTGAAAAGGTTGGTTTGAAGCTCAACATTCAGAAAACAAAGATCATGGCATCTGGTCCCATCACTTCATGGGAAATAGATGGAAAAACAGTGGAAACAGTGTCAGACTTTGTTTTTTTGGGCTCCAAAATCACTGCAGATGCTGATTGCAGCCATGAAATTAAAAGATGCTTGCTCCTTGGAAGGAAATTTATGACCAGCCTTGATAGTATATTAAAAAGCAGAGACATCACTTTGCCAACCAAGGTCCGTCTAGTCAAGGCAATGGTTTTTCCCGTGGTCATGTATGGATGTGAGAGTTGGACTGTGAAGAATGCTGATCACCAAAGAATCGATGCTTTTGAACTGTGGTGTTGGAGAAGACTCTTGAGAGTCCCTTATACTGCAAGGAGATCCAACCAGTCCATTCTAAAGGAGATCAATCCTGGATGTTCATTGGAGGGACTGATGCTAAAGCTGAAACTTCAATACTTTGGCCACCTCATGCGACGAGTTGACTCACTGGAAAAGACTCTGATGCTGGGAAAGGTTGGGGGCGGGAGAAGAAGGGGACGACAGAGAATGAGATGGCTGGATGGCATCACCGACTCTGTGGACATGAGTTTGGGTGTACTCCGGGAGTTGGTGATGGACAGGGAGGCCTGGCGTGCTGTGATTCATGGGGTCGCGGAGAGTCGGACACGACTGAGCGACTGAACTGAACTGAACTTATTTTTAGTTGCACTGGGTCTTCTTTGCTGAACACAGGCTACTCTCTAGCTGTGGTGCAGAGGTTCCTCTTGTTGCGGAGCAGATTCTAGAAAGCACGGACTTCAGCAGTTTTGACACATGAGCTCTAGAGCATGAGCTCCATAGTTGTGTCCCACAGTCTTGGTTGCTCTGCAGCATGTGGGATCTTCCCTGAACAGGGATGGAACCCGGGTCCCATGCATTGGCCAGCAAATTCTTAACCACTGGATCACCATGGAAGTCCTATTTATTGCTTTTCTAAATTGAAAATGTACAGAGAATTTGGCTTCTTCAACGCTTTGTCCTTCCGCCAGGTGGGTGGTGGTGGTTTAGTTGCTAAGTTAAGTCCCACTCTTGTGACCCCATGGAATGCAGCCTGCCAGACTCCTCTGCCCATGGGATTTTTCCAGGCAAGAATACTGGAGCAGGCTGCTAATTCCTTCTAAAGGGGATCTTCCTGACCCAAGGATCAAACCTGCATATCCTGAAGGTTTAAGCCACCAAGGAAGCCTACTTAGGCAGGGACCAAAGCCTAATTCATAGTGACATGTCATGAATCACAATGATCATGATGGTGATGATGATGATACACAACACCTGCTTCAAGAAAATGTGTCTTCATGGCAAAACTGTGTCTTATTCATTTTTATAGGCAGCATTGAACACTGTGCTTGGAATGTAATATATATTAAATAAGTGATAATTAAAAGAAGTAACAAATGTTAATGTAATGCTTAATGTTTACAAAGCACTGTTATATCCACTACCCTACCTGAAAAACCACAGTAACTCCAAACAATAGATAAAATTTCTTTCTCTATTTTTTATTTGCAAATACTTGCACTGTATACTACATCCCACACTCTTTTCCTTAGAAATAATGTAAGAAATGAGCAGATGAACTTTTTAAAAGTTAAAAAAAATAAAAAATAAGCAAACAGAGCTGGAAATGTGCTTTTTTTCTGTTAATTATCTAGTCTATATTCCAGTAAGATAAGAATTTTTATACCATTTGACTGTACTCCAGAATTACTAAATAGTAATAAAGAACTGGAGAAAAGTGCCAAAATTGAGAAACAAATAATTTTAAACTTTCAGTTCCGTTCAATCGCTCAGTCGTGTCCCACTCTTTGCAACCCCATGAATCACAGCACGCCAGGCCTCCCTGTCCATCACCAACTCCCGGAGTTCACTCAAACTCATGTCCATCGGTTGGTGATGCCATCCAGCCATCTCATTCTCTGTCATCCCCTTCTCCTTCTGCCCCCAATCCCTCCAAGCATCAGATTCTTTTCCAGTGAGTCAACTCTTCACATAAGGTGGCCAGAGTATTGGAGTTTCAGCTTTAGCATCAGTCCTTCCAATGAACACCCAGGACTGATCTCCTTTAGAATGGACTGGTTGGATCTCCTTGCAGTCCAAGGGACTCTCGAGAATCTTCTCCATCACCACAGTTCAAAAGCATCAATTTTAAACTTTACTGCATTTATATTCATCACTGAGAGGACTCATGTGGTTTAATTGAGAAAATTAATATTATTAAAATTATTAGTTCTTCGCCATGAGATATGGCAATAAGGAGTTCATGATCTGAGCCACAGTCAGCTCCTGGTCTTGTTTTTGCTAACTGTATACAGCTTCTCCATCTTTGGCTGCAAAGAATATAATCAATCTGATTTCGGTGTTGACCATCTGGTGATGTCCATGGGTAGAGTCTTCTCTTGTGTTGTTGGAAGAGGGTGTTTGCTATGACCAGTGCGTTCTCTTGACAAAACTCTATTGGCCTTTGCCCTGCTTCATTCCGTGCTCCAAGGCCAAATTTGCCTGTTACTCCAGGTATTTCTTGAATTCCTACTTTTGCATTCCAGTCCCCTATAATGAAAAGGACATCTTTTTTGGGTGTTAGTTCTAAAAGGTCTTGTAGGTCTTCATAGAACTGTTCAACTTCAGCTTCTTCAGCATTACTAGTTGGGGCATAGGCCTGGATTACTGTAATATTGAATGGTTTGCCTTGGAAACGAACAGAAATCATTCTGTCATTTTTAAGATTGCATCCAAGTACTGCATTTCGGACTCTTTTGTTGACCATGATGGCTACTCCATTTCTTCTAAGGGATTCCTGCCCACAGTAGTAGATATAATGGTCATCTGAGTTAAATTCACCCATTCCAGTCCATTTTAGTTCCCTGATTCCTAGAATGTCTATGTTCACTCTTGCCATCTCCTGTTTGACCACTTCCAATTTGCCTTGATTCATGGACCTAACATTTCAGGTTCCTATGCAATATTGCTCTTTACAGCATCGGACCTTGCTTCTATCATCAGTCACATCCACAACTGGGTATTGGTTTTGCTTTGGCTCCATCCCTTCATTCCTTCTAGAGTTACTTCTCCACTGAGCTCCAGTAGCATACTGGGCACCTACCGACCTGGGGAATTCCTCATTCAGTATCCTATCATTTTGCCCTTTGTTACTGTTCATGAGGTTCTCAAGGCAAGTATACTGAAGTGGTTTGCCATTCCCTTCTCCAGTGGACCACATTCGGCTGTGGTCCATGTGATCAGATCAACTAGTTTCCTGTGATTATGATTTCAGTGTGTCTGCCCTCTGATGCCCCCTCCCAATACCTGCCGTCTTATTTGGGTTTCTCTTACCTCGGTCATGGAAAATCTCTTCACAGCCACTCCAGCAAAGTGCAGCCGCTATACCTTACCTTGGATGAGGGGTACCTCCTCAAGGCCGCCCCTCCTGACCTTGAACGTGGAGTAGCTCCTCTCGGCCCTCCTGAGCCCGCGCTGCCACCGCCTCTTGGAAGTGGGGCAGCTCCTCTCGGCCACTGGCCCTGGGTTCAGGCGTAGGGTAGCTCCTCTCCGCCGCGCCTCTTTGCCTGGTCGGTTGTGCCGAGGCAGCGTCTCTCGCGTCTGCGCCGCCGGGGCCGGGGTCTCTCGCGTCATGAAATCCTTATTGCCAAATTCAGACTTAAATTGAAGAAAGTAGGGAAAACCACTAGACCATTCAGGTATGACCTAAATCAAATTCTTATGATTATACAGTGGAAGTGAGGAATAGATTTAAGGGACTAGATCTGATAGATAGAGTGCCTGATGAACTCTGGACGGAGGTTCATGACATTGTACAGGAGACAGGGACCAAGACCATCCCCATGGAAAAGAAATGCAAAAAAGAAAAATGGCTGTCTGAGGAGGCCTTACAAATAGCTGTGAAAAGAAGAGAAGCGAAAAGCAAAGGAGAAAAGGAAAGATATAAGTATCTGAATGCAGAGTTCCAAAGAATAGCAAGGAGAGATAAGAAAGCCTTCCTCAGTGATCAATGCAAAGAAATAG
Source organism: Moschus berezovskii (assembly GCF_049115385.1). NCBI lineage: Eukaryota > Metazoa > Chordata > Mammalia > Artiodactyla > Moschidae > Moschus > Moschus berezovskii. The sequence continues at coordinate 61,593,371 of NC_142463.1, forward strand.
AGGAAAACAACAGAATAGGAAAAACAAGAGATCTCTTCAAAAAAATTAGAGATTCCAAGGGAACATTTCATGCAAAGATGGGCTCAATAAAGGACAGAAATGGTATGGACCTAACAGAAGCAGAAGATATTAAGAAGAGGTGGCAAGAATACACAGAAGAACTGTACAAAAAAGATCTTCACGACCAAGATAGTCATGATAACGTGACCTAGAGCCAGACATCTTGGAATGTGAAGTCAAGTGGGCCTTAGAGAGCATCACTACGAACAAAGCTAGTGGAGGTGATGGAATTCCAGTGGAGCTATTTCAAATCTTGAAAGATGATGCTGTGAAAGTGCTGCACTCAATATGCCAGCAGATTTGGAAAACTCAGCAGTGGACACAGGACTGGAAAAGGTCAGTCTTCATTCCAATCCCAAAGAAAGGCCATGCCAAAGAATGCTCAAACTACCGCACAATTGTACTCATCTCACACGCTAGTAAAGTCATGCTCAAAATTCGACAAGCCAGGCTTCAGCGATATGTGAACCGTGAACTCCCAGATGTTCAAGCGGATTTTAGAAAAGGCAGAGGCACCAGAGATCAAATTGCCAACATCCGCTGGATCATGGAGAAAGCAAGAGAATTTCAGAAAAACATCTATTTCTGCTTCATTGACTATGCCAAAACCTTTGACTGTGTGGATCACAGTAAACTGTGGAACATTCTGAAAGAGATGGGAATACCAGACCACCTGACCTGCCTCTTGAGAAACCTGTATGCAGGTCAGGAAGCAACAGTCAGAACTGGACATGGAACAACAGACTGGTTCCAAATAGGAAAAGGAGTGCGTCAAGGCTGTATATTGTCACCTTGCTTATTTAACTTATATGCAGAGTACATCATGAGGAACGCTGGGCTGGAAGAAGCACAGGCTGGAATCAAGGTTGCTGGGAAAAATATCAATAATCTCAGGTATGCAGATGACACTACCCTTATGGCAGAAAGTGAAAAGGAACTCAAAAGCCTCTTGATGAAAGTAAAAGAGGAGAGTGAAAAGGTTGGCTTGAAGCTCAACATTCAGAAAACAAAGATCATGGCATCTGGTCCCATCACTTCATGGGAAATAGATGGAAAAACAGTGGAAACAGTGTCAGACTTTGTTTTTTTGGGCTCCAAAATCACTGCAGATGCTGATTGCAGCCATGAAATTAAAAGATGCTTACTCCTTGGAAGGAAAGTTATGACCAACCTTGATAGTATGTTAAAAAACAGAGACATTACTTTGCCAACAAAGGTCCATCTAGTCAAGGCTATGGTTTTTCCCGTGGTCATGTATGGATGTGAGAGATGGACTGTGAAGAAAGCTGATCGCCGAAGAATTGATGCTTTTGAACTGTGGTGTTGGAGAAGACTCTTGAGAGTCCCTTGTACGCAAGGAGATCCAACCAGTCCATTCTAAGGGAGATCGATCCTGGGTGTTCATTGGAAGGACTGATGCTAAAGCTGAAACTGCAATACTTTGGCCACCTCATGCGACGAGTTGACTCACTGGAAAAGACTCTGATGCTGGGAAGGGTTGGGGGCGGGAGGAGAAGGGGATGACCGAGAATGAGATGGCTGGATGGCATCACTGACTCTGTGGACATGAGTTTGAGTGAACTCCGGGAGTTGGTAATGGACAGGGAGGCCTGGCGTGCTGTGATTCATGGGGTCGCAGAGAGTCGGACATAACTGAGCGACTGAACTGAACAGAACTGATGAGATATGGACTGCCTGAAATCTAATTTAGTCATAAAGGGCTTCATAGAATCTGTCCAAAGGTAACCAGGCATTTTTCAAGTTTATGCAGAATCTGAAATATCTGAAAAAAATCAGAATCGAGTTTGAGTGAACTCCGGGAGTTGGTGATGGACAGGGAGGCTGGCGTGCTGTTATTCATGGGGTCATGGAGAGTTGGACACAACTGAGCAAGTGAACTGAACTGAGCTAACTGATAGACTACTCTCTTATAGAGAGTTTTGTCATTGATGAAATCACAGCCACATCCCTGTTGGAGGGTGGGGGCATTTGGTTTTGCTTATATCAAAGAAGGCATATGTGGATGATCTAGCAGATATAAGGGGCTTTCTGCCAACTAGGCATTCAGATAAAAATGACCTGAGATTGAGCCTGAAAGACAGAGTTACTATGCTAAGTGTGTTGCTATCATTTTACATTTCTATTTTTGTGACAACTTTCCAAAAACCCAGATTTAGTTCCAGTGTGCTCACTTTTGGGGAAATGGAAATAAGATTAAATCTCTTGGGCCTGGCTTCATGAATTGTGGACAAACTTCTGGCTTGAGTTTTACTCTAGCATTTGTCCTTTGAGCTAAGGAACCCTAAAGCATTTGGTGCAGTTGAACAAGTAAATAATTTAACTTCATCATCTTGTTACTTAGATTCTTTAATAGGAAGCTTATGGTTTTTAAAGAAAAAAGCATTGGTGATCAAATTTAAGAGATGGTATGCATCTCCATAGACTCAGAAATAGGATTTGAAATGATTATGGAGATCATTCATGTGCTTTCCTTGATGTCTTTGCAGTGCCAAAGAAGAGAAATAGCAGCAGGCTATTCCTTTCCATGGTGTGCACTAAGTTACATTTTATGGAATATTTTTATAAATTTTAACTTGAAAATAACCTGTGAGTCTATGTTACTTCTTATTAACAAATTTTCAAAGGATATCTACAATTAGTAAGACACTGCTATGAAACACCAAGCAGAACTGGGAAGACGAGAAGCTCTGACTTCAAAGCTTGCCACTTCCCTTCCCCTAAACCCCCAGCTCCACCCAAAAGCTTGTCTCTTTTTAACCTCTGAAATTTCATGCAAGCCTGAAATCTGGCTCTGACTACCAGGCAGGAAACAGCCCATATGCAGCATCCAAAGAAGAGCAAAAGCAGAAAAAAAGCAGGGGGGGGGAGGCTGGGGAGGGTGGGGGGGGGGAATCACTAAAGTTTTTTTTTAATCTGATACTTTACTAAGTTTATTTAGAAGAAGGGTTGGATTGTGGTTTTGTTTGTTTTGTTTTAAAACTGCCTGTTCCCAAGAGGACAATGAGTATTGAGTTGAGGTGAGGACAAGCTGGCTTTCAGCCTGCAGGCTCTTCCTTGTTACACCCAAAGGGAATTTCAGAAGGATTTGGAATTCTTCAGATCTTTAGTTTGGAGACTATGGTTGGAGCCCAGACACACAGCATTCAGCTGACGGTTGATAAATAAATGCTTGCCTGATAAATAAATGCTTGCCGAGTGACCTCAACTGGCCAGACTGTTTCACAGGGGAGGAAACAAGACCCCATGAGATAAATAGGGGAGGAAGGAGTGGGAAATCTGAAAAAGTTTGCTGGAAACTGGAGATGCTGCCATGGAACACATATGTCTCTGAAGGAAGGATGTTAGCCAACCTGGAAATCTGGGTCAAGGAAAGCATCCTTTAAGTCTATCCATAGTAGACAGACAGAATTGAGAATATCAAAACAGTTCTCCTAAATTAACGAGCCACAGTCAAGTAAATAAAGTCAGACTGTTGAGACTTTTACTCGGTAGTTACAAAAGTTCTCAAACTAATGAGTTTGATTTAGTTCTCATTCAGTCTCCCAGTCTTGTTTGACTCTTTGCGACCCCATGAACTGCAGGCCATGGGCCTACCAGGCCTCCCTCTCCCTCACCATCTCCCAGAGTTTTCCCAGATTAATGTCCGTTGCATCGGTGATGCCATCCAGCTATTTCATCCTCTGATCCCCTCTTCTCCTTCTGCCGTCAATATTTCCCAGCATCAGGGACTTTTCTAATGAATCAGCTGTTTGCATCAGGTATCCTTCCATAGAGTATTCAGAGTTGATTTCCTTTGACTGGTTTGATGTCTTTGCTGTTCAAGGGACTGTCAGGAGTCTTTTCCAGCACAACAGTTTGAAGGCACCAATTCTTTGACGCTCTGCCTTTTTTATGATCCAGCTCTCACAACCACAACCATACATGACCACTGGAAAGACCATAGCCTTGACTGTACAGACCTTTATCAGCAGAGGGATGTCTCTGCTTCTCAACACAAGGTTTAGGTTTGTCATAGCTTTCCTGCCAAGAAGCAATCACCTTTTGATTTCATGGCTACAGTCACTATCCACCGTGATTTTAGAGTCCAAGAAGAGGAAATCTGTCACGCTCCCACATTTTCTTCTTCACTTTTCATGAAGTAATGGGGCCAGATGCCAAGATCTTAGTTTTTTTTTTTAACGTTTAGTTTTAAGTCAGCTTTTTCACTCTGCTCCTTCACCCTCATCAAGAGATTTTTTAGTTCCTCTTCGCTTTCTGCTAGTAGAGTAGTATTGTCTGCATATCTGAGGTTGCTGATTTTTCTCCCGCCAACCTTATTCCAGCTTGTAACTCATCTAGTCCCGTGTTTCTCATGATGTGCTCAGCATGTAGGTTAAATGAACAGGATGACAACAGAGAGTCCTGTCATACTCCTTTCTCAATCCTGAACTAATCAGTTGTTCCATACAGGGTTCTAACTGCTGCTTCTTGACCGACATACAGGTTTCTAAGGAGACAAGTAAGATGGTCAAGTATTTCCATCTCTTTAAGAGCTTTCCAGTTTGTTATGATCCACACAGTCAAAGCCTTTAATGTAGTCAATGAAAGAGAGGTAGATGTTTTTCTGGAATGCCCTTGTTTATTCTATGACCCAGCGAATGTTGACAATTTGATCTCTGGTTCCTCTGCCTTCTCTAAACCCAGATCGGACATCTGGAAGTTCTTAGTTGACATAATGCTGATTTTTTTTAAATTTTATTTTCCTTTAAATTGAAGCATGTGTAAACATTAGGTCTAATCTCTCCACAGTTGGAGAAAACATAATCCCTCTTTAGCTGATTCAGTTCCTATTTAAACTAGAGTAATTATTATTAATAGCACTCCCTTATATTCTCAAAAGACTCACAATTTGGATGATAAATTATATATATGTGTGTGTGTGTATGTTTGTGTGTGTGTATGTAATTAGTCACTCATCCTGTCACCAAGGACTTACAATACTTCAAATGATTGCTGGTAATATAGTGTGAAGTTTAGGGAGAATCTGCCTGCAATGTGCAAGACACAGGTTCGGTCCCTGGGTTAGGAAGATCCCCTGGAGAAGGGAATGGCTACTCACTCCAGTATTCTTGTCTAGGAAATACCATGAACAGAGGAGCCTGGCGGGCTACAGTCCATGGGGTTGCAAAGAATCAGACACAACTGAGCCAATAACACTTTCACTTTCACACTGACAAACTTAGTAAGCCTAATTGTGTCAAAAACTTCTTAAGGAGACAAGTGAAGAATCCAACAGCGCTTTGGCAATTAGCCTTAGTTAAAGTACAACCTCAAATGTAATTCATGCTGTCATGAGGCTGCCAAAACAAGTTAATAACTTATCTTAAATTGCATAAATTGAAGTCTCATGTCCAAAACCAGGGAAGGTATTGGTATTTCTTTTCTGTGCTTTCAGACTGCATTTAAAGAGTAGTGTTTGTTTCTAAGCATACCTCTTGGGAAGGATTAATAAACTAAAGCATCTTCAGAAAACAGCAACAGGATAGACACACTTTAAAAGTTTTGACATAAGCGGTATGGTTAAAAAACACTAACAAAAGGTAACCAAAGGGAAAGAAACTGTCAATGCCTGCCAGACGTCCTCAAATATTTTGTGTTCTTGCTCATTCTCTCAGTCATGTGTGACTCTTTATGACTCCCATGGGCTGTTGCCCTCAAAGCTCCTTTGTTCATGGGGTTACCCAAGGAAGAATAATAGAATGGGTTGCCATTTCCTCCTCCAGGTGGAGCTTCAGGAATTGAACCCACATCTGCTATTTCTCCTGCTTTAGCAGGCAGATTATTTACCACTGAGCCACCTGGGAAGACCCCTCAAATACTTTAACATATATCATATGGAAGAAAGTTGTCATGTTCTGTAAATCTTTAGGCTATATACAAAGTTCAGCAGCAATAGAAATCTGTTCAGTATGAGGGAAACTTTCTAATTAATAAAATCTTCTGCAAAGAGATATCTTTGGAAATATTGATCAAGGTAGTCAGGGAAAAGCAAAGGTATATACTCACAGGGGCAAAAGAGGGTAAATTAATGTACCACATGGAAGTCAGGACTAAAAGATCCTAAACTCATCTGAACTTTATATATTGTACTATCTTTCTGATGAAATAAACGTGGACAATTCAGGAAAATCCTCTACCACGGCACTGTTACCATCACTCTGTCCATGTTTTGAAGGGTTTTAAATTTGTCACACTCTCCTTTCTATATAATGAGTACAATAGTTTTGGGCAATTATTCTTTCCCATTACCAGATATAAATACTATTGTCCAGATCTGGGGAGATGATTAGAAATGAGCTGATCTTGCCAAACTCCAAGTGTATTTCACCAAAATCTCTGGGAATGTGCCTAAGAAGCTATAGGAAATACATATTCTGAAATAATCTGTAATCTGAATCTGACACCCGTTTTTAGCATGCACTGGAAAACTTGGAAACATTCTTAAGTCCTTTATCTTTGAAACCTAGAAACAAATAACCCTGTATCAAAGACTATTATTAATATTACTTGTTGGAAAACTGCATTTGGATCCTTTAGGATACATATGACAAGAGCCTAACGAAAAAAGGAAAATTATGGGCTCAAAAAATTGAAAAGCTGATGCTGATTCAAGTATTATTCAGAGAGTTGGCTGTCATCAGAGTCTTGTTTCTTTTTCCTCTCCTCTAATTTCTTCATTCTATTTGACTCCTTTCTCTAAATGGCTCTCTTCATGTAGCAGCAAGATGGCCACAATAGTCTTACATTTCAAGTTTACCGGAAAAAAAAAGAGAGAGAGAATTTTCTTTATATCAAAAGTTCAGAGAAATTCCAGGGAAAATTCTGATTGACCCTGGGTTCCGTACCCAACCCTGGAGACTGGCATGAGGATACCAGTCCCATTCTGCAGAAATATTATCACAGGATGACTGGATAACTATGCCTCTCCTTGTTGTTTAGTTGCTAAGTCTTGTCCAACTCTTGGCAACCCCATGAACTGCAGCATGCCAGGCTTCCCTGTTCTTCACTATCTCCCGGAGTTTACTCAAACTCATGTCCCCTGAATCAGTGATGCTATCTAACCATCTTATCCTCTCCTGCTCCCTTATCCTCCTGCCTTCAATCTTTCTCAGCATCAGGGTCTTTTCCAATGAATTAGCTCATCACATCAGGTGGCCAAAATATTGGAGACTCAGCTTCACCGTTGGTCCTTCTAATGCATATTCAGGGTTGATTTCCTTTAGGATTGACTGGTTTGATCTCCTTGCAGTCCAAGAAACTCTCATGAGTCTTCTCCAGCACAATTCAAAAGCATCGATTCTTCAGTGCTCAATCATCTTTATGGTCCAACTCTCACGTCCCTACAAGACTACTGGAAAAACCATAGCTTTGATGATATGGACGTATGTCAGCAAAGTGATGTCTGTACTTTTTAATATGCTGTCCACTTTGGTCATAGCTTTTATGCCAAGGAACAAGTGTCTTTTAATTTTGTGGCTGCAGTCAACATCTGCAGTGATTTTTGGAGCCCAAGAAGAAAAGGAAATCTGTCGCTGTTTCCACTTTTTCCCTATCTATTTGCCATGAAGTGATGGGACTGAATGCCTTGATCTTACTTTTTTGAATGTTAAGTTTGAAGCCAGCTTTTCCATTCTCCTCTTTCACTCTCATCAAGAGGCTCTTTAGTTCCTCTTCACCTTCTGCCGTTAGAGTGCTATCATCTGCATATCTGCATCCCCTAGAAAGGGTGATAAATGAAACTAAAGAATAGATATATATTTTGTTCTCCAACAAGATGGCTATTTCTTGATAATATTTGATAGTAACAGTCCCCAGCTCAGAGAGTAGTTGTCCCCAGCTGGGGACAGTTACTATCAAATATTATCAAGAAATAGCCATCTTGTTGGAGAACAAAATATATATCTATTCTTTTGTGGACATGAGTTTGAGTGTACTCCGGGAGTTGGTGATGGACAGGGAGGCTTGGCGTGCTGTGATTCATGGGGTCGCGGAGAGTCGGACACGACTGAGCGACTGAACTGAACTGAACTGTCCCCAGCTATGGTGAAATACTATAAATTTATAATCTCTGCCAGCTGCTATCACAGTACATTAGGAAAATCCACACTCTGTGAATACAATCCTCTGGGCTTCTGTGGATTTGTATTATAAGAATGCGGCGATTCATTATGTATAACTCATCACTGGATCATACTATTCATGACCCTAACTTGGAAAGTTCCCGATAGGAGAGTCCTGTTATCCTGTAGGATTCTGGGCTCTCTTCCAACTGGTTCATTAACAAGGTTGAATTGTTGATCTAGATTACAGTGTTTCTTCTATAAAAGACAACAAAAGAAGTCGACAGACAGTGAAAATATTAAGGTATGAATCACACATAATTGAGGTGAAAAGGACTTTTCTAACCCTTAAGTTTGGGATTTACTTCCCTGGTAGAAAGCCAACAGGAGCTGAGTACATAATTCTTTATTATAAAATCCTCAAAAACTAAGGTCAGATTCAATTCAAATGAAATTATCACTTCTTAGAAGTTCAGTAGATTTTATTTAATTCACTTTCTTGATTTTCACATAACTGATTAATTCCCTTTTCAGTTGCTTTTCTGGTTTCCCATGCCTGCCACCTTTTTATAAATTCCTTTGATTGGTTCATTAAGTTAACAACTACTTCTTGCCCTGAACATCAGACTTTTAGGAGAACCTTGGTTACCTTTTCCCTCCAACAACTTAATTGGAGACAAGGGAATTCTGAGCTACTCTCATTTCAGGGACCTTTAAAACCCCAAAGAAAAAAATATTTTAATAGGCTAACTACCTGCTATCAAAGAGAAGTTAGACACCTCTGCCCCTCATAAGAGAAATATCACAAGTGTGTTTAAACTTCCACACATTCACTGCAAAACAGAGTAGTTTGTCATTAACAACCTGGAGAGCAAAAATTTGTCTTTATTCTGCAAAGGAATAAAGAAATGGAGAGAAAAAGAGGAAAGGAAAGAAATGATCAAAGTGAACTAATGAATATTTTCAAGATAAATGCTTAAAAATGGAATATTTGGCAATATGATTATCTTCAGCAGAAATCGTTAGCAAGAGAATTTATACTGTTATATTTTGTATAATCAGAAAGTCTTCCATTAGATTTTCATGGAATACCTTACCATAATCACCTAAATAGAAAGTAATAAATTATCTTACCAAATGACTTAATAAAAGCTTTGAAGCCCTTTGATGTCATTAATGGATTTGCCAAATAATTACTCATACTAGATAACTGATCTTGTTGAAAATTGTTGGAGCTGCCAGGGGAAATGGTTTCCTGTGTATGTGGAATGTACTAATACTAATATCTTTCCCTGCTGCCACCTGCAGTTCCCAAGGGATCAGGCTTCCAAAGAGAATCCTTTTATGCAGGTTGTGAATGTCTTTTTTCCCTTAATTGTTTGGAGAGAGTCGAAGTCAAAGAAGGGGAGTTTTTTTCCCATCAATCCATTTCCTGTGTTTAATCATTTGACACAGTTGACTCATGACTGTGTAATTATCTCTTGGCGTGTTTAACATTAATGTAAAATGGTACTGTATTTCCAAGCCAAATGGAATTTTTATGAGGCCATACAACCTTCTTGGCTTTACTTTTTGTTTAATGGTCATGCTGTAACAAACAGCAGTGTGCAATATGAACAGTTAAACTATTCACTTAATTATTGCATCTGGTTTACCATATCCTGCCCATCTAGTATGTTTTAATTGAAGGGCAGAAAAGATCTCTGGTTGATCATTGATGGTTTTAAATTGGCACATAATGATAATACTGAGTTCTGGAGGGAGTTCTTCCTAAATCTCAGCATATGTCTTTATGTTAAACAATTAAACCACATCTGGAAAGAGAAAGCAGATCAGTACATTCCTCAGTGGACTCTATGAGAAAACTGATTCAGTGGGCTAAATACTTGTTACCAAAAGAGAGAGAGAGGCTGAGAGAAAGATAACCTTGAGCTAGAGAAAATTTGCAGAATTTTTTTTAAAAAAGGAACAGGTGTTTGAAGGAAAATTCCCACAATGAAATAAATAGTTTTATATCGGCAAGGGCATTTAAGCAATAATGAGGAGATTTCATGCATTTTATGCAAGGCCCTAGGGGGGATTAATAACAGAAGAATATAAAGATCTTATTTCAAGAAAGTATATTATTATTAGGATTTGCCAAATCTCTTGTACAAGTTAACTGGACAAGGACTTACTTAGCATTTAAAAAAGAATTCAGAATGTTTAGAAAGGGTTAATATGCTGTTCACATTGCCTGAAGCAAATCAGACTGAAAGTTACACTTGGGCACATATTTCCAGGTGAGAGTGAAGAGGAATTGTCACAGATCCCTATCTCCTCCTTGGTAGACCAGGGCCAATGCTGCCAATCCCCAAGTCTCCCATCTCTCACCTTGACTTCCTTCTAGCACATTCCTCTGGGATGCTCAAAGAGAAGTCTTCCCCACATAGGTTTTTATCACATTACTTTTCTGCTGAAATGTCATCAATGCCTTCCCATCTTTTGCCTTTAAGAAGAAATCCAAATTAACGCATCTGACAGTCAAATTCTCCATTCTCTGTCCCTACACTATTTTCCTTAGCTTGTTTTTCAACAACTCTCCATAGGAATCCTCTATTCTAGCCTATCTGATCTACTGTTACTCCCCAAATATCTTTTGTACTTTTTTATTTTAGTGACAAAATTTCCCTTGCCTGGACTATCTTCTCTTAGCTCCTATCTCAAATCTCTTCTGATTTTGAGACCCAACACAAATGTCAACTCTCTAGCAAAAAGATTCCAGCCTTTCCAGTTTAAGCAGTGCTCCCCACTTCCTGATTATCTCCAGAATATCCATGTTGATGCTATTTATTCACCATTTCTGAATTCAGTCTATTTTTTGTTTTTTGTGCAGATGGCTTAAGTAAAAGTGACTGTAGACATCATGCATTCCAGAATCTTTTCTTGTATTTGGGAATACTCACTTTCACAAGACTACTCTATATTCTTTCACATAATAATTGCACATTTTGAATAAGTAGCGATTCCAAAATAAATGTATTTACTTTTCAAGTTAAAATCCAGTTCTAAAATGAAAAATCAATGTGAACTATGTCCTATATTAGTTGACTTGGGCTGCCATAACAAAATACCACCGACAAGGTGGCTTAAACAGCAGAAATTTATTTTCTCAAATTTTTGGAAGCTGGAAGTCCAAATGTTAGATTCCTCTGAGGTCTCTCTCTTTGGCTTGCTGATGGCTACACCTTACCTGTGTCCTCAAATTTCCTTTTCTCTTTTCATAACACATCTCTGGAGTCTCTTTTTGTGTCACAATTTCCTCTCCTTATAAGGACACTAGTCAGATTGAATTAGGGTCACCCTAAACTGCAATACTTTGGCCACCTCATGTGACGAGTTGACTCACTGGAAAAGACTCTGATGCTGGAAAAGGTTGGGGGTGGGAGGAGAAGGGGATGACAGAGAATGAGATGGCTGGATGGCATCACCGACTCTGTGGACATGAGTTTGAGTGAACTCCAGGAGTTGGTGATGGACAGGGAGGCCTGGCGTGCTGTGATTCATGGAGTCGCGGAGAGTTGGACACAACTGAGTGACTGAACTGAACTGAACTGAACTGAATGGCCTCATTTTAACTTAACTGCTTCTTTAAACACTATGCCTCCAAATACAATCTCATTGTGAGATATAGAGGTTTACATCTTCCATCTATAAATTTGGGGAGACACAATTTAGCTTAATGGACTTCCCTGGTAGCTCAGTGGTAAAGAACCCATCTGCCAGTGCAGGAGATATGTGTTCAATCCCTGGGTCAGGAAGATCCCCTAGAGAAGAAAACGGCAACCCACTCCAGTATTCTTGCCTAGGAAATCCCGTGGACAGAGAAACATCATGGGCTACAGTCTATAAGGTCACAAATAAGTAGGATATAACTTAGCGACTAAACAACAAAATATATATATATATTATAAAATACATATATTGTATGTATATATATATAAGTATATATATAAAACACTCTTTTGTGTTTATTCTTTTATGCCTTCTGCTACATCGCCAAATAGTTGCACTTGTCAGAAGTTACAAGTAGAAAGATTAAATTTAATGGGTTCCAACAATTGGAGAAGGGCATGGCAACCCACTCCAGTATTCTTGCCTGGAGAATCTCATGGACAGAGGAGCCTGATGGGCTACAGTCCATGGGGTTGCAAAGAGTCAGACATGACTGAAACGACTTGAATTTAAAGTGTTAGACTTTGAGTTTTAAACCTGAATTTCTGGCATTTTCATTCTCTTTCCCTTTCTATTCACTGGATTTATTCCCATGTTTGCTCACACCTTCATTGCCATCATGACTTTTCCTTCAATTCCCCAACATCAAATCTTGCTTTCAGAAAAGAACCAATGAAAATTAGAATGTAAATAATCAATGCCAACTAAGAGTCTTCTAGATGCAACCAACAATAATCCAAACTAAATTTTCTTCTGCATCAAGAGAATTTTCAGATTCACATAATTTAAAAATAAAAAGGATAGTGGAACCTTAGGTTTGGCTCAATCCGGTAGTTCAAAGTAGCACCAGGACCTGGTTTCTTTCTTCCTGTAACTTTCTTCTTCTGAGTTGGCTCCATTCTCTAATATCACTCATCTTGTACCAAAAATAGTGGTTCTAGTATCTTAGCATATGTCCTTTCAAGCTCAATTTTGTTTTCTGATAGCTATTTCCAAGACTAGAGAGTTTTTCTTACTAGGACAACTCAGGATGTATCTACCAGTCTCTATGGTGAAGGAGTGTTTTAACAGACAGATTTGCATTGCATGTCTCACCCCTGGAGAGGAGCATGTAGCAACCTCCACCCCCAGTAATGCACACAAATTAAGGAGTTTGTTTGTTTGTGGGAGAAGAAGTAATTCTCCAAAAGGAAATTAGAGTTTTGTTCTTTAAAAAAAGGAGGTAGGGGACAGAAACAGGCAGTCAAAATCTAGCAAAATTGCACAGCAACATATAACTTCTTTCCATTACTTCTTTTGATAGTGGGGGTAAGATAGTAGCAGAGAAATAAGAACTCAATTAACCATAAAGGCAATGAACATTTTTAAATAAAGTTCCTCCTTTGTACCCCTTAAATTGTACCACATAAGAGTCAACCTTGTTTAACTGTCCCTGATTTGGTTCACTTGTAAGAACATATTTATTCTCTGGTGCCCCAGTTTTCTCAATATGTCTCTAAAAGCCAGAGTCAGGATTAGGTCTGGAATTCAAGTTATCGAGGATTGCCTAATAAAAGGACAAAGCAATTTGAAAATGGAAAGCCACATTCAAACTCTTATTAATAATTGTGTCTCTGCTGAGCACATGTAGAGACAGATAATTAGATTCACATAAAGAGGGGTCTCTAATTGGATCCAGATGTGAAGAAGTCGACAGACATCCACTAAAGGGAAACTGTACAAAATAACCAAAAAACAAATGGAATTGCAACGCGGAAGTTTATGAAGAATGATGGGCTGAATGACTACAAAGGCTTTCAGGCAGCTTTTAGTCACACACTTGAAGAAGTTTATTGTTGCGCTGAGCATTATTATAGAGCGGCATTGTCAAAAACCAGTGGTGTTCCCTGCAGAAAGAATACAATATGGAACACAGAGTCCTCAGGAAGGGCATTATAAAGATTTTAACTATTCTAGAGATGCCACCATTTTTATTCATCGGCTGTGTTTAATATTAATTCCACGTATTAGAAAATAAATGCCATCATTTTTGCATCTCCAGTTTTTGCATGTGCTAAGTGAGGAGACTCTGGAAACACTGCTAAAAAACTACAAGTCTCCACTTAATAGAGGAGATGTAACTAGCTGTTTGTCCTACTTGACTTGAATCCAAATGGGTATATTCAACCCACAAGTAACCATAACCAAGTGTTAGAAGGAGACAGCAGTCAGCATCAAAACTGCCCACATATGGCATCAGGATCAATAAATGCAAATACACGCACTCCTCCTATCTGAGGTAAAAAGGAATTATGTAGGTCTTGTGAAGCATTTAAAATCTGAAGTCTATCTTCTCCATATCCATTTATTAGCCATTTTGTAAGTAGAAGAAAGAATACTCCAAATAGAGAAAATAGTGTATGCAAAGTCCCTGAGCCAGAAAAGACTCATGAGTATGAGGAAGTGGGAATAAACTAGGATGGTTGGATATAAAGAGAACTAGGAGAGTGAGGGACTGGGAACCAGACAGAGTCATAATTATAAAATTATGTGTATGGTTTTCTGGCTTGCCAAAGTGAACTATAATATAATTTTCTAAGATAGAAATAACTGGGAAAGAAAGAACAGATTTTATAGTTAAGGGGGTTTGGGACATGTCAGGTTTGAGATGTCTCTGAACCACCCAACTAAAGTGTTGAGTAGGATATAAAAGTCTAGAGATCAGGAGAAAAGCCCAGGTTAAAAATGTAAATATATTTAAAAATCACCACTATAAAGATGGCATTTAAATGCAGAGGTGTCATATATTGAGAGAGTGCATAAATAGAGAATATAGTTCCAAATGAGGTAGAAATCACAAAGAAGGCTGTGAGTGCCCTGTGGGGTGGAAAAAATGTGGCAACAGAAGACAAATGAAGCAAAAAAATAAGTTGGGGGAGATGGGAAAATGCTATCTTCATGATGATAAAGTTGAGGCCCTTTGGTTGAACCCATTGTGCTCTGGACTTAGCAACATGGCCGTCATTGACAAGAACCATTATGACAGAGAAGTAAGTCCACTTTTAGGGAGTCAACGTGGAAAGTGTATGTGAAGTACAGAGTACAGTGGCACTCTGACACACAAGATCCGTGATGGGACTTTATATTCGGTGCTTTTTCAGTTCTCCTACGTCTAAAATATTACCTGGCATAGATGAAAGGTGCTGAATAAACAACTGCTGAATGTTGAAAGAAATGTAAATTATACATTTAAATGTAAAATGTTCTATTTAGCTGTGAAACTTTTCTAGGGAAGCTACCCTCATGTATTGGCATCAAGGCAGCTGATGGGTAAGTTCATCCAGTGTTGGAGTTTTGTCAGGAGAACGAGGAAGAGGACGAGAAGGCCATGGAGACCACTTCCTGTGGGCAGTCACTGTGATGGGATCTGGAAACGTGGGAAAGGTTGGGGGCGGGAGGAGAAGGGACGACAGAGGATGAGCTGGCTGGATGGCATCACCGACTCTGTGGACATGAGTTTGAGTGAACTCCGGGAGTTGGTGATGGACAGGGAGGCCTGGCGTGCTGTGATTCATGGGGTCGCGGAGAGTCGGACACGACTGAGCGACTGAACTGAACTGAAAGAGGAGACCAACAAATAGAAAAAACAAAATGATGGGAAACTACAGATTAGACATCTCAATCCTGCCAGAGAATAGTGGCATTAGGCGAAGTTGAAAATGTGATGGGGAAAATGAAAAGTTTATCAGAGGTCGGGGTGTTTGAAATCAACATTTCAAAACTGAGTTGCTTTCAGATGTGGCCCACGCCAGCTACCCAGCTAGGCTGAGACCGTGTGTGGGCGGATCAAAGAACAGAGGGTATCAGGTAGAGTATCTGTAGGGATGCTCAAGTCTCCAAGAGTAATCACAGGATCTGGAGAAGAGAGAAATAGTTTGAGTCAGAAACTAAGACTTTGATACATAAAGTAAATGGGGGTCAGTAGATGAAAGCAATGAGTCTCAGAAGAGGATGATCTAACCAAAGCATCTCAGCAGAGCAACCTGTGTGTGTGTGTGTGTGTGTATGTGGTATGTGTTTGAGTGAGAGAGAGAGAAACAGAGACAGACAGGCCATAATGGCCTGAAAACAACAGTGGGGAGTGAGATAGCACTATCATCGCTTCCTGTCTGGGAAGTATATGAGCAATGAGAGACGAAACTAGTCTTCCCCCCTGCAGGCTACAGGAAAGTAGGGACCTCGAGAGCAATCCAGTTTAGTTATAGCTTCAGTTACAGCAAAGTGAAAAAACAAAGATAGCTCAAGGAAAAATTTGAGGATAGAGAAGAGTTGAAAAAAACAGTCCAAAAAGTCAGAGTAGTAGGGTTTGGGAAGGAGGAAAGAGCAAGGTACTTGGATCAGAGCAGAAGAGGGGTATGTTTTTGCTAATGACAGGTGACCAGGGAAGACAGACACATAGCAGTGACTGAAAAAATAAGGATGCAAGGCAATGTCCCGAGCATCCATGAATAAAATTGTGAGCTGTGGCTCCGTTCATTTTTCTTTCTGCCTATGACACAGGTCAAATGCCCCATGAGGGCTGGCAGGTGCTTCTGAGGCAGCTGAGTATGATGATGTGGCACTTCAGTGCAATAAAGTATTCCTTGGAATAATATTTTGATAGCACTTCATGAAGTTGTGCTTTACAGTCTCTGCAAGTAAAGAATCCGGGAGGGATGTTCTGGTTCAGAGCATCTTCTGAGTGCAAACAAGCTGCTAGTCAGGGCCGCTGTCATGTGACATCCAGACTGGAGAACAACCCACTTCTATGCTTTCGTGTTGTTATTGGGAGGTATCAATTCCTTGCTGATTGTTGGCCAGATTCTCAGTTCTTCATCATGTGGGCCTCTCTACAGCCTGTCTGATTGTTCTCCTGGACATTCTCTTTTTTATGAAATGCAATGAATTAAAGATCCAAGTATTATTAATGTGTTCCTTTCATTGATCACAAAATTCCAACCTATGGATGTACACAGATTGTTTATCTATTCAATAATTGAAAAATATTTGGGTACTTTCCATTTTTTGAAAATCATGGATAAAGCCCTTATAATTTGTATATAGGTTTCTGTGTGGATTTAAATTTCCATCCCACTTGGATAAATATCTAGGGTTGGGCTTGATGGGTCATGTATATGTTTAACTTTGAAAAAGAAAAATTGCTATGCCCTTTGTCTAAGTGGCATTCTGCATTCTCACTAACAAAATTTTAGAGTTCAAGTTGCTCCAGTTATTTTCATTCTCTGAGTTTTATTAGTAGTATTAATAGTACTTGTTACTGTTACTATTTTTACCATTCTAGTAGGTAACGAGTGCTAGGTCCTTATTATTTAATTTGTAATTCCTTAATGACTAAGGATATTTAGTACCTTTTCATGTGACCCCTTGGATTTTAAGCTCCTCTAGCACAGAGTTTACATGTTAATGCTAACCATTGAATTCTAAGCCCTTAATGCTCAGTAAACTGATTTTCAGTAAGTGCTTGTTAAACAAAAGAATAGCCTCAAAATTTAGAGAACCCAGTCTTTATTTCAAGTCTTGCTATCTAAGTCTCTATAGAAGTTGGAGAAAATAAAGAGACAAGAAATAGAAAGAATGTCTAAAGTATATTATTTTCTTGGGCTCCAAAATCATTGCAGACGATGACTACAGCCATGAAATTAAAAGACACTTGCTCCTTGGAAGTAAAGCCATAACAAACCTAGACAGCATATTAAAAAGCAGAGACATTACTTTCTGATAAAGGTCCATCTAGTCAAAGCTATGGTTTTTCCAGTAGTCATGTATGGGTGTAAGATTTGGACTATAAAGAAAGCTAAGTGCTGAAGAATTGATGCTTTTGAACTGTGGTGTTGGAGGAGACTCTTGAGAGTCCCTTGGACTGTGAGGAGATCCAACCAGTCCATCCTAAAGGAAATCAGTCCTGAGGATTGGAAGGACTAATGCTGAAGCTGAGATTCCAATACTTTGGCCACCTGATGCGAAGATCTAACTCATTGGAAAAGACCCTGATGCTGGGAAACATTAAAGGCAGGAGGAGAAGGGGATGACAGAGGATGAGACGGCTGGATGGCAAGAGTCTGAGCAGGTTCCAGGAGTTTGTGACGGACGGGGAGCCTAGCATACTGCAGTCCATGGGGTCGCATAGAGTAGGACATGACTAAGAGACTAAACTGAAAGTATGTGGTTTCCTTGCTGCAAGGCAGAGTCAGGACAAGAATGGAAAGGTGGAGGCAGTCCATGGGCACTGCTGCCAAACCAGAATACACCAGTCTGAGCTGGAGATAAGCAGCAAGACTCAGCAGTACATCCCAAGCAAGGAGATGCACATTAGAACCAAGTTCACTTTAGCAGCAGCAACACAACTCTCTCAAAGACCAGTCAAGTACAAAGCCCACCTCATCCTCCTTCTTCTCCATTTCCTCCTTCTCTTTCTCATCATCATCACATTTTGGGGGCAACTATGATGTGCCAGCCCTGTACCTGAAGTACTTTGGTAGAGTATGTCATCAAGTCTTCAAAACTCCAAGAATCATGTACTATTATTATTTAATTTCCCAAGGTCAGAACTGACCTTCACAATTAGTTTCTCACCTAAGCCTCAAAGTCTACCTTGTCAAATACTAAACCCCTGCTACTCAACTCTACACAGCTACCTGCTCAGTGAGATTTCTTTGCTGGTCTGGTCTAATACATTTCATTCTACTGTCATCTATTTCTGGTTTGCCTGTTTCCTTGGACATGAGGACCTAAGGCCAGCCTACTACATACATGAATCAAGCGATATGATTTCAGGGACACTGGGAAGGCCCAGATGTGCTAAATTCTCTCTGACCCAAAGATTGATGCATATTTCATTCTTCAAGTTGAAATTTTGTATTGCAAGTTTGCCAAAGAAAGGTAGCATCTTAGTTGCTTATAAAGTTAGTTTGAGTAAAAGAAAAAAAAAAACCTAAGAGAAGGTTTTGATGGTAGCAGAGGAAAAAACAAAACAAAACATGAGAACAGTGAGTTTTAGAGAAGATAAAGATATAGGATAAAAAGATACAAAATAGAAAGACGACAGTCATTAAAGATATAGTATTTGATATGTGTTTAGAGAAGAAGTAAGTAAATAAAAGATAACCTTGAGCCATTTCTCAAGTTCAGCCCACTGGGGACTCTGAGTTTTCTTGTGCTCAACATTCTTCCTGGCAGAGTGACAGGTTAAGGAGTTTCTCTGCCATCAGCACTGTCCTTCAACTTAATCAAGTGGGAAACACTGATGAATGATGACTCTTATCCACTATGAAAGCTAAGGAAATAATTGCCAGATGATCCTCTACTTGCATCATCTTTGATTTCACTAAGTTGAACATCACATTGCTCAAAGAGATCATCAAATGATTTCTGAGAAGCTTGAAGTACAACAAAGTACAACACATTTTTCCTCCAGCACTTTCCTCTTAGTTTTTGTGATTAAATATTTCAAAGTAAAACTCATTTGTGGACCATATTAAAAGAGAGACATGAAGACACAGAGCAACTGGCTGGATCAAGTTCCTCACCCACCACAGTTCAAAGGGTTTAAGACTCCTGAGGGTAAAGCCCAGATACCAGGAAGCACAGACACACTGTCTATATAACACGAAGATGGTGATGATAGTGGGTTATGGATTTGATCAGTAATAAGATCAGGAAATAGATGGGGAAACAGTGGGAACAGTGTCAGACTTTATTTTGGGGGGCTCCAAAATCACTGCAGATGCTGATTTCAGCCATGAAATTAAAAGACGCTTACTCCTTGGAAGGAAAGTTATGACCAACTTAGATAGCATATTAAAAAGCAGAGATATTACTTTGCCAACCAAGTCTAGTCAAGGCTATGGTTTTTCCAGTGGTCATGTATGGATGTGAGAGTTGGACTGTGAAGAAAGTGAGCACCGAAGAATTGATGCTTTTGAACTGTGGTGCTGGAGAAGACTCTTGAGAGTCCCTTGGACTGCAAGGAGATCAGTCTTGGGTGTTCATTGGAAGGACTGATGCTAAAGCTGAAACTCCAATACTTTGGCCACCTCATGCAAAGAGTTGACTCACTGGAAAAGACTGATGCTGGGAGGGGTTGGGGGCAGGAGGAGAAGGGGACGACAGAGAATGAGATGGATGGATGGCGTCACCAACTCAATGGACATGAGTTTGAGTGAACTCCGGGAGTTGGTGATGGACAGGGAGGCCTGGCGTGCTGTGATTCATGGGGTCGCAAAGAGTCGGGCACGACTGAGCGACTGAACTGAACTGAAGATCAGGAAACTTTGGGAGTAGATTAGAGACAAACTAGGAGCACCCACATCTCCTGCTCCTAATGCCTTCTACATGAGAATTTAAAACCTACTCTCCCAGACTCATTTTCGTGCATGTATGACATCTACTTCTTATATTTACGAATGCATGATGTGAATTTTTAGTCAAACATTCACATGAAGATGTTCATTGAAGACATAGTCTAGAAACTTTAAAAAGTACTTATGGCTGGACATAGAGATTTGAGCATTATCAGCATATAAATTACAATTGAGATCCCTCTAGTATGACTCTGACTCAAGAACTAGTCAGTCTTACTGAATTTGCCAGACATTGGACTTGATTATGCTCCACTTCCTACATCTGGATGCCTGCCCTATTCATGGGTCCTCAGCTCTAATTTGGGTCCCGAATCTCATTATCCTAAGACTCAGATACTCTCCTTTGCTCCTTTTTTCCCTTTCCAGCTACCTCCTAACCCAGCCCAGCGTGACATCAGGATTGACCCTCAATCTGTGACTAGTATTTCTATCCATCACGACAGGCATTGGCTGGCTCCTGCTCCAGAGGAGAGTTTCCCTGATTGCCACACCTCATGCAGAGATCACATTGCCCATCTGGGCACCAGTGCTACATCCACTTGTGAGACCATCCCAAAGACCCATCCCTGTAGCTGTCTGACTTCCAATTCTATGCTCACCAAGCTGCCATATAAGGAACACATTATCTTATAAAGACTATAAAGACTACCCACAGTACCTCAACCAGGTATGAGCATTATATAACAAGATAATATGGTGACACAGGCTTACCCTCTCTGATCTATCTCATCTAGTTTTTTTTTTTTTTTTTCCTTCTGAGTCTCTAAATCACTCTCTTTAGCATCCAGTCAAATTTGATTCTCATTGTCTTTTCTCCAACTCTACTACCCTCTTCCTTTATAATTGTAAAGCTGCTCCTTTTCCTTGAGGCTTCTGATAAGCCTCTTTAGTTCTCTGGTGTATGCCTACAGCTCTAGGTTGGTATTCCCAGGAAACAGACTCTCAGCTGGAGATTTGCAGACAAGAGGTTTATTAGGGGCACTGTATGGAATAGTACTTGAAAGGAGTAGGATTGGCTGGACAAAGGGAGAAGCTGAACTCTGTGGCTTTTGCACTAAGGGCATCAGCCAGTCCTACAGGAGCCCTGAATCTGAATGGCACATCAAAGTTATCTTGAACTGGGGCAAAAGGACTAGGCCTTCAAGATGCCTCCATTAACCAGTCATTGGACAGAGGCTACTTCCAGGAACACTAAAATATCTTGGGCAAAGCAATTCCTCTCAGCTAAGAGTACATCATGAGGAACACTGGGCTGGAAGAAGCACAAGCTGAAATCAAGATTGCTGGGAGAAATATCAATAATCTCAGATATGCTGATGACACTACCCTTATGGCAGAAAGTGAAGAGGAACTCAAAAGCCTCTTGATGAAAGTGAAAGAGGAGAGTGAAAAGGTTGGCTTGAAGCTCAACATTCAGAAAACAAAGATCATGGCATCTGGTCCCATCACTTCATGGGAAATAGATGGAAAAAACTGTGGAAACAGTGTCAGACTTTATTTTTTTGGGCTCCAAAATCACTGCAGGTGCTGATTGCAGCCATGAAATTAAAAGACGCTTACTCCTTGGAAGGAAAGTTATGACCAACCTTGATAGTATATTAAAAAGCAGAGACATTACTTTGCCAACAAAGGTCCGTCTAGTCAAGGCTATGGTTTTTCCCGTGGTCATGTATGGATGTGAGAGATGGACTGTGAAGAAAGCTGATCGCCGAAGAATTGATGCTTTTGAAATGTGGTGTTGGAGAAGACTCTTGAGAGTCCCTTGGACTGCAAGGAGATCCAACCAGTCCATTATAAGGGAGATCGATCCTGGGTGTTCATTGGAAGGACTGATGCTAAAGCTGAAACTGCAATACTTTGGCCACCTCATGCGACGAGTTGACTCACTGGAAAAGACTCTGATGCTGGGAAGGGTTGGGGACGGGAGGAGAAGGGGACTCTGATGCTGGATGGCATCACCAACTCTGTGGACATGAGTTTGAGTGAACTCCGGGAGTTGGTGATGGACAGGGAGGCCTGGCCTGCTGTGATTCATGGGGTCGCGGAGAGTCGGACACGACTGAGCGACTGAACTGAACTGAACTGAACTGAAGAGTCATTGTAGGGTGAAGAAATTTCCCATCACGAGAGAGAAGTCCTGGCACCAGGTCTCCTGTGCTCAGTCCTGGAGAGGTATCTGGACACACTTCTTCAATTACCACAACTGTCATTGACTGGATGAACCCAGCTGCATTCCTCCTTGGCTTGAAACAACTCCAGACCATCTTCACATTAAAAATAAAAGTTTTCCTGCCCTTTTTTCTCCTCAAGTACTGCCCTACTTAATGTGTAGATGTCACCAGCTGTATGTGGTGGCCCTCATGACAATTATGTTCAAAAGAAGACCTAAAGTACTATGAATTCCATGGACATAAAATCAATAAGCTATTAAACTATTAGGGTTACTTTATCCTAAAGTCTATTAGGAACTTGAGGAGCAATTAACATAAAAATGTATAACAGGTACATCAAACCCATTTACATACAATGTTCATATATGGTTAATATACTAAAAAAAAACTTTAGGGATCGTGAAACTCTTTGAATCTTGAGACATTCTTACTGGTGCATTAACTAAATTTGAAGCTGTGAAATGTATATATATCACATCTCTCTCTATAGATAGATAGATAGACATACATATGGTCTTCCCAGGTGTCTCAGTGGGTAAAGAATTAGCCTCTAATGCAGGAGACATGGGTTTGATCCCTGGGTTGGGAAAATCCCCTGGAGTAGGAAATGGCAACCCACCTCATTATTCTTGCCTGTAGAATCCCATGGACAGAAGTGCCTGGTGGGCTACAGTCCATGAGGTAGCAAAGAATCAGACACAACTGAGTGATTAACACATACATCTATATATATGTATGTAAATATACATATACAGAATGGAACATTACTTAGACATTAAATAAATGAAATAATGCCACTTGCAGCAACATGGATGGACATAGAGATTATCATAGTAAGTGAAGTTAAGTCAGAAAGGGAAAGACAAATGCCATACGATATCATTTACCTGTGGAATCTAAAATATGACACAAATGAACACATGTATGAAACAAAACAGACTCACAGATACAGAGAACAGACGTCCTGTTGCCAAGCAGAAGGGGGCTTAAAGGGAGGGATAGATGGGAGAGTCTGAGATTAGCAGATGAAATCTATTATATACGGGATGGATAAATAAGTTTCTACTGTATAGTACAGGGAACAATATTCAATATCCTGTGACAAACAATAATGGAAAATAATTTGAAATATATATATATGTATAACTGAGTCACTTTGAGTTTCAGTCAATTTGCTGTTCAGTCATTCTGCTATAAACTATACTTCAATATAGCTTTTTTTAACGGTTTTAAATTAACTAACTTTTCAATATGAAAACAATAATTATGTTCTCTGAAACAACTACTTATCCAAATTTTTAAGTAAGAAATAGTGTGCCTTAAATGTGCAATATGGTTACCAGGAAAAAAAATATACTAAGTTTATCCTCAGAAAACCTAGATTTGAGATCAAACTAAACATACTTACTAGCTGTGTGAAATTATGTAAGATAAAACCCTCTGAACCTAAATTTTTCTCCTCTGTAAAATGGTAATGATAGTAATAATGAAATGTACCTCATACAGTTAACCAAATTGAATAGCATCAACAGAAACAAATAATAATATTGATTAATTACTGCTTGCTAGTGCCACTCCAGTACTCTTGCCTAGAAAATCCCATGGATGGAGGAGACTGGTAGGCTGCAGTCCGTGGGGTCGCTAAGGGTCGGACACGACTGAGCGACTTCACTTTCACTTTTCACTTTCCACTTTCACACATTGGAGAAGGAAATGGCAACCCACTCCAGTGTTCTTGCCTGGAGAATCCCAGGGACGGGGGAGCCTGGTGGGCTTCTGTCTATGGGGTCACACAGAGTCGGACACGACTGAAGTGACTTAGCAGCAGCAGCAACAGCAGTTATTCTAATAATCACATGTATTTGCATATTTTAAGCCTTAGTATAACTTTAAAGAAGTAGGTCCTATTATTCTTTCTACTTTAAGGAATTTGAAGTGAAAATTGCAAAGATTAAAGAGCTTCCCCAAAGGCCAAACAGCTAGTAAACCTCAGGTCCAACTGCAGAGATTATAATTTAATTCTCTTCTACATTTTCTCGCAAAACATACCTGAAAGTATTTTAAAGCTAGTAAAGCTTCGTTTTAAATGCTCTTTTGTATTGTCCTTTGTCATTTTTGAGCTGCTTTTGTCCCTGAGGCTGCTTCACCATGTGGTCCATTACTTTGTCTGGACATCCTTGAACTTTATTTTGGTAAGAGGCAAAAGGTGGTGACAACATTCATTGGCACCAAAAGGACATGAAAGTTGAACTCACATTTCCTGGCACAATCTGATGGCAAAGTCATTCCCAAAGCCTAGTGAATCAACTGCAAACACAAGTTTTAGCACCATTTAGTAATTCTTACAAGACTGTGGACACATAGCATATTTTAAGAGATAGTTCTCAGTGATTTATTCCTACATTGGTGAACATCTAATGATATTAACATTTTACCCATTTGTAAATTCAGACAGGCACGACTCTCTAAATGCACTTTATTATTCCAGTGATGTAACGGAGAAGCTCAGCCTAGTTCCTATTTTAATTACTCTATTTCACCATGCCAAAAAAAATCTGTTTCAAAGTATATCAGAACTCAGTCCAAAATATAAGCTATTCACCTGTAAAGATAGGGTTGGGGGATTTTAGAAAAATGCAATTACATTTTTTTAAGACACACAAAAAACTTTAATTGCTCACTTTATTTTTCCAAGGTCTCTGAAAACTCAAAAAGAGGGTCTAAACAGATTCTGGACTTTATAAAAGAAATTAACTTCCCAGCTTAATATATTGTTTGCCAAGTTTCAGTTTAGAGTGAATTTTTACAAGCAAGTTATAAAACTCCTGAAAAGACCATGGGGACTAAAAATGGAAAAGCTCAGAGAACTCCAATATATCTGATGATAACCTAAGAGCCAAAAACACATGGTGAGATTGCTATCCCAAATGGTGAAAAAGGGACAAAGTCAGTTCATATGGTAAAATAAATGATATATTTTATGGTGTTCATATATTTTGAAAGGTATGCCATAGGATATTCTGTAAAACTTTATTTGGATCTGTGGGAGACTGAATGACTCATTGGCTAGTAATGGGATACAGAGCTCTCTGCTTCAGGGCCACCAATACAAATCTTCTTTGGAAACAGAGTACGATATAAAATTGTTACAATGGATCAACTTTTGCTTAATCCCCACTCACCACCCACCCCTGCACTCCACACTCTCCATGCCTTCTCCACGCCTCCAATCTTTTGCAGCTGAAAGATACCATTTATAATTGAAAGATACATACATGTTTAATGAAGTAAAAATTGATGATTCTCATTCATTTTATCTCAGTCAGTCAATAAATAATTTGTGGAAACTTTAACAGAGACATCAAGAAACTAATCTCACATATGACAGTTTATTAGCAAATGTCCAATGGACCTCCTTGGTGCTTAAAAATCAGCACAAGCTACAAGGGAAGTATCCATCTAATGAAAACTATTATCAGGAATTATCAAGAAATGAAACAAATAATAATGAACAGGAAAGAACTGCAGGCAGAGAAGTTTTCTTTTATTGAATATCATATATATATATATATATATACATATAAATCTTCCCTGGTGGCTCAGATGGATAAGAATCTGCCTGCAATGCAGGAGACCCAGGTTCAATCCCTGATTTGGGAAGATCTCCTGGAGAAGGCAATGGCAACCCACTCTAGTATTCTTGCCTGGAGAATCCCATGGACAGAGGAGCCTGGTGGTTATAGTCCATGGGGTAACAGAGTTGGACAAGACTGAGTGACTAACACTTTCACTCTTTCATATATATGTGTGTGTGTGTGTATGCAAATTATGTAGGCAGTTGCCTATAACTAATAAGTAGATTTTAATAAAACTGAATTATCTATAAAAAGTACAACTTAGCACCAGTGTGACACTGTAGTTTTAATTTGTTCTTTAGATTTAAAATAACATAAAATATATTACTTTGAATTTTAAAGCTGTTATTCAATTATAGTAGAATACTTCACATACAAACAATTTGCACCTCCAGTGAAAAATTTTGTAATTCACATTTTATATTTTAAGCACAAATTTAAAATCCAAATGGTCACACAGGATGATAGAATTAAAGTAATTCAAGTTCTAGCTCTCACTTTCTACAAACACTTTATTGACCATTTGTTTTAAATTCACTGTTTAAATCACAGGAACATGTAGTTCGGTAGGAGTTGAAGACACAAATAGTGCCTTAACATTAGAATCCTTAACTAACTTCTCAAAACAAGCCCTGATAGCTGAGTCCATATGTGTTGGAGAACCAACTGTATCACTGGAAGTTCTCCAAGTTAACTTCCACATAGAAAACAGTTTTTATTAAAGTCCAAGCTACAAAAATGTGCTAATTTGAAGCTTACATATGTATTATTTAAGTTCATCATTGCAATTGTTCAGAACTTAAGCCAACAGTTTTTTGGTGTTTTTTTTTTCAGAGAGAAGTATTTTGTTAATGACTGTCTAGAATGTCTAGCATATGGTCATAATGAAAACCATCTTACTTTCAATGAGTCTATTATTGTTAAACTCCCCGCTATTCTGGACCCAGGACAGATCACTCACTGGCCACAGGCTTGGGGTGCCACTCGCTGATGTTCAACACTGACTCACCAAAGATGTCTGCATTGGGATGAAATTTCCTCTATGGCATGGGACATTTAACTCTTCTACCATGAAGAATTGATTCTTTTGAATTGTGGTGCTGGAGAAGACTCTTGAGGGTCCCTTGGGCAGCAAGGAAATCCCACCAATTCCAAAGGAAATTGACCCTGAATATTCACTGGAAGGACTAATGCTGAATCTCAAGCTCCAATACTTTGACCACCTGATGCAAGGAGCTAACTCATTGGAAAAGACCCTGATGCTGGGAAAGATGGAGGGCAGGAGAAGAGGATGACAGAGGATGAGATGGTTGGATGGCATCACTGGCTCAGTGCACATGAGTTTCAGCAAACTCCAGCAGATAGTGGAGGACAGGGAAGCCTGGTGTGCTGCAGTCCATGGAATCACAGAGTCGGACAAACTTAGTGACTGGACAAAAACAACGACAAAATACAAGCAACCTCTTCTTGGGAATCTTTCTTCATGGGGAAAATACCTTTTTTACTGACACTATGTGTCACTTCTCTCAAGTGCTTATTTGAAACTAATGCCCTTAATCACCACTCCCATAATAAAATGTGGAAACATGGCTGCTTTTGGGTTTTTAGCTATCTTTCTCCTATGTCCAAATTACAACCAAGAGAATATAGCTGTATCATAGCATGAACAGAGTAACAAACATCAGATGACCTGGCTAGTCACATGCCATAAGAACAGCTTAAGAAATTGTCCATCTGTTACAGGATGGTAGAAGTCCAAGTCCTTCTATTAATATTAATATTTCTTTAGAAATGTTAATTTCTAACTTTAGACAAAGCTTATACCTTAATGTGGACCTGTCTGTTAGCTATTCTGCAGGAAATCAACAGCACAATCAAAAATAGATTTAGGGGATATACAAAGTCTGTCAGTTTTATTCCATAATCTGCAAAACACAGTCATGTGTTCATCATCAAGATCAATCCTGATGATGACCAGAAGGTGCAAAGACAAAACAGAGACGGTAAAGAAAATTATAATACAACGTGAAAACCTATGATCAGGAAGCAGGAGATGGAAAATTAGCAATAGTCAGTGAAAAACAAAATCCAACTAAATTTGTTCAATACTATGTTTCTTACACTTAGCATTTAAATACCACACAGGAGCTGGTTTTTGTTTTATTACATAAGAAAAGCACAGCTTTATACCTAACCTTGTTTACAAAATTACCCTATATAATATCCTACTTACAAAACATACACACACACAATGGCAGCAACAGTAAAAACCATAGCGTGAGTTAAAATGCACTTCACTCTGACAAAAATTCTCTGTAGCATAATCTGGTGATATTTGTTATAATAATTTGATTTTAATTTAAGCTAACAATAACTTCAGATATGCAGATGACACCACCCTTATGGCAGAAAATGAAGAGGAACTAAAAAGCCTCTTGATGAAAGTGAAAGAGGAGAGTGAAAAGGCTGGCTTGAATCTCAACATTCAGAAAACAAAGATCATGGCAGTTGGTCCCATCACTTCATGGGAAATAGATGGGGAAACAAGGAAACAGTGTCAGACTTTATTTTTTTGGGCTCCAAAATCACTGCAGATGCTGATTGCAGCCAGGAAATTAAAAGACGCTTACTCCTTGGAAGGAAAGTTAGGACCAACCTAGATAGCATATTAAAAAGCAGACGTTACTTTGCCAACAAAGGTCCATCTAGTCAAGGCTATGGTTTTTCCTGTGGTCATATATGGATGTGAGAGTTGAACTGTAAAGAAAGCTGATTGCCGAAGAATTGATGCTTTTGAACTGTGGTTCTGGAGAAGACTCTTGAGAGTCCCTTGGACTGCAAGGAGATCCAACCAGTCCATTCTAAAGGAGATCAATCCTGGGTGTTCATTGGAAGGACTGATGTTAAAGCTGAAACTGCAATACTTTGGCCACCTCATGCCATGAGCTGACTCACTGGAAAAGACTCTGATGCTGGGAGTGATTGGGGGCAGGAGGAGACGGGGACGACAGAGAATGAGATGGCAGGATGGCATCACCAACTCGATGGACATGAGTTTGAGTAAACTCCGGGAGTTGGTGATGAACAGGGAGGCCTGGCAGGCTGCGATTCATGGGGTCGCAAAGAGTCGGACACGACTGAGCAACTGAACTGAACTGAACTGATTAGTCAGGACTTTCTGAATGGTTCTTAGTTAAATCCCATTCAGTTCAGTTCAGTTCATAGCCTTGACTAGACAGACCTTGGTTGGCAAAGTAATGTCTCTGCTTTTTAATATGCTATCTAGGTTGGTCATAACTTTCCTTCCAAGGAGTAAGCGTCTTTTAATTTCATGGCTGCAATCAGCATCTGCAGTGATTTTGGAGCCCAAAAAAATAAAGTCTGACACTGTGTCCACTGTTTCCCCATTTATTTCCCATGAAGTGATGGGGCCAGCTGCCATGATCTTTGTTCTCTGAATCACTCTCCTCTTTCACTTTCATCAAGAGGCCTTTGAGTTCCTTTTCACTTTCTGCCATAAGGGTAGTGTCATCTGCATATCTGAGGTTATTGATATTTCTCCCGGCAATCTTGATTCCAGCTTGTGCTTCTTCCAGCCCAGCGTTCCTCATGATGTACTCTGCATATATATTAAATAAGCAGGGTGACAATATACAACCTTGACGTACTCCTTTTCCTATTTGGAACCAATCTGTTGTTCCATGTACAGTTCTAACTGTTGCTTCCTGACCTGCATACAGGATTCTCAAGAGACAGGTCAGGTGGTCTGGTTTTCCCACCTCTTTCAGAATGTTCCACATTTTATTGTGATCCACACAGTCAAAGGCTTTGGCATAGTCAATGAAGCAGAAATAGATGTTTTTCTGGAACTCTCTTGCTTTCTCCATGATCCAGCGGATGTTGGCAATTTGATCTCTGGTTCCTCTGCCTTTTCTAAAACCTGCTTGAACATCTGGAAGTTCACATATTGCTGAAGCCTGGCTTGTCGAATTTTGAGCACGAGTTTACTAGCGTGTGAGATGAGTGCAATTGTGCGGTAGTTTGAGCATTCTTTGGCATTGCCTTAAATCCCTTAGTGATTCTTTATTCTTGACCTGGGTTCTTATTTAGTTTCCATAGACTGCTATGTTATGAGAATAAATGCCTCTCCATAAATGCCTCTCTGAATGGTGTCTTCACCTTCACCTTGCACTATAAAATCTGAAACCTCTGGAAGACATTGCTACCTCGGCAATGTTTTCAAGAGTGGCCATTTTTCCTCCTCCAGTGCACTTACCACTACACCTGAAAATGGCATATATACTTAGTGCTCTTCATTGCTTTTCCTAGTCATTATTTCCTCCACATCCCTGAGTGCCCTGTTCCTCTGAAGCACTTGCGACTGGCCTCTACTCCCCTGCCACGTTGCAGTCATCTAACATCCTTCTGTACCCAGTCTTCTGATCTGAAAGTCTTCTGGTCACTTTCTCCTTCAATGACTATTTGATTACCTGGTTTACTGCCCATCTCTCTACCACTTCTCTTGTCATCCTTCTCTAAAAACCTCTAGCTCAATGGAAATTCAATTCCTAGAAGTTCACTTCCTTGATATATTTACTTCTAATCATCGTGTCTCCTTCTTATATCAGGTCTCCCACTGCATGTTTACAGCATCAATAAGTACATCACCTCAAAGATGTCAACTATATGGTTATGCAAATTTTTGACCCTCTCCAGCAAGGAAGTAAAAAATATTAACCAAATCACCATTTCACTATATTATCCTGTCATATCTGAACTTCTTTTTTCATACAACTTGAATCTCATTCTATGGACCATTCTTATAACTGTGTACAACCTGGGATCCCCTATCTGTCTCCTGCTGCAATTACTTAGCAAAACCATATGCAGGACTAAATAGGAAAACTATCTCCCTTTATTCAGGCGTCTCAGTATACAGAGTAACTTTATATTACTATAAATTTGGGTCCACACACCTCAAAACTTAAGCATTGCTTAACAATCCAACTGCAATATCCTAACCATTGTTTTCCTACTCTAAGACAACTACTTTACACTTTGTCTTATATCATCAAAACACTAACATGTTCTGCCCCTTTATTGTTCTCAGCTATTGATCATTTTTTGTCAGTTTAAGAAGCAACAAGAAGAAAATGTCCTTCTCCTTTTACTAAATTTGTTGATTCTCTTGCATCTTTGCTTATACACTCTTTTTTTTCTTCACGTCCCATGCATTAATTATTGTCCATACTTCTTTTAAAGGCAAACCCCTCCATATTTACATTGGGTTTTATCCCCCACCAACTCAATGACTTCATTCCTATGGGTTTTGCTTCTTTGCATCACCGACTCTGTGGACATGAGTTTGAGTGAACTCCGGGAGTTGGTGATGGACAGGGAGGCCTGGTGTGCTGTGATTCATGGGGTCGCGGAGAGTCAGACACGACTGAGCGACTGAACTGAACTGTCCTGCATTATTTTCATCAACTAAAATTATGCATAACTATCATTAAAAATAAGTAAGAACTGCTCTCTTAATAAGACATCTCTGGTTACTGCTCCATTTTTCTGATGCCCTTTAAAGAAAATCCTTTGAAAATATAACTATACTAGCTGTTTCACAGTCTCTTATTTTCTCCTGAATAAACACCAATCAAGTTGCTATCCCTATCATTCTATTGTCTTATGTTGATCACTAATGACTCCATGCAGTCAGTTCAATGGTCAGTACACCACTGTAATCTTACTTGACTTCTCAGGAGAATTTGACACAGGTGAGCACTGTTTTTCATGAAAACCTTTCTTTACTGAACCTCTTTACATCCCACTTTTGGATTTTCTCCTGTCTCACTTGACTCTCCTTTCAGTCTCCCTTGCTGAACCCTCCTCCTCTTGATTTCCAAATGTTAGAGGGCTTCAAGAGTCAGTCTTCTGTTCTCTTTTCTTCCCTACTACTTTTATTTTCTAAATAATCCTATCTAATCACACAACTTTCAGTATCACCTAATAGTATTTACTTTATATCTCTAGCCCAAACTCTCTACTACTGAGCATTCAACTGATAATATAATTGTGTACATAATATTTTCCCTTGACTATCAAATAAGCATCTCAGACTGGTTGTTGTTCAGTCACTCAGTTGTGTCTGACTCTGTGATCCCCACAGACGGCAGCATACCAGGCTCCCTGTCCTTCACTATCTCTTAGAATTTACTCAAACTCTATGCCCATTGAGTCAGTGATGATATCCAACCATCTCGGCCTCTGTCACCCCCTTCTCCTTCTGCCTTCAATCTTTCGCAGCATCAGGATCTTTTCCATTGAGTCGGTTCTTTGCATCAGGTGGCTGAAGTATTGGAGCTTCAGCATTTGTCCTTCCAGTGAATATTCAGGGTTGATTTCATATAGGATTGACTGATTTGATCTCCTTGCGGTCCAACGGAATCTTAAGAGTCTTCTCCAACACCACAGACCAAAACATTAGTTCTTCAGTTCTCAGCCTTATTTATGGTCCAAATTTTTCATTCATACATGACTACTGGAAAAATCATAGCTTTGACTATACGGACCTTTGTCAGCAAAGTAATCTCTCTGCTTTTTAATACGCTGTCTAGAATCTCAAATACAATGCCATATATATTCTGCTCCTCCAACAGTTTTCTCATCTTGGTAATAGATAAATTGTTCAACCACTTATACAGCTGTTCTTGAAGTCTCACATATAAGCCAGCAGCAAAGTCAGAGAGTTGAACATCAAATGTATCTCAAGTCCAACAACTTCTTATTTTGAACCATCATTATTCCTGCAGGGAATACCACTACAATGACATTCTACCTGGTTTGGACTCCTGACACCGATAGTTCATTCTCTGCAGATTAGTCAGAGCTGTCCTTTAAAAATATGTCAGATCACATTACTTTCCTATTCAAATCTCTCCAGTGGCTTTTCACCACACTGACAAGAAAACTAAAATTTCCTGCTATGATCTCCTATATGGCCTATCTCTGGCTACTGTTTTAGTATCAAGTGCTTTTACTGACCTCTTAAACATTTAACTTCTACTCCATGGTATCCTAGCACTTTCTCAAATAGGCTGAGACTGTGTCTGCCTTAGGCCTTTGCCTTTGCTATTCTACCTACCTGGGATGTTCTTTTACTTAATCTTTGCATGGCTTGCCTCTGTGTCCAGATTAAGTCTCTGCCCAAGTGTCAACTCATCAGTCAAATCTTTACTTAGTATTATATTTGAAATAATAGGTCCTCACACTGCTTTTCTCTTCTTACAGCATTTATCACCGACTGTAATTTTTATATATATTAAGTATTATGAACCTAGGATACTCCTATGAAGATGGACATTTGAATCTAGAGCTCATGTGAGAGCTTATTCAGTTATCCTTATCCAATTTGCTATGGCCTAATAAGACAGATTGTAAGAAATTAAGAACTAGCATTAAACCCCAAACCCTAAAACTAGAAGAGGGAAATGTGGGGATATAAATCCAGTTGTTAAAGAGTCACGTGCTGCAGCAACAAAGGGGCGTTGAACATTTAGGCAGAAAGAGTTATCAAGCATTCTAACATGTCTAAACACCAATAAATAATTAAAGTCGTTATGTATCTCCAATGACTAGACTGCTGTCTTAAGTCTCTTCAACTGTCTTGGTCTATTTACCTGCTCTATATCCTATTCGCATTTCCTATTCTCTATTTCTAATACTACTACTTTTTGGCTGCAACTTAATATTTGTCTTTGGGTTTCACCCACCCAAAGCCAGAAGAAGACTTAGGTTAATGGCTAAAGTTTCTGTGAGCAACCACGTAAAGCTAAGTTAAGGAGTAATGAATTTTCTATTATCTTTCCAATTGTTTCTATCATCAGACAGGCATAATCTTAAAAATATCTTTCATACCCTCATATCATGAATCATTTTATTGTCAATTGTTTATGTTTCCATCTTCTCCATTAATTTATAAAGCAACATTAATAATCTCCCAAAGCTTGTCACTATGGCTGGTTTACTCATCTGACTTTTTTAAAAAATTGAATACTATCCCAGGTATCCTGATTATGTGATTACCAATCCTTCCAGGGCTTCCACGTAGATCTTTATGGGGAGGAAATGTACATATGATTAATATTAGGTTCTGCCAACTGCATCAGATAGATTTCAGTCAGATTTCACTGTATCAATTATCTAAATAGAGAGAGTTTGATGTAAATCTGTTAACCAGGTATCAGAGAACTGAAAAGGCAAACCAGAACACCTGGTATCACAGAGATTTGAATAACATGCAGCAACTAGCACTCCCAGGACTGGAAAATAAAGGGAAGAGATTCAAAGTATTAAAACTTAGAATCTTAAATGAGAGGGCAAACAGAGACGGCATTCGGTAGTCTGAGGAGAGACACTGATGCTAGGAGATGAGGCTTCTTCTGGGAGTACTGGAGAAATTGAAAATCAGAATCATGAGGCTACTGACTGCTGCCAACCTCAAGAAGCTAGGCTCATCCTTTTCTTAAAACTTTTTAAATTTTATATTGGGATGTAGCTGATTAACAATGTTGTGATAGTTTCAGGGAGACAGCAAAGGGACTCAACCATACATACACATATATCCATTTTCCCTGACACTCCCCTCCCATCCAAGCTGCCACATAACATTGAGCAGAATTCAATATGCTATACAATAGGTTCTTATTCAAAAAGCTAAGATCATGGCATCTGGTCCCATCACTTCATGGCAAATAGATGGGGAAACAATGGAAACAGTGACAAACTTTATTTGGGGGGGCTCCAAAATCACTGCAGATGGTGACTGCAGCCATGAAATTAAAAGACACTAGCTCCTTGGAAGAAAAGCTGTGACCAACCTAGACAGCACATTTAAAAGCAGAGACATTACTTTGCTGATAAAGGTCCACCTAGTCAAAGCTATGGTTTTTCCAGGAGTCATGTATGGACGTGCAAGGTGGACCATAAAGAAACCTGAGTGCTGAGGAGAAGGAACAAGATGGCGGAGGAATAGGATGGCGAGACCACTCTCTCCCCCACAAATTCATTAAAAGAACATTTGAACGTGGAGTAAAGTCCACAAAACAACTTCTGAAAGATGGCAGAGGACATCAGGCACCCAGAATAGCAGCCCATTGTCTTCGAAAGGAGGTAGGAAAAAACATAAAAGATAAAAAGAGAGACAGAAGTAAGGACGGATCTCCATCCTGGGAAGGGAGGCTTTAAAAAGAGAGAAGTTTCCAAACACCATGAAACACTCTCACTGGCGAATCTGTGGTGAGCCTTGGAAGCTCAGAGGGCCACATAACTGGGAGGAAAAAGAAAGAAATAATTAAAACCCACGGATTACCCGACAAAGGGTAACTCCCAGCGGAGAAGCAGCACAGACGCCTGCATTTGCCATTAGCAAGCGGGGGCTGGGCAGGGAGGAGCCAGGTGAACTGCTTAGAGAGAGGACTAGGCTTGAATGCTTCGAGGGCAATCTGAGAGAACTGGGGATAGCAAAGCAGACTGGGATAGCTTCCCCACAAAAAGGCGGAAAGCTCTAACCTAAGACTCCACCAGCTCCGCTCACAGAACAAAGGGCTGAGCAGAGTGAGCCGGCTGCGGTCATCCCACCCCCCATCCCCTGCCGAGACAGGCAGGGGAGCGCAGCCAGAGTCGGAGGGGGCAACCACGGCCCCAGAAAGGCATCAGATACAAACTGCAGGCAGGCTTGTTGCTAATCAAGACTTCTTGGGCTCCAGCCGGGTGATATCTGCCTAAGAAGGTGCGTCAGTTGTACAGCCAGAAAACCGAGTGACAGGGACTGGGGAGGCGATAAGTCACAGCGACCATGACCGCCAAACACCTGGTCACCTGAGCTGCTCATACCGGGGAAGGCACAAAACGCAGGCCCAACGAAGTCTGCGCCTTTGTGGAGTACCCGAGAACCTGAACTTGAGCCGCTCAGATCTGGGAAGTGCATACAACCCATCGCCAGCCTCGGACAGTTCCTGGCAGAGCAACCTAGAGCCTGTGCAGTGTAGACTGGGACAACACATGCGCTGTGAGCGGGGGCAAACCCAGTGTGGCCGAGATGCTGAGAGCACTCCCCACAGACGCCAGAGATATTTGTCTGCAGTGTTCCTCCCTTCCCAGAACAGGACTGAACAACTGAGCCTTAAAAAGTGTCCACCCGCACCATAGTGTCAGGGTGGAAATTAGACACTGAAGAGACCAGCAAACAGAAGCTAAAACAGAGGGAACCACCTTGGAAATGACAGATGGAGTAGTCTAGAGGCTACTCCAAGAATAAGACTGAAAACCAGAGGCAAGAGGCTTAAGCCTGAATCCTGAGAACACCAGAGAACTCCTGACTCCAGGGAACATTAATCGATAGGAGCTCATCAAACGCCTCCATACCTACACTAAAACCAAGCACCACCCAAGGGTCAACAAGTTTCAGAGCAAGACATACCACACAAATTCTCCAGCAACACAGGAAAATAGCCCTGAGCTTCAATATACAGGCTGCCCAAAGTCACTCCAAACCCACTGACATCTCATAACTCATTACTGGACACTTCATTGCACTCCAGAGAGAAGAAATCCAGCTCCACCCACCAGAACACCGACACATGCTTCCCTAACCAGGGAACCTTGAAAAGTCACTCGTCCAACCCCACACACAGCGAGGAAACTACATAATAAAGAGAACTCCACAAACGGCCAGAAAAGGGAAAGGCCACCCCAAGCACAGCAATATAAGCAAGATGAAGAGGCAGAGAAATACCCAGCAAGTAAAGGAACAAGATAAATGCCCACCAACACAAACAAAAGAGGAAGATATAGGTAATCTACCTGATAAAGAATTTCGAATTTTGATGGTGAAAATGATTCAAAATCTTGAAAGCAAAATGGAGGTACAGATAAATAACCTGGAGAAAAGGATTGACAAGATGGAAGAAAGGTTTAATAAGGAGTTAGAGGAAATAAAAAAGAGTCAATATACAATGAATAATGCAATAGATGAGATCAGAAACACTCTGGAGGGAACAAACAGTAGAATAACAGAGGCAGAAGACAGGATAAGTGAGCTAGAAGATAGAATTGTAGAAATAAATGAAACAGAGAGGAAAAAAGATAAACGAATTAAAAGAAATAAGAACAATATTAGAGACCTCTGGGACAATGTTAAACGCTCCAACATTCGAATCATAGGAATCCCAGAAGAAGAAGACAAAAAGAAAGACCATGAGAGAATACTTGAGGAGATAATAGTTGAAAACTTCCCTAAAATGGGGAAAGAAATAATCACCCAAGTCCAAGAAACCCAGAGAGTCCCCAACAGGATAAACCCAAGGCGAAATACTCCAAGACACATATTAATCAAACTAACAAAGATCAAACACAAAGAACAAATATTAAAAGCAGCAAGGGAAAAGCAGCAAATAACACACAAGGGGATTCCCATAAGGATAACAGCTGATCTTTCAACAGAAACTCTTCAGGCCAGGAGGGAATGGCAAGACATACTTAAAGTGATGAAAGAAAATAACCTACAGCCCAGCTTACTGTACCCAGCAAGGATCTCATTCAAGTATGAAGGAGAAATCACAAGCTTTACAGACAAGCAAAAACTGAGAGAATTCAGCATCACCAAACCAGCTCTCCAACAAATGCTAAAGGATCTTCTCTAGACAGGAAACACAGAAAGTGTATATAAACTCGAACCCAAAGCAATAAAGAAAATGGCTACGGGATCATACTTATCAATAATTACCTTAAACGTAAATGGGTTGAATGCCCCAACCAAGAGACAAAAGCTGGCTGAATGGATTGGATACAAAAACAAGACCCCCATATATGTTGTCTACAAGAGACCCACCTCAAAACGAGGGACACATACAGACTGAAAGTGAAGGGCTGAAAAAAGATATTCCATGCAAATAGAGACCAAAAGAAAGCAGGGGTAGCAATACTCATATCAGATAAAATAGATTTTAAAACAAAGGCTGTGAAAAGAGACAAAGAAGGAAACTACATAATGATCAAAGGATCAATCCTAGAAGATATAACAATTATAAATATTTATGCACCCAACATAGGAGCACCGCAATATGTAAGACAATTACTAACAAGTATGAAAGGGGAAATTAACAACAATGCAATAATAGTAGGATATTTTAATACCCCACTTACATAGATCAACTAAACAGAAAATTAACAAGGAAACACAAACTTTAAATGATACAATAGACCAGTTAGACCTAATAGATCTCTATAGGACATTTCACCCCAAAACAATGAATTTCACCTTTTTCTCAAGCACACACGGAACCTTTTCCAGGATAGATCACATCCTGGGCCATAAATCTAGCCTTGGTAAATTCAAAAAAATTGAAATCATTCCAAGCATCTTTTCTGACCACAATGCAATAAGATTAGCTCTCAATTACGGGAGAAAAACTATTAAAAATGCCAACATATGGAGGCTGAACAACACACTGCTGAATAATGAACAAATCATGGAATAAATCAAAATATACATAGAAATGAATGAAAATGAAAACACAACAACCCAAAACCTCAGACACTGTAAAAGCAGTGCTAAGGGGGAAGTTCATAGCAATACAGGCACACCTCAAGAAACAAGAAAAAAGTCAACGAAATAGCCTAACTCTACATCTAAAGCAACTAGAAAAGGAAGAAATGAAGAACCCCAGGGTCAGTAGAAGGAAAGAAATCATAAAAATTAAGGCAGAGATAAATGCAAAAGAAACAAAAGAGACCATAGCAAAAATCAACAAAGCCAAAAGATGGTTCTTTGAGAAGGTAAAAAAAATTGACAAACCACTAGCCTGACTCATCAAGAAACAAAGGGAGAAGAACCAAATCAATAAAATTAGAAAGGAAAATGGAGAGATCACAACCAACAACACAGAAATACAAAGGATCATTAGAGAATACTATCAGCAATTATATGGCAATAAAATGAATAACCTGGAAGAAATGGACAAATTCCTAGAAAAGTACACCTTTCCAAAACTGAACCAGGAAGAAATAGAAAATCTGAACAGACCCATCACAAGCACGGAACTAAAGGCTGTAATCAGAAATCTTCCAGCAAACAAAAGCCCAGGTCCAGACGGCTTCACAGCTGAATTCTACCAACAATTTAGAGAAGAGCTAACACCTATTCTACTCAAACTCTTCCAGAAAATTGCTGAGGAAGGGAAACTTCCAAACTCATTCTATGAGGCCACCATCACCCTAATCCCAAAACCTGGTAAAGATCCCACAAAAAAAGAAAACTACAGGCCAATATCACTGATGAACATAGATGCAAAAATCCTTCACAAAATTTTAGCAATCAGAATCCAACAACACATTAAGAAGATCATACATCATGACCAAGTGGGCTTTATCCCAGGAATGCAAGGATTCTTCAATATCCGCAAATCAATCAACGTAATACACCACATTAACAAACTGAAAGATAAAAATCATATGATTATCTCAATAGATGCAGAGAAAGCCTTCGACAAAATTCAACATCCATTTATGATAAAAAACCCTCCAGAAAGTGGGAATAGAAGGGACATATCTCAACATAATAAAAGCTATATATGACAAACCCACAGCAAACATTATCCTCAACGGTGAAAAACTGAAAGCATTTCCCCTAAAGTCAGGAACAAGTCTAGGGTGCCCACTTTCACCACTACTATTCAACATAGTTCTTGCAGTTTTGGCTATAGCAATCAGAGCAGAAAAAGACATAAAAGGAATCCAAATTGGAAAAGAAGAAGTAAAACTTTCACTGTTTGCTGATGACATGATCCTCTACACAGAAAACCCTAAAGACTCTACCAGAAAACTACTAGAGCTAATCAATGAATACAGTAAAGTTGCAGGATATAAAATCAACACACAGAAATCCCTTGCATTCCTATACACTAATAATGAGAAAATAGAAAGAGAAATTAAGGAAACTATTCCATTCACTGTTGCAACGAAAAGAATTAAATACTTAGGAATATATCTACCTAAGGAAACAAAAGACTTGTACATAGAAAACTATAAAACACTAGTAAAAGTAATCAAAGAGGACACTAATAGATGGAGAAATATACCGTGTTCGTGGATTGGAAGAATAAATATTGTAAAAATGAGTATACTACCCAAAGTAATTTATACATTCAATGCAATCCCTATCAAGCTACCAATGATATTTTTCACAGAGCTAGAACAAATAATCTCACAATTTGTATGGAAATACAAAAAACCTTGAATAGCCAAAGCAATCCTGAGGAAGAATGGAACTGGGGAATTAACCTCCCGGACTTCAGGCTCTACTACAAAGCCACAGTCATCAAGACAGTATGGTACTGGCATAAAGACAGAAATATAGATCAATGGAACAAAATAGAAAGCCCAGAGATAAATCCACGCACCTATGGACACGTTATCTTTTACAAAGGAGACAAGAATATAAAATGGAGAAAAGACAGTCTCTTTAACAAGTGGTGCTGGGAAAACTGGTCAGCCACTTGTAAAAGAATGAAACTAGAACACTTCCTAACACCATACACAAAAATAAACTCAAAATGGATTAGAGAGCTAAATGTAAGACCAGAAACTATAAAACTCCTAGAGGAGAATGTAGGCAAAACACTCTCCGACATAAATCACAGCAGGATCCTCCAAGACCCACCTCCAGGAATATTGGAAATAAAAGCAAAAATAAACAAATGGGACCTAATTAAAATCAAAAGCTTCTGCACAGCAAAGGAAACTATAAGCAATGTGAAAAGACAGCCTTCAGAATGGGAGAAAATAATAGCAAATGAAGCAACTGATAAAGGATTAATCTCCAAAATATACAAGCAGCTCCTGCAGCTCAATTCCAGAAAAATAAATGACCCAATAAAAAAATGGGCCAAAGAACTAAACAGACATTTCTCCAAAGAAGACATAAAGATGGCTAACAAACACATGAAAAAATGCTCAACATCCCTCATAATCAGAGAAATGCAAATCAAAACCACAATGAGACACCATGTCACACCTGTCAGAATGGCTGCTATCCAAAAGTCTACATGCAATAAATGCTGGAGAGGGTGTGGAGAGAAGGGAACCCTCTTACACTGTTGGTGGGAATGAAAACTAGTACAGCCACTATGGAGGACAGTGTGGAGATTCCTTAAAAAACTGGAAATAGAGCTGCCATATGATCCCGCAATCGCACTCCTGGGCATACACACCGAGGAAACCAGAATTGAAAGAGACTCATGTACTCC
Source organism: Moschus berezovskii (assembly GCF_049115385.1). Classification (NCBI taxonomy): domain Eukaryota; kingdom Metazoa; phylum Chordata; class Mammalia; order Artiodactyla; family Moschidae; genus Moschus; species Moschus berezovskii. Next base: position 61,634,772 of record NC_142463.1, read on the forward strand.
AATGTTCATTGCAGCACTGTTTATAATAGCCAGGACATGGAAGCAACCTAGATGTCCATCTGCAGACGAATGGATAAGAAAGCCTTGGTACATATACACAATGGAGTATTACTCAGCCATTAAAAAGAATGCATTTGAATCAGTCCTAATGAGGTGGATGAAACTGGAACCTATTATACAGAGTGAAGTAAGCCAGAAAGAAAAACACCAATACAGTATACTAACGCATATATATGGAATTTAGAAAGATGCAAATGATAACCCTGTATACGAGACAGCAAAAGAGACACAGATGTATATAACATTCTTTGGGACTCTGTGGGAGAGGGTGAGGGTGGGATGATTTGGGAGAATGGCATTGAAACATGTATGTTGTCATATGTGAAACAAATAACCAGTTCAGAGTCGGTGCATGTTACAGGATGCTCAGGGCTGGTGTGCGGGGATGAGCCAGAGGGAGGATAATGGGAGGAGGGAGGTGGGAGGGGGGTTCAGGAAGGGGAACTCATGTACACCCAGGGCGAATTCATGTCAATGTATGGCAAAACTAACCAATATAATATTGTAAAATAATTAGCCTCCAATAAAAAAAAGAAAAAAAATTGATGATTAAAAAAAATTTTTTAAATGTAATTGATAATAAAAAATATTAGCAAGGATGTAAAAAAATAAAATAAAATTCACAGTCCAAAAAAAAAAGAAAGAAAGAAACCTGAGTGCTGAAGAACTGATGCTTTTAAACTGTAGTGTTGGAGAAGATTCTTGGACTGCAACAATATCAAACCAATCAACCCTAAAGGAAATGAGTCCTGAATATTCATTGGAAAGACTGATGTTGAAGATGAAGCTCCAACACTTTGGGCACCTGATGTGAAGAACTGACTCACTGGAAAAGACTCTGATATTGGGAAAGATTAAAGGCAGGAGGAAAAGGGGAAGACAGAGGATGAGATCGTTGGATGGTATCACCGACTCAATGGACATGAGTTTAAGCAAGCTCTAGGAGTTGGTGATGAACAGGGAAGCCTGGCATGCTGCAATCCATGGGGTCGGAAAGAGTAGGACACTACTGAGGGACTGAATTGAACTGAAGTCCTTGTAGGATATCCATTTTAACTATAGAAGTGTGCGCATGTCCATTCCAAACTCCCTAAATGTACCTTCACTCCATCCTTCCCCCTGCAACCACAAGTCCATCTTCTAAGTCTGTGAGTATGCTCCTGTTTTGTAAATAAGTTAATTTGTATCATTTCTTTTTAGATTCTGCATATAAGGGCTGTCATACAACATTATTCCTTCTCTGTCAACTTAATTCAGTATGAAAATCTCTAGGTCCATCCTTGTTCCTGCAAATGGCATTATTTTATTCTTTGTAATGGCTGAATAATATTATACTGTATATGTGTACCACATTTCTTTATTCATTCCTCTGCCAATGGACATTTAGTTTGCTTCCATGTGTTGGCTATTGTAAACAGTGCTGCAATAAACAATGGGGTGCATGTATTTTTTTGGATCATGTTTTTCTCTAGATACATGCCAAGGAATCAGATTGCAGGGTCTATATGGTAGCTCTCTTTTTAATGAATCTCCATACTGTTCTCTATAGTGGACAAGAACAGGAACTAACAGAAAGGAGCAAATCCCTTCTCTTCATTCCAGCCTTCCAGGGTCCATCTAGGAATTTATAATATTTATATAATTATTTATTTATTATGTGTCCTCCTCATAAGCCTTTGAGTTGTATTCAGTTCAGTTCAGTCGCTCAGTCGTGTCCGACCTTTGCGACCCCATGAATCTCTTTGGTTAACCATTAAATCTTTACGTCTGGCACACAATAAGGATGAATTTACAAATAAACTAATAGCATCCTTTCATTTAATCAACCTTCTAGGAGTTGGAAAATTGATTGGACAATAAGAAAAGATTTCACTGGAAGAGGTAAAAGTTTTAGGATAAATGTCTTCTCAATGATCTTCGCAATGGAGCATTAATAATTATGAGCTGATGGGATGACCCTGAGGGATGGGATGGGGAGGGAGGTGGGAGGGGGGTTCAGGATGGGGAACACATGTACATCCATGGCTGATTCATGTCAATGTATGGCAAAAATCATTACAATATTGTTAAGTAATTAGTCTCCAATTAAAATAAATAATTTTAAAAAATAAAATAATAATAATTATGAGCTGGTTAATACTGCAATAATTTTATTATGGTAGATGGGTAGATTCCTTTTTAACCTAAAAGCAAGATTGTTTCCATATTTTCTCAGGTTTGTTTGAAGTTCTCTGGTGAGCACAAAACTAAACTTTTTAAAAATTCCACGAGATCAAAGCATATTGTTGTGTGCATAATACACTTTGAGTACTTCCTTTTAAGATTTATAAATTTTGTGAGTGAGTTTCAGTTCAGTTCAGTTCAGTCGCTCAGTTGTGTCTGACTCTTTGCGACCCCATGAATCACAGCATGCCAGGTCTCCCTGTCCATCACCAACTCCCGGAGTTCCCTCAAACTCATGTCCATCGAGTCGGTGATGCCATCCAGCCATCTCATTCTCAGTCGTCCCCGTCTCCTCCCACCCCCAATCCCTCCTAGCATCAGACTCTTTTCCAGTGAGTCAACTCGTTTGCTTTCAGGTAATGTTCCCCCATTGTTAATCGCAGTCCAGGAGAACACAGGTTATATATACCTCCTGGTTTATTTCTAATACCCTTATGTTAAAATTTCATCAGAAATTTTAACTCTAACTGCTTGTCAAAAGAACTCGTTACTTTTTAACTCATCGCACAATCACATCTATGTCTTAATTGATAACATTCTGAAATCAGATGGGATCCAAAGAGAACAGCATTTCCTCTTTCTTTCACTGAACTTTATTTCATACAAAAGGATATGTTGGTCCCAAAGACAGGACCAAGGACAGAATCAAAGGATGCCAGGTAGTGAATCATTTCCACGGGAAGAAGGAGCTTAACATATGTGCACATTGTGTCTTATTATCTATCACCTTCTCCCTTTAAGCCTATTATACAAAAGAAAAAGGAAATGTTTGAGGCCAAGTAACACAATGCAACTGGAAAATGTCTGACTCAGATATCATCTAAATATATAACACAGGAGGATATTGATAAGGTTCAAAATAATGGTAGGAAAAGATTATTTAAAAATATATGACACACTTTGAAAAACACTGCTGGTCAGATTTCCAAATGACCCACGTTACTTCTACTTCTCTGTTTTCCCCAAATTCCAGTTTCCTTGAATAAGTGGATTCCACGTGATAAGCTTTAAAAAAAAAAAAAAAGACTTGTGATATGTACAAGAGCATTAAACATAATTTGAAATTTAAATTGTGTTCCAAATAAACTGTAGTGCATTAGATTGTGTTCAACATTTACTGCTGCTATTTAGTCTATCTACATATAGCAATGAAAGACAGTTAAACCATTAAATTGCATGACTTTCTCAAAATTGCTCTTCAATTATGGTAAAATTAAGCTTTTGTGTACTATTTATAAACATAGATAAGTAGCCAATACATTGCAGTTACCATTGTACTATAATCAAGTTTAATTTTCAATAGTTTCCTCAGGGCTTTCATCATTTACTGATATTGGCCAATAAATTTGTGTATTTATGTGCATGTCTGTAAGCTATGTCAAAATTATCTTTAAAGAGAAACTATATAGCTCCTTGAAAAATACAAGGTGTAGAATAACAAAACAGCTGTGCAAAATACAAATCAGTTTTAAGGAAATCGAAAGTTGAAATTAACCACAAGGAAATTGTAGAAGAGAATTTTCAGCAAAGAGTATTGGTTTTCCCTAGATAAGGGTGCTTTTGTTTTTAGATTACAAAATTTATAACTCATGAAAGATCTTAATTCTCAATGATTTTTAAAAATATTAAGATCATGTTTAAACCTCAAAAAACCTGAAATTCTTGTTCTAAGACAATGTTGTGTGATGAGAAGACAGAATTTTTTGTAATTGCTCCAAGATGACTTCTTGGCTGGTATGTCTGCCCGGTTATGCTATATGGATCCACTAGGATAAACAGTAATCTCTACGCTACTCAGGCTACAATTTCATTGGAGTAACTTCTGTTAATGCCAAATGACTTTCTTGATGAATTAAGAAGTCCAGAAAGTAAAGAAGGATCAATAAAGATGAAATCAATTTGCAACTTGTAATATTTACTAAGATGGGTAAAACAAAGAGAAAACCAATAATGCGAATCTTGTAGGGTTACTTCTTTCACTCTTTTGATTTAGTTACTTTACTTCTACGTCTACCCAGCACACATAGAGTGTTGGCAACATTCTGGTGAAACTGTAAAGAGTGTATTGTTTGTTGGAAGAACTCAGGCCAAAATAGTGCCACGTGTTCAGTCAGGAATCCTGAGGTAATCCTGGCTAAAGCAAGTTTGTGGCTTTAGTGGAGACAAAAAGATGATTGACTGGGTCTGTGATTATTACCAGTGAGACACAAGTGCATTTTAATTTATGGTTCTTATCTGTGGGATTTGAACCAAGAGCTGTGGCCCACATGGAGATGTACATCTGGTTTGTCCAACAAAGATCTGTTCATTCCTTCCATGGAGAGGCTGGCACAGGGGAGAGGAGACCCTCCATTGAAGCTTTGGACACTGCCATCAGCACCTGTTTCCAGTTGAAATCTGCTGAACCAATTTCTGTTTGCAAAATTAACTGAGAAAGTGAAGATGTTCTGCAGCAGATTAAGAAACAGAATCTCCCTGTCCTGCCCAAGGGGAAGTAGGGTACTGGGCCTTGTGAAAATGCCATTTCAAGGGAGGAATAGCCATCTGCTGCTGTGGCAGTCAGATTTTCTGTTGTTCTTGTCCGACTCTACAATCCCATGAAGGGCTGCCCACCTTGCTTTCCTGTCCACTGTCGCCCGAAGTTTGCTCAAGCTCATATCCATGGAGTTGGTAATGCCATCCAACCATCTCATCCTCTGTAACCCCTTTCTCCTCCTGTCTTTAACCTTTCCCAGAATCAGGGTCTTTTCCAGTGAGTAGACTGTTCACATCAGATGCTTGCTGTGGCATCTGCTGCAGTGGCAGTCAGATGCTTGCAACCAAAATTCCATCATTACCACAACTTGCAGTCTATCCCCTGATCAGATGGGGAACTTGATATTTCTGAAGGAATGGCCCCCTAGAGGCACAGTCCAGTTGGCCTATAGCCCATCTGACTCCTCCTTCCATAGGATTTTCCAGGCAAGAATACTGAAGTGGGTTGCCATTTCCTTCTCCAGGGGATCTTTCTGACCCAAGGATCAAACCTGGGTCTCCTGCATTGCAGGCAGACTCTTTTATTATCTGAGCTACCAGGGAAGCCCACAAGGAAGCCAAGTTATGGCAAAATAAAGGAAATGCAGTGCCATTGACTCTCATTGGCTCTCAGTCACAGCACCAATCTTAATGGGACAGCAGAGCTGTCCTAACTGATGCTGAAACACACTGAGAATTTTTCTTAATTGAAGAATAATTCCTTTGCAATATTGTGTTGGTTTCTGCCACACATCAACGTGAATTAGCCATAGGTATGCATACCTCCAGGTACGTTCAAGAGGAAAGTACAGACTTTTTTAACAAAAGTGACAAAATGTCCAGATGGGCAATTTGATTGCCTAAATCCAATCTCAGGCTCCCTTCTCTTCTGACTTTAGATAAAGATCTTTGTTTCTCCCTCCTCCTTGTCTGATTTGGGGAAAGATTTCTCATTTTCTGGCCCTCCATTATTTTGACTGATGATCCAAATTGTGTCTACATGCAAAGCAGTTCTACTATAGCTTTTGGTTTAACTAAAAACTGCCGTTTTATGCAACTATTGACAGTTACTGTACTAACCATGATATAAACCACCCATTTAGAGTAAGAGGGAATCTAGATTGTAGTTTTGTACCAACTGAGTTTTAATGCTTCCTTTTAGATGGATTAACTAGATTTATCTTGCAGTTTGAGAGCGAGTACACAATATGCAGCAGTTACCAAACTTCACTGCATGTTGGATTCGTAGAACTTTGAAAAATAACTGATGCCTGGCTCCATACTTGAACATTTGGATTTAATTGATGTGGTCTGTAATCTGCATATTGGGATTTGTGAAAACTCCCTAAGTAATTTTAATATGAGGGTGGACTTCCCAGGTGATGCTAGTGGTAAAGAATCTGCATGCCAGTGCAGGAGACACAAGAGATATGGGTTCAATCTCTGGGTCAGGAAGATTCCCTGGAATAAGAAATGTCAACCCACTCCAGTATTCTTGCCTGGAAAATCCCATGGACAGAGGAGACTGGCAGGCTACAATTCATGGGGTGGTAGAGGTTGGACATGACTGAGCAACTTAGCACACACACACAAGTCTGGGAGCAACCATCATAGAGACTAAACAATGAATTCTGCAGCGTCCAAGTTAAAACTCAGCTTCTCCATTTGCCAAGTGTGAGATTTTGGAAATATTACATCCCTGACTAACATCAATGACTTCGGTTATTGTGAGGTTTTAATGTAAAAACAAAGAAAACTGCCTAGTACATAGTAAATGCTTAATAAATGTTAGTTTAAGTGAAGCACTTATGAAAATCATGCTTGTGTTTCAGCCCAAATAAGCCTATTTGTATGATTTCCTTATGAATGTCTTAGGCTAATTTTGTTCATTCAAAATGTATTTACTAAAAAAACTGCATTTATTTTCCACGGTTGCCATAACAAATGACCAAGAGCTTAGTGATTTCAGACAACACAAATGTATTGTCTTAGAGTTTTGTAGGTCAGAAGTCCAACACAAATCTCACTGGGCTAAAACCAAAATGTTGGCAGGGCTACATTTGCTTCTGGAGGCCCTGAAGGAGAATCTGTTTCCTCACTTTCTCCAGCTTATTGTGAGGCCTCCCACTCTCCTTGGCTCCTGACTCCCCTCCTCTGTTTTCAGGGCCAGTGATGTTGCATCTCTTTGACCCTTTTTCCATAGTCACATCTCCTGCTGACTAACCCCATCTGGAAATGGTTCTCTGATTTTAAAGATTCGTGTGATTAGATTGGGTCCCCCTGGAAATATATAGGCTAACCTCCTTGTCAAGATCTGTTGTCTCAGCCACATCTCTTAAGTTCTTTGTGCAGTGTGAGCTAAAAGATTCAGAGGTTCCAAGAATTAGGGTGTGGGCATCTTTGGGGAACCATCATTCCATCATTTTTACTACCACAGAATTACTGTGGCCTTGTATCATGTTCTCTTTATGTGTCCTCTTGGATAAATAAAATCCCTCCATTCCTTGAAATAGAGAAAACTGCTTGTTTTGAAAAGTACACTTCCATTCAAGTCTTACAGAAATTATTATAAAATGTTAACCAATCATGTCCATCCATGTCATCTAATAATTGACAAATGTAATAAGCAGTCAACCAAATCAATCCCAAGAAGAGATAATAATGATTCTCTGCTAATTTTTTAAACTTTCTGCCTGTCCTTTCTTCTTTGGATTTAGCCACAAATCTTTACCCAATTTCCCTCAGAACTTTAGTAGGTTTTTAAAAAGTTGTTAGTGCCCCTTCCCATTATAATAGCACTTTACCTCTGTAGATTCCAAACACCGCAAAAACCCCTTCTCCAGCCAAAAAGCTACTGGAGCAAAAATAAGTAACGAGAACCTACCAGAGCTGGTCATGTTTCTTGACACTATTCACACCTCCCTGGATAATCCATCATTTCTCTGCAGCACCAATTGACCCTGAAAATTCTGGGCAAGTTCCCAGAAACCTGTGTGCTGGCCCCACACATTTTATCCCAGGGAGTTACTGCTACAACCTGGTAAGATTTGTCTGAACAAATGTCCTCCTTCCAGGCAAAGCCTCACCTTGAAAATGAACACACTGAAAGTTCAACTTGGCACTACCGCCTGCACTTGTGGCTCAGAAAGACTAGCTCGACCACACCATCAAGTTCAAGGGAGCCACGTACTTACATTCCAGCCTTTCTTTATCTAAGGCAGCTGTGACTCATTAGAATGGCTCACATTCTCCTTTCTCCTCCCTCACCCCCTTGTTTCTCTCCTCTTCTGTCTATAAAGTGATTGATAACAGTCCATCTTTCCCCCACTCTTGGAGGTGAAGACTGGGGAGTCAAAGCCCACATAGTCTTATCATGATGGAGGGCACACAGGTAGATAAGGTGAAGTAGGTACAGCAGGGCCAGATAATGGAAGGCTCTGGATGCTAGACTGAGAGATTTGGGCTTGATTCATTAAATGATAGGGAAGCATCCTGAACTCCTGGTTAGAAGAGTGACATGAAGATAGTGGTATTTCAAAACAACAATCTGAGAGTGCCATGTGTGATAACTTAGAAGCAGAGAGAAAATAGAAGAGATGCCAGTTAGGAGACTGTCACACAAACCAATTCCAAGTTGATCAGAGCCTGCAACAGTATGATGAGATACATAAAGCAGGAGGTAGGATAAGTCCAAGAGGCTTCAAGAAGGGAGAATCTACTGGGCTTAGTGACTAATTTTATACAGGTGATTCATTTGAGAGAGACTTCCAAGATGGCTCTAAAATATCAAACTAAAGCCATAGGAAAATGGTGGTGCTGCTGACACAGGTATGGGGACTGGGAAGGAAATTTGGTTTGAAAGTGTGGATTGAATTAAGTCATTAACAAGCTTATGTTATTCTTTGATTAAAATCCATCAATACTTTCTTATCACAGTTGATATAAATTCCAAAACTTAACATCACCCACAAGGCTCTGCTTTAAGTCGCTGTAATTTTCTCTCTCACAATTCTTCTGATAGTAAATTTCTTTCAGTATATTGCCATGATCAAATCAGAGTTGGGCCCATGTCTGGCCAAACATAGAACTCCAATATTGTGATTATTGCAAGGAAGTGGGGTATCACTTATGGATGCCAGTTTAAAAAAAAAAAAAAAACAGTGGGAGAAGACTCTCCCATTCGCTGGTATAGGAGCAATAAAGATAATATAGCCGTGTGATTTATAGTAGACAGCTTGCCACCAAATGGAGGAAGTCTCTATAAGGAGACCAAGCAGCAACAAGCAGAACTATAGATGGACAGAGAGACAGGAACGTGAGCCCTCATGTAAATTCTAGGATCCAGCCAAATACACTGGGTCACATCTTAGCCTTCCCAGTTATATGTACTAATCAATTTCCCTTTTTAGCCAAAACTTAGGCCTCTGTCACTTTAAGTCCAAAATTCTGATTATTCTATTACCCCAAGGCTGCTCATCTCTATGGAATGCTTTTCTCTCTACTCTTTGGGTAGCTAATTCCCACTTGTTTTCAGAATTTGGTTTAAATATTACCTTCTCAGAGGGCCATATGCCAAAGTGTCAATCCAAATTTGGTCCTTCTTTCCTGTTCTCTCAAATTAGCTTATTATTTTTCTTTATAGTTTCTCATATAGTTTGTAGTGACATATTTATATGTGTTTATTTGTTGAAGATCTGTCTTCTTAATATTACCCTACACATTACCCTTTGCGCCCTCTGGAAGTCCCACTAGCTGATAATAACAGAAAATTTTAAGACATAAATCCAATTTTTAAAAAAGTACAACAAAATTTTGGCAGCTAGAAAGCAGATGAGTAGCAATTGACCAAGAAAACCCAAGAAAACTGTGTCTGAAACCTGGGCACAGCTTAGATGTAGCCTCATCTACACCAGAGAAGTACTAAAAGATTTGGGAATTCTTAGCATAAGATTCCTGTGAATGTAGGAGGCGGGCATCAAGCAAATCCATTTTAGAAACAGATCATCAGAAACCCTCCCCTTCCCAGTGTATGGTGTTCCTCCCTCACTCAACAGAAGACTGGAGATATCTCTGAGTAGAAATGAAATTTCTCTGGACTAGAAGATGCTAGTCTACAAGACTAGAAGATTCTCTGGACTAGAAGATGCTAGTCTAGAAGACTAGAAGATTCTCTGCACTAGAGCTGGGTGCAGGACTACAGCCAGTTGATTAAGTGTAAGTTTTCAAATTAAATTTGCAAATAGGTTTCCATCTGGAAAGAGGGATTATACTCCAAGGGCAGAAAATTCAGTCCCTCTTTGTGGAATCTGATCAGCCCTGGATAAGACCTACAGATATTGACCTCAGGACTTGCCTAAATTAATGGCCCAGCTTAAATCACGCTTTAGAAAAGTGCCATCCTCAGGCATAGACTTTGCAATCTGATTCTCATTATCTCCCTCTTAAACAAAGGTCAACATCCAAATATCACTAGATCTTTAAAGAAAACTCCAACATGAAAGATAGATGTCAAACCATATAGAAATTTTTAAAACTTGAAGAGATAATACAGAGATAGGAAAACTTTTAAAGTAATTATTATTAAAATCCTCAAATAAAAAGAGAGGATTCATTCATGAAGGAAAAGAAAGAACCTTAATGGGAATAAAAGAACACTTGGAGACCCAAAAAAAAATGTCTTGTAAATTAAAAATAAAATAGTAGAATAAAAAACTCAGTAGGTGGATTGGAATAAAATGTGACCAGTTTTAAAGAGCTGGGCAAAAGGACATAAAGATGAAAAGTCAGAGAGGAAAAGTATAAAATTTAAAGGACCATGCCACATCCAAAGAATAGGAATTCCAGTAAGAAACAGAGAAAATGGAGAAGAAATCACCAGAGAAATAATTCCAAAGAATTTCCCCAAATGCTCAGAAGGATAGATGCACACAGATCCATGTGAAAGCACATCATGATGAAATTCCTTAACACCAGAAATTATAGGAATGTTCTAAAAGTTTCCAGAAAAAAAGAAATGGATATATACAAAATATCAAAATTATAACAGCATAGACCTCTTCAACAGCAACAAGAAAACTAAAGACAATGAGGTGATGTCTTCAAAAGTCTGAGAAAACATGGTTCCAACTTAGAACTCTATCAGTTCAGTTCAGTCGCTCAGTCGTGTCCGACTCTCCGCGACCCCGTGAATCACAGCACGCCAGGCCTCCCTGTCCATCACCAACTCCCGGAGTTCACTCAAACTCATGTCCACAGAGTCGGGGATGCCATCCAGCCATCTCATTCTCGGTCGTCCCCTTCTTCTCCCGCCCCCAACCTTTCCTAACATCAGAGTCTTTTCCAGTGAGTCAACTCGTCGCATGAGGTGGCCAAAGTATTGCAGTTTCAGCTTTAGCATCAGTCCTTCCAATGAATACCAAGGATTGATCTCCTCTAGAATGGACTGGTTGGATCTCCTTGCAGTCCAAGGGACTCTCAAGAGTCTTCTCCAACACCACAGTTCAAAAGCATCAATTCTTCAGCGATCAGCTTTCTTCACAGTCCAACTCTAGCATCCATACATGACCACGGGAAAAACCATAGCCTTGACTAGACGGACCTTGGTTGGCAAAGTAATGTCTCTGCTTTTCAATATACTATCAGGTTGGTCATAACTTTCCTTCCAAGGAGTAAGCGTCTTTTAATTTCATGGCTGCCATCAACATCCGCAGTGATTTTGGAGCCCAAACATAAAGTTTGACACTGTTTCCACTGTCTTTCCATCTATTTCCCATGAAGTGATGGGACCAGATGCCATGATCTTTGTTTTCTGAATGTTGAGCTTCAAGCCAACCTTTTCACTCTCCTCTTTCACTTTCATCAAGAGGCTTTTGAGTTCCTCTTCACTTTCTGCCATAAGGGTAGTGTCATCTGCATATCTGAGGTTATTGATATTTCTCCCAGCAATCTTGATTCCAGCTTGTGCTTCTTCCAGCCCAGCGTTCCTCATGATGTACTCTGCATATAAGTTAAATAAGCAAGGTGACAATATACAGCCTTGATGCACTCCTTTTCCTATTTGGAACCAGTCTGTTGTTCCATGTCCAGTTCTGACTGTTGCTTCCTGACCTGCATACAGGTTTCTCAAGAGGCAGGTCAGGTGGTCTGGTATTCCCATCTCTTTCAGAATGTTCCACAGTTTATTGTGATCCATACAGTCAAAGGCTTTGGCATAGTCAATGAAGCAGAAATAGATGTTTTTCTGGAACTCTCTTGTTTCTGCATGATCCAGCGGATGTTGGCAATTTGATCTCTGGTGCCTCTGCCTTTTCTAAAACCTGCTTGAACATCTGGGAGTTCACGGTTCACATATTGCTGAAGCCTGGCTTGGAGAATTTTGAGCATGACTTTACTAGCGTGTGAGATGAGTGCAATTGTGCGGTAGTTTGAGCTTTCTTTGGCATTGCCTTTCTTTGGGATTGGAATGAAGACTGACCTTTTCCAGTCCTGTGGCCACTGCTGAGTTTTCCAAATTTGCTGGCATATTGAGTGCAGCACTTTCACAGCATCATCTTTCAAGATTTGAAATAGCTCAATTGGAATTCCATCAGCTCCACTAGCTTTGTTCGTAGTGATGCTTTCTAAGGCCCACTTGACTTCACATTCCAAGATGTCTGGCTCTAGGTCAGTGATCACGTTATTGTGAATATCTTGGTCGTGAAGATCTTCTTTGTACAGTTCTTCTGTGTATTCTTGCCACCTCTTCTCAATATCTTCTTCTTCTGTTAGGTCCATACCATTTCTGTCCTTTATCGAGCCCATCTTTGCATGAAATTTTCCCTTGGAATCTCTAATTTTCTTGAAGAGACGCCAGACCAGGCAGCGCAGACGAGAGGGACGCTGACCCCGGCGCAACCGACCTCGCAAAGAGGCGCGGCCGTGAGGAGCTACCCCACGCCTGAGGCCAGGGCCAGCGTCCGAGAGGAGGTACCCTACGTCCAATAGGCCGTAGCAGCGCGGGCGCAGGAGGGCCTAGAGGAGCTACTCCACGTTCAAGGTCAGGAGGGGCGGCCTTGAGGAGATACCCCTCGTCCAAGGTAAGGTGCAGCGGCTGTGCTTTCTTGGAGCAGCTGTGAAGAGATACCCCACGCCCAAGGTAAGAGAAACCCAACTAAGACGGTAGGTATTGGGAGGGGGCATCAAAGGGCAGACACACTGAATTCATAATCACAGGAAACTAGTCGATCTGATCACATGGATCACAGCTGAATGTGGTCCACTGGAGAAGGGAATGGCAAACCACTTCAGTATACTTGCCTTGAGAACCCCATGAACAGTATCAAAAGGCAAAATGATAGGATACTCAATGAGGAATTCCCCAGGTCGGTAGGTGCCCAGTATGCTACTGGAGATCAGTGGAGAAGTAACTCTAGAAGGAATAAAGGGACGGAGCCAAAGCAAAATCAATACCCAGTTGTGGATGTGACCGATGATAGAAGCAAGGTCCAGTGCTGTAAAGAGCAATATTGCATAGAAACCTGGAATGTTAGGTCCATGAATCAAGGCAAATTGGAAGTGGTCAAACAGGAGATGGCAAGAGTGAACATAGACATTCTAGGAATCAGTGAACTAAAATGGACAGGAATGGGTGAATTTAACTCAGATGACCATTATATCTACTACTGTGGGCAGGAATCCCTTAGAAGAAATGGAGTAGCCATCATGGTCAACAAAAGAGTCCGAAACGCAGCCCTTGGATGCAATCTTAAAAACGACAGAATGATTTCTGTTCGTTTCCAAGGCAAACCATTCAATATTACAGTAATCCAGGCCTATGCCCCAACCAGTAACGCTGAAGAAGCCAAAGTTGAACAGTTCTCTGAAGACCTACAAGACCTTTTATAACTAACAACCAAAAAAGATGTCCTTTTCATTATAGGGGACTGGAATGCAAAAGTAGGAAGTCAAGAAACACCTGGAGTAACAGGCAAATTTGGCCTTGGAGCATGGAATGAAGCAGGGCAAAGGCCAATAGAGTTTTGTCAAGAGAACGCACTGGTCATAGCAAACACCCTCTTCCAACAACACAAGAGAACACTCTACACATGGACATCACCAGATGGTCAACACCGAAATCAGATTGATTATATTCTTTGCAACCAAAGATGGAGAAGCTGTATACAGTTAGCAAAAACAAGACCAGGAGCTGACTGTGGCTCAGATCATGAACTCCTTATTGCCAAATTCAGACTTAAATTGAAGAAAGTAGGAAAAATCACTAGACCATTCAGATATGACCTAAATCAAATCCCTTATGATTATACAGTGGAAGTGAGGAATAGATTTAAGGGACTAGATCTGATCGATAGAGTGCCTGATGAACTCTGGATGGAGGTTCGTGACATTGTATAGGAGACAGGGTCCAAGACCATCTCCATGGAAAAGAAATGCAAAAAAGCAAAATGGCTGTCTGAGGAGGCCTTACACATAGCTGTGGAAAGAAGAGAAGTGAAAAGCAAAGGAGAAAAGGAAAGATATAAGCATCTGAATGCAGAGTTCCAAAGAATAGCAAGGAGAGATAAGAAAGCCTTCCTCAGTGATCAATGCAAAGAAATAGAACTCTATAGCTAGTCATAAATGTGAAGATAGAGCAGAGACAGTTTTAGAGATGCAGAATATCAAAAAAAAAGTAAACCTGTGGCCAATTCATGTTGATGCATGGCAAAAACCATCAAAATGTTGTAAAGTAAGTATCCTCCAATTAAAATAAATAAATTTAAGAAAAAAAAGAAAAGTAAAGGGACTCTTTAGGACAATAACGAAGAGAAAGTGAGAGATGAATGCCTCCATGGTGTGACAGTCACCCAGAGGTAACTAGAACAGATTCAAAGACTCTGGGAAAGACTTCATAAAAATGCAGTTATTATCTCAACAATTATATTTAATATAATTGAAAAGAGATTGCCTGGGGGAAAATTTGGAATAAATTAACTATTTAAGTACATGGAAAACTATACAAATAAAAGTGGAAATTATTAGTATGTTACTATTATTAATCTCAGAAAAAATTAAAAGTTGCACAAAGAAAATAAAAACAAAACTTCTAACACTTTAGTGTTTAGATGACATGCATTGTTCTACTCTTCTTTATTTTTTTATTAAGATATAATGTCTTTACAATATTGTGTTAATTTCTGCTATACAATGAAATAAATAAGCCTCAGTGGCATCCCACTCCAGTACTCTTGCCTAGAAAATCCCATGGATGAAGGACCCTGGTAGACTGCAGTCCGTGGGGTTGCTAAGGGTCGGACACGACTGAGTGACTTCACTTTCACACATTGGAGAAGGAAATGGCAACCCACTCCAGTGTTCTTGCCTGGAGAATCCCAGGGACGGGGGAGCCTGGTGGGCTGCCATCTATGGGGTCACACAGAGTCGGACACGAATGAAGCAACTTAGCAGCAGCAGGAGCAGCAGGTCTATCCACAACCCTACAAATGACCCTATTTTCCCTTTTAGTGGCTGAGTAATATTCCATTATGTAATATTCCATATGTACCACATTTTCCTTATCAATTCATCTGCTGTTGGACATTTAGGTTGTTTCCAAGTCCTGTCTATTGTAAATAGTGCTGAAATGAACACTGGGATACATGTGGCCTTTTGAATTGATGGGTCATATGATAGTCCTATGTTTAGTGTTTTAAGAAACCTCTGTAGCTTTCTCTACAATGGCTGAATCAATTTACATTCCCATCAACAGTTCAAGAGGGTTCCTTTTACTCCATATCCTTTCTAAAGGAGATCAGTCCTGGGTGTTCATTGGAAGGACTGATGCTAAAGCTGAAACTCCAATACCTTGGCCACCTCATGCGAAGAGTTGACTCACTGGAAAAGAGTCTGATGCTGGGAGGGATTGGGGGCAGGAGGGGAAGGGGACAACAGAGAATGAGATGGCTGGATGGCATCACCGACTCTGTGGACAAGAGTTTGAGTGAACTCCAGGAGTTGGTGATAGACAGGGAGGCTTGGCATGCTGTGATTCATGGGGTCACAAAGAGTCGGACACGACTGAGTGACTGAACTGAACTGAACTGAACTGTACCTTTCTCTACAATGGCTGAATCAATTTACATTCCCATTAATAGTTCAAGAGGGTTCCTTTTTCTCCATATCCTTTCTAGCATTTATTGTTTATAGATTTTTTGAC
This sequence comes from Moschus berezovskii, assembly GCF_049115385.1. NCBI lineage: Eukaryota > Metazoa > Chordata > Mammalia > Artiodactyla > Moschidae > Moschus > Moschus berezovskii. The sequence continues at coordinate 61,650,760 of NC_142463.1, forward strand.
AATGGCCATTCTGACCAGTGTGAGGTGATACCTCATTGTAGTTCTGATTTGCATTTCTCTAATAATTAGTGATGTTGAGCATCTTTTCTTGTGTCTCTTGACCATGTGTATGTCTTCTTTGGAGAAATGTATGTTTGGGTCTTACACCCATATTTTGATTAGGTTGTTTTCTTGTTATCGAGTTTCATGAGCTATTTGTATATTTTGGAGATTAATCCTTTGTCCACTACTTCATTTTCAAATATTTTCTCCCATTCTGAGGGTTGTATTTTCTTCTTATTTATAGTTTCCTTTGCTATGTAAAAACCTTTAAGTTTAATCAAGTCCCACTGGTTTATTTTTGTTTTAATTTTCGTCATTCTAGGGATTGGGTCAAAAAAGATCTTGCTGTGGTTTATGTCAGAGAATTTTTCCTATGTTTTCCTCTAAGAGTTTTATAGTATCTGGTCTTACATTTATGCCCTTAATCCACTGTAACTCTTTTTGTATTTGCTAACTTATTAACTTTTAATCACCAAAACAACCCAATGTTGTAGGTACTATGATTACCTCATTCCACAGTTGAAGAAACTGAAACACAGATATTAAGGACCTTACTCAAATTCAATCTAATGGTGAGTACTGTCAATGATTTTGAATCCAGGCAGTTGGACTCTTGATACCGGTCTAATAAATTACATTGCCTCTCAAAATAGCCATAGGATATTACTTTTCTCCACTGTAAGCAGCATTTTCATAGTCAAATAGAAACAGTGATTATTCACTTACCCCAAATTATAATATGACCACTTTGGAAGACTAAAATAAGTATATAGGTATGATGTGGTATATAGGAAAGGAAACTCAACATCAGTGTCTGTTGGAAGTCAACAGCGAAGACCTTTAAAAAATATAATGCAATAGAAAAGTAAGCATCATTTATAGAGATTCAGAGACAAGTGCTCCACCAAATCAGTTAAAAGAATTTAATGCGGTTTCCACAAGTACGAAATGGCGTAATATGAGGGATTTCCTTTAGGGAACTAATTCTATCAAGACTTGTAGAAATATTTTACTCTTTAAACTATGTGCTTGTATAACTTTAATGTTTTTCAGCCACTGTTAAAGGTTTAAGTATCACTAAATTGTATTTAAAGCTGTGAGAATGGGTGACCTCTCAGCTTGAGCAGAGAGGAAAGGTCGCAAGGACAGAATGCTTAAAGGCTTACATCGCCCAAGACAGGAGGCCAGAGGAATAAGAGGGACAGAGGCAAGGAAATGCTAAAGAGTAAAGTCAAAGGGCTCAAAGGAGTCCAATGACCTTGAAAGCAAAGGCAGAGAGAACACTGGGAAGGAGGGAGCCTGCACAGAGATGCAAAGAAGGGGAAGATAGTGAGAATAGCAACAGAGCCCAAACTGTATTTCAGTTTGAGAAATAGTTGGGGAGTAAAGAGGATGTATGGATGTGAGAGTTGGACTGTGAAGAAAGCTGATCACCGAAGAATTGATGCTTTTGACCTGTGGTGTTGGAGAAGACTTCTGAGAGTCCCTTGGACTGCAAGGAGATCCAACCAGTCCATTCTAAATGAGATCAGTCCTGGGTGTTCACTGGAAGGATTGATGCTAAAGCTGAAACTCCAGTACTTTGGCCACCTCATGCGAAGAGCTGACTCACTGGAAAAGACTCTGATGCTGGGAGGGATTGGGGGCGGGAGAAGAAGGGGACGACAGAGAATGAGATGGCTGGATGGCATTACCAACTCGATGGACATGAGTTTGAGTGAACTCCCGGAGTTGGTGATGGACGGGGAGGCCTGGCGTGCTGTGATTCATGGGGTCGCAGAGAGTCAGACACGACTGAGTGACTGAACTGAACTGAACTGAAAGAGGTTGAAAGGGTTTATAGGGGGAGCTGTTGATAAGACATCAAAGGAGTGAGTCCAGTCATAACTATTAGTGTAGCAGGGAATCCTAAAGAAGTCATTTCCCCTGGCATACGCACTCCCTACCTCATGGGCTCCCCAGCTGATTTGATTTTTTTTTTCCCCTCAAGTATGCTGCCAGTGGAGAAGTGGTCTCTTCAGAAACTGGAAAGCAATGACAGGAAATCATTACTGGCAAAGAGCTTGTTGACATGAGGAAAATGACATGGTTTGTTTCTGGTGATGGTGGCAGGCCATGTTTAGCGATGCCAAAGCAAAGAAATCATAATATCTAGAAGAGAATATTTCCATGTCCACCATACAAATTCCAGCCAAATGTTGCCCCAAGGCAAGTGAGCTCCTTTGGCTCTGATGACAAGTACTAGAGAGCAAAGGCCTCCTTCCCACTCTTGATGAGCCCCCAATTGTTGGTTACATGAATCAGGAGACAAGCTTTGGGGCAGGATCACAGTGAGCCCAGCATCAGACCTGAAGATAAGTGAGAAGTCACTGTTTAATTTCAAGGAAAGCACCAAGTACATGCTGAAGAAGAGAGAAGCCACCTGGCAGCATTAAAGTAGAGCCTCTAGAATGTGATTGTGTTCCAGGGGCAGGCAGGTGAGAGCATGCTCTTGGCTCTAACAAAGTAGGTGTGTGACAGGGGGAGATGAAAGCATTCTCAACACCTCCTCCCACAACTATAGGAGGTGTCCTCTCCTTTTCAGTTGCCATGTGACCTGTCAGTTACCAGCAAGGGATGTCTGTAGATCTACGCCACTCTGAAATGTTTTAGGCACGTTTCAGAGTGTTGTTTCCTTCAGGTGGAGGATATCAGAAAAGTGTACATTGGTCTCTAGCTGTCAATTGATATGTAAGATTCAATTGTTCATTGAAGTTGCAGATTGCTTCCTTTTACTGAGGGACAGTTCCAGAGAATGATGGTTCTTTAAATACATAAATTCTACCTGCAGATAAGAGAGTACCAAGGTTCATGGAAAATTCACATTGCTCTTGAGAGCTACACTCAAGTGAAAAATAGTTTGGATGAATCATGTATCCATTCTTTCTGTATTTTCATACCATTCAGAGGCAAAGCCAACACACACACACAAAAGTACACACATGACACAGGGGATTGAGGCTCACATAAAACCTATGCGTTCAGTTACTCAGTTCAACTCTCACCCTCCCACACCCTCAGTACCTAAATGCTCCTGTTTAGTCACTAAGTTGTGTACAAGTCTTTGCAGCCCCATGGACTCTAGCCCACCAGGCTCCTCTGTCAATGGGATTTCCCAGGCAAGAATATTGGAGTGGATTGAGTACTGGTATGGATTGCCATTTCCTCCTCCGGGGGCTCTTACTGACCCAGGAATGAAAACCATGTCTCCTGTTTGGCAGGTGGATTCTTTACTACTGAGCCACCTTGGAAGCCCCAGAGAGGGATAGTAAATAAGTGGAAAGAGGGAAGGTGTAGGTATGGGGATGTAGTCAGATATCCTGGAGGAAGGATCAAGGACCACTTGCCTACTCACTTCCCCCATCCTGACCCTCCCTCCACACTGCTCCAGAGGAAAGAAAATGGGAGGCTGTCAATCTTCTCTAGCATATCCTAGAATATAGATGACTCCAACAGAACAGCAGGCAGTGATCCAAAAAGAGATGCCAGGCTAGGGAATAGCCAACCCTGGGCCTCTCCTCACCAATGTACCATCCCACCTGCACCTCTGAGAAAAAACAGGCTTCTGAAAAATGAGAATATATGTCCTGTGGGAGACCGTGTCTCATGCCAAGTCTGGGCTTGAGCTCACCCTTGACGAGGCGGCAAAGACTCTGTGCTATTAGAGGTACAATGAAGAAGTGAAACAGGTCAGCAGCGGGGCCAGCTCATTTAGTCTACATCTCAGATGTCCATTTAGGTTTCCCTGATAGCTCAGTTGGTAAAGAACTTATGTGCAATTCAAGAGACCCTGGGTTGATTCCTGAGTCAGGAAGATCCACTGGAGAAAGGATAGTCTACCTACTCTAGTATTCTTGGGCTTCCCTTGTGGCTCATCTGGTAAAGAATCCACCTGCAATGCGGAAGACCTGGATTTGATCCCTGGATTGAGAAGATCCCTTGGAGAAGGTAAAGGCTACCCACTCCAGTATTCTGGCCTGGAAATTCCATGGACTGTATAGTCCATGGGGTCACAAAGAGTCAGACACAACTGAGCGACTTTCACTCACTCAGATGTCCATTTACCAGCTGTGTAACATCAGGCAAGTTATTTAACCTCTCTGTGTCTCTGTTTCCTCAACTCTAAAACGGAATTAATGATAATATTTATTTCATAGGATTATTTTGTTGGAATTAAATAAGTTAATTCATTTAACAGAATCTCCTTAAATGCTAGCTATTATTTTGTGTATTAATAAGGTCTCTAGACCCCAAAGTGCCTTTCCCATCAAGTTGTTATGGACCTGAAATTCTACTTTTGGAAAATTATTCTTTGGATAAAGAATTAAGGGTCTAGAACAGTCTCCAGCCTTATTGGAAAGCAAAATCTTCCTATGATGCAAAAAAAATTACCTCCGAATATCATATTTTTGAAACAGTTTTTCTAATTTCTTCCAAGGTCACACTCAAGAGAAAGGTCCCCTTAAAAATAAAAAACGCCCCAAAGTTTTTGCCTTTTTTCTTTAACCTGCTTCCATTCATGGCTTGTCTTAAAGGACTCCTGGTGTTCTCTGGTGACGTGAGTTTCCCTTAAACCTCCTCCCCAATCTACTTTCCTATGTTCAAGGTCAGGAGAAGCTAGTGTTTCCTACAACTTGACTGGCACTCCCACAATTTTTCTCCTAACACTTCAATGTGTCTTAATTCCTCTGACTCACTTTCCCCCAGTACCTACTGTATATCTGTCTGCAACAATCCCTCTGACATCTCAAATCCACCACATCAGAATCATTTCTCACACTGCACTTCTCCTACACAAAATACCTCCGCCGTGGCAGTTCTTCACTCTGCTTCTGCCAAAGGAATTGCACATTTCGCAGACTAGCCACCTAGAATTAACTCTGACTGATTCTTCTAACCTTGCACGAATACATTCAGTCACTAAAATGTTTGAAGTCTACATATAAAGTATGTCTCAAACACTCTCAGTGCCCATGCCCTCTCTCATCAGCCCTTATACTTTGCACTTGCACTTTTGCAATAAGCTCCTAACTGGTTTTCCCACATCCTATCTATTTCCTTTCCCATCTAATGAGCACACTGCCTCAGGCTCTGAGCAAACACTTTCTTATTCAAAATAATGTAGTGACTCCCCAAAATCTGGTGAAATAAACTCAGTACTTCTGCTCTAAACTCCCTTTTCAGCCCCCAATCCTATTCTTTTCTGTATCTACCCAACATTCCAGTTAAACTGAATTACTCTGGAATATCACGATCCCCTCATACAAGCCATTCTTACTCCACATTTTTCCCTGAGCTCTGTGTATCTAAGATGACCTTATATCCTCACTCCACATAGACCGCATTAGTATAAATACTTTGCCTTGTTTAATCTCTGGGGGGTTGAACAAGATAGTTAATCCTGGACTCAGAAGTAACTCTGGAGATTGTAAAATTGTAAGATGATGTTGGGAGAGTTAAGAGAAAGACTATAATATAAAGAAGTTGCCACTCATCAAACAGAACCTATCTTTAAGGCTTAGCTCAAGTGGAATCCCCTATAGGAACTTCCCCTGGTTGCCCCAATAAAATAGTCCTTCATTCTTTTTTTCCTCCCTCCTTCCCTTTCTTCCTTCCTTTCTTCCTTCCTTTTGTCATTTCAGGTCACAAGCATTCATGGAGCAAATGCTCCATGTCAGATGCCAGGTTGATCTTGGACACCTACACAAGAGAAATGTGGTTGTGACCCTACAGCCTAGAGGAAAAGAAGGTGTGTATAGAAATGGGAGTACATAAGGGGCTTCCCTCATAGCTCAGTCAGTAAAGAATCCACCTGCAATGCAAGGGTTCACCTGCAATGTAGGAGTCCGCCTGCCATGCAGGAGACCAAGATTTGATCTGTGGGTCAGGAATATCCTCTGGAGAAGAAAATGGCAACCCACTCCAGTATTCTTGCCTGGGAAATTCCATGGACAGATGAGCTTGGCAGGCTACAATCCATGGGATCACAAGAGTCGGACACAGGTTAGCAGCTAAACCACCATCACCAATAGGCGTCACAAATGCATACAAGATGAATGAGAGAATAAAACTGCCAGATCAGTCCAGGGAGAGCTAGTTGGTGATGGCAAATTGAGAACTGAGTTGGAAGTGATGAGAAGCTGCTTCCCAGGCCACCATGTGTGGAGGAGTCTCCTGAGCAGAGGGCGACCAGGTACAATGGCTGAGAATCACCGGGGAGCAAGGTTCCTCTAGGGGTGCTTATAGAAACATGGTGTGAACACTGAAGCAAAATCACCTCAGGCACTCTTACAAATTCAGAACCCACTTCAAAGTCACTGAATAAAAATACTTGTGATTAGGACCTAAGAGAATAAACTTCAGACAAGTGCCAGAGATGATTCTTCTATGTATTACGAGAATGATGCTTCCTTTGGGGTCACAGAGACCCACCATATGGCTTCAGACAAAGAAACTGAATGAAAACAGATGAGGTAATAAAGGCAATGGATGTGTAAAAATGCATTCTTCTTGAATTTTGGAATTTCAGAATTTATTTAAAGTAAATCAGAACAGTAAGCAGCCATTTAAAATAATGTTGTAAAATGTTTTTATATTGAACTATGTTCCTGCAAGAAAAGAAAAAATGCATATTCAAGTTGTAAAAGTTTATATATAGATTAATAGATATAACCCCATTTTTATAAGAAAAGTAAGTTGTTGTATATATGTGCAGAAAAATATGTTTCAAAATATTAGTGATCTAAGCAGAGGAAGTTTGTGTAATTTGGGAGGAGACTTTATGATTTTCCTAAATGAATATATACTTTATGTTTAATTTTTCAAAGCAGTAAGTTCCTTCGTTTCAAGGCAAATAGCCAGAACTAAATTGGAATTCTAATTGAGTGACCTGAAGACATGAGAACAAGGAAGGTTTGACCCCAGGACGGGTGGTAGTGACACAGCCCAGACTCTTCACAGGGTGTTGGACCTTCGTCTGGCCTGGACTAACTTCTAGCAGCAGGGCCTGCAAGGAGAAAGAGCCTGAGGTGAGGCCTGTCCAGCCTTGGTCAAAGATCCAGCTGTGAGGTCATGGAACACAGAGGAGAGGAAATAAAGCCAAGGCAGGCAGCCCTCACTGGAGGTCTGGCACTGGCCAAAAGATTCTAAGTATTTTCACCATGAACTTCTTTGCCTTAAACAACTTTGCCATAAACATTTTTGCAGCATCATTAATTGACTGTAAGTCCATTTTTCTGCAAAAGTCAAAATAACCGAAAATTAAAGGAGGACATGGAAAAAGACAGAATGAAACATGAGAAATGAACACAATTTTAAGAGTTTTATTGTGAAATACAAAATATTAGAATACACTTGAAATGTGTGGAAATTCAATATTGCATATATAGCTGATTTTACTTTGTGGGTTGTACCAAACATTTGTCTTCCAAATCTTTCATTTATAGTGTTTTATACTTTTGGCTTCTTTTTTTCTTTTTTGGTTTGTTGAGTCCTATCCTCGTTCACTTTTTTCTTTTTCACTAAAATTTCATCCTTCATTAAGAGAGGTATCAGGTTCCAAACACCAGGGTGCACATTTGTAACTAAGTTTTGTGTGGCATTGTGAAAGCCTCTTCTCTGTTCTTTGCTCTCGGCATGTTGTCACTTGCCATTGACAGACGTTCCAACATTCTATGGAAAATGTGGTTGCAACTCTGCAGCTTCTAAGCCCTCAGTCTCAGCCTGTTTCTCGTCCAATGTAGTGGGTTTCAAAATAAGAAACTAACTTTTGGGGCAAATTGCTGTCATCTATCGTGACTTTTGTATTTTATGTCAGACCAAACTGTCAACCAGTCATTTCATCTTTTATGGCAAAATTGCCTCACGGCCAATTAGTTATGCTGCTAACATGTTTGTGGCAATAATGCTTGTGGCAAAGATATCTACAGCAGAGATATTTACAGCAAAAATACCAGATGTGAGCCAGATCCAAAACATGCCCTGTGACCACCAGAATTGTGCTGGAAGCAGTCATCCTCCCCTCCTAGTATGGTAATTTCTAGAAATCAGAGCTTGAATCAAGGCTCCCCATAATCCAGGAAGAGATTCACAGACCAATGTTATAGAAAAGATTTCTAAAGCATTGAACTCTAAGGAGCCCAAATCATTCCCCAAACCTGTGATCCCTTAAATTACTGTATTCGATTTGTAAAACAAGACATGCTATGTCACAACTGTAAAATTATATTTTTCTATGTCTTGTTTCTAAAGTTAACATAATTGAAGGAGTAGTCTCATACCCAGTGTTTAGAATCTGTGCTCCATATTCTGTACCCTAGACTACACTATCATCCTGTGCCATGCAGTCATTTAGTGAAAGTCATTATGAATAAATAATGATGTATGGAAAGCTACTTTTTTACATAAAATTTCATGTATAATGCAGCTGATACTGGAGATGGAAAAACTTTTCACTGGTCCTATATCATAGCCTGTAAACCATGAACATTGAATTAACCCAATAAAAGTGACAATTCTGACCCTGGGCTATACCTATTACTCTATGGGTACAGCTTGCAAGCCAACTCAAATTGTTCTCAATGTGGTACTTAACTGAAATACTTATCATCTGGAAATCGTATGTAGTATATATTCTTAATAAATAATAACACATTTTATTTTGGTTTACTGAAAATTAACAGGGCATTTGGAAAATTGCTGCTCTTGTGGGAGCCTGTTTTACATTTGCCTTGGCAGTACAATAGCTATCTAAGTGGAAAACAGGAGAGTCAGTGGCTCTTAAGGGTGGATTTTTTTTTCCCCCTCTGCTGTTGGTATTCAGAGGAGCCAGGCAGCTGGTAACATTAATGACATGCCATATACTCAGAAGAGATGAAAGAAGTCCAGCAAAATCGTTATAGGCTTAACCATATGAAATTGTCATTCTGAGTTGATTAGTTTTGCATTCAGACACAATAAATCCATTTCTCTGCAACTATATTCCAATCCGTAGTCCAAATGGTCTTCAAAGCTTCAAGGCTCTTTAGAGATTGTCTAAGACAGCTTTGTGAACAAGCTGAGTAGGAAGGCAGAAAGCAACGAGCTCTGGGGACTAGACCTACGACAAGTTGCTGAGTGATTATGTATTATTCTCTGATAGTCCCAATCCCTCTCCACCCCATTTCAGAAGCAACCCCAATAAGGCTTTCCAGGCTCCTAACACAATTAAAGAATCAGCGCCAAGGTGACTAGTTTCAGTTGGAGAAAATACTTATGAGTAACTAGAGAGAGTACAATAATGAGGGGATCCAAGTAGGGGAGAGCTGAGACTAAGAAGACCAACAAAAGCAGCAATTTTTCAACGGTCTCACTTGGTGCTTTTTCTTCTTTCTCTTGCCAGTCCTACGAAGTAATAACTGTGGGTAAGTAGGGGCCAGGCTGCAAGCAACCAATGGATTTAAGACAGGCGGGGAACTGGGACTTTTTGCTGCAGTGCTGCAGTGCCTGCACAAAACACAAAGAAATTAAACTGAACTAAAAATCACTGTGTGCATGTGCAGTTGGGGCAATTTATGGACAAGAAGATACAAAACCAAACAAAGAAACAAAAAGCCCAACTGCTACTTCTAGAGAGCCAGGAGCAAAAACAGGGGGTGAGAGAAAGGGAACTGCACATGCCACCTGACTCAACTGCTCCAAAGGGGTGTGCAAAACATCTAAACCACCTCCCCCAACCCGACACCTGGACACACATCCCTACCCTCACCCCATGTAAGGAACAGCTAGCTACTCCCCAGCTTCCCACCTCAGGAGCAATCAAGGGAACCTGTTCTTTTTCTCCCTCCTGAGGCTGTTTTTCTATTCTAAGTCACTTCAGTCAATTCTTTGCCACCCTATGGACCACAGCCCACCAGGCTCCTCTGTCCATGGGATTTTTCAGGCAAGAATACTGGAGTGGGTTGCCATTTAAAAACTTGACTGAGTTTCTTACTGGCCTCTTATCAATTTCTATTGATTGGGGAAGGCCAAGAACCTTGATTCGTATCAGTGTTACTGTCCCTCAGCCTTGCATCAGAACTGCCAGCCCTCCCAATCCCTCCTCACCCTATTTGCTACCCCTGCCTCTTGCTGTGATAAATATATCCAACACAAATTGGATATTTTCATGGTAAGAGGGATAATTTTCCAAATAAATTCCTCTATTTCTGTTGACATTTATTCTCCATTATAATGTAAAATATACATTCTAGTTGATTCATTTGTATCAATTCTGTGGGTGTTTCCATGGGGGTTTGAACTGGTACATTGAGAAACCATGTGATTACTCTTATCTAACAATGCATTTTATACTTTCTGGATTTAGAAGAATTTTCCTTTTCTTCCTTAACCTCCCTTTTTCCACATCACTGATTCTTGAACATTAATGGTTTTACCATCTATTCAGACACCCAAGTTGGAAACCAAAGTGGCCTTTACCTTCATTCTCCTGCTTCCCCTCCCCACCACACCACAATGATGCCTCCAAACTGACCCTCAAAAACTTACCCACCATGACATCCATGTCCCTTATCATTTTTTCCTGGGTTATTATACCCATGTAAGCAACATATCTGCCTTCAGTCTCACCCCTTCCGCTCCAAATCATCCTATGGTGCCACAAACGCACACACAAAAAAATTATTTTGACAATTCAAAACAAAAAAAAAATCACATCCCAGATCAGTGAGCAGAATACCATTTTTGCAGGACTGGATCCACATTTCCAAAGGAGCCAAGCAAGATGTTTAAACAAGGACTCCAGAGCCAAGTTGTCAAGATTCCAATCCCAGCTATGCCAATTATTAACTTGATGACTTGAGAGACACCTCAGTTTCTCATTCTATAAAATGAGATAAAGATAGTACCTATCTCAAGTGTTGTGAGGATTGAGTTAAAACCAGTCAGTGGCATAGAATAGTGACACATAGTGAAGTCTGCACACCTTTTGCTACATCAGTGAAATGATGCCCTTACATAAGGCACTGAGGCCCTTCTCTGCTCACTTTCCTAATATTTTCACCTCAAATTCCATCACTCCTGACCACACTCTTCACACCTTCCCTCATCAGGCCACTTGCCACATATGTTTGCAGATATTCATTTTTTCACTTCAAATATCCTTCTCATCTGTTTCTCCATTTGGGAAAATTCTACTCAACCAGCATTTTATCTGGAGAAGGAAATGGCACCCCACTCCAGTACTCTTACCTGGAAATCCCATGGACAGAGGAGCCTGGTGGGCTGCAGTCCATGGGGTCGCTAAGAGTCAGACACAACTGAGTGACTTCACTTTCACTTTTCACTTTCACACATTGGAGAAGGAAATGGCAACCCACTCCAGTGTTCTTACGTGGAGAATCCCAGGGACGGGGGAGCCTGGTGGGCTGCCGTCTATGGGGTTGCACAGAGTCGGACACGACTGAAGCAACTTAGCAGCAGCAGCAGCAGTATTTTATCACTCAGAATTTTATAATAGTATGTAACCTATTGTTATGGGCTTCCTGGGTGGCACTTGTGGTAAAGAACCCACCTGCTAATGCAGGAGACATGAGACTCGGGTTCAATCCTTGGGTCAGGAAGATCCCCTGGAAGAGGGCATGGCAAGCCACTCCAGTATTCTTGCCTGGAGAATCCCATGGACAGAGGAATTTGGTGGGCTACACAGTCCATAGTGTTGTAAAGAGTCAGACACAACTGAAGCGACTTAATATGCAACATGCAAGAATCTTATTGTTACATAATTTAGTGTTCTCAAGGATCTTAAGAATTTAAAATCTTTGAGTTTCAAGGAGTCTCTTTGCATTCACATCTGATAACTCCATATCTAGAATCATGTATAATAGGTATTTACTAAATACTCAATGAATGGTTGCTGTTGGAAAGGAGGGAGACAAAGAAAGAAAATAAGAGTACTTAATAATTTTTTCTGTACCAGGCAAAATGCTAAATAATTGACATGGATAATTCAGTCCTAACAACAGCCCTATAAAAGACACTATTACTGTCCCCATTTTATGCACAAGGAAAAATACTGAGGTACAGAGCTTAGGTGACTCTTTCAACATCAACCTGATCCTAGAATCTGTCCAAACAAACTTCTCGTGAAGCTGCTTCCCATTGGTCCCAAAGATGACTCTCTGTCTCCCCCGAATTGTCAGCCAACACAGACACAGGAAAAAGTAGCTTACAGTCACTTGGGTGGCAGGGAGGCAGGGCGGGAAGGTCAGCAGCTGCCAAGCATTAGTGTGAATCCCAAGTCTAAGTCCCACCAAGACTTCCCTTGAGCAAGTCCCTTAACATCACAGATGTTCAGTTTCCTTAACTACAAAATATGCAGAACAGTGCCTACCTCCCACCTTCTAGAATTATTTTAAAGATAAAGGTGATAAAGTATCTACATGTAAAGCTACAGCTTCAGTGCTTTACACACAGTGCTAAGTCCTGCTTAAGTAGTGTTTGACTCTTTTCGACCTTATGGACCATAGGCCACCAGGCTCCTCTGTCATGGGATTCCCCATGTGAGAATGTTGGAGTGGGTTGCCATTTCCTCCTTTAGGGGATCTTCCTGACCCAAAGATAGAACCCATGTCTGTCATATCTCCTGGATTGGCAGGCGGGTTAGGCACAAATATGTATCACTTATAAAGATTAGCTAGTCCTACTGGCTTCTTGGCCAGGGGAAAAATTAATTCTAATTTCCATCTCTGATAGCTTTAAAGACAGGCTTTAATATTTCTTTTAATATACCAGTTAAACCTTGCTTCAAAGAAAACACAATCCACCATTAAGGTAAGAGTGAAATGCTGTCATTTATATCACACAGATGGAACAAGTCTCCTTCCAGAATCAAAGAACACTTTCCAGAGTTCCAGAGTTTCGTCTCCGAAATTGAGAAAAGGCAACTTGAATAAACTCAACAATTTTTTATTGTACACAGGTATAGAAAACCAAAAGGAAACCTAGAAACTGAATAGAAGGGTTGGAAGAATTTCATGTTAATCTTAATTTAATTTTAAATACCTAATCAATTTGTAACTGAAGAAGCCAAGAACTCAGGAAAAATGAAACTTGGTAAAATTAAACCTTTGTTTGACAGGCTTTCACATTGTCTATTTTTCTCATGGTTTTTGACATTTTTGCAGTATATGATCAAAGACCAGCCCAAGCCTTTTACCCCTGAAATTTAGAACCAGTTACAAGAAGCAACTTAATTTATGACTGTAAAGACCAAGTACATTTTTCACATGGCATAATTAAAACTAGGTCAGTGAAAGAAAGGAATGAGAGACGGGAGAGGCTGTCTAAATATTACGCTGATAAATGACAAATCCACCTTGAAACAATTCTTCTGCCATTTCTCTCTTTATTTAGCCATGTCTTCCATTTTTGCATTTAAAGAATACTCAGCTTCCAAGATACCAGATTTCCCAGCCATCCCCTGTGTTAGTGTGCCAAATGTTGCAGATGGAGCTAAAAAGATCCATGGTAATTGACTGTTCTTACACAGTCAAAAGGCAAACTTCTCCCCTGCCTGTACAGTAGCCCTCTAGAACATGCTCTGCACTTTATTCTCTGGGCAGAGTTCCCACTGTTAACTTGAGACAGCCCATTCGTGGAATGCATGTACAGAAATCTCCATTCTGCAGATCAGAGAGGAGAATTCAATCCAAGCCCAGCTGGGCATTCCAGAGAGAGAAAAAGAAATAAGCAAGCATAATATCAACAATCAGCGGAAATGCTATGACTCTGCAAGTTTAGGATTTTCAAGTCTTACAGGAATTGTAGAAAATAGTTTCTAATATACTATGTGGTGGATGAAGCAAGGCAGAGTAACAACTAAGGGAATAGGGGTCCACAAAAAATAAAATAAAAGAAGAAAAAGAAGTCAAGGAAATTATAGACGCATCTGATTCGGTTCCATAAAGTCACTCTTGTGAAACTCATAGAAAATTAAGAGCAATGTTTTGTGTGCTTAGCTACATGGGGGGAATGAGGAACTAATTTCTTAGACTCTACCAAGTGTCTGGCAGCCTGGTGTTTTTTTTTCTTTCCCCCTTGTCCTTCCCACACTCAACCCTGCCTATAGCCACAGTTTCAAACGCCAGCCTTTTTCTCACGTCCTTTGAGCTCCTCTCTGGAGTGGAGAATGACATTCATGCTGAGTGTGACAACCTGGCAAAAACATCCAGGCTTCACCATAATTAATACTGTTCCCATCAACACTCTTAGTCACTGGTGAAGCTTGTTCTGAGGTGTAGGCCTGAATCCCTGTCAAAGGAGTATAACTGCTAACACCTACTAGATGGATGTACCCCCAATGAACCAAGTTCTCTAGCAGATCATTTATCAGTTCCAACCATTTCTTAGCTGACAAGTAAAGAAAGACATTTCTAAGTGAATGATTTAGTTATACATGTCTTTCAGCAAGTTGCATTTTGCATGGTCTCTTTTGGTAGAGTTGATATGGCATGTGATGGCCTTAAAACCACAAACACATGAAGTATTTTCCTTTGAAATAGCATAGGCACTTTTTTCCTGATAGGGTGCAGAAAGTACAATTACAAAACATGCCTAAGGGACAGATCCTTTTAGGCATATAAAAATGACTACTCCTGGACAAAATCACCTCTTTCACATTCTCCATCTAGCCTTGGGAAGCAATGCTTTAGGCTGTGATAATCATTGGAGTTTGAAGGTCTACTGATTTGTTTACCCACCACTAGAGTTCTTCCATAATACTCTAATTTATTTTTCTCGTTTACAATCCTTCTTGAGTTCTTAGACTCAATCAGACATTTCTGAACACAACCTTGGGAGTCTGAGCTGATGTATGCCTGTCTTTCTCATTGCCAGCTAAACTCTGCCACGCTGGCCTCATTCCAGGATCTCGAAATAGCCAAGGTCTCTTCTGTTGTTAAGCCCTCACACTGACCGTTGCCACTGCCTAGATGAATCTCCCCAATTTCAACTTCCACCATTTTTGAACTTACAGTTGAGATCAAGAAAAACACTTCTTGCAGACTTTTCCTAACTTCTAAAATAAGTTATATCCCTTCCGTGAATTCTCCACAGGTAACTCTATTTATGTTCTCATAATATATATTATACTTAACCTTCCACTGGAAAGAAATCCCTTGAGGACAGGAACTGTACAAATTATGTTGCGTTTTATCCTTAACACCTAACCCAGTGCCTGGCACCTAGTAATCAGGTCCTGTGTTAGTATACTTGGGCTGCAGTACAAAATATCATAGACTAGGTGACTTAAACAAGAGAAATGTATTTCTCACAGTTCTGGAGTCTTCAGTTCAGTTCAGTTCAGTCCAGTCATTCAGTCGTGTCTGACTCTTTGCCACCCCATGAATCGCAGCACACCAGGCCTCCCTGTCCATCACCAACTCCCGGAGTTCACTCAAACTCATGTCCATCGAGTTGGTGATGCCATCCAGCCATCTCATCCTCTGTCGTCCCCTCTTCCTTCTGCCCCCAATCCCTGCCAGCATCAGATTCTTTTCCAATGAGTCATCTCTTCACATGAGGTGGCCAAAGTACTGGAGTTTCAGCTTTAGCATCAGTCCTTGCAATGAACACCCAGGACTGATCTTTAGAATGGACTGGTTGGCTCTCCTTGCAGTCCAACGGACTCTCAAGAGTCTTCTCCTAGAAACCCAAAATCAATATGCTATCAGCATTTTTCTGGTGAGCCCTCTCTTCTTGGCTTGAGAAAGACAGCTTGCTTTCCTTCTGTCCTCATATGGCCTGTTTTCTCTGCTCATGATCAGCATGAAAGAGAAAGCTCTTTGGCGTCTCTTCCTATTCTTACAAGGGCACCTATCCTAAGGGAGTAAAGTTCTATTCTTACAATTTCATTTAACTTTACCTCCTTAAGGGTTCAATCTTCAAATACAGTCACACTGAAGGTGAGAGCATCAACATATGAATTTTGCAGGGGACATACTTCAGTCCATAACAAGCACTCAATACATACTTGTTGAGTGAATGGTTAAATGAATGAATGGTTTCTCATTCCAAGCTCTTTTCTTACTGAAGAGATTGCTGGCTCAGAAAGGTATGAACCATGTCTTTCTTTTCCCCAGCATTCATCATGGTATCTGGGCGCAAAGCACACATTCAATATATATTTACTAAATTGAATTTTTATACTCAACCTTCAAGGTAAAGGTGACCTGTGAGGATTGAGGTGTGTGTAAATATGTCTGTGTGTATGTGTGTTTATTAAAAACAAAATGTAACTCAATAACTTTCTATAATCATACAGGAGGCTAGTTTTAATTTTCTAGGCAGAAAGCTCCCAAGTAAGCGCCAGCTCAAAAATCAATTAAAGAATGGAAGCAAATGAGCAACTTGCATATTCATTGCTGCTTTATTCCTTTCCTCCTTATGATGACAGCTCTTTCTCTATGAAGTAATTTTCTCTTGGTAAAAGGAGACCAGGTCCCCTGACCTCAGAAAGAAATGAATTAGTGATTTCCCTGCCTGAGAGTTGACAAACAGCCCTAACATCTTGCTCTCCTGATTTCCAGCCAGAAAACAAATAGACTCTGGAAACAATCTTTTTTAAGAGGTTGAGAATCATAGAATTCCTGTAGAGTCAGACCTCTGACTAATTCTTCATCTTGCTTTTCTTCCTATTGTCCATGCAAAACTCATCCCTACAACCTCTAGCACATGACTTTGTCAGCCAGCCAGTCAGACTTGGTAGTAGAATGGGTACAACACGTCCAGGGGCCCTCCCCCACATAGCCCTCTCCTCTGTCACCTGCCATTGTCATCAACAATTTTTCCCAGTCTGTGAGACTTCTGCTCAAATTTAACACTTCTGACTCTAGCCTAGTAAGAAGTTAGGTGTCGTGAGAAGGTATTGTCCTTCACCTAATCTGAATGTACTTATTTTTACATTCAGAAAGTGAGTGAAGGTTGAACCTATGTGATTCTATCAAATCAACCAAATCAAAAAATTCAATTAGGTTCTCTCCTTTCACCACCCCAGCCCTTCCTTGAAAAGTTTCTTTAAAGTAGATTAGTTCTCATGGATGTCATGAAACATAACTCCTAGTGTGGTTGGTATCAGCTTCAGAATTCTTGGATTCTTGCTGGTGTGTACCTGTATGGTTTTGCCTTGCTTAACTTGTTACTTATTTTTCTCAAGAAAATGTGCATCAAAGAATTGTAGTTAGCCTATATTTGTAAAATATCTAACTGAATGAAAGGAACACATGAATAAAGTATGAATTATAATAACAATAAAAATAAGTCAAAGCATTATAAAACTATATTATATGACCATTTTTAAACAATAATTTCTAAGACAGTGTTTATGAAAGGCTGGACAGGAACAGCAAGGACCTAGTTCAGCTTTTGAGGTCTATGTATATTTATAGAAGGAGCTTCATTCCACATAACCCACACCCTGAAACTATTAACTTTATCAGGAAACCTAAGACATAGTGTCAGAAGCCTATTGTACTGTACTTCACTTCTCTGGTCTTACCTCCGATTTCCACTATAACTGTGGTAGAGTTTTATGAGAATTTTTATGTCAGTGTGTCACCTCAAGTGCATGCTGGGTGCCTTTAACTTTCTGCCCCGAGAATCTCCAATTCTAAGAATTTCCAGACTCACTTTATAGAATAACACTGGTGTAATACAGGTGTCTGCTTGCCATCTGCCCACGTGCCACCAGATAGCGTGAGACACTCAACATCCCCATCACTGGTAAGCCTCCATCAATGGGAAATGGAAACCAGTGGAGACATGTTCCTTAGACATTCCTGGGTAGGCAATTTCTGCAACTCAGAAGGATCTAGCAGGATCAAACTCTAGGCACCCAAAGACATGACCCACTAATAACGGGCCCTTACGCTGTCTTTTCCTCCTTCCCTGCTTCATCTCCCTGTGCGCCTCTTTCTTGCTCCCAGGTCAGTATCTTTGTTTTCCCATGTATTAGACATGTGGCTTTGGTCAAGATACTTAACTTCTTTGTACCTCAGTTTCCTTATCTATAAGATGGGGATAATATTAGCCCTAAAATATGAAGTTTAATGAATTAATACCTGTAAAGTATTTATAAGTACCAGCTATAATAATAAGTGCTCAAGATCTAAAAGTAAAGGACATTCAAGTGAAAACAAGAGGCTGTGGGAAATCACAGCATGTAGAAACCTGTAGGTAACTCACCACGGGCGGAGCTTAGAGTCCAATTGGGGGAGCAAGTATGGTTGGAAACATAGCCAGGGGCTCAGTCAGGAACTGATCATTGGAGGTCTTGCAGACAATGCTAAGGAATTCAGTCCCTCTCTTGAAGGCAAGGCAAATACATTGAAAATTTTTGAACAGAAAAGTGGTATAATCAGATTTCTGGTCTCAGAAGATCATTCTGGAAAGGGTGAGGTGAAATATATTATTATAAATAAAATAAAGCTAAATGATACCCCTACATACTAGGCACTTGAGCACTTGAGTAAGGATGCAAAGTTCAGTTCATTCCTACCAGTTCTATTTCTCCTGCATTCAGTAGACTGCCTTTAAAGGAGAAGGCTGATGGAGGTTTTTCCTTCTTTCATTTACTCCAGTCTCTATTATCAAACAAGGAAATGATGGTCTTGGGATATGCATTGGCTTCCTATTGGTGTTGTAACAAATTGTCACAATATCAGTGGCTTAAAAACACACAGATTTGCAGTTTGGGGGGTCAGAAGTTTGAAATGG
This sequence comes from Moschus berezovskii, assembly GCF_049115385.1. Taxonomy (NCBI): domain Eukaryota; kingdom Metazoa; phylum Chordata; class Mammalia; order Artiodactyla; family Moschidae; genus Moschus; species Moschus berezovskii. Next base: position 61,669,588 of record NC_142463.1, read on the forward strand.
ATTCCATTGGGCTAAAATCAAGATGTGGGTAGGTTCATTCTGGAGGCTTTAAAGGAGAACTCATTCCTTGCCTTTTCCAGCTTAGGAATATAGGCTGGTAAATCTTCAAGTCTCTCTCTGAGTCCGACATGCACTCTTCCACCCCAACTCTGTCACTTATAAGGACCCTAAAGGTTTGTTTGGGCCCACCCAGATAACCCGGGATAATCTCCCATCTCAAGATAAAGTCCTTTTGCCATGTAAGGTAGTAATACTCCCAGGTCCCGGGAATAAGGACATGAACATCTTGGGGGATGGGAGGGCATCAATCTCCCTGCCACTGGACATGAGTGGTATACCCGTGTGTTCAGGGAGTTCTTACAAGTGACTCTGATGCACATGTATATTACAGGTCAAATCCACCCAAGCAGGCTTCAGGCTTGTGCAAAGGAGAGCAAGAGCCCCCAAGTCAGTTTAGTCTGTGAAGACAGAGGACTGGTCAGGGTGGGAAAGAAAATGTAAGGGAGAAATAAACTTCTATTACTATTCCTAAATCCCATTCCTGTAAAAAAATTTGCTGTTTTTACATTGCCCACAGGGCACCTGCCACATCCCTTTCCATTTCACAGGTGGAAAAAATATGCTGAGAGAACCCAAAGAGCTTAAAGAGCTTGGGTATGTTACACATGGGGCCACTGAGGTCACAGCACTTCCATGGCTAAGCAGGAAAATGAATCCATCCCATCAGTGGCCCCATTTGTAACATATCCAGAGCACATCTGCTCCTATCAGGGCTTACTTCGTAAGTGTTTGAATTTATCCAGACCCTGTAGTGATGTTTTCAGAATACAGTCCCACATCAGGAAAAAATAAAAGTTTCACTTTAATTAAAATGAGCTTATTGTAACTACCATAATTTTCTTCCTGCTATTTATGAGTCATTTAATAAAAACTTCCTAGACTCTCAGCAGTCTTTGCCTTGCTCCAGGCCCCTCACTCCCCCAGTTCATCATTTCATGGCTGGGAAAGATCTTGAAACAGATCATTATAGTTGAAATATCTGGGGGCTTAAAAACCCCACTTTTGCATATCTGTATTGTTGCCAGAATGTATATAAAATATGTGAGTTTCCTGAGACATTAGATGCAAACAGCTTGCCTCCTCACTTTATTTCTTTGCACTTTTTTTTCTCTCACTCTCATTTCTAGCACAGAACTTGAAGTTTTCCACTATTATAAGCTAAGAGAGCTCCTGAATCTCCATGCCCCTTCTTGTTGCATTCACAAATCCATTTTCATCAATGGGACACACTCCTGCACCCACCACCACTTCTTTGATATCTAAGTAGAAGTTTTGCCCTGGAGCACATGTCTCAGTGTGAATTCCCACCCGAGGCAAAGCCAGGCTTCAGAAGAATAGCAGAGATTGTAGAAGGTGCCATTCTGGACATTTGGAGAGAAAGAATGTCAAGGCTATATCAGTTTGACACTAGCTTCCATCGTGCAGAGAATCAAGAGATAGGGCAAATCAACCAGTTTCTAAAAAGGGTGTTGTTCTGACAAAAGCTCTTCAAAGGTTGATTTCTTTTTTTTTTTTTTTGCCTTTCAGTTTGTTGTAATGTTTGTCCAACTGGAAAGTGAACTCTAAGAATTTAGCCAAGTTGAAACAAACGAAGTGGCTTTTGTGGTCCTCTTCTGGCTCTCTATGGGGAGCCGGGACACTTAGGAGGTGATCAAATGTACTGAGTGCCAGGGAAAGTGTGTGCTTAAGACTGAAAGAATTCTGTTGACTAGAGGGGAAAACATATCAACCAATTTTTCTTTATAAAAAGAAAAGATAATGGATGTCTTCCCCATATCCCTCAGGGATCATAGAGAAATAGAACCAAAAAAATGGCACGGTAGGAGAAACAGAAAAAAAGAAAGACTTCTTGACTTTGTTGGAGATCAGAGTCTGAGAATTATTCTTCTTATAACACTGAGTGTCCAGAATGTTGCCAATGATCATGAAATGTTAGTTTAGTGGGACTGAAATAAATTTTATTGAATTACAGTGGTTGGAACAACAGGCAGTTCTACATGGCAATGGCATTGCTGAAATATACTTTAAGGTTAATCTTATGTATCTGGTTTTTGATGTTGGACTCCCATGTTCAGCTCCACCAGTGTTGAATTCCATGAGTACATGGGTCTTGAGAACCATAGACCCCACCCAGAGCAACCAGATAACACTGGGTCCAAGAAAAAAGAATGACAGTGGAAATAGTGTCAGACTTTAATTTTTCGGGCTCCAAAATCATTGTGGATGCTGATTGCAGCCATGAAATTAAAAGACGCTTACTCCTTGGAAGGAAAGTTATGAGCAACCTACATAGTATATTAAAAAGCAGAGACATTACTCTGCCAACAAAGGTCCATCCAGTCAAGGCTATGGTTTTTCCCATGGTCAGGTATGGATGTGAGAGTTGGACTGTGAAGAAAGCTGAGCGCCGAAGAATTGATGCTTTTGAACTGTGGTGCTGGAGAAGACTCTTGAGAGTCCCTTGGACTGCAAGGAGATCCAACCAGTCCATTCTAAAGGAGATCAGTCCTGGGTGTTCATTGGAAGGACTGATGCTTAAGCTGAAACTCCAATACTTTGGCCACCTCATGCGATGGGTTGACTCACTGGAAAAGACTCTGATGCTGGGAAGGATTGGGGGCAGGAGGAGATGGGGACGACGGAGAATGAGATGGCTGGATGGCATCACCAACTCTGTGGACATGAGTTTGAGTGAACTCCGGGAGTTGGTGATGGACAGGGAGGCCTGGCGTGCTGTGATTCATGGGGTTGCGGAGAGTCGGACACGACTGAGCGACTGAACTGACTGAGGGTAACCATCTCTACAATACACCTGATACCTCTCCTGCCTGCACTCTGACAGTTAATCTCCCACTAGCTTCCATGATATTTTCAAACAAATATTTTTTAAATGCTTCAAACTCTTAAAAATTCAGAGAACTAGAGGGTAAAACTTACACAAATACACACACACGCACACACATACACATACACACACCATTACTGCTGCTACTCTGTGCAAAGGTAGAAGAGCCAGAGCTAAATTCTGTTTTCTTACAGGATCCAAGTTTTATGATGTGCCATTTTGACTGTATGACATTTTCCAGGCACAACCTTTCCTTGGGTCCAGTGTACTTGGACAAATAAAATCAGATGGATCAATCACTTTTGATCTCCTCTATTTTTTTTTTTTTTTAGTCAGAATATTAAGCAATGGCAAATTCCTCAGGAATATGACCCAAGATTTACTGAGTGCTGTGTGCAAGAGCCATTCTTTGCCCTGTTGAAAAGTTATTAAAGACCCTGAAGAGAAATTCTCTGCCCTGAAGTATCCCTGGGTAGATGGAGCACTGAACTTGAAGTTAGAACATCTGAGTTATCTGTTAAATCATTTTAAATCAATGTTATTTGAAACTAATTCTTGTTCCACTAAACTTGCATATAAAATTTGTGAAAAATATCAAATTACGTAGGAAATAAAGTTTGAAAGTACATTGCAAACTGTGAAGTAAATGTGAAAGTCCACGTTTCCCACGGACATGTAGACACAGCAGGGAAGAAGGATGCAGAGTGAATTGAGAGAGTAGCGCTGACATCTATACACTACCATATGCAAAATAGCTAGCTAGCGGGAAGCTGCTGTACAGCACAGGGAGCCCAGCCTGGTGCTCTGTGACAGTCTAGATGAGTGGGATGGGAAGCGGGGGAGGGAGGCTCCAGAGGGAGGGCATATGTGTCTACATATACCTGATTCATTTTGTTGTACAGTGGAAACCAACACAACCTTATAAAGCAATTATCCTCCAATTAAAAATAAAAAGTAAAATAAACTCACATAGGGAGACAATCCAACTGTACCAGTCTTGAGCATTGGGTGTAGGGATGGCGTCACATCTCCTGACATGTCTCAGTGTGTAATACCCTTGCTTTCACATAGAAGCCACCTAAAAGGATTTGATGAGAAAAAAATGGATGAATGAGTGTTTTGATGAATGAATGGTATAAGGATGGTTACAAACGTATGGACAAATGAAGAATAACAGTGCAAACGGCGACTCTGTATCAAGAGACACGAAGGCAAGCTCTTGAAGATGGTTCTTGAAGGGGAAAAACAGGAACAAGAAGTGGAAAAGAAAAAGTGATGGCAGAAGAAGGAAGAAAGGAAAATACAGATGGGAAAATGGAACAAAGAGAGCTTGCAAAGAATTAAATGTCACTGGAGAAGTGTGACAGACAGGCTTCCCTGAAGTGAAGAGGCAGATTCCAGAGTAATGAAAGATGACATTTTCATAACTGTGAGAGTAGGAGACGGAGGGGGGGGGGGATAGTTGATGGAGAGAAATGCCAGGGTCAAGTGTTCTCCATCCTTTGTTGGGCTGGATGTCCAGGGAGATCAGTAATGAACAGTAAAGTATGTCATGGACCTCATGATCTAGCAGAGACAAATGCTCAAGTGACTTACCAGCCAGGAGGAGGTGATATAAGCTGACTTAGTGACTCTAGATGGGCTCTTATAAAGAAGGTGGCTCCTGAGCATGAGTGGGAAGCATAATGTCACAGGCCTCTACCTGTGACACAGGGAGCATGACTGATGTGGAGGCAAGAAAACCATAGTGAGTTTGGATGAAGAAAATAAGGCTTTTGAGGAGGACAATTGTACAACTTAACTTTTACTTCATTGGCCAAATTCCTACAAATTCGGTCCACATTGAACTCTTCCTCACAAAATAGTATAGTCAATTGACACTGTCTGCCCTCTGTCCCTGCTGGATTCCATTTATTTTAGCCTGTCTGCTACAAGCAGACAGTGATTTTTTAAGTCCTTCCCTTGTACCTCTAAAGTCATGGCTGCCACAAACCTGTGTGAGCAGAAAGTACCCACACCCGTAACTCCGCAGCTTCCCATATGGTGAGCAGCTCATGCCCATCAGTTTGCAGCAATGTCCCTAGACTTCTGCTCTTATTCCGAGCCTGCTGCAACTTGGCACCAGCCCCATCTGGTCCTGTCTCTTAGCTGTATCCAGCCTCTCCATCTTTTTCCTCCCCTGTGGAGTTCACATGTACATACTGACCCACTAGTCCCTGACCTTTGGCTTCTGCCCCAGGACTTTGTCGATCCTTCCACCTACCACCCCAGCTTAAGGCTGTCCTGGGTGTTCATCCACTCCCACCCATCAGTCTCACACAGCGCATCTCCTAGCCCTGACCTACCAACCATCTAAACCTGAGGAAGAGTAAATCAATCAGTAGCTCAGCTAGCACCAGGCCACAGAATAGCATCTTAATAAATATAATTAAATAATAAATGAATGAATTAAAAAAATTTTTTTTCCTTCTGGCAGCTATGTAACTTTCTACAGACTAGGGATCTAATGCATACCTACCAGCAGTCTCAAGCATAGACATCACACACCCCCGTACTGAGACCTATCTTCAGATTCAAAGAATGATTCCTTTGACCTCTGCGAAGGCAGCTTACTTTGAGGGGCCCATGCACGAAGGACAGAACTGTAGATGTGTGATGCATCTTAAGCATAGGGCATGGTGAGAACTCTGTGTAACTTCCCTGTGAGTTAGACAAGTACTTACAATGAAAGGTTTGTGAGTTCACAAAGCTCCGGGGTATTTGAAAAGACAGTTCAGCTTCCTGTCTGGGAAGAAAATGACAGCTCTCCTCACTAGGATTAAGCTTCAGATATTCAAGAGGAAAAAAGAAAACTTCTGAATAACGCATTGGACCCACTGCAGAAAACTTGGTGTCTCATGAGCATTACCCCTGCAAAATCAGATGCCTTAAGTATTGACAGTGAACAGAGATATTGGGCATCATTTCAGGAAAGGACAATGCCTTTCTCACTCCAAGGATGACCACAAAGGTTGAATCTACTCCCTCTCATGGATGGATGACAGGATAGGCAATCCACTTCCCTTCCACAAATGAGAGTATTTCCTCAAGTTTTTTCAAATGGGTCCCTTTCTTTCCAGCTCTACCACCTCTACTGGAGTTTCAGCCATCCTCACACACTCCATTTAAACAGCTGCAGCCACCTTCCAAACTATTTCCCTGCCCGTGAACTCACTCCCCTCAAATGTGTTTCTCTCACAACCCAGAAAGTGACCTGAAACATATATTTATTTCCTCCTCTGCTCAAAATTGTTTCACAGTTCTCTGTTGTCCGTAGAATAAAAACCAAGCTCCTTTGCAAGGCATAAAATGTTTGCTATGAGCTGGTTTCTGTCCACCTCCGGAGCTGTATCTCCCCACCATCCATACTCCCACTCCTGCCTTCTTTTCACTCTTCTGTGTGCATGCTCAGTCACTAGGTGTGTCCAACTCTTTGTGACCCTAGACTGTAGCCTCCTCTATCCATGGCAAGAATCCTGGAGTGGGTTGCCATGCCCTCCTCCAGAGGATCTTCCTGACCCAGGGATCGTCTCCCGTGTCTCCTGAATTACCAGGTGGATACTTTACCACTGAGCACCAGAGAAGCCCTTCTTTTCACTCCAGTGGTGTTGAATTGTTTCTAATTCCAACTATACTATGATATCTGAAAACACACTCCTGACTTAAGCTGTTTTCTCTGCCCGTTATACTTTTCCATTCCTTCGTTACTTGGAGAACATTTCTTTCTCTTCAGGTTGTAGCTTAGACATCAGATCCTCCAGAAGAAGCCCACTGGCCTTCAGCAGGCTTGGTTAGCCGGCATGTCTTTGTGCCTGCTTGCCAACCTAGAGGTCCCACTCTCTGAGCATCCCCTTGTCTCCATGCTTGTTGTCGCCACTTCACAGGTAATCCCTAATGCCACACTCTGCTTTCAGTCCCTCAAAAGAGTGTCATGAGTGTGGGCAGCCTTGAATAAGATCCTCTAAAGCCATATCGTTTCCAAGGTATTAGGCCTGATGGTGGATCCAGAATAAAGTAAGAAAAGAACACAGAAGCCTTTTGATTATATAACAAAGCTGGGTTGATATTTAAGGGAGAGTGTGTTTATGAGTGTGAGTACCTAAAAGGGAGAGAAATGACTAGAAGAAAAGTTTAAGGTTCAGCATTGACAGTATTTAGCTGCATTTGTTCTGTAAGGTCAGTGGTAAAAAAATGTGCAAAAAAGGCAAAGAAGATCAGCCTCTCCCTTCTCTTACTTAAGGCACTCTTGAGTCGTTAATTGTCACTAATGATATCTGCATTAAGTATTCCAATAGACCCACTTACTTAGAATCACCTTTTTACTACAGGGCATAGTACCACAATGTACTGAAAGGGACGTGAAAAGATGTGTACTTTCCAGTATAGAAGGGTATTGTCAACAGAAGCCAGTTTAATGAAATAGACAAGAGAGATACAAGAGAGTGCCAGGAATGTTCAGGGCTGAACATGAGGCGAGGCTGAACATGAAAGGACCTGAGCAGCTGGCACTCACTCTATGACCGTCTACACTGCAGTTTTTCTGACAGTGCCAGCAAGGCACAGGCAGAAGTGCAGACCCACGGGAGTGAAAATCTACTTTCCAACCTACATCTTTCCTATCATACTTGGTCTGATGGAAGAAAACTTCCAGATACAACCAGTTTGTCAGCTCAGAAGCATTCATGATAAAAAGGTCAAAACTTGCTCCATGATGGCAGAGCTGGCTTTTGTCCTTGGTTAAAATGCCAATGGAAAGAGCCGAGGCAACGTAAGGAGTCCATTTAGAAAGAGGGTCCATTATTTCTAGCCTTGTGCAAAACTGCTACTAAGATTGTATAAACTTGTATTTATCACTTCTTTTAATTCACAAGATTCCTTTTCTAACTCAGTAACTTCGGAAGAGTTACATATCCTGCAGTGATCATGCAGCTTTAACATCCTGGTCAGTTCAATCCAGGAATGGACACAGATGAAAACAGGGTTGAGAGCTGGAATCATGGTGTCCACGGACAGAGATCTAGAACTTAGAAAAAGTATGTAGATCATCACTAAGTTCATTTAACAACATTCATCTTTACTTACAACCTCAGGTATTTCATCAGCAGTATCAGTGCTGAGAAGTGTTACATTATTCCTCCCCACACTGAAATTCTGTCAATGTGTCAGAAGTTCCCCAAAAAAGAAAGTAAAAAAAGGAATTAAGATTTTTTTTTAATTCTTTCTGGCTATGGACAAACTCAGCATATAACCAGTGTGGAATCAAATAATTGCCAGGGAATACAATTTGCGTGTTGGTTATGAGTTTCAGACAAATTCATCATAAGAATCCCTGAAGTGGAAAACTTGGTAGCAATTTCCAAACTTTGCTGGATTATGCTCAACTTGGTCAGCCAAGAGAAATTCCTTGGGTACACATCCCAGGCTTCACTGGGAACTGCAGGAAAACAAAGAAGTTCCAAGAATGAATGGCTTCTTAGAAGAAATGTACTAGGCAAACCCCAAAGCTAAGCAACATCACTGAGAAGATGAACCCATGCCTTCATTTAATGAACATGTATCAAGCACCTACCTCATGTACAAAGTGCTCTGAGATCCTAGATGAAAAGAATAACTGTAAGGGAATCCAGGAAAACTTCACATGTAAATCATCTTTAGAGTAAGCCTTAAAGGATGAATAGACATTTGATGGGTAGACAGGCAAGGCAAGACATTCCAGATAATGAACATCATAAAAATACAAAGAAATGTGGAAAAGAAAAAGCAAGGTAATTTGGGAAACACAAAAAGTTTAATATCGCTGAACAGAGACAATAGTGTAGAAAAGAACATGTGACGTGATCAGATAGTAGTTATATGAAACCGAGCAATTCATCTTCCTGAAGAATACTTTTCAAGAACAACAGTAACATTATATTTACTTTACAGGGTTGCTGTGAGGATTAAAAGAAGGGGAAAAAGGAAACTACAGTATATGGAAGCAGACAGCACAGAGTAAATTCTCAATAAGATTATTTTTTTATTATATCAGTGCAAATAACTGAGGGCATCCCAGGTAGCTCAGTGACAAAAAATCCTCCTGCTAGTGCAGGAGAAATGGGTTCGATCCCTGTTTGGGAAGATCCCCTGAAGAAGGAAATGGCAACCCACTCCAGTATTCTTGCCTGGAAAATCCCATGGACAGAGAATCCAGGTGGGCTACAGTCCATGGGGTCACAAAAGATCTGGACACAACTTAGCAACTAAACAACAACAACAAATAACTTACATAATTTTGAAGCAAAATGAAACTTTATTGTTGTCAACAAAAGAGTTACTATATAATTTCCTTCATTATCAATCATATAAAGGGTGCTGTGTTGCCTGACTCAGGTATTTCCTTCAAACTGAGGCATTCATTAAGCTAGTTGCTAGGTGTGTTGGCTATTGATGGCTAAGTTCGGCATCCCAATCCAAGAATTACTCAATGCCAAAGGGAGTGAGTCCAAGTTTACATTCTCTCCCCAAGAGAAGCTTGTTTCCAACAACTAGTAAATGGGAAGATACACAGTTCCCACCATCAAGCCTCAATTTATAGCAACTCTATAGGACCACCCCCCAAATTCAGGGCTTCCCAAGGGATGAACTAAGGCTCTGTTACAACTGCATCTCAGCTCAACTTCTCCCTCCGCCCATTCCTACTCCCCTTACTTTCCAATTGGTGCTGTGCCTGACAGTGTTCCCAAATAAGCCTCTTGGATACAAATCTTCCATCTCAGTGTCTGTTTCCAAGGAATCCAACCTAAGACAGTCATACTCTTGTAAATTCACTGCAACACTAAGAATCTCAATGGAGTTCAGACTGATTCATTCATAATATCACCTTAAAACTCATTGACTAGGGCCTAAGGCACAACTGCTTTGCCCTGGGCTGAATTCCACCCTTGAGTAGAGTTGTCATTGGCCTCTGTGCTCTTACGCTCTATGCTCTTTAGTATTCCCCCTAAAGAGCCAACATACAGTGCAAAAACTCTAAGCCCTAGAGACTCAAACAAGAAACAACGATTGACCATTCCATACCCTCCAAATCTATTATATGACACCAAACAAAGGCAGAAGAAAACAGATTTCATAACACAAAAACCTAAGTATTTTTTATTCAGCACTATGAGAAAAGTTTGCCAGTCCTCAATCATTTCTGGGTTAGCATAAATGCACACCCTAAAATAGCTTAAGGCAGTAATCCTAAATGAAAGCACTAATGTCAATTACCTGAGAGTGCTTTCTTTTATGGGGACTGGGAGGCCACATTTGGAATATTTGGTCCTCTAGAAAATGTATTAGAAACAAGAAGTGAAAAAGCCTAGAGAAGCATCCTTCCCTTCCAGGTGAGAGGTAAGAGAAGTCTTGAACAAGACAGCTGCCAGGAATCCCAGAAAGGCTGGCTGAATCTCACACACATCAAGCAAGTTTGTACTGATAAAGTAGCCAAAGCTGTACTTGACAATGTTTCTTGATTCTGTAAACAGATAGAGACAAATTCACAGGAGTGAGAATAACTCTCTCACATACTTTACCATACTTTACACTTTGTTGAGAACTCAGCAGAGAACTTCATACTTCATTGAAAATCCATTAAAACAATTACCAGGTCATTAGCACGGACTTTTAAGCACTAGCTTTCAAACTCCCTCTTACTAAAGAAAACTCTGATAGACCCTCAGCTCCCGCAGCTAGCACAGTCTGAGGGAGCTTTAGTAGACATCCAAAGCATACAGAGCTACATTTAAAATAAAAAATTCCTACCGAAAAAGATAGGATGTGTCATGTGCAAATCACTTGCATAAAAACATTGTTTGTTACATAATATATGCACATGCATCACTATTTTATCAATTGTATTGAGCAGATTGTAGTAGGTGGTTGGTAAATGGTGGATGAATCAGGAAAAAGGTTCCCAAGGCAATTACAAATGTCCTCTGAATGCCTTCCAAGGCTTTAAGGATTATTTGTGTGTCAGAGACTCCCACATTTGTCTCTGGCCCAGACCTCTCCCTTGAACTCTAGATTTGTATTTTCTACTGCTGCTTTGGAATCTTATTTGGATGTCTAATAAACTCTTATATATAACATGCCCAAAATTGAATTCTTGGTCCTCGCTGCAAAGCTGCTCCACCCATAAGCATCTCCCTCACAGTTCAAGGCAACTCTATTCCTCTAATAGCTTAAGCCAAAGTCTGAGGGTTTTGGTGTTTGTTTTTTGTTGTTTTTTTTTTTTTTCACTTTACTAATTCCTCTTTCAATTTAACCTCTTTTTGGACTGTGCAGAAAGCTGATCACCGAAGAATTGATGCTTTTGAACCGTGGTGCTGGAGAAGACTCTTGAGAGTCCCTTGTACTGCAAGGAGATCCAACCAGTCCATTCTAAAGGAGATCAATCCTGGGTGTTCATTGGAAGGACTGATGCTAAAGCTGAAACTGCAATACTTTGGTCACCTCATGCGACGAGTTGACTCACTGGAAAAGACTCTGATGCTGGGAAAGGTTGGGGGCGGGAGGAGAAGGGGACGACAGAGAATGAGATGGCTGGATGGCATCTCCGACTCTGTGGACATGAGTTTGTGTGTACTCCGGGAGTTGGTGATGGACAAGGAGGCCTGGCGTGCTGTGATTCATGGGGTCACGGATAGTCGGATACAACTGAGCGACTGAACTGAACTGAACTGAACCATAAGGAGTTGCTGTTTGTTGGCATAAAGTTTTACTTATGGAAAAATAATAAATTCTAGATATCTGCTCTACTGCCTTGTGCCTACAGTTAGCAATACCATAGTGTATACTTTAAAATTTTCTAAGAGGGTAGATCTTGTATTAGTGCTCTTCAGTTCAGTTCAGTCGCTCAGTTGTGTCCAACTCTTTGCGTCCCCATGAATCACAGCACGCCAGGCCTCCCTGTCCATCACCAACTCCTGGAGTTCACTCAAACTCATGTCCATCGAGTCGGTGAGCCATCCAGCCATCTCATCCTCTGTCGTTTCCTTCTCCTCCCGCCCCTAATCCCTCCCAGCATCAGAGTCTTTTCCAGTGAATCAACTCGTCGCATGAGGTGGCCAAAGTATTGGAGTTTCAGCTTCAACATCAATCCTTCCAATGAACACCCAGGACTGATCTCCTTTGGGATGGACTGGTTGGATTCCCTTGCAGTCCAAGGGACTCTCAAGAGTCTTCTCCAACACCAGAGTTCAAAAACATCAATTCTTCGGCGCTCAGCTTTCTTCACTGTCCAACTCTCACATCCATACATGACCACTGGAAAAACCATAGCCTTGACTAGACGGACCTTTGTTGGCAAAGTAATGTTTCTGCTTTTTAATATGCTATCTAGGTTGGTCATAATTTTCCTTCCAAGGAGTAAGCATCTTTTAATTTCATGGCTGAAATCAGCATCTGCAGTGATTTTGGAGCCCAAAAAAATAAAGTCTGACACTGTTTCCACTGTTTCCCCATCTATTTCCCATGAAGTGATGGGACAAGATGCCATGATCTTAGTTTTCTGAAAGTTGAGCTTCTTGCCACAATACAATTAATAAATCTGGTCTGTTATTCTATCTTGTTTAGAAGTGGAAATCCACAAGCCAAAATGTTAACATTATGTTTTTCTTTCACTCCCACACCTACTCTATCAGAAATATCTATTGAGTTCACCATTAAAATGTGTCTACTGCTGCTGCTGCTGCTAAGTCGCCTCAGTCGTGTCCGACTCTGTGCGACCCCATAGACAGCAGCCCACCAGGCTCCACGTCCCTGGGATTCTCCAGGCAAGAACACTGGAGTGGGTTACCATTTCCTTCTCCAAAATGCATCTAGAATCTAGCTATTATTCATGATCTCTATGGCTATCAAATCATGACTGGTGCTAACCATCATTTTCTCTTATAAAGATTATTTCAATAGCCTTGTAACTGACTTGCTTTCCTCCACCTTCAACCTATTTTTGTACAATTCTAACATAGCAAGTAGAGTGATTCTATTAAACTGTGAGCCTGATCATGTTTGTCACTCCATGCTCAAATCCTGCAATGTCTTCCTATTTTTTAACAGAGCTAGACTCTTTAAAGTAACCTACAAGGTTTGAAGTGGTACATCCCAATTAGAATCCAGCTCCTACTATTCTCTCCTTAACTCTCCATTCCAACCCCTCTGACTCTATTATTCCTAAAAAGTGTCAAGTGTGTACATACCATTGGCATTTGTATTCACTGATCCCCCTGCCCAGAATTCTTTCCCATATAGGCACATAAATAAATTCAAGGCAACAAACTTTGCATTAAGTACTCAAGATATACTCCATTTATTTATTCATCCATTCACTCATTAAACAAATATTATTCACTACAATTATGAATAAAATGCACCTACTAATGTCCCTCATAAAATCTATAGACCAGATATAGTAAGAAAGACAGCCATTTAGTCATCTGTTAATACAACAGCAGACATTTATTGGGCATCTATTAATAATATATGCCAAGCTTCGTACTGGCTTATGAGAAAACAACAGTGAAGAAAGCAATGTTTTAAAACTCTGCCCTTACAGAGCTTCCATTCCAGTGGAAGCTCCCAAGAATAAATAAATAAGTACATATATCTATCACACAGAGAAAAATGGGAACATGTATAGTGCCAGAGGGAGGATCAGGGTAGGTCTGACTCTTTTTCATGGGTCATTGAAGAACAGTTCCCTGGTATATCAATATTTAGCATCGATCCGAAGAAAGCATTAGAGGAAGCCCTGTGGCTAAGTAAGCAGTGTTTCCCAGAGAGAGGACATAGCAAGAGGTAATGTCTCAAGGCAGGAGTAGCTTTGAATACTTGAAAAAGAGCAGGAAACCAATTCCACCTGTGAATGATGGGAGAAGTTCACAAGTGAGGTGATTTTTTGGTTCAGTCCATCAGAAGATAAGAAATGAAGTATTATGGAGGAAAGGAGCCACCTGCCAAAGGTTCAGAGCTATGCCAGAGGCTGCAATTCATTTGACGGGAGCTTGAATTGTGGGAACTCCAGCTAGAGATAAGTTTGGCAAGTTTAGCATCTTCAAAATCATTATAAGAAGTTTGTATTATATACTCTGGAAACAGGAAGATAAGTTTTAATCAAGAGACTATGATGAGAGTCGGACGTGACTGAGCGACTTTCACTTTCACTTTCAAGGAGATCAAAGTGGACTTCCCAGGTGGTGCGTTGGTAAAGGATCCGCCTGCCCGCCAGTGCAGGAGACACAAGAGACATAGGTTCATTCCCTGAGTCAAGAAGATCCCCTGGAGTAGGAAATCGCAACCCTCTCCAGTATTTCTTGCCTGGAAAATTTCTTGGACAGAGAAGCCTAATGGGCCACAGTTCATGGAGTTGCAAAGAGTCAGACATGACTAAGCACACACACGCATGCACGCACGCACGCAGGCACACACATACCCAAGGAGACCAAAGGGTGGAAACTGGGTAGAAACTGGTAGGAGATGGATGAGAAAACAGGGTAGGACCAGGAACTTGATCACATAGGACTTTTGAATCTGTGGTAAGACTTTGGCTTTCATTCTGAGTGATATGAAAGTCCTTGGAATGTTTTGAGAAAAAGGGTAGACTTATGTTTTGATAAAACAGATCTAAGTTGTGAAGAGACTGAGGGGAACAAGGATTAGAATCAAGGAGTCCTGGCAGAAAGTATAAGACGTTCCAGTGGCTCAGACCGGAATGACAGCAGAGAGGTGGTGAGAAGTGGTCTAATTCTGGATTTCTTTTGCATATTGAGCTAATAGTTTTTGCTAATGAATCTGATGCTGGTGATTTGCATGTTCAATGTGGAGTTTCACATGGAGAGACCACCCTTCATATGAACTGCATGACTGTGCTTAGCAGGAAGAGCTATAAGCAAATCGAACTTAGAAATATACCTTTCCAGAAAAAAATGAAACATTTAAATTAAATCACTCTCTTAAGCATATGGTTATATATTTCTTTCTAGTAGCTAAAGAGATAGGGAGTCTGAGGTTTACCAACAAGGATCCTTACAGGCTTCCTTTAAAAGGATTCAAATTTAATCTCATTAATAAAGCATCACTTCACCTAAAGCATAATATGGTCATTGAAATGCTGAATAAACTGTTTTTAGTTTGGAGGTCGGGGTGATTAAGGAAAAAAGATAGCAATATTTGGCTTACCCACTACACACTCATTCCTTCTTTCTCTTTAACAACACCGTGCAAAGCTCAATTTTAGAGCCCTTGCTTCTTCTGGTATAAGTGTCCCTTAGCTCCTCATTCGACCTTGACATAAAATCAAGTCCATGTGCGGGAGGTCCACATTCCACGCAGCAGCAACGCCCCCCCCCCGCCCTCCCCCCCCCCATCCCCACCCCCCCCTACCCCCCCGTGTCCCAGAGATGAAGCAGCCGTACAGCCCTTTCACTGGAGTTTCAGTTCACTCTGAATTTCTTTCAACTGCTCCATTTGCAGGAAGTTTGGAAACCAAATAAGAGTGGGGAGTGAGATTCCTGCCTTTTTCCTTCCTGAACATGCACCTTATCTTTGCCTCTTTTGAGAAAATAAAATATCATTAGGTTTCCAAAAATATTTATCTTGGATCTCTGGGAGAATTCCTAGTTGGTGAGAGAGTGCTATTTCAAAGAAGGCAGGGAATAAATCTCCCGATGATACTGACATCCCAGGCAATTGCACGACTCCGGTTGCCAAAGGCAGGCCCAGACCTTCTGTGGCCTCCTTGTTTAGTTGGGGTCCTTCAGGAAAAGGTCTAACTTGGTCGTATTCCAAGAGGAAGCTGATTAAAGTCCAGTGGGAGATGCAATGTCTTAATTTCAATTACCAATGAAATCAGTATCAGTGGCCATGCCAGAAGGGCTGGAGAAGTGGCAAATTAATATTTCTTCCTGTCAAATATGTAAAGATGCCCCCACTCTTGAAGGAACATTTGAAACCTGGTGATCCATAGACAATTTGGAGAGTCCAGATTTTCAGCTTAATTCACCTACCCCTATCCCATGCTTGTGGCTACCCAGAGAACAAGTAAATCTCAGCAAGTTGAGACTGCCAAGATCCAAATTCCAGAGCTCCAGTTCCTTGGCTGAAGAATGCAAATGGGACTTCTCAGACCTGATAATGTGTTGGTACATTTTTCTCTTTTCTTCTGTCTGTTCATATTGCAGTGAGCATTGCCCTTGAATTTGCTGTTATGAGAAAGTTAATGGGTTTCCCTCTACTACAGACTTTGGAGGCAAAATCCACAGGCCACCTGTAACACTAACTCTAGTTGCTACAACCTGACTCTGAATAATGTGACCTGTGTAGGTACTGGAGCTCCCAGTGTTTAGTTATGGTTAATTTATAACTAAACACACTAGCATTTAGTGGAACAAAAAAGGTCATTAGTGTCTTACTAGGAAGCAATTAAATTAACAACTCAAAGCCATTCATCAAATCACAAAACAGATGCTAAACTTTTCTGTAGGAAATCAGATTCTGTAACGAAGGAAAAGAACTAAAACACAGAGAAACACACCCACCTCCCTCAGCTGCTCTCAAAACAAAAATCCACCTTTTCATCTGCAGCCAGAGTCCCAGGGCTCTTTACATTTCAGAGAGAGGCCCAGAAAAACACTGAAGAATTCAGCCAGAACAACTCCCCAAGCTGACACACAGAGTCACCTCCTCTCTCCCCTACCACCAACTAACAGCATTTCCTCAACTGTGTGCTATTCTTGGGTAGTCAATGAGGAGTATAATTAGGATCATATAGTAAAACAAAATGTTCAAATTATGTGATGTGAAATATAATACCAAAAATAACCTTTAAGTTTGCATTATATTTGATAGCAATTTTAAGAACATGTATTTGAGTATATTTTATATATTTGAAATGAAATGGTGCTAGAAACTAAGATTAATAAACCATGGTTCTGACTTTGTGGAATATGATCGAGAGGATGCAACAGAAGCGCATCAGCATGGTGTATCAGAATGACCAGGGGCTCTGGAGCCACAACAGTGGGATTTCAGTCTTGTCATTGTCATTGACTGGTCGACTGACTTAGGGAAATTAGCTTAACTACCTAAGCCTCAGTAGCATCATATGCTAAATGGAAGTAATACTTAGCCCATGGAGCTGTTGTTAAGATGAAATGATGAGAAGAGAATGATGAATCAGCAAGAATTACAGGGCACACTATTCAGATTAGGATAATTTGAGAAGAGTTGAATAACGGTACATTTTTCAAAAGTGGGAGCAAAGTATCAGAAGACCACAAGAGAAAAAGCAGTAGTCCATGACTGGATTAGTGGGTCACAGCCAAGGAGGTAAGGGCAGTTGACAGAATGCTGAAGTGTGGAGGGTGGTTTGGGACTTCCCCAGTGGCTCAGTGGTAAAGAATCAGCCTACAGTACAAGAGACCCAGGAGATGCTGGTTCGATCCCTGAGCTGGAAAGATCCCCTGGAGGAGGAATGGCAACCCAGTCCAGTATTCTTGCCTGGAGAATTCCGTAGACAGTGGAGCCTGGCGGGCTACAGTCCATGCGGTTGCAAAGAGTCAGACATGACTGAACAACTGAACACAGACAGCAGTGTAGAGACGGCAGCTTGACAGAACTTGGAGCTCTTGGTGGACTTCACAGTGAATATACATGTTCTCTGCTTTCTTTCCCCAATTCTCTGCCAGGGCGCCCCATTGGCTTAACCTAAGGGTGCCCACTGAGGTGGTACATATGGCTCCTTCTCCAAGTGCAGAGAGTAGCGTAGAGGCTGGTGAAAGAGTCCAGAAGGGCCAACAAATAATATTTGGCCCAAATGATTTATCAAATCTAGGGTACATATTAGTATGTGCATGCTAAGTTACTTCAGTTGTGTCCAACTCTTTGCAACCCAATGGACTGTAGCCCACCAGGCGCCTCTGTCCATGAGGATTCTCCAGGAAAGAATGCTGGAGTGGGTTGCCATGCCCTCCTCCAGGGGATCTTTCTGGCTCAGGGACTGAACTGGGATCTCTTGTCTCCTGCATTGGCAGGTGGGTTCTTTACCACTAGCAACACCTGGGAAGCCCACATATTAGTACAATTGATCCTAATACTATTGAGTTCTTCCTATACATGAACTGTGCTAAATACAATATATACACTTCATTATTTTTTCTATAAGAAATGTACAATTATTACTTTTGTACTCTATATGAAGAATCTGAGGCAAAGCAGTGTTAAATGAAGGTATGTGCTCAGTTGTGTCAACTCTTTGCAACCCCATGGATCTAGCTATGATGTACCCTCTCCCATTCAGTGGATAAGTACTGATTAATTGATGCAGTTAAGATTTTCCACAACATTTAATCTTTACTCTTAACTTCAAAAGGTCTCTAGTTTCTCTTGCAATACAACCTAAGTTCATCACCTTCAGGTCTGGGTGGTCTTTTATTCTCCTGGCTAAGTACCAAAGGAGGCAATTAATTCAAACCACTTGTGCTGTGAATGTCCTTTTAAAAAGCAGTAAGAGAAGATAAGACTGGAGTTATTGTTACAGGCAAACTATCATATCAAGACTGTCACATTCCCCACTCTGCTATCAGCTCAATATGACTGTAGACAAGCTAGTCAGTCCTTCAGCTTATTTCCTCACCAGTAAATTGGCAAAGCCAAGAAAAAGGGGCCATTTCAGTGAGGTGATCTTTAGGTCCCCACTCTAAGATTTCTGTGTATTTACTATGTTTTACAAAGTCTGACATTTAATGATTTATTATAACGAGCTTCCTCTGTTGATGCATTCAGAATAGAATTTAGCACTGATGAGATTATATGTAACTGATTTTATTTTTTCCTGATGCTTCCCTTTCCAAGACTATCCCAGTATCCACGATACACCATCATAAATAGCAGAAGCCTTGGGGACTTTCCTGGTGGTCCAGTACTAAGACCCCATGTCCCCGATTCAGGGAGCCTTGGTTTGGTTCCTGATTAGAGAACTAAATCCCACATGCAGCAACTAAGAATTCACACGCTGCAACTAAAGATTCTGCATGCCCCAACTAGAAGATCCGGTGTGCAGCCAAGTAAACACATCATTTAAAAAGAAAAGAAAGCAGACACCTTATATATAACCCAAAGATGAAAAGATATATGTAGAATGAGAATAAAGACTTTAACTTTTGTTAAGTATTGTACTGAGTGCTGTATGGGTTTTAGGTAATTTAATACAGCAATGTCTATAAAGAGTTAGGACCCAATTGTCTTTACTAACTGACCGATGTTGACAGACAATTCTGCATAGATCTCTAGTATTTCTTCATGTCTTACGAGTATTGGTATCTTTCAAGTATATTGCACAACACAGAATGACAGAGATAGTGACTCTTCTGGATCAGAGGTTAGGTTTGCTTGTTATAAAAGATTCAACTCCTTAAGCTTAGGGCTCCTCAGCTGTGACACAAACCCACTCTGTAAACATAAAACATTCCCTTGGGCAAACTCCACATCACACCAATGAGGCTGGAAGTAAGGGGAGAGGACAAGGAGAAATGAGGCAAATGTGATGTTCATGAAGATTGCTTTGCCATGAAAATGCAGTTCTTTTGTTTCTGACTCAGGAGTCTTGTGTCTCTCCAGCATCCATGAAACTATAGAAGGGTAACTTGCTAGCTTGCCAGTAGGTAAAACCTCAGGCACCTCCAGCTCACCATGTGACCTTAAACTGTTCTTTTTTTTTCTCTCTTTCAGCTTTCTTTTATCTATAAAATGAACTCTCATATCTTATGCCTCCTGTTTCTTTGCTTTTAAATATTTAGAAATATTTCAAATGGACTTTTCAAGAAATTCCACAGTGTCTATGGATAAGCACTAAATTACAAACAAACAGTGTGTTTGTAATTAAAGTGTGAATGAAGGTTCAGTGGGAATAGCAAATATGTACTTGGCACTCTGTTCCAGGCACTGTTCTAGGGGTTGGGGAAGGCAACAATTAACAAATGAACATAAATATAAACTGAGGTAGTGATTAAATATCAAGAAGAAAAAATAGAGACAAGATAGAGTGGCAGGGATTGCTACTTTTGATAGGATGGTCAAGAAAGGACTCTCTGAAGGGACAAGATTTGAGCAGAGATCTGAATGAAGTAAGGATGGACCATGTGACCATCTGATATCAGCTTTTTCCAGGCCAGGGAAGAAGAGTGACTGCTAACATCTGACATGGGACAGGTTCAGTGCTGATGTCTTATTATCATCTGGACGGCTCTTGTTTTTCCTGAAACTCCCAAATATGACTTTCCTCTCTACACAAACATAAGTCTCCTAATATTTCAAGTTTGTTTTTCCTCTCTGCCTGCAGTAAAATCCAGAGAAGAGATAGGTATTAAACTCCCTGTAATTCCTAGGTTACCATACCGTGTGTAATTTTTGACAATTCCACCTATAGCAGAAATTTAATTATTAGCCTTGATACTTCTTAATTTTCTTGAAGATTAATCCAAATGATAACTCTTTATAAAGGAATAAAAAGTGGAAAACTGAAGAGAAAGTCTTGCTTTGAGTTTATTATTTGTACCTTGGAAACTGACTTTTGTCTCAACTTCCAGAAGCCTAAGTGAGAATGTTTTTGTTTCCGCTCATTCATTTTGGTGTACTTAAGGATGTAGTTTTTGAAAGTTTGGAATCTATGTAAAACTCATGGATCTAAATTTATTTACTCTTGGAGTGCATAATAAGAGCAGTTTTTAATGTTATAGAAAAATCTTTATTTCCACAAAACCATTTGGAAATAAATATATTTTACTACACCAAATATTGTTGATTGATTAGGAACAAATGATTAAACTTTGTGCCAGTTAATGGCCTCTTAAAAAAAAAAAAAGTGGGCTAAGAAGTGAAGGAAACAAAGTCTTGGTAGAGCATATAAAAAATAGAAAAACCTCTGGAAACGTTTGGTGAATGCCATTTGTGGTTGGATTCAAGCTTCCATGTACAACGTTAGGGTTCTTGATAATATAATAAATCATATTTTCTCGGTACTGTAATCAAAATAGCAAACATAATGATACATGTAGCTAAGATATCTCTTTTGGAGGGTAGATCAGAAACCATGCTAAGAAAGGTCAATATTTGTCATTTAAAAATGCCTGTGTGTTTAAAGAAACACATCATTCTGTTGAATGACTGGTTTGAAATGACCTAACCATCATCACTACTCAGATTTTTTTTCCTACCAAATGGTGGCCATTAAAACTCAATGACTTCAGCTTTCTGCAGGAAGCAAGAGCCCAAACTGTGTCAAGCATCAGTTACAGCCTCTTAAGTAATTCTGAGAGGAAACCTTGCAAAGCACCAGTGTCCAAACTCTGCTGAGAACTTGGCCACAGGAATGTCACCCAAGAACGTGGTCATTGATCCCAGCCTAGCAGCTTCGGAAAAACTGCTCACATCATTCAAGATATTCTTTTCTGCCACTCCCTGAACTTCTCGAAAGCCCAGTTCATATTTCTCAGTTTAAGAAGCCAGTCTGCCTAAAGATATTAAGAGCCTGATATTATATTATATTAAAAGCCTGGTACTGTAAATCAGAGATGGAAATGGTTAAAAAAGGAAAAAAATCATCAGCAAGTCAAGTGCCCTAAGAGGTCAAGGAAGATACAAACTACAAGTATCCATTGGACTTATTGATGAGAAGAGATTTTAGACAGACGTATTCAGTAGGTTTAAGGGGACTGGAGCCATGTAATAATGACTTAAAAATTGAGTGGGAGGTGTGAAGAAGGACAATTCTTTCCAGAGCTTACAAAAAATCATGCAATGAATAATCCTTATACATCAATCTCTTCCACAGCTTAAAATGTCAACAGAAAACATACTCAGAATTTCTAGGTCAACAGACATATTTTAACAACTTTTGAAAGAGAATGCCAAATTGTCCTGCTGGCTTTTAACTTCTAAAGCAAGTTTATCCTGCAGTTATTGATTTAACCCAATCTCTTCCACTGGTTACATCCATAGCAAAATCTCACCTCTGTGCAACGCACAAACAGGATGACACTCAGGAATTACAAGAGCATAAATCAGTGAAAAAATTGAAATACGTCATCCATTTTTTCAGCAAACATTTATTGAAAGCCTAATAAGTTCCAGGGGCTTCCCAGGTAGCTCTTTGGTAAAGGATCCACCTGCCAATGCAAGTGATTCAGGAGACACAGGTTCAATCCCTAGGTTAGGAATATTCCCTGGAGAAGGAAATGGCAACTTGCTCCAGTATTCTTGCCTGGAAAACTCCAAGGACAGAAGAGCGTGGCGGGCTACAGTCCATGGGGTCGCTAAGAGTTGGACATGACTGAGCACACAAGCACAGTAATAGGTTCCAGAGGGTGAGAAGATATTTTGCGGAACACAGAAAGCTAGTGCTTACAGTGGACAAGAAAAATATTTATCTCATAACTACACAAAAAACCATATTGCAATTGTGCTATTATTAATAAAAGTGCTATGACAGAGGGACACAATCTTACCTAGGGATTAGGCAACAGTTCATGAACATGAAGGATGTGTAGTGGGTTATCTGTAGTCAACTCAACTTAATCATCCAGTGTTCTATTGTCATCTTGCAGCAGATTAGAAGAACTGAGAAGGACATTTCCCAGTATCTTCTCTCCTTGATTATTCCTGGTTAGTGTCTGACAATAAACAGAAGGCAGGAAAGAAGAGAAGGAGGGGAAGGTGTCATTCTCTAGTAGCAGATGCCAAGATGCATAGTCAGACTGCAGCGAGGAGGTTGGCAAGAGGGTTTGGAGTGAGCTCCTGCCAGTTATTTGCATCAGTGCTATATAGGTGGCTGCAAAAGTAGCGACAACTTCCTAGAGGTTAGTTCTGCAGTCTGGGCTTGGTAAGGCTGAGCCCCAGCCCTCCAAGAGTTGTGTGAGCTCCTGATACCTTGTAGGGGAGGAAATGCAATTCAGGAAGGAAGAATAACATATTGGAATGTCCTCAAGTGGGAAGACACTTGGCATTTTTAGATGAGCCACTGTAAGTGGAGTACAATTAGAGGGAGAGGTGGGAGAAGAAGCTGGACATTGGAGTCAGGTTATTCAGGGGGCAATGAAAACTCTCAGGGTTTTATCAAGTATAGTAGTAATTCGAACAAACACAACTTCAAAAGATTTGTGAAAATCTTTTGACCATTTAAGATAGCTTTTCTTTAACCAAAAAATTGTATCAGCCAGAAAATCCCATTACCCAAACCCTGGATTTGTAATGGATTCTTTACTACAGAAATGATAGCTGGTTTTTTACCACATAATAATTTTGAGATTTTGAAGACCACATGGAGGGGTCCTAAAGATATTTAACAATTGCTTAAAGACATTTTACTACCTCCTTTAGTTCATATCTGGCCTTCCTCTCTCTAATAAATATATTAGCAAATATTTACTGAGATTCGTCTCTGTACAAAGCAAGAGTTAAACAGTGGGGAATCACACCTTATAGAAGATAAAGGGGAAAAAAATCATTAGCTGGTTGAAAACCAATGCAACAGTATCCAGTTCATGTCTTCAGTTTAAAGAATGCCTCTTTCAATAATTTATGTATCCATTAAATTTGTATGAACAAGGTGAGCAAGTAGAGAGTGATTGCCACATGCTAGGTCCTCAGCCTGGAGTGCTGTGCTCCCTCTTTGTTTGTAAAACTGCTAGGCTTTCAACATACAACTCAACTGTCACTCCTGCAATCTTGCCTGACTTGCCCAGGCTGTTTTATCTCCCTGCTCTATACTCACAGAGCCATTTGGACTTATCTTGACTACAGTACTCAGCACGCTGTCTTATAACTGTGTGTGCAACCTACGCATTTCTATCCAACAGGAACAGAATAACGCTTCTCATTTTGCCTTCGGTGCCTCTGGTCGCCTAACAGACACTTAATAAATGTTTTCATGAATGAATTAATCTGGTGAGAGAATTCCAGACTCACTTGGCAAGAACATACTCCCTTACAAATATAATATGTCTTTCGGGGGTACTACAGACTTTCTTTCCCAGAAAGCTTTAACTGATTTTGTTTCTCTTGAGGATTTTGGCATTTTCTGTTTCAGTCAGATCTCCTGAATTATTTTGTTGTCTTCATGGGAGCTTACTCCTTTTGCTTATTGACTGCCATCTTGTATTTCTGGCCCATGATTGACAGAGCAACTGGAATCTACGAGCAGAAAATCAATAATGCAAGGCCTTCAGACAAGCCACCGATGCTCTTGAAGAAACTGGTTTCCTGGTCTCAGTGGCAGTCACTGATCAGAAAATGTAAAACTAGCGAGCCATGAATAGAAACAATGTAAAGTCAGCCGCACTATTTCTTTGCATGAGAGGGTTTTTATATTGGTTTCCTGTGTTTAAATTCTGTGATGTTTCTCAAACCCTGGAGGGGGCATGAAAAACCGGTGGATGGAAAAGAAAGGGAGAGGGAAGGGGCAAACAAGTGAAAATTGTAAAGTGTGCAAATCTGTATTCATTTGTTTTCTCATTGCCATGCTAACCTTCACCAGTCCTTAAGCTTTAGGGATCCTAAATGTAAATTTGTTCTTTAACATAACATTTTCCTTGTTCAAGTATAAGTGACACTCGAGTAGACATGAAAGATTCGAGACTTATTACTTGCAAGTTACCATTTTACTGCTAATGTAGCCTGCCACCCTTTACCTCCTAGTTTTATGGTTGCCTAATTATAGCCTGCAGGCCTAGGGTGGTCCTTTGCTACTTCAACTGGAATGTAGCTTCCAGTGAATTCTCCCCATTAGGACCTCCCACTGCGTTATTGATTATTAAGGTAATGCACTTTTAGTGTTGTATCTTTAACATGGAAATGTAAAAATGAATGGCTTGCTGTTGGAGGATTGCAAAAAGAAGAAAGAAACTTCCCTAATGCAGAGTCCTCTGTGCTATTTAGGTTACCTTTAATTTCCAGCATTGTCAGAAAAGCATAGTTTACCTGTCAAGTGATTATATGAATGGCATTTTATTACCATATATTTTAATTTCTAAAGGAAGACAATTTGACATAGAAAAGCTGGCAATTTTTGTCTTAAAAAGAAAGGAGAAGAAGGGAGAGGGAGAGAGGGAGCGAGAGATGGAGAGAAGTCGTGGCGAGGGAGGAGAGGAGGATGGATGGGAGGGGGAGGGTGGAAAGGAGGGAAGGAACCTGCTTAAATTCACCGGACTTTTTCTTTTTAAGTAAAGAGAGTATAAAGATGGCCCCTATCTGGGCAACCTTCATATTAATGAAATGTTCTGAAAATGGACATCTTATCTAGGCAGTAGGAAACAAAAAAAGAAAGGGAGGTGAAGCCTCTTTATTATTTAGATGGAAAAAAATATGACTCTGGATTATAACAGAACAATCCTTTATGAGGAACCTCCCTGGGAGCCCACACACAAAATAAATACCTGCAAACGGCACACAGGAAATGGACTTTGTTAGATAAATTGTCTGGAGGTGAGCCTTTGGTTGATAGAGGTTTCTCTTCCCTCTGCACACAGAAGACACTTTCATTTGCAGAGCTGCTCTTCAGGGCTGATGCCCACGATTTAAGCTGCAGGAGCAGCACTGTTGGGCAAGTAATAAGGAAAAGAGGATGAATTGGGTGGGTGCCCCTTGAATCCGAGCTTCAGTGCCCAGACCAGCACCTTATTTTAGGTGAACACAGAAATCAGAAGCTGATAAATTCACTTGACTCTTGGAAAGGAAACTGAATCATCGATCACTTTTTTAACTGCAAAATCTATTGAAAATAGACCCAACAGTGAGTCTCAGAGGTGTTCGTGATTAGTTTTTGAGAATTCAGGAATCCTGCTGTCTTTGCATGCCTGCAAATGATAAAATACTGTTTGCTTGCAAGTTACATAATGTATTATCTGAAAGCATGCTGAAAATACAAAATGCTATCCAAATGTTAGTAGTAGCATTTCATTGTCATATTTTCTTTCTTGATGAAAGTAGTGCCAATTTGCAAATTTAAGTGCAGAAGACAAATCCAAACTTCAGGGCCTGACTGCCTTTCATGCAATGATTTGGATGGAGAGACTTGAATCATAAATGGTCCCCAAAAGGGCCAATTATCATTCACTGACTATTATAAGCACTGATATTATTTGTCAGCCAGGTTAATCTGTAGATCTTAAAAACTTTGCTAAATAAGTGCCATTACCCAGACCCCTCTAAATGGTGTCTCAGAAGGACTCAGAAGACACAGAGACTCAGCTTCAGATGTAGAATAAATTGAGAGTCAGGGATGAGCATCAAACAAAGCCACTGACCTACCAAGTAGAATCTGCTTTGTCTCAGAAGCTTAGTACCCAAGAGACCCTTGAAAGCAAATAAAATGCTAACAGCCAGTAATTAATTTAAGGGTGGGTCCTAGTTTAATAGGAAGGTGCTGACTTTTTTATTAGTGGAAGGAATGTTTTTAACTGGATTTGTTAATAACACCCTCTGAGCCGTATATACACTGGAACAGCTCTTAGACTATAAATTTAAACTTTCAGACTTGAGTTGCCAGAGAGAAAGTACAATAATACTCTTTTCCCTCAAGGGAAGGGCTAGACTAAAATAAAAGGGAATCCTGGAGACAGTCATCAGAGGAGCTAAGAGTTGGGTAGGAACCTAGGGTTGGGGATAATTTGCTCAGAGGCCAAGTGGAGTCACAGTCAGTCCCCTCCCCTACCCCCACACAAGGGTCAGACTCACGCTTGATGAGTTGCAAATGTTGTATAAAGCTTTTTTTTTTCCTTTAGGATAAGTTTCCTGTCTCATTAAAAAAAAAAAAAAGTCCCTACAAACTTTCAGCTCTCTTTTAAGCAAACTGCTGTCTGTATGCTGTAATTAAGTTTCATTTTTTTTGCATTGACTCTGCCGGATGGAGGGTGCCATAAATCATATGAACAAATGTTCGAGCTAAAATCCTCTCTGTGAGCACCATAATTTAAGTGAATTCATTCTCAGTTCATCTCTTGGAGACATGATCTCATAGCATCTGTTCTGGACAAAGATAGCCGTCTTCATTACCTGGGAAAGCAGCAGTGAGTTTATTACAGGTTACTCTAGATGGACCTTTTCTTCATTTATTCATTCATTCAAATATTTAGTGTTTCCATTTCTGCAAAAGACTTATATGTATATTTGTGTGTGTGTCATAAAGGAATAAAAAAAAAGCAACAGTGTGAGTCAGTTATTACTGTTTTGCTGAGAAGTCATCCTTCTGTACATGTATCTGGACACTGGCTAGTCGGTGACACATAAACAGATAGGTCAGCCCTTTCTCTGGGCTGCATTTGCCCCCAGCAGTATACAGAAAGGAGTTTGGACTATGGCCTCAAGGGTGTTCTTTCTTGCAATCTCCTTGTCCTTGTTGGGCAGAATTTCAGCAAGGTCTGTGTTCTCCTGGGAGAGGAGATTTGTTTGATGATTTTATTGTGCCCTATTTTGATTAGTTTGTATGGTGAGCACTATCTTAAGATGAAAAATAGACTGCACTTTGTTGCGGCTTGAGCTGTCAAGAGCAGCAGGAGCTGTTTAGTCTTAGTTTGGTTTAAACACTACTGCAATGTGACACCTTGAAAACAGAGTAGCTTCTACCCACCACTTCCCAAGGGTCACTGGCCATTGTTGGTTAGAGTCCTTGTCATTCATATTCTTTTTTTTTTTCTTAATTAAAGTATAATTGCTTTATAATGTGTTAGCTTTTGCTGTACAATGAAGTGAATCAGCTCTATGTATTATTCAGATTCTTAATTAACATGAACTGAAACATACTATGGTTGACCACAAGCCCCACCACTCCCTAGTACCTATCTCTTCACCCTTGCAGGTGATGAGCCTTCAGCACCTATTAACTTAGACAATGGCAGATCTCTTTAGGTCAGAGTATAGGGCTGCTATCGGAGAAGGCGATGGCAAGCCACTCCAGTACTCTTGCCTAGAAAATCCCATGGATGGAGGAGCCTGGTAGGCTGCAGTCCGTGGGGTCGCTAAGGGTCAGACACGACTGAGCGACTTCACTTTCACTTTTCACTTTCATACAGTGGAGAAGGAAATGGCAACCCACTCCAGTGTTCTTGCCTGGAGAATCTCAGCGAAGGGGGAGCCTGGTGGGCTTCCGTCTATGGGGTCACACAGAGTCGGACACGACTGAAGTGACTTAGCAGCAGCATAGGGCTGCTATAGCATTTTACAAGGTGCAAAATTGGTATGTAGGCCAAATCGTCATCCGAGATTAGTTAGATTGAAATACTGAATCAGGATCATCAAAATCTTTGAGAGGCCGGAATGTTGGCCTTAGTAACAAGATAGATTTTTAACAGGGAGAAATATGAAGTCCTTCACTTACGCTCAATAGACCAGCTGCATAAATACAGAACGAAGGAGAATGGTTCAAAATAATCATGCCTGTGTTTAAACGATGTAGGCATTTTCATTGACAGCAGGCTCAACAGAAGTCAATCATAGAAGATGTGACTGCAAAAAAAAAGTTTCTTAACAATTTGTGGTGACAACTTTAGAAGTGTGGAAGCCAGATCAAGGGAAGGATGTGTCTGTGAGCTGCACCGTTTACACTTCACACAAAGACATTAAGCAATTGGATGTCATTTGAGAAGTAAGCTGAATGGGGGGGAATTGAAAGCCATTTCCTGTAAGTAACAGCTGAAGAAACATGAAATGTTACCCTAATGAGGAAGGGACTTGAAGAATCTATGATTGCTTTTTTTGCAAATATTTCAAAAGCTCCTGTATGGAAGAGGTACTATATTGTTCTCTCCTGGCTAAGAAAGAGAATCATACTCAGTCGATAGAATCTGTGCAGAAGTTTAAACCTGGTTTTTCATTTGTACTTATTTAAATGAATGAATCAGGAATAGAAATCCACGATCATTTGTTTCATCTAAGGACAGTCTTTTCACTGCTCAATTTGAGAAATATGAGAACTGCATTATCCTACTTTCTGGAGGCAGGGCAGGAATAAAGAGGGCAGCATTACTGATCCAAAGTGCTACTTGGGTAGGGATGCTTTGAGAGAAAGATAGAGAGGCAGGTAGGGGTCCAAATGCAGACAGCCTAAAATGCAGCACTCTCAGGTCGAACTTCATTTTTCAGGTGATGCATATCACAATAGCCCATAAGCAAGGAGGACTTTATTAGACCATATGGATGGAGAATATCCACTTAGAACACCCAAGAACTGATGTGGGTGGCATTTCTAGGCCAATTCAACCAGGAATTCAATCTATGCATTTCTCATTTTACAATAATCTACTATTAGTGGAACACTTGACAAGGGACTGGAGAAGAAGTCCACAAAGTAGGCTGGCTATGTCTCCACAGCCCCCAGATTTAGTGAATTTGATTAATTATTTCTTGGGCATGGATTGAAACAAATGCTTTCAACTTGTTATCTGGATACCATGGAACATAAAAGGAGCCAATGGGGATAGAATTGACACTCTTTCCAAAACTCTGGCTCCCTTGACCTTGGACATACATTTAAAATATATTTAATTTGCATATTTTCTCTTCCTATTGAGGTGAGAAGAATTTACATGTCTACCACTAGTTCCTCAGAATCACATGAAATCCCATAGATAACAGATGGACTGGGATGTAGTAGTACTTTTGCTCTTCTCTGTCTTCCAGACTTTACAAATGAGGAGCTCCTCCTTAGCCATCCATGCCTCAATAATCAGTGCTCTGTTTTTCATGCCAGGCTTCACCCTAAAGTTCTTCTGGGTGGTGGTGAAAATTTAAGACATATTTATAACATATACTTACACAGCATAGGTTATTATGACTACAATCGCTACTATTTTTATGATTCCTGATCCTATGGTAATCCAGGGGGCAGCTAATAACTCCCTTGGTGCAAACTGTTTACCCATAAACACTTTCATGAAGGCTGAGTGGCAATTAAGGTAACGGTCCTGGTGTAGGTAAAGGTAAATGACCTCGTTAAGGCCTCGGCAGGAATGGTACCCTGGTGACCTGAGAATGTTAGTAAGCAGCAGTTTACTCACACTGAGTATTTTATTCGCCATATTTCAAGGCCTCTGTCATTATTGTTGTTTGCGTCCCATCCATTACAGCATGACACAAGGATGCTGGATTTGGGTTGAGACCATGTGTACATGTATGCATGACCAGCAGATCTGAACTGCTGGCTAGAAGCCTGCACATCTTGAAGTGCAAGTTCACTTCTGTGGGTGATAGTCAGCTCCTTCCTTCTCAGGAATTAGTGGCATTAATCTTGGCTTAACCATACTCAAATCCTGTAATCACTCATCAACTGATTTGTTTCAGCCAATGTCATAAATCCATCTAAATCCTTTACCTATGGAGAGAAAGAGAGAGTGAACCCCACAAAGAATTATTCACTTGACTAGCCTGCTGGTGCTATCATAAAACGCTGCTTAATTATTACTAACACTACAACATTTAATGGATCTCCATTATGGGACTGCTAATCCTTTATTCTCTGTGTGTGGTGGGCTCTTTAAAGAGAGCATGGCATCGTCTAAGATGCCCAGGTTGTTATCACTTTCTCACCAACAAAGTGGCCACTGCCACACAGGGTCCTGCCTGTAAAGCCTTAGGGCTTCAAGCTGCCAAGCACAGCCAGAGCCAAGTCTGAGCCAGGATTTACTTACTGGGAGCACAAGGTCAGTCTTGATCCTTTAAAGGGCTGAATGGACCATTTTCATAGTCCTACCTCAATCAAGAGAGAGAGAGAATGAGAAGACTGAAGTTCTACCATGTTGTTCACATAGACATTCTATAAATGTCAAAGGGTCAAGATATTCAATAATAGCATCTTAAACAATATAACAGGGCTCACCAGAAATTAACAACTAAACAGACCGTAGTCTACATAATGATACAATCCACTGAGCCTAAAATGTAAGCAAGTTTTTAGTGTTACCTCTGCCACTTCTAGGTGCAAGACTATGAATTATTGATTTTACCACTCCTCACAGGGCAGAGTTTAACCTGGTAGGGCAGAGTGAGTGGGAAGAGGCTCTGGGTTGACCCCATCTGGTCAGAGGGAGGACAGCAATTCTGTCCATAGGTTCCAGCAGGTGTAACCACAGAGGCATGGACCATAGTGTGTGTGTGTGTGTGTGTGTGTGTGTGTGTGTGTGTGTGTGTCCACATCCACATATGTATCCACATATGCATTTCATCAGGCTTCCTAGAGCAAAGGGCTCTGTCTATCAAAGAGCTGGCTGAGTGTATTCCTGCCTCATGAAAGTCACGATGATGGCCAGCTATCGTGGGCTGGAAACCAGGTGTCTGAGCAGCCCACCCATTCTCCCAGTCTTTCACGGAAACCACTGTCATTCTTACAATGCAAACAAAGCATGAGCTCTCCTATCATACTCCAACACTGTGACAAATTGTCCCATCTTCCTTCTGACCTAGGACTTGAAGGCTTCCACTGATTCAGAAAGCAATCTGGCAGCCAAAGAGAAATTTCTCAGGGACTTCCCCTCCAGCAAAAATTTTGCAATGTCATAATTCTTCAAAGAGCCAACAAGTTTAAGTGAGAAAAGCATACATTTTCAATTAAGATTCAGATTATGCTTAATATCACTCTTTAGGCATCAAAATAGGAATGGATAACCAAAACCATACCAAAATCAGAAGAAAGAAAAAACACAGATTCCAGCAGCCATTGTGTCTGGTCCAGATGGCATACTCTGAGTCTGAAAATTTATTCACAGATCGAGAGGGTTGTGCTTTGTTTCGTTTTTAAGACTCCGCGCAGGTGGCTTGGTTTGTCTGTACACAAAAGGATTACAACCACTGAGTCAGGGAAGGACTCAGCTGTCAATGCACTGTCCGTGCCACCTGTCTGGCAGCTTCCTGAACTAGAGACCAGCACGTCAGAGGTTCAGAGAAATCTGAGGTTTGCAGAGGCCATGGCACGAAGGATATAACACTCCTGTCCCCTCAGGATATAGCACTCCCCTAGCCCTTAATACTGCCAGCTGGATTGAGCACTCCCAGCATGGAGAGGCCCAACTGGTCTTTCCTATTTTCTATGACACTGTTGTTTCCTTAATCCTCCTCTTGGAGTAGCTAATCCTCACTTAACCACTAGTTAAGGATGTCGTTCCCACCTGGAAGGCAGAGGCAAGCAAAGCACAGGGCACTGGATACAGTTCAAGGCAGCTAGAGACTAATCTAGGAAGACTACCTTTAGAGCAGAAAAAAGTCCACATGCGGGAAAGGATGGCCAAATAAGCTAACATTTCTATGATGCAGTACATATTCATGTGTAAATATTTTCTCTGGAAAACATAGAAAGCAGAAAGAGATGTTTTACTCTGGAAGCCAAGAAGGGGAAAAAACAAAAAACAACACTCAGCAGAGCAGCCTGGCCAGGATGAATTATGCCATTGAGGAAAGTTAGTGAAGGTGTTTCCTGAACGGCTCACTTCACAAGACCAGGCACACTCAGGTAACAGCTGATGCCCGGACATCAAGTACCGGAGCCAGAACATGGCAGGAAGCAGATGGTGTCATATTTCCTGGGTCTCATTGTCCAGTTGAGTTCAGCGCCTGCCAAGTACAAAATGAAATGTCTCTCCTCTCACAGAGTATTGTGTATGCGGCAGACTGGGGTGGCGATTGCAGCCGTCCCCGGCCAGTTCAAGAGAAAGCAGAGGACACCCAGGTCCAGGTGCTTTTCCACAGTGGGAGGTCACCCTCTCTTTTCATCCATTTAACAGACGGAGCAGAGTGGTTTGCAAGTCAGATGCTGAGAAAAGCTGTGGAAATTCAGTCACAGCAAAAAATGAGAAACAGCCAGGCGAACTCTGAGGTGGCCAGATGGACAGTGAGTTCACAGGTCATCAAATCAGTCACACAGTGCCACATGAAGCAGCAGGCTTGTGCTAACAGGGAAGACCCACCTGGCAGGCTGGCAGACAGGCATGCAGAACATAACACAGCCACCCAAGAAGAGGCTGAGCAGAGAGAGGCAAAGAAACGGGGCTTCCCTCCAAACCCTACTGGCCTGGCCTGCATTAGCATCCCTCCTGTGGGTTAAGTAAATGTCTGCAAAGAGAAAGTATGTATCCCTCCTGAGTTACATTGTGACCACTTCCTGAGCAGCAACTCTCTACAAATTATGTGTGTCTTTGCTCATCAGCATGCTACACAGGTAATTAGCGAGCCATTTCCACCTATGAGCAAGGTCCTGGGGCCCAGTTGTTAAGACCCAAGTATGTTGATGGAGGCTGATCGCCGAAGAATCGATGCTTTTGAACTGTGGTGTTGGAGAAGACTCTTGAGAGTCCCTTATACTGCAAGGAGATCCAACCAGTCCATTCTAAAGGAGATCAATCCTGGATGTTCATTGGAGGGACTGATGCTAAAGCTGAAACTGCAATACTTTGGCCACCTCATGCGACGAGTTGACTCACTGGAAAAGACTCTGATGCTGGGAAAGGTTGGGGGCGGGAGGAGAAGGGGACGACGGAGAATGAGATGGCTGGATGGCATCACCGACTCTGTGGACATGAGTTTGAGTGTACTCCGGGAGTTGGTGATGGACAGGGAGGCCTGGCGTGCTGTGATTCATGGGGTCGCGGAGAGTCGGACACGACTGAGCGACTGATCTGATCTGATCTGATGTTGATGGGAGTAGAGAAAGGGACAGGGATAAAGCTACAGGCTGCAAAGTGGAAAGGAAGCCTAAGGAGGACAAAGGGGGTCAGGGAGAACTCAGGGATCAACCTCACCAGCAGGGAGAAGGAGGGGGACGAACTGGCAGAGAGGAAAACGACTGCCATTCAGTCCAATCAGGTTTTCAGCTTGCCCAGGTTTGTGGTTTTGGGCAAGAGACTCACTTTTCTAAAGCTGGGTGTTCCCACTTGTGAAATGAAAAGAAGGTGTTAGGGTCCGGAGTCGCCCTTCCCTCAAAGGAACAGAGGACACTCACGATAATGCAAGACACACAGCGAGGTTTATTTCCAGCTAGCTGGGGTCCAAGTGTCTGCCCGACGCAGCGGGTTTCAACAAGGACCCCGAGCACTCAGAGCCAAGGGGTTATATAGAATTTTCAAATCATGATATTTCTAAATTACCTAACTCACAGGAATTTTCCACACACACACACACAGCTGTGCATATCTCTATCCTGGTGTCTTAACGAGATAAACTTATCAGACCTGTTTACCTAATTTTCAGTGTCACAGCCGCCCACATTCTTGGTACTTAAGATTAACTTGTCTCCCAGGTTTTATCTAGTTCTTCTTCGCTCAAGTCACATACTCAGTAAAAATAGTTTTTCCGGCCTCTAAGATGGCCGTTCTTATGCTAACCCATTCTTACAAAGGATCTCCACTGTGAGGAGCTGTGTGACCTGGATTCACAGTGGGAACCTTCCCAGATAATGATTTATTGAAATTTAACTTAAGGGGAACCTTAACCTCCAGAATCAGAATTAGTGCTTTAGGACACTTCATGTCACAAATATTAACACTAGATGGTCAACCAAGAAGCTTAAGCAGAACAGAGAGTGTGCATTGACTCATTTACTAGGGCGTCTAGTGACTTAGCAGCAGCAGCAGCTAGGGGCATAGGTACTTTCGGTACAGAGTCTCACTGACACCACCAGAGCTGTTCCCCTTCCTTCTTCCCTTGGCTCTGCTTCTCTTTGAGTATCTGTACCCAAACTATTGCCTTCTTTTGTATGACCAAGGAAGGTGGTGACAAAAAGTCATGGTTTTCACTGTCCTGAGCACCTGTTGTGTCGGAGCCATTTCTGGCCAATACAGACATCTTCACCCTGCCGACCACCTTGGTCTCTAGCCCCAGGGACAGGTATGGGTACAGCAGGCCCTGCAAGCTGTGGTTTTTCTCTATCCACCTCCTGGCTGGTTTTCTCTTTAGCCATGCTCCGGATGGCAGCAAACCTGGTAGTCCAAGCCCTGATATCTTGCCTACCTCATATCAGCTCCACTCTGGACTGTGCCTCAGAGGAGCTGTGCTACTGATCATTGGTACACCCAGAAACGCTTTGCATTCCAGAACACAGCATCTCTGCTCTGATAGTTTTCTACCTCTCTTTTTTCCCCCCTAATATGCTCCTTTCCTTCTCTTGCCCAGATTTCCAGATGCTTTGAATCTAGAATCTATGCTCACTGTTCCTTTTCTCTGTCCCTTTCTTCCTTTACAAAATCCTCAGGAGGAGATCTGCTCTTCACCTATGGCTTGGCTGTCCCACCTGTAGACACCCAGAGCCTCCTGGAATAAATTTCTACTGCCTTGAGAACTTTAACATCTGAGACATCTGGGGTTTGCCCTCTGTGGTGGGAGCATTGACCACCATGCTACTTGTGTAGAAAGACCATCCATTCATAATTTAAAATATTAGAGGAAATGGCCCAACTATTTAGAAGCCCTCCTACTCCATGAGAGCCCCAGAAAAGATACCAAAGCAATATTTAGACCCATAGAGAAAAAGCAGAACTGCTGGCAAGCACTGGTAACTTGTTCCAACTTTAGTTTCCTATCTCCCCCCACCCCTTATGCTTGCACTAGGCAGACCAGAGGCATAAAAGGGATTAATGTTTAACAAGTTGAATAACTAATTGTCTACTAATGAGTCCCCCCTTAGGCTCTTACTGAAGTGGGTGTCATCTGTAAAAGCAGTATTTTGTGGAGGCTTGAAGGCCTCTAATGACACATTATAAATATTCTTTGAAAAATTAAAAGACACAGTAACACTGATCTCTTTTTGACTTTTTAAGGACTCTTCAGTCTCTAGGCACCCAAGGCTCAGAGGATCATTGTAAGTACTAGCTAGACTCTAAACTTCAGACCATTTGCAAAGTCTGCATTCTCTTTGGGAAGGGAACACCCAATTCTGCCTTAGTCCCACATACACACTGCGGCTTCCCCAGTGGCTCAGTGGTAAAGAATCTGCCTGCCCATGCAGGAGACAGGTTCAATCCCTGGGTCAGGAAGATGCCCTAGAGAAGGAAATGACAACCACTCCAGTATTCTTGCTTAGATAAACCCATGGACAGAGGAGCCTGGGGA
The DNA here is from genome assembly GCF_049115385.1 of Moschus berezovskii. Classification (NCBI taxonomy): domain Eukaryota; kingdom Metazoa; phylum Chordata; class Mammalia; order Artiodactyla; family Moschidae; genus Moschus; species Moschus berezovskii. Next base: position 61,705,625 of record NC_142463.1, read on the forward strand.
GCTATAGTCCCTGGGGTCGCAAAAAGAGTCGGAAGGACTTAGCAACTAAAACAAACAGATACAACCCACCTATGAACACAAGTACAGGTGGATTCACTGTACATGAGGTAACAGAAAGAACCCCAGATTGTCAGAAAGAACACGGTCTTACTAAATCTTAATTTCTACTTGGCCACCAACAGAGTTGAGAGAACATGGGCAAATCACATACCCTCCTTGATGCACAGATTTCCCATCTAACAATTAGGAGGTTGGAATAAATCATGGCTTCAATTAGCGAGCTTTACTGTGTGGAAACAGACAAGTGTAACGACATGAGAATATAATAGAAGTTTACACAGCCTGCTGGATCAGTCCAAATTGTAGACCAAAATGACAATAACTACAGAGACAAAAGGATCCTGTTTTCATTATATCTATTCCCAATACATACAATCTGGCACATAGAACATGCTTGTAAATAAAAATTGGATGGATGGATGTGTGGGTGGATGTTAGAGGGACATTTAGATGAATTCATGGTTAGATGTGTGAATGGAAAATTTAAGAGATGTGTGGAGAGATAGATGGATATATATGTATACAAGGGTAAGAAGATGAAGGCTGGGTTAATAGATGTGAACGACTACGGAAGAATATTCAGATAATTTATTACTATTAAGTAGTATGGAAGCCAGAAAGAAACTGAAGACAAGACCTACATTGTCACAAGGATCATGGGTAAACCACAAGGTGTTTGAGGCACTTCTTTAGCTCTTGCTGAAGGCAAAGGGAGTGAATTGTATGCACAAAGAGTGAAATTTTACCCATAGTAAATTGGCTGGTATGACAAACCTTACAATGAACTGTTTCAGACAAACATTTCTGTGTTACACTAAGTCTAGAGACAGGTTCATATCTATTCTTTTGTCTCAAGGCCATGATCTTCTCTAAAATTTGGGAGTTCACTTTTTATTCAAGTATAGCTGATTTCTCTCAAAATTTTTTGAAAGCATGAGATGAGTCCCTTCAAAGTCACACTATCAAATACAATGTGATTTTGAATGGAGTTCACTTAAATAACCTCTCTGTATACGTTTTAAAACAAATGCCAGTTTATCAAGTAAGCCCTGAAAAGAGCACTGGGCTTTGAGTCAATGTCCCCAGCCCACACCTCTTTCATTTATTCACTCATGTATTAAGTTTTTGACAAATAAGAATGAAGCCCCTACTGTGTTCTGGGCACTGTGTAGTAGGGAAGGGAAAATACAACGGCAGCACAGCACACTCTGAACCCACGGTCCTTCCCCTGCACTTAGTCCACAATGCTTTATTCTCACATCACTGCTTTTCTTGGCTTTTCCCAGAGAGATGGAGAAGAGAGAGAGTTGTGATTACCCACCTCGCTTCTCTCTCCTCACTTCTGAGAGGTATTTTGCTCACCTGTGCTTTTGAAAGACACTAACGCACACACAAAGCTAGATTTTATTTTCCAGATCTTTTCCAGTCCCCATTACCTTTCCTCCCCTACTATAGTTAGGAAAGTCCTCGTGCCTTAATTATGTAGCCCCCCTGGCAGACACTAGCTCAGCACCACACTGAGCAAGTTAATGTTCCTGGGCATCGCTACCCTCCCGCTTCTTGCCCAATGACTTTTCTTCCAGGTGAACTGAATGGATTGGCTCTTAATGTGCAGTTTCCCTGAAATCTCACATCACCATGGGTCCCTATTGTGTCACGCCATAGAGACAATGGTAACCAGCTCAAAACACAAGTTTCATGGATTCTGAGCCTAATGATGAGCCAGGATATCCGATCCTTGGGAACTTACCAGAGACTCTGCTGTAACAAAAATAGAGCAGAAGTTAAGAATATCTTAATATCCAGCATCTCAGAGGATTTCTTCTAAAGCTGTGCTGTTTACCCGCTTAATACCGCTGGCAATTCAAAATCAATGTAATACAAGCATTCACTACAAACATACCAAATGCCCAACAGGATATAAGTCTGGTCTGTGACACCTTCACTAATAAGGGATGACAGTGAACAAGCAATAAAACAGGCTTCAGGATTTTTCAACACCCTCGCCCCTAATGTGCGTGGCATTCCCTGCTCAGAGAGGGTGCCACATTATTACCATGGGAGAACCACAGGACAATAAAGATCATTCCAAGGCATTCTTCCAGATGAGCAACCTAGAATAACACTGCTCAGCTGAGAATTAAAACGGGGAGTTGGCAAGGTCTTCCAGGGATGTGTCACCCAGGATTTTAATCACCAATGACTGCTGGCAAAATTAGCTTTAGGAACAGAGGAAAGTAGTCCTTCTCTATGTGGGGTCCGAAATATCTACTCATTTGCTGATTACCCTCTCTGACCTTCCTCCTCTCTATGAATTAGCAAGAATACACATCCAAAACTTAACACATTAGGACTCAGTGGGCATTCACACTGGCCATTCCCTCAGCCCAGAAGGCTTTTCCTCCAAAAAATCCGTGGCTAACTCCTTCAAATCTCTTCTCCTGGAGACTTTCTCTGGGCACTCTTATAAGAATAATCTCTGTCACCCATACCCTGTTGTACTTCTCTTTATGCTCTTAGTGACTGGTTTATTATCTATCTCCCCAGCTAGGAGGTATGCTTCCATAAAGCAGGTACTTTTTTCTATATTGTTCAGCACTAATTCCAAAGACAACACAGTGGGTGGCACATACGGGTGTTCAATAACTATTGTTGAGTGAGTGAATAGATTTTTTTTAAAAAATTGTAAATGAGCCCATTCTCTTTTCTGTGACAAAGAACAGCAAAGTAAAAATCAGGAGAAGGTGAAAACAAGATCAACTTTCCCGTTAACTAGCTTCGTGATTCTGGCAGAGTAAAACTTAAGACAGTGATGGGGGAGGACCCTATCTCTTCTATCCGTTAGGTTTCCATTTGATTTTTCCTCAAATGTTTCCAGTCTCCTGCAGCAACCCGCTGGATGGTAGTGTAACTCAGAGTGATGGATGAGGTAGGCTGAGAAACCAGATGTGGCCAGTTCAGCCCCTTCCCCCTCATTGTGTTTAGGTGTTGGCCAGCCTGTGGAAAGTATATCTCATCTACTCTGAGCCATCCAGTAATCTTGTGATTGAATTAGTGGTCCCCTTAAAGGAAAGAGAGGGTTGTAGTGGTCCTGTATTGTCTGTGGCTGAAGGCTGACAGTCAATTTAATTCTGGGCTGTTAGCATTTGTATACCTCTCATGGCTCTTGTCTACACTATATTCTCTAACTTACCCTTTGTCAGAAATAAAAGGGTACTCAGATTCCATCCACCTATTCTGTTGTTGATTTCAACTGGTTAAGAACACATACATATGGAGAAGGAAATGGCAACCCACTCCAGTATTCTTGCCTGGAGAATTCCATGGACAGGGTATCCTGGTGGGCTATGGTCCGTGGGATGGAAAAGAGTCGGACGAAACTGAGCACACAGCACACATAAATATGTGTGTGTGCTAAGTCGCTTCAGTCATGACCAACTCTGCAACCCAATGGACTGTACCCCCCAGGCCCCTGTGTCCATGGAATTCTCCAGGCAAGAATACTAGAGTGGGTTGCTGTGCCCTGCTCCAAGGGATCTTGCCCACCCAGGGATCAAACCAGTGTCTCTTGTGTCTTCTACATTAGCAGGCAGGTTCTTTATCACTAGCGCCACCTGGGAAACCCCATACACACACACACACACATATATAACTTTTCCACGGCCCTAAGTATAAATAAATATGTAACTGTGAACATTATGCTTTCTCTATGAACTATGTATATTAATAAAGTATGGATATGTGTTTTTCACTGTGAACATGAGTTTTCTATTTTTTCAAGAAGTATAAAGAGAATAAGGTATATATTTATAAAATACTTACATATAGAAGTATGTATATAAGTACATATACATAATAATGTTTCTATTACAAACATACATATACTCAGAGATAAAGGAAGAAGACTTAAATTATATGTGTGTGAACATTTCTATCCATATAAATAGGGAAGGATGGTTATAAAATTTGAGAGTACACTTTTAGAAAAATAGGAACTAACCTAAAAAAAGGAAGGAATGATTGGCATGAATGGTCATCCAAAATATTTGAGTAATAAGAGCATGTTGTAAGAAATGGGTCAGCTAAAATTTTAAGGGCTCTCTATATGTAAACTCTACTCCTATCCCCAGCATCACCCCAGATGACTATGCTAACTACAGCAGGATAGTTCTGAAACACAGTGAGAAGAACAGAAAACTAAGGTCAGGTACAGGGGAACTGTGATGACGGGGGCAATCCCTGAGAGGGACTAGAGATGGGAAAGAGATGGAGAGAAAGCAGAGCGGCTGAGTCAGTGCATAGGATAAAAGACAGAACCCCCTTGCCTGTATTTGGTGTCATGTCCATCTTGAACTGCTCACAAAATGTCCAAGGAGGGCCTTCCCAGTGACTCTGTGGTAAAGAATCCGCCTGCCAATGCAGAATACACAGGTTTTATTCCTGGTCCAGGAGGATCCCACATGCCACAGAGCAACTAAGCCCATGAGCAACAATCATTGAATCCATATTCTAGATCCACAGAGCTGCAACTACTAAAGCCCACGTGCCTGATGCCCATACTCCACAACAAGAGGTGTCACTGCTATGAGAAGCCTGCTCACCTCAACTATAGAGTAGTCCCCCCATTCCACAACTAGAGAAAAACCCACCCAACAATGAAGACCCCAAACAGACATAAATAAATACAGTATGCTTGTAAATTTGTTTTTTAAAAGTTCAAGGAAGAACTCTCAAAGGGAATAAAATGACATACATATTTCTTTCACTCTGAGTTTTACATTTTTTTCACACTTTAACATTTCTGAACTTGGAATGCATCTTAGAAATGATAATGCATCCTAATTTTGTTGGAAGCCTTTTTTTCCTCAGTGGTGTGTAATGTAATGGTGCATCTTATAACTGATGGAATCTTCAGTTTGGGGAATACAGTGATTCTTGTTCAGTTTTCTATAATGAATTATAGGGAAAGCATCCAGAAATGTAGTTTAGAGTACTGTGTACCTTGTTCACAAACAATAACTTGAAATGTGCTCTGGTATGCCACATCAAATATATGAAAGGAACAATCTCACTCCAATGCAATATGGGAATATATACCAAGAATTCATAAAGTTTGTATCCTTATTTGCATAAATTCTATTTTATAAAATATATCTTTAATGAAAAATGAGAAACCCATAAAAGTCTGTGTATAAACTTTTAAACTTCATTTGTACTAAATCAAAATTACCACAAAATATTCAAAATAAGAACTGAATAAATTATGGCACTACACAGTGGAATATTATATACTCATTAAAAGTGAAATTGTAGCCAGTATTTATGGATGTGGAAAATACTAATAAAATAATATTAAGTAGAAAACAAAATAACTGCATTTTGGATATTTTCCTAATTTTGTAAAATTCTACATACACAGGAAAAATTGGGGGCTTATCAAATGCAACAAAGTTCTAACAGCTATTATCTCTCTTGCTGGTAGATATTTGGATGATTTTACTTCTATATAGAAGTAAAACCTATATAGAAGCAAATCTATAATAACCCTTCTCTCATTCCCCTAGTTCTACAATGAGTATGAATTACCTTTTGGCTAGAAGCAACTCTTCTCCTTTCCAAAGGCAGTTTGTTTTCTCCCCTCACTTCCTGTTTTTGGACACAAACTAGCTCCCCCTAAAAGTTATAGCCATCCTCTCAGAATAGAGATCAAGAGCCATAAAAATGCCCTTTATCCTAGATGATAAATCACGTTAGTCGAAGAAGGGCTCTTAGATTTTCTGGGCATCCAAGTCTAGAAATAAATTGCTGACTACTCACTTTCTGAAGTTCTATATCCTGAAGAGATCTTGTCCTTTATAGTGAAATGGCCCCTGGATTTCTTATAACAGAAGATAATTACCAGTGCCAGAACTGAGGCTTACAAAAATCATTTATTGTCTTTACACTTGACCTTGGCCCATCCCTGGGTCCAGGAAAAATTTTATGGTTCCATGTAATTCATATAACCTTATGAAGAAAACAGACTATTCTTCCTTTTTTCTTTTTTCTTTTTTTTTAATGTTTTATGTGGGATGGAGGGCATAAATTATATTTCCCATTTGGAATTGGGCTTCCCAGGTGATTCAGTGGTAAAGAATTCACCAGCAATGCAGGAGACCCAGGTTTAACCCCTGGGTCAGGAAGATCCCCTGGAGAAGGGAATGGCAACCCACTCCAGTATTCTTGCCTGAAGAATCCCATGGACAGAGGAGCCTGGGGGCTACAGTCCATGGGGTTGGGAAAGAATTGAACATGACTTAGCAACTAAACAACAACAACAGCAAGCTGATGCTCAGAGATAACTAATGACTTGCCCAAGATCACACAGCTAAAAAGCAGCAGAATAATTTTAGGCTCTGAAACCGATGCTTTTTCAGTCACCCACATACCCTGGAAAATGTTCTTCTCATGGCCAAGTTCACCATCCTGAGAAAGCCCAGTGCCTCCTCCACCACTCTTTCTACAGCTGTCTGGATGGATGGTAAGGAGAGGAGGACAGAGTGCAAAGAAGGGAGAATACATCACGTGCCATGAAGTTCTGCCTACGGGAAGTTCACAAAGGTGTGTGAAGGTAGCTCAAAAGGCAAAAGCGGAGAGGGAGACTAAGAGAGCCTAAATCAAAACAAATAATGGGTAATAAGAAATTGGAGAAGACTTCATGCAAAACAAGTAGATAATATAGGGTTCTTTAAGTTCACCCATGGAAATTAGGTATGTGGAAAAAAGAATTTTCTCAGTACAGCTGTGCAAAGTAAAACTGGAGAAGCAAGGCCAGGCTGTAAAGGGGAACTAAACACTGCCAAGTCAATTTCATTCATATCTCATGCTTCTGAAAAGCTGCTTTTGAAAATTAAGGCGGAATATGATTGTTAATTCCTGTGTAGTTGTAAGTTTCAGCCATTTCCCAGCTCTGTTTCTTTCATAAATGGTTTGCAAATACCTCTTTTGTTCCTTCTCCTGACCTATAATTGCCAACGATGGGACTGAACTCAGAACAGGTAAATCAGGATCCCAAGGAGAAGGGCCCACACACCTGTGTTTCTTAAAAGTCCCTGAAGAGATTTTAATGTACTGCCAGGGTAGCAGAACACTGACTGAGAATATCCATTGTGGAGAAATAAGCAGGGGAAGAATCAAACACTTAACATAAGAAGGGTAAGCACCATTTTACTATTCATACACAGGTTTAGTCTTGATCAAAGAAAGAAAGAAAAACTAGAATTTGAACAGAAAATTATACACTAGCTTTCCATACATCCTCCCACCTACAATTTCACATAATCCACATAACTGTGAAGAAAACAAAGTATTCTTTCTTTTTTTTTTTTCAAGGCAAAGTATTCTTTCTTATTTTTATTTTTTTATTTTTGTAAATTGTATTTCCTGGTTAAAGACAGGCAACTGATGCTCAGAGCTGCCCAGAGACTTGCCGAAAGTCACACAGCTAGAAAGCAGCAAAACACTTTTAGGCTCTGAAGCCCATGCTTTTTTAGTCACATAAACACCTTTGAAAATACTGTTTTCATGGCCCAGTGCACCATTTTGAGGAAGCTCAGTGTCATCTCCATTACTGCCAGTCCTTTTAACAGACTCCCTCTGTAATCAAGGGTAGTAGTTGACTATTTTTTTTTTTTAAGTATTTGCTGGCATACCTCAATACAAATGAGCAATGATATGTAGAGAAAGTGAAAATCAATGCCACTGATTAAGAAACTGTCCTATAATTTGCCTGCCTGACACTCAGCTTTAAAAGATACATGAGAGGAGACTCTGTATATGGCTTGATTGCTTAGGAAGAAAATCCCTTTAAATGTGGACATTTCTTTGAAACTGTCAAGATAATAATGTGAATATTTGCTACACTTTACTCTGCTAACCAGGCAAATTCTCTTTATTTTTAAAATAACTCTACAAGAGATATAGGTACTGTTCTTATATCTGTTTTACATGTAAGGGAATAATAGCATAGAGAGCATAGAAATTTTACCCCAAATCATACTAGCTCCTAATATTTGAACTTAAAGAACCCTATATTATCTACTTGTTTTGCATGAAGTCTTCTCCAATTTCTTATTACCCATTATTTGTTTTGATTTAGACTCTCTTCGTCTCCCTCTCCGCTTTTGCCTTTTGGGCTACCTTCATGCACCTTTGTGAACTTCCCGTAGGCAGAACTTCATGGCACGTGATGTATTCTCCCTTCTTTGCACTCTGTCCTCCTCTCCTTACCATCCTGTAGAAAGAGTGGTGGAGGAGGCACTGGGCTTTCTCAGGAGAGAACTAACTATACTATCTCCATCTCTCTCCCAAAGTATCTTATATACTAACTACATACTATCTTATATACTAATTATACTACCTCCATCTCTCTCCCAAAGTATCTTATATACTAACTACATACTATCTTATATACTAATTATACTACCTCCATCTCTCTCTCTTCCAAACTTCCAGCAAAATGAAAAGTCCATTCCTATTAGAATTCAACAGTATTTTATATATATATATATATATATAACTGGAAATTGAGAAAAGTTTACTGGTTGTTCTTGTTAAGAAACTTGTCTGATCTCACTTAAGCCTTTGGCAAAACTCACACTTTTGAAAATCCTGCTATTACACTGTGACCCGATTTCCCATCCATCAATTCTCAAATTGTAATTGTTGGTATATCTCTCCCAATTACTGTAAACTTCCTGAAGGAATGTCATAGTTTTTTATTATCATCTTTTTATTCTAGTGCCTCTCGTTGTGTCCATTTAAAGACAGGGAAAAATTAAATTTCAAATCAAAGGACAGATATGAAATATAGATAGTGCACTAAGCTAAAGTTTTGACACTACTTCCATAATCGAATTGTATTAATGACAAGATGGTCTAATGAGAAAAAATATACCCATATAGTCATTAAGTAAATTTGAGATGGAGGACTTGATAACTCATCAGGGTCTACTGACAAACAGGAAAATAATTAAAAATTATTTTAAATATTCTGCTAATAATTTCAACATTTTGATAATTATCTAGAGAGGAAATACAGAAAATCATGGACTCTTCAAGTAATCGACTCTTTAAGTATTACTTTTCAATATTACTCAAATTATTTTTTTATTCCCCAGCTTTTGCTTTGAAAAAAGCAAATAGTATGGGAATGCATAAAAATTTTAATTGCTTTTTAAATTAAGAGCTAAGGACATACCTTTAAAGTCAATAAATTTAATAAAATAATATGTGTAATGGGAAAGGAGAGAGAAAAAAAAGCTAGGAATTGTGGAGAAATTAGAAAATAGGAAAAGAAAAAAACAAAACAGTGCAGTGGGGTTATGCAGAGGTCACCAGCAGAGCAAGGGATGGGGCAATGAAAAAAAGTTTCACATTTCTTAACCCCTTAATCATTTCCAATCTCAGTAGCCCCCTCCATAGAATTTAAAATTTAGAACCACATAAAATTTCATCCACTACAGTGCTTGATTGGTGAACATTTCCCTTCTCAAGATATAAGAATATATCTTATTTTTCCCAGTTTCTTGTACTCCTCAGCTCTCAACCTCAGGACTTCAAAACTTATTTACAATTATTTACAATTAAGCGTAATTATTTACACACTCTCTCTCATCTCTATCTCTTTCATTCTCTGTTAAGAGAATATCTGTGTAATAGACCATTTTCCTGTAAAATAGGGACCTGAGTTGTACAGTAAGAGGCTTTCTTTAATAGATGCATAGTTCAGTTTTCTTATAGAAAGGAAAATATGTATTTTAGAAAATTTTTTCACCTTTGGATGAAATTTAGTCAAAGACTAGATCTAGTCTCTTGGCTAGAGGTCTGTATTTCTGAAGTAAATGAAAGGAATAAGAAAATGAACCTCTATGTGCTGTAGTGAGTTCTCCTAGAAAGCAAAGCAAAGCTACATGATTTGTGGGGCCCAAGACAAAATGAAAATGCAAGGCCCCTTGTTCAAAAACTTTCAAGTTGGTGACAGCAGGAGCATTCAACTAAGCTTGGGGCCCTTCTTAAGATTATGCCCTATCCAACTACACAGATGACAAGCCCATGAAGAAGAGAGCTTTATCCGGTGAGGACAGCTGGCACTCACTCTGGAACCAGTGAGGAGTAGTCAGAGTGATGTGATAATGAGTGACTGTCTCAAGCTGCTGGTGGTGACTGAGTTTGCTATTAGAGATAGAAGAGTATAGACAAGAAAGATGAAGAAAAGGAAGAAGGAAGATTAACAATGTGACTTTATACTTTGCCAGCCAACATTCAGCCAGGGGTCATGCCCAGAGACCACAGAGTGTCAATTCTTATTTAGAAACGTCTCTTTCTTTTAATCAAAACTGAATAGCCACAATTGCTGAACTATACTTTGCAACAAGAACTTCTCTAAGTATTAGTAGTTTTGTTGCATGAATGATAGTATTAAAGAGCCTTGGAGATTAAAAGGCAAAATGAAAATATCATGGATAGCAAAAGATCTATTTGGTCTTCAGCTGAGCATAATTCTCTTCTAATTTAGCCATTAATTGAAAAGAAACACAGGAAACAATATGCCTAACCTCTCCTAGGGTCTTCCCAGGTGGTTCAGTGTAAAGAAACCACCTGCAATGCAGGAGACTTGAGTTTGATCCCTGGGTTGGGAAGATCCCCTGGAGAAGGAAGTGTCAACCCACTCCAGTATTCTTGCCTGAGAAATTCCATGGACAGAGGAGCCTGACAGACTACAGTTCATGAGGTCTCCAAAAAGTTGGACTTGACTGAACAATGACAACAAACCTCCCTTAGAGGGCCATTATGAGGATTACTGATAAAAGGATCTGTATTAGGACCTGATTTCAAACAGGTTTTAGAATAAGGCAGAGGAACCAGAGGTCAAATTGCCAACATCCGCGGGATCATGGAGAAAGCAAGAGAGTACCAGAAAACAATCTATTTCTGCTTCATTGACTATGCCAAAGCCTTTGACTGTGTTGATCACAATCAACTGTGGAAAATTCTGAAAGAAATGGGAATCCCAGACCACCTGACCTGCCTCTTAAGAAACCTGTATGCAGGTCAGGAAGCAACAGTTAGAACTGTACATGGAACGACAGACCGGTTTCAAATAGGAAAAGGAGTACATCAAGGTTGTATATTGTTACCCTGTTTATTTAACTTATATGTAGAGTACATCATGAGGAACGCTAGGCTGGAAGAAGCACGAGCTGGAATCAAGACTGCACAGAGAAATATCAATAACCTCAGATATGCAGATGACACCACCCTTATGGCAGAAAGTGAAGAGGAACTCAAAGGCCTCTTGATGAAAGTGAAAGAGGAGAGTGAAAAGGTTGGCGTGAAGCTCAACATTCAGAAAACAAAGATCATGGCATCTGGTCCCATCACTTCATGGGAAAGAGATGGAAAAACAGTGGAAACAGTGTCAGACTTTATTTTGGGGGGCTCCAAAATCACTGCAGATGCTGATTGCAGCCATGAAATTAAAAGACACTTACTCCTTGGAAGGAAAGTTATGACCAACCTAGGTAGCATATTAAAAAGCAGAGACATTACTTTGCCAACCAAGGTCCGTCTAGTCAAGGCTATGGTTTTTCCCATGGTCATGTATGGATGTGAGAGTTGGACTGGGAAGAAAGCTGAGCGCCGAAGAATTGATGCTTTTGAACTGTGGTGCTGGAGAAGACTCTTGAGAGTCCCTTGGACTGCAAGGAGATCCAACCAGTCCATTCTAAAGGAGATCAATCCTGGGTGTTCTTTGGAAGGACTGATGCTAAAGCTGAAACTCCAATAATTTGGCCACCTCATGTGACGAGCTGACTCACTGGAAAAGACTCTGATGCTGGGAAGGATTGGGAGCAGGAGGAGAAGGGGACAACAGAGAATGAGATGGCTGGATGGCATCATTGACTTGATGGACATGAGTTTGAGTGAACTACGGGATTTGGTGATGGACAGGAAGGCCTGGCATGCTGTGATTCATGGGGTCGCAAAGAGTCGGACACGACTGAGCGGCTGAACTGAACTGAACTGAAGATGTAACTTCTACTGCAGTGAGAGGCTGCCATTAAGGAGAGAAAGTTCTGGAGCCAGAATGCAAAGACTGGCATCTATTAACAATTTCATAACTTAAACTACCTGTGACCTTGATCAACTCAAATTCCCTCTGAGCCTCAGTTTCCTCACCTATAAAATAGAAATAACACCTTTCTATTTAATCCCAATTGGGATAGTACATATTAAGATTTCATTAAACTGTAAAATATTGCACAAATTTAGGGCATTATCATAAAAACAACTTGGCACTGTCAAGGTCACCTCTGAGGCTAAAGAATTAAAGCTTAGAGCCATAAAACTCCAATCTCTCAGAGATTAACAACATAAGATGAAGTTGTATTTCAGCTCTGTGTAAGGAAAGATCTATGCCTATAATTACAGAGGTAAATGGCAACATAAATAAAGCATTTCCTTGAGTGCTTTTGTTTATCCCCCTGTGTTTGATCCAGATGGTCATCCACACTTTATCAGCAGGAGTACATGCAAAAGGTAAAGGAAACCTCACATGGGAAAGGCAGCCAACCTGTGTTTTCTCTCATGGTGCCTCACATAGGTAAGACCTGGTTAAGCACAGTAAGCTTCTTCTTTCCTACTCCTGGCAAATAAGCTGAGCTGCAATCTTCAGAAGTCTTCTTAGACTCAATATTTATCCTTAAGATAATTTCAAGACCTCTCTCCACCTTCTCACACCGTACCCTCTTAACTATCTCTCTCATCAACACTCCCTCTGCACCTGCACTCAAGCTTTATCAAGGAACAGTTATGATGTAGGCTGAGAACAAAATGGACCACTGTGTTAGGGGCTAGAAATTTCATGGGAAGAACGAATAAGCTGCCAATAAATAGGAGCAATATAACAAGACATGTATGGAACAAATTCCTATTTTCCAAGAAGGGGCCACAATCAAGGAAGGTTAGGTGATCTGTTTATCTCTTCTTCCCATCTTAAATAAGAAAGCAGAGAATTATTAATATTAACAGTAATCCAATTCACGGGGTCAGAGAAGGCAATGGCAACCCACTCCAGCACTCTTGTCTGGAAAATCCCATGGGCGGAGGAGCCTGGTAGGCTGCGGTCCATGGGGTTGCTAAGGGTCAGACACGACTGAGCAACTTCACTTTCACTTTTCACTTTCATTCATTGGAGAAGGAAATGGCAACCCACTCCAGTGTTCTTACCTGGAGAATCTCAGGGACGGTGGAGCCTGGTAGGCTGCCATCTATGGGGTCACACAGAGTCGGACACGGCTGAAGCGACTTAGCAGCAGCAGCAATTCATGGGGTAAGAAACCAAGCCAAAATTTGACGACGCTGTCCTTGCTATAAAAGCATGTGTGCATTTTTTCCAAAGTGATGTCTGGATGTGTATCTCCCTTAAGGACATGGTTGTAACTGTGGGTTGAATCTTGGCTGTCCTCCTTTAGAGAAATAAAACAGTCCCAGACAGGATGCTGATACCAGCAAAAAGATCCCTGCGTGTTTAAGTTCTAGACCTTTTAAGTAACAAGATGATACCTGCGACCAGATTTGTGCCAGTTGCCTTCAGAATTCCAGGTGCAGTGTCTGCGCTGGTCTTACACAGAGAGGGTGGAGCTGAAATTTCAGAGTCACTGGAGAGGAATGCCTGAAATTCCTTTAACAAGGAACAAAGCCTGTCATTCGACAGCTACCAGAGAAAATGCACACTTATATTTGAAAATCTACTATTAGAAAGAAAGACTTGGCTTGACAGCAGTCAGATCTCTGCTCAGTACTGCTTCCTTGGCAAAGGTACCCAGAAGTCAATCACCGTGTGCCCTCTCGCTCCTGCACCTTCTTCAACGGTCTATCACTGTGCGTTGTGTCTCATTTTGATTGTTTGTTTACGTGACCGGATCTCTATTACAGACTCTTCACGGACAAGGACTAGGTCTTGTTCATTATTGTCTCTCCAGGGCCATGCCCGATGCCAAACAGATCTAAAACGGGTTAAGTAAAAGAAGACCAGAGCATCCAGGAGACCTCATTAAGGAAAGTGTTGATAGCAAATTACAAGTCACATGTAGTCCCTCTGTCAATTAGGGAATCTTGGAACGTCATGTTCAGTCTTGGATACCATATTTTAGAGCATGGGGAAATTAGACTTTGCTCACTGCTGGTGATCAAGATGGGTGGTGGAAAGGGGAAATGCTTGGCAGAATCTGGAAACCATGTCAAATGGGGAACAAATGAAAAACCTGGAAATGATTAACCTGACTAAAAGAAGGCAAAGCGAAGACATGGTTACTCTCCTCAGATATTTGAAAAGCTGTCAAGTGGAACAGGTAGTTCGATTTGGTCTGTATTACTATCAGAGGGCAAATTAAGGTCAATGATTAAAAAGTAGAGAGAAACAGATTTTACCCACACACAAAAAAAGAAAAAAAAAACAATCAGAACTCATCAGCAATGGCAGGAAAAGAGTGAACTCTCTACTTTCTGACATTTAAGAACCAAAAGCAGGATGGCATAATCAGGCCGCTAGGATCTCTCCCAGAGTTGAGTTTCTAATTCTCTACATAGTAAATGAAATAGCCCTGGAATCCTGGATATGGAATCACACTGGGGAATAATGCTAGCTGCTTTCCTGGGGCTTCCCAGATGGCACTAAGTGGTAAAGAACCCACATGCCAATGCAGGAGACATAAGTGACACAGGTTTGATCCCTGGGTCAGGAAGATCCTAACCATGGCAACCCACTCCAGTATTCTTGACTATAAAGAATCCCATGGACAGAGGAGCCGGGAGGGCTACGATCCATAGGGTCGCACAGAGTTGGACATGACTGAAGCGACTTAGTGTGTGCACACGCGCGCACGCGCACACACACACACTTTCCTAGGTATTAGCTTTCATAGTTGGAAAAATGCAATAGACAGCACAGAACTCTTGAAGATGGAGGCAGAGGGAGGCAAGAAAGTGTCCAAGAGGTGAGAGAAGACCGGTGGTTCTGAAGATGAATTTTCATGGTGTCATTTTGGCTACTGCCTCTCCTAGTCACAGAAAGAAGCTAACTGGAATGAGAAGCATAGATTTTAAAAATTATTTGGAATTTTGGGGAAAGGCACATCTTTTTGAAAGTTAATACTCAAAAGAGCTGCAATCATGTATCTGTTTTCTTGTTTGGTTTACAACTGAATGGGAACAGAGAATGCCATGAAATTGAATGACACTTCACATTGATAAGCATTTCTGAAACAATATGGTAGCAATTTGAGAAGCACATTATACTCTGAAGCTGCATAAAGAAAGAGCAAAGAATATACTCTTTAACACTTAATTTTAATAATGATCTTACTTGTTACAAATACAGCATTTCACAATGAAAGCCTAAATATGTTTCAGTCCAGTAATAGGATAAGACACAGCTTGTAAAAATGAGAATTGAGTTTAACTATGTTCTTGTGTTTTTAGTTTCCATTTATCATGTGAATTGCTTCTAAATAAGATTGTCTTACTTCATTAATTTGCATAATTACCGAAATATAGCATGGGATTCCAAATAACAAACTCCTGATAATATCATTTCAGATTTACTGTGACATTGTTTTCAAAATGACAAAAATTGATACACAATTAAAAGTAAAAGTATATAAGCTAATTATGTTGCCTTTGAGTCTTCAAAATATACAGAGATTATTTGGGGCAAAACAATGAATTTTTATATTCAGATGCTGAATAGCTTGAAAACCAAAGAACAAGTAAGAAATAAGTGCTGTAGTATTTTAGAGTAACAATAAGTCTGGCTTTAACCAAGTAGGAGCCAGGGGGAGCGCTGTCTTGATTTTTATTTTTTAATTGAATCAAGACCCTTGAATAAAAATGAAAAATTCTTCAATCAAGATCTAAAAATATCTGTTCAGATGTAGTTTGAGTTTTCTAATAGTACCCTAGCAAATTAGCTTGACAGAGTCTGGTCCCAGTTAGAAAATCCTGAAGCCTTGTTTGAGTTCAGACCTTCAGCAAACGCAAACATTTCTCTCAGCTCATCTCCCAAATGTGGGCAAGGTAGAAAATGTGGACATGACTAAAAAGCTGCAAGTGGTTAGTTAGCTATCAGACATGGTTGCAAGAGCCGAGAAGTAAAAGCTCCGCTTGGGAATGGAGGCTGCTAAAAGCCAATGAGTCTCCCTGACAGAAGACATCATGTGGTCTGTCTGGGGCCAGCTGATCAACAGGGACCTCAACTCATTAGGTGTCCTTCCTAACATCATAGAGACAACAGCAAGTACAACAGCAGAGACTGAAAAAGACACCTCTTTCTCCCGCCTCCCATATCCTCTTATTAATCACTTTAAACTGAAAGCTTGGTAACAACATTCCTGCCGAAAATGTTGCTTGTTTCCCTAAGATAACATCCTTGCAGCTGAAAGTGGCACTTCACCCTTCTGCTGTCCCTTCCTCTCCGTCGTGATTTGAGTAAATCTGTGACTTTCACGGTAAATCTGTGAAAGGAGCATGATGTCTGAGAGAGAAAACAGAAAATACAAATGTTTGTATTTTATGTGGAATCTCGGTAAATAAATCTTATTTTTTATTCTGGTAAGGAACCAACTGACATTGATTCTCCGAAAAGAAAGATCTCACTGTTGTTTCACACACCTTGACCCCAAGTCCCCAACCAGATGAAGAATCTTATTTGTCTGTTATTGGGTTAAAATACATTCCTCCCAGGTGTTGGGAATCTTGTTGCCTGGGTAAAATCACCTAGTACATTTCACAGGAGCTATGAAGGAAGACAGGCTGTATGTGTATTGGAAGGCACGAGGCCAACAGCTGGTTGGAGATGGCAGGCTGTGGGCCAGCTGAAACTCTCTACTTTCAAGTTTTGCATGTTGTGCACACACACACACACTCACGTGCACGCACGGACACAACCATCTTGGGAATGTTAAACGGCTCCAGATTTATTTTTTAATATCAACTGAAGTGTCTAGAGTGGCCTAGAGGTTTGGCAGACCCAGGCGAGCCTGCTCTTTCCTGCCACGGGCTGGAGGCATCCAACCCAGGCCTCAAACCTGCTGGGGTTCCACAGAAAGGAAGGGCCTCTTAGGCATGCCAGGCTCCTTAGCCAGCTGACTGGAAAGGAAGAGAAATAAATGAAGCAACCTGGGCTATCCCAACCTCTGAGTGATTACCTCATCAAGCTCCCCTTTAAACAAAAAAAATAAAAAAAAAAAAACTGCAGCCCTAAGAACACAGTGAATCAAAGACAGAACCAGGGTCAGGACTTATCTTTTCAAATGAGGACAAGATAAAGGTCTTCAGAGATTCTAGTAACCTCTAAAGAGATTATGGTGGCAGCCTATATATCACTCAATATAAATATATTAAGCAAAGTATAATGAGGTACTGTGATGCTCTGATTTTTCCCAGGAGGATTCATTTTAAAATGTCTTTTTAGCAATACTTCCTATCAAATGCTTTCAGAGGTATTTTCTTCTAACATTAGATTTCCCTTGCCTTTTGGTGCTCTGAGCCTAAGCTTATCCTGCCTACTGGGAATTCAGCTCTGCTGTGACCCCACGCCTATGCATTTCCATGCCACCATAATCCTCTTCATCCACCACCCTTGAATCATGGACCACTGGGGCTGCCAGGCCCCCTCTTCCAGCCTGCAGCCATGGGGGGTTCCCAGCCTCTATCTGAAAGCTTAGGTGAGGACAAAACCTCATCCCCTAGAATGGTTTGTTCCTTTTCTGAAAAATAGCTACGAATATAGACAATTCTTTCTTGTGTTAATTTCGAATTTGTCTTGCCATCAGTTCAGTCAGTTCAGCTCAGTTGGTGAGTCACGTCCGACTCTTTGTGACCCCATGGACTGCAGCACACCAGGCTTTCCTGTCCATCACCAACTCCCAGAGTTTACTCAAACTCGTTACCATTGAGTTGGTGATGCCATCCAACAGTCTAATCCTCTGTCATCCCTTTTTCCTCCCATCTTCAATTTTTTCCAGCAGCAAGGTCTTTTCCAATAAGTCAGTTCTTCACATAAGGTAGCCAAAGTATGAGTTTTAGCTTCAACATCAGTTCTTCCAATGAATATTCAAGACTCATTTCCTTTAGGATTGACTGGTTGGATCTCCTTACAGTCCAAGGAACTCTCAAGAGTCTTCTCCAACACCACAGTTCAAAAGCAACAGTTCTTCAGCACTCAGATTTCTTTATAGTCCAACTCTCACATCCATACATGACCACTGGAAAAACCATAGCCTTGACTAGATGGACCTTTGTTGGCAAAGTAATGTCTCTGCTATTTAATATGCTCTCTAGTTTGGTCATAACTTTTCATCCAAGGAGTAAGCGTCTTTTAATTACATGGCTGCAGTCACCATCTGCAGTGATTTTGCAGC
The DNA here is from genome assembly GCF_049115385.1 of Moschus berezovskii. Lineage (NCBI taxonomy): Eukaryota > Metazoa > Chordata > Mammalia > Artiodactyla > Moschidae > Moschus > Moschus berezovskii. The sequence continues at coordinate 61,724,146 of NC_142463.1, forward strand.
TCAAAAAAATAAAGTCTGCCTCTGTTTCCATTGTTTCCCCATCTATTTGCCATGAAGTGATGGAGTCCACGACCTTAGTTTTCTGAATGTTGAACTTTAAGCCACTTTTTTACTCTCCCCTTTCACTTTCATCAAGAGGTTCCTTAGTTCTCCAATTTCTGCCATAAGGGTGGTGTCATCTGCATACCTAAGGTTATTGATATTTCTCTCAGCTATCTTGATTCCAGTTTGTGCTTTCTCCAGCCCAGCATTTCATTTGATGTGCTCTGCATATAAGTTAAATAAGCAGGATGACAATATACAGCCTGTACTCCTTCCCCAATTTGGAATCAGTCTGCTATTCCATGTCTGGATCTAACTGTTGCTTCCTACAGATTTCTCAAGAGGCAGGTCAGGTGGTCTGGTGTTCCCATCTGTTTAAGAATTTTCCACAGTTTGTGGTGATCCACACAGTCAAAGGCTTTGGCATAGTCAATAAAGCAGAAATAGATGTTTTTCTAGAACTCTCTTGCTTTTTTGAATATCCAACAGATATTGGCAATTTGATCTCTGGTTCCTCTGCCTTTTCTAAATCCAGCTTGAACATCCAAAAGTTCACAATTCAAGTATTGTTGAAGCCTGGCTTGGAGAATTTTGAATATTATTTTACTAGCATGTGAGATGAGTACAATTGTGCGGTAGTTTGAGCATTCTTTGCCATTGCCTTTCTTTGGGATTGGAATGAAGACTGACCTTTTCCCATCCTGTGGCCACTGCTGAGTTTTCCAAATTTGCTGGCATATTGAGTGCAGCACTTTCACAGCATCATCTTTCAGGATTTGAAATAGCTCAACTGAAATTCCATCACTTCCACTAGTTTTGTTCATAGTGGTGCTTCCTAAGGCCTACTTGACTTCACATTCCAGGATGTCTGGCTCTAGGTGAGTGATCACACCATTGTGGTTATCTGGGTCATGAAGATTTTTTTTGTTTAGTTCTGTGTATTCTTGTCACCTCTTCTTAATATTTTCTGCTTCTGCTGGGTCCATACCATTTCTGTCCTTTATTGAGCCCATCTGCATGAAATGTTCCCTTGGTATCTCTAATATTCTTGAAGAGATCTCTAGTCTTTCCCATTCTATTGTTTTCCTCTATTTCTCTGCACTGATCACCGAGGAAGGCTTTCTTATCTCTCCTTGCTATTCTCTGAAACTCTGCTTTCAAATGGGTATATCTTTTCTCCTTTGCTTTTTGCTTCTCTTCTTTTTCACAGCTATTTGTAAGGCCTTTTCAGACAGCCATTTTGCTTTTTTTCATTTCTTTTTTCTAAGGATGGTCTCGATCCCTGTCTCCTGTATAGTGTCACGAATTTCTGTCCATAGTTCATCAAGAACTCTATCAGATCTAGTCCCCTAAATCTATTTCTCACTTCCACCATATAATTATAAGGGATTTGATTTAGGTCATACCTGAATGGTCTAGTGGTTTTCCCTACTTTCTTCAATTTAAGTCTGAATTTGGCAATAAGGAGTTCATGATCTGAGCCATAGTCAGCTCCCGGTCTTGTTTTTGCTGACTGTATAGGGCTTCTCCACCTTTGTCTGCAAAGAATATAATCAATCCGATTTCGGTGTTGGGCATCTGGTGATGTCCATGTATAGAGTCTTCTCTTGTGTTGTTGGAAGAGGGTGTTTGTTATGACCCATGCGTTCTCTTGGCAAAATTCTATTAGCCTTTGCCCTGCTTCATTTTGCACTCCAATGCCAAATTTGCCTGTTACTCCAGATGTTTCTTGACTTCCTACTTTTGCATTCCAGCCCCATATAATGAAAAGGACATCTTTTTTGGGTGTTAGTTCTAAAATGTCTTGTAGGTCTTCATAGAACTGTTCAACTTCAGCTTCTTCAGCATTACTGGTCAGGGCATAAACTTGGATTACTGTGATATTCAATGGGTTGCCTTGTAAAGGAACACAGATCATTCTGTCATTTTTGAGATTGCATCCAAGTACTGCATTTTGGACTCTTTTGTTGACTATGATAGCTGCTCCATTTCTTCTAAGGGATTCCTGCCCACAGTAGTAGATATAATGTCATCTGAGTTATATTCACCCATTCCAGTCCATTTTAGCTCACTGATTCCTAAACTGTCGATATTCACTCTTACCACTTCCTTTTAGACCAGTTCCAATTTGCCTTCATTCATGGACCTAACATTCCAGGTTCCTATGCAATATTGCTCTTTACAGCATCAGACTTTGCTTCTATCACCAGTCACATCCACAACTGGGTGCTGTTTTTGCTTTGGCTCCATCTCTTCATTCTTTCTGGAGTTATTTCTCCACTGATCTCCAGTAGCACATTGGGCACCTACCGACCTGGGGAGTTCATCTTTCAGTGTCCTATCTTTTTGCCTTTTCATACTGTTAAGAACCCATGGGGTTCTGAACCCCATGAACAGAACCTCATGTCCTCAATGCCTCCATGTAGGACATTGAGCCTTGAAACTGATGTACAGAACTTTATTCACATTAATGAATTTTGTTTATTATTAAAACCACAAAGATAGTTGTATATCTTATTTACCATATGTACCATTCCTCCCAACTTTGATCCAGCCACCATTATACCTATCTCTCCATTATCATGTCATTTCTCACTAAAAACAGGTTCAATACAGTTCAGTTCAGTTCAGTCGCTCAGTCGTGTCTGACTCTTTGCAACCCCATGAATCACAGCACGCCAGGCCTCCCTATCCATCACCAACTCCCGGAGTTCACTCAGACTGATGTCCATCGAGTTGGTGATGCCATCCAGCCATCTCATTCTCTGTCGTCCTCTTCTCCTCCTGCCCCCAATCCCTCCCAGCATCAGAGTCTTTTCCAGTGAGTCAGCTCGTCGCATGAGGTGGACAAAGTATTGGAGTTTCAACTTTAGCATCAGTCCTTCCAATGAACACCCAGGATTGATCTCCTTTAGAATGGACTGGTTGGATCTCCTTGCAGTCCAAGGGACTCTCAAGAGTCTTCTCCAACACCACAGTTCAAAAGCATCAATTCTTCGGCGCTCAGCTTTCTTCACAGTCCAACTCTCACATCCATACCTGACCACTGGAAAAACCATAGCCTTGACTAGACGGACCTTGGTTGGCAGAGTAATGTCTCTGCTTTTTAATATGCTACCTAGGTTGGTCATAACTTTCCTTCCAAGGAATAAGCGTCTTTTAATTTAATGGCTGCAATCAGCATCCGCAGTGATTTAGGAGCCTAAAGAAATAAAGTCTGACACCATTTCCACTGTTTCCCCATCTATTTCCCATGAAGTGATGGGACCAGATGCCATGATCTTTGTTTTCTGAATGTTGAGCTTCACGCCAACCTTTTCACTCTCCTCTTTCACTTTCATCAAGAGGCTTTTGAGTTCCTCTTCACTTTCTGCCATAAGGGTGGTGTCATCTGCATATCTGAGGTTATTGATATTTCTCCCAGCAATCTTGATTCCAGCTTGTGCTTCTTCCAGCCCAGCGTTCCTAATGTCTCAGTGAATATCACTTTAAATATATCTTTAGGTAGACACTAATCTGTTAATCACCAGCCCTTGAGTAAAGTTTTCCGTAAGTCATGAAGGTTTCCATCACATATCTTTTTGAAAACTGTTCAGATGTGGCCGTCCCACAAGAATTAAAATTTATAAGGCTAAAATCAGTTACCTTTGTACAGTGCCTGGCCCATAGAATATCTTCCATAAATGACTATGAACCACCAGATATTCTGAGGGGTTCCTGTGCTGGTTACCAGTAACCACTTTTCCTTTATCTCTAAGGACATAAAACCTAATACCTCCACAATCTAGTCTGAAAGCTGCCTGTAACACTCAGTAATACACAGTTTGAGACCAATTAACTTTTTGTCCTTTAAAAATGATAACTCTTTTTGCCTCCATTTGCTTCTTCTTATTGTATGTGGTGTAAGACACCATTGTAAAGATTTTCTGAAGATAACAAAATGTAACTTACCAAGCCAAACTCACTCAGAACAGTCTGTTCTATCAGCTTTAACAGCCATGTTTAAAGCTTATTCTGTATGGAGTCTCTGTCTCCAAGAAGCTTATAGTCCATGGAGGAGAAACAGACAGTTTCAATACAATGTAGAAGGAACATCACAAGAGGACGATGGAGGCACAGGGGAGGGACACTTAGTCTGGGCTGGGGTGACAGCCAGATACACTTAGAGGAGATAGTACACGAGCCTTAGCAGAGGGATGAACAGAAGGCCACTACACAAAAGTGCAGTGCAAGGTTATCTTAAAAGAGGGTGGCTAATCTAAAGCCATAGCTCCACCCTTGTATAACCATTCAAAAATATAAGTGGTTAAGATAATATTATATGGATAACAACTCTGAATTTTCTCTTTTAAAAAATGTAAATTATTTCCAAATGTCAGTACTATAACCATTATTAGTAACAATTTACTTGCACTATACCTTTCAACCACATCACGCTCCAAGGCCAAGAAGAATTGACATAGCATGTATTTGGCCTAAAATGGGCAGCTTTGAACATGCACTCCATCATCAGAGAGAGAATTCTGTGTATTTTAAAAGCAATAAGATGTAAACAAGATGAGGCACCTCACTACTTCACTTCTGCTGTTTTGTCAATAGATATTGAACTACTGTCTGTGTAAAGAACCACTGTGTTCATCTCCAGGCTAGAAGGGGAAATGACGGGCAAAACTCTATCAAGTAGTTCAAGCTTAGGGAACCAAAAAGCACATAAATATATTCGAAAGTAGAGTAAACCCAAAGTCATATTAATTTGACTTTGAATTCATTCACGTGTGTACATAGGAGGAAGGGCTAGTGGGATTTGAAAAAAGATTTTGGCACAGATGAAAGCAAGTGAGAGCTCCCTGGGATTTAAAGGCCAAGGGTTCTAGGGGAGTAGAGTTTTGAAGCAGTGTTCTGGAATTATGGAAAGACATGCATTTAAAAAGGAAAGCAGATGGCATTTGGGACAGTGCCATGCTTGGTCAGGGGCTCAGAGGTGAAAATGAGAATCAGGAAGCAGCAGTCTGGGCGAAAGATAACTAAATGGAAGGTAAGGTGACCTAAGCCTAAATCGAAGTCTCTTAGTAACCAGCCTTCTGACTCAGCCAATCTTAGCCTGCCTTTATCTGAAATAAAGGGAGTAAATGAGATGGTCTTTTCCAAAACTCTGTAATTTTGTAATTTGCTTTTAGAGAAGAAGCAAGTTACCTTGACAAGCCAGAGTGTTGAGTTATAATGAAAATTAAATTGGGAAGATGGGCTGAGTGACTGATAATAGGTGAAGATGTTTGTATCAGATTTCAGGATCAATGGGGAGCCACTGTGGGTCCTTGAGCAAAAGTGACAAGCTTAAAAATATCTGTGGAACTCAATCAAAGAAAATTGCCCAAGAGAACTTTCAAAATAACCATAGTGAATTCTAAACTTTTTTAAAAAGACACAAAATTTTTTAAAAAGACTCACACATTTCTGTCTACCCAAATGAGGGTGGTGGCAATTAACATATCAATTAAACTATTTCTTCTATACTTGTTGAAAGATTGGAAGTGTTAGCTGCCTTCAAAGTACAATAGAAGTGTTTGAGAGACAAATTATTAACAGATGAAGTAGATGAATCTTCTGTATTACTTAGGGGAATTTTTAATCTGGGGTACTTAAAAGTAGCTGGTTGCCATATACATCTCAATAGTAAGTTGTTGGCATTGTTCTTAACAGTTATGAGCAAGAATTTCAGTCCTGTTTTTTTAAATTCTATGTGTCGACAGCCAATTCAATATATAAATGCATCTGTTCATTCTGTCCTGGGCTTCCCCGGTGGCTTAGCAGGTAAAGAATTCACCCGCCAGTGCAAGAGACACAGGAGACTCGGTTCGATTCCTGGGTCAGGAAGATCTCCTGGAGGAGGAAACGGCAACCCACTCCAGTATTCTTGCCTGGAGAATCCTGGGAACAGAGAAGCCTGGTGGGCTACCATCCATAGAGTCGCAAAGAGTTAGACATGACTGAGCATGCAGGTATGCATTCTGTTCCACTGTCTCATCTTCAACCTTGCATCTTTCCACAGACAGTCACCTCCTTGAAGACATCAGAACTGCTCTAGTTACCCCCTTTTCCTAATCAATCATGGCTGTTTTGTTTAGAAGTCTGAAAACGCACTGAAGTGTGACGATCCCTTTGGAAGCTTTCCTAATGCCTTGAAAAGAAATAGAAAGGGCCAGGTGATACCTTGAGCCTAATAGTATTTATCCTTGAAGAGCCTGGAACTCCCTGGAAATGCCAAGCAGTCCAGGCTGCCCTTAGTCATCTGAGGCCCTCACCCAAAGCCCAGTAGCCTTCTTGAAGATTCTTTGGAAGCAAAAGCACCACAGAGACTCCTGAAATCCATTTGTGGCATCTTTACAGCTAAGATAAACAAACATTTAGCATGTACCTTCAATGAGCCAGGTTCTTTCATAATATTATTTTTTGAGACATAATTAACATATAACTTTATATTAGTTTCAGGTATACAACATGATTCAGTTTTTGTACACACTGCAAAATGATCATCACAGTAAGTCTATCCATCACAGTATATAGTTAGAATTTTCTTTTTCTTGTGATGAGAGCTTTTAAGCTTTACTCTTTTAGCAACTTTCGAATATACAATTCAGTATTAACTATAGCCACCATTCTGTACATTATATCCATATGACTTTTTTATTTTATAACTAATTTTGTACTATTTGACCATCTTCACCCTTTTTACCCTCCTCCAACCCCTATCCTCTGGTAACCATCAAACTATGCTCTGGTGCTTCCCTGGTAACTCAGCTAGTAAAGAATCCAGATGCAATGCAGGAGGCCCCTGTTTGATTCCTGGGTCAGGAACATCCCTTGGAGAAGGGATAGGCTACCCACTCCAGTATTCTTGGACTTCCCTGGTGGTTCAGCTGGTAAAGAATCTGCCTGCAATGTGGGAGACCTGGATTTGATCCCTGGGTTGGGAAGATCCCCTGGAGAAGGGAATGACTACCCACTCCAGTATTCTGTCCTGGAGAGTCTCATGGACTGTATAGTCCATGGGGTCACCAAGAGTCAGACACAACTGAGTGACTTTCACTTTCAAACTGCTCTGTACCTAACAGTTCATTTGTTGTGGTTGATTGGTTTTTAGACTCCATCGGTTCAGTTCAGTCACTAAGTCATATCCAGTTCTTTGCAAACCTTGGACTGCAGCATGCCAGGCTTCCCTGTCCATCACCAACTCCCAGAATTTACTCAAACTCATGTCCATTGAGTCGGTGATGCCATCCAACCATCTCATCCTCTGTCATCCCCTTCTCCTCCCACCTTCAACCTTTCCCAGCTCTTCGCATCAGGTGGCCAAAGTATTGGAGTTTTAGCTTCAACATCAGTCCTTCCAATGAACATTCAGGACTGATTTCCTTTAGGATAGACTGGTTGGATCTCCTTGCCATCCAAGGAACTCTCAAGAATCTTCTCCAACACCAAAGTTCAAAAGCACCAATTCTTTAGCACTCAGTTTTCTTTATAATCCAACTCTCACACCCATCCATACATGACTGCTGGAAAAACCATAGCTTTGACTAGAAGGACCTTTGTTGGCAAAGTAGTGTCTCTGCTTTTTAATATGATGTCTAAGTTGGTCATAACTTATCTTCCAAGAAGCAGACGTCTTTTAATTTCATGGCTGAAGTCACCATTTGCAGTGATTTTGGAGTCCAAAATAATAAAGTCTGTCACTGTTTCCATTGCTTCCCCATCTATTTGCCATGAAGTGATGGGACCAGATGTCATGATCTCAATTTTCTGAATGTTAAGTTTCAATTAGGTGCATACGCAAGTTAATTTTTAAAGCATTTCTTTGTCATGTTTCCCTTAGCATAATACTCTCAAAGTCCTTCCATGGTGTTGCAAATAGCAAGATTTTCTTCTTTTCTGTGGCCTGAATGATATTCGATTGTATCTTTTTCTTTATCTATTCATCATCTATGGATATTCAAGTACTTTCCATATTCATGATATTACATTAATTGTCACATTAAAGCTAATTTCTTATCCCATTTTACCTATGATGAAGAACAAGATAAGCATCCGAAGATTTGAGACAAATATCTGAGATATAATATTAAATCAAAGATATAGAGTGAGGTTAAAGAGGTTTAAAGGATTTAAAGAATACATGTTAGTGAGGTTTGCTCTAGTATTTAAGATATTAGTATGATTTCTTTCAAAAGAAATCTTCTCCAGTCTCTACAAGCTCATATTCAAACTTCATATACAGTAAAATATACTTTGTTCCAGTTACAGGGTGCCTGTGTTTTCCCCATGAATACAGAGCTCAGATTAGTGTTATTTGTGGATTAAAAGTAGCTTCAACGCTCCTCAAATCTGGTGGGATTTTTCTGGACCAGAGATTGAAACCAACAATAGTTATCTGTGAAATCAAAATGGCTATTCAGAATTTTCTCAAGCCTCAATTGCACTGATAACTTCCAGAACAAGGAGGAGATGGGGAGCATTATTAAAGGGAGTGAGGAGAATGAAGGACAAGTTTCATCAGCCATGATTTCTCTCTAAAAAGCAGATCAGATTTTTCTTTATTTCCCTGAGTCCCAAATCAGCCCTTCAAATGAGCCACTTGAAAAGCTAGAGCTGGAGCTAGTAGTCTTCACTAGATGATATCCTGATATCTCTCCATGAGGTTTTTCTGGTGAAGTTATACTTCTGGCCTTAACAGTTTTGTGTTTGTTTGTTTTTATTGGTTTTAGAGAGCAATGAGTTTTTAGAAGAAAGTCCCTCTAAAAAGCATACTTTTAGGTAAAACTTAGAACCATGACCAGAGGAAGAATAGCCTCCTGGAATGCAAAACAAGTTGGTTCCCATGGAGTGTTAGAGATGAGAGCCTGATTGGAAATGCTTAAAGACAAAGCAGGAGTTAAGCAAGTAGAGATGTTGAAGCAATTTTGAGGAGTTTTACCATAAAAGGGAACAGGAAAAGAGGGTCAGAATCAAAAAGGGGTTATAACATCAAGGGAGGGGTAGTCAGTTTCTAGGATCAGAGATCTGTACAGTTGGGGACTAGAAAGCTAATGAGGCGTTGTTTGGTTTTAAGCTATTGCATTTCAGTCTCAAATCTATGCTTCTATACTCTGCTTTTTAAATTTGGGAACTAAGACTTCACAAACTGTATCTTTCCATTTCTGACGGCATCATGTTCTGCCAGTAGGGGACTCTCGCTTGAGTCTGGAAGATTGGAGGAGGGAAAAGGCCCAGATGCCTTCCTGTTTCCTGCTGTTCCCATCAGCACCAGCTCAGCAATGCTTCTCACCCTGGCAGTAGTTGGTCCCAATAGCAGCAATTAGTTCTACTGTCTGTTTTTTACCTTCACTTTTAAAACCACTGCTTACAATATCAGAGCCACGCAGGTGGCCTTCCCTCCTCTATGGTCTGAGCTCCTGTTTTCAGGGCACCAATTGACAGTTCCTTCCTCTGAAGTCTGGAAGTGCCCCTCCTTCGAACTTCTAAGCTGTAAAACATCAGGCTCTTACCTTTGTTCCCAGGCCCAAGGGCCTGGAGCTGCTTCCTGCAGCTTTGTGTTTCCTCCCTCTTCCTTTTACTCTTTTCCATCTTTCCATAATACTTAACAGCTTCTCTAAAGTAAATTATCTCTGTCAATTAACTTGGCAGTTCACACTTTCTCAGCTGAAACCTGACACAGATTCCAACTGAGGATTATAAGTCAAGACTAACAGAGGTCAAAGCCCACACCCTCCTCATTATACCCTGTTGCCTTTCCTGGAGAAATGTCCACAATTTAATCTTTAAAAAAAACGCTATAACAAAAGCATAAGTGATGGCTTACTTTGCATAAAATGAAAGAAGCTTTCCAATCCATCTACTAACAAGATTCCAGCCCCTTTCTTCCGCCTATACTCCTTCAGCCCTTTCATTACCAGACTCCATTGTTCCTGATGCCCGTTTTCTCTTATAATGTCATCTCCTCCTAGAGTTGGCTTTCCCAGGTCACACTTCTCTTTCTCTTCCCATTGTTCTTTGTAGTTCAGGTCCCATTCTCTATGCTCCATGTTCTATGCTTGACGTGAGGATATAGAAGGTTCCAACTAATTTGCAAACACTTGTCTAAATTCACATTATTGCAAAGAGCACTGAATTGAGTGTTGAAAGAGTATAATCAAGTCCCAGCTTAGCAGTAGACTCAATCACATCTAGAACTAATACTATCTTTCTGGCCTCGGTTTCCTTGACCTCAGAGTGACACCATCATAAGAGATGATTTCTGAGACCTTTCCAGCATCAGCATGTTACAAGGCCAAAACCCTTACATATATGAGGCTTCCAGAACTTGCCCTGTCTTCTAACTTTCTTCTTGATCCTGGGCTTTGCAGCTAATGGACTGTTACTCAATTTCCTAGAATAATATAAAATTCTATTGAATTGGTAACAGTCCTTTGATTTACTCTAAAGCTTTTCCAGCCCTTAGAAACCTTGCAATCGAATCACTTCCATTCTAACCACCTTGATTCCTCCCTGAAAAGTCTTTAAATTGTATCTTTAGCTCACTGAACTCTAATTAGTTTCCTCCTTTTCTTCATCGTTGCTTAACGTTTTTTATCCTTGGTTTCTCTTTTTGACTCCTCCAATGCTCTTTAGAGAGCCACTTTTTTCTTCTTTGATTTCTTACATTCATCCAAACACATTACATAGGTTTCTCCAAAGTCTTAGACTGTAGTCATTAATTCATGTAATGCTACTGGGCCTTCCTCTTGAGAAAGACTGCTTAACGAGGACGTGAGGTGAATGTCTATGGACATGAGGTAGCTGCGAAGAACCCACACCAAAAGCCAGAGGGGTGAACTCAAATCCCAACTTCTTCACTCACTAGACGGCTGCAAGGACTTGGAAGAAAGACTTAATGTCCTTGGTCTAGACTCTCCTTATCTACACAGGGTAATATATATATACCACAGCCATCTGTTCAAACAACATTTGCGAAATAATGGTATACAAAAAGGTGTCAGTTAAAACTTTTATCCCCTCCTTAACACAGTCCTTCGCGCATGCTCTTGTGTGCCAGCCTCTGGCTGTCAGGTCTTTGCGATGGTGTTCCCTTCTATTCTACCCCACTTTGTGTCATCTATCCCTCCTCCCCGCCTTCCACTTCCACAATGTGCCCTTCAATACTTATTCAATTCTCTTCCTTAACAGGCAACTCAGCATATCTCTGAAAACACATCCTCTTTGTTCTCCCACCCCAAAACCAGGCTAAGTGGTCCCTGCCTCATGCTTTCACAGCCCTTTAGGGATGCCCATCCTTTCTGTGTGTCTCTTTACTTAGTAGTCTTCTGCACTCAACTCACGTTCTTGTGGACATAAACTGATTTAACTATCAGTTCAGTTCAGTTCAGTCGCTCAGTCGTGTCCGATTCTTTGCCACCCCATGAATCACAGCAAGCCAGGCCTCCCTGTCTATCACCAACTCCCAGAGTTCACTCAAACTCATGTCCATTGAGTCGGTGACGCCATCCAGCCATCTCATTCTCTGTCGTCCCCTTCTCCTCCCACCCTCAATCCCTCCTAGCATCAGACTCTTTTCCAGTGAGGCAACTCGTCGCATGAGGTGGCCAAAGTATTGCAGTTTCAGCTTTAGCATCAGTCCTTCCAATGAACACTCAGGATTGATCTCCTTTAGAATGGACTGGTTGGATCTCCTTGCAGTCCAAGGGACTCTCAACAGTCTTCTCCAGCATCACAGTTCAAAAGCATCAATTCTTCGGTGATCAGCTTTCTTCACAGTCCAACTCTCACATCCATACATGACCACGGGAAAACCATAGCCTTGACTAGATGGACCTTGGTTGGCAAAGTAATGTCTCTGCTTTTTAATATGCTATCTAGGTTGGTCATAACTTTCCTTACACCCTCAAATTTTAGAATAGCATATAGTAGGCTGTCAATAAATACTACAGAAAGAAAATAACATTTCTCCATAGTGCATAATTTAAGCCTCAGTATTTTCTTTCCTTCTTCTTTAAAGATTCTTATTTTGGCACTCAAGACTCAAAGTGCAGGACCGTTGTAGGTACAAAAAGCACATTCAGCCAGAAGAGAAACACTGAGGAAGAACATATATCATTGTATCTCATGAAGCAGAAAATATCCTAAGGGGAATGTTCAGTTCAGTTCAGTCACTCAGTCGTGTCCGACTCTTTGCAACCCCATGAGTCACAGCACGCCAGGCCTCCCTGTCCATCACCAACCCCCGGAGTTCACTCAAACTCATGTCCATGAGGTCGGTGATGCCATCCAGCCATCTTATTCTCTGTCGTCTCCTTCTCCTCCTGCCCCCAATCCCTCCTAGCATCAGACTCTTTTCCAGTGAGGCAACTCGTTGCATGAGGTGGCCAAAGTATTGGAGTTTCAGCTTTAGCATCAGTCCTTCCAATGAACACCCAGGATTGATCTCCTTTAGAATGGAATGTTGGATCTCCTTGCAGTCCAAGGGACTCTCAAGAGTCTTCTCCAGCACCACAGTTCAAAAGCATCAATTCTTCGGTGATCAGCTTTCTTCACAGTCCAACTCTCATATCCATACATGACCACGAGAAAAACCATAGCCTTGACTAGACGGACCTTGGTTGGCAAAGTAATGTCTCTGCTTTTTAATATGCTACCTAGGTTGGTCATAACTTTCCTTCCAAGGAGTAAGTGTCTTTAATATTCATGGTTGCAATCAGCATCTGCAGTGATTTTGGAGCCCAAAAAAATAAAGTCTGACACCATTTCCACTGTTTCCCCATCTATTTCCCATGAAATGATGGGACCAGATGTCATGATCTTCATTTTCTGAATGTTGAGCTTCAAGCCAAACTTTTCCCTCTCCTCTTTCACTTTCATCAAGAGGCCTTTGAGTTCCTCATCACTTTCTGCCATAAGGGTGGTGTCATCTGCATATCTGAGGTTATTGATATTTCTCCTGGCAATCTTGATTCCAGCTTGTGCTTCTTCCAGCCCAGCATTCCTTATGATATACTCTGCATATAAGTTAAATAAACAGGGTGACAATATACAACCTTGACGTACTCCTTTTCCTATTTGGAATCAGTCTGTTGTTCCATGTAGGAGAGAAAGAACTGCATCATGAAGGCAGAGAGGAGTCCCTAAAAGAAGCTTTTGTTATTATTGTTATTATAATTAATGGAAAGGAATTTGGCAGAACCCCCCAATTTCAAGGGACAAGGGAATACCATGGAGCCACTAGTAGCAGCGATCTTCACCTCCATTTCCACCGCACTGCTCAGCCAGCCAGTAAAAAAGCACATCAAATATAGGCACCATGGGGATCCCGAAACCAACTTGTGGTTAATGAATTCTACAGAAAAACCTGGAATCTGGATTAAAAGGTCAAAGGAGTAATCTCGAAATTGAGAGAAGCAGCAGTAGATCTTTCTTCTATTCTTTCCTGTGGAAAAGAAAACAGTCTCAAGTTTCAGAATCTTCCATTGTTCTTTGGGGGTTGAAAAACAGTGACCAGGAGTTCTCACGAGATTCGGACCCAGGGATCAGTTGTGTCAGGTGTGGGATGTGCTAGGAGAAGGAGGGCACCTGCGGACTGAGAAAAAAGCATCAAAAAACAAATGAGTCTATTCAGAAGGAATTTTCAGTTATATGCACACACAGGTGTACCAGGTTCTTTCAGGATCATGGTGTAACTTGAGGCCTTCATGCTGGGGGGTGGGGTGGTGAGGACTTTGCTGCAGACTAGAAACAGAAAGAAAATCAGGTAACAGAGCCTGGGCTGATTCATGCACATCACAGAACTCTGCCATGTGGACAGCAGACCTGTTGGCCACCCTGAGAAGTTCTGCTGCTTGGGAAAGCAATCCCAGGTGAAGGATGCCAAGCCTGGCAAAGTAAAACCAAGGTGTGCAAAACAGAGCCAGTGAAAGGAAAGCGACATTAAAACCTGTAATAGGGTATGGACTGAAATGTGTGAATCGCAACAGGCCAGAAGTTATCTGACTTGGGGCAAGTCTCGACCCCTTCAGTGACCTCCTCTCACACTACCCAGGTTCCAGCCATGACAAACTTCTCACCATTCTTCTTTGAATATACACTTGACCCACAGGTCCGTTTTCGCTTGCTTGGTTTGTCTTTTCCTGCTTTGTCTTCTAGTGAAACATCAGTCTCTGCTGACTCCCTCAGGCTCCCATAGAATTCTCAGCACAATTGCAGTGTTTACCATATTTATTGTAATTTTATGTTTATGAGCCTACCCCACCCACTAGGCACAGAAATCCTAGAACAGTGATGCATTGTTTCATTCCTGCATCCTGGCACTTAGCACTGTGTCTGAAACATTGGTTCTCATTAAATATTTTGCTGAATAAATGAATTTCATTTAATTATGCCTCCGTTTCTTCAAAAGCAAAATGTAAAGGTGAGATTACCCTGTTTCCAGGGCTTCTCCCAGCCTTGATAGCTGCCGCAAATATTAGGGAGACAAAGAACCTAGGGTTTATAAACCAAAACAGACACACATGCTTACTAAGTAAAAGCTGTTTAACGGGTAAAAGCAGACAACTATTTGCCACTGATCCACACAGTTCTGCTTCCTGTGACATTCCCATAAGGGAATTTTCCCTGGGAATTCCTGGCTTTCCTCAGGACTGCATCTCTCTCACGAACTATCCTGAATAAAGGACTATCCTGCATCTGGCTGCCAGCCAGCAGCCAGCTTCTTAGAAAATAGCAGAGACGAGAGGGTTATCTGGTGAAAACTGGCGTGGTCAGCATGTGGCCGTGACACGTCACAGACCCCTGTGCCGTGCCAGCATCATGATATCACAGTGGTGTGGATGAGGAGGTCCCTGATGGGAATCAAGGAAACAGAAGGTCAAGGAAGGACTTTGGAGCCAAACAGATGGACAAGATTTGGTCACACAGCTTGCTTACAGTGTAGCTTTTGTCAAACTGCTCAACCTCCTTAAACATCCTCAGAACGATGGGCATACTTACAACCCTCTCACCTGTTGTCTGTGAGGAGGGCATGAAATAATGTAGACCAAGTTCTTAGCCCAGCACAGAGCTTCTTCGCACATTGTGGGGACTCAATACGTGATATCTATGTTTTCACAATCTCCTTGCTGTAAGCATAAGGAATCTGAGGAGCAGAAATACACAGAAACTTGTGCAAGCTCACATAACTCACAAAAGGGCATAGCTGGATCCAAATTTCCACACCAGGCTTTTCACTAGTCCTTAGGGTACCAGGAAAGTTCTACGCAGGTTAAGATTTCCATCAGCAAGACAGCCCCAAGAGTCACTTTTTGTGGTGTGCTTTTGAAGCACTTTGTCCAGTGGTGCACACAAAGGCAAGGAGATGGACCATGTGCCATTCATCCTCTGGGCTCTCTTGAAGAATCAGCACAGCTTAAAGGCACTTGCTCAGTATTTCTAGTCCCTTGTCTGCTTCTGGACAGGCTCATGACCTATCTTAAATTCTCTGAATTTCAACTTCTTGACTGTGAAATGAAGATGACGATGCATATCTTCTCTTCAGTTCAGTTCAGTTCAGTCGTTCATTCGTATCCAACTCTTTGCGACCCCATGAATCACAGCACGCCAGGCCTCCCTGTCCATCACCAACTATATCTGCTCTTACTACCCCTGAAAGATTTACTCAATATTGTGGTGTCCCCACAGATATCAGGTCCCAATTCCTAGAGCCTGTAAGTATTACCTTTTTTGGAGAAAGGGTTTTTGCAGATGTGACTAAATTAAGGATCTTGAGATGGAGACTTACCTGGATTATCTCGGTGGGCCCTGAAAGCAGTCACATATTTATATATCCTTATAAGAGTCAGACAGAGAGAGATGAGCCACACATATGGAACACTGGGTGATCTAAAGACAGAGAAACTTAAAGATGTGGGGCCTTATGGGATAGACTGATGTAGCCACAAGCTGAGAAATGTGGGTAGTCATCAGAAGCTAGAAGAGGCAAGGAATAGATTGTCCTCTACAGCCTTCAAGGTAGTGTGACCTTTAAGTTCACAGATAGTCATCAGAAGCCAGAGAGGCAAGGAATAGATTCTCCTCTACAGCCTTCAAGGGAGTGTGACCTTTAAGTTCACACAACTCTAACACCTTGATTTCAGGTCAGTGACACTAATGTTAGACTTCTGGCTCCAGGCTGTGGCAGACCATGTTTCCGTTTTATTTTGTTTTTAATTTTTTTAATATTTACTTATTTAATTTTTGGCTACACTGGGTCTTCATTGCTGAGCAAGGGAATTACTCTCTTGTTGTGGAACATGGGCTCTAGGGTGCATGGGCTTCAGTAGTTGCAGTATATGGGCTTAGTGGCCCCATGGCATTTGAAATCCTCCCAGACCAGGAATTGAGCCCATGTCCCCTGTATTGGTAGGATTCTCAACCACTGGACCACCCAGGGAAGTCCCATTTCCATTTATTTAAGTCAACAAGTTTATGGTAATTATTCTAGCAGCCACAGGTTTGTTAACACAAATATCAAGTTTTAAAGTATCTGAAAGTTCTTTGTAAATTATAAACAGATGGTGGGAGAAGAGATATCTGGGGTAAATTCTGATAATAGTACACCTATATGTACCACTAGATACCACATTTGGCCTCTGCAATGACAAATTCAGAATCACATCTGAGTCCTACTGGACACTAAAGGGCAGTATACTAGACACTAAACATCATTCAGTAACACAGCAAGTTTATTAATAGCAGCACTGAAGGAGTATTTCTCACATCCCTACTTCTTTGTCACTACAGGTATAGGGAGCTCTGTTAGGTCTCCCATGCTGATTCAACATTCCTTCCATTGACCAGGTCAGACCCATGACCCCATCCAACCACAAGGTGGACAGAACATTCAGCCTGGTCTGTGTCAAACAAAGAAGGATTGTGGAACTGGGCACACACGAGTGACTGTCACGCTGAAGTCAAGTGTACTTAGGGAATATGTAATCAACAAAAGTAGGAAATTTATAGGTGGTACTTGTGAGATAGGCAGACTTTGAGAATGTGGCTCTGGTGAGTTAGAAAGGCAGAATAAGATGGCAGAATAAGTTCTCACTCAAACAAGGTGGTATTTATTTGCAAGGTGACAATGTGTTCTGGTTTGCCAGGGCAGTCCTGCTTTACACTTGTATTCTTAGCATAATTATTAATAGTAATTCTTTATACTCTCCAAAGTCTGGATGGAAAATTTTATGATCACGCTATCTTATCTAGAGCTTCCCTGGTGGCTCAGTGGTAAAAGATCTGCCTGCCAATGCAGGAGATGCAGGTTCGATCCCTGCATGGGAAGATCCCCTGGAGAGGAAAATGGCAACCTACCCCAGTATTCTTGCCTGGGAAATCCCATGAACAGAGTCACTTGGGGGCTACAGTCCATAGGGTGGCAAAAGAGTCAGATACGACTTAGTGACTAAACAACAACAACTTCTTATCTAGTGTGCAAATAATTGAAGCTCTGACCTTTACGAATGGCCTTAAAAGGAAAGTTAGGACCAACCTAGATAGCATATTAAAAAGCAGAGACATTACTTTGCCAACAAAGGTCCATCTAGTCAAGGCTATGGTTTTTCCAGTGGTCATGTATGGATGTGAGAGTTGGACTGTGAAGAAAGCTGAGCACCGAAGAATTGATGCTTTTGAACTGTGGTGTTGGAGAAGACTCTTGAGAGTCCCTTGGACTGCAAGGAGATCCAACCAGTCCATTCTAAAGGAATCGATCTTAGGTGTTCATTGGAAGGACTGATGTTAAAGCTGAAACTGCAATACTTTGGCCACCTCATGCGAAGAGTTGACTCACTGGAAGAGACTCTGATGCTAGGAGGGATTGGGGGTGGGAGGAGAAGGGGACAACAGAGAATGAGATGGCTGGATGGCATCACCGACTCGATGGACATGAGTTTGAGTGAATTCCGGGAGTTGGTAATGGACAGGGAGGCCTGGCGTACTGTGATTCATGGGGTTGCAAAGAGTCGGTCACAACAGAGCGACTGAACTGAACTGAACTGAACTGAACGCATGAATGGCTTCCCTGGTGGCTCAGATGGTAAAACTTCTGCCAGCAATGCGGGAGACCCAGGTTCACTCCCGGGTTGGGACAATCCCCTGGAGAAAGAAATGGCAACCCACTCCAGTACTCTTGTCTGGAAAATCCCATGGACAGAGGAGCCTGGTAGGCTACAGTCCATGGTGTCACAAAGAATCAGACACGACTGAGTGACTTCAATTTCATTTTTTCTTTGCAATGCATGAATATGTATAAAAATCATCCAGAGAGTTTTGCTCAAAGGACAGATTCCTGGGTCATATCTCCAAAAGACTTGCTCCAGTAGCTGGAATGAGGCCCCTAGAAATGGTGCGCAGAGTTATTATTTATAGAGCTGGTACGTAGATCACACTTTAAAGAATTCTACAAAAGTCTCCCTTCACATTCAGCAAAGCTAATCAGATTTTTGCTCATGGGCATTTCTAAATAAGACATCTCCTAGGAAGGTAGATCATAACTTTTATGATGGTAAGCATACAAACACATGACTTTTGATTGTCCTGACTTCATTGTATTATTTATTTGAAATAGTAAAGATTTTGCATTCTGTTTCATGTGTTTACTTTTCTTGTAGAAATTACTTAGGCATTTATCAAGTGATTCCTCATGATTTAAGTCTCAGACTTACTGCAAAGACCAAGAAGAAGGAGGCTTAGGAGTTAGAGGGTAAGGAATTTCTGGAAGCAGTCTAGAATCTTTGCATACTCTAATTTTAAAGAAATCTCCCTTCTTAAAATAAGATTTTGGGGGCCAATTCCCCTTTTTGAAAGAGGAAAGGAACCTTTGTGTTTGAAGCCTCATTCATACCCCCATAGACTTTCCTGGTGGCTCAGATTGTAAAGAATCTGCCAGCAATGCAGGAGACCCGGGTTCGATCCCCAGACAAGAAGATCCCCTGGAGAAGGGAATGGCTTCTCATTCCAGTATTCTTGCCTGGAAAATCACATGGACAGTGGAGTCTGGTGGGCTACAGTCCTTGGGGTTGCAACGAAGTGAATACAACTGAGTGACTAACACTTCATTTCATACCTCTATGTGAATTTATCAGCTATTTTGGCATACTTAAAGAATGGCAGCTTGGATTAGAGGAGGCTGAAGGAGTAGAAATTTCAGCAACCTAAAGAGCAGTCCTTGAAAGGAGTCAAGACTTTAGTGTCTAAGACTCTGAAGGAAAGAGGGAGGGAGCAATAAAAGGACACCTACATCCATGAACCGATAACCAAGAGTAAATGTTCCTACTTTACGACTGCGCCTAGGATCCTAGAGGCTACCTGGAAGCCACTGACTATCACTGCCCTTAGAGATCCTCTCTGAGTTGACATCAGTGCCAAAAAAGTTAATCCTTCTTTGTTCTAGGCCTGGAGACAGACAGCTGAAGACAAAGCTATCACTGCATAAACAGATGTTTACAACAGCATTATTCATAATAGCCAAAGGGTGGAAACAACCCAATTGTTTATCAGCAGACAAAAAGAACAAAAAGAGACATATCCATATGACAGAATATTATTCAGCCATAAAAAGGGAACAAGCTACTGATATATGCTTAACATGGATGAACCTTAAAAGCATCACACTCAGTGAAAGAAACCAATCACAAAAGACTATATAGCATAAGATTTCATTCATATGAATTCCATAATAGAGAAATTCATAGAGACAGAAAATAGATTAGTGGTTGCTCAGAACTGGAGGGGAGTGGGGTTAAGGAAGTGATAGCTAAAGAATGGACTTCCCTGGTGCTCGGGCAGTAATGAATCCACCTGCAATGTGAGAGACCTGGGTTCAATCCCTGGGTGGGGAAGATTCCCCTGGAGTAGGAAATGGCAACCCACTCCCGTATTCTTGCCTGGAGAATTCCATGGACAGAGGAGTCTGACAGGCTACAGTCCATGGGATCACAAAGAGTAAAGAATTTCTTCTTGAGGTAATGAAAATGCTTTAAAATTTACAGTAGTAATTGTTACCCATCTCTGTGAATATAATAAAGCCTATAGAATTGTGTGCTTTAAATGTGTGAATTGTATAGCATGTGAATTAAACCTTAATAAAGCTATTTTAAAAAATAAAGCCAACAGTTACAGTCATCAGGGAATTCCCACAGCCTCCCCTGTGGTAGAGAATAAGTCACAATTACCTGAGTGTAGCTCCAGGTCTTTTGCAACCAAGCCTTGATCTTCTCTAGAAAAGAAGAAACTGGTGAAGAAGCAGGGGATGGGACAGTAGTTTGTCAAAGAGATGCTTTTGCTCATCACTGCCACCCCAGCTTGTTTGTTTTTATAATTCTTAGCCACATAGATTATCACAGGGACTGTCCAAATATATTTTCCATGAATTCTAAGGGCCCGGTAAATATAGTTTGTCACTATAAAGGAATACTAGCGAAAGAAACTCAGCTTTTTATGATTATTGAATGCCATTGCACCCACATAGACATTAAGCTGAGAGTTTGTCTATGCTTGTCTACAATGCATCTCACTCTCTGTAAAACAGCAGAAAATGAGGATTGATTTCCTACTACATTTAACCCAACACAACCAGAAATGAACTTATCATCTTCTCTTGCAAACCAGTGTTCCTCACCCTATAATCTTTATCTGCACTGGCTCAGTTAGTTGCCCAAGCAAGAAACTAGGCATCGTCCTGGATCCTATCCTCTCTCACCACCCTCATCCAAACGGTCATCATGTCTTATCAACTATCAAACCGTTCCATCTATGTCCATCATCTTTGCCACTGAGTATCCTCCAGGTGACAGGAGGGCATCTGTCACCTGGATTGCTGCAAAGCCTCCCACGTGGTTCTATTTGCTCCCATTCATTCTTCCCCTGGTGGCTCAGATGGTAAAGAATCCGCCTGAAATGCAGAAGATGTGGGTTCAATCCCTGGGTCTGGAAGATCCCCTGGAGAAGGGGATGGCAACCCACTCCAGTATTCTCGCCTAGAGAATCCCATGGACAGAGGAGCTCAGGAGGCTACAGTCCATGGGGTTGCAAAGAATTGGACATGACTGAGCAACCATGTGATGACTATATAATGATGATGATTCTTCTCCAGGAGCCAATTATAAAACACAGACTGAATCATTTTTCTTTCTACCTCACTTCCCTTCACTTGTCTCTAGACTCAAGTCCAGTTATCTGAACATGGCTTCCAAGGCTCTTCCTGATTTCTCAAGCCTCAACCTTCACCAGTCCTCTAAGTTTTCCATTATCTTCATTCCCACATTTCTGACTGCCGAGTTTGTCCAATACCTCATGCCCTCTCTAGTCTGTAGGTCTTTCCCAGAAACCATTCACATTCTCCCGAAGACACATGCCTCCTTCCATCCTGCACCTTCCAATCTCTGCACTCTAGTCTAAGTTCAAATTATTCTTCCCTCAGCTTAATGTCACCTACTCTTACAAGCCTTCTCAGAATCCCCTCCTCACCCAGACCCCAGGCTACATTTGATGACTTTGTTATATGTTTAGGAAAATGTCAATTATTACACAGTATTACAATTGATTGCTCACTTATCTCTCTTCACCTGTAATCAGTTCAGTTCAGTCGCTCAATTGTGTCCAACTCTTTGCAAACCCATGGACTACAGAACACCAGGCCTTCCTGCCCCTCAACAACTCCCAGAACTTACTCAAACTTATGTCCATCGAGTAGGTGATGCCACCCAACTGTCTCATCCTCTGTCGTCCCCTTCTTCTCCCCCCTTCAATCTTTCCCAGCATCAGGGTCTTTTCCAATGAGTCAGTTCTTCCCATCAGGTCACCAAAGTACTGGAGTTTCAGCTTCAGCACCAGTCTTTCCAATGAACATTTAGGACTGATTTCCTTTAGGATAGACTAGCTGGATCTTCTTGCAGTCTAAGGGATTCTCAAGAGTCTTCTCCAACACTGCAGTTCAAAAGCATCAATTCTTCAGCTATCAGGTTTTTTTTATTGTCCAACTTTCACATCCATACATGACTGCCAGAAAAACCATCGTCCGTTCCGTTCCGTCGCTCAGTCGTGTCCGACTCTATGCGACCCCGTGGACTGTAGCCTACCAGGCTTCTCCGTCCATGGGATTCTCCAGGCAAGAATACTGGAGTGGGTTACCGTTTCCTTCTCCAGGGGATCTTCCCGACCCAGGGATCGAACCCGGGTCTCCCGCATTGGAGGCAGACGCTTTAACCTCTGAGCCGCCAGAAAAACCATAGCTTTCACTAAATGGACCTTTGTTAGCAAAATAATGTCTCTTCTTTTTAATATGCTATCTAGGCTGGTCATAGCTTTTCTTCCAAGGAGTAAGCACCTTTAATTTCATGGCTGCAGTCAACACCTGCAGTGCTTTTGGAGCTCAAGAAAATAAAGTCTCTCTGTTTCCATTGTTTCCCCATTTATTTGCCATGAAGTGATGGGACCAGATGCTATGATCTTAGGTTTCTGAATGTTGAGTTTTAAGCCAACTTTTTCACTTTCTTCTTTCACTTTCATCAAGAGGCTCGTTAGTTCTTCTCCACTTTCTGCCATAAGGTTGGTCTCATCTGCATACCTGAGGTCATTGATATTTCTCCCAGCAATCTTGATTCCAGCTTGTGCTTCATCCAGACTCGCATTTCACCTGATATAATCTGCATATAAGTTAAATAAGCAGGGTGACAATACACAGCCTTGAAATACTCCTTTCCAGAGTTGGAACCAGTCTATTATCCTATGTCCAGTTCTAACTATTGCTTATTGACCTTCATACAGATTTCTCAGGAGGCAGGTCAAGTTAGGTGGTCTGGTATTCCAATCTCTTTAAGAATTTTCCACAGTTTGTGATGATCCACACAGTCAAAGGCTTCAGCATAGTTAATAAAGCAGAAGTAGATATTTTTCTGGAACTCTATTTCTTTTTTGATGATCCAAGGGACACTGGCAATTTTGATCCCTTGTTTCTCTGAGTCTTCTAAATCCAGATGGAATATTTGGAAGTTCACAGTTCACATACTGTTGGAGCCTGGCTTGCAGAATTTTAAGCATTACTTTGCTAGCGTGTGAGATGTGTGAAACTGAGTGGTAGTTTGAGGATTCTTTGGCATTGCCTTTCTTTGGGACTGGAATGAAAACTAACCTTTTTCAGTCCTGTGGCCACTGCTGAGTTTTGCAAATTTGCTGGCATATTGAGTGCAACAACACTCTCACAACATCATCTTTTAGGGTTTGAAACAGCTCTACTTGAATTCCATCACCTACACTAGGTTTGTTCATAGTGATGCTTCCTAAGGCCCACTTGACTTTGCATTCCAGGATGTCTGGCTCTAGGTGAGTGATCACACAATTGTGATTATCTGGGTCATGAAGATCTTTTTTTGCACAATTCTTCTGTGTATTCTTGCCACCTCTTCTTAATATCTTCTGCTTCTGTTAGGTCCATACTGTTTCTGTCCTTTATTGTGCCCATCTTTGCATGAAATGTTCTCTTGGTATCTCTAATTTTCTTGAAGAGATTTCTAGTCTTTCCTATTTTGCTCTTTTCTTCTATTTTTTTGCACTGATTGCTGAGGAAGGCTTTCTTATCTCTCCTTGCTATTCTTTGGAACTCTGCATTCAAATGGGTATATCTTTCCTTTTCCCCTTTATCTTTAGCTTCTCTTTTCTCAGCTATTTGTAAGGCCTCCTCAGACAACCATTTTGCCTTTACGCATTTATTTTTCTTGAAGATGGTCTTGATCACTGCCTCCCGTACAATGTCATGAACCTCTGTCCATAGTTCTTCAGGCACTCTGTCTATCAGATCTAATCTTTTCAATCTATTTCTCTCTTCCACTGTATAATCATAAGGGATTTGAGTAAGGTCATACCTGAATGGTCTATTGGTTTTCCCTGCTTTCTTCAATTTAAGTCTGAATTTGGCAATAAGGAGTTCATGATCTGAGCCACAGTCAGCTCCTGATCTCATTTTTGCTAACTGTATAGAGCTTCTCCATCTTTGGCTGCAAAGAATATAATCAAGCTGATTTTGGTATTGACCATCTGGTGATGTCCATGTGCATAGTCTTCTCTTGTGTTGTTGGAACAGGGTGCTTGCTATGACCAGTGTGCTTTTGTTTTGTTTTGTTTTTTTTAATTTATTTTAACCATTGTGTTCTCTTGGCAAAACTGTTAGCCTTTGCCCTGCTTCATTCTGTCCTCCAAGGCTAAATTTGCCTGTTATTCCAGGTATCTCTTGACTTCCTACTTTTGCATTCCAGGCCCCTATAATGAAAAGGACATCTTTTGGTGGTATTAATTCTAGAAGGTCTTGTAGGTCTTCATAGAACCATTCAGCTTCAGCTTCTTCAGCATTACTGGTTGGGGCATAGACTTGGATTATTGTGATACTGAATGGTTTGCCTTGGAAAGGAACAGAGCTCATTCTGTCCTTTCTGAGATTGCATCCAAGTACTGCATTTCAGACTCTTGTTGACTATGATAGCTGCTCCATTTCTTCTAAGGGATTCTTGCCCACAGTAGTAGTAAATATAATTGTCATCTGAGCTAAATTCACCCATTCCAGTCCATTTTAGTTTGCTGATTCCTAAAATGTTGATGTTCACTCTTGCCATCTCCTTTTTGGCCACTTCCAATTTGCCTTGATTCATGGACCTAACATTCCAGATTCCTATGCAATATTGCTCTTTACAGCATTGGACTTTACTTCCATCACCAGTCACATCCACAACTGGGTGTTATTTTTGCTTTGGATCTGTCTCTTCATTCTTTCTGGAGTTATAGCTCCACTCTTCTTCAGTGGCATATTGGGCACCTACTGACCTGGGGAGTTCATCTTTCAGTGTCTTATATTTTTGCCTTTTCATACTTTTCATGGAGTTCTCAGGGCAAGAATGCTGAAGTGGTTTGCCATTCCATTCTCCAGTGGACCATGTTTTGTTCAAACTCTCTACCATGACCCATCTGTCTTGGGTGGCCTACATGGCATGGCTGTGATCCATGTGATCAGATTGGTTAGTTTTTGTGATTGTGGTTTTCATTCTATCTGCTCTCTGATGGATCAGGATAAGAGGCTTAGGGAAGCTTCCTAATGGGAGAGACTGACTGAGGGGGAAACTGGGTCTTGTTTTGATGGGTGGGGCCATGTTCAATAAATCTTCAGTTCAATTTTCTGTTGATAGGCAGGGGTGTGTTCCCTCCCTGTTGTTTGACCTGAGGCCAAATTATGGTGGAGGTAATGAAGATAATGGCGACCTCCTTCAAAAGATCCCATCCACGCACTGCTACACTCAGTGCCCCCAAACCTGCAACAGGTCACCTCTGACCCACGCCTCTGTTGGAGACTCCTGGACACTCACGGGCAAGTCTGGGTCAGTCTATTCGGTCAATGCTCCTTTCGCCTGGGTCCTGGTGCACACAAGGTTTTGTTCGTGCCCTCCAAGATTCTGTTTCCCCAGTGCTGTTTAGGTTCTGGCAGCTCTATGGTGGGGTTAATGGCAACTTCCTCCAAGAGAGCTTATGCCATACCCAGGTCTCCTGCATCCAGAACCCCTGCCCCTGCAGCAGGTCACTGCTGACCCACACCTCCACAGGAGACACTCCAGCACAGTTCTGGCTGTCTCTGTGGGGTCGCTGGCTCCTGGTGCACACAAGGTGTGTTTGAGCCCTCTGAGTGTCTCTGGTGGGTATGGCATTTGACTCTAAATGTGATTCTGCCCCTCCTACCTCTAATATATAATCAAAACAAGGAAATGAATTGACTTAAGAACCTCGCATATCATAGGCACTCCATAAAAAATAAGGCTATCAAGAGTCTTGATTAAGGTAGGTTGGTGCATGTCCATACAATGCTATAAAATGCAGCATGTCTATTACACTGGACACATTCACAATCACCACTAACACAATGACTGGCTAACAGATGAAATATTTTGTACAGAGAGAAATAGTCCATTTTAATTTAATTTTTATTGAGGTGTAATTGACATATATCATTAATTAGTTTAAAACATAATAATGTATATATTGCAAAATGATCACCATAATAAGTTTAGTTAACATCTGTCATCATACACAGTTACTGATTCCTATGTGTGTATGTGATGAGAAATCTTAATATTTACTCTCTTAGCAACTTTCATATATACAATACAGTATTATTAATTATAGTAGCCATGCTTTACAATAGATCCTCATGAAAGTGAAAGTGGCTTCCTAGGTGGCACTAGTGGTAAAGAATCAGCCTAACACACCACAAACCTTTCAGGCAGATTCTTTACCATCTGAGCCACCAGGGAACTTATTTACTTTATAACCGGAAGTTTGTACATTTTGATCACCTCCACCCATTTTGTCCACACACCTACACCCCACTTCAGGCAATCTGTTGGCTGTATGTATGAAAATTTTTTGTTTGTTTTAGATTCCACATTTAAGTTGAGATCATATGGTATCTTTCCTTGTCTGACTTATTTCACTTAGCAGAATACCCTCAAGGTCCATCCATGTCACTGCAAATGGCAAGATTTCATTCTTTTATATTCTTGTAAATTTTAGTTACATGTATGTGATTATAAACCTCTCTCACAAAAATGCATATTCTGAATGTACTCAATATCCATTTTACAATAAAAGCATCCAGGGTTGTTAAGTAGTCCCATAGAGTTTTTGCCTTGATAATATCATCAAGACTGTGTGGCAAACTTCAAGGAGGGAAAAATCCTCTCATTGATTTGTTTTATGTGTATATTTTAAAATGCAGGACTGACTGACACTGAAGGGCAGTGCATTAACATTTTTTGGTGAACAATAAGGGATCTTTCCCAGACACAGTACTGAGTTACTTATTACTGTATTGAGTTTCCAAGCACATTGCTCCTTGGTGATTTCTGGCTCTTAACGTATTGACTTTCTGCTTGAGCCAGGGTTTTCAGAATTCCTCTTCGCCTAGCACCATACCAGATTACTTTATTTTATACAATTCTACCTTCTATAATACTTCCAATGAGAGGACAACCCGGCCACTGTGCACCTTCTGAGAGACCCTATCTCCTGGACAGTGTGTTCTTTGCAAAGACAAACAAGCATACGGAGACATCCAGTCAGTCTAAAATCTATACTAAACAATTGGCACTGTACATTTTCTGAAAGCTGAGTTAGTTCGTTTATTGCCCCCCTTTTGGACAAGGATAGCAGGCAGATAGATGACATAGGGGGAAAGCCAGCATCTCTGAATTGCACAGATGTGTGGGTTCAGAGCTGGCTCTTTTCCTTGTTAGCTGTTTGCACTTGCACAGATGATGCTCTGAGTCTCAGTTTCCTTGTCTCCAAAATGACTACAACAATATGATTTTCTACTAATTTTAAAACTTAGCTTCGGTGAAAATATCTAGCAAGAGTGAGAGTCTACTGATATTCATGAAAAGTTATCTGTGTGCATCCTCCACCTCTCCCAAACACTCAAATAAGGGGAAATTAAATGGACATACAACATGCATGTCTGAATGTACTAAATGGCTTTTCTGC
The DNA here is from genome assembly GCF_049115385.1 of Moschus berezovskii. NCBI lineage: Eukaryota > Metazoa > Chordata > Mammalia > Artiodactyla > Moschidae > Moschus > Moschus berezovskii. The sequence continues at coordinate 61,751,773 of NC_142463.1, forward strand.
TGTTCACTCTCTTTTCTCAGTTCCCAACTATGCATTATTACAGTGAACAGGTCAAGTTTCCTAAAACCACGATGTGCCTATGCCTGTGTGCTAAGTCGCTAAAGTCATGTCCGACTTTGTGACCCTACAGTAGCCCACCAGCCTCCTCTCTCTCCACGGAATTCTCCAGGCAAGAATACTGAAGTGGGTAGCCATTCCCTTCTCCAGGAGATCTTCCCGACCCAGGGATCAAACCCATGTCTTCTACATCTTTTGCACTGGCAGGCAAATTCTTTACCCCTAATGCCACTTTGGAAGCACCCACCCGTAATGTGGTAAATAAACAGTGACTTAAAGCGCTGTCCCACCACCCATCTGATAAACTGCAGGTAATAAGAGGAGCATTCAGATAAGTTTTGGCTTAATTTAAGCAGAAAGCAACAGACAGATCTTGTAAATGGATGCCGTATTTAAAGGAAACTATAAAAGTTCAGGAAAATGAACCTCAGGAAATCCTTCTAAGATATTAGATGTTTATGAGGTACAATTATCGAAATCACACAGAAAATGTGACATTCTACTACTTAAGTACATGTATTTCAGCCCTCAAATTTTTTAAAACCAAAATAAAATATGCCTTTATTTTAGAGTTATCCAGACATAAACTGTTTGTACAGACATAAACAGACACACACAAAAAGCAGTAAAGATAGTTTTCTAATTTGTTTTAATGCTTTGGATTCAAGTTACAGGTTAGACATTTTGAATTGCTAATTGACTGGTTTTCTTGGCAATGTGCCTTAGTATTATTGTTCAGGCTTTAGTCATATCAGTGGTATTTAATTTTCCTTTTTTTTCCCCCTTTGCTTTATCTGTGGAGTGAAAAGTTCATCTATTAGAATTTCCCTTTAAGTCCTGGTAAGTCAAACCATTGTTTTAGGAAAGTATGAGTGCTGTTGAATCTCTCTCTCATGTGGCAATGTTAAGTAAGCTTCCATCTTTTACAGATACTTAACCCTTTGAAAACTGAAAGTTTCAGTCATTCAGTCGTGTCTAATTCTTTGTGACCCCATGGGATTGCCAGGCTCTTCTTGCCCATGGAATTCTCCAGGCAAGAATACTGGAATGGGTTGCCATTCCCTACTTCAGGGATTTTCCGCACCCATGGATCATACCTGGGAGTCCCACATTACAGGCAGATTCTTTACTATCTAAGCCACTGGGAAGCCCCTTATTTTATGTTAAGGGGTTTTGTAAAAAATCAAAAAAGACTGGAATCAACCAAAAATCTCTCACTGACCAAAGAAGGAATGATAGAGAATTTTGCAACCTCTAATGAAAATAATGAATGAAAATAAGGCAATGGCAAGCCACTCCAGTACGCTTGCCTGGAAAATCCCATGGACGGAGGAGCCTGGTAGGCTGCAGTCCATGGGGTTGCTACGAGTCAGACATGACTGAGTGACTTCACTTTCACTTTTCACTTTCACACATTGGAGAAGGAAATGGCAACCCACTCCAGTGTTCTTGCCTGGAGAATCCCAGGGACAGGGGAGCCTGGTGGGCTGCCATCTATGGGGTCACACAGAGTCGGACACGACTGAAGTGACTTAGCAGCAGCAATGAAAATAAAAGCTAGATCTAAGTGATGATCCTCTATAGCTGAATGGGAAATTTGACAATAATGGACTAGTCCAACAACATCTAAATCCATTGATCTATCTTAACATCACTCAAAAAGAAGCAAGTGAACAGTATGTGTCTCCTGCCATGATATAATAGAATGTTCCCCTATGAAGTGTTCCTGCCAAAAAAAAAACTAACCCAAATCTCCTTTGGATTATTTTGAATCAAATTCCAGATTTACAGAAATATAAACTGTGGGTATATAACAGAGAAATATGTTATGTGACATTATAGGACTCAATCAGCACATCATTAATATGAGTAGCTCTATGGTATAAAATGGGCTTCCCTGGTAGCTCAGCTGGTAAATGAGCTGAGCAATGCAGGAGATCCCGGTCCAATTCCTGGATCAGTAAGATTCCCTGGAGAAGGGATAGGCTACCTACTCCAGTATTCTTGGGCTTCCCTGGTGGCTCAGACAGTAAAGAATCCACCTGCAATGCAGGAGACCTGAGTTCAATCCCTGGGTTGGTAAGATCCCCTGGAGAAGGGAATGTCTACCCACTCCAGTGTTCTGGCCTGGAGAATTCCATGGGGGTCACAAAGGGCCAAACACAACTGAGCGACTTTTACTTTGATTTATGAGACAAACGATCCTGTCACTTCAACATGTAAACTGAAATGTTAAAAAAGTAAGAGGTTAGATTTAAATTTACTAAAGAAATATCAATTACATGTGTTGTCTGGACCTAGTTTGGATTCTGATTTGAACAAATGATATAATTAAGTAAATTTTAGTATTGACTGAATAGTTAGTGATAATAAGAAATTGTGTTTTAAGTATGTTGATGGAATCATAGTCACATTATAAAATGAGTATGTACCTTTCAGGGATATACATATTGAAGTGACCTCAGATGAAATGATGCACCCAGAATTTGATTCAAAATAATCCAAAGGAGTTTGGGGGAGGGAGGTAGAGGTGAAGCAAGCTTGTCATTTGTTAATGATAGTTGAAGCCAGATGACAGGTACATGAGGTGCTTTATACTCTTATCTGTACTTTCCTACATGTTTGAAATTCCCATAATAAAATGGGTGACAGAATAGAAAGAAGCCATTACCTAGGAATATAAGAAATGGTTTTCCTCTTACTCTCTGTCCCTCTCCAAAGAATCCCAAGTCTCGAAATCCAAACACCCACATAATTATAACATATTGTTTAGCTAAAATCACTAAGACAGACCTGAAATGAAATTGGAGTCCTGTCATTTATAGAAATATTTCTTATTCTCTAGTGCTCCCCTCCAATACTTCCCCATATTCCATAAGGAGATAAGTGGATCATACACAAGATGTCAAAAAAAAAAGTTGCCTTCCTTTGCAATGACTTCCAACTTCCACTCAGAACAAAAATCCAAGTGAGTGCTAAAAGGGAAATGTCTTGTGACAAGGTCAAACAAGACTGATAAGAAATATGGCTTGTGATGAAAAACGAACAGGTGCATGTTTTATTGGCATGATAAATGTGGCAAAACCAGATGTGGAATCCCATATAACATTATACTAAATGCTTTTAAAGTATATCTTTCTCCAAAGAAGCTTTTTTTTTTTTTTTTTGCCTCGCTCCTATTCTCATCATTCTGATGGCAACTTCTGCAAGTCTCTTGGGGACCAGGACAAAACAGTTTGCAGAAATTCAGTATTTTTTTTTTCAGGAAATGTATAGAACCCTGTATCATAACACTTGTTCAAGTGAGGAAGTCTGTGTGTTGGGAGTGAAGAGGCAAAAGTTGGACAGACACCACCCTAGGCTTCTCTGTAGGACTCAGGAGCTTGTGACCAACTGGCTAAGAGAATCACAAAGCTGGCTCCACCCTCACCAGAAACATGGACCCAGAGCATAATTGTGTTTGCTTTAGCTTTGCTTGGTGTTATTTTTATTTTTTTGCCATGCATATCTGTCCTCACTTCCAGGAAATGCCTGAGTGACGTGAAGAATGGACTAAAATATATGAGGTGGCTCTCAGTCTTACCTGCAAAGCTGCAGTGCAGAGCAATGAATAGATTGAGAGACCATCTCAGGAAAACATCATCCTTTATATCCTCAGTTCCTAGCAGAGTACCTGGCATCATTTAGTCACTAAGTCATGTCCAACTCTTTGCAACACCATGGACCATAGCCTGACAGGCTCCTCTGTTCATGGGATTTTCCAGGCAAGAATACTGGAGTGGGTTGTCATGCCCTTCTCCAGGGGATCTTCCTAACCCAGGTATCGAACCCAGGTCTCCTATATTGCAGGCAGATTCTTTACCATGAGCCATCTGGCATATTGTTACCCAATAAATGATAGAAAAAGTGAACTCAGAAGGAAGTGAGTAGGAGTGCTGGACCACATCTATGAATAAATTGGCAGGACCATGTTTGTCCTAGGTATCCATGCCCCAGATGTTCAGACTGTGCATCAAATTGCTCAGTGAGTCCACCCAATCAAATTCTACTACCATTCTTTCTCTTCTCTCACTTCTCACCTGAGGATAAAATTTCATTGGCTTTTGTGATGATTAATTTTGTGTGTCAATGTGGCAAAGCTATGGTAGCCAGTTGTTGGATTGAAGACGAATCTGGGTGTTGCAGTGAAGGTACTTTTTAGATGATACTAACATTTCTATCAGTTCAGTTCAGTTCAGTCACTCTGTCATGTCCGACTCTTTGCAGCACACCAGGCTTCCCTGTCCATCACCAACTTCCAGAGCTTGCTCAAACTCATGTCCATCAAGTCAGTGATGCCATTCAACCATCTCATCCTCTGTCATCCCGTTCTCCTCCTGCCTTCAATTTTTTCCAGCATCAGGGTCTTTCCAATAAGTCAGTTCCTTCCATCAGGTGGCCAAAGTATTGGAGCTTCAGCATCAGTTCTTCAAATGAATATTCAGGACGGATTTCCTTTAGGAATGACTGGTTTGATATCTCTGCAGTCTAAGGGATTTTCAAGAGCCTTCTTCAACACCACAATTCAAAAGCATCAATTCTTTGGTGCTCAGCTTTCTTTATGGTCCAACTCTCATATCCATACATGACTACTGGAAAAACCAAAGCTTTAACTAGACGGACATTTGTTGGCAAAGTAATATCTCTGCTTTTTAATCTGCTGTCTAGGTTTGTCATAGCTTTTCTTCCAAGGAGCACGCGTCTTTTAATTTCATGGCTGCAGTCACCATCTAGCAGTATGTTTTGATAAACAGAATAACTTCCATAGTGTCAGTGGACTTCATAAAATCAGTTGAAGGTCTTAAGACTGAGGTTCCCCAGAAAGAAGGAACTTTGCCTCCAGACTGCATTTGGATTTAAGCAGCAACGTCAACTCTTCTCTAAATCTCCAGCTTGCTGGTTTACCCTCCACACACATGTGCTCGTGCACACACACACACACACACACACACACATGTGCATACACACACACACATGCACGCGTGCGCACACACACACACACACACACACACACATACATCTATTGGTCTGTTTCTTTGGAGAACCTAATATAGCCCTCATTGTTCTCCTGCTCTAGGCCCCTTCCTCTTTCTGTTTCACTCCATCATTCCCACAATCCAAAGTGAGCTCTATAAATCCAATCTGATAACACTGTTGCCCCAGGAAGTACCCATCAGTGGCCCTCTATCTACTCCACAGGTTACACCATCCTTCCCTATGTAAACCAAATGTCATTCCTTTTTCTAAGGTCCCAAACAGGCCTTACATGAGTCAAGTTCAGCACTTATCACCCAGGATTGTGACATTGTAGTTGCAGACTTGAGCACCCTTTTCCTCACCACATCTCCATATGTTACAGATGATCTCTGCAAAGCAAAGCTCACAGGAAAAACTAAGAGAGAGACTACTTGAATATAGGCTCAGATTATTCATCAGCAAATGAGCGTAACACAAATGCCCTCAGTGTTTGAGAATATTAGATTGTTATCTTTAAGGAGAAAAAAGAAAATTAAGCTGACTGAAGTAATACTGAGGAAATCTTGCAATATTAAATTTTAAAAAGATCCTGCTAGGATTCATTTTAATCCAGACCTACCAGCCATGTGTTCAAGCTTGTGTCCTTGTCATGTTTGTCAGTACTGATAGATTTAGAATCTATCAGCAAGTAAATTTGCCTGGATGTTCAGAGCAGCTCTTCAAGACTCTGAGACAAAGTCCATGGCATAGCCATATTTCAGGCAGAGACAGGCTTGCTCCGGTTCACAGCCCAGGAATGGATACATTCAAAGAGTAGAGATCTGAGACACAGCCTTTCACTGAAGCTAATCAAAGTTCAATAGACAGAGCAGGCCCCAAATGGTCCCAGCTGTGGATAAAGGGATGATAGAAATGTTTAAGAATTAACCAGCAGAATATTGTCATTACTCTCCAATACAATAATACACAAAATCTCCAGAATCTTCTTACTCTAATCTTTTCTTCAAACTGTTACAGAGAAATTGCTTATCACAGCAAGCTACTTACCTACACACATACCTTTAATGTATTACTGCTAATTACATAATAAACTTCATAGTTTTCAACCTGATATTTTAGACTGCACACTTTTTTTTTCTCTTCTCATTAGATTTATCCAAATTTATTTCCTCAGCCCTGATTAAAGCTCTTCTTTAAGATCTACCACTGCAAAATGAAGTTCTTCCACTTCTCCAGCCAGTGCTACTTGGCCTTTTCTTTGAAAATGTTGCATTCTTTTTGCAATGGTGCATAAACACATGCTGCTGGGCAGTGTTTCACTGCTTAGTGTATGCACAGCAAGCCTTAAATAATATCTCAACCCTAAACTCCTTGAGGGCAATGATCTTAAGTAAAAAGAAGATTGCCTTAGTCATCTATCTGCCAGTTACTGGTGTTGTTGTCTTGAACAATTTATTTTTCTTTTCTGAAATATTTTAGTCATGTGGAAATGACATGCCTATGCTGAATACCTTTCAGAGTTATTGAAAATAAGATTTTTTTAAGTGCTAAAGTACTTTATTAATAAAAAAAATACTATGTACTTTTGTGAGATATCAGTATTAGCAACATGTGCATGCATGTATTGGAATAGGACATGGCAACCCACTTCAGTATTCTTGCCTGGATAATCCCATGGACAGAGGATCCTGGTGCGCTACAGTGTCTGAGGTTGCAGAGTGAATGAGCACATACATAAATGTATTTTTGTATACACTTATACATACATTTATTTATGCACAACATGCTAGTATTACTATGTGGCAAACTACCTGGAAGCTAATATTAGACTTAGCTTAGACTTATTGTTCTATTTTTTCAGTTTAATAGCTTGGGAACATCAGTAGCTAAAGGTTGGAGTATGAGAAAGTCAGAGGCTTACACTTGACCTGCCAAAAACAGTTCTACATATGTTTGATGAATAAAGCAATACAAATGAAAAGGAGTTTAATTTATTACAGTTATCCATAATATCCTGAAACCATAAATATCACCAGCAAACTGGTAAGTTCTAAACCACACTGCAGACTACACAAAGTACTGTGGTCTAATTATCTAAGAAACTAACATCATGTACCACTTAGCACAAACACCCACTGTTAGCTGTTAGAAGTAGAGAAGTGAAATTACTACAGCTCTTACTTTCTTGAGAGAACAATGACAGATTATGTGTTAGATTCAAAGTGGAAAATTGTATCAGTAGATCAGGTTGTCCTTTGGGAGAAAGGCTGACAAAGCATAGTGTTGACATGGCTTTCACCTCCAGACTCAGATTAAAGGTCAGTCACATAGAAGTTGTGTTCAACATCATCTATGGCAGTGGGACTGGACGCTGCCACACACGACACATATAGCTTCTTCAACATCTCATCAGAATCCCCCCTTGTGCCATAATTCACTTCAAATAAAAAGTTGAAAATGGCAGCAACATGGCCCTAGAGTCACACAGTCTGATCTCATTTAAGTCACTGTAACTAGAAATGAGACCCATTGTCCTAGACATATGTAGGAAGATGGATGCACACTGGAGAACCTCAAACAATTCTAAAGAGAAAGTAAGGGAAGTCAGAAGTCCTGATGTCTCCCAGATAACCCCTACCCCATGAAATAAAAATTTGTTGAAGGCCTACTGTTTAACAGGTAATAGGCTAAATGTTGGGGAAAAAAGTAATTCAGATATAGTCATGTCTTTGAGAAGATCTCAGTCTAGAAAGATAGACATAAATGTTAGCCAAAAATTTTTTATTTAAAAACTAAATATTAGATAGATAGAGGGATTCCCAGAAATGCAGAAGGCTGAGTTAGGACACATAGCAGTGGTAACCCAGAGGTGGTGTTTCAGACTGCTGTTGTTTAGTGGTTTAATCATGTCCGACTCTTATGGACTGTAGCCCATCAGGCACCTCTGTCCATGGGATTTCCCATGAAAGAAGACTGGAGCGGGTTGTCATTTTCTTCTCCAGGGTATCTTCCAAACCCAGGGCTTGAACCTGCATCTCCTGTATTGCAGGCAGATTCTGTACTACTGAGCCACCAGGGAAGCCCTGCTATCTCAGACTGGCCAAGGGCAAAACAGCAGCAGGAACTTGAAGCCTTCCTGAGAATAGCAGCTTCCAAGGTCTCCATGAGCCTCCCTAGGGGGATACCACAATCAGAGAGCCACGTAATTTATAACCACCTGGTTACACATAGGCTTTACAGTTGAATTTAGTGAGCATCTACTAATGCCAAGCACCACGCTGGCCATGTATGTTAATATTTGTCTGCCTTTTCTAGTTTACAGACTCAATTGCCAAGGTTAAGGATCAGTCATGGAAAATGACTGTGAATAAATAACTAGGTAAAATAAATGATTATGGTAAAATATAATGGATTTAATACTCACACCAACACTCAGGGAATCGAAATTATTAATTCCACTCTCGAGAAGAGAAAACCGTAGCTCACTGGGTAAAGTGATTGACTAAAGCCATTCAGTTAATAGCAGAGCTAGAACTTTGTTCAGTAGGTCTACTGGCTCAAGTTCAATGTTTCAAGAGTACCGTGGTGCACAGCAAACATGTCAGCAACTCCTTTTGTGCTTTCTCCCTGAAACTGTACTAATGTTGGTATATTTGTCAATTCAAGCTGCCATAACAAAATAGCATAGGCTGTGTGCCTTAAACAGCAGACATTTATTTTTTATTGTACTGGAGAATGAGAAATCCAAGATCAAGGTGCCAGCCTATACAGATTCTGGTGAGAGTACTCTCCCTGACTTACAGATGGTCACCTTCTCTCTGTATTCTCACATGATGCAGTGAAAAATCTTTTTGTCTTCATATAAGGTCACAGTCCTATCAGATTAGGGTCCTACTGATATGACCTAATTTAACTTTAATTACTCCCTGAAACCCTATCTCCAGATTCAGTGGCACTGGGGATCAGAGCTTAAACATGATTTGGAGTGGGGGGCCACAAGTCAGTTCATAGTAATTGGCTCCTTGGGAATCATGAAGCTCCTTTAAAACCAGCTTGCCCTTCTCGGGGACAGTCTTTCTTCAGTTCTGACTTTCTCTCTCTTTTCCATCAAAGCTCCTCTCCCAGGATAATTCTGTCATGCTTCTGTACTTATAAAGCCCACCCTTGGACTACCATCTTCTAAAAATATTTATGAGAATTTGATGGCAAGCTGAGCAGATATATTTTTGTCTTACAGCTACTGAAATCCCAAATACACTTATGGTCAAGGAAAAAATAACAAAAGTGGGAGGCCATAAGATGAGAGATTTTCAAATGTCTTGGAAGCTGAAAACTTTGAAACAAAGTGGAGGAAGCCGTAATTCCTTGATGTGAAGGTACAGCAAAGAGGCAGCCAAACTGCCCAGCCAAATCCTCTGAGACTTGATTCACAGAGGTGGATATTTTTGTGGGGGGTGGGGAGGAAGCAGGAGGAAGAAGAAGGGTGGTGAATGGGAGTTAATTTGGAATGGAACCACCCTGAACTCACCTCCTCACCCAAAATGATTCAAAGTCATATAATAAAACTGGAGGGATACTCTCTAAATAAATTGAACAAGTAATTTGAAAAGCCTTAGGGTGGGGACATGAGCTCCAGTGCCCCAAACAGAATTCTTGGTCATCCTGGAACTCAGGCTTTCTCCCTTAGATGGCTGGCCAGTTGACAATCTCTGACCACACAGTCTCCAGTCAGCCTCTCTGAAGCCTTATTCTTAAATACGAATGGAAAGCCAAGATATTTGAGAAAAGCCAAAATTTGACAGAGAAATAACAACATAATAAGAATAGAAGAAAATAAAAAGAGCAAGCAGAGATAATTTGGAATTAAAAAGAGATTTCATTATACCTTAGTTTTTATCCTTAGAGATTTGCCATCATGATATTCAAGAATACATTACATTTGTACACAAAAATAGATAACTTTGAAAAAAAGTATGAGGATAAGCTGATTATCAAAATAAAACAGTCCATAGAATAATGGATAAGGAAATCTTAGTTGATGAAACAAAAAGACTCAAACACTGCTTTATTTTCTCTATATAGTGACATTTTTTCTGAAATCAGACTATTTATTTGTCTATTTCTCTATTTTCTGTGTTACTCTATTTTCTGGGTGAAAATATAAAGTGCCCAATGAGCATTTCTGGAGTTAAATGAAAAACCAAGGAGACAATATGATAAAATATAAGAGATGTAAGATTCATGGTATATTTAATATGCAAATTAATAAGAATTCCACAAAGAGATACAAGAGAAAGAAGAGGGCAAGAAATTCTCAATGAAAAAAAGTAAAACGCATTTCTCAGAGTAAGAAATATGAATCTTCCAATTTAAAAGACTTAGTGATAATGACCAATGTGAATGACAAAGAGACCCATTCTTAGACAATGTATTGTAAAATTTCAGAATACTAACAATAAAGAGACTATCCTAAGCAACCATAGGACTGGAGTGGAGATCAGAGGAGAAAGTACATTGATAAAGAAGCACCAATCTGGGTGACATCTGACTTTTCATCAGCAATATTGGATTTAGAGGACAAGTGAAGAGTAAAGACATCTTGGCCATTGAACAGTAGCCCAAACAGCTGACATATGAACACTGACTCTGGAACCAGCTGCTGTGATCAAATTTGACTATTATTAATAACTGTGTGGTCTTGGGCAAGACTTAGCCTTTCTGTGCCTCAGTTTTAGTTCCTGTAAAAAAAAATCATAATAGTTTTCTAGTTCATTGTTACTATTAGGACAAAAGGAATGAATCACAGAGCACGGCTGCCTTATTTAGTGGGGAATAAACACACAGACATAATAGCACAAATGCAGCTGATTTTCAACAGAGTCATCCCATAGTTTAAACACAAAATTCATTCTAGTTATAAGACAGAATATAATTGTTATCAACTTTGACAATGTAAAAGAGAAGGATTTGAGTGAAAGAGAGAAGCCAGGTAAAGAAAGATGTGAAGGTGCTAATATCTTTACTTTATAAACTAAAAAGTCAAGGGAAATGATCTATAATTAATGGAACAAGAAATAGAGTTACAGAGGTAATCAGCAAAGGAACTAAAGAGCAATGTTCTTATTCAAAGGAAGTGAGGAAAAGAGATAGGGCTATGTGTGAGCTAAATACTTAATCATGATAGCAGGAAGTCAATGGGAAATGTCTAAATTAGATACAGTATCAAGAAATAAGGACAGAACCATAAATTTTAAAACATGGAGGCTACTGCTGGAAAACAAACACGGAGAGCATCAGAGGTGGCAGCTTCTGGGTACATACAGTGATGAAATTTGACATTCAGATCAAGATATTTTGGAGTAAAACAATATTAATAATTTAAACAAGTTGTAAGATATAAATCAGGGCTGTCCAGGATGTGTAGCCACCCTAGTTTCAGGGGAAGAGTTTCCAGAGCTTTTTATTTAGTAGAACCAATAAGACTGTCTTAGGAAAACATGGCAGAGAGGGGCTAAAGGACTTTCTTAGTATTGATATTTTTAATGATCTGTAGACAATATTTTGGTAAATACAAAAATTATTTTAGAAAATAAAAGTAGAATTAGGTTAAGGTGTTAAGGGTTTACTCCGTTACCTTGTCCAGAAGCTTCACATTTTATAAGGATACACAGCAAGACATGGTATTTTAGACAGAAACGATGCTAACTCTAAGTCAAGCTGTAGCTGTCAGGGGCAGACCGATCACAAAGTAAGCATGACACAGATGTTGACCCATGGTTTTTATTCAAAAATAGCAGAAAATTACATTCTTTTCACAATAAAACAAATGTAGATACATTATACATGAAAAGTTTCATAAGAAGTTTTGAAATGAAATACTGGGTTTTGGAAAAATTCTTATCAGACACAGCCACTCCTTCTTCTCTACATTTGGGTGCACACTCATGGGAAAATCTGGGAAGCCCTGAGTGTGGCAAGATGTTACAAACAGACTTCAAGATGGGAGAGGAGAGCAGGCAAACATTCTATGCCCCTAGATCCCTCCATGAAGTTTCCCACTCTGCCTGTTCCTCTGCTCACAGAACGATCCTGCCTGTCCCAGGGTGAGCACATGTGGAGACGTTTGTTGCCCTAAAAATAGGGTCAATAATAGAACCTCTGTCACCACAGGGTTGTTAGGATGATGATATGAGATGAACTAGCTTAAACACTGTGCTGACCACAAAGTGTTCAAGAAACAGCTATTATTGGGCTTCCCTGGTAGCTCAGCTGGTAAAGAATCTGCCTGCAATGCGGGAGATCCTAATTCAATTCCTAGGTTAGGATGATCCCCTGGAAGAGGGCATGGCAACCCACTCTAGTATTCTTGCCTGGAGAATCCCCATAGACAGAACAGCCAGCCGGACTACAGTGCATGGGGTTACAAAGAGTCAGACAGAACTAAGCATAGCGCAGTACATAATTTATTAAGTTGAAACGTGCCTCTCTTGAACTTCTACTTACTGAGCCATATTCCATTCTCTGCAGCAATGCAGAGTGGATCTGCTTCCTTTGCATGACAGCTCCTCAAAGATTTGAACCCAGATTCCTTCTCTATTCAAAACATCTGCCAAATATAAGATAACATGGCAGTCGACAGAGTAGCCTTGATCTAAGGGCTTGAGGTCTAATCTTCAAGCAGTCATTCACTAGTTAGAGGCCCTCAGACAAGTGCTTGCTTCCTCTGAAATTCAGATTCTCATCTGGGTCCCCAAAATAATTATACACATCACAAGAGGCTATAGTAAGAATAGAAGGAGAAAATACTAGCAGTGTCCCAGTATTGGAGTGGACCCTTAATAAATAACACTTTATTTTTTTGCAAGGAGTAAAAGAACCATGACTCAGTGTTTGATTGTGGTGGACAGTGATTGCTGGATGCGTTAGGAATCTATGAAGACAGGAGCAGAGCATTCAAACTCTCTTATCATCTGTGAAGTATGCCCACCCTTTGTCCCCTCCTTTTCTCTGTGGAGAGCATGCTCATGATGGCAGAGTTGATATATTCTCACTCCAGTTAACATTATTGCATTTTAACCAGGATGTATAATGGTAGCTATGGTTTTTCCAGTAGTCATGTATGGATGTGAGAGTTGGACTACAAAGAAAGCTGAGCACCAAAGAATTGATGCTTTTGAACTGTGGTGTTGGAGAAGACTCTTGAGAGTCCCTTGGACTGCAGGGAGATCCAACCAGTCCATCCTAATGGAGATCAGTCCCGAGTGTTCATTGGAAAGACTGATGTTGAAGCTGAAACTCCAATACTTTGGCCACTTGATGTGAAGAACCGACTCATTTGAAAAGACCCTGATGCTGGGAAAGATTGATGATGGGAGGAGAAGGGGATGACAGAGGATGAGATGGTTGGATGGCATTACTGACACGATGCACATGAGCTTGAGTAGGCTTCAGGAGTTGGTGATGGACAGGGAAGCCTGGTGTGCTGCAGTCGTCGGGGTCGCAAAGAGTTGGGCACGACTGAGCAACTGAACTGAACTGATGATGGTAGCTATTGCCAGGACTGGAGAAGAATATTGGGGAAGGTAGAGGACAGAACCTTGGGACAAAAAGAACCAAATTTGTTGCATATAAGTCTGTGGATTGCAAACTTTCTTGTGCATCAGGACCATCTGGATTCAGTAAGTATGAGTAGACTCTTCCCCAGTGATGAAAATGGCAACCAAAACTTGAAAATTAACTTTCAAACTGATTTTCAGTGAGTAAGTCTCAAATATAGTTGTCCATTGGAGTCATCTGTAAAGCTTAAAATATTTAAACCCAGGCCTTACTTGGAGAGATAACTCCTGTTGGCTGGAGTGAAACCTGGGTATAGATGTTTTTTAAGTTCCCCAGGAGATTCTAATATTCAGCCAAAGTTGAAAATCATCTGTGGGTGTTTTTTTGCACCCAACAAGGCTGAGATGAATGATCGGTGAGGATGAAGAAATACAATCCTCCCAAATAGCTGGACCCACCTGTCAAAGCCAAACTCCCTTTTGAAAGAATTCCACCTCTCTGTTGTAAGTGGCATATTTATGGCCATATCCTCTGTTCATTGCCAGGCCTGAGACATAGACATGAGTGCTATGGAATAGCTGTTATGCTTCCCTACAGGTGGGTAAAATGATTCTGAAATATAATTTTCAGAGCACAAGAAGGCAGAATGCATTATATAGGCATAAATTAGTACTAGTCATAATAATAATGAGGTTTCAGAAAGCACTTACTAAAAATGGTCTGACTTTCAAAAAGGCCAAAATAGTTTAATTTAAGGGTATATTACCACTCTTGTGTCAAGATCTGTTCGTGTGGTTTCTATTGGTGATAATTTTAGTTGAGAACTCTTATTCAGTAGGCGTGGTAATCAAATACTACATTTAAAGGGTGACTTAATAGTGGCCCACATGTCAGTTGGGCAACATTCTACTTCCAAGGGTTATTCACCCATATTTCAAAGTTAAAAAACGAAAATCAAGTCATTTCAGACTTTTCTAAATCCAAATCAAGGATGTTTGTCCTTGTTCTTCCTTCTTCTGAAATTTCCAAGGGAGCAAGACAGAAGAATGACGTTTTGTTGTTTTTATTTTTTTTAAGTTGAATGTCCTCTGTAAATGGGGCTCATTAGAACACAAGAAACAAATGCTCAAGGTAGCTTAAGTGCTGTGGGTGAGGTGGGGGCAGAACCTCAGGTATTTTTGTGATAATAGAGCAAGAATCTCAGTTGGGTAGCCTGGTCTCAAAAAACAAGAATAAAAACAGAAAGGTGAACAAGCAGGGGTCAGAAGAGAAGGCGTAATGAAGCTGGCTCTGATGAGCCAAGCTTATTTGGGGACTGGATAGTTACTTAGTACGCAGTACTGTTCTGCAAGTTGTGTAATCTCTTCAGGTCGAATTCAGTCTGTGGTCATGTTCTTGGAAATCTCTTGGAAGAAGAGGCTCCTTACACCACCTTCAGCAAAGGGGCTCTAAGGGCACTGTCTATCCTAGATCTGTATGTGGACTGGGAGAGAAATGCCAGCTCAAAGTGAACCTACCTAGGAGTCAGCTTCACTGACTTGTTCTCTTTCCTGTGAATATCTGCTTTTCCTTCATGTCTATTCTATTCTCCTCTCATTACAGACTTGCCAACCCATTTGAAAATAAACTGGTCTGACTGGTTTGGCTACACTGGTTACAGGGTTGAGACATTCACACCAGTGATTTCATGGATTACCTGCTAGCCTGCAGATGGGTTCCTTGGTCTAATTCTATGGCTCTCTTTGAACAAAGACCACCAGCCCTGCATTCTGAAGCTGGAAGCTGTGGATGAGGCAGAATCATCTAAAAAGGGAAGTTGGATCTAGCAGGTACCATCTTGACATATCCTTAAAACTCTTAATACTCTTTTACTAATCCTGCTACTGTTAACCATGATCACTACATCCTGTCTATGCTTTCAGCTTCTCATTACACGTGAACTTACTGTCTGCCTTCTTTTTCTGTAAGTCTTTCATATTTTTTTTAGTCAACTGACTTCTTAATATTTGCAGTTGAAACTCTTGACAAAGAGGTTGAGTATGTAATTATTGATCCTATTTGGAAAAAGTCTCTTTAAGGTCACCTCTTAGGCTACTGGGCTTCCATGGTGGCTCAGGTGGTAAAAGCATCTGCCTACAATGCGGGAGACCTGGGTTCAATCCCTGGGTCAGGAAAATGCCATGGAGAAGGAAATGGCAACCCATTCCAATACTCTTGCCTGAAAAATCCCATGGACGGAGGAGCCTAGTATGCTATAATCCATGGGGTCGCAAAGAGTTGGACACGACTGAGTGACTTCACTTTCTTTCTTAGGTTACTAGTCAACCAATCAATTTGCCCTTTTGGGTCAGGTACTCTTCCTTGATCTGGTCAGTTGCATCCAATGCAGGATGGGGTGTCACATGATCACCCATATGTATCTTAAGATTTCTTCACTTACCTGGCACCACGTAGAAGGAACACTCAGAAGAGAACTATAATAACCAGTGTTCTTATTTATGGACAAAAATGTCCACTTAATTTAAGGTTGAAAAATGTTATAGTCAAAGGTACTAGACAACTTACAAAATCTCAAGTAGAATCAGAAAACCAGGGTTAGATGATTCACACTCAGGAACAGAGCAACCTGGAAAAATGTCCAATCACTGAGGACTGGTCTGTAGAAAGACCATTGCTGACAACTGCTCAGCACCAAAGCCATTTGGTAGTAACCCCAGAAATTCCACCCTGGCTTCCCTAAAGAACCAGGTGCCTCTGTCACTGAATTTACCTGGTGATCAAGTCTCACCTCTGGTGTTGCTGACTCATGGAGTTCATCTCCACTTGCAAGTCTCACAAGAGGGCATCAATTCAGCAGAAGTCAGATCATGTGTAAAGTCCGAGATACAGAGGATTTGTGGAATTGTTAAGTTTTAGTTTTCCAAACCTCTGTGATTTAAGAATCAAATGAGGTCACTGTTCAGAATGGGTGCTGAAAAAGCCAAAATACAGAGTCCTCCACAGTAGAATTCTGAGTGTCAACATTCCAATGTCTATCATTCAGTTTACAGAGATCACTATAAAGAATATCTTATTGGGCAAGCAGTTGTCCTTATTTGGGTAATGATCAGGGAAGTACTCTCTTTCCTTTTAAAAATGTAGGCTCTCCCCACTAGCCAACCCACACTTCCTTATTCACTCATACGTTTTTTAATGCCTTTGTTGAAATCGTTCCTCCATCCTTGGGGAACGCTTCTATTCCTCACCACAACTATGTGTGCAACCCCAAATTCCAAGAACCAGCGTATACCTCACTTCCCTAAGCAATATGATCATATTGTGATCACCCCTTCAATCCAAAACCTCTCAGTCTTCCCTTTCAGTGAGTGATACTGATTTACAAGAATTTACTGTTTTTCATGTACATAGTACATTGTTCTTA
This sequence comes from Moschus berezovskii, assembly GCF_049115385.1. Classification (NCBI taxonomy): domain Eukaryota; kingdom Metazoa; phylum Chordata; class Mammalia; order Artiodactyla; family Moschidae; genus Moschus; species Moschus berezovskii. The sequence continues at coordinate 61,768,823 of NC_142463.1, forward strand.
CAACCCTACTCTCACAATGGAGTGACATGTAGAACTCATACAGTCGATATTTATCAAATAAATACTGATGATTTCAAACACAAATAAGAGGAAGAAGAAAATTCCTTTTTAGAGCTAACAGGAGACTAGAACATTTCAATTTGCCTGGAATCAAATTTATTCAATCCACATTAAAATCTTTCATATGTCTTAGAAACTTAGGAAAACACAAATTCAAGACAATTAACAGATACACAGTAAAGTAGCCTGCCTTTTCAGAGGTTCCTGACATCATCCAGGAAATTGGGAAAGGGGATTGAATGAGGATGAGAAAGGGATGTGGGGAAGGGAACAGGATAGTGACATTCATGAGTCTGGGTAGATTTGGAAAGTGGTCCCATTCGTGATAATACAACTGAGTCCTTAAACATGACAGTACACCTGAGAAATGTCAGTATGCTGAACTCTTTTGTCAGACTCTTTCCAGGATTCAATACTGCAGAAGAAGAAAAAAAAAAAAAAATATATATATATATATATATACATACATGTATGGAGGAACAAAGTGGGTCAATTCAACAAAGTAAAGACAACGAGTCTACCTGCAATGCCGGAGACCTGAGTTCGATCCCTGGGTTGGGAAGATCCCCTGGAGGAGGGCATGGCAACCCACTCCAGTATTCTTGAGAGTATCCAGGAGAATCCCCATGAACAGAGAAGCCTGGCAGGCTATAGTCCATGGGATTGCAGAGTCAGACATGACTGAGCGACTAAGTTCAGCACAGCAAAAGGACAATGAGAGGGGCTTCCCTGGTGGCTCAATGTTAAAGAATCTGCCTGCAATGCAGGAAACCCAGGTTCTACCTCTGGGTTGGGAAGATCCCCTGGAGAAGGGAATATCTACCCACTCCAGTGTTCTTGCCTGGAAAATTCCATGGAAAGAGGAGCCTGGAGGGCTACAGTCCATAGGGTTGCAAAGAGTCAGACATGACTGAGTGACTAACACACACGACGATGAGAACATGGACAGTAGCATCTATTAATATATTCTGTCCACAGCACCTAGCATTGAGACATATACCAGCAGATTAGTGCATATTGATTAGGTCATACACATAAAATGTGTTCTTTTTGTTCAGCAAGTGGAAAATGTTCTCCATAAACTAGGCTGAGCAGTAGAAAGTCATCCAATATGATCTGTTCATGCCTCCCTCATGCATATGCATCCTCACTAAACTCTTCCTGCTGTCACTGCTAAACCAGGCGCCCCACTCCCACTCCACCTTCTCCAAGCCAGGCGCACCTGCTACCCCAGGCACTCACTACGTCTTGCTGCGTAATGCCATTGTCAACCTCCCTGCCTGGCGTGCCATGCCATTCTCCTTCACTGGAGGAAGGAATGTTTAATTATTTTTAATCAGTGGACATGGCATCTTGCTAGACAGTGACACTTGGGGGATCCAACACCATCTGCCTTCCACCAGGCGCCAGCTGCTCTGGTGGATGTCAGCAGAACACCTTAGGACATGGCCTTCCGCTGCCAGGCGCCCGCGAGCGGCTGCCACTCGGCATGGTCTCCACCGGAGAGGCTGCCACTTGGGCTCATTCCCTGTCATGGTTCGCCTGTCACCCCTGCCACCCTCCCAGGGAGGCACTCCGCAGCCCCAGCTCCCAGAACATTTCCCAAGCAACCGGGGCGCCTGCCAGTAATCACAGGGTGTCCAAATATAAATGTCACCTTAACCCAATGGCCACGGAGCCTTCCATCACCATTAGTCAACCTAATGGATCTGCTGACTTCAGTTCCGCCGAGAACCGCTACTGACTTCGCAGCAGGCCAGCCCCTGGCGAGCAAGGGTCAGCCGGCTGCCTTGAGAACAGTGGGAACGAAGGGAGTCATCACGGAGCTGTCCAGGGTGAGCCATGCCCTCGCCAACGGCGCTCCCGATGGTCTGCGCTCTTCAAGCTCCTGTCACAGACCTGTCCCTTCCACCACCTCCCCAAGACAGCTTCCGCAGCTCTCACTGCGGCGCCAGCGCTTTCACTCCTGCACCGCACGCTTCGTCGTCGGCCGCAGATGCTGCAGCAGCCCCAGCGCGGCCTCTATCGGGAGCGCAGGCCACCTCCTACCGAAAAAGCCGGCTCCGCTCGCTGCTTAATTCCTCCACTGCGAACCGCAGCACCGGGTCCTTTTCACCCCTACCCCTACCTACGAAGTGTTAAGGAGCCAAAAGTCACGGCTCCAACCTCGGTCTTATTTTCATGCAAAGTGAAAGAGCGCAGCCGCCGGGTACTTACTGAAGGGGAGATAAAAGCCCCAGCTGTGCCTTCTCCCGGAGTCAGTTTCACCTCCAGCAGGAAAGCAAACTGTTCTGGTACCTGGGGGACATGACGGAGCCTCACACTTTCATCCAGAGAGGGACAAAGGGGAGATCAGGTGCTGCACCTGCCAGAACGAGGGACGTGTGAAATGTGATTAACCCGGGAAGGGGCCAGACAGAGCCCGGCTAGGGCCGATCCTGTCCCTGGGTGTTTCCCAGGGTCAGAAACAGGAGGAAGAGTAAACAAAAGCATCAAATAAATATTTTTCCATTTAACCCATGTGTTAATACAGATTTTCACAACCTCGACAGCACTGACTAAATCGATAGCGCAGCATCAGCCTAAATAATGAAGGAAGTGGTGTACATCTGGTGAATTCCCTACTTTTGTGAAAAGACAGGAGGCTTGTGGGAGCCAGGTGGGGAATGGACGTGAGAAGGGGAAGAGGTTCCAGAAGGAGCAAGCTAGTCACACTGTACCCGCTGTCCATCCACGCAGGGGAAACTTTCCCGGGCTCATCAGATAAACTTGCCTAATGTTATTTCTCAGGCTAAATACAAACCACTGGTGCCTGTAGAATTAAAGTCATCAATAGCTGAGCTTGCCTGCATTTACAGGAAGACACAAATAAAATCCCTACTGATATGCCTGTCAGAGTAGGAAGTTTTCTGTCCCTTTGCAGACAGACTCTCTGTAAGAGCTCTGTGTGGTAAATAGAGCTGCAAGTACATTTGTGTCTTTGTCTAAATAAGTAATGCCAAATTCATTTTCAAACAGTGTGCTTTGGGCTGCATTCATTACTGTTAGGGTTTTGTTTCCAACCCAGCCCCCCTGCTTGGACAACTTGTCTCTGGTTAGAGGATAGATGCTGAAAACAGACACTGTTTGAAATTGACTGCAGATGTATTAAATAATCACAAGAGAAATTCCAGTAAAAATAGAGTCAATTATCAAAAGATTAACACTTTCCTTTGTTCTGTTTGGAAAAAAAGGAAAACAAGGAGGGGAAGCAATTTTCAAGACAGGCACTGATGCTTTAAAAGGATTCTTCATAGGTGAATTATTTAATCCTTTGTGACTAAGGAAATCTTTATGTGCACTGCGGGAGGGGGGAGTGAAAGGGAAAAAAATATACAATATTGAAAAGTAAAAATACAATATGTGGCACACTGAGAACATGTAAGTTAGAAGGCCTGTCGGGTGGTTGATACCTGAATCAATCTTGATTACTCTCCTATAGGAAGAATCTGCAGATATTTTCTCAAATATCCCTAAAGGATTAACATAATCAGCTATCAAGTGCCACTGCAGCTACTTCACAAAAATGCAGTTAAGGCGGCACTTATCTGGCAGTGGGAAACTCTGAGAGAAGGCACTTCATATATTAAGGTTTTAAATAGTATTTTTAGGGCCCTCTTGACTAAGCAAGAGCTGCTCTGGAGGTCGGAAGGGGTCTAGTATCTGCCCGTGATGTTCAGTGTGCTGTGGGGGAGAAGGATATGTGTCTGAGCAGATCGAGTGTTGAGGGATAAGGAGAAATTTGCCTCCAAGGAAGTTCCCTGGAGGGAGGAGTGGTTGACATGAACAGAGTCAGGCTTCCAGAAAAGCCAGCTCAAACAGGATTACCTTAGTTAGCAGACAGCTAAGAAAGTGGTTAATATTGACCTTCAAAATCAAGTGCCTGTGTCTCCCTGGGAAGCTTCCCCATGCAAGCTAAGCCTGATTTCTCTTGATCAATAACCCTCTCTTTCTGTATGACTCAACTCCAGCCACAGAGACTCTAAGAGGCCTTTGCACTAGGCAGAGCTCTCTCACGCAGGGGAATCAATTGATTTGACTTAGAAGCACAGGCTGAAAGGGCCAATTCGCACAAGAAGGGTCTCTTGGATGTGCTGATGGTCCACAAGTGTGGCAGAAAAAGAACAGTCAGAGGGTCTTGGCTAAGCTGGGTTGGTCTGAAGTAGAGAGAAGCATGCCCTCAGGAGCAGAGGTTTACACTTGAACTACTTTCAAAGTTTGCCTACCTTCACCTACTCTTTTTCGTTCTACTCATTTTATGAGCAATATATATTCTGAGTGATCATCATACATATTCTGTAATTTTTCACTGAGAAAAATAGCTTTTGCATTTCATACAGCTTCTAATTCCAAAATTAGTTCAACATCTCGTAGTGAATATAGAAATATATACCCCGTTCGGAAACATACTTAGGGCTGCTATTGATTTATGCTATATCATGATTTTAGTCTTATGGGATAATCACCTTGTCAAGGCTATATTTATTGTTGTGGCTATTAAATCACATTAATTCCTCGGCAATTACACAGAAGTAAAGCATCCGCAAACTGCAGCAGTGACAGAATTCAGTTTTCATCCCTAAATAAACTCAATACAAAGATAGCCATGTCCTACTTTTTCAATGGCATTCCAACATTTTTTTTTTTCTTTTTGCATATCTTACAGGAGCATTGAACTTGGAGTGCAGCCAGAGCTCTGCCATAGATTTGAACTCTGGTGGAAAAGCCCCTTGAGGGAGGAGCAGCGCGTTGGAGACAAGTGCTAATGGCAGCCTAGCACAGAAGCAAATTGCCCATCAAATGGGACAACTTAGTGTCGCAGAGCATTTGCAGGGGAAAAAAAGGAGAAAGCAGAAATCATATAATACTGGCTGCCCTTGATTTAGGTTGCTTTCAGTAAACTAGTGTGGGAATGTGATTCTCTCCAGTGCTCAGGGAGTTTGTAACAACACTGTCCAGACCCAGCTTGCCTTAAAACTCCTGTGGGTTTTAGCACTATGAAAGTGAGAAAATGAGAGCTATGCAGTGAAGGGGTTTCTTTCACTGGGATGTGAGTTGACAGGATCCTTTGGAAGATATGCACAAAGTTCACACCACATTCACACTGGATGCAAAAGTTGACCTCAAGACAGGGGACCAGGTGGCCCTGCAGAGCCTGCACATGACTGGTACCTGGATCAGGCACCCCTGAGGGAGAAAATGCTTCCCCTGCTAACCCTCAGGGCCCCTCATTCTATTATATTTACAAAGGCAACATTACCTGCTGCTGCTACTGCTGCTAAGTCACTTCCGACTCTGTGCGACCCCATAGACGGCAGCCTACCAGGCTCCCCTGTCCCTGGAATTCTCCAGGCAAGAACACTGGAGTGTGTTGCCATTTCCTTCTCCAATGTGTGAAAGTTAAAAGTGAAAGTGAAGTTGCTCAGTCATGTCCGACTCATAGCGATCCCATGGACTGCAGCCTACCAGGCTCCTCCATCCATGGGATTTTCTAGGCAAGAGTACTGGATTGGCTTGCCATTGCCTTCTCCGAACATTACCTAGTACCTAAGAATTCTGCCTCTAACAGGAAATATCTGGCTTGAAGGTTGCCAACTCAGATCACTTGAAAGGACTCAGCTTGCTTTGTATTTTTAATAAAGTTTTCAGATAGGATTTCATCTAAACTGGCTCATCATCCTTCTGCTTTACATATTGATTTTGTCATTAATTTGGGACAGGCTTTAGCTTGATTGAAGCCCACATAACCAAAAGACTTGTTTATATGCCTCTGATGTTCTTCATTTTTATGAATGCTAAACACCTTTCACCTATAACCTGTATCTTAGCTGAAGTTGCCAAGCCAACAATAAGGAAAGAATGATGGGGAACAGGTGTGGTGCACGAGGGTTGCTCTGGACTCTAATTAGTATTGGTTCATTTTAGTCCAGTGAACTGAATCACGCTTAACAATGCGCTAAACTTTGACTCCAGAAGAAATGACAATATGCTGTGCTTAGTCACTCACTTGTGTCTGACTCTTTGAGACCTCATTGACTATAGGCCGGCAGGCTCCTCTGTCCATGGGATTCTCCAGGCAGGAATACTGGAGCTTGTTGCCATGCCCTCCTCCAGGAGATCTTCCCAACCCAGGGATCAAACCCAGGTCTCCAGCATTGCAGGCAGATTATTTACTGTCTGAGCCACCAGGGAAACCCAAGAATACTGGAGTGGGTAGCCTATCCCTTCTCCAAGGGATCTTCTGACCCAGGAATTGAAACAGGGTCTCCTCCATTGCGGGCAGATTCTTTACCAGCTGAGCTACCAGGGAAACCCCAGAAATGACAATAAGTAAGTTTTAAAATGTAGATTCTGATAATGTAAAACATAGTAAAATAGTCTCAGAAATCTGGGGGAGGGGAGCCCTCGCTGGACCATCATGGGTTTTGTTAAAGAGAAAATGAATAACTACTTACCTCATGTAGCCAGATCCTAATATAATTGGTTCCTACATTTTTCTTTTCTTTTCTATTGTTTTGAAAAGAAGCATGGAACACCTGAACTGTAGGATGCATGCTTTTGCTCTGCCTTCTATAACACTGAAAGATGTCACAGAACTATTTTTATTTGTCACAGAACCCACAGAATGGGTTTGTATTTCCTTAAGTGGATCTACCTTGATGGTAAGTGCTTTTCCTTCAACACCACCTGACATACCCACACCACACTCACCACCCCGCTACTCTGCTACACCCAGACGTTTCTCCTAAGTCAACTTTCCTTTTCCACATCTCACCTCTTTGGACTTTTATTATGCATATTTTTCAGGGTGCCCTAAATCCAAGGGCCTTTCTTCCCTCCTTGATGTTATGATAGATATATCACTGAACTGTCTTACTAGAAAGATGCTAAAACAGACTTCCCCACCAATGTGCCTCATAGAGTCAATGTAGCTGTTTATACTTATTATTCTCACCTATGTCATCATGTTAGAGGAATAGCTCTGAGCCAGTCTCCCCAAATGTTATACTGTTCCTCATGTTCTCCAAAACTTCTTTCAAATCACTGACCTTAGAGACGGTGGGTAGGGTTTGTCAGTTTCCTTTCTCTGCCTCCCCCATCTGCCTCTGTCTCTGGAATCTGACCCTTGTCGCTTTCCCCCTAACCTCTCTTTGTCCTGCTCTCTTGGGGGTGATGTGGTCCTTCCTCTGCTTAATAACTTCCTCCCCACTTCGGCAGAAAGCAGATTGTAACGCACTGCTCTGGCATGCCATGTCTCTTATTCCTTCTCTCACCTACTTTTACATTTTTCCCACCTGTTTTTCTTGGTACTCAAGTTTTCCAGGAATTCCATGAAACTTTTCCTCAAGCTGTTCGAGCATGTATTCCTTCAGCCTGCCAAAAGACCCTCTCTAGGTGGGTTTTCCTCAAATCTCCAAGTACTTTTGCTAAACGAAACTGCTGAACAGCAGCTAATTTATCACTCTGTTATCACTATATTAGGGCAGGAGAGAGCCATAGCTAGAATGAATTATGGATCGTGCCGGTGTCCCATGCATCCTGTACGTCAAGGTAAGCAAATGCTGCCTTGTGTTAACTGTCAGCCTCTGAAACAGCTGACATTTGTTATTTTAATTAATAGTTTACTTTGCTGAAATAAGCTTCTGTGAGAAGCTATGACTTTTTATTAAATCTTCACTGCAGCATTGTTTTCCCCCAGATTGGGAGACAAAAGCTAATTTTCAAAACTGCTTTACCCTGCAAGGTCATAGCCAACAGCTTGTGGGCACATGTCAGAGAAACATCTGCTTCTGCACCACAGATAGAAGGAAAATTTGCTTTATTTTAAAATTTAAATTTACTTTTACTTGGAGGAAAATGATGAGTCAGTCATTAAAGAGCGATTAAGTGATGTTGATTAGGAAAGACTTTTTTAACCAGTCATTTTGTCTCACAACTGACGCTGAAATTTCTCCAACCTCAGCATTCCGCTTAGATGTTGCGGGGAACTGTGGTCACTGGCACATCTGTATCTGGACCAACTTGTCTTTTCATTAATGCAAATCATTATTATGTAATTACTCAGCCTGCAATGTAGAGATCATTGATTTCTTTTGCCCAGTAGCAATATTTTTAAGTCGCTGATGACAAAGAGAACTTGCAGGACAATCCAAACTGTACAAATTAGCTCCAGTTCAAGAAAGGCAAACTGACTTAAAAGATTACAACACTAACGTAGTGCTGAGATTTTCTCTTTGCTTGGAATAAATTAACCAAGGGAGGTTGATTCCTTCATGTTGTATTAAGGAGCTTTGAAAACGCCTTTTGTTCATCAGATCTCAAAGACAAGAACACTTTAGTGTTCCCTCCCCAGATTGGCTTGTGTTCTGCCCTTCAATCCTTAGGTCACATAAAAGCAGTAGTGATGACCTTGGGAAAAGGAGTCCCAGGTCCTAGACTGATAGCTGTTTTTTATTCCCTGTGGGATTCTAAGGTCTCGGGTCACTTAGAGCCTTTTTCAGAGGCTTCCTAGGTAGCACAATGGTAAAGAATCTGACCTGCCAATGCAGGAGACACTAAAGACCTGGGTTCAATCCCTAGATCAGGAAGATTCTCTGGAGTATGAAATGGTACCCCATGCCAGCAAGATGCCCAGAGGGAAAGCCCCAAGAGGACTCAGGGAGAAGGCGGTCATCTGTAATCCAAGGAAAGAGGCCTCAGGAGAAGCCAAATCTGCCGACACCTTGACCTGTCCTTCCAGCCACCAGAACTGTGAGGGAACAAATATCTGTTGCAAGGCTTTCCACTTGCTTTATGGCAGCCTGAGCAGCCCAACAGAGAGACTGGCAGAAGAGAGGCAGAGAAGGACTCCTTCTTCCCTTGCTTGCTCTTCCCATCAGTGTCACCCTAGCAGGGCACCACCACCCCACAGCAGGTTTCTCCCAGGCTCCAGCCCTTTCGCTGGAGCCCCCAGGACCAGCTGCCTCGTGGCTCGGGATAGCTCCCTGTCCTGAAGATTTGAGTTTCACCTGCCCAGGGCCCCTCTTCCAAACTTCTAGTTTCTGGTAACTCCAACCCCTTTCTTCCCTGTGTTCTACCAGCCTCAGGAGTGGTAGGTTTTCCTGCAGTGACCATCTTTGTTTGCTTCTTCCATCCTTCATCCTTCAACAGGTCTGCCAGCTCCCACCCCTTGCCCCAGCATAAATCAGCACTGATCTGGCTAGATGGTCTAAAGCTAGAGATGCTGAAACAAGGACGCTGAGCGAAGATATTTGCTATGAGAAGGTCTGCAGGCATCTTCTGTTGCTACTGTAATACCACAGATTTGGTGGTTCAAAACAATGCAAATCAATTATCTTACAGCCCGTAAAACTGAAATCAGACCCAGGTCTCCGGGCTAAAATCAAGATGTGAGCAGGCTGTGTCCTTTCTCGAGGCTCTAGGGGAGAATTTCTTTCCTCACCATTTCCATCTTCTAGAGGTTGATTCCTTCCTCCATCTTCAAAGCCAGCAAAGTCACATCTCTCCCACCTGCTGCCTTTTCTCTGGTTCTGTACAGTCTGTAAATGTTCTGTTTGTCATGCCTTACATGATCAGAATGAGTCCTCCTATATAATCTGTGATAGTTTCATCTCAAGGTCCTTAACCTTAATTATATTTGCAAAGCCCTTTGCCACATTAAGGGACTGGCTCAGACGGTAAAGAATCTACCTGCAATGCAGGATTCTCAGGTTTGATCCCTGGGTCGGGAAGATCCCCTGAAGAGAATGGCTACCCACTCCAGTATTGTTGCCTGGAGAACCGCATAGACAGAGGAGCCTGGGAGGCTATAGTCCATGGGGTCGCAAAGAGTCAGACACAACTGAGCAACTAACAGTAGCTAACTTGCCACATAAGGTAATATAGTCACAGGTTCCTAATATTAGGGTGTGCATATCTTTGCAGGCCACTCTTCTGTCTTACTAGGGTCTTTCTAGCTTCTATCTAATCTCCTTCTTTCTTTTAGACATAACTCCCACAACTGAAAGTTTGAACACTTAGAAGCCTGTCTATGTGCTATGAGGGGTCAGGGGAAACACCAGTTCCTGTGATCTGGTTCCTATTTGTGATAATAATGGTGTGGTGATTTTATGCCAGTTGAGGTGCTTCCACTGGACCTCAGTTTTCTTACTTAAAAAATGGAAAGATTGATCCTAAAGATACCAGCTGGCTCTAAAATATTAGAATTTCAAGGAAAGAGTATGAGAGACAGACACTGTCATGACCCTAAGAAAGAGGAGTTTAGAAAACAAAGTTGGCTGGCGAGTAGCAGACACTGACGTGAGGGGTATGGATGTCAGTAATTTCTTGCCCCCGCTCCACTGGAGGCACTGACCAAGGGCTTTCCACTCAAGCTTTCTCCCTTCTGCTCTGACTGGCTTCTGAGCAAAGGTGACCCACTGCCCATCCAGTTCTTGCAGTGGAAAGACAGAGGCCCCTTCTCCTGCAAGGCTGTGTTTGTATTTGTCAGCAACTACAGGAAGGCTTCTAAGACTGAAATCCTCTTCTTGGGCTCAGGAGTTAAATTGAAGCACCTCCTCAGAGGCCACTCTTACAAAGTAAGGACTCAGAACAGGGGACAGAGGGACAGAGTGGCGGGTCCAGGAGTCAGCTAGTCAGCCTTTATTTTTTTTTGAAATAACAGTGAAAATATAACTAATTCCATGAAAGATTTTTGGAGTCATTCCAAAACTCAATACCACTCCCTCTTTACTTATGAAATTAAGTGCTTTCTCTAAATGTTATGCCAAGTATACTTTTATCTCTGGACTTTTGAAGAACTGTTTGGCCTTGAAACTTGGTGAGGGCATTTCAAAGCCCATGATGTTGGATTTCCTGGGGGAAGGCAAAGCCTTACCACTTGGGAGTTGTTCACACCGGGGCTTTTTCGTCACCAAAAGGTAGCTAGATGCAAGGATCTTTGCAGTTTATGTCTCAGTATCCCTCGAGTGTGTATGGATGTGGAAGACGTTAAGTACTGGAAGAAAAAGAAAAACATGCTTTTCTCCCTGAACTATGGTAGGTTTTGCACATATTTCCATTTTTTTTTTCGTAGGGATTTGTATTTTTTAGTGTCAGGTTTCATTTCGGAAGGCATTGGGGCTGGCTCTGTGATGATTTATTTGTGTGGAAGAGGGAGGTTATTGGTTTTTCCTCATTGATATGTAGGGCCCCTTGCAGAGAAATATTTTTAGAAACATTTTTATTTCTCTTCATATTTTTTCCAGTTATGGTGCATTTGCTTCCTTTGGGGGTCGGCTGCCTATATCCCTTTGGTGTGCAAAGTGAGAAAAGAAATATTTAAACCATAGAAAGCTTTGTAAATCCCTGTCACAACATCGTGTTTGTAGGTGTTATCTGATGGGTTCTGGAGGGGTCCGGGGCTTCTCTGTGAGGCAGTGCAGCTTCTGTGGACAGTGAGGCTGACCTGTGAGGCTGGAGAACACACTCCTGTTCTCTTGTACCCGTACACGTTCATGGATGAGCCACACTGTTGACAGGTCTGATTTCCTTTCTGCCACAGTCAGCTCTATTATCCTGCCTCAGGCTTGAACCTGCAGCAGATAAATCTTGTATTTGCTCTGCCTGAGGCCTTAACCTGCTGCTCTTCCCTTCATCCTTTATTTGTTCCTTCCTCGTGCCACCTGTTTGTCTCATCTGGGACTGTAAGAAGGAGTTCCTCCACCTCCTTATCCCCCCCTCCTCGTATAAAAAAAAAGATCCCAGGTGGCTGCCTCTCACCTTGTGTGTGCTTGAATCTGCCCCAGCAGCTGTCGAGACGAGTTTTCTTCAGACACATGAATTCCAAAGCTGATTTCCATTTGTTCTGAGAGAACAAACCTGGCTGCAAGACGTCAAAAGGCACTAGAGTACTCCGTACACACTTAAAAGAAAAATTAGCAGACAGAAACGGTGATGTGTCCAACACCAATGACACTAAAAGACAAAGGCCCTGGTAAAAATCTCCTTTTAAGCAGAGACTTGAAGAAGAACTCATATCGAGGCCAACAAACACCATCCTGCCACTCAGAATACTTTCTCAAAGTAGAGCCCACATCTCTTGCTATAGGATTGTGTCATACAATCTGGTAGCCACTTGCCATGTGAAGCTATGAAGCACTTGAAATGTAGCTGGTCCAAGCTGAGCTGTGCTGTAATCACAAAACTCATGCCAGATTGTGAAGTCTATGTATGGAAAGAGATGGATGCGAACTATCTCACTGATTTTTTTTTATATTTGATTACATGTGAAATGAAAATATTTGATTCTGTTGGGTTAAATAGAATGTGCTTCTTAAAATTAATTACATTTTTCAGTGCAGCAAATAGAGACTTAAAATTACATGGTCCCTATTCGGTTTCTATTGGGTACTGCTCTTCTAGAACTTGGTTGAGGAATGACACTTGAGATTTTTGTTTTTCTGACACTCTGGAAAGAAATTTTAAAACGCCAAAACTAAAGTGTATTCTTATTATTTAGTTTCTCTTTAAGACGTGACATGGAAATAGTTTTTGTAAAATTTAGATATATTATTTTTCATGAACTTAGCCTCTGTAAATAAGGTTGCTTTCCATTTTTATACACTGGCTTTTTCTGAATCAAATATTTTGTTTTTTCCCTTCATACACTGCCTATTTATCCGATGAGCTCAGTCTGTTTTGAAATGAGTTTAACATTTATGAGTTGCTCCCAGCGTGTATAAGAACTTATAAAATAGTGTCCTTCCTGCCCTTGAGGAGAATATACTCCTAATGAAAAAAATAAAAAAACTGGCAAAGTCAAACTCATTTATAGAACTTTAACAGACCAAGTTTTAAGTGTTAAAAGGGAGCAAGGAGTGTGGTATAGATTACATTTTCATCATGTTTTATATGCTTTTTGAGAGTGATTTTTGTAACAAAATTTAACTGAAAGGAATACAATGGCTTCATTGCTGTGTGATGAAACCCCACTGGCACAAATCACAGATTTGTGAGCTCCCATAAGATATTCTCCAGGATTTGAAAAATATTAATAGTGGGCATTTATTAAGTACTTAATATATTACCAGGTACTAGTAAATGCTTTACATTTGAGATCTCATATAATATTGACAAGAATTCTTTGAAGCAGAAACAAAATTAACGCTCATGCTACAGATGGGGAAACTGAGGCATGGTTAAATTATACAAGGTCACACAGGTAATGAACACGAAGAAAAGATTAACCAACACAGGCATGCTGGCTGCTAAGGCTGGCTTTGAACTCTGGGCTGCACTGTCATTGCTATGACATAGATAATTCATAGTGATAACTCCATTCTGGTTTTATCTGCTACACTTCAAAGGCCACCTTGAAACTGAGGGACTATCTCTCTAAGTTTTGCTTTCATCTTGATTTTATCCCACCACACTTTTAACCAGGTATTAATAAGTGACAAAACTATGTGCCTTAGTTTCACCTTATTTTTCTTTGCATTGATACTAACTGACCCTAAAATAACTAAAACACACGATACCAGGGTACAAAGATGTGACCTACATAATCCATCAAGTATCTAGCATTTTCTGAAAATTTTCTGAAAGTACTTTCTTTGCAACTTTTCGTGAACACAGGGCAAATTTTACCCTTGTTCATGGATTTCTATAGAGAACCCATTTGCATATCTGAAGAAGGAATGTGGCTTTTAATGATCTTAATGGAAACTAGAAATATATCATTTTCCTGATAAGTTGTCATTTTGGATGTTCATCTTTCTGGCACCAGAATACAAGCATGTAAATCTATGAACTGCCGCCTGTCATTAACGAAACTGATGTGACATTCCCCGCTTTTGCAGCCTGTTCCCACACCTGATTTTTGTACTACATGCTGATTTGAGCTCATTTTTTCCTCTCTGGATTTTTTTTTATCTTAAAAGCTGATTTTCAACGTTAGCCCATAATAATTCATGTACCTCTCAATACAAAAGCACATTATTTACAGATTACACTCTCTAGTTGATCCAAGGATTCTTTCCAAACAAGCTTTTGAACTACCTTGTGAAATCTTCAGCAATATTCCTGGAACCTTCTGACATTATGCTTAATTAAGGTTTACATATTAATATTGAACAATAAAATGAGGACAGCATAATAACACAGAAAAAATAGAACCGAAGTAATTAGAAGCGATGATACTTGTTCATTGAATTGTGTCATTGCACATGTGTGTCCTTGCCAATTTATAATTTTTTCAAGTTATTAATTATAGCTTCTGAAGCAATATATTTAAAATACCTCAGGAACCATCTCCTAAACGTCCCTAGATTTAATGAAAAGCTAAGGCAATGATTATTGCCTTAAATAGCAGCAGAGATGCTTCCCAACCTTTGAGAAATCAGTTCATCTCTAATTTCTCTTGTTTATGAACAGCAACTATTACTTCTCACTTTTTAAATGAAGTTCATTACCAATAAATAATATAATTTTGCTTTGTTTACATATTCCTTACAACTCAGATGGGATTTTTCCTTGTCTCCAGACTGCTTCTTCTTTTTTTTTTTTTAATGAGGAAAACAGTACCATATTTTGCACAATTAAACTATTAATATAAAACCTGAATGATATATTAAAAACAGGCAAGTTGTTTTAAAAAAATGTGCTTGCAAGTGGGGAAAAAAAAACAAGGTGTGTGAGAGACATAAAAATTACTTTACACATGTCCTTCAAAAAAGTTTAATACATAGTCAGGTCACATTACTGCACATCAAATTCTCTAGGTCTCTGGCTGCCAGTAGCAATTATCTGTAAAAGAACATGTTTTCCCCGGTGACTCGCTATCGGGAATTTTTGAGTATACCTAAGCATAGCCTTGAGCAAAACTCCTACGGGGCATATTTGGAATACAGGATTTCATTTGGATGCAATATCAAGGTTTCAGTGCAATATGTCTATCTATATATTTTTACATCTGTTTTAACATATTGATGTGTTTATCTGTTGGCTTTAATTACATGATATAAGTATATATAAATGTAAATAGTACTCCTGAGCTTCCACTCAACTTTTGTCATGAGGTACACAAAAATATTTCCCTTGATGCCTGGATGATTTTGTATTATAATGATGTCTCCTGCATTTTTGTGATTACTTTGCCAAGAAGGTGCTGCATATTTGCAGATGGCTGAGGCATCGGGTCTCATTCTATCTGACCAGGCTGCCTCTCACTCTGCCCCAGTGATCAGTGGGGTCTCAGCTGGTAAAATCTTTTGTGCCCATCCCAATCCTCTTCCAATTAATGATTACATCACCTTTTAAAGGCAGTTTAAAGTATGAGCTCAAATGCTTCAAAACATTGCCAGGCTGTTTTGTAGAACCACCAAGAACTGAGAAAATGAATGTTTTCAATTGAGAAGCATTGAGGACTCATCAAACAAATTCAAATCTTCCAAAGTTTAAGTGTAATGCTACTGTCCTAAGAGTTTCATGCATTAAGTGTGCACACTGTGGTTTGGACCAGGATGCTTTCCTAGTGAGATGATTGCTCCCAGAAATATGATATTCTGACACAAGCAAGTCAATACTGGAATGCCTACTGGCTTTGAAGCTAGAAAGGATCAAACAGGTATCATTGGCTCCAAACAGGCAGGCAAAAACAGGGCTTTTTCTAAAAATTAGCTTCAGTGATCAGCCTAATCTTAGCAAGCTTTTTTCATTTCCTTTATTTTTTTTGAGTAGTGTGTGGCAAGCCCTGCTCTACATTTGAGGAACTGAGCTAACTGAAATGAAATAATTCACTTTACATCTGTTTTCAAATGAGAATATCTGTCCTTCCTCTGAGTCTCTGCCAGCTCATTCAAAGTTGCCTCAAGAGACCACAGTCCCCTCCAAGAATGGTGATGAATGTGTTGTCAGGTTACTAAGGCAGTTCATTTGTAAATAGATCACTGATGCATCCTGACATTGGAGAGACAGACCTGGGTCGGACGAGCAAGTAGGGTTGCTTTACATCCTGACCCTGGTGAGGTAGATCTGGCTCAGGTGAGCAAGTAGGATTGCTTTAAGTTTGGAATCAGGCCACCTGTCCATCCAACTTAGTTGATGGGAAATTAAAAAGGATCTATCAACTCTTCAACATAGGGACTTTCCCAGGAGATTGATGAAGGGTGAGAATCTGGTATGTATGTTTATGGGCAGCCTGGGGTTTATCGAGCATATACTACCTGAGAACTTCAGGTGATCCTTTACTTAAAAAAAAAAAAAAATTAGAGCCTGAGTGCTTCCTGAAAGTCAGCCCACATTATTAAGGGAATGCTGGAGAACATCAGTTTTTACCTTAATACATTAGGTTTAATGTTTGCTAGGGCCATGTAAACCATTTGGGATTTTTATAGAGCCATATGCACTTCTATTACTGCAAAAGACAACACTGTTACAGTCATGATAAATAAAATTATGCACAGGTCTTTGCAGCCTGGGCAACTCAGTGGTACTGCATTTTAACTTCTGTGGCCACAAAATGTAAATGAAGTTGAAACAGCAGAAATTTTCATCTTTTCTACTTGTAATAATTCTCACAGAATCATGAATGCCTTTATTCCTCCTTCCTGGATCTCTCCAAATAGATCCCATTTATCTGATTGGATTTCTGTCCCATCCTTCTACATATTACAGCTAATTAGTACCCCCTGATGAGAAACAGTCCACTGATGGAAAAAGCAGTTAGATAAGATCTGCATTAACAAATGTAGTTCATTTAATATCATTTGTGCTGCTGCATTATTAATAATACATAATTACCCTGCACAGGCTGGAAGGGGAGAATAAAACTGTTCTTTAATTTCTTGGCCTTTGCAGAGAAACAGTATATTAGAGAGAATAAAACAGTATTGGACTATCGGTCGCCATTCGTCATAGAGCTGCATGTGTCACACAATTTTATTAACTTTGGTTCTAGCTAGAATTTCTATATTTCAACACAATCGCAGACTATCCATAGACAACCATTTTGTGGAACTTTGAAAGGCCAGCTTCTCGTTTCAGAATGTTAAATTGGGAGACCGAACTGACGATTAGCAGAACGTTGAGATTTCCAGCTGGTCGTTGAGAGTATTTCACTGCAGTAGATGACCACAGTAGTAGTTACTGTGGTCAATAACTAACACTCACAAAGTTTAACACAAAGGAAGAAATGGACTTCATTCTCCCCATTCTCCGAATCAGGGTGAGCTGGCTAGATAGGGATGCTGGCAGAAAGCCTGTGGTAAAATAATAAAACAAGCAGTGGTGACAGCATCAGAAGAAGAATGTCCTGCATTGATCAAATGCCTGCTTTATGCCAAGTTTTACGCTAAACCTTTACATTCCCATAGCCATCCCATGCTGGGGTTACTCATTTTATGGCAGAAGTCATCCAAATCTGGCAAGACTTCACATGCCACGTTGAAATAAAAGGCTCCAGAAGAGAGGCCATGCTTTCTGCAATTTTGTTTGCTGTTGCATCCTACCTTGTGAAGCCGAGCCTCTCAGAACACAGTTTGCCAGATGGGGCAGTGTAAACACAAGCAGAGCCGCTGTAAGTATGTTTGTTTGCACAGGTGAGGTGGGCCAGGGATGCAGGCCTACCAGCTGGCTCGGGAAACCGTGGATGCTCACATTCCAGGTCTGTACCAAAAACAAGGAGGGAGTAGGGAAAGGATGGATACAGCACTGAACATTTGGGCATGCTTATTTTTTTCAATTAAAGTGACATGTAAAGTGGTCTGTTTCACCCATCAGGCCATATATTCATTCATCAAATATTTTCTGAGTTCCTACTATACCAGACACTTGAAAAAGGAATAATTCCTTAAAAGAGGAATTCAAAATATTAAATGATGAATAACAACACCTCTGTGGTCACGGACGCCTCACATGCTTATTGTGAAAACAGGCACACACAAAACATCATGGCAATTTGATGTGTTCCAGTAAAAACATGCTCACAAAGAAGGGAATGATCAACTTGACCCAAGTAGGTCAGGGAAGGTTTGCCAAGGAAACAGTAAGCTGATTCTTGAAGAATGAAACCTGTTTTCCAGGTAAAACTGGTGGAAACTTGTTTTGTCTCTTAATGGTGATATTATCATTTTAAGCAATAAACTACAAATACTGTGCCACCTAATAGCTGAGTGAATGGAAACTCTGTTGCTTATTAGAATAAAGTATCTTTCTTCTGAGCTTCATAGTTATCCATCATTTCAATATTACTTTGAAATGCTTTTAAACAGAAGCATAGAGAAAAGGTCAGTGTGTATGCCAATAATTCTGATACAGAGAGAAGTAGGTGGGATGTGGATTGGTAATAGGACTAATAACATAACTAGTGAAAATATTAATTTTCTATATATATTTAGAATACTATGGATACTGTACTGATAAATGCTATAATAGTATTGTCTTATAGAAATACTATAAATACTGTACTACTATAGAACCTTAATTCATAGTGGATTTTTCCCCAAGTAGATTCACAGATGTAACACAGTTCTGACATACAAATGATTTTCTTTTTCCCCTCCAAAGATTTTAATGTCTACAAAATGCAGGACAGAAAAGTCCCCTGAGAGTTAAGATAGCATCTATAATGGCATAGCAATTAGTTCAGAGTTCAATGCATCAAAATCATCTATCTGTGATTTCCTGTGTGGTTCTTTCACTTTCTCTGCTAAAAAGCGGGTACCTGACTCTCCATAGTGTGAAGACTGCCAAGCAGTCATCTAAACTGCTTCTTGGCAGAGAGGTGGACTGTATTTTCACTCTTCCCTGAAGTTAGATGGGGCATGTTACTCAATTCCAGCAAAGGGATATGAGCAACAGAGGTGGGCTCCATTCCAAGGCCAAAACTGTAAAGCCTACTGTAGATCACGCTTCATTCTCTTTCTCTGTCTTCTGCCTTGAAGGAAAGTGGAGACTTCTGAGGAGAGTGAAGGCTCAGTATGGGAGGAACCTGGGTCAAGTCGCTGCTGAGAGGAGAACAGTTAAGGAGGGCACAACGCCAGGAACCCCTATTTCACTCAGCCTTCACTGATGCATAAACAGGAAATCAGCTTCTACACTGACAAACTTTAGCTGGTTTGCTCCGTCATTTTCCCTACCTTTGCGCTTCCCAGGTGGCGCTAGTGATAAAGAACTTGCCTGCCAATTCAGGAGACATAAGAGATGTGGGTTCAATCCCTGGGTCTGGAAGATCCCCTGGAGAAGAAAAGGGCAACCCACTCCAGTATTCTTGCCTGGAGAACCCCCATGGACAGAGAAGCCTCATGGACTACAGTCCACAGCCTTGCAAAGAGTCGCTTCATGTATATTGAAGCGACTTAGCATGCATGTAAGGCACAAGAGTTCTTCTTTCAGATGACTAAAATAAACCAAATTTGAGGGTGAGTAGGGAGGGTGGTATCTGACATGCAGAAGGAGGTGTTGAGGGGGGCATTAATCCCCAATATCATGTGAGGTAGGGGCAGGTAGCATTGACCACCACTCTCCTGTGGGCTGTGAGGGGGCACTGAACACTACCATCACGTTGGACAACTAGAAATTTCTCAATTTGTCATTGTCTCCTGCAAGCCCTCCCTAATCCTACCGTTCAAATTGGATCTCCTGCTACATGCTACCTTAGAATACTGTCTGTTTCCTGTGTGGCACTTTACACACATAATCAAATAACTGATTTTGTTGTTGAATGACCATCTCCTTCCCTGTACTAGAAAGGACCAAGACTGCTTCACTCATCACTGTCTCCCCTGGTCAAGAACTGTGTCCAGTGTTCAGTGGGTGCTTATCGAATATCCATTCACTGGCCAGGCCAGGCCTCACCTTGGGGATATTTATTCCACTTTAGTCTCTCTCTTTCCCAACAGACAAGAGATTTCTATTTTGGAAGTGCTGGTCAATGACCTGCAAAGCTGTCTCTAATTATAAGAGGTTATGATTTTATGTTTTCATTCCTTATAAACATCCACTCATGCTCACACAGAAAATGAACACACATACATAGACTACCAATACCAGAGATGGACAGAAAATCCTAACAAAAAATTCTCCCAAACACTCACCAAGAGCTATCCCCCTACTGCCTGGATGCCACAGAGTTGCCTGCAAAGACACACTGAAGACAGCCACAGATACCCAACACATGAACACACCTCCAAAGACACCTGTCCACTGCTGACAAGTGCTCAGACAAACACACTCGGCAAAAACATTTAACACCTGTCATTTGGGTGACATTTATTCTACGCTTTCCTACCTCATCCAATAAAAGAGAAATGCACCAACCTGAAATTAAAATAACATTCTCACCTCGATTATCTATTCTGTTTTGGGAGCTGCTTTCCTTAAATCCATGTCCTCTGTGGGAAGAGGTACACGGGGCACAGAGGGGAATGAATGTCTCTCCCAAACCTTCCATTATTCTATCATTTACATTGCAAATGTCATCAAAAATGCAAATATATGTCACATCTCTAATTGTTTCCAGATCTTATGCTGTGATAAACATTAGCTTGGTTAAATCCTATTTCCAAGAATAAAAGAGATGGTTTTGTTGTGGTGGTTCTCTATATTTAGAAGGGCTTAAAGAACACCACAATAATACCATTTTTCAAAGTTACCTCTCCAGACTAATACATTTAGCACCTCAAGGGAGACAATATTTTGGATTCAAGAGTATGATTGACAAAGTCATAAGTCAGATGGGGATGTATGAGAATTATCCACAGACATTTAGCCCTATGCTGAGAAGGAAGGAACAACAAGATACAAAGAATAATAATAATTGAGTCACTACAAGGTATCATCCAGGAGACCTCAGGACATGTAATCAGTTCTGTTTTTCTCTTTCCATCTGTAAGTTTCCAGACATGGCCTCCCCACCTCAAAATAGAAATTATTGCTCCTCTACTTCCCTGATTAGCCCCTGAGGCCCGGTCACAGACAGAATAATATTTAGGAGAGTGTGGTCAATCACTTTCAGATGCTGAGTGGGCAGCTCTTGGCAACAGGAGGATCCAGCAGCCAATTGTGCCTGGTTTTTGCCCCAGACATAGAGTCTTTCTTTTTTCCAGTGGCTCTCATCCATGCACATCATGTAGTTCCTAGGATGGAGGCCAAAGTCAGCGTGAATAAGACGAGAAAGGAATCACACTGCTGTTCTTCTCACCATTCACTGTTGCTGCAGATCAACTTTCTCATGCAAGAAGATCAGGCTATACTGAGCACTGAAGCAGGGGGCATCTGGAAGACAGGTGGCAGTCCCACCCTTCTGGTGGTTAGAGTTTGGTTATATAAAAGGCTCAGTACTTTATGTGAGCATTAATTTCTAAAGCCATTTTCTCTCCACCTTCTGTGTATTTTCATGACCACCTAGCATTCTCCCCTGCTTAGAACTGTACCCTCTGGTTGACCTGAGAAAACATAGTTTAGAGCAAAGTTGTGCTGTGCTGTGCTTAGTCACTCAATTGTGTCCAACTATTCGCAACCCCATGGACTGTAGCCCGCCAGGCTCCTTCATCCATGGGGATTCTCCAGGCAAGAATACTAGAGTGAGTTGCCATGACCTCCTCCAGGGGATTTTGCCAACACGGGGATCAAAACCAGGCATCTGGCATTGCAAGTGGGTTATTTACCATCTGAGTCTCATACGCTAGTAAAGTAATGCTCAAAATACTCCAAACCAGGCTTCAACAAGCCAGGCATGAACCGTGACCTTCCAGATGTTCAAGCTGGTTTTAGAAAAGGCAGAGGAACCAGAGATCAAATTGCCAACATCCGCTGGATCATTGAAAAAGCAAGAGAGTTCCAGAAAAACATCTATTTCTGCTTTATTGACTATGCCACAGCCTTTGACTGTGTATATCACCACAAACTGTGGAAAATTCTGGGATGGGAATACCAGACCACCTGACCTGCCTCTTGAGAAATCTGAATGCAGGCCAGGAACAGTTAGAACTGGACATGGAACAACAGATTGGTTCCAAATAGAAAAAGGAGTACGTCAAGGCTGTATATTGTCACCCTGCTTATTTAACTTATATGCAGAGTACATCATGAGAAATGCCTACCTGGATGAAGCACAAGCTGGAATCAATATTTCCAGGAGAAATATCAATAACCTCAGATATGCAGATGACACCACCCTTATGGCAGAAAGCGAAGAAGAACGTAAGAGCCTCTTGATGAAAGTGAAAGAGGAGAGTGAAAAAGTTGGCTTAAAGCTCAACATTCAGAAAACAAAGATCATGGCATCTTGTTCCATCACTTCATGGCAAATAGATGGGGAAACAGTGGAAACAGTGACAGACTTTATTTTCTTGGGCTTCAAAATCACTGCAGATGATGACAGTAGCCACGAAATTAAAAGACGCTTGCATCTTGGAAGAAAAGTTATGACCAACCTAGACAGCACATTAAAAAGCAGAGACATTGGTCCGTCTAGTCAAGGCTATGGTTTTTCCAGCAGTCATGAATGGATGTGAGAGTTGGACTATAAAGAAAGCTGAGCACCAAAGAATTGATGCTTTTGAACTGTGGTGTTGGAGAATACTCTTGAGAGTCCCATGGAGTGCAAGAAGATCCAACCAGTCCATCCTAAAGAAGATCAGTCCTGAATATTCATTGGACAGACTGATGTTGAAGCTGAAACTCCAATACTTTGGCCACTTTATGCGAAGAGCTGACTCATTTGAAAAGACCGTGATGCTGGGAAAGATTGAAGGCAGGAGAAGAAGGGGATGACAGAGAATGTGATAACTGGAAGGTATCACCGACTCAATGGACATGAGTTTGGGTAAACTCCGGGAGTTGGTGGTGAACAGGGAGGCCTGGCGTGCTGCAGTCCATGGGGTTGCAAAGAGTCGGACATGACTGAGCAACTGAAGTGAACTGAACTGAGCCACCATTAATGCCAAAGGAAGTTATCCGTAAACACTCAGGACTTCCCAGGTGGAGCTAGTGATAAAGAACCCTCCTGCCAAGGAGATGTGAGAGATGCGGGTTCGATCCCTGAGTCGGGAAGATCCCCTCGAGGAGGAAAATGGCAACCCACTCCAGTATTCTTGCCTGGAGAATCCCATGGACAGAGGATCATGGTGGGCTGCAGTCTGTAGGGTAGCAAAGAGTCAGACATGACTGAAGTGACTTAGCACACATGCATACAAACTCTCAAGGGAAATCATCTCTGCCATTGGCACGGCTTCCTGAGAATCTGATGGAAGTTATAGATTCTCTCTCCTGAGAAAAAGGAAAATATACATATGAACACAAGCATAATATTGCATTAAACTTCAGAGTGTCAGTCCTTACATTCCAGAACACAAATCTCTGGAATCTTTGTCAACCTGCTGCAAACATTAAGCTCATTGCTACACCTCCTGCAAAGAGCATGGGCTTCAGAGCTAGACCGACTCCCCTACATCAACTAAGTTACTTACCTTTTCTGACACTTTCATTCCTTCATTCTGTAAATAAAGTAATCATAATCCCCCCACATAGAGCTATGGTTAGTTCCATGAGAATACGTCTTTTTCACCACTGCATTTCTAGAAACTTATAGACCATGTTGGCCACATAACAGGCTGAATGAATCATTCTGACTGACTGTATATATGCAAATCCCCAAGTATATTGCCTGACACTGAACTGGTACTCAATATTATTTTCCACTTCTTTTTCAATACAATTATATATATACATATATAATTTATTTTTGGTTGTGCTGGGTCTTCATTGCTGTATGGGCTTTTCTCTAGTTGTGGTGAGTGAGGGCTACTCTTCACTGTGGGACACAGGCTTCTCATTGCAGTGGCTTCTCTTTTTGTGGAGCATTGGCTCGGGCACACAGACTTCAGGAGCTGTGGCATGTGGGCTCAGCAGTTATGGGTCCCAGGCTCTAGAGCACAGGCTCAATAGCTGTGGTATACACAGGTCTAGCTTCCCCATAGCATGTGAGGTTTTCCGAAACTAGGGTTCAAATCCATGTCTCCTGCACTGACAGGCAGACTCTTTATCACTGAGCCACCAGGGAAACCCCTATTTTCCATTCCTTTATTGCAGAAGCAGGAAATAAATCCTGAATCTCAGATGCTCTGTGATTATAAAATGTATTCCTCTCCCTGGTCAGCTGCTCTAGGGCACATTTCCCAAGAGGTGACCCTGCAGCAGCTAGAAAGAAGGTGGCAAAGGGATCCTTAAATGATATCATTGTCTGTCTTACTGGGATATTTAAAAAAATTTTTCATATATATTTCTATCTCCCATACACCCCCTTGTCTTGTGAATTCCACTCATTGAATTAGTGGTATTTATCCATTTGAGGGTCATCATTTCAATGCTGATTTCTATTTGAGTCAACAGGCTGGAAATAGACTTGAGCATCACATTTCTATGGACAGAAAAAGGAATCCTAATTGTATGAAGCTTCCATTAACTAACAAACAGAATCAGACATGAGTGATTTGATAATGGAGTTTTATATAAGGGAGGTGCCATCCAGAAAGAAAGTGAAGAGGCGCGCTTGTGCCTCTGGTTGGCATAGAAGGGAAACAGGAGGCAGAGAGAGGAAGCTATCCATGGAAAGGTGTGCCTGCAGGTGAAGTGTGGAAGAAGAGCGACATGACAGCATGTTGAAGGGAAAGCTGAATTCTGGCAGATAAGGGGCTTTTATCCCATTCTTAAGGGATATCCCAACCAGCCACCTGGACAGCAGCAGCCTTGGCAGAGAGGGAATCTGATTTGGCACTCCTGGCTTCCCAGGGCTGACCTGGGAACAGCAACACAATAACAATAATGATAAGGGCTTATTTTGTACCAAACTATGTTCTAATTCCTTTACATATTCAGTCATTTAATTTTCATAAGAAATCTGTGAAGGGGTTATTATCATGTTCTTTATTTTACATATGGGACTACTTAGGCATAGAGAGGTTAAATAACATGCCACATGTGATTTTCTAGTTTTCTACTGGCTAACACTAACCAAGCATGTTCTCTGTGCTTGTGAAAGTGAAAGTGAAGTTGTACAGTCATGTCCAAATCCTTGCGACCCCATGGACTGTAGCTAACCAGACTCTTCTGTCCATGGAATTCTCCAGGAAACAATACTGGAGTGAGTAGTTATGACCTTCTCCAGGGGGTCTTCCTGACCCAGGGATTGAACCAGGGTCTCTCACATTACAGATAGATACCATCTGAGTCATGTCCTTGCTTACCAAGCACAACTCCAAGCGATTTACATGTATTAACTCATGTAACCCTCACAAGGACCCTACCTAGGGGTTATCCCTGATTGCATTTTAAATGAGCCCAACTGGGTACCCATTATGCTAAGCAACTTTCTGAACTTACTCAGCTGGTAAGTGGCAGAGTTGGATATCAAACCTGGGAAGTTTGGTTTAAGTCCATGCTCTTAAGCAGAAGTTCCTTCAATTCCCCTTAGAGGAAATCAAGAACTTGGCTGAATATCTGGCTGGGGATTGAACAACAGGTACCTAGTGACCCTGGGGCCCTAAAAGTCAGGAAGGGTCCCCAAAGTCAGGGAGGCAGAGCAAGACCTTAGTAGACCCACAGAGCCAGGGTGGAGTGAGGTGAGTCCATGCTGGGGTTTTAACTGTGCAGAAGAAGAAGAACCAACGTTGAGCTCCATCATCCACAAACTTCAATGTGGACAAAACAAAGGGTGGACCAGAACTACCATACCTCCACAGACTGTCCCCAGGCATACTTACTGAACTGGGCACCTCCAGCCACCACCACAGTGGAGACCAGTTCAAGGACCAGCATGAGGTCAGCAGGATCGGTGCCCTTCAACCCCAAACCCACCAGGTCATAGAACCTACCCAGGTGCCATCTTGAAGAACAGTTGGGGAGGAAAGCAAATCTGAAAGGCTCACCCCCACTAGTCTGAGCTCAAAACAAAACCACTGAAACTCACAAAAATATATCTTGCACTGGAAAGTTTAAAATAAAGCTATTTTTACCTGCAAAACACTGAGGTGGGAGGCTCACGAGGAAGATTAGATCAGTTATTGGAAATAAAGAACTTACATTCTCTTTAAACATCTGAGTGTCATGTGAATACATGTGAGCTTACAACTCTGAAGGACTCCAAGAGCCTGGCTAATGAAACACCTGCAGTATATTTATTAACAATTAGGATGAGGAAATGGACAGCATACTGATCAAATCTGTGGTTGAAACAAAGCTAAGAGTCATAGTGAATACATCAAGTGGCAGAATTAGGATCTGAGAATCTAGCCATAGATAGATTTTCTAGCCACTGGGCCAGTAAGCCACATTCAGACCGAACAGATTTGATCTGGATGAAATTAACTAAAGTAAGGCTCAAAGGACCAACTGTACAAGAAAAGCGGCTGAAAAATGTGTCCAAATATTTGAAAGTTCACTCCAGGGAAGATGGATTAGACTATGTGGTTTGAAGAAAGAAGAATAATAACCATTTAAGGAGCACTTACTATGTGCCAGGCATACACACCACCTCATTTAATCCTATGAAGAGTGTGTAGCAGTATTTCTATCCAATTATGTAAGGAAATTGGGGTTCAAAGCCCAAAGGCCACACAGCTAGTAACTGGCAGAATCACTACTCAAACTGACATCTGATTCAAAGCCCAAGTTCTTCACACAATGCTAAATTGCCTCCCCAACATACAGCATTTGCCTTAAGGAAAACAATTCTTATAGTTAGAACCCTTTTCAAAATTTAGCTCATCTTCCAGTCCTAGAGACAGAGAGTGACCATCTCCAGGTGGGATGGTGGAGATACAAGAAATCCAAGCAAGACCATTCCAGTTCCAAGATTTTATTCAATCTCTGAAAACTTGCAGAAGCTGTGGGCCCTGTGGTCGGTGGCTGTTGCCACAGGAGAATTCAACCCCAAATCTTAGTGTCTTAGAGCAACAGACATTTCTTTCTCACTTGCAGGTCTCAGGGCCAGCTGTGGCCAGGTCAGGGTCCAGCTTGCCTCATTTTGCTTCTCATGCTGGGATGTGAGTTCGTGGAGCAGCTGCTAGCTGGGTGTGTTGTTCACACACAAGGGCAGAAGCTCAAAAGCACAAGTAAAGCCTCTGTTCCAACGTGAGAACCGTCGCATTTACTCCCACTCTGCTCTCGGCCAGGACAGGCTCTGTACCCATTCAATAGCCTGCATTTGAACCATAGCAGATGTCAACTGTTCCCTTGTTAGAGAAGAAAGTCAGTTCTTAAGAATTCTCCATTGCCCTGTGGGTGGTACTACTCCACTGAGATTTGATTTCCTTTTACGTTTTGCTTGTTTATTTTATTTTGCTTCTGTTCTACCTTCTAAAGAAACTGACAGAAGCAATGGCAACCCCAAATCAATCTGAAATGAAGGGATGAGTGTAATGAGGTGAATAACAATTTTCCAAATCTTCCCATAGCGTCTATGCTACGATGCAAGGTGAAGGCAGTTATGTGATTGCATCTTTAGCTCATGATGGTGCTCAGCCACTCAGTCATGTCCAACCGCATGGACTGTAGCCCGCCAGGGAAGCTTATTATTTATTTATTTAAACTTCAGATACATCCCTCACACATAAGCCTCAGGGCACATTTACAAGCATTGTTGGAAAAAGAAGGCTGAGAAAGCTGTGTTGTCTATTTATTTCAGGGGAGATCTACTTCATTTATTTATTTGTTGATTTATTTATTTATTTGATTTATACAGCTGGGTCCAGCAGAAGCCCTGGGACACCCTCACATCATTAAAACCACAGATAGAAGCAGAATGCTGAATATAAACAAAATCAACAATTAATGGGCTATCCCCAACTGTAAAGCACTTAAGCAAAGCCTTCAAATCATTTCTCCCCACTAATCCCCTTGGGCAGAAGACTGGGTTAACAGATGGTTAAACAATGTTGAAAGAAGAGAATACAACATTATTACCATAGATGGAGGCTAGAAGAAAGACTGTGCAAAAGCTACTGAATAATTCATCAGTAGAGCTATAGATTGAATTCATGGACATGGGGCTGGAGTCAGATGTAGCAGCAATCTGGTGGAGGTGAAGAGACCCCCAGTTCTAATGATGGAGTGAAAAGAGGCTCAGGATAGGTGAGTAAGAGGCAGACACTAAGTAAAATTATGTTCACTGTAGCACCCTACCCTCTGGATTTACTAGGAATCGGAACAACATGAATAATCTGGTCTGGACTATTATTTCACTACAGCTACAATCATGTTTTTGACTAAGCTCCACATTGGTTTTCCTTAATCACATGTTACTGCCCTGAGTATATAGATGCTATATATGGGTGAGGTATCTCTAAATGGGAATTAGGAGAAGGCAGGAAATTTTGGTCTTTGATATTGCGTATAAGTGAAAATTTGTAATATGAGATTAAGAAAAACCACAATTTTTGTTACTGTTGTTGAGGTATAATGTATTTACAATAAAGACTAAAAATCTTCAATAACTGGTCAATCAATGTTTACATATACATCATGTAATCACCACCAAGATGAGAATATAGACTATTTCCAGCGTCACCAAAGCCTCCCTCGTGCCCTTTCCTTTCTGCCCCTAGAGATATATCACAATTCTGATTTCTGTCAACAGAAGCTAAGTTTGCCTGTTCTGAACTTCATATAAATGATACAAAATATGCATTCTTTTGTATCTGGCTTCTTTCGCTCAACATCTTATATGTGTTACTTATCCTTCTGTTGCAGGTACCAATAGAGCATATTTTTTTTATTATTATGCCTGTTCTCTTATATGAATATGATACAATTTATTTATCCATTTAATTGTTGATAGACTTTGGGACTGTTTTCTGTATTGATGATGATGATTTACAGAGCTGCAATGAAATAGGTAGGATATCACTTATAGAATATGTACTGTATTACACTGTAGTCTTTCAGCATTTAACTAGGAATAAAATTGTTGAGTCATATACTTAGCCTCAATATAGATTGCCAAAAAATTTCCTGAATGGTTGTACCAACTTACATCCCTGTTAAAAATATGAATGTTCCAGCTACACTGTATCTTTGTCAACACTTGATATCATCAGTCTGTTTAACTGTAACACTGGTAATAGGTAGTGGCATCTCATGGTTTTGGTTTGTATTTTCCAGATGATATTGCCTGATTTTTTATAACCCTGTTCGATATTTTAATTTGTGATGTGCCTATTGGAGTCCTATGCCCATATCTTCATTGGGTTGTTTGTACCTTGATTTTAATTGAATATGTAGGAATTTATACCATGAATATAAGTTCTAGTGGAGTGCATGCATTGTTGATCTCTTCTCTGTGATTTGCATTTTCACTGTCAATGATGTTTTTGATTAAATGAAGTTTAACTTTATTAAAGTCCAATTTATCAACCTTTCATTTTTATGATTACTGCTTTTCGTGTCCCCTTTAAGATATCACTGCTTATCCCAAGATTGTGAGACCTTCCTGTGTTTTCTTCTAGGAACTTTACTGTCTTCCTTTCATATTTAAGTCTATCCATCTCAAAAATTATTTTTTTCATATAGATATCTCATTGCACCCTTTATTGAAAAGATGATCCCTCCACTTCCGAATTGCAGTAGTGCCCTTGTTGTGGATTAGGTGGCTCTATAAGTGTGGGTATACGTGGAATTCTTTACTCAGTTCCATTGGTCTATTTGTCTCTCCTTACACAAACACCACAGCCAAGTCTTGATACTATTAACATAACTTAAACTCTTCTAATTTTAATAATTATATATGACTTATGGGGAGCTAGAGAACACTTAGCTTCCCTAAGTGAGATCTCTAAGAAAGATAACTCCAGGCTAGAAACATCGACCAAAGGTCAAGGTCTCCATTCTGGGAGGTCCCTGAAAACAGCTTTGCCTTGCAGGACCACTGACATCAATCAAAGGCCTTTTCTTTGAACAAGCTGAGCCAGCACTCTGCTAAGTTACCGAAAGGAGGAAGAAAATGTGCCTCTAGACCATCTAGGTTTGTCTATCATCACTCCCCACTCCTGACACTCATTTTTTTAATTAAATGATGCCACTGTACCAATATTTCTTGAATGCCTACTGCACAGTTGATCCTCCATCAAACCTTCTAGATATAAAGTTACACTGTATGGTTACTGCCATAAAAGAGTTCACATTTTTACCCACAAGTATAGGGTCGAGAGATCTAAATGTGGTAATAAGCAAGTGCTACTGGGACTCTCCTATCTTCCAAGTACAGCTCAAAACTCAACTCTAAAAGTTTAGATGTATTTCAGACTTTCACACCTATAAAGAACAATAGGAGTGAGTCATGTTTTAATTATTTGTAGCATTATATTAATGTCTGCTTTTTCAAAGCTATAGATGGTGGCCAATCCCAAAGAAAGGCAATGCCAAAGAATGCTCAAACTACCACACAATTGCACTCATCTCACAAGCTAGTAAAGTCATGCTCAAAATTCTCCAAGCCAGGCTTCAGCAATATGTGAACCGTGAACTCCCAGATGTTCAAGCAGGTTTTAGAAAAGGCAGAGGCACCAGAGATCAAATTGCCAACATCCACTGGATCATGGAGAAAGCAAGAGAGTTCCAGAAAACCAACTATTTCTGTTTCATTGACTATGCCAAAGCCTTTGACTGTTCACAATAAACTGTGGAACATTCTGAAAGAGATGGGAATAACAGACCACCTGACCTGCCTCTTGAGAAATCTGTATGCAGGTCAGGAAGCAACAGTCAGAACTGTACATGGAACAACAGACTGGTTCCAAATAGGAAAAGGAGTACGTCAAGGCTGTATATTGTCACCTTGCTTATTGAACTTATATGCAGAGTACATCATGAGGAACGCTGGGCTGGAAGAAGCACAAGCTGGAATCAAGA
Organism: Moschus berezovskii; assembly: GCF_049115385.1. NCBI lineage: Eukaryota > Metazoa > Chordata > Mammalia > Artiodactyla > Moschidae > Moschus > Moschus berezovskii. The sequence continues at coordinate 61,799,804 of NC_142463.1, forward strand.
TTGTTGGGAGAAATATCAATAACCTCAGATATGCAGATGACACTACCCTTATGGCAGAAAGTGAAGAGGAACTCAAAAGCCTCTTGATGAAAGTGAAAGAGGAGAGTGAAAAGGTTGGCTTGAAGCTCAACATTCAGAAAACAAAGATCATGGCATCTGGTCCCATCACTTCATGGGAAATAGATGGAAAAACAGTGGAAACAGTGTCAGACTTTATTTTTGGGGGCTCCAAAATCACTGCAGATGCTGATTGCAGCCATGAAATTAAAAGATACTTACTCCTTGGAAGGAAAGTTATGACCAACCTTTATAGTATATTAAAAAGCAGAGACATTACTTTGCCAACCAAGGTCCGTCTAGTCAAGGCTATGGTTTTTCCCGTGGTCATGTATGGATGTGAGAGTTGAACTGTGAAGAAAGCTGATCACCGAAGAATTGATGCTTTTGAACTGTGGTGTTGGAGAAGACTCTTGAGAGTCCCTTGTACTGCAAGGAGATCCAACCGGTCCATTCTAAGGGAGATCAATCCTGGGTGTTCATTGGAAGGACTGATGCTAAAACTGAAACTGCAATACTTTGGCCACCTCATGTGACGAGTTGACTCACTGGAAAAGACTCTGATGCTGGGAAAGGTTGGGGGCAGGAGGAGAAGGGGACGACCGAGAATGAGATGGCTGGATGGCATCACCGACTCTGTGGACATGAGTTTGAGTGAACTCCGGGAGTTGGTGATGGACAGGGAGGCCTGGCGTGCTGTGATTCATGGGGTCGCGGAGAGTCGGACACGACTGAGCGACTGAATTGAACTGAACTGAACTGATAGATGGTGGCTGCAGCCATGAAATTAACAGACTATTGCTCCTTGGAAGAAAAGCTATGACAAACCTAGACAGCAGATTAAAAAGCAGAGACATTACTTTACCGACAGAGGGCCATATAGTCAAAGCTATGGTTTTTCTAGTAGTTATGCATGGGTGTAAGAGTTGGAGCATAAAGAAAGCTTAACGCTGAAGAACTTATGCTTTTGAACTGTGGTGTTGGAGAAGACTCCTGAGAGTCCCTTGGACTGCAAGGAGATCCAACCAGTCCATCCTAAAGGAAATCAGTCCTGAATATTCATTGGAAGGACTGAAGCTGAAGCGAAGCTCCAATACCTTGGCCACCTGATATGAAGAACTGACTCCTAGGAAGACCCTGATTGAAGGCAAGAGGAGAAGGGGACAAAAGAGGATGAGATGGTTGGATGGCATCACCAACTTGATGGACATGAGTTTGACCAAGTTCTTGGAGTTAGTAATGGACAGGGAAGCCTGGCATGCGGCAGGTCATGGGGTTGCAAAGAGTCGGACATAACTGAGTGACTGAACTGAATTGAACTGAATTTTCAAAGCAAGTGAATCTCTCACTGCAAAATTTATAAACATTCTAAATATCCAGTAGGAAAAGAACAGTTAAATAAATTATAGTAAATTAATGAGCTAGAATATTAATGTAGCATTAAAAGTGATCATTGCAAAGACCAAGCAGCAAAACAGAAAATGATCCAAATCGAGTGCATGCAAAAATACAAATATTTATAGACAAAACAGAGTGAAAATGCTTCCATGATAAAATTTTGGTGAACCACAGTTGTTTTCTCTAAAAATGTCCTTTACTTTTATTGTATTCATAATAAATATATATCTAGGAGAAAAAATAGAAGCCAATTTTTTTCTTCTCCCCATATATATTTCCACTGCATATTGATATATATGTATATAAGCATTTATTGTGACTTTTGTGACTATATGTGTGCCAGTTCTCCTCCAGTGAAAACAGTTCCTATCAAAATGAACACAGGAGCAGTTCTACTAAGAAGCAAAGGAATTCACCCTGGAGCTTTGGACTTAGGCACTGAAAATTCTCTTTGTTTCTGTGTTTTCCATTCCTAAGAGCACAGAAGGTAATTCCATCATTTCTTTTGAATACATCTACAACAGAGGCAGGTGTCAAAAGGACATCAGCTACCCCGTAGTGAGGGCCTCCCATGCAAGCCAGAACTCTGACCTCTCCTACTCCTGAAACCAGAAGTTGCGCTCTATGTTTGTGCGGTAGGAGATGAGAAGTAGAGAACTTCTGCCTACTCCTGGTATTCCCATCAGTGCAGAGAGCACTCCTAGGGTAGCTGTTCTGGCCTCTTTCTGCAGCCTCAGTCCTCTCAGTAAGGAGCCTTGCAAGGTCTCTTAAGGAGCAAGAGAAATGCAGGACCTGGGCATGTGTAGCCCTGCCCCCTCCTCCTCCTCTCTGCCCGCCCACCCCATATATTTATAAGCTTTGTCTCTTTGGGATCCATTTTCTCCATCCTAGTGTTTTTAGGGAGGTAAATGGATCTAAATCTATTATTCAGGATGAAGCAGCATAGTACATATTTATTTGCCACATTTTCCAATATCAGCTTTATCAGTGATAATGGATATTTTGGTTTCCAGTCTTATGGTTTTGTTCTATTTTGGGGGTTTGCTCACAATCATGCAGGGGAGAGAGACATTTTTTATTGAGCCCCTCTGAATCCTCTTTCCAGTCAGTGTCTCTGACAAGTTGACACTGATATAGAGCCCACTGTGCAAGAGGTTGATTTGAATGCTGTTTGAATGTCATCTATGGTGGAAGAAAAGGAAGCAGGGTTGGGCAAAGCGAGGGTATAGGCAGCCAACCAATTGTGTTAAGCATAAAAGCCTCAGTCAACTGTGTGAGGAGATCTAGCTCTCAGATGATCCCTCGTTGTGGTCCTAAGTTAGGGCAAGGAATTGGTTTCTAAACCCTGGCATCCCAAGGGGAGTAAGCTTGATCCAGACACCTCTCTTCAGCCAAGGACACCTAACAGAGAGGGCTGATGCCTAAGGGTCATCAGCAGATCTCCCAGAAGCTGAGGGATAGTTCTTCAGTCATGAAATAAGGGTCTGGGTTAAGCAGAATGTCCTCTACAAACCCAAACATATTCCATGGGCTGTAGGTTCTTTCAACTAGCCTAGTTTTGGACATGGAAATGGCAACCCACTCCAGTGTTCTTGCCTGGAGAATCCCAGGGACGGCGGAGCCTGGTGGGCTGCCGTCTATGGGGTCCCACAGAGTCGGACATGACTGAAGTGACTTAGCAGCAGCAGCAGTTTTGGACAAACAGCTTTTCTGGGGAGAAGTTCAAAAATATTTTCAAGATCATGTAGCAGGTATGTATGTGTATTTATTAAGTTCTTTCTATATATGTAAGTATACACACAAACACGTACACATTTTATTTCAGTATTCTAAAACCTTCAAACTGTTAGAATGAGTTGGCAGATTTTAAATTCTAATAAGGTCCTCAAATTGCCACTGTTAGCGTACAGTACATTTAGTCATTCATTTGTTCCATGTGTTTTTGCCAAATGATGACTAGGTACTATGTATGGAGATAAACAGGGACATACACAAATCCTGCCTCCATCAAGGGTTTAGGCTCTCAGCTTAAATATTTGCCTTAAAGGAGGCCTTCATAAAGCTTCAAACTATATTACTCTTCCGATACATGTTCCCATATGGAATGTTCAGTTCAGTTCAGTCGCTCAGTTGTGTCCGACTCTCCGCGACCCCATGAATTACAGCATGCCAGGCCTCCCTGTCCATCACCAACTCCCGGAGTACACTCAAACTCATGTCCACAGAGTCAGTGATGCCATCCAGCAATCTCATTCTCCGTCATCCCCTTCTCCTCCCGCCCCCAACCTTTCCCAGCATCAGAGTCTTTTCCAGTGAGTCAACTCGTCGCATGAGGTGGCCAAAGTATTGCAGTTTCAGCTTTAGCATCAGTCCCTCCAATGAACATCCAGGATTGATCTCCTTTAGAATGGACTGGTTGGATCTCCTTGCAGTATAAGGGACTCTCAAGAGTCTTCTCCAGCACCACAGTTCAAAAGCATCGATTCTTCGGCGATCAGCCTTCCTCACAGTCCAACTCTCACATCCATACATGACCACGGGAAAAACCATTGCCTTGACTAGACGGACCTTGGTTGGCAAAGTAATGTCTCTGCTTTTTAATATACTATCTAGGTTGGTCATAACTTTCCTTCCAAGGAGCAAGCGTCTTTTAATTTCCTGGCTGCAATCAGCATCTGCAGTGATTTTGGAGCCCAAAAAATAAAGTCTGACACTGTTTCCACAGTTTTTCCATCTATTTCCCATGAAGTGATGGGACCAGATGCCATGATCTTTGTTTTCTGAATGTTGAGCTTCAAACCAACCTTTTCACTCTCCTCTTTCACTTTCATCAAGAGGCTTTTGAGTTCCTCTTCACTTTCTGCCATAAGGGTAGTGTCATCTGCATATCTGAGGTTATTGATATTTCTCCCAGCAATCTTGATTCCAGTTTGTGCTTCTTCCAGCCCAGCGTTCCTCATGATGTACTCGGCATATAAGTTCAATAAGCAAGGTGACAATATACAACCCTGACATACACCTTTTCCTATATGGAACCAGTCTGCTGTTCCATGTACAGTTCTAACTGTTGCTTCCTGACCTGCATACAGGTTTCTCCAGAGGCAGGTCAGGTGGTCTGGGATTCCCATCTCTTTCAGAATGTTCCACAGTTTATTGTGATCCACACAGTCAAAGGCTTTGGCATAGTCAATGAAGCAGAAATAGATGTTTTTCTGAAACTCTCTTGCTTTCTCCATGATCCAGCGGATATTGGCAATTTGATCTCTGGTGCCTCTGCCTTTTCTAAAACCTGCTTGAACATCTGGGAGTTGACAGTTTACATACTGCTGAAGCCTGGCTTGGAGAATTTTGAGCATGACTTTACTAGCGTGTGAGATGAGTGCAATTGTGCGGTAGTTTGAGCATTCTTTGGCATTGCCTTTCTTTGGGATTGGAATGAAGACTGACCTCTTCCAGCCCTGTGGCCACTGCTGAGTTTTCCAAATCTGCTGGCATATTGAGTGCAGCACTTTCACAGCATCATCTTTCAAGACTTGAAATAGCTCAACTGGAATTCCATCACCTCCTCTAGCTTTGTTCATAGTGATGCTCTCTAAGGCCCACTTGACTTCACATTCCAAGATGTCTGGCTCTAGGTCAGTGATCACGTTATCGTGACTATCTTGGTCGTGAAGATCTTTTTTGTACAGTTCTTCTGTGTATTCCTGCCACCTCTTCTTAATATCTTCTGCTTCTGTTAGGTCCATACCATTTCTGTCCTTTATCGAGCCCATCTTTGCATGAAATGTTCCCTTGGAATCTCTAATTTTCTTGAAGAGGTCTCTTGTTTTTCCTATTCTGTTGTTTTCCTCTATTTCTTTGCATTGATCACTGAGGAAGGCTTTCTTATCTCTCCTTGCTACTCTTTGGAACTCTGCATTCAGATGCTTATATCTTTCCTTTTCTCCTTTGCTTTTCGCCTCTCTTCTTTTCACAGCTATTTGTAAGGCCTCCTCAGACAGCCATTTCGCTCTTCTGCATTTCTTTTCCATGGGGATGGTCTTGGTCCCTGTCTCCTGCACAATGTTACGAACCTCCATCCAGAGTTCATCAGGCACTCTCTCAATCAGATCTAGTCCCTTAAATCTATTTCTCACTTCCACTGTATAATCATAAGGGATTTGATTGAGGTCATATCTGAATGGTCTAGTGGTTTTCCCTACTTTCTTCAATTTAAGTCTGAATTTCGCAATAAGGATTTCATGATCTGAGCCACAGTCAGCTCCTGGTCTTGTTTTCGCTAACTGTATACAGCTTCTCCATCTTTGTTTGCAAAGAATATAATCTATCTGATTTCGGTGTTGACCACCTGGTGATGTCCATGTGTAGAGTCTTCTCTTGTGTTGTTGGAAGAGGGTGTTTGCTATGACCAGTGCATTCTCTTGACAAAACTCTATTGGCCTTTGCCCTGCTTCATTTCGTGCTCCAAGGCCAAATTTGCCAGTTACTCCAGGTGTTTCTTAACTTCTTACTTTTGCATTCCAGTCCCCTATAATGAAAAGGACATCTTTTTTGGGTGTTAGTTCTAAAAGGTCTTGTAGGTCTTCATAGAACCGATTAACTTCGGCTTCTTCAGCATTACTGGTTGGGGCATAGGCCTGGATTACTGTAATATTGAGTGGTTTGCTTGGAAACGAACAGAAATCATTCTGTCATTTTTAAGATTGCATCCAAGTACTGCATTTCGGACTGTTTTGTTGACCATGATGGCTACTCCATTTCTTCTAAGGGATTCCTGCCCACAGTAGTAGATATAATGGTCATCCGAGTTAAATTCACCCATTCCAGTCCATTTTAATTCACTGATTCCTAGAATGTCGACATTCACTCTTGCCGTCTCCTGTTTGACCACTTCCAACTTGCCTTGATTCATGGACCTAACATTCCAGGTTCCTATGCAATATTGCTCTTTACAGCACCAGACCTTGCTTCTATCACTGGTCACATCCACAGCTGGGTATTGGTTTTGCTTTTGCTCCATCCCTTCATTCCTTCTAGAGTTATTTCTCCACTGATCTCCAGTAGCATACTGGGCACCTACCGACCTGGGGAATTCCTCATTCAGTATCCTATCATTTTGCCCTTTGTTACTGTTCATGGGGTTCTCAAGGCAAGTATACTGAAGTGGTTTGCCATTCCCTTCTCCAGTGGACCACATTCGGCTGTGGTCCATGTGATCAGATCGACTCGTTTCCTGTGATTATGATTTCAGTGTGTCTGCCCTCTGATGCCCCCTAGCAATACCCACCGAATGTACTGCTCCAGAAAAAAATCTTTTGTCCCTGTGATAGTCATAGCTACTGAAGGCCATATCTGCTTTATTTACCACTCTACATCAAGGCCTTAGTGTGATTGGCATATATTAGATGATTAATAAAACTTGTTGACACATGAATGAACAAACAAAAAAATGTGTCCTACATTATAATAGATCAAAATATGAATGATTTTACAGCAAAGGAAACCATAAACAAGATGAAAGTCAATGTATGGACTATAAGAATATATTTGCAAATGATGCAACTGACTCAGGCTTCATTTCCAAAATATACAAATAGCTCTTGCAACTCAACAACAACAACAACAAAAATCCAACTGGAAAATAGGCAGAAGAGCTAAACAGACATTCCTCCAAAGAAAACATACAAATGGCCAACAGGCATATGAAAAGATACTCAACATCACTAATGATTAAAGAAATGCAAATCAAAACTACAGTGAAGTTTCACCTCACACTGGACAGAATGGCCATCACTAAAAAAATCCACAAAAAAACAAAGGCTGGGAAAGGTATGGAAAAAAGGGAACTCTCGTATACTGTTGGTGAAAATGTAAATTGGTGCAGTTGTTATGGAAGACAGTATGGAAGATCCATATAGAACGTAGAAAAATTACTATATGATACAGCAATCCCATTCCTGGGCATATATCAAGACAAAACTATAATTCAAAAAGATATATGCCCCCCCTACGCTCATTGCAGCACTATTCACAATAGCCAAGACATGGAAACAGCCTCAATGTGATACATATATACATTAAAATAATTCTTAGCCATTAAAAAGAATGAAATAATGTCACTTGCAGCAATATGGATGGAATTAGAAATTATCATACTAAATAAAGTCAGAAAGAGAAAGACAAGTACCATATGATATTGTTTATATATAGAATCTACAATATGACACAAATGAACTTACGTATGCAACAGAAACAGACTCACAGACATAAAGAACAGATTTGTGGTTGCTAAGGGGAGGGGATGATGGGGGAACAATGGGCTGGGAGTTTAGGATTAGCAGATGCAAATTACTACATAGAATGAACAAACAGTAACATCCTACTGTATAGCAGAGAGAAATATATTCAATATCCTGTGATAAACCATAATGGAAAAGAACATGAAAAAGAATATATACATAAAACTGAATCAATTTGCTATATAGCAAAAAGTAACACAATATTGTAAATAAATTATACTTCAATGAAATAATTTTTTGAAAGGTGAATGGGTACTGCCCAAGGAATTCAGCAAAGCTTCCCAAAGGAAGAAACATTTGAATAGGCTCTTGGCAGTCATATAGTCCAGTGGGGCCTGGTGCAGGGTATTTGAGGAAGGGAGTGAGTACTCGAGGCTGCACAATTATGTCAAGACCTAGTAGGCTTAGTGATCAGCTTTTAATTCAGTGTGGCCAGTGTATTGGGTGATGAGGCAGCAGATATAGGTTAGGGTCATGAGTTGCATGAATTAAACATTTCAGGGGAGACAATTGGGAGTTAAATGAATAAGATCACAGGCAGAGGCAGAGCCAGAGAAGTGAAATACACAAAAGCTGGAAGAGCACAGGGTTCATCGCTGATGCTGAAGCCCTCATTTCATGCAAGGAAAACCTCAGAATACATGAGGCATCAGTTCAGAACAAAGGGCAGAATGACAATCTCAGAAACAACAAAATAGAATGGCCTGGCTCTGATGCCCAGCAGCAGCACCCACATACATTTCCTTGCCAAGGAAGGAATCCAACCATCATCTCCATGAAGATTCCTCTTGCATATACCACAAAATTTTTTTGCTTGAGCTGAAATTATTTTCTAAATAAACAACTTCAAGAGGTACTGAGCAGAAAGTTTGGAGACAACCAGGTAACACAAGGACTTGACATGATCCAACCTCTGCACAAGCAGATTCAGCAGAAAGCAAGAATCTGGCAGGTCACCTAATGCCCCGGGAGAATTCTCTGCATCAGGAACCAAAGAAAAATCAAACAGGCCACAGCTTACCAGAAACAAGGGGCAGCAGCCCCATATCTGAGAGGCCATCTTTAAATCTTAGCCACGCATACAAGGCAAAGGACTGGGGAAATCAAAGGAGAAAACTCGGAGCATCTAAGGGAATGGGCCAAAGCTCATAATGTTCTAGCCATCGATATTGACAGGTAAAACTTATTTCTCAAAAGTATTTGGCTGAATGACTTTCAGATTATAATTGGTTAAGTTTAGGATGCTGCTGCTGCTGCTGCTAAGTCGCTTCAGTCGATCCTGGTTAAATATTAAAAAAAATTTTAATGTAACACTGTAATTAGATAGTTGTATATATGGTAGTGGTCCAGAGAGAATTAGCTCCAGTTATCACAACTTAGTCAAAATAAAACAACATTTAGCAAAGCTATCGTCCTTGGTCATCATCCTCCAAATATAATTTTTAAAAAGACATTTTTCACTGTCATTTTCAGAAACCCCAATCAATTTCCAGCTCTAGACTTCTAGGGTTTCTTGTAGATCTGGATTCCCTCTTTCCTCTTACCTTATATACCCTAGCTTTTTTTTTTTTTTAACAGTAATACTTGTATTTAAGTTTTTAATATATTTTTATTTAAGCCTCCATCTGAATCATTCAATATTCTTATTTTTGGAATTACAACCAATGAAATGGCATGGAGAAGATGCTAGTTTTGGAATACCTTAGCAGAACTCCCTTTAAAGATTAAATCATGCATTGTCACTGCATTTACAGAACAAAAAGCAGAGTGAATTTCTTGGTTGAAAGTGAGACCCAGGGTGAAGAGAAGTGGGGCATGCAGGAGCCATGTTTGCTCAGGGTCCTCTCTCACTCCAAAAATGCTTTTGTATCCCTTGGAATCATCAGATCATTATCCAGAAACCACTGAGGTAACAGAGAGGCCTGAACTGAGAATTAGAAACATCTGGTTGCACCCATGATTATGTCACTAAGAAACAGAACTTAATCAGAGTTTTAGCACCTCTGAGCCTCAATCTTCCCCCTATGAAATAACCTAAGTAGCAATCTAGACATTTCAGTCTAACAAAACAAATCTTAGTATTATGAGAACCAAAGTTCATTTATTAGGATAAATTATGCACTTTATACTAAAAACATTCATGAAAATATGGGCTTGTCAGAAATTTTCTGTTCTCATATTTATCCTTAGTTTCATTAATAAAGTCTCCCCCTTTTCATTGCACTTTAAGATTATTTGAAACTGCATAGTTACAATTCACAATAGCCAAAGTATGGGAATAACCTAAGAGTCTATCAACTGATGAACTGGTGAAGAAAATGTGAGATGAATAGATGATAGATAGGTGGATAGATAAATAAAAAGTGAAAGTGATATTCACTCAGTCATGTCAACTCTTTGCAACCCCATGGATTGTAGCCTGCAAGCCTTCTCTGTCCATGGAATTCTCCAGGCAAAAATGCTGGAGTGGGTAGCCACTCGTTTCAAAGGGGACCTTCCTGACTCAGGGATTGAACCCAGGTCTCCCACATTGCAGGCAGATTCTTTACCATCTGAGCCACCAAGGAAGCCCATATATAGAATATTATTCCGCCAAAACCAAGAAGGAAATCCTGTTCATCTACAACAACATGGATGACCCTGGAGGGCATCATGCTAAGTGAAATAAGCTAGATTGCTTATTGTTGTTTAGAGAAAGACACTGGGGCTTCCCTGGTAGCTCAGCTCATAAAGAATACACCTGCAATGGAGGAGACCCTGTTTCAATTCCTGGGTTAGGAAGATTTTCTAGAGGAGGGCATGGCAACCCACTCCAGTATCCTATCCTGGAGAGTCCCCAGGCACAGAGGGGCCTGGTGGGCTACAGTCCATTGGGTTGCAAAGAGTTGGACATTAATGAGGGACTCAGCACAGCACAGTACAGAGAAAGACAGAGGAATTAAAGAGCCTCTTGAAGGTGAAAGAAGAGAGTGCAAAAGCTGGTTTAAAACTCAACATTCAAAAAAACAAAGATCATGGCATCTGATCCCATCACTTCATGGCAAATAGATGGGGAAACAATGGAAACAGTGAAGGCTTTATTTTCTTGGGCTCCAAAATCACTGCGGACAGTGATTGCAGCCATGAAATTAAAAGATGCTTACCCCTGGAAGTAATTCATGGGGTCGCGGAGAGTCGGACACGACTGAGCGACTGAACTGAACTGAACTGACCCCTGGAAGAAAAGCAATGACAAACCTAGATAGCATATTAAAAGGCAGAGACATTACTTTGCTTACAAAAGTCCATGTAGTCAAAGCTATGGTTTTTCCAGTAGTCACATATGGATGTGAGAGCTGGACAACAAAAAAAAAAGACTGAGCACCGAAGAATTGATGCTTTCAAACTGTCATCCTGGAGAAGACTCTTGAGAGTCCCTTGGACAGCAAGAAGATCAAACCAGTCAGTCCTAAAGGAAATCTACCATGAATATTCATTGGAAAGACTGACGCTTAAGCTGAAGCTCCAATACTTTGGCCACCTGATGCGAAGAGCCAACTCATTGGAAAAGACCCTGATGCTGGGAAAGATTGAGGGCAGGAGGAGAAGAGTTCAACAGAGGATGAGAGGGTTGGATGGCATCAATGATTCAATGGACATGAGTTTGAGCAAACTCTGGGAGATAGTGAAGGACAGGGGAGATTGGTGTGCTGCAGTCCATGGGGTTGCAGAGTCAGACACGACTGAGCAACTGAGCAATAAAGAGAAAGACAAATAAGCATAGTACCATTTACCATGTGGACTCAAAAAAAGCAAACTCAAAGAAACAGAGAAGAGAAAAGTAGTTACCAGGGTGGGAGAAATAGGGAAAGGCTGGTAAAAGGGTACAAACTTTCAATTGCAAGATGAATAACGCATGTGAATCCATTGTATAATATGATGACTTTAGCTGATAACACTGTTTTGTATAATTGAAATATATTAAGAGAGCAGAACGTAAATGTTCTCATCCCCTCCAAAAGGTGAAGAAGTGAGGTGACAGATGTGTCAATTAACTCAATGGAGGGAGTCTTTCACAATGTATACAACATTGTACATTTTAAACATCTTACAATTTTTTCAATAATATCTCAATAAAGGTGGTGGGGGAAAATAAGGAACTATACAGTTAGAATCCTATTCATGAATGTTTTCCAGTTCTCTTAAACTTACTTCCCTTTCAAAATGTTGCTATGGAATTCTGCCTATCTGTTCTCTTCTTTAAAATGTCAGTCTTCCTGAAATCCAGCCCCAACCTCTTGGTTATCACTTTAGGGTGACATGGCATGGACACTCTCCCCACTTAGTTTCAATCATTTCTACTTCACCAACCAATTTCCCCTTGTCGTGCAGAATTAAGGCCAGACTAACAGTTTTCCCATTGGCTTTTTCTTCCCTCTAGGAGAAGAAATTATTAGAAATTGTGGCCTTCTTAAGTCATGTGGGCAGCGAAGGCAAAACCAGTAATCTCCTGGGGTTTAAAGTGTCTCACTGACCACCCCTTATCAGTTGACTGGGAATGAAAATTGGCCAATTTCTGAATTCTCATCAGGACAAACCCATTAAAAGCATTAGCATATAGAGTGGGGCTTGTAGGAGTCACTCAGCTGCTGTCCCCTTGCCCTCAAGAACGCACTGACATTTGTCATGTGATGGTCTGCAGGACTGCCTTTAGTAGGTACCCCTTGTGCAAAGTCTATGAGGCTTAGCATATTTTTTTCCTCCTAAATACAGGTGAATATGGGCAGATAAATATGTGACATTTAGGAGAGATCCTCGGGTAAGAAAGATGGTGATGATTTTTCACTGTGTCTGATTTCTCATCAGCTCCCCATGGTTCCAAATGGAATGAACACTTGGGTGTCCCAGGACACTTCAAATATTTGATGTACAAAATCAATGCTGCTAATACCTTCCTACCAAAGCAGTTTACTCTCCCAAACTCCATTTATGTTCTCTCCACCTTTCTGGCTAGAAAGTATGGAGCCACCCAAGACTTTTTTCTCCTCTATGATCTGGTAAAAACTCATTTATTTGGTGGTGATAGACAGGGAGGCCTGGCGTGCTATGATTCATGGGGTTGCAGAGAGTCGGACACGACTGAGCGACTGAACTGAACCGAACCGAACTGAATAGGTCATAGGAAAATCCATGATTTTAAATCATCCTTTAATTATGATTTTAAATTTTAAAAATATTTAAAGTGAAGTGAAAGCTAGAGAAGGTTTCAGGGACTAGTGTGCATTTTAAGTGCTTATTTAGCTCCTCATGAGTTCCAACATTATCTGAGGGTTAAAGAATTATACTTACAGAGGTTGCATGATAAAATGGCTTCTCAGGGAAACATTTTTGAGTGCCCATTTGTTACCTTTTCTTTCCCTGTGCAAAATGCATTAAGCGTTTGTCATAGTTTAAATATAACGTAATTAGGTAGACATTCAAGAGAAAAGTAAACATTGTGGAAGTTTTGACCCCAGTTTTCTTAGAAATTATTATTACTAATAATTTTCTCAAAATTTATATTCCTAACATGCTGTGCAAACCACAGGGACTGTCTGGCATCTGGTCAGATTGGGGGACTTATAAAGGAAATAGCACAGGGGCCGGGATCCCAGTTAAGCTTCATGGTGCTCAAGTAAATCTGTGAGAACCTCCAGCTATATCTTTCTAATGGAATGCTGAATTATTCTAAATCTCACACTGTGAGAGGTTTACAGTATAAAGAAGATAAAAAAAAAAAAGCAGCCCAGGAGAGGCAGGTAGAGATGGCTGTTGAGAAAGAAACCACACAATGGGCCCAAGCCTTTCTCGTACTGCTTGGCATCACCGGGAGAAGCTTTTGGAAGAGCAAATGCTCCTTTGGTTACTAAGCCCAAATTCAGATGCAGAGCCATGTGCTCCACGGGAGGCAATGCAGATTTACTGAAGTAAACTGAGGTGTCCAGGGCTGGAGTAAAAAAGTCAACTCTGTTGTGAGAATGATGGGAGTGAAAACAAGGGCCATTTGAAATAGCAGAGACCTGATGGAATCCTAATTGCTGGGCTCAGACTAAGATTAGAAACAGCAAAATTACTTTCAAGGCCCAAGGGGAGAATGTGTTTAGGATCCATCACACACAGCCAGACCCTGCGCTGCTGGGCAGATTGTGTGTTAATTCCAGAGCTGTGCCACTGCACCCAACAGACAATTTGGTGCCAGATAGATCTTTAAGAAAAATCTCCATTTATATGAGCCTTTATTGGTTTATTGGTTTGTTTCAATGTTATCTGTAGGGTAAATGATTTGGAAGGTTTTTTCAGGGTGTGAGGGGGATTAATTTTTGGATTTGGTTCTTTCCTTTGTAATTATGGCTATTTTGAGGCAAAATCAGAAACTGCAGTATCTGCTCTTCAAAACCTTGGAAATGATCTGATGATCTATGGCACTTTTTCCTCAACAGTGATTGCATTCCTCTGAGAGACAAGCCACACCATTAGAAGTGATTCATTTGTTTGTACATTAAATCTGTATAATAAATTTTTATTAGAATAGGGGTCAATATGGACATTAGGTTAAGTAAAGCTCTGTGGGAGGAACTTGAAAAAATTTATGACCTAACAAAAGAAGCTAGACTTTAGAGGAAGAAGATCAGTTCTTTGCCTCCTATTATCTGGGTTTTCTATTTTATTTTCTTGGGTTGTCTTGCTTATTTGTTGGTTGTTTTTATTCTTCTCTGTCTCCCTAAATGATAGTGGTAATCACTGCTGCTGGTGCTATGCCCAGATTCCCTTTACTGAGTCAGTCCACCCATCACAAGTTGCTGTGGTTTTTGTCTCCTAGTGATTCACAGCTGCCTCTATCCCCTTTCCAGGGATTGTCCTTAGCAGAAAAGAGCCAAGTGCTGCTTTCTTCTCTGTCCCATTGTAAATTCAATCATCTCTAAAAGTAGGCAAATCACTTTATGAGGATGATTGTTAACTATTTAAGGGCTTCCTTATATGTCAAATCACTGCTTTAGGTCTTATAGAAAAGCACTGTAAGAGGCAGTTCAGGGCCACAGGGCATTAACATTTGTTAGGAAAATATAACAGGGAATAAACAAATCAAATGGTAAAATTTAAATAACTGATGATGACACAAGCTATGTCAATATGCACAGTTCTTGATTAATCACCAAATGCACTGGGAAGACAATTGCCACAAAAATCATTCCCACCATGAAAAGTCAAAGTATTAGTCACTCACTCATGTCGGACTCTTTGTGGCCCTATGGACTGTAGCCAGCCAGACTCCTCTGTCCATGGAGTTCTCCAGGCAAGAACACTGGAATGGGCTGTCATTCCCTTCTCCAGGGAATCTTCCTGACCCAGGGATCAAACCCAGGTGACCCACATTGGCTCAGATGGCAGATTCTTTACCATCTGAGCCACTCGTCAGACAAATTTGGTCCCATTTCATTTCCATTTCTTGCTGACTATGGAAACAGACACAAGTTAATTGATCCTCTGGACCTCAGTTTTATCAATGAAATGAAGGTTAAGGACTAGATAATTCCATGGGCTTCCCTGGTGGTCTAGTGATTAAGAATCTGCCTGGCAACGCAGGGGACACAGGTTCAAACCCTGCTTGGGGAATTAAAACCCCACATGCCTCAAAGCAACTAAGCCTGCATGCCACAACTATTGAGCCCAAGAGCCACAACTAGGGAGTTTGTGTATCTCAACAATCCCGCATAATGCCATGAAGATTCCCCATGCTGCAACTAAGACCTAGGGCAGCCAAACAAAATAAATGAATATCTTTTTTTCAAGAAAGGACTAGATTATTCCAAAGGTTCTTCTCAGTTTTCAACTCCCTGCAGCTGAGGGAGGCAAGCTGAGGATGCTGAGGTGGTTGTTCTGAGAAAAGGACAGAATGTTTTCCAGATAGAGTGAGAACATGTACAAAAGAGTAGAATTAGGCAAATAAACCCATAAGGATGTTAGGTATTGGAGTATTTTGGGGGAGTATCATGGGAGATGGTGCTCTAAGGAGCCAAATGGTAAAGTATTTCATGCAGAGATCAAGAAATGCAGAGACCCTATCCTATCGAATAAAATGCAGTCTCATTGGCATGACAAAGATGGCACCCAGGCCCTTCTTTTCCTGTTGTGGACACCGTCTACCTTTTCACAACTCACAGGGTACCTGCACTTACTCTGTGCAGCCATAATGAATTATCTGTAGTTTCTAGAAAGTACCAAGGCCAATTACACCGTAAGGCCCTTGCACATGCCATCCATTTGCCAAGAGCAAAGCCCCTCACTACTCCTCGGATTAAATGAGGTTAATCCATCTCATTTCTCAAAGCCTAGTATAACTGTCATGTGCTACGACACACACCGTTCCCAGCAGGCAGAGCTGGTCACTGCCTCCTCAGTCCTTCCCTTGTATCTCATCTGTGTCAATAATATCATTTAACATATTGTAATCAATTCATACACTTCATTTACTAGGATTTCATGTGTTCCTTGAAGGCAAAAGTTGTGTCTTTTATCCCATCCACCATTTTACCCCACTTTTCCTCACCACCTATATATCTGTTCTAGAGTAGGGATAACAAACAGCAATGAGCTCACTAAATCCTATTAGAAGGAGTAAATCTGAAAAACATTACATCTTGCGTGGGTCCTGGGCACTATTGGCTTTGTGGGCTACTTTCCCCATTTAAAAAGGATTTTTTTAAATTATATTTTATAATTGCATTGGTATAAAAATGAATATAGCAATATTATATATTGAAACTTTTTTTTAACCTAAAAGTTCATTGTTTTTTCTTTCTGCTTTTAAAATAAAACATTTCGGTGTGCTCCTAAATATATGGCAGACCCCACACTACTTAGTATATAGTACCCCTATGCCTACTGAGCCTAATTGATAATCCAGCTCTAGAGTGAATGGACAAATGTATTCATCAATGAAACTTTTTACAAATATTTATCTGTACTTACATAAGCTGATTTAGGTTTATTTCATCTGTCATGAGTAAGATATAAAATATTTGATTATATATTTCTTTGGCTTTATTTTTTTTCTACCACAGTAGTTATTTTTTAATCATAAGTAGCATGGGAAATGTAATAGAAATGTTCATGTGAAACACTACTCAGTCTGTTTTGAATAGCAATTTAAAATGACTGGTCAAAATTATCAACAGGAGGGCACCCTACTGAACAAGAGAAACGTATTAAAAATCAAAAGGGAAAACTAATTTCATAGTATAACATAAGGAATGATGATTTCAAACAGCACTGTGCATTATTAGTTCATAACTACTATCTACAAAATGTCATGAAAATTAGATTTCAGATGGTAGATGAGGTTTGTCTCCCTGAAAAAAAGGTTTTAATAAATATTAAGCACAGAAGTATTTGGAGATGATGAAGATTCAGTAATTAAGTATTGAACACGCAGTAATCCATTTGACACCAAAGGATTAAAGACAGAAAAAATTTCTTAACTAAATGCAAATTTTGAGAGAGCTGAACCCACTATTTTTGTGCTCTCAAGAATGATAATTCATCCAGTAGGAAATCTTTCTTCACCATTTAGGATTTGTTAGAAATACTGCATATAGGGATGAAACAGGATTTTCAAGACACGAATTCGTAGAAATGAGGCAAGTCCTTAGTGATCCATTTTCTTTTCTGTAAAGAAAGATTGTCTTCAGCAACCCCGGAAAATAGTAAATACCTATGGCTGTGATAGTCTCAGAGATGGGTAACTCACTAGTTCACAAAGCAGTCTGTTCTGCTGTTGCATAATTCTTATTTTAAAAAGATATCCTGTTCATGCCAAGCAAAAAATGTACTCTGCTCTTTGCCAAAAAGTACACAAAGATTAATATTTCACCAGTACTTGGGGAAATGACAGGTAGAACAGAAATGATTTGGTACCCAAATTAGTAAACTATGCTCTTAGACACTAAAACACTTTTTTTGTTGTTAAACCTTAAGCAGATTTTGATAGGCATCTTTCATGTTGTGTAGAATAGTGGACAGAAGGGACGTTTTCAATTAGAAATATCTGAACTTGAATTCTGGATCATTTATTGGCACCTGTGTGACCGTAAGGAAGTGGTTTAAACTTTGCGAGTCTCATTTTTCTCACTCCAAAACCTTGAGGGCTGAGAGGATTAGAGATAATGTATGTAAAGCACCTACATCTACTTGGTTCTTGCTAAAAAGTAAATACTCAAAATATGCCAGCCACAATTAGTTTTTCTCCTTAAAGGTGCTGATCCTATTTTGACATTTTACTGATTTTGGAGTGATAGTTCTCAGCATTAATTATTGTGAAGTGCTTTGAAACAGGTCACAATGTCTACCTTCACTTTAAGTGTCCGAAAGCTGCTTTCTCTGGTTCCATGGTTTCTTTTTAATTTCTTCCTTATCCATCCTTGCTGTCAGATTATTCTGTCAGCTTGGCTGCCTCTCCTCAGTTAGTCTGCTCTGGTCTTGGGAACAAAAGAACAAAATCAAACCTGTTAGCATTCTGTTTAAAACAAGTGTCCATAGGTTCTGCATAGAAAGTCTGAGAAACTCTTAAAAACTTAAGTATTACCATTTTACAGCTAAGATTTTAGTATATATGTCTTTGGGAGTTATTTTAGCCAATGTTAAGAACTTTTTGCCTTACTTCCAGCCTCACAGACTATCTTCTAGAGGGTTGTGATTATCAGACAGGAGATAGATGGATGGGTGGGTGGATGAATGGATAGATAGATAGACAGATACCTGTTTTATGAGGTATGACCTAAAATTTCCAAACTATTGCAATGAAAGATGTTTTAGTCAATCTGCATCCCCAAGGTGATAGAGCAAAATCTCTATTTTCATCTGTAAAATGAAGAAAAAATCATTTAGGCTGACCTGTTTCACAACTGAACTGTGAAACAGGATATTACAGATATGAAAGATATAAAGAACAAACATGGAAGTGCTCTATAAATATAACTTGTCACTGCTATTATATATTTTGAACTCTATCTTTTCAAAAGTAGATGTATCTATTTGCATTTTTCTCTGCTAGAGGAAAAATTAAATATATTTCTGTTCAGTTGTACAGCTCTTCCTTTCCTGAGATTCCATTATTATGCTTTCTTCCAACAACCTTTTAGACAGCCAAAGTTCTGTGCATACATCTCATTTATGAGCCTTGATCCTAAGTTGTGTTGTGATTTATTATTGTGGTATTCAAAGTGATTTTCAGTAATACTATGCCATACTTGACTCTTTCGCCAGTAGGCAAAAATAAAATATTTTTGCTTATTTTTTATTTTATTAAGTCTAACAGTATTTCACCCAATGATTCTACTAAGAAAAAGAAACAGTATCAAGTCATCCTCTGATTATAATGTCTCTTCTGTTTTTTTTCAAATGGTAGAGAAGTGACACACAAGTGCAAAGACCTTCATAAAAATAAAATGTAGTTTCCCATTAGACTGTTAAAATAATTAAGTTGAATGAAATGCAAATATATATGTTATTAGACAGAAACCTGTCCCAAGTTGGGTAAAGTTCTTATTTATTTGTTGTTGTTAGTCACTAAGTTGTGTCCTACAGTTTGTGATCCTATGGACTACAGCATGCCAGACTCCTCTGTCCTCCACTATCTCCCATAGTTTGCTCAGATTCAAGTCCATTGAGACAGTGATGCTACCTATCTCATCCTCTGCCACCCCTTTCTCTTTTTGCCTTCAATCTTTCCCAGCCTCATGATCTTTTTCAATGAGTTGGCTCTTCACATCAGGTGGCCAGAGTATTAGAGCTTCAGCTTCAACATCAGTCCTTCCAATGAATATTCATGGTTGATGTCTTTTAGGACTGACTGCTTTGATTTCCTTACAGTCCAAGAGACTCTAAAGAGTCTTCTTCAGCACCACAATTCAAAGGATCAATTCTTTGGTGCTCAGCCTTCTTTATGGTTCAATTCTCACATCTGTACATGACTTTTTAAATGAACAATGCAAAGAAATAGAAAAAAACAACAGAATAGGAATGAGTAAAGATCTCTTCAAGAAAACTGGAGATATCAAGGGAACATTTCATGCAAGGATGGGCATGATAAAGAACAGAAACAGAAAGGACCTAATGGAAGCAGAAGAGATTAAGAAAACATGGAAAGAATATACAGAAGAACTATACAAAAAAGGTCTTAATGATCCAGATAACCATGATGGTGTGGTCACTCACCTGGAGCTATACATCCAGGAGTGAAGTCAAATGGGCCACCTTTGGAAGCTTTACTACAAAGAAAACTAGTGGAGGTGATGGAATTTTAGCTGAGCTATTTCAAATCCTAAAAGATGATGCTGTTAAAGTGCTGCACTCAATATGTCAGCAAATTTGGAAAACTCAGCAGAGGCCACAGGATTGAAAAAGGTCAGTTTTTGTTCTAATCCCAAAGAAGGGCAATGACAAGAATGTTCAAACTACTATATAATTGTACTCATTTCACATGCTTGCAAGGTTATGCTCAGAATCCCTCAAGCTAGGCTTTAGTAGTACATGACCTGAGAACTTCCAAATGTACAAGGTGGGCTTTGAAGAGGCAGAGGAACCAGAGATCAAATTGCCAACATTCACTGGATCATGGAAAAATCAAGAGAATTTCAGAAAAATATCTACTTCTGTTTCATTGACTACGCTAAAGCCTTTGACTGTGTGGATCACAACAAACTTATTTATTGCTGTGTGTCAAATTACCCTGCAAATTTATCAGATTAAAAGAATAAACATTTATTATCTCCAGGTTTCCATGGGTCAGGAAGCTGGATGTATCTTAAAAGAGCACCTCTAGTTCAAGATATATTCAAGCTGTTCTGGAGCTGCAGTCATGTTAAGATTAAACAGGCACTGGAGAATCTGTTCCCAAGACTGCACAAGGTTTACAAGGTGTGCTTCCATGTCATGCTGTTTTTCAGTGTATGAACCTGTCCATGGCTGCCTGGGTAACCTCCCAACGAATCAAGACAAGTCTCAGAAGTGTCATCCTATCACTGTTACTACATTAGACTCATTAGAAAGGAATCATTAAATCCAATCCACATTCAAAAGAGGCAGGAATTAAACAAGAGTGTGAATACCAGGGGGCTCCCCAGTGGCTCATCAGTAAGAACGCACCTGCAATGCAGGAGCTGCAGGAGACATAGGTTCAAGCCCTGAGTCAGGAAGATCACATGGAGGAAAGCATGGCAACCCACTCCAGTATTCTTGCCGAGAGAATTCCACGGACAGAGGAACCTGGTGGGCTACAGTCCACGGGGTCCCAAAGAGTTGGACACGACAGAAGCAACTTAGCACACATGCATGCATGTGAAAGGAGGAGGCGGAGCTCGCTGAGGGACACTGAGGTTGCAATAGCAATAGGATAAAATGTCTAAGTTTACAGTCACTCAATTTCTTTTAAGTTGATAGTTTGGACATAGCATCAGTTCAGTTCAGTTCAGTTCAGTCGCTCAGTCGTGTCTGACTCTGCAACCCCATGAACCACAGCACGCCAGGCCTCCCTGTCCATCACCAACTCCCGGAGTTCACTCAAATTCATGTCCATCGAGTCAGTGATGCCATCCAGCCATCTCATTCTCTGCCATCCCCGTCTCCTCCTACCCCCAATCCTTCCTAGCATCAGACTCTTTTCCAGTGAGTCAACTCATCGCATGAGGTGGCCAAAGTATTGAGTTTCAGCTTTAGCATCAGTCCTTCCAATGAACACCCAGGATTGATCTGTTTTAGAATGGACTGGTTGGATTTCCTTGCAGTCCAAGGGACTTTCAAGAGTCTTCTCCAGCACCACAGTTCAAAAGCATCAATGCTTTGGCGATCATCTTTCTTCACAGTCTAACTCTCACATCCATACATGACCACAGGAAAAACCATCGCCTTGACTAGACGGACCTTTGTTGGCAAAGTAATGTCTCTGCTTTTTAATATGCTATCTAGGCTGGTCATAACTTTCCTTCCAAAGAGCAAGCATCTTTTAATTTCATAGCTGCAATCATTTCTATAATTTTAATTTTTTTAGCTTTCAGTTCAGTTCAGTCACTCAGTCATATCTAACTCTTCGCGAGCCCATGAATTGCAGCACACCTGGCCTCCCTGTCCATCACCAACTCCCAGAGTCCACAGAAACCTATGTCCATTGTGTCAGTGATACCATCCAACAATCTCGTCCTCTGTCGTCCCCTTCTCCTCCTGCCCTCAATCTTTCCCAGCATCAGGGTCTTTTCAATGAGTCAGTTCTCTGCATCACATGGCCAAAGTATTGGAGGTTCAGCTTCAACATCAGTCCCGACAATGAACACCCAGGACTGATCTCCTTTAGAATGGACTGGTTGGATCTCCTTGCAGTCCAAGGGACTCTCAAGAGTCTTCTCCAACACCACAGTTCAAAAGTTCAGCACTCGGCTTTCTTTATAGTTCAACTCACATCCGTACATGACTACTGGAAAAATCATAGCCTTGACTAGATGGACCTTTGTTAGCAAAGTAATATCTCTGCTTTTTAATATGCTGTCTAGGTTGGTCATAACTTTCCTTCCAAGGAGTAAGCGTCTTTTAATTTCATGGCTGCAATCAGCATCCGCAGTGATTTTGGAGCCCAGAAAAAAAAAAATCAGCCACTGTTTCCACCGTTTCCCCATCTATTTGCCGTGAAGTGATGGGACCAGATATCATGATCTTAGTTTTCTGAATGTTGAGCTTCAAGCCAACCTTTTCACTCTCCTCTTTCACTTTCATCAAGAGGCTTTTGAATTCCTCTTCACTTTCTGCCATAAGGGTGGTGTCATCTGCATATCTGAGTTTATTGATATTTTTTCCAGCAATCATGATTTCAGCTTGTGCTTCCTCCAGTCCAGTGTTTCTCATTATTTACTCTGCATATAAGTTAAATAAACAGGGTGACAATATACAGCCTTGAGGTACTCCTTCTTCAATTTGGAACCAGTCTGTTGTTCCATGTTCAGTTTTAACTTTTGCTTCCTGACCTGTATACAGGTTTCTCAAGAGGCAAGTCAGGTGGTCTGGTATTCCCATCTCTTTCAGAATTTTCCACAGTTTATTGTGATCTACGCAGTAAAAAGCTTTGGCTTTTTAAAGCAAAAAGCAAAAATAGATGTTTTTCTGTACCTCTCTTGCTTTTTCGATGATCCAGGGGATGTTAGTAATTTGATCTCTGCTTCCTCTGCCTTTTCTAAACCAGCTTGAACATCTGAAAGTTCATGGTTCACATGTTGCTGAAGCCTGGCTTGGAGAATTTTGAACATGACTTTACTAGCGTGTAAGATGAGTGCAATTGTGCAGTAGTTTGAACATTCTTTGTCTTTACCTTTCTTTGGGATTGGAATGAAAACTGACCTTTTGTAGTCCTGTGGCCACTGCTGAGTTTTCCAAAGTGGCTGGCATATTGAGTGCAGCACTTTCACAGCGTCATCTTCCAGCATTTGAAATAGCTCAACTGGAATTTCATCACCTCCACTAGCTTTGTTCGTAGTGACGCTTCCTAAGGCCCACCTTATATCACAATTCAGGATGTCCGGCTCTAGATGAGTGTGAGTGATCACACCTTCCTGATTATCTGGGTCATGAAGATCTTTTTTTTACAGTTCTTCTGTGTATTCTTGCCACTTCTTCTTAATATCTTCTGCTTCTGTAAGGTCCATACCATTTCTGTCCTTTATTGAGCCCATCGTTGCATGAAATATTCCCTTGGTATCTCTAATTTTCTTGAAGAGATCTCTAGTCTTTCCCATTCTGTTGGTTTCCTCTATTTCTTTGCATTGATCGCTGAGGAAGGCTTTCTTATCTCTCCTTGCTATTCTTTGGAACTCTGCATTCAGATGGGTATATCTTTCCTTTTCTCCTTTGCTTTTCACTTCTCTTCTTTTCACAGCTATTTGTAAGGCCTCTTCAGACAGCCATTTTGCTTTTTTGCAGTTCTTTTTCTTGGGAATGGTCTTGCTCCCTGCTTATCTAATTATATTTCTATTGAATTTTGAACTAGGTGCCTAGTGTATTTATTATAGAAACATCCTGATTAGCCTAATACAAGAGAAAAAGAAAAAATAACACTGAAGCAAACAGTCTTTTGTTATATACAGCCAGCCCTCCTGACACATATCAAGTCCTATTGGAATTATCTGTGTGGATGTCTTAGTCTATTTGAGGGAGCATGGCCCTGAGAGCTCGCTCAGGGCAGTGATGGAAAGGAGAGCTAACATTTCTGAGCTCCTACAAATGGACAGGCCCTATACTAGACGGGTTCACATGGATTATTTTTAAACTTAAACCTGCCAGGAAGACCATTTCATCTGCAAATTACAGATGAAAAGACTGAAGTTAAGTAACAAGCCTATGACCACACAGGTGGGAAATGATGATGGAATCAGCATCAAAACCAATGTTACAGGGATTTAAACCCCATGCCATGTCCATCGTACTTATACTTCTGTCATTGTGCCAGGGCCTTAGTTTTTCTAAGGAACTGGTTAATAGATAATACTATATTTTTTAAATTCAAAGGAGGCAATTGGATGTACCATCTATTTCTAAAAGGCCTATAAACAAATAAATAAATAATATATAAATATTTGCATATACGTATGTGTGTGTATGTTATCAGTTCAGTTCAGTTCAGTCGCTCAGTCGTGTTCGACTCTTTGTGACCCCATGAATCACAGCACTCCAGGCCTTCCTGTCTATCGGTTAAATAATATCCCCTCAAACTTTGTACATTGAAGCTCTAACCTCCAGTATCTCAGAAATTGACTGTATTTGGAAATAGGAACTTTACAATTGAGATTAAGTTAAAATGAGACTATTAGGCCAGCCCTAGTCTAATCTGATAGGTTTCCTTATAACAAGAGAAAATTTAGACACACAAACAGACACAAGCGTTCATGCACACAGAGGAAAGACCATGTGAGGATCCAAAGAGAAGGCAGCCAACTACAAACCAAAGTGAGAGGCCCCAGTAGAAACTAAAATAGCTGACAAAATAAATGCCTGTTGTCTAAGCCACCCAGTCTGTGATACTCTGCTATGGCAGCCCTAGCAATCTAATGCAACACACACACACACTCATACATACATACAACTATATGGTAACATATAAAAGGACATATACAATAGACTATGTATGTATATATGAGAACCCTTGAAATAAAATAAAAATTTATATTACATACTAAATAATATTTTCCCATACTAAGAGTTCGAACTTAGTTAGCAGGTATGCTTAATGCCTTCACCTGTCATTTCCTAAGAACTTATGAGGCTCTTTGGTGACTGGAAGGGAAGTAGTTAAGATAGGAGTAAACAGAATTAGACTCATACTCAAAGAAACTGGCTTTAAGCTTTAGCTCTGTCATTCATTTCCATCTATGTGACCTTGGGCTAAATATTTAACCTTTCCAAGCCTGTGTTTCCTTATTTTTCCACTTCAGCTATCATTTCTTGAGTATCTACGACAGGCCAGACTGCACACTGATCGCTTTTGCATAAATTATCTCAATTTGTAAAATGTGATAGCAATGCCACCTAGCAGGGCTGCTGTGATGATCAAGTGGGATGATACACAGGCAAGGGCTCCGTGTTTGTACAAACAGCACAGACTTGTACAAATATTAGGGGTGTGTCATTTTCTGTTTTCTACATCAGTGCTTCTAAATGATCAAACTGTAATTATGACCTTAGAAACAGCCACTCATCTAGTTTTATTCTCTAGCTAAATGATCCAGAGGTAATCTAAGAGTTATATTAATCTTCCCCAAGCTCAGCTTTAAACCTAGTGCTCTCCTGCTGAATAAACAAATAAACTTGAAAAACCTGGAAAATATCCAAAACATTTGCATGATGCATGAATTTAAGGGTTTCCACAATCCAGCCTCAAATAACCTTACCAACTTCTCCCAAAGTAACTTAGCATGCCCCCACACATGTATTCTGCATCAGGTTTTCAACAAAGCAAAATAACTAATCAGCCTCCTTTCCAAACTTTGGACTTTACTTCCTTATATCCTATACTGGGAACTCCCTTCTTTGGTCTTTGCAATTGATGATACATGTAAAGAATTTAGCCCACAACATGGAATGTAGTACGTTCTCAATAAATGGTTCAGTTCAGTTCAGTTCAGTCACTCAGTCGTGTCCGACTCTTTGTGACCCCATGAATCACAGCACACCAGGCCTCCCTGTCCATCACCAACTCCGGGAGTTCACTCAAACTCATGTCCATTGAGTTGGTGATGCCATCCAGCCTTCTCATTCTCTGTCGTCCCCTTCTCCTCCCGCCCCCAATCCTTCCCAGCATCAGAGTCTTTTCCAGTGAGTCAACTTATCACATGAGGTGGCCAAAGTGGCTACTATTTTTACTCCTACTCTTACCACGACCTTGAGACCTCGGTAGTCTTATTGAAATATTCCCTCCTCTAAAAGCCTTGCAAGTTACGATTGCACCCTCCTCTACATGGATTTCCCTGGTGGCTCAGAAGGTAAAGCGTCTATCTACAATGCGGGAGACCCGGGTTCAATCCCTGGGTTGGGAAGATCCCCTGGAGAAGGAAATGGTAATCCACTCCAGTACTATTGCCTGGAAAATCCCATGGACAGAGGAGCCTGGTAGGCTACAGTCCATGTTGTTGCAAAGAGTCGGACACGACTGAGCAACTTCACTTCACTTCTATATGTCTGTAGCTTTATATCCTAAACTCGGGGGGTACATTTTAGTGATTTTCTGTGATATACTGAAATTATATACACTTATTCAAAAGACACCTAAGCATCTACTTTGTAGCAAAGTTTGTGTTTTCCCTAAGGGTGCTGGCAGTCTAACAGGGAGCCAGACAACTAACCGGTGTTAGTTGTCTCACCTACATTGTAAAGAAGCCTTTCCCTGCTTCTAGGACCTCTAGGGTCTTTCCTCCATTCAGCAGGTAAAGTGCACACCCTAAAAGTTCCATCAGATCACATCACTTCACTGCTAAAAATCGTGCCATGGATCCCTATCCTAGTTGGGAGTTTTCATTCGCAACAGCCTAAGAGATCCTGTTTGATTCTGAGAAACTCTCTTGACTATACCACCTACTATCCTCCTCCATTGTTCTGCCTCCCGTCCCACAACATGCCAGGCTCGTTCTCACCCTTTGCAAGGACCACTCCCTTTCCCTGGAATGCTCCTAACTTCCCCACTTCTCATAAGTTCTCAGCTCAGACACCACCTTCTCAATGCAGCCTACTCTAATCACACTTCTTAACTTGCTACCCAGTCAGTCTTACTTATCCTGGTCTGATTTTTCTTTGTCTACTGTATGTACCTCCTTTCTGACCACTATGTAATTCACTAATTATGTTAATTGCTAATTGTTGGGCTTTACCTTCTTTTATGAGAGTGAGGATCAAGGACTCATTTTATTGGTCCCTAACGGGCTTCCCAGGTGATGCTAGTGCCAATGCAGGAGATGTAAGAGATGAGGTTTGGATCCCTGGGTCGGAAAGATCCTCTGGAGGAGGAAAAGGGAACCCACTCCAGTACTCTTGCCTGGAGAATCCCCATGGACAGAGGAGCCTGGCAAGCTATGGTCCATAGGGTCGCAAAGAGTCGGATATGACTGAAGCAACTTAGCACAGCACACAGCGCAATGAACTCTATAGACCTAGAAGAATGTGTGAAACAAAGTAGGAGCTCAAATATCATTTCATAATTTTTGTGCCATCGTCATACCAAATACAGCACAGTGCAGCTAAAAATGTTAGTCGCTCAGTCACGTCTGACTCTTTGCAACCCCGTGGACTGTAGCCCACCAGGCTCCTCTGTCTATGGAATTCTCCAGACAAGAATACTGGAGTGGGTAGACATTCCCTTCTCCAAGAGATCTTCCCTATCTGGGAGATCAAACCCAAGTCTCCCACATTGTGGGCAGATTCTTTACCATCTGAACCATCAGGGAAGCCCAAGAAGAACTGAATACTCATTATTAAGTCACTTTCAGTCTCTTTAAATCATGTACCTAATATTTTCAAGGTGCTTCATTGTTCTATGACCCGCTTTTATCTTTTCACATTTCTAGTGGAATATACTTCAAACAGCGCATGTGTTGGGGGGCATGTACACCTCAAGATTTCAGGTATTATTTTATGAGGGTATTAGTTTTAAAAGAAAGTTTTTCTTTTAAGTTTTATAAAAGTCATCAAAGTACACAGTAGTTTCATATTTCTCAGGCCTCTTTTTTTTGCACTTAAGGCATTAACGTTACATAGCAGGCAGTTGTCATTGGTAGAGCAATATATCTAAAAACATATTAGAGAGGCACAATCAATTCAACTCAGCAAATAATTAATAAGCTTTTATGATATGAAATATTTTACAGGTTTTGCAAAGATGGAAAAAAACACTTCTGCTCTTGAATTGTTTATAACTTCCTGAGTAAAAGAAACATATGGACAACTCAGTATACGATAACACAAATATAAGAACTGGAAGAAAGATACATGAATCCTTAAACTGTGCACATCTGAAAAGAGGCATGTATCCCTCTGTGCGCTTCAGCCAAAACTTTGTCATAGCATAAGCTTTGTCCATAAATAGGCTAATATTCAATTAACCAGGAATTGGATTACTCAGAGTGTCTGGATCCCCAAATTTGTCCAGGAACAAAGGATTTGGTGCTTTTCATTTTTTGTGTGCCTATGCTGTGTTTGAGTAGTATGAAAGGCGATGTAAGTAATAACCCTGAAGCTAGACTTTAAAGCTGATCACAGTTATTTGGTAACATGACTACCCTCTCCTCCATTTCCCCTCCCCCTTGATAGATTTAGACAGGGGCTGCTCTGAGTTCCTTTGTGAGAACTTATGCTCACGATGACTGATTGACAAGTGGAGCTTTTTCCTTTTCTGGGGGAAAAGAAATTTCCAGGGTCACGCTCCTTGTATTTGCAAAGAGCTCTAAAAGCCCCAGAGAGTGAAAAGAGTCAAAATTGACTTCTTGTTGATGATCACAAACTTCATGACAAGGGAGAGGGGAAAAAAGGGGAGATTGAAGCTGTGATACAGAATGTCAAGATAACTGCTAAGGCAGACGATTTCAAAACAGGCCTCCAGATAAATAGTAAGTTAGATACTCAAACAAAAACTACAGGCATTAGATAGAAGGTGCAGAGGCTGAAGAACTTCAACCCCAATCACGATGGACTCTATGACAGCAGCCTGCTGAGATAGAAGGGTAACACTCCCCTGCATGGCTGGCTTTCTTTTAGAAAGACACAACACTCATCAGAGTTTCTGTTTCTTCCTTCGGTATTATACTATATGTCCTGGTACATGTTTCAGTTGATCCAGGGGAAAAATTATATTCTATTCTTTATATTCATATGCCTGTAAACTATGTCTGTATTCAAATCCTCACCTTGATTATTCATAAGGGCCTGCAAAATTCATGCTTTAGTAAGGAAATGTTTGAGCTCCTCATATCTATTTTGTGTTCATTTTCAAAATCGAATGACTAGAAGTTAGGAGTTTCAAGCTTCATTCGCTTCTGGAGCTAAGGAAAGAAAAAAAAAAAAAGAGTTCTATATACTTTAGGTCTTCATTTCTAACAACAAAGTCCTGGATTTTGAAGAGGGATATTTTTATCCCCAGGAAATAATCTTCTTTAGAAAAAATAGCTGAAAAAACTAGTTATATTGGTATGTATTTAAGCCTTTATATTGAGGAGGGAGATTATTAACATAGTGGTTGGAGAAAATAAGTAGGATTCCTGTTTAATGAAACCCATTTTCATTACTGCCTGGCTTCGTGACTAGATAGCCAAAGGCAAGAAGGGTGCAGGAGTTGGTGGTAAGTGGAGCTGTTTTAGAAGCTGAGAGAAATGAGCTGATTACGCTGTAGTTACAGGAGATAAAGTGAGAAACTGGTGGGGCTATGTAAAAGGACACAAGGAACTGAAAAATTGTGAAGAGAAACTCTGAAACGACAACATGAAAAAGGGATCACCTCCAACATGTGTCCACCATATATCTGACATCTGGAAAGCTTTTCTGATTCAAGTTGTTGATTATGATTCAAATACATCTCCCTTTCCACAATTTCCTCACTAGAAAATAAGACTTGTTCAGCAGTGAAAATGAAAACCATTAGATTTCATGCCATAAAATTACTAGGAATTCATTCACCCTGGAAAATCTCTAGTTTTACCATCAGACCTCAGACACACACACACACACACACACACAAACTACGTTTGTTTAGCTTTGCACAAAGAAAGTGCATAGGAACCACGCACAGAAATCATGAATTGTTCATGAGAATGTACAGAGGTATACAACAGAAAATGATTCTCTTCTTTACTTCTAGGTTCTTTGACTGGCCTAGTAATTCAATTGGCATAAGATAGAAGAACAGGAGAAGAACAAATTTAATTTCATATGCACAGGAGCTCATAAGAATATGAAACTCAAAGAAGTGACCAAAGCAGACAAATTTTATACTTTTAAACAAACAGGCAAAAATTATTTGTGAAGAACTGAAAAGGGGTTTTTAGACTTGGAGTCATAAATTAATTCAGAAGTAACAAAGTTTGCTAATATAGCTTTTTCAGTCCTGAATTCCCCATCTCTGGCATTAAGGATGCCTTCTACCCTCCAGGTGCAAGGAGACTACCTTCACCTGGGGACTTTATTTCCTGCCTTCAGACGGACAAAGGAGGCATTGAGTCCTTCTGGCACCTGCTATGTCTTAAGTAACTTTAATTCTAAATGATCAATATGCCAAAGTAGCATATTTGGAGGCAGTCTGCCCTGATCCCATCAGAGTCACACAAAAAAAGACATTTTATTTATAGGTGTCCCATTTAGGAAGCAGCCTTTAACTATGGAAGCAAAGCATGAATGTAAGATCTGGTTCATCCCAGAAAGGCAGTTCAAATCATCATGACCCCATCATCCAACCATAAAATAAAGAGTAAATGCACACTTCCCATTTTGCAGAGGAATATTAAACGGTTTAATTCAATAATTGATGGAAAGGTCATTGAGTTATTCAAATAAATGAGGTTATATAAATGGGAAGTATTATAAACTTTCACATCCACATATCATTTGATTCCCTAGTCATCAAGCAAGGTCGGTACACAAATGTTTTCCCCATAAATCATTTTCCACACATAAAGTTAAAAACCCCAGTGCCCTGGAAAACATAAAGAAGATCCACACTATATAATTAGTTGAGAATGGAGCTGAGCTAGTCACTCCTCTAGTGCCAGCACTGTCATCCAGGCTCTGAAAACATTCAATCAAGTCATCCTATTGTTTACAAATCACACACAAACCCAAATACCGCAAGGTTAGCCCGTTCTTCAAATAGCTGCACTGGTGGCATAATTTCACAGCAAACTGGAAATACAGAGATTCAAGAGCTTTCTCTGTTGTTGCTAATCTTTCCACTCAAATTATGCTGCTGCTTCTGTTATTTTCTGCTACATGTGCTCTTTTTTAGGTGGAGCTGACAATTCTGAGGTCATACTGGGTCGTCAGTGGCAAGCTGGCAGTAGGACATGACTGTTTGAGCTAAGTTACTAATAAGTGAACCCATGGAGTGCCATTTCATTAACGAATGTATCATTAAAAGACTTATCTCTATGACTTACTCATTGTTCTCTGCCTAGCCTGGCCCCTGCCTTGAAGCCTTAAAAATAAAGAAACCCTGCTAGCCTCGTGAAGGGCTGGGACCAGCTAATTAGAGGCCCCCTTCCTGCATATTCTCTTCTCTCCACTGCAAAGAACAAGAACACCTCTCCCTCTTCACCCACATCTACAGTTATGAATGAATTTGTTTCAGAGGAGGGAAAAAAGGAGGAGGATAAGAGATAATGAGCCAAACAATGGAAATGTCAAAGATCTCAGGAGACAGCAGCTTGGGTCTAGGACTCAGCAGGTATACTGATGACTTTTTTTGGCTGATATTACAAGCTGATATTGGAGTCAAGCAGTCCTGAATAAAAATCCTATCTCCCTCACTTAGTAGCTCTGTGAACTCAGGCAAGTTACTTGATGTCTCTGAGCCTGACTTTCTGTACTTGTAAAATAGGTATAATCAGGATATCTGTCTCAAGTGAGACAGCATATGTAAAAAAGTTATTGCAAAAGCCTAACGACTATTGTTACCTTCAGAATTTGGCCTAGACATCTCTAAAATGTCTCAAGCATTTCTTCCGCAGGAAGTTCACTGGGACATCTACGCTCCTCATCCCCTAATGACATCACTGTCAGTTTGAGTTCAGTTCCCAAACTTTGCACTCACTAAACACTTCTTTTTCACCACACCTACTAATCTGTGTTATCAACTGCTGCTGCTGCTGCTAAATCACTTCAGTCGTGTCTGACTCTGTGTGACCCAATAGACGGCAGCCCATCTGGCTCCCCCATCCCTGGGATTCTCCAGGCAAAAACACTGGAGTGGGTTGCCATTTCCTTCTCCAATGTGTGAAAGTGAAAAGGGAAAGTGAAGTCACTCAGTCATGTCTGACTCGTAGCGACTCCATGGACTGCAGCCTACCAGGCTCCTCCGTCCATGGGATTTTCTAGGCAAGGGTACTGGAGTGGCTTGCCATTGCCTTCTCTGGTTATCAACTGCTAAGGATCATAAATGCTTGAGGATAGACACAGCTGGAACAAAGTCACATATTTTCAAGATGACTTACTAAGAACATTATACATGAGGCAAGGCAGTTGGGCATGATATGAAATATGAGAAACTTATTCTTCAACACACATTTATTAAGAACTTACTGCATGCCCTGTGCTAAATTATAATGGTGAACAAAACATAGATGGATTTCGGTTGTGATAAATGCTAGTAGCAAATCAAAGTCTTGAGGCCACTGGAGGCTTTAATTAGAGCATTTTGTATTAGGCAGCTATGGCTGCAATTAATGCTGGACAATAAACTACCCTAGGAGGGAGCAAGATGGTGGAGGAATAGGACGGCGAGACCACATTCTCCCCCACAAATTCATCAAAAGAACATTTGAACGCTGAGTAAATTCCATAAAACAACTTCTGAATGCTGGCAGAGGACATCAGGCACCCAGAAAAGCAGCCCATTGTCTTCAAAAGGAGGTAGGAAAAAACATAAAAGATAAAAAGAGAGACAAAAGAGGTAGGGACAGAACTCTGTCCTGGCAAGGGAGGCTTAAAAAAGAGAGAAGTTTCCAAACACCAGGAAACACTCACTGGCAAGTCTGTGGCGAGCCTTGGAACCTCAGAGGGCCACATAACTGGGAGGAAAAAGAAAGAAATAATTAAAACCCACAGATTACCTGCCAAACGGTAACTCCCAGTGGAGAAGCAGCACAGACTACTGCATCCGCCATTAGCAATCGGGGGCTGGGCAGGGAGGAGCCGGCTGAACTGCTTAGAGAGGACTGGGCCTGAATGACACCAGGGCAGTCTGGGGGAGCCGACTGGAGATAGCAGAGCAGACCCCGAAAAAAGGTGCTTTTTTAATAAAATTCTTTTTTAAAAAAATAAATAAATAAATAAATCCAGCTGGAAAAAAAAAAAAAACACTTCAAATAAGTAAGACATAAATAAAAGTGTTTAATCTGGTCATGAAAACATCCAAGCACTTACTACGTGCTCAGCACCACGTAAGATACTACTTTCTGAGGACACAGAGCTGAACAAGACCACTTCTGTCCTAGATGGGTCGGGAGACAAGAAGAGGAGAGGACAGCCACCCAGGATGCACTGTCCTTGGAAGGAGACACACAGCAGCATGGTCATACATTTTTAGCTATCACACAGAGTGAACTAGAGCGCTCAGGATCTCTCGGAAGTTAAAGGAGGCCAGAGTACTCTCACTTGGACGGACTTCCACAGAATTCAAAAAAAAAAAAAAAAAAAAGCCCTAACCTAAGACTCCACCAGCCCTGCTCACAGAACAAAGGACTGAGCAGAGCTAGCCAGCTGCAGTCAGCCCATCCCCCGCCGACACAGGCAGGGGAGGGCAGCCAGAGCCCAAAGCGGGCAATCGCGGTCCCAGAGAGGCATCCAATACCAAACTGCAGGCAAGCTTTGTTGCTAACCAAGACTTCATGGGTTTCGGACCAGTCAACATCCGCCTGAGAAGGTGCACTGGCTGTACACACAGAAAACCAAGAGAGAGGGACAGGGGAGGTGATAAGTCACAATGACTGACCTTGCCAAACGCCTGGTCACCTGAGCTGCTCAGACCCGGGAAGGCACAAAACGCAGGCCCAACCGAGTCTGCGCCTTTGTGGAGTACCCGAGTGCCTGAACCTGAGCTGCTCAGACCTGGGAAGTGCATGCAATCCAGCGCCGGCCTTGGACAGTTCCCGGCAGAGCAACCTAGAGCCTGTGCAGTGTAGACTGGGACAGCACACGCGCTGTGAGCAGGGGCAAACCCAGTGTGGCCAAGACACTGTGAGCACTCCCCACAGACGCCAGAGATATTTGTCTGCAGCATTCCTCCCTTCCCAGAACAGGACTGAACAACTGAGCCTTAAAAAGTGTCCACCACCACCCCCTAGTGTCAGGGCGGAAATTAGACACTGAAGAGACCAACAAACAGAAGCTAAAACAGAGCGAACCACCTTGGAAATGACAGAGAAGTCTAGAGGCGACTCCAAGAATAAGACCGAAAACCAGAGGCAAGAGGCTTAAGCCCGAATCCTGAGAACACCAGAGAACTCCTGACTCCAGGGAATATTAATCGATAGGAGCTCATCAAATGCCTCCATACCTACACTGAAACCAAGCACCACCCAAGGGTCAACAAGTTTCAGAGCAAGACATACCACGCAAATTCTCCAGCAACACAGGAAAATAGCCCTGAGCTTCAATATACAGGCTGCCCAAAGTCACTCCAAACCCACTGACATCTCATAACTCATTACCGGACACTTCATTGCACTCCAGAAGAAGGAAATCCAGCTCCACCCACCAAAAAACCGACACAAGCTTCCCTAACCAGGGAACCCTGACAAGCCACCCATCCAACCCCACACACAGCAAGGAAACTACATAATAAAGAGAACTCCACAAACTGCCAGAAGATGGAAAGCCCACCCCAAGCACAGCAATATAAGCAAGATGAAGAGGCAGAGAAATACCCAGCAAATAAAGGAACAAGATAAATGCCCACCAACACAAACAAAAGAGGAAGATATAGGTAATCTACCTGATAAAGAATTTCAAAAATTGATGGTGAAAATGATTCAAAATCTTGAAAGCAAAATGGAGGTACAGATAAATAACCTGGAGAAAAGGATTGAGAAGATGCCAGAAAGATTTAATAAGGATTTAGAGGAAATAAAAAAGAGTCAATATACAATGAATAATGCAACAGATGAGATCAGAAACACTCTGGAGGGAACAAACAGTAGAACAACAGAGGCAGAAGACAGGATAAGCGAGCTAGAAGATAGAATTATAGAAATAAATGAAACAGAGAGGAAAAAAGATAAACGAATTAAAAGAAATGAGGACAATATTAGAGACATCTGGAACAATGTTAAATGTCCCAACATTCGAATCATAGGAGTCCCAGAAGAAGAAGACAAAAAGAAAGACCATGAGAGAATATTTGAGGAGATAATAGTTGAAAACTTCCCTAAAATGGGGAAGGAAATAGTCACCCAACTCCAAGAAACCCAGAGAGTCCCTAACAGGATAAATCCAAGGCGAAATACTCCAAGACACATATTAATCAAATTAACAAAGATCAAACACAAAGAACAAATATTAAAAGCAGCAAGGGAAAAACAGCAAATAACACACAAGGGGATTCCCATAAGGATAACAGCTGATCTTTCAACAGAGACTCTTCAGGCCAGGAGAGAATGGCAAGACATACTTAAAGTGATGAAAGAAAATAACCTATAGCCCAGCTTACTGTACCCAGCAAGGATCTCATTCAAATATGAAGGAGAAATCAAAAGCTTTACAGACAAGCAAAAGCTGAGAGAATTCAGCATCACCAAACCAGCTCTCCAACAAATGCTAAAGGATCTTTTCTAGACAGGAAACACAGAAAGGGTGTATAAACTCGAACCCAAAACAATAAAGAAAATGGCAACAGGATCATACTTATCAATAATTACCTTAAAAGTAAATGGGTTGAATGCCCCAACCAAAAGACAAAGTCTGGCTGATTGGATACAAAAACAAGACCCCCATATATGTCGTCTACAAGAGACCCACCTCAAAACGAGGGACACATACAGACTGAAAGTGAAGGGCTGGAAAAAGATATTCCACGCAAACAGACACCAAAAGAAAGCAGGAGTAGCAATACTCCTATCAGATAAAATAGACTTTAAAACAAAGGCTGTGGAAAGAGACAAAGAAGGAAACTACATAATGATCAAAGGATCAATCCAAGAAGAAGATATAACAATTATAAATATTTATGCACCCAACATAGGAGCACTGCAATATGTAAGACAATTACTAACAAGTATGAAAGGGGAAATTAACAACACTGCAATAATAGTGGGAGGCTTTAATACCCCACTCACACCTATGGACATATCAACTAAACAGAAAATTAACAAGGAAACACAAACTTTAAATGATACAATAGACCAGTTAGACCTAATAGATCTCTATAGGACATTTCACCCCAAAACAATGAATTTCACCTTCTTTTCAAGTGCACACGGAACATTTTCCAGGATAGATCACATCCTGGGCCATAAATCTAGCCTTAGTAAATTCAAAAAATTTGAAATCATTCCAAGCATCTTTTCTGACCACAATGCAGTAAGATTAGATCTCAATTACAGGAGAAAAACTATTAAAAATGCCAACATATGGAGGCTGAACAACACGCTGTTGAATAACGAACAAATTATAGAAGAAATCAAAAGAGAAATTAAAATATGCATAGAAATGAATGAAAATGAAAACATGACAACCCAAAACCTCTAGGACACTGTAAAAGCAGTGCTAAGGGGAAGGTTCATAGCAATACAGGCACACCTCAAGAAACAAGAAAAAAGTCAACTAAATAACCTAACTCTACACCTAAAGAAACTAGAAAAGGAAGAAATGAAGAACCCCAGGGATAGTATAAGGAAAGAAATCGTAAAAATTAAGGCAGAGATAAATGCAAAAGAAACAAAAGAGACCATAGCAAAAATCAACAAAGCCAAAAGCTGGTTCTTTGAGAGGGTAAATAAAATTGACAAATCACTAGCCAGATTCATCAAGGAACAAAGGGAGAAGAACCAAATCAATAAAATTAGAAATGAAAATGGAGAGATCACAACCAACAACACAGAAATACAAAGGATCATTAGAGAATAGGATCAGCAATTATATATGGCAATAAAATGGACAACTTGGAAGAAATGGACAAATTCTTAGAAAAACACTACTTTCCAAAACTGAACCAGGAAGAAATAGAAAATCTTAACAGACCCATCACAAGCAAGGAAATAGAAGCTGTAATCAAAAATCTTCCAGCAAACAACAGCCCATGTCTAGATGGCTTCACAGCTGAATTCTACCAACAATTTAGAGAAGAGCTAACACCTATTCTATTCAAACTCTTCCAGAAAATTGCTGAGGAAGGGAAACTTCCAAACTCATTCTATGTGGCCACCATCACCCTAATCCCAAAACCTGGTAAAGATCCCACAAAAAAAGAAAACTACAAGCCAATATCACTGATGAACATAGATGCAAAAATCCTTAACAAAATTTTAGCAATCAGAATCCAACAACACATTAAGAAGATCGTACATCATGACCAAGGGGGCTTTATCCCAGGAATGCAAGGATTCTTCAATATCGGCAAATCAATCAATGTAATACACCACATTAACAAATTTTGAAAAATAAAAATCATATGATTATCTCAATAGATGCAGAGAAAGCCTTTGACAAAATTCAACATCCATTTATGATAAAAACCCTCCAGAAGGTGGGAATAGAGGGAACATACCTCAACATAATAAAAGCTATATATGACAAAACCCACAGCAAACATTATCCTCAATGGTGAAAAACTGAAAGCATTTCCCCTAAAGTCAGGAACAAGACAAGGGTGCCCACTCTCACCACTACTATTCAACATAGTTCTTGCAGTTTTGGCCACAGCAATCAGAGCAGAAAAAGAAATAAAAGGAATACAAATTGGAAAAGAAGAAGTAAAACTTTCACTGTTCGCTGATGACATGATCCCCTACACAGAAAACCCTAAAGACTCTACCAGAAAACTACTAGAGCTAATCAATGATTACAGTAAAGTTGCAGGATATAAAATCAACACACAGAAATCCTTTGCATTCCTATACACTAATAATGAGAAAATAGAAAGAGAAATTAAGGAAACTATTCCATTCACTGTTGCAATGAAAAGAATAAAATACTTAGGAATATATCTACCTAAAGAAACAAAAGACCTGTACTTAGAAAACTATAAAACACTGGTGAAAGTAATCAGAGGACACTCATAGATGGAGAAATATACCGTGTTCGTGGATTGGAAGAATAAATATTGTAAAAATGAGTATACTACCCAAAGTAATTTATACATTCAATGCAATCCCTATCAAACTACCAACGATATTTTTCACAGAGCTAGAACAAATAATCTCACAATTTGTATGGAAATACAAAAAACCTTGAATAGCCAAAGCAATCTTGAGGAAGAAGAATGGAACTGGGGGAATCAAGCTGCCGGACTTCAGGCTCTACTACAAAGCCACAGTCATCAAGACAGTATGGTACTGGCATAAAGACAGAAATATAGATCAATGGAACAAAATAGAAAGCCCAGAGATAAATCCACGCACTTATGAACACCTTATCTTTGACAAAGGAGGCAAGAATATAAAATAGAGAAAAGACAGTACCCTTAACAAGTGGTGCTGGGAAAACTGGTCAGCCACTTGTAAAAGAATGAAACTAGAACACTTCCTAACACCATACACAAAAATAAACAAAATGGATTAAAGATCTAACTGTAAGACCAGAAACTACAAAACTCCTACAGGAGAATATAGGCAAAACACTCTCTAACATGAATCACAGCAGGATCCTCCAAGACCCACCTCCCAGAATATTGGAAATAAAAGCAAAAATAAACAAATGGGACCTAGTTAAAATTAAAAGCTTCTGCACAGCAAAGGAAACTATAAGCAAGGTGAAAAGGCAGCCTTCAGAATGGGAGAAATTAATAGCAGATGATACAACAGACAAAGAATTAATCTCCAAAATATACAAGCAGCCCCTGCAGCTCAATTCCAGAAAAATAAACAACCCAATCAAAAAATGGGCCAAAGAACTAAACAGACATTTCTCCAAAGAAGACATACAGATGGCTAACACATGAAAAAATATCAACATCCCTCATAATCAGAGAAATGCAAATCAAAACCACAATGAGATACCACTTCACACCAGTCAGAATGGCTGCTATCCAAAAGTCTACATGCAATAAATGCTGGAGAGGGTGTGGAGAGAAGGGAACTCTCTTACACTGTTGGTGGGAATGCAAACTAGTACAGCCACTATGGAGAACAGTGTGGAGATTCCTCAGAAAACTGGAAATAGAACTGCCATATGATCCAGCAATCGCATTCCCGGGCATACACACTGAGGAAACCAGAATTGAAAGAGACAATGTACTCCAATGTTCATCGCAGCACTGTTTACAATAGCGAGGACATGGAAGCAACATAGATGTCCATCTGCAGACGAATGGATAAGAAAGCTTTGGTACATATACACAATGGAGTATTACTCAGCCATTAAAAAGAACACATTTGAACCAGTTCTAATGAGGTGGATGAAACTGGAGCCTATTATACAGAGTGAAGTAAGCCAGAAAGAAAAACACCAATACAGCATACTAACTCATATATATGGAATATAGAAAGATGGAAATGATAACCCTGTATACAAGACAGCAAAAGAGACACAGGTGTATAGAACAGTTTTTTGGACTCTGTGGGAGAGGGTGAGGGTGGCATGATTTGGGAGAATGGCATTGAAACATGTATATTATCATATGTGAAACAAATCACCAGTCCAGGTTCGATGCATGATACAGGATTCTCGGGGCTGGTGCATGGGGATGACCCAGAGGGAGGATAAGGGGAGGAGGGAGGTGGGAGGGGGGTTCAGGAAGAGGAACTCATGTACACCCGGGGCGGATTCATGTCAATGTATGGCAAAACCAACCAATATAATATTGTAAAATAATTAGCCTCCAATAAAATATATATATATATAATAAATAAATAAATAAACTACCCTAAAACTTAGTGCATTCAACAATAAGGACTTATTCTCACTCACAAGTCTTCAGGTTGTCTGGAACACTTCTGCTTCAGACTCTGTTTTGACTAGGGTCGGCTACAAGTTTCCAGTTAGAGACATATCTGCTCTGTGTTCCTCATTCTGGGACTCTGGGCAAAGAGGCAAAGGCTACTTAGAACTTGCTCTTCTAATGACAAGTGAAGGAGCCCAAGTGGTCACAAGCAAACTCACAAGCATATTTAAAGACTTTGCCAGTCTCACATCCCCTCATATGTCCATGACTTAAAGCAAGCATCAGTGGAATGGGAAGTAGACCTCTCTTACTCTAGTTTACTTGACCAAGTGTCTGTCCTTTCCCAAACTCTAGTCAGGCTCCTCTAATTTCTCTTTTCAACTAGCCCTGACTTTTGGTCTTTCATGTTCATTTCTACCTTGTTTAATTATAACAAGAATCCTACCAAGTCAGTTTAGACAGAATCCCCCATTCTCAATACCTGACCTCCCTAAGTGTTTAATCAGGTTCCTCATTCTCCACTACCCTCAGTGATCTTTTTAACCTTGCCTTTAGCAAGAATTCTGTTAGGTCATTTTAGCCAGAATACCCCCTTACTCCTGAGGTTTCTTTTTAGTAACTTTCCACCCACTCAGCCTGCTCCTTGGCTATAAATCCCCCTATTTCTCTGTTGTATTTGGAGTTGAGCCCAGTCTCTCTCTCCTACTACAAAGTCCATCCTATCACAACCA
This sequence comes from Moschus berezovskii, assembly GCF_049115385.1. NCBI lineage: Eukaryota > Metazoa > Chordata > Mammalia > Artiodactyla > Moschidae > Moschus > Moschus berezovskii. Next base: position 61,840,624 of record NC_142463.1, read on the forward strand.
TCCCCCTGAAGCAAGTCTGCCTTACCATCCTGTAACAAGTGTCATGAATAGTTTTTTCTTTAACACTTTCTAAGTCACAGGGCAAAGGAAATCATTGAAAAACAGAGAAGAGTAATCCAATAATCCTGTCTCAAGTGACAACTGTGCTAAAATTTGAACGATACATCAGCATTCGCCAGGCAAAAGAGAATTCAGTAGGCCTAACATGAATTAGTTGTTCCCTGGATTTAGAAAATTAGCACTTATTCCCAGACTCCACTTTCTACGCTACCTGTCTAAGAAACAAATAATAACAAACACTCTTCTTTCATCCACCTGCCACATTACTTGAAGGGATGGGCAATATCCCCCAATAGTGGTATGGGTATGCTGGGGAGCATTTTTCTACTCCTAAAGAGAATTCTTTAATCCCTAAAGAACTACGTAAGACGATATAGATATATGATACAAATGGTAGCACTTATTCTCCGTAATTGAAATGTATGAGAACTGTGGAACAAGGGTAAAAGTAGGATTTGTCCATCTATCATTGTGACAAATGGACAGTTTATTGCTTTGCATTTGCTCAGCACTGCAGGAAAAGGGTCTAAGTTCAGAAAAATCTATTTCCCACAGAGCAATTATCAATTTTAATATTAAATTTTAAAATGATTTTTAATTTATCAACTGGCCCCTGAATTCAGGGTTGGAGCTGTCAGATCGCTGTCTTGGATATTAGGCTGATGATGGTTCATATCTAAAGTCCATAGATAATGAACATTTTGTAAATCTGTAATGTAGTTCTTTTTCTTCTCATTGTAAATTAATTGATCTTTTTGCCATTAGGGAGATGATCAACTGCCCTATTTTACAGTCTCTCTCTCTTTTTTCTGTTTCAAATGCAAGACAAAACATTCCAAAATGAAACCCAATTTTAATTAAAGCTACTCTGGCCCCGGAAAAGCAGAATCCTCCTCCTTCACTGAGATTTTAAAGTTCCTTGTTTTGAAGCAGAGTTGAAAAAGCAATAAACAGGGCTGAGCAGTTTTAAAGTGAGGGGTCAGAAAAGTATTGGTCTCCTTTTGCCCTTCACTCTCCTGGCAATGAAACTTTCCTCTGGTCTGGAGTTCAGAGCTCATGAGAAAATTTGTTTTCAGTTAAACCACAGATCAGAGTCACCCCGTGCTCACCAAATCTCACACGTGACAAGCCAAGGCTACTACCAAGACCAGAGTACCCTGACCCAGTATCAAGGGTCAGCTGACTGATGCACAGAATTCAACAGTGTTTGAGGTCAGAGACCAGGATGCATAATTGTACATTTTAGTTAACAAAGCGTAACTTTTCTCCAAACTCGCAGGTCAGGAAGCAACAGTTAGAACTGGACATGGAACATGGACATGGAACAACAGGCTGGTTCCAAATAGGGAAAGGAGTATATCAAAGCTGTATATTGTCACCCTGCTTATTTAATTTATATACAGAGTACATCATGAGAAACACTGGGCTTGGATGAAGCATAAGCTGGAATCAAGATTGCCAAGAGAAATATCAATAACCTAAGATATGCAGATGACACCACCCTTATGGCAGAAAGCAAAGAACTAAAGAGCCTCTTGATAAACGTGAGAGAGGACAGTGAAAACTTGGTTTAAAGTTCAACATTCAGAAAACTAAGATCACGGCATCTGGTCCTATCACTTCATGGCAAATAGATGGGGAAACAATGGAAACAGTGTCAGACTTTATTTTCCTGGGCTCCAAAATCACTGCAGATGGTGACTGTAGCCATGAAATTAAAAGATCCTTACTTCTTGGAAGGAAAGTTATGACCAACCTAGATAGCATATTAAAAAGCAGAGACATTACTTTGCCAACAAACGTTCATCTAGTCAAGGCTATGGTTTTTCCAATAGTCATGTACATATGTGAGAGTTGGACTATAAAGAAAGCTGAACGCCGAAGAATTGATGCTTTTGAACTGTGGTGTTGGAGAAGACTCTTGAGTCCCTTGGACTGCAAGGAGATCCAACCAGTCCCATCCTAAAGGGAATCAGTCCTAAATATTCACTGGAAGGACTGAGGTTGAAGCTGAAACTCCAATACTTTGGTCACCTCATGTGAAGAACTGACTCATTTGAAAAGACCCTGATGCTGTGAAAGATTGAAGGTGGGAGGAGAAGGGGATGACAGAGGATGAGGTGGTTGGATGGCATCACCGACTCAATGGACATGAATTTGAGTGAACTCTGGGAGTTGGTAATGGACAGGGAGGCCTGGCATCCTGCAGTGCACAGGGTCGCAAAGAGTCTGACATATGACCAAGCGACTGAACTGACTGAACTTTTCCCCAAAGCTGTAAAATCACCAGGTCCAAGATGGCACTATTCTATCTAGATATAAGAGAACATACATAATAAAACAATTGAAATTCTCTTCAGGTGAACTGATTGAGAAATCAATATTTTTATTAATTCATAGTCTTCTACATAACTTCTAAAAATCTCAATATATATTACTCCTTCTTTTCACCTTTCAGAATGCTCTAATATTTCTAAAAGCCCATTACACAATGAGAGAACCAAAGTAATTAGTATATTATCTTTGAGATTAGTGGATGCAAAGGGTAAGCTCCTTATCATAACAATCTTCTCCTCGGTGAAAATATTCTTATCATTTTATGTGTATATGAGAAAAAACAACTACACAGTGAATAGTAGGTACCATTTTCTCTGCAATTTAATGGAAACCAATAGACGTAAAGCCCCATGAAAGTGAGGACATAACCTGTGCAGTCTCACCTAGCATCATCTCAGGCACCTTAAAAAATGCCTGGCACATAAGTAGCATGAAAATATTCCATGAATGAATAGATAAATATTTAAGTGTACAAATATATAAATGGATATATAAATGACTGTTCCACTAGTATAAGACTGTTTAATAACATAAAATAACCCAAATCAGAAGAGAGAAGAGAAAATCTGGTTATCTTGTAAAAGGTGTGATATTTTTTTCCCCAAAGGAAAAATTTCAAGGCTACTTTTTTCCCTTCCCCTAAGGGAAAAGAAAGATCAATGGCAGCAGCCCAGCAGTCACCAGAAGTCCCACAGTGTATGCAAACCTGATGGAGGAGAGAAAATTGAGGTGAGGAAATAGATTTCACTTTTGAGCTTTAAAGTAGTTATTATAAGCAATAGGGGAGAAATAATTATTTTTTAAATGATAAGCACTACCTGGACAATGTGACAATCTTCTATTTAAATGTAACTTTGTGAAATATGGCTATTTGGTGGGTATATGGTTTTACCACTCCAGATGCCGTAAGTCTGTCAACTTGAAAAATAAATTTTGAGTCAAATCACATCAAGCAATAAGTTGTTGGTTGCTGCTGTCATTTTCCTAAAGAACATAATGGAAGGAATTCTTTACTCTCTTCAGACAACAATACACCAACATTTTTTTTTTAAAGGATTCTGATTTGCTTTGTGCAAAATTGAAAAGCAGAACTTTTTCCACATTATGACTTTTGGTGGCACGTATTTGTGATTTTGAAACTGAATCCCTCTAAAACTGAGCTCCCCCATGAAGGTTATAATCCTCTCTATCCAAAACTTTATTCCCTTTCTTATCCCACTCTTGCTCCCCTCAGGATTGAGGAATATGAGAGAAAAGTGGGGCATTCCAGAGAACAAACTTAAGCAGCTACTATTAAGGGAAATAGGAGGATGCAGAAACAAAGGAAAAGCCATCAAAAAACAATGGTTGAGTGATAAAACAGAGTTTTAGTTCCTTCTCAAGGAATATACATAACAATCTGACACAGATCTTTGAGTCGTTCAACAGAAATTAAGACACCCACACCTCAGGTAAAGAATGATGACTAAGCATGAGCAGGTACACTCCAGATGCTTGGAACCAGAAGTATGATGCCTACAACTCCCCAGACTTCGGGGTGTTTGCTCACCAACAATCAATCAGGAAAACGTCCACGAGCTACAACACTCACCTGAAATGCCGCTTATAAAAACCCTTTCCTGAAAGCCATCAGGGAGTCCAGGTCATTTGAGCATCAGCTGACTGTTTTCCTTGTTTGGTGCCCTTCAGTGAACACTGTACTTTCCTTCACCACAGCCCAGTGTCAGTAGATTGGCTTTGTAGCACAGCGGGTGAGAGGACCCAAGTTCACTTCATAACATTTCCTTTTTTCTTTTTGACAACTTGCAACCTCTTCCATCACAGAAAGCAAAATAATCAAGAGGCAGGAGCACAAATAAGACTCTAGCAACATTAGAAATGAGAACTGCTTTTCTCTAAACATCCTGGAGTGTGAAATCAAGTGGGCCTTAGGAAGCACCACTATAAACAAAGCTAGTGAGGTGATGGAATTTCAGCTGAGCTATTTCAAATCCTAAAAGACGATGCTGTGAAAGTGCTGCACTCAATATGCCAGCAAATTTGGAAAACTCAGCAGTGGCCACAGAACTGGAAAAGGTCAGCTTTCATTCCAATCCCAAGAAAAGGCAATGCCAAAGAATGTTCAAATTACCACACAATTGCACTCATCTCACATGCTAGCAAAATAGTGTTCAAATTTCCCCAAGCTAGGCTTCAACCATATGTGAACCAAGAACTTCCAGATGTTTAAGCTGGATTTAGAAAAGGCAGAGGTACCAGAGATCAAATTGCCAACATCTCTTGGATCATAGGAAAAGCAAAAGAATTACAAAAGAAAATCTACTTCTGCTTCATTGATTATGCTAAAGCCTTTGACTGTGTGGATCACAACAAACTGTGGAAAATTCCGAAAGAGATGGGAATTACAGACTACCTGACCTGCCTCCTGAGAAACCTGTATACTGATCAGGAAGCAACAGTTTGAACCAGACATGGAACAAGGGACTCATTCCAAATTGGGAAAAGAGTACGTCAAGGTTGTATATTGTCACCCTGGTTATTTAACTTATATGCAGAGTACATCATGAGAAATGCCAGACTAGATGAAGCACAAGCTGGAATCAAGATTGCCGGGAGAAATATCAATAACCTCAGATATGCAGATGACACTACCCTTATGGCAGAAAGCAAAGAGGAACTGAAGAGCCTCTTGATGAAAGTGAAAGAGGAGAGTGAAAAAGTTGGCTTAAAACTCAACATTCAGAAAACTAAGATCATCGCATCTGGTACCATCACTTCATGACAAATAGATGGGGAAACAGTGGAAACTGGCTGACTTTATTTTTGGGGGCTCCAAAATCACAGCAGATGGTGATTGCAGCCATGAAATTAAAAGACACTTACTCCTTGGAAGGAAAGTTATGACCAACCTAGACAGCATATTAAAAAGCAGAGACATTACTTTGCCAACAAACGTCCATCTAGTGAAAACTATGGAAATATGGTTTTTCCAGTAGTCATGTATGGATGTGAGAGTTGGACTATAAAGAAAGCTGAGCACTGAAGAATTGATGCTTTTGAATTGTGGTGTTGAAGACTCTTGAGAGTCCCTTGGACTGCAAGGAGATCCAACGAGTCCACCCTAAAGGAAATCAATCCTGAATATTCATTGGAAGGATTGATGCTGAAGCTGAAACTCTAATACTTTGGCCACCTGATGGGAAGAATTGACTCCCTGGAAAAGACCCTGATGCTGGGAAAGATTGAAAGCAAGATGAGATGGCTGGATGGCATCACTAACTTGATGGACGTGAGTTTGAGCAAGCTCCAGGAGTTGGTGAAGGATAGGGAAGCCTAGCATGCCTTAGTCCAAGGGGTTGTGAAGAATCGAAAACAAGTGAGCAACTGAATTGAACTGAACTTCCTGAGCATAAAATTCCATGCCTGCCTTTTACTGATTCATTCCAGTTTCCCATTGTCACCCCCAAACCCTAGTCACAATTTCATTCTAGCACCTGAGTTCACAGAGCCGTTGAATGAGGATGGAAAGATATCTTCTCACACTATGTATCTTTCCAGCTCGGCCACCCTTTGGCAGCAATTGGAACAAACTGCTACAGTGGGCTGGAACCCTCAGCAGCCTCTGTCCAGCCACTCCAAAGCAATCAGAGAGGAGACAGAGCTGGTTAGCAGATAAAACGGACCATTTTCCCTTGAAATCTACTGGGGCTTGTTTACACGGTTTTAGTCTCCAATAGAGTTGACTTGCAGGCTTTGTAAAGCATGATGAACCTTAAGTGCCAAACAATTGGGGCTACTTAACATGGAAGGAAGATTGCCTCTAAGAAGCCGGGGGTGCAATGATATTTACCATCCACATCAGAGCCAAAGATCTAGAAATGAAATTTCATTCTAGATAGTGGCTCTGATGATTGGGTGGAAGTGGCTCTGGAAGTAAAGACTAACTCTTGAATTTTAGAAAAATCCAATTCAATTAAAGATCTACAGAAGAACCAAGGACCAATGGGAGCCCCTACTTGGCAGAGTTCATGGGCCCTTGGCACCCTGATAAATACAATAGAAACTCTTGTTGCATTTCTGGAAATAAGTCACTAATGTGTAATGTATAATCCTATATGTGAGCATATGTGGATATGTGCTATGCTTAGTGGCTCAGTCATGTCCAGCTCTTTGCAACCCCATGAAATGCAGCCTGCCAGGCTCTTTGTCCATGGGACTTTTCAGGCAAGAATACTGGAGAGTATTGCCATTTCCTTCTTTAGGGGATCTTCCTGACCCAGGAATCAAACCTGTGTCTCCTGTGTCTTCTGCATTGCAGGCAGATTGTTTACTTACTGAGCCATTGGGGATGCCCAACATATATACATTTTAATATATATGTATATATTCATTCTCAATTCCTAAAACTTATCATTTTTAAGGAATTAGCATGAAGACCAAGTTTGTTTCCTTTGCCTTCAACTGCTTCACGTCAGCTTATAAATGTACAAATCAGTCAAATATTCAAGCTAACAGCATTTCATCAGTCTTACTTCGCCCTTAATAATTCATCCCTCTTATGTTTACTCTAATACTTGTGCAGCATAAATATGCATGATATGCGGCTGTGTGTGTTCAAGCACTTTCCTGGATACACTAACAGCAGGAGACTTTTGACCTTGGTCTGAAGAGGAAAAAGTTACTGCAGTAACTAGTGACAGAAATGACAGTCTCATACTTTAAATTAAAGGGGAAAAGGGAGAAAAACATTCCCAAGAGAAAGTTCCTTAGCAGCAATTTAGATTTCAGCCTAAGAGGTGCTTTTCTGTAAATTACATTTGAAAACACTTGCTTTTCCCTGCATCAGGTTTAACAAGGGTAATACCTATCCTCTTGCCAAAAACCTTACAGAGATGTTGTGAGAAATAATAAAAGAATGTCTGTGGAGCCTCTGAGCCATCTAGAATAAAAATACTAATAAATATAAAGGCTTCTTATTAACGCTAGTAAATATCCTGCCAGGAAAAAAAGCCACAATAAAAGTGAGATTTGGGTAATATCTACTAACTCCTAATCCAATTATTTTAGATGCTTTGATTATTTTCTTCCTGATTCTCTTAAATTTGTAAGGAGTGTTTCAGGTATTTAACATTTCTTTTCTCACTGTTTTGAGGATTTTCAGTATCTTGGCAAATAATACCAGGGATTAACAAGGACCAAGTTGGGATCCATAGATTGCTGGTGACTCGGTTTCCCCACTGCAATCAAGAAACTATAAAAACATAAAGACTGAGACTTCTTGCTGCTTTTGTTGTATATCACATGCTTTCAATCTCAAAGGGATTTTTCCAGATATTTCAATTAGTTTTCTTGGTCTGTCTGAAAACTCTGTTTTCTGATCCCTTTTCCCCTAAAATATACAAACTCAAATGCTTAGGCTGAATTGAACTCAATCATCCTTTACCATTTTTTCCAATGAAGAATCCTGTTCTGTCATCAAGTGAAAAAGAGAACAATACCTCCAAGATCTCATTTGCAGATATAATATTATGAGAAATCTGACACAGATTTATGTACCAGCTTGTAAGGGCACAATTAGGATCTTTATCCACACAGGGAAATGTAGGCCAAAAGGCATTTTTCATTTCCCAAACAAGCACCAACCAAACTGGGAGTCTGTTAAAAAACAAGACATCAGGTTACATTAAGAAGTTTTTCTTAGTGATGTTTCCCTGGGCCCAGAAAATGACAGACCCAGAAAACGACATTAGTCCTAGCAGGAATGCCAAAACTGTGCTGTAGGTATTGTTTTTATGTCTGGAGGGTCACAATTAACATATCAAATATGCAGAGAAAAATGAACTTCTTTATTTTCTACAAGTGATAGAATCTTTATCAAAAATTCTCACTCTGCTGGCTAGCTGATGGGGGTGGAGGGTGGGGAGCAACAGTCTTTTAATTTGCCTCTTTATGACGTTTCAGCACTGCTGAGTTACATAGTTTTAGGGGGATAATTTTTCACTCATTCAAAGTTTACTCCGTAATGGAACAGCTCCTTTCTTTCCCCTCTTCTTTCATCAAATAAGACTTGGATGTAGAGGATATATCTCAGGACATGGGGTTGGTGAGGCCCTTGGTCTCATGCTGGTATACAGGCAGGATCCATGATGGGCTATCTGATCTAGTTTTGACAGTACCTAGGCTGGACATCGGAGAAGGCAATGGCAAGCCACTCCAGTACTATTGCCTAGAAAATCCCATGGATGGAGGAGCCTGGTAGGCTGCAGTCCGTGGGGTCGCTAAGGGTCGGACACGACTGAGCGACTTCACTTTCACTTTTTACTTTCCACTTTCACACATTGGAGAAGGAAATGGCAACCCACTCCAGTGTTCTTGCCTGGAGAATCCCAGGGACGTGGGAGCCTGGTGGGCTTCCGTCTATGGGGTCACACAGAGTCGGACATGACTGAAGTGACTTAGCAGCAGCAGCAGCAGCAGCAGGCTGGACATCCTACTGTGTTCATCTTTGAATTTAACAGTGCTACAGTCCATGGGGTCGTGAAGTGTTGGACACCACTGAGCGCCTTCACTTTCACTTTTCTCTTTCATGCATTGGAGAAGGAAATGGCAACCCACCCCAGTGTTCTTGCCTGGAGAATCCCAGGGACGGGGGAGCCTGGTGGGCTTCCGTCTGTGGGGTCGCACAGAGTCGGACACGACTGAAGTGACTTAGCAGCAGCAGCAGCAGCAGCAGCCAAACCTGAAGTTCTGCTGAGGTCAGTGACCCGCATTTGGTGACCTAGATCTAGATCAGGTGCTCAGACAAATTTTACCATTTATTTCCTTACTTCCACTTTTTTGTCTACCATCTCATGAGATAGCAATATTTCTACACTCTCTTCCTCCTTAACCAGACCATTTCTTTCATCTTTCTGTTAGCCAGCTCAGACTTCGACAATTTATTACAGTATAATAAATCACTGTAGACTGGGAGACTGAGTCAACATTTACATTAAGTCTAAAATCAAGATGGGCTTCCCAGGTGGCATTAGTGGTAAAGAATGAGGGTTTGATCCCTGGGTGGGAAAGATCCCCTGGAGGAGGGCATGGCAACCCACTCCAGAATTCTTGCTCTGAGAATCCAATGGACAGAGGAGCCTGGTAAGCTATGGTCCATAGGATCACAAAGAGTCAGACGTGACTGAAGCAACTTACCACACAAGCACTAAGATTAAGATGCCAGATCAATTTTATTCCTGGTGAGAGGGTTCTTGCCGATTTGTCAACAACCATCTTCCCAATGTATGTATCCTCATATGGCAGAAAGAGGAAGCAACCTCTTCCATGTTATCCTTCATACAGAACACTAATCCCATCATGAAAGCTGCACCCTTATGACCTAATTACATCCTAAAGGCCCCTTCTCCAAATACTATCATTTTGAGGATTAGGGTATCAACACATGAATTTTGAGGGGACAAAAATATTCAATTCTTAGCAATCACAGTTTTGATTCCTTTGTTCTGTGTGGTACATCCCCTAACCCACACCTTCCAATGAACATATGAGTCACGCTTAACCTTGGAGGTAGAAGACTTCAAGAGAACAAAATTTAAGCGGAAAGAAACTATATAGCCTAATAATTCCAAAGTATTATTTCCCTTGTTACAAAACACCAAAATTTAAAGACTTTTTAAAAGTGCAAAAGGTTAGAAATTAACAGTACATGGGGTCTCAAAGAGTTGGACACGACTGAGCGACTGAACTGAACTGAACTGATGGGTAGGTGAGAGCCTGAGCCTGTATATGTGTGCATATGAGCACACACTTGTGGGTGTGAATGGTTCTCTATGTTTGTGTGACTGAGTATACAAGAGGTAGGGGTCTGTGAAAACTCACAGGGAAGGTAGTCATCTTAGCCTAGGAGGGCAAGACCCTTTTGAATTAGTCCTACCTTCCCCATGTCAAAACTTACACAGTATTTCATCACCTGCCATAGGTAATGGTGCCTTGAAAAAAGACATGAGCTCTCAGCCCAGAGCACACTCCCCTCTAGGAACATGAGTATTTCCTCCAGGAGGCATCAGGGAAATGTCAAATCATTGGAGGCTGCCTTTCCAACCCCAGCTGGCCTTGACCTGGGATAAAATACATGTTTCCTAAAAACACCTCATAATTTAGACTCTACGACAGAGGTCCCTTCTGGATTTTCCACACACTATTTATTCTGCTCCCCCAGACTTTCTCACAGAGAATAGATAGACATAATGCTTCCATTCCTTGCTATGGATTAAGCTGATGTTTAGACAATCTTTTGTTTTCCCTCTGGAATCAAGTAAGTCTACCCTTTACTCTCAAATAATATCCCAGAAGTTATTTTTAAGCAGAATCAACTTTATGAAAACATAGGATAAGAGGAAATAAAGTAAATGAAATTTCTTAGAGAAAATTCCATCTGGTAAATAATCATTTGCCATAAACTCTGGAGAAGTAAGTTGACCTAACATGGTAATCATCACACCTCACTTATAACCAGCCTCTTTTTACAGCTAAGAGTGTAGTTTGATGGCAGCTTTCAGCTATTCATATATTATTTATGAGTTTTGTAAGAAACATAAAATTTGCAGGTAATCTGTTTCCTCTGTAACCTTTCTATTGCTGATAATACAAAGATGAGTGTAATTAAATTTGCTTTTTTGTCGATGTATGTGCTCAGTCACTCAGTTGTCTACGATTCTTTGTGACCCCAAGGAATGTAGCCCACCAAGCTCCTCTGTCCATGGGATTTTTCAGCAAGAATACTAGATAGAGTGGCTATTTTCTTCTTCCAGGGGATCTTCCTGACCCAGGGATTGAACCATGTCTCCTGCATCTCCTGCAATGCAGGCAGATTCTTTACCAGCTGAGCTTTGTCAAAGACTATATAATTCTAAATAAACTAATTTAGCCTAAACTTTGCTTGAAAAATCCCAGGATTGAAGTTGCTCTTCCAAGTAGGCTTGTACAAAATGCCACAGTTTGGGATTCAAATCCTGTCTCACCATACGCTTTCTCTTTTAGGGGAACTTGCTTTTAGTCTAATTTGATCATCCATAAAATGGAATAATACTCACAGGCTAATTAGGAGAAGTAAGTGAAATTAAGCCTGTAGGAACTGACTGAAGCCATTCTGGGCACACTGAAAATATTCTTTCTCTCCAACCCTGGAAGCCAAGTCTAACAACATAGCAGCTTAACATGTCTGTGCACAGGAAGGAGAGACACTATTGTCAGATAACAAAATCTTCATACACTTCCCACTCTATGATTATGTTCTTCGGAGCTTTGGACTCTGGCTGAGGCATCTACATAATAAAAAACAGGGGTGTTTCTAACGCTACCAATGCCTGTTCACACATGAGGAAATCACTTATTTTTTTCTGTATAGTTGATCTAAAATTTCTGCTCCTGTCATGTTCTCCCTCTCTCTTAGATAATTCTGTTAAGTATAATTTCATTTTTAGTTCTGAGCCTCAGTTTGTTTACTTTCCCAATACTTCTCAGTTGCTTTATGAAGTTATTAATTCGCTGAATTCATCTAAATGTAGGATACAGAAATTTCTCTGTAGTGAAGTAATGTCATGTACCTTTTATAGCACAAAGCACATGCTATTTTTTATTTGTTCAAAGTTAAATGTGTGATAATACCCAGTTCAGTGGATTCAAAATACAATTTTTAAATGGCTAAAAATAAATACACCTTTATCTTACGAAGCTTGTATAATTTTGTACTTGATAAATAAACTGGGAACATGCTTGTTTGTTTATCTGGAGTTTTTTTTTTTTTTAATGTAATTTACAGAAACCCAGTTCAAACAAACAATAAAAGAGAAGTTTTCAGCTTTTCAGATATGGCTGGATTTAGGTCCTCAGATATTGTCCCCAGTGCTCCTTCTCTCTTTTCCTCTTATCTATCCATCATCCCTTGTTTCTGTTTTATTTTTGCACCACTAGTTTTTTTATAACTAATGGTGAAAATAGTCCCCAGCAAATCAACCCAAAGCTTCTGTTGACCTACAGTTAATTACCAAGAGAAGTCAGGGATTCTTTCCTAACAAATTCAGCAGAATTCCTGAGGATGACTCTGATTGGCTACATCTGGGTCATCTGGCCATCTAGGAAGTATCGCAGGAGAAGAAGGAGGTAACTTGAGTGGTCAGTTGAGTCATACAGTCACCAACATGGCAGGGGAGGCAACTACTGCAACCAACATTTCACCAAGCTAGAAGGAATGACTGCTGAAATTAAAAAGAGGTTAGGCAGGGATTTCCCTGGTGGTCCAGCAGTTAAAACTCATTGCTGCTTAATGCAGGTGACCAGGGTTCAATCCCTGGTCAGGTAACTGGATCGCAAATGCCACAATATGTGTTTGCATGCCACAACTAAAAACCCTGCAAGCCACAACTATTAATAAGACCCAGTACAGCCAAATAAATACATAAGGTTGGGCAGACAACATAGTAATTCATCATAACATGAAACCATCAAATGTGAAGCATTTGTACATTAGACCAGGAGACTGAGTATGTGAGGCCTTATTGGTGGTTCAGCTTGAAAAAGGGTTGCCTCTACTCTAAGTAAAACCATCCCTAGAACCTGCAGGCACTTCAACTCTTATTCCAAATCAAAGGAAATTAACATTTCAAAGGGAAAGCTAAACCTTGGACTCAAGCTAAAGTAGAGGATTTTATCTCTAGAAAAATGACTGGAAATCCAAAGAAATCTCACCTGGGAAGAAATCTCTATGAAATGCATCTGGGCATCCAGTGGCACTGAGAAGCAAATGGAGGGAAATTCTTTAGCTGAGCACTTAAACATCCAGTAGTAAAACTCCAAGCCTTGATGGGAATTCTTCATTTTAAGATCATGAGGAAATTAAGACAGCTCCAAATCGGACAATGAAGATTTACATAATCTAAATGAAAGGTCTTACTTCACAGAATATAAGTGAAAAGTTAGAAAAATATGGATATTTAATGGATAGAGAAAAAGAAATTGATTTTTTTTGATTCCCCAAGTCCAAAATAAAACAAAAGTCACTTTTAATTTTTTTTATTTCCCCCAAGTCCCATATAAAGTGCTTCCCTGGTGGCTCAGTGGTAAAGAATCCTCCTGCCAGTGCAGAAGATTCAGCAAGAGCCAGGTATTCAATCCCTGGGTCGGGAAGATCCCCTGCAGGAGGAATGGCAACCCACTCCAGTATCCTTGCCTGGAAAATCCCATGGGCAGAGGAGCCTGGTGGGCTACAGTCCACAGGGTCACAAAGAGTTGGACATGACTTAGCGACTGAACATACACAGGTAGCTCAGTGGTAAAGAACCCACATGTCAATGCAAGAGACATAATATACATGGGTTCCAACCCTGGGTCAGGAAGATCACCTAGAGGAGGGCATGGCAGGCCACTCCAGTATTCTTGCCTGGAGAATTCCATAGACAGAGAAGCCTGGTGGGCTACAGTCCATGGGGGTCACAAAGAATTGGACATAACTGAAGTGACTTAGCATGCATGCACTTAAGTCCCATAAAACAGATTAACTGCAAAAAGATGCTTCAAGCAACCACCGAAAACCATTAAGCTGCTCTGTTATAAACTGTGCTAAGGGCTGAGGACAAAACAATAAATGAAGCTTGGTCTTCCGGTAAAGTCAGTTTCATGGTTAAGAAAGGCATCTGCAGCAGAGTATTAAAGTATAATATTCTACAGCAGAGGTTTGTAAAAGGTGTGGATTTAAGAGGTCACACTTGCAACTCTGAGGCAATAATTATGTTCCTCTATATTGCCTGAAATTCCACCTTTAGAACTCGATTCATCTGGGTTAGAAGATATCTCTTTTAAATTTTAAATAGCCCTGGTAAGCATATCACCTTAATCAGGATTGTCAGTTGTTCAAACTTGGTGTGAATTAATTAATCAAATCATTTCCCACTAACAAGCTTCTTAAATCAGTAAACTTAGTAAGTGTGTGTTTTTTTAGATGGGGGAGGAGCTTGAGGAGCAAGGGTAACCCAAGAAGGGAATATTGGTTTTGCAGGATTAGAGAGCCTCCAAAGTCAGACTACCTCTAAGAGACCAATTAAGACTAAGCCTGGCCCAGGACAGTTGTATTTATTCCTTCGATGCACTGAATAAAGACATTTAAGAATACTCAGTAGTATAGAATGGACAATTAAGTAATTGACGGCATCTTTTTTTGGTGGGCTCTAAGCTCATCAGGAAGAACTGAAATCAACTCCCCACTGCACATCTGCAGTCTCCCCAGCCAAAGTCAGCTGATATTTGGGTCCTCAAGGCTTTGGGAGAAGTTGTCAGATGGAGATGAATCCAGGCAGACAACCACTGTCAGGCATGTTCGTTGAGATAATTAAGCTGAATTTGTCTGACAAAGGTAACCCGTTATACCAGAAGGGGCTTGGTTCTCTAGGACCTGAGAGTAGGGTGAGACTTGCAGGTTCTGAGAGGGTGTGTGGACCTAAAACAATATCCAAGAAGACCTTACAGGCCTGGCAAGAAGCGCAACAGTGAAGACTGGGGACCAGAGCCTCCCTGTGACTTCTGAATCTGTGTACATAGCATGAATCCCATCCATCAGCAACAGGGAAGGAAAGGAAGCTACAAACAGTACCTGATGGAAGACATGTCATTTGTCCTCAAGGATAGGGATCAGAATTAACGTGACATTTTGAAAAAGAAGTAAAGCAGTATTTATGCCCAGGATGGCATGCAATAATTCAATACCCATTACAGAATTACCTACCATTAAATAAGTTTTATCATACAAATTATCATTTCAGTGAGGGAGACGCAAAATTCAAAGGGAAGATATTTAAAGGAAAGCGGGGCAGGCATAATAGTTGACTTTCCAAAGTCCATTGTGAGTTTTTATCAGTAAGTGGTTCAGGAATGGGAATTTGACCTAACATAGAAAATAAAATATGAGAGAGACCTGCTAGGAATTTCTGGGAAAGGGTCCTCATTCCTAAGGAAGAGACATTAGGGAAAAAAGATGGTCTTTCTTCCTCTGGACACAGTGTGTCTAGATGAAAAGAAAGTGAAAGTGTTAGTTGCTCAGTCCTGTCTGACTCTTTGTGATCCCACAAACTGTAGCTCACCAGGCTCCTCTGTCCGTGGAATTCTCCAGGCAAGAATACTGGAGTGGGCAGCCATTTCCTTCTCCAGGGGATCTTTCCAAGCCAGGGACTGAACCCAGGTCTCCTGCATTGCAGGCAGATTTTTTACCATCTGAGTCATTGCAGTCATGTTGCCTCCAGCTCAAGAACAAAGACAACACTTGGGAGAAGCATCATTAAGAGGACAGCTGAGAAACGGAGCTTGACCCTGACAGACCACACACAGAGCCATGGCTTTATGAACTTCTTGTTAGATGAGATAATACCGTTCAGTTTTCTGTCATTTGCTACCAGGAGCATTTGACAGACAAGGCATGATCATTCTGATGCAATCCCCTCTGCATGGAGCATAGATGGTTTATTATGCTTCAACCACGACCACAGATTACCATATGGTACAATGGCCTCTCTTGTCCCCACTCCTACCTATTCTCTGCTGCTAAGTCACTTCAGTCGTGTCCAACTCTGTGCGACCCCATAGACGGCAGCCCACCAGGCTCCCCCATCCCTGGGATTCTCCAGGCAAGAACACTGGAGTGGGTTGCCATTTCCTTCTCCAATGTGTGAAAGTGAAAAGTGAAGTCGCTCAGTCATGTCTGACTTGTAGCAACCCCATGGACTGCAGCCTACCAGGCTCCTCCGTCCATGGGATTTTCTAGGCAAGAGTACTGGAGTGGCTTGCCATTGCCTTCTCCGACCTATTCTCTACCCTATACCCAAATGCCACCAGCCCAAGATCTTATCAGACTGTGTCTCTACTTAAACACCTCTACAGGCTTTATATTTCCTATAGGGACAACTCTCTAGCATGGCAGACAAGGTCCTTGGGAATCTGGGCTTCCCTTGCCATCCTCTCCAACTCCCACCATTCATTCCATGCACAGGTGCACTATTCTGCTCTTCCCTCTGTTCCACAGCACCTCTCTTTCTGTCTTTTGAGCCATTCACGTGAAAGTCTGCAGCCTAAAATGCCCTTATCCATCTTTTCTGTCTGGAAAGGTACTTTTCCATCCATGCTCACCTCTGTGAAGCCTTTTTCTGACTTTCATTTGCTCCATATTTCATAGCACCTGTGTCATATCAACCAGGACATTTTCATATATCTGTCTAGATATGTCCATGTTCTCTAAAAGTCCATAGGCCCCTTGAGGCCTTCTCCATAACCACAGCACCAAGTTACGTTCTAGACCCATAACAGGCATTCAATTACTGGAATAAATAAGAGAATGAATGAACAAAGGAGTTCAATCCCCCAGGATCTAGAAAAGTTAAAAACAAATCCAATATTATCAAGAGTCCTTCTTCTGAGTAAGAAACTACTTCTCACATCTCTTGAGGATATCACAGCTAACCAGCTCTCTTATGCTCCCACCCCAAGTGATGACTTATTCTATCACCTTAAGCTATATTTCTCATTACTGCTTATCCTTAGGACTGGGTCACTCTGGTAGACATGACATTTTTATACTGTATTTTAAGTGTGAATGTGAAAAACTGGCTTCCAGCAACAACAAGGCTTTTCTAGATGGTTAACATAAATTTCATTATGTTGACTTTAAATTAGAAGAATGTTAGGTAGTGACAAAGAGATCAAAACTAGCATCTTGTATATTTGAATAGTCTCTAAGTGTATTTGTTTATTGATCAGACACAATGTGAATATATGTATTTTTACCCAAAAAGTATTTTCAAAGAATAAAAAAGTTGGTAAGAATTAAAATTTGGTCATATTTTAATATCAAATGATGTAATTGGCAACATTTATGCAAGCATTAGTAAGTGTGGATGTTTGTTGAGAGAATAAATATATTGGAGAAGGGAATGGCTCCCCACTCCAATATTCTTGTGATATTTGTTGAGAGAATAAATATATATGGAAAGATAAAACAGGCAAGAATGCAGCATAATATATCTAGGCATTCGACTGATGGGATTTGTCCTCAGGGCTCTGCTTCAGCTACTTGCCACTAGGACACAGATCATGGCATTTGGGGAGCTGACAAAGCCTCACTGGTCTCTGGCAGTTTGCAAAGTTGGCTGCAAATGGAGGTTTTCTAAGTGGCTGCTCACAAAACCATGCTGGTGGCGTTAGTGCCTGGGAAATACCAAGAGTTAAACGCCTCCTCTCCTTCATTTTCTGAATTTCATAGCCTGATAGCATTCAGGCTGCAGGCATTGTGTTCTGAAAGGATTATTGCACTTTCTGAGAAGTTGAAGTCGCTCAGCTTTTGCCCCCATGGCTTGGGACACCAACCGAGACATACTGCAATCACACAGCTGCAAAAGACAGTCTCTCGTGGCTTACTGCTTAATGACGTTGCCAACAGCAGACCTCCCTTCTATTGTGTCGACTCTGCCACCAACTCCCTTTTGCTTCTTTGAAGACTTTTTCTGTTTTTGTATTTACCTTATTTATCTTACCTTCACACTTCCCTGACCTGATTACCCTTAGACATAATCAACTCCTGTTTTCCTTTATGTATCAGTGGCTGCTGCTTGATGTTATGGTGTTATTCTAATACCATAACAGAAAATGATAAAGGCCAATCAATTACTTTGTATTATCCATTGCGCTCCATTGGGATTGATTTTCCTCTATGTAATCATGTTTACAGCCATAAAAACAAAGATTAAAAAGGGGTTTCTTTCTATTTTTCATATTCAAAGGAGTCATATTAGTAACCCTGCCTCATAACATAGCTGCTAAATAGCTAAGTCTCATCTAGAGAAATGTTGTCCCTAGGAGATGGTGAAAGCTATGAACAGGACTCAGTGCCTCTCCCTGGACTTTGGTCTATGTCTTGAGTATTTATTTTCTATATTACTGTTTGGCAAAATCTGGCATCACATTTATTATCTAATGAATGGCAGTCTTGTATGGGCTGCACTTTTTTGCATATACTAAGAGGTTTCCATATTGTCATTCTGCCTTCTCCTCACATCAACTGTTTAAAATCTTCCATGTCAAACAGCCTAGAAAAGTACCAATAATGAATCTTCCTCAGCACTGAAGAGCCCTTCACTTACTGAAACTTCAGTTGCCTGCCGAGGCTCCCAATCTTTGAGAATAAATATACATTAGATGCAAGCAGAGCACAGAACAAACTCCAGGAGATAGTACAAAGTGAGCAGACAGCTTGCAGGAGAGACCCACAGACCACAGAAGACTCCCAGCCCCTTCAGCAGGGAGATTCTCTGAGCCAGGAACTGGTTCAAAGAGATGAGCTACAGAGTCATCTAATCGCAGGCTTTACATGCTCTGAGATTGACTCGCTGGTGGACTGCCTCAAATAGCAGCCCCAGATGCGATGGAGAACATAACACCTCCAGAGGCCAGCTCGGCCCCAGAGCTGTCCTCTGCCAATTCCTGTGGCCACAGGTCGACTGGCCTTTTGCCTTTTGTTTGGTATAAAAAAACAATCCGGAAAACCCTGCCTGTAGGCAAGCCTTGCAATGCTACTGTATCGTCTGACCTCATTTTCATTACCAGAACGCTCCAGACTTTGCCCTCCTCTTGCTCTTCAGCTGACCCTTTTCTCCGAAGTAAGCAGACAACATACGTTAAAAAACTTGATTATGAGGGGAACGTGGAGATGAGGCTCGGTGTTTCTGATGCCAGTGTTCCCCTACAGCATCAACACCTGGATGCTGGTGGAATCTCAGAGAAGATACAGCTGTTGGGGGTGCTCCTGGGGTCTGATGGGCTGGGTCCCTCTAGTGCTGCTCACTCCTTCTCTCCTCCAGAGGCCACTGACTCCGCTCCCCTGGGTCCTGGGCTCTGAAAATCACTGCTTTGCTCAGTTGCCATAGTCCAGACTTGGTCCTGTAGGCTGCAGTGTAGGCTCAGTTGCTCCCATTTTTGTGAAAATGTGCATAATACAAAAAAGACAAAGAAGTATTCTGGACCTGTGTGCTTTGAAAGGTGGGCACCAAGCTGTGCTCTGTCCAGCCCCTCCCTGTAGTTTCTGACTGAGCCCCCCCCCTTCCCAACCCTTGAGAATCCTCGGGGAACCGCCTCTGCAGCTGCCTCATCTGCCTCCTCCCTGGGGGCAGCCCTGTCGCCTCACAAGCAAATGAAGCCTGAGGAAGTGAGGAAGGCCGTCCTCTCAACAAAGCCCCAGGCTCCTGTTTGCTCATTTGGTTAAAACAAAGTCTCCAACTGCCGCCCGCAGCACCCTCCCTTTGAGAGTTCAAGCTCAGAGCCACTGAGTAATTTTTATTGTAGAGCAAACAGTTGCTTAAATAGGTTGTCTCCGAGTGGTCATTATCTCCTCCTCCACCTCCACCTGCCACAAATTCCCTGGGTGAGCCTCCCAGATGCTGTCAGACCCGCCCCCCGCTGCCAGCCCCTGTATGGAAGCAGAAGCACTGACACAGCAGTGGGAGTGGTCGAATGATCTGGAACTTTTAAGAAAGCATTCCAAATGCATCCTGACATTCTTAGCACTTTTAGAGGAGGAAGGGATGGGGTCAGCTTTCTTCCTCGGGGAAATTACCCAAATAGGTTTTAAATTTATAGTTTGTGTTGTGATCATACATAAAAATAAAAGACACCCTCCAAACAGAGTTTCTTTGGCTGAAGAGGTCCTCTGGGGTTGGCTGTCTCTACTCCTTTTCTATTTTCGCAGAGAGCCAGAGAGCAGTTTTCCAGGAAGCTGCTCCATTGCCCGGCCTCTGAGCTCCCCTCCCAAGCCTACCTGCCTGCCATCCACCGACTTCCTCCTTGTCTGCAGATCATCGCGATCAAGCTTCCTTCTCAGCTGATCATCGCAGACACTCCCCATCCCCTGCCACCCCACGTCTGACTCTCCGTTGTAGCTCCTTCCTCTTTACTTCTCTCCAGCTCAAGCAGAGAAGCCCTCCCGAATCAAAAGCAGCTTCGCCAAGCCGTTAACAGCAGATTGATATCTAATACAAAGCGTTGCTCAGTGCCCTGTATCCTATCGCCCAGGTTGGGCCCAGCCCTAAGCCCACTGCACCCCACTCCAGCTCACACCCCAGCTTTCTGGGTTGTAGCATATCCCAGAAAGGTAATTCCATAGAATTAGGTTTAAACACTTGAAATCTAGGGTTCCAAAAGTTGTTTGGGGCCAGATTTTGGCAACGTGCTAATGGGTGTTGTTTCCGTATTTTCTGAAAATAATTTTGATGCATTGAAGAGGAGTCATTGTTACTTCCTAATGCATGTAGTGAATTTTGTCCGAATATAAGGAAAGCAGGCTAGTTGTGAAATCTCAGCACCTGCCCTAATTTACTGGCTTCTACATTAATGATGTTAATTGCACACAATATAACCTATTGTTGTTGAATTCCCTCTGGATCTTGGAAAAACTAGCAAAAACAATGTGGGATGGATTTAGTGTGTGAAATCCAACAGACATTTTTCTTTTTTTTTTGCTTTGCCTTTTTATTATGTTAGAATTTATAATTCTCAATAGCCCATATGGAAAACATTTCAAGTGATATGAATGAAATTATCTCCTGAAACTAATTTCTCACATAAAACTGAACTGAGTGAACCCTTCTCATAAGCAGCTAACAGGTAAAGAATATCCAGTGTGTTAACTTCAGTTTTGGAATATTCTTTATAGTAAATAGATTACTGGAGCAAATAGCCCAACTATTTGTGAAAGGCATTTAAAAGGTGTATGTCTCTGAAATCTTCTTTTGCACCTATCTTAAATTTCAAGGCACCGTATTAAAAAGTATTCTGGGGTAACTGCCACCATTTAGTGTTGTAATAAGAGCAAAACAGTAAGAAGTTCTCTGTAAATTTCAAAACCAAAAGTTAGTTTCTTGCTGAAAATATATTTATCATTGGGGAAAAGAGACTTAACAATTATTTCCCCTAGTAAGAGTTATCAACATTTTTAATGCTTAAAAGGTCCTGGGTACTGCATCAAGCACTTTATAGGCATTGACTCACCCTCACAGCAACTTTTTAAGGGAGTACTATCACCTTCTTTTTACAGATAAGGAAACAGAAGAGGTGAAGGCTTACGCTCAATGGTATGTTGTAGAACCCAAATGGAACCCAGTCGTTTTTCACTCACAGAAATGTTATGAAAGCAAGAAGATACAAAAAGGTATTTTTGGGGTGGAAGGTTGTTTTAGCTATTTTTTATTTTTACTTTTATTTTTTATTGAAGTATAGTTGATTTACAATGTCTTATTAGTTTCAAGTATACAGCAAAGTGATTCAGTTACACACACACACATATATATTCTTTTTTAGATTCTTTTCCCTTTTTCAGTTCAGTTCAGTGATTCAGTCATGTCCGACTGTTTGCATCCCCATGGACTGCAGCATGCCAGGCCTCCCTGTCCATCGCCAACTCCCAGAGTTTACTCAAACTCATGTCCATTGAGTTGGTGATGCCATCCAACCATCTCATCCACTGTCATCCCCTTCTCCTGACTGCAATCTTTTCTAGCATCAAGGTCTTTTCAAATGAGTCAGTTCTTCGCATCAGGTGGCCAAAGTATTGGAGTTTCAGCTTTAGCATCAGTCCTTCCAATGAATATTCAGGACTGATTTCCTCTAGGATGGACTGGTTGGATCTCCTTGCAGTCCAAGGGACTCTCAAGAGTCTTCTCCAACACCACAGTTCAAAAACATCAATTCTTCGGTGCTCAGCTTTCTTTATAGTCCAACTCTCACATCCATACATGACTACTGGAAAAACCATAGCTTTGAGTAGACGGACCTATGTTAGCAAAGTAATGTCTCTGCTTTTTAATAGATTACTATAAAATATTAAGTAAAGTTCCCTGTGCTATACAGTAGATCCTTGTCGGTTATCTATTTTGTATATAGCAGTGTGTATTGGAGAGGGCAATGGCAACCCACTCCAGTGTTCTTGCCTAGAGAATCCCAGGGACGGGGGAGCCTGGTGGGCTGCTGTCTATGGGGTCGCACAGAGTCGGACACGACTGAAGCAACTTAGCAGCAGTAGCAGCAGTAGTAGTGTGTATATGTTAATCCCAATCTCCAAATTTATCCTCCCCAGCCACTACATTTTTTCCCTTTATTAACCATAAGCTTGTGTTCAGTGTCTGTGAGCCTCTTTCTGTTTTGTTCATGAGTTCATTTGTATCAAGGGTTGTGTTGTTGATGACTGTTTTTAATGTGGGCAGAATTTAGTGACTGTAGAAGAGCTAATGTTTGAATATTGTTAGAGAAGATCCCAGAGGAAAGAGCTGGGCCTGCAAGGAAAGTAAACTTTTATTACTGTGTTGTTTCAGAAGGCTTGGCAGCACGAGTACTCTCGCGACTTGCCTGTGTTGCTCTGTTACTTAATCAGTATTACACAGAGCCACTTAATCCTTTTTATGGCTTAGCTTGTCTTGTAATGTGGTTGTACTGCTAATAAACCCATTCATAGAAGTAATGCACCTTTAAAAAACTGACACCACACTCTGTTTTTAAGTCAGGACACTTTGTGCAAGTTTCTGTGATATCACAGCATTCGTTACAACACAGACACTAACAACAGGGTGACCTAGTAAAATGAAGAAAAATGAAACCATTTTAGAACAAGTATTCATTGCACTGTCTTCTGAGATTCTGATTCTAGGCTATGAGTCCTTTTGAATCATGGGTTAAAAGCTTCTAGACTGATTTTTTCTCAGGATAGACATCAAGTACTTCTATAAATTAAAACTATAATAATTTAAAAAATGAAAATTTTAAAAAACAATTCAATCTTAAAACTGTGCATAGATTTCCTTTTTTTCTTCTTTTGCAAGTAAAGGCAATATTGATTATAACCTCTTCTGTGACTCGATGGACATGAGTCTGAGTGAACTCCGGGAGCTGGTGATGGACAGGGAAGCCTGGCGTGCTGCAATTCATGGGGTCGCAAAGAGTCGGACACGACTGAGCGACTGAACTGAACTGATGCAAAAAATCCAGCAGTTTTAATTTCACTAAAATAAGCACACCTATCTCAAATTTTAAATATGACATAATAGTGACAGTATCTGTCGGCTTCCTTTGAGAATCAATTAGCAGCTAAACAACTATACAGACTCTGTAATGATATGTGTCTGTGGTATTTCTCCAAATTACCTGGAGCAAGGTAAATGGCATGAGAGCTGTGGTCACCAGGGAAAGCATGAAGGAATATACCACACCAGCACAAAGTTATTCGGGAAAAATCTGTAAAGAAAAAATAAGTGTCTGAGACTGCAAGGCAGCTGTTTCAAATAATAAAATATCATTTGCATCTCTGCTGAGGGTTTTGGTTCTGTCGACTGGTTGTGTCCCATGCATTTTTCCCGAACTTGCTGCTTATTTTTTTGAGCTTAGCCAGTTACGATTAAACCATCAAGTAGGTACACTTGTTTGTTTCAGATATATGAGAGACAGTAAAGCTTCATTTCAAATAGAGATGCCCAAGAGGAAAAGGTTAGAAAGTGTTGTGCAAAGCCATGAAATACTGACTAGCAATTTAAATTGGAATCAGACAATTCAGCGTGAATAGGGGAAAAAAAACCCTCACATCCACAGCGTGTGCAGTAGAGGGGGTGAGGGATGGCAAAGAGGTTTTATTTTTAGAATTCTTTTCTAAGTCCTTTATAAGCATCTCAATCTTTGTTAAAAAGAAACAGCAGATATGCACATTTTCCTTAGGGGAGCATTTTTTTTTTCATATAAAATTTTAGTAGTTGGCTGCCTAGAGTGCAGTTTTTTGTAACAGAATATACAAATTGTATTTTTTATGGTTCCTTATTTATAGTGAAACTACCATTTTAATAAAATGATTCACTTAGATTATTTTATGGCTTTTCATTACAGATATTCATATTTTTTCATTTGTTCTTCTCTTTCTCCCAGTTAAAATTAAAATGTTCGACTCTGCAATTAATCCCAAAAGGATGTGATTTCGAAATGCTTTTCTCTTTCAAAAACTTGCTAAAATATCTTTCTACAAATAATAAAGATCAAAATCAATACAAACCATTTGGTTGCTTGGGCTGAATTAAACATTACTCAAGGCAAATAGTTATCATTTATTTAGGGACGAGGAATTAAGTAAACTTAGTACACAAAAAAGAGCAAACTGCTTTTACCCTTTCCAAATTAGAGCAGTGCTACACTGGTACCTAATTATCATTTTATAATATGCCGTGTCACATATACAGTATCATTACATGCCTAATGCATTGTTTCACAATTATAAGCTGCTTTGTTTTGTTGGAGGGATAGAGGTGCTTTTGTTTTGAACATGAAATATTATAACCTAAAGACTATTCTAGGAAAGACTTTTTCATATGATATGTGCCATCATTTGTCTTAAATCATGAAGGAGAGACACTGTATTCAGTGTGACAAATGTTAATGAAAATTCTTAGCATTTTGCATCTGGACTCTAGTAAATCCAGTTTAAAGCAACAGGGTTTACATTTGTGGAGATGAGGATGCTGAAATGTATCACATTATATGAATGTCTTTGGCACGCCTGCTAGCAACCTAAGAGCAAGGTGACAGTCAACTAAATTTTTATGGTTCTAAAAAAAGTACCAATATTAATTATCTCTTATTTCAAAGGTATGGTCCAAATGTTCAACAGAACTGATGTTATTAATGTAAAATTAATCTGCTAAAATAAGTTTTAAATTAGAGATCTTAACACTGGAAAATTCAAAATCACATTCCCTTTCTTTTGAATGTGTGTTATTGCTGAACCATTCCATATATTGCTTTGACAATATTCCGTGCACCTAAAATACCTAAATCAAATGAGATTTCAGTTAGAAACTGTGTGTAAAGAAAAAAAAAAGGCTGCTTTTATTATTAATATGTATTTTCACAAACTATGTTGTGGTTTAAAATGTAAAAATATACACATGCAAACACACACACACATAGTCTCTACCTAATTTGTTGAGTTAATGTTCCTTCTCAAAAAATATATACTTTGAATAAGATGAATTAAATATGGTTGGTTGAATTTTAGAATGCAATAAAATGATTACATTAAAAATGACCATATTTAAGGGGAAAATAGCTAAGTTGGGCTAATTTATTATTACTACTCATTGCATTTAAAGAAACTTGGACCAGAGATCAAAGTGCATTTTGATTTGTTTGAAAATTGTAAATGACCCATTCCCAGATTTCCAACCCCATAAAGTTAGAAAGCAGTCTGTGAGTACTCTCTGCTCTAATCAAGAAGGAAGGGGCTTCAGCTTCAAATGTCAATGCTGTAAACATGTTAAATCTGGAAAATATTTTCTAAGCAAGCAACCATGTGTAAAATTTACTGAACTTGTCATGAAAGGGCTGCAGCTGCAAACCTACAAACTTCTCACTTCCATGAAGACTCCAGATGCCTGGACAGGGAAGCAAGATTTTCATCGTGGCTCCCCAGCTGTTGTACCTTAGAGCGTTGCCTGCCGCCATCTTTTAAACAATTTTTACCCGGTAAAGAAGCTGTGATCATTTAATACCAAGAAAGAAAATCCTGGCTTCCTTCAGAAGGTGCTCCATATAATTTACTACAACATTGCCAACCCAAACATTCAACCATAGATTGAGGTTTGCAATCCTTCCAGCTGCCCAGTTAGTTTAGCAAAAGCTTCCAAAATGCAGAAGGAAAATAATCAGCTAATTATAGAATTAAGCAATTGTCATGTGCCGTTGCCAAAAAAGATTCCCATTAAATTATACTTATGCATTATTTTATGAAACTTTCTGAAAAATATGTTTGCTGCTTATAACTAAAAACATCTTGGGATAAATTTAAAACTTTGCTTTACTACAGAAACATAAAATCTGCCAGATATCATCATAAACAAAGACAATTTGACGAATTTTAAAAAATTACTAACACTCCTTTTAACACTACTAGCATTATACGTGATATTTACAATATGCAATCTTCTTTTATAATGTAAAGTGTTTTTAAAATGAAATCTGCACTTAAATGCCAATATCCTCTCCTTCTGGCTTCTCACTTTATGACACTAACATAGGATCTCATTCACCAAGCCAATTGAAATTTTAATAAAAGAAAGCAGGAGTTTCTAATAAACTCCTGCAGTGAGCTGATAATACTAAACATCTTTAGCAGCATGGTGTTTTTTATTATTATTTTAGCTGTATATTAATATGCTAGTATTTGTAAACTCCCCAGTGCCACTAGATTTATTTCAGAAACCTTCACTACATCCCTCCATTGTGAAAAGTTTATCTGACAAAGAAAAATTCTTTTTCGATGATTTTCTACCCAATGACTACTCGACAGGAAAAGATATGGCTGACAAATGCGTTGCATCTATGCGTTCAGTCCTGGAAGAAAGAGTAACTGATTTCACTTATTCTGATGCCAGTTCTGGGCTAACCAAGAAAGCTGGTATAATGCATAATTGCTAAAGAGGCATTATTTGGACTTTTGTTAGAAATGTAGCAAGATATACTGAGCTACATCTTTCACCACAATGCCTTCCTGCTAGGTTTATCTTCTAGTCCATCCCTCTATGCCTTCAGCCCCAAATGCCCACCCCACCTCCGAACTAGACCACCATTAGTCTTCTGTTGGAGCAATAGGGGCTGTGGCTGCATAACTTCCACTTAAAACATATAAAGATCCATGTTTACCATGTAGCTTGGATATGGAGTTCAAATAAAACCATGGGGCACAGTTTTTATAACACTGGATACGATGTGGAACTGTTACCATCAATAGGCAGTGAACTGTTAGATATATTTCATGTAATGAGAGTCAACAGTTAGATAGCATTTGCGGTGTGCCAAGTACTGTTCTAGCCACTTGACATGTGTGAACCTATTCAATCCTTTCCACAGCTCTGTGTGGCAGATATTATTACTGCCCTCACTTCATAGATAGTAAAACCAAGAAAGGAACTTGCCAATGTCATGCAGCTTGAGAGTCTGCTCAAGATTCAAACAAGAAGTCTTACAGATTCCAACTCTTCATCCCTCTGCCTCTGTAAACAATGTTGTATGACAACTGAAACCATCTTAGTTGGCTTTCACTGGTACCACTTCTCTGGATAACACCTATTCTACTATTTCTTTGCCGCTTATGCCCTAAGTAAGCCAGATATCTCTGATCTTCTTAATTTTAAATTTAGGAAGGAAAGGGAGTCTTCTCACCCTCAATCACTATCACTCCGTCCAAACTGATTATGTAAAAAGTGTCAAAAAATGCTCATTGTTGGTATTCTTACATCATATTGAAATAAAACAGGAGCAAACCAAGACATGCTAGTTTTACGGCCCTTGTGAGGCTTAGGACAAAGCTCATAAAATGCATAAGTTGACAAGAAAGGGATCCTGACACAAAATTTTAAAAAGCAAACTTTCTTTCAAGACAACAGAGCCAGGGTACAACACTTGATGGAAAGACCACCATTTGAAATGAGCATTCTGCATAGATATTCATGGTGGCCCTGGGACCAGCTGCAACTGGGCTGACCCAATGAGCAAGAAACCATGTAGGGCCTCATGGTCTGGCATGGTGAACCCTGATGACAAGAGCACACATTTTATTAAGAGGGAAGGGGAACTTTGATTCTTCCAAAACCAGGATACGGAATCAACTCAATAAGAGAATAGCAGCCCTGGGGGCTAAGGTTGGGGGACAGTTCAAACAGATGTACAAAATGCATTGAAGTTGACCCCCCCAAAAAAAAACTCACGTCTACTTTTTTTCCCAAAATTTCTTGTCTTCATCTTAAGGCCTGGTGTTCGATTTGAGCAGACTGCCATAGGGGGGAGCACCTTGACATTTCTCAGATTGCAACTCAAATGTGCTCACATTACATTACTGCCCAGTATGGCTCACAATATTCCATCATATTGTCCATTAGATGTTCTGGAACCAGTTTCCGCAAACAGGCTACTAGAAGTTATAGGCACATTTGAAAAAAATAAGTTAACATTTGGTGATAGAAATACCATATATCTTTGTTTAGAAGTAGTGGCTTGTATTAAATTTAATTACTTCCCCTGTGGCTTTAAATCAAGGGCAGCTTCTGTTAAATTTAATTACTTTCCCCTGCGGTTTACATGGCAAAGGTGTCACTGCTACTTGCCGAGTGCTTCTGGCCAAAGTGAAAGCTTGGGTTTGATTTGCTCCATATTACCAATGCTTTCTCTCATAAGTTTACTTTCTGCCTCTATCCAAGAGCACATTTTTGTGGACATTTTATTCATGAAATCTGTCTTTAGTATCTTGGAAATTATTCAATTAGTAGCATGTGACTGACAGCTGAAATCTAAAGAAAAAAAATTTTTTTGATAAATTTCAACACGATAGGCTGGATTTATTTTTGCCACTTTATTGTACAAATGACTTTATTTGTGAGTTTATTTACATCACATAATCACAAAAAGGCAAGTTTTCTTAAATTTTCTGAATGGGGCAGTTATTATCCCTTTGATTTCATTAGCTGTATGCTCAAGCTAGCAATTTTGACCACTAACTATGTCAATACCCATTTCAATGGCTTAGGCCCCCACAACTGTAGCTACCAGTGTTGCCCTTCACTGAATTGCCATTGCAATGGTTTCACAGAAGTGAATTCCTGAAAGTTTGCTTCTCTCATGATGAAGTGGATCTTCATTAACATTCTGAAAATGAAATGCAGCTTCATAAAAAAATAAGGCAGCTTTCAGACCATTTTAGAATTTCAGAGAAATTTTGCATTATCTTTCCCATGATTCTATGCTGATGTCAGGCTGTATTTCAAATGAAATGACAATGAAATCATTTCAATTCCATGCAATGTGCAAAAAAACAGTCAATTTTTCACTTGGCAAGCTGAAGTCTAAAGTAATTAAGCACTGCTGTGTGGGAGGCAGCTTCCTGCTCTGAAGTCAGCCTGAGATAATTACCATATTAAAGTCAAAACATCATGTGCCGCACTGATAGATAGATGGATGGAGAGATTGGGCATCTATTAAATGATCCATTTTGTTATGCTTCCTGGGAAATGTGCCATTGATGCCAATTAAGAAATATATATTCCAAGTGAGTATTTCTAAGTGACAAAACTTCTATCCGGTAAATTGAATTTATTATTTACTGATCATGAAGTACTTAAAGTCATAAAATCTGGATAGAGAGCAACCTATGAGGAGAATTACATGCTCTGACTCGGTTTACAAACCCCTCATTACCCAATTGCCACGTTAGCATAAAGTTCTTCATGATAAGATTTGTACCCAAGGTACTAACTTATTTCTGTTGTGAAAACTCTAACTGGAATAATATGATATTGCACATAAAATGTAAGCATTCAGAAATTTCAAAGACCCAAACAAGTTAAATTTAAATTTTATTTTTCATATGTTTAAAAGAAAGATAAATGAAATATACTTCAAAGGATAATCTTTCTTAAGTATCTTTAAATCTCTCCCCACGTTACCGAAAAATGAAATAACTCCCACATAGCAAAGATGGATAGTAATTTTAAAGCATATTTCAACTGAATGCACTGTAGCAAGATTAAATTATCTTAAAATTCTTAGCAACCCTGTTCCTTAAAAGTTCATAATTTATTAATATTCCTTCTCCAGTGACCAAGTATATTGTATTATTTGTGCTTAAAGTGATAACGGGTTAGGAATCTACTAAGCAAGCATTTGGTTTGTAATTGAAATCTGCCCCCTATGTATCAAAGCTCACAATCAATTGCAGCAAACAATAAAAGTTGATTTTCATGTAAATATTAGTGGAAGAATAAAAGAACATGTCAGACTCTCTAAAAGAAGTGGGCATCTCCAAGTCAGGATCTTTTTTTCAAATAAAGAATAGACACCTCTACTTCTGCAGTGAAGGTTATGTTTGATCTTCTTTAACTACTTTCTATGGGATTTATTTGCCACCTTTTCCAGTAGCTTATTGATACCATAAAGGATGGAGCACTAAAGTGATATTCCTTTAAAATCAGAGGCAAGAACTTTGAGGATCAAAACTAATATTTCTCTTGTTGACAAAAAAGAGTAGATTTTCAAATACAAAAATCCACCCATATAAAGATTAAACAATAATTAGTTTCCCAAGGAGGTAATCTAAAGAATCAATAGGCTGCCTTCATATCAGATTCCATCCATGCCCTCTGGCAGATCACTTGATCTGGGGGCCCAGGGAGTCAGGCAGTCATTTGAGTGAGGCTGGCATTGCTAAATTCCAGGCCGTTCTGATAGACAGTTTCAGACCTTCGGTTCTATGTGTTTCAACAGAAATCCTAAAATGAATGCAATTTTAAATGATCTTGTGTAGGGGAGAAGGAAAAATGAAGTTTTTAAGATTTGTTTTTGTGTTCTCGGATTCAACAGGAAAGTTCATTAACTGATTTACTATCATCTCTCCCACATTGCTAGCAACAAACGTCATTCTCTTAACAAGGAATGGATAGAAAAATAGAGCAGAAGGTATAATAATAGAAAGAAGGAAAGAGTAACATTTCCTTTGATCCGGTGTATATATCTGTATGTTTAGATACAGATGTAAACACACATACCCAGGGACATGCAAACATACAGTAAAAGTTTTCTACTTTAAACCAATGAGGAAAACCATCTGAATTAGTTTAAAATGAAGATAATATTTGTTTTATTTCATTAATAACAGGAGTTAACATTTCCTAGTAAACTATGAAATTTTGTCCTAAAAGGAAGATCCACAGAGTTAAAAAATTAGATCTCACTTTTTAAAGTTTTTGTTTTTTTCTTAATTTAGAGAGAAATATTTAGTGAATTTATAATACATTCTAAAACAAAAAAATTAGGCAGACAGGCTTCAGAGCAGGACGAGACTGCTTTGCAGTGGATGGGCCTGATTAGAAAACAAAAGGAAGAATAAGTCCCTGGTGGCTGTCAGTGCTTCGGGTTGGGGAAGCCAGCCCAGACCACTTGAAGAGCACTAATAACCCCAATGCTGGGGCTTATCTGAGGATGAAAATAAACAAACGGGTTTAGAATGGACCAGAGAGTGGGAATTTAGTTTAGCGAATAGAGCTCTGGTCTAAGAGTAAGGAGATCTAGTTTTCTATTTCTGATTCTGCCACTGAATCACTTTATAAATTGGGACAGTTTAGAACCCCATTCTTTCCTTTTTCCCATTTGTAAAATGGAAGTGATAATATGCCCAGCTTACTCTTAGCAAGGCAGAATTAGCAAACAGTCGGAGACAGTGAGTGTGTAGATTCAGAGCAAGATTAGCTCTGGGAGAATTTTCAGTTCTTCATTGTGGATTCTAGCATCATTTTCAGCTGCCAAAATCCAGGTACTATTTAGAGAATTCAACCTCAAACAGTGCATTTATTTTCTGCCCTTTAAATGTCCATGGTTTTGAGGTTTTTTTCACCATATTAACTGCAACAGTGAAATTAGATTGTTCAGCTTCAGTTTATAGTCCATTTCATTCTTTAATTTCTGTGTTCAGAGATGATGAGTTTGGTTTGCATTCACAGTGTTCCAGGAAAATAGCAGATAAAATGGGTTTTCATTTGAAGCATTTAAGCTTCATGAAAAAGATCTGGCTTTACCTATTGCAGTGGAATATGGTAAATAGAAATTGAATAATACATGCGAGAGCAGTCTAAGCTTTCCTAAGGGGAGTGTCCCCAAGTGTCATCTCCACCTGCCCCCAACACACAGTTTTCTGCAACGTAAACTGACTTGAAGCTAACTTCCAAAGTCTATTTTGATATATTTTGATTATGTATTGGAAGGTACATTTTTAAAACAGTTTTCCTAACATGCTAAAAAATGAAATAGATTGATTCTATCTCAAACCCCTAAATCAAATAAACAAGACATCAGTGCATGTAACCTTTCATTCACACTTCATCCACCACCTCATTCTTTACTCTCTTGCACTTCACCCATGGTAATCTTCCTTCTCTCAACAAATGTCATATCCAGTAACTCAATCATACATCTTAATCAAAAGCAATAAGTGTAGCACCCGACATGAAAGAGTACCTATATAAACATAGTCTTTGGTGCCTTCAAGTCTCTCTCTTCCTGACACTGTTAACACAAGACAGCACTTCTCATCACTAAAAACACACCCTTGAATTCATTAAGTGTTCAACACTTTCTCTAACATCATGGAACAAGAGCCAGCAGCACTGTCATCAGATTTTAAAGCAGACTGGCACTAACGAAGTTTAGATTTCAGAATTAAGAAGAGATAAGAGAGTGTTTCTTTTATTACCAAGAGAATTCCCCCAAGTCACTAGAATAATTACCTGACCCTTAAATATTATTTTTACATGTAATTTGTCCAATCGCTCCTGGCAACTACAGAGATAAATGGGTGCTCTTCTGTCTTCAAATTTCAAACCAAGGCAAAGAAACAGGATTTTTTGGTGGGAGGTGCTAACAGAGTTTTATTGTACTCTTGCCTAGAAAATCCCATGGATGGAGGAGCCTGGAAGGCTGCAGTCCGTGGGGTCGCTAAGGGTCGGACACGACTGAGCGATTTCACTTTCACTTTTCACTTTCACACATTGGAGAAGGAAATGGTAACCCACTCCAGTGTTCTTGCCTGGAGAATCCCAGGGACAGGGGAACCTGGTGGGCTGCCGTCTATGGGGTCACACAGAGTCGGACACGACTGAAGTGACTTAGCAGCAGCAGCTAACAGATTTTTATTAGAGTATCCTGCAATTTCATCAATGGCATCACCTTGGAAAGTATGACCATTTCACAGTATGCTTGGATAGGTTAAAAAATTTAGGCATTTTCTTCCCTCTCATATTTTACAACTGGATTTGCTTCCTAATCATAGTAATAGTATCCTGATTGGATTTTAATATCAAGTGGATACAGATAGAGGGAAGGAGACTAACATTTCTGGAGCCCCTCATACAAAGTAGAGGCCTTGCTAGATGCCCTCACATGTCTTGTGTCAATTCTCACAACATCTTTTGTTAGGCCAATATCATTTCTCCCCATTTTTACAATAAGGACAGTGTGACTCAGCGTTAAGCAAGTAGGTCACAAGCTAGAAAATGGGAGTGCAAGGCTGGATTACATATGGTGGGCTTTCAGGAGATATTTGCTAGTAAACTTATGAATTCACATCTAAATATGCTTTACCACATGCTAGGCAAAGATTCTCTAAATATAAGGTTTAAAAATTCAGATATTTAACTTTAAACTGCTCAGGATTTTTCCCTTTAGTTTCAGAGTAGAGTGTCCTATCGGATTACCTTCTATAAACTACAAATTAGGTAGTATTCTAAGGATGAGGCAGTAAAGAATCTGCCTGCTAATGCAGGAGACACAAGAGATACAGGTTCAATCCCTGAGTTGGGAGGATTCCCTGGAGTAGGAAATAGCAACCCACTCCAGAATTCTTGCCTGAAAAATTCTGTGGACAGAGGAGACTGGTGGGCTACAGTCCACGGGATCGCAAAGGGTCAGACATGGCTGAGCAACTAAGCACAAATGACCATAGCGCAAGGATGAGGAAAGTGAGATTCAGAGAAACAGTGTTCATGCAGCTAATAAATATCAGTACCAGGGTCACACTTAGATTATCTCATATTTGAAAATTTATGGGGATCAATAGACAGGGTGTCACAAACCAATAAATTCACCATTGGAGAGAAAGATGATGTTTATAGTAAACTATATATTTTTTTCCAATCTGTGTCTCCCATGGTAATGACTACTGAGTTGAATATTCTGAAAGCAAAGTCAGAATATTGGGTTCCAGTCCTGGCTAAGCCTCTTATTACAGAGACTCTGTTTTCTTATGGAAGAAATGGGAAGAAAAGTATGCATTTCTAGTTTGGCTTATCACTGAATCCCTGGCATCAGTGCCTAGAACAAAGCAATCTCTCAACAAATTTTGTTGAGTAAATAAACGAAATGATTATTTCACATATAAACAGTACTTGTTCTAAGTAGATTTAAGAAATGTTCCGTTCCGTCGCTCAGTCGTGTCCGACTCTATGCGACCCCGTGGACTGTAGCCTACCAGGCTTCTCCGTCCATGGGATTCTCCAGGCAAGAATACTGGAGTGGGTTACCGTTTCCTTCTCCAGGGGATCTTCCCGACCCAGGGAACGAACCCGGGTCTCCCGCATTGGAGGCAGACGCTTTAACCTCTGAGCCACCAGGGAAGCCCAGATTTAAGAAATGCTAATCCTAATTCTCTAGACTTTGGATATTTGTTCTCTTTTTTTTTTTATTTCCCTTCATTGAAGATACAAGTTCCTAAATATTTACTCATGGGAAGAAGCTGCTCTTTTAGTTGCTCAGTACTGTACTTTTATAATTTATCTGTTAATAGTTCATTTGCGTTCATTTTTACACTAGTCTTAAGCTAATAGTTGTCTTCTTCCTAAAGTCATTGCAAAGATTTGGGTCAAGGATCAGCAAACTTTTTATGTAAAGGGCCAAATAATAAATATTTTAGTCTTGTGAGCCATGTGGTCTCTGTCAAAAACACTCAACTCAGTCATTGTAGCCCCAAATCAGCCAGGTTACATATTAGTGAATGAGCTTAGCTGCAGACCTGTAAAACTTTATTTATTTAAAACAAAAAAACAGACAGTGGACCAGATTGGCACATGGGCTGCATGCCTTTGCCAATCCTTGATCTAGAGTCTAAGTGACCATCAGAGAGTGGGATGTTATCATTTTCATGTTACCTCTGCATGCATGCTTAGTCACTCAGTCATATCGGACTCTGCAACCCTTTGGATTGTAGCCTGTCAGGTTCCTCAGTCCATGGGATTCTCCAGGCAAGACTATTGGAGTGGGTTGCCGTGCCCTCCTCCAGGAAATCTTCCTGGATCCAGGTCCAGGGATGGAACACTTGTCTCCTATGTCTCCTGCATTACAGGTAGATTCTTTACCAGCTGAGCCATTGGGGAAGTCCCATGTTACCTCTAGTGCTTTGCATATGGTTAATACTCAGTTCTACTTTACTGAACTATAAGAACTTTTTGAGCTGCACAAGAAGGCAATGGCACCCCAATCCAGTATTCTTGCCTGGAAAATCTCATGGACGGAGGAGCCTGGTAGGCTACAGTCCATGGGGTCATGAAGAGTCAGACACGACTGAGCGACTTCACTTTCACATTTCACTTTCATGCACTGGAGAAGGAAATGGCAATCCACTCCGGTGTTCTTGCCTGGAGAATCTCAGGGACGGGGGAGCCTGGTGGGCTGCCATCTGTGGGGTCACACAGAGTCGGACACGACTGAAGCTACTTAGCAGCAGCAGCAGTAGCAGACATAGTATTAGGCATCCTACAGAACATAAAGGAAGAGAAGATAGTAGCCTTAATTGCTTATGTTCAATAATCCACCCACATGAGCAAAAAGTTTGTCAAGAAATACTCCCAGGAGGGCTAACATGGCCACTGGAGTCCCTTCATAGCACTAACACCAGGCAAAAGGTATCATAACAGGATGTTTCTCCAAGGTTTGGGGGCACAGTCCATTAATTTACAAGATATTCAAGTTTCTGCAATAATGAACTATGAGCTATAACATCACACAAATGCACACAAAGTGAAAGTTGAACACATCAGGAAAAGCCTTTAGCAGGAGCTGATTTCAGAGCTGGTTTTTGAGAGCAGGCTAAGTAGAGGAGGAGAAAGCATCCCAGGTGGGAGGGGAAACATATGTAAAGCCTTAGAACAAAGCAAAGTAAAGGACAAGCTGATTAGGTTACATGAAATAGTTGGCTAATAACAAGAAACAATATTAAAGATTTGCACAAGATCTTGCTTACTCAAAGTTACTCCATTTTGTACACATTTTTTAACTTGAGTACTGGATCTACAGTCTAACAAAAAGTTCTAAAAAGCTAGCCCTGTGGAATGAGATGATTTGTAGAAATAGATCTTTTTAAGCACCTCTGCCAAAGGTGAATCTTATTACGTGATGGGTAGTAAATTGATAGCAACAAGGGAGTTAAACTTGTATGGAAATTTTGTGTACTTACAATACCCTTAACCAGCTGAAGTTCCATTATGTAAAATTCTCCATAGGCAGAGGAATGTCCCAATTAAAAGACCCAAGCACAACCAGAATTTCCTAACCTTGCCAGCTATACTGAATCCCTATCCTTCTACACATTGGCTGGTCACCTGGCTGCCCCTGTACTGTCTTGACCTGACAATATTTGCAACAGGCAACATCTATCAAAATGCAGCCAGCTTCAGTGGTCAGGTAAAGTTCAGTAGCCAAATCACTTTTCTTATTTTCACTTTTATAGAAAGAGGAGTTAGTTTTAAGGCATGTGGGAAAAAAACTAACTCACATGCTCCCTACTTGGAAAAGCCTCCTGTTTGCCCTGGGGTTAGAGTTTTGGCCTTTCCTCATGAAAAGCTCTTCTCACTGCTGGGAATACTCAAATGTCTCTCAGGTCATGGCAATACATATAGCTCAGAGATGGGGATTCTCCTTATCATTCATCCTGGACAAACAAGGATTAGGGTAAAATGTGGGAAGAAGCCTTGGTTCAAAGATTCATTCAAGAATTTAACTAATAGTTAAAAGAAAACTATGGTTCCTGGAGATTGCCTTGTGAAATACACATTAAATCTTCCTAGCAACCCCAGGGCACCAGTTTTCTAGTTTTGTGCAGTCTCCAACTTTGCATGACTCAAACAATAAAATGAAGAAAGCTTTTATCAGTGGAAATTAACATTTAAAAAACAGAGCAAAAGAACAGAAACAAATGGACAATAGTAAGACATATAATTTTATATGGCAATGAATTTTCTCTAAGATTCTCTGTGGCCCCTTAATCTACCACACACTGCAGCTTTAAAATCCAAAATAACCCATTACCTGGGATGCTTGAACGGGTAGATGGAAAACACTTCTCAGATTGACATGAAGTACAATTAGTAAATTGCTTCATTTCTTTTAAAACACAAGCCTTTTACTGGCCTTTTACTGGAAGACTGTGATGGAATTTCTCTTTGATGGGAAACAGAGAAGCAAGTGCTTCAACTGGGCAAAGGCGCCAGGAGGAAGTTCCAGTCTCTCATCTTTCACGGAAGATCTGCAGCATGCATTTCTGAAGACAGAGTGACATCTAAAGGGATTATGAAATAGTCGGGGCTGCTCTATGGCAGCCAAACTGACAAAGTCAAGGGCATGTCATATTTTGGAAAACTGATGAGTTTTCAGGTTTCCTGTGCTTGATTGTCCCAAGTAACCATGAAAAGAGGATCAAATTCCGATTTTAATGACATGCCTCAGGGTGCCCTCAGGACAACTGCCATTTTTATCTTAGATTCTGCAGGTCCTCAGTGAACAAAAGGGGGGAAAATCAGCTTTGAATAGATTCCTTACGCTCTTGTCAAAAGGAATCCAACTCTGAATATCTATATCCCCAAATATCATCACGCAGGCAGTTTTTATTAACCTGAAGAATTAATAGAGCAGAATATTTAAAATGGGGTTTCAGTTATTGATTCTCCAATTAGATCTTGTGTTCCCTGGGTGCTGCGTATAATGATGGTCTTGCTCAGTCCCCCGCACTCA
This sequence comes from Moschus berezovskii, assembly GCF_049115385.1. Lineage (NCBI taxonomy): Eukaryota > Metazoa > Chordata > Mammalia > Artiodactyla > Moschidae > Moschus > Moschus berezovskii. The sequence goes on from NC_142463.1 coordinate 61,878,673, forward strand.
CTGGCTCGCTCTGGCGCGCGCTCTCTCTTCTCTCTCTTCTCTCTGCTCTCTCCCCTGTCTCTGTGCCCCTCATAAGCATGCAAGCTTTGAATACACATGTGGTGCATAATGACCAGATCTGGGAGGCGAGGCTGCATTTGTAGATTCTGATTATGCTTTTGAAAAATATCCTCGATCCCCAAATTTCGTCTTTTCCAAGCTTATAATCCCCGCTCTTCTTCCTGCTGCACAAAGTAATTTTTATTTTGGAGTCGGCTATCATAATACGCAGCAGCTTAGCCAGAGAGCAGGGCCCGTGTGCTTGTTAACAGCACCCTGATGTTAACAATGAACTAATTACTTTTACTACTGATGTGCTCTGGGGCATGATTTTCTTCCTGTGTGGTTTCCTACTGAACTATTGTCATTACTCAATCAAAAGACTGAGGAAAGCAAAACAAAAAGGAAAAAAGTGAACGCATTTTCCTCCACAGGACTGAAGCCAGAATCCCACATCCTCGATCTCGTTTTTTTCTCTGCCTTCCTTAATTGTGCATTCCTTGGGAAGTAGGAATGCCGTCTGATGCATTTTTACTTATTTATGAAAAATAGTATAAAATCATGCAAGGTTCCCTGGATACTCTATCACATTTATAACCATGATGCCCCAGTGAACTGCTTAAGCATGGATCAGCTGCAGACGGAGAACTTAACTCTTTCTTCTTTACCGAAGCTGCGTCAAAGTGGTAAAACGGTGTGGGGTGTATTCCCTTTTCGGTAAAAGTGCCTCTGGAAAGAAGTATGTGTGTTTCTCCATTTACACAATAGTATTTTTGGTTTTATTGGAGTTGGGGGGCATGAAAGGGAGCGGAGCAATGAGAAAGGACCACATTAGCCCAGAGAAAGTGATGATCAGAGAACATTTACAGAGGGAGATCATTTGCAGCAAAAGTGTTATTTTGCCTGAAGATAGAATTTGCTCACATAACTGATTTTCTGTGATTGTTTTTATATAAAACACCCACCCTAGACCCATTCGCACATCTACCCAAACAACAATATTTCGCTTTCACGTCAAAAGAAGTTGGCACAGAAAATTCAACAAAACATGGATCCTGAGGCATTGAAACGATACATAATGACAGGACTTTTCAGCTAGTCTTAATAAAGGAGATTAAAGCAACGTGTAACATAAGATGTGTGTTAATAAAACAAGTGGTGAAAAATAACCAATTGAAGAATCTAGTAATAAATGCATATCTTTACATTTCAATTAGCCTTTTGCTGATGCTGTCTTTTTTTTTCAACACTTACAAATATATCACAACCATAGGAAAATGGTCAAGCCAGAGTGTTCTTAAAAATATGACTATTTGGGTTGCCATTTTAAAATAAACAATCTTTCTCATACGGTAACTTCTCATTCAAAGCTATCACAATTAGAGCAAGAATCAATCACTGTGCGTTCAGACACTGCTCAGTTTTCTAGAGCTATTAGCGCCCACAGTCTGCCTCAGAGGGTTGGAATTCTGAGCAGAAATCAGAAATGTAAAGGCTGGAGATCCAAAAGGGTGTATACAATAAAGTCTTACTGTATAACACTGGGAATTATATTCAATATCCTGATAAACCATAATGGAAAAGAATATGAAAAGGAAGGTGTGTGTGTGTGTGTGTGTGTGTGTGTGTGTGTAACTGAGTCACTTTGCTGAACAGCAGTACTTAACACAACATTAATTCAACTATACTTCAGTAAAAAAATAAATAAAAGCTAGGATGAGACGTCTTGGGGGGGTGCCAATAGTAGTTAGAATAGCCTTTATTGGTTCACAGACACGTGTTTATGATCAGCAAGAATTCAGCTTCCTATTAATAATACAGCTTGAACTTTGTTGCTAAAATATTTCTTCAAGTGTGAGTCAGATTCTTGGTTTGAGTCTTTTGTTCTACCAATAGTTTTTTTCACACTAAGCTGTCGAACATTTAGCTCAGCAGAAGAAACGCTGAGCTCACAGAATAGGACTTTGTTCCTGCTTCTTTACCGAGTTGAACAATAGCAATGTGAAAAGAAACAGTAGAAGTCAGAAAGCAGGATGATGGCATCATTTGGCTATTACTTTATATTCTCCTCACCACACAAAGTGTAAGTCTGGCTTAGGTCTTGTCCTTGTTTCTGTTGCAATATCAGAATGTTAGGAAGTAGTTTTTTGTTTTATAAAGGAAACATCTTGAAGGTAGGACTTATAAAAAGAGTACAACAGAAAGCCATGAAAGCTGTATCAGTATAAATATGTCTGAGAAGGATTATACTTAGGCATCATTCAAAGCTTTAGCTAGGATCATAAAATCAAAATTTGGGCCAGTGCATTGATCTGATGAAAGAACAAAAACCCTAAAATATCTCAGAATTTAAAATCAGAACATTACCAGAAGCGTGCTGGCTTTTTTTTTAACGTTAAAAGCCCATGATTAGAAAACAGATAATTTAAGGATTCATAGTTTATTTCAGTGAGAGAAGAAAAAGAGCATGACAACAAGAACATTTGAAAGTGAAGCAGCCGAATCTTTCCAAACTGTGATTCTATTATTTAACCTCTGTGGATTTTTTTCTTCTATAGTCTAGGTGATCAACTTGATTTAGACATATCTCTTTTATCTTGGTAAATTAAATAAGGCTTGAGCAATACAAAAATTTAAATAGTGTTTTTATTCTTCAAAAGAGGTTATCTCAGGAGTTTCTTTACAAGTTTTTGTCTGAATATTTCAACCTCAATTTTGGACTTTCTATTATGAAACAGATGCTTTTGTTACTGTTAAAACAATAATCCAAAATATTTCCACGTGTCACATACAATAATTTTTTAAATTGCATACGATTCAGGCAAAATTGGTATAGAAACTAAAATGAAGAAAACAGTTAAGCAATTATCTCAATGGGTTTAATTCTGCCAGCCGTCCAAGGCTGAAAGCAGGATCTCATGCACTATTTTCTCCTTGACAGGATAACGGCTGTTAAAGACTCAGGGAGAGTAGCTAAGAGGGTGTTTTGAATAGACTGAGATCAGGTAAAGTCCTCACAAAGTGAATGACACAGACATTGATCAATTCCCTACCAGCTATTGCCACATACTCACCCCCATTATGATTAGAAAATATAAGATATAATTACCATGTTGGCCAAGCAAAGCTGAACCTATTTTATCCCGTTTCCAACAACTTCCACTCCTTGCCGTACAACCCCCAACACACCCAAAGAAGGTATATTTTCCCAGCTCTAATTTTAACTTGAAAAATCACACCTCAAGAAACCCAATATCCTTTTTAGAGAGTAAGAACAATCAAAAAGATGCATAATATATTCAGTTCATAGCAGAGTGAATCATTGAGGTAACTTCCAAGATGTGAAAATGTATCTGTTAAAGCTCAGATTTGGTTTTGTCAGAAGTACAGTATTAAAAATAGAAAGTTGATTATATAACTGTGGGAGGGGAAAGTAAGGCATTAGCAAACAATGAAAGAAGGAAGAAAATAAATCCAAATGTCATCTTTATGAAAGTGTAAAGAAAGGAGTTATACCAGAACAAGAGTGTAAGTTTCCAATCAATAGCTAATCCACAAAAATGACAGATGCATTTTCTTTGGAATTAATGAAGTACAAGTTACTGATAAACACCCGGAACTACCTAGTACCTTCTCACATAGCATCACCCTAGGCAAATTTATTTCTTATCATGACTGTGGATTTAGAAGAGCAGATATTCTTAGCACCATTTTGCAGAATGACAAAGCTGAGGCCTATATTTAATTTTCTAATGTTAACATCAAATTAACCCTCTTTTTTTCTTTTTTTCCTACCCAAAACTCTCACCTAAAATATAGTACACAGTATGTGTTTCTTAAGTTGTGTCTGAAAGTTGAAATAATTTAATAACTGTGTAGGTAAGTACATGTTTTAAAAAATAATTCTCCAAGTCCATTCCAAACTTCTTTGTCAATTATTTTAATTATGGATACTGCTGCTGCTGCTAAGTCGCTTCAGTCGTGTCCGACTCTGTGCGACCCCACAGACGGCAGCCCACCAGGCTCCCCCGTCCCTGGGATTCTCCAGGCAAGAGCATTGGAGTGGGTTGCCATTTCCTTCTCCAATGCATGAAAGTGAAAAGTGAAAGTGAAGTCGCTTAGTCGTGTCCGACTCTTAGCGACCCCATGGACTGTAGCCTACCAGGCTCCTCTGTCCATGGGATTTTCCAGGCAAGAGTACTGGAGTGGGATGCCATTGCCTTCTCCAATTATGGATACTACTAGCAATCAAAAGACTATATCAGATTGGTCAAGGTGTTCATTCAACAAATATTAGTTGCCGTCCATTGTGTAACAGGCATGCAGGTATAAAGATGAATATAACACAGTTTCTACCCTCCAGAAAATCACAGACCAGTGGATGAAAGACAATGTCCCTGAAATTATAAAATTCCAGCATGGTGGAACATTTGCATTCAGGCCAGCCATAGTTCCCTAAAAATGGGAAAAACTTCACAACTGTTTCCCCTAGAAAAGTTCCCATGGGTTGGGTGGGCATTTTCCCCTGACTCTGATGCACAAGTCTTGTTCTCTGATGTTCACAATGTTCCATAAGCTATCAGCTGCTGCTGCTGCTTAGTCACTCAGTCGTGTCTGACTCTCTACAGCCCCTTGGGCTGTAGCCTTCCAAGATCCTCTGTCCATAGAGTTTCCCAGTATTCCCACTTCATGAATACTGGAGTAGGTTGACATTTCCTACTCCAGGGGGGGGTCTTCTCAACCCAGGGATAAAATCCAGGTCTTTTGTGTCTCCTGCATTGGCAGGTAGACTCTTTACCAGTAGTGTCATCTGGGAAGCCCCAATAAAATGATATGATAAGTGTAATAATAGAGAGCCCCAGGATTTATAGTAGTCCTAAGGAAGTGTACCAAATGCAGCAAAATGGTACAGGAGAGGTTCAGAGTTAGCTTCCTGGAAGGGATTCTCAGCAGAGGGGTATTCCCCAAGACTGCCTTCAGATTCTATGATTCTCCAGAACTTATAATAAATTTAACAAATATTCATAGCTATGAGTTATTAAAGTGAAATGATATGAAGTGAAATTGACAAAGAAAAGGCATGCATGTGGAGAAATCCAGGGGAAACCATGAATGAGCTTCCAGGAGTCCTCTCCTAACAAACTTAATTCTCCCAGCAATGAATGTGGCTATACATACAAATTATTGCCAGTCAGGGAAGATTGTTAGAGACTTGGAGCCCATGAATTTTCCTGGGGGATACTCATTTAGGCAAACTTTGCCTAGAATGCACAAATATTCCAGAATCCCAAAAGGAAAACAAGTGTTCAGTATAAACCGTATCATTTCCATAAACAGTTTAGACACTCATCGGTTCTAGAAATGACTGGAACCCTTCCCAAGTCCAAGTTTCCAGACACCAGCCAAGGGACAGCCTTGCAATCAGGCCTTTCAAAAGATAGCCATTAGGCCTACTATGTCAACTAGTTTTTATACAAGGGATTAATATGAATAACTTCAGATAAGGAAAAAATAGCTAGAAGTTTTTAGGAGTGAAAGGAAGATCAATTGGGACTTCTCTGGTGATCCAGCAGTTGGTACTTTGCCTTCTAAAGCTTTGGGTGAGGGTTTGATCCCTGGTCAGAAGGTAGGATTCCACATGCCTCCTCACAGAGAGAAACAAGAACCCATAAAACGGAGGCAATATTGTAACTAATTCAATAAAGACTTTTTAAAAAAAATGGTACACATCAAAAAAAATAGATCTTAAAAAAAAATAGAAAGAATATGGACATATAGAGAGACACTAATTCCATGTTGCTGAAAAGCAGGAGTCAGGCAAGAGCTGGCTGAGGTTAGATCATGGAACCACTTTCAAATTTAATAAGTTTAGGCTTTATCCATAGTGGTGGTAAAGTAGAAGAGAGACAAGGCAAAGAGCTATCTGGAAAATCTAATATTTTTAGTTGATGAGGGCCTTGAATAAGAAATTTCTCTCTTCCTGATCTGCCAAAGCAATAGTGTGTTAGCTTAGTTGTGTCCGACTCTTTGCAACCCTATGAACTGTAGACTGCCAGGCTCCTCTGTCCATTGAATTCTCCAGGCAAGAATCCTGGAGTGAGTTGCCATTTCCTCTTTCAGGGGATCTTCCCAACCCAGGGATCAAACCCACGTCTCCTACGTTGCAGGCAGATTCTTTACCATCTGAGCCACCAGGGAAGCCCAAAGCAGAGAATCAAGCCTCAGAAGCCTATGTTCTAATCCCAGATCTGCCACCTACCAGCTATGTTACCTTGGAGAATTTAATTCCCTGGGCCTCAATCTTCTCATCTCTGAAAATGAATAATAGCAACTTCAAGGGCATGTATTTGAGAACTAAATAGGTTACCTATATTTCATGAGACATTGTCAACAGAATATATACATTAGGAAAAATAATTCTCCCAATTACAGTATGACTCAATGCTTTCTCACCACTTAAAATTTTTATTTTAGCTACGATTTAGACACAGTTTTTCTTCAGTATTACTATAATACTGGAGTAAATGCACATGTAAATATAATATTACATGTGTAGTAATTACAAAATATAATACACATGTAAAAAAGAAACTACAATTAAATAAATTGGTTTTTCTTTACAAGTAAACATTAAATTACAAGCAGTCTTCCTATAAGATTTGCTTCATTGATGTTATATTTTCCCTTCTTGTTTTTCTGAACATATACTATTTTTTGGTTTCAGTACTGATCACAATGTAATCATTTTATAGTATTTTAACACTGAAACTCAATGTAGGTATCAAACATGTAAATGACTCAACTGAAAGGCTGGTAATACATCATTGCCAAGTCTATGCTTACATAGACAATGATGTCTATGACTTCTGCCTGGCTAATAGCAATTATGAAGTGCCACACCCATAGTTTATAAGATTTATTCCATTTTCAGAGATGCTAAAATTTGGAAGGTGGGGAATGTGCATCTTAAATCCAATAGTAGAAGAGGTGGATTATTTTAACCAAATGAACTTTTAGCTTCAGGGACATTCAATTACATAGTCTCTTCTGATGTTCTGTGAAAGGTATTCATTAAGTGTTCACAGACATAGTTCTAAAATTTTGACTTATATTTGAAAAATAAAAATAACTTAAAATTAATTATCTCAGCTTCTACTTTAAAAAGCTATTTTTAAAAAGTGGAAAAGAAGATAGTAAAAAGAAAAAGAAACAGCACAATAAATAAAAGAGGAAATCAGTGAACTAGAAAATGGGAAATCACAGAGAAAATAAAGTCAATGTTAATTTCCTTGAAAATATTTATAAAATTGACACATCCATAGTAAGACTGGTAAAGAAAAAAAAAGAAAATGCAAATCATTAATACCAAGAATGAAAAATAGAATATCATCCAACAAATATTTAAAAAGTTAATGAGGATAGCATGAATAAGTTTATGCCAATAAATCTGACAACTTAGATGAAATGGAAAAATTCCTTGAAAAAGACAGCTTGCCAAAACTAATGTAGGAATAAATAGTAAATCTAAAATAGCCCTAAATGTCATGGACAGACTCCAACAATTACCTAACAATTCTCCCTACTTCCTAGTATTCATCTTATGTAATTCCTTCCCTTTGGAATTGGGTGGGATTTGTGACTTGCTTATAATAATAATATAAGGCAAAGCTGATGGATTGTCAATTCCATGATTATGTTACAAGATTGTAACTCCTGTTTTGCCGGCACATTCTCTCTGTAGACACTCTCTTGCTGGCTTTAAAGAAGTCACCAGGTAAAGAGGCTTACACAACAAGAAACTGAGTAGAACTTCCGGACAGCAGCCAGCAAAGAAATGAAGCTTCTGTGTGTATGTACTAAGTTGCGTTAGTCATATCCAACTCTTCAACGCTATGGACTGCAACCCACCAGGGTCCTCTGTCCATAGGCTTTCTTGGGCAAGAATACTGGAACGGGTTGCCATTTGCTCCTCCAGGGAATCTTCCTGAACCAGAATCAAACCTACATTTCCTGCATTGGCAGGCAGATTCTTTACCACTAATGCCACCTGGAAACAACTAAATTGCGTTAGTAACCAAATAAAAATGGCAGAATGTGAAGCGGAACTGAAGAGCCTCTTGATGATAATGAAAGAGGAGAGTGAAAAAGCTGGCTTAAAACTCACCATTCAAAAAACTAAGATCATCACTTCATGGCAAATAGACTGGGGAGACAATGGAGAGAGTGTCATTTTCTTGGGCTCCAAAATCACTGCAGATGGTGACTGCAGCCATGAAATTAAAAGACGGTTACTCCTTGGAAGAAAAGCTATGACCAACCTAGGTAACATATTGAAAAGCAGAGACATTACTTTGCCAACAAAGGTCCATTTAGTCAAAGCTATGGTTCTTCCAGTAGTCATGTATGGATGTGAAAGTTAGACTATAAAGAAAGCTGAAAGCCGAAGAATTGATGCTTTTTAACTGTGGTGCTGGAGAAGACTCTTGAGAATCCCTTGGACAGCAAGGAGATCAAAGCTGTCAGTCTTAAAGGAAATCAGTTCTGAATGTTCATTGGAAGGACTTTTGCTGAAAATGAAGCCCTAATACTTTGGCCACCTGATGCAAAGAATTGACTCATTGGAAAAGACCCTGGTGCTAGGGAAGACTGAAGGCAAGAGGAGAAGGGGACCACAGAGGATGAGATGGTTGGATGGCATCAGCAACTGGATGGACATGGGCAAGCTCTGAGAGTTGGTGATGGACAGGGAAGCCTGGTGTGCTGCAGTCCATGGGGTCACAAAGAGTCGGACATGACTGAGTGACTGAACAGAACTGAACTGAACAGAATAAACTTGTAAGTGGGCTTCCCAGGTGGCCCTAGTGGTAAAGAGCCCACCTGTCAATACAGGAGACATGAGAGACATGGGTTGGATCCCTGGGTTGGGAAGATCCCCTCGCTGAGGGTATAGCAACCCACTCCAGTATTCTTGCCTGCAGAATCCCATGGACAAAAGAGCCTGGAAGGTAACAATCCATAAGGTCACTTGTGACCCTATGGTTACTATGGACACAACTGTAGCAACTTAGCAGCAAACTTGGAGGCAGATCTTTCTCCAGTTGAGCCACAGATGAGCCCTCAGTCCTGACCAAAACCTCAGTTGCACCCATGATATTCTGAAGCAGAAAGCACAGTTAAGCCATGTCTGGATTCCTGACTTACAGAAAATGTGAAATAACAAACATATGAAGCTTTAAGCTGCTAACTTTATGGAAGTTAGGTACACTGTGATAAATAGTTAAAATCTTTTTTTTAATTGTATGTGCAATAAATAATGTTTTTACAAACAAAACTTCAATGGTGAATTCTATCAGACAACAAAGAAAGAAACAATCCTAATCTTACAGAAATTTATTTCAGCATACAAAGGAGGAAGTAATACTCTCCAACTGGTTTTATGAGACCAGCAAAACCTTGAAATCAAGATCTGACAAAGAGTTGACAAGAGAAGAAAATTATAGACCAATATTGTTCCTAAAGATGGATATAAAAATCCTTAACAAAATTTAGCAAATCAGATGCAGAAATATGTATATATACATCATGACTAAGTGGGTTTTTCCCAGGAATGAAAGGTAGGTTCAACATTTGAAAAATCAGTCAATGTAAAACACCACATTAACAGAATAAGTGGAAGCGGGGGGGGGGGGGGGGGGAAGATCATTACAATAGAAGCAGAAAAAATTTAACAATGCTCTCAATGATTAAAAAAATCTCAGTCAGCTAAGAATAAAAGGGAATTTCCTCATCCTGCTAAATGGGTCTAATAAAAACCTATAGCTAACTTCATAATTAATGGTTATAGGTTAAGACTGGAAGCAAGGCAAATGTGACCGCCCTTGTCACTTCTTTTCAACATAATATTGGATGTTCTAACTAGTGCAATAAAGAAAGATAAATGCCAAGAAGTGGTAAATATTGAAAAATAGTCAAACTGGAAAAATTCACAAGTAATATAATTGTGTATTTAGAGAAACCTATGGAAGCTACAAAAAAATGACAAGTGACAATAGTTGATAAGTGAATTTTATATAGAATACACAGTGGTCAGTATTTTAAAATCAATTTCATCTCTATATTCAAGTAGTGAATAATTGGAGCATGCAATTTTAGAAATATGATTTCCAAAACATATAAAATACCTAGGGAAAAATTAATTAAAATGTGCAAGATCTCTATACCAACTACTGCAAAACATATCTGAGAAAACACAGATGTAAATAGATAAGAGAGATATGTCACATCATGGATTGTAGGACTCAATAGTGTTTCTATGGCCATTCTTCCCAAATTTATCTGGATTTTCAATACAATCCCTTTCAAAATTTCTGCAGTTTTTTGAAGCAATTGACAAGTTAATTCTAAACTTTTATATGGAATTCAATAGATCTAAAATAATATATCTTGAAAAGAAGAAGTTGAAAGGCTTAAATTATCTGATTTCAGGATTTATTATAAATCATAATAACCTAGATAGTGTGGTACTAACATAGACTATCAAATCAGTGAAAAAAATGAGTTAAGAAATAGACCCTCACAATTAAGGTCAATAGAATTTTTACCTCAGTATCAAATTAATGGAGACAAAACATCTTTTTAACAAATGTTTCTGGAACAACTAGATAACTATGAAAAATTATTATGAAAAATAATAAACATGAATCCCTGTTCTCTATTTCACTTCATACACAAAAATTAATTCTAAATGGATGATAGACCTAAACAAAAAACCCAGAACCATAAAGCTTCTAAAAAGAAAATATACACACAAGAGAATGTCTTTGCAATCTTGAGTTAGGCAAAGATTTGTTGGACAGACACAAAAAGCAACAACATTTTGTTAAGTTAGACTCATCAAAATGAAAATGCTCTGCTTATCAAAAGACACCATTAAGAAAACGAAGAGGCAAACCACAAACTGGGAAAAAATATTTGGAATACACATTTGAAAAAGGCATGTAGACACATAAAAATCATATGAAGAACTCCTATGAATCAAGGATAAAAAGGCAAATTTAAAAAGGGTATGTATGTGGAACCTGAAAAAATTTGGTATGGACAATCTTATTTACAAAGCAGAAATAGAGATGCAGATGTAGCGCAAGAGGGACAGGAAAGGGAGGATAAGTAGGGAGACTGGGGCTGACATACACAAGCTACTGTAGCTATGTATAAAGTACATAGTTTATACTATGTAAAAAGCACATGGTTTATATAATGAGAACCTACTGTTATAGCACAGGGAATTCGACTCAATATTCTGTGATGACCTGAATGGGAAGGAAATCCAAAAAAGGGGGATAGCTGATTCACTTTGCTGTACAATAGAAACTAACACAACAATTGTAAAGCAGCTATACTCTAACTTTTTTTTTTAAAGGCAAAAGACCGGGATGCTTTATCAAAAAAAATAATAATAATAAACAAATGGTCAATAAGCACCCATCAGTGCTCAATATCAGGAAAATGCTAGTTAAATCCACAGTATGATTCTACTTCATACCCACTGCTGCTGCTGCTAAGTCACTTCAGTCGTGTCCGACTCTGTGTGACCCCACAGACGGCAGCCCACCAGGCTCCCCTGTCCCTGGGATTCTCCAGGCAAGAACACTGGAGTGGGTTGCCATTTCCTTCTCCAATGGATAAAATCTGAAAGACCGAAAGTGCCAAATGTTGGGAGGATGAGGAACAACTAAAATTTTCATACTGGTTGGTATGCAAAATGGCACAATCATTTTGAAGAACTTTTGGCAGTTTTTCATAAAGTTAAATACACATTCATCCTATAACCTGGAATTCCATCCTGGGTATTTACCAAGAGGAAATAAAAATTATCCACAAAAATGCTTGTTCTAGACAGTCGATAGGCTGAAACTTGGAAACAATGAAACAATGGATAGACAAATTGTATTATATTCATAAAATGGAACACTGCTCAGTAAAAAATAATGATGTACAAATTCAAGTGCCAACTTGAATTAATTTCAAAAACATTAAGATGAGAAAAAGAATCTTGATGTAAAAATACTCTGCATGTTTTCATTCATATGAATTCTAATTACCAGCAAACTAATCTATGGAGATAGAAGTACAAACTGGTTGAACTCATGTATAGGCTAGGGATTGAAGAGGCACGAAAACTTTCAGAATGATGAAAATGATTCTTGTGGGGTTTTTTTTTTTTTTTTTGGTGGGGCTAGCACTTATAGAGTTGGAAAGAACTGTCAAAATTCACCAGATGAATAACTAAGATGCATGTATTTCATTGTATGTTAATTGTGTTAATTAAAATTTTAAATTCAAATTCAACAAGCATAAATTGAAAACCTACTATTTGAAGGTACTATATTAAACTGTAAAAATGCCATATTTTTGAAATTGAGAGGAAGATAGACACATACCCTTAACCAGGGAGCTGTATTTCTGCCATCTTTGGTTAGTTATAGAAGTTTCAACAAACTTGTATATTCACAGCTAACGCACAATTAGGAAATACTTTCGGTCTTAAAACTCAAAAGGAAAACAACTAGCTTTGTCTCTACAAAATAAATGTAAATATTTGCCATGATACTAGTTTCTTTGAAATGAAAAGTCCAGTGCATTCAAGCAGGTAGAAAATATCAGAAGTAAATAAAAGGTCAACAGAAGAGAAAGGATACAGTTGATCACACAAAGGCTCTTCAGTTAGGACAGCCTGTGACATCTGCTAGCCTTGAAGTTGTTACTCCTTTCTCCCAGCAAGATTTCCCATCCCGAAGACCTTGGCTTTATCCAATTAGCAATCACTTTGCAAGTAAAATAGTGGGAGAAGCTATTCAACATACTTTCAAAACACTGCAGTAGGTAATCTCATTTGATTTTCACAGACACAGTTATTGAAATGGGGGGAGGTCTCTTTGTGGGAAGATTTGTGATTAAATCATCTGTTCAGTTTTTATATGCATTTCTGGGATTTTCTTATTTTTCTTTTTTTGCTGCTACTTGTGAACTTAAATATTTCATTTTAAAATGGAAACAGTTAATTTAAATATTTTCTGAGACCAAGCTTACAATGACCATTGTCAGACTACCATTGCATTTTATTTGAACATCTTTGTCACCATTTAGCCATTCTTCCAGAGGCTTTCTGTGGTTGAGAAAATGTTATGTTCTATTTTACAACCCACCTGGGAAAACATAGGGAAGTATCTCTTGGTACAGAATACATGTGTAGGTGCAAGCTCAGTGTGCTCAGTTGTGTCCGACTCTTTTTGACCTTATGGACTGGGGCTCCTCTTTCCAGGGAATTTTCCAGGCAAGAATCTGAAATCAGTTGTCATTTCCTACTTCCGGGGATCTTCCCAGCCCAGGGATAGAACCCATGTCTCCTTTCCTGCATGCTTCCTGCATCTCCTGCATTGCCAGACAGATTTTTTACTACTGAGCCACCTGGGAAGCTCCACACAAAACAGGTGCTTAATAAATGTTTGTTGAATGAAAGAGTGAACAAGTGTCATGGTCATAAACACTAATTTAGTGTTGTAGTTTGGCTTTGGGGCTGGTCCCCAAAGTCTTAAATCTTGGGTTCTAACAGTATAAATTAATGAAATAATAGGAAAATTTCTTAATTTTTCTGTCTCAATTTTATCCTTTATAAAATGTGAATAAAAACTATTCACACCTAGTATGATTATAATAAAGACAATATGCAAAAGGCATTTTGTAGCTGGCTTGTAAAAATATCTCAAGTACTTGTATCTATTATTTTTAAGTTTTCCATCACTGCTTTTAAAAATATTATTGGAATAGTACAGTAACTAAGGGGACAAACTCTAGAGTTCACCTTCTGTTCTTTAGTTTTCATATTTATAAGATTGCAGGTAATGATGATAGTACCTACTACATAGGGTTGTAATGAAGATAAAGTAAGTTAATGGGTGACATGTCTAGAAAAGTAAAAATACAAATAGGAGTAGTTTTACATATCGTTGGTGGTAGCATTGAGTAATAGAGACAGCTGGATAAGTGTGCATTCAGTGTCATACGGGTTTGCATTCCAGCTCTGCCCATGATTTATTGCATGTTCTTGAGTAAGGTGATTAACACTTTGGTGCCTCATTTTCCTCAGCTACAAAGAGAAGGCCTTAGGAAGCCTTACTACGAACAAAGCTAGTGGAGGTGATGGAATTCCAGTTGACCTATTTAAAATCCTAAAAGATGATGCTGTGAAAGTGCTGCACCCAACATGCCAGCAAATTTGGAAAACTCACCCAGTGGCCACAGGACTGGAAAAGGTCAGTTTTCATTCCAATTCCAAAGAAGGGCAATGCCAAAGAATGCTCAAACTACTGCACAATTGCACTCATCTCACATGCTAGTAAAAAATGCTCAAAATTCTCCAAGCCAGGCTTCAACAACAAGTGAACCATGAACTTCAAGATGTTCAAGCTGGTTTTAGAAAAGGCAGAGGAACCAGAAATCAAATTGCCAACATCTGCTGGATCATCAAAAAAGCAAGCAGGTTCCCGAAAAACATGTATTTCTGCTTTATTGACTATGTCAAAGCCTTTGACTGTGTGGATCACCACAAATTGTGGAAAATTCTGAAAGATCAGGGAAAAGACCACCTGACCTGCCTCTTGAGAAACCTATATGCAGGTCAGGAAGCAACAGTTAGAAGTGGACATGGAACAACAGACTGGTTCCAAATAGGGAAAGGAGTATGTCAAGGCTGCATATTGTCACCCTGTTTATTAACTTATAGGCAGAGTACATCATGAGAAACCCTGGGCTGGAGGAAGCACAAGCTGGAATCAAGATTGCCAGAAGAAATATCAATAACCTCAGATATGCAGATGACACCACCCATAGGGCAGAAAGCGAAGAAAAACAAAAGAGCCTCTTGATGAAAGTGAAAGAAGAGAGTGAAAAAGTTGGCTTAAAGCTCAACATTCAGAAAACTAGGATCATGGCATCTGGTCCCATCACTTCATGGCAAACAGTGGAAACAGTGGCACACTTTATTTTTGGGGCTTCAAAATCACTGCAGATGGTGAGTGCAGCAATGAAATTAAAAGACGTTTACTCCTTGGAAGGAAAGTTATGACTAACCTAGACAGCATATTAAAAAGCAGAAACATTACTTTGTCAACAAAAGTCCATCTAGTCAAGGCTATGGTTTTTCCAGTAGTCATGTATGGATGTGAGAGTTGGACTATAAAGAAAGCTGAGTGCAGAAGAATTGATGCTTTTGAACTGTGGTGTTAGAGAAGACTCTTGAGAGTCCCTTGGACTGTAATGAGATCCAATCAGTCCATCCTAAATGGAATCAGTCCTGAATATTCATTGGACGGACTGATGTTGAAGCTGAAACTCCAATACTTTGGCCCATGATGCGAAGAACTGCCTCATTTGAAAAGACCCTGATGCTGGGAAAGATTGAAGGAAGCAGGAGAAGGGGACGACAGAGGATGAGATGGTTGGATGGCATCACCGACTCAATGGACATGAAATTGGGTAAACTCTGGGAGTTGGTAATGGACAGAGATGCCTGGCATAGTGCAATTCATGGGGTCGCAAAGAGTCAGACACAACTGATCGACTGAAATGAATGAAGAGAAAAGAAGCCATGGGCTTCCCTGCGGCTCATATGGTAAAGAACATGAAAT
Organism: Moschus berezovskii; assembly: GCF_049115385.1. Classification (NCBI taxonomy): domain Eukaryota; kingdom Metazoa; phylum Chordata; class Mammalia; order Artiodactyla; family Moschidae; genus Moschus; species Moschus berezovskii. The sequence continues at coordinate 61,894,398 of NC_142463.1, forward strand.
TTGATTCAGGATTAAGTGAGAGAATACATGTAAAGGACTTAGAATAGGGCCTTGCAAAGAATTAGCAAGTGATGAATGTTAGCTATTATTGTCATTATGCATTAACGTCATCATCATCATCATCTCTGCCAAAGAAATTTGTATTTATGGTCTGGAAATATGATCAAATGAAAGCTCTGTCTAGAATGAAAACATAGGCAAGATTCTCATATAGCACTCCTTTATTAGTTCATAAACCTAATAGTTCACTGTTTCAAGGCCCTAATTCTCTGAGCTGTTCTTTCTTTTTCCTATCTGTCTAGATAATTCAAAACCTATCAAAGGCAACCCTCTCTCATTAGTTTCGAAGGTCATTTTCTCACTAATTCAGTTATTCCTTTAAAACTAAGAATATAATAACTGCAAATCCTGCTCCATGGAGATCACGATATGTTAATTCTGTTCCTGAAATTGCCTCTAAATTGTCTTTGGCTAATTTATCTATTCTCTGAGTTGTGTTCATTCTCTCTCAAAAATTATGCCCAGAAACTAACTTGCAAATTTTTATATACCCAATGCTACATGTAAAAACTAAAACAACTCATGTCATCAAAGGAAACTCTACATTGATTACAATTACTATCATTAAAATTCCAAAGAAATGTATCAGAAATATAGTGTTGTTGACTCTCAGCATCACTGTCCACAGCTGGTCACTGTAAACCCATGCCTCCCTACCTCTCTGTCCAGTGCAGAAGCAGCATTCAATAGTTATCAGAAAAAATATAATTAAAAGACCCCAAAGCTGAGCTGAAAGACATACTAGAGCTCATATGATTTAAATCTTCATAGTCTAAGAAATGGCAACCCATTCCAGTGTTCTTGCCTGGAGAATCCCAGGGAAGGGGGAGCCTGGTGGGCTTCCGTCTATGGGGTCACACAGAGTCAGACACGACTGAAGTGACTTAGCAGCAGCAGCAGTCTAAGAACAGAAAATAAGAGTGAAAAAATGTTAAATAACTTAGTCAAGGCTGCAAATTCACTTTGAATAAATTTAGTAGTCAAATAATAGTATTAGTAATAAGAATACATTCAGAAAGTCCTTTATAGTTTAGACAGTTGTATAGTTTAGACATATTATCTTATACTTTTAGGCATATTACCTCCCTATTTGATCTTCATGGCAGAGGTAACTGGAGGGTAAGCATTTTATCTACATATTATAGGTAAGGAAACAGGATCAAAGGCCTGAAATGATTTAACCAAAATAATCCAGCTCGTCTGTGGCAGAGGAGCTACCAAAACCCAGTTCCCTCTGGATTCCCATTCCCTGATGAGATAATAGGCTTCCCAGGTGGCACAGTGGTAAAGAGTCTGCCTGCCAGTGCGGGAGATGCAAGAGACGTGGGTTCAGTCTCCAGATTGGGAAGATCCCTTGGAGGAGGAAATGGCAACCTACTTAAGTATTCTTGCCTAGAAAATTGCAGGTACATAGGAGCCTTGCACGCTGTAGTTCACGGGGTCACAAAGAGTAGGGGCACAACTGAGAAGTTGATCATGCATGCATTAATAGATTATAGTATCAGATCATCTACTAGGAGAAAAACTATGTGCCATGGTCTGCATGTGTCCCCTCAAAATACATATGTTGAAATCCTAACCCTCAAAGTTGATGGTATTAGGAAGTGAAGCCTTCAGGAAGTACTTAGGTCATGAGGGTGGCACCATCATGATTGGGATCGGTGCCCTTATAAAAGAGGCTCTAGAGAGCTCCCTCACCCCTTCCACCATGTGAGGACACAGTGAGAAGACACTGGCTGTGAACCAGGAAGAGGATTCTCTTCAGAACTTTCCAGAACTGGGAGAAATAACATTTCTGTCATTTGGAAGCTATCTGGTCTATAGTATTTTGTTATAACAGTTTGTATGGACTAAGACATTATGGTACAACTGTGTGGCTTTACTATTTGTTTTGTGGTAGGAAGAACGTAGGACATTTCTTGTTTTTTTCCTAGTATTGTAAAGACAAAATGGTCTTTTAACCTTTATCTATTCCATCCTCTTGTTTCAAAGAAGGGTTTCACATAGGTCACATCTTGATGACCAGGCATCTATTTGAAAATAAGATGCAAGAGATTTCAAAATCTTCAAGGTGGTTTCAGACATCAATGTATTTTATATAAAATAATTTAACCAAATTGGCAAGTCTTTTATGCTTTACCTAGTGCTTCATGGAAATAATAGGCGACTAAGATTTCTTCTGTATTTTAATGCAACTGTACTAAAAACTATGAGTATGTTTAAGTATCAATATATATTTTATTTCAAATTAGCAAAAGTAATTAATGGTTTAAATATCTATAAAGGGCTCTGATTAACTTAATCCCATTAGTGAAACTCACCTTCCTTAGTGAAACTACGGTGATTAGTTCAAAGATAACATGTAACCCAGTTTGGCCATTGAGACAAGAGGAAATGGCTTACAGTTCCTATCTACCAGAAGAGGAAGGGTGATGCTCAGACTGACCAGCTGCCTAGGCCTGCATCACAGATGAATAACCAGTCTCAAGGCTAATGGCTGGTAAGTCAGTTCAATTGCTCAGTCATGTCTGACTCTTTGCAACACCATGGACTGCAGCACACCAGGCTTTCCTGCCCATCACTAACTCCCGGAGTTTGTTCCAACTCATGTCCATTAAGTCGGTGATGACATCCAATCATCTCATCCTCTGTCGTCCCCTTCTCCTCCTGTCTTCAATCTTTCTCAGCATCAGGGTCTTTTCCAATGAGTCAGTTCTTTACATCAGGTGGCCAAAGTATGAGTTTTAACTTCAGCATCAGTCCGTCCAATGAATATTCAGTATTGATTTCCTTTAGGATTGACTGGTTTGATCTCCTTGCAGTCCAAGGGACTCTCAAGAGTCTTCTCCAACACCACAGTTCAAAAGCATCAAATGGCACATATAAAGACCAAATTCTAGGCCATTTTACCAGTTTCCTACCTTGCAGATGCTGATTGCAGCCATGAAATTAAAAGATGCTTGCTCCTTGGAAGGAAAGTTATGACCAACCTTGATAGTACATTAAAAAGCAGAGACATTACTTTGCCAACCAAGGTCTGTCTAGTCAAGGCAATGGTTTTTCCCGTGGTCATGTATGGATGTGAGAGTTGGACTGTGAAGAAAGCTGATCGCCGAAGAATCGATGCTTTTGAACTGTGGTGTTGGAGAAGACTCTTGAGAGTCCCTTATACTGCAAGGAGATCCAACCAGTCCATTCTAAAGGAGATCAATCCTGGATGTTCATTGGAGGGACTGATGCTAAAGCTGAAACTGCAATACTTTGGCCACCTCATGCGACAAGTTGACTCACTGGAAAAGACTCTGATGCTGGGAAAGGTTGGGGGCGGGAGGAGAAGGGGACGACGGAGAATGAGATGGCTGGATGGCATCACTGACTCTGTGGACATGAGTTTGAGTGTACTCCGGGAGTTGGTGATGGACAGGGAGGCCTGGCGTGCTGTAATTCATGGGGTCGCGGAGAGTCGGACACGACTGAGCGACTGAACTGAACTGAACCGAACCGTGTCCTAAGCCCCGTGCTCTTTTCCTGAGATATCAGTAATCCAAGAAACCATTGTCCTCCAGCTGAGATAGCAAGAAACTAGGACTTCCCATTACTTGCTGCTCACATGTCCCTTTGTTCTAGGCTTTTATTAGTCAGGGTATCCTGACCCAGGTTCTGGAAAACCCACGCTTTCTTTTATTCTCAGCTGTCTGATGCCAGTACTATTTGCTTCTGTTGAGAACTGAATTTCCTCTGCTTTAATGGCAAGTCTCAGAAGCATCTTGAGTAGGTTTGTTTAGCAAAAACTCCTGAGGATCTGGCTCAATATGGCAATATAATTATACAAATAATACAAAATTTGTGTTGTGCTGGAGTCTCTCCAAAGCCAAGAATAAGATGTCCATAAGTATATGGACACCAGCTCAGAGAAAGAGGTTATCGAGCTTTTAATTCACACTACATGGATCCCAGATCTTTTAAAAACAATCGGAGTTCTACTTCTTCCAAGAAAATCATAGTTACCAATGTGAAATTACCAGCTCCCAGTGATCTGGTAGCTTCAAAGGGATATAGTCTTTACAAAATAAAACACTCAGGACACCTGCTGCCTCACCTATATCTGACGATGAGTAAAGAGTGACCATTCAATTTACAACCATCCAGTTCTCACTGACCATCTCAAATGGTCGCTCAAACCAAGAAAACATGGCCTATTTGATGATATGTGAATGTGCCATGTCTAGCTGATATCCCATGAGACAGAGCCTTTATGAACTACCTGATGCCATCACCTTTAGGTCGACCCCAAGACATGTGTGTTTGAAAACACTGGCATATAATTTTTTCACTGAAAGTTCTGGTTAGGGAGTTTGGCCTATATTGTCTTAAGGTCTGGAGTAAGTAACTTTGGGGCTTACTGGTAGCTCAGTGGTAAAGAATCTGCCTGCCATTGCAGAAGACAGGGTTTCAGTCCCTGGATAGGGAAGATCCCCTGGAGGAGGAAATGGTAACCCACTCTGGTATTCTTGCCTTGAGAATTCCATGGACAGAAGGCCTCACTATAGTACACGGAGTCTCGAAGAATCAGCCACAACATATTGATTAGACAACAAAATAAGTGACTTTGAGGCAACCCAAACCACCCACTCACTTCACAGTTTATTGTTCTCTGTCCTCTATCCCCTTACACTCTGCTGTTTTGCACATTTTTCTCCAATAATTTTATGTTAGCCGGTTGGACTCATAGGTCACTACTGCATCTTATTTTTTTCACTCCGAATGTCATGTCCTCTCCAATATGCTGAAGTGGGCATGGGGAAGCTCAGTTCTGACAATCTCTATTTCCAATTGAGCTGGTGTTCTTCTGGGTTTCTGATTCTTGAAAATATCATATTGCCTTTCTGCTCATCCCATTGAAAGCTATTAGACTGTAGCAGGCAAGATTGTCCTGGAATCCTGGGCGGGAGGCGGAGAGGATTATCAATCTCTGAGCACTTTTCCTTTTTAATTTCATTAAGTTCAAGAACCCTCAAAATACTGAATAAGAGCCACATTTTGGAAATCAGAATATGAGGGAGAATTTACCTCCACCAACCTGCCACTGCCATCCTTGATTAATGAAGAGTTTTCTGCTTCCATGGATTGTTGGGCTATAGAACATAAAACTGCAGTTCCTAGAAGGTTTTTAAGCTCATAAAGGAACTGTTTAAAAATTTCCAAGATTTTATTTCCCATGTACTGCTCACCATCCTCAGAATAACAATTTTTATAAATTGTATTCTTGAAGAATAACTTCACTGCCCAACTCCTGCAGCCAGCAAACCTGGTCACATCCTTGGCTCATATAACTCACTGCACTTCTCAAAATACAATACTCCCTTTAGCAGCAACTGAAGCTTATGGCCCTATCATTTCCTCCCTTTCCTCCTGTATCACAGTCAGTAGGAAATGACACGTCCCCAGAATGACCTTTAGGAAATCCTCGGATAAGCTGAGGAATGAGAGCATCATTTAAAAGAAGTTCCCACACTGGACGTTTCATGAGAGATGGTCTGGCTTTCTTCTAAAACCACACATACCACGAAGCCCCAGAAAGAAGGTGGGAGGAGATATATGTGGTTTGATGCATGCTTTTGGTTTTCCAAATACAGTTTCTTTTTTTCCCTTATATCCTGTCAAATAAGAAGCACTAGAGTCTTAGTCTGTTCAGGCTACTCTAATAAAGTACTATAGACTGAGGGGCTTATAAACCACAGAAATTTATTTCTAACAGTCCTGGAGCCTAGATATCTGAAAGCAGGATGCCAGCCTAGACAAGTTCTGATTACATCCTTCCTCTGGGCTGTAGACCATCAACCTCTCATTGCATCCTCATACATCAGGGAGCAGAGTGGGGAAGCAAGCTGTCTCGCGACTGTTACAAGAACAATAATCACAATCATGAGGGCTCCACCATCATGACTTTGTCTAACCTTAATATTGATATTTCCCAAAGGCCCCACCCCCTAATACTATCACATTGGAGGACAGGGTTTCAATATACAAATTCTAGGAGATAAACATTCAATCCATAACAGTGAGCTTCAGAGATATTGTGACCAGCTTGGTCCTTTGGAAAGAGAGCTAGACCCACGAGTTTGACTCCTACTTTCACATCATTTCTTATCATGTCTTACTCTGAGTAAATCAAGGATACCGCAGCCAATTTATACTGCTGCACTAGCTCGGCAGCCTTGACAACTACGCTATTCTGTGTTCTAGTTGCCCTAAATATGTCCTCTCTCATTTATATAATATATGGAAGATAGTCACAACTGTTATTTAGTGTGTTTCCTAACATTGCAGATGCAGTCCCAACAGAGATTTAAAAAAAAAAAATGTGAGAGTACAAAAGGGCAAGAGGGGAGGAAAGGTATTGGATTAACAAATTACTATACCAAAAGTAGATAAGTGACAAAGATTTACTCTATAGCATGGGGAATTACACCCAATATCTTAAAACAATACATAATGAAATATAATCTGTAAAAAAAAAAAAAGCAATCAAATCACTATGCTGTACACCTGAAACTAGCACAGTATTGTAAATCATTCCTAAATAAAAAAAGGAAAAAAATGTAGTCCCAATCTCATTTTGAAGTGTATTCACTAGAGTAATGTATTTTATAGCTCATGGTGTCCAGTTTAAAAGGTAGCTTTCCTTCTATAAGTAAATAATATTTTCTTGATTTGGGGCTTCAATGAGACTGCCTTTTACTAGTTCTTAAGATTCATGGCTATTTTCCAGTAGATAGTAGGTGGATGCTCAGGGGAGCAGAACAGATACCAGAAGTGGATACATTTACAATTTAAAACCTTAGCAATGAAAGCATATAAATAATTGTATTAGTATATGACCAACAACTTAGAGTGACTCATAAATTCTATCACTTAAGCCCAGAGCAACCTAGTACTAAAAAAAAAAAAATGAGATCAGAGATTCTTTCTTTCCCTTCTTATTGTAATTTTCTTGCAAATAGCATATTCACTGGCATTTTTAGAAGGTTCAGCTGTTAGGTTGAAATCTTAGGAGGAGAAGTAGGCTATAACACTAAAATGTTAATTAGTAGTTGCCATAATATTTCCAGCAAGAAATAATCCCATTCTCATGTTCAAAAATAAAACTAGAATGTCTTGTTATTTCAGTTAACCAAACTCAGAGAGCTATTGGACAGTTATGTATGGCATTTTGTGGGTCAAGAGAGAGCAACATACCGTTTCTACTCTTAGAGGAACTTCAATCCTGATCAGGAGAACAGTAAGGGTATATAAATGCTAGAATATGATGAACTTTTATAAAGAGAAGATCGCATCAATTTGAGATGAAGAGAAAAGGCTTTAGGCTTTATGAAATCAGGACTTGAGAAATTAGGTAGGATTTCCAAAAGGAGCACTCTGAGAAAAGTTGAAACAAATCAGTGAGGAAATAAGTAAATTCATTCATTAGTAAAGTTATTTATGTATGAATGACTGAAGTGAGAAATTCCTGAATGAGAGAATAATAAATTGCTGCTGACTATGTGAAATTTTTCAGCTGTATTTGGAAGGATGTTGCCCTCAACAAGAACACTTGATGTTACCTCTGGCAAGATACAGCTGCAGCTCTGAAGCTGAGTACCAGTGGTTTAAATTAAGAAACAGCTTGTTATATTAAAATTACGATATTTTGGAATAAAGCAACAAGACATATCGCAAGCTTCACAGAGATATAGAACCTTTCACTTGGTTCAGCAAATACACGAATAAGATTCTATGTATTTATTAAGCTGGTATGCAATCACTAGTTACCAACTGTCTACCTCATATTGCACTAATTATTATGAAGAAGTAAAAGAAAGTGAGGAAAGAATCCTTGCCTGCCAAGTTGCATAATACCTAAGAGAGAAAATAAGATATGTAGAAATAAAGGGGGAGAAACTTTCTGGACAAAATTGAGAAATGCAAATACTACCTAGAGTTTTTCTGTCTCCCAGGGGGCTCAAAGCACATCATAATTACCTAGTAGAGAGTATCATTCTCATAAGCATTTTAAAATGTGATTGGCATGGGTACAGGGAGTGTAAGTGATCTGCATAAAAACCATGTGAGTTGAGGGGAAGAACCAGAAATTAGTTTTCTGTAAGATATATTGCAAGGAATATTGGTAGATCCAGAGTCAGAAGGCCTCAAGGTTATTTTTCCCTCCAGTTTTTAGGCATCAGGTAATGCTAGGAAAGTTATTTAACATCTCTAAAATAAGGTTTCTTCATCTGGGAATAGTTGCCTGAGACATCTAGTTTACCTACCTGTGTAAATTGAATGGGTTGAGGGAGGAGGAGAATTTTAAAGAGCTGTGTAATGCACAAAGCATTTTATACATATATGTTAGAATCTTATTATTATTCATTTATTTCTTGGGAACCTAGACACTATTTAGGTGAAAGGTGAAGAACATGTTCTGAAAAGAGCCTGAAAATACTGAGATAAGTGTCATTTCAGATGATAATGGTTCCAGTAGGCACAGTGCAAAATTTTGAGTGGCAAAAGTGAGAAGAAGGACTCAAAAGTAGAGTTAGAAACCTCAGGTGTGCAGGCCCCGATGCTAGAGAGAAAGAGAGATGGCTGTGGGAAGTCTGGGTTCCAGAGGATCCAGGCAGCCACACTAGAGCTCTCCCAGCTACAAAACACAGAGAAGTCTTTCTGTCCCCCGAGACAATTTCATAAATTAACTGAAAAAGAGAGAAAGCCAGCTGGCCCAAAGGGGATTCCCTGGTTTTCACAAAGTGCCACAAGAGAAAGCAGCAGAGACTAGAAATGCAGGGAGAGGATGGAACCATGGGAGAATGGCTGCTTAGCAGACACCAGCATGGAGCAATGGACATGCTCCAGGGAAAGGCACCACAAACGGTTAATTTAATTCCAGATGATATGACAAAACTTTAAGTCCTTTAGGATTTTGATGCCATGGTGAGGTGAAATGTAAAAAGTGGCAAATCATGACTGAATTTAAATGTGAAGTGACAGAGAAAATCATCAAGTGACTGGGTTCTCCTAGAATTGACTAGAAACATTTTCCACCATCAAACCATATGAAAAAACCCTGACATAGAAACTATGTTCTGTACACAAAACTATAGTTATATCTTGGGGCTACCTTATATCAGGGACTACAGTATCATATCTGCTCCAAGATGTCATTCTGTGTTTAATGGAGAAGTATGGAAACTTCCAAGCAGAATATGACACAAACAGATCTATGGGCTATAAAAAAGGTGTGAGGAAGGTGTAACAGAGAGGAATGGATGGTGGAAGGATACTAGATGGCGGACTCAGGTAATCTTCAAATTTAACCTGCGGGTGGCTCAGATGGTAAAGAATCTGCTTGCAGTGCTGGAGACTTAGGTTTCATTCCTGGATCAGGAAGATTCCCTGGAGAAAACAATGGCAACCCACTCCAGTATTCTTGCCTGGAGAATTCCATGGAGAGAGGAGCCTGGCAGGCTATAGTCCATGGGGTCACAAGAGTATGACACGACAGAGTGACTAGCACTTTTACTTTTCAGGTCACCTGGGGGACTTGTTAAAATGCACTTTCTGATTTGTCCTGAGAGTGAAAGTCACTGAATCCTGAATTTCTAACAAACTCCCCAATGAAGCTGATGCTCCAGTCCATAGGACACATTTTGAGTAGCTAAGGTCTAGGTGACAGGTGACCTAACACTGACCTAGGCAGTGATCAAAGAAAAAAAAAGGAGAGACTATAAGGGCCGAGAAGCAGCCAGGAAGTAAAATTGACATGACTCAGTGACTGATTAGGGTAAGAAGAAACATTGAAGATGACTCCGAGATTGTCAGGCTTGGACAACAGAGAGGATTATGGTGCTGTTAACTGAGTCCTTGGAAAATAGTCTTCTGCAGAAACACCGCAAGACTCTTTACACCTATGTATTTCTACCAAGTTATCAAGAAATATTTGGACTGAGTGAGTCTGCGTTTTGAGCCTTTGCCCAGTCAAGAATTCTCTGTAGAGCACTGGCTGCCTGCACAGCCGCCTCTCAGTATTACTGCTCCGTGCAACGGGCCTCCACACCAAGGGAAAGCAGCTTGAAATGCCCACCCAACTCTCTTTGCTTAGTGAGTTTTGGCTGCTTTGTTTTCATTGAGTGTTGCTAATGGTCTGCCCTTGAACAAAGAAAATATGCCATTAGAAAGATGAGCAGACATGGAATGCCTAAGTATCTAAAAGTACTTTCAGGAAACATATTGTAAAATGAGTTCTTCCCTAGGCAAGGAGGAAACCATGGCAAACAGGCATTTTAAGATTCCCCAAGTAACAATCCTAGATGTTCATTGGAGGGACTGATGCTAAAGCTGAAACTCCGATACTTTGGCCACCTCATGCGACGAGTTGACTCACTGGAAAAGACTCTGATGCTGGGAGGGATTGGGGGCAGGAGGAGACGGGGACAACAGAGAATGAGATGGCTGGATGGCATCACCAACTGGATGGACATGAGTTTGAGTGAACTCCGGGAGTTGGTGATGGACAGGGAGGCCTGGCGTGCTGTGATTCATGGGGTCGCAAAGTAACAGTCCAGAGAGGGTTCTGGAACCCAACAACCATCTTCACTCATTGTGTGAGTTTGGCTCTCGGTCTAAAAGACGGAGTGATGAAGAGATCAGGAGAGGCCTTTGCGTCCCCTGAGGCCCCAGAGTCATTATCACAGTTGAAGCAGCAAGTCAAGAGTGGTCCTCAAGGTTGCCGAAAATCATCCGTGGAGATGGAAATGGCTGTGCAAATTTCATTCTTCGTTTCAGGTTCTCACTGAAGTGAGACCAGGCCAGATTCGAGCCCTGGTCTGTGTTCTGTGCTTACGTTTGGAGTCAAGAGAGGGAAAGGAAAGAAGGGGAGGGCAGCGGGAGAGGGCCCGATGCTCTGCTTCTGTGAACGGGTTTTCTTAATGCATGGAGGTAGTGCTTAGAGCAGTTCATGGCTTCCCCAGGAAACCATTCTAAGTGGGCCACGTGCCCAATGGTTTCTATCCCAGTTAAGTAAATAAATGAAATATGCTAATTAGCACCCTATTAGCTCACAGCAGGGAGTAATCCATGGCATTTTGATTGGAAAGAATTCTGTCATCCAAAAGGCTGGTCTGTAACAGAATGCATACTGGCCCAATTTCCTCCCTCCCTTCCTCGTGGCAGTAATCCAAATGTCTGAGAAGCAGACCTCACAACTGTGTGCAATTCCGAGGGTGTCACTTCTCTCCGTGAAAGCAACTCCCGGCCTCCATGGAATCTGGCAGTGTGCCATCGCTGAGCATGGATTTATGCAATCCAGAAATCTGGTGCAGAGCTCCAAAACACGGAGCAGGTTTGAAAGGATCTTTGGGGGGCGGCTCTTATTTCTTTCATTATGAGAATATCCCCACTTTTTTCTCTGGCCCTCCCAGACTCCTATCCAGGATGCATTTCTTTAACTCAGTTATGCAAGCATGCTGCCACTGAGTAGCTGGGCTGAAGGAGATCTCCTTAATAAAATTGTAGGCCTTCGGGGGTTTGTTGGGGGAAAGGCAAGCTCATTTAGGTTCATGTCTTTGTAACTTTATGGTTTCCATTGCAAAGACACACCATCTAGCTCCCGTTTCCCTATCACTGTGTAAATACCTGGGTTTGCCTATCCCCAAGTACTTTGCAGAAGAATGGATTCAGGGGCAGTGTGGACAGTAGAGAAGAAAGCTCAATACAAAAACAGCTTGCTTTCCAATTTGCTCTTTTAAAACATCCGCTTTCTGAGAGCTCTTGGTGTTTAAAACGAATTAGACATTATGACACATCTGTCAGGTTGTCTCAGAATTTATCAGAAATCCTCAACAGAGTAGGACTTATGCAATGAAGCTAGTTATACCATGAACTGGCTCTTCTTTATATGCAAAGTTACAGAGATCACTTGTGTATTGGCTGATGGCCATTTAATAAAAGAGATGCAGCGGGGAGGCGGGGTGGCAGAGGGGCAAGACTTTTAATCATCTGCACATTATGGAGGTAAGTTTCCAGTAGGTTTACTTTCTCAAGTTTCAGTCTCCATTTCTATGATAATATACTAAAGACAATGTTGAATGCCTATGATAAGTCCATGTGAAAACACATTTCTCTCCTTGCTGTTATGTTTCTCCCCCAATAAAAATTGATTATGCTTTCTTAAAATATATTAATGGAATGTATTGGTTATAAGATTATAAGCAAGTTACTCTTTTTTCCAGTACCTTTTTTTTTACCTATAAAGAGAATCTGTTGCGATATTTATCTTGATTACATATAAATTTAAAAAAAATGTTAAATATGAGCTGTTGTATCAGCAGCATTTTAAAATTCATCCTTAAGTGAACTCTTCAAGAAAGCAAGTCCAAGAAAAACTTCATAGTAAAATCTGTATCCAAACCACATTGATTGCAGTACCTGAAGACATTGTAAGGTCCCATATGACACTGATGTCTATTTAGAATGTTTTTCTTTTTTATTATTCTGTATTGAAAAATAAAATACATTATCTAAATGATTCAAATGGCAAGGAAAAAATTATCACTAAAAACCATCTGTGAATTAGCATATGGGCTTCTGGAACCCAACATCTTGGTTCTATATGTGAGTCAGAAAAAAAAGGAAAAGAAAAGAAGGAAGAAAAGGGGACACTGTCTGTAAATATAAAGCAAGGAGTGATTTTTTCCAATCAAGGAGACTTCAAAGAGGGAAGGTATTTCTGAGAATGAAGCAGTCAGCTGGACCTCACAGCACCTTGACCCAGGACTGATCCCAAGAGCTGTCACAAAACTTTGCAGCCAAGACCCGGGCTCTGCTAATGGAAAAATGTGTTCCTGAACCAGTGCTCTCTAAATCTAGGCACGTTGTCTATTCAATATACACTTTGTCATTTTGGCACATCTATCTACCTTGAGCTAAAAAACAGTTCAGTGAAGAATTAAGAAAAGCAGGTCCATGGGTTGCCAAAAAGAAGGAAGTCTAATGATGGTAGCAGCCACCAATATTAGTAGTCAAGTGTTAGCATTAGAAGACCATTATGTGCACCACTGCCTATCTTCAACCTAGCTGGCAAAGTGGAACTTTGCTTGGTGAAAGGCTTAATTTCCATCTTACATTCATCAGATACTACGTATCTGCCTTGAATGTATGAGTTGATATAACCCTATCAAGTCTCTGAGGAATGATGCCTAAATGCTTTTTTATATTTGAGGTTGCTGGGGAAATTTCTCCCTTGACATTTTCATGTTCCAGATATCTGTCTTACTTTGAGTCCGGATTTTAAAGGGAAATCTCACAACCTAGAGTGGAAACAAAAGACAGAAATAAACTTTCTATTGATACTTTTTTTTTTTTTTTTTAACTTTTTGGCCTCCCTGCATAGCATATGGGATCTTAGTTCCCTGACCTTGGATCAAATCCGTGGAGTCTTAACCACTGGACTGCCAGGGAAGTCCCAACACTTTGAACATGGTTACAAGACCATTCCAGATGACAATTACCCCTAAAACAGCCCTGATTGACAGATCACAAGCAAACACTGCCTGCTATCTGGTAATTCTACCTACTAATTACTTGAGAAGATTCAGATGCTCAACAACTGACCTGAATGTTTTTGTGAGTTTGAGGACAAATTAGGGAGGGGTAGAGGGGGTGTAAGTCACATGGTGAAGTTGACAGTCATTCAGGAGCTGTTGAAATTCTATCAAAAATATTCTTGGAGCATAATGAAGCCTTTCAGGCAGTCAATCCCCCCAGACATTTGCCCTTGCCAACAGTTACAACAATAAGGAAAACTTTATTAGTAGTGTGGCAATTTTTTTTTAGTGCTGACTATAAAAACACCCACTGAGCTGTTTGTAGGCTCTGCCAAGTGGCAAATGCACAGTGAATTTCAGATAAGAGAAGACTTTGGATTTCAGCCCAAAAGTGATACTCAGGAGGTGCGTGTGTGTCTTTCTGAGTGAAAGAGAGCAGACGCGCAAGTGTGTGTGTGTGTGTGTGTGTGTGAGAGAGAGAGAGAGAGAGAGTTAGGGAGGCAAGAAAGATGACAAGAAGCAGATGAAGAAACACAGACAAGTGAATGCCACTCCTCTTCCTGATTTTTCTCCTGCATCTTCTCAGTCACTTCAGTAGGACAGCATCTCCCAAGATAACGGCAAACATCTGTGCTGGTACCGGCTCTGTCTGTGAAAGAACTGACCCAGAGGAGTTCTTGTTGATGAAGGAACCATACTGTGGGAAGCATAGCAGAGGGATACGATGGTGAACTCTTATCAAAGGTCACACATGTCATCACTCAAGGTAAGAGTAATTGGTTCTTTCATGAAATTGACATTTGCTAAGTGCCCATCATTTGCTAGATGCTGGAGATACATGGCTTCTATATAGAATTCAAGCCCAGTCAAAGCTGCTACAGAATTCATTCACTGAAAGGAGAAAAAGGCACAGTTCCCTGCCTCCACGATGCTCATGCTCTAGGAACAGATACTATCTTTATATTTTTACTTTGTACTTTTACTAAAGCTATTTAATTATATCCTCACTACCCTCCTTATAAGGTAAGAATTATTAGCCCATAAATTTATAACTGACAAAAAGGAGCCTTGACCCTACTCATGGTCATACAGCTCGTAAGCTCACATCTTGCTTCCCAGTGTTTTGGACCATGGTCCCTGCTGTCTGGATTCTGGTGCGCTTGTAATAATGATGCAGCAGAACTCAACTGAAATTGGTGTCTGAGCTCTTCCAGACCCTACTTGGAGCAGTCTGCACTCACAATACACGCCAACCATCTACTTCAAAGATTCAAGAAGAGATACAGTAACAGATCGGAAAGATCTGAAATCAACAGCCTGACTTTACAACTTAAGGAACAAGAAGCTAAACCAAAAAATAGCACAAGTAAGGAAATAATAAAGAGTAGAGCAGAGATAAATGAAATAGAGAATTGAAAAAATAAACTGAGAGTATTAATGGTGATTATATAAATTCCTGTTGCTTTATAACTAAATTACTTCTCAAACTTAGCAGCTTGGAACAACAAGTACTTATGATCTCAGATTTTTCTGCAGGTTAGGAATTTGGCAATAACTTTACTGGGTAGTTCTGGCTCAGGGTCTCTAATTAAGTCATTGTCAAGCTGCCATCTAGGGCTAGTGCCGCAGGCATCTGAAAGTTTGAGACTAAGAGTTCTGCTTCCAAGAGGGCTCACTCACATGGCTGGTGGCGGGAGGTCTCAGTTTCTGGTTGTCTATTAGTGAAAGTGAAAATGAAGTCGCTCAGTTGTGTCCGACTCTTTGCGACCCCGTGGACTGTAGCCCACCAGGCTCCTCCGTCCATGGGATTCTCCAGGCAAGAACACTGGAGCGGGTTGCCATTTCTTTCTCCAGGGGATCTTCCTGACCCAGGGATTGAACCCAGGTCTGCCACATTGCAGGCAGATGCTTTAACCTCTGAGACACCAGGGAAGCCCTGTCTATTAAGAAGCATCAATTCCTCACCACGTGGGCCTCTCTAAGATTTCCTGAGTATCCTTAAATAATGGCATATGTCTTCCTCCAGAGCAAGTGATCCAAGAGCAAGGAGGAAGCCACAGGTTTTCCATGACATAGGCTTGGAAGTCTCATGTGTTTTCACTGTCACTGCATTCTGCTTGTTAGAATTAAGTTGCTAAATCTAGCCCTCACTTAAAGAGAGGGGAATCAGCTTCCCCCTTTTGAAAAGAGGATTATCAAAGAACTTACGGATATATTTTAAAATCACCACATAATCATATTATGAGGCTTCCCAGGTGGTCCTATTGGTAGAGAACCCACCTGCCAATGCAGGAGACTCAAGAGATGCAGGTTTGATCCCCGGATCAGGAAGATCCCCTGGAGGAGGGCATGGCAACCCACTCCAGTATTCTTGCCTGGACAATCCCATGGACAAAGAAGCCTGGCGGGCTATAGTCCACAGGGTCTCAAGGACTCAGACACTACTGAAGTGATTTCGTATGCAAATATATAATTGCAGGAGGGTAAGTCATTCGTTTCTTTACTAACCAATTTCATTTATATATTGTATGCGTTTTATTTTTACAATAAGAAAAAGGGAAAGTTGTATTTAAGTGTATTTAAATCACTCAGCAAACTTTATTTTTTTTAAAGATACCTCCACCTTTTATTTTAAAGATAAAGTTGAGGTGTTTTAAAGATACCTCAACTCTCTCAACAACTCCTCTGATCTTTACCACATCCTCTGAAAATAGCCAGTAGACAATTCATTGTCATATGTTTGCCATACAACGGAGAAGGAGGAATATTTGGGGTAGCTGGCCTAACACACAAGCCTTACACCTGCTCCCCTGCATTCTCACATCTCCCCATCCGTCCAGGCAGACCTACACTTCAGCTTAGCTGCCTTTAGAATTGTCTTAAGTTGCACTAAAACCCTGTGCCTTTAGCTTTTCTTAGTTTTCATAAGAAATACACATATGAAACCTGTTAGTAAAGGTTTTGTAAATCTGTTTTCAAGGACACTGTATTAGTATGTCTCTCAGTGCTTTCTATAGTAGACCATTGGGGAAATATCTTTTAGAGTGTACTGCTGTGAAAAAAATTGCTCACTTGAACAATGAGAATACTTAGTTATAAAGCTTGGCATGTTTCCTTTCTTTGTCCTGGCTACAAGGAAACTCACAGGAATGTACTGTCTTTTGCAATTAACATTGGACCTTTACTTTTACATGATCATGAGTTTTACAATATTGTAACATTTTTTACATCAGCCCTTTATTTAAAGCTATGAAAAGTAATTTTTGTGGTTGGAAAGACGCAGGTAGGAACAATAGCTATTGTTTTAGTGCTTATCATATGTTAATCACTGGTGAGAACTATATATATTGTAGTGAGGTCTCCAGTGAAAGAGACCTTTCTTTGCTTTAAGCAACAGAAGTTCAATTTGGAAGTGGTTGACAGTTTTCAGTTTCTCCAATCAGAGACCTCTGGGACCTTTAGGGAGTGGGAGGTTGGGATTATAATCAGAAAGAAAAAAAAAAAACTTGCTATTTTTGATACAAAGCAAGTTCCATCAATAGATTTTTAGGAAAAGAAAAACTGTGATGTCACCCTGTGATGCTTTTAGACTAAGATACGAAGTATTTGTCTATTGCTATATTACAAATTAGCTCGAGCTCTATGTTGTCTTTGCTGATGTAGAGAAATGTGTTTCCAAAATATGGACTTAGACTAGATTTTAGAACTCATGCATGGTATTACTCAAGTTGGAAAAAAAAATTACTTTTTGAGTGATGTGCTTTCTACCTTTGTGATCATCTTGTCAAGACAATGGAATTCAGACTATACCTCTGGGTAGAATTAGGAGCATCCCCAAAGGAAGTGAAAGTGTCTATCAGGAAGGAAACAGTATGGCCTTCAACACAGAGAGAGGGAAGTAAGAATTAGTGCGTCTTTTGACAATAAGAAGGACTTCATAAACATCATTGCAAAATGGAAGGATAGACCAACATTCTTATAAATAGTATCTTCAAAAAACCATGGCCAGAGGTTTATCATAGTCTGTCTGTTCTCATACCCTTGAGAGCACAAATTTGTGAGAATACATCCATTCTGCACTAAATGGGCTACATGCATATTATCTAATTCAATATTCCTATTAACCTTATTATTTTGAAGATTGGGAACTAAATATCCTGAAAGGTTAGGACAAAAGCTGCCCGTGTCTCATAGACAAGAAATTATCATACTGCCAATGTTTGGACCCAGCTAATCTGACTCTAGAACCCACATGCTTAACTGCCTTCAGCTTTCTGCAGTATGGTTTTCTTATTCTTCTCTGCATTCATTTAAAATCTATCAAGTCAGACTGTTAGTGTTTTTGAGCAAAGTGGAACTGGGAGCAAAAAAAGCCTTTTGAGAAATTTCCAATTGCCTACCTGAAACATTCCATTTTCTTCTTGTACTCAATAATAGAATTACCATATATGGCCCTGGATAAGTTACCTAAAATCTCTCATATGATCGATTTTTGATCAATAAGATTTATGCCAAAGTATCCTTGTGATGCTCATCTTTATCCCTTCCTCCATTCTTCTATTTAAAACTTGGATAAGATAGTTTGAGCTCTGTGTTTATTGTGGATTATTTGATGACCTTGACAATGGAAGCTATTTATTTAGGATAGTGGAACAGAAAAACAGGAACTATGCAATCTAATGACACTATGAAGTGGTCAGATCCACCCTAGAAGCTCTTCTTCCTTTTATATGAGCAGGAAATAAACCTTTAATTTGCTTAAGCCAGTATTGCTTTGGGATTTTCTGTTGCATGCAGCCAGGGACTACCCAGAATTACTTATGCCTCTATTGATTTTTTATCACACAAAAGCATCTGACTGGTAAAAGGAATGGGGGTTGAAATCACCTTGTACTCCCCTCAACAAACCATGAATCTGATGTAGAGCTGAATCCATTGGATAAATAGGACTCTATTTTCTAATTCATCCAAAGGTCTAGTCTGTCTGCTCCTGAAAGCCTCACCCTATCTGGAGAGGGCAGTTTTTGCTGCTTCACACAAAGGCACTATGTGGCCTAGCTGACTTCATTTTAACTGATCCAGCCCCAGAGAGGTGAGTTCTGCAATGGTATGAGGTTACAGGAGAAGTCTGGAACAGAGCTCTTTCATAGGAAGAATAATCTCCAAGGGTATTTTGTAGAACTAGAAGTGTTTTCTTTAGTATTCCCAGAAATGACTTGGGAAAAGGGGATACAATGGAAAATTGACTTTTTATAATAAGTAGAATGAAAGATTATGGTAATTTATGAAAGAGACTATGGCTTTACTTTTAAATCACAGATGATTTTGCATTCATTATCTCATTTAATTCTCAAAATGACTTTATAATTACTATTGTCCCAGATCTGCATGAGAGAAAACAGAAGTGAGAGAGAGTAAAAAAAAAAAATTATTCAAGGTCACAGCTAATTAAAGGCAAAGCCAGGATTCTAACCTGTGTGACTGTGTGACTCCTAAACCTATGTCCTTAACCATTATTGAATATTCCAGCCTATTTATTACATGTCCAAATTAGTGAAGTCCTGAATTCAGTTGAGATTGTGGAAACTTAAAAATACTTCATAAGTGGTCCAGCTGATGGGTTAGAATCACTTTGTTTAGAATCAAGAGTTTGCCTCACTTCTTCAGTTATTTCTGTTTCTGAGAAGTCGAGTGTTCCACACATGTTTAAAGCAGCCAGAGTTCCCACTCAGCATGATACAGCCCTCCCAGCCTCAAGAAGTCAGACCCGGAGCTCTCCGTGGGAAAGGCCAAGTCCTCTTTAATGAAATTTCTCCTCTGGAGGTGCAGCTTCCTTCCCTCTGGTGCTCAACTCAAGTTCATCTTGGGATCACCCTACCCTAAGTTATTTTAAGGCAATATTAATGTTTTATGACTCATTTCCTAGTTTCCTGCTGGGGGAAAAAAAAATCACAGCCCAGGCACTCGGTCTCAGACATTGCAAACAGCTGATGTGTAATTTGAAAAAGTATATTTTATTATGAGTAGGAGGATATGCAAGAAAGAGAAAATTATTTCTGTTGGACTAGTGTCTGTTTCTCTCCTTTATCGCGGTGGCCCTGCCCCCACTTCCAACCACGCATACGTATACATGGCAGACCTCTGCACTAACACCTCCTCTAGGACTATAAAATTTACCTTAGAGAGACGAAGTTTTGTTATTGAGTTGACTCAAGATCATTTCGAGGATATGTCCTTGGATTATTTTACTTTATTTTGGTCTCTCTGGATCTTCCTCAGCCTCAGATATACAGGTATCTGGGGTGTGTGTGTGTGTGTGTGTAACCATTTGAAATAATATATATTCTTCTTCCAAATAAAAGCTGATGCTAAATAAAAGGAATACTAAAGAAATTGCCCTAATACCCACATGAGGTCAGTAATGCCTGCTTTTGCATGCAGTTTAAGAGAAGTGGCTGCGTTTTAAGAGAAGGCCATGAACTCTTAATGTCTCCCTCTGAGGAACACAAAGGGTCCTGGTCTGCCCTCACCCGTGGTGCAGCTATCTCACATCTGACCCATGTGCAGGCAAGCCCGTCATGCCTTAGTCATTCTGGGACTACTCCTCCCACACCGTTCTGGGGGGAGCAAAAAGGTTTTCTGTAAAGGAATTGATGAAAATTGTGCTGGAAAAAAAAGGGAAAAAAAATCAAAGAAAATGGCTTGAAACAAACTCTGAAGACTCACTCACTGGGGCTGAGACCTGAAAGGACCCCAGTCATGTAGCTGACCCTAGTGAGAGCTCTGAGGACGATTGCATTTGAGCTTCATAAGGCATTTTGCAGAGCAGAGATCTGCCACCATTTTAAATTAGCATATTGTCAACTTCATATGAATTTCTGGTGTAATTGTGATTATATAGTCTAAAGAAAAGCATTTCTTTATCTCATGTTAGAAAAGAACTGCCTTTCTTAAACCCCCAATCCTTCCACCCACTCTTTTCTAATGTTAACAATTTTTGAGTTATGTTTATAAAGTTTTAGCTTTATGTTAATCATAATATGCATTGTTTTATTTGCATATATCAAATAAGACGTCCCCAGGATTAGATACTATAATTCTCCCCATTTAAAAAATGAGGAAACTGAGGCACAGAGACTTCAGATAACGTGTCCAAGAGCATGTCCATTTGAATCAGATCTGTCTCATTCTGGTGCTCAGGTTTCAGAATCCCAATCTTGTGAACCCATATGCTTCGTCTGGGTTTGTTTGCCAGGAGATGGGGAAGTGGTAGGGTGTTGGGGTGTGTCAGGGAAAGGACTGAAGTTGTAGGAAGACCTGACATAACATTTTGTGTTCATCAATAGATGAGAGTGTAATTTTCATGATGCGCTTAGTCTAGTAGCATAAAAACTGCACATTTTCTTTGTAATAACCTTCTAATAAACTATTGCACATTTTTACATAGACCAAAGTGATAAAATTATAAGCTCATGAATGATTACAAAGATTCCCACCGAGCAAGGCATCATAATGTTCAATAAATTGAAGCTATTACATTGCTACTGTTCTTGTCCTTATTATGGAGATATGGCATCTAGATGTCTTTTTAGAACAAAAGTAGTTTCACAGCCCTTTTCTTACCAAATCACTGAACAGCCTCAGTGCTGTTCTAAACTAAACTATCCCTTCATTTAATCACCAAACATCTACCAAGTGCCTTCTCCAGGCCAGGCACTCTTCTAGGCTTTGGAGATAACACAGCAAAAGGGATACCACAGTGAAGAAAACCATGTCCCTGCGTTCTAGAGATCCGATGTTCTAGAGGGAGAGACAAGCTGTAAACAAATGACCAATGTGTGCTTGTGTGTTCCAAAAAATAAAGCAGTTTGAGGAACAGAGAGTGGTGGTCCCCAGTGCTAATTTAGATCCCAGGGACAGGGGAGCCTGGTGGGCTTCCGTCTATGGGGTCACACAGAGTCGGACGCGACTGAAGTGACTTAGCAGCAGCAGCAGCAGCAGTAGACTTCCTGCGGTGATCACCTTGAGTAGAAGGTAGAATGACATAGCTCCATGGAGGGAGGAGCATCCAGGCATAGGTGCCTCAGGTGTGAACACCCTGGGGTAGGACCTTGACTTCTGCATGGTGAGCAGACAGCAAGGAGGCCCGTGGGGTTGGAGCACAGTGACCAAGGGCAAGAATAAAGTGAGGTTGCAGAGGAGTCAAGGCCAGGTCCCTTGGGCTCATCTGGGCCCTGGGGAGCAAGACCCTGATCTTATTCTAGGTAAGATGTGAAGACACTGGACAGCCCTGAAAAGGGAGTGTTCTTTACTTTTTTTTTTTTAATTTTCAAGAATGTCTATAATAGTGATTTAAATGCAAACAAGTGGATGGCCATAAGCATTCACTGAAATACTGTTTTCATATTCACATGAAAGTAGTGCTCTGAAACATTTTTAATATATACATGTATTTAAATAGAAATTTACATATGGAGTGAGGTGATGAACACATTTAGTCTTTAAAATAATACAGCCCTCACTGTGTTCTTTATCTGACATGTTTTAAACAATCACTCTAGCCCCTATTTTGAAAATAGGCCATAACACCTAATAGTACTAAAGTTAGGTGACAGCCACTCAGGGGTTTGAAGGTAGCCATGATGCTGAGCATCAGCTGTGGCAATGGCTGGTGTCTCACTTCCCACAGAGACACAGAAGGTAATTTGAGTCTACCCAGAGGGAAAAGTTTTCATGTGAAGCTGTACAAATTGAGCGAAAGCATGAATTTAAAGCATGAATGAGAACTTAAAAATCATACATGTTTCTACTGAAACCATCAGGGCTTCAAATAACAGACTTCTGACTTCTGTTCTGGCTGAAGACAACCTGGGGCACCTCCAAGAATCACAGACTCCCACCTTCCCTATGAGATCAACAAGGAGATGCCGACCAGGATACAGCATCACAGGAATGGTCCAACTGCAGGGTAAGCTTTGTTTAGTTGTTAAGCCATGTCCAACTCTATGACACCATGAACTATAGCCTGCCAGGATCCTTTGTCCATGGGATTTCCCAGGCAAGAATACTGGAATGGGTTGCCATTTCCTTCCCCGGGGATCTTCCCAATGCAGGAATGGAACGCAAATCTCTTGCACTGGCAGGCAGATTCTTTACCACTGAACCACCAGGGAAGTCCAAGGTAGGGTGAACTAGTGATTTATTTATTTGCTTCAGGTTAGAGACAGAAGAGAAGGGAGAACAGAGAAAGGCAGGCACAAAACAAGAAAGCCTAGGTGGGCCCCTAGAAATTAACTAGGAGGAAATTAACACTGCAGGCCTACTAGGTACTAGGCTCTGTACAGATGTGTTCTTGTTTAACTGGAACAATTGAGAGGAAAACATGGTTCAAATATGTTTAGTAACCAGCCCAAGGTCATGCATGCAATTGATGAGTGACAGAGCAGACATTTATGCTCAAACTTTTTTCTTTTTCTCCAAAGCTATGTTGTTGTTTTGGTTTTTTTTTTCAATGCAATATCCAGTTGTACTGATGGTGTTGGCACAGTGACAGTGAGAAGATTGTCCTGAATAAATGTGAAAATAAATCTTGAGCTATTCATTACCCAAGCTTTATAAGCGAGCCATCATCCCTGCAGCAAGGCTAAGCTGCACTAGAGACATTTCAGTTCAAGCAAAGGGAAAAATCAGTCTATATTATGGTGACCCTACCTGTCAGATTGGAGGGCTGGAGTTTAGAAGAGACAATATCTCTAAAACTGTCCTGTTTTCGCTGTTTAATCGCTCAGTCATGTCTGACTTTTGTGACCCCCTGGACTGTAGCCCTCCAGGCTCTTCTGGTCATGGGATTTCCCAGGCAAGAATACTGGAGTGGGTTGCCATTTCCTTCTCCAGGTGATCTTCCTGACCCAGGGATCAAACCCAGGTCTCCTGCGTTGTCAGGCAATTCTTTATCACTGAGCCACCAGGGAAGCTCCCAAAACTGTCTTACCTGGAGCTAAAAAGACAAAAAGAGAAACTGAATTCAAGAAAACAGAAGAAGATCTCTTAGGTTGAACTCTCTATTTCATTCAGGAAATATTTATCATTAGTTTTAATCAATTTTTATTAACACTCTGTCTGGTTTGGAATTCTACCTAATTTGTGAGAACCTAACTTGTGAAATGTTTTAAATATATTGTTAGCTACTTGAGTCCACCTCCATGAATGTTACCACTACAGGTAAATATATTCTTTTATATCTTTATTCACTGAGTGTTTATTGAGCACTAATTATGTGCCAGGCACTCAGTTAATTTGGTAAAGAAATTCCTAAATCTTGCTGGTGTTCTTTCTCAAGCGTCTAAATCCTCCTGATACATCACTGATTCTTAATAATAAACACCTGATGGAAAGATCCTCGGTTAAATTACATATAAAGTCTGCAGCCTTTGGATCTTGGAAATTTACACTATATGAAAAATATGACATACAGATTATTGCCCTTAATTTTTCAGTAGTCTTGCATATTGTTCTCGTTTTCTTAAGTCTGGTTATTATTAAGTAGAGAGCATTCCCAGCACGCTATGACATATTAATTTCCATTGGCAAAATGTCAACTGGAATGACTGATTTTTATGTGTGGTTGGCATGTATACATGTGGAGGTTGCTAACATTTCCTCGTGTGTTCTCCAACTCTGACAGGCCAGGGTGTGGGGAGATGGGCTCTCATCATGGACCAGCACTGCCCATCTGGCTTGTCACCTTCTGGCTCTGCCATCACATCCAGAATTCATGTTTGGAGACCCTCCAAAGAAACGTTCTCTGTGGCCAGTGTGCAATTGAGTCTCAAGTCACGCTGCTGGAATTATACAGGCCAGAAGAGAGACTGGATTTATCTTGAAGCCATCACTGTACTATTAGACCAAGTTTCACTCCCTTCCTGGAGCTCTGCATGTCAGAGACACTAATTCTCCTGCCTGAGGAGAATTAAATCAAGCCAAGGTGACCAAACTGTCAAGTGAAGCAGCACCACATCAGTCAGAGACTTCCTCAGGGCAGCAAGACACAGAGGACTGAGAACTTGGCCACAAAGGCTGCCGCAGAGCTGCCGGTGAGCTTCTGTATATGGAAGGTGAAATCACAGCGTTGGATTTTAGAGCTGGAAGGGAGCTACATCAGCCCCTCATTTTACAGATGAGGAACGAGCCAGCCAGAGAAAGTAGGTACTCGCTCTAAAAGCATCCCACTGTGAAACTGCCAAGTCAGGCCTGAACTCACCACTCCTAGAATCCCAGCCTTGGCTGTGCATTGTCACCATCATAGGCAAATTCCCCTGTCACATTTCTAGAGCTGCATTTCCCATAACTATTGAAGAAACCCCCACTAATGTGTTTGCTGCTCACATGCCCGGACTTCTCCATAGAAACTTCTTTTCCTCTTTCCCAACTTTTAAAAAATAATCTCATACTTGGAGAAAATTGTGCACACAGTACGAGGAATTATTTTTCCTAAATCATTTGAGAGTAAGTTGCTAACATGATATCCTGAACCCTAAATACTTCTTTATCTCAGTTCAGTTCAGTTGGGTCTGACTCGTTGCGATCCCATGGACTGCATCACGCCAGGCTTCCCTGTCCTTTACCATCTCCCGGAGCTTGCTCAATCTCATGTCCATCAAGTCAGTGATGCCATCCAACCATCTCATCCTCTGTAATCCCCTTATCCTCCTGCTTTCAGTATTTCCCAGCATCAGGGTCTTTCCAGTGAGTTAGTTCTTCCCATCAAGTGGCCAAAGTATTGGTGTTTCAACTTCAGCATCAGTCCTTCTGATGAATATTCAGGACTGGTTTCCTTTGGGATTGACTGGCTTGATCTTCTTGCAGTCCAAGTGATTCTCAAGAGTCTTCTCCAACACCATAATTCAAAAGCGTCAATTCTTCAGTGCTCAGCTTTATTTATATTCCAACTCTCATATGCATACATGACTACTGGAAAAACCATAGCTTTGACTAGATGGACCTTTGTCAGCAATGTCATGGCTCTGCTTTTTAATATGCCATCTAGGTTGGATCACAATAAACTGTGGAAAATTCTGAAAGAGATGGGAATACCAGACCACCTGACCTGCCTCTTGAGAAACCTATATGCAGGTCAGGTAGCAACAGTTAGAACTGCACATGGAACAACAGACTGGTTCCAAATAGGAAAATGAGTACATCAAGGCTGCATATTGTCACCCTGCTTATTTAACTTATATGCAGAGTACATCATGAGAAACACTGGGCTGGATGAAGCACAAGCTGGAATCAAAATTTCTGGGAGAAATATCAATAACCTCAGATAAGCAGATGACACCACCTTTATGGCAGAAAGTGAAGAACTAAAGAACTTCTTGATGAAAGTGAAAGAAGAGAATGAAAAAGTTAGCTTAAAACTCAACATTCAGAAAACTAAGATCATGGCATCCAGTCCCATCAATTCATAGCAAATAGATGGGGAAACAGTGGAAACAGTGGCTGACTTTATTTTTCTGGGCTCCAAAATCACTGCGGATGCTGATTGCAGCCATGAAATTAAAGGACATTTACTCCTTGAAAGGAAAGTTATGGCCAAGCTAGACAGCATATTAAAAAGCAGAGACATTACTTTGTCAACAAAGGTCCATCTAGTCAAGGCTATGGTTTTTCCAGTGGTCACGTATGGATGTGAGAGTTGGACTATAAAGAAATCTGAGGGCAGAAGAATTGATGCTTTTGAACTGAGGTGTTGGAGAAGACTCTTGAGAGTCCCTTGGACTGCAAGGAGATCCAACCAGTCCATCCTAAAGGAGATCAGTCCTGGGTGTTCATTGGTAGGACTGATGTTGAAGCTGAAACTCCAATACTTTGGCCACCTGATTCGAAGAGCTGACTCATTTGAAAAGACCCTGATGCTGGGAAAGATTGAAGGCAGGAGGAGAAGGGGACAACAGAGGATAGGATGGTTGGATGTCATCACTGACTCAATGGACATGGGTTTGGGTGGACTCCGGGAGTTGGTGATGGACAGGGAGGCCTGGCGTGCTGCGGTTCATGGGGTTGCAGAGAGTTGGACATGACTGAGCAACTGAACTGAACTGAACTAGGTTGACCATAGTTTTTCTTTCAAGGAGCAAGTGTCTTTTAATTTCATGGCTGCAGTCACCATCTGCAGTCATTGTAGAGCCCAAGAAAATAAAGTCTGTCACTGTTTCCATTGTTCCCCGTCTATTTGCCATGAAGTGATGGGACTGGATGCCATAATCTTAGTTTTTTGAATATCACTTCAGTATTCTTGCCTAGAGAACCCCATGAACAGTATGAAAAGGCAAATACTTTATTTATATGTCCTATAAGCAAAAGTAACTCTCCTATATTGTTTTAAATACCCACAATTTATCTGTCTACAATTATTTCTCAAAATTAGGAAATTAAAACTTATACTTTGCTATCATCTAGCCAACAGATCACACTCAAGTTTCCTCAGTTTCCCTAAAAGTCTTTTAGATTAAAAGAATCCAATCAGAATGACACAAAAGATCTGAAATTGTTCAGGAGGGAATCTATTCTGTGTGATACTATGATGGTGGATACACGTCATTATACATTTGTCTAAACCCATAGAATGTACACACCAAGAGTGAACCTCATATAAACTATGGACTTTGGGTGATAAGCTATGTGCCAATGTAGGTTAATCTATTACTTGTGACAAGTTACCCACTGTAGTGGGGGAATGTAGATAGTGAGGGAGTGGGTCCCTGTGTGAGGTATATGAGAGCTCTCTGTACTTTCCAGTAAATTTTTCTGTAAACCAAAACCTACTCTAAAAAAATAAAATATTTGTTAAGCCAAAGAGACTATATGAAATTCATTTAGAAACAGAAACCTGAAGAAGTGCTTTCAGAAATCCAGAAAGAAAAAATAGTGACTATTACGAAGCCATGATGCAATGAAAAGAACTGAAAAAGATGGGAGATGGAATTTCATCACCATTAAAAGGCAACTGAGAAAACAAAGTTAGATTCATAGAATATTTACTGAAGGCAAGTTAATGCCACCCAAGAAGCATTCAACTAATGTGACATTGTCTCATGTAATTTCATTTAATCCCTATCTATTTCACATGAACATGTGTCATTGGCCCATTTTAAGATGAGGAAACTGGAACTTAAATTTGAGAGGTGGCTTGTCCATTTCAACTGAGTCAAGTAAGCAGGGTTGTCTACTGTGGGTCAGAAAGTGTGCTAACCTCTAAAAAGTTTCATAATAAGAACAATTGTGTGTAGAGAAAAAATTGACAGCTTCAAGAGACGGTGACTATATAATCCACTATATAGTGTTCAGGGCCAAGGAAATAGAGAACAGCCTGGAGCAATTAACTTCAAGGAAGCACAGAATGGCTCCACAAAGCAGATGTGATTAGAGCTGGGCCTTGAAAGATGAGTACAACTTCTAATAGGCATAAAATGTGGGAAAGAGTATTTCTGATAGGAATGATGGCAAATGCAAAGTATAGAAAGTCCAGAGTGCTTGAATTATTGCCCTAATGAGAGAGATGGCATAAGAGGAGTTGGAGCAATGTTCCAGGATCAACTTGATTCTGAAAGCACTAGAGAACCACTGGATCCTTTGAAGAGGAGAGTCACACAATTGAATCTATAGTTTTGGAATATCGTTTTACGGCAATGTGGGATTGTCAGTTACAGAGAAACAGGGTTGGGAATTGGAGAACATAACAAGAACAGGGTAATACCGTGACATCCAAGTAAGACAAAGGCAAGACAGGATGTAGTAATCAAGTCAGAAATATTGGGGTCTTATTGAGTTAGAAAAAAGGTAGTATATCTTTTAAGTTGTTTCTGAGTAACTTTTCTAAAATGTTTGACTAAATGTCACCTTCACAATGAGGTTGCTTCTAACCACCCTATGGAAAATTGGGACTCCACCCCAGACTCCTGATCCCCTTAGTCTTCCTTAGTATTTCCTTTTTCCACAAAATTTATCAGTATAACTGCTAACCACTTTCATTGTTTCTCTTCCTACCTCCACTGGCATATAAGTTTCACAAAGAAATGCACATTTCTCTGTCTTGTTTATTGATCATCTTGAACACCTAGCACTGCCTAGGACATAGTAGATGGACAACAAGTATTGTCGAAAGAGTGAATGAGCATAGGCATGCATGGACACGCTCCCAGCAGAGCTTCAATGTAGGCAAACAATGTGGCATGAACTACAGACAATTTCAAGTGTATTTAGAGATAAAATATTTTCTATTAAAACATTTATACCTGTATCTAAGGAGAAATAATAGGAAAGGATTCCATGATTAGTAAACTGTATATAACACAAGTCCAGGAGACCAGATGTTTCACATGTGCTAAAGCCTTCTGTGATACTGAATATACTTGTAGATTGGGCAAGAGATTGATTTTAAGGAGGGATGCTTTAGGTGTGGGGATTGAGTCACTGTAGAAATCCTTGACAAGATTTGATAAACAATATTTATCACTTTAGCCTTCCCTGCTGGCTCAGCAGGTAAAGAATCTGCCTATAATGTAGAAGACTCAGGAGATTAGAGTTCACTCCCTGGGTCAGGAACACTCCCTAGAGGAGAAAATGGCAATCCACTCCAGTATTCTTGCATAGGGAACTCATGGACAAAAGAGACTACTGAGCTACAGTCCATGGGGTTGCAAAGAATAGGACACGAATGAATATACACACATATATGCAGGTTTTTATCACTTTATTAGGCACCAACTTGATGAAAGTGAAAGAGGAGAGTGAAAAGGTTGACTTGAAGCTCAACATTCAGAAAACAAATATCATGGCATCTGGTCCCATCACTTCATGGGAAATAGATGGGGAAACAGTGGAAACAGTGTCAGACTGTTTTGGGGCTCCAAAATCACTGCAGATGCTGATTTCAGCCATGAAATTAAAAGATGCTTACTCCTTAGAGGGAAAGTTATGACCAATCTAGATAGCATATTAAAAAGCAGAGACATTACTTTGCCAAAAAAGGTCCGTCTAGTCAAGGTTATGGTTTTTCCAGTGGTCATGTATGGATGTGAGAGTTGGACTGTGGAGAAAGCTAATAGCCGAAGAATTGATGCTTTTGAACTGTGGTGCTGGAGAAGACTCTTGAGAACCCCTTGGACTGCAAGGAGATCCAACCAGTCCATTCTAAAGGAGATCAATCCTGGGTGTTCATTGGAAGGATTGATGCTAAAACTGAAACTCCAATACTTTGGCCACCTCATGCGACGAATTGACTCACTGGAAAAGACTCTGATGCTGGGAGGGATTGAGGGCGGGAGGAGACAGGGATGACAGAGAATGAGATGGCTGGATGGCATCACCAACTCGACGGACATGAGTTTGAGTGAACTCCGGGAGTTGGTGATGGACAGGGAGGCCTGGCATGCTGTGATTCATGGGGTCGCAAAGAGTCAGACACGACTGAGCGACTCAACTGAACTGATCTGAAGGCACCATCATGCCTTATTTTTTACATATTTTATCTCTATCTTTGAAATATCATGTCAGCACTCTAAGACACTGATATTTCTGTCTAACCGATGAGGAAACTGAGATTCAGAAAGGTGCTGGCTTGCCCAGTGACATAGTTCAAACAAGTCCATCTGATTTTAATGGCTGTGTGCTTCCCACTATAGTAATAAAATTATAATAAAACAAGACTTTGGTAAGCATTTGTGCAGGATGATACACCACAATACTATTCACTTTGCAATAACCCTATAAGATGGCTAACATTAATTAACCCATTTTACAGTTGGAAAACCTCTCACAGAGAGTTGAAGTAAATTGTTCAAGATCTCATTTCTAGAAAGTTCTAGAGCTGGAACTCAAACCCAGGCCTGATGGACTCTAAGTCCCATATTCTCATGACTACACCATGTTGACAAGTGAAAAACAATGATATTGCCAGATGAAGCAGGCTGAGGTTGTAGATTTAGGAGAAAGAGAACCAGTAAAAGATCAGTTTCCAAAAGGCAAGTGCAAAGAGATAAACATTCAGCCAATTAATGCATTAGTGTGAAGGGTACTTCGAACAGATGCCATGAGGAAGTTACCAGAGAAAACATCAAATGGTATTTTGATGTTTTTTAAGCCAAATGGTATTTTGAGAGTAAGAAGAGAATGTGATGATAAGATTTTTAACCATAAGAACAAATCTGTGTACATAAACCCTTAGCTAGGAGAATGGGGCATATTGCTGA
Source organism: Moschus berezovskii (assembly GCF_049115385.1). Lineage (NCBI taxonomy): Eukaryota > Metazoa > Chordata > Mammalia > Artiodactyla > Moschidae > Moschus > Moschus berezovskii. Next base: position 61,925,287 of record NC_142463.1, read on the forward strand.
GACTATTACATTAACCATGTTTTTCACTAATTAGTAAGACATTGGTCATTATGAAATTACAAGTGCTCAAATACACTAATTATATTGGAATTTGATGTATGACTACCGATGTTTATGTTTATATTGAAACATGCTTCATCCCCCTCGCTTCTCCCAGTGCATGCTCACTCATTCACATCAGACTCGGCGATCCTGTGGACTGTAACCTAACAGGCTTCTCTGTCCATGAGATTCTCCAGGCAAGAATCCTGGAGCAGGTTACTCCAGGGCATCTTCCTGACCCAGGGATCGAACCCATGTATCTTACATCTCCTGCATTGACAGGTGGATTCTTTACCACTGGGCCACCTGGGAAACCCTGGGACTTCAACATGCCAAGGAGTAAAAAGCAACTATGTGAATAATAATACACCCCTGACTACCTATAAAGGACCCAGTTCTTTTCTGTTACATGGGGAAATGATAAAAAGAAGCCAAATCCACTGCTAATCTGACATGAAAAATAACCTCAGTTGGGTTTCAGTATTACACATCAGGAACCAAGCAGGTGTTAAGCTATGTTTGCACATAACAGTGTGGAAAAAATATGACACATTTACACTGACTATTATAGGAACTAGAAGCACAGGGAGAGAGAGGAAAACTTTGTAATGAATAGCAATCTTTGTCATTCAACACTGAGGAATCCCCAGTCTCTCCCAACACAGTCCAGCCTGCTGACTCCAAAAATGGAGAGAACAAATGCTTCCCTCATTCTACAGCGTTTATTTCACCAGCAGTTAACATCTCTGCCATTGCCCTTCTGCATGTCAGGCTCAGATGGAAGTCTATGCCTTCTTGTACTGTATAAAATAATTCTTAAAGTTAGAAGTGGAAATAAACTGAAAACAATGATGGGGCCAGAACAAAACACTAGAGAAGTACAATACTAGTGAAATCACACTAGTGAAATCCAATAAACTTTTTTCGTAGCTTGCATTAGGTTAGTTATCTGCAAGTCGGTTTTTAGAAAAGATTTTATGGGCTTCTCTGGTGGCTCAGATGGTGAAGAATCTTCCTGGAATGCAAGAGACCAAGGTTTGATCTCTGGGTTGGGAAGATCCCCTGGAGAAGTGAATGGCAACCCATTCCAGTGTTCTTGCCTGGGAAATCCCATGGACAGAGGAGCCTGCTGGACTACAATCCATGGGGTTGCAAACAGTCAAACACAACTGAGCAACTAACACTACTGCTGCCTCAGGAAACTTATGTTAGAATACTATAAACATTCACATACATGATCCATAGTTGGGACCCAGTAAATATTTGTTGGATGGATTAATTAATGCTAGCTTAAGTAGCACAGTGCCAGATGTGAGGACTCAGCATCATTGTTAGAATGTCTCCAGCTCTGCTCACCTGGCTTCTGTCACAGCACACTCTGCTGATTGTCACTTTTCCTCTGTACTAGTCTCCTTCACTGACATTCTCTTTCTCTGTCCACTCAAAGAGATCATATTCCCCAGAGGACTGAGCTTAGCCTCTTGTTCTTCTTACTGAGCACCCTCCATGTGAACATGCTAATCACAATTAATCTGCCCTGAATCTCAGCCTACACCATGGTGATTCCCACATCCCATATCCAACCTCAACCTTCCCCTGAGCTTCAACTCCAGAAGATTTCCTATGCCCACCCATTCCCTCTGTCTTCTCTCTTACTGTCCTCTCCCACATCTTCATGCATTCCCTCCAGGATTAATGCAATATCCCTTGACCTCCAGCCTCAGTTCAATTGCTCAGTCATGTCTGACTCTTTGTGATCCCATGGACTGCAGCACTCCAGGCCTCCCTGTCCATCACCAACTCCCAGAGTTTACTCAAACTCATGTCCATTGTTGGTGATGCCATCCAACCATCTCATCCTCTGTTGTCCCCTTCTCCTCCTGCCCCCAATCCCTCCCAGCATCAGGGTTTTTCCAATGAGTCAGTTGGCCAAAGTAATTGGCCAAAGTATTGGAGTTTCAGCTTCAACATCAGTCCTTCCAATGAATGTTCAGGACTGATTTCCTTTAGAATGGACTGGTTGGGTCTTCTTGCAGTCCAAGGGACTCAAGAATCTTCTCCAACACCACAGTTCAAAAGCATCAATTCTTTGAAGCTCAGCTTTCTTTATTGTCCAACTCTCACATCCATACATGACTACCAGAAAAAAACATAGCTTTCACTAGATGGACCTTTGTTGGCAAAATAATGTCTCTGCTTTTTAATATGCTGTCAAGTTGGTCATAACTTTCCTTGAGAGGAGTAAGTGTCTTTGAATTTCATGGCTGCAATCAGCATCTGTTGTGATATTGGAGCCCAAGAAAATAAAGTCTGTCACTGTTTCCACTATTTCCCCATCTATTTGCCATGAAATGATGAGACCAGATGCCATGATCTTAGTTTTCTGAATGTTGAGCTTTAAGTCAACCTTTTCACTTTCCTCATTCACTTTCATCAAGAAGCTCTTTAGTTCCTCTTTGCTTTCTTCCATAAGAGTGACATCATCTGCATATCTGAGGTTATTGATATTTCTCCCAGAAATCTTGATTCCAGCTTGTGCTTCATCCAGCCCAGTGTTTCTCATGATGTACTCTGCATATAAGTTAAATAAACAGGGTGACTATATACAGCCTTGACGTACTCCTTTTCCTATTTGGAACCAGTCTGTTGTTCCATGTCCAGTTCTAACTGTTGCTTCCTGACCTGCATACAGGTTTCTCAAGAGGCAGGTCAGGTGGTCTGGTATTCCCATCTCTTTCAGAATTTTTCACAATTTGTTGTGATCCACACAGTCAAAGTGTTTGGCATAGTCAGTAAAGCAGAAATAGATGTTTTTCTGGAACTCTCTTGCTTTTTCAATGATCCAATGGATGTTGGCGATTTGATTTCTGGTTCCTCTGGTTCCTCTGCCTTTTCTAAAACCAGCTTGAACATCTGGAAGTTCATGGTTCATTTATTATTGAAGCCTGGCTTGGGGAATTTTAAGGTCATTCTCAAATCCATTTCACTCCAGCTGCTAAACACAAATTAAAGCATGGTGGTCCTTCACTTCATGATTTTTACTACTCCATTCCCCACGCTGCTAAGTTGCTTCAGTCGTGTCCGACTCTGTGTGACCCCATAGACGGCAGCCCACCAGGCTCCCCCATCCCTGGGATTCTCCAGGCAAGAACACTGGAGTGGGTTGCCATTTCCTTCTCCAGTGTGTGAAAGTGAAAGTGAAGTCGCTCAGTCTTGTCCGACTGTTAGTGACCCCATGGACTGCAAACTACCAGGCTCCTCTGTCCATGGGATTTTCTAGGCAAGAGTACCGGAGTAGGGTGCCATAAACTTCACCTATTCAGGATTATATTCAAGCATCTCCTGGATTTATCTCAGTCTACTTTTCCGCTCTTATCTCTGCTACTCATTATCTTGTCACTAGGAATTCAAGCTGCTTGTGTTACCCACGCACTCCATGCTTCTTCATGCCTCCCAGCCTTTGCCCTCATTGTTCCCCTAGGTCCTACTCTATTTCAAATATTCAGTTCCAGCTGCCCCTCCTTAACCTTCCTGTCCTCCTCCTCCACTCCCTGAAGACTGAGTCAGGTACCCCTTATCCCTTGTGGCCTTGTATGATACACATTGCTACCACTGAGTTTCCCAGGCTACATTATGATAATCCATAAACAATGCTTCCTCCTCTATCAGAACATGCACCAAAAGAGAGCATAAATAAGCATAAATAAATAAAATAAGACCAGATTTTATTCAGCTTCGGGTTCTCAGCCCATAACATGGTATCTGTTAGTAGTATAGAGGGCAAAAAGAAAAATATTTACATGTAAGTAAATCACTTTGCTGTACACCTGAAACTAATACAACGTTGTAAATCAAATGACACTGACTGAAACCGCCCATTCAGGCCAGGCACCATAGTAACCTTTTGCATGAGTTGTTTTATGACAGGAGATCCTGATAAGGAATAGGGAACTAAGCCACCACCAACAGGAAGAGTTCGGGAAAGGTCTAAAGGAGACACCAGGTGTCCATCCACTTCCCAGAATCCCTCTCGCTAGCATCCATCTTGCCCGAACAATGCATGCGCCACCAGGAAAGACTCTGAATTAGAATGATTGGCCAAAGACCACCCGGAAACTAATCCCATCACCATAAAACCCGAGACTGTGAGCCATGCGGCAGAGCTGTTCTCCTGGGTTCCCTTAGCCTACTGCTCTCCACCCACGTGCCCTTTCCAATAAAGTCTCTTGCTTTGTCAAAAAAAAAAAAAACTAAATATTTGAACTGAGATTTTCAGATGTGTAAATTAATTAGCATCTAAACCATCTCTGAGTGCATAACACTCAGAGCACAAGCTATTATTCCATTTCTTAAATTCCCCTGAGGAATAAGCCCTCCACACTCAATGCCATTCAGAGACACAGTTGCTAAGCTGGTATTGCCAAAGCAGACCTCAAGTAGTGAGAAAAGTTTCATTCCCCTCGATTGTGAAGTTTTTGAGATGCACAAAATTATATTAGCGATACTTGGTTTCCCAAAGTTAGGAATGTGGCATTTATTTTTTCAAATATATTGACTAATCAAGCATTCTTTGACTGATAGTGTCACAGGCCAAGAGAACAAGCCAGCCACAGGTAGGTTTTTCCTTAACCTCCCTGGACTATCCATTTCTCTGTCTTTACACTGTGTGCAGAAACATATTACCCATTTTGTTGATGTAAGCACATTCTCAAACAACTTGAAAATGCTCCAAACACCAATAGCCATGTGAAAAGGAAAAAGATGAAATGTAGTTTGCAGAAAATAAATTCTTGATTATGTTGGAATTAAAGGGTATAAGCTTTGCTGCTCTCTCAAGAATTAGAGATAAGAGGCCCAGCAGTGTTTTACTCTTGTGTCAAACACAGAGCTGGCAATTTGCTGTGCAAAATAAATAGGGGAGAAAAACAGAAAAGTGGCATCTCTGCTTTTTAACTATATTCCTCAAAGGTCGTCATGAAGAGAGAAGTCATAATTATAGCAACCAAGTGGGTGTTCTCTTGCTTCTTGGAAAGCTTTATAGACCAGTTGTTTACTGCTAACTTTTGGTGAAAGACTAGTTTAAGTATATCAAAGCTTTATAGCCTGAGTGGGAGCCATTTCATATAGAAGCTGACCTGACTGTTACTTATAAGGAGGCCAGAGACTAGTATTCAAGAAATAATATTACCATTGCAAAGAGAGACCAAGATTGCACTAGGAGATCATTTTGAGTAATCAAGCCACAGTTTTCTGCCACCTCGATGTACAAGGATGGTATGTATGGTGACCTCATTGAAAAAAAGAAAGGAAAACACCTTTAGCCTGAAAATCGGTGAGCAGACATATGTGTATGGGGTTTGGAACAGGTCACAGATATATTCATGGCTGACTTGGAGGTCACCAAATGGATAAGAAATAAAACTCAAAACAGCAGGATCTGTACTTAAATAGTGAATGGCATAGTGACTGGTGTTTGGCGATGTGCTAAGTTGTAATAAATATGATAATGCTGGTGAATGTTGTAAGGTCCAAGTTCTCTTAAATCCTTCTTTGTAACAGTAGTCATGGCTGGTCCTTCACTTATATTCCCAAAGTCATCAGCTTTGTCCAAGACTTTAGTTTTTCAGACCTCCAGTCTCCCAGCTGGGCCTCCTACATAGAGCCTCTCCCTTCTCCAGTATCTTTTTTACAACTTTCAGTTCAGTTCAGTTCAGTCGCTCAGTCGTGTCCGGCTCTCTGCGACCCCATGAATCACAGCACGCCAGGCCTCCCTGTCCATCACCAACTCCCGGAGTTCACTCAAACTCATGTCCACAGAGTCGGTGATGCCATCCAGCCATCTCATTCTCCGTCGTCCCCTTCTCCCGCCCCCAACTTTTCCCAGCATCAGAGTCTTTTCCAGTGAGTCAACTCGTCACATGAGGTGGCCAAAGTACTGCAGTTTCAGCTTTAGCATCAGTCCTTCCAATGAACACCCAGGATTGATCTCCTTTACAACTTTACCATAGTTTTTCTTGCATAGCACAAACTTCTATTCATTTCCATTCTTTTAAGGAGCTGTTGCTTTCCTGTTCTAACCATGCGTCTTGGGATGAGGGAAAGATGCTCATCTCAGAGGAAGCACCTGACTTAGAGGGGGCTTATCGTGGTACCCGATTCCCTGCCACAGTCAGGATTCACACTCAAACGTTTTACTGAGGAATCAGCAAAATTTGGAGATTCAGCATAGGTAGATTTACTGTGACACTAAAGAGGTTTAATCTCCAGGGCCTTTTATTAGAACAGGCTCCTGTTCTAACAGGTGAGCATGCTAGGATACAGAGCATCCTAGTGAGGAGGGAGCGAAGCCAGGTTGCAATCATGCACATTTCCATGTAGGCAGTTCTGATAAAATGCTAAAAGAGATCTCAGAAAGTAGAGACTTCATCATCAAGACTCCAATAATTTGATGGATTTTTTCTTATTGTAAAATAATCTTTTATTTTACATATGGAATTCTGCATTCATAATTTTCTATATCTTTTTATTCGAAAAAGTCCCTCAAATTCTATAAGCCGAAGGCTATAGTTTCAGAGCAGAGATCTCTGTGTCACTCTTGGAAATGGCCTCCAACATGCGCCCCACACTCGGTCACATTCCTCACCACCTTCCTTACCACCTGTGTCCTAGGTTCCACCCTCCTTATCTCATCACTCCTTCAATAGTCTGTGTCCAACTTAGCAGCCTCATCCCCCCTTTTCACTTTCTAATGCCCATCTGGATCAGCCAAAGGCCCATCCTCCAGCCAAAGCCCCATGCAAACAAATTTGCCATAATTTTATTCTTTTTATTTTTACCGTCTTTCCATTATCCTTGTCTTTCCAATATCTAACAGTATTTGTTTAATAAAATTGAACTGGATTAGGATACTCATCACAATATGTCTTGCATTAGTTACCTGCATGTTGATCTTTCCTTCTTTCTTTATGAAAGTTCTGAGTTCAGGACTCTATTTGCTTCAAGTTTATATCTCTACAGCCCCTGTCATCGCTTTACACAAATAACTGAATTGAATGAAACGCACGTGCTCATTAAGTGGTTGTTGATTGATGGAAGGGTGAGGTTTGCTATTGGGTTGGCCAAAAGGTTTTTTCAGGTTTTTCCAGAAGATCGTATGGAAAAATCCAAATGAACTTTTTGGCCAACCGAATATCTTAGCAAGTATTTCTTGAACTTAGAGACCTAGTGTACTGCCACAGAGGCAACTATTTCCATTTCTCAGATTTTCCCCCCTTAGCACAAGGAAGCACACAGTGGGGGGCAGGAAAAGCAAGGAGTCTTATACTTCCTGGAGCAGGAACCAAAGTCCTGTTCAAATGATTTCCCTTCCTCTTTGATCCCAGTCAGCAGTTATATTGCACCATACTCCCTGCAAGTCCCTGCCATGAGGAGTTAGCCATTGGTTTGTAATGGCCCCCTGGCAATCTGTATCTTACTTATTTACAGCTTTCACTAAACAAACCTTGCTGGAGGGTATACGAAGAAAGGCATAGACAGGGAATCTAAGGGATAGCAGGTAAAGCACAGTCACTTTTCCAAACTCTCTCTTTGGAGGGTAAAAGTCACCTATGTAAATAAATAGCTGGACCAGCCATGATTCCTAGCCCTTAAGCTACTTCTACTTAAGTTATGTGAGAGGAAAATAATAAAGATTGTAAATTGCACACAAGGTGGATTGCTCAGGTCGGAGTCAAGGGATATCGCTTGGGGTCATCTGGGGAGATTTGTTAACCATCTTTATAGTTTTTGCTCAGAGAAAAAAAATATTCTTCTGGCAATTTTTAGGCCCAGGTGTATAGGGCAGGGCTTTTCATGATCAGATGGACCTCTTGAATAAGGATACTGTTGCACAAAAATATTTACTTTCTGAGGCTGGAATACAAGAAGGTTTGTTCCTTTTTTTTCAGCAGGAGTTGCTGACATGAGGGCACCCAGCCTCAAGTATCCCACTTAGGAGGCAGAGAGTAAGTAGTTCAAGCAAGCAGGGCAGTTGCCAGAATCCACAGGCAGAAAGAAAAAAAAGAAAAAAAGATTCTATTTGGGACTTGACCTCTGCCTGACCCAGGAAGATTGAGTTCGCTATCCGTGTCTGAACAAGCTCCCAAAGGTTAGCGAGATCTCCCCTTCAAGAATCCCCTTTGTCACTGGGTAAAAAATTTATTAGTGAGAAATTTCAATTTCAGACCTTAAAATTGTCTTGCTTGGCCTCAAGCTCTATCCATGCCACGTATTTGTAATACACTTCCTATAACTGTTTGAACTTTTTTTTTTCACCCAATGATCCTTTCCCTGTTTGTTTTTAAAGAGATTTTCTTTTAAAACAAAAACTTATTCCTTCATCTGGGGCATTTTATCCAGTGTCCCAAAGGATTCTTAACAGGCTTGTGGCAGTTCTTAACGGAGTTAGTGGAGAATCACAGCTTTGAGCATGCCTTGTTCCCATGCTGGTTGGTCTGCTCAGATCTGAATGCATCCCAACTGCAATTCCACTGAGATGGAGCTTATGGGAATTGGTGTGTTAGTTTACGAGGGCTGCCATAAAAAGTTTCTCAGACTGTGAAACACAATCGAATAGGTTTAAAACAATAGAAATTTATTGTCTCACATTTCTGGAGGCTAGAAGTCCAAAATCAAGATGCCAACAGGGTTTGTGTTGCCTGAGGATGGTGAGAAGAAATCTGTTTAGTGCCTCTCCCCTAGCTTCTTGACTCTTGAGAGCCCCTTAAGGGCTCTCTTGAGTTTGATCTCTTGCAAGGAGATCAAACCAGTCAATCCTAAAGGAAACCAACTCTGAATATTCATTGAAGCTGAAGCTCCAATACTTTGGCCACCTTATGTGAAGAGCCGACTCATTGGAAAAGACCCTGATCTGGGAAAGACTGAAGGCAAAAGGAGAAGGGGACAGCAGAGGATGACATGGTTACATAGCATTACCAACTCAATAGACATGAATGTGAGCAAACTCTGGGAGATAGTGAAAGACAGAGGAGCCTGGTATTCTGCTGCCCATGGGGTTGCAAAGAGTCAGACTTGACTTGGGGACTCAATAATAACAACAATCCTAGCTTCTGGTAGTTGACTGGCAACATTTGGCCCTCCTTGGCTCGTCGATCTATACTTTCCTCTTCACACATTTTTCTGGTGTGAGTGCCTCTCTGTCCAGATTTTCCTTTTGATAAGGATATCAGTCATCTAGGATTAGAGCTCATGCTATTGACCTCATATTAACTAATTATGTCTATAACAATACTATTTCCAAATAAGGTCACATTTGGAGGTATTTGAGTTCAATATATGAACTTGGGAGGGAGACACAATTCAGCCCTTTACAATCACTAAGGAGACACCAGAAAGCCTTTAGAAAAATCCTGTTCCTTTAGTCAAGACTTTAGGTCATTTATCATATGACAATCCTGAAATAGGTAGAAGAGACTAGGATATGCTTTGGTAGTATATTTGTTGCTGTTCAGCTGCTAAGTCATGTCCAACTCTTTGTGACCTGAAGGACTGCAGCATGCCAGGCTTCCCTGTTCTTCACTATCTCCTGCAGTTTGCTCAAACTCATGTCCATTGAGTCAGTGATGCCATCCAACCATTTCATCCTCTGTCATCCCCTTCTCCTCCTGCTTTCGATCTTTCCCAGCATCAGGGTCTTTTCCAAAGAGCTCTTCACATCAGGCAGCAAATTAACTCATGACTTAACACAGTAAAGATTTATTTCTCCTTCATGTCAAAATCTAATGTGGATCTGGTTGCTTTTTTTGAGGGCAGGGGGACAACTTTCCTCTAACAGTGACTCAGGGATCCAGAATGCTTTCATCTTGCATCTATCACCATCTCAAAGTTTTTCCTTTTCAGCCTAACCAATGAGTGAGAAAGAGCAAGAAAAACACTCTTGCTCTTAATTGCCTTGGTTTGGAAGTGACACGAATTACTTCTACTCCCAATTAAATTTGACTGCCAGCTCCACCTCTTAGTAGCTAAGCATACTTGGCCAATTCATCTCATCTTTCTGTCCCTCAATCTCCTTCCTATCAAATGAAAATAATACCACTTATTTTGTAAGCTTGTTCCATAGATTATACGCATTGTAAGTTTTTACTATAAATGTTTCTAGAGAAAGATACTACAAGAATTGAACCATTTCATTTACAAAAGATGATTTACAGATGTTAAAACCAAAAAAGGGGGATGGTGGGTCATATAGAGAATACTGTGAAAATTTTATTGGTCTCAGTCTTGGATAATTAAATCTTGAAGCTTAGTAAAATTTCTGTCTAATAGAGGAAGCTGGCTTATTGGTGGCCCATAAAGAAAAGTCATAATTGGTGTCATCACTGTCAATCATCTCATAAGAAGGGTCAGGAAACTTTGCTCCTATATAGCTGGGAGCACATTGTTTCTATTTTGTTCACTTTTTACACAGAGAACTTCCATCTTTGCGACAAAATTTCACCACAAAAGTTATGAGAAAGAATGCGGGCAATCATCTGATTTTTAATATCATCCTTAGTGGAGAAGAAAATGGGACTTCATTGAAAAAGTTTTTTTTCATTTTTAAAATTTTTTAATTGAGTTAAAAATTCATACAACATAAATTCATCATCTTAATGTGTATAATTCAGTGTCATTTGACACAATCAAAACATTGTTCAACCATCACCTCTACCAACTTTCAGAACATTTTCATGACCCAAAGGAAACCTCTTAACCGAGTTCTTGAAAACCAACGACCTGTTTTCTGTCCCTATGGATTCTGAAAATTTCATATAAGTAGAATTATACCATAAGTGACCTCTTTTGTCTGACTTCAGCCACTTGGCATATATTCAAGGTTCACCCATTTTGTAGTATGGATCAATACTTCATTTCTTTTTATGAGTGAATAATCTCTAATGCTGGGAGGGATTGGGGGCAGGAGGAGAAGGGGACGACAGAAAATGAGATGGCTGGATGGCATCACCGACTCTGTGGACATGAGTTTGAGTGAACTCCGGGAGTTGGTGATGGACAGGGAGGCCTGGCGTGCTGTGATTCATGGGGTTGCACAGAGTCGGACACGACTGAGCGACTGAACTGAAATGAACTGAATATTCCATTGTATGGATTTACCACTTTTTGTTTATTCATTTTTCAGTAGATGGATATTTGAGTTGTTTCCATCCTTTGGCTATCATGAATAGTGCTGCTGTGAACATTCAGGTACAAGTTTTTGTTTGAATATCTATTTTAGATATATATCTAGAAGTAGAATTGCTAGGTCATATGGTAATTCTAAATTTAATATTTTGAGGAGTTGCCAAATTATTTTCCACAGTGACTATATCATTTTACTTACCTATTAGAAAAATACAAGTGTTCCAATTTCTCCACATCTTTGTCAACACTTATTTTCTGTATTTTTTAATTGTAGATATTCTGATGGGTATGCATTTCCTTAATTCTAATGATGTGGAATGTCTCTTCACGTACTTGTTGGACATTCATGTACCATCTTTGGAGAAATGTCTATTTAAGTCCTTTGCCCATTTTTAAGTGTATTTTTATCTTTTTCTTGTGGAGTTGTAAGAATTCTTTATATATTCTGAGTACTAGGCCTTTATCAGATGTATGATTTGCAAATATTTCTTCCATTCTATATGATTGTATCTTTACTTCCTTTATAGTATTCTCTGATGCACAAAATTTTTAATTTTGATGAATTATAATTTATCTACCTTTTCTTGTTGTTTTTGCTGTATCTGGAAGTGCTTCTTAGAAAATTTCTCTTTCTTATAGTCTTACAAACTTGTTGAAAAGAAAAACTAATTTGTCAATTTGACACAGATAGAGTAAAGGAGTATTCTATGACCTTCTATATTAATTTTTGAGCAAGAATTTACTAAAACTGGTTTCTAGTTTGCAATGTATTCCCCCCCAAAATGTTTCTGTCATGAATATGTCTTTATGGCTATGTTTAGAATCAGGTATGTAGATGAGAAATAAGCAGAATCCAGTAAATGTTATTAAAATATCCATAGGTATTGTGGCCCAAAGAGGCAGGAAGGATCTATAATTTAATCAGTGAATTTAGAAAATAAAGAACAAAGTTTTGACAGGTAGTTGCATCCTGGTTGAATGTATTACAGGCTGGTATCCTAAACAGATCAGCTGAGCCAATTAGATAAAACATATCTTGAACCCAAGAAATATGGGTTATACAACAACCTCATCCGTAGAAAGCAACAACTATAAAGGGTTCCAGGTGTCCATATTTGAGATAAAAAGAATAACTCTGAATATGCAAAGCCCGATTCTACACCTGAGATGAAAAAACTATTCCCTTAGTAAGTGTCTTTCCAAATCCAGGATGGTTTAGAATTAATTATGAAGATGATAAAGTATTAATACTTTTGTGTCAAGTTCAAGAATAGATGTTTCATCATTGGGACAATCTGTGTATATTCTGTATTTAAAGTGTTTGCAATGGTTTAAAATTGGCATAGGAGACAGTCTGACAGATTAGCCTTGTGATTCCAGTTTCAAGCATGTAATTGACTTGTGATTTCAAGTTGAGGTGTAAGATTTTTGATTAAGTTTGTAAACAGAATTAGAACGCTTAAGAGAATTAGATTTACTATATTTGTAAATTTAACAATTTATTAGACGGAAATGACATATTTGAATTCTCAAGACAGTTTTGCTCATTAGAGGCTTAAACTTATCTGGTAAAGTACCTCAAGTGCTTAAAAAGAAAACTGAATATATTACATTTATAGCTGAGTTTAAAACCAAGTTTGTAAGAGTCTGTTTAAAGAGAAATTAGTTAATTAAACACTTAGCCAATTCCCCCCTCAAAGTTATGCTTCTTAGTTATTTAAAAATTTAAATTTGTAACAAGAACTATTCAGATTTAGAAAAAAGTAGGGAGTTTTAATTTTGTGAATTCAACATTAATTTAAATTACACATAATCCTAACCATACAATATATTGGACTTTAAAATTTCAAAATTTTATAAGCAATGAAGGTAGTTTCTGATATACAGAGTATCTAGTAATAGGACTGTGGGTATTATAAAATAACTTCTAACTTATCTATTTTTTATTTGATTACGTTATTCAAAGAGAGAAAGAACTTTCTGGATAGCAAACCATAGACATGATAAGCTAAAGATGGTTCTAACCCAGAGTAGCAGTTGGTATGAATCACAGGACTTAAGTGCTTTTGGTCGCGCACACACACACAAAATCACACTGGAAAAGAAAGAAAAAATGTTTTAGACAGGCAAGATATTTGAAGCACCCCTATCTTCAAGTCATCTTCCAACAGATTGGAGTTATGTGAAATGACCATATGTCATCACGACCATTCAAATTGTTCAAGAAGCAGGTCCTTCTGGGATAAGACAAATGAAATTCGTAAACAAAGGTCAACATAAGATAGACTGGGGTCAATTCTGCATATATTAGGTAAAGGCTCAACATTTTTTTAATAAGTGGAAAAGTCAGTCTTCTTCCAAGGAATAAAAAAAAGAAAAAAACAGGAACTTCCCTGGTGCTCTAATGTCTAAGACTCCACACTCCCAGGGCACGGGGCTCGAGTTGATCCCTGGTCAGGGAATTAAATCCCACATGCTGTAAGTAAAGCTCCCACATGCCACAATGAAGACTAAAGATCCCGCATGCCACAACTAACAACTGGTGCAGCCAAATAAATAAAAATAAAATAAATCATTTTTAAAAAGAAAAACACACCTTTAGAGCTAGGTATTGTTCTCTGAGCTCTGTTCATGGAGAAATATAATTGTTGCAAACTAATATGCATCTCTGAAACACTAGTGACCAGACTAAACTTCCCAGAAAAGACAAGGTCTTGACATTCAGGATGGCTGAGCTCAACATTCTTTTAAACTACTAGCACATGACTTTGTGGTTTTAAAATGGAAAAACGGAGATTTTTAAAGACCTCAAGGAGTGAACAGCTGATATGTTTCTCTAGTGGGAAATGAAGTGCAATCAGGTGGCTTAACAAAGCATGACTTTGGAGTCAGATAGCTTGGGTTCAAATCTTTGCTCAGCAACTTATTAAACAAATGACCTTGGACAGGTCACTTTTCCTCTGGAAGTTTAATGATTTAGTAGAACTGTAAGTAGAAAAGGCAACAGCTATTTCCTAGGGTTGTGAAATACTGGTACAGACTTATTACCATGATCAACATGTAAGAACCACTCAATAAGTTATACGGCTGCTTTCACTGTATTGTTAGATACAGGAAAATTCTGTTAAAAGAACAGGAGTCCACCATTAACATGATTGCAAGCTTTTCTCTGTCCTCAGCCTCTGGCCAAGAAATATACATTGCTGTTTTACATTAAGTTCGTGTTTTTCATATACTTGAAGCAAGCTGTCTCTTTAAGAATCAAGAATGATACATGGTCATCTGTTAAACATTTGAAGAAAGGACATAAAAGCTGAAGGCTTTTATTAAAATGTCTCTAGATATGAAATAAAGTTCCTCTCATTGAATGGTCATAAATTGAGAAAGAAGAGGAAAGCCAGTTTGCACAGCTGTGAATGTATAGTTATTAGAAACCGAAATTTGACTTTTAAAATCTCACCATACATGAAGCAACTACAAAATTATTAAAAATTGTGACAGTTTAGAAGTGTTTGATATGACTTTATTGTTATTCTAATTGGTCTTTCAGTATTTCACTGTTAGTTAAATTAATTCTCATATATTGGGATTGACCAGTTCCAAAGCATTAATTAAACACAGTCATACCTTGTATTTTTTTTTTTTTTTTGGTAAATTTGGGAGCCTGGGGATGACAGTATGAATGGAATGTCATTTAAGATCTCTGAGCCCACCCCGAGAAAATACAGTTTCTAGAAAATGGCCACATGTTCACATTTACCTATGTCTCCATGAAGTTGGTCCTCTTGCAAGCAAACTGCTCTGCTTAACTGTTCATTTCAAAGAGACTTGAAACTTTATTAAGCAGCAAATGTCATTTTTCACAACACTGTGTTCCCCACTGGTTCAATAAGTAGCAAGTTTTACTAAATGTATAAGGAGCTGGGATTTCGTTTTTTAATTAAGGAATATTTTAAATAATGAAATTAGGATTTCATTTTTAATAGAGTATGGAAGGGATAAGATAATCATAAATTTAAATTTTTTATACAAATATGGACCAGCTGTTCCATATCTTCATTAGAAGAAAAAAATATTAAGAAAGGGCACAGGACATTTAGATAGTGAAAAGAATTGAAGAAGATTTTGGAGCCACTATGCCTGAAGGTCTTCCAAAGGACAATCCATACATCTGGGGTGATTAGGTCCTTCTGGGCCAGATGCTATCACAAAGCCCCAATTAATCTAAATATTCTATTTTTGACAGATATACTCCTGGGGGTTCTACAACAGGAAAGTGAAATTTATAGTTGGGGAGTGAATCTTTGATTGCTAAGCTCAAATTAGGCTGACCCTGGTTGTGGACTTTGATCTCAAAATGGTTGAATCCTGAAAATGCTGTCATTGTCTTTAAAAATATCAAGCACTGGAGACAGATTTTTAAGTAGTATAATTAGTATGGAAGCATCTTTCACAGGTTTCATGGCATAACCTTCCATGAACCTGAGACAGAAGACTTCATCATGTCCAGAATCTGGGAGGGACTTTCTTTACACTCCCATTTACCAGATTAAAATAAAAAAAATTCCTAAAACTAACTAAGGCACACTCAAGGCTCAAAAGTTGGAGTACTTAGGATTTTTTTAAATCTCCCCACAAAAAGCTTGAAAACAAATCCTGTCAAATGCTCAATTTCCCTATTTTTGTCCAACATTTTTTGCTTGGCCCTTTCCCTTTTATTAAGCTCTGAACTATTAATAACATTATCTTGCAAAATACTGTATATGATTGTTAGCAATCACTTGTACCTTTAAGCATTTTTCAAAGCAAAGCTTTGAGATTTGCCAACATGGTAAAGCTCAGTTATGAACATATGATTCATGAGAGAAAATAAACTGAGTGAATATTCTTGAAATGCTATGAACACACCACCTTCTCTTCAGAATTTTTTCTCCATTAGCACAAATTGTTAGTTCTCTGAGGAGGTACCAAAACAAAGTTTTACCTGAATATACAGAGCAATGTTCAGTGAGTTTTCCTTGCCCCAGAATCTAGCAAGGAAGACCGACCAGGTCTCACATGAAAGAAGGTGCGAGTATCAAAAATGCCTTGGAAATACTGAGATTGACACAGGACTGAGAGGACTGACATCCTGAACTCTCCAGGAATGAGATGTGCAATGGACCCCAGGCAGTGCACCTGGACAGACACAGTGAAAAACTGAAGTGGATGATGCTTATGGTCTGATGGTGGAAACAAGCCATCCTAAGAAGAGAAGGTGGAAGTTAATCAGCTGACCCAGGAATGCAGTTGGGGGTCAGGGAGGTCACAGAAGATGAATGACTTTAAGTACCTCTCAGTTTGGTGGCACTCACATTCAGCTCAGTTCAGTCACTCAGTCATGTCCGACTTTTTGAAACCCCATGGACTGCAGCACACCAGGCTTCCTTGTCCATCACCAACTCCCAGAGCTTAATCAAACTCATGTCCATCGAGTAGGTGATGCCATCCAACCATCTCATCTTCTGTTGTCCCCATCCTCCCGCCTTTAATCTTTCCCAGCATCAGGGTCTTTTCCAATGAGTAAGTTCTCTGCATCAGGTCACCAAAGTATTGGAGTTTCAGCTTCAACATCAGTCCTTCCAATGAATAGGCAGGACTGATTTCCCTGAGGATTGACAGATTTGATCTCCTCGCAGTCCAAGGGACACAAGTGTCTTCTCCAATACCACAGTTCAAAAGCATCAATTCTTTGGTGCTCAGCTTTCTTTATAGTCCAACACTCACATCCATACATGACCACTGGAAAAACCATAGCCTTGACTAGATGGACCTTTGTTGACAAAGTAATGTCTCTGCTTTTTAATATGCTGTCTAGGTTGATCATAACTTTCCTTCCAAGGAGCAAGTGTCTTTTAATTTCATGGTTGCAATCACCATCTGCAGTGATTTTGGAGCCCCCAAAAATAAAGTCTGCCACTGTTTCCACTGTTTCTCCTTCTATTTCCCATGAAGTGATGGGACCGGATGCCATGATCTTAGTTTTCTGAATGTTGAGCTTTAAGCTAACTTTTTCATTCTCTCCTTTCACTTTCATCAAGAGGCTCTTTAGTTCTTCTTCACTTTCTACCATAAGGGTGGTGTCATCTGCATATCTGAGGTTATTGATATTTCTCCTGGCAATCTTGATTCCAGCTTGTGCTTCATCCAGCTCAGCATTTCTCCAGATATACTCTGCATATAAGTTAAATAAGCAGGGTGACAATATATTGCCTTGACGTACTCCTTTTCCTATTTGGAACCAGTCTGTTATTCTATGTCCAGTTGTAACTATTGCTTCCTGACCTGCATATAGGTTTCTCAAGAGGCAGGTCAGGTGGTTTGATATTCCAACCTCTTTTAGAATTTTCCACAGTTTAATGAAATGACTAATGACTAGTCCTCTTTTCCCAAGAGCTTTCAGATATGTAAGGGTAGCTATTACGTCCTTCTCCACTTTCAAACTATCTATAGGCCAGTCATTTCTAGATTTTCCAATCTTCCTCCTCATGCCAAGGTTTTCTTTTCTTTAATCTTTCTGGTTCCCTTCTCTGATTCTCTTCAAGTTTACTGTGTTACTTTCAGGTGATGCTTGATCAGTTCAGATACTGAAATTTCATTTTGCAAATATCATATTAGCTTGTGACTATATCTCGTTGTTATCCAATTGCTCAGTCCTATTTGACTCTTTGTGACCCCATGGACTGTAGCACAACAGGCCTCTTTGTCCCTCATCATCTCCTGAAGTTTGCCCAAGTTCATGATCATTGCATGGGTAATGCCATCCCACCATCTCATCCTCTGACAGCCTCTTCTCCTACTGCCCTCAATCTTTCCCAGCATCAGGGACTTTTCTAATGAGTCAGCTGCTCGCATCAGGTGACCAAAATACTGGAGCTTCAGCTTCAGGATCAGTCCTTCCAATGAGTATTCAGGGTTGATTTCCCTTAAGATTAACTGGTTTGATATTTTTGCTGTCTAAGGGGTTTGTTCTCCTTGCTGGTTTGATCTCCATGCTGACTCTCAGGAGTCTTCTCCAGCACCTAAGGCATCAAAGGCATGGATTCTCTGATGCTCTGCCTTCTTTTCAGTCCAGCTCTCACAGCCATATCTGACCACTGGGAAGACCATAACAGAGCAATGTCTCTGCTTTTCAACACACTGTCTAGGCTTTCCTCCCAAGAAGCAATCATTTTTTGATTACGTGGTTGCAGTCACCTTACACAGTGACTTTGGAGCCCAAGAAGACAAAATCTGTCACTACTTCCATTTTTTCCCTTCTGTTTGCCATGAAGTAATGGAGCCAGATGCCATGATCTTAGTTTGTTTAGTATATAGTTTTAAGGCTGCTCTTTCACTCTCATACTTCATCCTCATTAAGAGGTTCTTTATTTCCTCTTCACTATCTGCCATTAGAGTAGTATCATTCACATACCTGAGGTTGTTGGTGTTTCTCCAGCCTATCTTGATTCCAGCTTGTAACTCATCCAGCACAGTGTTTCTTATGACATTCTCGGTGTATAGGTTAAATAAATAAGGTAACAGTAGGCAGCCTTGTTGTATTCCTTTCTCAATCCTGAACCAATCAGTTGTTCCACAAAGGGTTCTAACTGTTGCTTCTTGACCCAAATATAGGTTTCTAAGGAGACTGGTTTTTCAAATCCTATAAGATGATGCTATGAAAGTGCTGCACTCAATATGCCAGCAAATTTGGAAAATTCAGCAGTGGCCACAGGACTGGAAAAGGTCAGTTTTCATTCTAATTCCAAAGAAAGGCAATGCCAAACAGTGCTCAAGCTACCACACAATTGCACTCATCTCACACACTAGTAAACTAATGCTCAAAATTCTCCAAGCCAGGCTTCAGCAATACGTGAACCATGAACCTTCAGATGTTCAAGCTGGTTTTAGAAAAGGCAGAGGAAACAGAGATCAAATTACCAACATCCTCTGAATCACTGAAAAAGCAAGAGAGTTCCATGAAAACATCTATTTCTGCTTCATTGACTATGCCAAAGCCTTTGACTGTGTGGATCACAATAATCTGGAAAATTCTGAAAGAGATGGAACTACCAGACCACCTGACCTGCCTCTTGAGAAACCTGTATGCAGGTCAGGAAGCAACAGTTAGAACTGGACATGGAACAACAGACTGGTTCCAAATAGGAAAAGGAGTGCGTCAAGGCTGTATATTGTCACCCTGCTTATTTAATTTATATGCAGAGTATAGCATGAGAAATGCTGGGCTGGATGAAGCACAAGCTGGAATCAAGAGTGCCGGGAGAAATATAAATAACCTCGGATATGCAGATGACACCACCCTTATGGTAGAAAGTGAAGAAGAACTAAAGAGCCTCTTGATGAAAGTGAAAGAGGAGAGTGAAAAAGTTGGCTTAAAGCTCAACATTCAGAAAACTAAGATCATGGTATCTGGTGCCATCACTTCATGGAAAATAGAAGGAGAAACAATATAAACAGTGGCAGATTTTATTTTGGGGGGCTCCAAAATCACTGCAGATGGTGATTGCAGCCATGAAATTAAAAGACGCTTACTCCTTAGAAGAAAAGTTATGACTAACCTAGACAGCATATTAAAAAGCAGAGACATTACTTTGTCAACAAAGTTCCATCTAGTCAAGGCTATGGTTTTTCCAGTGGTCATGTATGGATGTGAGTGTTGGACTATACAGAAAGCTGATCGCTGAAGAATTGATGCTTTTGAACTGTGGTGTTGGAGAAGACTCTTGAGAGTCTCCTGGACTGCAAAGAGATCCAACTAGTCCATCCTAAAGGAGATCAGTCCTAGGTGTTCATTGGAAGGACTGATGCTGAAGCTGAAACTCCAGTACTTTGGCCACCTCATGCGAAGAGCTAACTGAAAAGACCCTGATGCTGGGAAAGATTGAGGGCAGGAGGAGAAGGTGATGACAGAGGATGAGATTGTTAGATGGCATCACTGACGCAATGGACATGAGTTTGAGTAAACTCCGGGAGTTGGTGGTGGACAAGGAGGCCTGTCATACTGTGTTTCATGGGGTCGCAAAGAGTTGGACTCGACTGAGTGATTGAATTGAACTGAACTGAAGGAGAACGGTTAAGATGATCAGGTATTTCCATCTCTTTAAGAGCTTTCCACAGTTTGTTGTGAACCACACAGCTAAAGATTTTAGCGTAGTCAATGAAACAAGGGTAAATTTTTTCTGGAATTCCCTCATTTTTCTATGATCCAGTGAATATTGGCAACTTGATCTCTGGTTCCTCTGCCTTTTCTAAACCTAGCTTGGATGTCTGGAAGTTCTTTGTTTGCCTAATGCTGAAGCCTTGCATAAAAGATTTTAAGCATGACCTTACTAGCATGGGAGATGAGTGCAATTGTCTGAGGGTTAGAACATTCCTTAGTACTACCCTTCTTGGGAATCGGGGTGAGGATTTACCTTTTCCAGTCCTGTTGCCACTGCTGGATTTTGCTGACATACTGAGTGCAACATTTTGATAGCATCATCCTGTCGGGTTTTGAATAGCTCTACTGGAATTCCATTGCATCCACTAGCTTTATTAAGAGCAGTGCTTCCTAAGGCCCACTTGACTTCTCACTCCAGAATGTCTAATTCTGAGTGATTGACCACACTATCGTAGTTATCCAGTTCTTTAGGGTCTTTTTTGTACAGTTTTTCCATGTAGTCTTTCCATCTCTTCTGGCTCTCTTTAGTGTCTACTAGATCTCTACTATTTCTGTCCTTTATTGTGCCCATCTTTGGGTGAAATGTTCCCTTGGTAATTCCAATTTTCCTGAAGAAATCTCTAGTCTTTCCCCTTCTGTTGTTTTACTCTATTTTTGTGCACTGTTTATTGAAGAAGGCCTTCTTGTCTCTCCTTGCCATTCTTTAGAACTCTGTGTTTAGTTAGATGTACCTTTTCCTTATCCTTTGTTTTTTGGTTCTCTTCTTTCTTCAGCTTACCTCATAGCTTCCCTCATAGCTCAGTTGGTAAAGATTCTGCCTGCAGTGCAGGAGACCACAGTTCGATTCCTGGGTTGGGAAGATCTGCTGGAGAAGGGATAGGCTACCCACTCCAGTATTCTTGGGCTTCCCTTGTGGCTCAGTTGGTAAAGAATCTGCCTGCAATGCAGGAGACCTGGGTTTGATCCCTGGGTTGGGAAGATCCCCTGCAGAAGGGAATAGCTACCACTCCAGTATTCAGGCCTGGAGAATTCCATGGACTGTATAATTCATGGGGTCACAAAGAGTTGAACACGACTGAGTGACTTTCACTTTCCTTCTCCCTTGCTTTTCGGTTCTCTTTTTTCTTTAGCTACTTGTAAAGCCTCCTCAGATAACCACTTTGCCTGCTTGCTTTTTTCTTTGGGATTGTTTGTTCACTGCCTCCTGTACAATATAACAGACCTCTGTCCATAGTTCTCCAGGCACACTGTTTATTTAGATCTAATCCCTTGAATCAATTTTTCACCTCCACTGCATATTCATATACTTAAATATGATTTAAGTCATACCTGTTTGGCTACTCTCTTTAGTTTAGCCCTGAATTTTGCTATAAGAAACTGATGATCTCAGCCACAGTCAACTCCAGGTCTTATTTTTTCTGACTGTATACAGCTTCTCCATCTTCGGCTACAAAGAATGTAATCAGTTTGATTTCAGTATTGATCATTTGGTGATGTCTATGAGTGAAATCTCGGAGAAGGCAATGGCAAGCCACTCCAGTACTCTTGCCTAGAAAATCCCATGGATGGGGAGGCTGGAAGGCTGCAGTCCCTGGGGTCGCTAAGGGTAAGACACGACTGAGGGACTTCACTTTCCCTTTTCACTTTCACACATTGGAGAAGGAAATGGAAACCCACTCCAGTGTTCTTGCCTGGAGAATCCCAGGGACGGGGGACCCTGGTGGGCTGCCGTCTATGGGGTCACACAGAGTCGGACACGACTGAAGTGACTTAGCAGCAGCAGCAGCATGAGTGAAATCATCTTTTGTGTTGTTGAAAAAGGGTGTTTGGTATGACCAGTGCATTCTCTTGGCAGAAGTCAGTTAGCCTTTGCCCTGCTTCACTTTATTCTCCAAGGCCAAATTTGCGTGTTATTCCAGGTATCTCTTGACTCCCTACTTTTGCATTCCAGTCCCCTATGATGAAAAGGACATTTTGTGTGTGTGTGTGTGTGTGTTAGTTCTAGGAGGTTTTTCTAGGTCTTCATAGAACTGATCAACTTCAGCTTCTTCAGCATCAGTGGTAGGGGCACAGATTTGAATTACTGTGATGTTGAATGGCTTGCCTTGGAAACAAACTGAGATCATTCTGGCATTTTCAAGGCTGCACCCAAGTACTGTGTTTTGGACTCTTTTGTTGATTATGAGGGCTACTCCATTTCTTCTAGGGAATTCTTGATCACAATAGTAGATATAATGGCCATCTGGATTAATTTCACCCATTCCTCTCCATTTTTAGTTTACCATATTTCATATGGCTCACTAATAAGACTTCCAAATCATTTTTAACAGAAATTGTTGTCAAGCTAAGCCCCATACTCCTTTTTCTAATTCTGTACCATTGTCATTTATTTAATTTTTTATCTGAACCCACATGCATAATCTTACAGTTAACTCATCAAACCTTGATTTTTTTTTATTTTGCTTACCCTTTCATCTTGTCAATATCTTCAGTCATACTAGTAATTTTATTCTCCATATTAAAGTGGCCATAGAATTTCTACACAGGAGTGTCTTTAAGGGTGAGAGGAGCATGAATCTACTTGGAATTTAGTTTTTAAAGGAGCATTTGCTGAACATATTAGACAAGACTAAGAAAACTTCTAATGGAAGCCAATAAAATGTGGAGAACAGGTTTTCCAATTCATCTCTTGTTGTCTTTATTTATCAAATATTGATATTCTTCCCAGCTTCAATTATCAGCAAATTTGAAAATCATTCATATTTTCAAGCACACTATCAACAGAATGTTGTACAGAACAGGTTTGAAGACAGAAATGTTATAAACTTTCTATCAGATTAATATTGATGAATTCATCAGAAATATTTTGATATAGTTGCTTAATTTGTTATGACACTGTCTAATTTTACTCCCAAGCAGTCTTTTTGTCTCCTCAATTTGACACAAAGGAAGAAGTCAAAATAAAATAATACATTTCCAAGATCTTCTAGTAAAATAGCTCTGACAAAGAAAGAATTAGATTAATATGTCTTGTTTTTAGTAAATCCAGCTATCCATTCAATGGCTCACCTATAATTTTGCCTGTGGTTTATGTTAATTTCTAGAATTTAACTTTGGGTTTAATAAAGGTAAATGGAAAGCCCCACAATAGCAGAGTACCATAACCTCCTTGTGTCCTGAAAGCCCTGCACAGTGCCTAGCATCCAGTAGACAATAAATGTTAGTTAGCTTGTTAGTTGGTTGGTTGGTTGTTTGGCTGAACGAATGAATGGCTCTGTGGTTCAGAGAATTCACTGGTTCCATTTTTTAAAAAATCAAAATGGCATTTATGTTTCTAGCCTTCTGTTCCCCACACAATTTCTCAAGTTCTCTGCTCCAGATGTCCAGGAAGTAATGTGAAGTTACAGGCAGGATCAGCCTTCAATAGACCCTGAGGTAATTATGGCAAAGTACTATCCCTCCCAAGAAGTGAGTATGTCTGTAGTTCTCATACCTTATGATTCTTTAGTAAATTTTGTTCCTTGAGTGTCTAAAAGAGATTTGACCTCTAGCTCTTTGTTCTAACATTGAGCACAAATAGATTGGACTATTTGTTAGCATATGTCTGACTACGCTTGTGACCAATTTTTATCTGGAACTGAGGCCTGGCACTAACTCCTAAGCTTGACGTACTGAACTCTTCTCCTTATTGCCAGCTGGAGACTGGATCTTGCTTCTGACACTCCTGTTACTGACCTGTTACAAGATGAACAATATGACCTACCAATTGCCGTGCCCTATCTGCTATTTCAAAGGACCTCTTAACATCACTAGAGTCTTGGTTAGAATTAAAATGTGTTATCTTCTCTTATATTTAGGGGCCTGTGTGTCTGTCTAGCTTCACGGTGAATAGGAGTAACTCCTCTGCAAGTTCTTAGGTATTCTGCTTTGTTTCCTTAATTCCCATTCAGCCAATCTGAACCCTAGAGGGTTCCTAGGATGTCCCATAATCAAAGAAACAATGACATTTAAAGTCTAGCCATATAGATTAAGGACACAGTATCATTTAGATATCTGCTTCTGCTGCTGCTAAGTCACTTCAGTCATGTCCGACTCTGTGCGACCCCATAGACAGCAGCCCACTAGGCTCCCCCATCCCTGGGACTCTCCAGACAAGAACACTGGAGTGGGTTGCCATTTCCTCCTCCAATGCATGAAAGTGAAAAGTGAAAGTGAAGTCCCTCAGTCGTGTCCGACTCTTCGCGACCCCATGGACTGCAGCCTACCAGGCCCCTCCGCCCATGGGATTTTCCAGGCAAGAGTACTGAAGTGGGGTGCCATCATCTTCTCTGATCATTTAGATATCTAGGTTTTCTTAAATCTCTTTGTCTCTTTGGATCTGTTTTCTCTGTATAACTTCAGTTCTGTCATATTTAATTGAATATTAGCTTCATTGACATATAACACAGAAATAAAAACAATTGAGAAGCTCTGAAAGCTTTCTTTTTTCTTTTCTTCCAATATTATACCATCAGTCTTTAACAATTAAGTTAAACCTCAGTATTTTGTGTTTTAATCTGGTTGACACTATTATTATAGGTCTAGTCCACTCTCTTTTAATCAATTAAATGTCCTCTTCTAAATCTTTTTTACATGTCTTTTACATTCATTTATTCAAAAAATATCTCTGGTATCCTTCAATTTTCCAGCTCCTTTCTAAGTGCCAATGATATATTCATGAACAAAACAAAGGGCAAAGATCTGGATTTTGTTGCCTATATCCTGATATGAGGAGAAAGAAAATCAGCAAACAAATAAAAATATAATGTCAGGTGGTGAAAGTGTTATAATAAAAAAATAAGATGGTGCAAGAGCATTAATTAATAGGATAATGAAGGAAGGCCTCTCAAGGTTACATTTGAGCAGAGTGGAAGGGAAGAACCAAGCTGCAAGATATCTGCAAGGAGAGTTTCATAGGTAGAAGGAATAATTAGGGCAAAGCCTTGAGGTGGAACTATGTTTGACTTTGTTCACCACAATGAATGAAGGTAGTCTGGCAGGTGAAATAAAATGACACTAAAAAACAGAAAATAAATACAGGAAAAAATAAAAAGAAACGTAGGCAGATGGGACAGATTGAAAACAAATAGCAAGATGGAAGATGTAAATCAACCACATCAATAATTACATTAAATACATATGGTCTAAGCCAATTAAAAATCAGAGATTATCAGTCTGGTTAAAAAATCAAGACAACTATGTGCCGTGTAGAAAATAACAGACATCTGTAAGAATCTTAAAGATTCAGAGAGATCAAAAGCAATAGAATGGCAAAAGATATGTCATGTAATCACTAACCATAAGAAACCAAGTATGGCTTTACTAGAATCGGACAAAAGAGACTTCAAGACAAGAAGCATTACCATATACAAAGAGGAATATTTTATAACATTAAAAGTGTAAATTCATCTGAAAGACATAAAATCATTTTTATTGTGGGAGAATATACATAACATAAGATTTACCATTTAACCACTGTCAGGTGTACAGTTCACGACATTAAATACATTCACAGTGTTGTCCAACCTTGGCCACCATTCATCTCCAGAACATCATGATCTTCCCAGATAAAAACTCTATACCCATTAAACAATGACTTCCCATTTCCCCTTGCCCCAACCCCTTCACTACCACCATTCTATTTTATATCTCTATAAACTTGACTACTTAAAGTACCTTATACAAGCGGAATCATATCTTTGTCCTTCTGTGTCTGGCTTATTTCACTTTGCACATCTTCAGGGTCCATTCGTGTTGTGAAATGTGTCAAAATTCCCTTCCTTTTTAAGACTAAACATTATTTCATTGCATGTGCACACCGTATTTCGTTTATCCATTCATCTGTCAAGGGACATTTTAGTTGTTTCCACTTTTAGGCTATTGTGAATAATGATGCTACAAAAATGATCATACAAATATATATTCAATTTCCTGCTTTCAATTCTTTTGGGCATATACCCAAAAATGGAATTGCTAGAGGATATAGAAATTTTGTTTATTTTTTGAGGGATCAGCCATACAGTAGCTGCATCATTTTACATTTCCATCAGCAATACACAAGAGTCCCAATTCCTCCACACCCTCATCAATACTTGTTATTTTCTGTTCTTTTCTAAATATGTAATAACTATCCTAATGGATGTAAAGTATCTCACTGTGGTTTTAATAACATTCTCTAAAGATTAGTGGTATAGAACAGATTTAATCCTTATTGTTCATCTGTATATCTTCTTTTGAGAAATGTCTATTTAGTTCCTTTGCCCATTTTTTTTTTAATTGGGATTGTTCTTTTTTATTGTTGAGTTGTAGGAGTGCTTTATATATTCTATATTAATCCTTTATTAGGTATGTAATTTGCAAATATCTTCTTTTATTCCATTGATTTTTATTCTTTGAGGTCCTCCAATGCACATATAATAATTTCAAAATACAGGAAGAAAAAACTGACTGAATTAAAAGGATAAACTAAAATCTATAATCACAGTTGATTCCTTTGACATTCCTCTCTCAGAAACTGATGGAAACACTAGACAAAATACCTGTCAAGATAAAGATTTGAATAACAAAGTTGACCTAAGTGACATTTATTTTTAATTTTAGTAACACATTTCTAAATAATCCATGGACCAAGAATAAATCAGTTTTAATTGAATAGCAATAAAAATACAACATATTAAAATTTGTGTGATGCAACTAAAGCAGTGCTTAGTTAGGAAATTTATGCATTTAAACACATATGTTAAGAAGGAAAGAATATGTAGAAATTGTGATCTAAATTTCTACATTAAGAATCTAGAAAAAGAGTAAATGAAAACCAAAGTGAGTAGGGGAAAAAAATAAAAATATTAGGGCAGAAAACAAACGTCAGGGAAAGTTAACAAAATAAAAAGACAGTTGTTTGAGAAAGAATAAAAATAATGATAAACTTCTAGGGGCAGAACAAGAGATCAAGACAGGAAGTGTATTTCTGGCTTAGATACAGAGAGTTACAAGACACCATCACTCTCACCGTAATAACCAAGACAAGGCAGATCAGATAAACTATAAAACAATAGGTTTATAAGACCAATAAAAATACTGAGCACAGAAAGAACCACAAGTAACCAAACACGAGATCCAACCAGTCCATTCTAAAGGAGATCAGTCCTGGGTGTTCATTGGAAGGACTGATGCTAAAGCTGAAACTCCAATACTTTGGCCACCTCATGCGACGAGTTGACTCACTGGAAAAGACTCTGATGCTGGGAAGGATTGGGGGCGGGAAGAGAAGGGGACGACAGAGAATGAGATGGCTGGATGGCATCACCGACTCGATGGACATGAGTTTGAGTGAACTCCGGGAGTTGGTGATGGACAGGGAGGCCTGGCGTGCTGTGATTCATGGGGTCGCAAAGAGTCAGACACGACTGAGCGACTGAACTAAACTGAACTGAACCCAAACACCAGAAATTAAAGAGCCATATTATGTAGGAAAAGAAAAACCTCCAGATGTTCTCATCCCAGGCAGAAATGTGGAAAAGTTACCACAGGAAGTGTTAGGATACAAGGTAATAAATAAAAGCAATTGTATTTTTGTATCCTATCATCAAAAACTTAGAAAATAAGTTTTCCACTTAAAAAGCATCCAAAATGTATAATACTTTTGAATTATATCTAACAAAAAACTCAAGACATGTATATTAAAATTCAAATCATTCTGTGAAATACTAAAGAATTATTATGGAAATGGATAGAGATAAACCATATTCAGAGATTAGAAGGCTCAATAATGCTAAGATGTTAAATTTTACACAAATTAGTATAAAGTCAATGCAATTCCAATAAAAAGCCCTAGAAGAATTTTGTAAAAAATTAACGAATATGTCATAAAATTATATGATTCTATAAATGACTTAAAACAGTCAAACAACATTTTTTTAAAGCACAATAAAACTATATTCATATTTGACTTCAAGACTATTTGACTTCAAGACTTTAATATAAAGCTATGTGGTATAAATGTAGTGTTAGTGTAATGATAGACAGAATAATCTGTGTAAAGGAAAAAGTGAGGGTATATATATGATCAAAGATATTTTTGACTAAAGTATGATATCATGACAATTCAATGAGGAAAGGAAAATATTTTCAGCAAACAGAACTGAAACAACAGGACACCCTTATGGAAAAGCAAATAAACTTCACCTCCTATCTCACTCAATATACAAAAACCAATTTGAGATGTAAACTAAATATAAAAACTAAACTTATAAAACTTGGAGAAGAAAAGATAAAGAAAATTTTAATCACCTGTGGCATACAAAGATTTCCTAAATAAGGTACCAAAAATCATTAACCATAAAAGAAAATATTGAGTAGACATCATCAATATTGAAGATTCGTCCTTGACAAAATATACCATTTAAGTGAATAAAAAGGCAGATCAGTGGACTGCAAGGAACTCCTATAGTGTATACACCGAACAAAGGATTTGTATACGGAGTATAAAAGAAACTACAATCAATAATAAAAAGAAAAATGACCTAATTTTTTCAAATGGGCAAAAGATTGAATAGACAATTTACAAAAAAGATACACAAATGGCCAATAAGCACACAAAAAGTGCTCATTAGAGAAAAGCAAATTTAAACCAGAATGTGGTACCATCTTACACAGACTTTTTTTAAATGGCTTAAATTAAAATACTGACAAAATCATATGTTGGTGAGAATGTGTAGCAACTGGAGCTCTCATATATGGCTGGCAGGAGTATAAAAATGCTACAACCACTTTCAAAACTAGCAGTTTCTTATACAGTGAAACATACATTTACTCTGATTACCTAGCAGTTCCTATTCTAGATATCTACCTAATAGAAATAATGACATATGCCAAGACAAACACTTGTATAAGAATGTTTGTAGGGACCTTATTCATATTAGCAAAAAAATGGAAACAATGAAAAATCTCAACAAGAAAATACAGTAAAAACAAAAAACAGCCATGGTATTTTCATACCATGGGTTAATATTCAGCAGTAACAAAAAAGAATGGATTATTGATACAAGCAACAATTGGATGAATTTCAAATGTCTGTGTTGAGCCAAAAAAAGCTGAACACATACTTTATTATTCCATGAGATCCAGAACAGACAGAACAAATATGGGTATGAAAAGTAAGAATGGTGACTGCCTACTGTGTTGGGGAATATTCAGATATATATATATATATATATATCAATAAGAAAAAAAGTGAGAGTTAGAAAGAGGGAGAGAGAGAAATAAAGAGGATGAGAAACAAAAGGAAAAGAGAATTTGAGATACCAAGTAGGAATAACTCTTTTGGGAAGTTCTGCTATAAAGAGACTCAGAAAAAAAAAAAATGGAGCAGGAAGGGAATATGGGGTCTAAGTAATGTTGTTTTTATGGAGTCGGGAGATATTTCAGCACTTTTGTACCGTGATTCAGAAAAGAAGGAGTACATGAAAACGCAGTGAAAGAAAACCCAAACATAAAAGTGGCATTCTTAAGAAGGTGAGATGAGGTGGATTCAGCATTAAATGCAGGGGCTCTTCAGAAAGGTTTATGAGCAATCATCCTGATCTCTTTAAACACCCCAAATTAAAAGAGATAGTGCATTTAAAATATTTAATACAGTGCTGGCAGATACTCAACTGCCAAACACACACACACACACAAGCTACTATCACTCCTATTTCTTTTGGGTGATTTCACAATTTACACTTCTTCCAGCATACAAATGAAGAAAAGTTTGTCACTAAGGAAGGATGAAGAATTTGGGTTAAGGGATTGTCACAAAGGGTTTTCAAAAGACAAGCACTGCATAGAGAGGAAATATAAAAAACTTCTTGGCCCAATGCGGGTTCAAGAGCTGAATTAAGGTTGCTGCTGCTGCTGCTGCTGCTAAGTCGCTTCAGTCGTGTCCGACTCTATGTGACCCCATAGACGGCAGCCCAATCACCCTTTTCTTATTTTGAACAGATTGAAAACTCCGACTCTTCCATTAACGTTACAAATACCCTAAACTGCCTGTGATTTCTGTAAGCCTCACTGGTTTAGAATTAATATCACTATAGCTCCATTCTCACCACTTAGGACTATCTCACACACACAAACACACACATGCACGCACACACAGTCTGTGTTCAACTTTCACAAATACCCACAGCTTGAGATTAATAGTCAGGAATTAGGAGGGCAGAAACCTTCGATAAAAGCCACATGTGAAGGCCAAAGTGGATTTTTAATACTGGGGACAACAAGCATTAACTAATTTTTCCTACTGGAGTGCACTGTCCTTTAGTCTCTATTTCTGTTCCTAATTGTTCCTGCAGGTAGTAGGTTAACATGGAACGTACTTAGAGAAGGAAGCAATTGAATATGGCATAGACACTGAAAGAAAGGGCTCAATAAAAGAGCAGCATGCGCTCTAATCTGGCCTTTTACAACATCCACTATCAAAGAGCTTTGGGGGTTTAAGGGGATTAGATACCATAACCCATCTGTCAGGTCATTATGTAAGGAAATGCTCCTGCTGTTTTCAAGGGAAGATGCCCTACTGTATATTATTACCATTAAGCATTTACAGAGTACTGTAGGCTTGCGAAACACTTTCAAGGCATTTTTATTTGCTGTTCCTCACAAAATGCTGTCAACTCCAAGAATTACAAACAAATGAAGAAACTGAGGTTCAGAAAGATGATAGCAAAAGTCTCGGTCACCCAGGGAGTAGCAGGAGCTGCGAGGGGAACTCGGAGCCATGAGAAAAGGCAATACTTCCTGTCTCCCTCTACCTGAAAATATGCCAATGGGTTTATTATGTTTTTTTGCTTGCTTGTTTCTTTTTTTTTAAGCCAAGACCTTTTCTCCTGTGTTTTCCTGCAAATTATGCATTATTTCATAACAAATACTTAGAGGGTTATTTTCGGTAGACATAGGATGTATCTTAACAACAGCTGTACATCAATGATTGACATTGTTCCATATGGGAGGAGAAGCAGGATGCATTCAAGCATGAGCATGTGTAAAGATGGCCTGATATATCATAGCTATCATTTACAAAACTGGAGATCCTAAATCTAAGGCATAATGAGGCAAAAATGAAATACTACATGTCCATTCATCCATATTGCTCATAATTTACTGGAAAAATTTTAGTTTTCCAGTAAACCTTAAGGAAGCCACTTAGTATAAATGGAAAAAATATAAAGATGCCTGCTGGAAAATAGCAAAACTACCTAATATGGGCTTCCTAGAGAGCTGGAACAAGTCACAATAATGTGGGTGCAGTTACCTGACTATGTTTGTTTTTCTGAGATTCTCCTCTGTTTTTCTTTTTTTTTTTTAATTGGAGTCTAATTATTTTACAATATTATATTGGTTGGTTTTGCCATATATTGACATGAATCTGCCCCGGGTGTACATGAGTTCCCTTTCCTGAACCCCGCTCCCACCTCCCTCCTCCCTTTATCCTCCCTCTGGGTTATCCCCACACACCAGCCCCGAGCATCCTGTAACATGTATCGACCCTGAGTGGCGATTCATTTCACATATGACAACATACATGTTTCAATGCCATTCTCGAAAATCATCCCACCCTCACCCTCTCCCACAGAGTCCAAAAGACTGTTCTATACATCTGTGTCTCTTTTGCTGTCTCGTATACAGGGTTATCATTTGCATCTTTCTAAATTCCATATATATGCGTTAGTATACTGTTTTGGTGTTTTTCTTTCTGGATTACTTCACTCTGTATAATAGGCTCTAGTTTCATCCACCTCATTAGAACTGATTTAAATGCATTCTTTTTAATGGCTGAGTAATACTCCATTGTGTATATGTACCAAAGTTTTCTTATCCATTCGTCTACAGAGGGACATCTAGGTTGCTTCCACATCCTGGCTATTATAAACAGTGCAGCAATGAACATTGGAGTACATGTGTCTCTTTCAATTCTGGTTTCCTCGGTGTGTATGCCCAGGAGTGCGATTGCTGGATCATATGGCAGTTCTATTTCCAGTTTTTTGAGGAATCTCCACACTGTTCTCCATAGTGGCTGTACTAGTTTGCATTCCCACCAACAGTGTAAGAGGGTTCCCTTCTCTCCACATCCTCTCCAGCATTTATTGCATGTAGACTTTTGGATAGCAGCCATTCTGACTGGTGTGAAATGGTATCTCATTGTGGTATTGATTGCATTTCTCTGATTATGAGGGATGTTGAGCACTTTTTCATGTGTTTGTTAGCCATCTGTATGTCTTCTTTGGAGAAATGTCTGTTTAGTTCTTTGGCCCATTTTTTGATTGAGTCATTTATTTTTCTGGAATTGAGCTGCAGGAGCTGCTTGTATATTTTGGAGATTAATCCTTTATCAGTTGTTTCATTTGCTATTATTTTCTCCCATTCTGAAGGCTGTCTTTTCACCTTGTTTATAGTTTCCTTTGCTGTGCAGAAGCTTTTGATTTTAATTAGGTCCCATTTGTTTATTTTTGCTTTTATTTCCAGTATTCTGGGAGGTGGGTCTTGGAGGATCCTGCTGTGATTTATGTCGGAGAGTGTCTTGCCTACGTTCTCCTCTAGGATAGAATCTGGTCTTACATTTAGCTCTCTAATCCGTTTTGAGTTTATTTTGGTGTATGGTGTTAGGAAGTGTTCTAGTTTCATTCTTTTACAAGTGGCTGACCAGTTTTCCCAGCACCACTTGTTAAAGAGACTGTCTTTTCTCCATTTTATATTCTTGCCTCGTTTGTCAAAGATGAGGTGTCCATAGGTGCGTGGATTTATCTCTGGGCTTTCTATTTTGTTCCATTGATCTATATTTCTGTCTTTATGCCAGTACCATACTGTCTTGATGACTGTGGCTTTGTAGTAGAGCCTGAAGTCCGGCAGGTTAATTCCCCCAGTTCCATTCTTCTTCCTCAAGATTGCTTTGGCTATTCACGGTTTTTTGTATTTCCATACAAATTGTGAGATTATTTGTTCTAGCTCTGTGAAAAATATCGTTGTTAGCTTGATAGGGATTACATTGAATGTATAAATTACTTTGGGTAGTATACTCATTTTTACAATATTTATTCTTCCAATCCATGAACACGGTATATTTCTCTGTCTATTACTGTCCTCTTTGATTACTTTCACTAGTGTTTTATCAGAGAAGGCAATGGCAAGCCACTCCAATACTCTTGCCTAGAAAATCCCATGGATGGAGGAGCTTGGTAGGCTGCAGTCCGTGGGGTCGCTAAGGGTCGGACACGACTGAGCAATTTCACTTTCACATATTGGAGAAGGAAATGGCAACCCACTCCAGTGTTCTTGCCTGGAGAATCCCAGGGAAGGGGGAGACTGGTGGGCTTCCGCTTATAGGGTCACACAGAGTTGGACACAACTGAAGTGACTTAGCAGCAGCAGCAGCAGCAGTGTTTTATAGTTTTCTATGTACAAGTCTTTTGTTTCCTAAAGTAGGTAGATATATTCCTAAGTATTTAATTCTTTTCGTTGCAACAGTAAATGGAATAATTTCCTTAATTTCTCTTTCTATTTTCTCATTATTAGTGTATAGGAATGCAAGGGATTTCTGTGTGTTGATTTTATATCCTGCAACTTTACTGTATTCATTGATTAGCTCTAGTAGTTTTCTGGTAGAGTCTCTAGGATTTTCTGTGTAGAGGATCATGTCATCAGTGAACAGTGAAAGTTTTACTTCTTCTTTTCCAATTTGTATTCCTTTTATGTCTTTTTCTGCTCTGATTGCTGTAGCCAAAACTTCCAGAACTATGTTGAATAGTAGTGGTGAGAGTGGGCACCCTTGTCTTGTTCTTGACTTTAGGGGAAATGCTTTCAGTTTTTCACCATTGAGGATAATGTTTGCTGTGGGTTTGTCATATACAGCTTTTATTATTTTGAGGTATGTCCCTTCTATTGCCACTTTCTGGAGGGTTTTTATCATATATGATCCCCCCGCTTCTCAATGTGGGGAAGACATAACTTTTAGAAGATACAAAACAGTTTCAATTGTCTTCCAGTTTGATCAGTATCTTTAAAATTTGGCACAATTGAGGAATATATTTTATAACATTAACATCTAATTATATAAATACTATTCATTCCTTTATTTTAAATAAGAATTAATTCCTTTTCAAAGAAAAACTACAATCTTTCAATTGCAAAATTCACAAAAATGACTCCCATAATTCTGTTTTCAAAAACAGAGGAGCGTTGCAGTTTTTCTTTGAAAAGGAATTAATTCTTATTTAAAATAAAGGAATGAATAGTATTTATATAATTAGATGTTAATGTTATAAAATATATTCCTCAATTGTGCCAAATTTTAAAGATACTGATCAAACTGGAAGACAATTGAAACTGTTTTGTATCTTCTAAAAGTTATGTCTTCCCCACATTGAGAAGCGGGGAGATCATATATTCTTTATCATGAGCTAATAATGATTACCAATATTCACTTAGCTATTACCTAATGAGTACCTATCATATGCCAGCCACAATCCCTTACCTAAGGAGTTCACAGCCTGATCAAAGAGATAAGATATATTCATATATAACTTTCAGTTCAGTTCAGTCACTCAGTCGTGTCCTACTCTTTGCGACCCCATGAATCACAGCACGCCAGGCCTCCCTGTCCATCACCAACTCCCAGAGTTCACTCAAACTCATGTCCATTGAGTCGGTGATGCCATCCAGCCATCTCATCCTCTGTTGTCCCTTTCTCTTCCTGCCCCCAATCCCTCCCAGCATCAGAGTCTTTTCCAGTGAGTCAACTCTTCGCATGAGGTGGCCAAAGTATTGGAGTTTCAGCTTTAGCATCAGTCCTTCCAATGAACACCCAGGATTGATCTCCTTTAGAATGGACTGGTTGGATCTCCTTGCAGTCCAAGGGACTCTCAAGAGTCTTCTCCAGCACCACAGTTCAAAAGCATCAATTCTTCGGCGATCAGCTTTCTTCACAGTCCAACTCTCACATCCATACATGACCACTGGAAAAACCATAGCCTTGACTAGACGGACCTTTGTTGGCAAAGTAATGCCTCTGCTTTTTAATATGCTATCTAGGTTGGTCATAACTTTCTTTCCAAGGAATAAGCGTCTTTTAATTTCATGGCTGCAATCAGCATCCGCAGTGATTTTGGAGCCCAAAAAAATAACTTTACTGCATGGTAAAAAGTGATAGTTCCATCTGTGAATAATAGGTAAACTATTCTGGAGCTTGAGAGAAGGTAAAGCGTCACGGGATTATCATCTCATTCACTGGGGAAGGCAAGAGGAGGGATGTGGGTGAGCTTTACATGATAAATTTCAATTGAGACGGCCCTCCAAGAATGGGCAGACAGGGAAGTAGGATACGGGACATTCCACAAGAAGGTAATGAGGCAGAGAAGGTAAAGGGGCAGAGAAGGGACTTGCAGTGGGGCACTAACAGTAGCTGGTAGATGTTCAGAGTAACTAGGTGGTTAGACAGGATCAGAGCTACTAGTAAAATGAAGTAGGAGAGAAGACAAAGGCAGACCAGTCAGTGCCATTGTTCACAAATTTGGTTAGTCTTCAGTTTTAAGAAATTCTAACTGAGGGGGCCCAGGGTACAGCCTTCGAATCTATAGCTATAATAATCCACAGGTGATCTGATACAGAGCCAAGTTGGGAGCCACTACTTTCAATTTCCTCTCATTCAGTTTGTCTCTTCTTTCCATACCCATGCTCATTGTCCACCTCATGCCCTCGTTACTTCTCACCTAGATGACAGCAATACCTTCTGCCTCACTTTCTTGTTATTGCTGGAATCATGTTCCTAAATTGTCTGTGTATGCCTCACCATCCTACTTAACACCACTGATGACTCCCTGCTGCCTATTAAACAAAAGACATGGAATGTACTTGGTTAGCCAAAAGCAGACCTCTAACCCACCTTTTATCTGCTTCCAACACAAACGTGCACACACATACACAAATACCCACCCACACACCCTCCCAACATTTCCTAAAGGCCATTGAGCCTCTGTTGCAATGTCCTGTGCTCCCCTTCTCTCCCGGAAGACATACTAATATCACTTTGTTCCTGGGAATCTGTTCTAAAGGAATAATGTAAAATGGTAAGCTGTCTCTCTTTAGCCCCATCTCTGTCTTCCCACGGCCCTCTCTGGCTCCAGCTGTAAAGAACTACTGGCAGTTCTCATTGTCTTCTGTGAATGGTCTCCCTCTACTTGATGCCTTCCTGCTGACTGATTTTCCCCCTTTCTTTTCGCGTCTCTGTATTTCATCCTTAAAGACCAATCCTGATGCCCCTCCCCTGGTGAGTCTTCTCCATTCCTCTAGGTAGGTTGCTCTTCCCCTCACCAGACTTCATAGCAGCTGTACTGTGTCTCCACTATCACACTCACCACATTGCATTGCAATGATTTACTCACAAGTCCATCGCTCTATCAACCATGAGGGCCCAGAGAACTAGTAGTATTTCTTTCCAGCTAGGTGCTTTATCAGAGGCCTTCCTACATTTGTGAATAAATCAGTAAATGGTTCAATTCAGATGCAGTAAAGTCTTAAACCAGAGGAGTTTTGAGGGCCGTCACACAGGTAAATGTATAGGCTTGTTACCTGTTAAACAGGAATGATGAAGCTGTGAAAGGTGTCAAAGACAAGGTCAAGCCTAGGTAATGGTGAGGATGATCATGCAAAAGAAATTAGAAAACATAGGATGAGCAGTAAAGTAAAAGAAAAATGTTAATGAATTCAGGCCCGGGCTTGAAGAAAACAAGGAGGAGAGTCAGTGTTCCATGCATAGATGCACTAGACATGCAAGTGAGCGGCTGCGTGTCTCTCTGTCCACGTGAGCTGAGGAATGTCTCTCCACGCTCTGCCTGGGCTCCTCCATCTTTTGACTCTCACATTTGGGATGTAGTGTGGGTTGCAATTAGTCATTTTATGACTACATGAGAATCGATAGATGTGTAACCAGTCTATTGAAAGGGTTGAACATAATGAGTACAAACAGGAAGCAGCTGTATTTTTCCTCCCACCACTGCCTTTCAACACGTCAGACTCCCCGCTCCCATACCTGAATGACTTTTCAGGCAGCTCAGGTAACTTCCCAGTCATTTTCAGTATATATTAAAAAAAAAAATCAGTCCAATTTCAGTAATTATGACTCACTTCCAAATAATAAAAGGTTCTGTTAAATGTGAAACTTTAATCTCACATCTCATTCAAAACTTCTCTTCTCTTCCCAGCATGATCAGACCCAACCCTGAGTTCAGGATCCTATAACAGAAAAGCTGGACATGATCTGTTCTTCTCCTTTCTCTCCTACCATCTACTGTGGCTTTTCTAGAATTCGAGCAGGGAGAGCTATGCCCAAAAAAGGGGACAAAATATTGGTATTTAGGCAATGATGCTTATAGTTCTATCCTGGCTGTCCCTAATGCTGTATATGCTATCTATATATTCACATGTCAGTTTTTTTGCTGGGGTCATTTGTGGGTACTTCAGACTCCCAGGCCGATATGGCCACTCTCTACTTAATTTCTTATGATACACACACACACACACACACATGTCCCATCTAAGCACCTGGATCCTGATTACATGGAGAACCTGCTCTATGAAAAATACTTATTAGTGTGACACTGACTGATGGGAGCAGAGGCCTGCCTTAATGCTGCCACTTCTCCCTTCACAGGTGCTCTGTAAGCCGCACAAAATCTTGATGAACCCTCACTCAATAATAAATAGTCTTTTTTGTCTCTGGGAGATCAGTATTGTTATAACACGAGAAGAGAGAGAGAAGAGAAACAGTCAGTCCTCAGTTTTTAAATTTTAAAGATTTGTGAAACTGATAGCAGAAATCAAATTGTGAATGCTAAAGCTCTTCCTCACAAGAACCAGACTTTTTTTTTTTGCAAGAAAGAGATTTTTTTTTTTTAATTCAAAAGCATGGTTTGGGGAATTGGGTAAGAAATAAAAACGCAAAGCACTGAAAGAACTTGGGACATAAAGTTTATGCCATAAACACTAATTAGAAAGACCAAAAGTGAGTCAGGTTACTGCACTCCAGAGGAGATAAAGATTCAGGGGGCTGGAAGAGGAAAGACAATAATGAAAGAGGATGTGACTAAGCAAGAGGTCCCTGAGGCTCAAGGCAGAGACCTGAGCCTAGAGGAAAAACAAAATGCACCCTGAAATTGCCAAGCCTTTGCCAGAGCAAAAGGTACATGTTATCAGCACCATGAGGTGAAACTGTTCAGTCGCGTCCAATTCTTTGCAACCCCATCAACTGTAGCCTGCCAGGCTCCTCAGTCCATGGAATTTTCCATGCAAGAATACTGGAGTGGGTTGCCATTTCCTTCGAGGCATAGAAAACAGTCTCTTGTCCCATGTCCATTCTAAGAGTATCCAGTGGACCACTATACATCACTGATGCTAAGAAATTCTATTGGCTGCTCTTTTATTACATCCAGGAATTGACTATTCACTGCAGTCTGCTTATCACCTGACTATCATGCCTATCTGTTCAGCCCTATCTGAATCATCCTTTATGGACAATCCACCTCCTCCCACTGATGCTCTGGAAGCTCAGGTCACTTGAGAGTCTCCAACAGAGTGCACTGGAGTCTTAGTGTGGTGATATGACAGTAGCAGGAGAGGCTACCTGCCCCCAGCTTCTGAACATGGGTTGTACTGTTACTCTCACCCAATGCCCTTAGTAGCCTCCATGCCAAAACACCATCGATATCATTGCTTCTCTTAGGATAAGGTCTAAACATATCAAGGTGTACCTAGGGGAAAAACACAACAACATCAATAATCAAACCTGACAACCTAAAAAAAAGCAGAATACTGCAAGATAAGTTTCCATCTTACCACAGGTTGTCATACTAGCTATTGGGACAACTTTCACAATTAAACTATGTGGGGAAATGGGCTTTCCTGGATAGTGGGCCTTCAAAGTACTTTCTCCCAAGGTCTCAAATATGAAGAGTAGTATAACAAGGCTACTTTATTATTTTCTAAAAACTCTAAGTATGTCAGATAAGTTTCTTATCAAAACCTTGATAAGAGAAGAAGGAGGATATGCAGAGGTGGTATAACTATGAGGAATTCTAAAGTCAAATCAACACAGGTATTTAAAGAGGCTCTATATTGAATTCAGTAATAATCAGTTTTCAAAATTAAATACCTAAAATTTATCAGGTCATAAAACGTGTTCATAGTACATTCCACATTTCTCTAGATATTCACAAGCAAATATCTCATTTCACTTAGAAATTTTTTCGGGATCTTTTGAAATCTATTTGTATTGACCATTTCAGAATTTGTCAGTATTGACCTCAACAATTATAAGTCACAACTCCTTCCATTGCTTTCCATATCAATAAGCTAAAGCATAATGAAAAAACCTTCAATATTCAACAAATCTCTTACAGCTCTTAGATGAGTGACTACAGTTCATATATTCTATTCACACCTACAGTTGCAAAGTATCTTTGTAGGCTACAGGGTGAGATATTGCTCAATAAAAATTTGTTTTCTTCTTCTTTCTTTTAACATTTTAACAAACATTTACTAAGAACTTACTTTGGTGTGCTAGGAACTGAAGACACAAAGATAAACGAGAAACAAGCCTTGCCTTTAGGGAGTTCATAATCTCTTTTATTTCATGTATTTATATAGTGTTCTCTTCTTTTTTTCTGTTTAATTTAGCTAGACAAATGCGGTGTGCCTGTTAAACTTTGCATTCATACTTGCGTTGCTGTGTTTGAGGTGAAATCTGATTCCTGCTCGCTCTCTTGGTGGCTGTCCACATGAATGTCAGAGGTCTATTTCTTTTTCTGGTCCTCTCCCTCCTTTCACCTCAAATTTCTTTATATTTCTTCTTCTTTACTTAGTGAGTAAAGTGAAAGTATATTTTATTTTATTTTTGTTAAATTTGTTAGATTTTTGTGTTTCCTAATCTCAAATCTTCAAGAAAATTAGAGATTCCAAGGGAACATTTCATGCAAAGATGGGCTCGATAAAGAACAGGAATGGTATGGACCTAACAGAAGCAGAAGATATTAAGAAGAGGTGGCAATAATACACAGAAGAACTGTACAATAAAGATCTTCATGACTAAGATAATCACGATAACATGATCACTGACCTAGAGCCAGACATCTTGGAATGTGAAGTCAAGTGGGCCTTAGAAAGCATCACTATGAACAAAGCTAGTGGAGGTGATGGAATTCCAGTTGAGCTATTTCAAATCTTGAAAGATGATGCTGTGAAAGTGCTGCACTCAATATGCCAGCAGATTTGGAAAACTCAGCAGTGGCCACAGGACTGGAAAAGGTCAATCTTCATTCCAATCCCAAAGAAAGGCAATGCCAAAGAATGCTCAAACTACCACACAATTGCACTCATCTCACACGCTATAGTAAAGTCATGCTCAAAATTCTCCAAGCCAGGCTTCAGCAATATGTGAACCGTGAACTCCCAGATGTTCAAGCAGGTTTTAGAAAAGGCAGAGGCACCAGAGATCAAATTGCCAACATCCGCTGGATCATGGAGAAAGCAAGAGAGTTCAAAAAAAACATCTATTTCTGCTTCATTGACTATGCCAAAGCCTTTGACTGTGTGGATCACAATAAACTGTGGAACATTCTGAAAGAGATGGGAATACCAGACCACCTGACCTGCCTCTTGAGAAACCTGTATGCAGGTCAGGAAGCAACAGTCAGAACTGTACATGGAACAACAGACTGGTTCCAAATAGGAAAAGGACTATATCAAGGCTGTATATTGTCACCCTGCTTATTTAACTTATATGCCGAGTACATCATGAGGAACGCTGGGCTGGAAGAA
This sequence comes from Moschus berezovskii, assembly GCF_049115385.1. Lineage (NCBI taxonomy): Eukaryota > Metazoa > Chordata > Mammalia > Artiodactyla > Moschidae > Moschus > Moschus berezovskii. The sequence continues at coordinate 61,966,589 of NC_142463.1, forward strand.
GCACAAGCTGGAATCAAGATTGCTGGGAGAAATATCGATAACCTCAGATATGCAGATGACACCACCCTTATGGCAGAAAGTGAAGAGGAACTAAAAAGCCTCTTGATGAAAGTGAAAGAAGAGAGGGAAAAGGTTGGCTTGAAGCTCAACATTCAGAAAACAAAGATCATGGCATCTGGTCCCATCACTTCATGGGAAATAGATGGGAAAACAGTGGAAACAGTGTCAGACTTTATTTTTGGGGGCTCCAAAATCACTGCAGATGCTGATGGCAGCCATGAAATTAAAAGACGCTTACTCCTTGGAAGGAAAGTTATGACCAACCTAGATAGTATATTAAAAAGCAGAGACATTACTTTGCCAACCAAGGTTCGTCTAGTCAAGGCAATGGTTTTTCCCGTGGTCATGTATGGATGTGAGAGTTGGACTGTGGAGAAAGCTGATTGCCGAAGAATTGATGCTTTTGAACTGTGGTGTTGGAGAAGACTCTTGAGAGTCCCTTGGACTGCAAGGAGCTCCAACCAGTCCATTCTAAAGGAGATCAATCCGGGGTGTTCAATGGAAGGACTGATGCTAAAGCTGAAACTCCAATACTTTGGCCACCTCATGCGACGAGCTGACTCACTGGAAAAGACTCTGATGCTGGGAGGGATTGGGGGCAGAAGGAGAAGGGGTGACAGAGAATGAGGTGGCTGGATGGCATCACCGATTCGATGGACACGAGTTTGAGTGAACTCCAGGAGTTGGTGATGGACAGGGAGGCCTGGCGTGCTGCAGTTCATGGGGTCGCAAAGAGTCAGACACAACTGAGCAACTGAACTGAACTGAATCTCAAATCTTAAATTTTACACTTAAAATGTCTCTTTACTTCTTAGGTAGCCCTTAGGTAGTCCCTTACCAGGGACTTTCCTGGTAGCTCAGCTGGTGAAGAATCCATCTGCAATGCAGGGGACCCCGGGTCTATCCCTTGGTCAGAAAGATCCCCTGGAGATAGGATATGCTACTCACACCAGTATTCTTGGGCTTCCCTGGTGGCTCAGGTGGTAAAGAATCTGCCTGTAATGTGGGAGACCTCGGTTCAATCCCTGGGTTGGGAAGATCCCCTGAAAAAGGGAAAGGCTACCCACTCCAGTATTCTGGCCTGGAGAATTCCATGAACAGAGGAGCCTGGCAGGCTACAGTCCATGAGGTTGCAAAGAGTCAGACACAACTGAGCAACTAAGCACAGCACAGCACAGCCCTTAGATAAATTTCTCCCTATACAAGTCAGTAGAACTGAATAGAAAAGCAGGTTTTCTACCTTCTGATTTAACAACTTTGAAGTTGTTTTTATATTTAGATGCTTGGATTATATCCCAAAATAATTCTTATGAAATATAATGATAATAATAAAAACTCATAAATAAGATGATTACATTCATTTCTCATTTCTACCCATTGTCTGATAACAAAGGTATCACTCTGTGATTTTCATTAGACTTGACCTCATTTCTTTTATGTTCTTAGTATGTGGGCCAGAATAAAGGTATTTAATTTGAGAGCAGTAAGAAATGTCCATAAAAGAAATCAGGAAATGTATAGATTTTGAGCAAGAAGAAAAATACTGCCATACCTAGAAAATAAGAATAAACCTGACTCAATCACCATTTCACTGTATTTCATGCCTTCACATAATTAACTGCCATATACAAAGTGAGATCAACTTTACATGTACGTTAATTATGCCCTATCTTGTGAAACTCCAAATTTCAAAAAATTGGATTATACACCTTATTCATTCTTATTTGGGGACTGTTTATTATGAAGCCTTACCCTAGTCTTAGGTCCAGAGTACCAACTGAATATATTATCAGCTGGTTTCTCTTGAAAACTTCGCCTTCTCCGATCCACTTTATGCACTCCTGGCCACAACTGTAAAACCGCTGCAGCTCCCTGTCTCTCTAACGCTGCACAACAAGCATGTCTGACTTCTCTCTGTGGGGACCTTCGATCCTTTGTTCTGACAGCTGCCTTCTCTCTATGTTGTGTGATGGGAGAAGTTTGAAAGCTCTTTGGTCACATGTCTGCATTTGGATTTTAAACTGAAAATGGATTGTACCACTTCACCGCGGCCTACTGCATCCGTGTAGCTCCAATTCTCTCGGCTCTCCTTGCCCAACAGTCCTTACTGGCTTCATGCTCAATTCACATAATGGGACTAAAAGGATTCAAATCAGTTGAAATATTTGGAATATATACTCTATGTCACACAGCCAGATAGGTATTTAGAGATACAAAATGAAAAGACAAGAACTTTATTTTAATTAATTGTCACACAATTTACTAGGAGTGTAAAGGTTTTGACTTCAGAAATGCATATATGCCTTAACATAAAGGACAAAGGCAGTTAGTAATGAGGATGTTAGGGGCAGGTGGAGATTTTGACAGATTTCAAGTAAAGGGAATAGCATTTTACAAAAGGCAAAGCAAGGAGGTAACCAGCAGAGCCTCTTCCAAGAATTGCATGAAACAAATGCTACAGATAAACAAAGAGGCTCAGAGAAGCTTAAGATAAAAAGAGGCTTAAAAACTCTTGTAAAAGGCTTAAGATGACAGAACAAGTATTAGATTTAGAATTAATACTCAGGTCTATCAGACTCCAGAGCCCATGCTTTCCACATTATTGCCCCAAACAGAATGAAATTCACTATCCATATTACACACATGTAGCAACAGGATATGCCTTCTTAATTCTTAATTCCTTGAAGGTATTGTACTTCCCATAATACAGTCAATCTAATTTAAACTAGCTTCCTTTCCAACCACTCTATTGAAATAGTTCTTGTGAAGGTCAGAGACAGCCCCATGTTGACCAATGCACCTCTCTGCTCATCTCACTCCCCATTGTCTATGCAACTTTCGTCTCCTTAAAACAATTTCTCCTCTTGGCACCTATGACTCTTCCTACTCCTGGTTTTCCTTAGACCTCAGTGGCTGCTCTTTTTCAGTCTCCCTTGCTATCTTCTTATCTCCTGCACTACCTCTAATGCAGGAGTATTCAGGTTATGAGTCTTTTTACTCTCTATCTGCCTTCATTTCCAAAGTGAATTTATTCCAACACCATGGTTTTAAATATCTCCAACTTTGACCACAAAAATGATAGAGAAGTGGCTCACAGAGTAGACTCTGAGCCAGACTTCCTGGATTGTAATCCTAGATCCACTGACTAAACTAAGCTGGATTATCTTGGGTTGGTTGTTTAACCTTTGTGTGCCTCAGTTCTCTCACTTGAAAATAGATAGGAAAAGAGTCAGTCAGTCAGTCAGTTCAGTTGCTCAGTTGTGTCCAACTCTCTGCGACCCCATACATCACAGCACGCCAGGCCTCCCTGTCCATCACCAACTCCCGGAGTTCACTCAAACTCATGTCCATAGAGTCAGCGATGCCATCCAGCCATCTCATTCTCTGTCGTCCCCTCCTCCTCCCGCCTCCAACCTTTCCCAGTAGCTATTTTTATATACAACAATCTTCCTAATAATTCCACTCGAATATCAAATCTCACATGTTAAAAATAAATTCAATATTCCCCAGTCCCCCACAAACCTTTCCTCTTCATGTCAGTAAATGTCAATAAACCATACACTCAGGTGTCCAAGTCAAAACAATCTAAAACCATCCTTGATTCTTTCCCTTTACTGACTCCCAACACCAGCAAATCTAACTGCTCTACATCCCAAATATTTTATATTTCTCTGTTTTCTTCATCTCCATCTTCTCTTTCATCCTAAAGAAAGCTACTAACATTAGCAGCTTCCCAAATGTCCTTCCTATGTTCAGTCTTTCCATCATACAATGTCATCTACAAAGCAGTAAGAATGATCTTTCTTCGAAGGTATACTAGCAACTCACTTTTCTGCTTAAAAGCATCCAGTGGCTTTTCATGGAACTTAATAAATATCCAGCCTCCATACCAAGGCCTATATAGCCCATTTGACTAGTTCCTCCTAGTGCAGATGGAGATTCTCATCTGCACTGCCCTCCCTGACTTGTTACGGGTCAATCCCTGCCTCTTGTCACAGCCTTCCTCTGTTCCTTAAACATGCCTTGTACTTTTCAAGGACTTTGGTGGGCTGTCCTTCCACTGGCAGAGATATTTTACCTTGAAACATAGTGTGTGTTCTATTAATAGTTTTTTGATTGATTGACTGACTGATGGTCTGCAAGTCAAAATTTTATTCTTTTAATTTGTATTTTAAATTCTTTAGGGGAATTTTCTATATGAAGAACTCTGAAGTAAAATATTTTTAAATGTGCAGAATAATTCCTAAGCTACAACTTTAAAATAGGGATTTTGCAGTTATAAGTATGTGTGTATGTACATATATACACGATCTAGGGATATTTTTATGTGTATGTTTTAAAAAGTAAGTGACTCACTGAATACATGAAATTTGTTACATTCTGAGGTAACTATGTGTACTATAGAATTAGTCCCAGAATGTTAAATATCATTACTGTTTTTTCAAAATTAAGTACGAAAGGACAAGAGCAGTACCAGACCTCAAGGGCACAGTGACACAGGGCAATGCCTCCTTGTGGCATTAACATTCCTAACACATGCCTGTCAACAGTCCCAACAGCAAGCTACAGAAAGCATGCAAATATTTACACAGAATTCATAAAATCCACAAGCTTCTTCCTACAAAGACTTCTAAAAGTAAGTCTTATATAAATAAATGCTTTGGGTGTATTTTTTTTCTGAATTTTCCTAAATTTAAAATCACATGAAAATAACTTTCCTAAAAGCATAGAACTGATGCATTTATTTGTAGCCATGAAATTTTTTTTTTCTGCTTCTGCCCTCACCCTGGTAAATGCCCCCCAGAGGTTGACAAGTATCTAAAGATCCATAAAACATGAATTTAATAAGTATAATAAATCATTTGTCACTGACATTTTTAAGATTTGGCCTTATCGAATTTTAACTGATAGGTTTTGCAGGTCCTCCTGCTGTTTATATGGAAGCTATATAAGTTTAATATTTAGTTACTGCAACCTAAAGACATTGTCTTACTCAAGTATGAAAACCTTAAGAGGAAATAGTGTCCCTAAAATATTTAAGGCAAGACTTTTAGCCACAAAATCCAGCAAAATTTCCAATTAAAGTTAATCACAATTAATTCTTTGAAAGTTCCACTTTTTGGTCAAGTGTCAGATGTCTGTATTCAGAGTTGCCGTGCCATTTAATAGTACTAAAATCTCCCTGAGGAAAATTTGCAGATATACCAGTTCTCTTAAAGTCAGATATTACACACCTTAATTATTTTCAAACAATATAAACATTAAAAATCCACCATTCACATATGTAAAACTCTTACAGTTTTACTTAGTGTCATTAAATCAGATGGAGCAAATACATCCTGTTGAAAATTATTTCTGACAGGGCAAACATTGTCAATATTCAGAAACTCAAACATGGATGATAAATGAAATCATAATGAAGAAACATATTGTGCACAGAAAATATTTGAACGCTAAATATGATCTCTATAAAACTCATCAGCTGCCATAACCCTAACTAATCACCGGACCTCATCCATCATGTTTAGAGGCAGGTAAAGTAATAGATTCCTAAGTAAAGCACGGACATGATTCTACCACTTACGATGTAAAATGGCCACTTAATGTATTTTTGTAAAATGTGCTTATGTTGCTCTCTCTTGGTGAAAAAGTGGTACTGTTCAAATTGATTGCCACTGATTTTTAAAAACTTTTTCAAAAGGTTTTCTTGTTAAGAAAAACAGTTTTGAAACAGCATTTTCAGTACCATTTGCACAAATTGAAGTGCTAATTGCTAACCTTAGAACAGCTAGGACTACTTTAAATAATTCTGAGTTTCTAAATTGACATGAATTAAAAGCCAGTTGGAGCACACAAACATTTTCATTTATGGACTCCCAGGAAATTTCACTTTGTAATAAACAGAGTACCAAAGAAAATGAATAGGAGGGTACTAACTACTTAAGAAATTGTACTTTGAAAATCTGATTTACTAAAAGGTGAAAGTATTTGCTAGCTCCTACGTGCTCTATCCATTTACATATATGCAGAAACAAATTATGACCCATTTGAAAAGAAAACTTACTGTGGAAGCACAAGTAGTAGCAAAAAGTCCAATTGATTGGTATAAAAAACAAACAAACAAAAAAATGTGATTGCCAGTTATAAAATCAGAGCCAGTGGTCTGCTGGAGCCAACTATTGTTGCTGTTGTTTAGTTGCTAAGTTGTGTCTGACACTTTTGTGACCCCATGGATATTAGCCTGCCTGCCTCTTCTGTCCATGGGATTTCCCCAGCAAGAATACTGGAGTGAGTTGCCATTTCCTTCTCCATGGTATCTTCCCACCCAAGGATCAAACCCATATCTCCTGCATTGCAGGTGTATTCTTTAACACAGAGCCACCAAGGAAGCCCCAGAGCCAACTATTACCAACTTGCAAAAGTTAACTGTGAATATAATGTCGCAATTTCATGTTCACTGACATAACTTTGATATTAGAAATCTGTCATGTGGAAGTATTTCCACTACAGAAACTGGCAAACACTATAAATGAAGGTTCCGTTTTTATATGTGTGTATTTACCAGCATATCACTAGAGTGCTGAAGAGCATGCCCAAACCATCTTTTCCATTGGTCAATGACAGCTGATAAATAATTAACAAATTGACACAAAACAAAAATGTTCCTAATTGCAATGAGTATAAATACCGAAGAATCGATGCTTTTGAACTGTGGTGTTGGAGAAGACTCTTGAGAGTCCCTTATACTGCAAGGATATCCAACCAGTCCATTCTAAAGGAGATCAACCCTGGATGTTCATTGGAGGGACTGATGCTAAAGCTGAAACTGCAATACTTTGGCCACCTCATGCGACGAGTTGACTCACTGGAAAAGACTGTGATGCTGGGAAAGGTTGGGGGCGGGAGGAGAAGGGGACGACGGAGAATGAGATGGCTGGATGGCATCACCGACTCTGTGGACATGAATTTGAGTGTACTCCGGGGGTTGTTGATGGACAGGGAGGCCTGGCGTGCTGTGATTCATGGGGTCGCGGAGAGTCAGACACGACTGAGCGACTGAACTGAACTGAACTGAACTGATAAATACTGAATAAGGAACCTGTCAGGGTAAGTCTACCTACTAGACACTGTAAAAGTGAAAATAATGCTAAATTAAATTATAGAATCTTGGAATAACCAACCATCTTTTCTTCTCTCTTTAATTCACTTATAACTTAAGCAACATATAGCATTTTATTATCAGAATAGAAACTTCACAATTACCATTTCCACATTTCCACTGTTCCAAATCAAGAGTCTTTTCAGAGAAGCACTCTAGTCATACTTTAACCTGCACTAGTCAAATAGAGCTCAGTAACTTTTGGGAAATTTAACTTACCAAAATACCACACTCAACCAAAGTGAAAAAACATTTTATGTGCCTTTGTATTTTAAATATGAAACGGAATAAAGTAGATGTTCAACCATGTAAATGAAGACATCAAAGATACAGGCCAAAGTTTGTTTGACAAAGACTTGATAATGGTGTTCCATTAGCCCAGCCCCTCATCTGCTGATTGAGTTCCTCATCTTTGGAAGACAACACTCAGGACTTTTGAGAGCTGTCCTTTCCCTTAGAAGACATACCCGTAAGTTTAGAGAAATAACCTGAAGAACTGTTATGGTGTTTAAAACCTTAGAGCAGGACCTTCAGTCTATAAAGTTGCTGTTGTTTTATTGTTTAATTTCTAAGTTGCTCTGGACTCTCTGACCCCAAGGACAGTAGCCTGCCAGACTCTTCTGTCCATGGGATTTCCCAGGTAAAAATACTGGAGTGGGTTGCAATTTCCATCTCCAGGGGATCTTCCCAACCCAGGGATCGAACCTGAAAACCCTGCAATGGCAGGCAGATTCTTTACCACTGAGCCACCAGAGAAGTCAATCTATGAGATAAGAAAACTTAACTTCTGAAATATCAGTCTTCTGCAGCTCACAGATGTCAAAGGCAACGCAAGGAACTCACAGTGCATGGTCTATAGCCTGTGCCTGCATTAGGTACCGCTCACTGTGTAGGGAGGATTATCAATTGGAAGTTTGATTAATTATTATAATTCCAGTTCTGCCTTTGCCCCCAGCATCTGTTTGAAGATATTATACCTCACAGTGACTATTTTATTGGAACGAATATAATATTAATTAATTAATGATTACATATAAATAATGAAGAGACTAATTGAGCAATAGTTCAGTTAAGTAGCTCTAACAATGTCACTAAGAATGACAGCAGAGCTATGGAATTGATAAATAGTACCAGAAACTGAGGGCAGAAACACTTTTAAATTAATCTTTCCATATATTTCTTCATAATGAAAACCAATAACAAAAGCATATTTTAGATGAAAAGATTCTAGAGAAGATAGAACCATTAAAGCAGCAAGAGTTGTCTCTCTATCATTTAAACCGCAGAATAGAATATCTAGTGATGCAAGATTGCTGCTAATATTATTGACAGAACAGGAAGATCATCATATCAGTAACACAGAAAGAAAGAATTATCACACTGCAAAGAACAATCAATGGGAATGCAATTTTCACTGTTACAAGTCATTAGGTTGAAGATATATGAGAATCAGCTTTAAATACAACATATAATCAGAATTTATTTTGGAACCATACAATAAAAATAACTTTTGAAACTGCATCAAATCAATAAGGTATTTACTTAATAAAATAAAAGCCTGACCTCCAAACACCTATTTTGAAGGTAGTCTATCACAAGCAATGAAAATAAGACTTTACCTCTCTCTTTGATAACTTCAGAAATACACACATCAATCTTCATAAACACCCTATCGACACTATCGTTATCATCCCCATTTTACAGATAAGGAAAATGAGGAACACTGTGTTAAGGAACTTACTCAGTCAGGCCATTAGAAGATGGTAGAATTGGGATTTAAATACTGACAGTTTCACCCGAGTCCTGTCTCCTGGCAACTACAGTATATACCTCTCACCATTTGGACTAAAATGATACTGTAGAAAATCCAGGAATCCTTTCTGAAGAAAAAATTTCTATTTTCCTCTTCCTACTATATACTCCTATTTGTAATCTAAATATTAAATATCAATTCTGCTTTCTGTTAAGCAAAGTACTTATTGTACCTGGATTCAGTTCAGTTCAGTTCAGTCGCTCAGTCGTGTCCGACTCTCTGCAACCCCATGAATCCCAGCACACCAGGCCTCCCTGTCCATCACCAACTCCTGGAGTTCACTCAAACTCATGTCCACAGAGTCAGTGATACCATCCAGTCATCTCATTCTCTGTCGTCCCCATCTCCTCCCGCCCCCAACCTTTCCCAGCATCAGAGTCTTTTCCAGTAAGGGAATTCCATCGGGGAACCAGAGCTAAGGCCTCACATTATAGAGATCTTCCATGCTAACAAAAATAGAATGCATTTCATAGAGTTCCTTACATATCTTTCTGTTATTTATCCTTATTACATTTCATTATAATGATTTGCTTAGATGACTTTTTCCTGTACTGGAATTGCAGCTTATGAAAAGTGAGCATGCTGTCTTATTAATCCTTTGTTTCTCTGGTATCTAGCATAGCTCCTGACATACAGCTGATACTTAATAGCTGTTTGTCAAAATGGAATTACATGTCACAGCCAATGAAAGAAGGCTTGAAAGGAACTTCAACCTGTATTTTAGACGATCATTTTTTACACTAAATTTTTCACAGCAATGAAGAAAATGTAGATAATCCCTTGATTTCTCTCCTTCATTCCTCATATAAAATAGGTCCAAAAGTCTGAAAGATTTCCCTCAGAAATTCTCTTGACTATGGATCCACACACCTGAGCTGAGGTCCTGGTCCTAACTCCAGTCACAGTCATAATTACTTTCCACCAGGCCAACTCTACAAATTGCAGACCCCATCTTCTTACTACTTGATTTTTTTTAATTCCCATTGTCTCCACTGTGTAAAGGATAAAATCCAAACTTTTAAGTGCAGCATCTAAGGATTTCGCAATTTGGCCTCAACTTACCTCTCTTTGACTTCCCTGCTGGCTCAGATGGTAAAGCGTCTGCCTACAATGTGGAGACCCGGGTTCAATCCCTGGGTGGGGAAGATCCTCTGGAGAAGGAAATGGCACCCCACTCCAGTACTCTCGCCTGGAAAATCCCATGGGAGGAGCCCGGTAGGCTATAGTCCATGGGGTCACTAAGAGTCAGACACAACTGAGAAACTTTACTTACTTCACTTCACTTACCTCTCTTTGGGCTTTCCTGATGACTCAGGCAATAAAGAATCTGCCTTCTGTGCAGGAGACCTAGGTTTGATCCCTGATCTTTGAGAAGATCCCCTGGTGAAGGGAATGGCATCCCACTCAGTTATTCTTGCCTGGAGAATCCCTTGGACAGAGGAGCCTGGCAGGCTATATAGTAATGGGGTCGCAAAGGGTCAGACATGACTGAGCAACTAACACACACACACACACACACACACACACACGCCTCTCTTCATTCACTCAATACCCCAACCCACATTGAGCTACACTGAATTTCTCAGCTCTGTGAGTCTTGCCCTCTCACCTCTGATGTTCCCTGTGTCTGGAACCCTCTTTTCGGCTGTTGAAATCCTGCTCATATGTCAAGATCTAACTCCACTGCTCACTGCTCTCTGTGACACTGTTCCTATTTCTCCCACACATAGTTTCTGCTATTCTCGCACACACGAAACCCTCGCACCTTCCTTGTACCACCTGTCTGCTTTAGTGCTACCTAGCAGAGACCTCGGAGAAGGCAATGGCAAGCCACTCCAGTACTATTGCCTAGAAAATCCCATGGATGGAGGAGCCTGGTAGGCTGCAGTCCGTGGGGTCGCTAAGGGTCGGACACGACTGAGCGACTTCACTTTCACTTTTCACTTTCCACTTTCACACATTGGAGAAGGAAATGGCAACCCACTCCAGTGTTCTTGCCTGGAGAATCCCAGGGAAGGGGGAGCCTGGTGGGCTTCCGTCTATGGGGTCACACAGAGTCGGACACGACTGAAGTGACTTAGCAGCAGCAGCAGCAGCAGCAGAGACCTGTGCCTCTCCCTACCCGGAATGTGAGCTCTGTATACCCCAGAGCTCCATTCAGCGGCACTTGGCCAGTAGTAGGCCTAGCACTGTTCGTGGTGCTGACAGCATTCATCACGCTCTGTTGAGCAAAACCAAGAGCAGCCCATGGTGGTGGTGGTTTAGTCATTAAGTCATGTCCGACTCTTGGGACCCCGTGGACTGTGGGATTCTTCAGGCAAGAATACTGGAGTGGGTTGCCATTTCCTTCTCCAAGAGCAGCCCATAGAAAGCCTTTATTTATTATGATTTTTCTCTACACCTGTTTCAGTGAAGGCATGTGCATGGTAATTCTGTGATGTTTATACTTAGCACTTCCAAAAAACAAATATCTAAGTCTGTTCCTTATAGAAAACTCAATTTTCCCATCTATTCAATGTTTCCAGAGATCTCAATGATTAGAGGATCTTTAGGGGAACTGAACAGCCACAATGTTTCCTTGTTCAAAACTGACCTGCTATACAAGAAGAGGAATGAACTAGACTGCAAAGCTGGAAATAGGTGATGGGAGGAACTTGAACATGGCCTAGAGAGCCATGATCAGTTGGGGAGCTTGCAATCCTAAAATATCTCCACAGAATTGTGCTTCTCTGGGATTGTGGAGAAAGGCATCACATGGAAATAAAATAACAACAAAGAACATTTATTGGGGGGCATGCACCAGGCTCAGAACCTTGCATGCTGCTGCTGCTAAGTCACTTCGTGTCCGACTCTGTGTGACCCCATAGACGGAAGCCCACCAGGCTAGACCAGGCCAATTAGTTCCCTCCCAGCACTAAAAGGGAAAGCCCTATGCTACTATGAAGAAACTGAGACTCACAGGCAATGAAACCCAGGTCATCTGGTATCTGAGGCCACTCTTTCAACCAGCATCTTACTTTACTAAGGATAACAGTATCTAGGGATTTTGGTTTTGCTTGGCCTAAAATCCCTGTGTAAATAATTTTAACTTACTTGTGATCTTGAGAGTGGATTTTGTGGGTACATAATAGGTGGTTTTATAGAATGGATGAAGATGATCACCACTTGGTAACAAGTTTCCTTCATCCCATTCCTACAGATACTGACATCTTGTTGACACCCCGATAGACTCAGATCACAAGAAGAGTCTTCTGATCATCGGTGAGATTATTTTTTATACAATGAGGAAATGACAATACTACATAGTTCAGTGCTTCCTATATTCCTCACAAAAAACCTCTCACATAGATAAAATCAGTATTTATTTTTAAGAAACGAAGACCCTGTCCCACACAGCAGAACCAGGATTGGCACTCACACCATCTGTTTCTTGTTGCAATGGATGTTCTCTTACACAAGAAAAGTAAACAAGACAATAGATGAGAGAGAAGAAGCTAAGGGAGATGATAAAGCAGACTCCAACCTATATAAGGGGCTTCATTTTATTCTCCCAAACCTTGGGATTACTTGGAAAGGTGTTATGGTGCCATGGAGTTCTTTAAGAAATCTATACTCCCCTATTTAATAATGAAGTACCTAGGTCAGATGTGCAAACTGGTGTGAAAAATTCTAGTATGTATAAAAGATCAATATTAGAAATTTCAGCTCTAGAAGTGGACTTCTCATGGTTTATCAGGATGCACATTCTCTGGAGATTCTCAGTACCCACAGAACTGAGAGAAGTGAAACCATTTACTTGCTGCTCAGAGAAAAGGGATATTACGTGGACCAAAATGCTGGGGGAAAATATCAATCCAAAATATAGATAATAATGCAGAAGTGGAATCTGTCTTTGCTCTTTCTATACATTTAAGAACTTGATGTTTTAGTTCAAACAACCAAAATAGACAATGATTACTTAGTATTTTTAGAGTGAGAATAATCACATGGGAATAAGTGGAACTAGGGAGATGAAATATAAAAAATTAAAAGTGGTCAGGAAAAAAATTAAAAAAACAAATATAAGTAAACTTTGAGAAACCTGAGGCTAAAATATAAAACCAAGCTAATTCTAAGGAATTTACTTATTCTTTATTTGTAGTAAATATTTCACAACAACAAGACTATTGTTTCAAAGAGTCAAAAACATAACGGAATTAGCTAGATTTGCTTTAAAACAAAATCCCTTCATTTTCTTCCACAAATCTGAGTTTTCCTTTGTACATCACATTATGATGTAGAACATTTGCTGAACAAATACCAATTTGAGTTAAAGTATTAGGTTTTGATGATATACCTATTTTTAGCCTAAGTGATTTTCTGAATTTACATTTTCATCATTTAATGAAAATGAAGTATTATGTGAAATCGTATTTTCTTAGATTGTATTCAGGTTTATATAGTCTATATATTTTCACCATCATTGTCACATATTTTCCCTCAAATAAGATATATTATAAATATAACATATATTAATGTTTTTACTGAAAACAGCATATTGCAGTTTAAAAAAATAAATTTTGTGTTTCTTGACCTTTTAAAGTTATGTTATTCTAACACTAAAAACAGCAGCATCAGTAATAGAACAGAGCTTGGCTAAATTTACATAGTTTTGTTATTATCCTTGAAAGCTTCTCTCACAACAGTGCCAATTTAGGTGGTTTGTGCTCATTTGCACCTGTTCTTAGTACAAAATTTGGAATTTGCTTACTTCTACTGTGTATTTCTATTACTACATGAAATAACATAGGCTGCCTTGCTGTAAAGCTATAAGAATGGTGTCATTTCTGTGCAACAGTCTAGACACTACTTTCCAAGCCAAAGTTTCAGTATTTTTGATAACTACATAAAATAGTTCAGTTTAGGTCATTATAGTACCGTTCAGTGTATAACTCCCTAAACATACTGAATAGCAGTATTCTTTCTATATTTGTAAAGAGGGAGGCTAATTTGGCAATATTTCCTAAAGGACAAATAACTGAAAGACAAAACTTCTGAAGGCTTTCAAAGTGTCTAACATACTGCTTAAGGAAAACTTAAACACTAGGAAAAAATGGCTCAATAAATTTTGTTTCTCACAAATAATGTAATACATTTTTAATAAATTCTAGCTTTGTAGGAAATTTATTAGTCACAAATTGACCTGTTTTTGTTTATATAAGAAGATTCTTTTAGAAGGCCAGCAAGGACTTCTAGATATTAATATATCATCTGTTATATAAAGCTCTTATCATCTGCAGATGGGTACTGTTAGAATCTCAGTGAAGATGAACTTTCATGTTAGCTCCAGCAGAATACTGAAGTGGGTAACCTATCCCTTCTCCAGTGGATCTGCCCATCCCAGGAATTGAACCGGGGTCTCCTGCATTGCAGGTGGATTCTTTACCAACTGAGCTATCAGGGAAGCCCCTAAATCATTAATAGTTTCTCATAAAGACTTTAATCACATTCTGCCCACATCTTAAGCATTTTATATTACTTTTCATATCATGATTACATTTCAAATATCTAATATAGCTCACATTTACCATTAACACTATATATGTATGGCCATCTTTCTTGGGTCAAGACATTGCAGCTGAAATACTTGTTAAAATATTCCTCTGGAAATGGCCAAATTCTCAAGTGACAAGGGCAAGTAAATTCTTGCACTAGATTTGTCAGTTTTCATAATTATACCACAGTGTATATTTAGTAAATAAATAAATAGCCTGATTCCTTTATTAGTGAATGACTTCATTTAGGTAGTTGTTTTTCAAATGTTAGTCAATAGAAGAATTGTCCTGGGACAATTGTGCCTTTCGATAGAAGATTCCATAGTGAAATTAGTTTAAAAACTACTGTATGTTCCAGTCCCTTGCTGGGGAATCTTAAAGCATCTTAGAACACTAAAGGCTCTTGAGAGATTCTGGAAGTAAAAAGAAACATGTTCCCATTTATAAACCCAATGTTTTCCACATTTACTGGAACCTGGTGATGGACATTTTTGTCACCATATTCTATATTTCATTACCATATTCTATGTGCATATGAATAGTCATGAAGAGAGAATTTTCTGATAAATCAGTTTAAAAATCTATTAATATTAATCTTACTTTCTACAATAGAGCTAAGTGATAACTTTGTTTTGAGGCACTACACAAATTTTTCTAACACTTGAGATTATTTTGTTGCTGTTGTTCAGTCACTAAGTCATGTCTAACTCTGTGACCCCATGAACTGCAGCTCGCCAGGATTCCCTGCCCTTCCGCATCTCCAGAGCTATCTCTGGGAGACATGTCCATTGAGTCAGTGATGCTATGGAACTGTCTCATCTTCTGCTGCCCTCTTCTCCTTTTGCCCTCTACCTTTCCCAGTATCAGGGTCTTTTCCAATGAGTCAGCTCTTCGCATTAGGTGGCTAAAGTAATGGAACTTCGTCACTTTTTTTAGAGATTATTTTAGGATGACTTATCTAGAGTTTTAAAAGATTTTCAATCATTTACTATATGTATATTGATCTTACAAATTATTTGATAAAATAGGGAGATACTGAACTAACCATATTGGCCTCATGTATAGCTGTCATTGAAAAAAAATTAAAAATTCAAAGTTTAATATTTTACAGAATATTTTTACTTTGTAAAAGAACAAATTTTTAAAAATATATTTAAAAAGTCAATGTCTATGTCACTTGGTTGTCAACTCAAAAAAATAATGTATACATGCATTAAAGTTCCTGTCATATGATAGATTTTTCAATTTCTTTATATATAATCATGTTATAGACAATGGTAATAGTGGTATTAAGACTAGGACATACCTCATATTGAGAACCAGTGTTTTAATCATGACAAAATTATAAATTCCTGAAAAAAATATCACAGCTGAGATGCTGACGTACTTTTATTTGGGTTAGTAATCCTACTGACATACTCAATGATACTAAAAAGATGCTATGTCATATTCAATGATACTAAAAATGCCATTTACGAATTTTAGGCCAGTCTCCTTTCAGCTAACTAAGAGAGGAAATGACGCGAATTTTGTTTACTTGACCTGACTTTAATAGCAGGTAAAGTTATCCCTGGCTTCCCAGGTGGCACAGTGATAAAGAATCTGCCTTCCAATGCAGGAGCCATAGGAGACACAGGTTCAATCCCTGGGTGGGAAGATCCTCTAGAGAAAATGGCAACCCACTGCAGTATTCCTGCCAGGATAATCCCATTGACGGAGGAGACTAGTGGGCTACACCCCATGGGGTTGCAAAGAGTCAGACATGAGCACATGTGCACAAAGTTATCCTCACAGTGCGATTGTCAGTGCAGCAGAAGAAATTTACTGTGAAAATATGTTTCATCACCCTGAAAGCTTAATTGAGAACCAATCTCTTCTACTACTTAAAATTCATGTGTGTGTGTGTGTGTGTGTGTGTATGAAACAGAAATAAGCATTTGATGACATATGTAGCTTTCTTATGTTAAACATTTTTATTACAGTAACATATCTGAGTAGTTGAAATAATGTCATCATACATGTATCACATGCTGAAGCATGACCGATGCAATACTAATTGCACACTGTGTTGACATTTCAAGCATATTTTCTGTAACAACATTTGCATTCATATACAGGCAGTAAAACACATGGGAACAATCTGCATCATGATTCACGGGAGTAAATGTATTGCTTTCAAACTAATTTTCAAACCTAAAATCTTCAGCCAATCTATTAATATTCAAAGTTGTAGTATGTATATCAGTTATTATATGAACCAACCAGCTCAGGACTAAAACTGTTGTTAGTCTTTTGAAAGAGAAATATCAGCATTATCTGATAACTTTTGTAAAGTAAGTCTAACTAATTTAGAAAATATTAGCCTATTGAATAATGATTTTACCAATAGTTTTCAAATTGGCAAATGAGGATAAAATAAAAAATTTTGTGTAGTTCTTTTTAGTTAATACAGTCCAGTTAATACAAAATGTTTCACCTGCACAGTTTTCCTTCAATACCATATACCCACTCACAATAAGGCAAAAAGAAAAAACACCAAGAAAGGCAACAATTTCAAAGTGTGCAATAATTTTAATTTAACATTTTTGGTCACAAGAGTGTTATTTGCAGCCATGTGTCTTGGTTCATATGGATCCAAATAAGTAATGCTTTTTGGACATTGAAACGTCAACCTTATTCTCAAAAATCTCAGTAGAAAAACTGAACTTGATCCAATAACACATCTTATCTAAGTTTTATTATTGCTGAGGAAAAAATATACTACTATAAACCAATATTTTAAAAAGCAGGATTTCTCTTTTCTTGACTTTGTCCATGCAAAGGTCAAAACTTTAAATCGAACTTGAAGTTTAAAAAAGAAGAAAAGAAAGAAAAAAAAACAGTGTAAGGAATAAAATTTTGATTAATACACTTTCAAAATTTATTTGTAAGTAGTACTAGTCCAAAATACTTAGATAAATAATTCAATTCTGGAAAGCTTTATTAAATTTCTCAATCTCAAGATAAAAGAAATTTTCACAAATCACCAGGTCACAAGAACGCAACAACTGTACTTACACTTTTTATCATTTAATCCTTAGGACCAAGTAAACTAAGACTCAAAATGTTAAAAAAAGTATTACAGAACAGAAAAGGAAGGTATTTATTGTCACTCTTCTCAATATATTTGCTATTATATTTTAAGGAATATACATATAAGAATTAATCAAATCATTTATAGAAAACTACAAATAATAGAGCTTATGCAACTATCAATTTTTTGGTACTTTTGAAAATGTTAAGTAATGTGGAAGTTTAGATTTAAAGTGAATTTTTAAATGGAATGACTTTGTCATGCTAAAAAAGAAAGCATTTGGATTAATTTATATTAAAACATGAAATTTAAAGTTAGATAACTAAAGTCTATAATCATATACTTTCTAATGAAAAAAGAATTAGAATGAAATATTTTTCTTGATGTCTACAAGCCACTATCATCTAGCGGTGTGTTGAGTACTGGATGAGAAGACTGGGGTTTTTTGCTTGAGTTTGGTTTATATTAGTTTTAGGGGGAGAACTTAAAAAAGTTTTGTGTATTTAGACCTAATTCAGATATATGAAAAAATGTGTATAGATCTTTGCATCTAACATTCCTATTGCCATTTTCATATTTGATCCTACTATAATTTAATACACATGCAAGGTAAAACAAAAATTGTTGCTAATAGTAATAATATGAATCACAACAGTTCCTTCAACAGAATACATGAAGCAAATACTATTACAATGCTGGATTATTACAGTGAAAACTAATCTGCAATCTCATACAATATTCATATATGATAATTTAACATTAAAAGGTTGCTTCTTGGATAGTTCTGGAATAACTTCAATCATATACAGTTCTGGAAAGCATTAGTCACAGAAAGATCAGGGATATATCTTTTAATAACAGAATGAAAATATGCTTTCATCACAAGTAAACCAAACTCCCTATTAAAAACTCTGGTAAGACTGAATAGCTTCTGGAGTTTTTCAGATAAAAAGGTATGTTCCCTCCTAGAAGAGAGTCAGACCCATACTATCACTTATACTGATATATTTTAACTCTATGAATAAAAAATTTATAATAAAAACTAAGGAATATTTTATATTACTAAAACATTTCTATGGCCTCTAGAGACTTTCACAGTTTATTACTGTGTCTTCTTAGTTTCTCACTAAGGAATAAGCGTGAACACAACCATAGTCCACAGGGTACCAGGTAGTATACACAAATAATGAGCACATGGCGTTTATTCACATCTTCCTCATATCAGAACTAGATGAGTCTAAAGAGGCAAATGTGGGCAAGAAAATTCTAGCCCTCAAAAAAAGTCAGACTTGGGTAGCTAGAGGAATCAAATTTGATTGTTAATAACTAACTGGGTAGTTTCATACATTTAAAGTTACTCTTTTTAAAATATTTTTTTTCCTAGGGGGAGACATGTTAGACATTCTTTTCACTCTAGCAAATTAAGTCACCATTGTTATTTAAGCTAACGCAAGTGAGTGGCCAAGAAACTGGACTGATATCATACATCAGACCTTTGAAACTGTGCCTCATTCATGAACAAATCATGACTCTGAACCAAAAAAATGACTAAAATTGCTCTATGAAAAGGTCTACTTGCTGATCATTCTTACAATGATTTTATTAATATCCCAATTTCAGCATTATTTATTCTCCAAAATTCTAAATATATTTAGGAATTCACAAAATGGTGTCATAAACACTCAGAGCTACACTGTGATTTCCTTCATCCTGACATCCTTGTCGTCTTTTCCCACAAACACAATAACTCTCCTTTGGGATGCAATTAGCAAGGAAGAGTATCCATTGGAATATGAGTGGTTGGTAGTCATGAAGAATCCAGTTAACTAGCAATAATTTACGAAAGAACCTATTTTATCCAAATACAGCCTCAGAATATGGCTTTAAAAGCAAAATATATCTAACTTACAACTTTGGGTTGTCAGTTATCCAGCTTGTGAATTAAAGCAGGCCAGTTTGCCCCTCTCAGTTCTCCTTCTGCTTTGGGACTATTTCTCGATTTACTGGAAAAAGCTTTCAGGATAGTAAAAGGCGGTAAAACATTCATGAATGTTGCAAATAATTACCATCTGTGAAAAATAAAACTACTAGGAGAAATTAAAATAAAATTCTAAAAGGTGAATATCGCAGTCTCGAAGGATATCCATGGTATTTTTTATATTTGTATCGAAAACTGAAAGCTCACTCATAGTTTTTGAAACTGTAAGCAAAAAAGGAAGTAAACTGCTATGAAAATTATGCATAATAACTTTGGACTAGAAGAAAACTTCATACTCTATTTTGATTTTTTTTGAAATTCTCAAGAGCACATCCATGACTAATAACAATTAGTAATCAGAATCTTCGTTTTGTAATAATTTAGATGAATTTCTATGGTGCAATATGAAACTCTGTATTAGTCTTTGCAATGTACGTTGGTCTCAAAATTGACATAAAATAATATGACACGTTCATTCTGTAACATTGAAATAAGTTTAAAATATCAGCTCTTCCCCTTCCGAAGAAGAGAAGAAATTGTATTTGACCATATGTACCCATCAGAGGTATACTTTCAGAAAAGAAAAAATAAGTGGTATGAGTGGTAAGAAATACAAAAACCATATGGAAAGATTTTGCTATTATCACCATTTTCTGTTCCCTTTATGTGACTCTCAATAAAAAGTAAAAATATTAGCTAGTAAGTTTAATTTTTAACCCACTGGATTGTCTTCCATTTTAGACAGTATTGTGATCTTACTAGAGCCTTACTGAAAATTTACATTATCACTTTCACAAGTAGCTAGATTCCCACACTGAGGAATAAAAATATTGGAGAATCCAGGTGGGATTTTTATATTAATAGCATGCTACTCTGTGCTATAGTAATGACAAACCCATTTTATACTTAATCCTATCATCAAGCAACACCAAGCTTCTAATTTTTGTTTTCATTTTAAATGGCTACTAGATATATATAAGAGAATTAATAAAGTAATATACTATTAATTCTTTTTAAGTCAAAAGTATTATCTAGAAAATAATTTAACACTGTAATGGGATCTTCAAGATCAATTCTGTTTTATATACTCTGCAGCAAAAATAACATTTCTAGTAGGAAGGTATTAATTATAAACCTAGCAAATTCTAGACATTCACATATTTGTGTAAACAATTTTAACGTGGTTTATTACATTTCCAGAAAGGTTAAATCTTATATCCAGTTTCCTGCTAATTCTTCTTTCATATATTATAATAAATATATGTGTTATTTGAGTGCATGTGTGTACATATTTTCACACACATATATGTCATATATACATAAAACAGTTGTTAATGGTCACTGTCTTTTCAATGTTAAATTGGGAAAAATATGAATTGCTATTATGCATAACCCATGGCGATCTTTCCTTCTGCTTCACAAATGGCCATATCTGGATGTAAACAAAACATTGGAGCGAGCCATTCCAGGCGAACTGTATTTCAAGTTGTAGGTTGGTGTTCTCATGAAGAATTGTGTACTTCCTGGTAGTAAATACCTAAAAATAATAGTTTAAAAATTAGACTTTTACAAACAATATTAATATCTCCCACTAAAGTGTTACATGGTTAATAATTTGTACATCTTACATGAGAAATGACACTAAAACAATGCAATCCACATAAAAGGATTTCCTCTCTTGAGGAAGGGAGGCAGGAAAGGATCATAAAGCCTCACTCAAAGAGCTGAATATAGATGCAAAATGTGGTCTTAGTATCCCAAGATATCCCATGAAGAGCCATGAACTCACAAGCTAGGAAACTGTTCACATCACTCATGTTAATTTGGAATTCATTAATAATCTCTGTAAATAATATGTCTAGCCAGTCAAATATTTCTTAAAAACGTGTAACATCATGTAACATGAGAATCTGGCTGACTGCATTAAAATAATTATTTCAAGGATGTTGAAACCATTGAATTTAATTTCATAATATATCACTGATGTATTATGACTGTAGTTAATCTGAAAGAAAAAGTTAAAGATTAGACTACTGGGTGCTTAGATTACAGAATACCAAAAACAATCATGATTACAGGTTGCATGCAACCTTTGCACCCAAATGTATTTCAGAATATATGAATTTTCCAGATTTTAGGACAATATGGTGTATGTACTATATATAATGCAACATCTTCATCAGAGTCTTAGGGCAGCATTCTGCAAACAGATCATTAGTATTTCTGTAATGAAATGCAGAAATATTCACAATAAATTGGAAAAAGACTATAAACAACTTTGTGTCAATTCAGATGTGTCAATAAATGGGTTACTTTTATTTTATTTCTATTAGTTTGAGCTTTCAGAGCTTTGAGATTTAGGAGTTGCAAATAAGAATGTGTGCCCGTATAATCTTATTCCTCTGGAAAGCCTTTGATTGGCATTAGGCTATTCCAATCTATATGTCGAGAGAGAAATGATTAAGGAAATCAAAATGAGCAAACACAAGTATCACTATTAAAAGCCTAAGGCCGGATGATGATGAGGACATGCTAGAATGTCAGGACAAAGATATCTATAAAAAATTTCTAAGAGCAGAAGTAACAACAGAAGGAGATTTATTATTAGTCTAAAAGAAACAAAGGTAGAGATCAAATCATTTATGTTCTTCATGTGACTGTAGAATCTTCCAGCCACAGTATCACACTTCCAAAGACAAATGAAGAAACTGAGGACCAAAGATATTATTAGCTACCAATTCTTTATTAAATAATACTGGCAACTACTAACTTCTGTGTCAACAGAAAATTACATTTATGTTGTTGTTACATGAATTTTGTAGAAGAATACGAATTCATTATGATCAAACTATGTACAGCACTCAGATTAAAATGGCAGAATTCCATATAATATTCATAGACATCATTTCATCATGAATTATCTGATAATATCCCCTAAATCTATTACTTAATATCACAAACTATAAATAATTGCTCAAATCATTGTTAGTAGAACAGTAAAATAATATACAACAAACTAAATTAAATCAAAATTGCATAATGGGTGATGAATAATGAAACGATTATATAAATCATTTTCTTAATATCACTTGGGTAATTTATATGAATTAATTATTATGTCAAGAGCTAGTGTATCATGATGACTGATCTGATATCTTCTGCAAGAAACAGGCTGCCCTTCCTATCTAGGGCAAAGGTGCAAAGGAAACTAAGGTGTTCGATCAAAATCCACTATTGCATACTACTCGAGAGTTTCTCTCTCTCCTACTGAAAACTGGTTACATCCTGGTTGCTGCTGCTGCTGCTGCTAAGTCGCTTCAGTCGTGTCCGACTCTGTGAGACCCCATAGACAGCAGCCTACTAGGCTCCGCCATCTCTGGGATTCTCCAGACAAGAACACTGGAGTGGGCTGCCATTTCCTTCTCCAATGTGTGAAAGTGAAAAGTGAAAGTGAAGTCGCTCAGTCTTGTCCGACTAGTAGCGACCCCATGGACTGTAGCCCACCAGGCTCCTCTGTCCATGGGATTTTCTAGGCAAGAGTACTGGAGTGGCTTGCCATTGCCCTCTCCGACATCCTGGTTACATTGATAATAATTATAGTAAACAGTAACTTTTACCAACTTTCTTTTAAAGAATCTCCAAGCAATAGTTATTATTGGCATAACAATAACATTCACATTGCCTTCTGGGCTAAAGATTTCCATTTACACAGGTGAAAAAATAAAAGTACAAAGTCCAGGGTTACAGCAAACTTATACTATTTTATTTAACACTATTTTGTATTTAAAAAGTATTTGTGTGTGTGTGTGGCAGCACCATTATACTTGCTTTAAAAATATTACTTATTTTTAATGATTCTCTATGGTATAGATTATTATCAGCTCCATTTTATAGATGAATACACCAAAGCGTACAGGCGTTAAATGCCTTGCCCACAGTCACAAAAGTGACTAGGGCCAAGATTCAGATCCATTTGGTCTCACTCCAGAACTATCACTCCCAAAAAATACGATATTGCCATTTCTGTGTATGAATTCCAATTTTAAAACTGACAAATATAAAGATTACATTTATTTTTTAGAAATATGAAGTATACAAACTGAGAAAGTAGAAAAATATTATCCATAAAACTAAACATTTTAATAGAAGCAGAAAAGGCTAAAATGAAACTAAAGACGTAAAAAGAAAAGAAATTCAGTAAGAATGTAACAAAGCATATAAAATCACACTGGAAGAAATACTTTGCTTCCCTAAAGCACAGGCTGTGGGATATTTTAAAGCATTACAGTGAAACACAATGGATTATTTGCCTTAATATCTCCATTAAGATCTCTTGGGAGAGCCCACACTAGCTGAATATCAAAGATTATTTTTTAAATGTTCTCTGCAATGAAGTTAAATAATACAAATTGATTTTTTAACAATAAGAATCTCTAGAAAGTGGATTTATAGATACTATCTAAAGAGTATCTGCTGCTGCTGCTGCTAAGTCACTTCAGTCGTGTCCGACTCTGTGTGACCCCATAGACGGAAGCCCACCAGTCTCCCCCTTCCCTGGGATTCTCCAGGCAAGAACACGGGAGTGGGTTGCCATTTCCTTCTCCAATGTGTGAAAGTGAAAAGTGAAAGTGAAGTCGCTCAGTCATGTCCGACCCTTAGCGACCCCATGGACTGCAGCCCACCAGGCTCCTCCATCCATGGGATTTTCTAGGCAAGAGTACTGGAGTGGCTTGCCATTGCCTAAAGCACAAAAATATGTGAATTCTCCAGCTTTATTTCTATTGTAGCTTAGTCTTGAAGTACAAATATAGCTAACTTGTAGCTAACTCATTCCAAGAAGAAATAACACAAACTATCCTCTTTGTTTCATACATATACCCTTACTCCTCAATTCTGAGATGAGGGATACACATTTTCACATATCCATCATATAAATGTAAAATATGCATTTATCTACTTCCTATTTGACATAGAATTGCTTTGTTTGTCATGTACCAATTTATTGCTGACCATGGAGAATCTCTAGAACATGAAGCATGTCAAGACTGGTAAGTTAATTAGCCTTGAAACTTAAAATACACACACTTCTGAGATTTTCCAGGAGAAAGATCCAGGACCCCTGACCACCCCCCAACACACACCCAGAGTAAACTCAGCTTCCTGGTTTGGGGAACATAAGGTAAATAAATTTTATCACTTTATTTAGGTTGTGTTCTTTTTAACTAGTTTGATTGTGGTAAAATAAATATATAACATGAAACTCCTTATGATTTTTAGGTATTCATGTTCGGTGTAAATATATTCGCACTGCATAATATTGGCTGTGTAAAATGGCTGTGTAACCAAAACTATAACCTGGTTCCAGATCTTTTCATTCTGTCAAGCAGAAACTCTGTACCCATTAAACACTAAATTCCCATTTCCTCCTCCTCCCAGCCCCTGGTAACCTCTATTCTGCTTTCTGTCTCAATGAATTTGTCCTAGATACCACACATAATTGGAATCATACCAAGTTTGTCCTTTTATGTTTGGCTTATTTAACTGAACATGCTTTCAAGGTGCATCCATGCTATAACATGTATCAGAATTTCATTCTTTTTTACATAGTATATTTTTATGCTTTTATATTTTTATACATAGTATATTTTTATACTAAGTATAACCTTTTAACATAGAATAATATTTTATATTTATAAATTTTATATAATACTATATTTATATTTACAATTTTACATAGGCATAACAATATACATGCAAGTAGCTCAGTGATAAAAGAACCAATCTGCCAATGCAGGAGATGCAAGTTCGATCCCTGGGTCAGGAAGATACTCTGGAGAAAGAAATGACAATTTACTCCAGTATTCTTGCCTGGAAAATTCCATGGACAGATGAGCTTAGCTGCAGTATTTGGGGTTGCAAAGAGTCAAACATGAATGAGTGACTAAGCACAGCACAAAGAGTCAGACACAACTGAGCACGCGTGCAAAAGGAGCAAAGAGTAGTAATATACATATAAACATATCACATTTTATTTGTCCATTCCTCTGTTGATGGACATTTGGGTGGCTGTCACCATTTGACTATTGTGAATAATGTTGCTATGGACATTGGTGTACAAGTATTGGTTTGAGTCCTTGTTTCAGTTCTTCGGGGTATGTACCTAGGAGGGGAAATGCTGGGTCATATGGAATGGCTACCCACTCCAGTATTCTTGCATGGAGAATTCCATGGACAGAGGATCCCAGCAGGCTACAGACCATGGGGTCACAAAGAGGAAGACACAACTGAACAACTAATACTTTCACACTTTTCATGGTAATTCTATATTTTACTTTTTAAGGAACTGCCACTGTTTTCTACAGCACTCATACCATTTTACATTCTGAACCAGTACTAAATTCTCAATATACTTACCAACACTTATTATTTTGTATTTTAAATATAACACCGAGAACACTGCACTGTGGTTTTAACTGCAAATCCCACCTCTCGTCATTTGCTAGTAACATGGATTTGGATGAGCCATTTCACTTCTTTGGGCCTCAGTTTTCTCACTAGTGAAAGGAATCCAATAGTTTCTGCCATGCCTATCTCACAGAGTATGGACCAAATGGAGTAGTGCATATAGATGAAATATTATTATTTATGTGTCACTAACATCAGCCTTGCTTCCCAGGTCACAAAGTGGTGAAGAGACTGCCTGCCAAGACAGGAGATGCAAGGGACACAGGTTCAATCCCTAGGTCAGGAAGATTCCCGGGAGAAGGAAATGGCAACATGCTCCAGTATTCTTATCTGGAAAATTCCATGGACAGAGGAGCCTAGTGGGCTACGGTCCATGGTGTCGCAAAGAGTTGAACACAACTGAACAACTGAGTACTCACTCAACACCAGCTTTTTTAGCAAGACCATGCCTGTTTTAAGATAGATGTACCAAGATATCTTAACCTAAGATCAAAATAGTATCATGTATATAACTTGATTTTTAAAACTTTTCAATCAAAAAGTACATAAAATAAACATCTAGTAAATGAATATTATGAAGTGATTACTCATAAAACTGCTACCCAGGTTAAATATTTCTAGCACCCCAGAACCATTGTACTGCTGCCCCATAAACTTACCCACTATCCAGACTTCTGAATATCCATGATGGTATTATCATTCACCTAGAGCTAGACATCCTGAACTGTTGGACCATCACAAAGCTAGGGGAGGTGATGGAATTACAGCTGAACTATTTCAAATCCTAAAAGATGATGCTGTGAAAAGTGCTGCCCTCAATATGCCAGCAAATTTGGAAAACTTAGCTGTGGTCACAGGACTGGAAAAGGCCAGCTTTCATTCCAATCCCAAAAAAGGCAAGGCCAAAGAATGTTCAAACTACTGCACAGTTGCACTCATCTCACATGCTAGCAAAGTCATGCTCAAAATTCTCCAAGCTAGGATCCAACAGTGTGTGAACCATGAACTTCCAGATGTTCAAGCTGGATTTAGAAAAGGCAGAGGAACCAGAGATCAAATTGCCAACATCTGTTGGGTCATAGAAAAAACAAGAGAATTCCAGAAAAACATCTATTTCTGCTTTATTGACTATGCTAAAGCCTTTGGCTGTGTGGATCACAACAAACTGTTGAAAATTCTTCAAGAGATGGGAATACCAGACCACTGCCTCCTAAGATCTGTATGCAGGTCAAGAAGCAACAGTAAGAACCAGACATGGAACAACCAACTGGTTCCAAATTGGGAAAGGAATACATCAGGTCTGTATACTGTCACCCTGTTTATTTAACTTATATGAAAAGTACATCATGCAAAATGCTGGACTGGATGAAGCACAAACTGGAATCAAGATTGCTGGGAGAAATATCAATAACCTCAGATATGCAGATGACACCACCATAAGGCAGAAAGCCAGAAAGAACTAAACAGCCTCTTGATGAAAGTGAAAGAGAGTGAAAAAGCTGGCTTAAGACTCAACATTCAAAAAACGAAGATCATGGTATCCGGTCCCATCACTTCATGGCAACTAGATAAGGAAACAATGGAAAGAGTGACAAACTTTATTTTCTGGGGCTCCAAAACCACTGCAGGTGGTGACTGCAGCCATGAAATTAAAAGGCACTTGCTCCTTGGAGGACTTCCCTGATAGCTCAGGGAAGGGATAGGCTACCTACTCCAGTGTTCTTGGGCGTCCTTTGTGGCTCAGCTGGTAAAGAATCTGCCTGCAATGTGGGAGCCCTGGGTTCGATCCCTGGGTTGGGAAGATCCCATAGAGAAGGGAAAGGCTACCCACTCAAGTATTTTGGCCTGGAGAATTCCATGGACAGTCCATGGGTTTGCAAAGAGTCGACACAACTGAGTGACTTTCACTCACTCACTCACTCACTGCTCCTTGGAAGGAAAGCTATGACCAACCTAGACAGCATATTAAAATGCAGAGATATTACTTCATCAACAAAAGTCCATCTAGTCATAGCTATGGTTTCTCCAGTAGTTATGTATGGATTTGTGTTGGACCATAAAGAAAGCTGGGCACCAAAGAATTGATGTTTTTGAACTGTGGTGTTGGAGAAGACTGAGAGTTCGTTGGACTGCAAGGAGATAAAACCAGTCAATCTTAAAGGAAATCAATCCCGAATATTCATTGGAAGGACTGTTGCTGAAGATGAAGGTCCAATACTTTGGCCACCTGATGCGAAGAACTGACTTATTGGAAAAGACCCTGATGCGGGAAAGACTGAAGGCAAGAGGAGAAGGGGATGAAAGAAGATGAGACAGTTGGATGCGTCACCGACTCAATGGAAATTGAGTTTGAGCAAGCTCTGGGAGTTGGTGATGGATATGGAAGCCTGGCATGCTGCAGTCCATGGGGTCACAAAAAGTCGGACACAACTGAGTTTCTGAACCAGATTTCAGTGGCAATTACTTCCTGTTTGCCACCTAAGTACATATTCTGTAATACTATAATTCAGTTTTTCTTGTTTTTTTATTTAAATATAAATGAAATGAAGTATGTAGTCCTTTGCCTCTGGTTTCTTTTGCTCAATTTCTGTTTGAGACTTATCCATATTCCTGTGTATGCATGCAGTTTGTTCATTTTCTATGCTGTAAAATATTCCATTGAGTGGACAATACAAAAACTGTCCATTCTTCCGTGAACAGACATTTTGGGTATTTCTAATTTCTAGCCATTATAAGTAAATTCTACTGTGATAATTTTAATATGGTCTTGCACATGGGCATACATTCTGCTTAGAATCATTGGGAATAAAATAACTGAGAAAATGGTAAACTTTAGTGGGTTATCCAAACTTTTTTAAAGGTAATGATGTTCACTATCATCAGCAGTGTGAGAGAGTTTCCATTACTCTACATTCTCATCAACTCGTGATCTGAAAGATGGATTTCACGTCTCCCTGAGTATGAGCTTGAACACTTCAAATACTTACTGCCTTTAAAAATGCCTCTTCAAGTTATCTTCCCCATTTTTCCATGGAGTGTCCTATTTCCTTCTTAGAAATCTGTAGGAGTTCTTATGCAGTCTGTATAACAATCTTTTGTAGGTTAAACAGGTTGCAAATACCAACTTTCATTCTGAGGCTTGCTTTTTCACCTTAATGGAGTCTGCTAATAAACATATAGTCTTAATTTTAATATAGTAAAGTTTATCTTTTCATTTATAATCTGTACTTTTTGGGCCTGATATTTTATACTCTGCATACCTCAAGGTCATGAAAAAATCTCCTATATCTTCTTCCAAAATCTTTAGTTTTGCCTTTCACATCTTTGTATTCAATAATTTGGAAATGATTTTGTATATGGTGTAGGTAAATTCAAGATTCTTTTTTTATTATTATTTGGAAACTAAATTGCCCCAGAACCATTTGTTTAAACAAACTTTTAACCCATTTGTTTTAAGTTAAGTATCCCCCTTTTGTCATAAATCAAGTCCTACATAAACCTGGGTCTATTTATGGCTTTTCTGTGGTGGTTTAGTCGCTAAGTAGTGTCCAACTCTTGCAACTTCACAGACTGTAGCCTGCCAGGCTCCTCTGCCCATGGGATTTTCCAGGTAAGAATACTGGAGTGGGTTGCCATTTCCTTCTCCAGGGGATCTTCCCAATGCAGGAATTGAACTCAAGTCTATCCTGCATTGCAGGCAGATTCCTTACCAAATGAGCTATGAGGGAAGTCCATGGCCTTTCCGAATGCTTCTATTGGTCTATTTTTCTATCCTTTTGGTACTAGTGCATTGTCTTCAGTTCAGTTCAGTTCAGTTGCTCAGTCGTGTCCGACTCTTTGCGACTCCATGAACCGCAGCATGCCAGGCCTCCCTGTCCATCACCAACTCCCAGAGTCCACCCAAACTCATGTCCATTGAGTCGGTGTGCCATCTAACCATCTCATCCTCTGTCGTCCCCTTCTCCTCCTATCTTCAATCTTTCCCAACATCAGAGTCTTTTCAAATGAGTCAGCTCTTTGCATCAGGTGGCAAAAATATTGGAGTTTCAGCTTCAACATCAGTCCTTCCAATGAACACCCAGGATTGATCTCCTTTAGAATGGACTGGTTGGATCTCCTTGCAGTCCAAGGGACTCTCAAGAGTCTTCTCCAACACCACAGTTCAAAAGCATTAATTCTTCTGCCCTCAGCTTTCTTTATAGTCCAACTCTCACATCCATACATAACTACCGGAAAAACCATACCTTGACTAGACGGATCTTTGTTGGCAAAGTAATGTCTCTGCTTTTTAATATGCTGTCTAGGTTGGTCATAACTTTCCTTCCAAGGAGTAAGCGTCTTTTAATTTCATGGCTGCAATCACCATCTGCAGTGATTTTGGAGCCCAAAAAAATAAAGTCAGCCACTGTTTTCACTGTTTCCCCATCTATTTGCAATGAAGTGATGGGACTGGATGCCATGATCTTAGTTTTCTGAATGTTGAGCTTTAAGCCAACTTTTTTCTCTCAGACACTATAGCTTTATTATAATTCTGAGCACACTGTAGTAAATCAATCCTACTATTTCAAGAATGTCTTGTCTATTCTTGGCCCTTTGTTTTTTTGTATAAACATTAGAACAAACATTAGTCAAATTCTTCACCCTGCAAAAAAAAATTGTTAGGATTTATGTGAGGAATATGTTGAATTTATAGTTATGAAGAACTATTTGAGAAGAAATGACATATTGATTTCAATATCAATATAAGGTATAACTTTACATCTTTTACATTTTCTGCATAAGGGTCTTACATGTTTTTACTTTTATTCTGAAGTATTGGTTATTCTTTGATGCTATTAAAAATGACATTTTATCTAAAATCTGTTTGTTATTGATATAGAAAAAGTATTAATTTTATTCCCATTTTGATTTCATCAAAATTGGTAGGTTTACTTAGTAATTTATCTGTAGAGTTATTTAGATTATAAGTGCTATGAATGTAATCACAACTATTATTAAGGAGTTTTATTTCTTTCTCTCAAATCCAATGCCTTTTACTGTCTTGACTTGCTTCCTTGAGTAAGCCAGGTCAAGAACAATGATAAACAGAAGTGGTAGTTAATAGGTAATCTTGTCTTGTTTCTCTTCTCAAAAGAAAAGCCTTCAACATTTCACCATTAAGTATATGCTTGTAGGGATTCTGTAGTTACTCTTTATTAGATTAAGGAATTTCCCTTTTGTTTTTAACCTGCTAATCATTTTTTAATGCAAAAATGTATCTTGAAATCTATCAAATGACTTGTCTGTATATTTTAAATGATGTCTTATTCTACTAAAATTACACTGATCACATTTTAATTTTATTGTACCTTTAAATGGATTCAAGAAACAAAATTTAGTCATGATATATTATGCTATTTAAGGTTTCTGGGTTCATTTTGTTAATATTTATGTAAGATTTTTGCACCTATGTTCAAGAGTGAGACTGAACTTTCATTATCCTTTGCCATAATATCCTGGTCAGGTTTTAGTATCAACGCTATGGTAGCTTTTGATATTGGTAGCCTTCTGTATTGTCTTGTGTCATTTTGGTAATATGTGTTTTTCAAGGAACTTGTTAATGTAAATTACCAAATTTATCAGCATGAAATTTTTAATATTTGTAGTATCTGTAGTTATGTCTCTATTTCTATTCTTGATGATAATTGTTTCTTTTATATTCTTGATCAGTCCCAACAGTGATCAATTGTATTAGTCTTTTTTTTTTTAATTTTTTTATTGGAGGCTAATTATTTTACAATATTATATTGGTTGGTTTTGCCATACATTGATATGAATCCGCCCTGGGTGTACATGAGTTCCCCCTCCTGAACCTCCCTCCCACCTCCCTCCTCCCTTTATCCTCCCTCTGGGTCATCCTTATGTTGATCTTCTTTATTCTGTTTGCTTCATTATATTATTAATTTCTGCTCTTGTTTTTATTATTTCCTTTTTCTGTATTCTTTGGGTTTACTTTAATGTTATTATGTCATCATTCAAGATGATAATCATTTAATTTTTGCCTTTACCCTCACTAATATATTCTTTTAAGTCTATAAGTCTCCATGTGATAATGATTTATGTACATACTGCAAGTTTTTATTTCTAATATTTTTGTTACCTAAGTACATTTACATTCATTATGATTTTATTTTTTATCTTTCCAAACAGGATGGATTCTGTTACTTCTAAAGGCCTGTGATGATATACAATACTTTGCATGATTTCAATTTTTTAAATTTTTTTATCATTCCACTAGTTGATTTTTATAAAAGATTCAGGTATGCTTACTGTATTGTATTCTGAGGTGACTGACTTCACTATTATGTGACAATTAAATCTGTTAATCATATTGTTAAAATTTTCTTTGTTTTTAATTCTTTTGAGAAATATATATTAAAATCTCCCTCAATGGTTGTAGATTTGTATATTTTCCCCTATAATTCTGCCAACTTTTGCTTTGCAAAATATTTGGGATATTATTACATGTAGGAATTTATGCTGTTTATCAAAGTCCCAATCTTTGACAGGTCCTGAATTCCTACTTTTTTCTTGTAGGTCCGTGTGTCTGTCAAAAGCACTATTCAGTACTAACAAGTACCTGGTTTTAACTCTCTGATGTTTTCAAAGCAAATGTTTTGTTGGTATTTTGTCCAGCTTTTCCGACCAACATCAGAGGGAGGATTTGTCCAAACACCTAGTGCTCTACTGCTAAAGGCAGAAGCTGTAACTCCGAGATTTAAAAAATGACTTTAGCCACAAAAGATGAGCTTATATGAAGGCTCAGTACATAAAAGATAGAAATACAGAGATGCTGAGACTAAAAATTGTTTGGCGATCCCAAAGCCTTTGAAATAAGGCTAGCTATAGTGAAAAATGGCAACCCACTCCAGTGTTCTTGCCTGGAGAATCCCAGGGACTGGGGAGCCTGGTGGGCTTCCATCTATGGGGTCGCACAGAGTCGGACACGACTGAAGCGACTTAGCAGCAGCAGTAGCAGCATAGTGAAATACTGAGCTGGTCCCAAAGACTCTAGTATCCCAGATATATGGGTATAGATATAGATATGTATACACATATAGAGACAGAGGTAGATTTCATGATCCAGGTGTGAATATCAGTTAGATTTGCTTAGATATGAGTCTACCTCTGAGACACAGCTTCTCAGTTGGTATGGCTATTTTTTTTTTTTTTTCTTTTTTTGGTCACACCACACAGCATGCAGGATTTTAGTTCCCTGGCTAGGGATGGAACCCAT
The DNA here is from genome assembly GCF_049115385.1 of Moschus berezovskii. Taxonomy (NCBI): domain Eukaryota; kingdom Metazoa; phylum Chordata; class Mammalia; order Artiodactyla; family Moschidae; genus Moschus; species Moschus berezovskii. The sequence continues at coordinate 61,999,947 of NC_142463.1, forward strand.
GCCCCTTACACTGGAAGCGAGGGTTTCTTAACCACTGGACCATCAGGGAAGTTCTTGGTATGTCTATTAAATTGCTATTTTTCTGAGACTGCAAGGTTGAAGGCCACTCTCTTCCATGTAACAGGTGCCACATATACCTTTAAGCCACATATACCTTTAATATATTCTTAAGAAATATTAATATCCTGCAGATGTGTGGTCAAGATAAAGATGGTCCATTAACCTGACTGATGTGAGCTTTATGTTCTAATTTTATAGATAGTCAAATATATATTTCCTCATGAAATATTTAGGTATACCCTATTCATTATTTATATTAGATATACTTACTTATAAATATAAATTTATATTTTACTAGGTATACTTTATAAATAAAATTTATCAATCTATTTCTGTTATTGTCATTCAGTTGCCCAATCATGTCTGACTCTTTGTGACCGCATGGACTGCAGCACATCAGGCCTCTCTGCCCCTCACCATCTCCCAAAGTTTGTCCAAGTTCATGTCCCTTGCTTCGGTGATGCCATCCAGCCATCTCATTCTTTGACACCCTCTTCTCCTTCTGCCCTCAATATTACCCAGCATCAGGGACTTTTCCAATGAGTCAGCTGTTCGCATCAGATGACCAAAACAGATGCTGAGTTTTAACATCAGCATCAGTCCTTCCAACAAGTACTCAGGGTTGATTTCCCTTAAGATGAGTTTCAACATCAGCATCAGTCCTTCCAACAAGTACTCAGGGTTGATTTCCCTTAAGATGATGATGCTGAGTTTCAACATCAGCATCAGTCCTTCCAACAAGTACTCAGGGTTGATTTCCCTTAAGATGATTTTTCTTGCTGTCTAAGGGACTCTCAGGAATTTTCTCCAGCATCATAGATTGAAGGCATCAATCCTTCAGCGCTCCGCCTTCTTTACAGTCCAGCTCTCACAACCATACATGACCACTGGAAAGACCATAGCCTTGACTATACAGACATTCATTGGCAGAGTAATGTTTCTGCTTTTCAACACACTCTCTAAGTTTGTTCTAACTTTCCTGCCAAGAAACGTCTTGTGATTTCATGGCTGCATCATGGATGCAGTCACCATTCACAATGATTTTAGAGCTATTTGCCATGAAGTAACAGGGCTGGATGCCGTGGTCTTAGTTTTTTTTAATATTGGTGTAGTCTATGAAACAGAGGTAGATTTTTTTAGTAAATTTCTAGCTTTCTCTATGAACCAGCAAATGTTGGCAATTTGATCTCTGGTTCCTCTGCCTTTTCTAAACCCAGCTTGGATGTCTGGAAGTTCTTGGTTCATATAATGCTGAAGATTTGAAGCATGACCTCACTATCATGGGAGATGAGTACAATTATCTGATGGTTAGTGCATTCTTTAGTGTACCTTCTTGGGAACTGGGATGAGGATTGTCCTTTTCCAGTCCTGTGGCCACTGCTGGGTCTTCCAGATTTGCTGATATATTGAATGCAACACCTTGATGGTATCATCCTTTAGAGTTTTGAAGAGTTTACTGGAATTCCATCAATCTATTAATAAATATCAAATTAATTGACTCCTATAAAGTAAAATGCTATAGGTTCCTAATATACAAGGGAAAGAATGTGTAGCCACTTTTCCCACATTTTTAAATTAATGTGACATTAACTTGGACTTTAATAGCTTGATACTAGATGTGCTCAGTCACTCAGTCATTTCCAACTCTTGGCATCCCTATGGACTAGGGCCCACCAGGTTCTTCTATCCATGGAATTCTCCAGGCAAGAATACTAGAGCACGCTTCCATGCCCTCCTCCAGGGGATCTTCCTGACCCAGGGATTGAATCTGTGTCTCCTGCGTCTCCTGCATTGGCAGGCAGATTCCTTATCACTAGTGCCACCTGGAAGGACATGTTCATTTCTCTCTCTTTGTATTTCCAAGTAAAACTTTGACCAGTATAAATTTTCTGGCCTCTAACCAGAAGTAAATTATGTGATTTGCAGGTTTAAAAGAAGGAATCAGTCAGGCTTGGCTCAGCCCCTTTCTCTTGTTGGATCAGCTTATCTGCAGAAAGCAAGCATTTTTACTTGCTCTCCTCCCAACACTAATAGAATAAGACTTCATGGATAGTGCTAGTGGAAGTTTTGGGTTGATAGAGGTCTGTCTTTGACTGGATGGATACACTTAATTCTAGAATTCAGCATTAGAAAACACGTGACTCTCATCTATATCATGTCTCTCAATAGCTTTTTTCAGTAATGAAGCTATATTTTGATGATCATCTGTATGACTCCTACATTTCTCTCTCAAATGGTTCTGAACTTGGCAAGGAATGAAGGATGTGTTTACTGACCTCTCTCCCCTACAAAGCTTATAATCACTCTACTGGGGTCATGCTGAACATTTATCAGGGTCCATAACTCAAGATCACAAGGGGAGAAATATTTCTTCCAACCACAAGAAGGGGAGGAAATTTTTAAAAACTGAAGCAACTGTAAGGTATAATTTCTTCCTCCAGAATAGCCAAATCGTATTTTGCTTACCCATAAAAGTTACATGATCCTTCAACAGAAAATATTTTATGAAATCTGGATTTTTAAGAGTGATATTAAAGAGTTTGAAACCATCCTTCTTAGAGTGGAATTAAAGGTTTTCCTGATCATGATCCCAGAGTATCATTCTTAAAGAGAAGGCCCTTCACTTATATGTTATAATGTCTTAAAGATGGCCATCGTTTTTTTAAATCATATGAGAATATTTATAAAAGCAATATGAGCTTTATTCAATAATTTGCTTCTGTCAAACCATTAAAACTACAAAATACAGCTTTGCTATTTACATATTTTAAATATTAATGTGTAACTTTACCTCCACCATTTTTAAAATCAGTCAGCTTCTGTTTGCAGGGGGAGAGTTAAAGATACTGCATTATACCTCAATAGTGTAATGACAGGTGCAAGACAAACAAAGGTTAAACATATATCTCTCAATACTTTTTGTGGAAAGCATTCCAAGCCATTCTGCTGCTGCAGGTGAATTTTGTAGAAAGTTAGCTATATGATATCTCCATGATCTTTGTAATAAACAGATCAATTTCTAGATGTTTCAAAAAGAAAACACAAGCTATGGTACTTCATTTTTCTCACCATCTGTTCAATTACTGCTGTTTTTTGTTTACTAACTAAGTCATGTTTGCCTCTTTTGTGACCCCACAGACTGGAGCCCACCAGGCTCCTCTGTCCATGGGGCTTCCCAGGCAAGAACACTGGAGTGGGTTGCCATGTCCTTCTCCAGGGATCTTTCTGACCCAGGTGGCACTAGTGGTAAAGAACCTGCCTGCCAATTCAGGAGACAAAAGAGACTTAAGTTTGATTCCTGGGTTAGGAAGATCCTCTGAAGGAGGACACAGCAATCCACTCCAGTATTCTTGCCTGGAGAATCCCATGGACGGAGGAGCCTGATGGGCTACAGACCAAAGGGTGGCAAAGAGTCAGAACCGACTGAAATGACTTAGCATGCTCCTGCATTGGTAGGTGGTATGAGCCACCAGGGAAGTCATTCAATTGTTATCTTTTGACTATCACTTAGTTTTTCAAAATCATGGTTTATACTCTTCTCTCTTGATAATACCACAAAAACTTACACATACTAAAAGTCACATGAAAGTGAAAGAGTTATTCTCTCAGTCATGTCCAACTCTTTGAGATCTCATGCACTGTAAGCTGCTAGGCTCCTCTATCCATGGAATTCTCCAGGCAAGAATGCTGGAGTGGGTTGCTATGCCCTTCTCCACAGAATCTTCCCTACCCAAGGATCAAACCTGGGTCTCCTGCACTGCAGGCAGATTCTTCACCATCTGAGCCAAGACATTTGTCTTTAATTCTAATGGGAACTACGATTGTCTTGAGAAGTGCTAAAATATACTTCTTGTTTACTCTGTGTTTCTTTGCAGTTTAAAAACAATATTTTCATATTTTTAGAAAACTACCTATTTTAACTGGACAATATTTATAAAAGTCCAATTTTTAAATGGATCGTAACAAAATCCACCTCCCACAGATCTGTTTGGTGATAAAGGGAATAGTAGAGGCATACTGAACATTAAAAATGAAACTAAAGGCATCTTCTCAACTATATATGGATAGAGGAAAAAGACAAAATATCCCTGCTGAGGGGAAAATTAAATTTATCACCATTTTGTATGCTCTTACTTGACTTTTGAAAGAAAAGTATGTTAAGTTAAATAATATCATTTCCATGTAGGTTATCTTTGTCACCTTCAGGTTTGTGATTGCTGTTCCTGTTCAATCTTTTAAAGGTAAAGATTGTTCAAGTTAAAAGAAACTTGTAGATAGTAGCAAGTATAAATTTTTAATCTTTAGCTTTGCTTTAGCCATCTAGACAAAAAGAGACTTTCACTTTCAAAATGCGTTGCAGCATTACTTTATATAAAACACACAGGACCTAGGAAATGTAAAACAAGTACCTGGCATTACCCCAATCAGTACCAATGCCTGAGAGTGATCCTCTTGAGTCACTTGCATATTTGTAAACCACTAGCAGGCACTGTTTACAAAGCTCGACCAGGCGCTGGCAACATTGAAGCTGCAAAGGAGTCACCACTTCTGGGCTTTTATTGAAAATACTCTCCCAAGAGGATCTGTTGGCATGGAAACAGACATGACCTCATGTGACTATTAAAAATGGCAACCAACAATATCACTTACCTAGCAACAAACCAATAAAGAAAAAGTAGAAATGGCCTCACACATTTGAAGAGAGACTACAGATGGTTAGAGTTATCAAGTAAATATGCAAAATGAAAGGTAATCTTTATGTTAAAAAAATACAACACAGAATTCCTATCTTTAAAGACTTAATTGATGCCAGCTCTGAGTAGCTAACAGGATGGTTTTCCAACAGCTCCTAAAAACTGAGTTACTTTACATTGAAGGAATTATAAAACACTGAGCTAATTTCTCAAAACTTAGGTATTCTAGAAATACAGATTCTTCTAGGAAGCTATATTTATTATTATATTAATGATGATTCCACAGATTAAAAAGTCACTGTAACTTAATTTGTGATCTCTCTGAACCAACAAAATTAGGTTAATCCCATGATTATGACCACCCCTTCCAAAAAACATTCTTAAGTAATTATGTCCATGATATTCCTAGAGAACACGCTCTATACTGTAGAAGTAATGTAATTTCAACAAGTGCTGCCCTGTCGCAGTTCCAAAGGCAGTGTCCTCCAGCACATTCAACTTAGCGCACAGCACACGGTAGTACACAGTGCCTTGGTAAACTTGAGTGAGAGCACGTGTGTGTGTGTGTGTGTGTGTGTGTGTGTGTACACATATATATTTGTTCACAATTCCTAAGTTGACTGTTAAGACACAAATGAGAAAACATGTTACTACCCCACCAGCATCGGGAAAGAGAGAGAGAGACTGATTTCCTTAGTGTAACTGAAACTCCTTTCAAGCTTCAAGGGGAAAGTTTGCTTTGAGACTTGGTAATGGTTCAAGTCTCATTTTACATAAACCAATTCACTTAATCCTCAGAGAAAGAAAAGACTAGATTTTAAGAAAAAAAAAAAATATTAAGAAAAATATTTTTCTGAAGAACTTCATTTCCCAGTGGGAAATTCAAAGACTCAATTTTCAATCTTCTGTGGATATTTGATATCTTTGAAATTTTTTTAAAATCCTGTAGGAACTCATAAAGGTATTTTTTAGTAGAAAGTCTATTTTTTATTTTTTCAGGAGAAACATGGTCCCAAAAACACAGCATGTCATCTCAGTGAATGACATATTTTTTTAAAAGGAGTAAGATTCAAATAAGTAGACTGAAAGGAATAAACTTTCTTCTATGTTCTGAGATGTTCAGGGTAATTATATAATACTGCTTTTATTATTTAAAAGGGATTAAAGGTTATTTTCATTCAAGAAACAGTAATATGTTAGTTAAATTAACTCTAAAATTTTATTTCATTACTAAATGTAAGAAAAACTAGATATGACATACATGTTTATATATCTATATTTGCATATATATATACACATATATATCATCAATTTACTTCATGTGATCAAGAAAAATATTGGAGAATGCCAATTAATAAGGGAATTTGTTTATAATATGTCTTGGCCTAGCAAGTCTTACATGCCTGGGTTCAGAGAAATTAAAGTTTCATATAAATGTAAATACACAAAGAAAATGTTCTGACTCTTGACTGAGCACTTTTACATTCTCTTCTCTGGGGTTCTACTTATTTCCATAAAAGTCTACCTCCATCACCACCCTCTCTTCTGAATAAGAATATATTTCTATTTTAATACTTTGGAGCCATTTGATTAGATTCACTATCAGATCACTTACATCGTGGTAATTTTTTTTTCCTGACTTGAAGTAAGAAAAGAACAAACAAAATGGAATAAAGACAAATGAGCTTCTTTTATCAATGTAACACCTTAATTTGACATAACATTCTGAGTAATATGTGAGTTATCATATGGGCAGCTTTGGCTTCTCATTCTGTCATTGTTTCTTAAATACTGAAAATAAACATGACAAGGTTCTCTACCTGATTTTGCTGTGCATGTTCACTACCACTGACTAAAGGTTACATTCTACACTATTAATCCATACTTAAGTGTCAGAATGCCAGAATCACTCATAAAGAAAAAAGAAAATGACCAGGACTTGCTTTGCTTGGTACTAGGCTAATGGTACCCCCTCTGCAGAAAAGAAACCTATTCTTCAACAAGTGTTTAAGAACTGTGTCCCCAATCTCCTAACCTACCACCTGGCATAGTTGAGTAATGTGAAATCCCTCTAGAACACCACAGTATCTCAATTTTCAATACTAACACAAAAAATTTGAAGTAAGTGGAAGGATGGAGAATAATTTATAACACTAATGCCTTTATCAAAGAACCAGGATCTTATCTGCCTGCTTTCTGAATCGAAATTCCAAGAAAATGGGAGGACCAAAATCCACGAATTCAGAAAGAAAAATTAAATGGTTAAAAAGTTCTCTCTAGCACTCCTGAATCCTCAGAGAAATATGAAAAGTAACAACTTCAAATGACACTTTTAAATAATATAACAATAAGATACAGAATACTGAATAACCTCCTGGTAACAAAGGGGAATCATTAATGAAATCCAGAAACTTGAAAAGCCACATATTTTCCAGTAATGCAATAATTTTCACCACCTTTTTCATGAAAAATATTTAATAAAGCAGCTATCTAAAAAATAAAACATTCATTTCTTTTTCCTCTGGTAGGAGCCCTAATGAATGATTGAGGAGCCCTAAATTAAGTATCAGAAAGAAGAAAGTAAAAAAAAAAAAAAATCTGGACTTCACCAACTGGATAATCAGCTCAGAAAGATTAATGAGCTGAAAAGTACTAACAACACAACATCTAACTAAAGTGATAGAGAACAGTAAGAGTCACATCATTTTATTAATAAGAGTCAGACACAACTGAAGCGACTTAGCATGCATGCATGCACTGGAGAAGGAAATGGCAACCCACTCCAGTATTCTTGCCTGGAGAATCCCATGCACAGCAGAGCCTGGTGGGCTGCCATCTATGGGGTTGCACAGAGTCGGGCATGACAGAAGCGACTTAGCAGCAGCAGCATATACGATATGCATACATTTTCACATAGGCATATAATTCAGCCTAGAAGCAGACCCTTGCCTGAGAATAGTCCTTACAATTTCTTTCCCCAAGATTGTTAAAAAATAAAACAAATAAAATTAGGAAGCATTTCTATGATGAATTTCCATAAGAAAATGTCTTTCACTAAAGGGTCTAAACCAGATTCTTTTTTCTGAGCTTTACATACCAGGATTTTGAGTGAAAATGGGGTTTTTCCAAATAATACATTCCTTCTCCCATAGGCCCCTGCCTCCTCTTCTTCCTCCTCCTGCAAGTCTAAGCTGCAATGTTACTTCCCTTGGACACCTCTTGTGAGCTCTATGGCCCAAGTTTAAGTCCCATAGCACCCAGGCTTGCCCTATCTCAGCAAAACGTGGTGGATAATTTTCTTTACAAAAATTCCAAGAGCTATTCCCTTGGAGAGGACACATTCAGAACAGGGAACATCATTCTGAATAGCACTCCCAGGAGGCTGCATGTGATTAAAAGAGTCCCTGGGCATGGGCTTCAGCAGCCTGAAAGAGCAAGAGAAAAGGGTGAGCATGTTTTCTATTCAGTGCATCAGAAAACCCCTGGGCCAACTGTCAGAAAACCAATGACAAACATCCACATTACTTGATGTTTTGGGATGTGGACAGGGAATGGTTTATTCATTTTGTTTTATTATTGGGAGTTGAGACAGGCAGTGGCAGGAATCAAGGTGGCTCAGAGTTATTTGGATTATATTTTTTCCAAGAGTTTTATACCTAACTGTGAAAGCTGCACCTTTTATTAAAATCATTCCTTTAGAACTAAGCTAAGAGTAGATTTTTTACCTAGACAGCTACGTTGTTAGATCAAAGGTTAAATAAGTATACATTGACTGGACATGATTCAAAGAAAAAGTAGAACTATCCTGGATTCAAAGTGCCAACCAAATACACACACAGCATTATCTGACTTCATTAAATTAAGGAACCCGAGGAATGTCACTTGTAAAAGTATAAAATAAAATCTGGTGTAAAACTCATCTCTACAAACAACCAAGTTTTTAAAGAAATGGTTAGAGAGAGAAGGCCAAATTGGATGCAGAGCTACTTCTGCTCCATGTGCTCAGTTTGATGGGTTGAGGATTTGGCTAGTGCTACAAGGCTTGCAACATAGCAAGCTTGGCAACCATTGGCAATGCTGCTTTGAGAAGACTGAATAAAGCAGAGTTAAGAACCTGGACTCTTGACTCACACAACCTGAGTTTAATGCAAGCTCACTATGAAAATTTGGGCAAGTTATATACTTTATGCTTCAATTTTTTTCATCTATACAATGAGAATAATAATAGTTTACTCAAAATATTGTAGTGGCAATTATAAAAACATTTAATATATAAAACAGTATCAGATACTTGGTAATCCTTCAAAAAAATGTCATTTACTTTCATTATCATTACCAGTAGTAATAGACACTACCAGAGAAATGTGAATGGAGTACTGTTCCAGGTACAAGAAGAAAGGATCCTGAATGGAGTCGAAGTAAATTACCAAAATAGAGTCACCAGCACCCATTTCAATAGCTGACTATCTCACTGTCTTCCATTTGTAAAGAGAAGCTGAAATTCATGTTCAACATTCCAACCAATGGATCAACAAACAGAAAGAAAAAACTCTAATTATGATTTAAGATAAGAGAAATTCTGTAGATAGTCAGCAACTAAGGGTGTCATGGAGTACAGTTCAAATGTTTTATCTCAGTAGAAAAATTTATAGCCGGGACTATTCTCAGATTTCATCACAATTCAGAGCACCTTATGGATTCTCCCTGCTGGTGAATGATAGCTGAGGAAAATTATGGTGGCGAGAATAAGTCTACAAATGGTATAAATGTATAAATGATTCAGTACTAGATGATGTGAATATTTAAACAGAGGACATTCAGATCATTTCAGACTAGAAAGTCTGTTAAGGTTTTACCCAAAAAAGACGTAGTCAGGGTCTTTACATAGGATTCAAATAATGGAAAGGAGATTGGATAAATGGGTTTGTAGAAGGCAGTCCAAGCAGATACTCATTGACATTAATAGTTGGAAGAAAGAAAAAAAAATTTTAAGATATTTGAAAAATAATCAATATGTTTGGGAGGAGCAAAGTTTAAGTAAGAGAGTAATGAGAGAGACGACAGGAAAAATAATAAGAGATTTAGCATATTAGAGAGTCTTGTGCGGGGAGGGAGCAAGATGGCGGAGGAATAGGACAGCGAGACCACTTTCTTTGCACAAATTCATCAAAAGAACATTTGAACGCTGAGTAAATTCCACAAAACAACTTCTGATTGCCGGCAGAGGACATCAGGCACCCAGAAAAGCAGCCCATTGTCTTCGAAAGGAGGTAGGAAAAAACATAAAATATAAAAAGAGAGACAAAAGAGGTAGGGATGGAGCTCCATCCCAGGAAGGGAGGCTTAAAAAAGAGAGAAGTTTCCAAACACCAGGAAACACTCTCACTGGCAAGTCTGTGGCGAGCCTTGGAACCTCAGAGGGCCACATAACTGGGAGAAAAAAGAAAGAAATAATTAAAACCCATAGATACCCGCCAAACAGTAACCCCCAGAGGAGATGCAGCACAGACTCCCGCATCTGCCATTAGCAATCGGGGGCTGGGCAGGGAGGAGCCGGCTGAACTGCTTAGAGAGAGGAATGAGCCTGAATGCCGCGAGGGCAGTCTGGGAGAGCTGACTGGAGATAGCAGAGCAGACTGTGAGGTAGCTACCCCGCGAAAAGGCAAAAAGCCCTAACCTAAGACTCTGCCAGCCCCGCTAACAGAACAAAGGACTGAGCAGAGCTAGCCGGCTGTGGACGGCCCATCCCCCACCGACACAGGCAGGAGAGGGCAGCCAGAACCAGAAGGGGGCAAGCGCAGCCCCAGAGAGGCATCCAATACCAAACTGCAGGCAGGCTTCATTGCTAACCAAGACTTCTTGGGTTTCTGACCAGTCAACATCCGCCTGAGAAGGTGCGCTGGTTGTACACCCAGAAAACCAAGCGGGAGGCACTGGGAAGGCGATAAGTTGCAGCGACCATGCTCGCCAAACACTTGGTCATCTGAGCTGTTCGCACCAGGTAAGGCACAAAACCCAGGCCCAACCAAGTCTGCGCCTTTGGGGAGTACCCAAGAACCTGAACCTGAGCCGCTCAGACCTGGGAAGTGCATGCAACCCAGCGCCAGTCACGGACAGTTCCCAGTAGAGCAACCTAGAGCCTGTGCAGTGTAGACTGGGACAGCACACAAGCCGTGAGCAGGGGCAAACCCAGTGTGGCCAAGACACTGTCAGCACTCCCCACAAACGCCAGAGATATTTGTCTGCAGCATTCCTCTCTTCCTAGAACAGGATTGAACAAGTGAGCCTTAAAAAGTGTCCACCACCGCCCCTTAGTGTCAGGGCGGAAATTAGACACTGAAGACACCAGCAAACAGAAGCTAAAACAGAGCGAACCACCTTGGAAATGCCAGATAGAGAAGTCCAGAGGCGACTCCAAGAATAAGACCAAAAACCAGAGGCAAGAGGCTTAAGCCCGAATCCTGAGAACACCAGAGGACTCCTGACTCCAGAGAACATTAATCGATAGAAGCTCATCAAACGTCTCCATACCTACACTGAAACCAAGCACCACCCAAGGGTCAACAAGCTCCAGAGCAGGACATACCACACAAATTCTCCAGCAACACAGGAAAATAGCCCTGAGCTTCAATATACGGGCTGCCCAAAGTCACTCCAAACCCACTGACATCTCATAACTCATTACTGGACACTTCATTGCACTCCAGAGAGAAGAAATCCAGCTCCACTCACCAGAAAACCGACACAAGCTTCCCTAACCAGGGAACCCTGACAAGTCACCCGTCCAACCCCACACACAGTGAGGAAACTACATAATAAAGAGAACTCCACAAACGGCCAGAAGACGGAAAGGCCACCCCAAGCACAGCAATATAAGCAAGATTAAGAGGCAGAGAAATACCCAGCAAGTAAAGGAACAGGATAAATGCCCACCAACACAAACAAAAGAGGAAGATATAGGGAATCTACCTGATAAAGAATTTCGAATTTTGATAGTGAAAATGATTCAAAATCTTGAAAGCAAAATGGAGTTACAGATAAATAACCTGGAGAAAAGGATTGAGAAGATGCAAGAAAGGTTTAATAAGGATTTAGAGGAAATACAAAAGAGTCAGTATACAATAAATAATGCAACAGATGAGATCAGAAACACTCTGGAGGGAACAAACAGTAGAATAACAGAGGCAGAAGACAGGATAAGCGAGCAAGAAGATGGAATTGTAGAAATAAATGAAACAGAGAGGGAAAAAAAACTAATTAAAAGAAATGAGGACAATATTAGAGACCTCTGGGACAATGTTAAACATCCCAACATTTGAATCATAGAAGTCCCAGAAGAAGAAGACAAAAAGAGACCATGAGAGAATACTTGAGGAGATAATAGTTGAAAACTTCCCTAAAATGGGGAAGGAAATAGTCACCCAACTCCAAGAAACCCAGAGAGTCCCTAACAGGATAAATCCAAGGGGAAATACTCCAAGACACATATTAATCAAATGAACAAAGATCAAACACAAAGAACAAATATTAAAAGCAGCAAGGGAAAAACAGCAAATAACACACAAGGGGATCCCCATAAGGATAACAGCTGATCTTTCAACAGAAACTCTTCAGGCCAGGAGGGAATGGCAAGACATACTTAAAGTGATGAAAGAAAATAACCTACAGCCCAGACTACTGTACCCAGCAAGGATCTCATTCAAATATGAAGGAGAAATCAAAAGCTTTACAGACAAGCAAAAGCTGAGAGAATTCAGCATCACCAAACCAGCTCTCCAACAAATGCTAAAGGATCTTCTCTAGACAGGAAACACAGAAAGGGTGTATAAACTTGAACCCAAAACAACAAAGAAAATGGCAACAGGATCATACTTATCAATAATTACCTTAAAAGTAAATGGGTTGAATGCCCCAACCAAAAGACAAAGGCTGGCTGAATGGATACAAAAACAAGACCCCCATATATGTTGTCTACAAGAGACCCACCTCAAAACGAGGGACACATACAGACTGAAAGTGAAGGGCTGGAAAAAGATATTCCACGCAAATAGAGACCAAAAGAAAGCAGGAGTAGCAATACTCATATCAGATAAAATAGATTTTAAAACAAAGGCTGTAAAAGAAACCACGAAGGAAACTACATAATGATCAAAGGATCAATCCAAGAAGAAGATATAACAATTATAAATATTTATGCACCCAACATAGGAGCACCGCAATATGTAAGACAATTACTAACAAGTATGAAAGGGGAAATTAACAACAATGCAATAATAGTGGGAGAGTTTAATACCCGACTCACAGCTATGGATAGATCAACTAAAAAGAAAATTAACAAGGAAACACAAACTTTAAATGATACAATAGACCAGTTAGACCTAATATATCTCTATAGGACATTTCACCCCAAAACAATGAATTTCACCTTTTTCTCAAGCACACACGGAACCTTTTCCAGGAAAGATCACCTCCTGGGCCATAAATCTAGCCTTGGTAAATTCAAAAAAATTGAAATCATTCCAAGCATCTCTTCTGACCACAATGTGTAAGATTAGATCTCAATTATGGGAGAAAAACTATTAAAAATGCCAACATATGGAGGCTGAACAACACGCTGCTGAATAACGAACAAATCATAGAAGAAATCAAAAGAGAAATCAAAATATGCATAGAAATTAATGAAAATGAAAACACAACAACCCAAAACCTCTGGGACACTGTAAAAGCAGTGCTAAGGGGGAAGTTCATAGCAATACAGGCACACCTCAAGAAACAAAAAAAGTCAACTAAATAACCTAACTCTACACCTAAAGAAACTATAACAGGAAGAAATGAAGAACCCCAGGGTTAGTATAAGGAAAGAAATCATAAAAATTAGGGCAGAGATAAATGCAAAAGAAACAAAAGAGACCATAGCAAAAATCAACAAAGCCAAAAGCTGGTTCTTTGAGAGGGTAAATAAAATTGATGAACCACTAGCCAGACTCATCAAGAAACAAAGGGAGAAGAACCAAAACAATAAAATTAGAAATGAAAATGGAGAGATTACAACCAACAACACAGAAATACAAAGGATCATTAGAGAATACTATCAGCAATTATATGGCAATAAAATGGACAACTTGGAAGAAATGGACAAATTCTTAGAAAATTACAACTTTCCAAAACTGAACCAGGAAGAAATAGAAAATCTTAATAGACCCGTCACAAGCATGGAAATAGAAGCTGTAGTCAGAAATCTTCCAGCAAACAACAGCCCAGGTCCAGACGGCTTCACAGCTGAATTCTACCAAAAACTTAGAGAAGAGCTAACACCTATTCTACTCAAACTCTTCCAGAAAATTGCTGAGGAAGGGAAACTTCCAAACTCATTCTATGAGGCCACCACCACCCTAATCCCAAAACCTGGTAAAGACCCCACAAAAAAAGAAAACTACAGGCCAATATCACTGATGAACATAGATGCAAAAATCCTTAACAAAATTCTAGCAATCAGAATCCAACAACACATTAAGAGGATTATACATCATGACCAAGTGGGCTTTATCCCAGGAATGCAAGGATTCTTCAATATCCGCAAATCAATCAATGTAATACACCACATTAACAAACTGAAAAATAAAAATCATATGATTATCTCAATAGATGCAGAGAAAACCTTCGACAAAATTCAACATCCATTTATGATAAAAACCCTCCAGAAGGTGGGAATAGAAGGGACATACCTCAACATAATAAAAGCTATATATGACAAACCCACAGCAAACATTATCCTCAATGTGAAAAACTGAAAGCATTTCCCCTAAGTCAGGAACAAGACAAGGGTGCCCACTCTCACCACTACTATTCAACATAGTTCTGGAAGTTTTGGCCACAGCAATCAGAGCAGAAAAAGACATAAAAGGAATACAAATTGGAAAAGAAGAAGTAAAACTTTCACTATTTGCTGATGACATGATCTTCTACACAGAAAACCCTAAAGACTCTACCAGAAAACTACTAGAGTTAATCAATGAATACAGTAAAGCTGCAGGATATAAAATCAACACACAGAAATCCCTTGCATTCCTATACACTAATAATGAGAAAATAGAAAGAGAAATTAAGGAAACTATTCCATTCACTGTTGCAACAAAAAGAATAAAATATTTAGGAATATATCTACCTAAAGAAACAAAAGACCTGTACTTAGAAAACTATAAAACACCGGTGAAAGTAATCAAAGAGGACACTCATAGATGGAGAAATACACCGTGTTCATGGATTGGAAGAATAAATATTGTAAAAATGAGTATACTACACAAAGTAATTTATACATTCAATGCAATCCCTATCAAGCTACCAACGATATTTTTCACAGAACTAGAACAAATAATCTCACAATTTGTATGGAAATACAAAAAACCTCGAATAGCCAAAGCAATCTTGAGGAAGAAGAATGGAACAACGGGAATCAACCTGCCGGACTTCAGGCTCTACTACAAAGCCACAGTCATCAAGATAGTATGGTACTGGCATAAAGACAGAAATATAGATCAATGGAACAAAATAGAAATCCCAGAGATAAATCCACGCACTTATGGACACCTTATCTTTGACAAAGAAGGCAAGAATATAAAATGGAGAAAAGACAGTCTCTTCAACAAGTGGTGCTTGGAAAAGTGGTCAGTCACTTGTAAAAGAATGAAACTAGAACACTTCCTAATACCATACACAAAAATAAACTCAAAATGGATTAAAGATCTAAATGTAAGACCAGAAACTATAAAACTCCTAGAGGAGAACATAGGCAAAACACACTCCGACATAAATCACAGCAGGATCCTCCATGACCCACCTCCCAGAATATTGGAAATAAAAGCAAAAATAAATAAATGGGACCTAATTAAAATTAAAAGCTTCTGCACAGCAAAGGAAACTATAAGCAAGGTGAAAAGGCAGCCTTCAGAATGGGAGAAAATAATAGCAAATGAAACAACTGACAAAGAATTAATCTCCAAAATATACAAACAGCTCCTTCAGCTTAACTCTAGAAAAATAAACGACCCAATCAAAAAATGGGCCAAAGAACTAAACAGACATTTCTCCAAAGAAGACATACAGATGGCTAACAAACATGAAAAAATGCTCAACATCCCTCATAATCAGAGAAATGCAAATCAATACCACAATGAGATACCATTTCACACCAGTCAGAATGGCTGCTATCCAAAAGTCTACATGCAATAAATGCTGGAGAGGGTGTGGAGAGAAGGGAACTCTCTTACACTGTTGGTGGGAATGCAAACTAGTACAGCCACTACGGAGAACAGTGTGGAGATTCCTCAAAAAACTGGAAATAGAACTGCCATATGATCCAGCAATCGCACTCCTGGGCATACACACCCAGGGAACCAGAATTGAAAAAGACACATGTACTCCAATGTTCATTGCAGCACTGTTTATAATAGCCAGGACATGGAAGCAACCTAGATGTCCATCTGCAGACAAAAGGATAAGAAAGCTGTGGTACATATACACAATGGAGTATTACTCAGCCATTAAAAAGAATGCATTTGAATCAGTTCTAATGAGATAGATGAAACTGGAGCCTATTATACAGAGTGAAGTAAGCCAGAAAGAAAAACACCAATACAGTATACTAAGGCATATATATGGAATTTAGAAAGATGGAAATGATAACTCTGTATACAAGACAGCAAAAGAAACACACGTGTATAGAACAGTCTTTTGGACTCTGTGGGAGAGGGTGAGGGTGGGATGATTCGAGAGAATGGCATTGAAACATTTATATTATCATATGTGAAACAAATCAACAGTCCAGGTTCGATGCATGATACAGGATGCTCGGGGCTGGTGCACCGGAATGACCCAGAGGGCAGATAAGGGGAGGAGGGAGGTGGGAGGCGGGTACAGGAAGGGGAACTCATGTACACCCCGGGTGGATTCATGTCAATGTATGGCAAAACCAACCAATATAATATTGTAAAATAAAAAAAAAGAAGAAATAACTGTGAAAATAAATTGCATCAACAGTAAAAAAAAAAAAGTCTTGTATCTTTAAATAAGAAATCTAGACATTAACAATAAATGAAGGAAATGATTACAGATTTTACAAAATGACTGTGACATTAGGATGGATAAGGGAAACAAAAAACTAGAGGCAAAAATGCCTAGGAATCTATCAATTTCACTTACCCTTTTTCCCTTAAAGGCTCATCATATCTGAAATCCTACAATACTTTGTGTCTCTTTCATAATCATGACTTTTCATGTTAACTTACTTCATCTATTAGAGACAGCAGAGTATACTGATTACAGAATGAAGACGGGGGCCAGACTGCTTGAGTTCAAATCTCAGTTGCACTAGGTCCTCAGTACCTAACTGTGCCTCAGTTCCCTTATCTCTAAAATGAATATAATCATAAAACCTGCTTCAAAGTGATGTCACGTGGATTAAATCACTTAGTACATGCACAGTGCGTAGAACAATGCCTGGCACATTATAAGTGGTATAGCATTAGCTATTATCATTTTTAAGTTTCTGGAGGGCAATGTTAGTGGCTTAGTCATGTCCGACTCTCTGTGACCCCATGCACTGTAGCCTATCAGGCTCCTCTGTCGGATTCTCCAGGCAAGAATACTGGAGTGGGTTGCCATTTCCTTCTTCAGGGGATCTTCCTGACCCAGAGATCGAACCCAGATCTCCCGCACTGCTGGCAGATTCTTTACCGTTTGAGCTACCCCTGGAAGCCTCTTGAGGGCAGAAGCTGTATCAAATTCAGCACTATATCTCCAAAAGTATTTAAATTATCAAGTAAATACTAGATAATTGTTAGGAACAATGAAGAACAATCTTGAATTAAATAATTGATAACTGTTAAGAAAAATGAAAAATAATCTACAGTAGCTACAGTGGGGATGTGATAGAAAAACTAACAAGATTTAGCCCATGGCTGAAAAGACAATGAAGGAGAAAAAGGACATGGATGCCCCCGAGATACCAAACCTGCATGACTGGGAGAGTAACAACGGGATTTTGGGAAGTCCAGAAGGGAAGCCATTTCCGAATAAAAGGGAGGTACGGAGTGCTTGGCTTTAGATACCTTGAAGACAAAATGACAGTGAGTCACAACAGCTTTGACAGGACTGAAAGTCCGGAAAGGAGCAGGAATGTAGCCATGATTTTGGAAGATGGTTACACAAAGGAAACAGCAGAAGAACCATAAGGATACTGATGTAATTGAGTTTTTTCATTAGGAATACTTTCTCTCCATTGAATTCGAATTAGTTAGGTGGTATTGTGTTCATAACCATCATATCATCTACATGAGCTTAAATATTATAAATTATAGTTAAGCACTGAAACTTATATGCAGTTACAAAACCACATTTTAAGAGAGTAAAGAAATTCAGCCATTTGATTGTGCTATCTTTATAACTAAATAGTAAAAGATTTAAAAAATGACAGTAATAGAAAATAACTTAAAACTTACCCTGAATCACAAAAACAGTTCCACAGACCTTGGCCATGACTCCAGAGTAGGCGATTAAAAACTCGGTTGAAAATCCTATACAAATTCACTTCCTCAACATCAGGTACCTTCCAGATACGTGGAAGAACTGAGCGGATACTTGTTTTCACTATGTCCAAAACCTAGTGCAAAAAACAAAATATTTAAAAATCTAGGTGCATGTGTCTAAGATTCAAAGATGAATATATTTAATTCAAACATGACTACACACACACATACTGACTCATTCATTCACTAAAAGGCAGTACAGAATGAAAAGTTCAGAAACAGATCCAGTATTTATGAAACTTTGGTATATGACACAAGTGGCAAGTCTAACCATTAGAGTAAGAAGACATTAAATTTTAAAATTAAATTTAAGTTAAATTTAAAGTAAATCAATAAATAGATTTTTTTAAATAGTAATATTCATGAAAAAAATAGCTAAAGCTGAAATCATTACTTTACTCAATCCACAAAAATCAACTGTACAGTGATTAAGGCTTTCAGTTCAGTTCAGTTCAGTCACTCAGTCGTGTCTGACTCTCCGCGACCCCATGAATCACAGCAC
Source organism: Moschus berezovskii (assembly GCF_049115385.1). NCBI lineage: Eukaryota > Metazoa > Chordata > Mammalia > Artiodactyla > Moschidae > Moschus > Moschus berezovskii. The sequence continues at coordinate 62,018,786 of NC_142463.1, forward strand.
GCCAGGCCTCCCTGTCCATCACCAACTCCCGGAGTTCACTCAACCTCAAGTCCACAGAGTCGGTAATGCCATCCAGCCATCTCATTCTCTGTCGTACCCTTCTCCTCCCACCCCCAACCTTTCCCAGCATCAGAGTCTTTTCCAGTGAGTCAACGCGTCGCATGAGGTGGCCAAAGTATTGCAGTTTCAGCTTTAGCATCAGTCCTTCCTTCACTGATTCCTAGAATGTCGATGTTCACTCTTGCCATCTCCTGTTTGACCACTTCCAATTTGCCTTGATTCATGGACCTAACATTCCAGGTTCCTATGCAATATTGCTCCTTACAGCACCGAACCTTGCTTCTATCACCGATCACATCCACAACTGAGTATTGGTTTTGCTTTTGCTCCATCCCTTCATTCCTTCTAGAGTTATTTCTCCACTGATCTCCAGTAGCATACTGGGTTAAGTTTGAAAAATAAGCCATCAAATTTCTTAGTGGAAAGCATTAGTGAATATCTTTTATCATGGGTTAGAAAAAGATTACCTAAATAACAAAAAAGTATAGAATATAAAATATTAATAGATTCTGATTATACTAAATTTAAGAACTCTGGCCATCAAAAGATACCTTAAAGGAAATAAAAGCTCAAGTTACAAGCTGGGAAAATACATTCAAAACATATACATCTAACCAAATAATAGTATCAGGAATATATAATGAATGCCTAACCAATTGTTAATATACACACCAACAAATTAACAGAAAAAAATAGACAAAAATACATAATTCACAAAAGAAGAAAAATATGCCCAATAAACATAACGAATAAACATTGAGACTATAATTAGATATCATTTTCTATCCATTTAACTGACAAAAATTAAAACTCTGACAATACCAAGTATTGGAGAAATATGGATCTATATAGTATCTCAAACAAAACTGGCAGGAGTACAAACTAGAAAATATTAGCTGGGCATTAACTCCTAAAGTTGAAAATGCATATATCCTATGACCCAGCAAGTTTATTCCTAGAGAAGATCTCTCAAAGGTTAAAAGCAAGAGCATGTACAGGAATGTTCAAACAACTGGTCACAACTGTAGACACCTGAAGAAAGCCTAACCCTCCATCAGTGAGAAAGTGATCTTAATTATTAACGGTTAATTTTTTTAAACATATACCAGTCAATACATACAAGGTGAAACTTTTTATATAAGTAAAATAGTTAAATTTTAAAAATACTTATAAGGAACATAGATATATTAAGATCATATATATAAAAAAAACAAACACGGGACTGAGGAATACTGAATTCCAGAAAATGACTACCTGAGACATGAAGGGCCAGGGGGATAGGAAGGGAGTCATTTGATAAGATAATAGGTTATTGCCAAAATCCTTGATTTGGGTGTTGGGTTCACAAATGGAAAAGTAACTTAAGAACACTATTTAATAAAAGCAAGCCATATATGGACCAGTAATGAGAGAGTATCACAGAACAATGGCTAGGATTAGTCTAATTCTGGGCAACTAAAATCCTAGATATTCTAAAAAAATGTATAAATCCCAGAAAGCTACTTTGTCTAGTTCGACATATTTAATATTTTTGCAATTCACGAATTTCCAATGAAATGTTTTTTTAAAAGTAAATATCACAAATATAGTATCCTAATTTCAATTCACCAAAGTAGATTTTTCATTTCTTATTTTAGTCATCTAAGGAACTGACTGTAAATATGGCAGTAAAAGATGAAAAAAGAACAACTTTCAAACATAAAGGCTGATAGAAGATATGATTTTTCTCCATAGGCACAAATGTATAAGAGAATTGGAAGCAGATAGAAGAATTTAATTTGTTTCTCTTTAAAACACCCATATTTAAAGAAGTGATATTAGTTCTCTCTGATGAAGGCAAATTTAGAATAAACATGTGTTTAAAAATCAATTTAGGAAAAAATATCTCCAAATGACATTTTATTTATAGAATATCAACTACAGCTTCTCAAATGAATTGTGTAAGCACCACGGTGCCGTCTCTTCCTGCTCCAGCTTCTTTCACTGTGAAGTGGGAACAGTATGTAAACCGAAACGGGGTCGGGGTGTGTGGGTTGAAGGGGAGAAGAATGAGGAAAGATAATACCACCTCTAATAAAGTAGCCTGTGAAAAAAATTGTCCCAGAAAACCTTGTTATTACAGATAATGAAACCTTAATTATGAAGAGGGATTTAAAATTTTTAATATGAATTATTCACAATAATACTGATAAAATATGCACATCAGACATTAATTCACACCTTTTTTTTTACAATTGCAATTGAGCTAATAGTTTAACCTCTTATATTTTTAATGTGGAAAACAGGACTTATGGTTGATGTGATACAAGAATCAACACTATCAGTAAATGGTGAATTTTAATCAATTCTCTTCTCAATTTTTCTTCCTCCTTTCTATGTATTAGTGAGTAATAATGACCCAAAAGTCATAATGCAGGAAGAATTTTAAAAGTAGCAAAGATAACCCACAAACTGGTTTTAAGAATAAATATGAGTCCTATATAATAAGTGAAATTAAAGTGTTAAAAAATGTTAACTATCTTCATTTTGTATTCTATTATTAATTATTCAACTTTAAAGTGACATAGGGCTTCCCCACTACCTCAGTGGTAAAAGAATCTGCCTGCAATGCAGGAGACATAGGAAATGATAGGAAATGCAAGTTTGATCCCTGGATGGAGAAAATCCGCTAGAGCAGGACAAAGCAACCCACTCCAGTATTCTTGCCAGGAAAATTCCATGGACAGAGGAGCCTGGCAGGCTATGGTCTATGGGGTCACAAAGAGTTGGACGCGACTGAAGCAGCTAAGCACCCACGCACACAAAGTGACATAGCATTTGCGATGACAGGTTATTCATTTGCTTCTGAATATGTGCACAGTGAAATGCATATGATGTGTAAGAGCCAAAGAGGAGGGTGAAAAGCATGTACAGGCTGCTTGCTCCATGCCAAATACTGCACTGGTACATCACTTAGAGGAGACTCTCTTGGCCACTAGTCTGCTTATGTTTTATTCTTAATTTTGATGGACTTTTAAAGCATGATGGCCTAATATACTAGACTTGCTGTAATTATTTGTTGTTTTAGTTACTAAGTTATCTTCAATTCTTTTGCAACCGCATGGACTATAGTCCACCAGGCTCCTTGGTCCATGGGGTTTCCCAGGCAAGAATACTGGAATGGGTTGCCATTTCCTTCTCCAGAGGATCTTCCTGACCCAGGGATCAAACCCGTGTCTCCTGCATTGGCAGGTGGATTCTTTACCACTGAACCACCTGGGAAGCCAAAACACATGGCTAAAAGCAGCAACTTCAGAAGTGATCAGAGAGTTAGGGGTGGGGAATGCAGCCGCTCCACTTCTAATGTTTTCTCCAACATGAAGATGGATAGACCTTCAGGCCTCTTGAATGCCAACAAACATCACTGCCTGAGGAGTGATTTCCCTGATTATGGGACTAGCATGGTGTGGGCAACCCACAAATTTGCTTCTTCTTTGTCAGAGTGCCTACTGACAAAGGCACTCTATTCTCTTTTGCTTCCTTTGCCTTTCAATTTTAAGGTCTGGTCCTGGAAAAAGGAGTGGTTTAGAGACCTGTAATTTGGAAACCACAAGAGAATTAAAATCAAGGGATCAAGAGCCCAAACCCTTCATCTCTCCTCTGAGTCTTCATATAGACTTCATATAGACTCTCCACTGCCTGTGTTCACCTGGTGAACTTCCATGTTTTACCTCAAACATCACTTCTTCAGGGAGACCTTTCAGTTCAGTCACTCAGTCGCGTGCGACTCTTTGCGACCCCATGAATCACAGCTCGCCAGGCCTTACCTTTCAGTTCAGTTCAGTTCAGTCGCTCAGTCGTGTCCGACTCTCCGCGACCCCATGAATCACAGCACGCCAGACCTCCCTGTCTATCACCAACTCCCGGAGTTCACTCAAACTCATGTCTACAGAGTCGGTGATGCCATCCAGCCATCTCATTCTCCGTCGTCCCCTTCTCCTCCCGCCCCCAACCTTATACTGCAAGGAGATCCAACCAGTCCATTCTAAAGGAGATCAATCCTGGATGTTCATTGGAGGGACTGATGATAAAGCTGAAACTGCAATACTTTGGCCACCTCATGCGACGAGTTGGCCTTACCTTTACCTGTCACTAAATACCTTATATACTGTACAAAAAAGATCTTCACGATCAAGAAAGTCACAATGGTGTGATCACTCACCTACAGCCAGACATCTTGGAATGTGAAGTCAAGTGGGCCTTAGAAAGCATCACTACGAACAAAGCTAGTGTAGGTGATGGAATTAGAGTTGAGCTATTTCAAATCTTGAAAGATGATGCTGTGAAAGTGCTGCACTCAATATGCCAGCAAATTTGGAAAACTCAGCAGTGGCCACAGGACTGGAAAAGGTCAGTCTTCATTCCAATCCCAAAGAAAGGCAATGCCAAAGAATGCTCAAACTACCGCACAATTGCACTCATCTCACACACTAGTAAAGTCATGCTCAAAATTCTCCAAGCCAGGCTTTAGCAATATGTGAACCGTGAACTCCCAGATGTTCAAGCAGGTTTTAGAAAAGGCAGAGGCATCAGAGATCAAATTGCCAACATCCACCGGATCATGGAGAAAGCAAGAGAGTTCCAGAAAAATATCTATTTCTGCTTCATTGACTATGCCAAAACCTTTGACTGTGTGGATCACAATAAACTGTGGAAAATTCTGAAAGACATGGGAATACCAGACCACCTGACCTGCCTCTTGAGAAACCTGTATGCAGGTCAGGAAGCAACAGTTCGAACTGGACATGGAACAAAAGACTGGTTCCAAATAGGAAAAGGAGTACGTCAAGGCTGTATATTGTCACCTTGCTTATTTAACTTATATGCAGAGTACATCATGAGGAACGCTGGGCTGGAAGAAGCACAGGCTGGAATCAAGATTGCTGGGAGAAATATCAATAACCTTAGATATGCAGATGACACCACCCTTATGGCAGAAAGTGAAGAGAAACTAAAAAGCCTCTTGATGAAAGTGAAAGAGGAGAGTGAAAAAGTTGGCTTGAAGCTCAACATTCAAAAAACAAAGATCATGGCTTCTGGTCCCATCACTTCATGGGAAACAGATGGGGAAACAGTGTCAGACTTTATTTTTTTGGGCTCCAAAATCACTGCGGATGCTGACTGCAGCCATGAAGTTATGACCAACCTTGATAGTATATTAAAAAGCAGAGACATTACTTTGCCAACAAAGGTCCGTCTAGTCAAGGCTATGGTTTTTCCAGTGGTCATGCATGGATGTGAGAGTTGGACTGTGAAGAAAGCTGATCGCCGAAGAATTGATGCTTTTGAACTGTGGTGCTGGAGAAGACTCTTGAGAGTCCCTTGGACTGCAAAGAGATCCAAAGAGTCCATTTTAAAGGAGATCAATCCTGGGTGTTCATTGGAAGGACTGATGCTAAAGCTGAAACTCCAATATTTTGGCCACCTCATGCGACGAGTTGACTTACTGGAAAAGACTCTGATGCTGGGAAGGATTGGGGGCAGGAGAAGAAGGGGAAACGACAGAGAATGAGATGGCTGGATGGCATCACCGACTCGATGGACATGAGTTTGAGTGAACTCCGGGAGTTGGTGATGGACAGGGAGGCCTGGCGTGCTGTGATTCATGGGGTCTCAAACAGTCGGACACAACTGAGCAACTGAACTGAACTGAACTGAAATACCTTATGATCCCTTAATGTCCAATTCTTCTACTATTAATAATTATCTCATTTTATTTTAACTTCCTGTGTAGTTAATGGAGATTGTTAGCTACATAAAAATAGGAATTATACCTACCAGGTCCCCAAGGCTCAAGACAGGTCTAGCACTTAGTAGGTGTTTGTCTCCGTGAAAATGCTCTTTGCAAGTTATTGAAACCTATGTCGACTATGTAAAAATCAGTACTAACACTTATTGAGAGCTTACAATGGACAAAGCACTGTTCTAATCACTTTTACAGATAATAATTCATTTAATACTCAAAATAAAAACATTGAGATAGATATGACTTGTCCATAATTTCTTTCCAAAAATCTTGAGTCTAGATTCCACAATCATAAACATTATGTTTCTACAGGAAAACATGTGAATACTCAAAGCAAGAGACAGACAAAAATAACTTCCTGTCATGTCATTGTCACTGAAAGAGTTCAGGTGGGTTAGGTTTTGCTGCCTAATAGTTCTGAAAAATGTTTTAGTTTTGAAAATGTTTGGATCTCATTTTATAGATGAGAAAATTCAGGCATAGAAAAGATAAGTAACTTATCCACGATCACACAATTAGGTAATGGATAGCAATGTAGCCGGACCCTTGTTCTTAACCACTACCCAGCAATGCTTCACAATTAATTTGATCTGTCCAGGGACAACAGCTAAATCAGAAGATAATCAAATTGTCTCTGCTTAGATTCAGATTCACCTCTAGTCAAGTAATACTTGAGAAGGTGGGTGGAATCACTGTGCACATACAAGGCTGTGTAGGTATGCCCTCCAGCAGAGCCATGGAATCCATCAGGGACCAGTTTGCTTAAAAGCCCACACAGATGGGGAGACAATGCCTGCACCTCTAGCAAAACACCAACTGAATAATTTTAGGAAGGCAGAAAACAGGCAAGAAATCAGACTGGAATGAGGTAAATGAGTGTCAGTACTATTTGCAATGCTATTTGGTTTTCTGGGTGCTTTGGGGTTAGAAGCAAATGGATGGAAGATGAATAATTTGTGAAACACAAAAACAAATGGCCAGCAAGGTGCCCTTTGTGTTTATCTGTGGACTCAAGTGAGGCTAACTTATAGAATATGGGTATCCACTTCCTGACATTGTGACTTTTAAAAGCATCATGATCCAACATTAAGCTCTCCAAGGGAAAAAAATAAATGGGAGATTCAGTCAATGAAAGCATTAATAAAATGAAAAGATATGTCTTTTCCATATGAAGTATAGCACATTTGAAAGCATAAAGCACACAGACAAATTCATATTTTGCAAGTACATACAGATGTTGAATGACAAACTGCTCCATATGGCTGAACAGTTGGTCCTAAATTAAAATAATGGCATGAGGTGAGGGAGGTTTAGAAATGACATTAAAATCACTACATGCTGCTGCACTAATGATGCATGCAGCAGCCAAGGCTATAGGGTAAAGGCATCTTTGCTGATGCAAAATGAACGGCCCTGTACAGCATCTAGGTCAGCCCCAGTGAAAAACAGACAGAAAATAACACCAAAATGCATGCAGAGGCAGCTACTGTAGGTATTTTAAAAGCTGTTATTTAGAGAAGACATACTTGATAAACAAGGATTTCTTAGAATCCTAAAATAAATGTAAGTATAATACAACCTTATTACCACTACTTGATATCCGAGAAAAAGCTCTTCAGAAAATCTGGCATTCTTCACCACCCACCATCACTACAATATTTTCATACTTCAGGTATATTCCTTATAACTGCATTCTTGGGAGAAGGCTAAATTATGCTAGTGTGAAGTTACCATAACATGACATTAAGTAAGATTAGTTGATTCAATTTTCACCTAGTGAGGATTCTTTTCATTCGTTTAGTCCCACATCATTGACCTTTAAATTTTACACCCATTAAGGAAGTTTTTAAATACGGTATCTGGAAGAGTTTGTGTGTGTGTGGCATTCTAATATGAGAGTTTTATAACATTCTAATGAGCAACTAGCAAAAGCTTTGATACTAGAATGGAAAAAGTAAGATTCATATTTCCACAATGGTTTCTAATGAAATTAAGAGGTTTAAATGAGTCTTGTGCATTCCACATTTAGAACTGTGCTCAGGACATTGTAGTCTCTCAATCAATATTGTTAAGTGCATGTTTTGATGAGCAAATCGATGAAGGGATGAATGAACAACTCTCAAAATCCCCAACAGTGTCCAGTATAGTTCTTGTACAAAATTGGCAACCAATAAATGTTTGTCACACTAAATTTTACCACACACAACCATTGTGGTAGCCTTGGAGATATGCCATTTGAATCAACTAATCTCTAAGCGTGCAGTTAGTTAGCTGACAGCATCCCCATTGAGGATCAATGATTTTATAACTTCAAGCCAAGTTTAGGCACTCCCCAGACTGCTCTTGGCCAAGGATTGAGCATGGCTGGGATACCAGAGGGAAGCTATTTCTGCCCATTGTGATCGCTCTCACAAGCAACTTGTGTTCTGGGCTCCCCATTAGCCTGACAGGTATTACTCAGAACTTCTCTAGTCTGAACTTCTTCCTCCCCAAGCCTCCTGTTTTCCATTCACTGGTGTCTGACCAATGCTGCAGTCAGAAGGCTCTTTCTGCCTGCTCAAACTCTCTCCACCTTTATCTTTCTCGTGTCTTCTCTCAAAAATTTCTTTCACTTCTAACTCTGTCATATGTCTGCTTTCCAAGGGACTGAAATGATATTCAGTTCAGTTCAGTTCAGTTCAGTCACTCAGTCGTGTCTGACTCTCCACGACCCCATGAATCACAGCACACCAGGCCTCCCTGTCCATCACCAACTCCCGGAGGTCACTCAGACTCAAGTCCACAGAGTCGGTGATGCCATCCAGCCATCTCATCCTCGGTCGTCCCCTTCTCCTCCTGCCCCCAACCCTTCCCAGCATCAGAGTCTTTTCCAGTGAGTCAACTCGTCACATGAGGTGGCCAAAGTATTGCAGTCTCAGCTTTAGCATCAGTCCTTCCAATGAACACCCAGGATCGATCTCCCTTAGAATGGACTGGTTGGATCTCCTTGTGGTACAAGGGACTCTCAAGAGTCTTCTCCAACACCACAGTTCAAAAGTGAAGAGGAACTCAAAAGCCTCTTGATGAAAGTGAAAGAGGAGAGTGAAAAGGTTGGCTTGAAGCTCAACATTCAGAAAACAAAGATCATGGCATCTGGTCCCATCACTTCATGGGAAATAGATGGAAAAACAGTGGAAACAGTGTCAGACTTTATTTTTTGGGGCTCCAAAATCACTGCAGATGCTGATTGCAGCCATGAAATTAAAAGACGCTTACTCCTTGGAAGGAAAGTTATGACCAACCTTGATAATATATTAAAAAGCAGAGACATTACTTTGCCAACAAAGGTCTGTCTAGTCAAGGCTATGGTTTTTCCCGTGGTCATGTATGGATGTGAGAGTTGGACTGTGAAGAAAGCTGATCGCCGAAGAATTGATATAGCCATCCAATAATTATTGACTATAATCATAATCCAGAGAAGGATAGTTCTGGTTAATCCACATCTGGATGTTAAATTAGTTAAATTCTTGGCCTTCTAAGTGGGTAACTTTTAGTGTTAGTGTTAGTTGCTCAGTCATGCCTGATTCTTTGCGACCCCATGAACTGCAGTCCACCAGGCTCCTCTGTCCATGAGATTTTCCAGGCAAGGATACTGGAGTGCGTTGCCATTTCCTTCTCCAGGGGATCTTCCCAACCCAGGGATCAAGCCCAGGTCTCCTGCACTGCAGGCAGATTCTTTACTGACTGAGCTACAAGGAAAGGGTAAGTTTTAATAATACCTAATTCTACTTGGGCTTGAAAAACACTGTGGACAGTGACTGCAGCCATGAAATTAAAAGATGCTTGCTCTTTGGAAAGAAAACTATGACAAATCTAGAGACATGATTTTCCTGACAAAGGTCCATATAGTCAAAGCTATGGTTTTTCCAGGAATCAGGTACAGACATAAGAGTTAGACCATAAAGAAAGGCTGAGTGCTGAGGAATTGATGCTTTCTAATTGTGGTGCTGAAAAAGACTCTTGAGAGTCCCTTGGACTGCAAGGAGATCAAACCAGTCAATCCTAAAGGACATCAACCCTGAATATTCATTGGAAGGACTGACGCTGAAGCTGAAGCTCCAATACTTTGGCCACCTGATGCAAAGAACTGACTGGAAAAGACCCTGATATTGGAAAAGATTGAAGGCAAAAGGAGAATTGGATGCCAGAGGATGAGATGGTTAGATAGCATCACCAACTCAATGGATATGGATTTGAGGAAACTCCAGGAGATAGTGGAGGATAAAGGAACCAGGTGTGCTCCCGTCCATGAGGTCGCAAAGAGTCAGATATGACTTAGCGACTGAACCACAACAATTCTACATTTCAAAGTTGATCCACATTTACAGGATTCTTTTTATTTTTCTTGGATGCAGTTTCTTAAGCAATAGCACAGGTATCAAACAGATAGTCCAATGAATGGTTAGCATGTTACAACCAAACAAATTTTCAGACCCCTTTAGTCTAATATCAACATGTAAAAACTTTAAAATTTTTTTCAATACAGTTTGCAACTTATTATTTTTATACTGACTTTCTTGTCAAATATTTTTACTTGAAATTTATAAACACAATTGAGCATGACAACCTTAAAACACAAAATCAGTTCAGTTCAGTCACTCAGTCATGTCCGACTCTTTGCGACCCCAAGAATCACAGCATGCCAGGCCTCCCTGTCCATCACCAACTCCCAGAGTTCACTCACCTAATTCATAAATAGTACTACTATCACACACACACACATCATTTGATCACTCTGTACAATCATATCATATGTAAAAAAACAGAACTGCATTTTCCAGAATTTATTTTTGCATAGGGTGAGAGATGGTGCTCCAACTTAATTTTCTTACAAATCATCAATTGTTTTAGTAGCATTTATGGGAAAATTTATCTTTACCCCATTGATTTGTAATGTCATATTTATCAGATATTAATATCTTATGAATATTTTAATCTGTTTCTGCGCTGTTTTCATCATGAACTTATCTATCATCTATGTTAGAAAAAGTACATTGTGCTTACAAAAAGATTCAACATTCCAATAAGAGGCTCCTTTTTTAACGAATCAAGGCTCCATAGAGTCAGTGACTGGGAGAACAGGAATTCTGGGCTTACAGAATGTTTCAATCTATCTCTGCTACCAGCTTTGCCACACTCTCCTGAACAGCACTTGGCTCATGACAGGACGCTAAGCTGTCCTTTGTTGAATGAGTTAATGCTTAATTATGGTTTCAGTTTACTCAGAGAAAAGTACCTAATTTCACAGTCATCATTTGATCAGTGTCAACTTTCACCTTAATAGCAATACATTTCAGAAAGGGGAAGTGATATAGTTTGCATTATTTAGGAATACAACAGCTTCACTATAGCTATGAAAATAGTTCAGCTCCCCCAAAATAATGTTGCAATCCATCTATGGGCCCCTCAGGCTGCTGGCCACTCCCTTCTGCTACTCTGTGAGATACTGTACTATCTCCTCAAATTTCCAAAGTCCCTCCCCACCAGAAGAAAACTTTCACATCTTTCCACCACAATGCCACAGACTCTACCTTCCCTATTAGAATAAATGCTCCTGGTTAGGACAAACCTTCCTAGATTACTTGCTCGAGGATTTCCTATCACTACTCTTTCCTGTACCATTTGTCTCCTCGGGATCCTTCTCATCAGCAACTAACAACTGTAAATAGCTGCATCTTTTTAAAAAACAAAACAAACAAAAAACACTTTGTCATTAACTCACATCCCTCTCCAGCTACCACTACATTTCCATTTTCCCTCTACAGCAAAATTTCTTGTAAAAGTGCCTGGACTAGCCATACTTTTTCCCATTTCTTGAAGCTCCTCCACTCAAGTTTTACTCTGCACCATTCCTCTGAATTTGTTATGATCTTCCCTGGTAGCTCAGCTGGTAACCACTATCCTCGAAGTTATCAAAAACAATAGTCAAGTCATGGTGATCATGTTATAACTCTCACCAGCAACATCTAGCTCAGTTGATCACTCCATCCCTAAAGTGATTAGCTGATTTCAAGGTAACCCAGTTCTTATGATTTTTCAGACTTTACTGGCTGCTCCTTCTCAGTCCCCTTAGATTAACTCCTCTGCACCATTTCTCTGATTTCTCTACATAGAAGTGTTCCCGGGCTCAGCCCTCAAAATTCTCCTCTTTTCTAATCACACTTACTCTTGAGGTAATCTCATCTAGTCCCAAGGCTTAAATATCTTCAGTTTACTTCAGTCCAGTTGCTTAGTCGTGTCTGAATCTTTGTGACACCATGGACTGCAGCACACAGGCTTCCCTGTCCATCATCAACTCCCCGGAGCTTACTCAAGTTCATGTCCATTGAGTCGGTGATGCCATTCAACCATTTCATCCTCTGTCATCCCCTTCTCCTCCCACCTTCAATCTTTCCCAGAATCAGGGTCTTTTCCAGTGAGACAGTTCTTTGCATCAGGTGGCCAAAGTGTTGGAGTTTCAGCTTCAGCATCAGTCCTTCCAATGAATATTCAGGACTGATTTCCTTTAGGATGGATTGGTTGGATCTCCCTGCTGTCCAAGGGACTCTCAAGAGTCTTCTCCAACACCACAGTTCAAAACCATCAATTCTTCAGCACTCAGCTTTCTTTAGAGTCCAACTCTCACATCCATACATGACTACTGGAAAAACCACAGCCTTGACATGAGGAACGCTGGGCTGGAAGAAGCACAAGCTGGAATCAAGATTGCTGGGAGAAATATCAATAACCTCAGATATGCAGATGACACCACCCTCATGGCAGAAAGTGAAGAGGAACTAAAATGCCTCTTGATGAAAGTGAAAGAGGAGAGTGAAAAGGTTGGCTTGAAGCTCAACATTCAGAAAACAAAGATCATGGCATCTGGTCCCATCACTTCATGGGAAATAGATGGGGAAACAGTGGAAACAGTGTTAGACATTATTTTGTGGGCTCCAAAATCACTGCAGATGCTGATTGCAACCAAGAAATTAAAAGACGCTTACTCCTTGGAAGGAAAGTTATGACCAACCTAGATAGTATGTTAAAAAGCAGAGACATTACTTTGCCAAACAAGGTCCATCTAGTCAAGGCTATGGTTTTTCCAGTGGTCATGCATGGATGTGAGAGTGGACTGTGAAGAAAGCTGATCGCCGAAGAATTGATGCTTTTGAACTGTGGTGCTGGAGAAGACTCTTGAGAGTCCCTTGGACTGCAAGGAGATCCAACCAGTCCATTCTAAAGGAGATCAATCCTGGGTGTTCATTGGAAGGACTGATGCTAAAGCTGAAACTCCAATACTATGGCCACCTCATGCGACGAGTTGACTCACTGGAAAAGACTCGGATGCTAGGAGGGATTGGGTGAGGGAGGAGAAGGGGACGACAGAGAATGAGATGGCTGGATGGCATCACCTACTCGATGGACATGAGTTTGAGTGAACTCCGGGAGTTGGTGATGGACAGGGAGGCCTGGCGTGCTGTGATTCATGGGATCGCAAAGAGTCAGACACGACTGAGCGACTGAACTGAACTGACTAGATGGATCTTTGTTGGCAAAGTAATGTCTCTGCTTTTTTAATATGCTGTCTAGGTTGGTCATGAGTTTGGGTGAACTCCGGGAGTTGGTGATGGACAGGGAGACTTGGCGTGCTGTGGTTCATGGGGTCGCAAAGAGTCGGACACAACTAAGTGACTGAACTGAACTGAACTGAACTAGGTTGGTCACAGCTTTTCTTCCAAGGAGCAAGCGTCTTTTAATTTCATGGCTGTTAACACCATCTGCAGTGATTTTGAAGCCCCCAAAAATAAAGTCTGTCACTGTTTCCATTGTTTCCCCATCTATTTCCCATGAAGTGATGGGACCAGATGCCATGATCTTAGATTTCTGAACGTTGAGTTTTAAGCCAGCTTTTTCACTCTCCTCTTTCATTTTCATTAAGAGGCTCTTTAGTTCTTCTTCACTTTATGCCATAAGGGTGGTGTCATCTGCATATCTGAGGTTATTGATATTTCTCCAGGCAATCTTGATTCCAGCTTGTGCTTCATCTAGCCCAACATTTTGCATGATGTACTCTTCATATAAGTTAAACAAGCAGGGTGACAATATACAGCCTTGAGTTACTCTTTTCCCAAATTGGAAACAGTCTGTTGTTCCATGTCCAGTTCTAACTGCTGCTTCTTGACCTGCATAAAGATTTCTCAGGAGGTAGGTCAGGTAGTCTGGTATTCCCATCTCTTGAAGAATTTTCCACAGTTTGTTGTCATCCACACAGCCAAAGGCTTTGGCATAGTCAATAAAGCAGAAGTAGATGTTTTTCTGGAACTCTCTTGTTTTTTCAATGATCCAATGGATGTTGGCAATTTGATCTCTGGTTCCTCTGCCTTTTCTAATAGTGACTCAAGTTTTGTATCTCCATATACAGCCTTAGCTCTGAACTCATATATACAATGACACACTCAACATCAGCATTAGATGTCTAATCAATGTATCAACTTTAGTATGTTCAAAACCAAAGCAAAACAAAACAACAGGGAAATTAAAGCCCAGTTCTTTCTCCAGTTTACACTCAATTCAGTTATCAACCTAACTAAGCAACCATTAGTTCTCAGCTCAGTTACTCTAAAAACCATAGAGTACCTGGTCTCTACTTCTGTTCTCCCATTTTCCATTTACCCTAGTTCTGTTCTTCACAAGTAGCTCTCATGATCCTTCTAAATTAGAAACCATACTATGTAACTCCTCTGCTCAAAAATTTCTGGTGGTGTTCCATCACTTGGAATAAAACCCAAAGTATTTCCACAACCTGTAAAGCTGTGATCTGATCCCTGCTTATCTATTCAACTTCAACTGTCACCAACACATCACTCACTCTTGACCAGCACAAACCAACTATCCTGTCAATCAGGAAATAAATGGTGTCCCCTATGTCTCATGGACAAACAAGGCTAACTTATACCCCAGGCCTCTGTATCTGCTCTTCCCTCTGTCTGATGCAATGTAGCTATAGATGTCTGCATAGTATTTTTCTCATTTCATTTAGGTCATCTTCTCTCGACTTTTAATCCTGATTTATTTTTCTCATAGTACTTAATACCACCATACGTTCTATTATATATTGATTTATTATCAAACACCTTAACTAGAATACAAGCTCTATGAGACCACAGGATTTTTTTTAATCCACTTGTTTATCCTCAGAACCTACAACAGCACCTGAAACATAGTAGATACCAAATGTTTGCAAAGGAAACTAGTGAACAAATGAGCATGTGTATAGTTTGATTATGAATGTGGTTTAATGATCCTAGGTTAATACGTAATCCAAGAGCAAAAACCTGTTTGGGGGTATTCATTACTCACTTTTCGTTGTTTTACAGAGTCCAATTTTATGAGCCAATATGAAGCCACTTTTGTTTTATGATACTTCCAGTTATCAATGATCTGTAGGAGGGAAGAAATATTAAGATATTTAATGTAATTAATTTGTGAAATGAAAACACTATAATACTATTTTAAATAAAGGATGCCTACTTTCATTAAAAACAAAGAGTGTAAAGATTTTTTTAATATAAGGTAAAGAAGCCATCTGAATTTAAAGTTTTTCTCTTTTTGCTATAAAAAGCAAACAATCTTTAATGAATGAAGCTCAAATGTCTTCAGGAATATAAGGACAGGGAAGAAGCCAAAAATATAGATTTTTCATTTTAATTCCAAGAACTGTATTTAAAACATAATTCATAATAACAAAATATTGAATAGCACATTAGAAAACAGCCTATATACAATTAGGATTCTATTATCCCCGTTATTTTTTGGTGCAAATATGTAAAATTTCTGAATATATATTCTAGTTATATACACTGTAACAAATAGACTAACATAGTTGCTGCATAAGTAAACATGCTGTAACTAATGTCTATTATATCAATTATAACCGACTTGATGGACATGAGTTTGAGTGAACTCCGGGAGTTGGTGATGGACAGGGAGGCCTGGCGTGATGTGATTCATGGGGTCGCAAAGAGTCGGACACGACTGTGCGACTGAACTGAACTGATACACATGTTCTTTACAGAACAATCACAGTTAACCACAGACATTACTTTTACCCTCAGATTATCTAATTTTTCATCTACCTGACTGAAAAATGTAGTATACAACTTACATCTGAAGAAATATAAATAAAATATCTGGTGCAAAAACACAAGCTCTACTCTATTGAATAAGATAACAATGTCAATAAAAATATATCTGGCATAATGTTTTACAACTAATGTTCATTTTTCTTCCTTCTCCCTTGATGTAACAAATAGCATCTCATTTGTACATGAGATACCATTTTCACTTTTTAAAATACATATATAACAAACACAAAGCACAGTATTTGGGGGTTTTGGTTATAACTATGTTATGATTGCGGAGAAGGAAATGGCAACCCACTCCAGTACTCTTTCCTGGAGAATCCCGTGGACAGAGGAGCCTGGTGGGCTGCTGTCCATAGTGTCGCACAGAGTCGGACACAACTGAAGCAACTTAGCATGCATGCATGCACGTTATGATTGCAAAACAGAAATCGCCATTATTGATTTTTAACTACAAAAGTCTTTTTTATTATTATTGTTTTTCGTTTGTTTTGTTTCTAGACAGAACTGTGAAGTGAAGTTGCTCAGTCGTCTCCGACTCTTTGCGACCCCATGGACTGTAGCCCACCAGTCTCCTCCGTCCATGAGATTCTGCAGGCAAGAATACTGGAGTGGGTTGCCATTTCCTTTTCCAGGGGATCTTCCTGATCCAGGGATCAAACCCAGGTCTCCCGCATTGCAGGCAGACGGTTTAACCTCTGATCCACCGGGGAAGCCAGACAGAACTGTTCAGTTCAGTTCAGTCGTTCAGTCAATCACAGCACTGCTAAAAAGTGAAAAAAAGCCAACTGCATTGCTGTGGTTTCTATCCTACAACTGGCCACTAGATGGTGCCTTCTCCGGGTGAAAAACAAAACAAAACAAAAACCCAGAAACCAGAAAACAACATTCTATTACTGAGAAGTTATCTAAGAATGACAATTTGAAAGGATGTTTCAATGAAGAAACATCAAAAGGACTTTAAGTGAAGAAATGCTATTTCACTCGAATATTTTAATACCTTGGACCTTCTTTCTAAATCAGGAGT
The DNA here is from genome assembly GCF_049115385.1 of Moschus berezovskii. NCBI lineage: Eukaryota > Metazoa > Chordata > Mammalia > Artiodactyla > Moschidae > Moschus > Moschus berezovskii. The sequence continues at coordinate 62,035,818 of NC_142463.1, forward strand.
AAGTTACAAACTTCAATGTGAATTTTAGGACTCTGCCATTTTAGAACGTTCCACTGGGTGGCGCAAATGCATATGTAACAAGAAAACACAACGTAAGCCATTTCAAAATTCTGCTAAAATCATTCAGGGTATCATATTCAAATATTTACTTCATGCCCATGGCCCACTTTTTTGCTTATTATCTCATTCCATATTAAATCTTTCAAAATCTTTGTAGAAGCAAGCTTAACTTGATGTGTCTTTAATCATTAAGAACAAATAACTGTCTAACACTAATTATTTTCAACTTGATGAAGCATCATTAAAATAGGACTATACACTAAAAGATATTTTTCACTGCTGATTATAAATGTGATCTAATTGCTCATGAATCATAATAATTCAAATAACCCCTGTATCTTCTAAAGCTTGTGGAGGTCATTTGAGTTTACTATGTCACTGAAGATAATGACATCAGGAAATAAATTTTAATATTTTAAGAAGAAGAATAAAAATGTATAAGCTCCTTGGAATTTTATATACATCAAATACTCACATCTTCTATCAGAATTAATGATTCTGCATCTGATTTTCCTGGAAACCGGATCTTCATATCCTTGAGAACAAATAAGGTCTGACTTGTTAGATCGTCTTCTTGTTCTTTTGATCTCAGTTTCCGCAAAGACTCACTCTTAAATTTGAAAGAATACAGATATTTGGAGGGGGCCTTATTTCACTGTGTCACTATAATCTAAAAGATATTTCTAGGTAAAACCGATGCACTTTAATTGAAAAAAATAACAATGAAAAAGGAAGAAAATAATGTTTTTGCATTTGTTCTTAGCATTAAAATCTTAGGATTAAATAGATAAGATTTCCCAAGAATGTCTTTCACACTTCCACACAGTTGCATTTTATGTAGCGCAAAATACCAAAACAAAAATATGAGTGTTTAAAAAAGTTTCATTTTCTACATATATCTCAGGCAATTCTTGAGTAGCAAAAAATAGAAAAGAAACTTGTTTCCAAGTGAAATTCATTCATTTATACTTTTCAGACTCTTTCCTTTGGAAGCAACATCCACATTAAATAAACAAATTAAATAAGTCATTGGTCTATGTGAACATATATGGAACTATCTACTGAGTTGGCGAACAAGTTCATTTGGGTTTTAAACCTGATTGAACTTGTTGGTCAACCCAATATTTGAGCATTCACTAGAAAACTTGGTTGCAAAAAAATTCACTGACTTCCTCAATACTGAATCTCTAGGATTTATGTTAAAGGAGGAAATATTATATATATATAATAATGTATGCTAATTTAATATACAGAAAACATTATTTAAAATTCCATACTTCAGTGCTCTAAAGATAATTTACCAATAATTAATTTTTTAACTTATTTATCAATAGTCCCATTAAAGAAAATTTTACATAAAACAAAATTCCCCAAATTCAGACACACTGTACAATCAATGCAATATTACCCTACACCATGAGCAAATGGAAAATAAATATATTCTCAGTGTTCATCCTCAAGTTTTGTGATATAGTGAAGTCGGCCTTTTAAGAATCCATACTTGGTTATAGGTGAAGAAAGAGGAATAATCCAAATTCCAGGAGACCATTAGTTGTATAGAAAGGATTTGATGTTCAATCTATCCTCCTCCCAGCTAATCCCTCTGCCACCTAAATCCTGAGTACAGCTCTCATCTCAGGGGAGCAAAACAGAAGACTTACCATCAGAGAGTCAGAGGAGCTGGCATCATTACTCTGAGGCAGATGCCTTGTGTAGGAGGAGGCACGGTTTAAAGAATGTGACCGAGACCCTGAAGTCGGCCGGGATGCTGATATCACTTGTTGAGCAGAAAAGGGGCGGATGTCTGCACAGGATGGTGACTGAGAAGAGATGGACCGAGGACAACTGACTGAACGCCTTATAGAGCCTATGGATGATGAAGAAAAGAGATCGCACAGTAGCAGAGTTAGTAGAAGTCCTCCGCTGTATTGTATCTACACAAACTAACGCTTAGCAGGGTGACTTCTTGTTGTTTTAGTTGCTAAGTCATGTCTGACTCTTTGTGACCCTATGGACCATAGCCCACTAATCTCCTCTGTCCATGGGATTTTCCAGGCTAGAACACTGGAGTGGGTTGTCATTTCCTTCTCTGGGGGATCTTTCCAACCCACGGATCGAATCCACATCTCCTGAATTGGCAGGCGGGTTCTTTACTGCTGAGCCAGCAGAAAAGCCCTAGAAGGGTGGCAGTAAGTGTCAAAGCATCGGCATCATCATGAGAATATAAATTTGGAGTTATTTCTTCAATTTAAACAGTGAACGTAGTGCAGAACCCCTGTCATGTATAAAGAATGGCTCTTGTGAGAATAATATTTAAACAGTACTTTAGTGTTCTATTCTTGAAATTTGATAAAAAGGACCAGAGAACAGAAAGCTAACATGTATGGAACACATTCTACAAACCAGGCATCATGCTAGGTGGTACACTATTATCTTTGTTCTCACAGAAACCTTCTGAAGTACAAATCTCTATCATGTGGAGACTCAGAGAAAGAACTTGTCACATGACAAGAAGATTGCCAAGTTCAGTTCTAAATCCTGATTTAATGCCAGTATGCTCCCTTTTTCTATAATATAGACTGGTCACTTGTCAGAATCTATGCAGATTTTAGAAACAGAATATTTTACAGCAGGATTCATAGGGGAAAATGAATAGGGGAGAATGGCCAGGATAAATTAATGTTATTTCAAATTTAGGGCCCATGAAAATAAAACGATAATAATAATGTGTGATTGTGTGCTCAGTCATATCCGACTCCTTGTGACCCCATGGACTGAAACCTGCCAGGCTCCTCTGTCCATGGAATTTTTCTGGCAAGAATACTGGAGCGGGTTGCCATTTCCTACTCCAGGGGATCTTCCCAACCCAGGGATTAAACTCGCATATCTTGCAGCTCCTACACTGAAGGGCAGGTTGATTATCACTGTGCCACCTAGGAAGGATGCAATCATTGCAATAATAATAATATAACAGAAGAAAAACAAAGATTATATAGCTAGTTATTATAAGAGTAGTACTAGACAGACAAGTCCTTATTCACAGGACAGATGAATTTTAAAAATTAAATTACCATAGTAAAATATTTAAATGAAGAAAAAAATGTCTGGATCAACGATTGTTATCAGAACATCTAGGAAAAATCATAGAATATCTTCTACGCTTGTGCAAATTGAGAACATTTAAAGGGAGAACCAATTAATCCTGATAAATTTTAATGCCTGACATAAAGAAATAGAATATTATTCAATACTATCAACATCTATAACTTTTCTAGCACATATGTTCTATATACCCTCTGTTGTACGTTTTCTCTCTGCTTAGGAAATATATCACTCTTCATTAATTAATTTCATAAAACTCACATGAAGGCAGGTTCAATACCCAAATATTTCTCTTCAATAGCTGTTGAAAAAAATGTAAACTTAAGCTTTATATTTAGAGATGTATTTCTAAAAGATATTTTGAATTGATGATAAGTCTAATAATCCTATTTAGTTCTGCAGAGTATAAAAGAGTATACTCATTCAAGCTATAAAAGATGTCAAACAAACAAAAAAAGCTTCCATTTGTTCCAACTGTTAATCTCCTTCTGAAAGTCACACTAGTTTTTGAAAGAATGGTGCTTCTATAAAGGGCGGTGTAGGAAACACGCTATTGGTCAATCTCCTACTAAGAAATACTCATAAGCATGTACTAATACGTACACCTTGGCCCTGCTTTCTTCAAGGGCTTATGATGATGGTTTGGATATGTATAATCTGATTACAGCTACAGAAGGAAAACAAGACTTTCTCTTGAATCACAAGAGATTTTCATTTTTTCTTCTGCATACATTAGAATTCAGACAGAATAACTAAGTAGTTAGATGTGTCAATGATATTTAGGCAGACTAACAAAAAATGGCTGAAACTTTCATGCACAAATTATCTAGAAAAAATACTTCATACAGTTTTGCATAGGACAAATGATTTATACATCAAATCAAAATATATCCTTTGGTACTGTAACAAGTTTAAATTTCCTATATTAACCCTCTACAACAGAAAGCATTATACATAATCTGAATTTTTATCCTCAGTTATCAACATCTCTTTGGAAAGAAAATTCAAGGAAGGCTTGTGGTTATAACATTGCTTAGTGTAAGATTAAAAAGAGAATATAAGAAATTGAAACCTTTGTTGCAATTCTTAATGGCTATGAAAACAAAATACAATAAGGAGAAAGATAGTAATTGAATTAGCCAAGCTTTAAAATGTGAATTTATACTTAGAAACATTTTTAGTACACTCTTTGTCTAAGCTCAATTTATTAAAACCACTGGTCTTAGAAGAAAAAAAGAATCTGAGTATAAGAACCCTAGTAGTTTTTCTCACCCCTATTCCATCCTCTGTCAGTTCATGCTGTTAGGGATACATACATTAGCCAACAGGGCTCCAAAACCGATTAAATCTGGGCAGGACAATGTCAGCTTCCAAAAGAGAAACAGAGCCATACTTACACAGAAACATACTGAAAGTACTTAATGAGTCTTTGAGATAAAGGAAATAATGGATAAAAGAGCTTACAAACTCTGAAACAGGTGCTCAATAAACATACATTAAAAGAGTAAATAAAAAATGAAATATAATACGCTACTTCCCTTCAAAACATATAAGCTCTCAAAGACAGGAAGTATTTTTACGGAATAATTTGAAAGTAAAAGAAAGATAATTAAAAATCTTCATATATTAATTCTGCATTGCGTATGCATTTTTCCCATAAGTAAGGAAGGCCAAGTTTATCAGGAAACTACCATATTAAGCCATTGCTGGAGACAGAGCTACAGAGGCTCAGAAATGTGTTTATTGAGTGACTGAACCAGTCCCTTTGTGGAGCTCTGGGGCAGTGGAGGACAAGGCAGTCAAAGAGATGAGTGACAGAGGTTAAGAAAAGTCCTGCATTGGAGACATCAGGAAGGGGTATCCAACCGAGCCTGGGCCACACCAAAACCAAGCTGGACACCTGGGGATGAAAGAAGAATCACAGACACCACACTGGACATTTGGGATTGAAAAAGGAATGAAAGAGAGAAAATGGGGAAAGAAATAAAGGAAGAAAGCAGGAAAAGGCAGCAGGAAAGAAGGAAACAGAGAAGCTGGCTGGTTCTTCTCCTGAATACTTCTGTACACCAAAGTCCTGACTGAAGGGCTTACCCACGATGAAAATGGGAGGGAACAAAACCTCAACTATTTCACAGTTGTGTGGCTCACAGATACATTCAAGTCCAATACCTAAAGAGATACACACACTTTTTAAAATAGGGGAGAATATAAAACAAAATGAATGCCAGAGTGGGAAACGGAATGAGAGAATATTGGGGTTTAAAAGAGAATGCCATCAGCAGAGCAACCACGAGGCACAGTTTCAAAGACTCGTGCAGAAATTTAGGACTTAACGAAGACTTTGAAATATGGAACAAAAGACTACAGAGATCCTTAAGTCAAACTCCTTTTGTTTTCCATTTGCAGACCCCAAAAGGGACTGTGGGATCCAGACCTAACTGAGGTCTGGTTGGGGAAGGAAGTCGGGGAGAATCTAGGTCTCCTCACACACAAGGGTTCATTTGGCCCAGGGTCTTTTATTGAGTTCAGTAATTTCAGTTCCATACTTCTTCACATAACAACTAAGCTAGAAGAATTTAACTTACTGGATGGTTGGATTAATTTGTAGTGGTTGGACTGTTTAAGATTATATGTAACTTGCTTTTCTCTTTTCTTATTTTGGTACTCGTCTTTTTCATTTTCGTCGGATTCTGAAGAGCTGTTGCTACTGCCATAGCTGCTGTCACTGCTGTAGTACTTCTGTCTTTTCATTATCTCGGTACTCTCAGGCATGGAAGACAGAGGCTAAAATGGAAGGAAATGTTTATTTTGTTAGAATTCAGGAAGTCTTATGCACATGATTAGTTTAGTATTTCTAGTTTCCCATTTGGCAAATAGATGAGGAAAAAGTGGACAGGTGGCAGATTTTATTTTCATGGGCTTCAAAATCATTACAGATGGTGACTGCAGACATGAAATTAAAAGACACTTGCTCCTTGGAAGAAAAGCCATGACAAACCTAGACGGTGTATTAAAAAGCAGAGACATCACTTTGCTGACAAAGGTCCATATAGTCAAAGCTATGGTTTTTCCAGTAATCATATATGGATGTGGGAGTTGGACTATAAAGAAGGCTGAGTGCTGAAGAATTCATGCTTTTGAACTGCGGTGTTGGAGAAGACTCGTGAGAGTTCCTTGAACTGCAAGGAGATCAAACCAGTCAATCCTAAAGGAAATCAACTCTAAATATACATTGGAAGGACTGATGCTGAAGCTGAAGCTCCAATACTTTGGCCACCTGATGTGAAGAGCCGGCTCACTGGGAAAGATTGAGGGCAGAGGAGAAGGGGGAGACAGAGGATGAGATGGTTGGTTGGCATCACCAACTAAATGGACATGACTTTGAGCAAACTGTGGGAGATAGAGAAGGACAGGGAAGCCTGGTATGCTGCAGTCCACTGGGGTTGCAAAGAGTCAGACTCAACTTAGAGGTTGATCAACAAAATGTTTGAAATCACTCAATAAATGTGTATATGAGTGCATGTGTGTTTGTGAGAGAAAAAGGAGGAGGAGAGAAGGAAGAAAAAGAGAAGCAAAAGAGGCAAAAAATAAAATAAGAAAGCAGCAGTCCGATAAGCCATTATAAGTAAGATAATTCACTATAAACAAAACAGGCCACATCTTAAAACTGTCTATGAGCCTATCCACTTGAATAATGTGCAACAGGAAGCAAGATATTGCTCATATGTCTAACTTCATTATGGACACTTTAAGAAACAAAAGTTTTAGTTAATTTTCCACGTTCCAAATTGGCTCATGTCTTTTCTTGGAGGATTCCTACCTCTGACACACAGGGTCTGGTCATAATGGAACAACATTGCTTTTCATTGCCCACACTACAGCTTAAAAGGAGATATAATACAAAAATTTCAGTATTACATATTTTTTTTAGAAAATAAGTGCTATGTAGATGGGTAAGTTTGTAAAGATTCAAAATGCCATGATATCACGTTCCAGTATCTCTATCAGAATCACTTGTCGCTGAATCTCCCAGTTAATGTGTTTCCAATGATGACAGCTGAAGGAATAAAACATAAGGGAAGAGGGACATCTTCACTTCAGAAAGAACGTGCACAACCAAGTAGGGTAAGACAGTTTTGTAACTGAGTCATTTTAAGAGACAATCACACATGCTGCTGCTGCTGCTGCTGCTAAGTCACTTCAGTAGTGTCCGACTCTGTGTGACCCCATGATGGAAGCCCACCAGGCTCCCCCGTCCCTGGGATTCTCCAGGCAAGAACACTGGAGTGGATCACACATGCTATATGCCTCTTATTCCTGCTAGGGAAGGTTCCTGCAGTTGTAGACTAGTTTCTCGTTCTCTGTTAAATCAAGCAAAAATGTTTTGATGTTAGCATACACTGTAATGAAATCCTTAGTTACGCTGGGATTTCATGGAAATGAGGTATGTTCTCTCATGTAGCCGTGTAGGATGGAAAGATAAAGAAAGAAAAAGCATTTCACAAAGTGCCTAGAATACAGAGTAAGCCAAAGCACAGTCTTAAAGTCACTGTCTTAGCAAAGGATGAGAAATAAACAAAGCAGGAAATTAATTTAATACACTAAAGTACCAACTTGTGTTTAAGATATGTTCTTCTTTTGAAAGTCTAATATTTACTGAGAGCTAATAATGTTCAAAGAGATACACAGAAAAACATTTACCAGTAACACAATCATCAAACATTTTGATAGTCTTGGGGAAAATGAATTCTCGAGAAAGGGTGTTTCTTCAGAAGTCTAGCATACCCAGAAGAAACAATGGCACAATGAGGCTTGCTAGTGGTACCTTCCTTCAAGTAGGCAAACAGCTTTAAAATTTCTTAAGAAACTTGACTACATAATGAGTTATTTGAGTCTACAAAGAATTGCAAACAGAAATGGAAAGCTACCTCTTTGTTTCACACATGCATTGGGGACTAGTTAAAAATACATTGTTCAAGCAGTAATGAATAAGAAGTCATAGCAAATAAACTCCAAACAGTGCCTTAACTACAAAATGAAATGTGTAAACTGGTATTGAGTTCTAACACAAACCATACCATTCGTTTTTATGTCCAACTGTGTTATGAACTGGGTTACATATTAAAAATATATAAATGGTATAAAGAATAACAAAACAAATACCAAATACATTCTACCTGACTGAAGAACAATGATAATACTTTATGTGATATTATTTATGTACATACAACTGAGCAACTAAACACACATTTATATATTTAATAGCTAATTAATATTTCTTATATTCTCAGATAATTGAAACTTTGTTTCTCCTAGTGCAGCCATGAAATTAAAAGACGTTTACTCTTTGGAAGGAAAGTTATGACCAACCTTGATAATATATTAGAAAGCAGAGACATTACTTTGCCAACAAAGGTCCATCTAGTCAAGGCTATGGTTTTTCCCATGGTCATGTATGGATGTGAGAGTTGGACTGTGAAGAAAGCTGATTGCCGAAGAATTGATGCTTTTGAACTGTGGTATTGGAGAAGACTCTTGAGAGTCCCTTGTACCGCAAGGAGATCCAACCAGTCCATTCTAAGGGAGATCGATCCTGGGTGTTCATTGGAAGGACTGATGCTAAAGCTGAAACTGCAATACTTTGGCCACCTCATGCGATGAGTTGACTCACTGGAAAAGACTCTGATGCTGGGAAAGGTTGGGGGCGGGAGGAGAAGGGGACGACCGAGAATGAGATGGCTGGATGGCATCACCGACTCTGTGGACATGAGTTTGAGTGAACTCCTGGAGTTGGTGATGGACAGGGAGGCCTGGCGTGCTGTGATTCATGGGGTCGCGGAGAGTCGGACACGACTGAGCGACTGAACTGAACTGAACTGACTGACCTTCAATTATTCTACCAGTAAATACATTGGAAATCAATATTTGGTGTGTGATAACATCCCTCTAAAAAGGAAAGGCCATTTTGAAATTTGGTATACTCCAGACCCTCGGTGTACAGGATGTTGAGTAAAAGATGGGGCTCCTCATTAGTATCTCTAGAGTCATGATTTGTCTTATCTAAAATGCTACACATCTCTGAAAATTATATGTCTGGAGATATAAGGAAAACTTGGTACTGAATATAATGATGGTACCAGTTCTAGGTCTCATTTGACCCTGACTCATAGGGCTTTCGCTCGATTCAGGATAGAATTGGAAAATGAGAAAAACAAACAAAATTAAATACAAGATAATGTCATCTAATTCTATAGTCCACAAATTCTTGAAAGTGGCATCAGTCATTCGTAGAGTCAGAAAAGTGAAAGGAAAATCAACTGTCCATAGAAGAATCTACTTTGATAGGAAGTAAGGGAGAAGGTACCTTTGGTCCTCGAGTCTTGGTAGTTTTGCCCATCAGCTTTTCATCATCAATTTCACATTGTTCCAGAAGATCCAAAATGTCTTCCTCCTTAAAAAAAAATTTAATTAAAATCATGATCACTAATGGACTCCAGAATTTTTTCAAGTTCATTAGTCTTTGTGTATAGTAAAGATTCTAAAAACTATTTAACAAAGATGCTCAAATCAAATGAGAAATAAAGGATCATGGCAAACTCTTGAAAAACCTTTCACCAAAATCTGGTAATAAAAACAGTACTAATCTGAAATTATTATGTATTGATAGTCATAAACAATATATTCTTATGTTTTCATAAATTATTAAGATAATACTTCAATACAATACTTCAATAAATTAGCCTATTGGATACTTTAAAATTTCTAAAAGTTCACTCTGATTTCTCTAGACCACAATTTCATCAATCATTTCCATATTGATTAGTGTAAAATAAAATTACAACTTCAAACAGAACACTGATGACTGGCCTAATATGTTCATTTAGAACAATCCAATGTTAGTATTTAAGTAACGGACACAATTTAATGAAACTCAAAATTTTAAGTATTGACCAAGAATATCTTTAGAACTTCATAAAAGGTTTTCATTCTATAGGCCTAATATCTTCTCTTACACTCTTCAAGGGTCACTTTGAAGCCAAAGGATAACATGAAAACACAGGAACAACAGGAGTGTAATAGCTATACTAAAAGTGGTACAGTCAACTGCTTTCATTATTTATTCAACATATAAAATATCATATCTTCACCTATATATTTATAATTTATATTTGTGTTTCTTTTTTTAAAGGAGGGTTAGAAGAAACTAGAAATCTCACTGTGCAATGGAAATCCATAAAAAAGGTCACTCTTCATCCCAACCTAAGATTTAGTTGTTAAAATACCAAATGATTCTTGTTATAAAGCTTTGATTAAACAACAATCCGACAATGAATTCTAAAGACAGCAGTACACAATAGTTAAAAAGTAAGGAGTTCCATTTTTGTTAGCAGAAAGAAGATCATATAGACAATATTTTCATCATAACAGCTAAAAAGAGATGATAAACTAAATAATCATACTTTTTAAGACATCAGAAAGCTATGGATAAAAGTAATGTAAAAGGAATTATACCAGAGAGGGAAAATTGCTCCCTAAGTGCGCAGAGATAAGTGGCCACTTTCCACTTTGGGATCATTTGTCAAGCCTAGAAACAGTTGAGCAGAGATTAGGTCTATAATAAGCATAGAGATTCTGCAAGGATAAAGAGAATCCAGTGGAATTTTCTAATGTTATGTGGGCTAGTCAGATACATAGAAGAGCCCCACAGATCTGGTTCTCTTCACCTTCTGCCTCTCCAACAGCAATTTTAGTTGAGTATGTAGTGGAATAGGAGGATAGAGGCATGGATAGAAAACCAGAAACATTTCTCTATAGTCTTGAAATTACTAGATACCAGTAGAGAATGAGGCCTCTAACAGACTGAACAGATATCACTCGCAAGGTGTTTGAGACCAGAGGTAAACTAAAGCAAGCCTTTTGCAATGCAGCCTGAGCCTCAGTTCAACTTTTTTCTTTCCTTACTTCATTTTTAGTTGAAATATATTTGACATATAACATTGTGTAAATTTAAGGGAGACAAAATGTTGACTTGATACCTTTATGCATTTAATATGATTGCCGTTTTAGTAATAGTTAGCTCTTTATCACATCACATAATCATCATTTCTTTTTTGAGACTGAGATAATTAAGTAATGTTTGATAATTACAATATGATATTGTTGTCTATATTCACTATACTGAGCATTAGATCTCTAGGGCTTATTTACTTCTAGTTACAAGACTGTACCCTTAAACAGTATTTCTCCTACTCCACCACACCCAGTCCTAGTAACCCCCATTTTACGCTTTGTGTTATGCTTCTGTCATTTTTGGATTCCACATCTAAGTGACATCATACAGGATTTGTCTTTCTCTGTCTGACTTATCTCACTTTGTATAATGTCCTCAAGGTCCATCCACATTGTCACAAATAACAGGATTTCCTTCTTTCTCATGGCTGAATAATATTCCATTTATATATATACCACATCATCTTTATCCATTCATCCACTAATGGGCACTTAGGTTGTTTCCATAACTTGGCTAGTGAGAATTATGCTGCAATAAACATGGGAGTGCATTTATCTCTGATATCCTGTTTTCATTTCCTTTGGGTAAATACTCAGAAATAGAATTACTAGATCATATAGTAGATCTATTTTTAACTTTTTGAGGAACCTCTGTATTGCTTTCTTTAGTGGTTGAACAAATATACATTCCCACCGATGGATTATAAGAGTTCCCATTTCTCTACATTCTACATCCTTTTCAACACTTTTTACCTCTAATCTTCTTGATAATAGCCATTCTAATAAGTGTCAGGTGATACCTCATTGTGGTTTTGATTTAAATTTCCCTGATGATTAGGGATGCTGAACATCTTTCTATGTACCTGTTGGCCACTGGAATATCTTCTTTGGAAAACTGTCTACTTAGTCCCTCTGTTCATTTTTAATCAAGTTGTTTATTTGTATGTGTGTTATGGAGTTGTATGAGCTCTTTACAAATTTTAGATATTAACCCTTTCTCTTATATATGGTTTGCAAAAATTTTCTCCCATTCTGTAGGTGGACTTTTCATTTTGTTGATTGTTCCTTTTGGTGTGCAGAAATGTTTACATTTGATACAGTTCCCATTGTTGATTTTTTGCTTTTGCTCAACTTTTCTTTGCCTCAAAGAGTAGCCCCTTGACCTAGCACCCTAAAATAAGAAAGAAATGTCTTCTTTTGAGCAAAATAGTATCAGTTCAATTTTGATGATTTTTAACAATGTCTGCAGAAGAAATGAAAATCATAGGACATTCGAACTAATAGAAAAATGTGATCCACAATTACAAGGAAAAATCATCAATAAAAGCTAGTCCATAAATAATCCAAATGTTAAAATTAACAGACAAGGATTTTAAAATAACTTATATACATATTAGATAAAATTGGTAAAAACAAAATGAATAAAAGATGCAAACTTTTAATAGAGAAACAGAATTCAAAAAGCCAAATGGACATTCTTGAGTTGAAAAATATAAGAGTGATTGGATAGCCTTACTGGCACACTGAATTCAGCAAAGATACATCAATAGAAATCATTCAAACTGAAGGACAGAGAGAGAGAGAGAGAGAAGGAAAACAGAACATGATATCAAAGATACAGTTTGTCCCTTAGTATCCATGGGGGTTGGTTCCAGAACCTCCTGTAGATATCAAAATCTGTAGATGCTCAAATTCCTCACACAAAATGGTACAATATTTGCATATGACCTACACAAATCCTCCTACATATTTTAAATCAACTTTAGATTACTTATAATACATAATACAAGTAAATGCCATATAAATAGTTACAAATATAATGCTACAAAAGTAGTTGCTGGAACATGCCAAATTCAAGCTTTGCTTTCTGGAACTTCCTGAATTTTTTTCCAAATATTTTAACCTACAATTGGTTGAATTCACAGATTCAGAACCTGTGAATACAGAAGGCCAACTGTACGTGAGATGCTGTCAAATGACCTAATATGTGTAATGAGAGTCCGATAAAGAGACAATATACAGAAAATCGCAGCAAAAAATCTGAAGGAAAAACAAAAGACAGGTTTCCAAAACCAATGAGAGAGATGAATCCACAGCTTCAAGAGGTCAAGAAAATTAAGAACAGGGTGAATATAAAAAAAAAAAAAAACCACAGACACATCAAGGTCAAAATTCTGAAAATAAAAAAAAAGCCTACCAAGAGAAAAAAAAAAAATTACATTCAGATGTGCTGGGATTTAAAAAAAGAAGTGCCAACATAGAATTCTATACTCAGTTAAACTACAGTTTTAAGTGAAGGCATAAATAAAAGACAATTGCAGACAAAAACCAAAACCAAGAAAAACAAACAACAAAAAAACAAGAAGACTCATCACCACTATACTCACACTACAAGGAACATGAAATAATAGACTTCTTCAAACCGAAGGAAGACAAACCTTATCAAAAGCATGAATATGCACAATAGAATGAAGAATACAAAGGTAAATATGTAAGTAAACATGAGAAGTTATATAGGAAACAATTTAAAATCACTGAATGCTTAGGTAATAGTAACAATAATACATTTTGAGGCTTGCAACTTAGATAAAAGTAAAGTATATGATAACAGCACAAACTATGGAAGGAGACACTAAATGAAACTAAACTGGTATGGTCCTTACATAGTCTATGAAGTGGTAAAATATCAATTCAGGGTAGATTATTATGATTAAAGGATGCATACTGTAATTTCTTTTGAGACAAAATCATATTATGATACCTATGGCTGATTAATGTTGAGGTTTGACAGAAAATAGCACAATTCTGTAAAGCAATTATCCTTCAATAAAAAAATTAATTTTAAAAAATCATATTATGCTACAAATATAAATAGAATAATAAGATAAAATAGTATAATAAAAATAATTGATAGAAAAAGATAAAATAGTATAATAAAAAAATGTATAAAAATAAATGGATGGAAAAGATATGTAATTGAAATAGTAATCATAAGAAGCTAGTATGACTGCATTAATCACACAAAGTAAATCTTAAGACAAGAAGTATCACCCAAGAGATTTGCATTTCATAGTGGTAAAATAGAATATATGAATTCATTAAAAAGACACCTTTGTAACTTCAAAGGATATGAAATCAAAACTGACAAAACTAAATCCACACTCACAGTTGGAATGTTTAACAAATCTCAGTAATTGCTAGAGCAAGTGGGACAAAATAATAAGAAAGGTTATAGAATATTTGAACAAGAGTAATAGCCAAATTTACTTAAAAGACATTTATAAAACTCTATAACCATCACCTGTAGCACACACGTTATTCTCAAGTAAATTTGGAAATTTATTAAAATAGTTATCATATCAAGTTAAAACAAGTCTCAATTTATTTTACAAGGCTAAAATCAGAATATGTTTTCTAACACCAATGAACTAAACTAGAAATCCTTACCACAAATAAAACTAGAATTTTTTAAACGTATGAAAAGTAAGCAACAATCTTCTAAGTAACCAAAATAAAAGTCAGAATATAATTTGAAATGCAGTTAGTAAAAATACAATACATAAAAATGTTAGATATAAAAGCAATATACAAAAATAACCAGATGTTTACAACCTGGCAACAAATCAAAAACAAAAAAATTTACAAACAATATTATCAGTAACAATAGCAAAAAATGAAGAATTAAATACTTAAGAATAAATTTAATGAACTATGCACAAGAAATATAAGCTGAAAACTATCAACATAGAGAAAGATCCAATTAAAGGTCCAAGTAAGTGGAGAGATATGCCATATTAATGTATCAGAAGACTCAGTATTGTTTATTCCCTAGAAATTGTTTTATAAATTCCTCAATCCCAATTAAAATACCAGCAGCCATTTTTGTAATTAAACAATTAATCAAAATTTAGAATAACACTGGTTCTAAAATTTATGAAAGAATAAAAGGACTAGAAAAGCTTAAGAGTTTAAAAGAAAAGAAGAAATTTGAGGATTCACTCTCCCTAGTTTTGACACTATGAAACAACAGTAATGAAAATTGTGTGAAGACTGTGTAAGAATAGGCTCATAGACCAATGGAATGGGGCAGGCAAAGTGTTGACATTTAAACTAAATTTTGAAATGTATTCATTGGAAGGACTGATGCTGAAGCTGAAACTCTAATACTTTGGCCACCTGATGCGAAGAACTGACTCACTGGAAAAGACCCTGATGCTGGGAAAGATTAAAGGCAGGAGGAGAAGGGGACGAAAGATGATCAGATGGTTGGATGGCATCACCAACTCGATGGACATGAGTTTGAGCAAGCTCCGGGAATCGGTGACGGACAGGGAAGCCTGGCATGCTGCAGTCCATGGGGTCGCAAAGAGTCGGACACGACAGAGCGACTGAACTGAACTGAAAGTACTTTAAACAGACTATTTTAATTAACTTCAATTTTATTTTCACAACCTGTCAAGTATACTTTTAATACTAGTATTTTAGTGATCCAGTTGAACAAATAGTCTAAGGTTACAAAATTGAAACCTAGGAGAGCTGGAATTCGAACTTAGGTCTGTCTAGGTCCAAAATGCTTAGGATTTCTTAGTACACAGTGATGGGAAGATGGAACAAAGACTGTATTCACAGGAGACAGAAATAACATTACAGAACAGGAGAAGGAAAATTAACAAAGATCTCTAACTATCCTGGTCAGAAAAAACAAAAAAACTACGGAACATAATTCTAACAGTGGAAATAATTGCATATGTCAAAAGAAGGAAATTGGAAGGAAAAGAGCATTAGAGTATACAATATCCCTTCTGCTTCTGTCGCTTAGGCCTATTCCACTTGAAAACGGCTTTATAACCTTCTATTGCAGAATTTGAGTGCAAAGACTATACAAAAATCTATTTATAATAAACTTTACCACAATTTTTAAATCACTCAGTGTACTAGGGTAGCCAAGATATGAAGGTATCACACTAGGGAGATTTCCAGCAATATAAAATATAAACAACTATAATAGGTCTGCATGCTGGAATTAACACAAGAAAATGTAAGTATGAGTAAATATGAATACTTAAAAAACTATTAAAGACCACTGACTTTTTAGACAACAAAAAAAATTCTTATTTGTCCAGTGAGACATTAGTAAGCACGACGCTAGCAGGAGCTTGATTAGCCTCTGCATGCTGGGCTTGACCTCTTGAAATGCTCCTTTTTGGAAACTTGAGCTATCATATTGAGTTCTGATTACCCTCCTCACATGGTCATGTAAAGAAAAAGGGACACCCAGCCTGCTTCCCAGATGTTCCATCTCTCTCAACTGAGGCACCAGACATAGAAGTATAGCCACCTTGGATTTCCATCCCCAGATGAGCTTTTCAATAAATGCAAATATATGATTTACTCCAAGCTAGCTCAGCAGAAGAACCACTCAACTGAGCCCAGTCAAGATTGCAGAATAATGAGCAAATAAATGAAATGGCTTATTATATTGCAGTAGATAACCACTAGACCTCTTAATAAGGCATACAGGTTATTCTGCATGTATATGTGTATGTTTCAATTATTTCTCATATGCCATGTCTATGCAGCATCAGGAAAAAAATATTGTATAGTACTAGTTATAATCCAAATAATGAGAACATCACAAATCACTATGTTATTTCAATCTATTTTTTATTCAGTTATGTATACATAACTCTATAATAAAACATTTATTACAAAAGATTACAAAATAACATCAACATTCTCTACCTCGTAATTTGTCCTGTTAGTTCAGTTCAGTTCAGTTCAGTCGCTCAGTCGCGTCCGACTCTCCGCGACCCCATGAATCACAGCACGCCAGGCCCCCCTGTCCACCACCAACTCCCGGAGTACACTCAAACTCATGTCCACAGAGTCGGTGATGCCATCCAGCCATCTCATTCTCCGTCGTCCCCTTCTCCTCCCGCCCCCAACCTTTCCCAGCATCAGAGTCTTTTCCAGTGAGTCAACTCGTCTCATGAGGTGGCCAAAGTATTGGAGTTTCAGCTTTAGCATCAGTCCCTCCAATGAACATCCAGGATTGATCTCCTTTAGAATGGACTGGTTGGATCTCCTTGCAGTATAAGGGACTCTCAAGAGTCTTCTCCAACACCACAGTTCAAAAGCATCGATTCTTCGGCGATCAGCTTTCTTCACAGTCCAACTCTCACATCCATACATGACCACGGGAAAAACCATTGCCTTGACTAGACGGACCTTGGTTGGCAAAGTAATGTCTCTGCTTTTTAATATACTATCAAGGTTGGTCATAACTTTCCTTCCAAGGAGCAAGCGTCTTTTAATTTCATGGCTGCAATCAGCATCTGCAGTGATTTTGGAGCCCAAAAAAACAAAGTCTGACACTGTTTCCATTGTTTTTCCATCTATTTCCCATGAAGTGATGGGACCAGATGCCATGATCTTTGTTTTCTGAATGTTGAGCTTCAAGCCAACCTTTTCACTCTCCTCTTTCACTTTCATCAAGAGGCTTTTGAGTTCCTCTTCACTTTCTGCCATAAGGGTAGTGTCATCTGCATATCTGAGGTTATTGATATTTCTCCCAGCAATCTTGATTCCAGCTTGTGCTTCTTCCAGCCCAGCGTTCCTCATGATGTACTCTGCATATAAGTTCAATAAGCAAGGTGACAATATACAGCCTTGACGTACTCCTTTTCCTATTTGGAACCAGTCTGTTGTTCCATGACCGGTTCTAACTGTTGCTTCCTGACCTCCATACAGGTTTCTCAAGAGGCAGGTCAGGTGGTCTGGGATTCCCATCTCTTTCAGAATGTTCCACAGTTTATTGTGATCCACACAGTCAAAGGCTTTGGCATAGTCAATGAAGCAGAAATAGATGTTTTTCTGAAACTCTCTTGCTTTCTCCATGATCCAGCGGATGTTGGCAATTTGACCTGTTAAGATAACTTATTTATAAAATCATTTGCCTGGTTATGAAACACTACCAACTGTTAAAATGGAAGAAAAGTGCATCTTAAACGTGAAATGGTTTTACATGTGGAACTAAGATGGATTGTTTTTAAGGACATATTGTTTGGCTTCATTCTTTTTTTTTCTTTATAAACATTCATTCTTTTACCTTCATCCTTTTCAAAGGATTATTCAGCTCTCGCTGGAATGAAGCCGCTCTTCCTGAAAGGAAGGTCTGAAAGGCAACAGCCAACAAATTTTCATACTTTTCAAGTAATGTTTTATCTTCAGGAGGATAAATTCGCCTACAATAAAATCAGATAAACCAGCTTTTTTAAAAAGCTATTATAGTGCAAGACATAAGGTAAACTATAAAGATAATCCATGACTCTATATCAGTCACTTTACAGGTGCTAGAAATAAAGATGAATACAGTACGAGAAATCCATAAATTTTTATCTGTTACCCATACAAACTGAAGTTTATCTAGAGAATTATCATTAAGTGATGAGTTCCAGAAAGCATAGTATAAAGATCTGGTTGAGGGGAGGTGGTTTAAGAATTGCAATGGGACATATTGGAGAAATACTGGAGAGCTTTATCAAAGATAATTTAAGTGATAAGGTTTGGAAAGTTTTAGACTTACTGTGATTATTGATATATACAAGAATGTAGGGACTAACCCTAATGATCTTTTGAAGGGTGGCTGAATTTTCCTCTCTGCTGGAGAAAATTAGGTTGAGAGGAATGTGTTTTCATCTCTACTGCTGATGGTATTAAGGCTGGAAAGAACACCTTACCGGGAGGGCAGGAAGCTCAATGATGTCAAATTCTCCTAATTCTGCCGAGTCATTATCAAATCTTGGGAAGAGGGGCAGTCTTTACAGGAACACAAAGCACTTCTCCTGTCAAATGTGACACTGTGGAGGGGGTCCAGTTCCACACAGTCCACGTTGCTTTCTACTGTCTCATACCTGGCTCCTCCAGACAGTTTCACTATTTGCCTGGTTCCTGATACATTTGGATTTACAACAAAGTACAAAAACAACTTGAACTGACAGAAAGAATACTAAGAGACCTGACTTTCTCAAAATACCATATGATAATAAAATAAGATAACAGGATAACATCAGGCTTAAAAGACTTTACACAACCACCCTTGAGGCTGGCAAGCAGAAGCTCTCACCAAGTCTGAACCATCTACTTGTTGACTATCTTTCCTTGCTGGAAGTAAATTAAACAAAAAGCACTTTCTCCGCATGAAATAAACACGGCTTAAAATAAGCTTAAAAGTTAAAAAACATAGACACTGCTGTTTTGACACTTCACTTTTTCAATCTATAAAAAAACAAAAGCACGGTTACCTGTAATTCCCCATGTGTCGATTTTCGTGTTCTTCTTTCGAGATCTGCTTCCGTACCTGAGCGAGTCTCTCCTTCTAGAAATGAAGAAACTTTACAAATAAAACCTGACAAGTGAATTATGTAATTCAAACTGTAGGTAGATTGCTAAAATTTTCATACCAGCTCTTCTTTCCGCTTCTCCAACTGATGTCTCTGCTGTTCCCAATCTGAGGAACCTGGTAAGGGTCTTTTTATTGAATTCTGACCATAAAGCCTCCTTTGAGCTTCAGCTTTTTGTTTAGCCAAGTTTTTCCTTTTATCACTGGTCCTAAAATATAGAACATAAGATCATATTTCAGAATGCAAATAAGCTCTAATCTTATCCCTGTAAGGAGAAGGAGCAGAAGAGGAGATACAGTGGGACTAGGAATCAATGTTTATTAAATTTATATATTCACACATATATTCATCTAGTCATTCATCAAATATGGATTTCCATCCAACAAACAGAAGTTTTGAAGGTAACAGGAGAAAATAGTGATAGTATAGCAACGGATTAGCTATATAATCTTAGGTAAATTAACGGCTAGGTCTGTTTTTCCATCTATCAAATGTTAACAATAACACTTCTCTTCTAAAGTTCTTATAAAGATCAACTTGGAGTGACACTGCAAGCATGATCATCTGCTCAGTTGTGTCAGACTCTTTGCGACACCATGGACCGCAGCACACCAGGCTTCCCTGTCCTTCTCTATCTCCCGCAGTTTGCTCAAACTCACGTTCATTCCGTTGGTGATGCCATCCAACTACCTCATCCTCTGTCTCCCCTTCTCCTCCTGCCCTCAATCTTTCCCGGCATCAGATCTTTTCCACTGTCACCTCTTCACATCAGGTGGTCAAAGTACTGGAGCTTCAGCTTCAACATCAGCCCTTCCAATGAATATTCAGGGTTGACTTCCTTTAGGATTGACTGGTTTCATTATCTTGCTGTCCAAGAAACTCAAGAGTTCTCCAGCAAAGTAATGTCTCTGCTTTTTAATATGTTGTCTAGAACTGTCATAGCTTTTCTTCCAAGGAGCAAGCATCTTTTAATTTTGTGGCTGTAGTCACCATCCATAATTATTTTAGAGTCCAAGAAAATAAAATCTGTTACTGTTTCCACTTTTACCCCATGTATTTGCCAAGAAGTGATGGGGCCAGATTCCATGATCTTAGTTTTTCTGACTGTTAAGTTTTAAACGAGCTCTTTCCCTCTCCTCTTTCACCTTCATCAAAAGGCTTAGTTCCTCTTCTCTTTCTACCATTAGAGTGGTATCATCTGCATATATGAGGTTGCTGATATTTCTCCCAGTAATCTTGATTCCAGCTTGTGCTTCATCCAGCCCAGCATTTCCCATCATGTACTCTGCATAGACGTTAAATAAACAGGGTGACAATGTACAGCCTTGAGTACTCCTTTCCCAATTTGGAACCGGTCCGTTTTTCCATGTTCGGTTCTAACTGCTGCTTCTTGACCTGTGTACAGATTTCTCAGGAGACAGGTCAGATGGTCTGGTATTCCCATATCTTTAAGAATTTTCCACAATTTGTTGTGATCCACACAATCAAAGCCTTTATTGTAGTCAATGAAGCTGAAGTAGATTTTTTATGGAATTTTCTTGCTTTTTCTATGATCCAACTAAGATCATGGCATCCAGTCCCATCACTTCATGGCAAATAGATGGGGAAACAGTGGAAACAGTGGCTGACTTTATTTTGGGGGGCTCCAAAATCGCTGCAGATGGTGATTGCAGCCATGAAATTAAAAGACACTTACTCCTTGGAAGGAAAGTTATGACCAACCTAGACAGCATATTAAAAAGCAGCGACATTACTGTGTTGACAAGGGTCCATCTAGTCAAAGCTATGGTTTTTCCAGTAGTCGTGTATGGATGTGAGAGTTGGACTATAAAGAAAACTGAGCGCTGAAGAATTGATGCTTTTGAACTGTGGTGCTGGAGAAGACTCTTGAGAATCCCTTGGACTGCAAGAAGATCAACCATTCCATCCTAAAGGAGATCAGTCCTTGGTGTTCACTGGAAGGACTGATGCTGAAGCTGAAACTCCAATACTGATGCCAACTGGTGCAAAGAGTTGACTCATTTGAAAAGACCCTGATGCTAGGGAAGATTGAGGGCAGGAGGAGAAGGGGACAACAGAGGATGAGATGGTTGGATGCATCACCGACTCCATGGACATGAGTTTGGGTAAACTCTGGGAGTTGGTGATGGACAGGGAGGCTTCACATGCTGAAGTTCATGGGGTTGCAAAGAGTTGGACACAACTGAGCAACTGAACTCAACTGAACAGATGATGGCAATTTGATCTCTGGTTCCTTTGCCTTCTCTGCTGCTGCTAAGTCACTTCAGTCGTGTCAGATTCTGTGTGACCCCATAGACGGCAGCCCACCAGGCTCCCCCGTCCCTGGGATTCTCCAGGCAAGAACACTGGAGTGGGTTGCCATTTCCTTCTCCAATGTGTGAAAGTGAAAAGTGAAAGTGAAGTCGCTCAGTCGTGTCCGACTCTTCGCGACCCCATGGACTGCAGCCTATCAGGCTCCTCCGTCCAGGGGATTTTCTAGGCAAGAGTACTGGAGTGGCTTGCCATTGCCTTCTCTAAATCCAGCTTATACATCTGGAAGTTCTTGGTTCACATACTGTTGAAGCCTAGCTTGAATGATTTTGAGCATTACCTTGCTAGCATGTGAAATGAGCACATTTGTACAGCAGTTTGAATATTCTTTGCCTTTCTTTGAAATTGGGATGAAAACTAACCTTTTCCCATCCTGTGGCCACAGCTGAATTTTCCAAATTTGCTTTGGTGATTAATTACTATTATTAATTAAATGTGAGAAGTAACAAAAAGGGTTGAACTTGAGATGGCAACAAGATTTCTAATCTTAATGACTGGATGATTAAGAATATCATTTTTCCAGTGATAAATACGAAATTTGGCTGAGTTTCCTTTGTTTGAGGAAATGAAAAATGTGATTTAGGTAGCTCTTAACTTTTATTTTATTCCATTTTACCTAGGACAAATCGTTTCTACATACCATACAACTTAAAGGGGAATAGAAATAAAAGGAAGAGGAAAGAACAAAGACTAAAAAATTGGAAAGGAAAAAGGTAAGAGAAAGAAAAAAATGAAATGACCGAATAGAGGTAGGGAGAACAAAAAAAGGACTGAGAATACCATGATGAGAATGCTGTGGAAGAAATGAAGGCAGAGATATATGCACCTCTACACAGCAAACACTTCCCTCACAGACAAGGACACTGACAAACACAGCTCAAGCACATACAAATAAAGAACTATGTTTCCGTTCCTATAAATAAGCATTAATGACTCTTAGTCCAAAACAAAATTTAGCCAGAGACCAAAGGATCTCCATTCACTCAGCATTTTAATCAGCGTTTTTCCACTCAGCTATATCCATACACTGACCTAAGGAGTCTCGTTTACACTTTCTGTTGTTCTTTCCACTACTCATTATCTTGTGATTCCACCCAAGGGTTTTCTCTTTCTAATCAGCTGGCCTCACACATACAAGCTCTTGTAATACGGAAACTCTGGAAGTTCCATGAACATGCTGTGCTTGCCTCACTTCCTTATCTTACTACAAGGAGTTACCTTTGAATGAAATGTCCTTCCCCATCCTTGTCATCATTTTATTTAGTACTCACTATACTCTAGTTCTAGACATGGCCTTGGAAATACAAAGATGAACAGAGACATTGCCCTCCAGCTGCAATGGTCTAAAGGGGGAGAGGGGAATACAACGTGAATAAATACACAGGTTACAGTGGATGCTACTTAAAAAGTGATAGTAGTAGGGGTGACGGCAAAAGCAAGGAAGTAAACCACTTTCTTGAGAGTCCCTTATACTGCAAGGAGATCCAACCAGTCCATTCTGGAGGAGATCAATCCTGGATGTTCATTGGAGGGACTGATGCTAAAGCTGAAACTGCAATACTTTGGCCACCTCATGCGACGAGTTGACTCACTGGAAAAGACTCTGATGCTGGGAAAGGTTGGGGGCGGGAGGAGAAGGGGACGACGGAGAATGAGATGGCTGGATGGCATCACGGACTCTGTGGACATGAGTTTGAGTGAACTCCGGGAGTTGGTGATGGACAGGGAGGCCTGGCGTGCTGTGATTCATGGGGTCGCGGAGAGTCGGACACGACTGAGCGACTGAACTGAACTGAACTGAAACCACTTTGCTATAGCAAAGGCTTCAAACAGAAGGTCAGGTTTGTGCTAGGTATGAGTTAACCAAGAATAAGTTAACCAAAATGTGGCATATACATGCAATGGGCCTTAACAGGGAAGGAAATTCTGACTACATGCTACAATATGGATGAATCTTGAATACACTGTGCATTCCCTGGTGGCTCTGATGGTAAAGAGTCGGCCTGCAATGCAGGAGACCTGGGTTCGATCCCTGGATCAGGAAGATCCCCTGGAGAAGGAAGTGGCAACCCACTCCAGTATTTCAGTAATACTGGAAAATTCATGGACAGAGGAGCCTGGCGGGCTACAGTCCATGGGGTTGCAAAGAGTCGGACACAACTGAGAGACTAACACTTGAATACATTATGCTAACCTAAATAAGGCAAAACAGCAAAAATTGTATGATTCTACTTATATGAAGTACCTAATCAAATTCATAGAGACAGAAAGCAGAATAGGTGTTTACCAGAGGCTGGTGAGAGGAAAAAATATGGAGTTGTCTAATAGGTACGGTTTCACACAATGAAAAAGTTTTGGAGAAGGATGGAGGTAATTATTGCATTATAATGTGAATGGACTTATTGCCACTGAACTGCACACTTAAAAATGGTTACAGTAGTAAGTTTCAAGTATATTTTACCACAGTTTTTTAAAAATGAGTCAACATCTACCAGAGGGACAAAGCTAAAAGAAAATTAAGTGAGAATACACACAAAACTATGGACACGCGGAACAGCATCGTATAAGTGTTCTTTTAAAAAATTAATTCCAAGGCAAGGAAAAGAGAAGAAAAGGTGATCAGGTTGGCAAGAGATGCAAGGGCTAGATTATAAAGAGTCTATGTCTAAAGATTAAATGACTTGTAGGCAATGTTTAAACTTTCTGATAATGTGGAAACAATCTAAGCAGAATAGTAGAATTTACAAGTATCTCTTTAAATGTTCGCATCTCTCAGGCTCTGCCCTTGCCCCTCTCTACTTCTCAATATACACACACTATGTTCTCATCCACTGAATTCAACAGCAATCCATACATGTATGTCAGTCACATGGAGGTCTCTTATCTCCTGGGACCCTTGTGTATCAAATCTCCCACTTGACAATTCCGCCTGAGTGTTTCAAAGCACTTCAAAATCAGCATGTTTAAAACTGAATTATCTCTTAATTTCTACTTCCCCCATCACTTCTAAGTCTGTTTCTTGCCTAAAACCTTTATCTAAATAAAACACATACTGTCAAACAACTCATCTAAGCCAGAAACCTAGGAATCATGGGGGATTTTGAACCCCCAGCACCTACTCCTATAGCAGTAGGCACTCAATAAACACTTGTTAAATGACTTGGAGAGCAACAGAGTGGATGCCACAAGATGGGGTGAAAGTCAGTGCTGAAGGAAGGGAATCAATAAAACAGACCAGGAGAGAAATGAGAAGTCCTTAAACTTGAAAAGGAGACTAAGAAATTAAGTCATACATTTGACAGGACTACTTAAACAATATGTATGCCAAAAAATGTATAGGTATATTGCTTAAATAATCTAAAATACCTGATACATTTATATAAGTGAAATAAAAAATTCCCATTCTATATCTCTTTCCTTCCTATTCATTTCCTTTAGAATAACTGAAATATTGGAATTTAGGCAAATCGTTCTCTGATCACACAAAAGAAGGGGTCACATGAAAATTTCTGAACAAGCTATATCTCAATCTCTTTCTAATAATGCCTTCCATATAAATCTACTTCTCAATCAGGCATTTACTAAATGTTTGAAAATATTTCAAGTAAATAAATTGCTTGGAGGCATCCCACAGCTCTTACAGTGTTCTTGAAATAACAATTAGAATCAACTGAGATCACAAAATTCCACTTAAGTGACCTCAAGAGGTCCTAGAAGTTATTTGAACACTTATACTAGAAGACAGCTCACTGTTTCATTAAACAATTCAGTTAAACTTCTAACAAGTTTCTCTCATAATAAGCTAACAGTTTCCCACATAGCAACATTTCAAATATTTGATATTCATGATCATGTAAATGGCAGCCAGTCTAATAATATTCCATTGATCCAGCAATCCCAATTTTGGGTATATATCCAAAGAAGTTGAAATCAGGATTTAGAGTGATACTCACACACCTATGTTCATTGCAGCATTATTCACAACAGCCAAGACAAGGAAGCAATCTATGTTCATCAATGGGTGAACGGATGAAAAAATGTGGTACGATGGAATATTATTCAGCCTTTAAAAAGAAGGAAACTTGTCTATTCTTTTCAATGGGAAAAGTTAAGCTCACTTAACTGCTTCTCTTTTCCATCTACCCTGGCAGCCTGAAATACTGGGAAGACCTCTGGACAGAAAGGTAGGAAATGCATTTTTGAGTTTTTTTTACTTTCTGAGTGACCTTTATGCTTTAGTTTCTTCTTATGAAGTAAGGAAACAATCTAGAAGGTTTCCTAAGGTATGTTCCAATTCTACCTCATACTCTGTATTCAATAATTATACCAATAATGAAATTTAAGCATATTTATTATAGGTTCAAATCATACATGGGGAAGGGGGAGTAGAGTTCAGGAGGAGAGGAAAAGATATTCAAAGAGAAGAAAATTAAATGGGTTTAAAAAACAGAATCAAGAAACTCACAATATAAAATACTAAAATTACAAGCCAATTCTATTTGCAAATGACTGTTCTATACCAAACATGGTGAAAAAATTCCAAAACACAGAGGAAACAATTTACCTAATATTTAGTAGCTTCAGTGCATTTAGCAGCACTCCCTTTTTCACATCATAGTCTATTTTCTGATCAGTGCCAAAGCTCGGAGCTCGATTAATCTGAAATTAACAAAGAAAACAATGAGTAACCAAATGTTGGCAGATCAATCTATATTCAGTAAAAATTTTTTAACCTAATGTGGGATCCTCAACCAGTAGAAGGATTCTACAATAAATCTCAAAACTCTACATAGTCGATGGTCCAGTTACCACTGCCACACCTGCATTCCCCATCACCTTAATTTAAGTCAAGGACTTGCAAGGAATTGACTGTCATCACTGCTCCTTTCCCCTGCTGCCTTAGCTCAGGATTTTTCAGTCAGCATTATCTGCTCTCTCTCCAGTCCACTCTCTCCAAATTATCACCCCATGCATGCCAGGTATTAAATTTAGAAAGTTAAAGTGATTCATCCTGACAAAAAGTTTGGACGACCAGTAATAATAATAACATGGAACAAAAAATAACATGCATGTTACCAATATAGTAATAAGTATACTCATATATGAATTTTGCGTGTTGAAATTATCAGTCCCCTCTTTTCAGATTTTCTGGATGGATCATCCATTGCTGCCTAAAAATAAATTTTCTCTCTTTCTACCTGGGTCAGACAATAATTCATCAATTTTCATTTTACTTCATTTCACTGAAATTACTTGGAGGATAACATTAAAGGTATCTGAAGACTAACCTGTATAAGCTTTTCTAACTGTTTAAGGATTCATGGAAATAAATGAGCCATTTGCAACTGTTCTACTTTACTCCATCACTTCCAAAGTTTCATTAAGAAGAAAAATAACAAGCAATTATATATACTTTTATATACATACATATATATATGTGTATATATATATATATATACCCAGAAATGTAGTTTATAATATGCTATAATTTCAAGAGCTAGAGTTTTTGTTTTTTCTTTGCTATTGGTGGGTTTTGTTGTTATTGTTGATGTTATGAAAATGTAATTGGAATAGCAGATATTTAGGGAAATTACTTATTCTATTAACTCAATTGATGAGAACACTATTGAGTTCAAAACTACAGCTTAACTTCTTGACCACCAACTAATTCCAGAGGCTATCTCAAAAAACATGCATCCTGCTATTCAAAGAGGAGGGTCATCTTATACAAATCCAGCATCACAGGAGACAAGGTAACTGACAGCATGCATTTTACAACTAGCAGCTTAAGGAAATACCACATTAGAGTTAAATCATCCAGGAATATAAGTGCTTCTAATCAGAAATGTGGCACAAGATCGCTTCAGAAAAATTAGAAACAAAAGTCCAACAGACAACAGAGAGATCACTTGCAATCCCAACATCTAGCATACTGTTAACCATTTGATAAATGATGTTCCAGATATTTGCTACACATATTCATCATATTCATTTTACCTTCCAAATATATCTCTGTACTAAATATTTTATTTTATAACCAAGGTTTACTCTGAATGGTGTGTCACATAAATCTTGTATGCCATCATTTTGATGGCTACATGGTATTCCTTGTGTAGAGATCAGTTCAGTTCAGTTCAGTTCAGTCGCTCAGTCGTGTCCGACTCTCCGCGACCCCATGAATCACAGCACGCCGGCAAACTAATTTCTTCAATTTGCCTTACTGTACTATGTCCTTGCTGATTTCTGATTTAAAAGGTGATGAACCTATTTCTATCTTTGTGATGTGGTCTCAAGGGGAAGAGAATAACTTGGTAATTGCAAGAATATGCATTTATTCCAGGGGATTTTGAGAAAGGGAGTTTATTAGTCTACTACTTCAAAGTTCCAAGCATTTCCTCTTACAAGTGCAGAGAAAGGATAGAGTGGTATATTTTACATAAAAAAAAGTTTCAGGCATTCCAGCTCTAGAATTTATAAAACAAAGATAGTTCTGCTGCTAGATATAACAGGATTATTAAAATAAAACAGACATTTAGGAATCGATGATTAAGTGGTTCACTGAAATGTTATCTATCTGTATGGAAAATCTTAGTGTTTCATTTCAAATTGCAGCCTGGAATTCTGCCAGGCATATCGCTCCACCAGGATGGTACGGAGGCCTTGATACAACACAATCACAATCCTCTCTCTCATCTATTTCAGATTCTTCCCTCTACTATCATTTGAAAGAAATTGGTCTATGAAGAAATGTGCCTACATACTAAATAAACTAATATATGGAAAGGCAGAAAAACTTAACTCAATTAACACTTTGGATTTTAAGTTTTATGAGAAATTTAAAGGTAAAAAGAAAAGAAAAACCACAAATGGCTGACAGAAGAAACACCGAAAATTACGGCTCCATCCAGCCAAACTTCTACTATGTGATGACTTCTTTGTTCTCATTTCCTAACATGGTTGTAAAACAGACAAAGCTCACAGTGTTAGAGTTTTAAAGCAGAGAAGCTTGTAAATGCACACAAAAGGAAAATTAATAGAAAGCAAATTAAATTAATATATTTATTAACTGTCCAAATTATAGTTTTATTATCAAGATAAGCACAATCATTTTATGCACAGAAAAAAAGTCTCCATAATAGTTTCTGGGCTGCTAAATTAGTGCTGTTCCCTCTGGCCTATAACTTATCCCAGCCTCAACCCCAACTCTCCTAATCCCTGGCCCCGCCCCACCTTCTACAGCCTTAAGTACTCTGACCAGGTGTTCACTCTTTTGCAGACTTTTTTTGAACTCGCAAATATACACATGTACACAAAGAGATTAATCATTGTTTGTGCTGTCTCCTGTTTCCTACTTATACTTGTAATTATTATTATTATAAAACACATAACTGAGTCCCCTACAAAAACAGGACAAGTATTCTCTTATTTTTCTTTTATCTCCACCATCTGGTGCAATGATTTGCAAATTAAGGATACTTAACAAACCAGAAGTATATTTATACTCCACTTAATTTCCATGTTTTTCCCTAAAAATGTTTTCTATGACTGAAAATCTCTGTAATTTGCCACTATGAATCATCGCCTGCAATTATTGAAGTTAACTAAGTTATCACATGCTCAGAGGCATCCTCTGCCTTATTCCACTTGATGGCGCCAAAAGGTTTTTAACAATGTATATTCGCAATACTATGATCTCAGATTCGTTCAACTGTTTTGATTTAATACATGTTCAGTACCCACAGCTCCCTATTATTGTGGTGTTTTTTTAATGGGCTATGATTGATTTGAAAATGATGAAAAATAGCCAGGACATGGAAGCAATCTAGATGTCCATCTGCAGACGAATGGATAAGAAAGCTTTGATATATATACACAATGGAGTATTACTCAGCCATTAAAAAGAATGCATTTGAATCAGTTCAAATGAGGTGGATGAAACTAGAGCCTATTATACAGAGTGAAGTAAGCCAGAAAGAAAAACACCAATATAATATACTAATGCATGCATATGGAATTTAGAAATATGCAAAAGATAACCGTGTATATGAGACAGCAAGGGAGACACAGATGTATAGAACAGTCTTTGGGACTCTGTGGGAGAGGGTGAGGGTGGGATGGTTTGGGAGAATGGCATTGAAACATGTATATTACCATATGTGAAATGAATCACCAGTTCAGGGTCGATGCATGTTACAGGATGCTCGGGGCTGGTATGCAGGGATGACCCAGAGGGAGGATAAGGGGAGGAGGGAGGTGGGAGGGGGGTTCGGGAGGGGGAATTCATGTACACCTGGGGCGGATTCATGTCAATGTATGGCAAAACCAACCAATATCAGTTCAGTTCAGTTCAGTTCAGTCGCTCAGTCGTGTCCGACTCTTTGCGACCCCATGAATCACAGCACTCCAGGCCTCCCTGTCCATCACCAACTCCCGGAGTTCACTCAAACTCATTTCCATCGAGTTGGTGATGCCATCCAGCCATCTCATTCTCTGTCGTACCCGTCTCCTTCCACCCCCAATCCCTCCCAGCATCAGAGTCTTTTCCAGTGAGTCAACTTGTCGCATGAGGTGGCATACTGTAAAATAATTAGCCTCCAATAAAAATTAAAATTAAAAAAAAGAAACAATGAATATAAAATTAAAATAAGTTATTGTGGAGTTTTTGTTTTTTTTAAGTGGTTTATTGATCAGGACACTGTTTCTACTGTTTCCCCATCCATTTCCCATGAAGTGATGGGACCAGAAGCCATGATCTTAGTTTTCTGAATGTTGAGCTTTAAGCCAGCTTTTTCACTCTCCTCTTTCACTTTCATCAAGAGTTTTTTTTTCTGGCCATTTATTTTTCTGCACTCCAAAATCACTGCAGATGCTGACTGCAGCCAGGAAATTAAAAGACGCTTACTCCTTGGAAGGAAAGTTATGAGCAACATAGATAGCATATTAAAAAGCAGAGACATTACTTTGCCAACAAAGGTCCGTCTTGTCAAGGCTATGGTTTTTCCCGTGGTCATGTATGGATGTGAGAGTTGGACTGTGAAGAAAGCTGAGTGCTGAATTGGTGCTTTTGAACTGTGGTGTTGGAGAAGACTCTTGAGAGCACCTTGGACAGCAAGAAGATCCACCCAGTCCATCCTAAAGGAGATCAATCCTGGGTGTTCATTGGAAGGACTGATGCTGAAGCTGAAACTCCAATACTTTGGCCACCTCATGTGAAGAGTTGACTCACTGGAAAAGAGTCTGATGCTGGGAGGGACTGGGGGCAGGAGGAGAAGGGGACGACAGGGGATGAGATGGCTGGATGGCATCACTGACTCGATGGACATGAGTTTGAGTGAACTCCGGGAGTTGGTGATGGACAGGGAGGCCTGGCGTGCTGTGATTCATGGGGTCGCGGAGAGTCGGACACGACTGAGTGATTGAACTGAACTGAACTGAACTGAAAGTAAGAGGAAGGGCCACTGTTCAGAGTCAAATGCTTTCACATTCAAGGAGCGGAGGAAGTAAAAGCATACATAAAGTGCTTCACATTTATCTTATTTCTAGGATCCAAGCCAGGAGCATAATTTGAATACCTGACAGAACTGTATTTGATTAGCAATAATACACATTATTTGTTCACAGTAGATTCAACAAACACACACATGAAAGCGGGAGCCCTCAAACTGGAAGTGTCTTTCCTAAAAATATATTTTGAATGTCTTGCTTTCACCTATCACTCAATTTGCTTTCCGAAACCTTGGTATTACAGATGTAACTTCTAATTTCTAAATCATTAACAAAAAAAAAGGGGTAATCAACTTAAAATTAAAGGTAGTTGATGATGATATCTTCTATAATAATATATTCCTTAAAATGTAAGTAATCTAGTAAATACTAGGTGTTTAGATAGGTGCTATTTTCCTAAACACAGTATTTTGTGGCCATGCAATCTATGACAATGGAGCCTGATGATCAGAACCAGGTGTACTGGCTGGGGCACTGTAGGACCACATGACTTCTTAGGTTTCTTCTATATATAACAAAAGCATGACTGAAAGAAAGGTTAAAAAATCTTAGAGATCATTTTTATTTTTCCTTTATATTATTCTGTATTTTCTAAATGTTAAGTGACCTTTTATAATGGAAGAAAAATAATGATGACTCTAACCACAGGGACTGGCAGAAAACCAATCCAAAGGCACAGCTGACAGGCTAGACATGAGGGGAGCCCTAGGCACATAATATGGTCTTGAAGAACTCATGTTACCCAGTGTGTTAGGTATTAACCAAGATTAATGTGCTAACTGGAGCCTCTCTCCTCTAGGAGAATTTGAAGGGGAGGGTCACTGAAGCCAGGGAGCTACAGTCCAGCAGCCCAAGCACTCACACAGAAGAAACACAATATCCTGAAGTCATGAGGTGGTAGATCTGTGAGGCTGAGAAAACAGTAGAGAAAGTAGACCTCAAATCAGTAACAGCAGATCCAGGCATATATGCAAAATGCCTAGCCTAGAAATTCACCCAATGCTGATTTGGGAAAAGTAAAATCAAACACATTGATCCACTTGAGCAAATGTATTCCTTGAATTATTCTCTTCCTCCAACATACTCCAGTCAGGCCTCTTTATGCTCAATGAATGAAATAACTGTGCCAAGTACACATTTAACAAGCAGTTGTTTTAATAGACAAGAACAGTACTCACTTCTCTTCCTTCTTAAAGAAACACCTTACCTCCAGAAGCCATGGCTTTAGTTTTCTATCCAACAAAATATCAAATCCCAGGACTTCAAAGCAGACACTTTCACTTCCTGGAGGTTGACCAGGTCTGCACATTCGATATGCATGCAGGACGTGAGGTTCTGCCACAATCAGAGTCTTCACCACCAATTCCTATAAGTTTTGTGATTAAAAAAAAAAAAAAATGAAAAGCTTTATTTCTTTTTATCTCATTTATACACATGGAAATAAGGCCTGGATTTATGAACTAGCATCCTGCCCAGGTTCACAAAACTGTGTTGTATCTTATTCCTACTGTTGCTCAGACTGCATTTCATCCAACTCACAACCTGCCCACTGTGTTCCAGGCATGCTCGCCTTCTCTAGGCTCCTCGCACTAGCTGATCCCTCTCCCTGGAACACTCTTTCCCCAGTAATTCAATGTCTGGCTCCCTGATATTCAGAGAGTCTTTCCCTGACACCTGAGTCAAAAGTAGGCACCCAAACATTATTCCTTACACAGCATAGGCCCAGCTGATCTTTTTTCTTTTTTTTTAAGAGCAGAGTCTTTGTCTGTATCATTTACAACCCCATTCCCAGTCCTTACAATAGTACCTGGCACTTAGTAAATGTTGAAAATCATTTGTGAACAAATAAAATAAAAGTTTATGAATGTGGCTTGAATTTGTTAAATAATAAGCTAGGATCATAATTTCACCTTCTCAGAAACCATACAAAAGGGGAGGGGTGGGAGGGAAAATAATTCCAAGGAGAATAACTATTTCACAAACAACATTATAGAACCTCCATTTAGAGAAAGGCTGAAAGGCCAAGAGGACAAAATTTGGGAGAGTTGGGTTTCTCCATGCAGTGATGATTTTGTAGTTCAAAAGGTTTATCTGAGATCAGAGTAATGCCAATCAATGAACTATCAACATTTTCTGTGAGGACACATAATACTAGTAGGGTGAGTTACTAATGCTAATAAAAGAAAAAGTTGGTTTACTGAAGTCTGAGAACAAGCTACAGATTGCAGAAAAGCTGTCCCCCTGGTTTTTGCTTAGAATATATTCTTTTTAAGCCCCTCTCTACAGGTAGACAGCATATTAAAAAGCAGAGACATTACCTTGCCAGCAAAGGTCTGTCTAGTCAAAGCTATGGTTTTTCCAATAGTCATGTATGGATGTGAGAGTTGGACTATAAAGAAAGCTGAGCGCTGAAGAACTGATGCTTTTGAACTGTGGTGTTGGAGAAGACTCTTGAGAGTCCTGTGGACAGCAAGGAGATCCAACCAGTCTATCCTAAATGAAATCAGTCCTGAATATGTATCAAAAGGACTGACGCTGAAGCTGAAACTCCAATACTTTGGCCACCTGATGCAAAGAACTGACTCATTTGAAAAGACCCTGATGCTGGGAAAGACTGAAGGTGGGAGGAGATGGGGATGACGGAGGATGAGATGGTTAGATGGCATCACCAACTCAATGGACATGAGCTTGAGTAAACTCCGGGAGTTGGTGACAGACAGAGAGGTCTAGCGTGCAGTCCATGGGGTCGCAAAGAGTTGGACACGACTGAGCAACTGAACTGAACTGAACTATAGGTATAGGCAATATTGTATGGCAATTAAGAATCTGGCTCCCAAGTCAGACTTTTTGAGTTATTCCAGGCTTTTCTACTTAGTGGCTGTACAACCCCGGTCATGTTGCTTAAACTTTGTGAGTCTCATTTTTCCCAAATGTAAACTGGCAATAATAGTAATAATACCTGCTTTTAAAAGACTGGTGGAAGGACAAAATGAGACTCCATGTGAAATGCTTAGCATAGTGCCTAGAACAGAGTAAACCTTCAAGAGGGGTAAGCAACTTAATTACTATTGCTATGTTTATCCTTCATTCGTCTAGAACTCCACCTCATATGTCTAGTTAGCCGTAAATATTCCATTGCTTGGGGAAGCAGCACTTACTACATGACAGAAAAAATGGAAGACAAAGTTAATTTCACTGTTACACAGAATCCCAACACAGACTGTATTTGGGTCTATCAGAGATGCCCTGTAAGGCTGTTCTCAGAAATTTTATTCAAAATAACAAATTCATGGTATTAATAGCACCACCGATATGTAGATAAAAGACTACTTTACATAAATCTTGAGATATTATTGAAACTACTTGACTAGGGAAAAATGTTAAAACCTTGGCTAACAATTGTCTGTGTGAAATAAGACATACTGGGGGTGAGGAGGCGGGGATGAATATTTAGACTCTGAATTGCAAATCTGTGTTTTTTTCTGCATAAGAAACAACATATTTCCAAGAATGTAAAGACAAGATTGCATGTATATGTGAAGTCAGAGATGACATAATCAAACACAAATTCCACTAATGCTTCTCAGAATTTCCAGTATTGATGATTTTTACCTAAAGTATATAAAAAGCATTCAGTAAGGATGATTTTATGAATGGTTTTAGTCGTTTTTAACCTTCATGGCCTAATTTTCTCTTGATTTCGTATCCATTCTTGACCAGCACGAAAGCACACATATAGAGTACTGATGAATGTTAGTTTTCTTATACAGACAGCTACTTCTTAGATAAATTACCATCAATAAAGTGGTCATTGAAAAAAGTTCTAAGTTAAATTCATGAAATTTGAAAACTATTAAGATAAAAATTTACTGCACAATTGCCCTCTCCACCTTCTATTGTCATTCTCTTTTTTATATTATCCCATTGATTGATCTTAAGATGATATCTGTAAGTATATGCAATTCTTAATAAAGAAGGGAAATTTTAAAATAATTACATAAATACAGTCAGTTTGACAGGATAATTGTAGGAAAGTACTTGGAAGCTATCAGTCTATTATTTATTAATTGGTTATTTATAAGATAATATATAACTAATACAGGCAAAATTTATCCATTTATAGAAAAGATCGTGAAATGGGTCAGAGCACAATTACTATGCTCAGGTCATATCTGAAAATTATATTCTAGGCTCTAACTGAAAAGTTAATTTCCATACTCATTAATATTAGTTGTACTCCTAATTCAATTATGTGGGGAAAGTACCACTTAAAACCAATGTCTGTAAAGCTAATGGGACTCATATTTCTCTCTGATTGACTCTGTATATTCCTCACCAAGGCAACCCAACAGGTTCCACCTTTTCACAAAGACTTCCCTGAAGAATCAAAGTGAAGAATTTAGTAAAGAAAAAAAGAACACCAGAGGCCATCTAAAACTTGGTCTCACTGAGCTAGTATTTAAAACAACCCATTCATTAAATCATCCAGGTATCACAAAGTAGGATCTACCATCAATGAGTTATTTTCCAAAATTGCAAATTTCAGCAGTTTGATGCTTCTGACCCACAGGATAGTAAACTATCATTATGAGAATACTTTTGGAATTAAAAAAAAAAAAAAACTGGCCTATAAAACACACAGACAAACAAACAGCATTGTTGGAATCAAATTTCTTGTTTGGATGTGTTTAGTGTCTCGGGAAGATATAATAGAAAGTTAACAAATTGGTAAGAATTTGACCAAATCCAAGTGACAAACTTCAAAATTTGAAGGAACCGCTAAATTTTTAAAAAATTTGAATCTGTTGCCAACGTTTATAAATCAGGAGACTTATGGTACCTACTGACAAATTAGGAGAACAAGGCACACTGGGCCCAAAATGCCACACGGCACCAATAAGCTGGTGCTGAGTAGTGTCTATGCCCCCTTAGACCTCGGATGCTCTTCAAATTACCACTGTTCTAAGCATCCCTATTTTCTTCTATCCAGATTACTTCATTCCTTTTTACTTGTCTGACACCTAAGGAGCTTTGGGTTTTCATTCTGTGACACAGAAAAGAAGATTTAGAAAGAAACAACCAACAAAACATCTGGGAAAGGAAGAACTATAATGATGCTGATTTTTTTCTCTGATTTTCTCAAGAGAATTGAGTTCAACCAACAATGAATTTTCATGTCCATTTTCGATGATATCTTTATATAAATATATGTCATTTGTCCCAGAAGGAAAGCAACATCAAATTGTATAGCCCTCATCACATTAAGTATTTTCAGTAGACATACTTCTGAAACTTTAATATTTCTGCTAAGATTAATAAAAGGGTCTGTTTCATCAAGGTTATCGTCTCATATGTGCTTCCTTTTCTCTCTTAACCATCACTATTTGGGATTATGAATTTCACCCATACATACACTGTTAATTGCCTGCTTTTCCACCTGAGAGAGAATTTCAACGTATCTAAAGGAAAATCCATCATAGCCTAGTGGACTTTTAAAAACTTGATTCAGGTGTCAATTCCTCAAGGAAGTCCTCTTCCTATCTCCATCTACACTATACTCCATCTATTCCCTCTATACTATACAGGCTACTATCTGTGATCTTAATCTACATCCCCACAAATCCAATGTATGCCTATATTTCTGTACTTGATACACTGCATTTCATTAACAACTTATGTTCAGGTTTTTCCTATCAAACTCTTGAAGCTTGGACTTGTATCTTATATATCTTCAAATTGACAGCCAGAGACAGGCTTGTAGCACAGCTTCAACAAATGTTTACTGAATAAATGAATGAATGAACAAATAAATATATAGAACTCTTTTCTCTCATCTGCAAAACTAAGCTCTACACCGTCTTCTCAAAATAAACTTCTTTCTATTCTATTTCAAATAAAGCCACACCCATTTTCCTCATAATTATTCCTTAGAACTACAGAGGAATCTCTGAATTCTTCTTTCCCACTTCCCCATTCTGAACATGCAGTTCATCTCTAAGGTCCACTTCGTTGTCACCTCTTTCAATTCAGACCATCTTTTTCACTTAAGCTACTCTCGAGTGCCCTCCTCTATCTACTCTTGGTCTTCACTCTAAGCCATCTAGCACTCATTCTCAGATTTATCTTTTAAAGTCATGGCCTTGGTCATTATCACTCTCTTCCCTTAAAAACTGAATGAATCCATACTGTCTACCAAGTTAAGCCTTGCTTTTCAGACCTAAAACTTAGTCTTCCCATTTATTATCATAAGTCCTCATGAATCTCCCACAAATACAATATGTGCCAAACTGAACCTCTTTTAACTATTCTCATACCTCCATGCCTTACTTATGCTTTGAAAAGTGAAAGTTGCTCAGTCGTGTCCAACTCTTTGGGACCCCTTGGACTGTGGGTTGCCAGGTGCCTCTATCCATGGAATTCTCCAGGCCAGAATACAGGAGTGGGTAGCCATTCCCTTCTCCAGGGATCGAACCCAGGGTCTTCCTCATTGCAGGCAGATTCTTTATCATCTGAGCCACCAGGGAAAACCAAGAATACTGAAGTAGGTAGCCTATTTCTTCTCCAGCAGATCTTCCCAACCCAGGAATAGAGCCAGGGTCTCCTGTATTGCAGGCAGATTCTTTACCAGCTGAACTACCAGGGAAGCCCGACTTATGCTTTGACCTCCACTTAAGATTCCCTTTCCAATCACGAGCAGTAAAAGTACTAATCATCTACTTATGACAAACTTCACTTTCTTCATTAAAATACACTATATCTGCCCAATCTAATGTAATCGGTTCTTTATTTTAAATGGTTGATGATCCTTTCAAGTAATACGAGGAGAGACAATTAAAATTATGAAATGGTACAATCTTACTGAAATATCACTCCAAAACTTAGCAACATCATGCTGATTTGCTTGTAGGAATTCTGTAAACCATTTGATGGAACGTTTGCTGCCTTTGTTTTCAGTTTCATCCCTTTCAAAACGTTCATTATGCTTGTTCACAGAGTAGTTTGTCAGATGCATGTATAACTGGGTCTGTAACAAATAAGAACCAAAGTTGTTATCACCTATGAAACTCTAGAACCACGAGGTTTCACAGAAAGAAATGATCCAAGGAGAAAAGACAATTTTAAAGTTTAAAATATACAGATTGATAATTTCATGATTATATAATTTTCCAAATAAAATGCAATGGCACGTTTTTCTAAAAAAGATTGTGACTATAGTCATCTACAAAGTTACTCTGCATGTTATTGAAAATATATCTACCACAGAAGATAGATGAAAATAATAATGCTATGTAGGGTAATTAAACGAAAATGCAAAACTATATACTGCTAAGCAAGAAAAGTGCTCTAACTGAAGTTTGCTTTTCTTAGTTGGTTTGTTTTCATGTTTTTCAAAAGTGTCATCCTAATTTGTTTTGGGGAAAGAATTTTCTGGGACAGCATTCTGGGTCTTTTCAAACAAAAATTTTAAAGTGAAAGTTCAAGTAAGTAGCAGAAACTGACAAGCGGTATACCAACCACAGCCTCTGCTCTCCCATCCTGACTGGGAGGTCACTGTAACTTGTTAACACGACAGAGTGCACTTAGAGTCAGCAGACAGAAACACCACACATGCACATGTCTAAATGACTAACAGTAAATTTACAGAGCTCCATATTGGCGCTCCATATTGGCGCTCTTAGGACTTAGTCTCTCTATAGTCTTATGTTTGTTGTCACTGTTATCTTCAAATAAACTTGAAAAAGAACTCAAAATTTAAAACTTCTCAAAATTTAATGGCTCCATGTCAATCTATCAAACACTCACTCATGATCCTTCTCCCAGAGACCACTTTAGATAACTATGTTGCATCGCAATTAATATATACTTCAAGCATATGATTATTATTTTGATTGGTTAATAACCAATGATATTTAGATCATGTTTTATTTTTACTACAGTTACTTAAGTCTATAGTACTGAAATCTTTGAAGCAATTATATAGAACTTATCATATGAGCTACATGCTATTTACTAATCCATATGCCCACAAGTAATTAAGAATCTTTTTTTCATTCATTGAACAAAATTTTAGGAACATCCACTACTGGGAAGAATGTATGCTGGGCACTGTGGACACAAAGATGAACAAGACAGACATAGTCCTTCCTCTCATTACAGTTAGAAAAAGCTTTAAGTGATATTTAAAAGAAAGTGCATAAATCTCAAGTTTGTCTAATTTTAAGTGCTTGATTTAAAGAAAACGGAATTAATCAAACTGTAACATTCCTAGTTTCCAAACTAGAAATTATTTTTTGTTTGGAAAATAATTTTTGAGGAGCTCTCCACTTGGCAGAATACTAACAGCAATAATAAAAATTCTAGCTATCCTAGTGAAAGAGAAATGAAACTGCATTTTTAAAACATTATCTTTGTAAGTAGGATTGGAAATTCCACAATTTCACATCTACCTTGACAAAAAAATCCCCATCTAAACAGCGACTTCACTTTCACTTTTCACTTTCACACATTGGAGAAGGAAATGGCAACCCACTCCAGTGTTCTTGCCTGGAGAATCCCAGGGACGGGGGAGCCTGGTGGGCTTCCGTCTATGGGGTCACACAGAGTCGGACACAACTGAAGTGACTTAGCAGCAGTAGCAGCAGGAAACAGTTAATTGTCAGTTGGACATTTGTCACAAGGAGAAGTGATGGCAGCTATGAATCAATAGCAACCTACATTCTCTACCTTATTTTTCAATGTATAGGTTCAAAATAGTTAATTGGGATTACAAAGTTTTACAAGGATGGGTGGACTGATACATTGGTAGCAAAAAAATGAATGTTCATTTCAATTTCTGAAATTCTCTTATATGATCTCCTTATATGTAGTTTATCAATATTTAATTCTTACTTAAAACAAAATGCATAAAATACATACTATTTTAAAAATTAGAAATATGAAGAGGAAAAAAAACAACAAAATGGGAGCATTTTTATTTAAATAAACTTCTCTTTTACATAAAGTGACCTCATTTTAGATAAAGTTTTATATTTCACTCTTTAAATTTTTCATACCTTCATGTAGGAATTCAATCATGAAATTTTAGAGATATATGAGGAACACTGAGGTTTATACAAGAGAATATACTTTTTCATACACATGAGAACCGAAGCCAGGAAACTATGTGACTGAACAATACTTGGCAAAGCAAAACCTAGAGGCCACATCTCCTGACTCTCAATCTTCAATACGACTTCCTAACCAAGTGTCCTTAAGCAAATTATATACATACAACTTAAGAAACTGAAATAAATCACTTTATCATCCAAATGAGCTTCTAAGTCTTACCTTTTCCTATCTGTTCCCTTCCTCTTTCCTCTCAAAACCTAACTATCTGTCTTACATTTATATAATCCCGTCTTACCCACACCAAATATTTTAATTATAATCTATGACCTGACAAGCCCCAAATTATGCCTGTAGCTCAGCTCTCTCATCTGAACGTCAGACCTAAACTGTATATCCAAATTCCAATAGTATAGATCCATTTCGAAGTTACACAGGCATCTCAAACCAGACACGTCAGCTTTTTGCAAAGCCTTTAAAAGCTGCTGTACACACATGTCACCCATCCACCCGTCTGTGCCAAAACTCTTGACTTTTATCCTTAATTTCTCTCTTCATTCCCTCATTCAACAAATCAACCTGTCAGTATATCAATGCTCTCTAGGTTACCATAGATATATCTGAAACCTATGTTCTTATTCTTTACTTCAAATTACATCATCTTTTTTCTCACACATGGTTACACTAGAACACAGTTTCTTACCCCCGTTACTCTAGTCTCTCCCATCCATTTATAGCACCATCTCATATTCCCCATACTGTAGACCAGGTGACCTTTTTAGGACAAATATCTCATTCCTTCTTTCCCTTGTTTAAAATCTTTCAATGTTTCCTTTATTATAAGAGTAAATTCTATAATCTTAGCCATGGTCTACCAAGATCTGGCCTCTAGGACTCTCCATCCTGATATATGAACATCCATCCTTTCTTAGTCTGTGCATGCATGTTAAGTTGCTTCAGTCGTGTCTGACTCTGTGCAACCCTATGAATAATAGCCTACCAGGCTCCTCTGTCCATGGGATTCTTCAGGCAAGAATACTGGAGTGGGTTGCCATGCCCTCCTCCAGGGGATCTTCCTGACTCAGGGATCAAACCCTTCTCTCTTAAGTCTTCTGCATTGGCAGCCAGGTTCTTTACCACTAGTACCACCTGGGAAACCCTTCAATAGTCTGGGCTTCAGCCATGTTGAAAACATCTGCTCTCTGCAGACATAACATACTCCCTCTCATCTCTGGGCCACTCTTCTGCCTGGAGTTTTAACCCATCCTATTCCATCTCTGGCCTAGCTAACCCCTCACTATTCAAACTATTCACTATTTACTTTATAAACTCCCTCTCTAACCTTCATCTCCAATTGAGTTAGATGCCCCTGCTAAACACTGCCATAGTACCCTCAGTTTCTTAAACCACTACACTCATCACTGGGCATTATAATTGCTTATCTTATTTTCTGCCTCCCCACTAGACTGTTGCTTTGTAAGATCAAGTACATTGTCACTGTTTTTCCAAAACCAGCACAATGTCTAGAATGCAGTAGAGTCCAAACATCACTTGGAGACTGGATATATCTACACCTTATGACCTTTAAAGAGATGATGCTTCCTTTCATCTTCCTTCCCTGTAAAAATTTTGGCAGTTCCTTATTCTTCCTTGGCAAGGTCTAAAACATTTTTTAGATAATTGAACATAGCAACCTTTATGATCAGTCATTATTTAATTTTGGAAAATGACCACTCAGTGTAGTTAATTGTGTGCATAATATTGGAGAAGAGCAATAACCAGACTTTTGACAAAAATGGGAAACAATCATTAATTAGGTGTAATTTTTACTATAATTAGTAGATCCAAAAAAAGAGGTAGAGGTTAACTGAACTTTTAAGTGTGAAGAATAAACCACAGTTTATCTCTCATAAACTATAAATTACAGTTATGACTTTTATCATAAATTATGATAAATTATAGTTGGAACTTCATAAACTATACAAGCATGACTTTCATCTATATGTTATGGCTGCACAAAGGTAATCTTAATGGAAAAATTAAAAAATCTCCACTAAATAGAATTAAAAATGTACCCCAAAACTGCCAATGTATTTCTCTACTTCATAATTAGTAATGTAAATTTAAAACCCTCTCTTTTCTTCCAATAA
The DNA here is from genome assembly GCF_049115385.1 of Moschus berezovskii. Taxonomy (NCBI): domain Eukaryota; kingdom Metazoa; phylum Chordata; class Mammalia; order Artiodactyla; family Moschidae; genus Moschus; species Moschus berezovskii. The sequence goes on from NC_142463.1 coordinate 62,078,482, forward strand.
TAATTAATAACGCTACTTTCTGATAAAATTTTCTCTGTTTTATGTACTTTCTCCCACATTCTAAAACATACCTTTCATACAAAACCTGCTCAAATACCACCTTTGCCATTAGAAATTGAACAAAATCTATTCCTACACTCAATTCCGTTACACTCTATCTGCACTTCTCAGTGGCATATTATTTTAATTTCTATTTCCGTATCAGTCACTTCTATCCAGGACCACTATATACACAAACATACTGCAAAATCAAACCTTATGCTCACAGCACTAAGAGGGGGTGCCTTTTTCTAATCAGCCTTCCTGGAACAGCAGATACATATTTTTTTCTAATTTTCACAAAGCTGTCTATAAATTAGAGGCAGTCTTGTTTATGTATATAATTCTTCTAGACTATAAAATTCTGACAGGAAGAATTTTGTTCATTTAATGTTTATACACAATGGGTATTTTAAAAAGTAGATCCTAAACAAATGAATACAATCATAGTGTCTAGTACTACTTACCAAGTTGGATTCATTAGGTGGAATGTACTTCTCTGTTCCCATTCGCACAAGTCCATCATGGTAGAGAAATATTTTTAGTGGATCACATGATGTTACCAGGATATAAATTCTTAAATCAAATTTGTAACCTTCCATTAGGAAAGGCTTTTCAATATATTCTTGAACAATCAAATGATCCTGAGATGGAAGTTTGTCACCATTTCTTATCAAAGAAATCCTAAATTTAAAGAAAAGATTAAAAGAATAATTTTGGAGTCAAGATGTTTACAAAGTTGCAGACAATACTCAAGAGGAAAGTGATTCCATCACATACACACAAAAAAACAGCATAAAGATACTGTCAGAAGCAATTTTTTGGAATCCTGGATACAAACCAAAAGCTTGTAATAACCAGGGAACTTGTAATAAAAAATAAAACAAAAACAAAACAGCTGAATCTCTCTAAAAGAACTTCTTAGCATTTTAATTTACTCTGGTACCACTACATCTCCGAGCTCAGCACTGTCCTTGAGCAGCAGCCCCTGTTCCTACTATAGGCACTGGTTCTAGAGGGAGTAGAACAGTCCTATTCTTGTGGTTGTTTTGTTTGTCCATGTGTTTAAATCAGTTTGGGGGTTCCCTGGAGGATCTCAAAGGATTTGCTTTTATCTTGTCTAATTGAGAACTCTCCCAGTGCTGAGGCAGCTACTTGGGGGAGGGGGATGGGAGACAAATGCTGATAAACATTTAGAGACAGATGTATTAGTCCCTGCTGCCTAAGGCAACAAATATTTGGGGAAAACAACAGACTAACTACAAAGATTGGGATAAAAGACGGGAATGAGAGTCTTTCCGGAAGAAGGGCTTTGGAAAGCTCTGAACTATTTCTAAGATTCTAGAAGCCTATATGCATGCCCAGGGTTAAATGTATGCTCAGGAAAAGACTTGAGAAGGCTGTAAGCTCTTACTTCCAGCTAACCATCTAGCTCTGTACAAGCAGGAAGTGAAGGCTAAGGCACAGTTGCAAATGCCTAGCTAAGCACTGAAGGCATGCTACAACATGCATACATACATACACACACACACACCCATCTGCAAGGACTGGGGGAATTATTTTGTTCCAAGTGTTTGTAGAAATCTCTGTTCAAATACTAACAGGTTGGACAATTACAGCTGACCACTGGCCTAACAGAACAGGAACTTCAGAGGCCACACACAATAAAAAATACAGACTTTACAAAATTGTTTTAGAAAGGTCTGCTGCTGCTGCTGCTAAGTCACTTCAGTCGTGCTAAATAAATAAACAACATCTAGAACAAACAGTAACACAAAACCCTGTAGAGGAGAATCTAATTATCAAAGTTGCTGCATTACAATATTCACAATGTCCAGTTTTCAACAGAATATCATCAGTTGTGCAAAAAAAAATTATGGCCCATACAAAGAAAAATTCTCAATTAATAGAAACTATACCTGAAGAAATCAAGATATCTTGTTCACTAGACAATAAATTATTTAAATCAACTATTTTAAATTTTCTCAAAGAGCTAAAGGAAATCATGTACAAAGAACAGAAGGAAATCAAAGGAATAATATCTCACCAAATGCAGATTATCAGTAGAGATAGAAATTATACTTTAAAGGTGGTGAGGAAGGTGGGTGGGAGCCAAACAGAAATTCTGAGGTTGAAAAGTACAGTAATTGAAACAAAAATTCATTGGAGGGGTTAAACATAAGATTTGGGAAGGCAGAAAAGGATCAAAAAACTTGAAGATAAATCAATTGAGATTAGTCTGAGAAATAAGAAAGTAAAAATAAAAGAAAAATGAACTGACTTGAGAGTCCTACAAGACAACATCAATAATATCAACATGCTCATAATGGCAGTCTCAAAAGGGGAAAAAATACTGTGAAGAATTAATGGCTGGAAATCCCCCAATCTGATGAAAAATATTATCCTACACATCCAAGAGGTATAATAAGCAACAATTAGGAATCTATTTTATTATTTTATTATTTTTTTTCATATTAGAACTCAACTAAGAGCAAATGGTCACATTTATTCTCCCAATTCTTTAAAAATTTTATGTATTCCAGATGAAACACCTACCCATGACCCATTGCACCATTAGCTGGCTTTACTATAAAAGTCTTCTGCTTTCTTTTTTTCTTTAATTCTTTCATATAGTTTTGAAATTGTGTATATTCAGCAGGGAAGATCCATGTTCGAGGAACAAAGGCATAATCCAGAGGCCGGGACTTGATCATTCTGTAAATTAGATAATATGAAAAGTACTTTCTATTCCAACTTGTCTAACCTTCCTTTCTCTGTGCTACTGACATTGACTACAATGACTTAAATTCCCTCCATTTCTTCATTTATTGATCCATTCATTGACTCATTTCTTTAAATGCCTATTAATCACCTACTACTTGTTAAGCACTATTCTAGATACTAGGGACACAGTAGTGAAATTTCTGCCCTATGTACTAATTTACATATTAATAGATCAAATATTTGAGTATATGCTATATATTGGGCACTGAGGATTAACACGGTCTTGGTTCTAAGGTATTTACATACAAGCCATTAATTAAATACAATGTAATAGTTGCAAAAAGGTATATAAGGCAAGGTAAAATGTGCAAGGCAACATTAACTCTGGCTCTGGGATGAGGGTGGTCAGTATGTTTCACAACCAGGTGTCATTCATACTGCCTCTTAAAAGATGATGTGGAGTTCACTGGGTCATACACAGGGAGAATTTTCAAATTGCCTTTTACCCCAGTACTTTTTGAGTGTTACTACTTCTGTAAGAAAACCACTGAAGCCTGAGTCAGCAGAGGTTTTGCTCATATGAACTACTATCTACCTACACATGTGTTTTTATTGAGTTAATGTTTGTCCTGACATTTCTGTATTTGCTATAAATCAGGTTGCCTATATGATACATAACTTAGGGATATTGATGCAATACTAGATATAAAATGTTTGCTTTTGATTAATCCAAATGCTATTTATTTCATACACACTGATTCTCAATGACAATTTTTAAATCAGTAGAAATATTTTAAATTACTGTCTATTAAAGAAAAATCTGATTGTTTCAAAAAGTCTTCTTTATAAATGTATGCAAGTCTTTTATAGATGAGCAAATATTATTCCCAAATGAGATTAGTCAAAATTAAAATGGAACCCTAGGATACAATATGCACAGAAGTAGGGCCATTTTTTATGACTAGAGTGTGGAGTATATAAGCCCCTGGACTCCATGACTAGAAGGTCATACAGTTATACTGCAAGTGCTCTTTCAAGAGAACTCTGTAAAAAAAATTGTTTCCACTATGAGAAGAAAAATAATCACCAACTCCATCCAACAAATCCAAAATAAACCAACCAGCTAAACAACCTCACTACAAAACAGGCTAACATTGACTGGTCTGAAACACACAAACACACACAAATCTAATGGAAGCACAATAACAGTCCTAATGCACCACTGCTGCTTCCAACACCCTTACGTGTATTTATATTTTTATAAATAAATTTGTAACAATAATACAAAATTAGATTAAGTTAAATCCTTAATAGAACAATATATTTAAAACTAACCATCTAGTGTTTATGAACAATACCGTTTCTTCATATATACATTTGAAAAAAAATCCAAGCATACATATATTCAAGAAAAATACTTTATTCAATTTAGGTGATCTAGCACAAATCATTTAATATAAGAATATGTAGCTTCAAAAGAGACAAGCAGTCTCACTTAGGAATTTGGAATACTAGAATAATTTCTGCTCAGAGTTCTGTCATAGATTTACTAAATGATATTGAACATGTTTTTTTTTTAACTCTATTTTTAATATTACTTGTTCATCACTTTTTACCTAACAGAAGATCTTTTTATCCTCAAGGAGACTTGCAAGGATTCTACAGAGTGAAAAACTGCCTAACTGCAACAGCCTATTAATGGGTCTGCATTTAACCCTCTTGCCTCTCCTGGGCCATACAGAATTCTGTTGTCTACAAAGCAGCCAGAAGGATCTTGGAAAAATGTAAATTTGGTCATATTATCAACTTCATCTCCCCCTCCTGTTCTGTGGCATTTGGGATAAAGATCATCATCCTGAAAAATCACTCTTGAACCAATCTCCCCCACTGGTCCCATCAACCTCTCTGTGCTCCAGCTACATTGGCCTTATTTCAGAAAAATTATCCATGTTTTCTACCAGCACAGGACCTAGGCCCATACTATTCTTCTTGCCCATAAAGGTTATTACATACCATCTGCACCAATAAACTCCTAGTCATTATTCATATTTCAGCTTCCATATCACTTCCTCAGGGAAACTCTCCAAAGCTTCCCTAAGTTAGAAGTCCTTCAATATGCACTAATTTAGGACTACATAGCTCTGCTTCATAGCAATTACCACAACTGCAAGGCAAGGCTGTAAAAGCCATAACTCTGCTTCTGATCACCTCATGTGCTCAGAGCCTAGCACAAAGCCTGGCATTTAACAGACACTTAATAAATATGTGTTAAATGGAAAGTAGGGAAAACCACTAGACCATTCAGGGATGACTAAATCAAATCCCTGATGATTGTATAGTGTAAGTGACAAATAGATTTAAGGGACTAGATCTGATAGAGTGCCTGATGAACTATGGACGGAGGTTTGTGACATTGTACAGGAGACAGGGATCAAGACAATCCCCATGGAAAAGAAACACAAAAAAGCAAAATGGCTGTTTGAGGAGGTCTTACAAATAGCTGTGAAAAGAAGAGAAGCAAAAAGCAAAGGAGAAAAGGAAAGATATAAGCATCTGAATGCAGAGTTCCAAAGAATAGCAAGGAGAGATAAGAAAGCCTTCCTCAGCGATCAATGCAAAGAAATAGAGGAAAACAACAGAATAGGGGAAACAAGAGATCTCTTCAAGAAAATTAGAGATACCAAGTGAACATTTCATGCAAAGATGGGCTCGATAAAGGACAGAAATGGTATGGACCTAACAGAAGCAGAAAATATTAAGAAGAGGTGGCAAGAATACGCAGAAGAATTGTACAAAAAAGATCTTCACAACCAAGATAATCATGACGGTGTGATCACTCACCTAGAGCCAGACATCCTGGAATGTGAAGTCAGGTGGGTCTTAGAAAGCATCACTATGAACAAAGCTAGTGGAAGTGATAGAATTCCAGTTGAACTATTTCAAATCCTGAAAGATGATGATATGAAAGTGCTGCACTCAATATGCCAGCAAATTTGGAAAACTCAGCAGTGGCCACAGGACTGGAAAAGGTCAGTCTTCATTCCAATCCCAAAGAAAGGCAATGCCAAAGAATGCTCAAACTACCACACAATTGCACTTATCTCACACACTAGTAAAGTCATGCTCAAAATTCTCCAAGCTAGGCTTCAGCAATACGTCAACCGTGAACTTCCAGATGTTCAAGCTGGTTTTAGAAAAGGCAGAGGAACCAGAGATCAAATTGCCAACATCCTCTGGATCATGGAAAAAGCAAGAGAGTTCCAGAAAAACATCTATTTCTGCTTTACTGACTATGCCAAAGCCTTTGACTGTGTGGATCACAATAAACTGTGGCAAATTCTGAAAGAGATGGGCATACCAGACCACCTGACCTGCCTCTTGAGAAACCTGTATGCAGGTCAGGAAGCAACAGTTAGAACTGGACATGGAACAACAGACTGGTTACAAATAGGAAAAGGAGTACATCAAGGCTGTATATTGTCACCCTGCTTATTTAACTTATACATAGAGCACATCGTGAGAAATGGTGGGCTGCAAGAAGCACAAGCTGGAATCAAGATTTCCAGGAGAAATATCAATAACCTCAGATATGCCGATGACACCACCCTTATGGCAGAAAGTGAAGAGGAACTCAGAAGCCTCTTGATGAAAGTGAAAAAGGAGAGTGAAAAAGTTGGCTTAAAGCTCAACATTCAGAAAACTAAGGTCAGGACATCTGGTCCCATCACTTCATGGCAAATAGATGGGGAAACAGTGGAAACAGTGTCAGACTTTGTTTTTTGGGGTTCCAAGATCACTGCAGATGGTGACTGCAGCCATGAAATTAAAAGATGCTTACTCCTTGGAAGGAAAGTTATGAACAAGTTAGACAGCATATTAAAAAGCAGAGACATCCCTTTGCCAACCAAGGTCCATCTAGTCAAGGCTATGGTTTTTCCCGTGGTCATGTATGGATGTGAGAGTTGGACTGTGAAGAAAGCTGATCGCCGAAGAATTGATGCTCTTGAACTGTGGTGTTGGAGAAGACTCTTGCGAGTCCTTTGGACTTCAAGGAGATCCAACCAGTCCATTCTAAAGGAGATCACTCCTGGGTGTTCATTGGAAGGACTGATGATAAAGCTGAAACTCCAGTACTTTAGCCACCTCAGGCGAAGAGCTGACTCATTGGAAAAGACCCCGATGTTGGGAGGGATTGGGGGCAGGAGAAGAAGGGGACGACAGAGGATGAGATGGCTGGATGGCATCACCGACTCGATGGACATGAGTTTGAGTGAACTCCGGGAGTTGGTGACGGACAGGGAGGCCTGGTGTGCTGTGATTCATGGGGTCGCAAAGAGTCGGACACGACTGAGTGACTGAACTGAACTGAACTGAAATGGAAATAAATGACTTAAAAGAAACACATATCCAAATTAGAGGTTAATTCCCATTTCTCTAAAGTTCATCCTTCTTGTAATTCGTATTTTAACAAATCACACCTTCCACATAACATCCTAATCCAGAAACCTAAGAATCTTGGAGACCCTTTCCTTCTCTTCCCCTTTCTCACATCAGAGCAATTTTCAAGTCCCAGCAATTTCATGTTCTTCATATCTTTCAGATTTATCTTCTCTTCCCCATTCATCCTATCTCTCTTTTGGATCAATAGATGTTCATTATTGTGAACTAGATAATGACAAGCATCTCTTCCAGGGCTTTCACTCTCTGGTCCTACCATCATTGAATCCATTATCCTATGGTGCAACCCAAACTATCTAAAACAGATTATTTCTCTGCTTAGGCCCATTAAATAGCTCCTCATTTCTCTCAGGATAGGCAGAAATGCTTGTTGAGTAAAGAGATTAAAGAATCAATGATTAAATGATTAAACAAAATACAATAATACAGTGTACACAGCTTAGTCTTTACAGTTATTTCCAGCATCAACTGAGGTTGAGCCTCCCAATATCCTATTTAACCAGAAAAACTGCTTGAGGTTCTCCCAAACATATCATGTGATTTAAGTCTCCATATTCCTTCTCCCACTGTTGTCTTTGCCTACAATTTTCTTATCTTCTTCTCAGAGGGTGAACTCTTACTCCTTTCAATATCCGTCTCATAATTTAATTTCTCCAGAAACCCTTCCCTGCTGTCTCATAAAGAATCTCTCCCACCATCTTTGTCAGTCTCTACCTCGAATGTGACAGCACCAAACTATTTATGTATCAGTGTTCCTCTCTTACTAAAATGTGAGTTCTAGGCAGAAACTAGGCTCTAATTAACTTGTTTACTTCAAAGCTAGCAGTCTCCAGGGCATACAATAGACATGCCAAAAATATTGTTGTGTGAATGGATTATAAGCTTTCACATGGATGAATACTAATATTTCTTGAATTGCATGCATCTTCCTAACCTTTATCTGTGAAAGAATCCTCTTTTTAATATTTTTCCTCAATTTATCAACTTTCTGAAAATAAAAAATCTAATAAACAGAAATATAAGCTGCACAAAAATTCTGCAATATATTCATTGTAAGACTTTACCTGTTAACAGTTTTTCTCATGAAAGCATATTATTACTCTAAATAATGGTCTCCAAAATAAATACCTGTGCATGTAGCCCTGAGTAGGCACATCTACATGTGTTCTATGTGTGGGCACACAGGCACCTACTACAGTGCTTGGCACATATCAGATGCTCAGTAACCAGTATTCTCAACACACCCACACGAGGGATAAAATGCGACAAATTAGTTTATGCAAGGTTTAACTGAAAATAAGTAAGCCTATGTTGAATGTTATGTACATAAAACTTCTTATATTGAAACGAAAAATTTATTTTGCTGGAGAGATAGCAAGTTGCAGTGAAAAGAACCGTGAAATTCTGAAGACCAAGATCCTACTCCAGCTCTGCTCTTAACTTTGACTTTACACAAGGTATTCACATCTCTGACCCTCAATTACCTTCTCTGCAAAGTCAAAGAACAGAACCAGCAAAATTTTAAGACCCTTCCAGCTCTGAAATTCTCTCTCTTCCATTGAAATCCCATTTCAAATCAGTGTTAATTTGTTAAAGACAGCACTATGTAATTTTTAATAGGTCTTCTCTATTACAAGAAAATGAAGATTACTTGGTCATATTTCTCGCTAGGAAATCCTTCCTACAGATCTCCCCCATTCCTGGAAAATGGTTGATCCTCTGCAAAATAAAAAGGCAAACATTAATATTCTCATTTACCTAATGAACATATTCATTTATACTATGATACAGTTACAGGCATCCTTTGAGTTTAGTGTTTTTTAGTAAGAGACTAAAGACTAAAAAAACTGGTGAAAATGGACATGCTGTCTACAGTCGATTTTGTACAAGTCACTACAAAAACAGGTAAAGGAGAACTATACAAAATCTCAATTGCCTAAAACTCCACAAATTTGGCTTTTATTTTTTAACATACTTATAGTACATTCTAATAATAAAATAATGAAGCCAAACTACACATAGCTGACATTACAAGGGATAGCTGTATTCAGATCCCTTTGTGCAATCTACTCCACATCATTCATCTGTATGCATAATGCAAAGCACCAGCCTAGGAAGAGCTTTCCTCTATCAATTCTTCCTTAAAGATGGAAAGAGGTTAAAGTTAAATCTGAAAGGATTCAGTCTTCAGGCAACAGGCTACTCAGGTAAATTGTGTTGTGTGTATAGTTGCTAAGTCATGTCTGACTCTTTTGGGGACCCCATAGACTGTAGCCCACCAGGCTCTTCTGTTCATGGGATTTCTCAGGCAAGAATACTGGAGCGGGATGATGTTTCCTTCTCCAGAAGATCTCCACAACCCAGGGATCAAACCTGTGTATCCTGCATTGGCAGGAGGATTCTTTACTGCTGAGCCACGGGGGAAGCCCATTCAGGCAAGAATACTGGAGTGATTTGCCATTTCCTTTTCCAGGGAATCTTCCCAACATAGAGATCCAACCCGCATCTCCTGTGTCTCCTGCATTGCAGGCAGATTCTTTACCCACTGAGCCATCGGGACCACCAGGGAGAAATGAATTAATATGTCAACATATTAAGAACCCTACCTAAAGAAAACTATAATGGAATTCATAGAATTTTCCTACTGACCAATAACTGATCATGATTAATTTCCTACCTGGTAATTTTGCAGCTCCGCAATCTTCTCTTGCTGAACAGCAGAATCACACCATATAAGATTGCTTGTTTCATCCTCATCTGGCGTTTTCATAAATCCCATTTCATCTATTACTAAACGAACTGCAAGTAAACAGTTAAGTTAAACCAAAATTAAAATATTTCTGAAACACATTCATTGTGAAAATCTTATATATGTATATTATATATATGTATCAATTTTAGCTCACAGTATTTTATCTGTAAAATTTCCATTAGTTATAGCATAACCTTAATTTAGGTACAACTAATTATCTAAAGCTGGATTATACTCAGGAGCAACAGAGAACTGCTTTCAGTTGGCACCCAAAATCCTTAGTTTCAATTTTCTGAGATGTAACAGGTACACAATGCTGTTAAAGAGCTTAGTGATTATTCATAGCTCAGTGAAAACACACACACAGCCGACACAACACCTCGACTCAGGAAAATGTACTTTTATGGCTTTTTCATGACCTTGGGCTAGGTACAAAAAGAAAGGATAAAAATAGTCCCTGATCATCAGACCCATCCTATACTTTCCACCTCTCTAATTCAAATTATTTTTAGCAGTAAAAACCAAGTCAGTTATACTGACACAGGATACAAAATAATAAAGCAGAATTATAGTAGACATCTAGAAACTCTGGCCCTCCCATCAGCTCCCGGCCCTCTAATCCTAAGCACAAAAAATATGTTGAGAGAAAATCTTGCTTTATGGATTCCACAATATTGGATATAACAGTTAACAAATTGATATCTTCCTTCCAATGAATTTCAAGTTTAGAATAAATATCAGAAAATACTTAGGACAAATTTTGGGTTCCAATAGAATTTGGAGTCTTAATATAATGGTGTAACTAGATAGGAGTGTTTCAATGCCTGCTTTCCTTTTATTGCCCATAGATAGGAAGATATGGAGAAGGAAATGGCAACCCACTCCAGTGTTCTTGCCTGGAGAATCCCAGGGACGGGGGAGCCTGGTGGGCTGCCGTCTATGGGGTCGCACAGAGTCAGACATGACTGAAGCGACTTAGCAGCAGGAAGATATAGTAAAAAGGGGTTAATTGTCTAAGTGTACTTGGCTCAAGTATGAAACTAATGACCAGACACCAGTTGGTCTCAAGTCCAAGGGACTCTTGATTTCTTTCTGATCGTGGAGACAGAACAGGCTTTTTATGCAATAATGCCTGGAACACAGGCATAGTCATAGAAGAGGACAGTGACTGGAAAAAATGAGGCTAGGGAGAGGATGTTGGGGTGAAGCTGCTTTTTTCCATGAGAGCAGCTTGATAAAACTTGGGGTTGTTCTGAAGCCCCAGGTGACAACATACAGTACAAATTTGCGGAAAGGGCTGTTCCTCTCTCTGCCTCAGACTACCAAGCAGCATTGGCGTCCTGAGGCCCAGGAGCTTGTGTCATCTAGAGCTCGTGGGGAGGAAGAGGACCTTAGTGACACAACCTGGGAGAGTTCTTCTAACTGGCTCACAAGCAGAAAACAATGTCAAGGTCAGAACCGCAGGTCAAAAGCAGACGTGGTCCCAAGTACAAGCAAGTCCTTGTCCTAGGCCTCTCAGAAATCACTAGGAGGACCTTGATGAGAGAAATGACCCTGGCAGTCGTTACGGACAGAGGGAGTATAATGAGCTACTAAAAATGTGGGTATTAATGTATACATAAGCTGGTAAGGATGGAAACATTCAGGATACATAACAATGATGGAAATAATCCATTCTTTCTCTAAATTCACAAAATCAAATTTGTAAGGTCAGTCTTATATAAATCTCTCCAACTATGAAATTCAAAGCTTGAAGAGCTGAAAGAGTTGAAATTCAAAAACAAACATAACATCAGGCATTAAACTGTCATTTTTTTCAGCTAAGCTATCTACTCATATTTTTGTTTGAAATGAAATTTTAGAAATCAGTTGGCATACTTTTAAGTATACCATCCTCCACTGCAAAGAAAAGAAATTCCTTTACCACATCAGTTTCAAATACAAGGTTGTTAGCAGCCAAAGTCTAAATGTGGGCCTTTAAATATTGGCCTTTTAGGAAAGTAAAACAAGGTGAAAGTTCCTCAGTCATGTCTGACTCTTTGCAACCCCATCTACTATACAGTCCATGGAATTCTCCAGACCAGAATACTGGAGTGGGTAGCCTTTTCCTTCTCCAGGGGATCTTCCCAACCGAGGGATTGAACTCAGGTCTCCCACATTACAGGCGGATTCTTTACCAGCTGAGTCTTTTAGGAGTTCTCTTAAAAACAGAAGTGAAATAATTGCCTCAATATATAATTTCTACCAAACCAAATTCCCTTATTGATAAAACAGAGATAACCACACCAACCATTTTCCTCCCATTTCCCTTTGCATAATTAAGTACTCCCTTCTACAGTCTGTCTTGTCCCCATTTAATAAAAATTGACAAATATACGTTCCTCACAAATTTGGCCTACTTCTTTTTTTTTGCCTTGACCCATAGAGCTTTCAGAAGCTGTTCATGAGTTTTAAAAATAGGAATCCATGTAACAACTCTCTGAATTTTAGATACAGACGGCACTTTAATGTTATTCAATTTAAATTTTGATTCATATTTTATTTAGGCAATATGATATAGTAAAAAGAACACTAAATTTGGAAGCAAATTAATTCAGGTTCAGGTTCTACTTTTGCCATCTGTCCAACCTTGAGGAAGTTGCTCTCACTGAGCTTTCATTTATTCAACTGTGCCTAAGGGGTGTTTTAAAAAGTAATAAAGTTTCACCATATATTAATTACAGGATTACTGTGACAGTGAAGTTCACCATTCCACAATGTGTCTCCATGAGAAATTATGGGAGAAATTTTTCTCAAGACTTAGCAATAGGAAAATTGCATTTCCCTTGAACAACCAGTATGGTTTTATCTTCTGGGCACTGTGTATTCTATAGCTGATTATTTGCAATTATTAGCTTTGCTTGCTAGGCAGCTTAGACTCAAATCCATACATATCTCTAACTATAGAGGATTTCATGGACTGCAGATTACATTCTGATCAACCACAAGCTTCATCCAATTTTATTATTTTTATTTTTCCTTATTTATTTTCTCATGGCTTTTAGCCACTTCAAATTCACTATTAGAGCAAGGAAAGTCAGAGAAAGTGGCAATAAGGGAGTAATACAACCTATTTCACAGGTTATTTGGAAGATTAAATGAGGTAATTCATGTGTAAATATTTGATCCAGGGTTATAAAAGCATTAATAGTAAAACTAGTAATGGTTAAAGTATTCTACATGAGAAAACAGGCAACATCAGGAAGAAAACACAAGTGTCCTGACTATGGCTTAATCGTCTTTCATTATATAATCTGAGCTGTCAAAGGAGCAGTAGTTAAATTACAAGAAGTAATCTGTTGCTCATCACTAGGTTAAATAAGGGAGAGCAAGGTAGCATTATCTCCTGGACACATGGCCAATTGTCTCTTTCCCTCCCTTATACTTGGCTCTGTTTTCTCCCAGAAGTCTCTGGTCCAAGTCTCCAAGTCTGACTGAGCAGGGATTTTGCTAAACACAACTGAGCAGGCTTAGCACAGAGGTCTGGAATCAGTATGAAGAAGGCTAATGCAACTTCAGCCCTTGGGAGTGACAGGGAATTACACCTAAAAACACTCTCCTCTAGATCAACTTCCTTATAAATCCCACCACAATCTTAAAAGCAAACAAGATCGTAAGTTAACACTGCCCCATCTATCACTTTGACAACGGTTGCTCTTGTTTTTTCACGCTAGAAAATACCCTGCAAATAACTCACATTTCACTCTCCCAAATTAACTTGACTTGAAGTTTTTCCTGTGAGGAAAAGAGTATTAGGGGACCTCAATTCCTATGAAATATTCCATTGATTGCTGATGAACTTTGGTGAAATACTGTAAGTGGAAATGTGACTCTCAAAGATTAACAAGGGTAAGAATAATATCCTTGAGATTCATATGGTTTTCCTCAACTCTTTTAATGCAAAAGTATTTGTTTTAAAAGAGGAAGATTATTTGAGTACTTGTAGTAGTGATGAGTTTCTCAATGCAATGCTGGGCAAGAATATCTTAATTTAAAGCAATTAATTCTTACCTATTCTCTCCAGTGCAAATACTGCTTACATGTAAAAAATAAATTATATAAATAAAAAGAACAGTATCATCCAAATTAATTTTAAAGCATAGAGAGAAATATGTTCTTATACTATTTTTAAGTCAGTTTCTCATTGTTTAATATGAATCCCAAATTCTGCAGTTTTCAGTATACATGTAATATTTTTAATCTGTTTTTAAAATCATTTACAAAATAATGAACGTTAAAGTTAAAAATAATTCTAGCCCCAAGTGAAAAATTCATTAGACTCATATAATTGTCCTAACTAATCACATCTGTATTTCAAGATAAAAGCTAGAACCACTGTGCTTTACTGTTCATATTACTTTATGCTTGATTTTAAAGCTAAGCATTAAAATCATATATATTTAATCCAATATCATCAATAGCTAGAGCTTTTTAGCTCCATTGATGTTCTATTTGGTTATTGACATGTTAAATATCTCATTAAAAAGAAAATTCTATAGAAGGCATTTAAAAATCTATTAACAGAAGAAAATTATCTCTGAATTTTTACATTGTTTTTAACATCAAATAGCTTTCCCAACAATAATGAAAATCTCACTATTCTGAAGAGACCTACCAATTTCAAACTTTGTCCCAGCAACATTTGCTGTAATGGTTCCCTTCTTTTTCTTCTTTCTGACTTTCCTTTTCATCGTGCTTTGATAAGGCAATTCTGTATTCAGATCCAGGGGAGTGGGTCCCTGAATAACTTTAAAAGAAATGTAAACCAACCAAATATCACTGAAATAATAAGAACTCCATACCAAAGAACACAAATGTCCCCCCGCCACCCACCACGACGAGGTAAAAGTATAAATTCTTATTCTGTTCAGTTCAGTTCAGTCGCTCAGTCGTGTCCAACTCTCTGCGACCCCTGGCCCCCAACTGATTTTTAATTCTTGGAAAGATTACCAGTGATGATCTATAAAATGTAGATCTATACAGTAGATCCACATGATTAAATCAAGCTGCTTACCTCTTTCCTGAGGCAGAGATGGCATTCTTGTCTGTGCTAACCAACGAGCAGTGTGTGTTGCAGTACAAGCTCTTAGGAAACCTGGAAGACCCGCATTAGTCTAAGTAGGATACGGCTCCAAATCACTGCAAGTTCCTATCATATTATCTTGGTGGAGTCCTCAGATTTCAGGACACTGAAATTATGAGATAAGAAGGAACCTGCAGGAATTTTAAAACAAAGGTATGTAGAAAACAACTCTTATGATATTTTTTCTTCAATATATATCAATACTCTTCTTTTTAAAAGTCAAGTAAAGATGAAAGTTAATGTAGTCAATAAACAAATACGGTTAATTTATTAAACCTTACGCAAAATGCCAAGCAACAGTCCTCTGTTTCTAGAAGAACACAGTCTAAAGGAAACATCCTTACATACAGTAAATAACATGATTTACACAAACAAGAAAAACAATAACATTATTCACTACCATTTATTGAACACTTTCTATCTCAGGCCACTTATACCATTTAATCTTTCAACAAAACTAAAAGGTAGAAGCTTTTATCTCTATCTAACAGGTAAATACATTGAGCTCAGAAAGGACAAATCTTTACAAGGAAAGTAAGTGACAAAATGGAGATTAAAATAGTATCTCTCTGATATCAGAACCCCATACAACCTTCAACTCAATGCCTGGAAACCTAGCTGCAGCTCCACTTTTAGTATGAAATGGTGAAATAAGTGCCAGTGCCAGGGTAGAGGTCACATGCTGACAGAATGGAGAAAAAAGAAATTCCCTTTTAAGGTGCGTGTCAGGGGAGGGGGTGACTACATAAAACAGATCACGTTTGAGTTATGCCTTTAAATATGAGAACAATTTTGAAAAGTAGAAAATGGGAGGAGTCATTACCAAAGTGATCTTATTTGGGCACACAGAGGAACACAATAAAACATTTTTCAATGAATGAACTAATTAGATTTGGCCATGCCTCAATATGGCCTGTATTACATTTCACTTTTACTTTCATTATGTAAGTATGTATGAACCCAGGGGTTGCACCCTGACTATACTATACTATATTATCAGCTTTCTAATTTCTCCCATCATACATCAAGAATCTTGAATGTAAATGTCTCCAAATATAATGAAAAGTTATAAAACCTATCATAATAAACAAAGGTATGATATCAACATATTTATCAAAAGATTATCAGGTTTATGAGAAATTCAGAAGTATTTGAAAATTCAGCTACATAAAATGTGACTCTTACTCCCAACAGTCATTAAAAATAAGACTAATTATTAAAGAAAATTTAGAAGTTAATTTGTTTTCAGGAATCATTTTCACTACAATAATTCTCTAGAATAATTCAAAATCAAAACTAGGAAAATATTATTTATTACAGACCAACTGTGGGCAGGTACTATGTAAAGAATCTAAACTATTTTACCTCATTAACAAACTTGGAACTTGGGTCTCATCTCCCCCAGTATTCCAGATATGGAAATTAAGGCTAAACAAGTTAACTAAACCAAGGTAAAACATCTTATAAAAAGAAAACCTAGGTTTTGAACCTAATTCTGTCTGATTATTCTATTAATTGAGCTCCACTATTTTCAGGCAGCGTGCTAATATACTATCTAGATGTCCAAGAAGCTTGTGACCCTACTGCAGTCCATACTGCAAGATATGGGAGTGTTCTGGGAATTCATGACACTTCAAACAGTGAAATCACAGTAAACATCCCTAACCGGATAATAGATCCCTATTCCAAAATGGAAATAGACTGGATCATTTTTCAGAATAAAAGAAAGGAGTAGTCTAAAGTTCAGTTGATTTCTTTCTGGAACTTCTGATACCTTAGGAAGGTAACTATTTGAGTTTACAGGTCCTTATCCAGCACCTTGTTATTGGAGTAAACAAAGATCCTCTTATAGTAACAGAGTGCTTATTACATTGAAAGTAGGTGACAAAGTCAGCAAGAGTTCAAGAACAATATTTGCCTAACTATACTAACAATAAATCAATAATTGTTATATGCCGTAAAAGCAGATTTATTCATTTCTGACTTAAATAATGAGGCTCACAACTTCGATTTGTATAGGGCTCAAAACAAGAACTGAGCTTCCCAGGTGACACTAGTGGTTAAAAAAAAAAAAAAAAAAAAACCCCACCTGCCAATGCAGGAAACAAGAGATGTGTATTAGATCCCTGTGTTGGGAAGATGCCCTGGAGGAGGGCATGGCAAACAACTCTAGTATTCTTGGGCTTCTCTGGTGGTTCAGATGGTAAAGAATCCACCTGCAATGCGGGAGACCAGAGTTCAATCCCTGGATTGGGATGATCCCCTTGAGGAGGGCATGGCAACCCACTCCAGTATTCTTGCCTGGAGAATCCCCACAGACAGAGGAGTCTGGTAGGCTACCGTCCACGGGGTCTCAAAGAGTTGGACAAAACTGAGCAACTAAGCACAGCACACAAAACAAGAATTATTATCCCTTCCCCCAACCACACAAGAATTAAAGGACTTAAAATTATTCTCTCCATAGATAGGCTTAATTCCATTTATGGTTTGATGAATAACAAAAGTGCGCTAACGAATTCCAGGACTTATTCTGTCATTCAGTTCTAACCATTTCACTTTAGTCTAAACAAGAGACTTGAGATGACAGATTGATCACATCACTCAGACAATGCCATGGCTACCTAGTTTCCAAAAGGAGAAGCACGTTTCAGTTACCTCAGAAATAACCCAACAGTTTCTAAAGTTTGGCTATAAAGTAAAATCACCTGCGGCCTTTTGAAAATCCTGGTATCCCGGCCACACCCTAGACCCAGGCGAGGCTTAAGCAGCGGCGTTTGTTGTTGTTCAGTCCCAGACCCCAAGGACTGCAGCATGCCAGTCTTCCCTGTCCATCACCAATCCTGGAGCTTGCTCAAACTCTTGTCCACTGAGTCAGTGATGCCACCCAACTATCTCATACTCTGTAATCCCCTTCTCCTCCTGCCTTTAATCTTTCCCAGCATCAGGGTTTTTTCCAGTGAGTCAGTTCTTCACATCAGGTGGCCAAAGTATTGGAGCTTCAGCTTCAGCATCAGACCTTCCAATGAATATTAAGGGTTGATTTCCTTTAGAATGGACTGGTTTGATCACCTGCAGTCCAAGGGACTCTCAAGAGTATTCTCCAGCACCACAGTTCGAAAGCATCAATTCTTCAGTGCTCAATCTTCTTTATGGTCCAACTCTCACACCTGTACATGACTACTGGGAAAACCATTGCTTTGATTAGACGAACCTTTGTCGGCAAAGTAATGTCTCTGCTTTTTAATATGCCATCTAGGTTTCTCATAGCTTTTCTTCCAAGAAACAAATGTCTTTTAATTTCATGGCTGCATTCATCATCTGCAGTGATTTTGGAGCCCAAGGAAATAAAGTCTATCACTGTTTCCATTGTTTCCCCATCTATTTGCCATGAAGTGATGGGACCAGAAGCCATGATCTTAGTTTTTTGAATATTGAGTTTTAAGCCAGCTTTTTCATGCTCCTCCTTCACTTTCATCAAAAGGTTCTTTAGTTCCTCTTCACTCTCTGCCATAATGATGCTGTCATCTGTGTATTTGAAGTTTCTGTTATTTCTCCTGGCAGTCTTGATTTCAGCTTGTGCTTCATCCAGCCTGACATTTCACATGATGTAGTCTGCACCTAAAGTTAAATAAACAGGGTGACAATATACAGCCTAGATGCACTCCTTTCCCAATTTGGAACCAGTCCGTTGTACCATGTCTGGTTCAAACTGTTGCTTCTTGACCTGCATACAGGTTTCTCAGGAGACAGGCAGGTGGTCTGGTATTCTTATCTCTTTAAGAATTTTCCACAATTTGTTGTGATACACACAGTCAAAGGCTTTAGTATAGTCAATGAAGCAGAAGTAGATGTTTTTCTCAAACTCTCTTGCAGATGTTGGCAATTCTTAAAACTCTGCAAATGAGTCTAGTGTGGAGCTAAGGCTGACAACCTCGGCTGTAAGCACACAACTGCACTAAAGCAAATGGTAGTTAATTACAACATGAAAGTGAAAGTGTTAGTCACTCAGTCACTCAGCCTTGTCTGACTCTGTGACCCACGGACTATAGCTGGCCAGGCTCCTCTGTCCGTGGAATTCTCTGTGCAAGAATACTCGAGTGGGTAGCCATTCCCTTCTCCAGTGGATCTTCCTAACCAAGGATCAAACCTGGGTCTCCTGCCTTGCAGGCAGATTCTTTACTGTCTGAGCCACGAAGGAAGCCCCAATTACAAGGTAAACATATATAATTTTAAGAAAAATGTAAAACAAAGATGAAAACATTTATAACTGTATGAAAAAGGTCAAATAGGTAAAAGTCATCTATAAAAATCCTCATATCTAGTTCAAATAAACAAATTAGGAGAAAAAAGAATTAGAAGATCAGCAGAAATTGATTTCTAACACAATTTTATTTTGCAAGTAAAGAAGCCATTTCCAAGAGAAATCAATTTACCAAAATCTCAAGGAAATAGTAACTTTAAATGTAGAACACCTAGTGCTACCATGAAAAATAACAGCTACACAACACTAGAACAACAAAGATGCCGATACACTGTGATAGCATCCTTTCTTCACAATTCTTCCCAAATTTCTGCCCATCACTTAAAATCCACGTGAATCCCCACTTTTTCCTTAAAGTTTCTTCTCATCATGGCTGAAGAAATTCATTTTTCCCTCTTCTGGTCTATTGGAGACTATGTGCATCCCTATCATAGCACCAATCACAAACCAAGAAACTAAGCTCTGTGAAAACAGTGGCTTTCTTCTACCCTGTTCATTCCTCCACTCCCAGGCCCTGAAACAGTGCCTAACACACTGCTCAATAAGAGCTTGTTCTTGAATTCAAAGAAAATAATCGATTAACCAATGACACCTGGGAATAAGATGAGGTGGTTATGGAGCTCTAAGAAGCAATATATATAACTTTCATATTTTTAAGTGAAAAAAGCAAAGTACATAAAAGTTCACATTTCTGTAAAATGATGGATATATGCACAGAGCAGTGGTGGCCTTTTGTATCAATAGCTGGGGACAAAGCTAAGGAAGTCTTCCATGTATACCCTTTCATACTCAAAGCATGTATCACCTATTCAAAAAGATAAATATAGGTGATATAAGTTTGTGTCAACATTATCATGTTGAGAATAAAAATATTCAAATGTTATATTTCAGTTAGATGAAAGAATATGGTAGAAAGAGCTCTGAGCAAGAAGTCAGTTAGAATTCTTACCTTTACCCTGCCATTTACCAGACAGATGACTTAATTTCTTAATATAGAGAAGGAAAGAACTGATTCTTTCCAGCCCTAAAGTATAAAATGTCAACCAGTTGAGGATGCTATTTTGTATGACAACATGATGAAGACATGTAAAAAATAGGGAAACTCTGACCATCCCCAACAGTCCTCCCAATCCATGCCCTGGCGATGCTATATATGGGCTTTTGTACATATTTATGAAATTTTAGCTTACCATAGATTACTAAAATAACCTAACAAAAAAGGTCAGTTGGAATCAAAATTAGAGCTAAATTGAAAATACGTAAAATAATGTCAAGAAAAATCCGATAAAAGGGCATTTCCTGGTGTCCAGTGGTCATGATGCAGAGCTTTCACTACTGGTGCTGGGGTTGAATCCCTGCTCCAGAAACTAAGATACCACAAGCCACACAGTGTGGCCCAAGAAAAAGGAAGAAAAGTTGTTTTTCTGGTAATGAGAGGAAGGGGAAGAGACTCAAACCAGTACCTACTGTACACTAACCACTTTCACATACCTTTATGTGTAATATTTAGCCCATACCAAGAACTTTAGATTCTAATATTACATTTGGTAAAGTTTACATTCCATGGCAAGTAACTTGCCCAAAGTCACACCTTAATAGGTGACAACGAAGTGGTTTGTCTCTAAAGTCCATGTTCTTTCCCATTTTTTGGGCTACTTTCAAAACTCAGTCTTTAAACATATTAAGGATTTCTCAAAGAAGCTTAACTCTGTTTGACTGGAACTATTTTAAAAACTAGGGAATGAGAGCCAGAGATTCAAACTGCGATTTAAAATGTGGTTGGATCACAAAGTCCTAGCAGCTTTAGTCTCTCTTTTTGGATACCCTAGGCAGCTTCTGGTACACAGATCACCTTCCTGTTTCCCTTCATGAATGCATGGCAATTCAATCAGTATTGTTATGGATCAGGTACTGTTCTCAGTAAATAAAATGGATTTAACAGTTTTCTTTTTTTGTGGTGTTTGCATTCTAGTTGGGGAGAGACAAATAACAACAGCAAACATTAAATAAGCAAACTTGAGAAAATGCTAAGCTCTATGGAGAAAAAAAAACAGAGTTGTTAGTTAGGATTTCAAGAGTGTGGTGGGGGCAGGGCAGCGGGGAGGATGAAGTTTTGTAATTTAAAATATTGTATCCAATCAGGCCTTCAGTTCAGTTCAGTTCAGTTCAGTCCCTCAGTCATGTCCGACTCTGCGACCCCATGAATCACAGCACCCCAGGCCTCCCTGTCCATCACCAACTCCCAGAGTTCACTCAAACTCATGTCCATCAAGTCGGTGATGCCATCCAGCCATCTCATTCTCTGTCATCCCCTTCTCCTTCCGCCCCCAATCCTTCCTAGCATCAGACTCTTTTCCAGTGAGTCAACTCATCGCATGAGGTGGCCAAAGTATTGGAGTTTCAGCTTTAGCATCAGTCCTTCCAATGAACACCCAGGATTGATCTCCTTTAGGATGGACTGGTTGGATCTCCTTCCTGTCCAAGGGACTCTCAAGAGTCTTCTCCAACACCACAGTTCAAAAGCATCAATTCTTCGGCGATCAGCTTTCTTCACAGTACAACTCTCACATCCATACATGACCACTGGAAAAACCATAGCCTTGACTAGACGGACCTTTGTTGGCAAAGTAATGTTTCTACTTTTTAATATGCTATCTAGGTTGGTCATAACTTTCCATCCAAGGAGCAAGCGTCTTTTAATTTCATGGCTGCAATCACCATCTCCAGTGATTTTGGAGCCCCCCAAAATAAAGTCTGACACTGTTTCCACTATTTCCCCATCTATTTCCCATGAAGTGATGGGACTAGACGCCATGATCTTTGTTTTCTGAATGTTGAGCTTCAAGCCAACTTCTTCACTCTCCTCTTTCACTTTCATCAAGAGACTTTTGAGTTCCTCTTCACTTTCTGCCATGAGGGTGGTGTCATCTGCATACCTGAGGTTATTGATATTTCTCCCAGCAATCTTGATTCCAGCTTATGCTTCTTCCAGCCCAGCGTTCCTCATGATGTACTCTGCATATAAGTTAAATAAGCAGGGTGACAATATACAGCCTTGATGTACTCCTTTTCCTATTTGGAACCAGTCTGTTGTTCCATGGCCTGTTCTAACTGTTGCTTCCTGACCTGCATACAGGTTTCTCAAGAGGCCGGTCAGGTGGTCTGGTATGCCCATCTCTTTCAGAATGTTCCACAGTTTATTGTGATCCACACAGTCAAAGGTTTTGGCATAGTCAATGAAGCAAAAATAGATGTTTTTCTGGAACTCTCTTGCTTTCTCCATGATCCAGCGGATGTTGGCAATTTGATCTCTGGTGCCTCTGCCTTTTCTAAAACCTGCTTGAACATCTGGAAGTTCACGGTTCACATACTGCTGAAGCCTGGCTTGGAGAATTTTGAGCATGACTTTACTAGCATGTGAGATGAGTGCAATTGTGCAGTAGTTTGAGCATTCTTTGGCATTCCCTTTCTTTGGGATTGGAATTTGGGGATGATTTACCAAGGAGGGCAATGACTTGTTATCACAAACGGAGTTGATAAAAATATTAGGCAAAAGTACAGACATGGGCATGTAAGCATGGATGGATGTGAACACATATAATAAGGAGGAAATGAGGAAACTGACTACTTTCTGGATACTGAACAATCTTTAAGCCCTTCAAAGTGATTCTTCTTCCTAAACCCTAGTTTTCCTATGTCTTTATTCTCTACATTAATTTTTATATAACCATTTTCACACTGACCAGGGGTGGAACAAATATGTCTCTCAATGTATGTAACTGGTTTTACATACTTTTGAAAGTGAGATCTCAATCACTCCCTCCACTGCGTGTCCCCAGCTTGTACTGACATTAGATTGTGACACACTCCTCAGGACCCTCTCTGGTTCTCGACTCCTAGTATCACAGTTTCGTGAATCTAGCTCACTCCTAACCCCACTTCCATAATTTTAGTCCTCAAAACTCATCAAAAAGAATCTATATTATCCAGTTCAGGCTATGTAATGCTGAAATAATCTCAGGAGTTTAAAACAACTAAGGCCTATTCCTTGATGATGCTACATATAAATCAAAAAGACTGGCAGGGTGCTCCACATATCATAATCACACAGAAGCCCAAGCTGTCAGAGCAGCCATCGTCCTAACAATAACCAGTCACTGTGCCAGAGGGAAAGAGAGTTTTGGAGGATCTTATCCAGGCAACCAATGACAGAATTTCTGCTCACAATTCAACAGCCTGAAGCAGTCACATGACCACAGTGAACAGAGTTAGGAAGTGCTTTCATATCAAATGACTAGCAGGAAAAAAAAAAAAGCTAGTAAATAACACTAAGAACCACCACATACTCAAACTTTGATTACTCTCTATTTGAACCTGCTGCTGCTGCGTCACTTCAGTCGTGTCCGACTCTGTGTGACCCCATAGACAGAAGCCCACCAGGGTCCCCATCCCTGGGATTCTCCAGGCAAGAACACTGGAGTGGGTTGCCATTTCCTTCTCCAATTTGAACCTAGTACTACTTTATAGTTCTCCATAGCGCCACTTTACAGTATTCTCCCCTGCCTAGAAAAATAAAAGGCTGAAGATTCTGTATTGGGTCCAGTCTAGTCCTTGGCTTTACCCAGTGGGTAATTAAACTTCTCTATCCTGAATGGCTATGGACTGAAATAACAATGGTGATAAAGAGGAATAAGACAAGGAGGAAGAAGAGGAAGACAGTGTTGACACAGTCACTTTTGTAAAACATACTATGTGCCAGGCACACATCTAGGCTTCAACATTTAAAAAACTCTGATCTACCAACCCTAAGTGGTATTCTGGTATTATTATCCCCATAGATAGCTGTTTAAAGAAAAGAGGTATACTGAACAATGATATTAAAACATAAATAAGGATGTTATAAAATGATAATTCTGCTAATCTGCCTCAAAATAATTCTCTCTAGATTCCTTTATTCCTAAACTTTCATCATCCTAAACTGATGAAAGATGTTTCAATGACTACTTCAAGAAAAATGAAAAATAATAAATATAACAAAAATTATATCCAATTAAGCTTTCACTTTGGGGGGAAAACACTCATCATACTCATAAGGTCTTATTTGCAGGGCCATAATTGCAAGTAGCAGTGAGAAGTCTACTATTTCATCAAGATCATCAAAATAAGGCTGTTGTTTTTTGTCAGTACAAGAAGTAATATTTCCAAACATCAGGTCATGAATAGAACTTTGTCCATTCTTATGCTTTAAAACATTAAATTTCAGCACTTGGCCCCAAACCAAATTTGACATATTTTTATTTTCAAAGAAATGATGCTTTTTCTTATGAGAAAACTTTGAAAAATGAAAGTAAACAAAACATGTGCCACTTGTTAAATGTTAAAATTTGAAATGTTTATTATTTTTTTAATATTGTTAGGACTAGATTTAATGTCAGCCCTAGATCACCAAGTTAAATTTTAATGTACATACTAATCACCTGGGTGTGTTGTTAAAATTCAGATTCTGACTCATTAGGCCTGGGGCCTAATACAATCTGAGAGTCTGTATTTCTTTTTTTTTTTTAATTTTTTAATTTATTTTAATTGAAGGCTAATTACTTTACAATATTGTATTGGTTTTGCCATACCTTGACATGTACATGTGTTCCCCCATCTGGAACCCCCCCTCCCGCCTCCCTCCCCAAATCATCCCTCTGCGTCATCCCAGTGCACCAGCCCTGAGAATCCTGTATCATGCATTGATCCTGGCCTGGCGATTCGTTTTACATATGGTAATATACATGTTTCAATGCCATTCTCCCAAATCATCCCACCCTTGCCCTCTCCCACAGAGTCCAAAAGACTGTTCTATACACCTGTGTCTATTTTGCTGTCTCGTATACGGGGTTATCATTACCATCTTTCTAAATTCCATATATATGCATTAGTATACTGTACTGAGAGTCTGTATTTCTAACAAGTCCCCAGGAGTGCTGGTCCAGAGACTACACTTTTGCAGCAAGGCTCTAGACAACCACAATCCTTAACACTATGCTGATAGAATTTATTTTTTAACTTAAAGCCTTTCTTTATAAAATGTAAAAATTATGAAATTCTAAAATGATTTTATAGTAGTGATGTAAGTTATAAATTAATATTAAAAGGAGTCCATGAGTCAAAAAATGTAATAAAATTTAAAAGACTAGGAAATGTTGACGTAGAGCAGTTATTGATTCTCAAAGTATGACCAAGAAACAGCAGCATCAGCATCTGCTGTAAAGTTATTAGAAATGCATATTCTCATACTCAGCCTGAGATCTTCTAAATCAGAAACCTTGGGGTGAAGCCCAGTAATTGACAAGCCCTCCAGACAATTCTGATGTAGGCTAAAGTTTGACAATCACTGGATTAGAGGGCAAAGGGCCAATGGCATCCACAAACTAAGAAAGTAAGGGATACCACTACTGGAGCCTATTCCCTCCTCACTATTCTTCTGAAGCTAAGCCATATAGATGACTTAGAAATCACCTTGTCAGGATTTCCTTGGCAGTCCAGGGGTTAAGACTCTGCACTCCCAATGCAGGGAGCATGGGTTTGATACTTGGTCAGGGATTCCACATGCCACACGGCAGCCAAAAAATAAAAATCTCCTGGCCAACAACAAGTAGAGAAATCGCAAGCGACCCACGGCCCTGAGCAGCTGGAAGGGAAGATATTTGCTTAAAAGGATCTCATTTGCTACTTCAGACAGCCCTGCTACATGAGGTGAGGTTCTGCTAATTTAGAGAGTTTATTATACCTCTGTTCATGCCCAAACCAGTTACCGATGGTGACCAATAAAGACATTCATTTCAAAGACAAGCAATCTACCAAAAACAATTAAACATTTGAGAATTAATAGCAATCATAAAGATCAATTTTACGACCCCTACTCTCAAATATTGGACCAGTAGCATAGGAGCTTGATCTGAAAAGGACATGGAGAGAAGAAAAATGGTGGAGACATGGATGAAATGAAAATAAACAGGACAGTGCCTACACTGTTATACACTCATACAGTGAAAGTACTACACACCCGTGAAAATAAATGAACTAGACCCACATGATGCATTGATGAATCTCACAAACAATGAAGATCAAAGAGAGGTGAGGAATACATACAGCAGTACATTATTTATATGAAGTTTAAAATTATTAAAATAACAATATATGATACACATTGAAATATAATATAGGTCTCTTAGGAATTAATGCATATAAAAGAAGAGTGTAAAGCCCCTAAAGGAAATGATAAACACCAAGTCTGATACCTCTTGAGAGAAACAGGGCGCAACCAATAACCATCCTGTTTTACAGAAAGTGAGCATCTATGCTCCTATATGCCAAAGATGTAACTCTTAATATAAAAAATGAATATACCTTTATCATTATAGCCTTCTGAAAGAATAGGCAGAAATGAAATAGTGAAAATACTTTTGTTTGAACCACTGTATGTCTCCTTAGAAGTATTACATTCTAAATTAGACTGTTGAAAATTTAGGTCCAACTCTGATTCATGAGCAATGTGATGGGAGTCACTGAAGGATTTAAAGAGAAATATATTGTGTTGTGTGCTCAGTCATGTGCAACTCTTTGAGATCCTTTGGATGATAGCCTGCCAGGTTCCTCTGTCCATGGGTCTTTTCAGGCAAGAATACTGGAGTGGGCTGCCATTTCCTCCTGCAGGGGATCTTCCCAACTCAGGGATGGAACCTGCATCTCCTACATTTTCAGGAGATTCTTTACCATTGAGATCAGGAAAGCCCCTTAAAGAGGAGTAACATAATCTAAATTTCTTTTTGGTAGGTTATACCAGCAGCTATTGTGGAGAATGGATGGGAAAGGGGCAGGAGTGAACAGGCAGTTTCAAGAGTTACAAAACTCCGGGAGAGAGATGGTAAGAGCTTGATCATGGACCAAGCAACAGACACAGGGAGAAAGAATAGGGTTACTACAGAACAGCAGAAGCTGGTACTCAAGAAGGAAAAGGTTATCTCGGATGACTCAGTTCTCTGCCTTAGAGAACGGAGCAGAAGACAGCACCATTCATCTAGAGAAGGCAGAAAGAAGAGCCATTTTGGGGGATAAGATGATTATAATTTTACATTTGCAGAAAAGGATGGATGGAAAAAAAATGGAAAATAAGACAAAAGAATTTGTGATGACTAAAGATAAGGAAAACGTCCACTTTTATAAATAAAATGCTTTTAGTTAAACACAGCAAGGTCCCTTCTGAAGCATAACTCCTCCGATTTCTGTGCTATCTGCCAGAAAACAGTAATAGATTTTCAAAATGCCCAGCTGTCTGACTAGTGAACAAATGACATCACCCAAACAACTGTCATAACAATAATACGTTGCCATCACTCATTGTGTGTACAAATTAAAAGGATTTTTAGAGAAGCTACATACTCCCTGAACATAGGAGCTTTTGTCTCCCTTTCTCAGACCGGGTATATTTTCAAAAGCTAGCTCTGTAGTGTGTTCTAGGCCTTAAAAAAACCATTTAATCAACTGCTCGTAAAGACCCAATAGGGAATCTTACATAATGCAACATTATATAAGAATAAACAGAAAAGTATTCATTCATTCTAACAACAATTAGTATTGACCTTGAGCAACAGAGGTAACTCCCACTAATGTACTGCATATTTATATTTCAAATTGCCTTAGCCTGCTGAGTATCTGCTCAGTGTTCATAATTAAATTACAGCACCCATACAAAATTCCACTAAGCTCAGTGGAATCCCTTGTGTTTGGAATTTAGTGTAGTATGACATGAAAAAATTGGGATTGATAAATAGGTAATGATAACACAGCACACCTTGTAGGCATTGTTTTCCTTATTAATAGCTGTCTTTCCAGTACTTATAATAATGAAAAAGGCAAAAAGCTCACTCAAAAGTGTTCATCTTTTGTGTTGTGGTGTGGTCATACTTTTAAAAATGGGAATTATTCCATCTATAAATGGGAATTACTCCATCTATCTTGAAGGAGAGCCCTTTTGGGCATATATTGGATAAACGGGCAAAATATAATTGTAAGCCTGTGACTTTGCGACTATAATAGGGTGTGGACCCAATATATGTTAGGATCAAAAGAGCAACTGACCCTGAATGGCTCACTCAACTATTCAGCGATCTCACAGTTAGAAGTGCTTTGCAAAAGAGCGGGGGAAAGAGATGAGATTCCATACATAGAAGCATTTATGCTATTGCATCAGGGGAAAAAGGAGTCAGAGGACTACCACCTTATAGTGCAGAGGTCTGAGAGAAAACCCAACAGGGCACCTAGACAAAAAAATTCGAGAGATAAAACAAAAACCAACTGAGGATCCATCACGGTCTCTAGAAAGGATTTATCAAGTTTGTAGGTGCTACACAGATACAGAGCCCGAGGCCTCTGAGAATGTAAGGATGACAAATACGGCCTTCATCAGGCAAAGTGCTCCAGAGATTAAAAAATTATAGAAATTAGATAGTGTGTGTGAAATGAATCCTTCTCAGTTAGTAGATGTTGTTCTTAAAAGTATTCAACAGCAGGAACGACGACAGAAGCAAGGAGATGCGAAACGGAAAACAGGTTTTCTGGTAGCAGCACTAAAAATGAGTAACCTAAGGAGGGCTCTCTGGAGAAGGCGATGGCAGCCCACTCCAGTACTCTTGCATGGAAAATTCCATGGATGGAGGAGCCTGGTAGGCTGCAGTTCATGGGGTCTCTAAGAGTCAGACACGACTGAGAGACTTCACTTTCACTTTTCACTTTCATGCATTGGGGAAGGAAATGTCAACCCACTCCAGTGTTCTGGCCTGGAGAATCCCAGGGACAGGGGAGCCTGATGGGCTTCCATCTATGGGGTCACACAGAGTCGGACACGACTGAAGCGACTTAGCAGCAGCAGCAGCAAGGAGGGCTCCCAGTGGCTCAGTGGTAAAGAACCTGCCACCAATGTAGAAGATGTGGGTTCAGTCCCTAGGTCAGAAAGATCTGCTAGAGAAGGAAATGGCGACCCACTCCAGTATTCTTGCCTGGAAAATTCCATGGACAGAGGAGCCTGACAGGCTACCGTTCATGGGGTCGCAAAGAGTCAGACATGACTGAATGACTGAGCACAAATAAAGTTCAAAGCTAGTATCAGCTATAAATCAGTTATTAAAGTGACAGATGACAGGCTGATTACATAATATAGCCATCAAATGCTTAAGGACAGTTAAAAGCTGCTTTGAGTACATTTCTCCTAGAATATAAGGTTGCAGTTCTATATAATTCTCCAGTAACCTAAAAGAAAGTCTCACTTGCTCCCGAGGAATAACAAATTATGTTATCAATTAACTTGTGGAAACATCATTCACTTTTGTAAATTCATTTGCCCCTTTCATTTCCCTGCCCTGCAAAGAGCTGTACCATATCTAAGACAGTTGAACCTCGCATCCTCAAAATACTCAACCCATGCTGGGCTTCCCTGGCAGCTCAGCTTGTAAAGAATCTGCCTGAATGCAGACTCCGGTTTGTTTCCTGGGTCAGGAAGATCCACTGGAGAAAGGATAGATTACCCACTCCAGTATTCTTGGGCTTCCCTGGTGACTCACCTAGTAAAGAATCTGCCTGCAATGTGGGAGACCTGGGTTCGATCCCTGGGTTGGGAAGATCCCCTGGAGAAGGGAAACGCTACCCACTCCAGTATTCTGGCCTGGAGAATTCCATGGACTGTATAATCCATGAGGTCACAAAGAGTGGGACACAGCTGAATGACTTTCACTTTCACTTTTATGCTGACTCCACAAAGACCTCTCTCTTGTTATAAGCTATAAAGTTGTAACTGGAGGTTCTTTGGACCCATCTTTCCATTTCAGTAACCTATGCTGCTGCTGCTGCTGCTGCTGCTAAGTTGCTTCATAGCACACGATGAAAGAAAGGGACTAGGGGAAGTGGAATTTTTAAAATATCCGGTTCTCTCTTCCCTGCCAGAAAATGCACAATAGATACCAAAATGCACAGCTGGTGAACAAATGACATCACCCAAAAGTTATCTGATGCCAGCATTCTAGTCCAAAACTTAACTGTTTAGCTTCTGCTGAAAACCTGGCATTCTCTTATGTTTCTTATCTTGGGCAAAGGCATCATTACAGTCAAGTAAATCAAAATCATCTTTATCTCTTTCTTGGACTTCTGTGTTTGATACTCATTCAATGCACACTCTGTAACCAATTTTAGGGTATATATTAGTTCTATTATTCATCTTACTATATACTTCTAAGATGTGTTTTAAGTCTTAAGTGTATAAAATGCATTGGGTTGTTAAGCCTCTGATGTCATCCATATCAGTTAGTAAGTTAACACATGAAGAAAGACTATTAGCTACCTAACAGCCTTTCACTAGTTCTTCCTTACTAAATCACCTGAGTAATCATTAGATGTGGCATTGTACTGATCTAAATAGCTACATTTCCCAGACTTTCTTACAGGTATACATGGCCATGTGACCAAGTTCTGGCCAGTGAGTGCAGGTGAAAGTTGTTGAGCGAGACTTTCCAGTAAAGGAAGGTAGATAAGAGATGGACACTCATTTATTTTCTTTCTTTCTTCCATCCTGAAATGCAAATGTGATTACATAAAATGCCAAAAATCAAGAGAAATAGTAAGAGACTTCATTATACGTTTCCTCTGTGAGGTAACTGTCTCCAAGGCAGCTGCTTTAAAAATGTCTTTTACATATTCTTCAATCTCAAACACAGAGCCTGGAACATAGGAGCTAAACTGCTGAGCTTCCATATCAGAGAGATACAATTCTATGGGAGATTTTGAACTTAACAAAGAGTACTCACAGATATAGAGAACAAATAATGGTTACCAGTGATGAGGGAGGGGAGGGACAACATAGGGCTGAGGGAGTGGGAGATACAAACTATGGGGTGTAAGATAGGCTGCAAGGACGTGTTGCACAAAGGGGTAAGATAGCCAACTGTAACAACTGCAAATGGAGTGTAACCTTTAAAACTGTATATTCTTTTAAATTTCTATTGTATTAATTTCTAGAATCAGGTAAATTTGTCACAGTGTTCAAGTCCCTCTGCTGCTGCTGCTGCTGCTAAGTCACTTCAGTCTTGTCCGACTCTGTGTGACCCCATAGACGGAAGCCCACCAGGCTCCCCCGTCCCTGGGATTCTCCAGGCAAGAACACTGGAGTGGGTTGCCATTTCCTTCTGCAATGTGTGAAAGTGGAAAGTGAAAAGTGAAAGTGAAAGTGAAGTCGTGTCTGACCCTTAGCGACCCCAAGGACTGCAGCCTACCAGGCTCCTCCATCCACGGGATTTTCTAGGCAATAGTACTGGAGTGGCTTGCCATTGCCTTCTCCGTCAAGTCCCTCTAAATTAAGTTAAATCCCAGTAAAATTAAGTCATAGTCTTAGAGTCATGCAGTCCAAGTATAGAAAATCCATATGAAAGAAAAGAAAATGCGCAAACCTAGTTCATATAATGCTCTGTATCCCCCATTAGCTAATCTAAGCTAGGTGTGTCACCATAAGATCCTAAGGATAGAAAGATATTTTATCTCTAGATCATTACACAAAGTGTAAAGAGAATTTACAAGAACAGCTTTTGGAAAGAAGTAAAATATTAATAGCTTAACTAATTAAACTTAACCATATTTTAATAAGTTTGGCTCATTTTAAAATAAGACTCTTTCCCCAAAGTCATTCCAGACCTTTAAAAACACTATCTGGCACCACACTCTTTGCTGTGAAACCAGTCCTTTTATAGAATTGCAAAGAAACAGAACTATTTTTGTCCTTCATTCTAAAAACATAACAGAATGCAGAATAGAATTAGTGTCCAAAGTTAACCAGTGCTCAATAATATAATACCCACAGACACTAAACTTTCCAATAGTACAAATTTCTTTTTTAATAATTCTTTCTTCTCTTGACCTCTACTTTCCCTTCTCACCCATAATGAATAAATACTATTGAGATGCATCACTACTCTGTTTAAAAGTTTAGTTGCCCTCCATTATTTCACTGCATTTCTAATTAAGGCAATAAACACTTTTTAATGCTCACTGTTTCGAAAGTGTTAATCGCTCATTCGTGTCCGACTCTTTGTAATCCCATGGACTGTAGTCCTCCAGGTTCCCCTATCTATGGGATTCTCCAAGCAAGAATACTGGAGTGGATAGCCATTCTCTTCTCCAGGGGATCTTCCCAACCCAGGGATCGAACCCAGGTCTCCTGAATCAAAGGCAGATTCTTAACTAAGCGACTTTTATTAGATTTATTTATTTATTAGATTTATTAGATTGAGAAAAAAAATGTGTCCTGCCTTCGACATACACATTTATCCTTCAGAAAAGTAGTTTAGCATATCCAAAACTACCTAAAAGGTAAGAATTCACCTAAAACAAACTGAAATACTGATTATATCAACAGAAATATACTTAATGAAAGTCGACCCTAAGAATCGGTAAAATTAAACATATAACCATAAGTTCACAACATGCACCTCAGTGTTATAAATTCACTATTGTACAAAATTAATGAAGTTGATTTTCTGTGGTGCCTCATAGGATTTAGATTTACTATTTTTAATGTTACCTTGTATTCAAAGTAATCCATATACAGGAGATCAAGATGGCGGTATATGGTGGGTGTGGAGCTCACCTTTCCCTCCACAAACACGAGTGCAATAATTCTCATGGGAAACTAACTAGAAACCTGCAGAAGGATTCCTATATAACCAAGGCTGCAAGAAAGATTTACACATAATTGGGTAGGATGGGAAGAAACACTTCAGGTTGGACCTATGCCCCTGAGAGAATTAAGAAGAAAAGGGACATCACACGAATGGAGCTTGTCCTGGGGAATGAGTGGGTCAAGCCCAGACTGGATAGCCCAGTCCTGGGGTCCAAAGCACAGGAAACAAGCCACCTTGACTGCATAGGGAACTGCTGCTGCTGCTGCTGCTAAGTCACTTCAGTCGTGTCCTACTCTGTGTGACCCCATGGACAGCAGCACCAGGCCCCGCCGTCCCTGGGATTCTCCAGGCAAGAACACTGGAGTGGGTTGCCATTTCCTTCTCCAATGTGTGAAAGTGAAAAGTTAAAGCGAAGTCGCTCAGTCATGTCTGACTCGTAGCGACCCCATGGACTGCAGCCTACCAGGCTCCTCCGTCCATGGGATTTTCTAGGCAAGAGTACTGGAGTGGCTTGCCATTGCCTTCTCCAGTAGGGAACTGCAGGGACAGATAAAACTGGGGAAGCCTAGACCCCACTGATGAGAAGCGCACCAGTGCTGGTATGTCTCCAGGGCAAAGAAGGCGAAAGAGGTCTGCCCTGGCAACTACTGCCTCTCCGCTTGCCAGTCAGAGTCAAGTGAATACTCCAGCCTCCCTAATCCATGCCACAGCTTGATACTGAATCTACAGCAGCCAGGACCTGGGAAAAGACTTGATCTAGGGATGCAGAGACGATCCAGGGGCCTAGGATGTGGCCCAGGTGGAGCAGCTGCAGGGGCTACTATTGGTGCTTACACAAACAGCATACCCCAGAAGCAGCCCAAACTCCTGGCACCATGGCCACCTGAATTTCTGAGACCTCCTTGCACTACCCAGGCCTAACTGGGTAGACGTTCTTGCCCACCCACTCTTTGCCACAGACTAGCACTAGACCTGGAGAAGCCACCACGGGGGAAAAGAGGACTGGGAGCAGGATCTAAGAAGAGCCACAGATACTTACATAAGCGGCAGATCAGATCTCTGTGGACTTACCTGGTGGCTCAGATGGTAAACAATCTGCTTGCAATGAGGCAGACCCAGGTTCGATCCCTGAGTTGGGAAGATCCCCTGGAAGAGGGAATGGCTACCGTTCCAGTCTTCTTGCCTGGAGAATTCCATGGAGACAGGAGCCTGGCAGGCTACAGTCCACAGGGTCACAAAGAGTCGGACATGACCGAGCGACTGAGTACACACATGCTCTCACACATACAAAGGAACAGAAAGATATCCACTCTTGGATTGGAAGAGTTAATATTGTTAACATGGCCATACTACCAAAAATCTACAGATTTAAAACAACCCCTATCAAACTACTCATGATATTTTCTAAAGAATGAGAATAAATAAATCTAAAATTTATATAGCAGCATAAAAGACCCAGGATTGCCAAAACAATTTTGAAAGAAAAAAAAAAGAAGCTGGAAGTATAACTCTCCTAGACGTCAAACAATACTACACAACTACAGTAATAAAAACAGCATGCTATTGGCACAAAAACAGATACAAAGATCAATGGAATAGGATAGAGAGCCCAGAAATAAACCCATGTACCTATGGTCAGCTGATCTACAACAAAGGAGATAAGAATATACAATGGAGAAAAGACAGTCTCTTCAACAAGTGGTGATGACAAAACTGTACAACCATATGCACAATAATGAAATGAGAACATTCTTTCACACCATATACAGAAATAAACTCAACACGGTTTAAAGACTTACAT
The DNA here is from genome assembly GCF_049115385.1 of Moschus berezovskii. Lineage (NCBI taxonomy): Eukaryota > Metazoa > Chordata > Mammalia > Artiodactyla > Moschidae > Moschus > Moschus berezovskii. The sequence continues at coordinate 62,113,348 of NC_142463.1, forward strand.
GTAAGACGAGAAATCATCAGACTCCTAGAAGTGAACATAGATGGAACACTCATTGAAATAAATTGTAGCAGTATTTTCTTGGATAAGTATCATAAGGTAAAAGAAATAAATGAAAAAATATGCAAATGGAATCTAATTAAGTTTAAAATCTTTTTCCACAGAAAAGGAAACTATCAACCAAATTAAAAGATACTCTATGGAATGGGAGAAAATATTTGCAAATGATGTGACTGACGGTGGGTTAATATCCAAAATATACAACCAACTCTTCCAACTCAGTATCAAAAATACAAACAATCCTATCAAAAAATGGACAGAAGACCTAAAGAGACACCTTTCCATAGAAAATATGCAGATGTCTCACAGGCATACGAAAAGTTGTTCAACATGGCTAATTGTTAGAAAAATACAAATCAAGACAATGAGGTATCACCTCACACCTGTCAGAACGGCTACTATCAAAAAGTCTACGAATAATAAATGCTGGAGAGGGTATGGAGAAAAGGGAAACCTCATACATTGTTGATGGGAGTTCAGTTCAGTTCAGTAGCTCAGTCATGTCCAACTCTTTGTAAGCCCATGAATCACAGCAGGCCAGGCCTCCCTGTCCATCAACAACTCCCAGAGCCTACCCAAACTCATATCCATGGAGTCGGTGATGCCATCCAACCATCTCATCGTCTGTCGTCCCCTTCTCCTCCTGCCCTCAATCTTCAACAGCATCAGAGTCTTTTCAAATGAGTGAGCTCTTCGCATCAGGTGGCCAAAGAACTGGAGTTTCAGCTTCAACATCAGTCCTTCCAGTGACCATCCAGGACTGATCTCCTTTAGGATGAACCGGTTGGATCTCCTTGCAGTCCAAGGGACTCTCAAGAGTCTTCTCCAATACCACAGTTCAAAAGCATCAATTCTTCTGCACTCAGCTTTCTTTATAGTCCAACTCTAACATCCATACATGACCACTGGAAAAACCATACCCTTGACTAGACGGACCTTGGTTGCAAAGTAATGTCTCTGCTTTCTAATATGCTATCTAGGTTGGTCATAACTTTCCTTCCAAGGAGTAAGCGTCTTTTAATTTCATAGCTGAGTCACCATCTGCAGTGATTTTGGAGCCAAAAAAATAGTCAGCCATTGTTTCCACAGTTTCTCCATCTATTTCCCATGAAGTGATGGGACCGGATGCCATGATCTTAGTTTTCTGAATGTTGAGCTTTAAGCCAACTTTTTCACTCTCTTCTTTCACTTTCATCAAGAAGGCTCTTTAATTCTTCTTCACTTTCTGCCATAAGGGTGGTGTCATCTGCATATCTGAGGTTATTCATATTTCTCCTGGCAATCTTGATTCCAGCTTGTGCTTCATCCGGCCCAGCATTTCTCATGACATACTCTGTATATAAGCTAAATAAGCAGGGTGACAATATACAGCTTTGACGTAGTCCTTTTCCTATTTGTAACCAGTCTGTTGTTCCATATCCAGTTCTAACTGCTGCTTCCTGACCTGCATACATATCTCTCAAGAGGCAGGGAAGGTGATCTGGTATTCCCATCTCTTTCAGAATGTTCCACAGTTTATTGTGATCCACACAGTCAAAGGCTTTGGCATAGTCAATAAAGCAGAAATAGACGTTTTTCTGGAACTCCCTTGCTTTTTCAGTGATCCAACGAATGCTGGCAATATGATCTCTGGTTCCTCTGCCTTTCCTAAAACCAGCTTGAACATCTGGAAGTTCAGGGTTCACGTATTGCTGAAGCCTGACTTGGAGAATTTTAAGCATTACTTTACTAGTGTGTGAGATGAGTGCAACTGTGTGCTAGTTTGAGCATTCTTTGGCATTGCCATTCTCTGGGATTGGAATGAAAACACCTTTTCCAGTCCTGTGGTCACTGCTGAGTTTTCTAAATTTGCTGACATATTGAGTGCAGCATTTTCACAGCATCATCTTTCAGGATTTGAAATAGCTCAACTGGAATTCCAACACCTCCACTAGCTTTGTTCATAGTGATGCTTCCTAAAGCCCACTTGACTTAACAGTCCAGGATGTCTGGTTCTAGGTGAGTGATCACACCATCATGATTAACTGGGTCATGAAGATCTTTTTTGTTCAGTTTTTCTGTGTATTCTTGCCACCTCTTAATATCTTCTGCTTCTGTCAGATCCATACCATTTCTGTCCTTTATTGAGCCCATCTGTGCATGAAATGTTCCCTTGGTATCTCTAGTTTTCTGGAAGAGATCTCTAGTCTTCCCCATTCTGTTGTTTTCCTCTATTTCTTTGCACTGATTGCTGAGGAAGGCTTTATTATCTCTCCTTGCTATTTTTTGGAACTCTGCATTCACATGGGTGTATCTTTCCTTTTCTCCTTTGCTTTTCGCTTCTCTTCTTTTCACAGCTATTTGTAAAGCGTCCTCAGACAGCCATTTTGCCTTTTTTGCATTTGTTTCTCGGGAATGGTCTTAATCCCTGTCTCTTGTACAATGTCATGAACCTCCATCCATAGTTCATCAGGCACTCTATCAGATCTAGTCCCTTAAATCTATTTCTCACTTCCACTGTATAAACATAAGAGATTTGATTTAGGTCATACCAGAATGGTCTAGTGGTTTTCCCTACTTTCTTCAATTTAGGTCTGGATTTGGCAATAAGGAGTTCATGATCTGAGCCACAGTCTGCTCCTGGTCTTGTTTTTGCTGTCTGTATAGAGCTTCTCCACCTTTGTCTGCAAAGAATATAATCAGTCTGATTTTGGTGTTGGCCATCTGCTGATATCCACATGTAGAGTCTTCTCTTGTGTTGTTGGAAGAGGGTGTTTGCTATGACCAGTGCGTTCTCTTGGCAAAACTCTATTAGCCTTTGCTCTGCTTCATTCCGTATTCCAAGGCCAAATCTGCCTGTTACTCCAGGTGTTTCTTGATTTCCTACTTTTGTGTTCCAGTCCCCTATAATGAGAAGGACATCGTTTTTGGGTTTAGTTCTAGAAGGTCTTGTAGGTCTTCATAGAATCATTCAGCTTCAACTTCTTCAGCGTTACTGGTCGGGGCATAGACTTGGATTACTGTGATGTTGAATGGTTTGCCTTGGAAACAAACAGAGATCATTCTGTTGTTTTTGAGATTGCATCCAAGTTCTCCATTTCAGACTCTTTTGTTGACCGATGATGGCTACTCCATTTCTTCTAAGGGATTCTTGCCCACAGTAGTAGATATAATGGTCATCTGAGTTAAATTCACCCGTTCCAGTCCATTTTAGTGCTGACTCCTAGAATGTCTATGTTCACTCTTGTCATCTCCTTTTTGACCACTTCCAATTTGCCTTGATTCATGGACCTAACATTCCAGGTTCCTATGCAATATCGCTCTGTACAGCATTGGACCTTGCTTCTATCACCAGTCACATTCACAACTGGGTGTTGTTTTTGCTTTGGCTCATGCCTTCATTCTTTCTGAAGTTATTTCTCCACTGATCTCCAGTAGCATATTGGGCACCTACCGACCTGGGGAGTTCATCGTCCAGTGTCCTATCTTTTTGCCTTTTCATGGTGTTCATGGGGTTTTCAAGGCAAGTATACTGAAGTGGTTTGCCATTCCCTTCTCCAGTGGACCACATTCTGTCAGACCTCTCAACCATGACCCATCTGTCTCTGGTGGCCCCAAGTATAAGCTGGTGAGCAGTATGAAAGTCAAAGTGAGTCTCTCAGTCATCTTTGACTCTTTGTGACCCCATGGACTGTAGCCCACTAGGCTTCTCTGTCCATGGAATTCTCCAGCAAGAATACTGCAGTGGGTTGCCATTTCCTTCTCCAGGGGATCTCCCCAACCAGGGGATCAAACCCAGGTCTCCCACATTGCAGGCAGACTGTTTACCGACAGCCACCAGGGAAATCACAGAGAGCAGTATGGAGGTTCCTCAAAATACTGAAACCAACCATATGATCCACTAATCCTTTCCTGGGAGTATATCTGGAAAAGATGAAAACTTTTAATTCAAAAAGATACATGTACCCCAACATTCACAAGCAGCACTACTTACAATAGCCAAGACATGGAAGAAACCCAAGTACCCATCAACAGATGACTGGATTAAAAGATGTGGTAAAAGTCGCTCAGTAGTGTCCGACTCTTTGTGACCCCATGAACTATACAGTCCATGGGATTCTCTAGGCCAGAATACTGAAGTGGGCAGCCTTTCCCTTCTCCAGAGCATCTTCCCAACCCAGGGATCAAATCTAAGTCTCCCACATTGCAGGCAGATTTTTTACCAGGTGAGCCACAAGGGAAGCCCAAGAATACTGGATTGGGTAGCCTATCCCTTCTCTAGCAGTTCTTCCCAATCCAGGAATTGAGTCGGGGTCTCCTGCATTGCAGCCGTAGTCTTTACCAACTGAGCTATCAGGGAAGCCCAAAGATGTGGTATATATATATATATATATGGAGTATAAAATTGACTATTACTCAGCCATAAAAAGAATAAAATACTGCCATTTTCAGCAATGTGGATATACCTAGAGAATCATTATGCTTAGCAAAGTAAGAGAAAGACAAACATTGTATGATATTATACATGGAATCTAAAAAACAATACAAATAAATGTATATGCAAAACAGAAACAGACTCATAGATACAGAAAACCAACTTTTTATCAAACGGGAAAGGGAAGGGGAGAAGGACAAATTAAGGGTATCAGGTTGAGAGAAACAAACTATTATATATAAAATAGATAAGCAATAAGAATATACTGTATAGCACAGGGGATTATACCTATTACTTTGTAATAATCTATAATGGATTACAATCTGTGAAAATACTTAATCACTATGCTGTATACCTGAAACTAACATAATATTATAAGTGAACTATACTTCAGTAAAGGCTTCCCTGGTGGCTCAGAGGGTAAAGCGGCTGCCTGCAATGCGGGAGACCTGGGTTGGATCCCTGGGTCAGGAAGATCCTCTGGAGAAGGAAATGGCAACCCACTCCCATACACTTGCCTGGAAAATCCCACGGACGGAGAAGCCTGGTGGGCTACAGTTTATGGGGTCACAAAGAGTCAGACATGACTGAGCAACTTCACTTTTATACTTCAATAAAAGGAGAAACTTTTAACAGTTATCCATGATTGCAGCCATGAAATTAAAAGACGCTTACTCCTTGGAAGGAAAGTTATGAACAGTAGTCATGTATGGATATGAGAGTTGGACTGTGAAGAAAGCTGATCGCCGAAGAATTGACGCTTTTGAACTGTGGTATTGGAGAAGACTCTTGAGAGTCCCTTGGACTGCAAGGAGATCCAACCAGTCCATTCTAAAGGAGATCAGTCCTGGGTGTTCATTGGAAGGACTGATGCTGAAACTGACACTCCAATACTTTGGCCACCTCATGCGATGAGTTGACTCACTGGAAAAGACTCTGATGCTGGGAGGGATTGGGGGCGGGAGGAGAAGGGGACAACAGAGAATGAGATGGCTGGATGGCATCACCAACTCGATGGACATGAGTTTGAGTGAACTCCGGGAGTTGGTGATGGACAGGGAGGCCTGGCGTGCTGTGATTCATGGGGTCGCAAAGAGCCGGACACGACTGAGCGATTGAACTGAACTGAACTGAACTGATATACTCTATAAGTCTGACTAGGAAAGTATGCAATCTTTAGAACAATTTTAATCAAGATACTGTAAAACTATTCACCTGTTTCTCTCCTGGGCTCGCTTTGGTTATTATGTCACATTACTGGAACTTACACTAACAGATTATTTTTTGAAACCTTCATTTATATCAACCCAGTCAATCTATTAAAAAATGGTTTGCTTTCTTTAAGAGTGTGGAAAATATGAATCTTAAGCAGCAATATACATTTGGTGTGCAATTTTAGTCTACCTACATTGTTCTCTGCTATTATTTAAGTAACTATTTTACTTAAATGTCTTCTTTAAATAACTAGAATATAAGCTTCTGCACAGTGTATATATTGTGCATTAACCACAGCACTTCGTGTGTTCAAAATATGGGTGGGTCTCCTCCAATCAGGTGAAGTCCTTAAGAGAAAACAGACTGAAGTCCCCAGAGAAACAGGGAACTCAGTCTCAGACTGTCTTGGACTTGAGCTACAAAATCAGCTCTTCACTGGGTCTACCTGTGAGACTGCCAATCCCACAGATTTTGAATTTGCCAGTGTCCAGTCACATAAACTAATTCATATCCATCCTCGCCTCTTCTCCCTCCCTCCTTTCTTCTCTTCATCCCTCTCCCACTTCCTTGATCTCTCTCGCTCTTCCCCTCGTCTCTTCCACTCTATGTATATACTATTGGTTCTGTTTCTTTAGAGAACCCTGAGTAAAATATTCATTATTCCATAAGGTCAGCTACATTTCATGAGACTAAAACTGAAATTTTAAAGCAAAAAGGTTCTGGAGAAAGAGATATACCAATCTAAATATAACCAAGGCCTAAACTAAGGTTTCTAGATTATTATAAAAAGAATGGAGGACAGTTGTATAAAGAACAATCTACAGGATTTATCTCAAGAACAAAAGTGAGAAACTGAATATATAATTTCATAATCACCACCATATTTCATTCATTCTAAGCCATACTGCTTTGCTTTTTAATAGTCAGAAACATATAAACTTGTGATGCATCTTGCAATCACTGTCAGCCAGGTAGCAGTGCTAACACAGTGATCACTGCCTGTACATGTACATCAACATCTGCAGAATCGATGTCAGAGACTGAGAGAAAAACGCAGATAAGATAACGGAACACTCTTTTAAGAAACAGTACATCACTAACGCTCAATGACACAGAGGATAACGTACAGAAAAACCCGGAAAATGAGGACTCTAAAGAAGAAGGTATTCGAAAGTATCTGCCTTTGAATGTGAAGCAATTTAAGAAATGCCTTGATCAACTGACTCATATTTTCTCTTATTTTTGTTTGCATGAAAGTTAGGTGACTTTTTAAAGTTATCTTTAAAAGACTCTTTCAACATGTATAAAATAAAATTGTAGTACTAAGAAAGCATCCATGTCGTAGCTGAAATTGTAATGTGTCTTACAGTGAATGTGATATCAACTCTAATGAAAAATAGCAGTGCATCAGCTATTAAAATCCCGAGTGTATAGAACTAATGACAACTCCAACCATTATTTGAACCTTCACTCTATGAGAACAGTTCTCAAACCTGAATGTGCACCATGATCTCCTGGAGGGCTTGAATAAGATCATAGACCTCATCCCCAAACTTCTAGCTCAAGGCAGCACAACTCATGTCAGACTTATTCTAGCAAGGCTGCAAAACCTCACATACTCTCAACTTGGGCAGGATTAGCTCAGAGCAAAGGGTTAAACCTTCAGAGAAAAGGTTTCAGTACCTGCTGCTGCACACAGGGAGGGGAAACAATGACTGACACATGAGTGATCCATATCCAAATGTGATTCTGACATCAACAACCTGTGCAGTAACTGCACAATGTACTAACATCTCCTGAAAAAATAAAAGAAAGTAGAACTAAGACCCCTTCTGGCTCTAAAATTCTAAAAATCTTTGGCCCAATCAAAGAAAAAAAATCATAGTCTAGGTCATTTATGATCTGGATAGGCTTCTATTTAAGCCTCACTCAAAATTCAACTTTCAACATTCCAATTAAAATTGGACTTCAAATGCAGAACTTCTAAAGGAGTTCAGAAATTCTTCTCCTAAAAACAATGATAAAATTGAACAAAACTGTCAAAACAACCATCTCAGGACTCTGGGATATATGAAATTGAAAAGCTTTCAATCAAGAAAAATCACTGAACTTGCAAGAAGAACAGTGGAAGTGGCATTTTAGCCTGGAGTCATCCTCATATACCACTACCTTCAAGTTCCATCAGTCCTCGGGCTGGACAGGGCGTGAAATGCAGCAACTTTGCAGCTGGATGGACCTGACTTGATTTGGAGAAAAGTGTGAAAAAGCACCATGCCCATAGGCATTATCAAAGACAATAGTAAACTTGGTGGCAGATAATCAGGGAAGGTCAGCATCACAGTTGCCTATGGTGGTGATCCTGTCTATGATATTATTGGACCAGAAAAACACTGGAGTCATAAGTACCCACCCTCCATCACTCCTGATCCCAAACTGAGTTGCTTGCCATTTCCTCATCACCTCCACTCCCCGTGAGCTCAGTCACTAAGTCATGTCTGCCTCTTTGTGACCCCATGGACTGTAGTTCTCCAGGCTACTCCGTCCATGGAATTTCTCTGGCAGGAATACTGGAGTGGGCTGCCATTTCCTTCTCCAGGGGATCTTCCTAACCTATGGATGGAACCCATGTCTCTTGCATTGGCAGGCAAATTCTTTACCACCGAGCCACCAGGGAAGCTCCTCCACTCCTTACCCACCCCTTAAAAGGATAAGAACTTAAGCATGGAATCAATTCATGTTTTCAATGAAGACATTACTCCCCTCTGGCTAACTGAAAGTCAATTATACCTGCTTCTAGACTTTCAGTTGACTTCTAGTTATGAGACATATTATAACTAAGTTCTAAGCAAAATAGGCTTTATTACAAACACTAAAGTCAGCTAAGATATTGGCCTAAAAAAGCATCTTTTCTTTTGGCTGCTTCTAACACTAAAGCTAGAGAACTGAGATATCTTTCTCAACTTACGAGTTCCTAATATTTGCCTGTCTAACAGAGTTTCCGTTTTGTGCTGTCAAAGAAAAACAGAAATGCTGATTTTATAACTTCGATCTATATAGCCGCCAAATGGAATTTTCCTTCACCCAAGGAGGTGGTAAGATGTGGTAAAGATATGAATAATAAACATTAAAGTTGTTTAGAAGTCTGTCTACCCTTTAATTTCATATTTTATTTATTTTATATAATCTATTCTTCTTAATGACAAGAGTTAGTTAAAAGATAAATGTTTATTTCAGTATAAAATCTATTCTCAGAATAATATTCTTATTCACCATAATAGAAAATAAGAAAAATATTCACAAAAAAGTAATTTTCCCTTGAATACAGAAACACCTTTCTGAGCATAGTTCAGTTCAGTTCAGTTCAGTTCAGTCGCTCAGTCGTGTCTGACTCTCCGCGACCCCATGAATCACAGCACGCCAGGCCTCCCTGTCCATCACCAACCCCTGGAGTTCACTCAAACTCATGTCCACAGAGTCGGTGATGCCATCCAGCCATCTCATTCTCGGTCATCCCCTTCTCCTCCCGCCCCCAACCTTTCCCATCATCAGAGTCTTTTCCAGTGAGTCAACTCGTCGCATGAGGTGGCCAAAGTATTGCAGCTTCAGCTTTAGCATCAGTCCTTCCAATGAACAACCAGGATTGATCTCCCTTAGAATGGACTGGTTGGATCTCCTGACGGTACAAGGGACTCTCAAGAGTCTTCTCCAACACCACAGTTCAAAAGCATCAATTCTTCGGCGATCAGCTTTCTTCACAGTCCAACTCTCACATCCATACATGACCACGGGAAAAACCATAGCCTTGACTAGACGGACCTTGGTTGGCAAAGTGATGTCTCTGCTTTTTAACGTACTATCAAGGTTGGTCATAACTTTCCTTCCAAGGAGTAAGCGTCTTTTAATTTCATGGCTGCAGTCAGCATCTGCAGTGATTTGGGAGCCCAAAAAAATAAAGTCTGACACTGTTTCCACTGTTTCCCCATCTATTTCCCATGAAGTGATGGGACCAGATGCCATGATCTTTGTTTTCTGAATGTTGAGCTTCGAGCCAACTTTTTCACTCTCCTCTTTCACTTTCATCAAGAGGCTTTTGAGTTCCTCTTCACTTTCTGCCATAAGGGTAGTGTCATCTGCATATCTGAGATTATTGATATTTCTCCCAGCAATCGGTACTGCATAAATATTTACTGAATTAAATTAATAATTTTAGAAAACTGCTGCAAAAAATTTCTATTCAGTTTTATTGCTTATGACTATTTTCTCAAAGTATTAGAAACTATCAAGAACACTCATTTGATATTTAATTACATTACTTTACTTTCCTTAGTTTTGAAAGTGAAAGTGTTAGTTGCTCAGTTGTGTCTGACTCTTTGCAACTCCATGGACTGTAGCTCACCATGTTCCTGTCCCTGGAATTCTCCAGGCAAGAATACTAGAGTGGGTAGCCGTTCCCTTCTCCAGGAGATCTTCCCAATCCAGGGATCACACTCGAATCTCCTGCATTTCAGGCAGATTCTTTACTGTCTGAGCCACAACAGAAGCCTCTTTCTAGGTTTACTTTTAGTAAAATGACCATGCAGGTAATACAGTAACTTGGTAAATGAAATATTTAGGTTTCCAGAGAGGACACAAATACACTCAAACAAACTAGTCATAACAGACAACAGTTAAATGTCACAGTTTATTATCTAGATTATACTGAGTCCAATGTGTGTTACATTACTAAATTTGAAACATTATTTACAAAAGATATCTCATATAACACAAATTCAAATACATCATATTTGTGTACATAAATCATCACTGACTTTGGTACTACTAACAATAGGAAACTGGAGACACTAAATTAAAAATTCCCAACAACAGAAATAATACTCAAAACAATTTGTTATTAATTTACTTATTTGAAAGTAGCCTATAATTTTTCCTCTCATTAAAGAAAATATTCTGGAAAGCAACTAGAAAATACAGAAAAAGTATAGCATATGTAATGCCCTTAATACCACATCTAGGGCCGCTGCGGCGAGAGGGCGGGCAGGCTGGCGGGAGGCGCGGGCCCGCAGCGGCGCGGTGCCCCGGCTGCGCGACGGGCTGAGTCAAGGCCATGGCCGCCTCTCCGGGCCCCGCAGGCGGTGGCGGCGCCGGGGCAGCACACGGCTGCGGCCCGTCGGGCCTCGCCTTCGACTCCGGACTCGAGATCAAAACTCGCTCGGTGGAGCAGACGCTGCTGCCGCTGGTTTCCCAGATTACCACACTTATTAATCATAAAGATAATACCAAAAAGTCTGATAAAACTCTGCAAGCAATTCAGCGTGTAGGACAAGCCGTCAACTTGGCAGTTGGAAGATTTGTTAAAGTGGGGGAAGCTATAGCCAGTGAAAACTGGGACCTGAAAGAAGAAATAAATATTGCCTGTATTGAAGCTAAACAAGCAGGAGAAACAATCGCAGCACTTACAGATGTAAGCAGCCTGAATCATCCAGAATCAGATGGCCAGATCACAATTTTTACAGATAAAACAGGAGTCATAAAGGCTGCAAGATTACTTCTTTCTTCAGTGACAAGAGTGTTGCTACTGGCAGACCGAGTAGTCATTAAGCAAATAATAAGATCAAGAAATAAGGTTCTTGCAACTATGGAAAGACTGGAGAAAGTGAATAGCTTTCAAGAGTTTGTCCAAATATTGTCAATTTGGAAATGAAATGGTGGAGTTTGCACATCTAACTGGAGATAGACAAAATGATTTGAAGGATGAAAAGAAAAAGGCAAAAATGGCAGCAGCTAGGTCAGTTCTTGAAAAGTGTACCATGATGCTGCTCACAGCTTCAAAGACTTGTCTCAGGCATCCCAACTGTGAGTCAGCCCATAAAAACAAAGAAGGAGTATTTGACCGGATGAAAGTGGCATTGGATAAGGTCATTGAAATTGTGACCGAATGCAAACCAAATGGGGAGAATGACCTTTCATCTGTCAGTATTTTTACTGGGATTAAAGAATTCAAGATGAATATTGAAACTCTTCGGGAGAATCTTTATTTTCAGTCAAAAGAGACTCTCTCAGCGATGTTGGAAGCCCTCTTGGAGCGCACGGAGGACTTCACTGATTGTGCCTACACCAGCCATGAGCACAGGGAACGCATCTTGGAAGTCTCAGCTCAGGCGAGGACGGAATTGCAGCAGTTAATTTCTGTGTGGATTCAAGCTCAAAGCAGGAAAACAAAAAGCATCGCTGAAGAACTGGAACTCACTATATTAAAAATAAGTCACAATCTCAATGAACTTAAGAAAGAGCTTCATAGTACAGCAGCTCAGCTGGCAGCAGATCTGTTAAAATACCATGCTGATCATGTGGTTCTAAAAGCATTAAAACTTACTGGAGTAGAAGGAAATTTAGAAGGTTTGGCTGAATATGCCTGCAAACTCTCTGAACAGAAAGAGCGGCTTGTTGAGACCTGTCGATTGTTGAGACATGTATCTGGGACAGAACCTCTTGAAATAACCTGTCTGCATGCAGAGGAGACATTTCAGGTGACTGGCCAGCATATAATTTCTGCTGCTGAAACTTTGACATTGCATCCATCTAGTAAAATTGCTGAAGAAAATCTAGATGTATTCTGCGAAGCCTGGGAATCCCAAATTAGTGACATGTCAACACTGCTGAGAGAAATCAATGATGTGTTTGAAGGAAGACGAGGAGAGAAGTATGGCTACCTTTCACTTCCAAAGCCAATGAAGAATAGTGCAAACCTGAGATCATTAAAGGCAGATAAGCCTGACTCTGAGGAGCAAGCCAAGATAGCAAAGCTTGGACTCAAACTGGGTTTGCTCACTTCTGATGCCAACTGCGAGATTGAGAAGTGGGAGGATCAGGAGAATGAGATGGTTCTGTATGGACGGAACATGTCCAGTATGGCCTATTCTCTGTATTTATTTACTAGGGGAGAGGGGCCACTAAAAACTTACCAGGATTTAATTCATCAACTAGAGGTTTTTGCTGAAGAGGGTTTGAAGCTTGCTTCAAGTGTACAGGCTTTCTCAAAACAGCTGAAAGATGATGACAAACTTATGCTTCTCCTGGAAATAAACAAGTTTGTTCCTCTCTGCCACCAGCTCCAGACAATAATTAAGACAACTTTACAGAATCAAGTGTTTCTAAAGGTTGATAAGTGTATTACAAAGGCAAGATCCATGATGGCTGTTTTGGTTCAGCTTCTCTCACTCTGCTATAAACTGCTGAAGAAGCTTTAGGTGGAAAACAGCAGATGGGTCTCAGTTCCAACTATGGATGGTAAACTTGAGAAACATTTGAGGTCAGATCTTGGGAACACCATGTGGCAACACTGACCATTTTAGAAAGCAAATGATCCTTTATGCTTCAGAAACTCAACAATTTTGGAGAGAAAACAAACTGAAATCTTGCTTTATTTTCTGATCATGAAGCCGATTGTGAAGCTTTCTGACATCTACTAAATGCCATGGTAGTTGCTGTATTTCTAACTGCAGGGTGATTTTAAAATGGAACATTGCTTTAAATAATGTTTTTTAAGTCAGACCAAATATCCCCACTGTCTTAATGACAGTTTAATCCAAAGAAGCTATTTTAAATATGTGCTCACTGATGGCATATTTTACCTTAACTTCCTACTTTATACAATTTAAGCTTCTCATCTAGGACACTAGTTTGCAGCAGAAGATACCCAGGAGTCTCGGTGATGCAGGGTTTTCCATGTCTGTGGGCTCTTCTTCACTCCCTCCTGTCCACTGGGAATGACTGGGCCTCTGCCTTCCCCTCTGTGGCAGGTCATCCATCCTAAGAGCACTCATTTGTTCTCTGGTGTTTCAGAGCACAGGCAGTCTATTGTGATGCATGTCCCTCTCCTCTCCCTTCCCAAAAGCAGGATCACGGAGCTCACGCCACAAAATCCTAGAGGGAAGCTCACTAGGAAGTGGTTGTAGTTCTCGTTCTAGCATAGCTGGCTTGTTTCTGCCCTGAATATTAGTTGGAAGTAGTTTTTGTACTTCTCAGTAGTGACTGATGGAATGTAAGATAGTAGACAGAATAATTGAACTAAGCTGTTTAAATTCTGAGTAAACATACATTTTATATACGTGCCTTTGGAATGTTCATTATAAAACAAATAAACATCTTTAGTCTTTTAAAAAAAAAAAAAAACCACATCTAGGAATTAATACTAATAAAATCACCAAAAGTGCTGAGGCTTCATTGTGAACAAGGATGCTACCCCAACCATCCCTTAACACCTGTAACTGAAAACAACCTAAGTATATCCAATAGAGAAATTATGAAATTATGATATAGCCAAATAATGGATTGTATGGTCATCAAAACTGACTATGAAGACCTATACTGGTGAGGGAGGCAGATAATTATTTGACCAATATACATATGAATCACAATAAATAAATTATATTATTCACTTTACCATGAACGTGCTCAGTCATTCAGTAGTATCCAACTCTTTGTGAACCCATGGACTGTAGCCTGCCAGGGTTTTATGTCCATGGAATTTTCCAGGCAAGAATACAAGAGTTGGGTTGTCATTTTCTACTCTAGGGGATCTTTCTGATCCAGAAATCAAACCTACGTTTCTTGTGTCTCCTGCATTGGCAGATGGATTCTTTACCACTGTGCCACCTGGGAAGTCCTTACCATGAATGAATGAATGACTAAAATTGGAGAAGAATTAATTTACTAAAACTAAACAAATATGTTTCATTTGAGATATTATATTCACCACCTATCTGCTTTACATATCACATTCTACTTGTTTTGAAATTTTAAAATACTTTAAGGAAAAGACATGAAAATCATCAATTATTAATTATATGCTAGGAAGAACTTTACTGTATTATATAAAAATCTCTTAAGATAAATCTATAAGTTGGCTATTTCCAAAAAAGGACAGATTCCCAAGTAGGACACAAGGATTATGATTGTGAATTATAACGTTTTGTGTTTATTTTAGTCCTTGGAATATTTCCTAAACTACCTCAGATGTTAACACTTCTAGAGCAAATCAAAATTTAAGCTAAGTGATCCCAGATTTCAGGAATTCAAGCCAAGACTTAGATCATCAAGTAAAAATAGCTAGCAGTGAAATTACAGTACAAGTTACACTTGTTCGAGGTGCTATTCACACTGCAAATCAGAGAAAATTAAGAACACATAGTAAGTAATACTGAATTCCTTTAAAAAAATCTTCCTTTAGAGATGAAAAGAAAATAAAACAAAATCTTAAAAATCTTCTTTTCTTTTCCTAATCAATCTGCTTTTTAATCAATCTGTTCTTTAAGTTCTGATTTCTAGTTTGATTACCAATGGGGTACCCATGTAAAAATTGCAGGAAGCAGTCAGAAATTAAAGCAATTGTTTAAAAAAAGGAAATAAATAAGATGTAGTTGTTCTTCACTTGTCTACCTCTAAGCTGAGGATATTATGAAAGAGATTTGCCTTAGTTCAAGATCCCCACAAACAAACACTAACATGAGGATTCAGATACAAGGAGTTTACTTCAGGAAGTACAGGAAACCCTGTTAGGGGAGTTGAGAAGTGAGACAGGGAAGAGAAAGCAATCAAGCTACACTGTAGGTGGCTGCAGCTTAATTCCCAAGGGAACTCTAAGAAACAGCATAAAACACCACTGACTTCAGAGTCAGCCCACCCAGGGATCAGTTCTTCATTGATGGTTGCTGTAGGAGGCAAGTGAGTCTTAATTCCTTAGCACTTTCAGTCTTCCTGAGAGGCTAGAGTGGGGAAGGAGCCGGGGCGGGAGATGAGGCCTGGAAAGGCAAAGGGCCTCTCTTGCCATAGCTTCCAGAAAGGTCCTCAAAACCCCTAAGGGAAAGAAATGCAGATATTGGCAGGCAGTTGGAAGTAGGGAGAATATAAAGAAGTGGTAAAGTGCCAAGGATATGGGCAGGGCACTGAGGGCTTCTCAGTTCAGTTCAGTTCAGTCGCTCAGTCGTGTCCGACTCTCCGCGACCCCATGAATCACAGCACGCCAGGCCTCCCTGTCCATCACCAACTCCCGGAGTACACTCAAACTCATGTCCACAGAATCGGTGATGCCATCCAGCCATCTCATTCTCCGTTGTCCCCTTCTCCTCCCGCCCCCAACCTTTCCCAGCATCAGAGTCTTTTCCAGTGAGTCAACTCGTCGCATGAGGTGGCCAAAGTATTGGAGTTTCAGCTTTAGCATCAGTCCCTCCAATGAACATCCAGGATTGATCTCCTGAGGGCTTCTAGTCAACAGCTATCCCTAAGTTACATTATTTGAGCCTAAGACTTAATAATCACTTACCTGATGATGGATCTATTCCACACTATGGTTTAAATTCAACCCACAGACCATCTACCATGGCCCAGCTATCATATTTATAAAAACAAGTTAAAATATCAACACCAGTTCTTAGCAAGACCTGGGATTCAGTTTCTATATGGAGGACTTAGGAATGACAACCTGGTTTAGATGGGTGTGCTAGACAATTTGATACTGCACAGCAAGCCTACTATAGTCGCCTATATTGTTTATTTGCTGTATTTGCAGAGTTCAGTTCAGTTCAGTTCAGTCGCTCAGTCGTGTCCGACTCTCCGTGATTAGGTTTGTGTGTGTGTGTATGTGTGTGGTTTTGATAAAGTTGATAGAGATGTTCTACACATGTGGTTCACATCTACAGAATTCACCAGAGTGGCCCACGGCTAGAACCTTTTGTTCTGTCAACTCCACTACACGTACTTGAGTTTGCTACACTCTTGGTTCTGTGTTCCATCCTGGAACGTTTCTTCTCAACCCTGCAGTTTTACAGCCCATGCACACTTACCTTCTGGTTCTTGGCATATCGTCTTTGGTTCTCACTGCTGTTAAAGTTTTGATGCCTCTGTTACCTAGTAATAAACTGCCCACCCCAGCCCCCATGCCCTGTAAAAAACACATCCTAAAAATAGAAGATAAGAAGAAAATAATGCAGAAATGGGAAGAAATTATTTATATCATTAAAACCTCTAGTTCCTGGGGATTTCCCTGCTGGTCCAGTGATTATGAATCTTCCCTGCAAGGCAAGGGACATGGGTTCAATCCCCAGCCAGGGAACTAAGATCCTACGTGTCCTGGAGTAAGTATCCCACGCACCACAACGTCTGTGCCTGCACACCACAACTAGAGATCCCGTGTGCTGCAAATAAGACCCAACACAGCCAAATAAATAAATAAGCTCCTGGTTCCTTACTCTCCTTTAAACTCCAGATTCTATAACCAAAGCTTTTCCCTTGAACATCTCAACCTTAGTGGCATTTTCTATCTCAAAACTTCAACAATTCCAGTAAGGACATAAAGTCTACCAAAAGACTTGCATGAGAATGTTCATAATAGTTTTAGTAATAATAGGCCAAAACCAGAAAAAAAAAAGAAAAACAAATATCACCTAAAAGTAAAATAAAGAAATAAATTGTGATATACCAATACAATGGAAAACTACACATACACACACACACACAAATAAACTATAGCTATTCACAATAACATGGATTACTATCACAGCATGATGAGTGAAAGAAGCTGGATACAAAAGAGTATGCCCACATATTCTGTATGATTTCATCTATATGAGGTTCAAGAATGAGAAAAACTAAACCTAAACAATAATCAAAACTGCATGGTACTGGCACAAAAGCAGACACATAGATCAATGAAACAGACTAGAGATCCCAGAAATAAACCCATACCCTTATGATCAATTATTCTACAACAAAGAACATAAGAATATACAATGAAAAAAAATATAATCTCTCCAGTAATTGATGCTGGAAACTAGACAGCTACATGTAAAAGAATGAAATTAGAACATATTTTCATACAATGCACAAAAATAAACTCAAAATAGATTAAAGACCTAAATGTAAGTCCTGAAACCATAGAACTCCTAAAAGAGAACATAGGCAGAATACTCTTGTATATAAATTATAGCAATATTTTTTATCTGTCTCCTAAGGCAAAATAAATAAAAGTAAAAATAAACAAATGAGACATAAAAACTTAAAAGCTTTTACTCAGCAAAAGAAACCATTAGCAAAATGGAAAGATAACCTTCTGAATGGGAGAAAATATTTGCAAATGGTATGACTGATAAGAGGTTAATACCCAAAATATACCAAATATTCAAACAACCCAGTATCAAAATAAACTACCCAATTACAAAATGGTCAAAGACATGAATAAACACTTTTCCAAAGAAGATATATAGATGCCAACAGGCATATTAAAAAAAAAAAAACTGCTCAACATTACTAATCATCAGAGAAATTGCAAATCAAAACCACAATATCACCTCACACCTGTCAAAATGGCTATCTTCAAAAAGTCTGTAAACAATAAATGTTGGTGAAGATGTGGACAAAAGCGAACCCGAGTACACTGTTGGTGAGAATGCAAGTTGGTATAGCTACCATGGAAAACAGTAGGGACATTCCTCAGAAAACTAAAAATAAAACACCATATGATCTAGCAATTCTACTCCTGGGTATATATCCAAAGAAGATGAAAACACTAACTTGAAAAGATACATGTACCCTAATGCTCACAGCAACATTATTTACAACAGCCAAGATATGGAAGCAATCTATGTGTCCATCAACAGATGAAAGGATAAAGAAGATGTCACACACACACACACACACACACACACACACACACAGGAATATTACTCAGTCATAAAAAGAATGAAAGAATGCCATTTGCAAAAATGTATATGTACTGATACCTAGAGGGCATTAAGCTTAGTGTAATAAGTCAGACAGAGAAAGACAAATACCCTGTTATCACTTATACGGGAAATCAAGAATAATAAAACAAATGTGTATAACAAAACAGAAACAAATTCACAAATACACAGAACAAACTATTGGTTACTAGTGAGGAGAGGAAATGGAAGGGAAAAATAAAGGTATGGGATTAAGAGACACAAACTACTATACATAAAATAAATAAGGAACAAGAATATATTTTATAGCATAAAGAAATATAACCATTATTTTATAATAATTGTAAACAGTAGAATCTACAAAAATATTAAATTACTATTTTGTACATCTGAACCTAATATAATACTATAAATCAACCAAGATTCAATTTTGAAAAAAAACAAAAATCTAAATCTGAAGTGATGGAATTCAGAACAAAGGCCACCTCCAGGCAGAATTAGGGGTCGTTCATTGTGATCAGTCATGAGAGAAACCTTCTGGGATGTTGGAAATGCTCTATATCTTAACCCGGGTGATGTTTATACAAGTTTAAACATATTTAAAAATCCATCAAGCCATATACTTAATGTGTGAGCAGTTTATATTTTTACATATATGTGCATGTAAGTGTCTGAGACCTCAGTGTTTTTATAGACAGTGATATATAACCATATACAGGAGGAGAATAAGGTGACTCCAGGGTCACAGAAGTCAAAGGAAGAACAGGGTTTCTAAAAAGGTCTGATACGAGCAATTGTATCAATACTACAGAAAGAAAGATCAAAAAGACAAAAGACCAAGAACTAGACATCTTATTTAGAAAAGTGGAGGTTATGACTGTCCCGAGAACAACAACAGGAAAAGTCAGGTTACTGAGAGTTTACTAGATTAAAGGAGGAAGAGATGACCTTCCGAAGGGAATGGGCAAAGAAAGAGGACATGTAGTTTAGGGGAAAGAAAGTTTAAGGAAAGCTGGGTCTTTGGAGACGTGGGTAGTAAAAAGAGGGATATGATAGGGAAAAAAGTGAATATATTTGAGCCGGTAAGTTGAAAATTATTAAAATGAAAGAGAAATGAAGTGCCTAACAGGTTAGGCACAAGGATCTCACTATAGTCCACAGGCTAAATCCAGTCTACTTCTTATTTTATAAATAAATATTTAGTGTAACACAATCACCCCCATTTCTGTATGTATTGTCTAAAGCTGCTTTTGCCTTAAAAGGACAGGACTGAATAGTTGCAATAGTAAACATCTGACCTCATATAGAAAAGTTTACTGACCCCAGAATGGGGGTATGCTAGGAGTTAAAAGGAAAATTAACATTGAGAGGTTCAGTTCAGTTCAGTTCAGTCGCTCAGTCGTGTCCGACTCTCCGCGACCCCATGAATCACAGCACGCCAGGCCTCCCTGTCCATCACCAACTCCCGGAGTACACTCAAACTCATGTCCACAGAGTCGGTGATGCCATCCAGCCATCTCATTCTCGGTCTTCCCCTTCTCCTCCCGCCCCCAACCTTTCCCAGCATCAGAGTCTTTTCCAGTGAGTCAACTCGTCTCATGAGGTGGCCAAAGTATTGGAGTTTCAGCTTTAGCATCAGTCCCTCCAATGAACATCCAGGATTGATCTCCTTTAGAATGGACTGGTTGGATCTCCTTGCAGTATAAGGGACTCTCAAGAGTCTTCTCCAACACCACAGTTCAAAAGCATCGATTCTTCGGCGATCAGCTTTTTTAACTCTCTACAAAAGAAAAAATGTGAGATTTTGCCAACATACAGTGGTCAAGAGAAGGAGGGATAAAAAAATCTCGGGCTATTCTATGCCAAGGAACGAGCAATGCACTGAGTGTTCAGATACAAATTAGAAATGGCTTCAGGCCCCTAGAAAATCAGTCAACTAAATGGCAACCCACTCTAGTATTCTTACATGGAAAATTCTATGGACAGAAAAGCCTAGCAGGTTACAGTACATGGAGTCACAAAGAGTCAGACATGACTGACTGAGCACACATGCACATAATAATATTAACTACTACTGATGAGTCTTTCCAAATTTGCTAATATATTGAGTGCAGTACTTTCACAGCATCATCTTTTAGGATTTCAAATAGCTCAACTGGAATTCTATCACCTCCACTAGTTTTGTTCATAGTGATGCTTCCTAGGGCCCACTTGACTTCGCACTCCAGGATGTCTGGCTCTAGGTGAGTGATCATACCATCGTGATTATCTGAGTCATGAAGATCTTTTCTGTATAGTTCTTCTGTGTATTCTTGCCACCTCTTCTTAATATCTTTGGCTTCTGTTAAGTCGATACCATTTCTGTCCTTTACTGTGCCCATCTTTGCATGAAGTGTTCCCTTGGTATCTCTAATTTTCTTGAAGAGATCTCTGCTGCTGCTGCTGCTACTAAGTCGCTTCAGTCGTGTCTGACTCTGTGCGACCCCATAAACGGCAGCCTACCAGCCACCCCCCCACAAACTGTCCCTGGGATTCTCCAGGCAAGAACACTGGAGTGGGTTTCCATTTCCTTCTCCAATGCATGAAAGTGAAAAGTGAAAGTGAGGTCGCTCAGTCGTGTCCGACTCTTAGGGACCCCATGGACTGCAGCCTACCAGGCTCCTCCATCTATAGGATTTTCCAGGCAAGAGTACTGGAGTGGAGTGCCGTTGCCTTCTCCGAAGAGATCTCTACTCCTTCCCATTCTATTGTTTTCCTCTATTTCTTTGCACTGATTACTTAGGAAGGCTTTCTTATCTCTCTTTGCTCTTCTTCGGAACTCTGCATTCAGATGCTTATATCTTTCCTTTTCTCCTTTGCCTTTTCCTTCTCTTCTTTTCACAGCTATTTGTAAGGCCTCCTCAAACAACCATTTTGCCTTTTTGCATTTCTTTTTCTTGGGGATGGGTCTTGATCCCTGTCTCCTGTACAATGTCACAAACCTCTGTCCACAGTTCTTCGGGCTCTCTATCAGACCTAATCCCTTAAATCTATTTGTCACTTCTACTGTATAATCGTAAGGGATTTGATTTAGGTCATACCTGAATGGTCTAGTGGTTTCCCCTACTTTCTTCAATTTAAGTCTGAATTTGGCAATAAGGAGTTCATGATCTGAGCCCCAGTCCCCTCCCGGTCTTGTTTTTGCTGACTCTATAGAGCTTCTCCATCTTTGGCTGCAAAGAATATAATCAATCTGATTTCAGTGTTGGCCATCCTGTGATATCCATGTGTAGAGTCTTCTCCTGTGTTGTTGGAAGATGGTGTTTGCTATGACCAGTGTGTTCTCTTGGCAAAACTCTATTAGTCTTTGCCCTGCTTCATTCCATATTCCAAGGCCAAATCTGCCTGTTACTCCAGGTGTTTCTTGACTTCCTACTTTTGCATTCCAGTCACCTATAATAAGAAGGACATCTTTTTTGGGTGTTAGTTCTAGAAGGTCTTGTAGGTCTTCATAGAACCATTCAGCTTCAACTTCTTCAGCGTTACGGGTCTGGGCATAGACTTGGATTACTGTGATATTGAATGGTTTGCCTTGGAAACAAACAGAGATCATTCTGTTGTTTTTGAGATTGCATCCAAGTTGTGCATTTCGGACTCTTTTTGACTAGGATGGCTACTCTATTTCTTCTAAGGGATTCTTGCCCACAGTAGTAGATATAATGGTCATCTGAGCTAAATTCACCCATTCCATTTCATTTTAGTTCACTGATTCCTAAAATGTTGATGTGCACACTTGCCATCTCCTGTTTGACCACTTCCAATTTGCCTTGATTCATGGACCTAACATTCCAGGTTCCTATGCAATATTGCTCTTTACAGCATCAGACTTTACTTCCATCACCAGTCATATCCACAATTGAGTGTTGTTTTTGCTTTGGCTCTGTCTCTAAAGGTCTGTCTAGTCAAAGCTATGGTTTTTCCAGTAGTCATGTAAGGATGTGAATGTTGAACTATAAAGAAAGCTGAGTGATGAAGAATTGATGCTTTTGAAATGTGGTGTTGGTGAAGACTCTTGAGAGTCCCTTGGACTGCAAGGAGATCCAACCAGTCCATCCTAAAGGAAATCAGTCCTTAATATTCATTGCAAGGACTGATGCTGAAGCTGAAACTCCAATATTTTGGCCACCTGATGAGAAGAACTGACTCATTAGAAAAGACCTTGATGCTGGGAAAGATCGAAGGCAGGGGAAAAGGGGACGACAGAGGATGAGATGGTTGGATGGCATCACCGATTCAATGGACATGAGTTTGAGTAAACTCCAGGAGTTGGTGATGGACAGGAAGGCCTGGCGTGCTGCAGTCCATAGGATCTCAGAGTTGGACATGACTGATCAACTGAACTGAACTGATGCCTCTACTACTATAGCAATGACTAATAACATCAAACTGCTTACTGAACATTTCCATCTGGATATTCTCAGTGTCACCACAAACTCAAAATATCCAAAACCAAAACTCACAATCTTGACATCTTCCTTTCCTTACCCCCTAGCAATGGCATGCCCAAATCCTGCTTTGTTTATCCCCTGATTATTTTTGGAACCCACCTACTTGTTTCCATGCAAATACTTAACCTCCACATCCAGTCCTGACTGCCATCACTCTTTCACCTGGACCACTACACTAGGTTCCAAATAGTACTATTCATCTTTATACTCTTAGTCCCCTACAATCCATTTCCTGCAATGCAGATTACAAAATACAAATATGATCACAAATCTTGTTATGTTACTCTCCTATTTCCCTTCCCCCCCCATCATTCTACCTGGCTAACACCCCTTTGACAGCTTTTCAGTGCTCATCTAATGAAATCCAAAGGTCCACTTTTTGTTCCCACTAATAGACCAAAAAGATCTTTCAAAAAAAAAGACATGTGGTACTAGTCAATTCAGCTACACTAACAATATTTCTTAGATATCCCTTCCTTGCATGGTTTCAGGTTCGAGTTACCCACACAAAGAAATCTGCATGCAATTTTGAAGACAAAGGTAAAGAAGTAGCCATTATATTCCTAAAGTCAGTACAGGGGCACCATGCACTATTGTATTGGTTGGTGTTTAGTCGCTAAGTCGTGTCTGACTCTTTGCAATCCTACAGACTGCAGTACACCAGGCTTCCCTGTCCTTCACCATTTCCCAGAGACTGCTCAAACTCCTGTCCATTGAGTCAGTGATGACATCCAACCACATTGACACTAATCTGCTGGCTCCTCCTTTTGGCAGAGGGCAGGATCTGAGCCTGCCGCTGCTCCACATCCTATCGGATCTTCTTCAGCTTCTCTAAATCCTGGCACATCTAGCCTTTCCAGACCAGGCACATGTGCAGCTCCATGGCAAAGAACACCAGCTCTTCCTGGAGGCCACCCACACTGTCAAGACTAAAGAAAGCAAGGGTCAGATACAAGTTCTAGTTTGTTCTTATGGGTTTCATTCTGTCCTAGTAGATTCTAATTCATGTTCAATTCTTTGACACGTCCAGCCCTCCTGACTCAGCACCAGATGAAAAAACATAAGTCATCTGTAGAGTGCTTTTCATCTTGATAGTAAATATTTTACTCCCCGACACTCTTAGTGGTTCTGCTTCCCTCATGGAACCCTGATGTGTCAGTCAGCCTGCCTGTCTTTCCAGCCTAATTATGAGCCCCTTCCCTTTCATTCTCTGTGTGATAACCCCCCATTGCATGTTCCCACCACACAGACTTTGTACATGATACTATTTCTGAATGAAATCCACTTGCATCTGTCCCTGGCCTGTGCCTAGTTAGAGACCACCTTCCCTGACATTACTCTCAGAGCATGGGTACTCTTCCTTCATAGCACTGAGAGTAGCAATTATATGTTTAATTGATTCCATCCCTCTCACTGGCCTACGAACTTGCAAAAAAAAGGAACTATTCTGCTCACAGGTGTTTCCTAAGCACATAGAAAAGCACCTGGGACAAGACAGGCGCTCAATAAATGAATGAATATTTGCTCTTTTATCAAGCACTATGTAAAATGCATGATGTAGATTATCTCATGTGACACAAAAACCCTATAAGACTGGAACTATTATCATTCTCATTTTACAGATGAATAGATGAAGTTGCACTGCCATAGGTGCCAAGACTGGTATCTTACCACTTATGCACAAAGAACAGCTTTACTTCGGCATTCATACTCTCAATCCCTTTGCCCTTCACAACACTATAAGGTCAATTTAATAAGATTTTTCTTTCTTATTTGACAAATGAAGAAGCTGAGTATTAAGAAGTTAGGTGACTTGCCTAAGGCCATGCTAAGTACCAGTTAAGGCTAAAACCCAGGTCCAATACCAAGTTCATTGCTTTAAAAAAACCACACACTTGATCCCTCTACCTCTTAGAAGCCAGGCACAAAATTCATCCTATACAGCTATCCACATTCAGATTCACCAACTCTCTCCTATTATAACTAACTTTCACAGTAAACTCTACAAGCATGACATTCTTTTCAGAAATCAGTAAGTTGATAGGAAGACATAGCACAGCACCTTAAACAATACAGTTGTATGCTGACGTCATACAATGTCACAACATAGTTTCTGTTAGCACAATTTTTAACACATCTCAAGACCTTTAATCAAAGGAAATATAGAATGTGGGGAAATGCATATCATAGCATCATAACATGTTTATATGGAAAATTTTTTAAAAAGGAAGTTAATTTTTCATAAGGAAAAGGAAGGAAGAAATATGAATAAGGGAGAAAAGCCAAGGGAAGCAAGTGGAAAGGACAGGTTGAGAGTTAAATTTTTGTTCCTAGCAAGATTATGCCATTTTTTTCAGTCACCAGGTGTATGATTTCATTTTTACCTCCACAAAATATGCTTAGTCATTAATCACATGGCATCTGACAATGGCTGTCCTATGTGACACATTCTAGATTTCAACTGTCAATCACAAGAGATTCATAGTTCCACAATGTCAAAGGTAATAATCTGAGAATGACGACAGCAGAGTGAGAGCACATGGCAGATAACCATACTGACGGCACATGTCAGTCTTCATAAGATTCAACTCAGTAGTTTAGATATATCTCACAAATTCTAGAATCAAACCCAAGTGGATTATTCCTAACTTGGGTTTTATCATATTGGAATATTCTGGAAACCAATAACCCATCATTCAAATCCTACATTCAGAAAGTGTTCCTCCCTTCTCCACTAATACTTCACCTCAAAACTATTCCAGTGCTATCAACTGAATTTAATTTTGTGCCTACAAACACCAACAAAGTAAAGGAGTAAGTCCTTCTTAAGGCTTAAAAGTCTTCAATTTTCTTAATATTCTCAAATGCAAAGCTTTTTAAACTGAATCATCTGTAAAAGGTCAAAAAGCTAATTTTCCTTCATGAAATCTGACACTTCAATTTTAAGTACCTAATTTCAGCTTTGAATATATGATGCCTGTTGGTATATTTCATTTTCAGGTGCACTGACAAGCAGAAATACCAACTTCCATTCTCAGTCACAAAACTTAAAGCTATTCAACTTCTTTTGCAAATATCTGACTCTATCATAATACACTTGCTTTGCGCATTTTCTTAAGCCAACAGAAATAAACAATGACTAAAATATTAAATGCTTAGTAAGCACCAAGGACTATTCTAGAAACTTTAAATCTATTAAGTCATTTAAATTTATTTAAGAGTATGTGTATCCTACAAATGCTTTAAAACTTGAATAAGCTGAAAGAAAATGAACAAAGGTAAAGGTGAAATAAGTATGCATTTTACCTAAACAAAGCTGGTGTAGCAATTTACAAATCCATTTCCTAGACACAGTGAAAATGTTTATTTTATTTGAACGTGTACTGAATGTAAGGAACACATACATCCATGAAAAATGAATGCTTTCCCAGTCACCATTATGGAAGCTGTTGTTGAAAACTAAGCAGCAAACTAAAGATTATGACAAGAAGTAAGTAAATTCTTATCTAAATGCAAAGAGAACTGATAAATCATATATTTTAAATAAATCACTCAGATAATCTTTTTGAAGCAGTTATATTATAGAAAAATCATATTGAAAAGTAATTATAATAAATAAATAATCTTCTTAAGACCAAAACAAACAACAATAGCAAAAAGCATATCCACAGATGCTAAGTATACTGACTTAATACAAAGGAAAACATACTTTGTTTATAAGCACACACAAAAAATGTCCCTGACATCATAACACTAAGCATAATAGATTTTGATGTCAAGAGGCAAAAGCGTTTGTAGGTTAACACTGACTCTTTTGTACTTTCTAAAGAACATACACCAGCCATCCCCCTTCTCAGGTAGTGCAGTGGTAAAGAATCTGCCTGCCAATGCAGGAGATGCAAGAGACATGGGTTTGATCCCTGGGTTGGGAAGATACCCTGGAGTAGGAAATGGCAAACCAGTCCAGTATTCTTGCCTGGAAAATTCCATGGACACAGAAGTCTGGCAGGCTACAGTCCATGGGGTCGCAAAGAGTCAGACATGACTGACCACACACAAACAGGAGCACCATACACCAGACACAATCCACTACATAATATCACAACTTAGGGACTAAACAACAACAAACCTGCATACCTGCATATTGGGTATGAAGATTCCCTATGAATTTAGAACTCTAGTACAGGTTTTTTGGATTCTTTGTTTTTAAATACAGACCATGATCTATGGAATGTCATGGAATCGATTTAGTGAGATTCGACCAGCATTTTTAAATGAAAGAATAGAATAGACAAAAATATTAGTGTGCCAGGCTGCACTGAATGCAGGAGGAAAAGTAATTACTGAGTCTTGAAAATTTGATTTCCAAGGGAGGGGAAGGGGGATGCATGGGTGTGTTTGGAGGTATGTATACATACTGTGGCAAGATATAAACCATTTCTTCTTCTTATCATGAGCTGCAGCCAAATATGTTCAAAAGTTATCCTAGCTAAACACAAGATATAAAAAAAAGAAAAAAACATCCTGAAAATGGTATTCATTCTTTAATTTGAATAAACTTACTTGTGTTTTTCTCTAACCCTGGAGTGTCCTCCTTTGCCACCCAACATTCAAGCACAGCTTAGCTGTCCCTTCCTTTTCTTCTCTGTCATAGGTAGAATGCACTGTTCTTTGGTGCATGAACACTTATGAAAATATATCATATTTTTTAAGTATTAAAGTTCTTTACTGTAAAGGGCAGTGTCTTTCACTCTGAGCAATACAAATAAAACACAGAGCCTGATACATAGTGGGGCTTAATGTATATGATTGTTTGCTTGTTTAATTGGGTTACAGCAACTCCCCGTTATTTTACTCATGAAATGCTAGTATTACAAAATAAAAATTAAGAATGAATCACATCGTCCGTCTTTCTGAATAATCACAAATATAGTCACTTTAATATCTGGTTTAATGACATATAGTCTAGATGAGACTCTTCTTTGCCCAGGATTATATCAAAGAAGCAGGAAGTCAAACTTTGAAAGTATCTCTATTGCATTAGCTTACGTTGTTTCAACAGCCTATTCTCTTATCTATTTTAATATTAAATCGACTTTTCCAATCCCTGTTTTCATCAGTCAGTTCAGTTCAGTCGCTCAGTCGTGTCCAACTCTTTGCAACCCCATGAATCACAGCACGCCAGGCCTCCCTGTCCATCACCAACTCCCGGAGTTCACTCAAACTCATGTCCATCAAGTCGGTGATGCCATCCAGCCATCTCATTCTCTGTCGTCCCTTTCTCCTCCTGCCCCCAATCCCTCCCAGCATCAGAGTCTTTTCCAGTGAGTCAACTCGTCGCATGAGGTGGCCAAATTATTGGAGTTTCAGCTTCAGCATCAGTCCTTCTAATGAACACCCAGGATCGATCTCCTTTAGAATGGACTGGTTGGATCTCCTTGCACTATAAGGGACTCTCAAGAGTCTTCTCCAGCACCACAGTTCAAAAGCATCAATTCTTCGGTGATCAGCCCTCTTCACAGTCCAACTCTCACACCCATACATGACCACGGGAAAAACCATAGCCTTGATTAGACGGACCTTGGTTGGCAAAGTAATGTCTCTGCTTTTTAATATGCTATCCAGGTTGGTCATAACTTTCCTTCCAAGGAGTAAGAGTCTTTTAATTTCTTGGCTGCAATCAGCATCCGTAGTGATTCTGGAGCCAAAAAAAATAAAGTCTGACACTGTTTCCACTGTTTCCCCATCTATTTCCCATGAAGTGATGGGACCAGATGCCATGATCTTTGTTTTCTGAATGTTGAGCTTCAAGCCAACCTTTTCACTCTCCTCTTTCACTTTCATCAAGAGGCTTTTGAGTTCCTCTTCACTTTCTGCCATAAGGGTGGTGTCATCTGCATATCTGAGGTTATTGATATTTCTCCCAGCAATCTTGATTCCAGCTTGTGCTTCTTCCAGCCCAGCATTCCTCATGATGTACTCTGCATATAAGTTAAATAAGCTGGGTGACAATATACAACCTTGACGTACTCCTTTTCCTATTTGGAACCAGTCTGTTGTTCCATGTACAGTTCGAACTGTTGCTTCCTGACCTGCATACAGGTTTCTCAAGAGGCAGGTCAGGTGGTCTGGTATTCCCATCTCTTTCAGAATTTTCCACAGTTTATTGTGATCCACACAGTCAAAGGCTTTGGTATAGTCAATGAAGTAGAAATAGATGTTTTTCTGGAACACTCTTGCTTTTTCCATGATCCAGCGGGTGTTGGCAATTTGATCTCTGGTGCCTCTGCCTTTTCTAAAACCAGCTTGAACATCTGGAAGTTCATGGTTCACGTATTGCTGAAGCCTGGCTTGGAGAATTTTGAGCATGACTTGGTGTTAATTAAACAGATTTACTGAACACTTACCAAACAAAATGCACTGTTATGGTTTGTTTCCATTTTATGAATGGCAATGGGGAAAAAAAACATTTTCACTAAAAGGTAAATCAAAAGAAATAAATAATGATTTATCCTCTCTTAACCCCACCAAACTCTATCACCTGTGTTTCATCATGTCTTTCACATATCTTAACTTCACTGAAGTACTGGGACAATGTGATTATTCAAAAAAAAATCTTTTAAAATATATATTATATATTCAAATGTATAAATATATGGGGCTTCCCAGGTGGCTCAGTGGTAAAGAATCCACCTGCCAAAGCAGGAGATGCAGGAGATGCAAGTTCCCTGGGTCAGGAAAATCCCCTGGAGGAGGGAATGGCAACCCACTCCAGCAGTCTTGACTGGAAAATTCCATAGACAGAGGAACCTAGTGGGCTGCAGTCCATGGGGTTACAAAGAGTCGGACATGACTGAACGTGCACAGACACACACATAAATATATATACAAACAGACAAATATATAGTTTTAATATATTATATCCCTGACCAGTCAGAAGTTTATTATCACAATGATCTGAATAATTAAGACGTTTAATACGTATTATTCACTATATCTAGTAAGTACTGGCTAATGGAAACTACAGAAATTTAAATAAAATAGAACTTAAATTCATTTAGAATTAGAAGAAAGTAATTTAAAATTATAATAAGATATAAATGAGAATCAAAATTGAAAGAACGCTAGAAAGCATACCCCCTAAAAGTCTATTTCAAGAATCGATGTGAAAAATTCTGCCAGTCTTTCTGAAAATTTAACCTTCAAAATTTCTAGTTCCAATCTTTTGCAATCGTAAAAGGCGAAGAAGAAAATCACACAGCATTCTTAGTTTCAAAATTTTGGCCCAAATCAAATGGTTTAATGACTTTATACTTAATGCAGCTTCACTTAATGCTATGAGTCCAAGTATTAGAAAGAACAGCCAGCCATGGCTGGAGCTGACTGGCAGACAGCTTCGCTGATTCACCTCAGGAAGAAGTAAGGGGCAGCATCCACAGTTCTGATGATGTCCAAAGAAGGTAAAGCATTGCTCATAGGCCAAGTATTTCCTCCTGGAGCACACACAGAAGCACTGGAAGTAGACAAAACTCAGAGCTTGCTACATTTGAATTTCAATGTAAATGTGGTTCCTTTGGGCCAGAAAAGGGCTGCTGCTGCTAAGTCACTTCAGTCGTGTCCAACTCTGTGCGACCCCACAGACAGAAGCCCACCAGGCTCCCCCGTCTCTGGGATTCTCCAGGCAAGAACACTGGAGTGGGTTGCCGTTTCCTTCTCCAAGAAAAGGGCTAGGGAAAGGTAAAAGTAATAATTTGCAGTGCTATACTGTGATCCCAAGACTGGACAATTTAGATATGTTTTTAGAATACAGCAGTATTTTCCTTTTTCCCTTAATTTTATTAACAAGAAAGAGTTATGTGACTACTTCACCTGTACTATACTATTTAGTTTGTACATCTACAACTTCTTCAAGTAACCTATAACAATGAATTTCCTATTTTCCTCATTTTAGTCCATTAGAATTTGTATAACAGCTATCTCACCTACCAAATATATATCGAAAGATTTTAGAATTAAAATAATACTCCTTCATCTATTATGGCATTAGAGGCAACTGCTTAAGAAGGCTATCAGGATAAAAATGATTCAGACACCAGTCACAGAGACTGAGTTACAAATGTGCCCAGGGGATACAGGCATTAGAAGAGCTTTTCTTTCTCAAGTTCCCAGTTCACTTATTGGCTCCTCACAGACAAGAATCCACAAATTGGAGATGGCCTAATTCAGGGGCCCTAAATCAGAATTAAATCCAAAACTCAAGAGACAGATAAATTACGGTCGTAGATAGAAAGAAAAAGAAAGGAAGGAAGGAAGGTCAAGAAAGAGAAGGGAAGGGAAGGAGGAAGGCAAGAGTAGCCCCCTAATTGCCCTCTAGCATGTCATACGATAGATTTTTCATAATATAGAGAAGAAATAATTTTTGTCGAAAACCAAACATTCATCTAGTTTTCCTAAGAGAAACTATAAATCTCAACCATGAAAGCAAGACTAATAAATAGGTGGTATAAATCTAATATTTAAATATTTTCATATTTTTATAACTGATTTGGTAACTCATTATGTAACTCATTTTTTAAGGATCAGTTTAAATCAAATTAGAAGACATTCCAATAAAACAAGAAGTTTTTGGTACTTGGAAAAGGAAAACTAAATGAGAATTATAGTTTGTTAACATATAATATCACATATTAATAATTAAGTGAAAGTGAAAGTGAAGTTGCTCAGTCGTGTCCAACTCTTAGTGATCCCATGGATTGCAGCCGACCAGGCTCCTCCGCCCATGGGATTTTCCAGGCAAGAGTACTGGAGTGGGTTGCCATTGCCTTCTCCTATATAGTCACTGCTGCTGCTGAGTCGCTTCAGTAGTGTCTGACTCTGTGCGACCCCATAGACGGAAGCCCGTAAGGCTACCCTGTCCCTGGGATTCTCCAGGCAAGAATGCTGGAGAGGGTTGCCATTCCCTTCTCCAATGCATGAAAGTGAAAAGTGAAAGAGAAGTCGCTCAGTCGTGTCCGACTCTTAGCGACCCCGTAGACTGCAGCCCACCAGACTCCTCCATCCATGGGATTTTCCAGGCAAGAGTACTGGAGTGGCTTGCCATTGCCTTCTCCGCATATAGTCACTAGCAGTCTGTTAATGAAAGAAAGGAATGTCTTAAAGCTCAGAATGACACCTGGCCCCTCACCCATAAGAAGAGTGTTAATCATAAATATTACAAATAAGTGAGCATTTATTTAAACTCCAAAACTCTAATCTGGCCATGATGAAAATGTAAATTTATAGTATGATGGACAGTTGGCTACGTTATAGTCAAAATTAGTTGCTTATAATCTTAAAACAATTATTGAGGCTAGTATATAAATTTGACTCTTCATTCATTCATTAGTTCAACACAGATTAAAAGCACCTGCTACTGCTGCTGCTAAGTCACTTCAGTCGTGTCCGACTCTGTGCGACCCCATAGACGGCAGCCCACCAGGCTCCGCGGTCCCTGGGATTCTCCAGGCAAGAACACTGGAGTGGGTTGCCATTTCCTTCTCCAATGTGTGAAAGTGAAAAGAGAAAGTGAAGTCGCTCAGTCGTGTCCGACTAGTAGAGACCCCATGGACTGCAGCCCACCAGGCTCCTCTGTCCATGCGATTTTCTAGGCAAGAGTACTGGAGTGGCTTGCCATTAACTGACTCCAAACCTAAGACCATGACCTCCCCATTGATTTAGTCTGGACATAAAGGATCTGAGCCCTCCTCTTCCTTGTGGGCCCTGGGAAGCAGAGAGAAGCCCAAGCTCTAGCTTCAGCTGCCTGCAGACACCACACTGAATCTCAGTTAGGCCACCTTGGGAAGCCCCAGAAGGCTTTTAACGATACAGAAATTGTGTACAGATCGTAGGACTTACCTGAGGCAAGTCTCAAGAGACGACAAATGAAAGAAAATTCAACTCAAACACTCAAAAAAATGTTTCAAAATCAAATACCCATTCCAGTCATCTGATACTTGACTTTAAAAGATTAAAATTAAGTAAGCAAACCAACCTTCTGGAATGTTCACGCAATTACTACAAATTAATTTTACTCCTCTATTCAAAGAAGTCTGAGGCCTAATTCAATTTTTACTAAGCGAGTTTACCAAACCCCAACAATTTTGTTTTCACTTTCCCTCAATAGAGACTCAACCAATGGTTTAAAAAAACACTCAAGAAAAAATGTTTTGGTCTGAAGAAAAAAATTACACTTCTTTACAAGAGAGGTAGAAGTGGTAATTCTGATTATTTTATCTGTACATAGGACTTTCAGCTGAAATGGGCATTTGGAGCTGCATTCCGTGTCATAAATTTAGGACTTCGAACACCCACTCCTCTGTGCATTGCAATAAATGAAAAATTTACTCTGGAGGAGGTTTAAAACCTTTATTTCTTATGTCTTCTACATTGGCAGATGGGTTCTTTACCACTAGTGCTATCTGGGAAGCCCTTAACAGAAGGATAGTTGTCATTTATTGAGCAGTCACTACAATCTTTACCTATATTATGATGCTCTCAAGGCAGATATTATTCTCATGTTACAGAAGGAAATCTTTGGAGGTTACTTTCCCCAAAGACATACATCCACACATCCACATCATCCACATCATGCGCCCAGGTTGAAAGACATTATAAAAAATAGTCCAAAGAATCCTATTGAATTTCACTGTAATGATATGAAGACATTTTGCATGACAATAAATTGAATCCACTTTAAAAGAAACTACAGCATAAATTTCACTTTGGATTCTATGTAGGAAAAACTTTGTTCCTCTTAGGCAATTGGTTTCTTCATGTATAAGATTTTTAATTAATCATTAAAATTTCTGTATGCTCTCTTTCCCTGGAAATTAGAAAACTAGAATCAAATGTGTGCTCAGCTCTAATAAACATGAAGGATTTCATAAAATGGATTTTGTGAGCTAATGTCTCCCCTAGCTGACTTGATCTCATTTTTTTCCTCACTGATAACGATAAGATTTTTTATCATCTCATTTTGTATGTTCATACTATTATGAACATCTTCAAATGCTATTTACCAAAATATTGTCAAACTCTACAAGTTATGCTGCTGCTGCTGCTATGTCACTTCAGTTGTGTCCGACTCTGTGCGACCCCATAGACGGAAGCCCACCAGGCTCCCCTGTCCCTGGGATTCTCCAGGCAAGAACACTGGAGTGGGTTGCCATTTCCTTCTCCGATGTGTGAAAGTAAAAAGTGAAAGTGAAGTCGCTCAGTCGTGTCCGACTCGTAGCGACCCCATGGACTGCAGCCTACCAGGCTCTGCCATCCATGGGATTTTCTAGGCAAGAGTACTGGAGTGGCTTGCCATTGGCTTCTCCACTACAAGGTATACATTTTACTATATACAAATAATATGTCAATAAAGGGCTGGAGTACAAAAAAAATAATAAAGTACAAAAAAAAATTCCATTTACAATAATCAAAATCAAAAGACAGTAATTTAAATGTTTCTTGCACTATCTTTTAGTCAATTCTTGACAAAACATTCTAAATTACTTCATCCTTGCATAAGTCATCACTGAATTAATATTTCTATTCTGTTTACTGTGTGTGTATTTAGTCACTCAGTTGGATCCAACTCTTTGCAACCCCATGGACTGTAACCCGCCAGACACCTCTGTCCATGTAATTCTCCAGGCAAGAATATTGGAATGGGTAGTGATTCCCTTCTCTCGGGGATCTTCCCAACCCAGAGATTGAACCCGGGTCTCCTGCATTGCAGGCAGTTTCTTTACCATCTGAGCCACCAAAGAAGCTCAATTCTATTTATTATAATTTATAATTTAAAATATAGTTTTATGCCTATATGTAACATTTATTAGAGTGGGGATAATTTTGAGGGATTTCATTCTGTGAAATTACATTATGGACTTCTATTGGTCTATTTATGATATTTTTTCTAGAAAATTAGAGTGCATATCAAAGAATCAACGTGGAGGAAAAAGCATATTTTGTGAAATAAAAATACTAGTGGAGAAAAAAGAAAACATGCACCTGGAACACCTTGATTAAACCAATGCCAAATGTGAGATGGACATGTCCATGCCTCTGGCTTCATTTTTCTCCTTATCTCGGTCTTCTGAGTAGTGTTTCTCAAACTTTTGGAACTCTTTACACTCATTTAGTTTGGGTAAGATTCATTTTGTGAGTCATATTTATCAATATTCATCCTATTAAAAACTAAAACTGATAAATGTTTGACATATTTATTCATTTTAAAATAACAATAATAAAACCATTACATGTTAACAAAATCATATTACATTAAAAATAACTATAGTTTTTTTTTAAATAAATAAGTGACTGTTTTGTATTTTTTTGAATTCCTCTAATATCTTGCTTCAAGAAAATAGATTCTCGTATCTGCTTCAGCATTCATTTTGATAAGTTCTTTTGGTTGAAATATATGACAAAATTTGGCCTCACAGAGATATATAGTTGGGAAAAGGAGTTTTAGCAGCCTTCTCAGGTTATTATAGATATTTGAATTTGATACAACACCCAAACTCAACAAGCAGTAGTTTCTTAGTGCCAAATGAGGCCAGTAATAGTCTAACAACAAAATCCAAACAAATGAAGCACAGTAAAAAGGAAGCTGCAAACCAATATCTCTTCCAAACTTAAAAGCAAAAATAATTAACAATATTGACAAATTGAATACAGCAAGTGTGTATATTTTTAAGTATGTGTGTGTGTGCGTGTGTGCGTGTCATGTACACATGACCAAATGGGATTTATCCTATGTATTCAAGGCTGATTCAATATTCAAAAATTAATCAATGAAATTCACCATATCAACAGGCTAAGAGAAAAGTCATATGTTCATATATTAATTGATAAAGAAAAAAGCATTTGATGTAATTTGATATCCATTCAGGATAAAAAGTCTCAGTACATTAGGAGCAGAAGGGCAACTTCCTCAATCTAATAAAGAACAACTACAAAAAAACATACAGCCAACAGCATACGTGGGCTTCCCTGTGGTTCAGTGGTGAAGAAACCACCTGCCAGTGCAGGAGATGTGAGTTCAATTACAGGGTAGGAAAACTTCCCTAGAGAAGGAAAAGGCAACCCAGTCCAGTATTCTTGCCTAGGAAATCCCACGGGCAGATTTCATGGTAGGCTACAGTCCATGGGGATGCAAAAGAGTCATGTCTTAGTGACTAAAAACAACAACAACATCATACTTAGTAAAATAATGTCTTTCTGTAATATTTGGAAGAAGGCAAGGATGTCTACTCTCACAATTCTTACTTAGCACAATACTGGAAGTTCTAGCCATTGCAATCAGGCACGAAAAACGAATTAAAGGCATACAAACTGAAAGAAATAAAATTGTTTTCATTTTCAGATGAAACAATTGTCTACATTTAAAAAATCCTCAAAGGATCTGCAGTCCTAGATTCAAAATGTATGTGAGCTTAGTAAAGTTTCAGGATATAAGACCAACGCAATAACAAACTGCATTTCTATAAACTGACAGAGAAGAAATGCAAACAAAAATTTCAAACGCAGTTTCTTTATAGTTGCTCCAAAGAAAATGAAATACTTGGGTATAAATCTAACAAAATATAACTATGTATAATCAAAACTATGATATTCTGATAAAAGAAATCAAGGAAGACCTAAATATTAATACCTGAAGAAACATGCCATGTTTACAGATTGGAAGAATCAACATAGTAAAGATGCTCCATCCCGTTCCGTCGCTCAGTCATGTCTGACTCTATGCGACCCCATGGACTGTAGCCTACCAGGCTTCTCCGTCCATGCGATTCTCCAGGCAAGAATACTGGAGAGGGTTACCGTTTCCTTCTCCAGGGGATCTTCCCGACCCAGGGATCGAACCCGGGTCTCCCGCATTGGAGGCAGACGCTTTAACCTCTGAGTCACCAGGGAAGCCCTAGTAAAGATGCTATTCTCCCTAAATTAGCATATAGGTTTAAGATAATTCCTTTTATCATATTAAAGTATAGCAACAAAATTCTACATTAAATTGCTTTAAAAGTAGATCTTCCAAAAAGAAAAAGTTAATCAAAATTAAGTTTAATTTGTTAAATAATTACACCAGACATCATAATTGCATAGTCTCAAAAATAATCTCATGGACTTCAAAGACTAAAGAGAAAAACAGTAAACAGCAATTTGAAACAATTTTCTTAATAAATTTTTTAACTGCTGAAAATAATGCTACACAGGCAACAAAAGCAAAACTAGATAAACAAGACTACATTGAACAAAATTTTTGTGTACATCAAAGAACACAATCAATAGTGAAAAAAGCAACCTGAGTGGGAGAAAATCATCTATTTGATAAAGGGTTAACATCCAGAATATAGAGAGAATTCCAACAATTCAACAACAAAAAAATCAAATAACCAGATTTTAAAATGGGCAAAGGACTTGCACAGACATTTCTCCAAAGATGATATTCAAATAGCCAACAGGTACATGAAAGACACTCAACATCATTAATCATGAAGGAAATGCAAATCAAAACCACAGTGAGATATCACCTCATACCCAGTAAGCTGCCTACTATAAATAAATAAACAAGTGTTACAGAGGATATGGAAAAATTGGAACCCTTGCACACTCCTGACAGGAAGATAAAGTGATATAATCATTATGTAAAACAGTATGGGAGGTCCCCAAAAATCAAAAACAGAACTACTATATGATCCAGGAAGCCCATTTCTGGGTATAAATCCAAAAGAATTGAGAGCAGAGTCTTGGAGAGATATTTGTACATCTTTGTTCATAGTGGCATTTTTAGCATTAGCAAAGATGTTGAAGCAACCCACATGTTTATCAACAGATGAGCAAAGAAAAACTGGTGTATATATACAACAGAATATTATTTGGTTTTAAAAAAGATGGAAATGCTTTCATAGTCTATAAATGGGTAAAATTTTAGCAATTATATTAAGTGAAATAAACTAGTCACAAAAAACAAATAATATATGATTCCATTTATACTAAGGTATCCAAACTAGTAAAAGTCATAGAAACAAGAAAATATAATGGTAGTTGCCAAAGACTTGGAGGAGAGGGAAAGGGAAGTTGTTATTTAATGGGTATAAGATTTCTGATTTGCAAGAGGAGAAAGTTCTTGGAGATCTATTTCACAACAAAGTTAATATATCTAATGCTACTGAACTATATACTTAAAAATGTTTAACATAGTAAATTTCATGCTGTGCGCTTTCATCATAATAAAAATTATATAAAAATACAAAATATTAACTGAAAAAAGAGCTGCATTTATGGAATGCCTACAAAATATGAGAAATCATCCAAACAATTACATAAATCATGGTACCTTTATACTACTCTGGACTTTTTTCTTTCAGAAACGATGACTATCACTTGTATGTTACCATAATATGTATAATTATACCAAGGAGAGAAAAATTTTTGGATTACCATTAGGTAATTTTACTTGGAGATCTAAATATCCATATTCATAGGTAATGCTGAGTGTATTCATTTGATTTTGTTCCCAACAGAAGTTACACTTTAGGACTTTCACTTCATCCTATATTTATTATTCTAGTCCCTTATGAATTCCAAAAGAAAATTCATAGATACACTTTCAAGCACATTATGGAAATAAATATGCCATACCATACTATAACTAATGAAAAACATATTTAATTCCTTAGTCAAAGATGAAAATAGCTATCAATACATATATACCCAAGATACATTTTTTAAGGAGAAAATGCCTCCTATTTCAAAATGACAACCTCCTAACATATGTAGCAGCAAATTTTTCTTTCTGCCAGAAACACTCATTCGGCACTGATTTTTGACAAGTGAAAAAGCTTTTCCACATATACACAACCCACTTGATTTTTAAAAATGCTGATCGCTCCCTTTAAAACTTTTCATACATTAAAATGTCTATTTTCCTTTAATTTTTGCAGCAAGTTCCAGAAATAACTTGTTTCAATTTTCCAAAAATAATGCATTGAAATATGTGTGTGTTGACTAAGGGTGAAGCTGATATGGACTAAAAGCAGACAACACAGAAAAAAATATTCAGGGTTTGACAAGTTATTTTTTTCTCAAATACTGTAACACTAGTAAAACCATCAAAACTATGCAATAAATGAATAAAGGTCATCCCCTTGCTTACTTGTTAGACATAGACCTATTGTCTAAGAGGGACAGTTTTAAACCAATTTCTAATCCTATTATGATTTTGCACACATTTTTATCTGTTTTTTTCTCTCCCAAGCTTGATTTTTCATGTCATTAAAATGAAAGAAATAATATCTGCCAATCTTTAGGATTCTAGATTAAGAGATGCTAAGTAATTAAATATTACCATCTTCGATGTGATCAAACCAACAGCTAAATGAAAATGCCTCCATCTGGTTTCATGTGAATTATGCTGATTGTAGAAAATGTTCAAGGTCTAGCTTTCCTCTCCACAGAGTAGCTAGCACATAGTTGTTGGGTAACTGCAGACAGACTGATTCTAAATATAAACTGAGATGTGTGCTAAAATTATTGTCCTGATTTTTCAGCAATCATTATGCTACACATGGTTACAGATTTTATTTATTAAATACCTTGAAAAAACATATTTTCAATAACAGCAATGTCAGAATTACATGTGAAGATTGTCCTATCAAATGATTCAAATTAAATCCACAGTTTCTAAACTTTTCCTACCTAGCACTCAATATGTATGATCATTCATTTTCACATATGCAGTCAAATAATATTAAAACCACATCAACTAGATTTTACACAAATTTTAAGTGGGCTCATATCTCTCACAGAAGAAAGCTGCTGCTGCTGCTGCTAAGTCACTTCAGTCGTGTCCGACTCTGTGTGACCCCATAGACGGAAGCCCACCAGGCTCCCCCTTCCCTGGGATTCTCCAGGCAAGAACACTGGAGTGGGTTGCCATTTCCTTCTCCAACATGTGAAAGTGAAAAGTGAAAGTGAAGTCGCTCAGTCGTGTCCGACCCTTAGCGACCCCACGGACTGCAGCCTACCAGGCTCCTCCATCCATGGGATTTTCTAGGCAATAGTACTGGAGTGGCTTGCCATTGCCTTCTCTGCAGAAGAAAGCTAGTACTGCCTTAAATGAGAAGTACACCGAAGAAAACCCTAAAATTCTAATCCAACAAAGAACACTGAAATAATCTTGAAGCTGCTGCCTAGGTTATTGCTGATCCACGTTCCAAATCTGCAAATGCTCGATTTACTTTAAAAAGTCAATGTCACTGCAAACAAGCTCATGGAAAAGGGAGGAGAGTTTTTATGAAAACAAGCTACTGTCATCTTGTTGCATTAGGTGTGGCACCAGTTCAGACTTTGCAAAGTAGTGGGTAAAAGAGATAGAAATGTTCAAAATAATCTTTTATCAAACATAATGTTCCATTTCACATGACTATGCAGAAGAACAAAGATAATACAGAAGTTTGGAAACTCGGGTGCCAAAATACAACTCAGAAAAAGCAAACAATGTGGATGGTTCAGCATGTCCAATGAACCAAGAATATCATCAATTTCAAAAGGAAAGACTTCTTAGTCAGCCCCAGGGGAGACCCAGTGACCACTGGACCATCTAACTCTGAACCTTTAAAGAAGTCAAAGGAACACAGGACAACTAATCACTTGCAAGAAAAAAGAGGAAATTGGATTTATCACTCAACTCCCAGAACCTAAACAGTCCCAGAAGTTTATGGCTTTGTAAACTACCTGTGAGCTTCCCTGGTGGCTCAGATGGTAAAGTGTCTGCCTGGAAACACGGGAGACCCATGTTCGATCCCTGGGTTGGGAAGATCTCCTGGAGAAGGAAATGGCAACCCACTCCAGTATTCCTGCCTGGAGAATCCCAGGGCACTACAGGTAGGTAAACATCAAATGGGAACTAAGGAAAATAGGTGTTGGAAAATAAATAAGCAAGCCTACTTAAATTTAAGTTTTTAGTGCTAACTTAACCCTATGGAAACTGCTGACTAATCCCAGCTGAACTTTGACAAATAATGCCTGGAAGGAATGCAAATAGATTTATCACCTTCAAAGAGTTTAAGCAAACTGCTTTAAATAATAAGTCCCAAATAAGCACAGAACAAATTCTGCCCAAAATATTCTGCCCACCTCTATGTCCAACTTCCACCAGAAATCATCTGTCAGGTCCTGAAAGGTGGAGCCTATTTTTGGTATATAAAGATGCTTCAGTTTTCATTGTTTCCTTTCAGGGCTTCCCAAACTGAGAGCATATTCCAAGTGCCTGCCTTTCTGCTCCCTACTTGCTCCCTCAAGGCACATTCATATCCCTAATTCCCCTTCCACTGGTTCTCAGAGACACTTCATGGCTTCCCTGCCTCAATGGCTTCCTGGTCTCAAAGTCCAAGGAGGGTGGGAGGAAACCCAGGCGAGAGCCTAGGGGAGCAAGGCAGAGGCCTGGCCAATGTGTGAATACCTGGATCCTGGATTCAGGATCCTGTAGGGTCCTGGATTCCTACAACTGGAGGGACATGGAGGAACAGTCTCTCTCCTCAATGAGGGGACCTTCCCCTGGTTGAGGGATACTGAGAACGAGAGCAGGAGGGGATGCTGGGAATGTCCAGCGTCTCCTGGGGGCTTGCTATCTCTAGCAGTGTACACAGCAGAGGGGACAGGAGTCTTCAGTGTCCACCATACACTCTGTAACCAGGGCTTCTGCAGAGAATTGGAGGAGGTCTGGAATTCCTGCCCTCATCAATGAGGATTCTCCAAATCAGAAGCCGAGAGTGAGTTCATAAGCCTTGCACTGCCAAAATATCGAAGCTGGAGACCTGGGAAACTGATACAGGTGGGTGGAAGAAGCTGAAGTTTGAAAGAGAGAGACAGCGTGTGGAGAATGAGGGTGGATTCCTGAGGGAAGGACAGGAGAAACGAGAGAGCTGAGGCCTACAAATACAACACCAGGACCACAAAATAGTTTATCACACAAGCTCCTTCTCTGGCTGCAGATTCCTGCTCACTCCCACAAAATCTGTCCTCCATGACCTACATCTTTTCTCTTCAGTGGTCCCAACTACCTGCCTTTCTCCCAGCACCCATGGTTTAACTAATCTTTCTAATCAAAAGACAAGTTTGCCTGAAATAGTGTAATCTGAAGAGACACAGAGAGGAGTGTTATTATTAATATGCAGATATCCTATACTTAATATACTAATGCTCCAAAGAAAATATACAGAATCCATCAGGGTCTTTAAATTTGTATAAAATTCAGTCAAACTAATAGAGAACTGACTTGTGGATACAGCAGGGGAAGTGGAACAAATTGAAAGAATAGCATTGAAATATATACCTTCCCATGTGTAAAACAGATAGCCAGTGGGAATTTGCTGTATGACACAGAGCTCAACCCAGTGCTGTGACAACCTAGAGGGGTGGGATGTGGTGGGAGACGGGAGGGGAGGGAGGTTCAAGTGGGAGGGGACATATGTATACCTATGACTGATTCATGTTGATTATGGAAGAAACCTACACAACATTGTAAAGCAATTATCCTCCAAT
Source organism: Moschus berezovskii (assembly GCF_049115385.1). NCBI lineage: Eukaryota > Metazoa > Chordata > Mammalia > Artiodactyla > Moschidae > Moschus > Moschus berezovskii. The sequence goes on from NC_142463.1 coordinate 62,155,809, forward strand.
TAAAAATAAATACTTGAAGAAGAAGAAGAAGAAATTAGTCAAACTAAGCATCATAAAAAATCTATAACAATGTGCGGTGATGGATGTTAACTAGACTTATTGTGGGGATCATTTTGTAATATATACAAATACTGAATCATGACGTTGTATACCCAAAACCAATATAATGTTATAATGTCATTTATACCTCAGTTTGGCCACCTCATGCAACGAGTTGACTCACTGGAAAAGAGTCTGATGCTGGGAGGGACTGGGGGTGGGAGGAGACAGGGACGACAAAGAATGAGATGGCTGGATGGCATCACCGACTCGATGGACATGTGTTTGAGTGAGCTCCGGGAGTTGGTGATGGACAGGGAGGCCTGGCGTGCTGTGATTCATGGGGTGGCAAAGAGTCGGACACGACTGAGCGACTACATTGAACTGAACTGATACCTCAGTCTTTTGTTTGTTTGTTTGTTTTCAAAAAAATCAAACTAAGAACTCATACCTTTTAACCCAGAAATTTTATTTCTGAGACTACGGAACTAATTTCTAAAATTCAGAAAAGAGCTTATGAACAAAGACACTCATCACAGTGTTATTTATTATCATCAAAATACAGTAACAATGAGGAGTGATTAGGAGTTTATGACACATCTACCTAATGGAAAATTACATAGGCATCTGAAATGTTCACGGTCAAACTGCAATTAAGTGAAAAGTAATGTTATAAAATTTAAAATATAGACTATAATGGAAGGGGGAAATCTTTTAAAAGGCAAACTTCCTTGGAAGAGGAAAAATCTTACTTGCATAGAAAAGTTTCTGGGTTTAGTGCTTTAAATAGCAGTACCTAGGAAAAGTAACATTTTTTGGAAGAGCACTTGGAACAAGGAATATGGAGAATGTGAGCAAAACCAGCCAAAGAGAAATCTGGCTTGCTTAGAGATCTATGCTAGTTCCCTAGATTACCTGATAACCAGTAGATTTCACTGCCTGATATGCAAAGTCCTTCTTAATCTGTCACCAGGTACCAAAAGTACCTGACCAGTTAGCTGAACTACTTCATCTGCTTTCTCTTTACCTACTGAAAGCCTTCCCATCTCAGAGTGATTTCATTCACTTCCATCCATGAAAACTTTCCTGATCCTCTTACAACCCTGCTGCTGCTGCTGCTAAGTCATTTTAGTCGTGTCCGACTCTGTGTGACCCCATAGACGGCAGCCCACCAGGCTCCCCCTTCCCTGGGATTCTCCAGGCAAGAACACTGGAGTGGGTTGCCATTTCCTTCTCCAATGTGTGAAAGTGAAAAGTGAAAGTGAAGTCGCTCAGTCGTGTCCGACCCTTAGCGACCCCACGGACTGCAGCCCACCAGGCTGCTCCATCCATGGGGTTTTCTAGGCAAGAGTACTGGAGTGGCTTGCCATTGCCTTCTCCGCTTACAACCCTAGTCATCACTATTTCTGCTTCTTAAAGTGTTGATGTGGCACATAAATCTTCCTTACCTTTTCCTGGTATTAAGCCAGTATTAATCTATTTGGTTAATTACTAATATGTAGGTAACTATTTCTCCAGCTAAACTTTCAGTTTCCCCATCTAGACTTTCAGAATTTAGATTGTCTGCGGACAGTAGTCATACATACATACACTGAGCGAGAGAAAGAAGGGTAGAGAGAGACAGAAAACATTCCTAAGGCCAAGTTGGTATTATATTTATACTCATGATGAATATCTAAATAAAATGTGCTATGTCTGTTTTAAAGTGTTCCTGCTGACCCTCCAGCACTAGAACGTGCAGTTTCCTTTTTTTTTAATAGCAGTGGTATTGAATTTTGCTTATTCATTCATACCAATTCTGCTTTCCCTTCGGGATTAAACAGATTGGACTGCAAAAGGCCTCACTGAAGTCATAAGGAAAAAAAAAGAAATGACCTTCTAGAAATCAAAATTAAGACTTATCTCAAGACCTTACTCGTCTTAATAGTCTTGTCTGAACAACAAATGTAAATCTGGGCCTCCATTTTATGACTTTAGTCTATCAATATCCTCATTAATTTAAAAAAGAATTCTCCAGGGCAAATGGTTCAATACTTTAGAAATGATGGCCTACAATGACTATGTTCCTATCAGACATCATATACTATTCTAGTACTTGGAGATAATGAGCATTTGTACTATAGCAACCCGCCTCCTGAGACATCAACAAGAGTTGCACCTCTTAAGAGAAAATACATAAATCATAAATGAAAGCAAATCAAATGGCCAAGCAAGGAACAAAGAAAAAACCTAGTGTCCATTATTTTCACAGAAAGAGCATACAAGGTCAATATAATTGTTGACCCTGAAGGGCAGGGCAAAAACAAATCAATACAATTTCCCATTAAACAGAATTACACTTTGCTACAACACACATATTTTGTGTAAGAGTCAGTGTTGTTCAGATTCCACCACTAGCTGTGTAATCTTGAAACTTCTGTGTATTTCAGTTCCTTCATCTGTAAAATGGAGCAATCACCTGCTATGCCAAATCACAGAGTTGTAATGAATCAAATCGTACTATCAGCCTGGGTTTATCTGTCACCCTATCATGGGTAACACACCCTAACACACCCTACAAAAACAGTTCAGTCACACATGCCATGTAGTAAATAACTGTTATTGCAAATGTTTCCCTAACGTGAAAAAAAAAAAAATCCAGACTGCCTTTAACTTTCCTAAAAGATTTCTCCAACACTTAAGCATTTACCATATATCACTGCCAAAAATGTGTTGAACATCTTCTGTTATGAACTAGCTCTCCTATGCAGTGTTGTCCAGATATTATATTTTGGCATATGCTTTCTAAGAAAATAGTATTTTTTCATGCAATTCAAAGAATGCTCCTTCTTTTATACTAAAAGAACAACAATTCCACATACAAGAAGTTTACAGGTTGTTGCTGTTACTTGAAATTACTTCTATGAAAATCAATTCTATGTTTAATATGTAATAAATCATATATATGTACACACAACTTGGACACACTTGGATACACAACTCCTTAATGCAGTAGAAGATTCGTGGGTTTGGGGACCAAGAACACTTGTATCCAAATTCCTATTCTGTGACCTTGAGCATACGATTTAACTTCCCCGCTCTTCACTTTTCATATTTGGTTCTGAGTTACGATTTATGAAATCATATATATACGAAGTGGCTAAACTCTAAAAGCATTAGTTCTTAATCCCCTTAAATCTTTTCCTACTATGCCAAGACCAATCAAATCCACTCTGAATACAAGACAAGTTGGATACAGCGTCTTAGCCGAGGGATGTAAAATTGAGCGCAGAGTGGAACGAATTAGGCATCCAAAGGAAGAAGTAGAGAAACTGGCTGGTATAGAGAACGGCCCTAGACTTTATTCGCCTGTGCGAAAAAACCCACTCATCTGACACACTGAAGGCTGCACCGCACATTCACGAAGGTTTGTACCGTGATGTGGGGAAAGGACGGAATTATAGAACAAGTCATCAGGGAGCCTCCTGGCTCACCTCACCCCACCTCACCCGCCGGGGTCGTTCATCTGGAACCTGGAAGCGCAGGCGAAAGCCCAGCAACTGACCTCGCCCCCCCGCCCCGCGCCCCGATTCTGCCCAGATCTCTCAGGGCACGAATGGTGCTGAATCACTAGCACCAACAGTAGCAGCTCCCCGCGCCGCTGCTCCCTCGGGGGACGGTGATCCCGGGGCAGTGGCCGTCCAGGCGGCGGCCCACACCTCGCGGGCGTGGGCACAGGGAAAGGGGGTCGGGGAGGATTGGGGCAGCAGGTACTCACCCGGGGTGAGGAAAGCCCAGCCCCCGGGTCCTCGCCTCCGGGCTGCGGGCGGTCCCTGAGCGATTCCCGCGCTCCTCGGCTTCCCTCCGCGGCGGCCCGGGGCCGAGCAGCCTGCGCTGACGGGCCGGTGCTCCCCTCCACCCGCCCACCGCCCGCGGCAGCCACCACTCGGGGCGCCGGCGCTGGACCCGGGGCAGCTGGAGCAGCTGGCGCTGCCGAAGGGGTGGCGGCTACCGACGGGCCAGACCATTCGCGGGCGGCGAGCGGGGGTGCGCGCCGTGCGCGGCGCAGCGGGAGCAAGGGCGCCGGGCCGGCGACGGTTGGGAGGGCCCACGGCCGAGGGGGCTCCCCCGCGCCCCGCCGCGAGCCCAGGGGTTCGGGGGCGGGAGGGCCCCCGCGGGGAGAGGCCGCTTTTCCCGGCAGGGCGGTGGGCGCGGTCCTTGACTTTTCCGCTCCCCCTCCGGGTTTGCCTTGGTCCCGCTCGGGGCAGCTTTAGAACCCGGCAAACAGAGGACCTAGCAACGCGGGCGCCTGGGCGGTGTCCCCTCCTAAGGAGATGCGAAAGCGCGCCGGCCCGGAGCCCTGCCTCGGTGCCGGCTCCCGCTCCCTGCGGGGCCCGGGGCGCCAGTGCCGCCGCTGAGCTCGCCACGGACGCCTCACCACCCAAAGCCAGCGGGCCGTCTGGAACCCTGCAAGGGGCTCCTCATCTTTTATTCAAGCATCTCTGTGGCGCACAGAATAAAAGGGCCAGCTTTCAAGGCCCGCTTGAAGTTAGAAAATAAAATCAACTGGGATCCATCATGTAGGTGTTTTAGTAGATAACAGGAAAGGGAGGGACAGTTTGGGATCGCAGAGTTATCCTTTCCTCCGCAAAGCCTGAACCACAGCAGGTGGAAAATGTAGATTTAGGAAACCGTTTTAACATAGAGATCTATGTAAGATGATTAAAGAAATGCAAAGCTGTTTCAGGTTCACTGTTTACCATTTTACAGATTAGTGTCTCCGGAACGGGGAGAGAATCGTGTCCTCATATGAAATGAACTTTATGTAACTGGAAAGAGACGCCTCCGTACGTGACAGCCTTTAGACTTTATTGAAAGCTCTTTTGTGGTCCCTGCCCTTGTCATATCCAGGCTTAAACAGGTTCATGTCAGACCATGGTGGAGATGGACACACGTGTATTGTTCTCCTTATAGAAAGAAAAAACATAAAAAAGAACAGAGTTGGCATCTTCCTATAAAATGTGATTTAAGGAAGCCCCCCCAAAAAGACCCACCAAATGCTTCCCAAACAGTATGAAATTCCGCAGTTAAAAGCCATTTTCTCTGGTTTAAGGTCTTGTTCTCTTTAGAGTGAATTAACCAGATTTTTAATCTTGTTAAAAATTAACAAAATAGAGCACCTGCTATGTACCAAACACAGTACTAATAAGAGTATTTCCAGTTTTATTCTTTCATTTCTTCCATCTAAAATTCCTTGTTCCATCTAAAATCTCTGGTGAAACTGGTAATATTGTTGCTATTTTTAAGACAGAGAAACTGGTCTCAGAGTTTGCTACTGGATTCACATCTCATAGAGTGGCAGAATAGGCATTGCAACCTGGAGTTTTTGACTAATGCCTTTCCTCTAGAATTCCTCTGGGAAACACAGGTCAAGCCTTGTCACATCCATGATTGGCACTTGAATGTGAGTTTGTTGATCCTTTCCTTGTGAAAACTAGATTTCAGAGTGCAGAAAGGAACATTTAAGTGTCTAAGGTGGATGTCACCCTGAGGTTAGGAATAAGGATCAGAAAGATGTTGGACTTCATCCAGAACTAGACTAGAAACACCAGTTTCAGAAACATAAGATTAGGGTCATGAAGGTAAGAAGGAATTCTTTATTACCTTTTCGTTAATCATATTGCATTTTAGGCTTCCCTGGTGGCTCAGTCAAAGAATCCACCTGCAATGTGGGAGACCTGGGTTCGATCCCTGGGTTTGGAAGATCCTCTGGAGGAAGGCATGGCAGCCCACTCCAGGATTCTTGCCTGGAGAATCCCCATGGACAGAGAAGCCTGGCAGGCTCCAGCCATGGGGTTGCAAAGAGTCAGACACAACTGAGTCACTAAGCACACATATTGCACTTTACACTTAAACAATTATTACTTTATTACACTTTACACTATTATACTTCCAAACCCAGGAAGGGGCAAGAGTTTTTAAATGGGCCTATTGTCATGGGTCCTTATACACTTTGCTTGCATACTAAGTCCCTTCAGTCGTTTCTGACTCTTAGTGCCCCTATGGACTATGGCCTACCAGGCTCCTCTCTCCATGGGGATTCTCCAGTCAAGAATACTGGAGTGGGTTGCCATGCCCTCCCTCCTCCAAGGGATATTCTCAACTCAGGGATCAAACCAGCATCTCTTAAGTCTCCTGCATTGGCAGATGGGTTCTTTACCACTAGCGCCATCTGGGAAGCCCCCCCTCTTATAAACCTTATCAGAATTTTTAAAAACTAAGAGAGCATTAACAACTTTCACACCACCTTAAGGAAGATTTCTGAGAAATAAGAAAAAAAATTAAACTGTTAACTTTGTGTTGTCCCATTGTTATTGTGTTAACTTTTATTGTAGATGTTCATACATCAGTACCAATGCAACAGAAATCTCCAGAGCTTCACAGGGCTGAGGATCTGGGGGCACTAGATCCCCAGCAAAGCCAGGCATCTGTGACTCAGGGCCAGGGTGGCCTCAGCTGCAGAAATGTGTGATTCTTCTATCCATGCACAACTGTTTCACCTTCAAATGTATCAACAAAGGAACAGAAGTAGACAAGATGCCTCTTGAACTAGAAGTCTCTGCCTGTTTGATAGGGATCTAAGAAAGAGGATAAGGTCTTTGGTGGGTCACCTGAGACCAAACTGGGATGGAGAACCGAATTGGTTATAAACCGGATGGACTTGCCGACAACTCCCAGGCATCTATTTGTATACATTGCTGTTCTTGGAGCATATGTTTCTGAAAAGAAGGAAGGAGAAATTTAGTGCCAAAGGCCTTGAGAGGCTGTCAAAAGGAATGGAGGGAGTGATGTGGTGCCTACATGCCCTCCCCTCCCACAGAGACTTTAAGGGTTTTAAGACCTTGGGAAAAGAACTTAGAGCAAGAAACTGAGGAATCATTTTTGCGAATGATTTTGGGATTTCAGATTTAAGAAGTATTACTTTGGGCTCTGGTGACAAAGTCTAGCACAGAACTGGCGAGAAGGCCCCTCTCTTATCCAGTCTGCCAAAAGACCTCTGTGCACCTTGTCACCACTAGGGAAGGGCTTCACCCAAAGAAGGCATATTCTCATAAAGGACACTAGTGCCCAATACAGGGTCAAGATGAGCTGGTGAGGAGCAGAGAGTAGAACATGACTGGAACTGTTCCTGAGCATCTGGGAGATACAACTGAAGCTTTCTTGTCCTAAATGGTGGAGCATGGGCAGACGGAGATGATTGTTAAGATGACTGATAAAACTTATTTAGGCAGTGATATTACGGTAAATTAATTTGTATTCACAAGCCAAAATCACCTGATATTACATGATATTCACATGATATTACACTTAAAATTATATTAATAAGAAAAGAGTGGGAAAGAAAATACTTAATGCCTTTGATAAAAGTACAGTGTGAGCCATACCATGTTGAACCTTGATTCAAGAATAGTAAGTACCTACCATGTGTTAGTCCCATACTAAGGTGTATAGTAGCATTAACTTCTCAATTTACTCCTGTCAAAGAAAGTATTAATATTTACTAGTGTCATTGAGGCAGGAGATAAAGAAGTTCAAGGTTAGATATTTACAACTAGCCTCTTATTTGAGCTAGAAATAACAATAGGAACAGGAGGAATAATTGGACTTTATGTCTTATGAACACTTTAAGATAACAGCAATGGCAGGAACAGAAACTGGTTAAGCCCTGCTTTGGGAAAAAATAAAGAAGTCACATATTTCTCATTCTCGGTGTCAGAGAGACCTCCCAAATTGCACATGCACAGAAAGCTTCCTCAGGGGAAGGGGCGCCAGATCATAAGTTTTGCTAACTTTCCGGAGACCCTGAAGTTGAAATTCATCTAGGCTAAAGGATACACACACACGTTGGGGAGAGCTCTGAGACAAGTCAGATACAGGGTCAAAGCACAATGATTGATCAAAGGAAAACAAAGTCCCAGAAGTCCCTTATAAATGATCTAAATTTCCCAAAGCTACAACTGTTACTGAACCCACCAGGTGTCTATCTGCTCATACTCCTCTCTTAATAAACACTTTACTTGCTTCACTATTTTCCATCTCTTTGAAATTCTTTTCAAAGGGGACAAAAGCCAGGGCAGTGCCACCATCCAGGTTCAACCTCTGGTCAGGGAACTGAGATCCCATTTCAAGTCCCCAAAGGCGTGACCACCCGACAGCCCCTCCAAGATCGTTATTTCTGTTTATTTGCTTTTAGCTAACATTTTTAAAATCACTAGTATTTTTAATGTAAGTACTATTATCATGCAAAGTACACCTTTTATCCTCATTTTTTTAGATAAAGATATTTAATGGTTAATTTACCAAAGGTAACACAGCTGGAAAAAAGCAGAGCCAGGTTTCAAACTCAAACCAGTACATAAAACTCAAACCAATTCATAAAACATTGCTGTCTACATACTTTCACTGCCTCCTGCTACACAGAAAGCAAGTTGCACATTGAATGTTTCTCTACAACGGAAAATCTATTTTCTATTTTTTAAATCTGTTTTCAACTCCCATTCTTAAAACGAAATGAATTATTCCTCACAAAGAGGATTTAAATGAGAATTCTCCCAATGGAAACACTGAGTATGGAATGTTTCAGTGAAACACTGGGCAACTGTTTAGATTTCTATGCTCAGAAAAAGAAAAAAAAAAGTCTTGAAACAAACAAAAAAAGCCCTATGATCACTGCAGCATGGACTTGGTCAGTGATGTCTACACTTTTGCGACAGATTCTGATTGCAGGAACTCATCCAGGAATTCCAGGGTGAAAGCCTGGAATTTCTATCATTATGAAGCACCGTACATGATTCTAATGCACAACCAAGTTTGACCAGTCCGACAGAGCTAAAACAGTATGGTGCTCACAGAAACATTCAGTCTCCTAGACTTGCCCATTAACCCAGTCAATTAGTGTGAAGGAAATGGGAAATTGGTATTTAAAACCTACTAGGAAATGGCAACCCACTCCAGTATTCTTGCCTGGAAAATCCCATGGACAGAGGAGCCTGCCAGGTTGCAAAGAGTTGGACAAGACTGAGCGACTTCACTTTCTTTATCTCTTCCTATATATAACTTCACCTTTATTGTACAGAAATAGATTCATTAAATTGTTTAGTGTCTTCCTCATTATTGTTTTGATCATTCTGAAAATTCTTCAAAAATCCTTAAGTTGAAGATTATGCTCATTCACAATTACTATTATATGTTGATACTGGAAACTTAAGGCTGTTTTCAATTACTAGATGGTATTTTATGTGTAATAAAGAGTCCAATTAGAGCAGCATAGATTTATGTGTTAATCTTTGGAGAACTGACATATTTGTAACAATGTCATGCCATCCAAGATGATGCTAGACTTTTCTATTTGTTTATGTTTTGTTTATATTTTTTCATGCATTTCCCAAAAATATTTTAATAGTTTTGTTCTGCACCTTTCTTACTAAACTTACACCAAGCTATTTTCTAGCATTTGTCTTTTGAGTCAAATATTCATCCCATTTTCTTTTTTAGATGCTTTTGCCTGAGCAGAAATAGTCTGGTTATTTCTGTACTTTTATATTCAACATATCAGATTCTCTTATAACTTGTTTTTCTCATGAGAGTCTTTTGGGTTTTCCAACAATAGCAAAAACAATAAAAAGAAAAGAAAACAGTCATCAGCATCAGGAACTTTATCTCTTTTCCCTTTATTTATTCCAGTTTATTTTACTTACCTTTGATAGAATCACCAATACAAGTCATTAGAGAGATGCTTTTCTGATTTCTGATTTTAAGTAACTTATTTTTTGACATTTAAGGTAACATTTGTTAGTGGACTTATTTTTATTATATAAGTAATTTCCCTCTATTCTTATTTTACTTGAAGTTTCCTTGGAATTGATCACTTGACCTTTATCTGATGTCTTATCACCACATATTGATAATAGTTGGTATTTCTTTCCCTTTAATTTTTAATGTAATCAATAAGTTGATAGACTTCCTGGAACTGAACTGCCCTTTCATTCCTCTAATAAAGACTGTTTTATCATAGTGTATTACTTGCTTGTTCATTCTTCTATTAGGTGCTTCAGTATATTATTTCAAAGTTTGGCATTCATAGTCATAGATGAAATCGGCCTGCACTTTTGTTGCTGTCGCGCTCCTTCTTTAGCTCTGGTATTGGAGTTGTTCACATAAAATTAACTGGTCTCACACACACACAAAAATAACTTTCAGCCTTTTACTAAGACCCACAATAGTTTAAACAGTATTGAAAATTATCTATTCTTTAATGGTTAGATTAAAAATTCACATGTGAATCCATCTGCCTAATGCCTCTTTTGATAGTAGACAATTTATCACTTTTATAATCTCATCTATAATAATTGGTCTATTCAAGTTTTCACTTCTATCTCACCTGTGATGAGGCTTTTTTTCTTTTAAATACTATTCTAGTCACTGTATATCTTGGAGTTTTTAAAAATTCTTTCCTGCTTTCACATTGTTAATCTTGTCTAATTTTTACTGTATTCTCTTTTCTTATGCTTATTTGGTATTTATCTATTTTATTGGTTTTTTTTAAAAGAATCGATCTTTGAATTTATTTTTCTTTTCTGCTATTTTATCTATTTTAATAATTTCAGCTTTTACCAATATTAGTTCTTCCTTAAAAGTTTCTTTGGTTTTGTTTTTATTGATGTTGTTCTTATCTATATTTATGAAGATAAATATTTCACTTCAGTTTAGTTCAGTTCAGTCGTTCAGTCGTGTCCGACTCTTTGCAACCCCATGAATCACAGCCTCCCTGTCCATCACCAACTCCCGGAGTTCACTCAAACTCATGTCCATCGAGTCGGTGATGCCATCCAGCCATCTCATCCTCTGTCGTCCCCTTCTCCTCCCACCCCCAATCCTTCCCAGCATCAGAGTCTTTTCCAGTGAGTCAACTCTTCGCATGAGGTGGCCAAAGTATTGGAGTTTCAGCTTTAGCATCAGTCCTTCCAGTGAACACCCAGGATTGATCTCCTTTAGGATGGACTGGCTGGATCTCCTTGCAGTCCAAGGGACTCTCAAGAGTCTTCTCCAACACCACAGTTCAAAAGCATCCATTCTTCAGCGCTCAGCTTTCTTCACAGTCCAACTCTCACATCCATACATGACCACGGGAAAAACCATAGCCTTGACTAGATGGACCTTTGTTGGCAAAGTAATGTCTCTGCTTTTTAATATGCTATCTAGGTTGGTCATAACTTTCCTTCTAAGGAGTAAGCGTCTTTTAATTTCATGGCTGCAATCAGCATCCGCAGTGATTTTGGAGCCCAGAAAAATAAAGTCTGACACTGTTTCCCCATCTAGTTCCCATGAAGTGATGGGACCAGATGCCATGATTTTGTTTTCTGAATGTTGAGCTTCAGGCCAACCTTTTCACTCTCCTCTTTCACTTTCATCAAGAGGCTTTTGAGTTCCTCTTCACTTTCTGCCATAAGGGTGGTGTCATCTGCCTATCTGAGGTTATTGATATTTCTCCCGGCAATCTTGATTCCAGCTTGTGCTTCTTCCAGCCCATGGTGTACTCTGCATATAAATTAAATAAGCAGGGTGACAATACACAACCTTGACATACTCCTTTTCCTATTTGGAACTAGTCTGTTGTTCCATGTCCAGTATTTTTACCTTTCTGCTTCCATACCTCTGAGTTCAGTTTTGCTCTTCCCCACTATTTTAGTACAAAGTGTTTGTTTTGCATTGCTTTTAGTCATTTCCATATTGTCTTTTCTATCGTCTAAATGTTTATGTCCCCTCCCAAATTCATACATTAAATCTTAACTGGGAAAATATGATGGTCTTAGGATGTGGAGTTTTTGGGGAGTGCTTAAGTTATGGTAGTGAATTCCTCATGATGGGATTAGTGCCTTTATAAAAAGGGTTATAGAAAGATCCTATTCAAGAAATAAAATGTTCTATATTTCTATGTCAAATCAAGTTTATAAATTGCATTATTTATTTCCTCTGTCTCCCCTCTATAGCTTTTTTGGGGGAGGGGGAAATCTATAAAATTATTTCAATTCTTGGAAATATACTGAAAATTTCAATACAGTTGGGGTTTTATCATGTTCTTTCATTTATTTTTTATAGAAATAAATGTCCTCTTGTAAGCCTAAAATTATTGTTTGTATATACAATTTATTTAATTTTATGAAAACAGTGCATTTAATCAATTGGTAATGTCTGTCCTTAGCCTCTTTGGTGTTTTCAACCTTCTATTCCAGTTTGTCTGCTATTAATGTTGCCTCTCTTGATGTCTTTCTATCCATTTCCAGTGTTTTGTTTGGTTTTGGTTTTCATGGTTCTTTTTTCAAATCCCTTTTATTACTGTATTTTAAATTTGCATTTTGCAAAAAGCAAAAATCTGCTTCTGTTTTTAAAAAACTATAACAGACTTTTTAAATAAGAGAATTTGAGTCCTATCACATTTTATGTAATGTTTGATATGTATCAGTTTATACTTTCCATCTTATTTTTTACATACTTATCAGACCACAGTATGATAAGTGAAATAAGGGGAACCCATTATCATTTTATGCTTGCTTGCCTGATCATGTTTTATTCATCCATTTTCCCCTTGTTTAGTACAAGTTATACGGTTTTGTAATTTTTTTCATAAATGATTGTCTTTCCTTCTATTTTTCTCATAATCAGATAGTATTACTGGACTATTATATGACAGCAAGATATTATTTTCCTTAACCAAGGCTCTATATTAGCCCCCTTTCCACTTCAATATGGTCAGTTTTTTAGAATACTTTCACTTTCTTCCTCTTCAACATTATTTCTTTCCTACACTCCAGTTCTATTTCTCTCTTCATCTTTTTCCATCTTGAGATTTCTATTTCGGTCTGTGTCTTATTTAGTGAAAGCCTTTTTCTGTAGATTTGTCTCCGATGAAGTACATAAGCAGTAAACTCTTTCTTGAGTATCTTCAAATATCTATTCTCATGCTTGCCCAGGTATTAAATTCTTTGGTTGTGTTCCTATTCTGAGAAAAGTCTATATATACTCATTCACTCTTGTTTGTAGCTTCCATTGTTGCTAATAAGAAGTCTGGTGTGTTTTTGTTCTTTGGATTTTTTTTTTTTTTAGACAATTTCATCCTAAGAGCTAGGAGACTTGTGAGATTTTCCCCTGTATTCTTAGAATTCAGGAATTTTAGAAGACTTAGGTTTTAAAATAGGGAAGTTTTAATAAAAACAAATTTTAAATTTGTTCTTTCTTCTCCCTTTGAAATTCCATAGGTTTTAGGTCCCTTGGACCAGACTTCCATTTCCTTTTGAGATTCACTTTGCTTTGCCTTATTCTTTGAGATATTTCTTAGCACTTGATATTTCAGACCATTGATTCAGATTTTAACAGAGACCATCCTCTCTCTCAGTTCTTCTCCTGAATTTTTTATTTATCATGTTTTCAATTCCACATAGAATTTTTTATTCTAGTCTTGAATCTTAATTCAAAATGTCACCATCTTCTTCAATAGCACTCTATCAGTGGTGTGTTTATTCTGATGACTACTTTTCTCTCAACTATTGGGTGGATTTTTTCTTTCTTTCTTTCTTTTCAGTTGTACCAGGTCTTCACGGCTCCAGTTGCAATGCATGGGCTTATCTGCCCTGCAGCATGTGGCATCTTAGTTCCAAGACTGAGTATTGAATCCACGTTACCTTTATTGGATGATGGATTCTTAACCATTGGACTCCAAGGAAGTCTCAGGTAGGTTACTTTTCTATGTGAACTCATTGGAGTTCAGATGCTAAATGATAAGAATCATGAAAGATGAAGCTAACTATAAGAGCCTGCCAGACCCTGCTGCTGGTCTTGAAGAAAACTTCCTCCCTGCTCTCAGATCTCCCTCAGCCTGCAGAACAGGGAGATCCATTCTTCTTGCACAGCTTTTGCTTCACCTTGTGAAGGTAAGAGGATCTGAGCCAACATTGTCTTCTCTCTGAAGATTTACAGATCTCTGACCTCCCAGCATCTCCCAGTATCCACTGATGATGCTGCTCTTCCCAGAAGGGAAAAAACATTGGACTAATTTCCCTCTGCTAGAATCTCAGCAGAGCCTAAGACCTAACTTCTCCCCAGCTTCCCATGGAAGCCAGTAGCCATTAGAACTTTTGAAAGGCAGATAGCCTAGACCTGAGGCTTAAGGAAAGGGGAGCTGAGTTCATATCAACATAACGACCAGATTCTCCATTAAGCCTAACTATGTTTTTCTATAACTCACACTAACTTTTATTTAAGTCTCTCACTCCATCAGGTAATAAAGATTTAATCTCAGTCAACTCAAGATCCTCCCTTTCTTTTCCCTCTGGAACTGGATCCTGATTCTGGAGTTCATACATGGTGCTGAGATATTTGAACAGGAGAGGTGAACATCTGATCTGAGTCATCTCTACATTTTGCGGACTCCGCCTGCGTAGAGCCAGACTGTCTGTGTTAGTGAGTATTACATGTTCTAACACCTATTTCATGTCATAAAAAAGACACAAAAAGGACAATGAAACTAGAATTCTTGGCTGAGCTCAGGTAGTCCATGCTTTGAAGCTCAGTTAGGGCTTGTCTACAAGACAAATGTCTGCCAGGAAGCTACTTCACTGGGTGGATTGAGGAGTCTCCTAGTTAAAAACAAGGTGGCAGGGTTGAGGGGTCAGGTTCATAAGCTGTTTCAATAACCCTGCCTCTGCGCCAGACTTTGAATGTAACTTGGTATCTTTTGCTCACATTACACTCCAGTCCAGTTCTCAGGTGCAAATCCTGGGAAAGTGAGGGCTCAAGAAAAATTGTTTTACTGAAAATTCCAGGAAGATGTTGAAAGCATAAAACAGTAATAATTGAGACCTCCAAGGGAAAAAAGGAGCAGGAGTCTTTCTGTTTAATTTTGAGGTTTTTACAGCTTGTTTGTTTTCCTAATTGCAGTTGTGTCCATTTTGAGGACACATTTTTGAGGCACCTATGGACAGGGAGGCCTGGTGTGCTGTGATTCATGGGGTCACAAGGAGTCGGACACGACTGAGCTACTGAACTGAACTGAACTGATGACAGGCATCAGCAATACCAGCACTACAGGCAGCAATAGACTCTGGTTTCTTGGAAACTCAGGCAGAAGGAAAGGAAAATGGCAAGTGCTCTAAGATAACTGGACATCATAATTTTTCAGTCAACTCTTCACCAGTCCTATTTCTCTCCCTGAATACACTCTGAGTAAAACTTAGCATATCTCAAAAGAAGATGGGTGAAAATCTTAGAAAAGATGGAGAAAGAAAGCAGGAAACGTTACTGTGTCTCTGTTTTTACACACAGCTCCTGAAACTTGAGGAATTTTATAATCACAGCTTTAAAATCACATTTTTATAATCAAAGCTCAATGGAGAAGGAAACTGAGTCACATGACCACTTGCCAGTGTCACATCAGCAGTCAAAATGGTTTCAAGGACTAAAATCTAGTTCATCTATTTTGTTACCCATGATGTTCAGTTCAGTTTAGTTCAGTTCAGTTGCTCAGTCTTGTCCGACTCTTTGCAACTCCATGAATCAAAGCAAACCAGGCCTCCCTATCCATCACCAACTCCCGGAGTTCACTCAAACTCATGCCAAAGACTTTGACTGTGTGGATCACGATAAACTGTGGAAAATTCTGAAAGAGATGGGAATACTAGACCACCTGACCTGCCTCTTGAGAAACCTATATGCAGGTCAGGAAGCAACAGTTAGAACTGGACATGGAACAACAGACTGGTTCCAAATAGGAAAAGGAGTACGTCAAGGATGTATATTGTCACCCTGTTTATTTAACTTATATGCAGAGTACATCATGAGGAACCCATGATGTTACTCCTCTTTTACTTAAGGAAGGAATGACTCAACATAAATCACCACAAAGCAGATAAAAAACTGAAACCCTCAAGTGTTTGTCCTACTTAATTTTTTTGTTTGTTTTGTTGTTTAGTCACCAATTATGTCCAACTCTTTCATGACCCCCATGGACTACAGCCTGCCAGGCTCTTCTGTCCATGGGATTCTCCAGGCAAGCATATTGGAGTGGGTTACCATTACCTTCTCCAGAGGATCTTCCCAACACAGGGACTGAGCCCATGTCTCCTGCATTGGCAGGCAGATTCTTTACCACTGAGCCACCTGGGAAGCTACTGAATAATAGTTTCATGATTTTATAATTGATATGAAAAACTACAGACTTATCAGGCCTTCAAGCAAAGAGAGTAATCTTCAGTCTTGCGTAAGTTTCGCACACAACAGTGATATGTTTTGAAGAAGGAACATGACCCTTCCTACCCAATGCAACCCCACCTCTTCACTGGGTCAAGGATGTGACTTTTCTGTTTACTGTTCCTAGTAACTGACACTACCTGTTATTCCTCTTATAATTGTAATTTGCACAGTTGGTTGTTTAAGACTATAACATTTCTGGTTGATAATGATAGTAAATCCATGTGTTAATAACAGAATTTCAGTGTATCAAGTTCATTTCCAGAATAAATTATAAGCAATTCAACCTAAATCATCCGGAGAGAATACCAGCCTGTTAAATTATTACAGTAAGAGAGTTAACAATAATAGTATTTTTTATTGAGCTTTCAAGTAAAATACACTACACTAAATACTTCATTTAATCCTCATTTAAATTTATGAAGAGACCATATTATTCTTATATTATTGATAAAGAAAATAAAAATAAGTATTAAATAGCTTCTATATTAAAAAGCAGAGACATTACTTTGCCAACCAAGGTCCGTCTAGTCAAGGCAATGGTTTTTCCCATGGTCATGTATGGATGTGAGAGTTGGACTGTGAAGAAAGCTGATCGCCGAAGAATCGATGCTTTTGAACTGTGGTGTTGGAGAAGACTCTTGAGAGTCCCTTATACTGCAAGGAGATCCAACCAGTCCATTCTAAAGGAGATCAATCCTGGGTGTTCATTGGAGGGACTGATGCTAAAGCTGAAACTGCAATACTTTGGCCACCTCATGCGATGAGTTGACTCACTGGAAAAGACTCTGATGCTGGGAAAGGTTGGGGGCGGGAGGAGAAGGGGACGACGGAGAATGAGATGGCTGGATGGCATCACCGACTCTGTGGACATGAGTTTGAGTGTACTCCGGGAGTTGGTGATGGACAGGGAGGCCTGGCGTGCTGTGATTCATGGGGTCACGGAGAGTCGGACACGACTGAGCGACTGAACTGAACTGAACTGACTGACAGTGTTACAAAGCTAGAAATTGCCAAAGTGGGATTCAGGTCCAGGTTTGTCTAAATCTATTTTGTTCTGATTCCTGAGTTCACATCCCACTCTCCTGCCTCACTGAAGAAGAGAAGCTAGTATATTCTGTCCAATTTGTGGGCCCAAGTATCCTAGACATAGAACATTTTATCATCAGGCTTCCTTAGGAAAAGTTATTCCACTTGCCAAGCAAATAATACAAAAGTAAACTTGCAAACTGTTAGGCCCATTCTCAAATTTTGAGAAGATTAATTTCTTTAGAAGTACAAGGGATGAAAATCTGATTCACTATAAATAATTCTATCAAATGTACATCTGTACTGTCTCTGATCTTGTCCTTTTGCCTTAAGTCATGGCAAAGATTACTAGAGTCTACAGTATTTTCACAATATAGAGAAATTTACTGAAATTCATGTAACTACACAAAGATTTTAAAACATCTTTGTCTCTAGACAGAACATTTCTCTTCTAAAGGCTATTCTGTCTCTTAAAATATCACATAAAAATCTGCATGATACTTTCACATTTTCAGTCAGTAAAAATATATTTCCTAGTATTATTGTTTCAGTTCAGTCACTCAGTCATGTCCAACTCTTAGCGATGCCATGAACTGCAGTACACCAGTTCTTCTTATCCATCACCAACTCCCAGAGTCCACCTAAACACACGTCCATTGAGTCAGTGATGCCATCCAACCATCTCATTCTCTGTTTCCCCTTTCTCCTCCTGCCCTCAATCTTTCCCAGCATTAGGGTCTTTTCAGATGAGCCAGCTCTTCACATCACGTGGCCAAAGTATTGGAGCTTCAGCTTCAACAGCAGTCCTTCCATTGAACTTCCAGGACTAATCTCCTTTAGGATGGACTGGTTGGATTTCCTGGCAATCCAATGGACCCTCAAGAGTCTTCTCCAAAACCACAGTTCAAAAGCATCAATTCTTCTGCACTCAGCTTTCTTTATAGTCCAACTCTCACATCCATACATGACCACTGGAAAAACCATAGCCTTGACTAGATGGAACTTTGTTGGCAAAGTAACGTCTCTACTTTTTAATATGCTGTCTAGGTTGGTCATAACTTTCCTTCCAAGGAGTAAACATCTTTTAATTTCATGGATGCAATCACCATCTGCAGTGATTTTGGAGCCCACTGTTTCCACTCTCTCCCAATCTATTTGCCATGAAGTGATGGGACCGGATGCCATGATCTTAGTTTTCTGAATGTTGAGCTTTAAGCCAATTTTTTCACTCTCATCTTTCACTTTCATCAAGAGGCTCTTTAGTTCTTCACTTTCTGCCATAAGGGTGGTGTCATCTGCATATCTGAGATTATTAATATTTCTCCTGGCAAGTGAAACCTTAGGAAGCATCACTACGAACAAAACTAGTAGAGGTGATAGAATTCCAGTTGAGCTATTTCAAATCCTGAAAGATGATGTTATGAAAGTGCTGCACTCAATATGTCAGCCACTTTGGAAAACTCAGCAGTGGCCACAGGACTGGAAAAGGTCAGTTTTCATCCCAACCCCAAAGAAAGGCAATGCTAAAGAATGCTAAAACTACTGCACAATTGCACTCATCTGACACGCTAGTAAAGTCATGCTCAAAATTCTCCAAGCCAGGCTTCAGTAATACGTGAACCATGAACATCCAGATGTTCAAGCTGGCTTTAGAAAAGGCAGAGGAACCACAGATCAAATTGCCAACATCCACTGGATCATGGAAAAAGCAAGAGAGTTCCAGAAAAACATTTATTTCTGCTTTATTGACTATGCCAAAGCCTTTGACTGTGTGGGTCACAATAAACTGTGGAACATTCTGAAAGGGATGGGATTACAAGACCACCTAACCTGCCTCTTGAGAAATCTGAATGCAGGTCAGGAAGCAACAGTTAGAACTGGACATGGAACAACAGACTGGTTCCAAATAAGAAAAGGAGTACATCAAGGCTGTATATTGTCACCTTGCTTATTTAACTTATATGCAGAGTACATCATGAGAAATGCTGGGCTGATGAAGCACAAGCTGGAATCAAGATTGCCGGGAGAAATATGAATAACCTCAGATATGCCGATGACACCACCCTTATGGCAGAAAGTGAAGAGGAACTCAAAAGCCTCTTGATGAAAGTGAAAGAGGAGAATGAAAAAGCTGGTTTAAAGCTCAACATTCAGAAAACTAAGATCATGGCATCCGGTCCCATCACTTCAAGGCAAATAGATGGGGAAACAGTGGAAACAGTGGCTGACTTTGTTTTTGGGGCTCCAAAATCACTGCAGATGGTGATTGCAGCCATGAAATTAAAAGATGTTTACTCCTTGGAAGGAAAGTTTTGACCAACCTAGACTGAATATTAAAAAGCAGAGACATTACTTTGCCAACAAAGGTCCGTCTAGTCAAGGCTATGGTTTTTCCAGTGGTCATGTATGGATGTGAGAGTTGGACTATAAAGAAAGCTGAGTGCAGAAGAATTGATGCTTTTGAACTGTGGTTTTGGAGAAGACTCTTGAGGGTCCACTGGATTGCCAGGAAAGCCAACCAGTCCATCCTAAAGGAGATCAGTCCTGGATATTCCTTGGACAACTGATGTTGAAGCTGAAGCTCCAATACTTTGGCCACCTGATGCAAAGACCTGACACATTGGAAAAGACCCTGATGCTGGGAAAGATTGAAGGCAGGAGGAGAAGTGGACGACAGAGAATGAGATGGTTGGATGGCATCACCGACTCAATGGACATGTGTTTGGGCAGACTCCAGGAGTCTGATGATGATGGACATCATCATTGGTGGTGGACAGGAAGCCTGGCATGCTGCGGTTCATGGGGTCGCAAAGAGTCAGACACGACTGAGCAACTGAACTGACCAAGTGTGTCTTTCACTTGCAAACCAACCAATCCAGAGCCGATCCCCACCCCCATCACTTTTTTTTAAAGGGTTCTCACACTCAGGGAAAATCTGCCCTGTCACCCCATGGCCAGGAACCAGACAACCAGTCCCTGTTCCCAACAGCCTGCTGAAATGCCTCAAACCAGCCAAACTTAAACCTGCTCACCCCACCTCACTTGTTCCTTCCCTCAGAAACCACAATGAAGATTCTTGCTTGCATTTTACCTTCTTCCTTTTATTCCCTGTGTGGCACCTGCCATATCTTCTCTCTCTAGGGATTAGGTGTATCTACTCCCTTCACGATCGGAGAAGGCAGTGGCAAGCCAATCCAGTACTCTTGCCTAGAAAATCCCATGGATGGAGGAGCCTGGTAGGCTGTATGTAGTCCGTGGGGTCGCTAAGGGTCAGACACGACTGAGAGACTTCACTTTCACTTTTCACTTTCACACATTGGAGAAGGAAATGGCAACCCACTCCAGTGTTCCTGCCTGGAGAATCCCAGGGACGGGGGACCCTGGTAGGCTTCTGTCTATGGGGTCACACAGAGTTGGACACGACTGAAGTGACACAGCAGCAGCAGCAGCAACTCCCTTCACGATAACCATTTCTATGCCAGGATCTTACCATACATGATTAGAACAAACCCAGGTACCTGATTAAAACATTCTGCATTTCACCTCACAACATGAGCTTTACTAGCAACACCAAAAAACAAACAAATGAAAACTAGTTCAGAAAAGGCAAATCCTCCCAATTCTAACTGTCTGGCTGGCTTCTTTCTCTAGGAAATAAGCAATACATTGTCATCTCTGGTTTGCTGAAGGGAATATTAACTAGGAGAATAATGCTTTCCATATTCATCATGTAACATAACTGAAGATCTCAAAGCAAAAATTTTCAGGACAAATTTTGTCACTTTTCCCTTTTTTTCCAGCAGTTTTTTATTCATCTCTGAAACGGTTTTGAACTTGCTACAGTACTAACATATTTTCCAGTTTTCTGATAATTCTGTGCAGCCACTTTATTCTTACCCTTTTTACATAGATCTCAAATTAATGCAAGTTGAGTGTTATTGAATTGCTCCCTTTACATCCTTTTATTGAAGTCATTAATGGAGAGATTAATGACATTTTTCTACAGGGAAAGGGATGTTGAGAGCTTTTGCCCTTAGTTCATCTCTTGTGAGACAGGATTACAGGTAAATTCAATGTTTATCTTTTGTGGGTGGGTTTTTAAACACATGAAGAAAAAAAAAAAAAGAATTGCCTGTAAGTCCTGTCATCATAAAAAAACCCATTTACAAAAGATAAACTTTGAAATATTAGTTGCTCAGTCATGTCCAACTCTTTGCGACCCCATGGACTGTAGACCACAAGGCTCTTCTGTCCATGGAATTCACCGGTCAAGAATACTAGAGTGGGATGCTATTCCTTTCTCTGGGGAATCTTCACAACTCAGGGACTGAACTCAGGTCTCCTGCATTGCAGGCAAATTCTTTACTGTCTTAGCCACCAGGGAAGCTTATTTTTAGCACTTAGAAGTTACTCAATAGAAGTTTTTTGAATATTTTTAAACTCTCATAATTATGCAATATTCATTTTAAATCATATTCAAACATGCAATACATACACTCTGTCCAATGAATTCTGCCTTTACATATGTACTTCATGAGCTGAATATGCTGAAACAAAAATTATAAATCCATGTGAACAGAATCCCTCTTATGACATATATATTTGTAGAATCACAGAATATGGCCATTAGGAAACCATGTAGTTCTGTTCTTTCATTTGAAGATTGTGACCCAGACTGACTATGTGACTAGACCAAAGTCACATAATTATGCAAAGCAGAGGTAGAACCAAAAGTCAGACTTCTAGGTTTGTGCCCTTTTGAAGTCCACCTGTCATTAATTCAGCTGACAGCTTTCCATCTATGGCAATATAAATTCAGGGATTTTTTGATTACAGGGGGAAAAATCTGGTCAGTTGCATTTCGGAGGATGTAATATCATGTGTACATTTAGAGAACTTAGGAGATGAAAAAAGTATCAGAAGAATACAGGGTGAATCCTTTAATGGATTCAATACATTCAATGTCAAAGCATAGTGAAGAAAAGACCAGGTGCTGGGATAGGAGTGTTGGTAATAAACTAACAAAAGAAACATGGCCTTCTTTGTAAACAGAAAGTGCTTTTTCTCTTTTTAACTTTGCGTTTATCTCCCCTGTAGCTTCAGCACTGTGGCCATCATTGCATTACTCTGCTTGAAACCCTTCCTAAACATCCAGCATACCTCATGAGGGAGCAGACTCCATGCCTTGTCTCAGTAAATAAATAGGAGTTCTGTTGGTGCTGGTGCTAAGACAAATACCCTGTGGTCTGATTTCTGAGGGCCAAGTGAGCCACAATAAAACATACTTGAGAATCCCTTACTTTCACTCACAAAGTATTCATTCACTCAAAAGTGAAATAACTTTGAATATGTGAAATTCGAACAATAGATATGCACATTAGGCAAGTGTGATGATTTCTGTACCCAGAAAATTAGAAGTTAATTGTAGTCACATTTTAGACACCATCTTTAATTGTATATTTTAATCTTTAACACCAGACTATAATCATTTAACGAATGAAGTCAGGTGACTTGGGGTATACCAGGCTTTATCTAATGAAAGTTCTTGACTTATAATTCTTATTTTACTAATAACTGCTAGCTATGACTATATTATTTTCTATGTCACTTGCTTCACTGAGCCTGTGATATAATGCTGAACTGACAGTTCCATATGAGATCAATAATTGTAATGATGTGACTCTGGGTATGGGAAAAAGCAACAAGAGGAAATATTTTCGTGGACCAGGAGGCTAGTAAGACAGTGGTCCAGAGACTTTTGCTACTTGCAAGGCCTGGTCCAATTTTAGCACACTGAGTGGCCCATCACTTCCCTAGACGTGGGAATGAGCCTTCCCAGCACCGTGGGACACAATGGCCATGAAATGGTGTCACATGGTCAGATATGTGGCTATGAAGGGACCCTGCTGACTGGAAGTTGGTACTTGCCAGGTGCCTCTACAAAGATTACATCATGACCATTGCAAGCTGCTGACCTTCAACACCCCCTGAAAGAAGGTCAGGGTGAAAATCAGGAATGAGGCACTCTGTGCTCTGAAAAAAAAAAAAAACTGGCAGAACAGGCCTTCAGATAGTTAGATCTTTTCAGAAAAAGGTTTTATGAGTTTCAATTCTTGCATCTTCTCATACCTAGAAAAATACTGACGTCATTAATGGTGAAATCTGTTTCGACTATTTAAAAAAAAATTTTTTTTTTTTACAATTAAAAGTCAAAATAGAGTAGCTATAGTTCAGACATCCTGGGAAATAACTATTTCCCAGATATCCTGAAAAATGATATTATGGGTGTGATTTCAGATTAGACGCTGTGACCTAATATAGAACTTAATGCTCCTGTAATGCATTTTTGCTTCTGTACTTTGCTTGCTGCTCATAAAACCAAAGTTACTCCATTTTAAGATAAGTTGTTTTTAAGTAAAGATTCCTAAAATTGTTTTTGAAAAAATAAAATAAATAAATAAATAAAATGTGTTCTTTTATAGTTGATTGGCACCATACCAGGCACTTTATTTCATGTATTACACTATCTTGTCATAAATGATGAAGAGACTCAAAAATACAGTGACTGAAAGGAAATTAGTGCTCTCACATGTAAGAGTCTGGAGATAACTTGGCTATTAGTGGCTTTGCCCCACAAGGCCATCCAAGTCCTCAGGGTTCTTTATCTTTGCTTTCCTTGTTCACATGGTTGACAGTTAATTCTCACGAGAAAAGGAACAAGAAAGTGAAAGGCAAGCAGTTTCCTCTCAAGAATGTCACCCAGAGGCTGTTCTTGCCATTCACACTCATGTCCTTGACCAGACAGTCACATGACCTAACCTAGCTGCAGAGTTGACTGGGATATGTAGTCATTGGCTGAATCTAAAGTCAGGGAGTTCTATAACCAAGAGATAGAAGAGGAGAATGAATATTGCATAAATATTAATAGCAACCATAGATATTACTCATTTTATGTATCCAGAGTAAACGGATACAAATATATTTTTCCAGTTTAACTTTTCTATTTTGATTCTTTATGTATACCTCAAGAAATCTGAATAATCTTTAACAATACTTCAGCTGGTCATCTATCCTTCATTATCATCACAAAATTAATAGCTGCCACATATTCATTGTTTACCACAGGGTGGGCAATCAGTATTAGGGTGGTATTTCAGTCCTGGGTGTTCATTGGAAGGACTGATGCTAGAGCTGAAACTCCAATACTTTGGACACCTCATGCAACGTGTTGACTCACTGGAAAAGACTCTGATGCTGGGAGGGATTGGGGGCAGGAGGAGACGGGGACGACAGAGAATGAGATGGCTGGATGGCATCACCGACTCAATGGACACGAGTTTGAGTGAACTCTGGGAGTTGGTGATGGACAGGGAGGCCTGGCATGCTGCGATTCATGGGGTCGCAAAGAGTCGGACACGACTGAGCGACCGAACTGAACTGAACTGAACTGATAGTATTAAGATTGCTGTGCTGCAGTCCATGGGGTTGCAAAGAGTCAGACACTACTTAGCAACTGAACAACAACAACAAAGTATTAAGGTTAAATATTCTGTGAAAAGTATAGGAGTTTATTGTCATAGTTGATCCAAAATTTTAAAAACTTACTGCCTACTTTCCTTGCAGTTTCTGTTACTGTTAAACAAGCCATTAATCCTGAAATGTGTCACCATTCCTCCCCAGTGGATGTGTAAGATCTGTACTAATTCTGAGCACTGAGAACCTGGATTTGAGTGAAGGCTCAACCTCTAAGGCCTCTATTAAGAAACTAAAGAGAGTAGAAAAGTCCTCAAAGATAAGCATTTGTGAATTCAACTAGAATAGACACAGTGGCAAAATGAAAGGAAAGGTTTTTAACTTTCTTGTATAAGCGTTTCTTAGAATATCCATTTTGAATCAAGACTAGTGATGTTCCTGATGAATTTTAGGTTCTTGCGTTGTTGCAAAAGAATTCGGAGATGAACTGATAGGTAAAAACAGGATTTATTTAGAAAGAAACAGGATGGGCCATCTCAGAAGATGAGAGAGCCTTGAAATATGGCATAGTTAGTTTTTATGGGCTGGGTAATTTGATAAGCTAATGAGTGGGAGGATTATTTCTATTACCTAGGGAAAGGGGCAATAATTTTTAGGAATTGGGCCACCATTCATTTTTTGACCTTTTATGGTTGGCCTCAGAACTGTCACAGTGCTGGTGTGTAATCTATATATTCATGTATTACAGTGAGCCTATAATGAGACTCAGGGTCCCCTGGAAGCTGAATCTTCTGCCATCTTGTTTGGTTCTAATCAGTCTTTGTCATGTCCTATAGCTATGGAGAAGGCAATGGCACCCTACTCCAGTATCCTTGCCTGGAAAATCCCATAGACAGGGGAGACTGGTGGGCTGCAGTCCATGGGGTCGCTAAGGGTCGGACACAACTGAGCGACTTCACCTTCACTTTTCACTTGCATGCATTGGAGAAGGAAATGGCAACCCACTCCAGTGTTCTTGCCTGGAGAATCCAAGGGACGGGGGAGCCTGGTGGTCTGCCATCTATGGGATCGCACAGAGTCAGACACGACTGAAGCGACTTAGCAGCAGCAGCAGCATAGCTATACATTTCTCCTAAAGGTCGTGCCTTGCCTCCTTTCCTCCTGTTTCAGAGACATTCATGCCCTCTTGTCCATATGGTTTATCCATTCCAGGAATAAAATATCAGTCTATATGGCAGACTGGTCTATCTTAATGTGTCTGCAAGCCTCAAAAATGCCTTAGAGTTTCTCTGAAAGCTTGCACTGGTCACAGTGTGTAAATTCTCACAATAGTTCTATGACAGGAGTATTATTATCAGCTAAATTTTACAGATAAGGAAATGGAGATTGACAAGCTAAAATAACTTGTGTAAGATCACAAATCTAAGAAGTATCAATGAGGGTTTAACTCTAACCCTGCACTTCTATACTTGCCTAGCTGCACCAAGGCACACATTTGGCAGTCATATGAGTCTTCCTTCTCATTCAGCCTTCTCACCCATCAGTCATCAAGACCTATATTTTTTACTCTATAAATAGTTTTGCATTTGTTCTCACTTTCTGTTGCTACTATTCCTGGCCTACTTTCAGGGTCTTTCACTTCTAGCCTGCATTACTCTAGTTATCTAGTCTTCCCTCAAATTTTGTTCTATTTCCAATGCATCCACGGTATTATTGTCTGAGTGATTTTCATCCTGAATCTTCCCTGCTTAAAAGTTTCCATTAACTCTTTAGAATCCAAAGTAAATTCAGACTCTTAGTTTGATATGAAAGAGTCTTGGATATCTTCCCTCTTCTTATGTCTTTCATTCTGGTCTAAATCCAACACCAACTTCTCTACCTAGCTGCACAGTCCACACAAGAAACAGGGTCATATCTGCCTGCCATCACTCAAACAGTTATGGTCATGGACTTCCAGAAAATTTTCTGTCTCCGTGACTAATTATTCAAAATTTTATTTTTGAAGTGCAAAAAGTTTTACCAACTATGTGTAAGTAGCCATGGATATTAATATTCCTAAAAAGCAATGATGAAATAAAAAGAGATGGTTTTTTTTCCTGCAACTATACAAACATGCCTCCTGTGAATGCCTGGAAGATCCATTTTCTTTTTTCTGAGGTGAAATCGGTAGTAGGTTTTTATATTACTCAACCCTTTAAGGAAAACACACTTCCAAAACATATGCTATACAAAAAGTTTTTTCTTACTCCCTAGAGATCATTTATTTCATCGTGTGGAATTGTTAAACATCAAACCATGATTACAAGATTTGATGTAGTACATTTAAATATAGTTAAAATATTTCCTCCCTTTCAGGGCCATCCTTCCTGCTCTTTTGATTGCAAGCTTAGCCTAATATCTTGCTGTGACCAATGAATTGGGGTGGAAATGGTGATGTCAGCTCTAAGGAGAAGTTTTAAGAACCTTTACATGGTTCCATGATTCCAACAATGTCTAGATACAGGCTTCTTTTTCATCCTGGATGCCAAGATTAAAGAAAGTGGTTTACATTTTTGTCAATCAACTAACGTGTAAGGAGAGTAAGAAAAAAAATTTTGTTATAGTAAGCCACCAAGATTTGGGGATTAATTGTAACTCCAGCGTATCTTAGCCAAAGTGAACTGATACCCTTGGGGCTATGACATTTTCCTTCTCCATACTCCACCATGTGGATTATTTATACACTCTCATCCAAAATCATTTAAGCATCTTTGGTTGGTTTCCATACATAAGCATATATCTTTAAAATTCTAAGTGGAGGATCCCTGTACAGTTTGTCCTTTAGTCTCATCAGATTCAACTAACCTGAGCTCCAAAATATCCATCCCCCCTAAAAAACTCCAGAAGTTTTCAAAAAGCAAAACTTAAATTGGCTGCACAGTGGTTACTATTTATATAGCATTTACATTATATCAGGTATTTTAAGCATTTTAGAGATGATTATATCTGCTACTGTGGGCAAGAATTCCATAGAGGAGATGGAGTAGCCCTCATAGTCAGCAAGAGTCCAAAAGGCAGTACTTGGGTGCAATCTCAGAAACTACAGAATGATCTCTGTTCATTTCTGAGGCAAACCATTCAATATCATAGTAATCCAAGTCTATGCCCCCAACCACTAATGCCAAAGAAGCTGAACTTGAACGGTTCTGTGATGACCTATAAGACTTTCTAAAACTAACAGCAAAAAAAGATGTTCTTTTCATTATAGGGGACTGGAATGCAAAAGTCGAAGTCAAGAGATACCTGAAATAATAGGCAAGTTTGGTCTTGGAATACAAAATGAAGCAGGGCAAAACCTAACAGAGTTGTACCAAGAGAACACACTGGTCATAGCAAACACCCTCTTCCAACAACACAAGAGACAACTCTACATATGGACATCACCAGATGGTCAATACCAAAATCAGATTGATTATATTCTTTGCAGTCGAAGGTGGAGAAGCTCTATACAGTCAGCAAACACAAGACCAGGAGCTGACTTTGGCTCAGATCATGAACTCCTTATTGCCAAACTCAGACTTAAGTTGAAGACAGCAGGGAAAATCAATAGACCATTCAGGTATGACCAATATCAAATCCCTTACAATTGTACAGTGGAAGTAACAAATAGATTCAAGGGATTAGATCTGATAGAGTGCTTGAGAACTATGGACAGAGATTTATAACATTGTACAGGAGGCAGTGATCAAAACCATCCTGAAGAGAAAGAAATGCAAAAAAGGCAACATGGTTGTCTGAGGAGGCATTAAAAATATCTGCAAAAAGAAGAGAAGCAAAAGGCATAGGAGGAAAGGAAAGTTATATCCATTTGAATGCAGAGTTCCAAAGAATAGCAAAGAGAGATAAGAAAGCCTTCCTAAGTGCAAAAAAAAAAAAAAATAGAGGAAAACAATAGAATGGGAAAGACTAGATATCTCTTTAATAAAATTAGAGATACCAAGGGAATATTTCATGCAAAGATGGGCTCAATAAAGGACAGAAGTGGTATGGAACTAACAGAAGTAGAAGACATTAAGAAGAGGTGGCAAGAATACATAGAAGAACCATACAAAAAAGGTCTTAATAACCCAGACAGCGATGGCGTGATGACTCAACTAGAGCCAGACATCCTGGAGTGCAAAGTCAAGTGGGCCTTAAGAAACATCACTACAAACAAAGCTAGAGGAGGTGATGGAACTCCAGCTAAGCTATTTCCTATCCTAAAAAATGATGCTGTGAAAGTCCTGCACTCAATATGACAACAAATTTGGAAAACTCAGCAGTGGCCACAGGACTGGAAAAGGTCAGTTTTCATTCCAGTCCGAAAGAAAGACAATGCCAAAGAATGTTCAAACTACCACACAATTGCTCTCATTTCATATGCTAGCAAAGTAATCCTCAAAATTCTCCAAGCCAGGCTTCAATAGCATGTGAACTGAGAACTTCCCAACGTTCAAGATTGATTAAGAAAAGGCAGAGGAACCAAATATCAAATTACAACATCTGTTGGATCATAGAAACAGCAAGAGAATTCCAGAAAAATATATGTCTGCTTCATTGCCTACACTAAAACCTTTGACTTTGTGGATCACAACAAATTGTGGAAAATTCTTAAAGAGAAGGGAGTACCAGACCACCTGACCTGCCTCCAGAGAAATCTGTATGCAGGTCAAGAAGCAACAGCTAGACCCAGACATGGAACAATGAATTGGTTCCAAATTGGGAAGGAAGTATGTTAAGGCTGTATATTGTCACCCTGCTTATTTAACTTATATGCAGAGTACATCATACGAAATGCCAGGCTGGATGAAGCACAAGCTGGAATCAAGATTGCCGGGAGAAATATCAGTAACCTCAGACATGCAATTGACATAACCCTTATGGCAGAAAGTGAAGAGGAACTAAAGAGCCTCTTGACGAAAGAGAAAGAGGAGAGGGAAAAAGCTGGCTTAAAACTCATCATCGAAAAAATGAAGATCAGGCATCTGGTCCCATCACCTCATGGCAAACAGATGGGGAAACAGTGGAAACAGTGACAGACTATTTTCTCGGACTCCAAAAACACTGCAAGTAGTGACCGCAGCCATGAAATTAAAATATGCTTGCTCCTTGGAAGAAAAGCTATGACCAACCTAGATAGCATATTTAAAAACAGAGACGTTACTTTGCCAACAAAGGTCCATCTAGTCAAAAGTCAAAGCTATGGTGTTTCCAGTAGTCATGTATGGATTGGGAATTGGAACATAAAGCTGAGCACCAAAGAATTGATGCTTTTAAACTGTGGTGTTGGAGAAGACTCTTGAGAGTCCCTTGGACTGCAAGGAGTTCAAACCAGTCAATCCTAAAGGAAATCAGTTCTGAATATTCATTGGAAGGACTGATGCTGAAGCTGAAGCTTCAATACTTTGGCCATCTGATGTGAAGAGCTGACTCATTTGAAAAGACTCTAATGCTGGGAAATATTGAAAGCAGGAGAAGGGGAGGATAGAGGATGAGATGGTTGGATGGCATCACAAAGTTGATGGACATGAGTTTGAGCAAGCTCCGGGAGTTGGTGAAGGACAGGGAAGCCTGGCGTGCTGCAGTTTGAAAGGTTGTTGTGGAATGACACAAAGACACCGGGATTCTTGGCCTCCGGAGGAGAAGAATTCAATCCGGGGCCAGAGACAAGACTTGATTGCACAGAGCTTTTGTGTAATAAAGTTTTATTAAAGTATAAAGAAGACAGAGAAAGCTTCTGACATAGGCATCAGAAGGAGGCAGAAAGAGTACCCCCCTGCTAGTCTTCAGCTGGATGTTATATAGTCACTGCTGCTGCTGCTGCTGCTGCTAAGTCGCTTCAGTCGTGTCCGACTCTCTGCAACCCCATAGAGGGCAGCCCTCCAGGCTCCACCGCCCGTGGTTTCTCCAGGCAAGAACACTGGAGTGGGTTGCCATCTCCCTCTCCAATGAATGAAAGTGAAAATTGAAAGTGAAGTCACTCAGTCGCTCAGTTCAGTTCAGTCGCTCAGTCGTGTCCGACTCTCTGCGACCCCATGAA
The DNA here is from genome assembly GCF_049115385.1 of Moschus berezovskii. Classification (NCBI taxonomy): domain Eukaryota; kingdom Metazoa; phylum Chordata; class Mammalia; order Artiodactyla; family Moschidae; genus Moschus; species Moschus berezovskii. The sequence continues at coordinate 62,186,689 of NC_142463.1, forward strand.
ACACAGCACACCAGGCTTCCCTGTCCATCACCAACTCCCGGAGTTCACTCAAACTCATGTCCACAAAGTTGGTGATGCAATCCAGCCATCTCATTCTCTGTCGTCCCCTTCTCCTCCCGCCCCCAACCTTTCCCAGCATCAGAGTCTTTTCCAGTGAGTCAACTCGTCGCATGAGGTGGCCAAAGTATTGCAGTTTCAGCTTTAGCATCAGTCCTTCCAATGAACACCCAGGATTGATATCCTTTAGAATGGACTGGTTGGATCTCCTTGCAGTCCAAGGGACTCTCAAGAGTCTTCTCCAACACCACAGTTCAAAAGCATCGATTCTTCGCCAATCAGCTTTCTTCACAGTCCAACTCTCACATCCGTACATTACCATGGGAAAAACCATAGCCTTGACTAGACGGATCTTGGTTGGCAAAGTGATGTCTCTGCTTTTTAATATACTATCTAGGTTTGTCATAACTTTCCTTCCAAGGAGTAAGCGTCTTTTAATTTCATGGCTGCAATCAGCATCCGCAGTGATTTTGGAGCCCCCAAAAAATAAAGTCTGACACTGTTTCCACTGTTTCTCCATCTATTTCCCATGAAGTGATGGGGCCAGATGCCATGATCTTTGTTTTCTGAATCTTGAGCTTCAAGCCAACCTTTTCACTCTCCTCTTTCACTTTCATCAAGAGGCTTTTGAGTTCCTCTTCATTTTCTGCCATGAGGGCGGTGTCATCTGAATATCTGAGGTTATTGATATTTCTCCCAGCAATCTTGATTCCAGCTTGTGCTTCTTCCAGCCCAGCGTTCCTCATGATGTACTCTGAATATAAGTTAAATAAGCAAGGTGACAAGATACAGCCTTGACATGCTCCTTTTCCTATTTGGAACCAGTCTGTTGTTCCATGTACAGTTCTGACTGTTGCTTCCTGACCTGCATACAGGTTTCTCAAGAGGCAGGTCAGGTGGTCTGGTATTTCCATCTCTTTCAGAATGTTCCACAGTTTATTGTGATCCACACAGTCAAAGGCTTTAGCAGTCTGTTAATGAAAGAAAGGAATGTCTTAAAACTCAGAATGGCACCAGGTCCCTCACCCATAAGATGCATTTTGGGATAATCTTGACACCAGACAATTCATCCCGGGCCATAAAATGATTAACTTGAATCTTGCAGAAGGGTAGATTGCCATACAAATGGTTTTGTTTACATAGATTAGGAGAACAAAATCTGAGTATAGCATACTGGTTTGTTGAGTAGGTTCTGAGCCATTTGACAGAACCAACTTGAAAACAGAGTTTGGGGTAAATGTGGAGTACATTAACATATCTTAAGACCAACATTTCCATAAGAAAAATGCATTGGTTAACTCAAGATTTCTGAATAGTTAACTTCAGGTGAAACCAGGCGTCATTATGGCAACACAGTAATTTTAAGAGAAACTTCTTTTTAAATTTGTATAGAGAAAAGAAAATATCACTAGTTTGTTTCCTCCTGCTGCTTAAGAGAGATAAAAATGTCTGACACTTGCAGGCTATTTCCTCTGTGTGGAGACCCCTGGCCTTCCTGCCTGTTACTCTCTCAGGTTCACGGTGTTGCAAAGAGTCAGACATGACTGAGCTACTGAACTGAACTGAACTGATATGGGAAGATGTGTGTAGGTTATATGTAAATGCTACAACATTTTCTGTAACAGACGGGATCCAGGAAACAATCCCCCATGGATACCAAAGGATGATTGGATAATATTTGAATATTCTATTTGATAGCCTTGACAAATTTCTGCTTAACCAACTCTAGTGGTGAGGAATTCACTCCTTCCCAAGGCAGCCCACCTCATTTGAGACAGCTTTATAAGTTAGAAATTTCTTTCTTTCTTCCAATGGTATTTAGTTTTCCTTTAACTGCATACAGACAGTGGTTCTATTACAACTCTACACTCTCTGTGGTCATGTGCCTCTCACTACTCTCTCTCTCTGCTCTCCTCCTCATGATCCATGAAAACAATAGTTGATAAGCTGGACTTTATCAAAATTAAATATTCTGGGCTTCACTTAGAGTCTGGTTGTTGACCACCTGATGCTAAGAGCCAACTCATTGGGAAGGACCCTGATTCTGGGAAAGATTGAAGGCAAGAAGAGAAGCGGGTGGCAAAGGATGAGATGGTTAGATAACATCACTGACTCAACAGACGTGACTTTGAGCAAACTCCAGGAGATAGTGAAGGACAGGGAAGCCTCATGTGCTATAGTTCACGGGGTTGCCAAGAGTTGGATGGGACTTAGCGACCAAACAACAACTATATGACATTTTGGAATAAACAAAAACTATGGCAACAGTAAAAAAAAGGTCATTGATTGCCAGCAACTGGGGTTGAGAGAGAGATGAATAGGCAGAGCACAGAGGATTTTTAAGGCAGTGAAAATACTTTGTATGGTACTATAATGATGGATATGTGTCATTATACTTTTGTCCAAATCCATAGAACACACAAGGCTAATGTAAACTTTGGATAGAGGAAACAGACGGAACAGGCTCCATCTTGAAAGCAAGACTGCATCTTGGGCCGGACTGTGGACTTTGAGTTATATGCCCAATATCTATGGAAACGACATACCAACTGGAAAACCAGAACCCCTGGATGGAAGAACCCCAGGGCTCATACCTAGACTCTCTGATGCCTAAAAGAATACCCTAATTATCTGTGCAACCAAACAGAATCATAAATTCTATTATGCTTATTGGGTATGACCACAGGCCTATTGATAACTGTCCACTGCTAACTACCTAGGCTTAAGGCATATGAATCACGGGTTAACTTTGATTGTATCTTTCTCTTCCTTTGTTCAGACTAGTTTCAGAGAATTTGGGGAGGTGGGTTTGGGCACGTGCACTTAGGGTATATAAGCTTTTCACAAATGCTGGTCGGGGTCCTTGGCTAAAAGGAGACTCTGCCTTGGGCCCGCCGGTGTAATGAACTGCGCTTCACTATCTGCGTTGTCCTTCTGAGTGAGTTTGTTTCCCGGAACCTTGGCTACAACATGGACTTTGGTTGATAATGGTGTGTCAGTGTTGGTTCATTGATTGCAATAAATGCCCCAATCTGGTGGAGAATGTCGATAATAGGGGAGGCTAGCATATGGGGAGAGGTGATATATGGGAGATCTTCTATCTCCCTCTTAATTTTTCTGTGAACCTAAAACTATTTTAAAAACATAAAGTCTTCACTTTAAAAAAAAAATTTTATTCGAGACTCACTTCCCACATCTGTAATATTCACCACAAAGAATTGTTGACATCTTATTTCTTCTTCTTCAGGAATGTGCATATATGTGTGCAGACAGCATGGGAAGAGGGTAGGGATATGCAGGGATGGAAGAGGAAGGAGTAAGTCCAGGTAAATTAAAATACTCTGGACTGCTAGTGGCTTCCTTATGATTCAGTTTCCTGAAGTAGGCAAGCAGGCTAGGCCAGGGCCCAGCTCCACTCCCATAATTTGTTTTTCAGTCACTAAGTCATGTCTGACTCTTTGCAATCTCATGAACTACAGCATGCCAGGTTTCTCGCATAATAATCTATTGTAACAACTTTGAAAAAAAACTGATGTTCTACACATCCTGTCTCTTTTGCTGTCTCGTATACAGGGTTATCGTTCAGTTCAGTTCAGTGGCTCAGTCGTGTCCGACTCTTTGTGACCCCATGAATCGCAGCACGCCAGGCCTCCCTGTCCATCACCTACTCCCGGCGTTCACTCAAACTCATGTCCATCAAGTTGGTGATGCCATCCAGCCATCGCATTCTCTGTTGTCCCCTTCTCCTCCTGCCCCCAATCCCTCCCAGCATCAGAGTCTTTTCCAGTGAGTCAACTCTTCGCATGAGGTGGCCAAAGTATTGGAGTTTCGTGGACTGCAAGGAGATACAACCAGTCCATTCTAAAGGAGATCAGTCCTGGGTGTTCATTGGAAGGGTTATCGTTACCATCTTTCTAAATTCCATATATATGCATTAGTATACTATATTGGTGTTTTTCTTTCTGGCTTACTTCACTCTGTATAATAGGCTCCAGTTTCATCCACTTTATAGAACAGTCTTTTGGACTCTGTGGGGGAGGGCGAGGGTGGGATGATTTGAGAGAATGGCATTGAAACATGTATATTATCATATGTGAAATGAATCACCAGTCCAGTTTTGATGCATGATACAGGATTCTCGGGGGTGGTGTACTGGGATGAACCAGACGGATGGGATGGGGAGGGAGGTGGGAGGGGGGTTCAAGATGGGAAACACAAGTACACCCGGGGCAGATTCATGTTAATGTATGGCAAGACCAATACAATATTGTAAAATTTAAAAAAAAGAAATTTTTTTTAAAAAAATGATGTTTAGGGAGGGTCAGGATGAGGAACACATGTACACCTGTGTCTGATTCATGTGAATGTATGGCAAAAACCACCACAATATTGTAAAGTAATTAGCCTCCAATTAAAAAAAACAAACTGATGTTTTAAGAATCTGTGCTGGTGAATTAAAATCTTACTTTATGTCTTTCAACTGAAATATGCCATTCTCTGATGGTGGCTGACAAAACATTAAATGTAGTTAAACGGAATAATTTAACAGCATTTATAACAATTTGGTTAATAGCATTAAGTGGGCTTCCCTGGTAGCTTAGCTGGTAAAGAATCCACTTGCAGTGCAATAGACCTGGGTTCAACCCCTGGATTGGGAAGACTCCTGGAGAAGGGAATGGCTAGCCACTCCAGTATTCTGGCCTGGAGAATTCCATGGACTGTATAGTCCATAGGGTCACAAAGAGTTGGACACGACTGTGCAATCTTCCTTTTCACTTTCAATAGCTTTAAATAAACAGAGGAATAAGGGGGGAAATGGGGAGGAATACTTTGTTTAATTTGAATAGTTAGCCTAGAAAAGAAATGGTCACAGTCAAGCAAATATAGAGACTCCCCAGGACAAAAGAAGTAATCCAGATGACATTGGAACAGCAGGCAGGGATGAGGACTGTTATGGACTATATGTCCTTATGTGTGTCTTGTCATATGTGTACAGATGAGCAGCAGTGCAATCATTTATTTCTTTGTAACCAAAATTAACTTTCTCTTTTCTTCCCCAAAACCCCATTTATGTCAGTCAAGAGGAAAACACTCAATCTTGCCACTAAGTATTATAACACATTGATCCCCTGACCTGTGGCATGAGGGTCATGACAACAGGAAAAGCCAAATAGAAGCTACTAGAATTGTCTCTACCTAGGAAAATAGTAAACCAAAAACAATGATACATTCATAGACTGATTGCAGAAATTAGTGCCACCATCAAGAACTTGAAGGATGCAGGGGCAGTTCCCACCACATCAGCATGCAACTTGCCTATTTGGCTGTGAGGGGACAAGCAGCAGAGACCAACACTGAGCCTTCAACATGACACCATTCCTCAGGGTGATCAGTCAGCTACCTGGTGGCAGGCTGTTTTCTTCAAAGATTTTCTCCTTATTTCTCCCTTTAGTAGTGTTTGGATCCATAGGGGATAAAAGCCTGAATCTGCCAAATTCTAGAGATACACCGTGAATTTTCTGTATTTTACTGCCTCATCTTTAAAACAGAAATAATAATACTACCAATTCATCAGTTCAGTTCAGTTCAGTCGCTCAGTCATGTGCGACTCCTTGCGACCCCATGAATCACAGCACTCCAGGCCTCCCTGTCCATCACCAACTCCTGGAGTTCACTCATAGGTTATTATAAAATCAATTTAGAAAAACTATGTGAGTGCTTAAAACATAGTAAATCCTCAGTAAATATTATCAAACATCATTGTAGTGGAAGGGGGGCTTCTGGATCTCTTGATGTCCTCTGGTCCTTACTTGCCTCCCTCACTAATAATGTAGCTTGTTGTTTGATGCCTGGGAGTGAGTAGGACTGCACAATTACTGCAGGCATCACTCTGGCTCTCACAGGCTTACTGATTCTTTGAGACTCAGATGAGCCCTCCATATGGACACTCTTTGGAGTGGTCTACCTGAAGCTTCTGCTACAGTGTTCCCTTGCCTCCTGCAGTAGTGACTCCCTTTAGAGACACTGATTTATTGATTGTTGGTTATTTCCTGTGCTTCCTAAGGTGCTAATATATTCTGTATTTTGCCTTACTCAACATGTATCATTTAAAATATCTATGCTCTTGCAGGCTCTGGCTTTGATGATCCAAGCTAAATCATTTTAGAAATCAAAACAAACAGCTTTCCTCTGAAGTCTAAGCCCTTGCATATCAAAAGCTCTTTGGTTTCAGACTGTTTGCCGGCTGAGTGTTTAAAAAATTCCACTTAACATCTCTACAAACGCCTTTGTTGTAGAACTTTATCTGCTTTACCCTGAGGCAATGAACATTAGTCTAGTGGGTGGAGAATTTACGAACATAGAAAATAATTTCAAGGAAAAAAATTCCCAAACAATAGAAATTGGTAAATATGATGGATTGACCTTACATGGAAGATAGATACACCATATACATGCTTTAAACACATAGAAACACTGCCAAAAATTTAAAAATACAGCTTTCAATTTTTTGGTGTACTCAAAATTAAGAAAAGGAAAATGCAAAGAGCCAGAACTGAGCAGGAAATCAAAGTTAGAATAGTGAATAATAGACTATAAGCTTATCAAGACAGTATACAGATCATAAAAGCAGTGGTCTAGAATTTTAATGTTTGTGTAAGGAGGCAAATCCATGTCATGGGTGCCATGCATGGATTACAACAGAGTTGAGGGAGTTACATATGGCTGGCAGAAACTATATGCTGCCTTCTCTAAGGACTTCCTCTGGTTGGGGGTAAAACAAAGCACACACACTAATACATATGGAACAAACATGGAACCAAGTGAAAAACTCAGAATACATGGAATCTTGGTAAGTGACAAGTGGGCAATAAGAAATCATTGGTGAAATGACGGACTAGATCTTAATGAACCAGATAACCACAATGGTGTGATCACTCACTTAGAGCCAGACATCTTGGAGTGAAAAGTCAAGGGGACCTTAGGAAGCATCACTACAAACAAAGCTAGTGGAGGTGATGGAATTCCAGCTAAGCTATTTCAAATCCTAAAAGATGATGCTATGAAAATGCTGCACTCAATATGCTGGCAAATTTGGAAAGCCCAGCAGTGGCTACCAGACAGGAAAACGTCAGTTTTCATTCCAATCCAAAAGGAAGGCTATGTCAAAGAATGTTCAAACTACCACACCACTGCACTCATCTCCAAGTTAGGCTTCAACAGTACGTGAACTGAGAACCTGCAGAAGTTCAAGCTGGACTTAGAAATGGCAGAGGAACCAAAGATCGAATTGCCAGCATCTTGGATCACAGAAAAAGCAAGAGAGTTCCAGAAAAATATCTAAGTCTGCTTCATTGACTACACTAAAGCCTTGATTGTGTGGATCACAACAAACTGTGGAAAACTTGTTAAAGAAATAGGAATACCAGACCACCTTACTTGCCTCCTGAGAAACCTGTATTCAGGTCAAGAAGCCACTATTTGAACTGGACATGGAACAACAGACTGGTTCAAAATTGGGAAAGGAGTACATTAAGGCTGTATACTGTCACCCTGCTTATTTAACTTATATGTAGACTACATCATGTGAAATGCCAGGCTGGATGAAACACAAGCTGAAATCAAGATTGCCAGGAGAAATATCAACAACCTCAGATATGCAGTTGACACCACCTTTATGGCAGAAAGCGAAGAGGAACTAAAGAGCCTCTTGATGAAAGTGAAAGAGGAGAGTGAAAAAGCCAGCTTAAAATTCAGCATTGAAAAAACAAAGATCATGGCATCTAGTTAATCACTTCATGGCAAATAGATGGAGAAACAATGGAAACGGTGACAGACTTTATTTTCTTGGGCTCCAAAATCACTGCAGATGGTGACTGCAGCCATGAAATTAAAAGACATAGCTTGCTCCTTGGGAGAAAAGCTATGACAAACCTAGATAGCATATTAAAAAGAAGAGACTTGACTTTGACCACAAAGGTTCATCTAGTCAAAGCTAGGGTTTTTCCAGTAGTCAAGTATGGATGTGAGAGTTGCGCCATAAAGAAGGCTGAGCACCCAAGAATTGATGCCTTTGAACTGTGGTGTTGGGAAGGCTCTTGAGAGTCCCTTGGACTGCTAGGAGATCTAATCAGTCAATTCTAAAGGAAATCAATCCTGAATATACATTGGAAGGGCTGATGCTGAAGCTGAAACTCCAATACTTTGGCCACTTGATGCAAAGAGCTGACTCATTAGAAAAGACTGATGCTGGGAAAGATTGAAGGCAGGAGGAAAAGGGGATGACAGAGGATGAGATGGTTGGATAGTACCACTGACTCGATGGACGAGTTTGAGCAATCTCCAGGAGTTGGTGATGGACAGTGAAGCCTGGCGTGCTGCAGTGCATGGGGTCACAAAGAATCGGACATGGAGAGAACAAGATGGCGGAGGAGTAGGTGGACTTGGAATACATCTCTCTCCACAGATACATCAGGAATACACTGTCAGACACAGAACTGCATGCAGAACACCAGATGAGAACAGACAGCAGTACCTGAGCAGTGGAAAAGAATATACAGAACCATGCAAAACTCGGTAGGACAAAGGAACTAGGGGGAAATAACAGGAGTGTTAGTAGGATTGGACTTGCCCTCAGCGGGTTGGGGAGCTGAAGCAGGGGTCCGATCCCCACATCAGGGGAATTGTCTGAGTCAGAGGAGAAACATTTAAGGCTGAGAGTGAAACAGCTGACCTGTGGCCGCCTAAATGGAATGAGGCTCCTTGCCTAATGTATGGCTCCTTGCTGTAGCCATACATACCCCGGACACAGGTCCCCTGGAAGGTGCAGTGAGGAGCTGGGATTTGGAGTTTAGGGATTGTGGAGCAATCCCAGGGCAAGGGCTTCTTGGAGAGATGGATTGAGGGGATGTGAGGGAGGAGATTGTGGTGGGAAATGCTTGTGGAGGAAAGCAGGGCAGTCATGGAAGCAAGGAGATACTGCTGAGTCACGTGTAGGGGGTGGAGCCATCACCATATTCTCTCTCCCCAAATGCCAGCATCAGCAGCTGAACAATAGAGAGGCTGGCCCATCAAACACCTGATGCACTGAACTACAGAGTAGAACCCCACCCTGGGCACACCTTTAAGTGCCTGATGTGTCAAACAACAAAGAAGGACCCCAGGCAAGGGAGCCATCTAAGTCCCTGAACGGGTGGAGCTACAGAGAAAGACTGGCCAAAGAGGTCTTCTGATCAGCAGCTACAAGAGGCTCGAAAAAAGATTCTGATAGGGTCATAACTCCTTCTGTGGAGGCAGTTCATGTCCCTGCACACTTGGCGCCATCAGCGACCCTGCAAGCCTAGCAGCTGTGCCACCTTCATGCTCAATTCTCACTGGGGTAGAGCTGCCACAGGCAAAAATAATCTTGTGTCTATGCACACAGGGTCACTTTGGTTGTGTCCAACTCTTTGCTACCCTGGTAGACTGTAGCCTGCCAGACTCCTCAGTCAGGGGGGTTCTCCAGGTAAGAATACATACAGGCCAATACTGGATGCCATACCCTTCTAGAGCACTATATTTCCTGCTGCTCTAGCCACCAACTCCCCTGAGTACCTGGTGCTACCAGAACCCCTGCGACCTAAGCAGCTGCACCACCTCCACACCTGGCCCTCACAAGTCCTCCAGGGCAGCCTCAGGAGCAAACCCCAATGGACGACCCACATGCAGAGGTGGAAATAAAACCATAATTGAAACCAGGAGCAGTGTGGCTAAGAAAGAAGACCCAAAACCTTCCCACTAGCTATACAAACTGCAGATTAAATCCACATAATTAACTAGGCAGACACTACGTCTATTGAACATATAAAAGGACATTGAGAGCTCCCACAAAAGAAAATGCACACCTTCTGATAGGTGTGGACATTGGAGGCAAGAACACACAGGTGTAGGACCAGATTAGAATCTGAGTGGCCCCCACAGCAGGTCCAGAGATCAACACAGTGTTGGAGGGCACACTAGAGAGTTGAGGTGGACTGTGACTCCTAGTGAGGGAAAGGACTCAGAGAGCAGTGACTCAAGAAAAACATTTAATATTCTTATGTTTTGACTAGTTCTATGGATTGGCTGGATGGCATCACCGACTCTGTGAACATGAGTTTGAGTGAACTCCGGGAGTTGGTGATGGACAGGGAGGCCTGGCGTGCTGTGATTCATGGGGTTGTGGAGAGTCGGACACGACTGAGTGACTGAACTGAACTGAACTGATGGATTCTTTTGGATTTCTTTTTCTTTTTCTTCCCTCCCTGTTGTAGTTGTTGACTTTATTGCCACTATGAAATCTAATTAAACTTATGAGCTTTCTTTTTTTTCTCAGTCACTTTTTTTATTGTTATAAATCTCTGCCTCTATGTTGGGCTTTTTCAGCTGTGTGGAGTTTTCCTTTTTATTTTTTTTTCTTTTCTCTTTTTAAAATTTTAATTTTTAAACCTATTATTATTTTTTCTACATTTATTCCTTTGCTTGCTTTTCCTACTGTTCTTTTCTCCTGTAGTTAATCTTTAATGGATATAAATCTTCTTTATCTACCTCTATTTAACTTTGCATATCTGTTCCTTCTTTCTTTTCTTTCTTTCTTTTCCTCTCAACATATTTATTAGTTTTATTTTCATTGTTTTTATTTCCCAGTTGGCACCTTACTTTAGTTTTGTTTTATAGTTTGTGTTTTAATTAGTTTTGTTAACTGGTAGACATAATTTTTGGTTTCCTTTGTTTGCCAGGTCAATCTATTGTACTCTATTTTTGTTGGATTGTTTTGACTTTGCTTACGGGTATGTGTGTATATGTGTATATTCAGTCACACTTTTTATTGTTGTTATAAACCTCTGTCTCTACATTTGGTTTTTGGAGTTCTGTAGAATTTTCCTTTTTTTCTTTTTCTTTTTCCTTTCTTCTTCCTTTTTTATTTACTCTTTTTTATAATTTTATTTTTTAAACTTATTGTATTTTTTATATATATATTCCTTTGTTTGCTTTTCCTACTGTTCCTTTCCCCTCGCAGTTAATCTTTAATGTATATGAATTTTCATCTACCTCTATTTAACTTTACATATCTATTCTTTCTTTCCTTTCCTCTCAACGTATTAGTTAGTTTTGTTTTCATTGCTTTATTCTCCACTGGGCACCCTGTTTTAGCTTTGTTTTACAGTTTGTCCTTTAGTTAGTTTTGTTCTTAACTGGTAAATATAATTTTTTATTTCCTTTGTTCGCCAGGTCAATCTACTGTACTTTATTTTTGTTGGACTGTTTTGACTTTGCTTATGAGTGTATATGTATATACACCATTATTTTAATTATCATTTGCCTGATTTTGTAACTGCAATTTGTCTAGGGTTTCACTTTGGTTTCTCATTTTTGGGTATTTATTTTAATCTCACTTAATGCCATGACAAACCACTTGTGGAATTTTCGTTCCTGACCAGAGATCAAGCCCTGAGCCTTTAGAGTAGGAGCACTGACTCCAACACCCTAGATTACTCAAGAATTAACCCTCAGTTCAGTTCAGTTCAGTTCAGTCGCTCAGTCATGTCCAACTCTTTGCGACCCCATGAATCACAACCCTAGGGTGTATCAAATAGTAAGACTCACACAAAGAAATCACTTGAATTCAAGACCCAGCATCACCTGACCACCAGTAGCACCCTGTGCAGGAAGCCTCATCAAAACAACAAACAAAACAAAAACACAAACCCAATCATCAGCAGACAGGATTACCAAAACACAGACTTGACCATCAGAGGAAAAACAAACAAACAAAAAACTCAGCACAAATCTCAACATATACAAAGCTTACACAAACCACTGGACCAAAATTCAGTTCAGTGGCTCAGCTGTGTCCAACTCTTTGTGACCCCATGGACTGCAGCATGCCAGGCCTCCCTGTCCATCACCAACTCCCGGAGTTTACTCACGTTCATGTCCGTTGAGTCGGTGGTGCCATCCAACCACCTAATCCTCTGTCATCCCCTTCTCTTCCTGCCCTCAATCTTTCCCAGCATCAGGGTCTTTTCAAATGAGTCAGTTCTTTGCATCAGCTGGCCAAAGTATTGGAGCTTCAGCTTCAGCATCAGTCCTTCCAATGAACACTCAGGACTGATCTCCTTTAGGATGGACTGGCTGGATCTCCTTGCAGTCCAAGGGACTCTCAAGAGTCTTCTCCAACACCACAGTTAAAAACATCAATTCTTCAGCACTCGGCTTTCTTTGTAGTCCAACTCATACCCATACGTGACTACTGGAAAATCCATAGCCTTGACTAGATGGTCCTTTGTTGGCAAAGTATTGTCTCTGCTTTTTAATCTGCTGTCTAGGTTGGTCATAACTTTGCTTCAAAGGAGTAAGTGTCTTTTAATTTCATGGCTGCAATCACCACCTGCAGTGATTTTGGGGCCCAAAAATATAAAGTCTGTCACTGTTTCCAGTTTCCCCATCTATTTGCCATGAAGTGATGGGACCAGATGCCATGATCTTAGTTTTCTTAATGTTGAGTTTTAAGCCAACTTTTTTCACTCCCCTCTTTCATTTTCATCAAGAGGTTCTTTAGCTCGTCTTTGCTCTCTGCCAAAAGAGTGGTGTCATATGCATATCTGAGGACCAAAATTTGGAGGGCAGAAATCACAAGGAAGAAATAATTCAACCTTGAAGCCTGGGAAAAGGAGACCTCAAACACAATAAGTTAAAAAAAAATAATAATGATAAAGGAGAGAAATATTACACAAATGAAGAAAAAAACTAAAAACATAGATGTACAAATAAATGAAGAGGAAATAGGCAAACTACATTAAAAAGAATTCAAAATAATGATAGTTCAGTTCAGTTCAGTTCAGTCGCTCAGTCGTGTCCGACTCTTTGCGACCCCATGAACCACAGCACGCCAGGCCTCCCTGTCCATCACCAACTCCCGGAGTTCACTCAAACTCATGTCCATCGAGTCGGTGATGCCATCCAGCCATCTCATTCTCTGTCGTCCCCGTCTCCTCCTACCCTCAATCGCTCCCAGCATCAGAGTCTTTTCCAGTGAGTCAACTCATCGCATGAGGTGGCCAAAGTATTGCAGTTTCAGCTTTAGCATCAGTCCTTCCAATGAACACCCAGGATTGATCTCCTTTAGAATGGACTGGTTGGATCTCCTTGCAGTCCAAGGGACTCTCAAGAGTCTTCTCCAGCATCACAGTTCAAAAGCATCAATTCTTCAGCGATCAGCTTTCTTCACAGTCCAACTCTCACATCTATACATGACCACGGGAAAAACCATAGCCTTGACTAGACGGACCTTGGTTGGCAAAGTAATGTCTCTGCTTTTTAATATGCTATCTAGGCTGGTCATAACTTTCCTTCCAAGGAGTAAGCGTCTTTTAATTTCATGGCTGTAATCAGCATCTGCAGTGATTTTGGAGCCCAAAAGATAATCAAAAAACGTTGAAAACAAAATGAAGAAAATGCAAGAATCAATTAACAAAGACCTAAAAGAGTTAAAGAATAAACATACAAAGACAGACAACACAATTACTGAAATTAAAAATATTCTAGAAGGAGTCAGTAGCAGAATATCTGAAGAAGAACAAATTAGTCAGCTGGAAGATAAAATGGTGTAAATAACTCCTGAAGAGCAGAATAAAGTAAAAAGCTGAAAAGGACTGAGGATCGTCTCAGAGACCTCTCAGATAATAGCAAATGCACCAACATTCAAACTATAAGGGTCCCAGAAGAAGAAGAGAAAAAGAAAGGGTATGAGAAAATCTTTGAAGAGATTATCGTTGAAAATTTCCCCAACATGGGAAAGGAAATAGTCAATTAAGTCCAAGAATCACAAAGAGTCCCACACAGGATAAACCCAAGGAGAAACATGCCAAGACACATACTAATCAAAGTAACAAAGACTAAACCCAAAGAAAGAGTATTAAAAGCAGCAAGGGAAAAGCAACAAGTAACATACAAAGGAAACCCCATACTCTTAACAGCTGATCTTTCAGCAGAAACTCTGCAGGCCAGAAGGGAATGGCAGGATATATTTAAAGTACTGAAAGGGAAAAATGTACAACCAAGATAACTGTACCCAGCAAAGATATCATTCAAAATTGATGGAGAAATAAAAAGTTTTCAGAGAAGCAAAAGTTAAGAGAATTCAGTGCCACCCAACCAGCTATCTAACAAATGTTAAAGGGATTTGAATAGTCAAGAAATACAAGAGAAGAAAAAAAATCTACAAAATCAACCCCAAACAATTAAGAAAATGGCAACAGAAAATATATCTCAATAATTACTTTAAAAGTAAATGGATTAAATGCTCCAACCAAAAGACACAGACTGGCTGAATGGATACAAAAACAAGACCCATATATATGCTGTCTACAAGAAACCCACTTCAGACCTAAGGATACATACAGACTGAAAGTGAGAGGATAGAAAAATATATTCCATGCAAATGGGAAACAAAGGAAAGCTGGAGTAGCCATCCTCATATCAGACAAAATATACCTTAAAATAAAGAAGATTACAAGAGACAAGGAAGGACACCACATAATGATCAAGGGATCAATCCAAGAGGAAGACAGAACAATTGTAAATATCTATGCACTCAATGCAGGAACATCTCAATACATAAAACAAACATTAACAGACATAAAAGGAGAAAATGACAGTAACACAATCATAGTAGGAGACTTTAACGCCTCACTCACACCAATGGACAGATCATCAAAACATAAAATTAATAAGGAAACACAAGTCTTAAATGGTATATTAGATGAGATGGATCTCATTGATATCTCCAGAACATTCCATCCAAATGCAGAATACACCTTCTTCTCAAGAGCACATGGAACATTCTCCAGCATAGACCACATCTTGGGTCACAAATCAAACCTCAGTAAATTTTTTAAAATTGAAATTGTAGCAAGAATCTTCTTCGACCACAATACTAAGAATCTAGATATCAAGTGCAAGAAAAAAACTGTAAGAAACACAAACATATGGAGATTAAACAACACATATCTGAATAACCAACATGGTCAACACCGAAATCAGATTGATTATATTCGTTGCAGCCAAAGATGGAGAAGCTCTATACAGTCAGCAAAAACAAGACCAGGAGCTGACTGTGGCTCAGATCATGAACTCCTTATTGGAAAATTCAGACTGAAATTGAAGAAAGTAGGGAAAACCACTAGACCTTTCAGATATGACCTAAATCAAATCCCTTATGATTATACAGTGGAAGTAAGAAATAGATTTAAGGGACTAGATCTGATAGATAGAGTGCCTGATGAACTCTGGACGGAGGTTCGTGACATTGGACAGGAGACAGGGACCAAGATCATTGCCATGGAAAGGAAATGCAAAAAGCAAAATGGCTGTCTGAGGAGGCCTTACAAATAGCTATGAAAAGAAGAGACGTGAAAAGCAAAGGAGAAAAGGAAAGATATAAGCATCTGAATGCAGAGTTCCAAAGAATAGCAAGGAGAGATAAGAAAGCCTTCCTCAGCATTCAATGCAAAGAAATAGAGGAAAACAACAGAATAGGAAAAACAGGAGATCTTTTCAAGAAAATTAGAGATATCAAGGGAACATTTCATGCAAAGATGAGCTCGATAAAAGACAGAAATGGTATGGACCTAACAGAAGCAGAAGATATTAAGAAGAGGTGGCAAGAATACACAGAAGACTGTACAAAAAAGATCTTCATGACGAAGATAATCACGATGGCATGATCACTCACCTGGAGCCAGACATATTGGAATGTGAAGTCAAATTGGCCTTAGAGAGCATCACTACGAACAAAGCTAGTGGAGGTGATGGAATTCCAATTGAGCTATTTCAAATCCTGAAAGATGATGCTGTGAAAGTACTGCACTCAATATGCCAGCAAATTTGGAAAACTCAGCAGTGGTCACAGGACTGGAAAAGGTCAGTCTTCATTCCAATCCCAAAGAAAAGCAATGCCAAAGAATGCTCAAACCACTGCACAATTGCACTCATCTCACACGCTAGTAAAGTCATGCTCAAAATTCTCCAAGCCAGGCTTCAGCAATATGTGAACCGTGAACTCCCAGATGTTCAAGCAGGTTTTAGAAAAGGCAGAGGCACCAGAGATCAAATTGCCAACATCCGCTGGATCATGGAGAAAGCAAGAGAGTTCCAGAAAATCATCTATTTCTGCTTCATTGACTATGCCAAAGCCTTTGACTGTACGGATCACAATAAACTGTGGAACATTCTGAAAGACATGGGAATACCAGACCACCTGACCTGCCTCTTGAGAAACCTGTATGCAGATCAGGAAGCAACAGTTAGAACTGGTCATGGAACAACAGACTGGTTCCAAATAGGAAAAGGAGTACGTCAAGGCTATATATTGTCACCCTGCTTATTTAACTTATATGCAGAATATATCATGAGGAACGCTGGGCTGGAAGAAGCACAAGCTAGAATCAAGATTGCTGGGAGAAATATCAATAACCTCAGATATGCAGATGACACTACCCTTATGGCAGAAAGTGAAAAGGAACTCAAAAGCCTCTTGATGAAAGTGAAAGAGGAGAGTGAAAAGGTTGGCTTGAAGCTCAACATTCAAAAAATGAAGATCATGGCATCTGGTCCCATCACTTCATGGGAAATAGATGGGGAAACAGTGGAAAAAGTGGCAGACTTTATTTTGGGGGGCTCCAAAATCATTGCAGATGCCGATTGCAGCCATGAAATTAAAAGACGCTTACTCCTTGGAAGGAAAGTTATGACCAACCTAGATAGCATATTAAAAAGCAGAGACATTATTTTGCCAACCAAGGTCCGTCTAGTCAAGGCTATGGTTTTTCCAGTGGTCATGTATGGATGTGAGAGTTGGACTGTGAAGAAAGCTGATCGCTGAAAAATTGATGTTTTTGAACTATGGTGCTGGAGAATACTCTTGAGAGTCCCTTGGACTGCAAGGAGATCCATCCAGTCCATTTTAGAGGCGATCAATCCTGGGTGTTCATTGGAAGGACTGATGCTAAAGCTGAAACTCCAATACTTTGGCCACCTCATGCAATGAGTTGACTCACTGGAAAAGAGTCTGTTGCTAGGAGGGATTGGGGGTGGGAGGAGAAGGGGAAGACAGAGAACGAGATGGCTGGATGGAATCACCAACTCGATGGACATGAGTTTGAGTGAATTCCGGGAGTTGGTGATGGACAGGGAGGCCTGGCGTGCTGTGATTCATGGGGTCGCAAAGAGTCGGACACGACTGAGCGACTGAACTGAACTGCAGAAATCAAAGGGAAATAAAAAAATTTTTAGAAACAAATGACAATGAAAACACGACAACTCAAAACCTATGGGATGCAACAAAAGCAGTTCTAAGAGGGAAGTTTATAACAATACAATCCTACCTCAAGAAACAAGAAAAACATAGAATAGACAACCTAACTTTACACCTAAAACAACTGGGAAAAGAATAACAAGAAAAAAAATTACTGGAAGGAACGAAATCATAAAGATCTAAACTGTAATAAATGAAAGAAATAATAGTAAAGATTTAATAAAACTGAAAGCTGGTTCTTTGAGAATATAAACAAAATTGACAAGCTTTTAGCCAGACTCATCAAAAAAAGAGAAAAATCAAATCAACAAAATTAAAAATGAAAACGGAGAAGTTACAACAGCCAATGCAGAAATAAAAAGGATTATAAAAGACTACTATGAACAAATACATGGCAAAAAAAAAATGGTTAGCCTGGGAGAAATGGACAGATTCTTAGAAAAGTTCAATCTTCCAAGACTGAACCAGGAAGAAATTGAAATTATGAACAACCCAATTACAAGCACTGAAATTGAAGCCGTGATTTAAAAAAAAAAAATCTCCCAAAAAACAAAAGCATAAGACCAGATGTCTTCACAGGAGAAGTCTATCAAACATTTAGAGAAGAGCTAAAGCCTATCCTTCTAAAACTCTTTCAAAAAATTTCAAAGGAAGGAACACTTCCAAACTCATTCTATGAGGCCACCATCACCCTGATACCAAAACCAGACAAAGCGACAAAAAAAAGAAAACTACAGGCCAATATCACTGATGAATACAGATGCAAAAATCCTCACCAAAATTTTAGCAAACAGAATTCAGCAACATCTCAAACAGCTCTCACAGTATGATCAAGTTGGGTGTATTCCAGGAATGCAAGGATTCTTCAATATACACAAATCAATCAATGTGATATACCATATTAACAAATTGAAAGATAAAAAACCACATGATCATCTCAGTAGATGCAGAAAAAGCCTTTGACAAAATCCAGTACCCATTTATGATTAAAACCTACCTCAATATAGTAAAGGTCATATATGATAAGCCTACAGCAAACATTATTCTCAGTGGTGAAAAATTGAAAGCATTTCCCCTAAGGTTAGGAACAAGACAAGGGTGTCCCCTTTTGCCACTATTATTCAACATATTTCTGGAAGTCCTAGCTACAGCAATCAGAGAAGAAAAGAAATAAAAGGAATCCAGATCAGAAAAAAAGTAAAGCTCACTGTTTGCAGATGACATGATACTGTACATAGAAAACCCTAAACATAGTATCAGAAAATTACTAGCGCTAATCAGTGATTTCGCAAAGTTGCATGATACAAAATCAATACATGGAAATCACTTGCATTTCTGTATACTAACAGTGAAAAATCAGAAAGAGAAATTAAGGAATCAATCCCATTTACCATTACAACAAAAAGAATTAAATATCTAGGAACAAACTTATTTAAAGAGACAAAAGAACTGTATACAGAAAATTATAAGACACTAATGAAAGAAATCAAAGATGACATAGACCAATGGAGAGATATTCCATGTTCCTGGGTAGGAAGAATCAATATTGTGAAAATGACTGTACTACCAAACTCAATCTACAGATTCAATGTGACCCCTATCATATTACCAATGGCATCTTTCACAGGACTAGGATAAAAATTTCACAATTCATATGGAAACACAAAAGACCCCAAATAGCCAAAGTATTCCACAGAAAGAAGAATGGAGTTGGAGGAATCAACCTTCCTGACTTCAGACTACACTACAAAGCTACAGTCATCAAGACAGTAGGTACTGGCACAAAAACAGAAATATAGACCAATGGAACAAGATAGAAAGCCCAGAAATAAACCCATGCATCTTTGGGTACTTTATTTTTGACAAATGAGGCAAGAATATACAATGGGGCAAAGACAGCCTCTTCAATAAATGGTGCTGGGAAAACTGGACAGCTACATGTAAAAGAATGAAATTAGAACACTTCCTAATATCATACACAAAGATAAACTCAAAATGGATTAAAGACCTAGATGTAAGACCAGAAACTATGAATCTCAGAGGAAAACATAGGCAAAACACTTGATGACATAAATCAAAGCAAGATCCTCTATGACCCACCTACTAGAGTAATGGAAATAAAAACAAAAGTAAACGAGTGGGATCTGATTAAACTTAAAAGCTTTTGCTCAGCAAAGGAAACTATAAGCAAGGTGAAAATACAACCCTCAGAATGGGAGAAAATAAAAGCGAATGAAACAACTGACAAAGGATTAATTTCCAAAATATAGAATCAGCTCATATTGGTCAATACCAGAAAAACAAACAACCCAATCAAAAAGTGAGAAGAGGACCTAAACAGACATTTCTTCAAAGAAGACATACAGATGGCCAACAAACAAATGAAAAGATGCTCAACATTACTCATTATCAGAGAAATGCAAATCAAAACTACAATGAGATATCACCTCACAGAGGTCAAAATGGACATCATCAAAAAGTCTACAAACAATAAATCCTGGAGAAAGTGTGGAGAAAAAGGAACGTTCTTGTACTGTTGGTGGGAATATAAATTGATACAGCCACTATGGAAGAAGGTATGGAGGTTCCTTAAAAACCTAAAATAAAACCACTGTATGATGCAGCAATCCCACTCCTAGGCATATACCCCGAGTGAATGAGTGAAGGAAAGTTGCTCAGTTGTGTCCGACTCTTCGCAACCCCATGAACTCTATAGCCCATGGAATTCTCCAAGCCGGAATACTGGAGTGGGTAGCCTTTCCCTTCTCCAAGGGATCTTCCCAATCCAGGGATCGAACCCAGGTCTCCCACATTGCAGGTGGATTCTTTACCAGCTGAGCCACAAGGGAATACCCCGAGGAAACCAAAACTGAAAAAGAAACATGTATCCCATTGTTCATTGCAGCACTATTTACAATAACTAAAACATGGAAGCAAACTAGATGTCCATCGACAGTTCAGTTCAGTTCAGATTAGTCCCTCAGTCATATCTGACTCTTTGGGACCCCATGGACTGCAGCATGCCAGGCTTCCCTGTTCATCACCAACTCGTGGAGCATATTCAATCTCATGTCCATTGAATCAGTGATGTCTTCCAACCATCTCATCCTCTGTTGTCCCCTTCTCCTCCCACCTCCAGTCTTTCCTAGCATCAGGGTCTTTTCAAATCAGTCAGTTTTTCGCATCAGGTGGCCAAAATATTGGAGTTTCAGCTTCAACGTCAGTCCTTCCAATGAATATTCATGACTGATTTCCTTTAGGATGGACTGATTGGACTCCTTGCAGTCCAAGGGACTCTCACACGTCTTCCCCAACACCATAATTCAAAAGCATCAATTCTTCAGAGATCAGCATTTTTTATAGTCCAGTTCTCACTTCCATACATGATCACTAGAAAAACCATAACTTTGACTAGATGGACCTTCATTGGCAAAGTAATGACTCTCCTTTTTAATATGCTGTCTAGGTTGGTCATAACTTTTCTTTCATGGAGCAAACATCTTTCAATTTCAAGGCTGCAGTCACCGTCTTCAGTGATTTTGGAGCCTCAAAAAACAAAGTCTGTCACTGTTTCCACTGTTCCCACATCTATTTGCCATGAAGTGATGGGACCAGATGCCATGATCTTAGTTTTCTGAATATTGAGTTTTAAGCCAGCTTTTCCAATCTCCTCTTTCAAGTTCATCAAGGGGCTCTTTAGTTCTTCTTCACTTTCTGCCATAAAGGTGGTGTCATCTGCATATCTGAGGTTATTGATATTTCTCCCTGCAATCTTGGTTCCAGCTTGTGCTTCATCCAGCCCAGCATTTCGCATGATGTACTCTGCATATAAGCTAAATAAGCAGGGTGACAATATGCAGCCTTAATGTACTCCTTTTCCTATTTGGAACCAGTCTGTTGTTCCATGTCCAGTTCTAACTGTTGCTTCTTGACCTCCATACATATTTCTCAAGAGATAGGTAAGATGGTCTGGTATTCTCATCTCTCAGAATTTTCCACAATTTGTTACAGTCTACACAGTCAGAGCATTTGGCATAGTCAATAAAGTAGATGTTTTTCTGGAACTCTCTTGCTTTTTTGATGATCCAGTGGATGATGGCAATTTGGTCTCTTGTTCCTCTGCCTTTTCTAAATCCATCTTGAACATCTGGAATTCCATGGTTCACATACTGCTGAAGCCTGGCTTGGAGAATTTTGAGCATTACTTTGCTAGTGTGTGAGATGACTGCAATTGTGCAGTAGTCTCAGCAATTTTTGGAATTGCCTTTCTTGGGATTGGAATTAAAACTAATCTTTTCCAGTCCTTTGGCCACTGCTGAGTTTTTCAGAGTTGCTGGTATACTGAGTGCAGCACTTTCACAGCATCATCTTTCAGGAATTGAAATAGCTCAACTGGAATTCCATCACCTCCCCTAGCTTTGTTCATAGCAATGCTTCCTAAGGCCCACTTAACTTCATATTCCAGGATGTCTGGCTCTAGGTGAGTGATTATAGCATCATGATTATCTGGGTCATGAAGATCTGTTTTGTATAGCTCTTGTGTGTATTCTTGCCACCTCTTCTTAATATCTTCTACTTCTGTTAGGTCCGTACCATTTCTGTTCTTTATTGTGCCCATCTTTGCATGAAATGTTCCCTTTGTATCTCTAATTTTCTTGAAGAGATCTCTAGTCTTTTCCATTCTATTGTTTTCCTCTATTTCTTTGCATTGATTTCTGAGGAAGGCTTTCTTATCTCTCCTTGCTGTTCTTTGGAACTCTGCATTCAAATGAGTATATTTTTCCTTTTCTCCTTTGCCTTTGGCTTCTCTTCTTTTCACAGCTATTTGTAACGCTTCCTCAGACAACCATTTTGCCTTCTTGCATTTCTTTTCCTCGGGGATGGTCTTGATCCCTGCCTCCTGTACATTGTCACAAACTTCTGTCCATATTTCATCAGGTACTCTGTCTATCAGATCTAATCCTTTGAATCTATTTGTCACTTCCACTGTATAATCATAAGGGATTTGATTTAGGTCATACATGAATGGTCTAGTGGTTTCCCTACTTTCTTCAATTTAAGTCTGAATTTGGCAATAAGGAGTTCATGGTCTAAGCTACAGTCCACTCTCAGTCTTGTTTTTGCTGACTGTATAGAGCTTTTCCATCTTTAGCTGCAAAGAATAGAATCAATCTGATTTTGGTATTGACCATTTGGTGAACTCCATGTGTACAGTCTTCTCCTGTATTGTGGGAGAGGGTTTGCTATGACCAGTGTGTACTCTTAGCAAAATTCCATTAGCCTTTGCCTTGCTTCATTCTGTATTCCAAGGCCAAATTTGTCTGTTATTCCAGGTATTGCTTGACTTCCCACCTTTACATTCCATTCCCCTATAATGAAAAAGACGTCTTTTTTAGATGCTAGTTCTAGAAGGCTGTAGGTCTTCATTCAACCATTCAACTTCAACTTCTTTAGCATTACTGGTTGGGGTATAGACTTGGATTACTGTGAAACTGAATGATTTGCCTTGGAAACAAACAGAGATCATTCTGTTGTTTTTGAGATTGCATCCAAGTACTGCATTTCAGACTCTTTTTTGACTATGATGGTTATTCCATTTCCTCTAAGGGATTCTTGCCCACAGTTGTAGATATAATGGTCATTTGAGTTAAATTCACCCATTCCAGTCCATTTTAGTTCACTGATTCCTAAAATATCAGTGTTCACTTTTGCCATCTCCTGTTTGACTACTTCCAATTTGCCTTGATTCATGGACCTAACGTTCCAGGTTCCTATGAAATATTGCTCTTACAGCATTGAAATTTGCTTTTATCTCCAGTCACATCCACAACTGGGTATTGCTTTTGCTTTGGCTCCATATCTTCATTCTTTCTGGAGTTATTTCTTCACTGATCTCCAGTAACATATTGGGCACCTACCAACTTGGGGAGTTCATCTTTGAGTGTCCTATATTTCTACATTTTCATACTGTTCATGGTGTTCTCAAGGCAAGAATACCAAAGTGACTTGCCATTCACTTCTCCAGTGGACCACGTTTTGTCAGAACTCTCCACCATGACCACTTTGTCTTAGGTGACCCTACAGGGCATGGCTCATAGTTTCATTGAGTTAGACAAGGCTGTGGCCCACGTGATCAGAGTGGTTAGTTTTCTGTGATTGTGGTTTTCATTCTGTCTGCTCTCTGATGGAGAAGGATAAGAGGCTTATGGAAGCTTCCTGATGGGAAAGACTGACTGAGAGGGAAACTGGGTCTTGTTCTGATGGGCGGGGCCATGCTCAGTAAATCTTTAATCCAATTTTCTGTTGATGGGCGGGACTTTGTTCCCTCCCTGTTATTTGACCTGAGGCCAAACTATTGTGGAGGTAATGAAAACAATGGTGACCTCCTTCAGAAGGTCCCATGCACACACTGCTGCTCTCAGTGCTCCCAACCCCATAGCAGGCCACCGCTGACCCACGCCTCTGCTGGAGACTCCTGTACACTCACGGGCAAGTCTGGGTCAGTCTCTTGTTGGGATCACTGCTCTTTTCTCCTGGGTCCTGGTGCACACAAGGTTTTGTTTGTGCCCTCCAAGAGCCTGTTTCCCAGTCCTGTGTAAGTTCTGGCAGCTCTATGGTGGGGTTAATGGTGACCTCTCCCAATAAGGCTTATGCCATACCCAGGTCTACTGCACCCAGAGCCCCTGTCCCTGCAGCAGTCCATACCTTCATAGGAGATACTCCAACACAGTTCTGGCTCAGTCTCTGTGGGGGTCTCTGCGTCCTGGTGTGCACAAGGTTTGTTTGAACCCTCTGAATGTCTCTGGCAGGTTTGGGGTTTGATTCTAAACACAGTTTCCCCCCTCCTACTGTCTTGTTGGTCCTTCTCCTTTGCCCTTGGACATGGAGTATCTCCTCAAAGTTGCTCCATCAAAAGATGAATGGATAAAGAAGTTGTGGTACACACATACATTGGAATAACTCAGCCATAAAAAAAAAATGCATTTGAGTCAGTTCTAATGAGGTGGATGAACCTAGAGACTATTGCACAAAGTGAAGTAAGTCAGAAAGTGAAAGATATCATATTCTAATGCAT
Organism: Moschus berezovskii; assembly: GCF_049115385.1. Classification (NCBI taxonomy): domain Eukaryota; kingdom Metazoa; phylum Chordata; class Mammalia; order Artiodactyla; family Moschidae; genus Moschus; species Moschus berezovskii. The sequence goes on from NC_142463.1 coordinate 62,211,153, forward strand.
ATATACAGAATCTCGAAAAATGGTACTGAAGAATCTATTTACAGGGCAGCAATGGAGAAATAGACATGGAGAATAAACTTATGGACGTGGGAAGAGGGGAGGAGAGGGTGAGGTGCATGGAAAGAGTAATGTGGAAACTTACATTACCATATGTAAAATTGATAGCCAATAGGAATTTGCTGTAAGGCTCAGGAAACACAAACAGGGGCTCTGTATCAAACTAGAGGGGTGGGGTGGGAAGGGAGATGGAAGGGAGGTTCCAAAGGGAGGGGATATATGTATACCTATGGCTGATTCATGTTGAGGTTTGACAGAAAACAAAATTCTGTAAAGCAATTATTCTTTAATAAAAATATAAATTAATTAAAAAATAGTAATAAAATAAAAATAAATGAGTCAGACATGACTAACTGAACAACAACAATTCAATAAATGTTTCTGAAGAAGAATTGCTACTCATATGAAAAAATTCCGTATTTACCTACTCCATATATTCACAATAGAGTAAATTCACCAAGAGAGAAAAACTCTAAAAATACTTGAAAGAAAACATGAAAATAATATGAGGTCTTCCTTTATGTGAAGCTTTGGATTTTGGATTCTGTCCTGTAGGTTGAGGGAGACATTGGTGTGTTTCAAGCATAGGAATGACATGCCTCATGGAGAATGACAGTGAGTTATTGTGAACTTGATCAGATGATGACTTCAATTGCAGCTCCTACTCTGTATGAAATTTTGTTGCTGATGCAAATCAACACATCCCTGATGCTTTGCATGCAATCTGTTCATCAAGCTCATGTTTTTATTCTCTAAACCTACCAGGAAAATTATCAGAAACTGTTTCTTTTTAACTACTAAGGCCAGCAATACACCTTCATGCTCCTGCCACTGCTGCCGCTAAGTCACTTTAGTTGTGTCCAACTCTGTGTGACCCCATAGACAGAAACCCACCAGGCTCCCCCGTCCTTGGGATTCTCCAGGCAAGAACAATGGAGTGGGTTGCCATTTCCTTCTCCAATGTGTGGAAGTGAAAAGTGAAAGTGAAGTTGCTCAGTCATGTCCAACCCTTAGCGACCCCACGGACTGCAGCCTACCAGGCTGCTCCATCCATGGGATTTTCTAGGCAACAGTACTGGAGTGGCTTGCCATTGCCTTCTCTGAGTTCATGCTCCTATCTCAAGGTTATAGTAACTTTTCAACCCATGCCAACATTTGGTCCTCCAGCACCTTGATTGCCCCTGCATTCCATAGAATAGTATAATTAATACTATAGTCAGTTTTGTTGATGATGTCATGACGATTCGTCTGGTATGCAGGAAGTAGAATCTTCTAGACACTTTAGTAAGATGTATGAATGTCAGGTGGTGAGAAATAAAGTCACAAAAACTCAGAGGCCTGACACTTCAGTGAATTTCTAGGGCTCCAGTACTTTGGGAGACACATTAATCTACCCCTTTCAAAGAAATAAAGGACAAATTGCCTCTGAATCCTTTATTTCTAAGAAAGAAGCATAACAATTAGTTGGCCTCTTTGAATTTTGCAGGTAATGCATATATTCACTTGGGTATACTATTCTGATATATTTACTGTGTAACGGGAAAAGTGGCCAGTTTTGATGGTTCTGAAATGGGCCAGGCTGCCACATAAGCTGCTCTGCCCCTTGGGTCATGTGACCCAGCAGACATGATACTTAAAGTGTGTGTGGCAGGCATATATGCTGCATGGAGCCTATAGATGAATGTGTCTATAGGTGTCTCTAGATGAATTACAAGTCAGACATTGAAGAGTTTGGAGGAAAGCTATGCCATTGTCAGCACATAACTACACTTCTTCCAACAAAGACCATTTGGTTTGTTATTGAGCCTTGTAAAGATGGGACATTGACTTATCCTGAATTACAATGTTGCATGCAACCTGAGCTGCCCAATATGAACTGAGTGTTGTCTAATCCTCTAAGTCATTATATTGGACATGTACAATAGCACTCTGATGTAAAATAGAAGTGGTAAATATGAGGCCAGACTTGGGAAGTTCCTGAAGGAACAAGTAGTCTGCGTGAACAAGTAACCCAGGTACAAGGCCCCTGTAGTTGCTATAGTTCCTCCTTCATCTTACAGGGTGCTTTCCATTGCCAGTTAACTTATGGAAAAAAGAGCTTCATTTTACAGTTGTTTCTGCATGGTATCTGACACACAACAAAATAAGACTGTAGACAATTTAGCACTACTGTCCCACTCTGGAGAAGCCTTAAAGGAAGTCCTTCCAGTAGGCAGGACTTCAACCAGTGTACTTGTTTTTTGTATTCTTCCTTGAATACCAAATGTAGAAATCTACTCTAAATCATGGACAATGGCTAATAATTTGGTTGGATGGCCAGGGAATTGATAGAGACACAGCTGGAAAACTGGTGACAAGGAGATATGGATAAGAGGTCAGTGGATAGATGTTTCTGAAACAAAGATATTTTTGTCCAGGTATTACTAAATGCTTATTAAAGAAAAAGCTCAGCAGAAAGTTCTGTTAATTATCAAGTGGTCAGGATGACCAATTCTGTAGCCATCAGTCAACCTCCTTCCCTAGCCACTACATCTTTGTTCAATGCAATCATGACAAACTGTCCAAAGCAGCAGAAATTTGCTAAGCAATAGAGACTTCTGATCAACCCACATGAGGCTGGTTGGCAAAGTAATCTACCAACAGTATGGGGCCACTCCCCATGAAAACCAGAAAACCTCCTGATTGATCACATTGCCTATTTCTCCTATTGAAGATAGAACACTTTGTTTTCATTGTAATAGATACTTACTCTGACTATGGATTTGCCTTCCCTGCCTACAATGCTTCTGCCAAAGCCATTACCTATGAATGTAGAAAACACCGTACTCATCACCATTATATTCCACACAACTTTGCTTTTCTCACCAAGGAGTCCACTTTATAGCAGTACTTCAACAAAGTTTTAAAAAATAAATCAGTGGAAAACAGCCCAGCATAGCCAGGGCTCCTAATGACTCAGACCATCTAAGAATGAAAATCTGAATCACCCCACCAAAGAAGGAACCATGAACTGACAAGCTACTTGCTCTGGGCAAACAGGTAGCCAAAGGAGATACTATACAGCTATAACTATGTGACTAGTTATAGAAAGGAACAATATAACAGTTATTAGTATTTTTCATTATGTTTGCTATGAATATGCTTGTTTGTATATTGACCAAACTTTTCCCCTTCTTCCATTCCTCTTTTATCTAACATAGGATGCTTTAATGATAGTCTGATATCTTAGAATTTAAGTTATAAGCTAACAGAAGTGTGTGATTCAGCTAGAAGAAAAATACACAAGATCTATTAAAATATATAAGAGGAATTTTCATCTTCTTTGTAAAAATGGTTTTGCATAATAGGAGATATTTGCATCATGCTTGATTGGTGTTTGATTTTGCTGTCTCCTAGAGTTTAAGAATAGTTTTAAAGAAGTGTGTACAAAATACCAGGTTTCCCTGGTGGCTCAGTTGGTAAAGAATCTGCTGCAATGTGGGATATTTGGGTTTGATCCCTGGGTCAGGAAAATCCCCTGGAGAAGAGACAGGAGGTGACCTGTGGTGTTTTTATTGTTTCAGCTTAATCAAGTTGGATCTGTTTTTTATGTTAATCCCCTTTCCTGTGTAGTCCCAGGTTAGGAATGGTCACGAAAGCAATTTGCTCAAAACTTATATGACAGAAACAATTTTAAGCTGCCACTTTTTTGTTCTAAGTTTTGGTATAGGGTGTCAGGGAGTATGGAAGCTCACACTCGTTGCTGATCTTCTAGTTAACCTTGTTGGTGTGGGATACTTCTGGAGCTTACAGCTTTGCCAGCTGTCCCCAGATCTCTTCTCACTGTCTAGGGCCAGGTTTGTCTGAAACTCCACCATAAAGAACACCAGCTTTTCCAGTAGGTGCCTTACACCATTGAGGTTCCAGGTATCCTCATGGAATCCAATTTATTATCATGGATTCCATTTATCTTTCCAAGATGTAGCTTGTCCTTATTCTCCTCTCCCCTCCCTCTTCACACCATTCTCATACAATTCTCTTCAACTGCTGGTCCAGCTAACCTACACTGACTTTTGTCCCAACACCAGGTACAAAGGCCACATAGGCTGGCATAAATTTCCTGGCTAGCTTCTGCATTTGTGTAAGGCCTATATAATCCATGTAATAAATATCTTATTCTGTATAATTCATAGTGGCTTTTCTTCTCCAAATGAACCTGGCTGATACAGAAACCATAGTAACTATGCTGGCAAAAGGTAACCAATATTTTTATTTAGCATTTACTTTGCATCATATGTTATGCTAAGCACTTTGCATGATTTATTCCATTTTAATCCTTTCAACAGTATTAGAAAATAGGCACTCAGTTCAGTCAGTTCAGTTCAGTCTCTCAGTGGTGTCCGACTCTTTGCGACCCCATGAATCACAGCACACCAGGCCTCCCTGTCCATCACTAACTCCCGGAGTTCACTCAAACTCATGTCCATCGAGTCAGTGATGCCATCCAACCATCTCATTCTCTGTCGTCCCCTTCTCCTCCTGCCCCCAATCCCTCCCAGCACCAGAGTCTTTTCCAGTGAGTCAACTCTTCACATGAGGTGGCCAAAGTATTGGAGTTTCAGCTTTAGTATCAGTCCTTCCAGTGAACACCTAGGACTGATATTTAGAATGGACTGGTTGGATCTTCTTAAAGTCCAATTTCTCCCATTTTACTGATAAAGGAGATGAGGGTTAGACAGTTGATGGAATAGAAATGCAGAGCACCTGATCCAGCACAAAGACTGGCCTTGGAAGCAGTCTGTATCTTTGACTCTAGAGTTGCCTCTCCGTACCTATGACCCACTCATCTGCACATTTCTCCTGTCACTTTCTCATTTTAGCAGACTCTAATTGTCCATTCTAAAGGAGATCAGTCCTGGGGTGTTCATTGGAAGGACTGAAGCTAAAGCTGAAACTCCAATACTTTGGCCACCTCATGCGACGAGCTGACTCACTGGAAAAGACTCTGATGCTAGGAGGGATTGGGGGTGGGAGGAGACGGGGACGACAGAGAATGAGATGGCTGGATGGCATCACCTACTCGATGGACATGAGTTTGAGTGAACTCCGGGAGTTGGTGATGGACAGTGAGGCCTGGCGTGCTGTGATTCATGGGGTCGCAAAGAGTCGGACACGAATGAGCGACTGAACTGAACTTAACTGAATTACTTCTGAAATTTCCAGAACTAGACATAGCCTATGACTTTGTGCCTTTAAAGACTTGTTTTGTAGAATACTTTACCTAGTCTTCCAGACATTATCAAGGTTTTTAGGTCATGACCTATGTGCTACCACATGGTCATTCACCTGCTACCCCAGAAACATAGTTGCTTCAAAATACCATCCTAAGAGGATGCATGAACTAAAAATTCATGAACCGGACCTCATTTTCTTTATTTTGTAGAATGTGTTTTTAGTTATTGATTCAGGTCTGGGGAATTCCATGGACTGTATAGTCCATGGGGTGGCAAAGAGTTGGACCTGACAGAGTGACTTTCACTTTCACTACATGGAAAAATTATACATAATGCCCTTTCTAAAGGCAGAATGTTTTTCTCTAATTGAATTATAATATTCCAGATATGTTGGTTTATTGACACTTTTCCTTGCCTTGATATTTCTAGAGAAATAGATTTATCCAAATTCTCTTATTCTAGAAATGATTTTTCTATTTTCCCCAATTATTTAAGCCACTTTTATTATCTAAAAGATAAAAGTGGAAACTTTCGGTATTTTTAGAAGAACAAAAAACTATATAAATTACTTACATATTCTGTCAATTTATTTCTTGAAGAAACTAAAAAAAAAAAAGAACTTAGCATTCAGAAATTAGATCCAGCAAGTCCAAGAAATCACAAAATTCCCACTCTGAATCATTTTTCTTATAAATATTGTGTGTGTGTGCTCAGTCCTGTCTGACTCTTTGTGATCCCATTCATGGACTGTAGCCTGCCAGGCTTTTCTGTCCATGAAATTTTCCAGGCAAGAATACTGGAGTGAGTTACCACTTCCCACTCCAAGGGATCTTGGCAAACCAGGGATCAAATCAGGGTCTCTTGCATCTCCTGCATTGGCAGGCAGATTCCTCACCTTTAGCACTACCTGGGAAACCCCCTTATAAATGTGTCTTTAATTGAACTCTTGACCTTGTTAAGCCCAAAGAATATAGAAATTTTATTTCATTCAAAAACTATTTTCATCATTTAAGCAAAGCCTTTGAGAATAATATGGAGATGAAAGTTGTCCTAAAGCAGTTGACATAATACTGCAACAAAAACTTCAAAAGCATTTTGTTCTAGTTAACTTTAATGAGTGTCTATATTAACTAAAGCCAAAACTTTCCTGCCTTTGCAATTGTCCTCAAAACCTAGTATCACACACACATACACACTCACTCATACATACACACACACACACTCCCAAAAGGATGAGTAAATCAGTCTTTATGCTTATTTTTAAGCTTCAAAGAAACTGTTATTTTAAAAATACACCAAGGTATGAGTCCAGAAAAGACATTATATTGATTGTTCACTATCGTATTCTGTGTGTTCCCTCAATGAGATATGTGTGAGGCTTCTCATTTCATCAGAACTGCAATACTAATCAAAAGAAACATATATAAGCCATTAAATCAACTACAAATGTTACTTGGTGTTTCTGATTTACTTTACTAAATTGAAAGCTTCAAAAAGAAAGTACAGTCTCTGAACCAATCTAATCTGCAAATTATAGTATGAATCATGTTCCTAAAGGAGAAGTTTTATCATTGTATTCTCTTTTCCAGATGCCATAAAATGCTCTTTAAATATCAGCTCTATTCAATTAAAATACCTCATAAAAGCCATCAGGCCCTCTAGAATTGAATCCTACACAAGTTACTTTCTTCTGTATTCTAACCCCATGTTTTGTACTCCAACCCCAGTTAGGTCTTCTTATCATTCAGGCTGTTCCCACCACTGAAAGTTCTTCTCTAATTCCTCCCTTATATAACTATGTCATTTAAAATACATCACTCTTGGATTGTCTTCCTTGTGGAGCACCAAAAACTAATATTTCTGAGCAACTGAAATGAGGCTATGGAATTTGGAATTAATTTTATAATCACTGAGAAAAATATTTCAGGTAATTAATCAAGGGAATAACATAATAGGCTTAAAAATTTCCTGTCTATTCTTTAATAATGTGACTTAAGTAAAAGGAGGTGTTTTTGAGAAAATTATTTAAATTCTGGGATAAAGTAAATAAGTGACTCAAGGGTAAAGAATTCGCTTGTGATGCAGGAGATGTAAGAGAGGAGGGTTTGATCCTTGGATCGGGAAGATCCCCTGGAGGAGGACATGGCTACCCACTCCAGTATTCTTGCCTGGAGAATCCCATGGACAGAGGAACCATAGGGTCGCAAAGAGTCGGACATGATTGAAATGACTGAGCACAGCACACAAAGTAAATAAATAAGAATTTGTTCTAGACAATGATTTAGACCATGAGAAAAGATCATTTAAGCAACCTTATTGGGAATGTAAAGCAGTTTGTATTTAACTATGTTACCAATTTTCTTATAACAGATTATTTCTTAATATAGTATCTACTAATATTCTAACAGTATTTATCAAAGTAAAGTTTTGACTGAATCACAATGAAAGTATTGAAAGAGGAATCAGGGGAATAGTATTGGCATGAGAATTTAATCTTAGTAGTTACCCTGGGGGAGTATCAGATCAATATATCAAGGTTAAGTATAAGTCTTCGGGAGGTTTATATTCTCCTAAAAAATTTAGTATCTGCTTTTGCTTGTCCCTGTTCTACCTGATACATGTCATGCTGGTCCTGACCTAGGCTCCTTTGAGGAAGTATTGATCAACAAAAAAGACATGACTCCATTGTTAGGGCTAGTACTTGCATCCTCTTGAGTTATCAGGAAGCAGGACACAAACATTCTTTTTATTTCCTAAGGAGTATATAGCAGATGGTGAGGAAAGAAAAAATAGAGGAGGGGTGGGGGGAAATTTTGGTCTGTTGACAGAATTTGAAGGAGAGGCATTAGTTTCGGATGCAATATGCAATGAGGTGTCTCCCTAAATGTCTTCTACACAAGTGTTTCATGGAACTCTTGCCAGGTTCTTAACTGTAATGATAAAGTCCTGTAAAAGACTTGTACATTAGGTGCAATAGTTGTTCTAACCTTTCACGTGAGCTCTAGACTCGTGTTTCTGGTTGTTTCCTTGACATGTATACTTGGGTGTTTAGTAGTCATTTCTAAATTTCAGTTCAGTTCAGTTCAGTTGCTCAGTCGTGTCTGACCCTTTGCAACCCCATGGACTGCAGCATGCCAGGCCTCCCTGTCCATCACCAACTCCTGGAGGCTGCTCAAACTCATGTCCATTGAGTCAGTGATGCCATCCAACCATCTCATCCTCTGTTGTCCCCTTCTCTCCCGCCTTCAATCTTTCCCAGCATCAGGGTCTTTTCAAATGAGTTAGTTCTTCACACCAGGTGGCCAAAGTATTTTCTAAATTTAATGTGTCCAAAACCAAATTCTTGATTCCCACTCTCCTTTCAATGCCCTCTAAATCAGCTCCCCTTCTCTTCCTTGGCCTTACTACATTTAATACATTTCAAATTTTATTCTTTGAGTTACTCTGTCTAAAAATCTATGTGTCTTCCTTGGTTCCATTCTTCCTCTCACATCATCCCATCGATTCATCAGCAAACCCTGTTATTGATTTCTAGTTTCATGCTATTGTGCTCAAGAAAAATACTTGGTATGAATTCACTCTGCTTATATTTAAGATGTGTTTTGTGATTGATCATGTGATCTATCCTGGAGAATGTTCCACATGTACTGAGAAGAATGTTCATTCTGTTGCCATTGGATAGAATGTTCTATTTTGTCTGTCAGGACAATCTAGTCTCACATATGGCTCAATTTCACCATTTCATGGTTAATTTTCTGTCTGGTTGATCTATCCATTGTTTAGAGTGGATACTTAAGTCCCTTACAATTCGTGCATTGTTGTTATTTCTCCCTTCAAATCTGTTAGTAGCATTTGCTTAATATATTTAAGTGTTCCTATGTTGGGTGCATTATGTTTACAATTGTTTTATTTTCTAGGTAAATTGACCCTGTTACCATTATAAAATGACCTTCTTTGTCACTAGTTATTGTTTTTGACTTAAAGTCTATATTTTCTGATAAAAGTATAACTTCCCTGGCTTTCTTTTGGTGTCACTTCCATGGTATACCTTTTTCTATCCCTTTACTTTGAACCCATATGTGTTCATAAAGCTGAAGTGAGTCTCTTGTAGGCAGCAATACATGGGTCTTGTTTTTTTTTTTTTAATCCATCCATCTACTCTATGCCTTTCAATTGGAGAATTCAATCCACTTACATTTAGAGTAATTATTGGAAGGTAAGGACTTCTTCAGAGAAGGCAATGGCAAGCCACTCCAGTACTCTTGCCTAGAAAATCGCATGGACAGAGGAGCCTGGTAGGTTGCAGTCCATGGGGTCGCTACTAGTCGGACACAACTGAGCGACTTCACTTTCACTTTTCACTTTCACACATTGGAGAAGGAAATGGCAACCCACTCCAGTGTTCTTGCCTGGAGAATCCCAGGGACGGCGGAACCTGGTCGGCTGCCGTCTATGGGGTCGCACAGAGTCGGACACGACTGAAGCGACTTAGCAGCAGCAGCAGCAGCAGCAAGGACTTCTTAGGGGGAAGGCAATGGCAAGCCACTCCAGTACTATTGCCTAGAAAATCCCATGGATGGAGGAGCCTGGTAGGCTGCAGTCCATGGGGTCGCTAAGGGTCGGATACGACTGAGCGACTTCACTTTCACTTTTCACTTTCACACATTGGAGAAGGAAATGGCAACCCACTCCAGTGTTCTTGCCTGGAGAATCCCAGGGATGGGGGAGCCTGGTGGGCTTCCGTCTATGGGGTCACACAGAGTCGGACACGACTGAAGTGACTTAGCAAGGACTTCTTAAGGCCATCATCTTAATTATTTTTGGCTATTTTATAGTTTTCGTGTTTCGTTTTTCCTCTCTTGCTGCCTTCGTCAATTAATGATTGACAATAGTGGTATGCTCTGATTATCTTCTTACCTTTTGTGAATTACTATAGGTTTTTGCTCTCTGGTTATCATAAAGCTTACATAAAATATCTTAGAGTTACAAAACATCTTAGAGTTACAACAGCTTTATACTGATAGCAACTAACTTCAATCACATATGAAAGCTTTACCTTTTTATACTCCCCTTTCTGTTTCTGATGTCACAGTTAACCGCATTTTACATTGTGTATTCACTAACAAATTGTGTAGCTATAGTTGTTTTAAATCCTCTTATCTTAAACCATAGACTAGAGTTAATACACCACATTACAATCTTAGAGTATTCTAAATTTGACTATATATTTACCTTTATCAATGTGTTGCATATTTTCATATGTTTCATGTTACTAATGAACTCCTTTCATTTCAGCTTGGAAAACTCCTTTCAACATTTTTTCACCCTTTCTCTTTATTTAAAAAGTTTTTTAATTGAAGTAATATTGATTTACAACATTATATTAGTTTTACATTAGTGTACAACACAGTGATTTAATACTTTTGTAGATTATACTCTATGTAAAGTTATTATAAACTATGGGCTACATTCCCTGTGCTGTACCATACATCTTTATAGTTTATTAATTTTATATACGGTAGTTTTGCCACAACTCCTGCCTCCACCTTGTCCCCACCCCCGCCCCCGCCACGGGTAGCCACTAGTTTGTTCTCAAAATCAGTCAGTCTGTTTCTGTTTTGCTATGTTCACTTATTTGTTTAGTGTTTAGATTCCACATATAAATGATAACATTCAGTACTTGTCTTTCTTTGACTTATTTCACTAAGCATAATACCCTCCAGACTCATCCATGTTGTTGCAAATGACAAAACTTTTTTTTTCTTTTATAGTTGAGTGTTGATTCACTGGAAAAGACTCTGATGCTGGGAAGGATTAGGGGCAGGAGAAGAAGGGGACGACAGAGAATGAGATGGCTGGATGCCATTACCAACTCTACAGACATGAGATTGAGTGAACTCCAGGAGTTGGTGGTGGACAGGGAGGCCTGGCGTGCTGTGATTCAGAGGGTCGCAGAGAGTCGGACACGACTGAGCGACTGAACTGAACTGAACTGAACTGAATACTTATGTATGTATATACCACACCTTCTTTATCTATTCACTTATTGCTGGACACTTAGGTTGATGCTGCATTTCAGCAATTGTCAATAATGTTGCTATGAACATTGGGGTGCATGCATGTATTGGGGTAAGTGTTAAGGTACTGGTACAAAAATAGAAACATAGATCAATAGATCAGAGTAGAAAGCCCAGAAATAAATCCACACACTTATGATCAATTAATTTACAACAAAGGAGGCAAGCATACACAATGGGAAAAGACAGTTTCTTCAATAATTGGTGCTGGGAAAACTGGACAGCTCTATATAAAAAAATAGAAGTAGGACATTTTCTAATGACATATACAAAAGTAAACTCAAAATAGATTAATGACCTAAATATAAAACCAGAATATCATGAAACTCCTTGAAGAAAATATAAGCAGAATATCTTTGACATAAATCATGGCAATAATTTTGGATCTCTCTCCTAAGAAACAGGAAACAAAAGCAAAAATAAACAAATGAGATCTAATTAAACTAAAAAGCTTTTGCACAGCAAAGGAAACCATCAACAAAACAAAAGATAACCTACTGAAAGGGAGAAAATATTTGCAAACAATATGATTGATAAGGGGTTAATATCCAAAGTATATTAACAGCTCATACATCACAATGCCAAAACAAAAACAAACAAAAAACTGCACAACCTCATTAAAAAATGAGCAAAAGGCCTGAACAGACATTTTCCCGAAGATATATAGATGGCTAACAGGCACATGAAAAGATGCTCAGTATCATTAAGCATCTGCAAACCAAAATCACAATGAGATAACACCTAACACCGTCAGAATGACTATCATCAAGAAGATAACAAATAACAAATGTTGATGAGGATGTGGAGAAAAGGGAAACTTAACATAATGTTGCTGGGAATAGAACTGGTAAATTGAAGCAGCCATTATGGTAAACTGAAAACCACAATCACAGAAAATTAACCAATCTGATCACATGGACCATAGCCTTGTCTAACTCAATGAAACTATGACCATACCCTGTAGGGCCACCCCAGATGAAATGGTCATGGTGGAGAGTTCTGAAAAAAATGTGGTCCACTGTAGAAGGAAATGGCAAGTCACTTCAGTATTCTATGAACAGTATGAAAAGGCAAAAATATAGGACACTCAAAGATGAACTCTCCAGGTCGGTAGGTGCCCAATATGCTACTGAAAAAGAGCGGAGACATAACTCCAGAAAGAAGAAACGGAGCCAAAGCAAAAACAAAACCCAGCTGGTATGTGACTCGTAATGGAAGCAAAGTCCAATGCTGTAAAGAGCAGCACTGCATAGGAACCTGGAACGTTAGGTCCATGAATCAAGGCAAATTGGAAGTGGTCAAACAGGAGGTGGCAACAGTGAACATCGACATTTGAGGAATCAGCGAACTAAAATGGACTGGAATGGGTGAATTTAACTTGAATGACCATTATATCTATTACTGTGGGCAAGAATCCCTTAGAAGAAATGGAATAACCATCATAGTCAACAAAAGAGTCTGAAATGCAGTACTTGGATGCAATCTCAAAGATGACAGAATGATCTCTGTTCGTTTCCAAGGAAAACCATTCAACATCACAGTAATCCAAGTCTACGCCTCAACCAGTAATGCTGAAGAAGTTGAATGGTTCTATGAAGACCTACAATACCTTCTAGAACTAGCACCCAAAAAAGATGTCTTTTTCATTATAGGGGAATGGAATGCAAAAGTAGGAAGTCAAGAAACACCTGGAATAACAGGCAAATTTGGCCTTGGAGTACAGAATGAAGCAGGGCAAAGGCTAGTAGAGTTTTGCCAAGAGTACGCACTGGTCATAGCAAACACCATCTTCCAACAACACAGGAGAAGACTCTACTCATGGACATCACCAGATGGTCAATACTGAAATCAGATTGATTCTATTCTTTGCAGCTAAAGATGGAGAAGCTCTATACAGTCAGCAAAAACAAGATTGGGAGCTAACTGCGGCTCAGACCATGAACACCTTATTGCCAAATTCAGACTTAAATTGATGAAAGTAGGGAAAGACACTAAACCATTCAGGTATGACCTAAATCAAATCCCTTATGATTATACAGTGGAAGTGACAAACAGATTCAAGGGATTAGATCTGATAGACAGAGTGCCTAATGAACTATGGACAGAGGTTCCTGTCATCATACAGAAGGCAGGAATCAAGACCATCCCCAAGAAAAAGAAATGCAAAAAGGCAAAATGGTTGTCTGAGGAGACCTTACAAATAGCTGTGAAAAGAAGAGAAGCCAAAGGCAAAGAAGAAAAGGTAAGATATACCCATTTGAATGCAGAGTGCCAAAAAATAGCAAGGAGAGAAAACAAAGCATTCCTCAGCGATCAATGCAAAGAAATAGAGGAAAACAATAGAATAGAAAAGACTAGAGACCTCTTCAAGAAAATTAGAGATACCAAGGGAACATTTCATGCAGAGATGGGCACAATAAAGGACAGAAATGGTATGGACCTAACAAAAGCAGAAGATATTAAGAAAAGGTGGCAAGAATACACAGAACTATACAAAAAAGATCTTCATGACCCAGATAATCACAATGGTGTGATCACTCACCTTGAGCCAGACATCCTGGAATGTGAAGTTAAGTGGGCCTTAGGAAGCATTGCTATGAACAAAGTTAGTGAAGGTAATGGAATTCCAGTTGAGCAATTTCAAATTCTAAAAGATGATGCTATGAAAGTGCTGCACTCAATATGCCAGCAAATTTGGAAAACTCAGCAGTGGCCACGGGACTGGAAAAGGTCAGTTTTCATTCAAGTCCCAAAAAAAGGCAATGCCGAAGAATGTTCAAACTATTGCACAATTGCACTTATCTCACATGCTAGTAAAGTAATGCTCAAAATTCTCGAAGCCAGGCCTCAATATTACATGAACCGTGGACTTCCAGATGTTCAAGCTGGTTTTAGAAAAGGCAGAGGAACCAGAGATCAAATTGCCAACATCCGTTGGATCATCAAAAAAGCAAGAGAGTTCCAGAAAAACATCTGCTGCTGCTGCTAAGTTGCTTCAGTTGTGTCCAACTCTGTGCGACCCCATAGACGGCAGCCCACCAGGCGTCCCTGGGATTCTCCAGGCAAGAACAATGGAGTGGGTTGCCATTTCCTTCTGCTTTATTGACTATGCCAAAGTCTTTGACTGTGTGGATCACAAAGAACTAGAAAATTCTTCAAGACATGGGAATACCAGACCACCTGACCAGCCTCATGAGAAATCTGTATGCAGGTCAAGAAGCAACAATTAGAACTGAACCTGGAAGAACAGACTGGTTCCAAATAGGGAACGGAGTACATCAAGGCTGTATACTGTCACCCAGCTTATTTAATTTATATGCAGAGTACATCCTGAGAAACACTGGGCTGGATGAAGCACAAGCTGGAATCAAGATTGCTGGGAGAAATATCAATAACCTCAGATATGCAGATGACACCACATTTATTTCAGAAAGTGAAGAAGAACTAAAGAGCCTCTTGATGAAAGTGAAAGAGGAGAGTGAAAAATCTGGCTTAAAACTCAACATTCAGAAAACTAAGATCATGGCATCTGGTCCAATCACTTCATGGCAAACAGATGGGGAAACAGTGGAAACGGTGACAGACTTCATTTTCTTGGGCTCCAAAATCACTGCAGATGCTGATTGCAGCCATGAAATTAAAAGACGCTTGCTCCTTGGAAGAAAAGTTATGACTAACCTAGACAGCATATTAAAAAGCAGAGACATTACTTTGCCAACAAAGATCCATCTAGTCAAGGCTGTGGTTTTTCCAGTAGTCATATATGGATGTGAGAGTTGGACTAAAAAGAAAGCTGAGCGCTGAAGAATTGATGCTTTTGAACTGTGGTGTTGGAGAAGACTCTTGAGAGTCCCTTGGACTGCAAAGAGATTCAACCAGTCCATCCTAAAGGAAGTCAGTCCTGAATATTCATTGGAAGGATTGATGCTGAAACTGAAACTCCAATACTTGGCCACCTGATGGGAAGAAATGACTCATTTGAAAAGACCCTAATGCTGGGAAAGATTGAAGGCAGGAGGTGAAAAGGATTACAGAGGATGAGACAGTTAGATCACATCACCAACTCAATTTGATGTGAGTTTGAGCAAGTTCTGGGAGTTGGTGATGGACAGGGAGGCCTGTTTGCTGCCATCCGTGGGGTTGCAAAGAATTGGACACGACTGAGGGAGTGAACTGAACTATGGTAAATAATTTGTAGGTTCTTTAAAAAACTAAAAATAAAACTACTATATGATGCAGCAATTTCACTCCTGGGTATATATGTGAAAAAAATGAAAACACTAAAATCGCAAAAAGATATGTGTACCCCAGTGTTCTTAGCAGCACTGTTTGTAATAGCCAAGATAGGGAAACAGTCTAAGTGTCTTTCAACAGACAAATGGATAAAGAATTTAGTTCATTCAGTGAATTTCTCAGCTCTAAGGAAATGGCAACCCACTCCAGTGTTCTTGCCTGGAGAATCCCAGGGACAGGGGAGCCTGGTGGGCTTCTGTCTATGGGGTCGCACAGAGTTGGACACGACTGAAGCGACTTAGCAGCAGCAGCAGCAGCAGCAGCAGAATTTCTGTTTAGTTCTTTTTGTGTGTGTGGGTGACTTAGCATCTCTTTGTTAATTTTCTCATTTTGTTCATATATTGTTTCTGTGATTTTGTTGAATTGTCTTTCTGTGTTTTCTTGTAGGTCATTGAGTTTCCTTCAAGCTATTTTGGATTTTTCATTGGGTAAACCGCAGATCTACATGTCTTTGAGTTCAGTTACTGAAAGACTATTGTGACCCTTTTTTGGTTATATGCCCTAGATTTTTCTTTTTTTTTTTTGTGGTTAATTTGAAGTTTATTTATTTCAGAATCACATTTCCATTTAATACATTTAAAATTTGTAACTTTAGCATACTTTAAGGAAGGACATATCCTCTATGTGTGTTCATGTATGTGTGGGGTTTTTGGCATTCAGATAAAATAAACTTTAAAAACAGTATAATGCTACCAGCATTTTTGAAGGAGTATGCTTTCATATGAGATGAAGACTCTGAGAAAAGCTTCCTCTAGCCATTTCATGTCTCTAGCATAATTATAGTTACATGAATAAACAAGAAGCGTTTTTACAAAATGTTTCTTACAGTTTTGTGTTGCTGTCTTTGCGTTTGAGTAGCAGTCCCCTCTTCCAGTCTTTACTAACTGCTTTTGGGTGATAATTACCTTCCATCAGTCCTACTAGAGATTTTAAGGCTTTAGCAGACCTTCTGTGATTACACCTGCTCCCTCTTGTGGCAGAATTCTTAGTAAATTACATGAAGTAATATATTTTCAGGGTTTAGCAAGGAGATCCAACCAGTCCATTCTAAAGGAGATCAATCCTGGGTGTTCATTGGAAGGACTGATGCTAAAGTTGAAACTCCAATACTTTGGCCACCTCATGCGACGAGTTGACTCACTGGAAAAGACTCTGATGCTGGGAAGGATTGGGGGTGGGAGGAGAAGGGGACGACTGAGAATGAGATGGCTGGATGGCATCACCGACTCGATGGACATGAGTTTGAGTGAACTCCAGGAGTTGGTGATGGACAGGGAGGCCTGGCGTGCTGTGATTCATGGGGTCGCAAAGAGTTGGACACGACTGAGCGACTGAATTGAACTGAACTTAGTGCAGAGCCTGGTACACAAATATTCTATGCATTTTAGTTATAATTGGCAGTGGCAGTGATGGTGGTGGTGACGGTTGTTGAGCTATTTAATTCTATATAAAACACTGATTGAAATTCCTGTTGTGTGGATTTTAGTATCCAAAGCCCTCCTTATGATTTTGTACACACGTCTCCTGGGCTTATGTTTTCATGGACCACTCTGACTTTGATTTCCTGTCTCTGCGGAATTTTTATTCCTTGCTCTGAAATAACTAATGGCTATTCACTTTTCCACCATACTTTTAAGTCAAAGGCAAGATTGTCTGTCATCATTTCCTTCAGAGTGAGGTAGGAGATAGATGGGTCCCTGGGCTAGACACCTGGTTTTTTTCAAGTGGAGTAAAACACAAGCTTTGTTCTCACCCAGACACTCCAAGGACAAAGCTAGTGGCAAAGCTGAGTTCTACTAAAGTAAAGAGATAAGGTGCCCACTCCGGAGGTCAAGGAAGACTTCTCTGCACATGAACAGGAAGGTTTCTTGTGGGTCAAAAAGGAAGGGGGCCCCACCCAATAAGAAGTGTGGACATGCACCCACAGGTGTCTGCAGTGGGATCCATCTTAGAAAAAACTGTGCACGCATCTTGGGGGGGATCCAAAGACCAGTCAGATGTGAAGAAAGAAAAAAGATAAAAGGCCATAGGTAAGCAAAGACCCAGAAGGATCACCTCTGTGCTCTTCCTCACTCAGGACACCCGCACTCCTTTCTGGGTGTGTGTCTCTGCCTAACTTCTGACTTAAGAGGCTACTCTTTATTAAGGGAGATGCCCACACACTTTCTCTCTAGTTGTGTATTTCTGCCTAGCTTCTCTATTAAATAAACTGCCTTTCTATGTGCTCTCCCATACATGTTAGGCTGTGTCTCTAATTATAAACTTTATACCTGTTTTTACAATTTTTCCCTCCTTGAAACCTTCTTCAAATGAGGGAAAGAGACAGGGCCACTTTGCTGCTAGTGCCTGGTGGTCTAGCAGCTAGGATACCTGGTTTTCATCTAGGTTACCCAGGTTCAGTCCCTGGGCAGGGAACCAAGATCTCTCTACAGGACTGCTCACTGCTCTCCCTCCAAGATTAAGAGCAACCACCAATACAAAGCTGTTTTTCATGTAGCAGAAATCTAATTGAAGATTTGGGGCTACCTTATGTGTTACATAGGAAATAATTTAGAGTCACATTTAGACCTTTGAGCTGCCATTGTCTGCATCACTCCTTATAAAAACTCATCTTCTGACATCTTGCTAATTCTTCCTTTCTTGTCTCTCCTCTTCACTCCTTTCCTCTTGGATTACTCTGGAGTTTTGAATTTGCTCTTAATTAGACTGAGCAGCTCACTTTCTCAAGCCATTCCTAAACTTGCACAATTATTCTTAAAAAGCAAATAGCACCTTTTATTTAACAAGAGTCAACATTTCTCAGAGAAATAAGTAGTACATTGTTGTTGTCCTTGAGTCTCTAAGTCATGTCTGACTGTTTGCAGCCCCATGGAACCCCATGGACTGCAGCACACCAGGCTTCCCTGTCCTTCACTATCACCTGGAGTTTGCTCAAACTCATGTCCATTGAGTCAGTGATACCATCCAACTATCACATTCTCTGTCACCCCCTTCTCCTCTTGCCCTCAGTTTTTCCAAGCATTAAGGTCTTTTCCAATGAGTCAACTTCTACATAGTATAAGCTAAAACATTTGGAAATAAATATTGAGAAGAGTGATTGCCAGATTTAAAGTAATAAACAAATAAAAATCACCTTAATTTTCAACCATGGTTCTGTCACATTCCACAGATGTTATTTAAATACCCCTTAAACTTCCAGATCAGAAAAACTAAATTTTATTTAAACTTCCTTCTCGTTAATAAGACACTCAATAGTCATTTAACAGGATCATTTAGGAGGAAATGAAACTTCCTTTTCCTTCTTAATCCTGTTTCCAGGAAATCAGTGTTTCCAAATAACAAGTTTCAGCTGTAAGAATTTCTAATACTCTTGGGTGAATTGCAATGAATTGCTAGAATCTAGAACCTGGGTTTCAATCTGGATAATTTAGCAAATTTTTTAACCTAGCTCCCTCTACTTTAAAATGGTGTCAGGTATATTAATTTTTTATTGCTGCTGTAACAAATTACCATAAAATTGGTGGTTTAAAACAACACAAAATTATTATCTCACAGTTCAAGAGGTCAGAAATCTGACTCCATTCTCACTGGGCTCAAGGTCTCAGGAAGACTGGGTTCCTTTCTGGAGGCTCAGAGAGAATCTTTTTGTTTTTGATTGCACCCGGTCGTAGCACATGGTACCGTTAATTGAGGCATGCAGGATCCTTAGTTTATGTCTGCAGGATCTAGTTCTCTGATCAGAGGTCGAACTCTGGCCCCCTGCATTGGGAACGGAGAGTCTTAGCCACTGGTCCACCAGGAACGTCCTTCTAGGAATCTTCCTCTTACCAACTCTGTTGGCTCCCCACATTTCCTGACTTTTGGTTGACATCTTCTTCCCTCTTCCACTTTTTTACCTCTGTATCCACATTGGGCCCACAGGGATAGTCCAGAATAATGAGTTTTAGTGTCCAGCTAATTATCAACTTCAATTCCTTTTGCAACCTTAATTTCCCTTTGCCATTCCAGGTAACATATTCAGATTCTGTGAATTAGGACATGGACATCTTTTGGAAGGACGTTATTCTGCCTACCATATCAGGTAACAAAATATTTCTGGTATATTTAAATGAAGTCTATGATTTTTTTTTTTTTAACACAATCCAGCACATATTTTTGGAGGAGGGAAAGGGTAGTTCATTACACCTCCACTGAAGAGAAACATTTGTCTTTACTAACACTACTTAATAAATCCTCTGCAGTGGATATTGCTGTCTTACTGAGTGCTCAATTTCTGTTCCATCTTGTTTTGTTTCTGAGAAACTTCTGCTTCTCCACTAATGAGTCCCATGGGACTGCAAATCAGTTGCCTTGTTCTGTAGAAGAAGCAGAAATTTAACCCAAGGTGGCAACTGAATTCTCTCCTTAGAAACTGAATTATGGGAAAGGAACAAGACTGAAAATAGTGTATTTTTTGTTGTTGTTCCATTAGCTATTGTAGGGAAAAATGTCCAAGCAATAACTACTATTTGGACTCTGTGGGGCTGCCTGGTTCTTGAGCATTTTTCAGCTTTCTTCTTCTTCCGATAAACAACTGTATATTCTTTCAATAAATTTGTTTTGCTTATTTTAAATAGAGTCAATTTCTAGTATGCGGTCTATCAAAGTGATAGTCCACTTTCTTTCTTGACTTGTATAAGTACATTTGCTGGTTCTGTTTCAGCTTGTCTGACCACGCCAGGCTCTTACATCAGGATTCTTTTAGCATTCCTCTCCCTTCTCCGTTCTCTAAATGTCTGTTCCTGTTGCTTTTTTCTCCACCTTTCTGTTTTCTATGTGATTTCTTTCAGAGCTGTGGCTTTGACTCTCATCTTTACACTGATTCATGACGCCTGAACTGATCTAACTCTGTGTTTGCCCACTATTCATCATCCCCATATGTTAATAGATGCTACACAACCAACTTAAACACAGTACGACACAAGTCACGCATCTCTCACTGATTTAAAAACTAGTTTTCTCTCCTTCATTCCTGATATCTGTTATCCAGTCACCCAAGAAGGAAGATTGATTGAGAACTTTACATTTTTCTTATTTTCACTGCATTGAGTATCTGTTGCTTTTGTCTACCCTATACGACAATTTCTTCCAGAAAATGCATTTCTTACATTCCATGCCAATCATAGTATCCTGCTTCCTCTCTTCACAGGAGTGGTCATGTGATCCATACAGAACAAATATGTAGAATATATCTGTAATAGATGGATACTGAGAAAGAAAAGGCATTGTTCTTTAAGTTGCTAAGCTGGAAGTATATAAATCTGTCATATGAAGAAAGCCTATTTAGCAGAATACACTCAATGTATAAGCAGAATTAGGGTGAATAGGAGGAGATACACAGCCTTGAATCTAATGCTAAAGTTGCATCCAATCTAGACTTTCCAGTTCTTTGTCACAATACATTTGTCCTTAAGCTGGTTTGAATTGGGCTTCCATGACTTTTATCATGCTAAAGAGCATAGTATTTAGCAAGAGTATTATGCTAAAGAGCTTTCAGTTTGTAAATCCTCTTGCTCTTACATTCAAATGTCTCACATGCATTCTTTCTCTTCTATTGCTGCTATACCACCCAATGATTTCAAATCATTTTTCTATTACAACAGCTGCTTTATGGCTCAGCTTGCTGCCCATCTATAGTTCATTCAATATATCCATCACACTGTTATGTTAGCTTACTACTGTGAATTATATTACTCTTTTAACTGTCTTCAGTGTTTTTCTATGACATACTGAACAAAGCCCTCACTTTCTAAAAGTCATGTAGTTGTTGTTCAGTCGCCCAGTCACGTCAGACACTTTGTGATCCCATGGACTGCAGCACACCAGGCCTTCCTATCCTTCACCACCTCCAGAAGTTTGCCCAAGTTCATGTCCATTGCATAAGTGATGCCATCCAGCCATCTCATCCTCTGACGCCACCTTCTTCTGCCATCAGTCCTCCTCAGCATCATGGACTTTTCCAACGAGTCGGCTGTTTGCATCAGAAGACCAAAATACTGGAGTTTCAGCTTCGGCATCAGTCCTTCCAATAAGTATTCAGGGTTGATTTCCCTTAAGATTGGTATGATTTCCTTGCTGTTCAAGGGACTCTTAGGAGTCTTCTCCAGCACCATACTTTGAAGGCATCATTTCTTCAGCATGGAAGGTTACCTCAAATGAGTATGATCTAGTTTGATATTACCATTCATTCAGTCATTCAACAAATGTTTATTGAGCCCCACTTTTTTTTTTTCAGACATCATTCTGGATAGAGTTGACATGGTGATGACAAAATAGCTTACATCCCGCTGGGAAGATTACGACTCTTAACATCCTTCCATAGCATCTGATCTGGTGTGATCTAAGGATAGTTGTATAAGCCTCTGCTCTTAGTTTGCTATTCTTAGTTTTCAATGATCTTCCCCACGTGCTTAAGAGCAAAATCCAGTTTTAAATTCTCTATTTGATTGCTCATTTAATAGTACTTATCTTTAAGTCTCCATGGTGATTTATTATTCTTAGTCTTATTTTACATAATTACTTCCATGTCCTTCTTGCCATAAACAAAAACTTCTTGAGGGCAGGGAACAGATTGTATTCATCTTCGTACCCTTATCATGTTTAATATAAAGGGAAAATTTTTTAAATATTTATTTATTTCATTGCACTGGGTCTTAGTTGCAGCATGTGGGCTCTAGTTCCCTAACCAGGGATGGAACTCAGGCCCCCTGCATTAGGAGTGTAGGGTCTTAGCCACTGGAACACCAGGGACGTGTTATATGTTTTGCATATAATAAAGACTCTTCAAGTTTGCTTTAATCATATCTGTTGAACAATCATTATTGAAACATAAATGCATAGAATACACCGTTTTATTGGGTTATTGTACCTATTATATAACAAGTTACCTTAGATGCTTTTCATAGATGATTTAATGTTAAATCATTCAAAATAATCATAATTTTATGATGGTTAAATAAATTCTCATTTGCACTTACTTGATGTAAAATACAATATAAAAACAACAAAATGACCTGGTTATATTTCCAACAATTATTTCAGCTTTATCTATCCTGGTGATTGTAAAGGAAAAACAAGTATTTCTGACATACATTGCTTCTGAGGGTGCTTTACTTTAAAAGGTCTTGGAAATCTAGTTCATAAATAAGCAAAAACTACAAAAGAAACAGGAATAACAATTTACTAATTTCCCCCCACTTTCTCACTCCTTTCTGAAAATGTGACTCTTAAGAAGAACAGAGGGCTCTTTGTTCCTAAGCCTTAGTTTTCTCATTGGCAAAATGTGGACAATAAAAACTAATCTTAATGAGATTGAGATTACATTTTGTCTCTCACAGTAATGGTATATAATCTAGTACTCTGCTACTTACCATTTGAGTGACCTTGGCCTAGTTACTTCACTTCTTTGAACTTTTTTCTCATTTGTAAAGTGTGGCTAATATAATATAGGTTTGTAGTGGGAATCAGATAAAAAATGACATGTGAAAACGTTTTTATAAAGTACTAGAAAATGTAAGGATAGTTATTTCCAAAGCAACTACCACTGGTCCAATTTTCTCTGCAACAGAGTGTTGCATGTTCTTAGATAAAATATTATATGGAAGGTAACTCAAAGTCTTTTCTCCAAATAACTTCCCTCTCTCTGCATCTGCTTTCCTAGGGAAACAAGATATAGTTCTTCCTCTGTACTTGTCTAGGTTATAGAAAAGGCATTAGTGGCAAAGAATAGCAGTTGCCCTATGCTAGTCCCAATCATTCAAGAATAACAGTTAATGAAATTTCTGCCCCTTCTACAAGTGAAAAAAAAAACAATTCTTAAAACAGTCTTTTAGATGCTATATAACAATAGATTTCTAAAGAGAACTTTCTCTAATAGTGAAAAAGCAATTTGTATATAATTACAACTGGATGATTGTGAATGTTTACTAACTGAAAATCATTCATGAAACTAAACTCAACGTATAATCTTCCCTGAATCAAAGTAGCAGTGCAATATAGCAGTTTTTATTATTAATATAAAAAACAGATAATAGTATACAGAAAAAAGAAAAGATATTTCCAATTGTTGATCATTTTTTCTTAATTAACAATTTCTTAACCAATGAATGATAAAGTTAAACTGAGAGAGAAAAGGAGAAATTTCTAAAGTTGAATTTTTGCTTATTAACTTTCCAGGATGTTGTTATAAGGTATCTTAACTCTGTAATCCCTGTCAACAGTCTCTTCTGCAAATTAATAATTCTCTAAACAAATGATTATCCTCTCGTTAGAGACCTAGAATTCAAAATCATGTTAAAGATAGGGACAAATTATGCACATAGCCTCTGTTTTATTATTAAAGTGGAAGTTTTAGTTGATCAGTCGTGTCTGACTCTTTGCAAGCCCATGAACTGTAGCCTGCCAGGGTTCTTTGTCCATGGAATCCTCCAGGCAAGAATACTGGAGTGGATAATCCATTCCCTTCTCAGGAGATCTTCCTGACCCAGGGATTGAACCCTGGTCTCCTGCATTGCAAGCAGATTCTTACCAACTGATTCATCAGGGAAGCCCATCAGCTCTGTTACTAAAGCTGGTCTCTAAAATGGTATACATTTTAAAACTCACACCAATGAGGGCAGTGTGAGTATTCCAGGATTCCAGAAGAAAGTGTGTCAAAAAGTTGTTCTTAATTTGGTATGTGGCTTAATGCTATTTGGGGGCTTCCCTAGTGGCTCAGATGGTGAAGACTCTGCCTGCAATGTAGGAAATCTGCATTCAGTCCCTGGGTCAGGAAGATCCCTTGGAGAAGGGAATGGCTATTCACTCCAGTATTCTTGCCTGGAGAACTCAATGGGCAGAGAAGCCTGGTGGGCTACAGTCCATGGGGTCGAAAAGAGTCTGACACAACTAAGAAACTAACACACTTCTAATGCTATTTACTGAACTTTCTGTGTAGGTATGGTGAAATATCACACCCACAACACAAAATTAAATGTGACTGGAAGGATGTGACATCATTACAACATTGTTGCATGCTGACACAAACTTTATACCTAGACTAAATCCTTCTCTACAATTTTTATATCACTTGGATTTAGTGGAAACCCAGAAAATGATATAATGAATTTCCCCAAGAAAGAAACTCATTATGCATGCATCTTTTCAAGTCAAGGGGATTTAAATGGAGAGAAAGCAATTTACCATAACATCCACATAACACTATGGGTAAAAAGTCATACTTTGGAGCCCCATTGCTGCTGCTGCTGCTGCTAAGTCACTTCAGTCGTGTCCGACTCTGTGTGACCCCATAGACGGAAGCCCACCAGGCTCCCCCGTCCCTGGGATTCTCCAGGCAAGAACACTGGAGTGGGTTGCCATTTCCTTCTCCAATGTGTGAAAGTGGAAAGTGAAAAGTGAAAGTGAAGTCGCTCAGTCGTGTCCGACCCTTAGCGACCCCACGGACTGCAGCCTACCAGGCTCCTCCATCCATGGGATTTTCTAGGCAATAGTACTGGAGTGGCTTGCCATTGCCTTCTCCGTTGGAGCCCCATTACAGAGGTTCAAATCCTGCTTCCACAATATACTAGCTATGTAATCGAGGGCAAACTGCTTAACATCTCTGTGCATTAGTTTGTTCATAAGTGAAATCATGATAGTAAAACTCCATCTCATAGAGTTCTTGAGGATCCAATGAGTTGCTATCTGCATGGTAGTACTTGGAATACATGATATAAACCTCTGATAAATTAACAGAATTAGTTATAAGAAATAGTGGGAAGAACTTACTGAGAAATTTCTACAGTTACCACTCTGCTTTTGTCAGTAATGAAAGCTATTTTAAAAAATTCTGAGAGATTTCGAATGCTGACTTTGAAATCTACAAGTATTCACTAAATATCTACTGGGCCTGGTGCCTGGGGACACAAAATAAATTTATGTAGTCATATGCCTCCGGAAGTTATTCTACACTAAATTTAGAATAAGGACTTGCCTGGTGGTAGAATAAATGCTCACAGCGCAAAGTTCAAAGAAATATGCAACAAAAAACCCTGGAGTGCCACATAAATTACTTGGTTACTATTCACAATTCAAGTGCTCTAAGATGTATACTAAGGAAAACGCCACTACCAATTGGGAACGCATTTATTTTGACAGCTACACAGACAGTTGCTAAATACAATGACTCACATCAACAGACGTTCTGCAAAAACAGCAATACTTTCCGTTCTTTCCGCCTGTGGTGTCTGACAATACCTGAGAGCAATCCCGCAAAACCACAGCGGATGAAAGTTGCACGGGAAACATCAAACGGATAGTGACAGACGACCTAAGAACCGGGAGGAAAACGTGGTGGGCTCGGCGAATACCTGGCTCTGGGGGGCAAAGAGAGGCTCCGAACCACGATCGGCATTAGGGACGAGGTTGTTCCCATGGCTGATACCGATCAGTCCGCAAAGCCCGGAGGGGAGGGGGAGAACCAAGGGGTTTCCCTCCTGTGCCATCTCCTCCCAGACCGCGCGATCCTCTCGGACCGGTGGGGCTGTGAGGCCACGGAAGCTTCTGAGCGAGGAGCCGCCGCGATGCGGGGCACAAAGAATGCAACCCAAACCCCTCTAAGGCCTCCCGCAGCCCCGCTCCAGGGCGTGACGGACGCCACTGGAAGAAACGACAGGCTCCTGAAAACTAACGGTCCCTACGCCGCCTCCGATATCTCTGGGATGGGCATCCGAGAGTAAGCCCGGGCCACCACAGCCCAGCCCCGTGGGCCGCTGAAGTGCCAGCCCGAGCTAGTCCGGCCCGAGACTCCCCTCAGCCCGCCGCCCGCGTCCCAGGCCGGCACGTCACTTCCGGCGCGCGCGCCCGCGGGGGGAGAGGACGGGGTCCCGGCCCGGGCGCGCGACTTCCCGGGGGCGCGCGGGGGGCGGGGCGGGGGAAGGGGGAGTGTCTGCAGCCGCCGCGCCGCCGCCGCCGCCGCCGGGGTGACTTCGCTGAAGCCCTGGCTTCAGAGCCAGCCCCGTCTTCCCGCCCGCATTCCGGGCGCCAGCGCCGGGAGCACTGACTGCTGGGACCGGTGTGGAAGCGGGAGCTGCCTTAGCCTGTGGAGCGGCGGGGACGGTGCCAGCCCCGCTTCTCTTCCCTCACCTCTTCCTCCCATCGCCCCAGTCATGGGCAACGCGGCGACCGCCAAGAAAGGCAGCGAGGTGGAGAGCGGTGAGTCAAGGGCCGGGTCTGGGGGCCCGCTGGGCGGGCTGGCGCGGGGTCGGAGCCCGGAGGCCGCAGGCATGGTCCAGGCCTCAGCGGCCGCCGGGAACCACGCAACGGGGCCCTGGGGACCAGCTGCCTTCCTCCTCCACCCCCTCCCCCAGCCCCGGCGCGAGAGCTGAGCGTCGAGGGCCGGATGGAGAGGGCGACGGAGGAGAGAGGTCCCCGTGACTCCCTATAACACCGGAGCGGGGGGACTCCCAAGCCTAGACACTTCCCCGAATATGGTCGGGATGAAGTCTCTTGGACCATCCCAAGCCCTCGCTCCCTCCCCGCCCCCATCCCCCGCTTTGGGAGCCACAGGTAGTGTTGGCTCTTTTCCCTCCATCACTTGGGTCTAACCCAATTTTATCATCAGGTGAGGGACTGCTGCTCTGGTTCTCCACAGGTGAGGTTAATCCTAAATGGGTAACTGTTTTAGAGATCCTCCATCTCTTCAGGTTAGGAGTTGAAAGTATAGTGAGCAGCAACTTTTCCCATTAGAGAAAAAAAGCAGGACAGGTTTGCCTTCTCTTAAGACATTCAAAAATTTGCAACAGTGTCTGTAAAACTTAAAGGTTACTCTGAGTTGAAGTGCTTCCGGAATAGCGTGGATTTCTTCTGATAGCTGCAAGTGCAGGCACTCTACACTTTACTGTATGGCCATATGGTTTTGTTTATTTATCTGTCAGTCTGTCTATTAGTCAATCAGTAAATCTGGATGGTTTTTGCTTTTGCCCGGTACAACTCAGATCTTATAATTCAGAATGAACAGATAACAAGTATTTGTTTTGTTACTAGGAGTAAATGACATGTAAGCACTTGAGGCAATGCCAGATGAATAGGGGATACCTGATGATTTATTCCAATTTGTGTAAACAGTATCTTTTAATGTTTCTGTGTTTGTAACGTGTTTTAAGTTAATTTCATAATTTAGCTTGAAGGAAATAGTCTCCCTCCCACCGGAATATCAGGGCTTCCCTTATGGCTCAGCTGGTAAAGAATCCGCCCGCAATGCGGGAGACCTGGGTTCGATCCCTGGGTTGGGAAGATCCCCTGGACAAGGGAAAGGCTACCCACTCCTGTATCTGGCCTGGAGAATTCCATAGACGGTAAAGTCCATGGTGTTGCAGAGTCAGACACAACTGAGCAACTTTCATTTCACTTCATTTCCCCCATATCAGTAAAGCAGAATCAATTTGGAAAGATCTACCCACTCCAGTGTTCTTGCCTGGAGAATCCCAGAGACGGGGGGAGCCTGGTAGGAGGCCGTCTATGGGGTCACACAGAGTCGGACACGACTGAAGTGACTTAACAGCAGCGGCATTCATTTCGTTTAATATGAATAGTTAGGTCAAATTATGTGGTTTGTGTTTCACTAATAAGGGCTTCCCTGGTGGCTCAGAGGTTAAAGCGTCTGCCTCCAATGCAGGAAGACCTGGGTTCGATCCCTGGGTTGGGAAGATCCCCTGGAGAAGGAAACGGTAACCCACTCCAGTATTCTTGCCTGGAGAATCCCATGGATGGAGAAGCCTGGTAGGCTACAGTCCACGGGGTCGCATAGAGTCGGACACGACTGAGCGACGGAACGGAATAAGGTTTTGGTGTTAATTTTCAGGGGCTCCAGAAAAGTTCAATGTCTTTAATATGTGAGATGGACATTTTTAAAAAAACAATATAGAGGTGGAACTTCAGTGGTCTTTTTTTCTTAAAATTGCACAAATGTAGTAACTAACTGTATCGAAAGTATTAAAAATGAGGGAAGTGTAAAGAATTGTTTCTGCCTTTTGTCATTTTCCTTTTTAATTTGAAGTTCTATTAACATAAAGATAAAATATGTACTAATGTATTACACAGACTGCTTGGTAGTTGAATCATATCAGTGATTTTTTATTAACAAGTACTGGCCTGTATAGTGTTTATATTTTTAATAGTGATAGTAGACTCTTTTGTGATCTATATATTTCCATTATTAAGGTTATCAGACAAATTCTCCCCTAGACATTTGAAGCTCCTAGCTATGAGATAATCTTAGAATATTTACTGGAAACAGAATGGAAACTTTAAAAATGTTTGGGTAAATTCTTTCATAAGCTTTAACTGTTAGTGACAGCCTAGTTCTTAAGTATGTTAGCCAGCTTTTTATAGAAGTTTATTTATGGAAACTGAAGGTCATTATAGTAGTTTGAATACATATTCTGAAGTGATAAGAGAAAATAACTGTCTCACTGGACAATCATTTGAAATGTCACGTTGATTAGTTTGTAATTTAATTTGGAGCAATGTTATCAGGTACATGTTGCTGCTGGTCTACCGCGGTGAACAAAGACAGTTTTATCTATATATCTTAAAATTTAATGAAAGAATAACTTATACCATTATATAGCTAACTGGTTTGTATAGTTTTTAAAAATTACTTTAGAAAATATATGGCTTTCAAAATTTGAATGTACTTATTTAAACTTCAATATATGCCTTTCAGACTTTGAATGTAGTTATTTAAACCTGGCGTGCTGTTGTCCATGGGGCAAAGGGTCAGACACAACTGAGCAACTGAACTGAATTTAAACTTCAACCAATACATAAAAGCGTAAGCTTTTAGAAATGTAAGTGGTCCTAGAGATCAACCTATGTAATCATTCCTTTTCAAAGCCAGAGAACTTGACCTCTGAAGAAGCAGGAGCTGAGATCATACTGTTAGTGATATCAGAGTAAGGAATTGAATCTGGTCCCCTGACTCCATTCTGCATCACTAACTAATCAAGTAACACAAATATTTTTAAAGTGTCTACCAAGCGTATTAGTTTCATATGGAGACCCTGTAAGTAAAAGCTCAAGAAGTTTTACTATCTAATGTGAGAGAGAAAATGTACATATAAAAGTTAACTGAAAAGCAAAATATGACAAATGCATTATGGAATATGAAGTTAAAACTCTGAAAACTACCAATAGGAAAATGTTTGATTTGAAATGATTTAAAAATATCAGGTCAGTTAGGATTTGAGGTGACTCTGGACCTTAGTTCTAAAAATATTCCAAAACAATGAAGTCGGGCATAAAAATATTTGAGAAGGGTCTTGGTTAGCGTGGAGCATGTGGTGCTTATGTTGTACTGTACTGAAATCTGTCCTCCAATGCTTGCTGTACTGCGCTCAGTCATGTCCAACTCTTTGTGACCCCATGGGCTGTAGGCCACCAGACTCTGTCCATGGTATTTTCCGGGCAAGAATACTGGAGTGGGTTGCTATTTCCTTCTCCAGGTGATCTTCTCAACCCGGGGATTGAATGCATGTTTCTTTTGTGTCTTCCCCATTAGCAGGTGGATTCTTTACCACTGTGCCACCTGGGAAGCCCAACATTAAATTGCGTACCGATTCCACTGTGGTAAACTGGGAAATTGTATTGAGATGTCTTAAGACTTAATGAAAGAGCAACTCTTACTTTTACATACCTACTTGTTTTATATATTTAAAAAAAAATTACTCTCATAAATATCAGTCAGTTCAGTGGCTCAGTTGTGTCCAGCTCTTTGTGACCCCATGGACTGTAGCACGCCAGGTTTCCCTGTCCATCACCAACTCCTGGAGCTTGCTCAAACTCATGTCCATCGAATCGGTGATGCCATCCAACCGTCTCATCCTTTGTCGTCCCCTTCTCCTAAATATAGTGAAAAATATAGGAATCTTCTCATAAATATAGCGGTCTCAAAATTTGAATGTAGTTATTTAAACCTCAGCTAATAGGCAGAAGTATAAATTTTAGAAAAATAAGTGAACATATAATTCTCTGAGAAATTTTAAACTTGTCATTCGAAATTGTTTCACTTATCCTGTCTTTCACTTTATTCAGTCCCCAACATAAAAATCATTTCACCTATTTTAACCTGAAAGTTGTTTTTTTATTTCACAAAAAAAAAACCACCATGCACACACACAGTGGATTTCTGTTCTCCTCACATATTGCCTGTGGGCTTTATGTGTAACACTGTCAGAACCATGGTGCTGAGGCCTGTGGTTACAGTGTTGGTAGAGGTTTGGATGCATATTCTTCTGTGACTGCAAGTGGTAGAGCCACCAGTTTTCATACAATGATTTTTTTTTCTTTTATGTTTTCCA
The DNA here is from genome assembly GCF_049115385.1 of Moschus berezovskii. Taxonomy (NCBI): domain Eukaryota; kingdom Metazoa; phylum Chordata; class Mammalia; order Artiodactyla; family Moschidae; genus Moschus; species Moschus berezovskii. The sequence goes on from NC_142463.1 coordinate 62,242,167, forward strand.
GAGTGTTTCTCTGTCTTAAGAACTTTTGAAGATGAATGGAAGTTAAAGAAAGTCACCCACTAGTAGACTAGGTTCAACCAAAATGCAGGTTTCATAAAAACTACCATTTTTTACGGGTTTACTATGTGCCAGATTCTCTTAAGTTTGCATGCATAATTTTCTTAATCTTTTCAGCTGTATAACATAGTTCAGTTATTCTCCGTTTTATATTATAGATGAGAAAAAGGAGTCTCAGAGAGTCTAAATGACTTGCCTAAGGTTGCACAGCTAGTTCAGTGAAAGGGTAACATTTGAACTAGGTAGGTTAACCTTAGAACCTGAAATCCTAACCACTGTGCAAACACCCTCTGTATGCAACAGAAAAGCTTATTCTAAGACACACAGAATAGCTTAGACTTCACTTTAATCAGTATTATTATAGGAAATATTGGTTGTTTTCAATAGTGACTATTTGGATATAATGGATATCTTAAATGAAAGTGATTTTTTTTTCTTGTGCTGTCTTCTAGATTCAATTTCTGTAATATGAGGATGAAGGATTAAATTACCCTGAAAGTCTTTTCAGATTTAATATGGTATAATTTCAGAGTAAGCCATAGAAAATTGATTTTATATGCTTAAACCTTCATTAATATTTGTATTTAATTTTTTCTTCTCATTCATAAATGTATTGTTTCCCTTTCTGTGAAATAGCCAATTGAAAAATTACTTTTTGAACTTGTACTGCCATTTTAAAAGTATTTGGAAATTTGCATTTTATACCATGGTTTGCATGGTTTGGCACTATCCAATCAGACTTTCTGCTGTGATGGAAATGTTCCTATCTACATTGTCTTCTTTGGTTGCCACTAGCTGCCTGCAGCTGTTGAGCACTTGAAATGTAACCAGGGCAACTGAGAAACTGAATTTTTAACTTACATGCGGCAGTTAGTGTTTGACATACTGGACAGCACAGGTTTGAAGCATAGCATAGTTTAGAGCATGATGGTGGTGGTGATTTAGTCGCTAAGTCGTGTCCGACTCTTGCGACCCCATGGACTATAGTCTGCCAGTTTCCTCTATCCGTGGGATTCTCCAGGCAAGAATACTGGAGTAGGTTGCCATTTCCTTCTCCAAGTTTAGAGCATAGCATGTAATAAAAACACCAACCTATCTTTCCATCATCTTTGTAGATCCTCACAAGTGTTTATAGATGAACAAAATGCTATATTTATCTTTTTTCATACTAGAAATTAACTTATTTCTTCAGTTTTTCCTCTGAATAAACATTTACAAACCTAGTGAACATATTATTATAATTTAGTAATTTGTATATAATCTGTAGAGTTAGGTACAAAGTTAATTTCCTTATTGGACAGTACTAAAATTAGAATTTTTTAGTTTTTAATACTAGAACTCAGTGAATATATTTCAATGAAAATTTTTATAGCTTTGAATAAAAACAGATTTAGTGATCTCATATCTTATTCATGTCTTTAAACTTTCAGTTATTTTTTAAAGGAAAATTAGTAACATTCCATTTTAATAGATTCGCAGAAGAATTTTGAAATAGTTTTCATTAGTTTAAAAAATAAAAAAAATCAAAACAAACAGCCATACTATTTGGATGATAAATACATTTTATTAATATCACATTCAGTTCTGTGACTCTGTGATTCAATTTTGTGCAGATTATTTACTGTATAAAATTACCTCCTGTTAAGGAGCCATTTTTCCCATTCTCCTGGTCAGTGTCCTGCCCTTAGGATATTGTTGCTTTTCATTGCCAGTAACAGGATAATTAGAGCCATGAAAGCTAGTTTAGAAAAGTAAGCCATAGCTGAGTGGCAGAAGCAACACATGAAAAGATCCTAGGTAAGTCAGCATATAGCTGTTAAGATTCTTTCAGATAGTGTATGCTAAGTTACTTCAGTCGTGTCTGACTCTTTGCAACCCCGTGGACTGTAGCCTGCCAGGCTCCTCTGACCATGGGAGTCTCCAGGCAAGAATACTGGAATGGGTTGCCATGCCCTCCTCCAGGGCTTGGAAAGGGATTGAACCTGCGTCTTTTACCTCTCCTGCATTAGCAGGTGGGTTCTTTACCACTAGCCCCAGCTGGGAAGCCCAGATAGTCAGGAGTTGACCATAAATCATTCTGATGTTCCATTAAATTAATAAAATAAGTAATTAGTATAGTTTATAAAATTGTATATTTAGGTGATAATAAATGCTAGTACACATATATGTCCAAATTTCCTCAAAGGAATAAATCTTAGGTTTTTAATGGGAAAAAAAAAGAAAAACACTATGTTAAATAGAAAAATGTGGAATTTATGGGAGGTAAATATACCTAGGTCAGTACCATATTATATTGAGTATTTTTCTTAATTTAAAAAATATTCCTTCAAGAGTATCTTGTATTGTTCTTTTCTTTGTTCATTCAATCATGCTTTCATTTATTCATTCTAGCATATTGAGCGCCTAAAACGTGACAGACTATATGCAAGTCTGTGGGAATAAAGATTGAGTAGGACCCAGTACCTGCTCCAGAATGCCCGTATTTCAGAAGAGGGAGACAGACATGTCAGCAGCTTAATAATAATAATTAAAAAAACTGTTAAAAATGGCTTCTTAAGTTCATTGGGGGAACCAGTAGAAAGTATTGTCATTTCCACTGAGGTGGGTGGAGGATGAAAGAAGAGGTGAGCCCTGGGTTGAGCATTGAAAACGGTAAATGTTCAACAGTAGAATTACTGGAAGAAGTGTGTTCTGAGAAGAGGGAATGCACAGAGTGAGCAAAAATCCAGAGGGCTGAAATAGCATGACATATTCCAGGAAGTTGTTCATTATGACTGAAAAGGACAGGGTGGGTGGTAGGGAAAAGGGGAGATTGTACAATGAAAAATGAAACTCGAGAAATGGACAGAGACCATAAAATGCAGAATCTGAATTTCATCCTATGGGATAAAACTATCAAAGCTATTGTGTACTCTGAAATAAGAGAAAGATACGATAAAATTTGGGTTTTAGAGAGATTACTTAGGTGGTGATGTGACGATGTCATTATGGAACAAGTGAAGTGGAGGCAGGAAATCTATTAGAAGACTCCCTGTCTCAAGTTAGGGACTTTGAGGGTCTGGATCAAGATGGTAAAGGTAGGGAAGGACCTAAAATGTAAGAAATTTGGAAACTAAAAATGAGCAGACTATGCTTTACTGATTGCATTTGGGAAATAAGGTAAAGGAGGGATTGGGAATAACCCAAGTTTTTAGCTTCTTTGCCTTGGTGTGGGTTGTGATGTCAGTAATGGAGTCAGGAAATGAATATAAGGGAAGGAACAGATTTGGGGGGGCATGTTGAACTTAGGGTGCCTATGGAATTTCTGAGAAATGATATCTGATTGGTTATTTCATACGTGTTGAGAGAATATAATTCTGTGGGGGAAAAATGACCTTGGATGATCGGAGGCTCTTTTCCACATTGCATCTCAGTTTGCTCCCCTTCTAAGGCCAGCTGTTTAGAATCTATAGAACTGTGTATGACATCTGACATAGCTTCTATAAATTATTAAGAACTGTAGCTACTAAAAGTTTAGCTTTTTTTGTTTTTTGAAAAAAGTAAAAGCCAGAGCACTGATGAGAACAGTGTAACTTTTAAAGAAGCAAAATTAAAGTCATAAAATGTGTTACTTTCATAACTAAAGGATGCATCCTGTAAGCTATTGAGCTTTGTAGAGTCATGTGGAGTAGCAGAAAAACATGTAAAATATTGTACCAACATATATTGTACCAAGTATCAATATTCTTCTCCTAGAGATCTTTAAAATAGATATTAAAAAGTTAAAGTGTGATTTAATAGAGTGTGAACTCAGAATAAGAAAAATCTAAATTCTGTTTTCTAATATTTTCCATTAGTTCACTTTCGATAAGTTTTTTAATACCTCCAAGCTATACTATAAAATTAAGAAGGACAGATTTGTTACAGAGGTTATGGTCTTTTCCGGCCTTATAGTTCAGTGATTTCCATATATGTTTATTAAAAGAAAGAAGGTTTATTTTTAAAGTAGCAAGACTTGAGAATTAAAGACTATCACAAAATTATGTGGGTAGAGAATTGGCAAATGAGCCTCAGTGTAAGCAAATACACAGTAATATATTCAGGGGAAATTTTTGATCTGTACTGAAAGAATTATAGTTTCTGAATTTTGGCTTGAGAAACAAAATTTGAATCACTGTATTGATCTTTGAAGATATTCTCATGTTCTACTGTAGATAAAGAGACCATCTAAATATTGGTCATCAGGGGAGTAGATTAGAAACAAGACATAAAACATTCTATTCTTAGTGAAAAACACTTAGCATGTTATATGTAGTAGTGATGTTTTGTGTATAGCAGAAGTGAAGAAAAGTTAAAATCAGTGACAGCTAATAGGAACAAGAGAATTGAACGTCTATTGTTTGAAGATAAACTAAAAAACAAAACAAAACAACTCTGGAACTCTTTATCCTGTAATAGGTCTACATGATTGAAGTATCTAAACCAAATAGTATAGGTAGAGAAAATGTTCACCTGAACTGAAAACACTAGAACTTATGAGCTATTCCTCAAAACTTATAAAAGCTAGTTGTACAGCAATAAAAGAAGTACAGTGAAACCTTCATAAACTTGGCTTAGAGAATAAATATATTTAACTGATTATTTATGTTTAAAGGTAAAAGCATTTGTTCTTATAAATTCAGCTAGTATCTTTAGTAACTTAAAAATTGCTGGAAAACATTGATGCTTTTTTTTATTCTTTTTTTCTTTTTTTGTAGATTTTGTAACCCTTTCAGTCCCTTACAGCTTCAAAAATGCTCATCAATAGTAACAAATAGACCTCTTTCTTGTTAATATTGAGGTTTATTACCATAATGTAAATAATAAATTATTTCCCCTGATATGAAGGTGTAACTTAAATTGCTTAAATAGAAATGGAGATATAGCTTAAATTTTTACATTTTAATATGTTATAATTCATCTATTCATTTATATATATTTTTTATTTTGGAGGGGGGTCATGAAGGAGATAAAGAGTTGCCTTCTTGTTGCTCATAGTATAGTGAAAGCTTTAAATAAGTAAATGTACAAACACGAGAATTTTGTTGGAAGTACAGTATAGAGTATTTCCTGTAGTAGTAATTTGGTTTTTCACTTTTTGATTATAATATAAATTAGACTCAGTAATGTTCTGTATCTATGTGGATCGTTTTCTGAACCAAATTTGGGACTCCTTTAGAGAAATGAACTAATTGACAGTTCACGGTGAGGGCTGATTCTGTGGTACATTTGACATTAGGACTGCCTCACAAAACCCAATGTAAATTCCCTATCTTTAGCTGACTTGCTATTAAAAGGTATAAAGTCCCAGGCTTTATGGCCATGGTTTAAGGTTGTATTCCCTGTTGCCTACTGTTCATATAATGTTAACTTTTCAATGACTTCAAACTTTTGTTTTCTAGTAAAACAACTGTTGAATCTAAACCTGTAAGTCCTTGGCAAATCTGTATTATCCATCTGGACCTTAACTCAAAAAATTAAAGATATTGTATTGAGGTCTCATTATTTTGGGGTCCTACTTAATAAAATAAATATTCAATTTCTGTACCACTTATTCGAGTTGAAGACCATAGTGCATCAGCAGAGCACTGTGGTATATGAGCCACAAAATTGAGAGAACGTGTTTGTGCAAATGTTACTTATCTTCTTTTGTAAGAGTCGGTTCTGTTTATAATTTAGCTCCTCCTATCCTAGCTCAGCTCGCTAGATGTATAGAAGCCATGAAGGGTTAAACTGGGGAAGAATATGAGTCCTTCTTTAGGCTATAGTCTTGAGTTACTAAATAAGCTATAGTTCAACAGGTAGAATGACACAGAGACAGAACAGTCATTTGTCATTAATTCAATCCTTTATTTATTCTCAGTCAGTACTTAGTAAGTGCCTGTTTTGTTCCAGGTATTGTGCTAGTCCATAAATGCAAATACGAGAAAAAAAAGTAAGCCTTGGTTTCTATTCTCAAGCTGGGAGATGGATACATTCAGATGTTTATGATAAAATATATAGTGATACACAGGTTCCTGAGACTGATGCTTATGTGCTTCGTTGCTCAGTCGTGTTTGACTCTTTGTGACCCTTTAGACTGTAGCCTGCCAGGCTCCTTTGTCCATGGCACCATTTTTCAGGCAAGAATACTGCAGTGGGTTGCCATTTCCTACTCCAGGTTATCTTTCTAACCCAGGGATTGAACCTGTGTCTCCTGTGTTCCTGCATTGCAGGTGGATTCTTTCCCTGCTGAGCCATTGGGGAAGTGTTGAGATTGATACTAGAGTGAAAATACAACATAGGAGTTTATATGGGAATGAATATAGAATTTCTGAGATCATCTTGGGAAACAGACTGTCATATACATTGGTTTTGAGTTCATTTTGGAGAGATTTACATCTGTAACTGTGGCATTTATACTAACATTGATTTCTCAGTTCCTTCTCCTACCACACATTGTAATCTATAAAGGCAGAGACCATATCTACCTCGTTTAGTGTTTTTTGTTTTTAATTTTTATTTGAGTACATTGCTCTACAATGTTGTGTTAGTTTCTGTTGTATAGCGAAGTGAATCAACTCTACATATACATATATCCTCTTTGGATTTCCTTCACATTCAGGTCACCACTGAACACTGAGTAATTTCCCTGTGTTATACAGTATGTTCTCATTAGTTGTCTATTTTATGCATAGTATCAACAGTGTATATATGTTAATCTCAATCTCCTAATTCTTTCCACCTCCCCTCCTTATTTAATATTTTAATCCCTCAGATTTGACACAGTTCCCAGCTCATAGTGGAAACTAAAATTATGAAGGAAAATCCCATGGACAGAGGAGCCTGGTAGGCTACAGTCCATGGGGTTGCAAAGAGTCGGACATGACTGAGCAACTTCACTTCACTTACTTCATACTTTATCACTGGAGAAGGAAATGGCAACCCACTCCAGTATTCTTGCCTGGAGAATCCCATGGACAGGGGAGCCTGACGGGCTGTGGTCCATGGGGTCTCAGAGAGTCAGACACGACTGAAGTGACTGAGCAAGCAAGGAAGTGGATAAAAAAATTTAAGCTTCTTTTAGAAGTGTTTATTCCCCTCCTCCCCAGTGAGCAGGTGCTTTCTCTGTAATATATTTACAATTTTGGCCTAGTAATTGGTTGACTTGATAAGAGGGTGACCTGGAATGGGTTGCTATACCCTCCTCCAGGGGATCTTCTCAACCAAGGTATCAAAACCAGGTCTCCCTAATTACAAGAGGATTCTTTACCATCTGAGCCACCAGGGAACCTCTTTTTGTTCTTCTTAGCACATAGTAGTTTATTTGACACTTCTATGTCAAATATAATCAAGATTCCCAGAAGAAATATCAATAACTTCAGATATGCAGATGACACCACACTTAGGGCAGAAAGCGGAGAAGAACTAAAGAGCCTGTTAATGAAAATGAAAGAGGAGAGTGAAAAAATTGGCTTAAAACTCAACATTCAGAAAACTAAGATCATGGCATCTGGTCCCATCACTTCATGGCAAATAGATGGGGAAACAATGGAAACAGTGACAGACTTCCTTTTTGGGGGCCCCAAAATCACTGCAGATGGTGACTGCAGCCATAAAATTAAAAGACGCTTTGCTTCTTGGAGAAAAAGTTATGACCAACCTAGACAGCATATTAAAAAGCAGAGACATTACTTTGCCAACAAAGGTCCATCTAGTCAAAGCTATGGTTTTTCCAGTAATCATGTATGGATATGAGAGTTGGACTATAAAGAAAGCTGAGCACCGAATAATTGATGCTTTTGAACTGTGGTGTTGGACAAGACTCCTTAGAGTCCCTTGAACTGCAAGGAGATCCAACCAGTCCACCCTAAAGGAAATCAGTCCTGAATATTCATTGGATGGATTGATGCTGAAGCTGAAACTCCAATACTTTGGCTACCTGATGCAAAGAACTGACTCATTTGAAAAGACCCCGATGCTGGGAAAGACTGAAGGCAGGAGGAGAACGGGAGGACAGAGGATGAGATGGTTGGATGGCATCACTGACTCAATGGACAAGAGTTTGAGTAAGCTCCGGGAGTTGGTGATGGACAGGGAAGCCTGGTGTGCTGCATCGATGGGGTCTCAAACAGTTGGACACAACTGAGCAACTGAACTGATATGTCAAAATTGTATCACTTTTAATTGGAAGGGAGAGATTAATCTTAGGCTTCAGTTAGGAAGACATTATATTAAGAAAAACTGTTACGATCCCAACCTCCTAAATAAAACCCCACTCATCTGAGGACTGAATGTTTATGTATCCCCCAAGTTCATGTGTTGAAATCCTAACTTCCGAGTTACTGGTATTTGAAGATGAAATCTTCGAGAGTTGATTAGGTCATGAGGGCAGAGCTTGATGAATGGGGTTAGAAAAACGCTGGGAGAATTTCCTTGCCCTTGCCAATAAGAGGTTAACAGTGAGAATATGGCTGTCAGTGAGGAAGTGGGCTGTTATCAGACCTCAAATCTGCCGACGTCGGATTTTGCATTTCCAGCCTTCAGAACCATGAGAAATAAATGTAGTCTGTTTGTAAGTCACCCAGCCTGTGGTATCGGAGAAGGCAATGGCAAGCCACTCCAGTACTATTGCCTAGAAAATCCCATGGATGGAGGAGCCTGGTAGGCTGCAGTCTGTGGGGTCGCTAAGGGTCGGACTCGACTGAGCGACTTCACTTTCACTTTTCACTTTCCACTTTCACACATTGGAGAAGGAAATGGCAACCCACTCCAGTGTTCTTGCCTGGAGAATCCCAGGGACGGGGGAGCCTGGTGGGCTTCCGTCTATGGGGTCACACAGAGTCGGACACGACTGAAGTGACTTAGCAGCAGCAGCAGCAGCCTGTGGTATTTTGTTATAGCAACCCACACAGATGAAGACACGGCCTATACCATTCAGCTGCACCACTGTGTTCCTCGTCCTTGTTGCTATCATTTACCAATCTCTCGTTCACTGGCCTTCATTCATCAAAAAGTCTGGGGACTTCCCTGCTGGCGCAGTCGGAAAGAATCTGCCTGCCAGTGCTGGGAACATGGGTTTGATCCCTGGTCTGGGAAGATGCCACATACTGTGGAGCAGCTAAGCCTGTGGACCACAACTGCTGAGCCCTTGTGATACAGCTACTGAAATCTGTGCTCCTAGATCCTGTGCTCTGCAACAGGAAAAGCCTCTGCAGTGAGAAGCCCGCGGACCATAATGAAGAGTAGCCCACACTCACTGCAACTAGAGAAAGTCCAAGCAAAGCAACAAAGACCCAGCACAATCTGGAAAAAAAACCCAGAAACCTCAGAACTTTGGCCCTGGCTCACAATCTTTATACTGTAAGCCCTGCATTCATCCTTGATGGCTTAAACTTCTGTGTGATGACTCATCCATTACCATTGCGTCTCAGTTCCTTGACCACATTACTCTTATCCTCTTTTCTTCATTTTAGACAGTCTCATCAACAGCCTTATTGGCCTCACTAACTGCTCAAGAATCACTATTGTAAGCGTGTCATTCTCTAATTACAATGTCCTCTCCTTGATGTTTGCTTTTTAAATGTTCCCTTTATGATCATTCTTCATCAGAACCTCTTGCTTCATTTTTTTCTTGACCAGTTTAGATTATGTGGTCCCCAAAATCCTCTGTACATTTGTCTATTTATCACATCTTTCTTACAAAAGTCTAACTGATAAACTTACCTATCTGTCTTCTCAGTGCTTTTGAGCGAGGAGCTAATCACTGCTGGAGAAAACCACATGGAAGGGGCACTATAAATTCAACCTCAAATGGGGTGTCAACCTGACTTGACGGTTTTACATTTCTCTGATTAACTCTGTCTCCCATTCATTATGATTTCTATTTCATTCTCTTTATACTTCTGAAATTCCCTTTATCTCTCATTCTAAGCAATGATCTTGCCTCATGCACTTTACAAAGAAAATAAAAGGTACAGATAAAAACCCCTTCAACTTCTTTATATCAAACATCTAGATATCCTGTATATGTACAAATATATTTTTATCCATTTCCAGAACTTTCTAACTATCCCAAACATTCCCTCCTCCCACCAACCATTGGTAACTTCTATAGTATTTTCTCTGTCTATGAATTTACATTAGATAGCCCATAAAAGTGGAACCATACGATGCTTGTCCTTTTATGTCTGACTTATTGGCATGGTGTTTTCAAGCTTCTGTACTATAGAAGTAACAGAATTTCATTCTTCTTTAAGGCTGAATAGTGTTCTATCTCATGCACATATGCACCCGCACACATATTTTGTTTATCCAAAGGTTGGTATTTTATTTTTTAATTTTTTTCAGATATCCTATATTTTAACTTAATCTATTGTGTCATGCTGTTATAATAGAAGAGTTGTCTATTCCATTTATCTATTGTTACATCACATATCTCTCTACATTTAGTAACTGAAAGGGATGACAACATTTATTTTGCTTAGGCAAGTACACTTTGGACAGAGTTTTGCAAGAACATCTCATCTCTGCTCTGTTTGACAGCAGCTGTTAAATAGCTCACCTCAAAGGCTGGGGCCTAGGATCACTTAAAGACTTGCTCATTTAGGTGTTCCCTTGTGCTGGCTGTAGGTGGTTGGCACCTTAACTGAGATTTTTCAGCTGGAATATCTACACATGGCCTTTCACATGGCTTGGACTTTCTTACAACATGGTGGTTGAGTTCCAAGTGAGGGAGAGCCAGGTGGAAACTCCATCCCCTTTTTATAACCTAGCCGTAGAAGTTAAGCAGAGTCATTTCTGCTTTGTTTTTGTTTTTCAGCCACTAAGTCATGTCTGACTCTGCGACCCCGTGGACTGCAGCTCGCCAGCCTTCCCTGTCCTTCACTATCTCCCAGAGTTTGCTCAAACTCATGTCCATTGAGTCAGTGATGCCATCCAACAATCTCATCCTCTGTCATCACCTTTCTCCTCCTGCCTTCAATCTTTCCCAGGATCAGGGTCTTTTCCAGTGAGTCAGCTTTTAACATCAGGTGGCCAACATATTGGAGCTTCAGCTTTAGCATCAGTCTTTCCAATGAATATTCAGGACGATTTCCTTTAGGACTGACTGGTTTGATATCCTTGCAGTCCAAGGGACTCTCACAAGTCTTCTCCAACACCACAGTTGGAAAGCATCTGCTTTTGGTGCTCTGCCTCCTTCTTCACAATCGTATGTGACTGCTGGAAAAACTATAGCTTTTACTATATGGGCCTTTGTCAGCAAAGTGATGTCTTTCCTTTGTGATACACTATCTAGATTTGTCATAGCTTTCCTTCCAAAGAGCAAGCGTCTTTTAATCTCATGGCTGCAGTCACGGGTCAAAGTGATTTTGGAGCCCAAGAAAATAATATCTGTCACTGCTTCCACTTTTTCCCCATCTATTTGCCATGAAGTTATAGAACCAGCTTCCATGATCTTAGTGTTTTGAATGTTGAGTTTCAAGCCAACTTTTTCACTCTCCTTCACCTTCATCAAGAAGCTCTTTAGTTCCTCTTTGCTTTCTGCCATTAGTGTGGTATCATCTGCATATCTGAGGTTATTGATATTTCTCCTGGCAGTCCTGATTCCAGCTTGTATTTCATCCAGCCCAGCATTTTGCATGATGTACTCTGTATATAAGTTGAATAAACAGGGTGACACTATACACCCTTGATGTATTCCTTTCCCAGTTTTGAACCAGTCCATTATTCCATTAGTCCATTATTCCAAGTCCATGTCCACTTCTAACTGTTGCTTCTTGGTCTGCAAACAGGTTTTTCAGGAGACAGGTAGGTGGTCTGTTATTCCCATCTCTTTAAGAATTTTCAGGTTGTTGTGATCTGTGCAGTCAAAGGCTTTAGCATACTCAGTGAAGCAGAAATAGATGTTTTTCTGGAATTCTCTTGTTGTACTCACTTCTACATTCTGTTCATTCAAAGTGAGTCACTTTGATGAATCCATATTTGAAAAGGGTGTATTAGAGTCCACCCTTTGATGGAAGGAGTTCAAAGAATGTTTGACACATTTTTAAAAACGACTACATTATATATCTTTCTCTGTAAGGTCAGTCCCTCTGCCATTACTTTGGATCTCATTCCATCTTGCTTTTGCAGGAACCTTATGCTATTGTGTATTCTTCTCTTTTACATTCAGCCTGTCTCCTCATTTGTTTTAAAAATGTGCACCCCCTTTTCTTTAATTTTCTGTTTTTCTTTTTGACTACATTCTGTTCCCTTTCTTTTTCATCTCTAACCTACCAAAGTAAACTAACCTATGACTTATGGTATGTGTGGCCCTTTCAGTTGCCTTTAGTGGCCAGGTAGATACTTAGAATGAGTGTTGGGTAAAACCTGAAGCCAGAATAAAAAAAAAAAAAAAAGGTGTTCTTTTTTCTCTTATTGTTGTGTTATACTTACTTTCAGTCGTGATACAGAGAATGTAACCTATGCTTAATGCAGTCCAGCTTTTAGAATACAGCAGGTTTGAAAATTTGGTCTGCCTGTGAGTAAATCAGTATAGAACAACACAGAAACATTAAAAAGTCTTAAAATGAGAGACGGGCAAGTGGCTGAAAGTGTGTGCAAGAAGTTGAGCATAATGCTGGGTCTTGGGATTTATGCTTTTTAAGGAGAAAAAAGGATCTTAGGGTATGAAGTATAGTGAAAAGGATTGGAGACCTTAGTAAAGTCTGAAGATGATTGGGATTGAGATATTAAAGGGAGTCAGCTAAAAAGATAGTTGGTTATCAGAGAAAGGATAGGATGAAATGGGTCGGGGTATAATCTTTCCAGTAAATGTCTAAGGTGGGGTAGGGTGGGAATGTATATATATCTAAGGGAATATAGATACTAAGTTAGAAAATTGGAGTATTGGCAATGGCAAGCCCTCCAGTACTCTTGCTTAGAAAATCCCATGGATGGAGGAGCCTGGTAGGCTGCAGTCCGTGGGGACGCTAGGGGTCGGACACGACTGAGCGACTTCACTTTCACTTTTCACTTTCACACATTGGAGAAGGAAATGGCAACCCACTCCAGTGTTCTTGCCTGGAGAATCCCAGGGACGGGGGAGCCTGGTGGGCTTCCGTCTATGGGGTCACACAGAGTCGGACACGACTGAAGTGACTTAGCAGCAGCAACATACTAAATAAGAATATAGATACTAAGTTAGAAAACTGGAGTATCTACATACTAAATAAGCATATATCAAATGAATTACAATAGCCTAGTTTTATTTGTAATGTTAAATATGAGAAACATATGTAGTGTTAAAAATCTTAGCAAAAATTTTAACAATGTAATTTTCAGATGAAAAGACAATAAATTAAATGTATTCTAGTGACATGAGTTTCCAATTAGTAGTGTATAGCCAAAGTGAGATCGTGTTGGTTTATGTATTCTGCTGGTTAAAATATATTTCAGTTTAAATATGTATCTCTTCCTGAATTTAAAAATATTCATACTTGCATAGTTAAGTGGAATGTATTATTATTCTCTATGGAAATATAGCTTTTATTAACAGCTAATTTAAATTTATCTAGTTGAGAAACGAATTGAATTATTCCCCTCGCCCCTTTTATAAATTAACTGAAAAGTGAGAATTTAGAAGCTAGCTACTTATGTGATCAGAGGTTACTTGCCTGAGCACTGAGTATTATTAAACTTGGTGTCTTGATCACACACATCTCGAAAGTAATAAAAGTGTTCTGAAAGAAATATTAATAGATCTTACAGCATATTCATATAATTTCACACAGTTACTTTCAAAATCTTTCCTAATCGGCAAAATGGAGATAATGCTGAACTGTGAGACTTAGAAGTTGTATATAATGCGTTTTTCTTAGCACCTAGAGGATAGTCAATATATAGTAGCTATAGTTTTTGAAGGAAAATCCTTAATCACTGTGTTTATAGATTGGGCACATTTTTTGACAAGTTGTCTGAAAATGGACAACCAGAAACAGAAAATTATTCTACTGGAGTAATGTTATATTAAATGATAAGGAGCTGACTTATATTCATAACCTCAGGATCATCAAGAATAAAAAAATATAAAAATTCAATGGGAAGTTTTAGCATTATCCATTAAAACTTTTAAAATTACATAAATAGCTTATATGATTTATTTCTCACTGTAACCCTGTTAGTAAATACTATTATTGTTATCAGTTTTTTCAGTAAGAAAATTAAGGCTTAGACAAATTTAACAAGGTTACAAAGTTGAATGGCAGAGCTGTGTGCAATCCAAACTTAGTTTGTTTTAGGTCTTCTACTCATAATCCCTATCATACCCTAATGTGGTAATGATAATTTTCTTTCAAAAATGGTACATCTGAAGCTGTCCTAGAATCCAAAAAGCCCTTAGAAGTTCTATCTCCCTACCATAACACCTTTTAGACTATTACCTAGCTTTTCCTATGTGCCAGGTACTGTTGTCGATGCTCACTGTAATATATATATATATATATATATATATATATATGCATATACACACACACAAAGGGAGAAGAGGGTGGCAGAGAATGAGATGGTTAGATAGCATCACCAACTCAGTGGACATGAATTTGATCAAACTCTGAGAGACGGTACAGTGAAGGACAGAGAAGCTTGGTGTGCTGCAGTCCCTGGGGACACAAAGAGTCAGACATGACTTAGCAAATGAACGACAAAGATGTATAATAACAATGGAAACAGTGACAGACTTCGTTTTTGGGGGGCTCCAAAGTCACTGCAGATGGTGACTGCACCCATGAAATTAAAAGATGCTAGCTCCTTGGACCAACCTAGACAGCATTTTAAAAAGCAGAGACATTACTTTGCCGTCAAAGGTCCTTCTAGTCAAAGCTATGGTTTTTCCAGTGGTCATGTATGGATGTGAGAGTTGGACTATAGAGAAAGCTGAGTGTTGAAGAACTGATGCTTTTGAACTGCGGTGTTGGAGAAGACTCTTGAGAGTCCCTTGGACTGCAAGGAGATCCAGACAGTCTGTCCTAAAGGAAATCAGTCCTGAATATTCATTGGAAGGATTGATGCTGAAGCTGAAACTTCAGTACTTTGGCCCCCTGACGTGAAGAACTGACTCATTTGAGAAGACCCTGATGCTGGGCAAGATTGAAGGCAGGAGGAGAAGGGTGATGACAGGATGAGATTGTTGGATGGCATCACTGACTCAATGGACATGAGTTTGAGTAAACTCTGGGAGTTGGTGATGGACAGGGAGGCCTGGCCATGGGGTCGCAAAGAGTCAGACACAACTGAGTGACTGAACTGAACTGAACCCATGTAGTACATGTATATGTGTGTCTATATATATATGTATAATAAACCATTTAATCTTCACAGTCCTTTGAAATGGAAACTATGATTGCTATTATTTTATACAAGAGGAAATTTAGGCACAGAGAGGCTAAGTAATTTATCCAAAGTCACATGGATAGTAAGTAGTCAAGCTGGAATTTGAACCTAGGCAGTGTGGCTCTAGAGTCTATGTTCTTAACCACCATGCCATATTAGCTACTTCACTAAAAATTTGTAAATGCTTTAGTTATCTCTTTCATAATAATCTTAGCAGTGCTAGAAAACTCAGTCCTATATCAGCCAGGGTTCCGCCAGAGAAACATTGTTAGTAGGCTATATATTAAGAGCTATATTGTAAGCTGGGAGCTGGCTGGGCAAGTCTGACATCCATGGGGTAGATTGTCAGGAAGAGCATGCTGGAACTCTCAGATATAGGCTGAAGCTGCAGTCCACAGGCTAACTTCAGGGAGGCTTCAGTTCTGCTCTTCCAAGACCTTTCAGTTGATTGAATCAGACCCACTCAGTTGATCTAGGATAATCTTCTTTACTTGAAGTGACCTGATTATGGACTTTTCATCACATCTACAGAACACCTTCATAGCAACACCTAGATTAGTGTTTGATTATCTGAAGACTGTACCCTAGCCAGATTTATCTCAGACATCTTTTTCTTTTTTAACCCTGAGGTGGAGGGTGGGGGAAGCTTTTCATTTTCCTAAGCCAGAAATGGAACTTTCTGTTTTATTGTCGATCTTCATTTATTTATTAATCACTCTTGGACTTCCTCAACATCAGCTCCACCAGTCCCCCTTGCTATTACCACAGCTAAAGATTTCAAGTGTTTTGCTAGAGAAGGCATTTATATGAACCATCTTATCTTTAAAGTAAAATTAAAAAAGATAAACAGGAGTCTCGAAAGGCAGAGAAAGATTGAACCAGAAAACTGATAGTGAGATTAGTTACTATATTTGAGCATAAAATTTAGCACTTTTTACATGGCAAGGGAGTTACACAGTATAGAACCTCTTTTGAATTCACTGAAATTCTAACAGGAACTCAGTATTGAATTCTAACAGAAATTTAATCTATCTAAAAACAAGGAGCTTTGGTCTGCATAATTCATAAGATAACTATTTTTAATAAAAGAGAGAAATCTCTCTAGAATCCTATATGCGAGAAGGAGAGTTTCAGAAAGTTGCCTGCAGTTATTACTACTTTGGGGGGAGTAATATTATTTGGTGGTAATAATAATAGTGTAGTACTAATGTGCCAGACACTATCATAAGTGCTTTAATCCCGTTTATTTTATTTGATCCACCTCACAGCCCAATGTGGTCTGTAATTTCATTAACACCATTTGCAGGTGAAGAAACTGAAGCAGTTAAGTAATTTGCCCAATAGCATATAAACTGGGATTCAAATTCAAGTAGTCTGCCTGCTCAGTCACTTCAGTTGTGTCTGACTCTTAATAATCCTATGTAGCCTGCCAGCTCCTCTGTCCATGGGATTCTCCAGGCAAGAATATTGAAGTGGGTTGCCAGGCCCTCCTCCTGGGGATCTTCCTGACTCAGGGATTGAACCCACATCTCTTATATCTCCTGCATTGGCAGGTGGGTTCTTTACCGTTAGTGCCACTTGGGAAGCCCAAATAGTCTTTAGAACCTGCAATTTTAACCATTACCTAATCTGCCATCTATAGTATACATTGTACTTTTTTCATTTTTATGTCATGAATTTTCCCATACAGTCATATGTTATTCTGTAGGGAATTTTTTAACATTCAGTGTGTTAAATTTATTAAAATAATAACAATTATAGAACTAATTTTTTAACTCTTCAATAGTAACCATTCTCCCTACTTCCGATAGCATTGATTAGTTTTTGTTACTTTACAAATGTAATCATACAGTGGGTAATCTTTTGTGTCTGATTCATCCCTACTGTTGAGTATAGTTAGAAACTGTCCGTTCTCTTGGCTGTATTGTATTCTGTTGTTTGAGTATATCACAATTTACTCATTCTGTTGTTGCTGTATGTTAAGTTTCTGTTTGAAGGCTATTATAATGTGCTCCTCTAAACATTCTGGTACATGTATACAGGTGAACATATGTATGAATTTCTATTGAGTATATACTTAGTTGTAGAACTCAGCTTTAATAGATATGGTTAATAGTTTTCTGAAGTTGTGGTGCCAGTTTGCATTACTATCATCAGCATTGTATGAGCCTTCTCGTGTTCTACAATCTCAACAACTTTTGGGTTTTCTTTCCTTTTTTACTTTAGCAAAATACTTGTGTTCCATTGTATGATTATGTATTATATTTTTAAAAAGGCAGCTCCTGTTGTTGGGCATTTGTTTTCATTCCTTTTTGAAAAGTGTTGAGACTAGTATTATTGTAGATTTATTTTTTAAGACCCCTGATACATGTTTTCTATGCACATAAACGTACAAAAAAATGAGGGTTTGTTTCATTGAAATATAAGAATGTTACTGTAACTTTTAGATCTTTACTTACTCAGCATGAAATAGCATCTCATACTTTTAAATTGATTTTATTGCCAGCAGAAGTTGAACTTTATATTTTTTAGTAATTTTTGTATTTTTAATGAGTAACCTGTGCTTATATTTCAGTTGAAATATTTGAGTGTCTTTATTATCATTATTAACCTTTTTCTGGCTCTGTATTATAAACTTTTCCTATTTATCTTTCAGCTTTACAAAAATTTAAATTTTTATGTAATCAAAAGTATGTTTTACAGTTTTTATCTTTGGTATCATGCTTTAAAAAACCTACTCATATTTTCGACTATTCAATTCCACTGTCTTCTTCCCCTTTATGTATGTATATGTGTACATATACGCATGTATTTGTACTGTAAACATATATATTCCAAGTTTTACCATTTGAAAAATAATATGAAATTGTAAACTTTCTTCCTCTATGCTGTGTTCTCTCATTTTTCTCAAATCTTCTTCAAAACCAAACTTCTTAATAGGCTGATTTCACAGTTTCTGCTTTCTTTCTTTTTATACTTCAGATCCTAAGATTGATCTCTATTCCTGCCTGCTTTGGGAAGTATCATCAGTAATCCTCTTTTTGACCTTTTTCCTTTAGTTTCTCTGTTCTGCAGTGTTTCCCCCGTGAGTCATCCACTCAGGTTACTTCAGGTACTGCCACTTCCTATTCCTGTCTTTGTGCTAATAGATATCTCTCTTCAGTTCTCCAGTCATGTTTAATTTTTACTGGCTATGTTACCTGGAAAGTCAAGTTGAGGAAATTTTCTTTTCCCTAAATCTGCATCCCCTATTTTGGTGAAAATGGAGAAATAAGTCATGTAAGCCAGAAATCTGGGAGTCATTTTAGATAGTTTCATTTTCCTTTTCCCCTACCTCTCATTGGTGACTGGGTCTTGTCAGTAATTTGTCCTCTCATTTCTCCTTATAGTGCTCCTCTCTTAATTCAGTTCTTTATCACCCCTTTCCAAGATATCTAAAATATTTGCTTCATCAGCCTCCTTACCGTTGGTTTTCTTGTGTGTATGTGTGCGTTTGTGCTCAGTTGTGTCTGATTCTTTGTGACCCTGTGTACTGAAGGCTGCCACACTCCTCTGTCCGTGGAATTTTCCAGGCAAGAATACTGGAAGGAGTCACCATTTCCTCCTCCAAAGGATCTTCCCAACCCAGGGATCGAGCCCTAATCTTTTGTTGAGTCTCCTGCATTGACAGGCGGATTCTTTACCACTGTGCCACCTGGGAAGCCCTCAGTTTTCTTAGCTATCTCCCAAATCTGCTCTAGTTGCTCCCTACTTAAATCATTTTTGTTTTACTTCATTGAATGTACAATAGAATCTATTAGCATGACATATAACACCTGTCATAATTTGACCCTTGTATCTTGTTTGACTTCCTTCCTATCACTTCTTATAGCACATTTTAAGATATAATGAGACATTGTTATTACTATGATTACCTTGGCATTGTTACTGACTTTAACATCCAAAGCTGTAGTATTCAGAAGCTTGCCCCAAACGCAGAATTATTGTTTTGCTAGCTAATGTTTATTAATGTATTACAAATGATTTTTTAAATTAGTTTGAGCGAAACAAATCAGTCTACTATGGGAAAAATGTATTGGGTTAATTCAAAACTAAATCAAAATAATTTTGTCTCCTTTTTCTTGCTTAAGATTATCTATAGTAATATCTCCCATTAGTATGGATTATTGAAAATTTACTGTGGCAAATATCTTCTTCCATTTTCTGATTTTATATAAACCTCTCAAAAGAGAGTTGTGCATGTCTCAGATGGTAAAGAATCTGCCTGCAATACAGGAGACCTGGGTTCGATCCCTGAGTTGGGCAGATCCCCCGGAGAAGGGAATGGCAGCCCATTTGGTATTCTTGCCTGGAGAATTCTGTGAACAGAGGAGCCTCTCAAAGGAATTAACCAAAGACATAAATAGTACCTATACATAATTACTGATTTCCTGATAATTAAAAATGCCCTTTTTAAGCTATAATTTCTGAAATTCACCCTGATATTTTTCTAAGACCTTTACCCATACTGTTTCTTGCCTGGAAGTCTTTTTTTCTCTTCTCCTTTCACCTTATTAACTCTTTATCACATCCTTCATATTTTATTTCAATTATTATGCTTTCAGGAAGATGTTCTCTGATCTTCCCACAGTAGATTAAGGTCTCCTGTTATATATTTTCATAGAATCATGCCATTTTTTTAAATAGTACAATTTTCCCCACTAAATTATAATGTTGGTTTTTGCTGTTGACTGAAATCTATCACATGGTGATATGTTCAGCACATAGTAGAGACTCAGGAAATACTTGGTGAATAGATGAATACAGTTTCTTGATAGAAGAGGATAAACTGGCAGTGTTTTTTTTCTGAGAGATGCTTGTTTTAAATATAGTCATAACCATCTTGATATATCTAAAAATTACTGTAAAAAATATCTACTGATCCTATAGAATGATGTGCCAACTGGTGCTTATAGTTTTAATTTTATATTTATTTCTAATATAAGATTGTAGAGATAGCCATCAAAATACTTCTGCTGGGTGGTAGAGAAAACTAATTATGTTCCTTGAAATAATTATATCTTTGTAGTTGAATTCGCCTGCAATGCAGGAGACCCTGGTTCGGTTTCTGGGTTGGGAAGATCCCCTGCAGAAGAGAAAGGCCACCTACTCCAGTGTTATGGCCTGGAGAATTCCATGGACTGTATAATCCATGGGGTCGCAAAGAGTCGGACATGACCGAGCCACTTTCACTTTTACTTGAACTGCAGGCCTGGTTTACTTGTTATATTAGAAGCAATGTCTTAAGAAACTAATATTGCAAGTGAGTCTTGTGAGCTTGATTCAAAAATAGAAGATCAAATAGAGATTTATTTTGCAGAATTGAGAATATAGTGGTGTAGCAATGAATATCAATTGATGGCATTGCCATCAGATTGGAGGTTGAGTATCTGTTTCATAACAGACAATATATTCGGTGCTTCTTATTGTTGTTCAGTTGCAGAATTGTGTCTGACTCTGCAGCCTCAGGGACTGTAACACACCAGGCCCCTCTGTCCTCCATTGTTACCTCGACTTTGCTCAGATTCATGTCCATTGAGTCTGTGATGCTATCTAAACATCTCATCCTCTGCTGTCCCCTTCTCCTTTTGCCTTCAGTCTTTCCTACCATCAGGGTCTTTTCCAAAGAGTCAGCTGTTTGCATCAGGTGGCCAAAGTGTTCGAGCTTCAGCTTCAGCAACAGTCCTTCCAATGATTATTCACGGTTGACTTCCTTTAGGATTGAGCGGTTTGATCTCCTTGCAGTCCAAGGGACTCTAAAGAGTACTCTCCAATACCAAAGTTTGAAAGCCTCAGTTCTTCGGTGCTCATCCTGCTTCTTCACATCTGTATATGACTACTGGAAAAACCATAACTTTGAATATACAGACCTTTGTCAGCAAAGTGATGTCTCTGGCTTTTAATATGCTGTCTAGGTTTGTCATACTTTTCTTTCCAAGGAGCAAGAGTCTTTTAATTTCATGGCTGCAACCACCACTTGCAGGGATTTTGGAGCCCAAGAAAATAAAATCTGTCACTGCTTCCATTTTTTCTCCTTTTATTTTCCATGAAGTGATGGGGCTGGATACCACAAACTTAGTTTTTTTTTTTTAATGTTGAGTTTCAAGCCTGCGTTTTCACGCTCCTCTGTCATTAGAGTGGTATCTGCATAATTGTGATTATTAATATTTCTCCCGGAAATCTTGATCTAACTTGTGCTTCATCTAGCTTGGCATTTTGTATCCATATACTCTGCTTATAAGTTAAATAAGTAGGGTGACAATATACAGCCTTTCCATACACCTTTCCCAGTTTTGAGTCTGTCAATTCTGTGTCCGATTCTAACTGTTGCTTCTTGACCTGCATACAGGTTTCTCAGGAGACAAGTTAAAGTGGTCTGGTTTTCCCATCTCTTCAAGAATTTTCCATAGTTTGTTGTGATCCACACAGTGAAAGTCTCTAGCATAGCCAATGAAGTAGAAGTAGATATTTTTCTGGAACTCCCTTGCTTTCTCCATGATCCAGCAAATGTTGGCAATTTGATCTTTGGTCCCTCTGCCTCTTTGAAACCCAGCCTGTACATCTGGAAGTTCTCAGTTCATATACTGCTGAAGTCTAGCTTGAAGGATTTTAAACATAACCTTGCTAGCATGTGAAATGAGCACAATTGTACAGTAGTTTGAACATTCTTTGGCATTGTCCTTCTTTGGGATTGGAATGAAAATTGGACCTTTTCCAGTTCTGTGGCCACTGTTGAGTCTTCCAAGTTTTCTGACAGATTGAGTACAGCACTTTAACAGTATTATCTTTTAGGATTTTAAATAGCTCAGCTGGAATTCCATCATTTTTGAGATTGTACCTAAATATTGCATTTTGGACCCTTTTGTTGACTATGAGGGCTACTCTACTTCTTCTAAGAGATCCTTGCCCACAGTACTAGATACAGTGGTCATCTGAATTAAATTCACCCATTCCTGTTTATTTTAGTTTACTGATTCCTAAGATGTTGATATTCAGTTGTGCCCTCTCCTGCTTGACCACATCCAGTTTACCTTGATTCATGGACCTAACATTCCAGATTCCTAGGGAATGTTGTTCTTTACAGCATTGGACTTTACTTTCACCACCAGATGCACCCACTATTGAGCATCATTTCTGCTTTGGCCCAGCTACTTCATTCTTTCTGGAGCTATTAGTAATTGTCCTCCGCTCTTCCCCAGTAACATATTGGACACCTTCTGACTTGGGGGGCCCATCTTCCATTGTCATATCTTTCTGCCTTTTCATACTGTTCATGGGGTTCTCCGGGCAAGAATATTGTAGTGGGTTGCCTTTTCCTCCTTCAGTGGACCACATTTTGTCAGAACTCTTCACTATGACCCATTTCAGGTGGCCTTGCATGGCATGGCTCATAGCTTCATTGAGTTATGCAAGCCCCTTTGCCATGACACAGCTGTGGTCCATGAATGGGGTCTTAAATGCATTGCTTCTCAAATGTGGCTTACCTCCTTTGGTGCCTGCCTTAATCTGATGTTGTTCTCCTAACCATTCTATACTCTACCCATTTAATGAATTCCTTTTTTTTTTTTTCTTCTTAAAATACTAATATCAGTTTTTTTATGTTGTTGTTTGCTTTTGGTTTTTTTAACAACCTGACTAGTACATGTCCAAAAGTAGCCTAATTCATTTGTCCTCCCAGGAAAGGCAGCTAGAGGTCTTATTTGTATGCATATTTCATAGGACTCCCAGGTAAACAATGAAATGTACTATTAGCATGGATAGTTAAGTTCTTAGTCACAGGAATCAAGGAGCATAAGACTGTAATTGATAGTAGTTGGGAGAAATGTTTTACATAGAACTCTGAAAGATGTTACTCCAAATTTCTTAAGAGATTGAGAGGAAATATTTTTAATGCATAAAATTGACAGGATTAATATCCAGAATAAAAATCATTTTATAAGTCAACAAGAAGATATAAAATATAAATGAAAGAAAAATACAGTAAAGGATATGAATGGGTACATTGCTGAAGATAAAATCAGGTGATCAATTGACATATGAAAGGTATTTGACTTCAGTAACAATCAGTGAAGTGTGATTTAAAATGAGATGTCTTTTTTTCATTCATCAGATTAGCAGAGATGAACAGGTCACACAGTACTATGTACGGGAAGCATGTTGAGTGTAAATTGAGCTAGCCCCTCCTGAGATGATATGGTTCTAACTATTAAAACTGAAAATGGGTATAAACAATAATCCAGGAATTCCCCTTTTAGGTATCTTCTTGATGGAAACACTTACTCATGTGTAAAAATAAATTTGTGTTTTTAATAAAGACAAGTATTGGCAAAAGTGTGAAGAAATTGGACCCTCATACACTTCCAGTGGAAATGTAAGATGGTACAGCCACTTTGGAAACTGTTTATCAGTTTCTCAAAATGTTAAGCACCAAATTACCATACCCAGTAGTTTTTACTCTTAGAAATCTATCCAGGAGATTTAAAAACATATGTCTACCCAACAGCTTGTACATGAATGCTCATAGCAGCGTTATTTGTAATAGCCATGAAGTGGAAACAACTGGTGAAACAGAATGTGGTGTATCTGTACAATGGAATACTAATCAGCAATAAAACTTAGCAAAGTATTACATGCTACTACATGGATGAACCTCAAAAACATTATGCTAGGTGGAAGACGTGAGACTCAAAAGACTGTGTATTGTGTAATTTCGTTTATATGAAAGTGAAAAAAAATCTATAGAGATAGAAAATAGAATAGTGGTTGCTCAGGGCATTTGGTAGAAATGGAGAATGACTGCAAATGGGCATGAGATTCCTTTTGGGGTGACGGATATCTAAAATTTAGTAGTGGAGTTGGTTGTACAACTATAAATTTACTTTAAAAACCCCACTGAATTGTACACTTAGTACTGGTTAATTTATGGTGTGTAAATTATATCTCACTAAAACTGTTAAAAATTATTACTATCTGGGGACTTTATAAACATTGCAACCTAAGACGGTAGGCAAACACTTGCATGAAGGACTGTGGAAAAAATTAAGACAGAGATATAGCATGTCTTTTATTAGGAGAAATAAAATGAGAAACAGAGGGAAGAGATGAGGGGGAAAGGAAGATAAAGAGAGGAGAGGGAAGAGGGAGGAATACAGATATTCCTTATGCTTTCTTTGTAACAATGGAAACTGAATAACCTAAAGGCATCAATAGAGAAATAGCTAAGTAAATGTGATGCATTTGAAATAAGTAACTTGCAAAAAGGTATGCAGATCATGATACCATTCAGGTATATTAAAAATTAGTATATACGATATTTGTGGAATTTACATATGTAAAAATATAAAAAAAACTTTAAGGCTACAAGAAAATTTAGAATAGCGGTTGCTTCTAGGGAGCAGAGCAGGAGAATCAGGATAGGGTGGAAATCAAGAGGGCCTTTAGTACTGTATGTAATCTAATTTCTAAATAAATACTACATTCAAAATAGTATAATTTTTTACAGTATAAGCAGAAAAAAAGGACTGTAAGCAAATATTCTAAAATGTAAATAGCAGTGTTTCTGGATAGTCAAAACTATGGTTTTTGCTGTAGTCATGTAGAGATGTGAGAGCTGGACCATAATGAAGGCTGAGTACTGAGGAAGTCATGCTTTGTAATTGTGCTGGAGAAGACTCTTGAGAATTCCTTGGACTGCAGGGAGATCAAACGAGTCAATACTAAAGGAAATGAACCCTGAATATTCATTGGAAGAACTGATGCTGAAGCTCCAATACTCTGGCCATTTGATATGAAGACCTTACTCATTGGAAAAGACCCTGATTCTGGGAAAGATTGAGGAGAGGAGAAGAAGGTGGCAGAGGAGGAGATGGTTGGATAGTATCACCGACTCAATGGACATGAATTTGAGCAAATTCCTGGAGATAGTGGAGGACAGAGGAGCCTGGTGTGCTACAGTCCATGAGGTCACAAAGAGTTGGACACAACAACTGAACAACATTTCTGGGTGGTGGAAATAAGGATGAGGCGAGAACTAAATATAGGAAACAAATATAAAAGCATCTTTTTTTTTAAATTAGCTATTACAGAGCTGTAGAAAAATATTGAAAATGTAAAAGTGAAAAAAAAGTCTGAGAAGTGGCACTGATAACCCTGCAAGCCCAAACACAGGCGACCTGAGGAGGAGGAGCAGAGCAACAGCTTACTGTCAAGGTCAATGAGTTTTGGAACAGAACATCATTTCAGTTCAGTTCAGTTGCTCAGTCGTGTCTGACTCTTTGCGACCCCGTGAACCGCAGCACACCAGGCCTCCCTGTCCATCACCAACTCCCGGAGTCCACCCAAACCCGTGTCCATTGAGTTGGTGATGCCAATCCAGCCATCTCACCCTCTGGCGTCCCCTTCTTCTCCTGCCGTCAATCTTTCCCAACATCAGGGTCTTTTCAAATGAGTCAGCTCTTTGCATCAGGTAGCCAAAGTATTGGAGTTTCAGCTTCAACATCAGTCCTTCCAATGAACACCCAGGACTGATCTCCTTTAGGATGGACTGGTTGGATCTCCTTGCAGTCCAAGGGACTCTCAAGAGTCTCCTCCAACACCACAGTTCAAAAGCATCAATTCTTTGGCACTCAACTTTCTTTATAGTCCAACTCTCACATCCATACATAACCACTGGAAAAACCATAGCCTTGACCAGATGGACGTTTGTGGACAAAGTAATGTCTCTGCTTTTTAATATGATGTCTAGGTTGGTCATAACTTTCCTTCCAAGGAGTAAGCATCTTTTAATTTCATGGCTGCAGTCAGCATCTGCAGTGATTTTGGAGCCGAAAAAAACAAAGTCTGACACTGTTTCCACTGTTTCCCCATCTATTTGCCATGATGTGATGGGACCGGATGCCATAATCTTCCTTTTCTGAATGTTGAGCTTTAAGCCAACTTTTTCACTCTCCTCTTTCACTTTCATCAGAAGCTCCTTAATTCTTTTTCACTTTCTGCCATAAGGGTGGTGTCATCTGCATATCTGAGGTTATTGATATTTCTCCCGGCAATCTTGATTCCAGCTTGTGCTTCACCCAGCCCAGCGTTTCTCATGATGTACTCTGCATATAAGTTAAATAAGCAGGGTGACAATATACAGCCTTGACGTACTCCTTTTCCTGTTTGGAACCAGTCCGTTGTTTCATGTCCACTTCTAACTGTTGCTTCTTGACCTGCATACCAATTTCTCAAGAGGCAGGTCAGGTGGTCTGGTATTCCCATCTTTTTCAGAATTTTCCACAGTTTATTGTGATCCACACAGTCAAAGGCTTTAGCATAGTCAATAAAGCAGAAATAGATGTCTTTCTGGAACTCTCTTGCTTTTTCAGTGATCCAGCAGATGTTGACAATTTGATCTCGGGTTCCTCTGCCTTTCCTAAAACCAGTTTTGAACATTTGGAAGTTCATGGTTCACGTACTGCTGAAGCCTGGCTTGGAGAATTTTAAGCATCACTTTACTAGCATGTGAGATGAGTGCAATTGTGTGGTAGTTTGAGCATTCTTTGGCATTGCCTTTCTTTGGGATTGGAATGAAAACTGACCTTTTCCGTTTACCACAGCAGGAAAACCTAGGATTCTTTCTGGAAACGGAATTTAGGGATCATGGTATTTTATTGGCAGGGGCCATTATCATCCATATTATAATACTTTGAACATTTACAGCCACACATGACACACTCGCCATCCTCCTGTATTTTTTATTCAGCAATAATCTTGCTTATAAAATTTGACAGTGTTTTTCGAATCACTGTAACATTATTCACTTTTTCAGTTCAGGAAGTTGGGAACTCGCTTCTCATTACCTAGCTGCTCTTAAAATAAGTTTATATATAAAAAATTGGTGATTTTTATAAGTGGGATAATCCAAAAATTATACTTATTTTCCGAATATGTGTTAAATTAGTATCTTTCAATTGAAAGAAGCAGAAACCAATTCATACTGATTGAAGCAAAGAATATTCTAAAGTAATTTGAAAGTTCAGATGATAATCTGGCTTTAGGTATTTCAGTATCCAGGACCTCAAATGATACTATTAGGTTTATCTTCTCCCTGTCTTTTTATATGGTATAGTGTTGATAGGATTTTTTTTTCATGGGCAGAAGCTGGATGTCATGGAATCTCTGCTTCTGGGAAACCTTATTTTCATGACCGTGCTTGCCATCAGAAAAATACAAGAAAGGGTTCCATTTCTACCTTCCAAATACCTTAGAAGGACATCTAGTGGGGAAAATGTTATTTGCATCCCAAACTTTAGGAATAGGAAGTACTGGAGGTATGTTTTATAGCTTTTCAACCTCTCCTACTGTTATAAATGGAAGATAGAAAAAAACTCATCCATTTTATAGCTTTTCAGCCTTGTCTGAATGGAAAGGATGTTACATGAGCCAGTTTGCAACATGTAATACAGTCCACTTTGCTGTTTATCACCTTACATATACCCTTCTACTGACATTCCCATACATAATAGCAATTGCAATATGCTACATCTAATTTAATGTTACTTTGCCAATAAAGGTCCGTCTGGTCAAAGCTATGATTTTTTTCTTAGGAGGGAGAGAGTCAAAATTCCATCAATCCTTGTGTCAATCTCTGGATGATACTCATCTCAGTGAGCTGTGATATCACTGTAATTTTCTGCTACCCTGTGCTACATTGTGAAGTCCACCACCTCTATCATAACTTCCATAAAATTACTAAGGAAAGGGGAGAAGGATATTGATGTGTTAGATATATGCACACACACATATACATACACATGGCAGAGCAAGGTGGTATTTATAAGTAGCTGTTACTGTCCTTGTTATTCTGTATAGAAATTGGGATGGGTGTGTGTGTGTGTCAGCATATAAAGTAGAAGGGGTTCTGTTTCAGGATCAGTTCAGTTCAGTTCAGTCGCTCAGTCGTGTCCGACTCTCTGTGACCCCATGAATCACAGCACGCCAGGCCTCCCTGTCGATCACCAACTCCCGGAGTTCACTCAAACTCATGTCCATCGAGGCGGTGATGCCATCCAGCTATCTCATTCTCTGTCGTCCCCTTCTGCTCCTGCCCCCAACGCCTCCCAGCATCAGAGTCTTTTCCCGTGAGTCAACTCGTCGCATGAGTTGGCCAAAATATTGGAGTTTCAGCTTTAGCATCAGTCCTTCCAATGAACACCCAGGATTGATCTCCTTTAGAATGGACTGGTTGGATCTCCTTGCAGTCCAAGGGACTCTCAAGAGTCTTCTCCAGCACCACAGTTCAAAAGCATCAATTCTTCGGCGATCAGCTTTCTTCACAGTCCAACTCTCACATCCATACATGACCACAAGCCTAGTCCTTAATTGAGAGCAATTAGTAGCTGTTGTTTTGTGTTCTGTTTGAGGGCTGGTCACCTGATGGAAAAGTAAAGAGAACAGATTGCTATCTTAGGTATCTGCTTCATTGCTTTTAGTCTTCTGTTTTCTCCTTGATACCCTGCTTATGTATTCTAGATCCTATGATAAGTACCATGAATGCAAAGGCAAACAATCTATTGCATGTGTGTTTAGTTGCTCAGTTGTGTATGATTCTCTGCAGCCCCATGGACTGCAGGCCGCCAGGCTCCTCTGTCCACGGAATTTCCAAGGCAAGAATACTGAAGCAGGTTTCCGTTTCCTATTCCAGGGCTCTTCCCAACCCAGGGATCTTTTGTGCAGGTGGATTGTTTATCACTGGCTCCACCTAGGAAACCCTTTGTGAACATTCAAATACAATATGAAGAATAATGTGGTTAACCTGCCATATGTTAAACCATGGTGCTTAAACTCCATTTTAAAAACCCAATGTAGAAACAACTTTTATTTGAAGTTATATGAGATTTTACATAAGAATTCACTTTTCCACGTTGACTTAAAAATAGTCATAACCTAAAAGTTGAAAGTTATGTTTTATTTGGTGGGAATTTTTAGGACTTCAAACCTGGGAGAAAGCATCTCAGGTAACCCTGAGAGAACTGCTCTGAGGAGGCAAGGGGAGGAGCCAGATTATATAAAAGTTTTACAACAAAGGGCAGGTAGTCTGAACATCAGAAGATTATTGTTAATTAAAAAAACCCTGGTATCCCAAGTTGAGGAATTTAGCACTTTTCTATGTATGGGAAGATTCAAGAGTCTGGACTTTCTGAAATCATTCCTTTTATATGTATCTCAGCTATCCTGGGGCCAATGTCCTGTCTTTTTCACATCCTGAGCTTCCTTGGGGCTCACCATAGGGAATGGCTGAAGGCTGCAAGATCACAGGTATAATTCTCCTTCCTGAGTGCCCCCAGGCTCACCAGGCCACACTGGAGGCCTGCAAGCATTGATGACTGTGACATCCTTGCTTACTGATGCAGGAAATATTCCATTTCTTAGCAGCTGTTAGTAACTATGATTGAACTTATGAAATTAAATATATTACATAATAAAACATTTAGTAGTAGTTCTTATCAGATTGTTAGTGAATTCAGATGTGATATTGGAATAATATGGGTGACTTTGAAAGTGAAAGTCGCTCAGTCGTGTCTGACTCTTTGTGACCCCATGGACTATTACAGTCCATGGAATTCTCCAGGCCAGAATACTAGAGTGGGTAGCCTTTCCCTTCTCCAGGGGATCTTCCCAACCCAGGGATCGAACCCAGGTTTCGCACATTGCAGGCGGATTCTTTACCAGCTGAGTCACAAGGGAAGCATGGGTTACTTTAGAGGGCTTCATTTTTTCATAGTGTGAAAATAGGGAAAACCTACCAAGGGGGGAGAATGAGGATTCATTTCTAATATGGTTGTCTATTTGGGAAATTTATAGTTTGTATACAGGAAATAATGCTTTTGCATATATCTAGTACATAAAATTCTTACTTATATAAGGATCTAATGTGATTTTTGTGTACTGTTAAAACCTAAGATAATGAAAACAAAAGATTTTTCTGGATTTGTATGTGAAGTGTAAATGGCTTCATTCTGCCACCTTCTGGCTGACTCCATATCTTATAGTGCTATGAATTTAGTGTCATCTAACTGTTTCTGCTATGGCTGGCATCAGATTGTCTATTTGGGGACCCAGAGATTTCAGTTGTAGTCTAGTTAAACTGTAATGTGGTTCTTGTGGCTTAGTAGGCTCATGTTAATTTCTAAATTCTAAAACGTCAGAGCTTATTGAAATAGGGTATCACATGATGATGTGTTGGGTTATTTCCTCTAACGTTATATATTTACAACTACTATTGCTTTTCCATTGATATTAAAACTATATCAAGTTTGTTTGATGTTTCTCATGGTCAAAATAAGAAAAATATTTGGAGAATGAGAGAGAAATCAAAGTTGCTGGAATTGCTGCTAAGTTCTTATAGAGAAACTAATGTCACATTCAGTAATCACTTATCAAAGTTCTAAAAGGAAAAATGTGTGTGTTAATGAAATCTTGATATTTTATACACTAGGTTTTATGACTCTAAAATCTACTTTCATTTATTCCGAAAGATTTTGGTAAAGGCTTAAAAACTTAAAAATGTAATTCATTTTTTAAAAGTATGATATTCTTCCTGGGGGAAGGTAGGAAGCAAGAATTAATATAGAAGACTGCAGTCTTGTCATTTTTTACAACATGCTTTACCTCTCTGTACCTCTGGGAAATTAGATAATAAGACTCACTTAGCGGTGAGTTGTGAGGAATAAATGTTATTTAATATAAAATGCTTAAGAACAATACCTAACATACTAAGAAGTTAACATTATCAACAATTTTACAACATTCAGAATATATTACATATTTTATATAATTTTAAGTAAATAGATTCCAAAATATCCTGGACAGTAAATTTTGTATTTTCTTATAGTTTTATATCCAATATTTTTTAAAAATAGAGAAACTGAAGATAGTAAAAATAGTGTAGAAATATATGTGATGTACTGTAGCCTAATGAAGGCCCTCTATTTCCATGTACAGAGCTTCTCAAGTGGCACTGGTGTTAAAAAAAACCTTCCTGCCAATGCAGGAGACATAAGCTACCCACATTTGATCCCTGGGTCAGAAAGATCCCCTGGAGGAGGAGGGCATGGCAACCCACTCCAGTATTCTTGCCTGGAGAAACCCATAGACAGAGAAGCCTGGTTGGCCACAGTCCATAGGGTCGCAAAGAGTCAGACATGACTGAAGCGAATTAGCACGCACACATGCATTTCCATGTTTAACTCATCTTTGACTTGAGAAACCTAAAATTATCCCCAAAAGAGCTATGGTGCTCTAAAAATTTAGTGAATTCAAAACCATTTATTAAATGTTTTTTATGCAGTTACTATTGTGTTAGATTCTAGAAGTAGAAAATTATGGAAGAAGCTCAAAAAAGAGAAGTATAAGCATATAATTATTGTACAATGTGTGAGTACAATAATGTGGGTGTTAATACATTTTAGGAATAGAATAGAGGAAGTAACATTTAAATAGACTTTAAGTAACAGCTGAGAATTTGCTGGGAGAAAATCATCTTACATAAATAAAACTTTTAGGTTTATTTTTTTGGACTACTGGTTTTTCTGTACATTCTAAAATTTCATAGCAGTGCTACTATACTTGGGGCTTCCTAGGTGGCTCACTGGTAAAGAATGTGCATGCTAATGCAGAAGACACAGGTTGGATCCCAGGGTTGGGAAGAACCGCTGGAGAAGGAAATGACAATCCATTCCAGTATCTTGCCTTGGAAATCCTATGGACAGAAGAGCCTGGCAGGCTATAGTCCATGAGATCTCAAAAGAGTCAAGCACATCTTAGTGACTTAAAAACTATACTGTAACTGCTTTTCATATCCACATTCCCTCAAGAATGAAGTTTTCAAGTATTTGTATTTTAATAGGGAAGACTGGACTTCCGTCAGTAATTCTAGGTAAAGGTGAACTGTGTTTTTCTGGGCGGACATTTGCAGTGTTGCTGTCTGAGCCAGTAGCTCCCTGCATTCACTCCCTGTTCTGTAGAGGCAGACCTACCATGCTGGCAGTCAGGTACCTGAGGCCTAGAACTTGCCCTTGTGTACACGATGAGGACACTCATGTGCGTGAAAAGAGTGACTTCATTTGTATAGTGGTGGTGGGAGTTGAGAGGATAATTTTCATCTTCTTTATTTCTGTTGCAGGTATTTAGAAAGTCCTTAAGTGGAAATTTAGATATGGGGCTGCGTGTACATTATCTTGGGTAATGTGTCAGTAGCGGTCAATGGTAAAGTGCTAATCACCATGAAGAACTAAAGGGCTACAGGGGGAGAGTGCCTCTGTCAACCATGATTAGAAGTTTGATATTTTCATACTTCATATAGTTTAGTACTCTGGAAATAGAATCCCACTTTTGCCATCCTTGTCACCTCATTACATTTAGATCTGGTATTTTCTATTGCTGCCATAACAAATTACCATAAATTTAGAAGTTAAAAGCAATACCCATTTATTATCTCACAATTCTATAAAAGTCAGAATTCTGATAGGCTCTTATCTGGGGTTTCTGGGGAAGAATTCACTTCCAAACTCATTCATATTTTGGCAGAATTCAGTTCCTAGTGATAATAGGATCCAGGTCTCTGTTTCTTTGCTCTGTGTCACGTGGGGACTGCCCTTATCTCCTAGAGGCCTCTCTCCCCTTCTTTACACATGGACCCTAATATTTTAGAGCCAGGAGTGGTGCAGTGAATCCTTTTCATCCATGGAATCTGACAATTTCTTGCCTAGGCTCTTTTCTGCTTCAAGCTGGAAAATGTGACTAGATTGGGCCCACCTAGATAATCCACCAGGATCTATTTTAAAGTGATTCATTAGTAACCTTAACTGTACCTGCAGCATTTCTTTAGCCATGTATTGTAGCATATTTACAGGTTCCAGGCAATAGATAGGACAAATTGGGGGAGAAAAGGGGATTTTTGTGTATCACAAGTCTGTTAGCTTTCAAGTATGGTTTTTGAACCAAAATGGGAGGTCGTTTATGCAAATGCACAGAGTTAAGGAAAGGGCAAGAAATGTTCTTAAGAAATGGCTGTTAATTTAGTACTATTATTGTTGAGATATAAACTGGTAAAATGGAGCTAAATGGAGGTCTGTTGAAGATTCCCAAAGGTTCTGGATTAATATCTAGGAGTTTGGATTTTTTAGGCCATGGGAAGTCAATTTGAGTTTGTTTTCCTTGGGAATGACATGGTATCCTGTTTTAGTAATATGACAAATATGATGAGAATCAGATCTAAGATGTTGGGAGTTTGGAGAGAAGAGGAAGTACAGAGAGACTGACCTTTGGAATGCATATCAGACTCACAGTCACCTTGAAAGGAGGACTTATTTTGTAGTTAAAAATAAAATTAAGCCATTCTTTATTTCCCTGAATAACCAGAAATGTAGAACAGTTGATAACAGATATGCTGTAGGTAAAATAAAACTTAGAAAACAATGATGTGTTCTAGACTCAAATCCTGTTCTCTTTTTGGAATCTCCAGTTTGATGTCTAATAAATGTGTTTAACAAAATCTTTCTTTATTAGAACATCCTTCCAACCTCTTCCTTCTTCACCCTTCCTCCTCTTAATAATTGGCATCACTTTACCCAGATACTCAAGCCAAAAACATAGGTAATATTTTTTTATAACTTCCTTTTATTCATTCCATCTATCAGCAAATCCCCCTATTACTCCAAAATATATGTAAAATTTGTCCATTTTTCTCTCTTACCAGTATTTCGGTTCAGGTGGCTACCATCTCTTATTTGGACTGTTAACAGTAGTCTCTGGTTTTCTCTGCATCTACTCTTCCTCTCAACTTAGACTGTCTCACAGTCCATTCTCAGCCCAGTAGCTATACCGTTTCTGCCTCATTTTTCTTTCAAAATATTTAATTCATTGTTCCTTCTGCCTGATGTGCTCTTTTTCCATCTTCCCTCAATTTTCTCCTTTTAATAATAACTTCATATCTTACAATGCAAAAAAAGTCATGTTATTCTGACATTTCTTCTCTTATTTTCTTTTTTACATTTCTTAATGTGAAAAAGAGTGAATGGGGAGAATATAGCATGTCATTCTTGCCTTTATTCATATATTTTTATCTTCTTGAATTACTCTTTTTACTTTTTCTGGCCTATCTAAATTATACCTGTTCTCCAAAACCCTTCTCAAATTTCATGTATTCCATTGCATTTTCCTCAATACCTAGTATACATGGAACTTACCTTTCTAAAGAAAGCTCCTTTCTTTGTGGAGCTTTAAAGTTTCCTTAGTCCTTTAAAGCCCCTTAAATTGAACATACTAATGGTCAGGGGTGTTAGAGTTCTAAAATTATTAAACTTTATATTTGCTATAATATCTTCCATACAGATCGAATGGCTGGAGTTCCCTTGGTATGTCAGAAGTTATTTCACAAATGTGTTTGGATTAGTGTATCATTTTAGAGTTACTTTATTAAAAATTCTTCAAGAACAAATGTTTAATTATCCATAGTCTATTACTAGTGTACTGTATCTGACTGTGATATAAATGAAAATTTTGTGGGTTTTTTTCTTTTTCTTTTTTCTTATTTTGATAGCCATATACAGCAAATTTAGTCCCTGTTGGACTCTGACTCTTGAAGATATTTTAATAACACATGGAATTGTCTGTATTGGCTCTTTTTATCTGGAGATTTATTAGTTTTCAAAGTACTTCCAGTGAAAGCATTTTGTGTTTTGAATAAAACATAAAATTTCCTATTTTTATATCATAGAATTGTATTAAAGATAAATATATATTCACTGGGAGATTTTATTTTAAGAAAACTGATTTGCAAAGTTTTTCATTATGCAAACAAAATGTTTTGCCCAGGACTGTTCAGAATCTATTTTTCATTAAAATTATTTTCATAATATAGGTACCTTACGTTCTAAAAAACATGACTTTAAAAAGGATGCCTTGATATGTAAGATGTATTAGATAGTATGGGACACAGAAAATTGACACCTCTCATATTTTAAGAGCAGTTCGTTTGCCAACAAAGGTCTGTCTAGTCAAAGCTATGGTTTTTCCAGTAGTCATGTATGGATGTGACAGTTGGACCATAAAGAAAGCTGAGTGCTGAAGAACTGATGCTTAACTGTGGTGTTGGAGGAGACTCTTGAGAGTCCCTTGGACTGCAAGGAGATCCAACCAGTCCATCCTAAAGGAGATCAGCCCTGGGTGTTCATTGTAAGGACTGATGTTGAAGCTGAAACTCCAATACTTTGGCCACCTGATGCAAAGAGCTGATTCATTTGAAAAGACCCTGATCCTGGGAAAGATTGAGGGCAGGAGGAGAAGAAGAAGGGGACAACAGAGGATGAGATGGTTGGATGGCATCACCGAGTCAATGGAAATGAGTTTGAGTAAACTCCTGGAGTTGGTGACAGACGGGGAGGCCTGGTGTCCTGCGGTCCTTAGGGTCGCAAAGAGTTGGACACAACTGACCAACTGAACTGAACTGAACTGATTGTCTTGATGCCATTGCACTGTCTAGTCCGACCTACAGTGTTCTGTCCAGACTACATAAATTGACTGGTATGGCCCACCAACCGCTTTCTTATTTGTTGTTATTGTTCAGTTGATAAATCGTGTCTGAATCTTTGCGACCCCCATAGATTGCATGCTGTATGCCAGGCTTCCCTCTCCACTATGTCCTGGAGTTTGTTCAGACTTACGTCCACTGAATCAGTAATGCTGTCCAACCATCTCATCTTTTGCCACCATCTTCTCTTTTTGCCTTCAAATCTTTCCCAGCATCAGGGTCTTTTCCAATAAGCCAGCCAAGCATTGGAGCTTCAACTTCAGCGTTAGTCCTTCCAATGAGTATTCAGGGTTGATTTCTTTTAGGATTGACTGGTTTGATCTCCTTGCTGTCCAAGGGACTCTGAAGAGTCTTCACATTTCGAAAGCATCAGTTCTTTGGCACTGTGCCTTCTTTATTGTCCAACTCTCACATCTCTACATGATGATTGGAAAAACCATAGCTTTGACTAGACAGACCTTTGTTGGCAAAGGATTGTCTCTGCTTTTTGATATGCTGTCTAGATTTGTTATGGTTTTCCTTCCAAGAAGCAAACATCTTCTAATTTCATGGCTGCAGACCATCCTCAGTGATTTTGGAGCCCAAGAAAATAGTCTATCACTGTTTCCATTGTTTCCCCGTCTATTGCCTTGAAGTGATGGGACTGGATTCCATGATCTTAGTTTTCTGAATGTTAAGTTTTAAGCTGACTTTTTCACTCTCCTCTTTCACTCTTATTAAGAGGTTCTTTAATTCCTCTTTATTTTCTTCCATTACAATATTACAACACAATAGTTAAAATCTTACTTGCACATTTCGGTGTTTGAATGCTTCCAGCATCTAGACATTAAAAGATGATACTAAAATATACTTTGACCTTCCTTAATCTAAGTAAATAGTTGCCATATATTATTAACCAAATATGTTAATGTAATACCAGTCTGTATTTTTATAATATTACAAAGCCATTTCACTTACATCATCTTATTTGAGTCACACATAAAACCAGTGATACAGTCAGGTAAGGTATTAATGATCTTGTTTTGTGGAAGAGGAAACCAAGAATTGTAGAAAAAACTGACTAGTTTAAAATGTCATAAACCCATCTCTCAGCAAGCATAACAAATCCTGCTGCTAAGTCTCTTGTCGTGTCCAACTCTGTGCGACCCCATAGACGGCAGCCCACCGTCCCTGGGATTCTCCAGGCAAGAACACTGGAGTGAGTTGCCATTTCCTTCTCCAGTGCATGAAAGTGAAAAGTGAAAGGGAAGTCGCTCAGTCGTGTCCGACTCTTCGCGACTCCATGGACTGCAGCCTACCAGGCACCTCCGTCCATGGGATTTTCCAGGCAAGAGTACTGGAGTGGGGTGCCATTGCCTTCTCCATAACAAATCCTAGGTTCTTTAAAATACTCAACGTGAAAGGAATCAGTTAATTCATAGATATAACTAATCCCGGTCTCCATAGTTCTTCCCGTCTATAGTATTCTCTTCAAATATTCTATTCAGAACGCTTACAAAAAGTAATATCTTTCAGCAGTTTTTTAAAATATTATCAAGATGTGTATGGTTATTCAGTGATTAAGTGGATAATCAGTGCAGATAATACAACTTTCAACATCTTTTTTCCTATATTGTTTGATCCTGGGTATTTAATCAAATATGTTTTGTTATTATGTTTATTTCTAATACAGATGGTCCCCCTGACTTATGATAGTTTGACTTAATAATTTTTCAGCTTTATGATGGTGCAAAAGCATTCATTAGAAACTGTACTTCCAAGTTTTCATATTTTCACAGTCTGGCAATATGCAAATACATATGCGAATACAATACTCTGTCATCATGCTGGCCACCAGCAAGCTGCAGCTCCCAGTCAGCCACACCATTGTGAGGGAAAATAACTGATGCACTTACATCTATTTTGTGCCCATATAATCATTCTGTTTTTTACTTTCAATACCATATTCAAGAAATTACCTGAGATATTCAATACTTTATTATACAGTAGGCTTTGTGTTAGATGGTTTTGCTTAACTCTAAGTAAATGTAAGTATTCTGAGCACCTTTAAGGTAGGCTAAACTAAGCTATGATGGTTGGGAGGATAAGTGTATTGAATGCATTTTCAGCTTACAGTGGGTTTATTGGGGTGTAACCCTAGTTAGTTGAGGAAGATCTATTATAAAATTCTATTATAAAATATAAGTGATTTTAATGTCATGCGACGAGTTGACTCACTGGAAAAGAATCTGATGCTGGGAAAGGTTGGGGGCGGGAGGAGAAGGGGACGACAGAGAATGAGATGGCTGGATGGCATCACCGACTCTGTGGACATGAGTTTGAGTGAACTCCGGGAGTTGGTGATGGACAGGGAGGCCTGGCGTGCTGTTATTCATGGGGTCGCGGAGAGTCGGACATGACTGAGCGACTGAACTGAACTGAATAATTTATTTAATTATTTAATAAGTAATTTAATAAGTCAGGCCTTAACTCAAACATATGACTTGAAGAAATCACAGGTTTAAATAAATCATAACGTTCAGTAAGTCCTGAAAACAATTCCAATGGGAAATTCAAAAATAAGTTTATATTTAAAACATAATAGTTTAAAATTCTTTTCACCAGAAGCATAAACTAGTAAGGGCTCACAGAGTTCTGGCCTATGGATATCTCAGGAACTGTGCCTCCATAAAATTCCGAATGTTTCTATTGCCCAATTCAGTTCAGTTCAGTCGCTCAGTCGTGTCCGACTCTTTGCGACCCCATGAATCACAGCACGCCAGGCCTCCCTGTCCATCACCAGCTCCTGGAGTTCACTCAAACTCATGTCCACAGAGTCGGTGATGTCATCCAGCCATCTCATTCTGTCATCCCCGTCTCCTCCTGCCCCCAATCCCTCCCAGCATCAGAGTCTTTTCCAGTGAGTCAACTCGTCGCATGAGGTGGCCAAAGTATTGGAATTTCAGCTTTAGCATCAGTTCTATTGCCCAGTTCTGTCTAATTGAACTTTATTGGATGATGAGAACATTCTCTATCTACATTATTTAAAAGGCAGCCACTAACCAACCAAATACCAAATATGAACCAAATATGGCTATTCAGCATTTGATGTATAACTAGAGTAATTGAAAAATAAAGTTCAATTTTGTTGAATTTTAATTTAGACAGCCACTTGTTGTGACTGCCATATTGGACAGTGTATTCTAGACTCAAACGTCTGAATAAAGTAGTTTAAAATGTTGAAAAAGAAATTATAGAATATTTCTCTTTCAATGTAAAAAATATGTTTTTTGAGCAATTATATGTTCTTACATTAATATTTCAAGATTCATATAATGTGGATTGTGGATTCAGTGTGGAATCAAATCCTCATTTGATGTGGATTAGTAAAATACTATCTTTGTGTCTTGTACTAATTTATCTTATTGCTTACCATTTAGCAAGATTATAAACTTCTTTAGATTGTTATACACTGAGATTTATGTGTTATCTTTAGGTGTTATGGGTAGCTTAAGAATGAAAATATGGAGTATGACCATGAAATTTTGTTTATTTTTTTAAATTTATTTATTTTAATTGGAGGCTAATTACTTTACAATATTGTAGTGGTTTTTGCCATACATTGACATGAATCAGCCATGGGTGTATATGTGTTCCCCATCCTGAACCACCCCTCCCACCTCCCTCCCCATCCCATGCCTCTGGGTCATCCCAGTGCACCAGCCCTGAGCACCCTGTCTGATTCATCGAACCTAGACTGGCGATCCGTTTCACATATGATAATATACATGTTTCAATGATATTCTCTCAGATCATCCCACCCTTGCCCTCTCCTACAGAGTCCAATAGACTGTTCTATACATCTGTGTCTCCTTCGCTGTCCTGCATATAGGGTTATCGTTACCATGTTTCTAAATTCCATATATATGCGTTAGTATACTGTATTGGTGTTTTTCTTTCTGACTTACTTCACTCTGTAAAATAGGCTACTGTTTCACCGACTTCATTAGAACTGATTCAAATGTATTCTTTTTAATGGCTGAGTAATACTCCATTGTGTATATGTACCACAACTTTCTTATCCATTCACCTGCCGATGGACATCTAGGTTGCTTCCGTGTCCTCCTGGCTATTATAAACAGTGCTGTGATGAACACTGGGGTACACGTGTCTCTTTCAGTTCTGCTTTCCTCAGTGTGTGTGCCCAGCAGTGGGATTGCTGGGTCATATGGCAGTTCTATTTCCAGTTTTTTAAGGAATCTCCACACTGTTCTGCATAGTGGCTGTAATAGTTTGCATTCCCACCAACAGTGTAGGAGTGTTCCCTTTTCTCCACACTCTCCAGCATTTATTGTTTGTAGATTTTTGGATAGCTGCCATTCTGACCAGCATGAGATGGTACCTCATTGTGGTTTTGATTTGCATTTCTCTGATTATGAGGGATATTGAGCATCTTTTCATGTGTTTGTTAGCCATCTGCATGTCTTCCTTGGAGAAATGTCTGTTTAGTTCTTTGGCCCATTTTTTGACTGGGTCATTTATTTTTCTGGAATTGAGCTGCAGGAGCTGCTTGTATATTTTTGAGATGAATTCTTTGTCAGTTGCTTCATTTGCTATTATTTTCTCCCATTCTGAAGGCTGTCTTTTCACCTTGCTTATAGTTTTCTTTGTTGTGCAAAAGCTTTTAAGTTTAATTAGGTCCCATTTGTTTATTTTTGCTTTTATTTCCATTACTCTGGAAGGTGGATCATAGAGGATCCTGCTGTGATTTATGTAAGAGAATGTTTTGCCTATGTTTTCCTCTAGGAGTTGTATAGTTTCTGGTGTTATGTTTAGATCTTTAATCCATTTTGAGTTTATTTTTTCGTGTGTGGTGTTAGAAAGTGTTCTAGTTTCATTCTTTTACAAGTAGTTGACCAGTTTTCCCAGCACCACTTGTTAAAGAGATTGTCTTTTCTCCCGAAATTTTGTTTATATATTTGAAAATGTATCAGTTTTCCACGCATGTAAGTCAATTCCATATTAATGATGGTACTGTCTTTGTTATTACTAATTTTTAAATTTTATGTTATATTTTTCAAAGAAATGTGTGCATTTAACTTTTTTGTCACATGAAGTACAGTAGCAAAATACTACAGCATTATTGTGGGTTTATTTAGAGGATATATTTATTAATTTTACACTGATCAAGGTGGAGCTTATTGAAAGTTCAATTGTATCCTTTACATTTTTTATTTATAAATTGCTACTAAAATGAAAAGTGGTGAAATTGCTTGCTCATTCCAATTAAAGTGGTGTAAGCATTTATAACCCTGTCTGTCCTACTGATAACACCTAAAATCATTGACATGTTGTGTAGTTATGGGAAGATTTTGAAAAGTAAATAGTAGTAAGCAGATGAGAATGGA
Source organism: Moschus berezovskii (assembly GCF_049115385.1). NCBI lineage: Eukaryota > Metazoa > Chordata > Mammalia > Artiodactyla > Moschidae > Moschus > Moschus berezovskii. The sequence continues at coordinate 62,283,591 of NC_142463.1, forward strand.
AATCCAAATTTTAAGAAAGATAAGGTAGTGAATGAATTTCCTTGTCTTTCTGTTTCCTCTCACATATCACTGTTTCGATTCAAGGTAGTCTGCATCCCAGAACTGAAAGCTTTTTCAGGAAGCAACACGTGAGGAAAATTTTTGTTTCCATATCCTGTCTCTAAGTAACACTACTCCTGTGGCAGTGGTGGGAACAACAGCAACTCTACAGCTGCCTAAAGCTCTGAGAGAGAATGAGATGACAGAGAATTAATATAGAAGGTCTGAAGAATTTTTTAAATATAAATAACAGAAAATCAATAATTTTAAAAGAACAGAGCTTTAGAAAATGTGGGACAATATAAAAATATCTAATATACATGTCATTTGTTGACTGAAAGATATGCACAACCTGAAAGTTGAGAATTATGTCTTATTTGGCAGACAAAACTGAGGACTTAAATCTGGGACAAGCCTTTCAGATAGTTCTAAAAGACTGCTCCAAAGAGGTAAGGGAGGAGCCATGACATATAAGAGTTTTTGCAACAAAGACCAGGCAGTAGGGACATCAAAAGATTACTGTTAATTAAAGAAAACCAGGCATCTCTAGTTAATGATGTAGTGCTTTTCTATGTTTGGAAAGATGAAAAGTCTGGGTTTATTGAATCATTCCTTTGATATACACCTCAGCTATCTGGGGCCTGTGCTGTCTTCTCAGGGTTCACCACTGGAGGGTGGTTATAGTGGCTCATGGCTTGGTGGCAGGCATCCTGTTTCTATCCTGATTTTCCTCAGGGCTCACTGGCGGGGCAGCTATATGTGATGACTTGATGGCTGCAATATCCTTTGTGTACTGAGATGGCAGGCAAAATTTTTTCATTGACATGTTAAAATTATAGTAGGAGAGGAAAAAGATTAATGCAAAAATAAAATGAAAAAATGTCTTAAAATTTCCCAAATTTGGCAAAACATAATTTACAAATTTAAGAAGCTCAAGAAAATCACACCCAAATACATCGTAATTAAATTACTAAAACCAAGGATAACTTTTCACAAGAAGTTTTGCTCTAAAAGAAATGGTAGAGGAAGTTATTCAGGCAGAAGAGAAATGATATGAGAAAAATTTGGAACTTCATGAAAGGCCAAAGAGCAACAGAAATGGTAAATATCTGGATAAATGTAACAGACTTTTTCTCTTGGGTTGATTAAAATATGGTGGTTGAAATAAGAAATTGTAATGTCTTATGGGATCTCCAATATATGTTGATGTATAAACATGACAACTGCAATATAAAGGAAGAATTTAAAGGAAACCAAATGTTTATAAGGCTCATAAATTTCACTTGAAGTAAAATTTTAATCTAAGTAGACTATGAGAAGTGAAGTATGTATATTGTAATCTCTACAACAACAACAAAAAACCCCAGCTATACAAATGTGCAGTATTCAAGTTAAAAAGAATGCCGTAACAAGGAAACAGGAATAAAAGAGGAAGGAAAGAGACTTCTAGTTTCAGCTCTGTTGGTATAACAAAGCTAGAAGTCATCACTCCTTTTTTTTTTATTTTTAAAGAGCTTTTATTTATTTATTTTTGGTTGGGCCACATGCCGTGTGAGATCTTAGTTCCTCAACCAGGGATCAAACCTATGCCCCCTGCAGTGGAAGCATAGTCTTAACCAGTGAACCATCACTCCTGATCTTACAAGAGCTACCACCAACCTGAAATCTGGAGTGAGGCAAATCCAGAGACTTGCAGCAAAGATGAGCTTGCAAAGATGAGCTTACAAATTTGAGAGCAGAAGCCACTGGAGCCATACATCATTAGCATATTTAAATGATAATATTGTTAAGTTTCTGGAGGCTGAGTATGGACTTGCATGAGAGTGTAAAACTCCTGAGAGCAAGTCTTGGGAATCAAAAGAAAATGGTAAAGGTAAAAAAGAAAACTGTAATGGAAATAAATGTTTTGATGGGTTCATCAACAGATTGGACCGAACAGAGGAAAGTGTCAATGAGGCTGAAAATACGTCGATAGGAACTGAAATACAATGGGAAAAAAGAAAAAAGAATGGGAAAAAAAACCCAGAATAGAACATCCAAGGATTATGGGACAGTTTTGAAAAGTGTAACATACAGCATAATTGGAATACCAGAAGGAGAAGAAAAAGGAGCAAAAGAAATCTTTGAAGTGATAATGGCAGAGAAAGTGTTACAAAATTAATGATAGACATCAAAATACAGGCCCAGGAAGCCTAGTTTGAAAGTATCAAGCAAAATAAATACCAAACTAACTACACTTGGGCACATCATTAAATACTGCAGAAAATCAAAGACTAAAAGAGTCTTGAAAGAAGTCAGAGGAGATGGAAAAAAACTTACTTGAAGAATCACAGAATAAGAATTATGGCAGGCTTCTCATCACTATGCAGAAGAGAGTGCAGTAAAATATTTAAGAGGAGAAAGAAAAAAACCCACTAACCTATAATTAATTTTATATCCAGTAAAATTATCCTTCAAAAGTGAAGGACAGAGACTCTCTCAGACAAACAGAAATGAAGACTCTTCATTGCCAGCAGATCTGTCCTGCAAGAACTGTAAAAGTTCTTCATGGAGAACGAAAATTACATAGGTTAGAAATTTGGATGTACATAAAGAAAGGAAAAGTATTGGATAAAAAGTGAAGGTAAAATAAAAATCTTTTCTTATTCATCATTGCTCTAAAGGTAACAGTTTAATAATGGTAACAGTATACGGGGTGATTATAGCATATGGCTAAGGGAGATAAATGACAGCAGTGTTATAAGGGATAGGAGAAATGACTTGGGAATACACTGTTATAAGGTAGCTGCAATACAAATGAAGCAGTATACTGTTATTTAAAGATGGACTTAATTCAGTTAAAAATGTATATTGCAAACACTAGGACAACCACTAAAAATTCTGAAAAGAAATATAATTGATGTGTTGAGAGGAGATTAAAATTGTATAAAATGTCAAATAAAATCAGAGGAAGCAGAAAAATAGGGGAAAAAAGAAAAGTGCTACAAGAAGTAGGAAACAGTTACAAACAACTGTGAATATTAATCTATTTCAACAGTCACTTTAAATATGAATGGTATAAATACATCAAAAGAGATTGTCAGAGTGGATTAAAAAACAAGACCCTCATGTATAAAAAAAGAAGACCCAGCTATGTGTTGCTTGTAAGAAATTCACTTTAACTACAAAGAATCAGGTAAAAAGTGTCAGGTTGTTATATTTCTCTCTCTAGGATCTTGTCTCCTCCTAACAAAGACTTGGAAGGCTGGACCACTTGTAGCTCAAAGAGGCAGGATTTTTTTTAAGTGGGCAGTAGGCTGTGTTCATAGGACAAGCTAGTTACAGCCTAGTTACAGGTCAGGTGGGCAGCAGGCTACCAAGAGGCAAGGGCACACTGGCCCAGGAGGCAGCTCTGTGTCTTCTTGGCTCCCCCTTTTATTCTTTTTGTCTCCTCCCCATGATTCCTGATTGGTTACACTGTGTACAAAATAGGGAGTGGCTACCAGTGTTCACCTGATTGGTTACAGCCAGGACCAATCAGGGGAGAGGGTGTGTTTGCCCAGTTTAGGTCCAGTGCAAATAGGGGTTGGTACCAACATTCACCTGACTGGTTATACCCATGACCAGAGGTTCTCATTCCGGTTCTTGATTTCCCCTTTTATAGGCTTTTTCTCCATTTGTGTGATTCCACTATCTTGGACTCCCTTTTTTTCTATCTACCTGACAAAAGAAAATGAAAGGAGAAAAGATATGCCATGTTATTGCTAACCAAAAATTACTTGGATTACCTATATTAATTTTAGACAGAGCATATTTTAGAACAATGAAAATTATGAGGAATAAAAGGGACATTATATAATGATTTGGTGGTCAGTTCTCCAAAGTTTTAACAATCCTAAACATTAGCTTTTAACAACAGAGTGTCAAAATACATGAGGCAAAAGCAGATAGAATTGAAAGGAAAAACAGATCCACTATTACAGTTGGAGACTTCAAGATCCCTGTTTTGATACTTGATAGGCCAAGCATGCATAAAATCAGTAAGTATGTTGATGACCTGAACAACACTATCAATTAGTTGACTTGGTCTAATAACATGTATGAAAGAAAGTGACAGTGAAGTCGCTAAGTCGTGTCTTGACTCTTTGCAACCCCGTGGACTGTAGCCCACCAGGCTCCTCCGTCCATGGGATTCTCCAGGCAAGAATACTGGAGTGGGTTGCCATTTCCTTCTCCAGGGGATCTTCCCAACCCAGGGATTGAACCCAGGTCTCCTGCATTGCAGGCAGACACTTTAACCTCTGAGCCACCAGGGAAACCCCAATAACGTGTATAGAATATGCCAACAATGTATTTAACAGAATGTAGATTCTACAACAGAATCTACATTCTTCTAAAACTTGCATGGAAAATTCACCAAGGTAGAGCACATTATGGGCTGTATACCACAACTTGAAAGTTTAAAAAATAGTACTTATAAAGTATATTTGTAGATCACAATGGAACTGAATGAAAAACTGATTATAAAAATTAAGCTAGAAAAATTTCCAAATACTTGGAAATTAATTACAGATCATACATCTAAATAACACATGGGTCAAAAGACGAGGTCTTGAGAAATTTTTTAAAAAATTGTGAACTAATTTTTTATTATGGAAATACAACTTATTGAAATTTTGGGGGATTTAGGAAAAGCAGTACTTAGAAGGCAATTTATAACCTTGAATACGTACACTGGAGAAAATAATCATCTACATTCCCTAAAGATGGCATATAAGCATATGAAAAGATACTTTGTTACTAAGGATTTGAAAGTTAAAACAATAATGAGATACCACTGTACATCATTTAGAATTAGAATGATTAAACACACACACGCACACATACAAAACTGCAAATTCCTGACAAGGATACAGAGCAATAGCAACTCTTTATTGCTTCAGTTCAGTTCAGTTCACTCGTTCAGTCGTGTCCGACTCTTTGCGACCCCATGGACTGGAGCATGCCAGGCTTCCCCGTCCATCACCAACTCCCGGAGTTTACCCAAACTCATGTCCATTGAGTCGGTGATGCCATCCAACCATCTCATCCTGTCATCACCCTTCTCCTCCTGCCCTCAGTCTTTCCCAGCATCAGGGTCTTTTCAAATGAGTCAGCTCTTCGCATCAGGTGGCCAAAGTATTGGAGTCTCAACTTCAACATCAGTCCTTCCAATGAACACCCAGGACTGATCTCCTTTAGGATGGACTGGTTGGATCTCCTTGCAGAGGATCTCCTCTCCTCGCAAGAGTCTTCTCAAACACCACAGTTCAAAAGCATCAATTCTTCGGCGCTCAGCATTCTTTATAGTCCCACTATCACATCCTTACATGACTACTGGAGAAACCATAGCCTTGACTAGACGGACATTTGTTGGCAAAGTAATGTCTCTGCTTTTTTAATATGCTGTCTAGGTTGGTCATAACTTTCCTTCCAAAGAGCAGTCCTCTTTTAATTGCATGGCTTCAGTCACCATCTGCAGTGATTTTGGAGCCCCCCAAAATGAAGTCAACCACCGTTTCCCCATCTATTTCCCATGAAGTGATGGGGCCAGATGCCATGATCTTGGTTTTCTGAGTGTTGAGCTTTAAGCCAACTTTTTCACTCTCTTCTTTCACTTTCATTAAGAGGCTTTTTAGTTCCTCTTCACTTTCTGCCATAAGGGTGGCATTATCTGCATATCTGAGGTTATTGATATTTCTCCTTGCAGTCTTGATTCCAGCTTGTGCTTCCTCCAGCCCAGCGTTTCTCATGAGGTACTCTGCATATAAGTTAAATAAGCAGGGTGACAATATACAGCCTTGACGGACTCCTTTTCCTTTTTGGAACCAGTCTGTTGTACCATGTCCACTTCTAACTGTTGCTTCCTGACCTGCATACTGATTTCTCAAGAGGCAGGTCAGGTGGTCTGGTGTACCTATCTCTTTCAGAATTTTCCACAGTTTATTGTGATCCACACAGTCAAAGGCTTTGGCATAGTCAATAAAGCAGAAATAGATGTTTTTCTGGACCCTTCTTGCTTTTTTGATGATCCAGCGGATTTTGGCAATTTGGCCTCTGGTTCCTCTGCCTTTTCTAAAACCAGCTTGATCATCTGGAAGATCATTTTTATTGCTAGTAGCAATGAAAAGTGGTGTAGCCAATTTGGCAATTTCTTGCAAAGCTAAACATAGTCGTCCTACAATCTAGCAGTCACACTCCTGGGAATTTATTACAGAGATTTAAATACTATGTTCACCCAACAACCTGCACATGAAAGATGGTGGCAGTGTTATTCATGATTGCTGAAAACTGGGAGCAACTGAAATATCCTTCAGTAGGGAAATGTATAAACAAGCTGTGGTATATCCATATAATGGAAAATTATTCAATGATTATTAACAAATGAACTATAAAGACACAAAAAGATATGCACAAATTTTAAATGCATGTTGCTAAGTGATAGCAGTCTGAGAGATTCCATGGAGTATGATTTGAGTTAAATGACATTCTGGAAAAGGCAAATTTGTGGTAATTATAAAAAAAAACTTCAGGAGGTGCCAAAGATAGGGATGCATTGGAAATTTATTAATGCTGAGGTGGTAGTTTATTCTGTATGATGCATAATTGTGGATCCATGACAGTATGTATTTGTTCAAACCTATATCTCTTGAAGTACAAAGAGTAAACTTTAATGTATGCAAAATTTTTTAAAAATCATTTAGTAGGTTGAGGAATCCGAATCCAAGAATGAAAGGCAGAATGTAAGAAAACATTCTAACTGTATTACAAATGTGTGAAACAGCTTCACTAAACATGACACAATAGGTGCTGACCTAAGTAAATTTGGAAGTAAGTAGAATCTCTAGTAGTAGAGGCAAAAGAAACTGCATAATAGTGTACTCTAGTTGATAAAGTTATTCCCCATGGGGATAAAGTTTTAACTGGATCAGATTCACAATGATGGTGTTGCCATGTGTGTATGTCAAAATTAAACAAGTGAGTAAATGGATGGCACATGGTGGAAGCCAAATTTCTCACTGTTGGAGTGGGAGTTTTCAGGTAAGCAAGGGAGGTGTTTTCAGGTGTTTGAGAAGATTCTCTAAAATGAATTGTAGAGTAATGAATTAGAGTAGGCAGTACCAGGAAGAAGTTATGTTTATCTTACTTTAGATTTAAGTGGTTAGATATAGAAATATTTATAGAAATGGATATACATACATGTTAGTATTCACATACATTTCTCTCTTTCACAGCTAAGAGGGCCTGGAAGCAGCAACATCCCAGTAGCAGGAAGCACACCTACTTTGAAAGTTTTGATTTCTGATACTATTTTCCAATAAAGGAAGTAGGGCTTATTGGAGAAATGACTGATTTGGGGACTGGAGCAGTAAGTACAGAAAATGAGCATGGCCCATTTTATAGCGACTTAGGAGCAGCGGCAGCTTTTTATAGTGGTAGAAAATAAGTAAGTGCTCAAATACACATGCATGCACATGTGTGTGTGCACGCACAATTATGTATCAAAAGACATAGGGGCAATTGAGTTTCCAGTGCTCAAAGGTTGAGTAATTTGAGCAACAAAATAATGTAGTATTGGATTAGGGCCCAAAGTGTAGTATAAATATCCATGAGTTCATGTTGATATTAATAAGTGATTGAATAAATAAATAGGGAGAAGAGATACATTTCCCAGGCAGAATTCCACTATGCCTTCAATGAGATAGTACAACTCCCTATTCTTGAAGTGTGCTATGGGCATAGTGAGTTTAATTTCAAAGAGTACAATATGGAAAGAAAGGGGGAAAAGTAATTATAAGTGAAGTCACCTGATAAGAACTACTTCAGCCAGGTGATCAATGCAGCCAGGTCAAAATCGACAGTGATAAGCCTTGTTGATAGTATATAGCTTTGATATGATATAAATGGAACTTTGCTTCTGTTGTCCTCTTCTTCTTATTAAAAAACCATAACCCTAGCTAATCATAAAAAAAATCACACAAATACCAACAGAGGTATACTCTACAACATACCTGAACAAAACTGAAAATTGTCGAGGAGAGTTTGAGAAACCATCACAGCCAAGAAGTGCCTAAGGAGACTTGAACACTAAATGTAATGTGGTATCCTAGAGGAGATCCTGGAACAGGAAAGAACATTAGGTAAAAACTGAAAAAGGAAATCTGAGTAAACTTTGGACTTTAGTAACAATAAGGTATTAATATTGGTTTATTAACTGTACAAATATACCATGTTAATGTAAGATGTTAATAATAATGGAACTGATGTTGGGTATGTGTACCTCTCGGTTCTAGTATCTTAGCAATTTTTTCTGTAAATCTAAAACTATTCTAAAATAAGTTTATTTTAACAAAAGTCCCATTTTATATAAAAGTCTTGAAATGTAAATTATCTGTGTTATAAGAAAAAAAAATTATCAGTGTTTTAGTTTGGACTTTTTATATCCACATTCATAATGTGGAATTCCGCAGTATTATTATATGCAATATAGATAAGATTTTTTGATATCAGTTTATAGTAAATAAATTAGAAATGTTCATTTATTAAATTTATTTAGGTTATCATTTAATTTATTTATTTAGTAAATGAATTAAATATGTTCAGTATTTTCTCTGTTCTTGAATTTACAGTTCACATTACTTTTAGCATTTTAGAGAACTCATCAGTAGGAATCTCTGTCCCTAAAACTTTTATTTGATAGAATAATTCCTTAAAACATTTGCCATCTTATTTCATCTGTTCAAAATTTCCATTCTCTTTGAATCAACTTTGATAATTTGTAAGCTCCCTAGATATTTACCATTATATTGTGTTTTTCAAAGTACTGTGAAGTTTCACATACATCATTTTCATTAAAATTATGTTTAATATGAAAAAAAAAAGAAACTATCAGTTGCCTAAAGATTTGGAATGGCAGGAGGGAGAGGTCAAAAAGGTCTGAGAAAAGATATATTTGTGTTCTTGATTCTGGTGATAGTTTCACAGTTGTATTTATGTATAAAATCAAATTCTACACTTTATGTTATGTTTTTTTATGTTATATTTATTAAAGTTTTTTTTTAAAGAATAGGGGACAAATGAAAAGTGACAAAATAATAGACCTAAATTCACTTATACCAGTAATTACATTAAACATAAATGGTATAAACAAGACCCAGCTATGTCCAGTGTAAAACAAGACTACTTTAAATATACTGATAATTGGGGGTGGGGAAAGAGATGGGCTATCTAAACACTATCAAATGAAAGCTTGTAGTGCTGTATTAATATCATACAAGGTCAACTTCAGAATACAGATTATCCAGGATTAAAGAGGAACATTTATAATACTAGAAGTGTCAGTTCAGTAAAATGACAGTACAATCTTAAATACAACCTAACCTAATAACAGCTTCAGTATACATGAAGCAAAAACTATATAGCTGAAAAGAAATATAGCAAAAACTACAAAGTTGAAGACTTCTATAATCATCTCTAAGTAATCCATAGAACAATTAAACAGAAAATCGAGAAGGATATACAAGACCTGAACAATAACATTAACCAAATTGACTTAATTAACACTTGTAGTGTATTCTACTTAGCATGCCAAAGCCTTTGACTGTGTGGATCACAATAAACTGTAGAAAATTCTGAAAGAGATGGGAATACCAGACCCCCTGACCTGCCTCTTGAGAAACCTGTATGCAAGTCAGGAAGCAACAGTTAGAACTGGACATGAAACAACAGACTGGTTCCAAATAGGAAAAGGAGTCCGTCAAGGCTGTGTATTGTCACCCTGCTTATTTAACTTATATGCAGAGTACCTCATGAGAAATGCTGGGCTGGAGGAAGCACAAGCTGGAATCAAGAATACTGGGAGAAATATCAATAACCTCAGATATGCAGATGACACCACCCTTCTGGCAGAAAGTGAAGAACTAAAGAGCCTCTTGATGAAAGTGAAAGAGGAGAGTGAAAAAGTTGGCTTAAAGCTCAACATTCAGAAAACTAACATCATGGCATCCAGTCCCATCACTTCATGGCAGATAGATGGGGAAACAGTGGCTGACTTTATTTTCTGGGCTCCAAAATCACTGCAGATGGTGATTGCAGCCATGCAATTGAAAGAGGATTGCTCTTTGGAAGGAAAGTTATGATCAACCTAGATAGCATATTAAAAAGCAGAGACATTACTTTGCCAACAAAGGTCCATCTAGTCAAGGTATGGTTTTTCCAGTGGTCATGTATGGATGTGAGAGTTGGACTGTGAAGAAAGCTGAGCGCCGAAAAATTGATGCTTTTGAACTGTGGTGTTGGAGAAGACTCTTGCGAGTCCCTTGGATTGCAAAGAGATCCAGCCAGTCCATCCTAAAGGAAACCAGTCCTGGGTGTTCATTGGAAGGACTGATGCTGAGGCTGAAACTCCAATACTTTGGCTATCTCGTGAAGAGTTGACTCATTGGAAAAGACCCTGATGCTGGGAGGGACTGGGGGCAGGAGGAGAAGGGGATGGCAGAGGATGAGATGGCTGGATGGCATCACCGACTGGATGCACATGAGTTTGGGTGAACTCCGGGAAGTGGTGATGGACAGGGAGGCCTGGCGTGCTGCGATTCATGGGGTTGCAAAAAGTCAGACACGACTGAGCAACTGAACTGAACTACTTAGCAACAATAGAAGACATTTTTCAAATATACATGGAACATTCACCATCAGAGACCATATCCTGGATCATAAGACAAACCTTAATCGTTTAAAACAATTAAAAATGATACAAAATATGTTCTCTGACCGTAATGAAACTAACTAGAAATCAATAACAAAGATATCAGGAAAATTCTCAGATACTTTTAATTTAAACAACACTTCTGAATAATTCATGGTCAAAATAAAGTCTTAAGGGAAATTAGAAAATATTTTTGGAGTGAACGAAAATGAAAATATAGTGTGTCAGAATTTGTTAGATGTACCTAAATCCTTGTTCACAGGGAAGGGAAATGATCTAAACTTTCACAGTATGAAACTAGAAGAAGAATAAAATAAAGCCAAAGAAAGTAGGGAGCAGGGGAAAAGATAAGAGCAGGATTTAACGACACTGGAAAAAATCATAGAGAAAAATCAATGAAAACAAAAGGTGGTTCTTTGGAAAAATTAAAACTTAGAATATTTTAGCCAAAGTAGCGAAAAGAATGAAGGCAAACTACCAGTGTCATGAATAAAAGGGGGAAATAACTACAGATGCAACAGACATTTAAAGACTAATAAGGGGATATTGGAAACAACTTTATTCATGTGAGTTTGACAACTTAGTTAAAATAGACCATTTATTGAAAGACACAAACTACCAATATTCACTAAAGATGAAACGGAAAACAGAATAGTATGCTATCCATTCAATATCACAGTAATCCAAGTCTCTGCCCAACCAGTAATGCTGAAGAAGCTGAAGTTGAATGGTTCTATGAAGACCTACAATACCTTCTAGAACTAACACCCAAAAAAGATGTACTTTTCATTATAGGGGACTGGAATACAAAAGTCGAAGTCAAGAGACACCTGGAGTACAGGCACCTGGGGTAACAGGCAACTTTGTCTTGGAGTACAAAAGGAAGAAGGGCAAAGGCTAACAGAGTTTTGCAAAGATTGCACTGGTCATAGCAAGCACCCTCTTCCAATAACACAAGAGAACTCTACAATCAGATTGATTATAGTCTTTACAGCCCAAGACGGAAAAGCTCCATACAGTCAGCAAAAACAAGACCTGAAGCTGACTGTGGCTCAGATCATGAACTCCTTATTGCAAAATTCAGACTTAAATTCAGAAAGTAAAGAAAACCACTAGACCATTCAGGTATGACCTAAATCAAATCCTTTATGATTATACAGTGGAAGTGACAAATAGATTCAAGGGATTAGATCTAATCGAGTGCCTGAAGAACTATGGAAACAGAGGTCTGTGACATGGTACAGGAGGCAGTGATCAAGACCATCCCCAAGAAAAAGAAAGGCAAAATGGTTGTCTGACGAGGCCTTACAAATAGCTGAGAAGAGAAGTGAAAGGCAAAGGAGAAAAGGAAAGATATATCCATTTGAATGCAGAGTTCCAAAGAAAAACAAGGAGAGATAAGAAAGGCTTCTTCAGTGATCAGTGCAAAGAAATAGAGGAAAATAATAGAATGGGAAAGAGTAGAGATCCCTTCAAGAAAATTAGAGATACCAAGTGAGCATTTCATGCAAAGATGGGCACAATAAAGGATAGAAAAGGTATGGACCTAACAGAAGCAGAAGATATTAAGAAGAGGTGGCAAAAGAACTATACAAAAAAGACCTTCATGACCCAGATAACCACACAACTAGGTATGATCACTTACCTAGAGCCAGACATCCTGGAATGTGAAGTCAAGTGGGCATTAGGAAGCATCACTATGAATAAAGCTAGTGGAGGTGATGGAATTCCAGTTGAGCTATGATGCTATGAAAGTGCTGCACTCAATATGCCAGCAAATTTGGAAAACTGAGCAGTGGCCACAGGACTGGAAAAGGTCAGTTTTCATTCCAATCCCAAAGAAAGGCACTGCCAAAGAATGTTCAAAATACCGTATAATTGCACTCATGTCACACACTAGGAAAGTAATGCTCAAAATTCTCCAAGCCAGGTTTCAACCGTCTGTGAACCATAAACTTCCAGATGTTCAGGCTGGATTTAGAAAAGGCAGAGGAACCAGAGATTAAATTGTCAACATCCGTTGGATCATCAAAAAAGCAAGAGAATTTCAGAAAAACATGTACTTTATTGATTATGCAAAATTCTTTGACTGTGTAGGTCACAACAAACTGGAAAATTCTTAAAGAGATGGGAATACCAGACCACCTGACCTGCCTCCTTAGAAATCTGTATGCAGGTCAGGAAGCAACAGTTAGAACCGGACATGTAAGAACAGGCTGGTTCCAAATTCACAAAGGAATACGTTGAGGCTGTATATTGTCACTCTGCTAATTTAACTTATATGCAGAGTACATCATGCAAAATGCCCAGCTGCATGAAGCACAAGCTGGAATCAAAATTGCCGGGAGAAATATCAATATCCTCAGATATGCAGATGACACCACCCTTAATGGCAGAAAGTGAAGAAGAACTAAAGAACCTCTCGATAAAAGTGAAAGAGGAGATTGAAAAAGCTGGCTTAAAACTCAACAGTCAAAAACCTAAGATCATGGCATTCAGTTCCATCACTTCATGGCAAATAGATGGGGGAAACAGTGTAAACCATGACAGACTTTATTTTCTTCGGCTCCAAAATCACTGCAGATGGTGACTAAGCCATGAAATTAAAAGAGGCTTGCTCCTTGGGAGAAAAGCTATGACCAACCTAGACAGCATATTACAAAGCAGAGACATTACTTTGCCAATGAAGGTCCATCTAGTCAAGCTATTGTTTTTCCCGTAGTCATGAACAGGTACGAGAGTTGAACTATAAAGAAAGCTGAGCACCAAAGAACTGTTGCTTTTGAACTGTGGTATTGGAGAAGACACTTGAGAATCCCATGGACTCCAAGGAGATCAAACCAGTCCATCCTAAAGGAAATCAGTCTTGAATATTCATTGGAAGGACTGATGCTGAAGCTGAAACTCCCATATTTTGGCCACCTGATGGGAAGAACCTACTCTTTTGGAAAGACCCTGATGCTGGGAAAGATTGAAGGCGGGAGGAGAAGGGGACAACAGATCATGAGATGATTGGATGGCATCACTGACTCAATGAACGTGAGTTTGAACAAGCTCCAAGAATTGGTGATGGACAGGGAAGCCTGGCTTGCTATAGTCTATGGGGTTGCAAAGAGCCAGACACAACTGAATGACTTAATTAAAAACAAACTACTGGCCCAGATAGTTTTACTGACAAATACTCCCAAAAATTTTAGGAGGAGGTGATGTCAGTTCCTTCCAATCATCTCCAGAAAGTAAAAGAATAGTTCTCTAATAATGAGCAATGTTGAGTAGCACGATTTACAGTAAGTAGAACATGGAAACAATGTAGATATCCATTTGTCAATGGACAATGATTGGATAAAGAAACCATGGTACAAATTACTCAGCCATAAAAAGGAACACATTTGAGTCAGTTCTAATGAGATGGATGAACCTATAGCCTATTATAAAGAGGTGAAGTAAGTCAGAAAGAGAAAGGTAAATATCATATACTATCTGTCTAGTCAAGGCTATGGTTTTTCCAGTGGTCATGTATGGATGTGAGAGTTGGACTGTGAGGACAGCTGAGCGCCGAAGAATTGATGCTTTTGAACTGTGGTGCTGGAGAAGACTCTTGAGAGTCCCTTGGACTGCAAGGAGATCCAACCAGTCCATTCTAAAGGAGATCAATCCTGGGTGTTCATTGGAAGGACTGATGCTAAAGCTGAAACTCCAATACTTTGGCTACCTCATGCGACGAGTTGACTCACTGAAAAAGACTCTGATGCTGGGAGGGATTGGGGGCAGGAGGAGAAGGGGACGACCGAGAATGAGATGGCTGGATGGCATCACCGACACTATGGACATGAGTTTGAGTGAACTCCGGGAGTTGGTGATGGACAGGGAGGCCTGGCGTGTTGTGATTCATGGGGTCGCAAAGAGTTGGACACGACTGAGCAACTGAACTGAACTCAACTAAACTGAACTGCATATGTATGGAATCTAATAAGATGGAACTGATGAATTTATTCGTAGCACAGCAATGGAGAAACAGACATAGAGAACAGACTTATGAACACGGGGAAGAGGAGAGGAAGAAGAGGGTGAGATGTATGGAGAGAATAACATGGAAACTTACAATACCATAAATAAAATAGATATCTAATGGGAATTTTCTGTATGACTCAGGGAGCTCAAACAGGGACTCTGTAAGGGTCTAGAGGGGTGTGATGGGGGAGTAAGTAGGAGGGAAATTCAAGAGGGAGGGGGCATATGTAAATGTATGGCTGATTCATGTTGATATTTGGCAGAAAACAAATTCTGTAAATCAGTTAGTTATCCTTCAAATAAAAATAATAAAAGTTAAATGAAAGAGTCCTCAATTTTATGCAGCCTTTCTTAATCTGATGTCAAAATCATGCAAGGACTGTACATAAAAATAAAACTTCAAAGCAATATATCTTGTAAACATATATCAATCTTTAATAAAATATTAGTAAGTTGAATTCAGCAATTCAGAAAGAGAATAGTACACCAAGACCAAGAGGTGTTTATGTTGGGAACTGAAGTCTGGTTTAATATTTGAAAACTAGTAACTGTGATCCACCATATTAGCAGACTAAAGAAGACGAAAGCCATATGATCAAATCAACAAATGTGAAAAAGCATTTGATGAAATTCATCCATTTTATATAAAAGCACTCAGCTAACTAGGAATACAAGTGAAGTTCTTTATCTCAGTATGGAGCATCTACAAAAAATTTCTACAGCTGACATCAAAATTAATGATGAGAAACTGAACTCTTTGTTCCTAAGATTGGGAATAAGGCAAGAATGTTCAGTCTTACCACTTGTTTAATGTGTTCCTGGAAGTCCTAGCCAGTGCAGTATGGCAAGAAAAGTAAATAACAGAGGAATTAAAAAGGAAAAATAAACCAAACTGTTATCTGTTCAAAGATAACAATTTTCTACATAGAAAATCTCAAGCAATCTACGAAAAGAAAAAGATTCCTAAAGCTGATATCCTAGCAATGGACAATTGCAGACATCTTTCAAAGTACCACTTACAATAGTGCCAATTAAAGAGCAGTAAGTACTTAGGTATAAGACTGACAAAATATGTATAGGATATATATACTGAAAAATATAAAACATTGATGAAAGAAATCAAAGGCCCCCAAAAATGAGATACGATATGATCATGAATTGAAAGACTCAACCTATTGTTATCATTTCTCTCAATAAACAATCTCAATTAAGTCCTAGCAACATTATTTTTGTAGACATGGACAAACTTTTAAAATTTATATAGAGAAATTAAGAAACTATAATAGCCAAAACAATTTACAAAAAAATGTTGAAAGATTCATACAATCAGTTTGAAAACTTACTTAAAAGATATGATACCCAACACAGTATGCCACTGATGAAAGAACTGACACATAGATCAGTAGAACACTGTAGGAAATCTGGAGTAGACCTACACAGTTATGGTTAACTGATTTTTGACAAAGGTGCAGAGGCAATTTGATTGTAAATGGATTTATAAACTGTGGTAAATCCATACAGTGGAGTACTAATCAATAAAATTTAGTAAGCTGTTGAAACACACAACATGGATGAACCTTAGTTGTTATGCTGTGCTAAATGAAATCAGCCAGTCTTAAATAGTTGAATTCACTTATAAAAGGTATGAATCCATTTTGGGAAGGGCAAAACTATTACTCTAAAACCTTTATTTGTATAGCAGGGGTCATGGTCATATCATTTGCCCTCTGCCTGCAGCAGATATATTATTTACATATCAAATATGCTTCCATGTTTGTTTGCTTTTTTAATTTAACCTTCAAACTCTAAAGTATATAGTTCTACTTGGCCCCAACATGATTATAAACATAAATGTGGACAGTAAAATTGCATGGCTGTAAGGTAACCATCTGAATGAACATTTTCTTGTAGCAGAATCTCAGACTCTGGAAACTACTTCCATCTCCTATCAGCTGTTAATGTCTACTTCCCTACCCTTGTTTGAAAAAGTCTTTAATGTGGAAATCATAATTGTCAGTACAAATAGCCTTGATCTAGGAGGCAGAAGACATAGATGACCTTTGGCAAGTTACTTAATATTTATGTTTGTTTTCTAATCTTAAAATAAGGATAATAATACCTGTCCTGCTTGCTTTTGAAATTAGTGGAAACCATTTTATATGTTGTAAAATGTTTCTGTAAATGTAAGGTATCATCATTACTATCAGAACATCAGAGATAAGGCAATATTTTGTGATATGGCAATCAAAGGAGGTTCAACTCTGAAAATTATTATGAATTTTAGAATTAATGAAGAATGAATAATAAAGATTTTATAACTTCTAGGTTGATTACTCTCTAGTTTTATTATCATAGTGAAAGTGAAAGTGTTAGTCTCTTAGTCATGTCAGACTCTTTGTGACCCCATGGTCTTTCCTGGGATTCTCCAGGCAAGAATGCTGGAGTGGTTTGCCGTTCTCTTCTCCAGGAGATCTTCCCAACCCAGGGATCAAACCCAGGTCTCCTGCAATGCAGGCAGATTCTTTACCATCTGAGCTACCAGGGAAGCCCGGGTATAATTTATTATCATACATTATTTAAACTATTAATAGAGTATAAGATATGTTGTTACAGCAAGTTTTGGGTAAATGGCTAGACATTTTAGCACAAATTAAGGTTATGAAGATACTATCTGGAAGGGTAGCAAGCAAAATACTTCTTAAGATTAATTTGAATTGTGAAGAAATTCAGTTTTAGTTAAAGCTGTAGTTAGTTCTTTCTAGCAGTAGATGACAGTAGAGTTCTTTGTAGTAAGAACCAAATTGCCTAACTACTTATATAACAACAGCTTCCTGTTCACATTACCATATATAGAAATACTGCTGTAAGGACTAAAGATTTTGCTTTCTAAAAGGACTTTGTAACAGATAAAAAAGAGTTTTATTCAAGAAAAAGGATAAATTTTAAATGTTGACGATTACTCCCTTCTCTGCTTCCTCCACCTCCTCCCCCTCTTTCCTATGGTAATTTTGTTATAAAGTTTATACATTGCTTTAAATAAATTAATCTGAGTGTTATAATTAGAAATCTGGAATATTTGTATGAAACTCCAGCAATGTTGGATATAAGTCTAGCTAGACATGTTGTGTTAAAAACAAATATTTTGGGCTGAAATGTTAGAATTAGCTTGTACTTTTGGCAAGGGAGTACTGTGAGTGTAATATTTTGAGGAGGTTCATATGTCAGAGATGAGTGATTGCAAAGAGTGGCTGGAAAAAGGGAAAAGAAGTTATTTTAGAAATCCACATTTGCACTAATAAAAATGAAACTCAAAGAATGAATAAAATTTTGTAACAGATTAAATAGAGAATTTAAATGACATTACTTCCATTGCTGTTGTCTCTATATATGAACAGCTAGGTGGTTGTTGGATAATTTACAAATATGATCCTATCATAAAATATTTTAAAGTGTTTGATTCTACTTAGATCTTTAACTTATTAAAAATGAATGCTTTTGTATGTATATTTATTATGTAATATGTGCATTGCACAATTTGAGACAAATTTATAAACAAATTTTAACATAAAATTCCAAGATTATTGGAAACAGTGGAGAGAGCAGTTTATTTTTCCAGGAAATGTGTGGGAAACATTCCATGAAGAGGTGACATTTTTGCTGAGCCTTGAGGATGAATAGAATTTATCCCAAGAAAGTAAGTGAAAGATTCAGGAATTTTATCCACTTTACACCCATAAAGAGACAGCTCATACTCTATAGGTGTTTATTAAAGACTGTAGACACCTGTTGAGGGTGTGTTTTGTGTAAAGTTGGTTGTTAATAAAGAAATTATCTATTATATACACACATTTCTCAGCTACAATTTAAGAAGTTTGGTCTTGTAGATATTTTTGCCTGTTTGTTTAGATTGATACTAATTTTATTGCACAAAATAAAATGTACACAAGTGAGCTCTTATTTGGCAAAATGCATTAGTCAGTGTTTCCTTTGTATACACGTGTGTGTGTGTTGGGGAGGGGTGGGTATCCTAATTTGATTACATTATTATTCCTTTTTATTCTCTTGTCATTATTGTTTCTATTTGTTTGTTAAGCAGTAAGCAGAAAATCATAAGATTTTTTTGATAGTTTATTTTTTTATAATGTTTATTTTTTAATTGAAGGATAATTGCTTTACAGAATTTTGTTGTTTTCTGTCAAACCTCGACATGAATCAGCCATAGGTATACACATATCCCCTCCCTCTTGAATCTCCCTCCCATCTCCCATTAGATTTTTTTTAAAAGATCTTTCTTTTGTTTCCCTCCTTCCTCCCCCCTTATCATCCTTTAATAAAAGTGTCACAGGGCAAGTACCCAGAATCATTTTTAAATGTCACAGGTTACTTTTGTACAAATGGACAGTTTACTTTTAACTGAAGGAGCTGTTTCAAAGTGAGATCCCTAAATCAGAGATCAGGTAAGCAGCAATCCTCAGTGTCAAGTCTAAAAATTAACATATCTCAGTCAACTAGAAGGATTTTTTTCCTCTCAATTGAAATTTCTTGCTGTGGCTGATTTTATATACTTTAAATTTTAATATTTTTTCAAATTATAGTATGTTTTAAAATGTACTGCTGATGTGCACTTGTCAGCAAATTATGTTTGGTAAGCAATACTAGCATACTAAGTTTTTATAGTTTCTGTATGTATTAGATTTAAGTCAGTGAGATAGCAGTGTTGAGTTTTTTATAGTTCACATTTTTTCATTAAAAGTTATAAGTTTGTTTTTAATGTTTTGTAATATCTGTTCCATACCAGTTTTCAATGAAAAGTTAACTGTTTATAAGGATCTATAAAGTCTGTACTAGTCTGTATTAGCTGATTTGCTGGGGGGAAAAAAGAACACAACCTTTTAAACTTATTATGAGAGTGGTTTGACCTTCAGTTATTTGTGTAGGGTTGTAATGCATGTTTAAATGGTTTTCCTTTTTAAAATTTTTTTCAGCTTATTATTTATATTTAAACCTTTATATTTAATGTTCTCATTAACCTGTGTATTAGTATTAAAACACTCGAACATAGACCCTTTTAGGATGATATTGCAAGTCTTTAAAATCTTCATCTCTAGTTGGACAGTTTTGCTAAGAAAGGCTCAGTAATGTGCTGTTTTATATTAACAGGAAACAGAACAGCAGTAGTGGTTTGAATACCCTGCAAACAGGAAGTTTGACATATGCATAGCTCTTAGCTTCTGTGTAAGTAGTTGTTGAGCTCCTTCTGGAAATATTTTCATTTACTGTAACTTAAGTGTAAATACACATGAATGGCAGCTTATAGAGAAGTACCCTGTAACCAGTATACAGGTACTACTGCTCTTCAGAAATTGGAAGGTTTTGCTAGCCGATTATTTCATAGACACTCCAAAGGTACTGCACATGAACAGAAAACAACTCTGGAAAATGACAGCCTTCATTTCTCTGAACATACTGCCTTATGGGACAGATCAAGTAAGTTTTGTTTTTGTTTTTTGATGATACATTGTAACTAGAAGCTAAAATACTAATTGGAGTTTTAGAATCAATCAGAGAACTATGGGGGTGTTTTTTTGTTGTTGTCTTTTTTGTAATTTGCACAACATATTTTGCAAGGTAAAGTTGAAAAAAATCCACAAAAACTTGATTGTAGATTGAGCTGAATCACATAGCTCATGGTTTTGTTTCAAATGCAATCAGTTAAATTGAGTATCAGTGGGAAAATTTTCTATAAGATTCTTAATTTCTAGTGTGTATTATGGTTTTGTTTTTATGTAAAAGTGAAATGCCTACATTTAAGAGAGATAATCAGCTTTTTTTAATGTCATACATTAATAAGCCTTAAAATTCAAAAGGGGATAAAAGAACTCTTGAATTTATAATTAAATCTTTATTATGTTTGCCATATTTTATTTTTAAATGCATGTATAAAAGTTAGTTTAACAAGCAGGATTTATAGTATGAAAGCATACTATAATTATTCTATGTATTCTATGTGAAATCTTACCTTTATAACTTTAAAAATATCAGAAGCTTTCTTATAGTGGGGGGTACTTGTTTATGCATGCATCACATTCTTTCCAGACATGGTAAAATGTTTGGATTTACTGCTTGGCTGAAATGGTGATATGTAATGATTTTTTTGTGACATGCAAAAGGATACATTTCACTTATAAACAATACTAGTGCTGCCATTCCACATCTCACCTTGGACCTACCTCAAAGTATTTTTGTCAGTCTGATTAAAGGAACAGTAGAATTACTCTTGGTACTTTTTAGTTTGTTTGATCACCAGATAGCACTAGGTTTTGCCTCTTTCTGTTTATATACTCCATAGCAGTTAAGGAGGAAAACTCAGCTAAAAAAGCAACAACAGAACAAGAATGGCCTGGAGAATTGACACCTTTGTTTATAGTTTATAGCTTCATAGATCCACGGGAGCTTATTTGAATTTTTTTAAATCACATCAGAATTTTTTTTTACCTTTAAGTTATCTTAGGGAGAAAGTAAAAAACATGTATTTGTGCATTTTTTTTCCTTCTAGAGAATTTGATTATTTATAATTAATCCTTACTATGTAGCAAGTTGATAGATGAGAAATCGCAAATATCTTCAAGGTAATGAACTGTTGAATATTGAAACAGGAGTACGTTATTAAAATTTACCAAGCAACAAAAGTTTGCTGTTCATTCTACTTGCCCTATTCTGTTAAATTGCAGTCTCCTAAGGCCTTTTGGAAATCATTTTTATGCATTTCAGGGGTCTTTTAATTAAACATTCAATGAGGAATGAGGACAGCACTGGATTAGTACACTAACACTTATTTCTGCAAATAGAGGGTATTTAATAAATGTGTCACAAATAATGAATGTCATGGGCTTTTAATACTGAAAAGTTGTGTTTGAGCTATACCCTCAACATTTAAAAAAATGTGTGGGGTTTGTAACATTTTCTGAGACACATTTTAAATTCTGGCAATTGAAGGTAATATCAGGAACTATGATTTCTTTTGGAGAAACAAGTGCTGTTAATATTTTTCTTTAATGTGATGTCACAAAATAATAGGATCATAGTGCACAGTGAAATTAAGTACAAACTCTGTAGCCATTCAAATAATAAATGTGATATAAGAAATACTTAAAGAGTGATTGGATGTTCATTAATCAAGCATTCTTTCTATTTCATATCCCAGAATATCATAGACAAAGCATTGTATATATGTAGTGATGAGTATGGTACGCATGGAGTTCTGGTTTCCTATTATGAAATGTTTTGATGTAGAGGAGAAAATAAGGATACAACAGAAACAGAGGAATCCTTTTGTTTCAAAATTCCAAGGTTTATTTCTTGTGGTGGAAACACAAATTTTTATTCATTTATAGTGTGAGTTATAGAAGGAAATTTGACAGTATGAAGTTTCCATGCAAATTACATTCTTCATGCTGCTTAGAACAGTTTACTTGTATGATTTGTTTGATAAGGAAAAGGAATGTAATATCTCCTGCTGATACGCTTTCTGAGTGTGCTTGTTTCAAAAGTGCTGTTTAGGAAATACGATAACCTCAGAAACTACATTTAATTTTATTAAAAATTAGGTTTCTGAACTATTGAGTAAAGATTATAATGATCAATTTAGGCATATATGAAATGTAGCAATTTTAATACAAGTTTCTTTATTCTTCAGTGACATTAAATTTAAGAAGAAACAAAAAATAAAGGCCATATAGTGGTTTCCAGGTGCCTTAAATGTGTTTTATCTTTTACTACTAAAGTAACAGGAATTCCTGTTTGATAACATAAATATTTAATAGCTGGTTCCATGAACATATAAGTACATGAAGTTCAAAACAAAAACATGAAGGAATTCTTTCTATTCTGACTCAGAATGAAAGGGAATATTAACATTCCACTGAGTTTTATTTCTAGCAAATTTGTTATGGTTAGCTTCTAAGTCTTTCTTTGATCATAAATGGTGTGTTGAGTTATACAATGCTGAACTTGATGGAAGTTTTGCACATTTTAAATATTGGACTTTATATATTTAATGTCTAATTGCAATACTTTAAGCACTGAATAGATGAATACCATCAAATACTTTACCTATTCTTTCCTGTGAATTGATGGGTTATTTCTCTGGCAGATACAAATCCATATTAGTGAAGTTTAGATAAAAATACTGTATTGAACAAATGAGCAATTTTGTATATGCATTTTTTTCGGATAGAATCAGAGTTCAGTTCAGTTCAGTTCAGTTCAGTCCTTCAGTCTTGTCCAACTCTTTGCAACCTAATGAACCACAACACGCCAGGCCTCCCTGTCCATCACCAGCTCCAAGAGTTTACCCAAATTCATGTCCATAGAGTTGGTGATACCATCCAACCATCTCATTCTCTGTCATCCCCTTCTGTTCCTGCCATTAATCTTTCCCAGCATCAGGGTCTTTTCAAATGAATCAGCTGTTCGCATCAGGTGGCCAAAGTATTAGAGTTTCAGCTTCAACATCAGTCCTTCCAATGAACACCCAGGACTGATCTCCTTTAGGATGGACTGGTTGGATCTCCTTGCAGTCCAAGGGACTCTCAAGAGTCTTCTCCAACACCACAGTTCAAAGGCATCAATTCTTCAGCACTCAGCATTCTTTATAGTCCAACTCTCACATCCATACATGACTACTGGAAAAGCCATAGCCTTGACTAGACAGACCTTTGTTTGCAAAGTAATGTCTCTGCTTTGTAATATGCTGTCTAGGTTGGTTATAACTTTCCTTCCAAGGAGTAAGTGTCTTTTAATTTCATACTTGCAGTCACCTTTTCCTCCTCTGAGTCTCAAAATTCATTCTTCAATATACTTGAAGGCTCCATCTTCTTAATGCTAATTTCTTTTTTAGTGCTAAATTCCCACAGAAAGTTACTTATACATTTTTAAGCTACTATTTCATTGTTCCTTGACTATTATGTTGTCTGTATGTTTGCTCTTTCTGCTCTTGTTTTTGAGGGTAATAATTCAATCTTATTCTTCACATAGCCTAGTTTGCAGGCTATAATATTGTAAATCTTCAAAAAATTAATTGCTACCAAGAAGCAGTGGAATACTGCAGATGAAAAAAGTAGATGAAACGATAACGTGGAAGGTCTTTTAGCTTAGAAGTTACAAAGATACAGATATAGTACACTAAAGCAGCTGTCTCCAACCTTTTAGGCACCAGGGAAGACAATTTTTCCACAGACTGGGGGAAGGATGATTGAAGTGCATTACACTGACTGTGCACTTTATTTCTATTATTATTACATCAGCTCCACCTCAGATCATCATGCATTAGATCCTGGAGTTTGGGGACCCCTGCACTAAAGCATGGGAGTAAACTGCCTTAAAGACTGTTTGAGCTTTGGAAAGTTAAAGCTGCCTAAACTGGCTTATTTACTTCAGCTCTTTGCAGATTCTATTCCATTATCAAGATAATGGGTATAATTCCATGTGCTGTACATTAAATCCTTGTTGCTTCTGTAATTTATGTATAATAATTTGCATATGTTAATCTCATACCCTTAATTTGTGCCCCATCCTTTCTCTCTCTACTTTGGTAACCACAAGTTTATTTTCAATGTGTGTGAGTTGGTTTTCTATGTCTGTGAGTCTGTTTCTGTCTGTGAGTCATATTTGTCTTTCTCTAACTTATTTCACTAAGCATAATATTTTCTAGGACCATCCACATTACTGAAAATGGCCGTATTTCATTATTTTTAGTAGGTGAGTATTACGTATGTGTATATTTATATACACACGTGCACATACACATATATATACACACGTACACATACACATTCACACACATTTATACACACATCTATATACCATACCTTCCAGTTGTCTGTTGATGGACATTTGGGTTGCTTCCATGTCTTGGCTATTATAAATAGTGCTGCTATGAAGGTTGGGGTGCATGTATCTTTTTGAATTATTGTTTTCATTTAAAAAAATTTTTTTTTGGATATATATACCCTAGAGTGGAATTGCTGGATCATATGGTAGTTACTCTTCCACCTAGTGGCTGTACCAATTTACATTCCCATCAACAGTTTACAAGACTTTCCTTTACTCCATATCTTCTCCAACATTTATTATTTGTACATTTTGGATGATAGCCATTCTGTGAGGCATGAGGTGATAGCTTTGTGTGGTTTTGATTTTTGCATTTCTCTTAATAATTAGCTATGCAGAACTAACATTTCTGGCCACTATGTGAACATGATAAAAAGTAGTCAGAAAATGGAATCCCATTGTAACAACAACGTAAGGTGTTTCTTCTACCTGGAATTTCCTTTTCCTACTACTGCCAGTGATGGGATATATCCTCCTTTAAGCCTCTGCTCACATACTATCTCTGTAACAAAGTCACTGAAGCATTCTGTTCCTTCTTAGAATTCATGATCCCTTCCTGTGTTCTGTAACATGTGTGCTCGCTTCTGTTGCGCTTCATTTTATGGTATTAAAATTACATTACAGGAGTCCTCAAGTCACCTCTCTCCCCTATTGGGCTTTAAACTCGTAAAAGGCCTGGAATTTGTCAGCTTGTTTTTGTGTTGCCAGCGTATTTCACAGTTAATGATGAATTGTTTGTTAGACCAACACTAAATATCACTACAGTCTTACAGTAACAAGTTTTCTCTAAAACTTTGTTCTATTGTGATCTTTGTAATCTACATGGTTAGAGAAGGAAGATTGAGTATAGACTATTATATAGTATCTTGCTCAAGTTTCGTCCTAGTCTAGTAGCATTAGCATCACCCAGGAGCCTGTTAAAAATCAGGCCCAGATCTAGATCTAGTGAGTCAGAATCTAAACTTTAACAAGATTACCCAGCTGATTGATATGCACATTAAAGTCTGAGAAACACTTTTTCCCTCTGATTACAAATATTATGCCTTCATTGGAGAAAATTTGCAAACTGTAGAAAAGAACAAAGTAAAAAAATCACATGCAGTCCCACCAAAAGATAACCTTTTTCTATGTATATCTGTTTTATGCATAGATACACAAATTTCCACTGTAAATTTGAATCTCTCAATACAATATGTCATAATATTTTGCCTTATCATAGAGATTTGTTCTATAGTACAAATGACTTTTTTTTATTCAGTCTTAAGGATGTACCACAATTTAAACCACCATTAGCCTTCTAGACTTTTTAATTTTTTGCTGTTTTATAAAAAACTGCTGTGGTAAACATCTTTATAGCTAAATCTTTGTGCATATCATTATATTTATATTTTATAGAACAAATGTAGAGAACTGTTATAACCATTTTAAGCCTTTTGTATTAAATTCTGTCCCAGATACACATGTACTGTATTCTTTCAGAACTAAATTTGTTTCAAATCAGCTGCATCCCAATACAAAATAAAAAGTTTGAAGTTTATAAAAAAAAAAAATGCTAAATGCAAAGAAAGATTATTAAAAGCAGCAAAGGAAAAGCAACAAGTAACATACAAGGGAAAACCCATACAATTAACAGTGGATCTTTCAGCAGAAACTCTGCAGGCCAGAAGTGAATAGAGAGATATATTTAAAGTACTGAAAGAGAAAAATCTACCACCGACATTCCTATACCTGGCAAAGATCTCATTCAAAATTGATGGAGAAATCAAAAGCTTTACAGACAAGCAAAAGTTAAGAAAACTCAGCACCACCAAACCAGCCTTGCAGCATATACTAAAGGGACTTACACAGCCAGTAAATACAAGAGAAAGAAAAGAACTACAAAAGCAAACCCAAAACAATCAAGAAAATGCCAATAGTAACATATAATTGTCTTAAATGTAAAAAGATTAAATGCACCAACCAAAGATACAGACTGACTGAATGGATACAAAAACAAGACCTGTATATATATGCTGCCTACTGGAGACCCACTTCAGAACTAGAGACACATACAGACTGAAAGTAAAAGGATGGAAAAGATATTACATGCAGATGGAAAGCAAATAAAGCTGGAGTGACAATCCTTATTTCAGACAAAATAGACTTTAAAGAATACTGTAAGAGACAATTGGAAGGACTGATGCTAAAGCTGAAACTCCAATACTTTAGCCACCTCATGCGACGAGTTGACTCACTGGAAAAGACTGATGCTGGGAGGGATTGGGGGCGGGAGGAGAAGGGGACGACAGAGAATGAGATGGCTGGATGGCATCACCGACTCTGTGGACATGAGTTTAAGTGAACTCCAGGAGTTGGTGATGGACAGGGAGGCCTGGCGTGCTGTGATTCATGGGGTTGCAAAGAGTCGGACACGACTGAGCGACTGAACTGAACTGAACTGATAAGAGACAAAGAAGGACAGTACATAATGATCAAGGGATCAATCCAAGAAGAAGACATAACAATTGTAAATATTTATGCACCCAACATGGAGCACCTCAATACATAAGGCAAACACTAACAGACATAAGAAGGGAAATTGACAGTAACAAAATAATAGTAGTGGACTTTAACACCCCACTTACACCATTGGACCGGTCATCAAAACAAAGAATCAGTAAGGAAACAAACCTTAAATGAAACATTAGACCATATGGACCTAATGGATATCTTCAGGACTTTCCATCTAAAGGCAGAAGAATACACTTTCTTCTGAAGTGCACATGGAACATTCTCCAGGAGAGACCGCATCTTGGGCCACAAATCAAGCCTCAGTAAATTTAAGAAAATTGAAATTGTATCATATATCTTCTCTGACCACAATGCTGTGAGACTAGATATCAACTGCATGAAAAAAAAAAAAACGCAAAAAATACAAACTCATGGAGATTAAACAATATATTACTAAAGGTTACTGAAGAAATAAGAAAGGAAATCAAAAGACTCCTAGAAACAAATGACAATGAAAACATGATGACCCAAAATTCATGGGAGTCAGCAAAAGCAGTTCTAAGACGGAAGTTTATAGTGATACAGTAATTCATTAAGAAGTAAGAAAAGCATCGAATAGACAACCTAACTCTACATCTAAAGCAGCTGGAAAAAGAAGAACAAGAAAATCCCAAAGTCAGCAGAAGGAAAGAAATCATAAAGATTAGAGCAGAAATAAATGGGAAAAAAAATGAATACCTAAGATTAACAGATAGTAGAGATTAATAAAACTAAAAGCTGTTTCTTTGAGAAGATAAACAAAATTGACAAACCACTGGCCAGACTCATCAAGAAAAAAAAGAAAGATCAAATCAACAAAATTAGAAATGAAAAAGGAGAGGTTACAACAGAAAACACAGAAATACAGTGGACCATAAGAGAATAGGAGACAGCCTAGAGGACAATCTAGAGGAACAGACAGATTCTTAGAATAGGTCAGCCTCCCAAGACTGAACTGGGAAGGAAATAGAAATTATGAACAACCCAGTTACAAACACTGAAATCGAAACAGTGATCAAAAATCTCCCAAAAAACAAAAGCCCAGGGCCAGATGGCTTCCCAAGGGAATTCTATCAAACATTTAGAGAAGAGCTAATGCCTATTTTTCTTAAACTCTTCCAGAAAATTGCAGAGGAAGGAACACTTCCAAACTCATTCTATGGGCCACCATCACCCTGATACCAAGCCAGACAAAGACACAAAAAAGGAAAACTACAGGCCAATATCACTGATGAACATAGATGCAAAAATCCTCAACAAAATTCTAGCAAGCAGATTTCAGCAACACATTAAAAAGCTCATACACCATGATCAAGTCAGATTTATTCCAGGGATACAAGGATTCTTCAGTACATGCAAATCAATCAATGTGATACACGATATTAGCAAAGTGAAAGATAAAAACCATGTGATCATCTCAATAGATGCAGGAAAGGCCTTCAACAAAATTCAACATCCATTTATGATAAAACGCTTCAAAAAATGGGCATAGAAGGAACCTACCTCAACATATTAAGGCCATATATGAAAAGCCCACAGCAAACATTATTCTCAATGGTGAAAAACTGAAAGCATTCCCCCTGAGATCAGGAACAAGACAAGGGTATCCAGTCTCACCACTATTATTCAACATAGTTTTGGAAGTCCTAGCTTTGGCAATTAGAGAATAAAAGGAGTCCATATAAGAGAAGAAGAAGTAAAACTCTTACTGTTTGTACATGACATGATACTATAAATAGAAACCCAACAGAAACTATCAGAAAATTACTACAGCTAATCAGTGAATTCAGCAAAGTCGCAGGATACAAGGTCAATACACAGAAATCACTTGCATTTCTATATACTGGCAATGAAAAATCAGAGAAATAAGAAATCAATCCCATTCCATTGCCACAAGAAGAATAAAATACCTAGGAATAAACCTACCTAAGGAGACAAAACTCTGCATTCAGATGCTTATATCTTTCCTTTTCTCGCTTCTCTTCTTTTCACAGCTATCTGTAAGGCCTCCTCAGACAGCCTTTTGCTTTTTTGCATTTCTTTTCCATGGGGATGGTCTTGATCCCCGTATCCTGTACAATGTCACGAACCTCTGTCCAGAGTTCATCAAGCACTCTATCTATCAGATCTAGTCCCTTAAATCTATTTCTTATTTCCACTGTATAATCATAAGGGATTTGATTTAGGTCATATCTGAATGGTCTAGTGGTTTTCCCTACTTTCTTCAGTTTAAGTCTGAATTTGGCAATAAGGAGTTCATGATCTGAGCCACAGTCAGCTCCTGGTCTTGTTTTTGCTAACTGTATACAGCTTCTCCATCTTTGGCTGCAAAGAATAGAATCAATCTGATTTCGGTGTTGACCATCTGGTGATGTCCATGGGTAGAGTCTTCTCTTGTGTTGTTGGAAGAGGGTGTTTGCTATGACCAGTGGTGTTCTCTTGGCAAAACTATTAGCCTTTGCCCTGCTACATTCCGTGCTCCAAGGCCAAATTTGCCTGTTACTCCAGGTGTTGCTTGACTTCCTACTTTTGCATTCCAGTCCCCTATAATGAAAAGGACATCTTTTTTGGTTGTTAGTTTTAAAAGGTCTTGTAGGTCTTCATCGGAGAAGGCAATGGCAAGCTACTCCAGTACTCTTGCCTGGAAAATCCCATGGACGGAGGAGCCTGGTAGGCTGCAGTCCATGGGGTCGCTACGAGTCAGACATGACTGAGCGACTTCACTTTCACTTTTCACTTTCACACATTGGAGAAGGAAATGGCAACCCACTCTAGCGTTCTTGCCTGGAGAATCCCAGGGACAGGGGAGCCTGGTGGGCTGCCGTCTATGGGGTCACACAGAGTCGGACACGACTGAAGTGACTTAGCAGCAGCAGCATCAGGTCTTCATAGAACCGTTCAACTTCGGCTTTTTCAGCATTACTGGTTGGGGCATAGACTTGGATTACTGTAGTATTGAATGGTTTGCCTTGGAAACGAACAGAGATCATTCTGTCGTTTTTGAGATTGCATCCAAGTACTGCATTTCAGACTCTTTTGTTCCGACTCCATTTCTTCTAAGGGATTCCTGTCCGCGGTAGTAGATATAATGGTCATCTGAGTTAAATTCACCCATTCCGGTCCATTTTAGTTCACTGATTCTTAGAATGTCAACGTTCACTCTTGCCATCTCCTGTTTGACCACTTCCAATTTGCCTTGATTCATGGACCTAACATTCCGGGTTCCTATGCAATATTGCTCTATACAGCATTGGACCTTGCTTCTATCACCAGTCCCATCCACAACTGGGTGTTGTTTTTGCTTTGGCTCCATCCCTTCATTCTTTCTGGAGTTATTTCTCCACTGATATCCAGTAACATATTGGGCACCTACTGACCTGGGGAGTCCTCATTCAGTATCCTATCATTTTGCCTTTTGATACTGTTCATGGGGTTCTCAAGGCAAGAATATTGAAGTGGTTTGCCATTCCCTTCTCCAGTGGACCACATTCTGTCAGACTTCTCCACCATGACCCACCCGTCTTGGGTGGCCCCTCAGGGCATGGCTTAGTTTCATTGAGTTAGACAAGGCTGTGGTCCATGTGATCAGATTAGCTAGTTTTCTGTGATTATTATTTCACTGTGTCTGCTCTCTGATGCCCTCTCGCAATACCTGCCGTCTTACTTGGGTTTCTGTTACCTTGGTTGTGGGGTATCTCTTCACGGCTGCTCCAGCAAAGCGCAGCCGCTGCACCTTACCTTGGACGAGGGGTATCTCTTCACGGCCACCCCTTTTGACCTTGAACGTGGCGTAGCTCCTCTCGGCACTCCTGCGCCCACGCAGCCACCACTACTTGGACGTTGGTTGCTCCTCTCATCCGCTGCCCCTGACCTCGAACGAGGGGTAGGTTGTCTCGGCCGCTGCCCCTGACCTCGGGCGAGGGGTAGCTCCTCTCAGCTGCCGCCCCTGACCTCCGATGTGGGGTACTTCCTCTCGTCCTACTTAGGATACAAATTAGGTCCCACCTTTGAAATATTCAAATTAATTACTGTTCTCATCCACTCACATTAGCATAACTTCTAAATGGCTGTTTTTTAGGATCTTCTTCCAGCCCCCTACAAGTATGGCTAAACTTCTGAGATTTTACTCATTCCAGAGAGACTAATCTTTCCAAAGTTTGGATGAAGAAAGATATGGGTATTTTGATTACTATATAAGCTAGTAATCTCATTTTTGGCTGCTATTGATTTTGCCCCTGCTGCATATTTTCATGGTTTAAACTGGTCCCAAGAATTTGACATTTCCTTGCTCTTGATGGGATGCCCTGATAAAATTCTCAATGGGATAATGTCTCTTTATGGAGACACTTTTTCTTTTTTTAATATTTTAAGTTTTATTGTTATTTTACTACAATCATTAAGAATTCCTTATACTCATTCCTTTTAAAATTTTTAATTTATTTTTATTGGAGTATAGTTAATGAGATACTGATTTTTCTGTTTTTTTAATTTATGTATTTTTCATTGAAGGATCATTGCTTTACAGTATTATGTTTGTTTCTGCCATACATCAACATGAATCAGCCATAGGTATACGTATGTCCCCTTCCTCTTGAACCTCCTTCCCACCTCCCATTCCATCCCACCCCTCTAGGTTGTCATAGAGCCTCAGTTTCATTTCCCTGAGTCAAACAGAAAATTCCCACTGGTTCCCTATTTTACATACGGTAGTGTGTATGTTTCCATGCTCCTTTCTTCATACATCCCACTCTGTTCTTCCCCACCCCACCCCCTGGGTTCATAAATCTGTTCTCTATGTTTGTATCTCCATAGCTGCGCTACAAATAGGTTCATCAATACCATCTTTCTGGATTCCATATATATGTGTTAATATACAATATTTGTTTTTCTCTTTCTGACTTACTTCACTCTGTATAATAGGCTCTAGATTCATCCACCTCATTAGCACTGACTCAAATGCATTCCTTTCTATGACTGAGTAATATTCCATTGTATGTATGTACCACGGCTTCTTTATCCATTCATCTTTGGTGGACATCTAGGTTGCTTCCATGACCTAGAAATTGTAAATAGTGCTGCAGTGAACATGGGAGTACATGTGTCTTTTTCAATTATGGTTTTCTCAGGGTATATGCCCAGTAGTGGGATTATTGGGTCATGTGGTAGTTTTATTCCTATTTTTAAAAGAATCTCCATACTGTCTTCCATAGTGGCTATATCAATTTAAATTCCCAAGAACAGTGCAAGAGGGTTTGTTTTCTTTGCATCCTCTCCAGCATCTATTGTTTGTAGATTTTTTGATGATGCCGTTATGACTGGTGTGAAGTGGTATCTTACTGTAGTTTTGATTTGCATTTCTCTAATAATGAGGGAAGTTGAGGATCTTTTCATTTGTTTATTAGCCATCCATTTGAGACACTGATTCTTAATGGGAGGATCATCCCCCCCTTGCAGTGTTTTACTCATTCAAGGCTTATATACAGATTTAGTTTCTGGGTATACTTTATACTTATTTAATTTTATATACTTTATACTTACATGCTTAGTCATCCTGGCTTTGTGCCAGGTTGAATGTGTGAGAAGGTGCTTTTGATTCATCCCTAAAGTCGGCCTTCCTTTCTTGAACATCTTTCCAGGGATAGCAAACTGGTTGTCTGACCCAGATGTAGCTCACAGATTTGTTTGTTTAGTTCTCCTGGCATTTAAAAATAATTGAATGTGACATCATTTTTTATATAAATGTAAAATGCTGATTTTAAAATACAATATTTTAGATTAATACCTGAACTTTGATATTTCTGAATCGTTTGAAAAACTGATTTCAGTGCCTCCTGTTCCCATATGAGAACAAATGGCCAGTGCTGGAAACTGTTCTCTTGAGTCAGGATATATACTGTCTTAGTTGCTCTAGCCTTCACTGCTTCACTACTTGTGTTGTATGACCTTCCTGATCTTCATAGGCACTTGAATGTGGCCTACAGGGCCCATAATGTGACCCTAAATCACCAGATATTCCTTTCTTCTTTGATAAAGCTTTTTTAGTGTGCCTTCCTGCTCATGGGCCACAGATACTACCACTGAAATTGATGGAAGAATTTGTGGTAATTCTGAACCTTAGGAAGACTGGGGTCTGGGTTTTAAACCCTCCTTTTCAAATTCCTGTCCTATTTTTAATGCAGATCTATTTACCTTCCTTCCCTTTCCTTAGCTCTCTTTACCGTAGGGTATTGAGAGGAACAGCCTTTACCAAGCTCCAAAGGGTTTTGTTATGTCATTCTCCCAAGGTAATGGATGCCAACCAGCCTTAAATTTAAATAAATAAATTCTTCATTGAAGATTCTTCCCACAGCAAAGTAGATCTGCTTCAGGGTGTCTCTGCTTAGGTACAGAAGCACTTGACAACTTTTTAAAAAAAAAAGAAATATAATTTACATGCCATAAGACTCATTGTAAGAGTTTATTAGTAAACTTATACAATTGTGCAGCTATCATTACAATTCAGCTTTAGAACATTTTCATTACTGCCAACAGTTCTTTTGTAGTCTTTTGCAATCAATCGCACTTTCAGCTGAGCCTCAGACAAATACTGATCATGGGCTTCCCTCATAACTCAGTTGGTAAGAATCCGCCTGCAGTGCAGGAGACTCCAGTTCAATTCCTGGGCAGATCTGCTGGAGAAGGGATAGGCTACCCCCTCCAGTATTCTTGGGCTTTCCTTGTGGCTCAGCTGGCAAGGAATCTGCCTGCAATGTGAGAGACGTGGGTTTGATCCCTGGGTTGGAAGATCCCCTGGAGAAGGGAAAGGCTATCCACTCCAGTATTCTGGCCTGGAGAATTCCATGGACTGTATAGTCCATACGGTCCCAAAGAGTCAGACACAACTGAGCAACTTTCACTTTCATGAATTTCCTTTTCTGTTTTATAAAAATGGAATTAGACAGTATATATAATCTATTGTTTCTGGTTTCTTGAACTTACAATAATGCTTTTGAGGTTCATCCATGTTATGGAATATATCAATAGTTAGTTCCTTTTATTTATGGTACTATGTTGTGTGGATATAACATTTCTGTTTATCTGTTCAACAACTGATGAACATTAGGACTGTTTTCAGTTTGGGGTTTATTTGGATAATGTTGCTGTACCTATCTGCATGCAAGACTGGTTGAACATATGCTTTCATTCCTCTTGTGTTGATATCTAGGAGAAGCATTACTGGGTTTTATGGTACATTTGTGTTTATCTTTTTAAGAAAATTCTGAATAATTTTTCTGAGGAGCTTAATATTTTATACGCCCATCAACAATGTTAGGAGGGTTACAGTTTCTTCACATTATTATTAATAACACTTGGTATCATCAGTCATTTTTATTTTAGCCATTCTGTTGTGTGTGAATTAGCAGTTAATTATGGTTTCAGTTTGTATTTCTCAAATGATTCATGATAATGAGCATTTTTTCATGTTCTTATAAACCATTGGTGTATCTACTTTGGAAAAATATATTTTCAAATCTGTTGCCCAGTTGAGGGTGTTTTTTCCTGTTAACAACCCTTTAAAGTAAATTCTGAACACAAGTTCTTTGCCAAATAGATAACTTGCAATTATTTTCTCCTCATTGCTGGCATGTCTTAACTTCTTTTAAAAAAAAATTATTTATCTATTTGGCTGCTGGGTTCTTGGTTGTGGCATGCAGGATCTTCTGTTGTGGTGTGTGGACTCTCTATTTGTGGTGCACAGGCTTAGTTGCTCTGAGGCATGTGGGATGCAGTTCCCTGACCAGGGATCGAATCCACATCCCCTGCATTGCAAGGCAGATTCTTAACCACTGGGCCATCAGGGAAATCCCCTTGTCTTATCTTCTTAAAAGATATCCTTGAAGAGCAAAAGTTTGTAGTTTTAATGAAGTCCAGTTTATAATTTTTTCTCTTGATGGTACTGTTGGTACCAAATATTAAGAAATCTATCTAAGCCAAGGTAATAGAGATATTTTTTCTATGCTTTCATTTGGAAATTCATTTTTTGAGTTGTTTTGTATATGGTGTGAGGTATGGAGTGGAGTTTGGGGTTTTGTTTTTATTTTTCTTTTTTTTTACTCATATAGATTTCCAATTTTTACTGCACCATTTGTTGAAAAGACTTTTTTCTCATTTAGACATCTTGGTACCTTTTATCAAAAGTCAATTGACCATAAATGGAGGGATTCACTTTTGAATTTTCAATGTTTTCCAAGTGGTCAGTATATATCTGTGCTATGCTGATATCACTGTCTTGGTTACTGTAACTTTAAAGAATGTTTTGAAATCAAGAAGTATAGGACCTCAAGCTTTGTTTTTCCAAAATTTTTTGGCTGCTCTGATCCTTTACATTTGCATATAAATTTTAATGTCAGCCTGTCAGTTTCTAAAGACCTGCTGGGATTTTCATAGACATTTCATTCAATCTGTGGATTTATTTGTGTAGAATCCTCTCTTAAAAATACCGAGTCTTACAACCCATGAAAATGAAATAACTCTATTTAGAAGTTCTTTAATTTCTGTGAAATGTTTTCTTTTTTCTTTTTATTTTTTAGTGAACAAGTCATGTTAAAGTGGATTCCTGAATAGTTTTTTTCTGTTAATACCATTATGAATGGAACTGTTCTTTTAATTTCATTTTTGGATTATTTGTTCCTAATATATTAAAATGCTACTGATTTTTATATATTATATCCTGTGATATTGATTACCTTATATATTAGTTCTTTATAGATTCTAAAAGAATTCTATACATATAGAATCATGTTTTCCACAAAAAAGACAGTTTTCTTTCTTTCTTGTCTATTTGTATACCTTTATTATCTTTTTTCTTTAATACCTTTTTAAAATATCTTTTTCTTACCTTGTACTGGCTAGAACCTTTAGTACAAAGTTGCATAGAAGTGGTGAGTTCAGACATCTTTGCTTTATTCCTGTTCTTAGAAAAAACATTCCATCTTTCACATTTGTCTTGCTTTACATATAATCTAAGCCATAGGGTTCCCCTCCCCACCTCACCCCCACACTCACCCTTTATCAGCTTGAGGAAATTCCCTTCTAGTCACAGTTTGTTGAGAGGTTTTATCACAGGTATTGGATTTTGTGGAATGATTCTGCTATATACATTGAGATGTTATGTAGTTTTGTCTTTTATTCTATTCCATTAATTAATTTTCAGTATTGAAACAACCTTATCTTCCTGGGATAAATCCTATATGGTCCTGGTGTATAGTCTTGTTTATATACTGCTGAATTAGGTTTTCTAAGTTTATTATAAAGATTTTTGTACTGTAATGGATATTGATTTGTAATTTTCTTTTGATCTTTGTCTAGTTTTGGCATCAGGTCTCATAGAATAAGTTGGGAAGTGTTAGATTCTCCTTTATATTCTAAAAAAGTTTGTGTCAGGTAGGTATTATAGCTCTGAATGTTTCATAGAATTCCCCAGTAGAGCCATCTAGACCTGAGCTTTTCTTTGTGGGAAAAATTTTAATTACTGACAGTATTTTTATTTGTTTCTGGGTATTTTTATGTTTTCTATTTCTTCTTGAGTTAATTTAGGTAATTTGTTTCTTTCTGTGAATTCGTTCAGTTTGTCTAAGTTGTATAGTTTGCATGAAGTTGTTTATAGTATCCTCCTCTTATAATCCTTTTAATTTCTCTGGCATTAGTGGTAATGTGATCTTTTCATTTATTTTGTCTTGTTTTGTTTTGTCTTTATTTTAGTCAGTCTAGGTAAAAGTTTATCAGTAAGACTTTTGGTCTCTTCATTTTCTCTATTGTTTTTATGTTCCATTTCATTGAATTCTGCTGTGATCTTTTTGGCTTTGGTTTAATTTGCTCACTCTAAGTTTCTTAAAGTAGAAGCTTAAATTAAGTTGATTTGAGACCTTTCTTTTTTTTTTTTTATACAGGGATTTAAAGTTGTGAATTTCCTTTTAAGCTATGCTTTATCTATATCCTAAGCATGTTGATTTCTTGTAGGTTTTTTTCCATTCAGTTCAAAACATTTTCTAATTCCAAACATATATATATATGTGTGTGTGTGTGAATTTCTGATTTCCTTTCAGATTTCTTTGTTATGTAAATCCAGTGTTGCCATTTCCAAAATTACTCTCTGTTGTTGATTCCTAATTTAATTCTGCTATAATAAAAGATCATATTTTCCTTTCCAATTATTTTGAGATTTGTTATATTGCTTAGCATATGATTAAATGGAGAATTTTCATGTCTACCTGAAAAGAATGTATTCTGCTGATGTTAGATGCTGTGTTTTATAAATGTCATTTTAATCATATTCATTTTCTATATTCCATTGATTCTGATTCTCTTTTTTCCATGAATTATTGAGAGGAATATTTAAATTTTCAACTGTAATTGTTGAATTACTCAGTTCTCCTTTCAATTCTGTCATTTTTCTTTTAGCATTTTGGAGACTTGTTCAGTGCATATACATTTTTAATTGTTAAATCTTCCAGAATTATTGGCCCTTTATTATGAAATTTCCTTTTCTTTTTTTTAACTTTAGTAACATTTCTTGTCTTGAAGTCTATTTTGTCTGATACTGATACAGGTATTCCATCTGTCTTATGGTTACTCTTTATATGGTATATCCTTTTCTCTCCTACCTTCATCCTGTTTTTATATTAAAATCTAAAGTGTGACCATGTAGACAGCATATATATGTTTTTTATACAGTCTGATAATTTCTGCCTTTGATCTGTTTATTCCATTCACGTTTAATGTAGCTATTGATATGGTTGGATTTACATCTTCCATTGTACTGTTTTCTATACACCTTAGGGCTTTTTGTATTATTGTTCCTCTCTTCCTTCGTTTTAAACAGATACTTGTAGGAGGCCATTTTAATTCCTCTTTGATTTTTAGACTATATTTTAAAAAGACATTTTCTTAATAGTTGATTTAGGGGTTAAATTATGCATTTTGTCTTATCAGAATCTACTTAATTGGCTTAATTCTAGTAAAATGTAGCTACTTTGATGCAATATAGCTCCATTTCTTCTCCAATATTGTATTAATGACTAATTCTAGTAAAATATTGACTTAATTCTAGTAAAATATATGTGCTTAGTCGCTCAGTCTTGTCCAACTCTTACGACCCCATAAACTGTAGCCTGCCAGGCTCCTCAGTCCATGGGATTCTCCAGGCAAGAATACTGGAATGGGTTACCATTTCCTTCTCCAAGTAAAATATAGTTACTTTGATACAATATAGCTCCATTTTGTGGAGCTATAGTATTGACTTCTCATAGCTCAGTTGGTAAATCATCTGCCTGCAATGTAGGAGACCTGCATTTGACTCCTGGGTCAGGAAGATCCCCTGGAGAAGGAAATGGCAACCCACTCCAGTATTCTTGCCTGGAGAATCCCATGGACAGAGGAGCCTGACAGGCTACAGTCCATGGGATCGCAAGAGTCGGACACGACTTAGCAACTAAACCACCAACCACAGTATTGACTTATTCTAGTAAAATATAGTTACTTTGATCCAGTATAGCTCCATTTCTTCTCCAACTTTGTGTTATTATTTTCACATGTTGCATTTATATTTTTATGAACTTAGAAATGCAGTGTTACAATGATTGCTTCATACAATTGTAAGATCTTTAGAGAAATTAAGACAAGAAAGATAAATGTGTTTATATAGTTTTTTACTTATATATTTACCATTTCTAGTACTCTTTATTTTTTCCTGTCAATTTGAGTATTGTCCAGTGTCTTCTCCTTTCATCTGGGACAACTTCCGTAAGTATTTCTGCTAATAACACATATTCTCAATTGTTGTTTATCTGGAAATATCTTTGTTTCACCTTTGTTTTTGTAATATAGTGTTACTGAATAAAGAATTGTAAAAAGGTTTTTTCTTTTAGCAGCTTGAATATGTTATTCCACTGCCTTCCGGCCTCTCTCATTTTTGTGAAGAAGTCAGCATTAATCATATTGCTTTCCCTTGTATATGATTAATCATTTTATCTTGCTGCTTTCAAGATGTTTTCTTTGTGTTTGTCTTTTAACAACTTGAATATGAGGTGTCTCTGTATGAATTTCTTTGTGCTTACCATACTTGGCATTGTTTGAACTTCTTGAATTAAAGGTTGTTTTTCATCAGATTGGGACATTGTCAACCATTATTTCTGCAAATATTTTTTCTTTGCCCTTTGTCTCTCCACTTCTAAGCTTCTTATTACATGTATGCTAATACTTTATATCCTACAGGATTCTGAGGCTCTGTCCTTTTTTTTTTTTTTTTTGTACTTTTTGTTCTCTGTATTCTTCAGACTGGATGATTTCTATTGATTTATCTTCAAGTTCTGACTGAGTCTGAATCTTTTGACCTCAATCTGCTCTTGGGTTTAAGGAGTGAGTTTTAAAGTTTGGGTTATTGTACTTTCCAAGTCTATAATTTTTATGTTTTAAATAGTTTCTCTTTCTATATTGAAATTCTCTTTGTCGTGTCATTGCCATCATATTTTTCTTTAATTCTTTAAATATAATCTTTTATTCTTTTGACATATTTATAATAGCTGTTTTGAAGTCTTGTCTGCTAAATCCTGTATCTGGGCCCATTCAGAGACATTGTCTGTCTTTTTCCTTCATTATGGATTACATAATGTTTTTGTCAAAATTTTGACTTTTTAAAATAATATTTCATAGCAACTCTGCACTCTGATTATTTTTTCTTACTTGAGGATTGTTTTTATTTATATTGTTTTGTTTTAATATCTTTCTTGGTTTTAATCTATCAACTATTTCTGCCATATTGTCTGGCTGTTGATTTCTGTACTAGGGATTACACTGTGTCTGCATAGTTTAGTTATTATTCAGTGATTAATCAGAGGTTGTGCACAAACACCGTGATCCAGTCTATGCTGTTGGGGCTGTTTGTGTGTTGAAGAGCATATTCAATGTTCAGGCAGTTTTCAAGTCTTATGCAGTGAGTTTTAAAGCTTGGGTTATTGTACTTGCAAGTCTGTATCAGCTTAAACTTCCCTTTGGGCCCTCTTGGATCTCTTCTATGGAATAGTTTCCTTGCCAACCTGGGATATACGAAGAGCTTGTCTGGGCCTTCTTTGCCTCTCTGGTTTACGTTTTTATATTCACTTTTTTTGCTAGACCATCTGTCTACTCGTCACCCCTACAAAGTCCACAATTTCAGACTAGCAAAGCTGGATACTTTCCCTGTTCATTCCCTACAATTCGCTTTTTTTTTTTCAATAGACAGTATCACTTATATGAGTTTTTTTGGCTGCTTCTCCAAATCATGTCAACCCTCTCTGGCAATAAAGCTCCTGCTTGTCATGGAGCCACACCCTGCACTGACTGAGCTGTGGGGGAACAGGAGCATCACTAAGCAAGAACACCACAGACTCCCACTGTCGTCATGCAGAATTTAACAGCTTTTCGTGAAGAAATGCTTCTCAGATTGTTGTTTGTGATTATTAGATGTCCAGGACCATGAAGTTACTGCTTTTGATAATTTTGTCCAACTTCATAATTATTTCTTAGAAGATTTGCTGACTTACCTATTCTGTCATCATTGGAAGTCCTGTCTCCCTGGCAACTTTTAAAATGGCATGTTCACTTAAAAAGAAACCATTCTATAGATCCTTTGTACCATTTTGGTACAAATTTTCAGTCTCTGGAAATCAGGACAGTTGTTAACCATACCATCTACCTTGCTGTACAATCTGTTATCTTAATCCTGTTTAAGAGATTTTATACTTCAACAGTAATTTTCAGTAACTTTTTTGTGTACTCCCCTCTTTTGAAAACCCCATAAGCAGCATCTGACTCTGATGCTGAATTTAATGGAAGTTTATAAATAAGTTGCTTTACAATTTTCCTTTAATAGTGAAGATATTATATATATTATATTTTGTCTTTTCCATAATACAGAATGTTTAAATGGTTAACATTTGTGCTGCAGTATAGCTTTCTGGCTCATGAAAAATGAAAGCTATCAGCGATCTGGGCAATAAGATTCATCGCCAATAGTCACTAGCAACAGCACACAGCATTTTAATATCAGTGAGGTCCACAGCTAGCAGTAAGAGCTGGTGTAATTGAAAGACGTTTAGGTGCAATCATTCTGCTGTTTGTTCCTTGCCAGGTTCAACATGGGATTGTGTGAGTATTTGAAGAAAACAGCAATTTAAAAAAATCTTTGAAATGTAAAAAGGGTGGATGAGTGCTTAAATTTAAGAAACGTAATTTTTAAATCATGTGGCTCTAAAATAAAAGGGATTTTATTTGTCTTGGTTGATTAAAGCTTTAGAAAAGCTATTCCTTGGTTACAAGTGAACCGATAATTCTGGTCTAATGTTGCCGTGGTAACAACTCATGCTGATATAATTGAGAACATCTTATACATCCTGGTTCGAACATTTTCTCCCTGCCATTTTGAGTTGTTCTAGTGGTATATGAAGGAGGCTAGAATAGCTTGAAAGAAATCAAATCTAGTTATACGCATCTTTGGCATTAATCTGATGTTTACTAGTGATATCTCCCACTGAAGCTTTGCTTCTAGAGGCTTTTCTTTTTAAAACAAAAGAAAGCTCTTTTCATTTTCTCTGTGCTGCATGCTCTAGTGTATGTGTTTACACCATCGGTTCTTCTACCTCTAGAGATTAGCATAACTCCCTTTGCTGTTGGATTGTTGTTTTGAGCAATATGTTTTGGAAAGGTTGATTTTCATCATGAGTGGTAAGTGTGCTCTCTGAGACTCTGTAACTTTGTATTTTTAAAAAATATTTAACTGTAAGAGGGGAAAAAATGTTTTTTAGAGGGGTAATTGTAAAGCCAGAGCTACAATGAGTTACATTTTCTCTTGATGCTTTTGCATTTAGGGCTTATAGTAATTTGCCTTTTAAATCCATTAAGAACTGTGAACAATTAATACCACTATTAATAGTCAATACCAGGAATCCGTTTCTAGTCTATCTTATGGTTTGATTTATTATATTCACTAATATGTTGTTATTAACTGTGTTATAAATTAGTGAGTAAAAGATCCACTATGGTAAAAGGAATTTTTTTTTAGTATATAATCCTGAAAATAATTAAACTTCCCATTTATTAGCTTTGTCATTCTAATATTAATTTTTATCAATTTCTTTTTGGTTATATAAAAAATACTCGATTAAGATGTTGCCAAAATTTTATTGATTTATTGGTTGCTTTTAACTGTAATTCATTGAGAAATAGGGATTTAATGATGAAATAAATATATGCCTTTTGGTTTTGGAGACTTGGTTAAAATTTTTAGGATAAATTTTGGGGAAATAATTTGTTAGAATAAATACTTTTGGGGTAATTTCTTTTTTGTTTTGTAGCATAATTTATTTTTTTCTAAACATTTCTAAAAAATGTTTTTTGGGAAAATATACTACAGTATATACTGCAGTTTATCACAGGGTAAAAGCTGTTCACTTTAAGCCAAACCTGCAGCTAAAAATAGATACCCTGTTAGAGTGAGTAATATTTGCTTAGAGCATAATTCATTAGCATCTTTTTGCTTAGCTAAAAAAGAGGATGTTTATTAAGTTAACCTTTGAATCAGATGCATGTTTAGGAAAGGTATTATATGGTTATTCATAACCATCTATAATTTATACTTAAAAGATTTGGACTGGAATTCAGAACCTGAGAGAGATGGATTTTTGCTGTATAGCAGTAGAATTCAAAATAAGTGAACCTTTTCTTCCATAATTGGAAACCACCTTATTGTTGCAAATAAACATTTTTTTATCTTGCTGCTGTATAATATACACCTCTTCAGTGCTATTAGGTATTTATTTATAAAGTGATATTAGACATTAAAAGAACATTTTTACATGCAGCATATTAAGAATTAATTGTTATTATTATCCTGTTATTTTTCTGTCAGATGTAGATGTTTCTGTTCCAGTGTGTTAAATTTGGGCTAATAGTACAAAAGCAACATGTTAACATTTCTTAGGACTTCTTAGATATCAATCAAAATTGAATATACCTGGTTATCATACTTAAAATAGTGTATTTCTTTGAATCCAGGCAGCGTGTTTTTCTCTTTGACAGTGTTCTAGAAGTTTTATAATTGGATGTGTTGGTTTTAGCTGAAGAAAATTGTTACTGCTTCTCTATTGCTTGACTTTTCTTTCAAGAAAGCTGTGGATTTTTCAGATAGCTTGATATACTTGATCATATTGGTCTGCCTTTATAGCCTTTTCTATCTCAGGAATTATAGTAGTGACAGCTAAATATTCTGACTTTATCAGAATTGTCCAATTTTAATTAATTTTGTTCATAAGTGGTTAAATGACTTAGCCATTTCAAAATATGGAAAATTTCAAGTGAAGCGTGGTTTTATTTGTAAAAATAAGCAAGTGCCAGACCCTATTACCTCAATCTTTAGCTATATATATATATATATATATATATATGTGATATTTATGTGTATGTGGTACTTTTCTAGTTAAAAAGCAATTTCTTTTCTCCTTCCTTGCCTATTAAATATCAGCTTTAGGGGGAGGAATAGTTTTCTCTGGGAATCTATCTTTGGCTCTCTTTTAATGCTGCGTTCTCTCTGAAAGCTTTCATCCATGCCAGCATCTTCAGTAGTTACCTGAATGTTCAGTGCAAAAATGCATTTTCTCTTTCCATCCCACGGATCTGCTCCTTTTTCATTCATTCTAATTTTTGTTAATGATCCCACTCCCCATGTAGGGACTTAAACAGAAACCTTGTAGTAACTCTGAACATGTTTCTTACT
This sequence comes from Moschus berezovskii, assembly GCF_049115385.1. NCBI lineage: Eukaryota > Metazoa > Chordata > Mammalia > Artiodactyla > Moschidae > Moschus > Moschus berezovskii. The sequence continues at coordinate 62,327,573 of NC_142463.1, forward strand.
CCCCAGACCTGCACTCAGCTGTTAATTTCTATTGGTTTTACATTAGAAATGTCTCAAAAATCACTGAATTTTCTGTATTATCACTGACACTGAGAATGCCTTTAGATCAGGAACTCTATATATTTTCAATCTTACTGCAGTAACAACTTCAGTTGTCTCAACTTCCAATTTTGTATCTCTCCAGACCATTTTCCATGCGGCCATTTTAAAATTGCAGATATGCGTATTTCTTAATCCAACATTTTCAGTTACTCCTTATTGTCTCTCAGATAAAGGCTAAACTCCTTAGTGGGGCATACAAGATCAGTGGCCTGCCTTTCTAACTTTATCTGCATCATTCTCATAAAATTCGGATCTAGTTATATTATACTATGTATTATTCCTTGCTACCTTTCCATATTTATATCTATTATCATAAAAATTCTGAAAACCAGCTATGCTTTTCAGTGCCTCAATTATTGATTCTCTAGAATTAGAAGATTCCTCTGTACTCTCAAAGCAAACTTATAAACTATAACAATTACTTGTATTATACTGAATTTATGTACTTGCATATCAATTTCCAATATCTATCCTTTGAACTTCTTAAGTCAGGGACAGTTCAGTGTTCATCCATGTGTTTCCAGCTGTCACCTTGGTATCCCAAACATAGCAATGAATTTTTAAATTCATGTGCAATAAATGAAGGATTAAAACTTACCCATTTTTTTACATATTCAAACACTTTTATTACATTATCAGTGAAGAATATCAGTCACATGTTTTGATTTTTATGTGCTTATTGGAACATAACTAGCATCATGATACCAATATCTCAAAACTGTTTGCCCTGCTGTAGTTGAGGGCAAACCTCTGAAAAAAATTTTTTTGCTATGCTTTGAATTACAGGAATGTTACAGATTTGAGCAAAAGCATTTGATTAATTCCCCTTTTTAGATTTATACTTTCTAGATTGAAACTTTAAGAACACAGTACTAGGGAAACAGTATATCAGTGGAGTTAAAGAAGGGTACTTGCCTGGAAATATACAGTATTAGATTGAAGATCAGACACCAAAGTGTAAAATTTTTATTTTGAGTGGCTTGCCTTCATGGAAAAGAAATAAAAATAGTTTCACCCTTATTAACTTGGATGGATAAGGCTTTTAAAAAGAAAGACTGTGGGAGAGAGGAGTGAAAGATCCAACACTACTGATTTCTTTTATTCTAAAACAGTTAATAGTGGGACAACTAGAAATTTGTTAGTCTACTCAAGTTGAGAAAAGTACTTTTCTTCTTCCAGGTGTAGCAGGGCTCTTACCTGATGCAGTGGACATCACTACCAGTAAAGAACCATATAGTCCTGGCTCCATTCCTATTTTTGAAAGTTACTGGTGTATTTAAATGATAATATAAATACGTATATGTGTCAACTAAAAGATCTGAAAAGTTGATTTTTAACATATCCAAATAGGAGACGGGAGGATCCAACTTTTTGGGGGGGAGCATTTGTAATGTTTTGAAAGGCTTCTCATTGTTCATGAATGAATAAACAAGAAATGCAACAGTGTGCAGCCTATAAAAGAGATAATGCTCAAGGATAAGTTCATAGCCTTCCAGAGGAAGAGAATGACCTTATGTTTAGAAAATGTTTGTGGGAAGGGTTTAAAATAAGAACTTACAATAGCATCTATGTGGAGTTCTTAAAAATTTCAAGTGAACATGGACTGTATAAAATGTGAAAGATAAAAAGATGAAACAAGAGACTAGGATGAGAGGAGAGCTGGGTGAGAGGCAGAAATAGAAAAGGAACAATAATGATATGGTAAGAGAAGATTATAAGAAAATGAACCTGGCATTTGTAGAATATAAAACTGCATTAGAAGCAATAAAGAGTAAAATAATCACTGCTCAAAGGTGAATTAATGACGTAAAGAACTAACTTGATGAAACTTACCACAATGTAGGGAAGATGGATAGGATAAAAATTTCGAGGTGAAAAGTATGTTAGATAAAGTAGGAAACTGTACATGTTGGATGGATCATGTTCCCTCAGAACAGATAATGATGAATAGAACAGAAACAATAATAAAAATTAGGATTTAGGAAAACTTAGTTGAAGAAAAACCTAAATGTATAACTTGGAGCTCATTGTTGACAAAGTTTAACAAAAACACCAGCACCTAAATATATCCTGATGGAAGTTTTGAATTACATGGATAAAAATAATGAATTCCACAAATATCCAGGTCTCTTTGCGTCTTACAATGTAACACATAGTTTGTCTTATAAAGAAAAAAATTCATAGATTGGAGACTGGATAATTTGAAAATTCTTCTAGACCAAAAATTGACAAAGATACAAGAGCACATAGAAGCAAGTACTAAATAAAATGTAACAAGCATCCCTTTCAATGAATACCTGAACTTAACAAGAATATAACAGAAATCCCCAGTGTGCAAAAAGTCAAATGGTGAGTGAAAAATCAGAGCTGTCATGGAGAGAATACTTTGACTACCCTGAAGAAATTTTTATACCTTGGTGACCAAAGGGCTTTTGTTTTAAATAGCCTCACAGAGACAGAAGATGAGTTCTTTGATCCATTCAACTTGTGATATCTTACATTCCTATATAAAGCCAGGATCCGCAAAGAATCGTAACCTCAGTGAAAGCGTAGACTAAAAAATAAAATGTTTCATCTGACACAGGGTGAAAATACGGAAGCTTGCATTTCCTGGCTTGGGTTCCTTGGGAACGGGGAGGGCCGTGTGTGCATGTGTATGGGATTCTTCTCCTCAGAGTTTGTAATCAACTGCTTCTCCTCCAGTAGATTTCATGTTTTAATCTGTATTAATTCTGTGGTTTAATAATTTTAAATAAAATACCTTATAGTAACAGTGTCAGGCTGGTAATATCTATCAGATGCCAGGCAGAAGCTAATACAAAATATATCCTCAAATCTAACCTTGTGATTTTCTCACATATAGAGGCCAACTAAACTTTGAACTCACAATCCAAAATCAAAGTAGATACAGAACACACACACACACATAATCTACAGCAAAAAATAGTCAGCAGGTCCTACAGCATCAGATCCTACCAAGAATGTCAGAGAATAGAATTTTCACGTTCAGACTACTTTTCAAAGTTAATAATCACATAAAAAAGAAATATGAGGAAAAAATTATATATGCCTCCCACAGAGCTTCAAAATACATAAAAGTGACCCATTTAGAAGGAAAAATTATAACCGTGTAATATTTATAGATATATATAAAGAATTGTCACCCAGTAATTGGAGAGTACTCAGAAATATTTGGAACACTTACAAAAGTTGACTACATATATTTGAAATACTTTGAAGAGTTGAGATATAGGCTTTGGTCTCCGGGCTTCCCTGTTGGTTCAGATGGTAAAGAATATGCCTGCAATGCAGGAGACCTGGGTGCAATCCCTGGGTCAGGAAGATCCCCTGGAGAAGGGAATAGCAACCCACTGCAGTATTCTTGCGGAGAAGGCAATGGCAAGCCACTCCAGTACTCTTGCCTAGAAAATCGCATGGACAGAGGAGCCTGGTAGGCTGCAGTCCATGGGGTCGCTACTAGTTGGACATGACTGAGCGACTTCACTTTCACACACTGGAGAAGGAATGGCAACCCACTCCAGTGTTCTTGCCTGGAGAATCCCAGGGACGGCGGAGCCTGGTCGGCTGCCATCTATGGGGTCGCACAGAGTCGGACACGACTGAAGCGACTTAGCAGCAGCAGCAGCAGTATTCTTGCCTGGAGAATTCCATAGGCAGAGGAGCCTGGAGGACTACAGTTCATAGGGTCTCAGTGGGTTGGACAATTCTAAGTGACTAACACTTTCACTTTTTCTTTCACTGTGGTCTCTGACTGCAAACAGTTCAGTTTAATCAATAATAAAAGACTAATTAAATAAGTAAACACAAATATTGTATTTGGGGATTTAAAAAATCAAACTAACACACAGGTCAAGAAATAACTAGTAAACTTAAAATTCAGTTATGTATCAGAACTTGTAGAGTGCAGCTAAAGTGGATTTAGAGACAAATTTTTTAATGTGTATATTAGGAAAAGGGAAAGATATTTATGATATAAGTGTGCAAATAAACAAGTTAGGGAAAACACAGCATGGTTAATCAAAATAAGAAAACTAATAGGGACATGAGCAAAAATCAGTGGAATAGAAAATAAAGATTCATCAGAGCCGAAGATTAGTTCATGGAGAAGACTTTTTTAAAAATTGATTACAACAGCTGCATACCTATTTAAAATTCAATCATAGTTAAAATAAAAACTTAACAAAATTAGGACTGGACAGTTTTATAGTCAAGTTCAAAAAGAATAAAAATTTTGATCTTGTACAAAACTTTTCAAAGAATTAAAGAGGATATATTCTTAATTTCTTAAATCTGTGTATTCTAGTATAACTTTACAAGTATGGGAAAGAAATCAATCAGAAACATGTTCTCTGAAGTTAGTAACAGGAATAGGATGCTCATTGTCTGTACAGTATTACACTTACTCAACCTGCACAGTAAGACAAGAAAATGTTGGAGGAAACCAAAGTATCATTATTCATAGATATGTGATTATCTACATAGAAAATTCAAGAAACTCTACCAATGTTATTTTAGAATTGATAAGAGAGTCTGCCATGTAATAAGACCAGTAAATAAACATCAATTGTGTGTTATACATCAGCAACAAACAAATGGTAATTTTAAAAAATCTCCTTTTTACAATAGCAACCAGAGCTCTAAAGACCCTAGGAATAAGTCTACTAAAAGAATAATAAGACCTTTAAGAGAAAAATTATAAAATTCTACTGAGAGATATTTATCTATATTTATCTATAACCTTTAACAAGCAGTTATAATTTCATATTAATAGATTTTCAAAAATTTGAAAAAACTAACACATTTTGTTGAGGTATGGATCATCAAGAATATGGTGGTAATATAAACTAGCACAACCGTTTATTGAGCCATTTATTATTATCTAGTTTAGTTGAAAATGTGCATACCATATCATCTAGGGATCCACTCCGAGCTCTGTATTATCCAGCAACAAGACAAAATATTTGAATTCAGAACCAAATGTAAAATCTTAAGCATATGATTGTGGTAGGTATAATATCCTCTGAGAAAAAGCTGCAGTGAACAGTTAAGCAAGTAAAGTGCATTTCAAAAATTTTCTGGGTCATGTGTTTTATGGCTATAAATTTGGTCATATTTATTATTACAAAATCCTATCAGAAACATCTTCAGTCAAACATGGTTTGGATGGTTAGAAAATCCACAGCGTTCCTGGATAGAAGGTTGGGAGAGAAGGCATATGTGTGTGATTAGTAGTGAATTAGTACACTGTGTAGATTCCTAATGTATCCATCTGTCCATGATTGATAAATAGATACTAGTCAAGTAAGTTAGTGTGTGTTTCTATAGTTTGATCATTTATATATATCTCACCGAAAGTTTTAAATTTTTTTATCCGTGTAGTGAAAGAGTGAGTCAATTATAATGTTCACTTGTAACCAAGACTTGATAAAGAATTAACTAATAAAAATCACAAGGAGAGGACAGACCAGTAAAAGTATTGCAACACAAAGTATAGCCTTTATTGCCTATTAAATTTCCAACCACTCATCCATGTGTGACTTTGTGCAAGACTAATTAATATCTTAGAAAACAAAAGTAGGCATGGTCTCATCCACTGAACTGTACAAATATAGCTGTAGTAGTTAGAGTTGTTTTTTATATCCACTCATTTTAAGGTTACAGTGAATTTGCTCTGAATAAACATGTTTGAATATAGTGAAGCAAAGTGTCTCTTCAGCAAAGGGGGCACAGTTGCTTTTCAGATTAAAAGGATAGAAATATGATATTTCATTAATACATTTCCAGAGTAGGGTTTTAACTGGTTTTGAAAAATATGTATCCAAAGAACTAATTGTAATCATTGTATAAAACATTTTTGAATATGTGTTTTTCATTCTGTTCCTATTTGTGAATATCTAATGAACATACATGGATTGATAACTTCTTGTGTATATGTTATTTTATGTGTTATTTAATCTGTTCAATTTATTCTTTTTGATCAAGCACGCAAATCATCAGAAGCATCTGGTAGGAATCCAATTTTTACAGAAAAATTCTGTTGGTTTATTGCTCTAAGTTATATTTTTATGAGGTATTTTATGACTAGAATATTTTATATATTACCTTACTGAAAATTTTTGTACAGCATGTATGTGTGTGGGGGATATACTTAAAAATAACAGATACAGAGCTCTAAAGAGGTGGGTGTTTGAAGTAGTGATGGCAAAAGACAAACTATTACAGTTTACTTGATTTATACTTCCTCCAGGTTTTGAAAGGGATTGTACTGTTATTTGTTGGTAGAACTTGGTATTTTCATAGGTAATTTACCTTCATTCCCATCCTGTTTTGTACTTTCTGACATACACTGAATAACTCAAATAGAATAATGCTTTTATTTAGGTAAAGAATGAAAATGAAAATAATATAATTACAAAGAGATTAGGGAGGGAGGTCCATGAATTATAATTTGTTCAGTAAAAATATTTTTAACTTATTACAAGAAAAGATACTAGGTAAGAAACAATTGCTTATAGTACCAAATACTTAGTCTTTCCCTAATAGAAAATTTTAGAGGGACAGCTCCTTCTCTTATTCCCTAAATGTATGCCGTCAAGATTTAAAATATTCAGACTTGCAATCTCCACTGGTATTCCTCCTTACTCTATCTGGTTCCACTCATTCTTTAGCAAGTTATGTTGCCTTCTGTTTGCCAGAAGCAGAGTATAGCAATTGTGAATAACTGTTTATTCCTGTTCCTTCCCACACATTGTAAAGTGTTGCTGTGGTGAACAGCTACCTGCCTGATGGGGCACTTTGTTGCTATGCATTCACCTCCCACTCCTGCTGTACACCTTTACCCTGGCCTCAAGTCTGTTGCCATTTCCTGAGTAAACCATGCTCTTTCCTCCATGCCTTTTATTCAAGATTATCCCAGCCTATCCTTCTTCTTGACTTTATCTGCCAGAAGAACTGTTTATCCTTCAAGATTCAGCACAAATGCCACATCATCTTTTATGACTCAACTTACTACCCAAGAATTTCCTCTTTTGCACTAGACTGGCACCTATAGATTTCTAAGTTGTAATCCTTGTCACATTCCATGACACTGGTTCATCTATCTCCCCTTTAGCTACTTGTCTCCTTAATAGTAGCGATATATTTATGCTTTATTGTGTTGCCCAATTGTAATTCAGTTTCTAGTCCCATTGAACAGTGCTCTACAAATGTTAAGAAGATGGTTAAAACAGCACCAGTGAAGACACTGGTTGTCTGGAAGACATTATTTGTCTCTCAGAAGGGACTTAACGAAGTATTACAATTCAGAGTGTCTTTTCCTCCAGTAAAGTTTTGAATAAAGAACAAAAGTCCAGAGATAGCACTGCAGTAGTTGTAGGATGTATATTTAAGTTTAGTATTATTGGTGCTATTGCTATATGAGGAGTTAAACTTTTAGTTGTGATCTTAAGGAAAATTAGTACGATGTTGGCACTAAACAGTAATTATTGATTTTATTTCCTTACCATTTAATCCTAAAATATTCTATTTGAATATATTCAGTCAAATAATTGTTTCTACATTAATGCTTTATTCTGTACAAAATATTCTGTGAAAATGTGTATAGGTGATTTCATGCTAATATGCTGTCCTGTAAGTGTCATTTAATCATTGTTTATTTTTCGGATACAAGCTTGCTCGTCTTCAGAAGTATCTGGTAGGCAACTACTTTTAATAAAACAAATGTTATCTTTCAAGACTTTTTATTTGGTTGTTTGCAAGTTGTTTTGCTCCTCATAAAGTTATATTTTTATAAAATATTCTGAGTTAATAAAATATTTTAGTTGATGAAAGAAATGGCTTATTTAGTTTTGTGTTGTTTTATCTACAGAAATGATTTATATTATAGTTTCTTATATGATATTTTAGATACAACACATAGTACTGTGAAATAGTGTACATGGTACAAACTTTATATAGAGGGTAGCACAAAACTGATAAGCACACATGACTTAAATAACCCAGGTTAATGAAAGGTTTTTGGAAGAAAATTATGCTATTATAAATTTTGAAAAAATACCAGCAAATATTTTAATTGGGTATTTACCCTAGGAAGTTTATATTCTATTTTGTCCTATTTTCTGTTTCTCTTCTATTTTCTGACATCCATTAAAAGAAGTTAAATAAAACTGTCTTTTTACTGTAAAAGAGGGAGGTGACATTTATCTCATTACAAAGAAAACTGGAGAATTCAATATCTGGAGTAGTTGTAATTTGTACCATAATAGATTTCCAAACCTTTCTTATAAAACATGAATGATAACCTCCTTTAAATGTTGCATAACGGCATACTGTAACTAACAACATGCTCTTTTTATAATAGGTAGCAATCTAAAATCTAGCAGCAACACAGAACCAAAAACTGCCTATAGTTAGTGAAACATTGCAGAATTATCTGAATAACATAAAATATTTCATACTTGATTTTAATAACATGGAATATGCCATACTTAAATTTTTAATAAATTTTCCTATGTTTAAAATTTTTAACAATATCCTATGTGTAAATATATTCAAAAATACTTTGAGGGTGGTAAGAATTAAGTTTTTTTAATGTACTTGTGGATGGTCATAAAAATGATCGCTTTCTTCATCTCATGAATAGAGGTAAATATTTCTATAAATCAACCCTAGGTGAACATATATATTCATTTGGTATGCTCACTTCTTAAACTGAAGAGAAAAACTTTATTTGGAAAATAAATATAATCGAAGTATATACTTCTGGGAAGAAATTGAGTTAATTTTTGGTGTCTCCATTTTTTTAGCACCTAGCTTGCTCCATTATCGACCATTCCCAGGTAGGTCAGGTGGTAAAAAATCCACCTGCAATGCAGGAGGCCCCAGTTGGATTCCTGGGTCTGGAAGTTCCCCTGGAGAAGGGATAGGCTACCTACTTCAGTATTCTTGGGCTTTTCTGGTCGCTCAGACCATAAAGAGTCCGCCTGCAATGCGAGAGGATTGGATTCAATCTCTGGGTTGGGAAGATCCCCTGGAGGAGGGCCTGGCAACCCACTCCAGTATACTTGCCTAGAGAATCCCCATGAACAGAGGAGCCTGGCTGGCTACTGTCCATGGGGTCGCAAAGAGTTGAACACGACTAAGCACAGCACACAGAACAAAATATATTTGCAGAAAAATCCTTCTTTGAGGTGATTTTTCCTAAGGAGAGTTAGGAATCACTGTGTTTTTAAATAGGTACTTATGATTACTAAGAAGTATTGGAACCAATTTTACAGCGCATATGTGTGTCATGTTATGTCACTTCAGCTGTGTCTGACTCTGTGACCCTATGGACCTTAGCCCTCCAGTCTTTGTCCATGGCATTCTCCAGGTAAGAATACTAGAGTGGGTTGCCATGCCCACCTCCAAGGGATCTTTCCAGCCCAGGGATTGAACCCACTTCTCTTGTGTCTCCTGTATTGGCAGGCAGATTCTTTACTGCTGTGCCACCTGGGAAGCCCATAAGCCATATCTACATTTAAACTTAATTAAATCATTGTGATATCCTGCTACAGCCACAGACTTTGGAGCTCAACACATGTGAGAGCTTCTCAGGTGGAGCTAATGGTTAAGAATCCGCCTACCAATACCAGGATAGACAAGAGATGTGGGTTTGATCCTCGGGGTTAAGAAAATCCTTTGGGGTAGGAAATGGCAACCCACTCCAGTATCCCCTGGAGAAGGGATAGGCTACCCACTCCAGTATTCTTGGGCTTCCCTTGTGGCTCAGCTGGTAAAGAATCTGCCTGCAATGCAGGAGTCCAGGGTTCAATCCCTGGGTTGGGAAGTTCCCCTGGAGAAGGGAAAGGCTACCCACTCCAGTATTCTGGCCTGGAGAATCCATGGACTGTACAGTCCATGGGGTTGCAGAGTCAGACATGACTGACTTTCACTTTCCAGTATTCTTGCCTTTAAAGTGTCATGGACAGAGGAACCTGGCAGGCTGCAGTCCATAGGGTTGCAAACAGTCCGAACGACTGAAGTGACTTAGCACACACACACCATCAGTGGATATAAGCTTTAAAAATAACTGGAGAAAAACATTTAGAAAGTTAAGTTTACCACTGTGTAAAAATAATAAAATGCAAAGCAAATACATTTGGCTCTAGATTACCTACTGTTTTAGAATTATTCCTAATCTAGCATATGTTGTGAAATATTTTTGGTTTATATTTATAAATTGTATATTTTGGTTAACTAATACTTTTCTAAGAGTTAACTATGCCATCTTTGCATCTAAATAGTGCACATATAAACTAGAGATTTGTGTATGTGTATATATATACTTATGTGACAAAAGTGTTTCAGGAACAAAATTTTCTTTGTGGAACTATCTAATGATATTGTAATTAAGGCTATCGTTACTATAAAAGGGAATTTCTTTATATGTTGAAATAATTTGTAAAATTCAACGTCTTTAATTCACATAGTTTCTGATAATTTTCAGATAAGGCCTTTATGATAATAGTCATTTACTTTCTACAGTATTACTTGACAGTAAACTCAGAACACTGATGAGTACAGAGTATTTCAAAGATTTTCCTGAATATCCTATTAGTGCATGAAATTAAGCAGTACTTAAAATTTCTCCCTTAGTTTATTCACCAAGCAGGAAAAAGGAAATTTTCCTTCAACTCACCATCTTTGGCAAATACTGCCAGTCCTTCCTTTGACCAGTTACTTTTTTTAACTCAAGACCCAATTAGCAAAAAGTGACAGGAGAAGCTGAAACAGGATGTTAGGGATTCTTTTTTCTTTTCCTGATTTTCTTCCATGATCCAAATTATCTATACTCATGCAGGCATCTGGAGAGTTTATACTGCAATTTGATATGCAAAAAGTTCTATAGATAGAAGATAACTAAAAATATTTTTCAAAAGAAATCAGGGGTATATTTTGGGAATCACAAGTTGTTTCTTAAAAGCCACAGTTACATTTAGCAATAAATTATGTTTTTAACTTATTTTGTAGCTGTCATTTCCAAGTCAGTGCCATGTGCAGATATATCTGTTTTATGCAAAAAAGAAAAAAAAGAAAAATTTTTTAAAACCACTCTTCTTCCATTGTAGCTAGTACGTTAGGTTTTAGAAGTAGGATGACTTGAACCTTCCTAAACTCAATGAAAATGTAATAATTTTCCACGCCCCAAATCCACCCCTGGGAGAAATTAGATCATATTTGCATAATTAGGTGCAATTATTTGATTCATTGTTTTGGTGAATGAGATTTTTTATACAATGGAAAGATTCTAATTTTAAAAATTGTTTTTTCTCATTTCCTAAAATAGGCATTTTGAGAGAATTTTACAGCAAAATACAAGTGACAGTTTACATAAAGTAGTAAAATACTATCTTCAGAAACGCACACTAGTATTACATAAAAACTAATGTCTGCTTTTCGTGCCTCTTAACACCATTTTGAAATCTCAAAGCAAATGTCAGCAGGCCTCTTGATTAACAGTGTTTTGCCAAGGTACTTCATCAGGGGAATGTATATCTTAAATATCTTACTTAAATAGTAGTTTAATACTACTATATCAGTAGATGATCTTATTAAATTATTTGTGAACCCCTCACTTGAACTTTTAATTTTGTCTTTTTATCATCTTTCTCATCATTCTTATAACTTCTGAAATAAATGCCGATTTGCCAGTTTTTACCTTTTACTGTTTAAACACTCTTTAAATCCTATTTTCTTGTTTCTTTATAGATTCAGATATCAGAGGAATATTGGAAACTCTCCCTTCCCAAAAAAAGAAAGACTAAAAGATTTACTTCTTTTGTAGTTATGTTTTTATCTCAAACTTAACTATGGGAACAATAATAAATTTTGTTAATGCCATTTTATATCTCTGGAATTTTTTTCCTATTTGTTTCTAAAACCCTGAAGTTCTTTTGTAAACAGAAGTCACTGTTTTGTGGGAAGACTATGAAAAAGAATTCTTTTAAGTGTTTCATCATTTAGCAATCTAAAACTTCAAACCACAGCTCAATAAAATAATGTGACTATTATCGATCACTATATAACCATCTGATTTTGAATTACTTTACTTTAGTTTACAGTATGAAATAAGCATTCAGGCATTTAGTTTTGCTCCCAATTTAGAATGAGATTTTTAAGCTGTTTGGGTTTTTTGGTTGTTTTATTTTTAAGTCTTTGTGGCTATTCTTGTGTTAGTCTGTGGTTTTCCCTCTTTCTCTCTACCTTTAGTAGAGAGGATACAAATCTAATAATGTAAATCCTTATGCCTGAAAACAGCCCTTTATCAAAGTCAGTTGTTTTTGAAATTCCATAAATCAATAAATTCACATTCTATATATGTTTTCACTCATTATGTTTAAAGGCTCTGTTAATATCTGGTGGCTTTTTTTTACAATAAGTATTTTGCCCTGTATTCATTTCTAACATTTTTCATTACTTTCAGGTATGTTTTCGGGAACCATATTTTTATTATTAGATTATTATCAAAGTGACCTTCATATAGAACAGAATTAGATATTCTTAGAAACTTGAGAAAATGTTTGCTTCTTCTTTAAAGAAACTAAATAGCTCTCTAGTATACCATAGTAGTGAATATATGTTTCATGACAACCATAGTTGATCTCAAGTCTGTGTTTTTTAAGCAAGTATACTTATGTTTAATATATTTATATATGTAGTACAAATATTCTTACAAGTCAATTTTTTTAATATATTTTCAGTGAAAGAGTTTCTAGCCAAAGCCAAAGAAGACTTTTTAAGAAAATGGGAAAATCCTGCTCCGGTAAGGAACATTTAAAATTTTCTGTGATTTAAAATCTCGCTTTAAGTAAAATCATGATACTTGCCTAAATAACTTACTACTTTGGTTATTTGCTAATTTCCAAGTAGCATCAATAAATATAAGCTGAATATAAGAATTTTGTTATAACATAGGTTTTGATTCATTACTAATTTTATGTATACCTAAATTGGAAAAGGAACTAATTTCCAGTATAATACCCGATGGTACATTTTGATACTAGTTCCAAGTTCCTACAAACTGTTAATAGTTTCTGATAGTAATTTTGATTTATGTCTTTGATAGAATATTTATTATTTTTATTAATTATGACAGTAGGGATCATATTGTATAGTTTCAAATTCTTAATCATAAATACTTGGCTATTGACAACATACCACACAAAGTACACAAAGATTCTTTCATAAATGTTTTGATGGGTTAAGTTCAATATAATTTAAGTACTTTAGATCTTAATTAAGATCTAAAAACTGTATATAAGAAGAACCAAATATACTTGCCAAAAACTTTTTTTGAATCTATTTTTATAAATAATTAATGACCTTTAGTAGCAATTTAAATTTTAAAAACTTTTTTCCTAGCATAAAAATCCTTTTCAAATATTTTTTCACTAAAAAGTACTTAATTCTAGATAAAATGTTGTTTTAAGAAGATGCTGTCATTTCCAAGATGTAGAGCATGAGCCATAATTTAAAACACAGTCACTCTGATGATTGAAAGAAGTTAGACATTGTCTAATTTGAAACATTAAGGGAGGTGAGGAAGATGTCATATTTGTATGAAAAGCAATGACTGGCAAAAAGATATATTCTGTTGTCTATTAATAATGTTTATTTTCATTTTAATTTGGGAATTTTAGTAAACATTTCAATCCATTGTTGATAAAACCAAAAATTAAATATTAATCCATACAATTATTATTCAAACAGAATAATAAGGACTTTTTCTTTCTGTATCGATAACAGAATCTCATGGCAACTTAAAATTATGAGAAATAGGAATGAATACAAGTTTTGTAAATAAAAACTTAGAGTCACTTGCTTTCTCCTTAATGATTTACTAAGAAACTCTGAGCAAAGGCATGGTTTGATTTGCAAAAGATTAAGTCCAACTACAGTGAATTCTAGTAGCAATTCAAATTCCTTACTTATAAAAGAACCATATTGCATCATATATTTCTCAAGCTTAATGCTGTACAGACTGGTCCTTGGAATTATTTTTTCCAAGATTTTCACAAAGATGTTTATAATGAAAACGTATTAAATGAGTCAGCAAGTACTACTTGATGCTATTAAGTGCATAATTTGTTCCCTGTAATCTTCATTCTGTTGTGGCAGCAACAAATTCAGTAGATTGATGCCTCCAATTTTTTGCTTCTATGCTATAGTTAAAGCCAAACAAAGACATTTTGCTTGTAACAAAGCATCTATTCAAGGAGAAAAAGAGACTGATTATTGTTCTGGGATTCCAATTTTTGGTTATCTTTGTGGGACTGAGGAATTCTTTTTACCTTATTGTTGCTTTTTAAGGCAATACAGGGTTATTATCACATCAGAGAGAAAAGTTATTTGGATCTCTCATGCTGTTACTATCTAGTTTATATAAATAAGACAGTGCTTTCTTCAGAGGTTACTGGTGAAATGACTGATCCTCAGCTTATCTATTCATTGCAATGTTTTTGCAAATGCCCTGTGTGGCTTCCATGATTGCATACTTCTGGTCACTTTGTAATTATCAAAATATGGATCTAATTTATTATAAGTCCAGTACTATGAATTCATATCAGAATGTGACCTTTTATATTTCAACTGAGGATCTTATTTCCTCACATTATTATTACTCTTTGTTTATGATGAAAGTCTCTCCTCAAATGTAAGATCCTTTCTTATTCAAAGGGAAAAACAGAATCAATAAACTGGAATTTCTGTAGTCTTTTTGTATTGTTTTTAAATGGATTGTTATAAATTATCTATTCTGATAATACATTATTAAGTCTATTATAGTTGTCATATTCTTCTTATGAATATTTCTAATTATAAAGTTTATTTTTTCCTGTATATTTAGAATAATGCTGGGCTGGAGGATTTTGAAAGGAAAAAAACCCTTGGAACAGGCTCATTTGGAAGAGTCATGTTGGTGAAACACAAAGCCACTGAACAGTATTATGCCATGAAGATCTTAGATAAGCAGAAGGTTAGTGTATTCATTAGTCTGGTTTGCTTTTGGAATTTAAAAAAAATTTTTTTAATTTTAAATTGAAATACAGTGCTGTTACAATGTTGTGTTAATTTCAGGTATACAACATAGTGATTCAGTTTTATATGTTATATATATATTTTTTTATTTTTTAGATTCTTTTCCATTACAGGTTATTACAAGATAGTGAGTATAGTTTCTTGTACTATACAGGTTCTTGTTGGTAATCTATTTTATACTTATTAGTGTGTATTTTTTAATCCCAAACTCCCAGTTTATCCCCCAGCTTTCCCCATTGGTAACCATAAGTTTGTTTTCTCTTTGGTTTCTATATCTGTGAGCCTATTTCTGTTTTGTAAATAAATTCATTTGTATTATGTTTTTAGATTTCACAAGTAAATGATATAATGTGATATTTGTCTTTCTCTATCTTGCCTACTTCACTTAGTATAATAACCTCTAGGCAGAACATAGGCAGAACACTCTTTAAAATAAATTACATTAATATTTTTTGGCTCCATCTGTTGGAGTATTGGAAATAAAGACAAAAATAAACAAATGGGACTTATTTAAAGCCTTTGTACAGCAAAGGAAACCATAAACAAAATAAAAAGACAACGTACAGAGTGGTAGAAAATATTTGCAAATGATGTTTGACTGCCAAAAGATTAATTTCCAAAATATACAAATAGCTTATACAGCTCAATATATATATTAAAAAAATCCTATCAAAAATGGGTGGAAATGTAAATAGATATTTCTCAAAAGAAGACATACAGATGGCCAATAGGCATGTGAAAGGATACCCAGTATTTATAATTACATATTAGAGAAATGCAAATAAAAACTGCAATGAGGTATCACCTCACACTGGTCAGAACGACCATAATCAAAAGTCTACAAATAATAAATGCTAGAGATTATGTGGAGAAAAAGAATCCTGCTACATTGTTGATGCAGCTATTATGTGTAGAGCAGTATTCAGTTCAGTCTCTCAGTCGTGTCCGACTCTTTGCGACCCCAGGCCTCCCTGTCCATCACCAACTCCCGGAGTTCATTCAAACTCATGTCCATCGTGTCGGTGATGCCATCCAGACATCTCAAGTTTCCTTAAAAAACTAAAAATGGAGATTCCATATGATCCTGCAATCCTACTTCTGGGTATATATCCCGAGGAAACCATAATTTGAAAAGGCAGATGCACCCCAATGTTCTTTGCAGCACTATTTACAGTAGCCAAGAAATGGAAGCAACCTAAATGCCCATCAGCAGATGAACAGATAAAGATGTGGTGTATATGTACATGATGGGATATTTACTCAGCCATAAAAGTAATGAAATAATGCCATTTGCAGCATTTAAGTCTAGGATGGACCTAGAGATTATCATACTAGTGAAATAAGTCAAACTGAGAAAAAAATATTATGTGATATTGTTTATATATAGAATCTAAAGCAATGATATTAGTGTATTCATTGTTATTTACCTGAAGAGTAAATTTCAATTTTATCAGCTGAATTATTAAACATATGCAATAGAATGACTTACATTGACACCAGGCTTCAACAGTATGTGAACCATGAACTTCCAGATATTCAAACTGGCTTTAGAAAAGGCAGAGGAACCAGAGATCAAATTGCCAACATTCATTGGATCATCAAAAAAGCAAGACAGTTCCAGAAAAATATCTACTTCTGCTTTAGTGACTAAAGCCAAAGCCTCTGACTGTGTGGATCACAACAAACTGGAAAATTCTTAAAGAGATGGTTATACCTGACCACCTTACATGACTCCTGAGAAACCTGTATGCAGGTCAAGAAGCAACAATTAGAACTGGACATGGAACAACAGGCTGTTTCCAAATCGGGAAAGGAGTACGTCAAAGCTGTATATTGTCACTCTGCTTATTTAACTTATATGCAGAGTACATCACGAGAAACGCTGAGCTGGAGGAAGCACAAGCTGGAATCATTATTGCAGGGAGAAATATGAATAATCTCAGATATGCAGATGACACCACCCTTATGGCATAAAGTGAAGAAGAACTAAAGAGCCTCTTGATGAAAGAGGAGAGTGAAAAAGTTGATTAAAACTCAACATCCAGAAAACTAAGATCATGGCATCTGGTCCCATCACTTCATGGCAAATAGATGGGGAAACAGTAGAAACAGTGACGGGCTTTATTTTGAGGGGCTCCAAAATCACTGCAGATGGTGACTGCAGCCATGAAATTAAAAGACACTTGCTCCTTGGAAGAAAAGTTATGGCCAACCTAGACAGCATATTAAAAAGCAGAGACATTACTTTGCCGACAAAGGTCCATCTAGTCAAAGCTATGATTTTTCCAGTAGTCGTGTATGGATGTGAGAGTTGGACTAAAAAGAAAGCTGAGTACCGAAGAATTGTTGCTTTTGAACTGTGGTGCTGGAGAAGACTCTTGAGAGTCCCTTGAACTGCAAGGAAATCCAACCAGTCCATCCTAAAGGAAAACAGTCCTGAATATTCATTGGAAGGATTGATGCTGAAGCTGAAACTCCGATACTCTGGCCACCTATGCAAAGAACTGACTCATTTGAAAGGACCCTGATGCTGGGAACGATTGAAGGTAGGAGGAGAAGGGGTCGACAGAGGATGAGATGGTTGGATGGAATCACCGACTCAACGGACATGAGTTTGAGTAAGCTCCGGGAGTTGGTGATGGACAGGGAGGCCTGGCGTGCTACATTCCACGGGGTCACAAAGAGTCGGACACAACTGAGTGACTGAACTGAACTGACACCTTCAGATGCTTTTATTGTCACATTTAATTTGCATTCCTATTTATTGTGACTATATGATATACAAAGGTAATAGTTTTAGCGTATGGGGATTGTATTGCTGATCCTGTTCACACTGTTCACTGAACTCAGGGTAGGCAAGGCTTGAACTAAGGCTGGAAGAAGACATGAGGAGCTGTAAGAATTGCAGACATATTTATTCTCTCCTGGCTCACACAGCACCCGTAACACAGCCTCTCCTCTGGCTGACGCAGCAATCATAGCAGCAGCCACAACATAACCATAATGTAGCCAGAACATAATCTCATATAGCATAATCATGATGCTACCCCAGTGTAGCCCCAAAGCAGCATCAGCCAGGGCTTTCATGTGAAGCTCATACAGCCATACTGCACAAAATTGCCGGTGACCAAGCAAATATCTTATAACATGCGTGAGCAGTGCTATAAGTGATCTCAGCGGTTACTTAATGGTGCAAAGTCATTGTTTACAGATCATAGGGCAAGAGGGCTAGAGACCATGGGGTGAGAGAGCCTGACTGGTGCCATCTTGTTAATTTCCCCACGGGGATACATTATTATTTCAATAATAATTTATACATAATAGGCTTGTATATATTTTCTAACAAAATACTGAATTCTGTATGTAAAGAACAAGCATCTCCATTACATTTTGTCTTGTGGAGAAATTCAGGGACCAATTACTTGATCCTTAGATTGAGGTAACAGAAATTTAGTGATTTATTTTGTGACTTATTTTAATTGACAGTTGAAGCCTTGTTGTTTAAAATGATTGTTTAATTTACAATGTAAGTTAGGCAGGGAAAAATGTGAAAACCTGCATACTGTAACAAATATCAAATCTTTATATTGTACACCTCAAACTAATAATGTTATATATCAGTTATTGCTAAAAAATTAATTAAAAATAAAATTTATATATAATATATTGCTACTACCTAATGAATTAGAGGGCTTCCCAGGTGGCTTAAGTGGCAAAGAATCTGCCTGAGATGCAGGAGATGTTGGTTCGATCCCTAGTACAGGAATATCCCCTGGAGTAGGAAGTAGCAACCCTCTGCAGTATTACTGCCTGGAAAATTCCATGGACAGAGGCTGGTGGGCCACAGTCCATGGGATTGCAAAGAGTTGGACATGACTGAGCACACACAAATGAATCAGAGTATCTGAATTATTCTTGCTTTAAATATTAAGCTTCTGTTTTTCTAGTAATCATGATTGAAGGAAAGTAAAAGAAAAATGGCAAATCTTGATTTGTTATCTTACAGACATTGTGTACCCAAGAATGACATTTTGGCTTATTGGAGTATAGATAGGAAAATGTGGAGGAAATAGTACTTAGCTAGTAATCAGGGTTATAGATGGTGGATAAAACTAGTAGTATTCAATAGAAATACAATGTGAGGCACATATGTCATTTTAAGTTTTTTAGTAGATCCATTTTTTAAAAAGTAAAAATTAATCTTAATAGAACTTTATTTAGCTCGAGGTATCTAAAATACTATCATTGCCATATGTAATTAACATAAAAATTACTAAGGTGTTTCGTATTCTTTTTTTCATATCAAGTTCCAAAATCTGATGTTTATTTTACACTAACAGTACATTTCTCTTCAACGTGGCACCTTTCAAGTGTTAAATAACCTCATGTGGCTAGTGGCTACCATGTTGGACAGCACATCGTTAGACTGGTTTGAGGTTTCCGTCCAACCTCTACTTTAAAACGAAACTAACCTCTAACATGAAAAGGAATAGTGACTTAGTCTCTAAAATTAAATACAGTCATACACACATTTGTGCTTCTTTGTCTACTGCCCTCTTTCACGTATCTTTTCTAGCTATGCTTCTTGAAAAAATAATCTCCCTGCCAACTAACCCACTTCCTTTTAATCTTTAACCCACAACAATTTATCTGCCTCCTTGTTTATCTCCTACTTCTTGCTACTTTACTGAAATAACACTACCATGGGTCACCAGTCCAATGACTTAATCACCAAGTCCAGTGGTTTAGAGCCTATGACTGTACAGACTGCTCTCTTAAAACTGTCTTGTCCCTGGACTTCTGGAACCCCATGCTCCTGATTATACTGTTTTCTCTCTGGGCTCTTCTTTTTCATGTGCTTTTTCATATTTTGCTCTATTTTTTTTCTTCTGTCTTATCTGTAAAGATTGCTAATCTCAATCTCTGGACTATCCACTCTTCCTGTTTCATGTTCCATATGCTTTCCCTGTGTACTCTTTTCCAAGCTTCAATTCATCCTTGAACTTTCTGCTCCTGATTTGTACAGTCTGAGCACGGAGCTCTTAGAGATCCATCTCAACTAGTTCTTAACCTAATTATCTAGATGAGATAATTGGATCTGAGAAAGGACAAGTGACCTGCATACTTGTATTGCTAGCACAACAACAAAATGTTTCAAATCTGTTTGTTTGAAGCATAATAGACCTAAAATACTATATTAGTTACAGGTGTACAACATGATTTGATATTTGTATACATTATAAAATGATCACTACAATAAATCTAATTACCATCTGTCACTGCACAGAGTTGCCATAATATTATTGATTATAGGTGGCTCAGTGGTAAAGAATCCACCTGCCAGTGCAGGAGATGCAGGTTCAATCCCTGGCTCAGAAAGATCCCCTGGAGGAGGAAATGATAACCCGCTCCAGTATTATTGCCTGGAAAATCCCGTGGACAGAGGAGCCTGATGGGCTACAGTCCATGGGGTCACAAAGATCTCCCACGATCGACCCACTGAGCACAGCACAATGAGCACATGTTCCCTATGGTGCATTTTATCCCTGTGATTCATTTATTTTGTAACTCTTTCTTTTGTAAGCTCTTAAAAGTTTGTATCTCTTAATCTCCCTTACCTGTATCACTCATCCATCAAACCCCCTCCACTCTGAGTTCTTTGTATCTATGAGTCTGTTTCTGTTTCGTTATGTTTGTTCATTTGTTTTTTAGATTCAACATATAAGAGACATCATAATGGTATTTTTGTCTGTCTGACTTATTTTACTTAGCGTAATACCCTCATACTCTCAAAGTCCACCTGTGTTCTCACCAATGGCAAGATTTCCTTCTTTTTTTATGGCTGCTGCTGCTGCTAAGTCACTTCAGTCATGTCCGACTCTGTGTGACCCCATAGATGGCAGCCCACCAGGCTCCCCCGTCCCTGGCAAGAACACTGGAGTGGGTTACCATTTCCTTCTCCTGAGTCAATCCCATTTTATTCCATCTTCTTTAACAGTCCATCTATTAATGGATACTTAGGTTACTTCCATATTTTGGCTATTATAAATAACACTGCAGTTAGCATAGAGGTGCATATATCTTTTTGAATTAGTGTTTTTGTGTTCTGTAGAAAAATACTTTGAAGTGAAATTGCTGGATCATGTAATAGTTCTAATTTTTTGAGGAACCCCATTACTGTTTTCCATAGTGACTTTACCAATTTATCTTCCCACCAACAGTACAGGAGGGTTCCATTTTCTCCACGTCCTTGCCAACAGTTGTTATTTGTGTCTTTTTGATAATAGCCATTCTAATAAGTATATGGTGTTAGCTCATTGTGATTGTGATTTGCATTTCCCTGATAATTACTGACGTTGAACATTTTTTCATGTGCCTGTTGACCTTCTGTATGTCATCTTTGGAAAAATGTCTTTTTGAGTCCTCTGCCCATTTTTCAATCTGGTTGTTTTTTGATATTCAGTTGTATGAGTTTTTTGTATATTTTAGATATTAACCCTTTATCAGATAATTGCAGATATTTTTCTCATCTAGTTGGCTGTTTTGTTCATAGCTTCCTTTACTGTGCAGCAGTTTTTCAGTTTGATGTAGTCCCATATGTTTATTTTTGTTTTGCTTCTCTTGCTTGAGGAGACATATCCAAAAAAATACTGCTAAGACAAGTATAAAGAGCATACTTTCTGTGTTTTCTTCTAGGTGTTTTATAGTTTCAGGTCTTAAAATAGTCTTTAATCTATTTTGAGTTTATTTTTGTATATGGTGTGAGAAAATAATCCAGTTTGATTCTTTTGCTTAATAGATGTTCAGTTTTCCCAACAGTATTTATTGAAGAGACTTTCTTTTTCCTCATTGTAGATTCCTGCCTTGTTCATTGGTAGATTAATTGACCATATAAGTATGGGTTTATTTCTGAGCTTTCTATTCTGTTTCATTGATCTATTTGTCTTTCTTTATACCAGTACCATACTGCTTTGTTTACTGTAGCTTTGTAGTATACTTTGAAATCAGGAAGCATACCTGCAGCTTTGTTCTTCTTTCGCAAGATTGTTTTGGCTATTCAGCATTGTGTTTACAAATAAATTTTAGAATTATTTATTCTAGTTCTGTGAAAAACACCACTGGTATTTTGATAAGAGATTGCATTGAATCTGTAAATTACTGTGGGTAGTATGGCCATTTTAACAATATTAAGTCTTCCTATCCATGAGCACAGTGTGTCTTCCCATTTGTTTGTGTTATTTGTAATTTATTTCATCAATGTGTTTTCATTTTCCAAATACAGGTTTTTATCTTCTTGGTTAGATTTATCTGGTTTTTTTACTTTTTTTGATGCAATTGTAAGTGGGACTGTTTTAATTTCTCTTTGTGATAGTTTGTTTTTAGTGTATTAAAACACAAAATATTCTTATATATTTTATATTGTGAAACCTTAGTGAAATAATTTATTAGTTTTAATAGGTCTTTTGTGGCAACTAAAAACATTAAATGTTTAGCAGGGGGAAGTAAAAATGTGGGATTGTTAGAATGCATTAAAATTTAAGAAATGATCGATTTAAATAACCATATATAGATAGATAGATATGGATTGCTATATATAAACCTACTTGTATCCACAAACCAAAAATCTATAATACATACACATGAAAAAGAGGAAAGAATTCAAACATAACATTAAAGATAGACATCAAATCACAAGGGAAGTGAGCAAAAGAAGAAAGGAACAAAATAAAACCTGAAAACAGTTACCCAAATGGCAATAAGTACATACCTATCAATAATTACTTTAAGTGTAAATGGACTAAAAGCTGAATGGATTAAAAGAGAAAACAAAACCTATGTATATGTTTCCTATAAGAGACTCACTATAAATCTAAAGATACACACAGACTGTAGGTGAAGGGATGGTTAAAAAAAAATATGCCATGGAAATGAAAAGAAAGCTGGAATAGGAATACTTATATTAAGACAAAATAGACTATAAAACAATGACTATAATAAGAGGCAAAGAGGGAATTACATAATGATAAAGGGGGTTAATCCAACAAGTAGTAATGACAATTATAAATGTATATGCACCTACCATAGGAGTGGAGAAGGAAATGGCAACCCACTCCAGTATTCTTACCTGGGAAATCCCTTGGACAGAGGAGCCTAGTGGGCTGCAGTCCATGGGGTTGCAAAGAGTCAGACACGACTGAGTGACTGAGCAACCATAGGAGCAGCCAAATACATATAGCAAATATTAACAAACATAAGGGAAGAAATTGATTGTAACCTATTAATAGTAGGGGACTTTAATATCTCACTTATATCACTCAATGGATTAAGACAGAATCAATAAAGAAACACTGGTGTGAACTGATACATTATACTAGATGAATTTAATACCTATATATCAAAAATTCTACCCCAAAGTAACAGAATACACATTCTTTTCAAGCGCACATGGAAATTCTCCAGGATAGGTTAATGCTAGGCTACAAAACAAATCTTAATAAATATAAGAATTTGAAATCATATCAAGCACCTTTTCTGACTACAATTATATGAAATGAGAAATCAACTACAAAAAAAAAGTGCAAAAAACACAAACAACATGGAAGCTAAACAGAGTGCTACTAAACAACCACTGGGTCACTGAAGAAATCAAAGTGGAAATGAGAAAATACCTGGAAACAATGAAAATGAAGCACAGTGATCCAGAGTCTGTGGGACACAGCAGAAGCATTTCCAAGAAGGAAGTTTATAATGATACAAGCCTGCCTCAGGAAACAAGAAAAAAAAATTCAGACAAACTAAAGGAAGTAGAAAAAGAAAAATAAGCAAATCACAAACTTAGTAGAAGGAAAGAAATCATAAAGATCAGAACAGAAATAAATGATATAGAGACTAAAAAAGACCACAGTAGAAAAGATTACTGAAACCAAGAGCTGGTTCTTTAAAAGATAAGTAAAATTAATAAGAACCTTTAACCAGGCTCGCGGAGAAGGCAATGGCAAGCCACTCCAGTACTATTGCCTAGAAAATCCCATGGATGGAGGAGCCTGGTAGGCTGCAGTCCATGTGGTCGCTAAGGGTCGGACACGACTGAGCGACTTCACTTTCACTTTTCACTTTCCACTTTCACACATTGGAGAAGGAAATGGCAACCCACTCCAGTGTTCTTGCCTGGAGAATCCCAGGGACGGGGGAGCCTGGTGGGCTTCCGTCTAGGGGGTCACACCGAGTCGGACACGACTGAAGTGACTTAGCAGCAGGAGCAGCAACCAGGCTCATCAAGTAAAAAAGAGAGAAGTGAAAGTGAAGTCGCTCAGTCCTGTCCGACTCTTTGTGACCCCATGAACTGTAGCCTACCAGGCTTCTCTGTTCGTCGGATTTTCCAGGCATGGGTACTGGAGTGGGTTGCCATTTCCTTCTCCAGGAGATCTTCCCAACCCAGGGATTGAACCCAGGTCTCCCTCATTGTAGGCAGACGCTTTACGGTCTGAGGCACCAGAGGACTCAAATAAAATCAGAAATGAAAAAGGAGAAGTTATAGCTGACACCACAGAAATAGAGAGTATCACAAGAGATTGCTATGCTAATAAAATGGACAAACTAGACAAAATGGATATTTCCTAGAAAAGTACACTCTCTCAAGCTTGAAATAGGAAGACAGAAAATATGAACATACCAATTACCAGTAATGAATCAGTAAAAAAAAAAAACAACTTCCAACAAACAAAAGTTCAGGACCAAATGCCTTTACAGATGAATTCTACCAAATATTTAAGTAAGAGTTTTTATCCATCCTTCTCACACTATTCCAAAAAATTGCAGAGGAGGGAATGCTTGTGACTTCTTTGAATGAGGCCAGCATCACCCTGATATCAAAACCAGTGAAACTACTCTGTATATTATAATGGTGTGTACATGTCATTACACATTTGTTCAAACCCATAGAATGTACAACACCAAGAGTGAACCCTGATCAATGGGTCAGTATAGGTTCACTGATTGTAGCAAATGTCCACTCTGGTGAAGAATGTTGATAATAGGGGAGGCTAGGCATGTGTGGGCGGAGAAGGCAATGGCATCCCGCTCCAGTACTCTTGCCTGGAGAATCCCTTGGACAGAGGAGCCTGGTAGGCTGCAGTCCATGGGGTCACTAAGAGTCGGACATGACTGAGCAACTTCACTTTCACTTTTCCCTTTCATGCATTGGAGAAGGAAATGGCAACCCACTCCAGTGTTCTTGCCTGGAGAATCCCAGGGACGGTGGAGCCTGTTGGGCTGCTGTCTGTGGGGTCGCACAGAGTCGGACACGACTGACGTGACTTAGCAGCAGCAGCAGGCATGTTTGGGAGCAAAAGATATATGGGAATCTTGTACTTTGTGTTTGATTCTGCTGTGAACCTGAAACTGCTTTAAAAATAAAAATAAAAGCAGTCTATGAATAAAAAGTAAACATATCTACAATAATTCTCCAGCTAATGTTATATAATTTATTGTAATAAGTATGGACTAATAGTGATTCAGCCACTTCATGTTTTCAGGTAGAAAAAACCAACAAGTTGCAATATCTCCAGTGTCACAAAGCTGGTTGAATAGAAGGTCTAGATTAAAACACAGGTCTTCTGACTCTCAGTCAATTATTCTTTACTCAGCATTATTTTTATACTATAATTTTATATCCTAATAATGGACAGTGTCTTTGATTACCTTTTTTTATACAAAGATTTTAAAGAATTTTTTATTTTTGGCTGTGCTAGGTCTTTGTTGCTGCACTCAGGCTTTCTCTAACTGTAGTGTTTGGGGCCTACTATCTAGTTGTGCAGAGAAGGCAATGGCAAGCCACTCCAGTACTATTGCCTAAAAATCCCATGGATGGAGGAGCCGCATAGGCTGCAGTCCGTGGGGTTGCTAAGGGTCGGACACGACTGAGCGACTTCACTTTCACTTTTCACTTTCACACATTGGAGAAGGAAATGGCAACCCACTCCAGTATTCTTGCCTGGAGAATCCCAGGGATGGGGGAGCCTGGTGGGGTCACACAGAGTCGGACACGACTGAAGTGATTTAGCAGCAGCAGCAGCAGCAGCAGTCTAGTTGTGATGTATGTGTTTCCCGTTGTGGTGACTTCTCATTTCGGAACACAGACTCTAGAGTGTGGCACATGTGATTAGTTGCTCCCAGGCACGTGCAGTCTTCCTGGACCAGGAATCATAGTGTGTCTCCTGCATTGCAAGGCAGATTCTTAACCACTGGACCACCAGGGAAGCCCTTTAATTACCTTTCTTATTAATGGTCAACTTTTTGAATTCTGTGACTCCCCCACACTGAAAACAAGCCTCTATCAAGAAAAAATGCCACTGCCTAATGACATACATATACAAGACAATTTATGTTTCCCCTAAAGTCACCTTGTCTTAAATTCAGAATAGAACCTCTTGTGATATAAAATCACAGTGTTCATGAGGTCAAGATAAGTTGTTTTCCCTGCTGTGTACCTGATTAAACTATCCAGTGGAATTGATCAACTGATCAATCCTAAATGACCTATTTGTTATAAAGACAGTCATTTTTGTCCATATTTTGTGGCTTTGCAAATTGAAGTTTTAGAATTTGTTCTTGTATTTATTCAAATATAATGATATTAACAGATTGTTCATTTTTACCCACTTTTTAAAAATCATTGACTTTTCCTTAATCTTTAATTTTCTTGCTTATCTTCTCAAGATTTAAAATCAATACCTACTTATTACAGTTATTTGTGCCAGTTCTTTTAGTGGCCAATAAGTCATTAAGACCCAAGTATTACCTCTTTCTTCATAGCTCTTGCTTCTTGACTGAAAATTATATTTGACATTCTGAAGACTAAATTTTAAACCTGTTAAGTGTTTCATTTGAATCTGATAATTCTCATTGGTGGTTATTATTATTACTATCTGTATCTAAATTGGCAATCCTGCTTATGCAAGTTCATTATTACATGGAAACTTTTTTCTTTTAAAATTATAGCAACTTTTCCTGAAACCCCCTCCCACCTCCCTCCCCATCCCATCCTTCTGAGTTGTCCCAGACCTGTATTCATGTCGATATATGGCAAAACCACCACAATGTTGTAATTAGTCTCCAATTAAAATAAATTAATTAATTTCTAAAATTATAGCAACTTTTAAATTTTCTTCAGATATATTAAATATATCTTTTCCTCTCAATTACAGGTTGTTAAACTGAAGCAAATAGAGCATACTTTGAATGAGAAAAGAATATTACAGGCAGTGAATTTTCCTTTTCTTGTTCGACTGGAATATGCTTTTAAGGTAAATTTTACTTCTCTCCAAATAAAACATTTTCAACTTCACACTTTTTACAATATGAAGCTATAATAGTATTCTAATCTAGATGATAAAGCTGGAAAATATGGATAAAAAAGTAATATATTTAGATTTTATATAAGTCCTGTTGTGCTTAAAAACTTAGCTGACATTTGAAAAGGTTTTGATTGTTCTTGAGGAAATTGGTAAAGATAATGTGTAATTTTTCATGAAATGGTATTATAAGATCAAGTATTTCAGTTTATTAAAATTCATGGTGACATCTTATTAAGCGTATCTTGCACTCATACAAATGGATACACCCACATAGCTTCTCCTCTTGAACCTTTTCTGCTACAGTCTCACCCTCTTCTACTTGTAGTTTGTGTTCTAACCTCTTCATTTATTTGAAGCAAAATAGTCTTTGGCCCTCTGCTCAAGCACCTTATAAAGTTGCAAAAGATTTATTCTTTAAGTTGACAGCTTTTCAGCTATTTGGAATGATACTTGGCATCTCTCTACCAGTGGATTAATATGAAACATTTTAACCTTTCTCCTTTGTCCTCTTTTATTCGTTAAATCAAATGAAGACCTGTATATTTAGAATGATGTTCAAAATTATTAATCTCTCTGACCTTATTTAGTGCATAAAATGTAAATATTCTTTTTCAAATTATTTTAAACTTTTGCTTACACTGTTGCATTAAGTCATTACCACAGTCTTTAATTGTTCAAGAGTTAAGTATTTCCTGTAAGAGCAGGAACAGCAAAAATCCCAGACCAATCAGTGGCAAGAGTACCAGGAAACAAAAATAAGTGCCACGGTGTAGAAAAGTTAGAGAATGTTCCATTTATTCTCTATTTCCTGATGGTAGTAATCTATCCGATTTTTTAATTTGTCTTTTTCTAGTTGCACATGGTGTCATCTTAAAATATTTTCATGAGAAATAATCTAGGTGTCACAGTTTTGGTTTACTTATTCTTTTTGCTTGTTCATAGGATAACTCTAATTTATACATGGTTATGGAATATGTTCCTGGTGGTGAAATGTTTTCACATCTAAGAAGAATTGGAAGGTTCAGGTAACTAATGCTTTATGCTTCTCAAATACTTACATGCTATGTGTTTGTTTTCAACCAAATAAGTTTTTGTCAATGCTAAAAATTTATTTCATTTAAATTAGTAATATTTTAGCTATACAAACATTACTGAGTTTTAAAAGTTAACAAAAACACCATCATAGCGGTGTAAATAGTCTAGCATTAGTAGGTGTCATGAGGGCCCATTATTTGAAGAATTTCCAGATACTGTAAAAAATTAATTGAATTTAAACTAGGATTTAATGAATAAATATTAGTAATATATCTCTGAGGAAGAGGCTTATGTAAGTATGAAGAAAGTAAGAAATATATTAATAAATATATAGAAAAGATAATCAGTGTCATGGTGGTAAAATTATGAAAGTTCGTTTTGCACAAATTTATTCTAATGTTGCCATGTTGAGTTTTAAACGTATGTATGTAACTTATACATATCTATATTTATAAATATGTAACAAACATATGTATGTACATAAACATATGTATGTTTTAATGTAATTTTTTTAAAAAGTAGTAACTTATATTAAGTTATTGCTAATAAGAACACACAGTTATTAAAATAGTTTTTAGATTCTGTTAGCTTTACCTGTGCCTAATACTTTGTAAGCTCCAGTTCCAGTTCAGTCGCTCAGTCGTGTCCGACTCTCCGCGACCCCATGAATCACAGCACGCCAGGCCTCCCTGTCCATCACCAACTCCCGGAGTTCACTCAAACTCATGTCCACAGAGTCGGTGATGCCATCCAGCCATCTCATTCTCTGTCGTCCCCTTCTCCTCCCGCCCCCAACCTTTCCCAGCATCAGAGTCTTTTCCAGTGAGTCAACTCGTAAGCTCCTACTATTCATTAATAATCACTTTTAGAATTAGGCTAAAACAAAGAGCAAGTTCAACTTCATTCAATATACTGTATATTGATATAATTAAAACATCAGTATGAATTCAGATGACTGAAGATGATAATTCAATTGATATTATAAAAATATGAATTGAGATTACCATGCAATTATATTCATATAGGCCAATATGAGAGTTATTTTAGTTTCCTGAGGCCTAAACCACAATTCATTTATTAACCTAATGTATAGGGAATCCAATACGTGACTAGCACTGAGCTAATGCAGAGTAACTTCTATTTAATGATTTTTGCTTTAACTCCCTATTATCCTGTCTTACATTCCTTGTCCTGGCAGTCCAGAATTACCCTGTGATAATTTAAAATTTAACACCAAATTACCATACATAAGCCTGTCTTCAAAAAATATTTTATCCATTTTCTGTGACTACTTCCTTTCTTTGCAACTCCCCACACTCTTCTTTCTTTAATACTTGATACTAAGAGGAAAGCAAGTGGTTGGCATAATTTACACTGAGACACTATCTTTCTAACCTTTCACACATTATTTATACACTTGAAAGGTTATTAACTCCAGCCTTAGAAACTTTGAGACAACAAGAAGACTGAATTATTGTTGAGCATAGCATTAATCAGAATCAATGGAGTCAATACGATTCTCTCCTTAGATAGTAGCTGTCTGGACTTAAAACTGCTACAGCATTAAACTATCCTTATAGAATATTTTGCTCTTACCTTTCAACAATTTGATTAAAGGTCTATGTAATGTTTGTGTGCCTCCAATCAAACATTAATGTGGACATAAATATAAAATTCTGAGTGCATCTTATGTTTATGATGATAAATATAAGATAAAAGTACATCTTATACAAACAGGCATATAAAGAAAATAGGAAGGGACTTCCTAAGTCAAGCGTTTCCAGAATTGGGGATAAATGTTTCAATGACCAGGGTGGATTCTTCCAGTCTCCTTTACAGTATTCTCATTTCTTGTCATAGGACCTGTGTTGTAGCTTGTTACAGTGTTGTAATAGGGCTGAAAATGGAAGGATATTATAAAATATTACCACAGAAAAGTTTTTCTTCTCATACTCATTCATTAATTTAACAAATATTTGCTGAGCACCTGGTATGTATCAGGCTAGGACCTTGGAAATGTAGTACGTGACAAGCAAAAGGAACAGCATATACAGTCTTTTTTTTAGAATTCCTATTTCTGGTGCTACCAAATCAAACTCATACGAACCCTCTTGAGGGAAATTCTATTCATAGTTAAGGTTGTTCATTGAGGACACAAATCTGAAAGTCATTGCAAGATACTAGGAAGATTAGCAGAATTCAAATGAAGATGAACCACAAACTCAAACTGGAAAATCAGTACATCCTTTTGGAATAATATTTAGAATGTGACATCAAGATTATCCTAATCTGTCAGTTAATCTGTGCTTCCCTAGCAGCTCAGTGGTTTCCCTGATAGCTTAGTTGGTAAAGAATCCGCCTGCAATTCAGGAGACCCCGACTCAATCCCTGGGTTGGGAAGATCCCCTGGAGAAGGGAATGGCTACCCACTCCAGTATTCTGGCCTGGAGTATAGTCCATGGGGTTGCAAAGAGTTGGACACAACTGAGCAACTTCACACACATACATCAGTTCGATCCCCAGGTCAGGAAGATCCCCTGGAGGAAGAAATGGTGACCCACACCAGTATTCATGCCTGGAAAACCCCATGAACGGAGAAGCCTGGTGGGCTATAGTCCATGGAGTTGCAAAAGAGTTGGACATGACTGAGTGACTAAACAACAGAAGCAGCAACAAATCAGTTAATCTAATCTATGCATTCAGAATTGTATGTATTTATGTAAATATACAGATTATACCTATGTTTACATATTTGTAGAAACATGCATAGTGAAAGATTTGGAAATTCAAACACCAGGATTGAATCTGGTTCTGAATGAGATTATTGGTATCTTTATTCTTCATTAATATTTTATGGCTTTTTTTCTATAATGAGCATATATCCCTTTTGTAATAGTAACAGCGTGGGTATAATGGCTTAAATCTTCAGATAAAAGCAAAAATTCTTTAAGTACTAGAAATTTATGGGAAAGGTATATGGAGCTTATCAACAACAGCAATGGCCCTGATAGACAATCTTAACTGGTACTTTTCAGTCATTCTTCCGTTCCGTTCCGTCGCTCAGTCGTGTCCGACTCTTTGCGACCCCGTGGACTGTAGCCTACCAGGCTTCTCCATCCATGGGATTCTCCAGGCAAGAATACTGGAGTGGGTTACCGTTTCCTTCTCCATCAGTCATTCTTAGTATCTTCTAATATGGCCAACAGTAATTTAAATTACAATGACAATCTGAGAGTTACAGTTTTCTTTGACATATGCTGCTCACTAAGCATATAAAAGCATTATTTGAAGTTGATGTATAGATTTTAAAATATTTGGAAACTAACTGTGGTTATGGATGTGAGATTTGGACTGTGAAGAAGGCTGATCGCCAAAGAATTGATGCTTTTGAACTGTGGTGTTGGAGAAGACTCTTGAGAATCCCTTGTACTGCAAGGAGATCCAACCAGTCCATTCTAAAGGAGATCAATCCTGGGTGTTCATTGGAAGGACTGATGCTAAAGCTGAAACTGCAATACTTTGGCCACCTCATGCGAAGAGTTGACTCACTGGAAAAGACTGATGCTGGGAAAGGTTGGGGGCGGGAGGAGAAGGGGATGACAGAGAATGAGATGGCTGGATGGCATCACCGACTCGATGGACATGAGTTTGAGTGAACTCCTGGAGTTGGTGATGGACAGGGAGGCCTGGCGTGCTGTGATTCATGGGGTCGCAGAGAGTCGGACACGACTGAGCGACTGAACTGAACTGAACAAGATTCTTTACATATGTTTAAAAGAAAAAAAGTATCTTTTTGCTCCCAAAATGCCTCTACCTCATGTTATTTTTTGTGTAATCTACTAGTTACTATATGTTAACCCATTTTACCAAAAATCAATGTTTTGTTTCTTCGTAGTGAACCCCATGCACGGTTCTATGCAGCTCAGATAGTGCTAACATTCGAGTACCTCCACTCACTAGACCTCATCTACAGAGATCTAAAACCTGAAAATCTCTTAATTGACCACCAAGGTTATATCCAGGTATGACTTGAACACATTATGTATAATTTATTTGAGAACATACTAGGTAAGAAGTTATATATATATTTAACCACAACTACCAAAATTGGATTTTTTTTTCCTTTGAGGGAGACAGTTCTTCCTAATAGCTTAAATTGAGTTAACAGTTCTGTTGCTATTACAGAGGACCAAAAGTGCCATCAAAGATAGCACCTGTTTATATCTCCTTTAGTTGTGAACTGTGCACAGGTTGTGCACAGGCTCCTGCATAAAGAAAGAATAGCTAAATTTGTGAGTACTCATTTAGTGCCAGGCATCGTTCTAAGTGTTTTACATGTGTCACACCTTTTAATTTTGATAACAGTATGAAATGTAAATACTGTTGTTATTCTCATTTTAAGATTAATGAAACTAAGATACTGCAAGGTCACACAGGTAGAGCTTAATTTAAATCCCATCAGCTTGTCCTGAGTCTCTATGCTTTTTAACTCTACAGTTCAGTTACCAGAGGAGACCCAGCTACCAATACTGGACTGGTGGCAGTGTTTCCTTTCCGTTTCTACTCTGAATACATCAGGAGCACTCCTTTTTACACGGTTATTAAGATTCTCCCAATGATGCTTTTGCAACTTTGATGATATAATTAAGGGCAGAAGACAATGTTGGACTTCAGGAACACTGCTTCATTTTTATTGAAACTTCTTTTTGGTTCATTTGTTTGAGTCAGGGAACGGTTTTCCACATTGGTGTTGCTTTAATCTTTATTCACTAAATAGTGGCCTTCGTGGATTAATCTCAATTACATTGACTTAATTTTTCTTCAAGGTGTTAATTTTAACCCTGATTTTTAACTTTCACTTAGGTACAGTAAATACATTTATTATGAAATAACAAATGTTTACAGGCTTTTTGTCTTTTATAGGTCACAGACTTTGGGTTTGCCAAAAGAGTTAAAGGCAGAACTTGGACATTATGTGGCACTCCAGAATATTTGGCTCCAGAAATAATTCTCAGCAAGGTATATTTATAGTATCATTATGTAAGAAGTAAAAATATAAGGCATGCATCACCGTGGACTTTTATTTTTTTAAAAAGTTATGATCTAATTTTACATGTTTATTTAATCTAAATATGAATTTAAATCTTTGTGCATAATGACTAAAAATCAATTATTTAGAGTCTACCACTAATCTCATAAGCTGTTGATTTTAACTCTAGGGCTCAGAGAATTAGTTTAAATAAATATGGCCTCTAGATCCATGTTTTAAAACCAGAAGCATAGCCTTTTCACAATTATTCCCAGTAACAGGAGGGCAGAGAGTCCTTGCTCTGGGTTACACCAAGAGGCAAATTAAAGATGATATACTTGTACTAGTTGTCTGTTCTTCCTTTTGTTAGGTAGGTAGAACAAGCGCTTTAACGTCCGTTGCTTCAAATTTTTGTTGAGAAGAGACAGAACAGAGGAGATTACTCCCCTAACACATTGTTTCAGTTTTACCGCTTAAGTGGAAAAAAAGTATGTGAATTATTTTTTAAAATTTTAGTTTAAAAATAGAAAAGAAAGAAAGAAAGTGAAGTTGCTCAGTCGTGTCCGACTCTTTGCGCCCCATGGACTGTAGCCTACCAGGCAATTCTGTCCACGGGATTTTCCAGGCAAGAATAGTGGAGTGGGTTGTCATGCCCTTCTACAAAACATTATAGCAATTAAATAGTTATAATCTTATTGAAGACAGTTCGGGTTTTTCTAAACAATGAAAACGTTGTGAGAGAAATTTTTAATCATTTCTAAAAGGGTAGTTTAACTTTCATTTTTCTTTCTACTTCCATCCCTTGGTGATAAAAGCTAGAAAGGAGAAACTGATAGTAATGGCTCAGACAGGAGCCAGGAGAGAGAAAAGGATAAGATATATGCATTGATATTTATACACTGATTAACTACCCTCTGAATAATTGAAATTTGGCTAACTACAGAAGTGTTAGAATAAGAGAATTCTTTCAGCTTTCCTTTCATTATCTTTCATAATTTAAATCATCTATAACTTTTAATCTTTTATAATTAAATGTCATTGCCACTAACATTTCTTTTCTTTAAGTACATTTAACAGATAATGTGATGCCACACTGTAAGCACCAAAACTTGAAAAAGTGTGTGAGTGTGTGTGTGTGTGTAGAAATAGATATTCATTGTCTGAAATTTGGGAAATATAGAAAACTATAAAGAATCAAAAAACTTTCAATCTCACTACCAAGAGGTAGCCTTTTCAAAAAACATTTCAATATATTTTTCTATGCATGTTTCAGTGAATGTACAATTTTGTATTCAGCTTTTCTCACTTGAGTAATAATTAGCCTGCAAATGTAATTTAATTGCTTATTTTAAAATCACCATTATGTATTTTGTCATTCTTCTGTTGTTGAATATTCAACTTGTTTCCCTTTTTTCTTCTGTAAATGACTGTGATAAATGTCTTTGTCTATAAAGCTCTTTTCTATATTTTGAATTATTTTTAGGATAGATTTCTAGAAGTGAAATTACAGGGTCAGAGGATATGAACATTTTTTAAGGTTTTCAATACATATTGCCAAAGGACTTTCCAAAAAGATTGTAACATTTTACACTTCTCAGCAGTGTTTAAGGAGTATCTGTTTCACCACACTTTCTCCAGCATTGGGTATTCTTGTTTTAAAAGATCATTATTAATTTGATAGATAGTAACTGATATCTAATTATTTTAAGTCTAATGACTTTGATTATTAGATTTTTTAATGCTTAATAGCCATTTGGTATTGCTTTATATTTGTGAATCATCAGTTCATGTCCTTTGCCCATTTATCTATTATAATTTAGTTTTTCTTATTGATTTAATTTTCTCTAACTAGGGTATTTAAAGCTTCTGGCATACTTATTATAAAAATTAGCACACAATCTAAAACATAGAAATCAGAACTTGGTAAAAGGATCTATTAACATTATATGCTTTCATTATAGCAAAAAAACATTGTAATTACGTTATTAGTGAGTTGCATTTAAAGAAAAGCAAAGTTGATGCGCATTTCTATTAGCAAAACAAAGTGTTTCCCTATTTTACTAGTCTCGTCGCGGAGAGTCGGACACGACTGAGCGACTGAACTGAACTGAACTCTCTTTAAAAACACGTAGAAGCAGGAAATAAAAAGATTAATAAAATCTCTATCATTATATTTTAACCAGTAATTTGAAAATAAAATTATTTGTAAAGCTAAAATTTTAATGAAAAGTTGGAATGGGGAAGTGGTGAAGGTAATTAAGTGGGTAGACCAAAAGATCTGGCAAGAACTCAGCTTATTTCTCTCCATGATAAAGTTGTATTGTTTTTTTTTTCCCCATAATCTTTTGTGCCAATTGACACTGATTATGGTTTATCAAACTTTATATAAACATATTAATTTTTTTCTTATTTTCTTATCAATACTTCTAGATCTTAATTTTAGTAAGTTTACCATGAAAAAAAAAAACCCAATTAAGAATAACCTTAGAATTGTACATTTGGTTTATAACACACTTTTATATTCAGTATTTCCTTTCACTTGATGTAGTCCCCATAAAACTTCATGAATTAGTTATCTTTCTTGTATACCTTTTAGAGATGAGAAACAAAAACAATGGATGGGTAAACTTTACTTAAATATTTACATTCATTAGGTTCCACATTAAGCTTTTAGATTTAGTAAGATCTGATGGAATTATCCCTAATATATTCACCCTCCTAAACCCACCAGTATATTTTGAAGTCAACTTTAGCATTTATCATGAAGTACAGTATCTACTCTTTCATTTCAAAACTTGAGACAGCAAAAGAGACACAGATGTATAAAACAGTCTTTGGGACTCTGTGGGAGAGGGTGATGGTGGGATGGTTTGGGAGAATGGCATTGAAACATGTATATTATCATATGTGAAACGAATCACCAGTTCAGGGTCGATGCATGTTACAGGATGCTCGGGGCTGGTATGCGGGGATGACCCAGAGGGAGGATAAGGGGAGGAGGGAGGTGGGAGGGGGGTTCGGGAGGGGGAACTCATGTACACCCGGGGCGGATTCTTGTCAATGTATGGCAAAACCAACCAATATAATATTGTAAAATAATTAGCCTCCAATAAAAATTTAAAAAAATAAAAAAACTTTTGACCTTTCTTAAGTATTCTCTAGAAAGTCTGATTCATAATATTACACAGTAGATTGGGCTTTAAGAGGTAATTTCATCCAATTCCCTTCCTATTGTTGAACAAAAACTAAATTATCCCAATTAAACAGGGCATATTTTATTGTCTAATATTCTTAATGATTTTAGGAAGAAGATTTAATAGTATTTCTTAATATTCAGTTTCAATATCTGGAAACACTCCCCTTTGTTTAATTCAAATCTGATGTAATATATTTTCTTTTTAATTTTATCCTGAATAACTGCTCAGCAACTGCCTTTTTAAAAATTTCATATGCTTGAAGATCATTTTGAAATAATTTGACTTCATTCTCCTCCGAGTGAATTAAGTAATGATTGCCATTTGGTGTTGGTTTATCTTAGGGCTACAATAAGGCAGTGGATTGGTGGGCATTAGGAGTGTTAATCTATGAAATGGCGGCTGGCTACCCCCCATTCTTTGCAGACCAACCAATTCAGATTTATGAAAAAATTGTTTCTGGAAAGGTAAGTAATACATTTTATTATTCCTTAATTATTGATTATATCTCTACATGAGTTTTAAGCATTATGGATTGAAACTATTTGACATCATCTGGCTATTAGCCTAAATTGGGAAAAATATAGAAATATCCATAGCGTCTGTCCTTATATCTAGCACTCATTTAAGATACTGTAAATATTGAATCATTGAAGTCTTTTAGGTAAAAAAGGGCAATTTTACAAACATTAACAAAATAATAAAGCAATTTCCATCATTATTATTGTTATCAGTTGTAAAATACAGGATCATAGCCATAGTTGTTCTATCTTTCTTCAAATAAATAAAAATTGTTAATTACTTCATGTTGATATCTGCCTGGAGAGAAGTTTTAGGGGCTATTTTTGTATGCCCTTGCTTTTTTAGGAGAGACTTGTTTAAATTATGTCAAACAACACAAAATTGAAAATAATTATAAAATGTGTGTGCTACATCATTTCAGTCGTGTCCAACTCTGCAACCCCATGGATTGTAGCTCTCCAGGCTCCTCTTGTCCATGGAATTCTCCAGGCAAGAATACTGGAATAGGTTGCCATGCCCTTCTCCAGGGGATCTTCTGGGCCCAGGCATCAAACCTGCATCTCTTATGTCTCCTGCAGTGGCAGGCGGGTTCTTTACCACTCACTCCACCCGGGAAGCCCCGATTTTAGAATAGATAAGCCTTTTAAGATGAGAATTCAAAGAAATTATGTTAATGGTTTTTCACATTAATGTGATTATAATTGCCATTGATCTTTAGCAAATATGGAAATAACGTTAGTTTTTCTTGAATATGAGTAGATATACCTTAAGTCGGAGTATCTTACATTTTGAAATACTATACTAACCTTTCTTCTTTTGCATTTATAATTCTGTTTTTCAAGAGTATTTTGTTTAAAGTCAGTCATTGACTCTTGTCTTAACTCATGCCTCTGGTCCTTTTTTAAAATACTGCTGTCAGTTTAAGTAGAGATGAGCCTGATTCTTCCCACCATGAAGAAAAGAAACTAGGCTTTCAAAAATTCCTGGAAGACCTTCTATACATTTTGACAGAATTCATGGGAAGGAATTTTCCTCCTTTTTCTTATTCCTCCATGTGGTATGCTCTATTAGTTTTTGTTCGTTTGCTTGCTTGCTTTTGATCATATAACATCTTGACATCACATTACCTTGAGATGTGATTCAATTGGCTGTTTTGTATGTTGTGGCTTTCTAAACTTCCCTGGTGGCTCAGATTGTAAAGAATCTGCCTGAAATGCTGGAGACCCAGGTTCTAATCCCTGGGCTGGAAAGATCCTCTGGAGAAGGGGATGGCTACCCACTCCAGTATTCTTGCCTGGGAAATCCCATGGACAGAGGAGCCTGGTTGGCTACAGTCCATGGGATCGCAAAGATTTAGACATATCTAAGTGAATAAACAACAGTATCAAGGCGGAAATAAATCTGATCAAACCTTAAAGAATCTGGAAAGTGATAGGAAAAAAAAACCTGTTTCTTTGCATCTCAACCAGATTCATCCTCTATATTTAGTATGAAAGTTGACCCTTAGCATTCATGAACTTAAAATTTATAATGTCAGCTATTCAAAAGTTACCCTGATTATTCATAATGTAGTAATTTATTTTTTTTACCAAGACTCAAATTTAAATCATGGATGCTGCATAGCTAGGCTTTAGGGATAAGACACAAATAGGATGAGTCCCTCCAGCCACCTGGAACCCACATCTCAACACAGTATTGTTCCATACGCCATAGTGTATATGCAGGCTACAGAGATCACAAGACTTCAATTCTGTTTTGCTGCATTTTAAGGGGGAAAGTTCTATGTTGTGGCAGTGTTCACAGACTAGGGGACTTACTAAAGATCACATACTTAAACTATGTCGAAGGTAAAAAATGAATACCCCTTATAGATAATTAAGCTAGGTATTGAAAGATTTACACTAAAGTAATATATATTGGAGGGACTGATGCTAAAGCTGAAACTGCAATACTTTGGCCACCTCATGCGGCGAGTTGACTCACTGGAAAAGACTGATGCTGGGAAAGGTTGGGGGCGGGAGAAGGGGACGACGGAGAATGAGATAGCTGGATGGCATCACCGACTCTGTGGACATGAGTTTGAGTGTACTCTGGGAGTTGGTGATAGACAGGGAGGCCTGGCGTGCTGTGATTCATGGGGTCGCGGAGAGTCGGACACGACTGAGCGACTGAACTGAACTGAATATAGAAAGGCAGAATGAAATATTTAGGTAATTAAGTATTACTGCTATCCTTGATCGGAGAAGGCAATGGCAAGCCACTCCAGTACTCTTGCCTAGAAAATCCCATGGATAGAGGAGCCTGGTGGGCTGCAGTTCGTGGGGTTGCTAAGGGTCGGACACGACTGAGCGACTTCACTTTCCCTTTTCACTTTCACACATTGGAGAAGGAAATGGCAACCCACTCCAGTGTTCTTGCCTGGAGAATCCCAGGGACAGGGGACCCTGGTGGGCTTCCGTCTATGGGGTCACACAGAGTCGGACACGACTGAAGTGATGCAGCAGCAGCAGCAGCAGCTATCCTTGATACACTTGTAGATCTCTAGGCTTCCGATTTTTTATCTTTGTAATTGCTTTCACCCAACAGAATAATAAGTCAAAAGAACTTTTGAGATTAACAAACAAAATATCAAGAAAAATTAATAGACAAAGCAGTGATTCATTTTTTTAAGAATTTGAGAAGTTGATTCATGGGGTCGTGGAGAGTCGGACACGACTGAGCGACTGAATTGAACTGAACTATGTAACATCACAAGAGAAAATAAAGACCAAAGGCCATATACTAAAATACTTTTAAATAACTGATTGGGAGAAGTGTATTTTACTAATACAAAGACTGAGTGCAGAAATTATAGTAATATTTCCAAATAATTTAATTACAGTTAATTACAAAGTTCCTGAGTCTTTACTATGTTCCTTAAATATCCTTTACTTCATAGTGAAAGTGGCTCAGTCCTGTCTGACTCTTTGCAACCCCATGGACTGTAGCCTGTCAGGCTCCTCTGTCCATGGAATTCTCTAGGCAAGAATATTGGAGTGGGTAGCCATTCCCTTCTCCAGGGGATCTTCCCAACCCAGAAATCGAACCCAGGTCTCATGCATTGCAGGCAGATTCTTTACTGTCTGAGCCTCCAGGGAAACTTCATAGGAGGAGTCAAATTTTCTGACAAGAATGCTACTGTCATAATTAAATTTTATTCACTTAGGAAAACTACTTTCATTAAAACAAGTGTATCTTCATCTGTGTGAATAGGCCTCTATTTGTCAATCATTGTACACTGTGTAAAATTTTTTTGGCTGTTTATGAATATGTTCATATCAAACTTTAACATTTAGGATCCAATGTTAACATAAAATTTAAATCTGCATATATTCTAAAATTATAACAGTTTAAATCCTGGTCATCTTAGAAGAGAAGAGTAGGAACATAAAATTTTATATCACAATATCTGACTTATTTTTCTTTTTTATTAGATATGATAAGGTGTTTGGTGTCCTGCTGTTTTTAACTAAAGGTGCCAGATTATCTCTCCCCATAATGGATATAGAGTTGTTTTCATTTCTTATTATCTTTTCTCATCTAAAGTAGAATTCATGAAAGTAAAATATTATTATTGAGTGATCTCTAGGATCTGTATTATGTAAATATGAAATCATGTTCACATTTTCCACTAAAACCGTCTGTTTCAGCACTCACATTCAAACTAGAAGTTGTCTCTATCCACATTATAAAGCATTATTGTCTCTCTGTTTAGCAGCTAAAAGTCAAATTGGAGATTTAAGTTATTTTCAAATTTTTTAATTGTTCAGGTCATTGATAATCCAGTTTTGATCTTACAGATCCTATATTTGTATTTAAATTTTCTTAATGGTTTTAGTGATGTCAAATATTTAAAAACATACTTTTCATTCAGAATTTTTCTGATTTTTTAAAAAGCATGTTATTTTATGCAACAGTATTTTATGTTGAGTGTATTTTCTGAAACCATGTTATTGATATAAAGATCATAGGTATCATTGAGTTATCAAAGTTCAAATAAATAAGTTTAATAAAGTGATTAGTTCACTAACATATGTATATTTGAACATTAGATTGTTACATTCTTTCTCTATTTACAGTATTTTAGCTCAAACTGATATTTTTCAGTGCAGAGAAAGATGACCAATCAGCTTGTTAGATTCTCTCCTACACATATTTTGCCTTTAATAAAAAACAGAGTAGGTGGTATTTAAATGTCAAATTATTCATACAGTATTAAGATTCAGGTTTAGAAATGCCTAGTTAACAGAAAACTCTTATAATTCCCACATTGACTATGCCTCATCCTAGCAATACATATGCTGAGTTTCTGTAGATAGTCTTTAAATTTAATAACTAAGTGCCATATACTCTATAAAAAGAATCAGTGATGGTTTCCACAGCAACTCTGTCTGGCTTCATTACTCTTAGAAATGCAAAAGTTAACACTGTACTGAAAAATGATATTTGCAAATAAGGTGGCAAGCGAGTAATAGCTGTGTGAAAACCAACCATTTTTGATTTATGTAATTAAAAAAAATTCTTAGCTCCTAAAGTATTATTCCATTTTTAATGACCACCAAATATGTACAAGAAGGCACTATACAAAATATCAAGTTATAAACCTAGGTATACACAGAGTAATCAAAAAGAATTGGTTAATTTTTTTTCCTGAAGGGCCATCCACATTCACATGAAGTATGGTTGATTAGCAGCCAAATGACTATTCCCTTTTGTGTCTAGGGTCCTAAGATGACCCCCAGGTTAGGTGATTCACTAGGAAGATTCACAAAGTTCATCATATAGTGATACTCAGGGAATGAATACCTTACATTTATTCAATGAAGGTAATAAGTACCTTCATTGTAAGGTATCTTACAAGAAAGTTTATAAAGTGAAATCAGCAAAGGGAAAAGGCATTTACGGTAATGTCCAGAGGAAACCAGCACAAACTTTCAAGAGTCCTTGCCCAAAGGAGTCAGAAGGCAAACTTTATTTCTCCAGCAATGAATTTTGGCAACACGGATAAAATGTTGTCTACCAGGGAAGTACAGTAAAGACTCAAGGCCCAAGGATTTTATTAGGATCACATATCCATCTTCTATCTGGCACGTACCAGAATCTGAGATTCCCACAACAAAACCAAATGTTCAGCATAACCCGTATCGTTTGTAGTAAATCTAGGTGCAGTGAGCCACTTGTGTCACTTAGGGAAATTTCTTTTCAGTTTCTGGAACTATGACCATTCCAATTCCCAGATAACCTGCCAAGGGCCAAACTTGCCGAGAGGCCTTTCTCAAGGGTAGCAGTTTCAAGCCTGCTATATTATCTCTTTTCTGTATATTCCTAAATAACATACACATATGCAGATATACCACTATGCTTTTTCGAAGGCCACACTGCTAATACTTTTTTGAGAAATTAAAATGCCATTTTCTATTTGGCCATGGCTACGGTCAATGACAACCCACTCCAGTACTCTTGCCTGGAAAATCCCATGGATGGAGGAGCCTGGTATGCTGCAGTCCATGAGGTTGCAAAGAGTCTGACACGACTCAGCAACTTCACGACTTCACAGTCAAAGACACTTATAGTACTCAATAGTTATTTTCATAAAATACAAAAGCAGTTATATGCATAAAATCCAGGGCAGTTTTTTAACACCTTGCTGTGGACATTTAAAATTTTTAATACCTGCAGTGAGATAGTCCTTACCTTAGGAGTCCTATGGACAAATGATTGCAACTTGTTTTGCAGAGCATGGAATGAGGATGGGGTAGATAATAGCCTTCTGCAACCATCTGAATTCATTATATCTATGCACTGTTTCTGCATAGGTGAGAACAGATCATGGTACTAATATAAGTATTTTGTTAATGTCCTAGATGTTTCTTTTTCTGTATATGGGATCCAGTTCTGTGAGACTGAGTCCTATGAGATAGTGTGGAACTTAGCACCATATCTGCTAGAAAGCATGTATGGAAAGTTATGTGTTCTGAAAAGTTAACTAATGTATATGCTCAATTTTGCTGGATAATTTTTTAACTAGGATCATAGATTTCTTCAGTTCAGTTCAGTTCAGTTGCTCAGTCATGTCCGACTCTCCGTGACCCCATGAATCACAGCACGCCAGGCCTCCCTGTCCATCACCAACTCCCGGAGTACACTCAAACTCATGTCCACAGAGTCGGTGATGCCATCCAGCCATCTCATTCTCCGTCGTCCCCTTCTCCTCCCGCCCCCAACCCTTCCCAGCATCAGAGTCTTTTCCAGTGAGTCAACTCGTCGCATGAGGTGGTCAAAGTATTGGAGTTTCAGCTTTAGCATCAGTCCTTCCAATGAACACCCAGGATTGATCTCCTTTAGAATGGACTGGTTGGATCTCCTTGCAGTACAAGGGACTCTCAAGAGTCTTCTCCAGCACCACAGTTCAAAAGCATCAATTCTTAAGCGATCAGCTTTCTTCACAGTCCACATTTCTTAGAGCTATACTAATTTAGAGAGAGAATTTCTTAAAATTTATCCCAGTATGCAATGTGGGCAGAAGTTAACAGATTATTGACTGTGTACAAACTCTTTTGAATCATTTAAGCCCAGTAAATTTTATCCTGATGCAGGATAAAATGTTACTAGTTGAACAGTTTTTTCCTCCATAACTGCAGAAGAATAGCAGTAAAAATTTTCTCTTCTTCAATCAGAGATCAATTTTGTAATTTCTGTGATTAAGCTAAAAGTAGACAAATTTGACTTTTGTCTCACTTTGTTTCTAAAATTAAAAAAGAGTGAATTTAAACCATCCAGTTTGGATGGATACTATAACAACATGCACTGATTTTCTTCTTGGATATAACTTCCTCTTAAATTTTTAGAAGGTAATCAGTTCAGTTCAGTCGCTCAGTCGTGTCCGACTCTCCGCGACCCCATGAATCACAGCATGCAAGGCCTCCCTGTCCATCACCAACCCCCAGAGTACACTCAAATTCATGTCCACAGAGTCGGTGATGCCATCCAGCCATCTCATTCTCCGTCGTCCCCTTCTCCTCCCGCCCCCAACCTTTCCCAGCATCAGAGTCTTTTCCAGTGAGTCAACTCGTCGCATGAGGTGGCCAAAGTATTGCAGTTTCAGCTTTAGCATCAGTCCCTCCAATGAACACCCAGGGTTGATCTCCTTTAGAATGGACTGGTTGGATCTCCTTGCAGTATAAGGGACTCTCATGAGTCTTCTCCAACACCACAGTTCAAAAGCATCGATTCTTCGGTGATCAGCCTTCTTCACAGTCCAACTCTCACATCCATACATGACCACGGGAAAAACCATTGCCTTGACTAGACGGACCTTGGTTGGCAAAGTAATGTCTCTGCTTTTTAATATACTATCAAGGTTGGTCATAACTTTCCTTCCAAGGAGCAAGCGTCTTTTAATTTCATGGCTGCAATCAGCATCTGCAGTGATTTTGGAGCCCAAAAAAATAAAGTCTGACACTGTTTCCACTGTTTTTCCATCTATTTCCCATGAAGTGATGGGACCAGATGCCATGATCTTTGTTTTCTGAATGTTGAGCTTCAAGCCAACCTTTTCACTCTCCTCTTTCACTTTCATCAAGAGGCTTTTGAGTTCCTCTTCACTTTCTGCCATA
Organism: Moschus berezovskii; assembly: GCF_049115385.1. Lineage (NCBI taxonomy): Eukaryota > Metazoa > Chordata > Mammalia > Artiodactyla > Moschidae > Moschus > Moschus berezovskii. The sequence continues at coordinate 62,372,562 of NC_142463.1, forward strand.
AGGGTAGTGTCATCTGCATATCTGAGGTTATTGATATTTCTCCCAGCAATCTTGATTCCAGATTGTGCCTCTTCCAGCCCAGCGTTCCTCATGATGTACTCTGCATATAAGTTAAATAAGCAAGGTGACAATATACAACCTTGACGTACACCTTTTCCTATTTGGAACCAGTCTGTTGTTCCATGTACAGTTTTAACAGTTGCTTCCTGACCTGCATACAGGTTTCTCAAGAGGCAGGTGAGGTGGTCTGGGATTCCCATCTCTTTCAGAATGTTCCACAGTTTATTGTGATCGACACAGTCAAAGGCTTTGGCATAGTCAATGAAGCAGAAATAGATGTTTTTCTGGAACTCTCTTGCTTTCTCCATGATCCAGCGGATGTTGGCAATTTGATCTCTAGTGCCTCTGCCTTTTCTAAAACCTGCTTGAACATCTGGGAGTTCACGGTTTACATACTGCTGAAGCCTGGCTTGGAGAATTTTGAGCATGACTTTACTAGCGTGTGAGATGAGTGCAATTGTGCGGTAGTTTGAGCATTCTTTGGCATTGCCTTTCTTTGGGATTGGAATGAAGACTGACCTTTTCCAGTCCTGTGGCCACTGCTGAGTTTTCCAAATCTGCTGGCATATTGAGTGCAGCACTTTCACAGCATCATCTTTCAAGACTTGAAATAGCTCAACTGGAATTCCATCACCTCCACTAGCTTTGTTCGTAGTGATGCTTTCTAAGGCCCACTTGACTTCACATTCCAAGATGTCTGGCTCTAGGTCAGTGATCACATTATCGTGACTATCTTGGTCGTGAAGATCTTTTTTGTACAGTTCTTCTGTGTATTCCTGCCACCTCTTCTTAATATCTTCTGCTTCTGTTAGGTCCATACCATAGTTATTCCTAAAACCAAAATGCACAAGACTTTATAATTGCTGTTACAACCGAACAAATATTCGGTTGTTTGCTCAGTTCAAACTTAATTCATAGTTATTTTAACATATTGTGTAATATAATTTTATAAAGTTGTTTAAGAAGGTATCAACTATATTCACAATTTTGTCCTTATAAAGCAATGCTTTAGTTGTCTATTTTCTCCCTCACTCTATCAAATTTAAGTGCTTTAAGAAGAGAATTTGTTTGTTGTACAAATTTAAAAGGTGAAGCGTTAGAAAAGAAGAAAAGAGGAACTTATTATATTCTGCAATCACTTTTCTAGTACAGTCTGTCCTTGAGTAGTCTGGAAACATAATGATAAATATTTCTGACTTCTAGTTTCCTTTTTTGAATCGGAAATTCAGCTTCAGATCATTAAGATATGATTCTAAAATGAAACATGTATTGAATTAGTGCCTATAAGATACTAGGCCAGTTTCATAGGGAATTCCCTGGCAGTCCATTGGGTCGGACTTGGTGATTTCACTGCTGTAGTACTCAACCACTCAGTCATGTCTGACTCTGTGATCACATGGGTTGTAGTCCACCAGACTCCTCTGTCCATTGGATTTCCTAGGCAAGAATACTGGAGTGGGTTGCCATTTCCTTCTCCATCACTGCCGTAGACCCAGGTTCAATTCCTGGTCAGGGAACTAAGATCTCTCAAGATATACAGCATGGCCGTAAAAAAAAGCAGTTTCGTAAAAGTTACCTAATTTCTTTTCATACCTGCCAGATGAAATATACTTTTATCACTTTATGGATGAGATAAGTGAGGTTATTTCACTTATCAGAAAGGTAAAAATTTGCCTAAAATATAAAGAACTGGAATTGGGATTGGAACCCAGGTATTCTTTCTGCCAAAGAAATAGTAGAATCCTTGAGATGACAAGAATGTTCCATTTTATTTAGTCTAACTCCCTTATTCTATATGTAGGTAAAGCAGGGCTCCGAATAGCCCAAAGATAAAAGCTGCTGCTAAGTTGCTTCAGTCGTGTCTGACTCTGTGCGACCCTACGGACAGCAGCCCACCAGGCGCCTCCGTCCACAGGATTCTCTAGGCAAGAATACTGGAGTGGGTTGCCATTTCCTTCTCCAAGATAAAAGCTAGTTAGTGGCAAAGCAAGAAATAGAATCTAGTTCAGTGGTTTTTTTCGTTACTCCTTTATTTGGCTTCAGTGACTCTTCATGATCTTAGCTTTATTCCTGAATTACTCATGTTTATTTTAATTTTAATTGGCTTAAAAAACACATAATTCTCATGAAACTCTTTAAAAAGGGGATGCTAGAATGCTTGGATTTATATCCTCATTCTTTTTCTTTAATTTTTTAAATTTATTTTAATGGGAGTATAGTTGCTTTACAATGTTGTGTTAGTTTCTGTAGTTTCTGCTGTACTACAACATGAATCAGATGTATATGTACATATTTCACTACCCTCTATTCATCTTTCCTTCTAAATCTCTTTGGCTTGATCTTCTTTTTTTGCACATCTTTCATTGGTGGTCACATCCTCTGTATAACTTTTAATACTAGCTATAAAGAAAGAAAGTGAAGTCATCAGTGGTGTCTGACTCTCTGCGATCCCATGAACTGTAGCCTACCAGGCTCCTCCATCCGTGGAATTTTCCAGGCAAGAGTCCTGGAGTGGGTTGTCAGTTCCTTCTCCAGGGGATCTTTCCAACACAGGGATCAAACCCAGGTCTTCTGCATTGCAGGCAGACCATCTGAGCCACCTGGGAAGTTTAATACTAGCTATACATGACTCGTAAGTTGCATAATTTTGTATCCCACTTCCTGAGATCTCCACTCAGAGGTCTAATAAATATCTCAAATTCAACCTGTCTAAAACTGACAGATTTTTGTTTTCCTTAGCAAATCTGTTCCTCCCACCATCTTTCCCATCTCATTTGATGGCAGCATCATCCTTTCAGTTACTTTTAGCTACTCAGACCAAAACACCCCGACGTTCTCAATCCATATTTGATGCATAGGAAAACCATATTGCCTCCATCTTTAGAATATGCACAGAATTCAGCTACTTCTTACCAGCACCACTGATACTGCTCTCTTTTGAGTCACTAGAGTAGTTCTATAAAAAAAATTGTTAGATCTTGTTACTCCTTTCAGAACCTTGCAGTGACCCCCATTTTCTTCAGAGGAAAAAATTAAAGACCTTACAAAGAAAGGTTTTGCCAGGAATGATGGATGACAGCATTTTTAGAGGGTCACGTTTGTTGCTAAGTTTCTTTCTCACTAGAATGTGAACATTGTGGAGGCAGGAATCTTTGTCTTATTTTGGTTTTTCTACTATACCCCAAGCACATCTGTGCCTAGCATATAGATGGTATTTAATCAGTGTTTGTTGAATTTAAGTCCATGCATTTGTTAGATATTTATTAAGCTCATAGTATATGACCAGTGCTAGATATAGCAAATCAGTTGTGGCCTCTGCCTTCATGAAGCTTTCATGAAGTAGATGCTCACTCTCAGAGGTACCACTTCAGTTGGTCTTCTGTGTATTCCAATTATATGTATGTTTTTTAAATTATTTCAGATGATTTTCATGCATATCATGTATTGAAAGCTTATGTGTGTGTACCTCACTACAGAAGTAGATTTATTCTTAAGAATATATCATTAGGAAACTCAGAAGTAACTTGGTTTCTAAAGGTTGAAAAAGAATCCTAAACAGGAAATATTAGAGGATAAACATCCAATAAACATTTTAGGGAGCACATACTATACAAACCCCTCTTTCATGTTAAATAATTCCAGTTTCCAATAACCTTACCACTTAGATCCACCGGTTTAATGGGGTTAGACGGTCTCTTTTCCAAATCTAGCTCTTTAGAGCTACTTTCACATTATTTGCCCTATCACTTATTTTGTGCTATCCTGGCCTGAAGAAAGATGTAGGCGTCAGGAGAATCAAGTTATTTTCCCAACAATGAAACTGAGTTGATAGTCTCACTGGAGCTCAGGTTCCTTATTTTAATTTTTTTTAAAAAAGGTTCCTTATCTTTAAAATGAAGGTTTAGACTAAATTAAACTCCCTCTAGCTGCAGTATTCTGGAATTCTGATTTTACTTTCTATATCTACATATGTTAGAATCGATAATAGTCAAAGAGACAATGCATATCAGAATTTGATACAGTTTTGAAGGAAGAGTTCATCATTTTTCCCATTATAGAAGTCTTTGATGTTTCCAGGTTAACATACTATAAGTAAAAGTCTTCCATTTAAAACATCAGTCAGTTCAGTTCGGTTCAGTCGCTCAGTTGTGTCTGACTCTTTGCAACCCCATGAACCGCACGCAACATGCCAGGCCTCCCTGTCCATCACCAACTCCCGGAGTCTACCCAAACTCATGTAAAGGATATGACAGATACCCATCATTAATATGGCTTACTACGGGAGTGTGGGCTACCTATCATAATCTCTGGGGGAAAAGAAGGTGTGATGTGGAAGTGAGGAGGACACGTATAGAATTTCAGTTTCCCAAATGATTGTGATATCTACCATCACAACCCTCTACCACTACTTCCCACTTGAGAAACAGTGTTCTGGGGATTAAATGAATAAACATACTCATTAACTAATTCAGGACCATCACTGTATTTGCATTCCAAGTAAGGAACTATTTTATTTAGGTGTCTGTATTCTTTATCCACTTCATTGCGTATTACCTGAATTCAAAAGATTTATTTGTAGTACATCACTATCTACCATTCTGAACATCATGAAGGGGAGAATAACTGACACATTACATTGAACAGTTCATGAAACGTTTATTCTAAGTGAAGATAAATTTACTTCAAATAAGTTATTTCTTAAGAATCTAAACAAAATTAGAATATAATCATTTTATAAATAGTTGTGGTATTTTTCAAGTGGATGGGGTGTCTTTGAATACCTTGTATTCTCTAGTTTTTACTCCAAGTAGGATAAAGAAATATGTAGATTATTTTTAAGATAAAATTTCAGGAAACTTTTATAAGGTTCCTGACAGTAACCTGAAGTTAAAGTATATACCCTGAAGTCAGAGTCCTGGTTTCCTATTATAGCTCTGCCACTTACTAGCTCTGTAATCTTGAGCAAATTGCTTATTCCCTGTAGGTCTTAATTGCATCAGGTATAAAATGGGGGCAGTCATACTAACTTAGCTGTTATATTTTGGATTTTATGAGCCAGTGCATGTAAAGTGTTTGGCATAGTGCCTAACTTCTAATAAGTCACTGTGTCAAAAGTAGGAACTAGAGAGGGTGGTAGTTCACATGTCTTTTTTTTTTTTTTTTAACATATAACCTCTTATAATCTGTACTAATACAAGCTTTGCAAAAATGAGGTTTTTTAGTTGCTAATATGAGTTGACGCCAAACCTTCAACTTTCAAATAGTCTTTGGTTACTTGACACAAGTACTAGTTTTCCTCTGTTATGATGGTGATTTTAGTTTATTATTTATACTAAAATTGTTTTTTGATCTGTCACTAGCAGAAAAAAAAAATGTAGTAAATAGCATTGCAAATATTGTTTCCCAAGCTTTCATGTATAGATGAATTGTTAGAAACAGAAGCTCAGATTTTCAGGCCAATACCATTATCACCTTTGAAGTAATCTGCAGGAATCTGCATTGTTATCCTCTGCTTCCTAGTGGATGAAAGTGATCCCTGGAACTACAGTTTGAGAAACGTTTATTTACAGAATACCAGTGAGTGGCAGTCAGAAGACTATGATGATGAACCTAGTGTTGCCATAAATTTCTAGCTCTGCATCCTGTTTTAACTTCTGCTTTGAGAACGTGAGGGTCTGTGTTGAGTACGTTGAACTTTTTCAAAGTCAGAATATAAATTCAGTTCAGTTCAGTTCAGTCGCTCAGTCGTGTCCGACTCTCCGCGACCCCATGAATCACAGCACGCCAGGCCTCCCTGTCCATCACCAACTCCCGGAGTTCACTCAAACTCATGTCCACAGAGTCAGTGATGAGAAGTTCTATATGTTTGAAGTGTAATAAAGAGTAAGATTCGTGAGGCTGGGAATTGTAAGGCTACATTTCTAGTCTAGTTCTGCTGCTTTCTGGTGTGATGATTGGGTAAAGTATATAATGTCCCTGAATCTTAGTTTCTCTGTATTTATTAATGGAATATAGTTAATACTGTATTCATCAAGAACGTCATATTGAACTAGGATGTAAGTGCCAAGAAATCAGAGACTTATTTTCGTTCACTGTTGTGCATCCAGCACCTAGAATAGTACCTGGCACATAGTAGGTACTCAATACAATATTGTCAAATGGGTGAACTGTCTTATTTGAAGTGATCGTATAAATCCTGGAACTACAAACACAAAAATGACACAGTATCTTCCCTCCAGAAGTTCACAGTCTGGGTGAAACATACATGCACGAATACTGCAACATGGTTAAAGGAATGAGTGCATGGTGAAGATCACATGACGTAATGTCATGGTACACGATACAAGTTACAGGTGCTGGCGGCACTTGTAGAGAACCAAAGAAAGAATGCAGGTTCAGAAATGTATCTGTCAACCCTTTAAAGCATTTCTTCAAGATTTATGGTCAGTTTGAAGTTAAGGCCATGATAATCCAGAGAATGGTGTTTGTGTTTAGTGAAGGTGGGAGGGTGAAATTGGGCGCACAACAGGAAAATGGGATTAAAATGAAAGTGCACGTGCTCACGCACATGTAGCTATGTGCATGCATACCTGTGTGTTTGGTGGGGAAGAGGGCAGTGTAAATGAGTGAACACAGTTGCATAGGACAATGGGGAAAAGGTAATAATGAAAGAAAATAGTAAGGAGGCATAGATGTAGCTCTTCATTCTAAAACCATCCCTTAATAGTACCTATTTTAATTTTTCAGTACTGGGAGTTAGGTTGGAATAGAGAGTTAGAGGAGAAGAGTGTTTAAACAAAACAGAAAGTAGACCTAGGTCTCCAATGACTGGTACTTTATTTTATTGATTACCTGACATATAACATCTTCACTTATTTGGAGATTTTTTCTTTGTTTTTAAGGCTGGAGGCCAATCAACTAATTATAAAATCTTCACAGTATAGAAAGTGGAAACTGCTTTTAAACCAACCTAAATCATTTTTGTACTATTGCATAATAGCAGAATTATGCTTAAAAGTCACCCACTAGTGAACGAAAAGTGGTTTCCTATGCTATGAAAGGCAGTGTGGGTTTTTATCATCATTTTTAGACTGCTTTTTTGATCATCTCTTTTAAAAATGTGCATACTGATATCTTTCATATGCTGCTTTTTCTATTTAAATTACAAGTTTAAATTTGTTTCTAAGACGAAAGTTTATAATATGGGATCCAAGGGGTGTCTCTTGAAGATGGGTAAACCTTCTGACATTGCTGGAAAAGTTCTGTAATTATGCACATTTTTCTGGAGAGGGGTCCATTTTTCTGGAGTGAAGGTGAAAATGTTAGTCACTCAGTCATGTCCCATTCTTTGCCATATCAACAAAGTTTATGACCAAAGCAAGATCTTAACAGAACAGTTCTAATTCATTCACCTAAATAATTATCTTTTTTAAGGACTACTATTGGCCACTTCATGCGACGAGTTGACTCACTGGAAAAGACTCTGATGCTGGGAAAGATTGGGGGCGGGAGGAGAAGGGGACGACTGAGAATGAGATGGCTGGATGGCATCACCGACTCTGTGGACATGAGTTTGAGTGAACTCCCGGAGTTGGTGATGGACAGGGAGGCCTGGCGTGCTGTGATTCATGGGGTCGTGGAGAGTCGGACACGACTGAGCAACTGAACTGAACTGATGGAGACTGAAGTATGTAGTTAAAAGTATTTGAAAGTCATCACTACATATTTTTGTTTATATAATGATCTATCACATTTTAAAAAATACCTCTCAGAAATATCTTGAATCTTAGAATGTGTGTCTTACCACATGGTCTGTTTTGCAGGTTCGATTCCCTTCTCACTTCAGTTCAGATCTCAAAGACCTTCTAAGGAACCTGCTGCAGGTAGATTTAACAAAGCGGTTTGGAAATCTAAAGAATGGTGTGAGTGATATAAAAACTCACAAGTGGTTTGCCACAACAGATTGGATTGCTATTTACCAGAGAAAGGTGAGCCTGTTCTTTCCTTCATTTAAAAGCTTTTTAAGTTACTATTTAAATTATATGTAATAGAGGTATCTTCAACTTAGCACAAAGTTTTAATATGTTTTACCATTTGAATTAATCTTATGTAGGACTTAAAGAACCTTTATAGGGCTTCCTTAGTGGCTCAGTGGTAAAGAATATGCCTGCCAATGCAGGAGACATGGGTTTGACCTCTGGGTTAGCAAGATTCCTGGAGAAGGATAAATAGCAGTCCACTCCAATGTTCTTGCCTGGGAAATCCCATGGGTAAAGGAGATTGGCCAAGTACAGTCCATTGGGGTTGTAAAAGAGTCAGATATGACTTAGCAACTAAACAACAAAGAACCTTATAACTCACAACTTAAATGAGTTTTCTCCGTGATAGAAGGGAAAGCGTATAGTCTGTATAGATCATCAGTTGGAAATATTTTCCTTGTTAAATTTTTCCTACCCATAGCTTTTACTTTTCATAATGCCATGGCAAGTACATATTGGTATCCTAATAATTTGCACTTCAAAGCTGATGTAAAGTCACATTAGTAAGAGAATATGTAAACAAATATACCCACCTACCCAGAATTGGCACACAGCCAGATTTAGTAACATTTAATTGTTGGATTCATTAAGATATTTTTCAATCATCATTACTTTACCTTTGGGATTGAGACATTTAAGAAAAATTTTGCTATGTTGAATTACCTTTATCTCTCGTTTTCCTTCTTAAATGCCCAGTTAAATATAATTCATATGAATGAAGTGTTTTCATCTTGAATATGTTAATTTTTTCTTTTTCTTTTCCTGTAAAACCAAAACATCTAATGTCTCCAAAATTTGCCATATCTAATAATGCCATGAAGCCATATGAGTGAACTTCCTTGGGAAAAAAATGTAAAAGCTCTAATTGTAAAAAGTCGTTTTTCTAATTTATATTCTTATAAAAGATTTTTTTAACACTTAAAAAAAAATTTAATCCAGCAGATAGAAAACATAGCAAGACCAAAGCAATGTGAGTCCAGTACAGCCTTTGTATCTCAATGAGGGATTCAGATACTCTCTAACCATCAAATTCATGAAACATGGCCGTTAGGATTATCATCTCAACTGAATTTGTTATGTAGTCAAGAACAAAGTCCAGAGCAACTTACAATAGATTTTAGAAGTAGTGAATAAATAATGTACTTTCATGCTCTGTCATGTCTGACTCTTTACCACCTCATGGACTCCAGTCTTCTCTGTCCATTGGATTTTCAAGGCAAGGATACTGGAGTGGGTTGCCATTTCCTCCTCCAGGAATAAATAAACATATCGTGTTTTCCATAAATTTCCTAGCACCAATGTAGTGCTTTAAAATTTATAAAAGCAACACTGTAATGTCTCATTTTAATCTTTGAAGTAATTCTATGGGATAGGTGATGCCATTTTCCCCAATTTACTGATAAGAAAATCAGCTTAGAAAGGTTAAATGCCTTAAATTGTTTGAGCTGTTAAATAACATCCATATTAGCTTCCATGGTGGCTCAGTAGTAAAAGAATCCACCTGTCAATGCAGAAGACACAGGTTTAATCCCTGGGTGGGAACCTCCCCTGGAGAAGAAAATGGCAGCCCACTTCCGTATTCTTGTCTGGGAAATCCTATGGACTAAAGACCCTGCAGGGCGACAGTCCTTGGGATTGCAGAGTTGGACTGGACTTAGCGACTAAATAACAACAACATATTTAATTCTGGGTTCTTCAAGTTCCCAATTCCAGCACTACATTAGCCCTTTCAATTCAGTTCAGTTCAGTCACTCAGTCATGTCCGACTCTTGGCGACCCCATGAACCGCAGCATGCCAGGCCTCCCTGTCCATCACCAACTCCTGGAGTTTACCCATACTCATGTTCATTGAGTTGGTGATGCCATCCAACCATCTTATCCTCCGTTGTCCCCTTCTCCTCCTGCCCTCAATCTTTCCCAGCATCAGGGTCTTTTCAAATGAGTCAACTCTTCGAATCAGGTGGCAAAGTATTGGAGTTTCAGTTTCAACATCAGTCCTTCCAATGAACACCCAGGACTGATCTCCTTTAGGATGGACTGGTTGGACTCCTTGCAGTCCAAGGGACTCTCAAGAGTCTTCTCCACACCACAGTTCAAAAGCATCGATTCTTTGGCACTCAGCTTTCCTTATAGTCCAACTCTCACATCCATACATGACCACTGGAAAAACCATACCTTGACTAGATGGACCTTTGTTGGCAAAATAATGTCTCTGCTTTTTAATATGTTGTCTCAGTTCAGTTCAGTTCGGTCGCTCAGTCGTGACCGACTCTTTACGACCCCATGAATCACAGCACGCCAGGCCTCCCTGGTTGGTCATAACTTTCCTTCCAAGGAGTCTTTTTAATGGCTGCAATCACCATCTGCAGTGATTTTGGAGCTCAGAAAAATAAAGTCAGCTACTGTTTCTACCGTTTCCCCATCTATTTGTCATGAAGTGATGGGACCAGATGCCATGATCTTAGTTTTCTGAATGTTGAGCTTTAAGCCAACTTTTTCACTTTCCTCTTTCATCAGGAGGCTCTTTAGTTCTTCATTTTCTGCCATAAGGGTGGTGTCATCTGCATATCTGAGATTATTGATATTTCTTCCGGCAATCTTGATTCCAACTTGTGCTTCATCCAGCCCAGTGTTTCCTCATGATGTACTCTGCATATAAGTTAAATAAGCAGGGTGGCAATATACAGCCTTGACGTACTCCTTTTCCTATTTGGGACCAGTCTGTTGTTCCATGTCCACTTCTAACTGTTGCTTCCTGACCTGCATACAGGTTTCTCAAGAGGCAGGTCAGGTGGTCTGGTATTCCTATCTCTTTCAGAATTTTCCACAGTTTTTTGTGATCCACACAGTCAAAGGCTTTGGCATAGTCAATAAAGCAGAAATAGATGTCTTTCTGGAACTCTCTTGCTTTTTCCATGATCCAGCGGATGTTGGCAATTTGATCTCTGGTTCCTCTGCCTTTTCTAAAACCAATTTGAACATCTGGAAGTTCACGGTTCACATGTTGCTGAAGCCTGGCTTGGAGAATTTTGAACATTACTTTACTAGCATGTGAGATGAGTGCAATTGTGCGGTAGTTTGAGCATTCTTTGTCATTGCCTTTCTTTGGGATTGGAATGAAAACTGACCTTTTCCAGTCCTGTGGCCACTGCTGACTTTTCCAAATTTGCTGATATATTGAGTGCAGCACTTTCACAGCATCATCTTTCAGGATTTGAAATAGCTCAACTGGAATTCCATCACCTCCACTACCTTTGTTCGTTAAAGACCTTTTAATATGGCAACCCAATCCAGTATTCTTGCCTGGAGAATCCCATGGACAGAGGAGCCTGGCAGGCTACAGTTTATGGGGACGCAAGAGTTGGACATGACTTAGCGATTAAAGAGAGAGCTTAAAATAAAGCCCCAAACCATGGAGCAGTACATTGCTTCATAAGATATTCATAGATTTTTTACATTTTATCTGCTTAAATTTTATGTTTTGAGCATTTTTAGAGTAGGACGACTGCTTCGGAAGGCAGTAAAGAGTGAACGTGAACTCTGGGGTTAGGTAGACATTGATTTGAATCCCAGATCAGCCAACCATTAGGAGTGAGAGCTCAAGCAAATTACTTAACTACTTTAAAGCATCAGATTTCTCATCCTCAACATTTAGGTTAAAGTAAAGAATACAAAAGAAAGTAGTTTGGAGAGAAAAATTAAATAGATTGGCTCTATTTTTCTTGCTGGTTGAGGTGTGTTTCATACAGTTGTCATGAGGTAATTTGTTAAGTAAATAGATTTTAAATCATCATAATCCCATCATTCAGACAGTACCTCTCCTAACAGTTGGCATATTTCTTCCTTTTATTTCTGTACTTTTCCTCACTACAGTCCATTCCCATGACTTTAGTAACCACCTTCAATAGTAAATCTGCTTCCTCCAGGCCTTCACTTTCCCCTCAACTTCAGACTGTGCATGCATACTTAGTCACATCCAACTCTGCAACCCCATGAACCATGTAGCCTGCCAGGCTCTTCTGTCCATGGGACTTTTTAGGCACACTGGAGTGGGTTGCCATTCCCTACTCCAGGGGATCTTCCCCACCCAGGGATCAAACCTGAGTCTCCTGCAGCTCCTGCATTGCAGGAAGATGCTTTACTCATCGAGCCATCAGGGAACCACCGCATCATTTTATGTAGGTTTATAATGTGATTTTTTTCAGTTTTCAAGATACTTATATATTTAATATGTGAATTTTTGTAAATATTTATGACAAATACATATTTCAGTTTTCTCCAGTTTTATTGTAGTAAAGTACCTATAACATAAAATTTAATATGTTAATCAAATGTAAATGTTCTGTTCAGGGACATTAAGTACATTCATACTGTTGTGCCACCATCACCGCCATCCATCTCCAGAACTTCCTCCTGCAGAACTGAAACTCTGTACCTAATAAGCAGTAATTACTCTGTTTTGTTGGTCTTCCCAAATATTTATGTTGTATTGGGGGATCTTAATTGGGATTGCTGCTGCTGCCAAGTCACTCTAGTTGTGTCCGACTCCATGCAACCCCATAGACAGCAAGAACACTGGAGTGGGTCACCATTTCCTTCTCCAGTGCATGAAAGTGAAAAGGGATTATGTGTATTAATTAGAAGAAAACCAAAATCTTGAAAATTCTTCATAATGAACATGTTATATTTGTGCAGTTATTCAAATATTTTCTGTTATTTGGTAAGGCTTTAGAAACCCCTTACCTCATACAAGTTTAATTTCTTTCTCAAAGTTTTTCCTTAAATTTATATTTTGGTTGCTACTGTGAGCATGTTTCTTTCCCATTAAGAGTATGGGGGAGAAAACATTTCTATGTTTATTATGATTGGCCAACTTACTAAGTAAATTATGTTATTAATTTCCTTAGATTTTACTGGAAGTTCATCACAGTGGGTAGAGGTATCATTTGTCATTTGTCTTCTTTTTAATATCTTTTATTTCCATTTTGTTTTATTTGTATATGCTAGAATGTCTAGAATAATATTTCAAAATAGTGGGCCTGTTGAACAGTCTTATCTTGTTCTCTTTTGAATGGGAATACTTTTTATGCTTTACCAAGAAGATCCAACCAGTCCATTCTAAGGGAGATCAATCCTGGGTGTTCATTGGAAGGACTGATGCTAAAACTGAAACTGCAATACTTTGGCCACCTCATGCGACGAGTTGACTCACTGGAAAAGACTCTGATGCTGGGAAAGGTTGGGGGCGGGAGGAGATGGGGACGACAGAGAATGAGATGGCTGGATGGCATCACCGACTCTGTGGACATGAGTTTGAGTGAACTCCGGGAGTTGGTGATGGACAGGGAGGCCTGGCGTGCTGTGATTCATGGGGTCGTGGAGAGTCGGACACGACTGAGCGACTGAACTGAACTGAACTGAACTGAACCAGATATGATATTAGCTGTTTGTCTTGGATAAGTATTCTTGATCAGGTTAAGGAAATATCCTTGACTGCCAGTATATTGTATTTTATCTTCTTTGACATGTTAGTATAAAGAGTTATATTGGTGAGATACCCTAACATTCCTGAAATGAATATCCTTTAATCATAGGGTATTATTATTTTAATATCTGCCTGAAATTAATTTGCTAAAGCTTTATTTAGGATTTTTACTTCTATAGTCTTAAATTTTATCAACCTGTAGTTTTTGTTTTTCTGGAGTTGAAATTATATAGATTCATAAAATTAGGTTGGAAATTTTCCATGTTTCTTTGGGGAATTTAAGAAAGATAGGAATTATATTTATACCTTGGAAATGAAAACAAGTTAATTCTGTGGCTATTGGCCTCTTCAAGTTTTTACCTCTTATTGAGTTAATTTTAGAATTTTATATTTTCCTATAAAGTCATTTATATCCCTTTGTAATTATCACTATACTATCTTTATTGTTATAGTATTGTTAATTAATGCTATATTTAGATGAATTAATTAGATTTCTTTGAGGTTTGTCCTTATTAATATTCTAAAAATTTATGATGTATTTTGAATCTTTTAAAACTTGTATTTACAAATAAACATTTCTTCTGTTACTTAGCCAATATTTACTATTCTATGCATATCATGTATTTTAAACAATTACTCTTAAAATGGGTAGAACTGCTACTGCTCATCCAAATGATGAGCCCTTTCCTAAGAGCTTGGTTTATCTAGGTTAAACAGCTTATCTGCTGAGAAGTAGCACAGTATAACAGGTTACTGTATTGGGCAAACTGATTGATAGTAAATCTTGATGATTAACAGAAATGAACTTGGGAATCTCTGGATAATTTACAAGTAGAAATAATTCAGTACTTTAAAATAGCCATTTGTTTTAGTATCATGTCAGTGATAAGTATGTAGATAAGTACAAAAATGATAGGAAATTTGAATAGTTTTCATAGTCTTTATTCTTTGACCAAGTGCTTATGAACAACAAAATAGTCAAAGTTATCTGGCAGAAAGACAGAAATGGAAGAAAATGGCCTGGACAGCTCACACTGTACAGTCATTTTCTAGAGATGATTGTCTCAATAGGTGTGATCCTAAATTACTGCCTGGCTAGACATGAAGCGACTGCTTAGCTCATTCTTCTGTGTGGTGCAGACCTGCAGGCCCCCATACAGGGCACACAAGGCAACCAGTTAGACTTCCCATTCCTACTTATTTTTTACCTTATTTTTTTAGATGTCTTGTTTGTGTGTATCTTGTAATAATTTAGCCATGTGTGTAAATTACTTATAAATAAAAAACTGTACATTTATTGGTGATATATACTCAAAGATGTAAAGGCACATTAATCAAAACTCTTTGGAAATCACTGGTATAAATATTAGAAACAGCTCTGGACTAAAAATGAAGACTTATGAATTTGAAACCTACTTTAGCTACTTACTAGTCATATGAATTTGATCAACTTTCTGTTTTATAATCTGTAAAATGGGAATAAGGCTACCTGCCATGCCTCTCTCACAGTGTTATTTTGAGAAAGAAATGCATATAGTTGTTTATAAACATTATAGATGCTGTGTAAATTGTGGTGTTATTTTTTCAGCTTTTAAAATCTTTCCCTCAGATATATTCAACACATAACATAATCTTTATAAAGACTGCTATTTTAAATAATGGAAAGACATTTTATTTTTAGGATCCAAAGAGAAAAATATTCAGAATTTAACAATTTTGTAATTCTAAAAGACTTTTTTTTTTTCAAATTTCCCAGAAAGTTTTGATAGCCAGATATTTTAAACAAAATAATCTTGGGAATATAAAAAAAAATAACCTAAAGAGGAAGGAATTAAGGAAAGGAGGATAGAAAAATAGACTTCAGAAATAAGAAACTGATAAAGGAAAACTGGAGTTCTGTAACTTTCAGTTCAGTTCAGTTGCTCAGTTGTGTCCGACTCTTTGAGACCCCATGAACTGCAACATGCCAGGCCTCCCTGTCCATCACCAACTCCCAGAGTATGCTCAAACTCACATCCGTCAAGTTAGTGATGCCATCCAACCATCTCATCTTCTGTAACCTTCAGTACCAGCATTTTGATGGCAGCAGTGAATTATCCTAGGAATCTCAAGTTTGTTGGCCTGTACCATACTTTGAATAAAAATGTTGAGATTAATAGCAAACCTATAGTTAGTTTCTTCTCTTAATGTTGTTATCATTTAGGGACTTAAAGGCATTTAAAGATTGCCACTGTGTTAGTAATAATAAGAATTTATTTTCCTTAGTGTTCGGAAATTCTCAGGTATTACTTTCTCCTCTTTTTCCATGCAACCAAGCAATGAACTCACTTCTGACACTTCCTGTCTGGAGATACCAACTGCAAGTCCAGTTTGTGCTTCTGACTAACAAGCGATAGATCAAGATTCCCCCAAAACCTTGGGGTTCAATTAATTTCCTAAACTGGCTCACAGAACTGAGAAAAGTTGCTTACTCGGTGACCAGTTTATTATAAATGGTATAACTCAAGAATAGCCAGATGAAAGAGAGGCCTAGGACAAGATGTATAGAAAGGGGATCCTAGTTTCCTGCTCTCTCCAGGAATGCCATTCTCCCCAAGTCCCCACAGGTTCACCACCCCAGAAGCTCTCCAAAATCCAAACTCTTTCCTTTTGGGGTTTCATGAAGGCCTCATTATATAGGCATGATTGACTCAATTATTGCCCTTTGGTGTGAGTGTTCAGTTGCTCAGTCATGTCTGACTCTTTGCGACCCCAAGGACTATAGCCCTCGAGACTCCTCTATCCATGGGATTTCCCAGGCAAGAACACTGGAATGGGTTGCCATTTCCTCCTCCAGTGTATCCTCTCAACCCAGGGATCGAACCAGTGTCTCCTGTGTCTCATGTATTGGCAGACAAATTTTTTTTACCACTGAGCCACCAGGGGAGTCTAATTGAACTCAATCTCCAGCCCCTCTTCCCTCTCAAATCAGGTTGTGGTTTTAGTCATTCAGTCATGTCCGACTCTTTACGACCCCAAGGACTGCAACACACCAGGCTTCCCTGCCCTTCACTCTCTCCCAGAGTTTGCTCAAACTCCTGTCCATTGAGTTGGTAAACCCGTCCAACCATCTTGTCCTCTGTCATCCCCTTCACCTTCTGCCTTCAATTTTTCCCATCATCAGGGTCTTTTCCAATGAGTTGGCTCTTTGCATCAGGTGGCCAAAGTATTGGAGCTTCAGCTTCAGTCCTTCCAATGAATATTCAGGGTTGATTTCCTCTAGAATTAACTGGTTTGATCTCCTTGCTGACCAGGGGACTCTCAAGAGCCTTCTCCAGCACCACAGTTTGAAAGAATCAATTCTTCAGCACTTAACCTTCTTTATGGTCCAGCTCTCACATCAATACATGACCACTGGAAAAACCATAGCTTTGACTAGAAGGACCTGTCATCAAAGTAATGTCTCTGCTTTTTCATACGATATCCAGGTTTGTCATAGCTTTTCTTCCAAGGAGCAAGCGTCTTTTAATTTCATGGCTGCAGTCACCGTCCACAGTGATTTTGGAGCCCAAGAAAATAAAGTCTGTCACTTTCCATTGTTTCCCCATCCACTTGCCATGAAGTGATGGGACCAGATGCCATGATCTTAGATTTCTGAATGTTGAGTTTTAAGCCAACTTTTTCACTCTCCTCTTTCATCTTCATCAAGAGGCTCTTTCGTTCCTCTTCACTTTATGCCATAAGGGTCATGTCATCTACATATCTGAGGTTGTTGTTATTTATCCCAGCAATCTTGATTCCAGCTTGTGCATCATCCAGCATGGCATTTTCATGCATATAAGTTAAATAAGTAGGGTGACAATTTACAGCCTTGAGGTACTCCTTCCCCAGGTCAGGTAGTGAACTGAAAGTTCCAACCTTCTAATCACAGTGTTGGGTACCCTGGCAACCAGCCACCCTACTTAAGTTACCTATGGGCTTTCCCAAAGACACCTCATTAACATAACAAAAGACACCTTTGCCATGCTCGATTCAGAAGATCCAAAGGCTTTAGGAGCTTTGTGCCAGGAACTGACACTAAGACCAAATATATATATTTCTTATAATAAATCATAATGTCACTCTTGTTTTCTCTGTTTCTCAATTACAGGTTGAAGCTCCATTCATACCAAAGTTCAGAGGCTCTGGAGATACCAGCAACTTTGATGACTATGAAGAAGAAGATATCCGTGTCTCTATAACAGAAAAATGTGGGAAAGAATTTGATGAATTTTAGAGCAACAAGATGACATCGGAGCTCACACTCAGTCTTTGCACTCTGTTAAGAGATAAGGTAGAGCCGAGACCATCCTTGTCAAAGCAGTTACCGAGTTCCTTCATTCCAGCGACTGAGTGAGGTCTCTCTTCTCGTCATCCGTGTGTGCACTCTGCATCCACCTCTGTAACAAGGCACCGCTAAGCAAGCATTGTCTGTGCCATAACACAGAACTAGACACTCTCCCGCTTCCTTTGGTTCATCATTCTTCTCTTCTTCCACATCCATTCCGTCCTGTTTCATTTCCATTAATTTTTCTGCAAATAGTGCTCATTTTATTTTCTTGGTGTTTTAAATGGGCAGTGTTATGGCTATGTGACTTTGGAAGGGAAGGATAAATGTTGCTTTCAGTAACTCTTAACCAATATTTGTGTTGGTCAGTTGCTTGAGGATATGCTTTCTAATAATTATTTTTACTTTGAATAGCTCATACTCAGTTTTTGCCAAAACGCTGGACAGTTTTTAAAGATAGAATGTCTTTTCACCAAGGATATTTACACAAATAGAACATTAACTTTCCTAGAACTCACTAATGCAGAGTAGCTCGACCCAGCAGTTTGGATTCAAACAGATCAGAAGCTCTGTGTCACTTCACTGCCTTTTCTGTCATCCTCCCCTTGAGTAAATACGTGACCAACCTGTGCAGTGTGACAATTGTGTCTCATTTGCAGGAAAAGCTAATAACATGGATCATAATCATCCAGATTCTCTCACTTGGTACCAGCACTGATGTAGGTATCAAGAGAAGAGTTCTAAGATTTATAAACTTTAAATTTCCATAAAGATTTTAGACAGTATTTTAATAGAACATGACTAATGAAAGTGACAAATTTTTAAGTTTCTCAAAAAGTCCCCATTTTAAACTTTTTAAAGGAAGAGACATGAACTAAAAAGAACATTGATGTGAACAAATACTCATATAAGCCAAACAAATGGCTTGATTCTTGTAAATGATATAGAGGCACTTTTGTTGAGAGGTATTTTGTTTGTTTTGCTTTGCTTTGTTTTGTCACAGTTAAGAACAAAAGTTGTTGCCAGGTGATTATGCTGGTGTACTGTATGTGTCAGCCTGAGATAGAGGCACTGCTGCAACTTCAGCTTTTGTCCTGTGCCTCGGCAATGAGGGAAGGGGACAAAGTTTATAAAACTGCCACAACTGTATTTTAATTTTGAGGTGTGGTATTTTTAGATATGTCATAATTTCTAGCTTCTTTCAGTAAATGGAATTATGATCATGCAAATACAATTTTAGTATTTGGGTTTTTTTAATATACTTTTTTTTTGCCAACTGACTTAATAACATTGCTATCATGTGGAAATTTCAAGCATTTTTGCCCATTTCATTCACTGTTTGTTGAGAATCCGTGGCTTAACTCAATTTTTAATATTTTTTTTCTTTGCTTTTAAATTTCCTGTCTGGTTTTATCTCTGTCGGTGACCTATCTTAAAACAACACACCAAAATAGTTGAAAATAAACTGTGTTCATTTTTATGATCAATTTACATGCATATAAGATGAATTGTGTTTAATCAAACTGATCTTAATGTATATAAACACTCTGCTTCATTATCGGTGCAGGTAGGCCACTGATTCTACTTCTTTTCATGTGTACCACACCTTTGTAAAACCTTTGAAGATGCTGAAGAAATCTGTCTGAGATGTTCTCTGCATCCGTCTGTACATCTTTTGGTTGTCAAGTGTTTCTGCATGGCCATGTCACTTAAAGCTGATACTGATTTGTTGGTCCACTTATATTTAAAATGTGCAAGGAAAATATGAAATACTTTGCTGTAGCAAATTTTATGTAATAATATATCATGTTAATAAATCTAAAACATCATTTGTATAAAATAATTTAGGTTTTTTGTATTTCATTTAGACCCAAGAACATGCTGTTCATGTATTCAGTATGTATGCTATAAATGCTATGGTACCTATGTTGTATATTATTGTAAAATTATTACATAATAATTTTAGTAATCATGGGGTGACAATTTGATTATTACATTTTTAGTTTTAAGTAACTAAAAAGATTTCTATGAATTCTTAAAAAACAAAAAAGAAAATCATGAAATTACTACTGCCTGGCACAAATTGGCTATAAAATCTGCCTGGGTGGATGACCTGTAGGCATGCATTGGCTTTGAGGGCTATTTAGCCATTCCATTTAACTTCCCATTTGAAGGACATCAGCAAGCTTTGTCCCAATCCATCAAGGGAGTCTATTTCCAACAAGTCAAATACATTGAATTAGAATATCTTAGAATTATATAAAACTCCCAGTTTCAGCCACAATTTAGCCAAAAATAAGATAAAAACTTGAATAAGAAATAAGTGGAATGAATCAGTATTTAATCTCAGATTACATTATTTGAAACAGAAGAAATAACGAGATGATATTGTCAGGAAAGGAGCCATAGACTGAAAGTCAAGGCATCTGAGTGTCAAGCCTTGTCTGTCACTATCAGCAGTGATCTTGGCCTCAGTTCTCTTATCTGTGAAATGGACGAGTTCCATTAGGCAGTTTCTAAGGTCCCTTCTAACTTCCCCATCTTGTGATGAGATTCTTTTTGACATTCTGAGGGGATAACATGCTTTGAAGTCAGTCTCAGGAAGGCGATATTCTAGGGTCTTTTTCTTCTCCTTAATTCTTGCAGTGTTCTTATAGTTCTTTGAATATCCTGAGAACTTCGTGTCTGTCTGATTCCTTCCTCCTTCACTGATGCTAAATATCCAATTGATATCAAACTGTCAACCTACCAAAATGATATTGTGGCTTGTGGGCATTGCTGTCTTGTTCTGATATATATGTTCCTGTGGTGAGTGCCCATTGGCCTGAAAATACTCATTGTAAACCTAAAAAAATCATTTTTCTTTCCTGCTGTTTTTTCTGCTTGTTGAAGAATCAAATGAAATAATGTATGTGAAAGCACCTTGTAAACTGTAACCTATCAATGTAAAATGTTAAGGTGTGTTGTTATTTCATTAATTACTTCTTTATTTAGAATGGAATTTCCTATGCACTCCTGTAGCTAGGAAATGCTGAGAACAACTGTGTTTTTTAATTAATAACTGCAAAATTAAAGTATCTTGAAAGGATAAAATAATTTGAGTCTTGGATTCTATTTAGTACCCTTATTTCCTGATTTATTTTCTGTGTATACTTCAGATGCTTATGGATTCCTAGTTCTTATGTATTTGGGTGAGAACAGAGCAATAGAGAGTCAAATGGCCACTAGCCTATTCTAACTGGGTGTTTACTGAGAAACTACTAGGTTTATTCCATAGTCTCTAAAGTGTTTCTACTTTTTCCTAATACTATTAGTCTAAATTACTCATAAAATAATGTTGAAAATATTCATATTTTAAAGATTAACACTAGAAGAGCCCTCATCCTTATTTTGTAATAGTGAACTATGAATTTATATATATTTTTTTCTTCAGAGGTTTTTGTTTTTTTTTTTTCTTTAGAGGTGTTTTTGAGCTTCACCATTACCTCTTCTCGTTTTAGCCAGGTTGATTAATGCGTATTACTATAGTTGTCATTTACCTCAAGAAATACCTTTTTAGGTAATTAATAACTTACCATTTTTTGTTTTGTTACTACAAATGTTTATAAACATTGATGCATTTTATAACCAGTGACTGCTTCATTTTATCATTGTTAAGCTTATGTAAATTCTAGTTTCCTCATTTCTGTATGTTCAGTTCAGTCACTCAGTCCAACTCTTTGCGACCCCATGAATTGCAGCACGCCAGGCCTCCCTGTCCATCACCAGCTCCTGGAGTTCACTCACACTCATGTCCATTAAGTCAGTGATGCCATCCAGCCATCTCATTCTCTGTCGTCCCCTTCTCCTCCTGCCCCCAATCCCTCCCAGCATCAGGGTCTTTTCAAATGAGTCAACTTCTTCGCATGAGGTGGCCAAAGTATTGGAGTTTCAGCTTCAACATCAGTCCTTCCAATGAACACCCAGGACTGATCTCCTTTAGGATGGACTGGTTGGATCTCCTTGGAGTCCAGGGGACTCTCAAGAGTCTTCTCCAACACCACAGTTCAAAAACATCAATTCTTCAGTGCTAAGCTTTCTTTATAGTCCAACTGTCACATCCATACATGACTACTGGAAAAACCATAGCTTTGACTAGACGGACCTATGTCATCAAAGTAATGTCTCTGCTTTTTCATATGCTCTCCAGGTTTGTCATAGCTTTTCTTCCAAAGAGCAAGCATCTTTTAATTTCATGGCTGCAGTCACCGTCCACAGTGATTTTGGAGCCCAGGAAGATAAAGTCTGTCACTGTTTCTATTGTTTCCCCATCTCATGAAGTGATAGGACCAGATGTCATGATCTTAGGTTTCTGAATGTTGAGTTTTAAGTCAACTTTTTCACTCTCCTCTTTGCTTATCTCTTAATGCTGATGTTAATGCAACAGCCTAAAGGAAAGTGGGATGGGGATAAAGGTCTGGTGAGAGAAGCCCAGTTGGTTCATTGTCTGATTATTAATGGGGTAGTAATACAGCCAATGATAACTTTAACATGTTAGTTTTTCCTTGGCTCCTGTAACAAATTACCACAAAATTCGTGATTTAAAACAACACATTTATTATCTTAGAGCTGACATACGAAGTGAGTCTCTCTAGATTAAAAATCAAAGCATTGGCAGGCTTGTATTCCTTTCTGGAGGCTCTAGGTTTCCTTGCCTTTTCCAGCTTCTGGAGGCTGCTTACTTTCCTCATATAAATGATAGAATATATTTTCAAATATCTTTAAGGATACATTAATAGATTGTGCTGAAGACAAACATCTCCACAGACAGAAAAGATGAAAATACACAGTGGTAAGTGGGGGCTAAAGCCACAGACGTACTAATAGGTAAGATCTTTATTACAGTGAGATAATGATACTAAATAAAAACGATAATAAAATTCAGAAGTGGTCATGGACACTGTGAACAAAAATAATCCACAACTGGCCTCCTTGAATTAAGAAACTATAGATGAAACAGTGTGTGAAAAATTATCTTTTCAGGAAAAATTGACACACAGGTTTCAACACCAAACCATAGTCCAGTGAAGGTTTGGAACTACAAGGATTAAAAATTTTATGCATAAAATTAAGACCCTCAAGGTGATGACAGAATCTGGCTATCTCAGATGTCTCCTTAGTATTACTTGGTGCCAAAAGACAGTGATGGTATGAAGTTCTAAGTGAAAGACAATGTGAGCCAAGAGTAGTATACCCAATCAAATTGCATTTAATTTAAAGGCACAAGGTGAGACTCTGAGTAATTAAAAGAAAACCTATGGCCCCTTCACATACAACTGGATCTTTGAAAAAGAATTCAGTAATAAGGAAGCAGAGATACAAAACCCATGGTGAACACTGAATCTATTTGTCATACTAACCACACACAGAGTGGGAATTATAGCTACAGAACCAGATGTAAGTGTGTTAAACCTTAGCAAAGTTAGAAAAAGATAGAACAAAATTGGAAGGTAGGAAAAGGAAGTAAGACTGGTCATTTCCTTATCTTTTATGGCAGGAAGTCAACTAATAGAATCTAAAACTAGTGCATGTGGTAATATAAGATAATGACTCTAACTTCTCAATGATTCTTTTTATAATTTCATAATTATTTTGTGGGGAAAGAACATTTATCAGCAGCTTTCATTTTTACTTCAAGACTTCTTGTGTTGAATCCAGTTTCATTTATTTTCATTTCAGTTTCTTCTACTAAATTGGATTTTATAAGTAAAATTAAATTGGAGACGTTCTATTAAAAAATGATTTTTATTAAATAAGTGCTATCTAGTTAGTACCTCTCTGTGTCTCTAGCCTTCTATTTCTGTTCGCACATAGAGGAAAGCCAAGTATGGTACTAATGGTGTGGAATTTGGGGTGATTTTATAACTTCTTGGCACTGCACTGAATTGCCTGCATTCTTTATAATGATAGAGTAATTCTTCAAAAATAAACACGCCCCATGTCAGAGCATTAATATCTTCATCCATTTTAAAAATTCAAATATTAAGATACTTGCTCTTAGCAATTAAGCCAGTTCCATCAAAGTTCAGCTTTCTTAAGAAATTCTGATCCATTCCTTTTAGGACTGAAAATAATACTTTGGAGCAAGCCATCTGATGTCACTGAAATGGCATCACCAGCAGTATCATTGCCATGAAGAAATGTTTTCATCTCATTCTTCACTTCCCAAGCTCAGGAGAACCCTTCCTTTTAAAAGCCAACATCATTGTCATGTGGAGAAAAAACCCTTGTCTTTGCTGCCCATTTCTTCATACAGTATGCTAAAAACTCATACTCAGTGACCACAAGCTCCCTGTTATTAAATTTTTCACTATTTTCTGTAATAACTGTCAAAGTCAAGAAACACGTAGTTAAGTGCAGAACATTCTCCATGAATAAATATGGTTACTAGCATCCAGAAAAAAGCCTTTTTCATTCAAGTAGCAATGTTCTTCTTTGTCACTTACTGATCTGCAGATAACCTCATTTCTAGCTATACTGTGGCTAAGAAAACAATCACTAATCAAAAGTTTTCTTCCCCAAGATAAACAATGAAAAAGTTGCTGAACCTTTTTTCTTCACATACAATTCAACACCAAAAGCCCAATGTAGAATCTCTCATCAGTGGCTTCACCTACATTGTTCTAGATAGTATGCCACCAATTCTTTTCTCACTTTGCTTTCCCTCCATACATACTTGTCATTTATTTGGGGCTGATTTTGCACAATTCTTAATTTAGTATGCTTAGTACAATGTTTGCTATAAGGGGGAAGACTGAATCTTGCTTTTATACTTTGGGAATTAAGGCTACTCAAGGCTCTCTCAGCAAGTGACAGACCACTCAATGCAAAGTAGCTTTAATAAAAAAGGGAAGCAGTGGCCTCACAGAACCAGGAAGTCCAAGGTTGGGTTTTTGTCACAATGTAAGATCAAACTACGTATCGTTGGAACTCTGCCTCTCTCTCACTCCACCTCTTAACCCTGCTTTCCTCAGAATTGACTTCAGTTTCAGGAGACACTCTCCATGGGGCAGAAAATAAAAGCACCAGAACTCTAGGCTTGCACTTTCAGAAGAACTCATAGTCCTTGATGAAGGAGAAGGTCTCTTGTGAATTATGTCAATACCTAAACGGGACTAGTGGCCCTGCCTGGGTCAGAACCTACCTCTGTGCCCAAGTAAGGGGATATACATGACAACAGCCTCACTAGAATTACATGGGTTGGAGGAGGTGTAGTTCTCAGAAGAAAGATGTGTCAGAAAGGGGGGAAAAAAAGCTGATATTCACTAAAATCTGTTCCACATCTTCACCAACAAAAACCAAAAAAAATTGTATGGAAAATAATTATTTTGTGCATTGTGGAAAAACTTTATAGGTCTACCAGAATGAAAGGCATAAAAACAGTGGTACCATACCACTTATTAAGAAATTATCCTAGTAAACAACATCCCTGGCTAGGGGCAAAGGACTGACCAATCCCACAAAATTCAATTCTCAGAGATATCTGAGTCTTCCCTCTTCTCATTTTCATTGTCCCACAGCTTTGTCACAATTATAATTTAGGAAACCATCAAACTCAAAGATTTACTTGTTCCAATACACGGATTCCCAATTAATATTCTCACTGAAATCTACTTCACTATTTAAGATATTCAAAATATTACAAAGTACTTATTTTGTTATTTTCATCACTATTTTTATCCTTCAATAAACTTTTTGGAAACATTTAATATCTTTCTATAAAAACATGAAATTTAACAATAACATGTAAAGTATTATTTAAAATAGACTACACCCTGTTAACTGAATGTTATTTTAGAGAAAATGACCAAACAGCACCTGTGGGGGGTGACAGCCATTCTAAACATGGTCACAAACTCTTTGACGCTCTTCCCATTGAGAAGCAAGGTCTGTGTCCCTTCCCAGTAAAGATGCTTTCAGGTGGCACCAGCCCCTCTGTGGAGACGCTTCCAGCTATATAATATTCCCAGTTAATGCCCCAGACATTTTAATGGCGAGACAAACCATTTCTACTCCTACCTGTTTGAATTTGTGACTCATGAAACATCTGTACTTAATAAATGGGTTGCTTTAAGAGGCTAATTTTTGGGGTAATTTGTTATGCAGGAAAAGATACATGTAGCAGGCATACTGTCATAAAGTGTTAAGAATGTAATGGCTAAAACCACAGTAAGACTATCACATGCATGTCAGTTGGGCAAAAACTAGAAAGCTTAACATAATTGTAGCAAAAAATGTGGAGCAATCAAAATTCTCTTTCACTGCCATTGGAGACATGAACTAGTCAACCATTGTGGAAAGCAAACCCAGAAAAATCTAGTAAAATTGCCCAATACGTGCTCTGTGAGTCCCAGTTTCACTCATACAGTAGAGTCTAGAGAAACTCATTTGTCTTATCAGTCAGTTCAGTTCAGTCGCTCAGTCGTGTCCGACTCTCCGCGACCCCATGAATCACAGCACGCCAGGCCTCCCTGTCCATCACCAACTCCCGGAGTTCACTCAAACTCATGTCCACAGAATCGGTGATGCCATCCAGCCATCTCATTCTCCGTCGTCCCCTTCTCCTCCCGCCCCCAACCTTTCCCAGCATCAGAGTCTTTTCCAGTGAGTCAACTCGTCTCATGAGGTGGCCAAAGTATTGGAGTTTCAGCTTTAGCATCAGTCCCTCCAATGAACATCCAGGATTGATCTCCTTTAGAATGGACTGGTTGGATCTCCTTGCAGTATAAGGGACTCTCAAGAGTCTTCTCCAACACCACAGTTCAAAAGCATCGATTCTTCGGCGATCAGCCTTCTTCACAGTCCAACTCTCACATCCATACATGACCACAGGAAAAACCATTGCCTTGACTAGACGGACCTTGGTCGGCAAAGTAATGTCTCTGCTTTTTAATATACTATCAAGGTTGGTCATAACTTTCCTTCCAAGGAGCAAGCGTCTTTTAATTTCATGGCTGCAATCAGCATCTGCAGTGATTTTGGAGCCCAAAAAAACAAAGTCTGACACTGTTTCCACTGTTTTTCCATCTATTTCCCATGAAGTGATGGGACCAGATGCCATGATCTTTGTTTTCTGAATGTTGAGCTTCAAGCCAACCTTTTCACTCTCCTCTTTCACTTTCACCAAGAGGCTTTTGAGTTCCTCTTCACTTTCTGCCATAAGGGTAGTGTCATCTGCATATCTGAGGTTATTGATATTTCTCCCAGCAATCTTGATTCCAGCTTGTGCTTCTTCCAGCCCAGCGTTCCTCATGATGTACTCTGCATATAAGTTAAATAAGCAAGGTGACAATATACAACCTTGACGTACACCGTTTCCTATTTGGAACCAGTCTGTTGTTCCATGACTGGTTCTAACTGTTGCTTCCTGACCTGCATACAGGTTTCTCAAGAGGCAGGTCAGGTGGTCTGGGATTCCCATCTCTTTCAGAATGTTCCACAGTTTATTGTGATCCACACAGTCAAAGGCTTTGGCATAGTCAATGAAGCAGAAATAGATGTTTTTCTGGAACTCTCTTGCTTTCTCCATGATCCAGCGGATGTTGGCAATTTGATCTCTGGTGCCTCTACCTTTTCTAAAACCTGCTTGAACATCTGGGAGTTCACGGTTTACATACTGCTGAAGCCTGGCTTGGAGAATTTTGAGCATGACTTTACTAGCGTGTGAGATGAGTGCAATTGTGCGGTAGTTTGAGCATTCTTTGGCATTCCCTTTCTTTGGGATTGGAATGAAGACTGACCTCTTCCAGTCCTGTGGCCACTGCTGAGTTTTCCAAATCTGCTGGCATATTGAGTGCAGCACTTTCACAGCATCATCTTTCAAGACTTGAAATAGCTCAACTGGAATTCCATCACCTCCACTAGCTTTGTTCCTAGTGATGCTTTCTAAGGCCCACTTGACTTCACATTCCAAGATGTCTGGCTCTAGGTCAGTGATCACATTATCGTGACTATCTTGGTCGTGAAGATCTTTTTTGTACAGTTCTTCTGTGTATTCCTGCCACCTCTTCTTAATATCTTCTGCTTCTGTTAGGTCCATACCATTTCTGTCCTTTATCGAGCCCATCTTTGCATGAAAAGTTCCCTTGGAATCTCTAATTTTCTTGAAGAGGTCTCTTGTTTTTCCTATTCTGTTGTTTTCCTCTATTTCTTTGCATTGATCACTGAGGAAGGCTTTCTTATCTCTCCTTGCTATTCTTTGGAACTCTGCATAATGATGCTTATATCTTTCCTTTTCTCCTTTGCTTTTCGCCTCTCTTCTTTTTACAGCTATTTGTAAGGCCTCCTCAGACAGCCATTTCGCTCTTTTGCATTTCTTTTCCATGGGGATGGTCTTGGCCCCTGTCTCCTGTACAATGTCACGAACCTCCGTCCAGAGTTCATCAGGCACTCTATCAATCAGATCTAGTCCCTTAAATCTATTTCTCACTTCCACTGCATAATCATAAGGGATTTGATTGAGGTCATATCTGAATGGTCTAGTGGTTTTCCCTACTTTCTTCAATTTAAGTCTGAACTTCGCAATAAGGAGTTCATGATCTGAGCCACAGTCAGCTCCTGGTCTTGTTTTCGCTAACTGTATACAGCTTCTCCATCTTTGGTTGCAAAGAATATAATCAATCTGATTTCGGTGTTGACCATCTGGTGATGTCCATGTGTAGAGTCTTCTCTTGTGTTAGGAGATATGTATTTTAAAAAATCATTGCAACATTACTTGTAACAGCAAAAATTTTAAAATAATCTAAGTGTCCATCGAAATGAGAATGAACAAATAAATAGAGGTAACTCCACAGAGTTGAGTTCTATATAGGAGATAAAATGAATAATCTAGAGCTACAAACCTTAATGTGGATGAACCTCAGAAGTGTAAAACTACAATTTCAAAAAAAATAAAGGGAACAACACGGTGCTAGAAAAAAAAGAGGAAGCTCAAAACCTGGTATGAGGAGCTAGTGTCAGGGTGGCTCATGGGAATATTAGACTAGCTTAAAGCTCTAGGATGGCCGATGGAGTTTTATTGCCCACTAGGGCTTCCCTGGTGGCTCACAGGTTAAAGCGTCAGCCTCCAATGCGGGAGACCCAGGTTCGATCCCTGGGTCGGGAAGATCCCCTGGAGAAGGAAATGGTAACCCACTCCAGTATTCTTGCCTGGAGAATCCCATGGACGGAGAAGCCTGGTAGGCTACAGTCCACGGGGTCGCAAAGAGTCGGACACGACTGAGCAACGGAACGGAACAGAACAGGGTCAGCAGAAGAAAGGAAGAGTAGGAAATGGCAACCCACTCCAGTGTTCTTGCCTGGAGAATCCCAGGGACGGCGGAGCCTGGTCGGCTGTCGTCTATGGGGTCGCACAGAGACACGACTGAAGCGACTTAGCAGTAGCAGTAGCAGCAGGGTCAGCAGAGAATATGTAACCTTCAGTTCAGTTCAGTCGCTCAGTCGTGTCCGACTCTCCGCGACCCCATGAATCACAGCACGCCAGGCCTCCCTGTCCATCACCAACTCCCGGAGTACACTCAAACTCATGTCCACAGAGTCGGTGATGCCATCCAGCCATCTCATTCTCCGTCGTCCCCTTCTCCTCCCGCCCCCAACCTTTCCCAGCATCAGAGTCTTTTCCAGTGAGTCAACTCGTCGCATGAGGTGGCCAAAGTATTGCAGTTTCAGCTTTAGCATCAGTCCCTCCAATGAACATCCAGGACTGATCTCCCTTAGAATGGACTGGTTGAATCTCCTTGCAGTATAAGGGACTCTCAAGAGTCTTCTCCAACACCACAGTTCAAAAGCATCGATTCTTCGGCGATCAGCCTTCTTCACAGTCCAACTCTCACATCCATACATGACCACGGGAAAAACCATTGCCTTGACTAGACGGACCTTGGTTGGCAAAGTAATGTCTCTGCTTTTTAATATACTATCAAGGTTGGTCATAACTTTCCTTCCAAGGAGCAAGCGTCTTTTAATTTCATGGCTGCAATCAGCATCTGCAGTGATTTTGGAGCCCAAAAAAATAAAGTCTGACACTGTTTCCACTGTTTTTCCATCTATTTCCCATGAAGTGATGGGACCAGATGCCATGATCTTTGTTTTCTGAATGTTGAGCTTCAAGCCAACCTTTTCACTCTCCTCTTTCACTTTCATCAAGAGGCTTTTGAGTTCCTCTTCACTTTCTGCCATAAGGGTAGTGTCATCTGCATATCTGAGGTTATTGATATTTCTCCCAGCAATCTTGATTCCAGCTTGTGCTTCTTCCAGCCCAGCGTTCCTCATGATGTACTCTGCATATAAGTTAAATAAGCAAGGTGACAATATACAACCTTGCTGCTGCTGCTGCTAAGTCACTTCAGTCGTGTCCAACTCTGTGTGACCCCATAGACGGAAGCCCACCAGGCTCCCCCGTCCCTGGGATTCTCCAGGCAAGAACACTGGAGTGGGTTGCCATTTCCTTCTCCAATGTGTGAAAGTGAAAAGTGAAAGTGAAGTCGCTCAGCCACGTCAGACTCGTAGCGACCCCATGGACTGCAACCCACCAGGCTCCCCCGTACATGGGATTTTCTAGGCAAGAGTACTGGAGTGGCTTGCCATTGCCTTCTCCCACATTAAAAAAAAAAAAAAACAGCCCAATCAAAAAATGGGCAGAGGACCTAAACAGACATTTTCCCAAAGAAGGCATACAGATAAAGGCACAAGAAAAGATACTCAAAACCACTAATTATCAGAGAAATGCAAAGCAGAACCACAATGAAGTATCACCTCATACCAGTCAGAATGGCTAACCTCAAAAAGTCTACAAACAACAAATGCTGGAGAAGGTGTGAAAAAAAGGGAACACTCATACACAGTTGGTGGGAATATAAACTGGTGCAGCCACCATGAAATATAGTATGAATGTTCCTCAAAAAACTGAAAGAAAAGCTGCCATATGGTCTAGCAATTCTACTCCTGGGTGTGTATCCAGAAAAGAAAAAACAAAAACTGTAATATAAAAGGGCTTCTTCAATGGTTCAGGAGGGAAATAATCTGCCTGTAATGCAGGAGACACAGGAGACATGGGTTAGATCCCTCGGTTGGGAAGGTCACCTGGAGGAGAGCATGATGACCCACTCCAGTATTCTTGCCTGGAGAATCCTCATGGACAGAGGAGCCTGGAGGGCTGCAGTTCATAGGGCCGCACAAAGTAGGACACCCCTGAAGTAAATTAACACAGCAGGCCTGCATGGAATCTCAAACAACACAGTGAATATAACAAAAAAGAAACAGACTCAGGGCTATCGAGAACAAACGTAGTGTTTACCAGTGGAAAGAGGAAAGGAGAAAATGTAGGGGATTAAGAGGTACAAACTATTATGTACATAATAAATGCCTGGAGGACATACTTTACAACACACAATATTTTATAATAATAAACGAAGTATTACCTTTAAAAATTGGGAATCACTATGTTGGACATCTATAACTTATAAAATATTGTGCAACAAATATGCCCAAATAAAGAAAATCTTTCATTAAAATATATATATCCACTGAGGAGAGGAACAGAAGATCATTGCATAGTAATCTACACACTGCTGAAGAAAGAATTTGAAAACTGGCAAGTAAAACAACGAATAACTCAGAACGTGGCACAGAGAGATAAAAGTATGTAAAAGTTTAAAGGAATTATCAGATAAAATGAGAAGATTCAAAATACATCAAAGGGAAAGTAATAAAGACTCAATTGTCATAGCAACAGTGATTGAGAATTTTCTACAATTGAAGAAACATGAGTTTTTAGGTTGATAAGTACATCGAGAAAGGTAAATAAAAGCAAATCCACACTAAGCAGCAGAGAAAACTGTAGAGCATCAAAGCATAGGAGAAAATCTTCAGAGTAAACAGAAAGAAAAAACAACCTATAAAAAAGGCAATTAGACAGACTTTTTATTAGCAAGTATACATGCTGGAAGATCACAGAGTAATATCTTCAAGAGCTGAGAATAAGTATCTGCCAGCCTAGACTCCCACTTCAAGCTAAGTATCCTTGAAGAGAAGGAAAAACAGGGAGGACATTTTCAAAGTCAGAACCAACCACTCAGTCCCTCACTGACAGAAATATTTTTTAAGTACTTCAGTAAGAAAGAAAGGAAATCCAGGAGAAGGAGTGGATAGATATAAGAAGCAATAGTGAGCAAAGAAATTAGCAAATATCTTCAGTTCAGTTCAGTTCAGTTCAGTCGCTCAGTCGTGTCCGACTCTCCGCGACCCCATGAATCACAGCACGCCAGGCCTCCCTGTCCATCACCAACTCCCGGAGTACACTCAAACTCATGTCCACAGAGTCGGTGATGCCATCCAGCCATCTCATTCTCTGTCGTCCCCTTCTCCTCCCGCCCCCAACCTTTCCCAGCATCAGAGTCTTTTCCAGTGAGTCAACTCGTCTCATGAGGTGGCCAAAGTATTGGAGTTTCAGCTTTAGCATCAGTCCCTCCAATGAACATCCAGGATTGATCTCATTTAGAATGGACTGGTTGGATCTCCTTGCAGTATAAGGGACTCTCAAGAGTCTTCTCCAACACCACAGTTCAAAAGCATCGATTCTTCGGCGATCAGCTTTCTTCACAGTCCAACTCTCACATCCATACATGACCACGGGAAAAACCATTGCCTTGACTAGACGGACCTTGGTCGGCAAAGTAATGTCTCTGCTTTTTAATATACTATCAAGGTTGGTCATAACTTTCCTTCCAAGGAGCAAGCGTCTTTTAATTTCATGGCTGCAATCAGCATCTGCAGTGATTTTGGAGCCCAAAAAAACAAAGTCTGACACTGTTTCCACTGTTTTTCCATCTATTTCCCATGAAGTGATGGGACCAGATGCCATGATCTTTGTTTTCTGAATGTTGAGCTTCAAGCCAACCTTTTCACTCTCCTCTTTCACTTTCATCAAGAGGCTTTTGAGTTCCTCTTCACTTTCTGCCATAAGGGTAGTGTCATCTGCATATCTGAGGTTATTGATATTTCTCCCAGCAATCTTGATTCCAGCTTGTGCTTCTTCCAGCCCAGCGTTCCTCATGATGTACTCTGCATATAAGTTAAATAAGCAAGGTGACAATATACAACCTTGACGTACACCTTTTCCTATTTGGAACCAGTCTGTTGTTCCATGACCGGTTCTAACTGTTGCTTCCTGACCTGCATACAGGTTTCTCAAGAGGCAGGTCAGGTGGTCTGGGATTCCCATCTCTTTCAGAATGTTCCACAGTTTATTGTGATCCACACAGTCAAAGGCTTTGGCATAGTCAATGAAGCAGAAATAGATGTTTTTCTGAAACTCTCTTGCTTTCTCCATGATCCAGCGGATGTTGGCAATTTGATCTCTGGTGCCTCTGCCTTTTCTAAAACCTGCTTGAACATCTGGGAGTTCACGGTTTACATATTGCTGAAGCCTGGCTTGGAGAATTTTGAGCATGACTTTACTAGCGTGTGAGATGAGTGCAATTGTGCGGTAGTTTGAGCATTCTTTGGCATTGCCTTTCTTTGGGATTGGAATGAAGACTGACCTCTTCCAGTCCTGTGTCCACTGCTGAGTTTTCCAAATCTGCTGGCATATTGAGTGCAGCACTTTCACAGCATCATCTTTCAAGACTTGAAATAGCTCAACTGGAATTCCATCACCTCCACTACCTTTGTTCGTAGTGATGCTTTCTAAGGCCCACTTGACTTCACATTCCAAGATGTCTGGCTCTAGGTCAGTGATCACGTTATCGTGCCTATCTTGGTCGTGAAGATCTTTTTTGTACAGTTCTTCTGTGTATTCCTGCCACCTCTTCTTAATATCTTCTGCTTCTGTTAGGTCCATACCATTTCTGTCCTTTATCGAGCCCATCTTTGCATGAAAAGTTCCCTTGGAATCTCTAATTTTCTTGAAGAGCTCTCTTGTTTTTCCTATTCTGTTGTTTTCCTCTATTTCTTTGCATTGATCACTGAGGAAGTCTTTCTTATCTCTCCTTGCTATTCTTTGGAACTCTGCATAATGATGCTTATATCTTTCCTTTTCTCCTTTGCTTTTCGCCTCTCTTCTTTTTACAGCTATTTGTAAGGCCTCCTCAGACAGCCATTTCGCTCTTTTGCATTTCTTTTCCATGGGGATGGTCTTGGTCCCTGTCTCCTGTACAATGTCACGAACCTCCGTCCAGAGTTCATCAGGCACTCTATCAATCAGATCTAGTCCCTTAAATCTATTTCTCACTTCCACTGCATAATCATAAGGGATTTGATTGAGGTCATATCTGAATGGTCTAGTGGTTTTCCCTACTTTCTTCAATTTAAGTCTGAACTTCGCAATAAGGAGTTCATGATCTGAGCCACAGTCAGCTCCTGGTCTTGTTTTCGCTAACTGTATACAGCTTCTCCATCTTTGGTTGCAAAGAATATAATCAATCTGATTTCGGTGTTGACCATCTGGTGATGTCCATGTGTAGAGTCTTCTCTTGTGTTGTTGGAAGAGGGTGTTTGCTATGACCAGTGCATTCTCTTGACAAAACTCTATTAGCCTTTGCCCTGCTTCATTCCGTGCTCCAAGGCCAAATTTGCCAGTTACTCCAGGTGTTTCTTGACTTCCTACTTTTGCATTCCAGTCCCCTAGAATGAAAAGGACATCTTTTTTGGGTGTTAGTTCTAAAAGGTCTTGTAGGTCTTCATAGAACCGATTAACTTCGGCTTCTTCAGCAGTACTGGTTGGGGCATAGGCCTGGATTACTGTAATATTGAATGGTTTGCCTTGGAAACGAACAGAAATCATCCTGTCATTTTTAAGATTGCATCCAAGTACTGCATTTCGGACTCTTTTGTTGACCATGATGGCTACTCCATTTCTTCTAAGGGATTCCTGCCCACAGTAGTAGATATAATGGTCATCCGAGTTAAATTCACCCATTCCAGTCCATTTTAATTCACTGATTCCTAGAATGTCGACGTTCACTCTTGCCATCTCCTGTTTGACCACTTCCAATTTGCCTTGATTCATGGACCTAACATTCCAGGTTCCTATGCAATATTGCTCTTTACAGCACCGGACCTTGTTTCTATCATTGGTCACATCCACAACTGGGTATTGGTTTTGCTTTTGCTCCATCCCTTTATTCCTTCTATAGTTATTTCTCCACTGAGCTCCAGTAGCATACTGGGCACCTACCAACCTGGGGAATTCCTCATTCAGTATCCTATCATTTTGCCCTTTGTTACTGTTCATGGGGTTCTCAAGGCAAGTATACTGAAGTGGTTTGCCATTCCCTTCTCCAGAAGACCACATTCGGCTGTGGTCCATGTGATTAGATCAGCTAGTTTCCTGTGATTATGATTTCAGTTTGTCTGCCCTCTGGTGCCCCCTAGCAATACCTACCTTCTTATTTGGGTTTCTCTTACCTTGGTCGTGGAAAATCTCTTCACAGCCGCTCCAGCAAAGTGCAGCCGCTGTACCTTACCTTGGACGAGGGGTATCTCCTCAAGGCCACCCCTCCTGACCTTGAACGCAGAGTAGCTCCTCTCGGCCCTCCTGCGCCCGCACAGCCACTGCCTGTTGGACGTGGGGTAGCTCCTCTCGGCCGCCGGCCCTGGCCTCAGGCGTGGGGTAGCTCCTCACGGCCGCACCTCTTTGCGTGGTTCGTTGCGCCGGGGCCGGCGTCTCTCGCGTCGCGTCTGCGCCGCCGGGGCCGGCGTCTCTCGCGTCGCGTCTGCGCCGCCGGGGCCGGCGTCTCTCGCGTCGCGTCTGCGCCGCCGGGGCCGGCGTCTCTCGCGTCGCGTCTGCGCCGCCGGGGCCGGCGTCTCTCGCGTCGCGTCTGCGCCGCCGGGGCCGGCGTCTCTCGCGTCGCGTCTGCGCCGCCGGGGCCGGCGTCTCTCGCGTCGCGTCTGCGCCGCCGGGGCCGGCGTCTCTCGCGTCGCGTCTGCGCCGCCGGGGCCGGCGTCTCTCGCGTCGCGTCTGCGCCGCCGGGGCCGGCGTCTCTCGCGTCGCGTCTGCGCCGCCGGGGCCGGCGTCTCTCGCGTCGCGTCTGCGCCGCCGGGGCCGGCGTCTCTCGCGTCGCGTCTGCGCCGCCGGGGCCGGCGTCTCTCGCGTCGCGTCTGCGCCGCCGGGGCCGGCGTCTCTCGCGTCGCGTCTGCGCCGCACACTGCTGAGACTTCACTTCCGGTGGCTGGGAAGGAGGTGCTGATGGAAATTTGGAAAGTACTCTTCCCAAGCCTCCCCTTGACTCCAGGCGTGACAACTGATGCTGAGATGGCTGAGGACTTCCTCACAGGGTGTCCCACCCA
Source organism: Moschus berezovskii (assembly GCF_049115385.1). Classification (NCBI taxonomy): domain Eukaryota; kingdom Metazoa; phylum Chordata; class Mammalia; order Artiodactyla; family Moschidae; genus Moschus; species Moschus berezovskii. The sequence continues at coordinate 62,408,776 of NC_142463.1, forward strand.
GAGATATCTAGGCCAGATAGGAAATGTCCTTTCTCTTCTGTCTGCACAGTTCCAGACGGCGCAGTCCGCAAATATCTTAGTAAGCATTAATACATAAAAGGAAAATTTGTGAAATGAATATGAATCAGATTATATCATAGATCTTTCCTTTTAAGCCATGAGCAATTTCTAAGTACACTTTGAAAAACACTCAAATAGGTTTTTCTCCAATAATTCAAAGGAAGTTCAACCTTAGTAAATCAATTGTTCTATTATTATAATTCACTACATTAGCATTCACACCTAATTTTAAAATTTAAAAAAAAGTCTTAGTATTAATAAATTATGAATAGAAGGAAGCTATAGTAACGTGATATTGTTAACTACAAAAACCTATCACAAAACATTTACTTCACAGTGAAATAGTGGAAGCACTTACATTTAAGTGAAGAACAAGACACCGTTTATTATTCAACCTTTTCCTGAGACCTTAACAAAACAATACCAAAAATAAACAGAGGTTTAAATATTGACACTAAAGTGGAAATTCATGACCCAGATAATCATGATGGTGTGATATCTCACCTAGAGCCAGACATTCTGGAATGCGAAGTCAAGTGGACCTTAGGAAGCATCACTACGAACAAAGATAGTGGAGGTGATGGAATTCCAGTTGAGCTATTTCAAATCCTAAAAGATGGTGCTGTGAAAGTGCTGCACTCAATATGTCAGCAAATCTGAAAAGCTCAGCAGTGGCCACAGGACTGGAAAAGGTCAGTTTCATTCCAATCCCAAAGAAAGGCAATACCAAAGAATGCTCAAACTACGGCAAAATTGCACTCATCTCACATGCCAGCAAAGTAATGCTCAAAATTCTCCAAGCCAGGCTTCAACATTACGTAAACCATGAACCTCCAGTTGTTCAAGCTGGATTTAGAAAAGGCAGAAGAACCAGAGATCAAATTGCCAATATCCATTGGATTATCGAAAAAGCAAGAGAGTTCCAGAAAAATATCTACTTCTGCTTTAGTGACTATGCCAAAGCCTTTGACTGTGCAGATCACAACAAACTGTGGAAAATTCTTAAAGAGATGGGAATACCAGACCACCTGACCTGCCTCCTGAGAAATATGTATGCTGGTCAAGAAGCAACAGTTAGAACTGGACATGGAACAACAGACTGGTTCCAAATAGGAAAAGGAGTACGTCAAGGCTGTATATTGTCACCCTGCTTATTTAACTTATATGCAGAGTACATCATGAGAAATGCTGGGCTGGATGAAGCACAAGCCAGAACCAAGATTGCCGGGAGAAATATCAATAACCTCAGATATGCAGATGACACCACCCTTATGGCAGAAAGTGAAGAACTAAATAGCCTCTTGATGAAAGTGAAAGAGGAGAGTGAAAAAGTTGGCTTAAAACTCAACATTCAGAAAATTAAGATCATGGCTTCTGTCCCATCACTTCATCGCAAACAGATGGTAAAACAATGGAAACAGTGAGAGACTTTATTTTGGGGGGCTCCAAAATCACTGCAGATGGTAACTGTAGCCATGAAATTAAAAGACGCTTGCTCCTTGGAGGAAAAACTATGACCAATCTAGACAGCATTAAAAAGCGGAGATATTACTGTGCCAAAAAGGTCCATGTAGTCAAAGCAATGGTTTTTCCAGTAGTCATGTCTGGATGTGAGAGTTGGACTATAAAGAAAGCTGAGAACAAAAGAATTGATGCTTTTGAACTGTGGTGTTGGAGAAGCCTCTTGAGAGTCCCTTGGACTGCAAGGAGATCAAACCAGTCCATCCTAAAAGAAATCAATGAAGATCTTTTTTGTATAGTTCTTCTGTGTATTCTTGCCACCTCTTCTTTTCTTCTGCTTCTGTTAGGTCCATACCATTTCTGTCCTTTATTGTTCTTTATTTCTGACCTGATGCTGGCAAAGATTGATGGCAGGAGGAGAAGGGGACGACAGAGGATAAGATGGTTGGATGGCATCACTGACTCAATGCACAGGAGTTTGAATAGGCTCCGGGAGTTGCAATGGACAGGGAGGCTTGGCGTGCTGCTGTCCATGGGGTCACAAAGAGTCGGACACAACTGAGTCGGACTGAACTGAACTGAACTGAAAGTGGAAAAACATGCTTAAAATTTAAGACAATGAATTGAAAAATGACTAAATTTAATAAGAGTGAAGTATAAAATGGCTAAACACAGAATCAACCTACAAAAATCAGGTTTTCCCATATGACTCAAATAAAAAATTAGGAAATGTAATTTTTAAAGCCTCACTCACAATATTAACAAAAACTATATCATGCTAAAGAATAAATATAACAAAAAAGGCGTGAGTTCTGATTAAAGAAAACTCAATCTTTTTAGAAGTACATAGTATGTAATTTGAGTAATATAGAGAATCATTATGCTTCTGGATAGAAAGAATGACAAAAACTCCCTCTTTGACAAAATTTTAGAACTTCTCCTCTGTGCCCTTTTTCAGTCAGCCTGATCATTGGTACCTGTCTTTAGCCTGCTTTGCCCTGCATGAAAAGAAATTTGCAAAGTCAGTTTAGTGAGAATCCCCGCAACCAATGCTTGATATCTTATCACTATTACCTTCCTGCACCGAGAATCCTGTTAAGCCAGTTTACAAGAACCCCTTCTCCCTCAGTGTCTCTTCTTAACAGTTTTTCATCCACTGACACCCCACGCTTTGCTCATTGGCTAAAATCTTCACTTGTCTTTGTTGTATTTAGAATTGAACCTGATCTCTCTCCTGTTTTGTGACACTCTTGACACCTATTGCAGTAGTCCTGAATAAAGTCTTCATTACCATGTTAACAAGTGTCAGAATGATTTTTCTTTAACAGGAGTCAATATTGTATTTTACATACAGTATATATGTCAATGTTACTTTCTCCATTCTCTCCATCCACTCTTTCCTTCCCCCACTGAGTCCATAGGTACATTCTGTATATCTGCATCTCCCCACAAATAGGTTCCTCAATACCACTGCTGAAACCAACACAACACTGTAAAGCAATTTTCCTCCAGTTAAAAGAAAAGTTTTAAAGTCAATATTGTGAGGTTTCTTCAAGTTAATCTATAAATTCAATGTTATCCAATCAAAATCCTAGACAATTTTTATAGGATTTATCAACCTTATTCTCAAGATTTTATAAGAATCAGATCAGATCAGTCGCTCAGTCGTGTCTGACTCTCCGCGACCCCATGAATCACAGCACGCCAGGCCTCCCTGTCCATCACCAACTCCCAGAGTACACTCAAACTCATGTCCACAGAGTCGGTGATGCCATCCAGCCATCTCATTCTCAGTCGTCCCCTTCTCCTCCCGCCCCCAACCTTTCCCAGCATCAGAGTCTTTTCCAGTGAGTCAACTCGTCGCATGAGGTGGCCAAAGTATTGCAGTTTCAGCTTTAGCATCAGTCCCTCCAATGAGCATCCAGGATTGATCTCCTTTAGAATGGACTGGTTGGATCTCCTTGCAGTATAAGGGACTCTCAAGAGTCTTCTCCAACACCACAGTTCAAAAGTATCGATTCTTCGGCGATCAGCCTTCTTCATAGTCCAACTCTCACATCCATACATGACCACGGGAAAAACCATTGCCTTGACTAGACGGACCTTGGTTGGCAAAGTAATGTCTCTGCTTTTTAATATACTATCAAGGTTGGTCATAACTTTCCTTCCAAGGAGCAAGCGTCTTTTAATTTCATGGCTGCAATCAGCATCTGCAGTGATTTTGGAGCCTAAAAAAATAAAGTCTGACACTGTTTCCACTGTTTTTCCATCTATTTCCCATGAAGTGATGGGACCAGATGCCATGATCTTTGTTTTCTGAATGTTGAGCTTCAAGCCAACTTCTCACTCTCCTCTTTCACTTTCAACAAGAGGCTTTTGAGTTCCTCTTCACTTTCTGCCATAAGGGTAGTGTCATCTGCATATCTGAGGTTATTGATATTTCTCCCAGCAATCTTGATTCCAGCTTGTGCTTCTTCCAGCCCAGCGTTCCTCATGATGTACTCTGCATATAAGTTAAATAAGCAAGGTGACAATATACAGCCTTGACGCACTCCTTTTCCTATTTGGAATCAGTCTGTTCCATGTACAGTTCTGACTGTTGCTTCCTGACCTGCATACAGGTTTCTCAAGAGGCAGGTCAGGTGGTCTGGGATTCCCATCTCTTTCAGAATGTTCCACAGTTTATTGTGATCCACACAGTCAAAGGCTTTGGCATAGTCAATGAAGCAGAAAAAGGTGTTTTTCTGGAACTCTCTTGCTTTCTCCATGATCCAGCGGATGTTGGCAATTTGATCTCTGGTGCCTCTGCCTTTTCTAAAACCTGCTTGAACATCTGGGAGTTCACGGTTCACATATTGCTGAAGCCTGGCTTGGAGAATTTTGAGCATGACTTTACTAGCGTGTGAGATGAGTGCAATTGTGCGGTAGTTTGAGCATTCTTTGGCATTGCCTTTCTTTGGGATTGGAATGAAGACTGACCTCTTCCAGTCCTGTGTCCACTGCTGAGTTTTCCAAATCTGCTGGCATATTGAGTGCAGCACTTTCACAGCATCATCTTTCAAGACTTGAAATAGCTCAACTGGAATTCCATCACCTCCACTAGCTTTGTTCGTCGTGATGCTTTCTAAGGCCCACTTGACTTCACATTCCAAGATGTCTGGCTCTAGGTCAGTGATCACGTTATCGTGACTATCTTGGTCATGAAGATCTTTTTTGTACAGTTCTTCTGTGTATTCCTGCCACCTCTTCTTAATATCTTCTGCTTCTGTTAGGTCCATACCATTTCTGTCCTTTATCGAGCCCATCTTTGCATGAAATGTTCCCTTGGAATCTCTAATTTTCTTGAAGAGGTCTCTTGTTTTTCCTATTCTGTTGTTTTTCTCTATTTCTTTGCACACATATACAATTCATTAAGATGACTCAGTAAAATAACAAGGAGAGGTTAAGTTGTCCTGAGTATCTAGAGTTTAAAACTATTGTAATTAAAACAACACAGTACAGCTGAGGGACCAGATCAACACAAAACAATAGTTCAGAAATAGTCCCAAGAACATACAAGCTAATAATCTAATGCAGATTGTATTTCAAACAGTGGGGGGGAAAGATAAACTGAATATCTAACTGGTGTTGATTTGTTTGAAATTTTTAACAAATTATAATAAACAGAATCAAATTCAAGATGGATTAAAAATAAATATAAACAAAAGTACACATTTATTAGAAAAAAATCAGAATATTTGTATAACTTGGAATACGTAAGTCTGCCTAAACAAACCCCCAAATGCTGAATTCATAAGATATTGACCACTATAAATTTAAAAGATAAATTCTAAATATACAAAATAAAAAGATCACAAAAATATTTTTTAATAACTTATTCTGGAAGATAATTTTGCAGTATTTATTACAAAGTATTAATCTTCACTACATATAAATAGAGCTCAAGAAAAAGATAATCCAACTAAAATTTTGAAGAAAAAAATACAAATAACTCACAGAAAAAATATAAATGATAATTTTCTTTTTAGAAAGCCAAATTATATTAGAAATCAGAATCAAGGGAATACAAGTGAATACAACAAAGCAATGCAAAAGATTCAGAGAGGTCATTTTTATAAGACATATAAGAACATAAAAGAACTCAGAGATGTTCTCTTCCATTCATTGTTTCATGAGAAGCTCCTTGGGAATTAGACTGAAAAGCAACAAACATGAAGACGTAAACTATAAGAAGGAGTGAGCTTTACAAAGAATTCAAGGACGAGAAACCCGAGGTGAAGACAGAACTGTAGGCCTAGAGAGCAACTGGTCCAAAGTAGAAAAAGAACAAGGTGAGCTCAAAAAACAACTGCTTTAAAAACAGAAAAAAAAAAAAAAAGACTCAATCACACATTAATCTTTAAAAAAATTAAAGACGTAGATGATTAATAATACAGAAAAAAGTAGATTGATTATATTCTTTGCAGCCAAAGATGGAGAAGCTGTATACAGTTAGCAAAAACAAGACCAGGAGCTGACTGTGGCTCAGATCATGAACTCCTTATTGCCAAATTCAGACTTAAATTGAAGAAAGTAGGGAAAACCACTAGACCATTCAGATATGGCCTAAATCAAATCCCTTATGATTATACAATGGAAGTGAGAAATAGATTTAAGGGACTAGATCTGATAGATAGAGTGCCTGATGAACTCTGGATGGAGGTTCGTGACATTGTACAGGAGACAGGGACCAAGACCATCCCCATGGAAAAGAAATGCAAAAAAGCAAAATGGCTGTCTGAGGAGGCCTTACAAATAGCTGTGAAAAGAAGAGAAGTGAAAAGCAAAGGAGAAAAGGAAAGATATAAGCATCTGAATGCAGAGTTCCAAAGAATAGCAAGGAGAGATAAGAAAGCCTTCCTCAGCGATCAGTGCAAAGAAATAGAGGAAAACAACAAATAGGAAAGACAAGCGATCTCTTCAAGAAAATTAGAGATACCAAGGGAACATTTCATGCAAAGATGGGCTTGATAAAGGACAGAAATGATATGGACCTAACAGAAGCAGAAGATATTAAGAACAGGTGGCAAGAATACACAGAAGAACTGTACAAAAAAGATCTTCACGACCAAGATAATCACAATGGTGTGATCACTCACCTAGAGACAGACATCCTGGAGTGTGAAGTCAAGTGGGCCTTAGAGAGCATCACTATGAACAAAGGTAGTGGAGGTGATGGAATTCCAGTTGAGCTATTTCAAATCCTGAAAGATGATGCTGTGAAAGTACTGCACTCAATATGCCAGCAGATTTGGAAAACTCAGCAGTGGCCACAGGACTGGAAAAGGCCAGTCTTTATTCCAATCCCAAAGAAAGGGAATGCCAAAGAATGCTCAAACTACCGCACAATTGCACTCATCTCACACGCTAGTAAAGTCATGCTCAAAATTCTCCAAGCCAGGCTTCAGCAATACGTGAACCATGAACTTCCAGATGTTTAACTGGCTTTAGAAGAGGCAGAGGAACAAGAGATCAAATTGCCAACATCCGCTGGATCATGGAAAAACAAAAGAGTTCCAGAAAGACATCTATTTTTGCTTCATTGACTATGTCAAAGCCTTTGACTATGTGGGTCACAATAAACTGTTGAAAATTCTGAAAGAGATGGGAATACCAGACCACCTGACCTGCCTCTTGAGAAACCTGTATGCAAGTCAGGAAGAAACAGTCAGAACTGTACATGGAACAACAGACAATAGGAAAAGGAGTACATCAAGGTTGTATATTGTCACCTTGCTTATTTAACTTATATGTAGAGTACATCATGAGGAACGCTGGGCTGGAAGAAGCACAAGCTGGAATCAAGATTGCTGGGAGAAATATCAATAACCTCAGATATGCAGATGACACCACCCTTATGGCAAAAAGTGAAGAGGAACAAAAAAGCCTCTTGTTGAAAGTGAAAGAGGAGAGTGATAAAGTTGGCTTGAAGCTTAACATTCAGAAAACAAAGATCATGGCATCTGGTCCCATCACTTCATGGGAAACAGGTGTGGAAACAGTGGAAACAGTGTCAGACTTTATTTTGGGGGGGCTCCAAAATCACTACGGATGCCAATTGCAGCCATGAAATTAAAAGACTCTTACTCTTTGGAAGGAAAGTTATGACCAACCTAGATAGCATATTAAATAGCATAGACATTACTTTGCCAACAAAGGTCTGTCTAGTCAAGGCTATGGTTTTTCCATTGGTCATGTATGGATGTGAGAGTTGGACTGTGAAGAAAGCTGATCGCTGAAGAATTGACGCTTTTGAACTGTGGTGTTGGAGAAGACTCTTGAGAGTCCCTTGGACTGCAAGGAGGTCCAACCAGTCCATTCTAAAGGAGATCAGTCCTGGGTGTTCATTGGAAGGACTGATGCTGAAGCTGAAACTCCAATACTTTGGCCTCCTCATGCAAAGGGTTGACTCACTGGAAAAGACTCTGGTGCTGGGGAGGATTGGGGGCAGGAGGAGAAGGGGACAACAGAGAATGAGATGGCTCGATGGCATCACCGACTCAATGGACATGGGTTTGAGTGAACTCCGGGAGTTGGTGATGGACAGGGAGGCCTGGCATGCTGTGATTCATGGGGTCACAAAGAGCCGGACACGACTGAGTGACTGAACTGAACTGAACTGAAGGAGAAAATGTACTTCTTCTAACAAAAGTCTTTCCCGAAAATAATAAAAAAAAGAAACCTAAGTAAGAAAATTGCAATCAAAAAATGAAGCACATTAAAAATGTGGTGTGAATTTTGAACTGATGAGGCCTAAAAGGTAGAATCCTTTTTTTCTCAACACGAGGAACATTTCATTTTGGGTGGCAGGCAGGACAGTAGTCCACTAAGGAGTAGTAACTCCTTAGTGATGTCCATGCTCCAATCTCTGGAACCTATGCTCATCTTACCTTACAGAGCAAAAGGGATTCTGTACATGTGATTACAATTATGGAATTTGAGATGGGCTGATTATCTCGGATTATCCAGTTAAGCCCAATCAAATCATGTAAGTCTTTAGTAACAGAGGACTTTTATGGCACCCCACTCCAGGACTCTTGCCTGGAAAATCCCATGGACGGAGAAGCCTGGTAGGCTGCAGTCCATGGGGTCGCTAAGAGTCGGATGTGACTGAGTGACTTCACTTTCACTTTCACCTTTATGGTCTATGGTCAGAGAGAAATGTGGTGAGTGAAGAAGGACCAGAGAAATACTGCTTTGAAAATGGAGGAAGGTGCCACCAGGCAAGGAATTTCGGTGACTTTTAGTAGCTGGAAAAGGCAGGGAAACAATTTTTCTCCCTTAGAGCCTCCAGAAGAAACCAGCATGGCTGACACCTTGATTTTAGCCAAAGGAGACTCACAGAGGACTTCTGACTCCCAAAACTATAAATCTGTGTTGTTTAGCAAGCCATTATGCAACCATGGTGTGTAGTAGGTGCTAAGCTTAATTTGTTACAATGGCAGCTGTGACCCTGAAGGTGTTGGTATCATGATATTGACTTGGCCCTGGAGTGAAAAGTATTTCATACTCAAAGTAACAACTTTATTTTTGATTCTTGACTATTTTGATCAACCTATGTATAATGTATAATAAGAGTCAAACATAGTTACAGAAGATAAACGTTAATTTTCCAAATGACAGAAATTAGAAGGTGGAAGATGTGAAGTGCCCTTATCTTACATGACAGAAACTAGGGCATCACTGAAAGTAGACGGGACAAGAAAGGGAGATTTAGGCATGTAATCCGAAGTTGCATAAAGGTGCCAACAGAAGAACTAAAGATAGTGTTATTAACAACTCAGCAATTACGATGAAACGGGAGAAAGCGCCATGGAGTGGTGTAAGAGAATATCTAAAATTGAAAAACCAGCAAATAGCAATCTAAGTGTTACATGGTCACAAAATTAATTTCACACTCCACTCAGGGCAGAGAATTTGTAGCTCCTTTACTTTATCCCTTTTTAATCTGACCTCCCGCCACTCCATCCTGCCTCTGGCCCCTATTCTCTGGCTAAGGGAGAAATGAGTTTTCATGTTATTCAATTTAAAACGTATTCTTGTCTGATAGTTCATGCAGTTGCTTTAGAAAATTCAGTCTCCTGATTCACTGAGATAATGAAGCTACAGGGAGGGAGGCGGGAGGGTTACCTGTGTGTCTGCATTGCAGGAAGGAGGTCCTGCCTTGTGCTGGACCTTGGGTGTGACTGGCCGGCATTTGCAGGACTTTGGCATTGTTGCCCTGCATTTTTCAGTTCAGCTCATTTGTGAGTCTCCACATGTCAGGAGCAATGCTAGACTTGAGTTTACAGCATCTGCGATTTCCTACAAGACATCCTCGTCTGCTTCAGCCCCATCAAGGTCCCCCTCATCTCCTCTCACACTGTGTTTGGTCCACATGAGACAGCTGGCAGTCCCCTGCGGTGATTCTTGGGCTCAGTAGCTCCACACACAAGGATGTCCTGTCATTCACTGCAAGATTGCAACTGATATTTAGTTACTAATAATTAAAATGCCAAAGATCCTTTTTGATTGGGGTGATCTCTTTGACAAAATCCTCGCAATTATTTGCAGTCTAAGACACTTTACATTACATTGAATTTAACATTCAAAAAACTAAGATTATAGCATCTGCTCCCAACACTTCATGCCAAATAGATAGGGAAACAATGGAAACAGTGACAGACTTTATTTTCTTGGCCTCCAAAATCACTGCAGATGGTGACTGCAACCACAAAGTTAAAAGACACTTGCCCCTTGGAAGAAAAACTATGACCAACCTAGACAGCATATTAAAAATCAGAGACATTACTTTGCCAACAAAGGTCCGTCTAGTCAAGTCTATGGTTTTTCCAGTAGTCATGTATGGATGTGAGAGTTGGACCATAAAGAAAGTTGAGCATCAAAGAATTGATGCTTTTGAACTGTGGTGCTGGAGAAGCCTCTTGAGAGTCCGTTGGACTGCAAGGAGATCAAACCAGTCAATCCTTAAGGAAATCAGTCCTGAATATTCATTGGAAGGACTGATGCTGAAGTTGAAACTCCAATATTTTGGCCATCTGATTCAAAGAACTGACTCATTTGAAAAGACCCTGATGCTGGGAAAGATTGAAGGCAGGAGGAGAAGCGGACAACAGAGGATCAGATGGTTGGATGGCATCACCAACTTGATGGACATGAGTTTGAGCAAGCTCCAGGGCTCGGTGATGGACAGGAAAGCCTGAGGTGCTATAGTCCTTGGGGTTGCAAAGAGTCAGACACGACTGAGCAACTGAACCAACCTGAACACACTTTAAGTGGGCAAAAGTTGAGATGTGATAGCTACGACCCCACAAACACCCAGTAGAGTGTATCACACATTGTGAGTGTCACAGTGGAAAGATCCAGAGTTGCTGACATGCGTACTTGCCACAGTTCCTGTACTATGACAGTGCTCTTGTGTTACTCTGCTTTCTTCATCTGTTCAGACAGCCTGTAAGTACTGGCAGGTTAGGGTTGAGTCTTATGCCTCTTTGGATCAATCTGGTAGCCTCTTTACAGAATGTGTGTTGATTAATTGCCCAAATATTGGCCCGAGACTACTTTGGACATATTAGTCCAATAAGACCATAAACTGGATGAGATAACATAAGCTGCAGATTCTGGTACATAAGCACAAAAATCAGATTTTACAACTATTTTCCTGTATCAGCAGTATCATAAGTGGAATGAGCATGGGCTTTAAAATGATACCTACCGAGAATAAACCTCAGCCCTACAATCTCCTGGTTGTGTAGAATTGAGCAAGTTACTAGGCCTCACCTGTCCTGTCTCCTCACTTGTAAAATGGAGATTTAAGAATGCAAATAAAATTAAAATATGTTAAAAGAAGAAAGCCTCTAAAGCATCTAATGCACTTCCCAGTGTGCGTTAGGTGTGCAGTGGGTGTTAATTCTTTTTCCTCTTGTGCCTTTCCCTCCAGGAGCAGGAAGGCCTGATATACCAGGGAGATAGGAAAAGAGGAAAACCTCAAACAGCAAAACAGTGATTGCTGTCTGGCTCAGTTCAGTCGCTCAGTCGTGTCCGACTGTTTGTGACCCCAAGGACTGCAACATGCCAAGTTTCCCTGTCCATCACCAAGCCCCAGACCTTGCTCAAACTCATGACCATCAAGTCGGTGATGCCATCCAACCATCTCATCCTCTGTTGTCCCCTTCTCCTCCTGCCTTCAATCTTTCCCAGCATCAGGGTCTTTTCAAATGAGTCAGTTCTTGCATTAGGTGGCCAAAGTACTGGAGTGTCAGGTTCAGCATCAGTCCTTCCAATGAATATTCAGAACTGATTTCTTTAAGGATTGACTGGTTGGATCTCCTTGCAGTCCAAGGGACTCTCAAGAGTCTTCTCCAATACCACAGTGCAAAAGCATCAGTTCTTTGGTGCTCAGCTTTCTTTATAGTCCAGCTCTCACATCCATACATGACTACTGGAAAACCACAGCTTTGACTAGACAGACCTTTGTCAGCAATGTCTCTGCTTTTTAATATGCTGTCTAGATTGGTCATAGCTTTTCTTCCAAAGAGCAAGCATCTTTTAATTTCATGGCTGCACTCACCATCTACAGTGATTTTGGAGACCCCCAAAATAAAGTCTGTCACTGTTTCCATTGTTTTCCCATATATTTTCCATGAAGTGATGGGACCAGATGCCATGATCTTAGTTTTTTGAATGTTGAGTTTTAAGCCAAATTTTTCACTCTCCTCTTTCACTTTCATCAAGAGGCTCTTTAGTTTCTCTTCACTTTCTGTCATAAGGGTGGTGTCATCTGCATATCTAAGGTTATTGATATTTCTCCCTGCAATCTTTACCAGGCAATCTGTCTGGTAACTAACTGAAAAGTGATGTGGGTCCAGGAGCTGAATGTTCACTTTGGCCCCTGGAGTCTGCCCTGCTACACTTGGGCCAATGGTAAGTGACTGTGAGACTGCCCTTAAGGCTGATCTTCAGCCCAGCTCTTCCAGTCGGTCTACAAGGTTTGCTGGCCAGGCTCCCCAAGACGACAAGTGCCACTTTGTGCCTGTTCCTTCCATTTTTAGAAAACCAATCTGCTCCCTGTCTGAGAGAGAAACGCCTTGTAAATTGTCATTCCTGCCCAGATCTATGACTATATTTCAGGAGGCTGCAAGGTTCACAGGTCCCTGGCACTTCCTGAGGTGGCGTCACTGCAGGATTAAATACCTGACCTGTCATGGCTTTCCCCTGCACATCTAGACAGGAAAGATTCTTCACACCTGGACAGGAACAGCTACGGAAGACCAAAGAAATGAGAAAAACTAAAATTCCCTCCCCTTAACCCTCCTTTTACCAAAAAAATCTCCTTTATATGAAACATTAGCCAAGGGTTGTTGTTCCGTCTGGGTCACAGGGGAAAATCACGTTATTTTAGAAAGGAAATGAAGTGGCATTTCTTGGCAGCCAATTTTGAATTCTGCATTTTAAATCATTCAAAGAGCTTCTGCAGCTGGCGGAAGATAGAAACTTATTTGAAGGGAGAAATGAGAAACTCATCAAAGAATTACAACTCCTTGGGGTAATTTTGATTATAAATAGGACAGAGGCCATCTGTCAGGCATGGTGCCTTCATTCATTCGTTCATTCAGAAATATTATTAGGCACCTCTGTTGTGAGGCCCGGGGTTAAGTACTCGTGACACAAAGATGATTCAACACAAAGGTGGAAGACGTATCTGTGAACAAATTCTTGAAGTCACATGAGACAAGTTCAATAAAAAAAATGCATAAGCAAAGCAGTGAGCGCTGCAAGGAAGGGTTGTGAAAAGGCAGAGGGGAAAGAGGGAACGTCTCACAGAGCAAGACCTGAACTTGGGTTTAAGGATGAGTAGGTTTCCAGGTATATCAGTGGGGAAGGACACTTCAGGCCAAGGGATGAGCAGGTGTTATACCACATCAAGTTCAGAGGGGCTACAGGGACTGTTCTGTAATACAGGAAGCCCAGCCAGCAACGAGAAAGCGGTAAGAGAGGAGGCTGGAGAGGTGATGCAGGCTCTTATCATGACAGGCATGGAAGACCATACTGAGAACTCTGGACTCCATCCTGTGGGACACTGGAAAGCACTGAGGGTGGTAAGCAGATGTGAAAGTTCAGGTGGCCTGTTGCCTTTTAGAGCTTAGGCTGCAGTCAGGTCAGGATGAAGAATGAAACCTACAGAATGAGTATAAAGAGTGTGACAATAAACCAGCAAAGGGACAATCAAGGACCCCTGTAAAGTGCAAAGGTGGAATGAATTATGGGGCCATTGAATCAGAAAGTAAGGGACTCCCAGGTTTCAAGCTTGAGAAGCAGATTTTTCCAGGGAGCTCATGAGTGCTTATGGCCCTGGGGAATGTAGTCATAGATGCTGTTCTCAGCTTATCAGAGAGATCTAGATGAACTCAGAGGTTTGGGAGTCATCCCGCATGGTGTGGGGGGTGGTTGAATCCTTGGGCTTAGTGAGATCGTTTCCAGTGATAACATACAGGGCAGAGGTTACAGATGGACAGCTCAAGGCTGCATACATCAATAGATGTGTTTGGTTTGGCTTGTATGATACCTTTAAATATTTAAACTCTTCAGTTCAGTTCAGTCGCTCAGTCATGTCCGACTCTTTGCGACCCCATGAATCACAGCACGCCAGGCCTCCCTGTCCATCACCAACTCCCAGAATTCACTCAGACTCATGTCCATCGAATCGGTGATGCCATCCAGCCATCTCATTCTCTGTCATCCCCGTCTCCTCCCACCCCCAATCCCTCCCAGCATCAGAGACTTTTCCAATGAGTCAACTCTTCACATGAGGTGGCCAAAGTTGGAGTTTCAGCTTCAGCATCAGTCCTTCCAATGAACACCCAGGACTGATCTCCTTTAGGATGGACTCTTCAGTTCAGTTCAGTTCAGTTCAGTCGCTCAGTCGCGTCCAACTCTCCGCGACCCCATGAATCACAGCACGCCAAGCCTCCCTGTCCATCACCAAATCCCGGAGTTCACTCAAACTCATGTCCACAGAGTCGGTGATGCCATCCAGCCATCTCACTCTCTGTCGTCCCCTTCTCCTCCCGCCCCCAACCTTTCCTAGTATCAGAGTCTTTTCTAGTGAGTCAACTCATCTCATGAGGTGGCCAAAGTATTGCAGTTTCAGCTTTAGCATCAGTCCTTCCAATGAACACCCAGGATTGATCTCCCTTAGAATGGACTGGTTGGATCTCCTGGCGGTACCAGGGACTCTCAAGAGTCTTCTCCAGCACCACAGTTCAAAAGCATCAATTCTTCGGCGATCAGCTTTCTTCACAGTCCAACTCTCACATCCATACATGACCACGGGAAAAACCATTGCCTTGACTAGACGGACCTTTGTTGGCAAAGTAATGTCTCTGCTTTTCAATATATTATCAAGGTTGGTCATAACTTTCCTTCCAAGGAGTAAGCATCTTTTAATTTCATGGCTGCAATCAGCATCTGCAGTGATTTTGGAGCCCAAAAAAATAAAGTCTGACATT
Source organism: Moschus berezovskii (assembly GCF_049115385.1). NCBI lineage: Eukaryota > Metazoa > Chordata > Mammalia > Artiodactyla > Moschidae > Moschus > Moschus berezovskii. Next base: position 62,423,844 of record NC_142463.1, read on the forward strand.
GTTTCCACTGTTTTTCCATCTATTTCCCATGAAGTGATGGGACCAGATGCCATGATCTTTGTTTTCTGAATGTTGAGCTTCAAGCCAACCTTTTCACTCTCCTCTTTCACTTTCAACAAGAGGCTTTTGAGTTCCTCTTCACTTTCTGCCATAAGGGTAGTGTCATCTGCATATCTGAGGTTATCGATATTTCTCCCGGCAATCTTGATTCCAGCTTGTGCTTCTTCCAGCCCAGCGTTCCTCATGATGTACTCTGCATATAAGTTAAATAAGCAAGGTGACAATATACAGCCTTGACGCACTCCTTTTCCTATTTGGAATCAGTCTGTTGTTCCATGTACAGTTCTGACTGTTGCTTCCTGACCTGCATACAGGTTTCTCAAGAGGCAGGTCAGGTGGTCTGGGATTCCCATCTCTTTCAGAATGTTCCACAGTTTATTGTGATCCACACAGTCAAAGGCTTTGGCATAGTCAATGAAGCAGAAAAAGGTGTTTTTCTGGAACTCTCTTGCTTTCTCCATGATCCAGCAGATGTTGGCAATTTGATCTCTGGTGCCTCTGCCTTTTCTAAAACCTGCTTGAACATCTGGGAGTTCACGGTTCACATATTGCTGAAGCCTGGCTTGGAGAATTTTGAGCATGACTTTACTAGCGTGTGAGATGAGTGCAATTGTGCAGTAGTTTGAGCATTCTTTGGCATTCCCTTTCTTTGGGATTGGAATGAAGACTGACCTTTTCCAGTCCTGTGGCCACTGCTGAGTTTTCCAAATCTGCTGGCATATTGAGTGCAGCACTTTCACAGCATCATCTTTCAAGACTTGAAATAGCTCAACTGGAATTCCATCACCTCCACTAGCTTTGTTCGTCGTGATGCTTTCTAAGGCCCACTTGACTTCACATTCCAAGATGTCTGGCTCTAGGTCAGTGATCACGTTATCGTGACTATCTTGGTCGTGAAGATCTTTTTTGTACAGTTCTTCTGTGTATTCTTGCTACCTCTTCTTCATATCTTCTGCTTCTGTTAGGTCCATACCATTTCTGTCCTTTATCGAGTCCATCTTTGCATGAAATGTTCCCTTGGAATCTCTAATTTTCTTGAAGAGATCTCTTGTTTTTCCTATTCTGTTATTTTCCTCTATTTCTTTGCATTGATCACTGAGGAAGGCTTTCTTATCTCTCCGTGCTATTCTTTGGAACTCTGCATTCAGATGCTTATATCTTACCTTTTCTCCTTTGCTTTTCGCTTCTCTTCTTTTCACAGCTATTTGTAATGCCTCCTTAGACAGCCATTTTGCTTTTTTGCATCTTATCCATGGGGATGGTCTTGGTCCCTGTCTCCTGTACAATGTCACAAACCTCCGTCCAGAGTTCATCAGGCACTCTGTCTATCAGATCTAGTCCCTTAAATCTATTTCTCACTTCCACTGTATAATCATAAGGGATTTGATTGAGGTCATATCTGAATGGTCTAGTGGTTTTCCCTACTTTCTTCTATTTAAGTCTGAATTTGCCAATAAGAAGTTCATGATCTGAGCCACAGTCAGCTCCTGGTCTTGTTTTTGCTAACTGTATACAGCTTCTCCATCTTTGGCTGCAAAGAATAGAATCAATCTGATTTCGGTGTTGACCATCTGGTGATGTCCATGTGTAGAGTCTTCTCTTGTGTTGTTGGAAGAGGGTGTTTGCTATGACCAGTGCGTTCTCTTGACAAAACTCTATTAGCCTTTGCCCTGCTTCATTCCGTGCTCCAAGGCCAAATTTGCCTGTTACTCCAGGTGTTTCTTGACTTCCTACTTTTGCAAGAAGGGAGGGACTCCGGCCCCAGCGGTGCAGACGCGAGGGACGCTGGCCCGGCGCAACCGACCAGGCAAAGAGGTGCGCCGAGGGGAGCTACCCCACGCCTGAGGCCAGGGCCAGCGGCCGAGAGGAGCTGCCACACATCCAACAGGCGGTGGCTGCACGGGCACAGGAGGGCCGAGAGAAGCTACTCCACGTTCAAGGTCAGGAGGGGCGGCCTTGAGGAGATACCCCTCATCCAAGGTAAGGTACAGCGGCTGCACTTTGCTGGAGTGGCTGTGAAGGGATTTTCCATGACTAAGGTAAGAGAAACCCAAATAAGACAGTAGGTATTGCGAGGGGGCATCAGAGGGCAGACACACTCAAATCATAATCACAGGAAACTAGTTGATCTGATCACATGGACCACAGCCGAACATGGTCCATTGGAGAAGGGAATGGCAAACCACTTCAGTATACTTGCCTTGAGAACCCCATGAACAGTATCAAAGGGCTAAATGATAGGATACTGAATGAGGAATTCCCCAGGTCGGTAGGTGCCCAGTACGCTACTGGAGATCAGTGGAGAAGTAACTCTAGAAGGAATGAAGGGCTGGAGCAAAAGCAAAACCAATACCAATACCCAGTTGTGGATGTGACCGATGATAGAAGCAAGGTCTGGTGCTGTAAAGAGCAATATTGCTCTTTACATTCCAGGAACCTGGAATGTTAGGTCCATGATCCAAGGCAAATTGGAAGTGGTCAAACAGGAGATGGCAAGAGTGAACATAGACATTCTAGGAATCAGTGAATTAAAATGGACTGGAATGGGTGAATTTAACTCAGATGACCATTATATCTACTACTGTGGGCAGGAATCCCTTAGAAGAAATGGAGTAGCTATCATGGTCAACAAAAGAGTCCGAAATGCAGTACTTGGATGCAATCTTAAAAATGACAGAATGATTTCTGTTCATTTCCAAGGCAAACCATTCAATATTACAGTAATCCAGGCCTATGCCCCTACCAGTAATGCTGAAGAAGCCGAAGTTGAATGGTTCTATGAAGACCTACAAGACCTTTTAGAACTAACACCCAAAAAAGATGTCCTTTTCATTATAGGATGGACTTTTAGCCAACATTTAAAAGTTGGAGGATATAACAAAGAAATGAAATCTAAAATTCCAGATTAAAAAAAAAAATCAGAAGGTCTGGCAACTCTGGGACCACACTCTCACATAGCAACACATAGCTGGAGTGGATTAGCTGCTGCCCATTTAAAAGGGACATCCAGTTCAGTCTGTCTCTCTGTCCTGCCTCACTCACTCACGTGGCCTGTTGAGCCTCTGAAAAGTGCGAATAGAGGATAAACAGCAACAACGAAAGGCCCTGCAGCCACAGAGTGATGCCCTCCCCCAAAGACATCCACATCCAAACCCTCAGAAGGCTGCACACCAGCAGACCTTAAAATAGAGTAGTGTAGATTACCCATGTGGGCCCAACATAATAACAGAAATCTTTCAAAGTGGAAGCAAGAAACAGAAGAGGCGGTCAGAGTGATACAGTGTGAGAAGCGGCTGGCTTTGAAGATGAAGGAAGGGAGGAGCCCCTTAAAGTGGAACAGGAAGGAAGGAGGAGAACCTGAAACAGACATGTGACTGCAGATGCACGGTCAGAACAATGTGACATGAGGAAGACTCACCAGCCATTACAGACTTTGAAGATGGAGAAGGGCCACCAGCTGCCAGAAGCTCAAAAGGCAAGGAAGTGGATCCTCTCCTAGAATCTCCAGAAAGAAACCCAGCCCTGCTGATATTTTGGTCTTAGCCCACAGAGACCCACATCGGACTTCTAACCTACAGAACTGTAAAATAATGAATCTGTTTTATTTCAAAACACTAAGTTTGAGGTTTTGACAGCCATAGAAAGCTAACATGTGGCTCGTAGAAAAGAAGTAGCAGGGGAAAAGGCTGAGAAAAAGGGATAGGTGAGAACCAAAGGAAGGATGGTTAGAGAATCAAGTGAGGGGGTGTGAGCGTGTGTGCTTAGCTGTGTCTAACCCTTTGTGACCCCATGGTCTGTAGCCCACCAGGCTCCTTGTCCATGGCACTTTCCAGGCAAGAATACTGGACTGAGTTGCTATTTCCTACTCCAGGGAATTTTCCCAACCCAGGAATCAAACCCCCATCTCCTACGTCTCCTGCAATGGGAAGCGGATTCTTTACCACTGCACCACCTCAGAAGCCCAGAGAAGCCAGAAATGACCCATTTTCAAGGAGGAGATACCATTAAACGATCCCTAGGTATCAAGTCAGACACGACTGAAGTGACTTAGCAGCAGCAGCAGCAGGTATCAAGTACAGTTCTGAAGGCAAAGGGTGAAATGGATCCATGATAAACTTAGGGGTACATCAGAATCATTCAGGGACATTGTTAAAAATTCCAGGGTCCATCCCAAACTATGGCTGTAGACTCTGATATGGAACCAAGTTTAGTCATCATGGAATAAGATGACCTGGTTTACCAGATTAAATGAGTACTTCACACTTGTTGACTTAACTCTTAAGTCTCCATGTGGCCTTTAACAGAAGGAAACCTGTTTGAAATTTAATAGCACATTTTATTAAAGCTATTTATCTGCATGATTTTTGTTTTTATATGGATAATAAACCCCTTGCAGGCAGTAGACACTTGCCAAATGTTTGCTGAATGGATAAATGAAAGAGATAGAGCCACAGGAGGATGTGGTGGTTTTCCAAAGCCAGCAGGATGAACAGAGATCATTTACCTCTTAAGCCTTTATAAATTATTTGTTTGTGCACATTTGTGCACTTCTTACCTGATCTCCTGGATCAGGGAGACAAGGCACGTCCTTTCATAGTCTCACGCCTGAAATGGCCTTTGGTGGTGGTGGTTGTAGCTATTGCCTTAGGTAATAGTACAATAACCTGAATAAAATGAAACTGCACTCTAACCTAATCCAAGAGGTGGCAGAGAACACTCCCAGTTTGATACCTAAAGGGCTGACCTAGAAGACTGGCTCCCGAAAATGATTGAGCTGAGAGTGCCAGCTGTGGCATAAGACTTGGCCTAAGTCTGAAGGTCAATATGTGACATGAGTGTGGGCCTTGAACACACTGGACGACTGAGGCCTGACCTTGTTTGCCACCTGGGGGAAATACAAAGGCCAAGGAGAAAGCTTGCACCATGGCAATTCCAAGGCAGGAAGGAAATTTCAGATGCTCTAACGGAAGGCCAGACTTCAAGCAGAGCTTTCAGGCAAAAGGAAGAGCCGTGAGCTGAGATTCAGTGGGAAGAGTCTTGGATTCTGCGGGACACCCTGCCTCCCTCAGAAGGGGGATCAGCCGGCTATGCAGATATAATGAGGGGCTGCAGAGTCTTGACTACATTCTCTCATGTCGGTGATAAGCGTGACATTGTTGAAAGAGTTGGGACAGAAGCCAGGTTGCTCTGAGTTAAGAATATGTTTCTGAAGAGTTCAGATGAGATGGAAAAGTAGGTCAGGGTGCTAGAAAGAAATGCCATAAGGAAGGAAGATTTTTTTATTTTGTTGTTATGTGCTTGGTTTTATTTTTAGGATTAAGGGGACATGAACATTTACAACGTCTGAGGAAGGGAGAGCCTCCAAACACAGGAAGGGAAATGATAAAGAAAGACAGAGGTGAGGTGAAGAGAAGGGATCATCAACCCTAGTTACAGGCAGAGTTAGTTAATATTATTTAATAAAATATTTACTGAGTACTGATTTATGTGCCAGGCACTACCCTAAGTGCTGGAATGAACAACACAGACAGAGAAATAATCCTTTTCTAGTGACATTAGGGTTTAAAAGGGAGGGTGTTTTCTTTCAGGCCTCTTTAGTTGAAAGTGCCAGTAACCCGACTCACTTAAGAGAAAAAGAGAACTGACTAATTCATGTAACTGAAAAAAATCCAGGCATGGCTGCCTCCAAAGACTCAATAAAATGTTGTCAGGCATCTCCCTCTCCCCTTCCCAGTTCCACTTTTCTCAAGCAGTCTGCACCCATGTAGTAGCAAATATGGTGCCCCATCTCCATCATTATATGACCCATAAGCCTGATGGGCTCAGTAAAATAAACTACATCTCAGTGGCTCTGGACTGATTCTGAGGGGCCCAGGTTTCATTTATGTGCTCACTCCAACCTATTTCTGTGGCCAAAAAGTCAGAGTGTTTTGATTGGCTCTAAATTGGTTACATGTCCTCTCTGGAATTGGGGTGGGGTCAATGCCAACTCAATCACGTGAACAAAGAAAGAATGAGGATGGTTCCAAAAAGGCAATGGGGCTTCTTCACCAGAAGAAGGGACACAGAGGAGAAAAAAGAACACAGGTTCACTACAGAAGGAGTGCCCTTGAGTAGAAGGCAAGACCTCCCATCTCTTCAGCCTAGAGAGGAGGAGGGAGGGACTGCTGCCAGATGGACAACTTTGAAGATGCAGGCTGCGAATGGGAAGGCAGCATCGAGCACACTGGTTTTCCTGGAATAGTGGAGGTCAGTGCATGTGCAAAGAGGGTGAGGGCAGAGGTAAGTTAGGAGACTTCTGGGCAAGGGTTAAGGTTTGGAAGAGCAGCTGAGGGAACACAGGAGAAGGAGCTGGCCTGTGACAAAAGGATTATTAAGGGTGGATTTTGAAAACCATGAAATTTGTCATGGCCTTAATCTGCAGTTACACGATTTTCTCCACAGGCTCAGCCCTGCATAATGACAGCTGTGGTCATTTGTAGAGAAGCACACAGCGAGGAGCCCAATCTTCCTACCCATTCTGGAACAATCTGGCCATCAGGCAGACCCCCAGGAACTGTGATTGTACCAGGGCTCCTAAGCCTCCCAGGAGAAGTGGTGAAGGAGGACAGAGGATGGGCCTATAGGACACTGACTCTAACTGCTGCAGCCTTCCCACACCCCAGGAAAACACCAAGGACAGGAGACTCACTGGGTGGCAGGAGGATGCCCAGAGCTTGGACCCCAACTCCTTGGAGACGAAGAATGGACAGGCTGCTCCTCAGGCATGTACCTGGCAAATGCCTCTCAGCCCTGCCCCTGATACTTTTCTGCACCTCTAAGTTGAAGAACTAACTTTTTTAAACTTACCCCAAATACCAGGCACTTTAAGTTTGCTGTCTCTTTTAGCCCTCTCATCATATTGAATAGATAGATATTACCACTCTAACTTTATAGAAGGGGACATTGAAGCCCAAGATGCTGATGAACTTGCCCGAGGTAACCAAGACAGCAGCTCTGTCCTAGCACAGCCTGGAAGCGGGAAGGGTCTGGGGTATGGAAAGGCCATGCCTCCATCACTGGGTCTCCAAGAACACTGCTCCCTCCACCGAGACCCAAAGATTCCTGGAGGTCCTCAAGTGTATTCTCAGGATCTGTGAGAAGGCTTTCTGTCTTTAGAGACTTTGACCTGGACAGCTGTGCTCGCTTGTGGGGAGGTACCTCTGAGTCCTGAGCAGGGGTGGGAAGGAGTTTTAAGAGCAAGTACTGGGCTTGTCCTGGGGTAGGTCACTGATGACCGGGGCCACCCTGGCTGCCCCCAGCAGTGCCTTTGCCAGAGTGTGATAGAGAGGGATGGCTGTAGCTTCCCAGCAGGTCAGGAGGACGCACGCAAGCTGCCAAGTGGAAAATGTCAAGGACAATAATGATAACAGCAGAAAAAAAATCTGATTGACCTTCAAGATGCAAGGTCCAGGGCGCATGGTGCTCAGTGTTAACACTCAAGGAGGCTCAGACCATATTTCAGGTCAAGCGTTCCCCACTCCCAAGCTTGTTGACAGGACTAGGAGGATGTGGAAAAAGGACAATATGCATAGAACATTACATCTATAGAGCACTTCCGAAGTAAGCCAGAAAGAAAAACACCAATACAGTATACGAACGCATATATATGGAATTTAGAAAGATGGAAATGATAACCCTGTATACGAGACAGCAAAAGAGACACAGGTGTATAGAACAGTCTTTTGGACTCTGTGGGAGGGGATGAGGGTGGGATGATTTGGGAGAATGGCATTGAAACATGTATATTATCATATGTGAAACGAATCACCAGTCCAGGTTCGACGCATGATACAGGATGATTGGGGCTGGTGTGCGGGGATGACCCAGAGGGAGGATAAGGGGAGGAGGGAGGTGGGAGGGGGGTTCAGGAAGGGGAACTCATGTACACCGGGGGTGGATTCATGTCAATGTATGGCAAAACCAACCAATATAATATCGTAAAATAATTAGCCTCCAATAAAAAAAAAATGGAAAAAAAAATAAAGAGCACTTCCACTTAAAAGACCTTTCATACATGCCACAAACCTCTGCGAGGAGGGGTTATTAAGCCCATCTTATCTGGGAAGAAACAGAAGTCAGCGAAGCAGGTCAGACAGCAAGACGGTAGCGGGGAGAGAAATCAGCCCTAGGAACTTCCAGTCCAGGTCGGTTCCACTGAGCCCACTTACAGCACCTTTCCCAGCGGTGCTGGAAGAGGTCAGTGTTGGTCAGTTGCTGTCTTCTTGAGTTATCTCATTTAATGCACTTTCATATAAATGTGCCATTTTCTCTTCCTGTAAACAGTCAGTGAATCAGTACATGTTTTATAAAGGAATATTCTTTGGTGGAAAGTTGTACAATTAAAAGTCTTTAATACTTCACATTCAGTTGATGAGAAGCTTTCTCTGGCTCCTCACCAGGTAAAGCCCTTTATTAAATAAAGTTAAATACATCATTTGCTTTCATTGCCATGGTGAGCACAGGTGAGGCATATGGATTTTGGCTTTGGTAATAAAAGGAAGAAATGGGGCTTTGGAAAACACTGTGCTGTGCTGAGTTGCTCTGTCGTGTCCAACTCTTTACAACCCCGCCAGGTTGTAGCCCGCCAGGTTCCTCTGTCCACGGGGATTCTCCAGGCAAGAATACTGAAGTAAGTTGCCATGCCCTCCTCCAGGAGATCTTCCCAACCCAGGGAGGGCTTCCTGGGTGGCTCAGATGAAAAACACAACATGTTATAAACAGTGAATGCTCTCCATTTAGTCCTTCCCACCAGGCTTTGCTTTCTGGACAATGCCCCTTAGAGCCATCCACACCTAAGGCCAAGGCAGTGACCAGGCAGTACTTGGGCAAGAACCCCCTGGCTAATGGAATTTGGCCTCCATAGTTTTTTCACAGTAATTTTAAAAATATTTATTTTGCAACTACTATTAAACATTTGGCTCAGATGGTAAAGCATCTGCCTACAATATGGGAGACCTGGGTTCGGTCCCTAGGTCGGGAAGATTCCCTTGGCAAAGGAAGTGACAATCCACTCCAGTACTCTTGCCTGGAAAATCCCATAGATGGAGAAGCCTGGTGGGCTACAGTCCATGGGGTTGCAAAGAGCTGGACACGACTAAGCGACTTCACTTTCTTTTTCTTTTTTTTAAGATCATTGAAAAAAAAAATCAGATTTCTGACCCAACTCAAAAACCAACAAACTCATTAGAAAATGGACAAAAGACTTGAATAGACATTTCTTCAGTGATATACAAATGGTCAATAAGCACATGAAATGATGCAGAATATAACTAATCATGAGGAAAATGCAAATCAAAACCACAGTGAGATACCACTCTGCACCCATTAGGAGGGCTGTTACCATTAAGGAAGGGAGGGAAGAAGAGAGAGAGAGAAAGAAAGACAGGGAGGAAGAGAGAGAAAGAAAGTATTGGTAGGAATGTGGAGAAACTGCTGAAGGGTACAATGTAAAATGGGATAGCCATTGAGGGAAATAGCATAACAATTCCTCAGAAAAAACAAACGTTACCATACAGTCCAGCAGTTCCAATTCTGGGTATATACAGAAAATAACTGAAATCACGAATGTGAACATATTTGTACATCCATGTTCATAGAGCTTTATTTACAATAGCTAAAAGGTGGAAGCAACCTAAACGTTCAACGAGGGATGAATGGTTTAACAAAATGTGATAGGAAGGAAATTTTGACACATGCTATAACTTGGATGAACCTTGAGAACATTATGCTAAGAGGAATAGGTCAGTCACAAAATGACAAATACGGTATGATTCCACCCATATGAGTTACCTATAGCGGTGAATTCACAGAGACAGAAATCAGAATGGTGGTTGCCAGGAGCTGGGGGTGGGAGGAATGAGGAGTTAGTGTTTAATTGGTATGGAGTTTCCATTTGGGAAAAGGAAAAATTTCTGAAGATGGATGGTGGTGAAGATTATACAACAGTGTAATGTACTTAATGCCACTAGATGGTTACAATGATACCTTTTATGTTATACATATTTTACCACAATAAATAAGTAACCATTTTTCCATTTTTTCTTGGAAAAAAAGAATAAGAGTAGGCAGTGAAATCGGGCCCACATCCTCTTGGTCAGCATATCCACGCCAATAAAGGAAGCACCTGAACGAGTAGGTAACATGAGCCCACACACCCAAGCAGCAGATTACCTGTCAGCCAAGAAACCTACAGTGAAGTTTCAAAAGTATTAAAAGGACATACGCAGTCAAAGTGGGTATAAATGACAAAGCCTGGGGATTCTAGGTGTTATTTCTGGGAATGTGAGTTTGATTCTCAAGGCTCACAGGATTGATGACTGGCCATGTGAGCATTCACTGTCTGGCCTACATTGTACAATCAGCTCTCTCTATCCACAGGTTCCACATGGACAAATTCAACCAGGACAAAATAAAAATTTTTAATTAAATTCTACAAAGTTTCAGAAAGCAAATCTTGAATTTTCCGCACTCTAGCAATGATTTGTATGTAGCATTTACAGAGGTGCTGGTGGTATAACGGTTAGCATAGCTGCCTTCCACAGCATTTATGTTGTATTTACAACTATTTACAATAATGTTTACATTGTATCAGGTATAAGTAATCTAGAGATGATTTAATGTATTCAAGAAGATGTGTGTGCTATATGCCATTTTATATAAGGAATTTGTGTATCCTCAGATTTTTCACATCTGCAGGGAGTCCTAGAACCAGTCCTCACAGATCCCAAGGGACTGCTGTATATCCACAGGTCTTATCTCAGGCAGGATCCCATCTTATTTTCTGAGCAGGAAGACTCTCTTGCATGCAAATATTTCTCCTGGGCCTGACTGGAAAAGCTTATAACACACAGTATGTCTCGGCTGGCACCCAGGTAGCCTGGAGATTCATAAATCCCTCCAACTGGGGCAAGAAACCCACAAATACCATTTTCAGTCCTGAATATAAGGACCTTACAATCACCACTAAGGGCTAACAAGTAAAAAGCTAAGTAGGACTTGCCCAGTGGTCTAGCAGTGAAGACTCCGTGCTTCTACTACAGAAGGCCCCAGTTCAATCCCTGGTGACAAAAGTTCCACAGTCCACACAGCACGGTCAAAAAACAACAGCAACAAAAAGACTGAATGGACTGAAAGATAAGCAACTCTCTTGGATTCACAAGAGAGGGAGGACAACAGAACAAACCACTGCTCCTAATAATGGGGAGACAGACAAGCAAATAAAGGGAGTTACAGCTTACCTGAGCAGAGATCCTTGAGCAGAAGCTACCATGGGAACCAGTGACAGGATAGGAAAACCTGAAATGTACTCAGTGAATTAAAGAAGGCTCAATGTGGACAAATCTGAAAGCTAAAAACTACAGGGGACCCAGTCTTAGGCGGAGCCCCAAACTTTTGTGAGCTTTACCTTCTAGAACTTGAGCAGGTTCTCACAACAAACCTAGGAGAAAAACTCCTCCAGGCTTCCTGCAGAGGAGAGGCAAAAGGACCATTTTGAACCACATTAGAGCACAGCTCTTCTTAATAAGGCCGATCAGGAGATTGGATACAGGGAAACTAGTTAACCAGAGCAAACTCGCTGAGGTCTTATCATGAGCCTAACTGGACTTGGGGAAGGGGTATACTCAACTCCATCCCATCCTGTCCCACCAAAGTGTGGAGAAAAATACTTGTGAAGTTCAAAGCCCAGAGGCACAGGCTTACCAAGAGACTGAGTCCTAAAGACAAGACAAGACTATAGAACACTCCATCTCTTCCCACACCTCACTGCCATACTCCCAAAGGCCCGATTACAGAAGTTTCTTTTAACTGGTACATCAGGCCCAAGAAAAAACTGCAAGGCATAATAAAAAGGAAAAAAAAAAAAATACCACACACTTTTTGAAGAGACAGTTCAAACACGTAAAACCCCAAATTATGAAACTCCTAGAAGATAACATAGGAGAAAATCTAGATGACTTTGGGTAAAGGGATGACTTTCCAGATACAAATCATGCTCCATGAAAGAAATAATTGATAAGCTATATTTCATTAAAATTAAAAACTTCCATTCCGCAAAAGAAAATGTCAAGAGAATGAGAAGATGACCAAAAGACAGGGAATATATCATGCAAAACATATATCTGATAAGGGACTGTTATCCAAAATATACAAAGAACCCTTAAAACCCAACAATAAGGAAGTAAAGAAACCAGTGAAAAATGGGCCAAAGACCTAACAAGGTTCACCAAATAAGATACACACATGGCAATTAACCATATGAAGCCTTTGCCACATCCACTGCAAGAAGGAAGACCATTCTTAGCAGACGGTCCACATCTCAGAAAATGTCGACATCACGTTGAAGTGACACAGTTAGTATGAAGGCCCCCAGAGGAACCCCACAGAAAGATGTCAATCATATCAGTGTAGAACTGTTTCCTTGGAAAGAAGCAGCTCCAGGCTGACAAATGGTAGGGAAATAGAAAGGCACTGGCTACTGTTCACAGTATCTGGAGTCATGACCAAGAGTGTCACGCTGGGCTTCCATCGCAAGATGAGGCCTTTGTGTGCTCACTTCCTGTCGATGCCATTATGCAGGAGAACAGGTCTATTATTGGAATACAAAATTTCTTAGGTGAAAAACAGATCCACAGGGTTTGGATGAGGCTGGGAGTTTCTTGCTCTGTATCTCAAGCCTTGAAAGAGTTAATTTTTGCAGGAAATATCACATGTCATCAGGGAAATGCAAATTAAAAGCACAGTGAGATTCCACTATACAAGCAGAAAAATGACCAAAATGCACAACACTGGTAACAAATGCTGGTGACGAGATGGAACAACAGCAACTCTCACACATTGCTGGTGGGAATGTAAAGTGTATAGCCATTTGGAACACAGATTGGCAGTTTCTTACAAAACTAAATATCGTGTTAGTCATTCAGTTATGTCTGACTCTTTGCAACCCCATGGACTGTAGTCTGCCAGGCTCCTCTGTCCATGGGATTCTCCAGGCAAGAATACTGGAGTGGGTAGCCATTCACTTCTCCAGGAGATCTTCCTGACCCAGGAATCAAACCTGGGTCTCCTGCATTTCAGGTAGATCCTTTACCATCTAAGCCTACCAGGGAAGCCCACTCTTACCACATGATCCAGCAGTTGTGCTCCTTGATATTTACCCAAGAAAACTGAAAACTTATATCTACACAAAAACCTGCATATGGAGGTTTATGGCAGCTTTTCTCATAATTTCCCAAACTTGGAAATAACCAAGATGTTGTTTCGGTAGATGAATGGATAAATAAACCAAAGTACATCCAGACAATGGACTATTATTCATCACTGAAAAGAAATGCGTTACTAAGTCATGAAAAAACACAGAGGAAATTTGAATGTATATCATTAAGTGAAAAAAGTCAATCTGAGAAGGATACATACTATTTGATTCCAAATATCTGACATACTAGAATAGCAAAACTATGCATAACCCATAACCAGGGGCTAAGAGAGGGATGAATGGAAAGAGAGGGATGAATAGGTGAATCACAGCAGATTTTTAGGGCAATGAAAACACTATATGAAACATGTCATTATACATTTTTCTGAACTGGGAGACTGTACAACACCAAGAGTTAACCTTAATGGAAACCATGGACTTTGAGTGATTATGATGTGTCAGTGCAGATTTACCAGTCATAGTAAAAGCACCTTCTGGCAGGGATGTTGATGGTGGGGGAGGCTATGCATGTGTGGGGTCAGTAACGTATATGAAAAATCTCTGTGCCTCCCTCTCAGTTTTGCTATGAACCCAAACTAATCTGAAAAAAAAAAAAAAGTCTTGAAAGAAACCCAGGAGCTGGTTGAGGTCTCCCTGATACACTGAGGTGGACCTCACAGGGCAGGGGCCAGAAGCCCCCTGCAGCAGCACCCAGGGGTGTATTGTGAGAGTGATCCTGGGATGAGCGGAAGTCAGTTACAATGACAGTATTTGACATAAGCACCAGATCAAGAAGGAACAGATCTGAGAAAACAGATAGAGGATATGGAAGAAGAAGGGAGCCCATCAGTTGGAATAGTTATTATTGGACGAACTAACAATATGACAATTGGAGGCAAAGGTAAAAGTTAAACTAGAGTCAGAGTCAATGGCATCCCACTCCAGTACTCCTGCCTGGAGAATCCCATGGATGGAGGAGCATGTTGGGCTGCAGTCCATGGAGTTGCAAAGAGTTGGGAACGACTGACCACCTTCACTTTCACTTTTCACTTTCATGCATTGGAGAAGGAAATGGCAACCCACTCCAGTCTTCTTGCCTGGAGAATCCCAGGGACGGGGGAGCCTGGTGGGCTACTGTCTATGGGGTCACACAGAGTTGGACACGACTGAAGCAACTTAGCAGCAGCAGCAGAGTTAGAGTCAGGTGCTGGGGCTACTAAGCTGGTTCCATTTGTACCTCAGAAGCACCTAGCCCCAATCTGAGTACTCCTGTCACATATGGGTCTGGGGCACTTCCTCTCCCTATAGATAGCTGCATGTGTCCCTGAAAAGGAGAACATCAAACACGTCAGAGGCCAGCCAAAAATACATTTACAAAATTTTAGTTCTCTGGAAACCTCTCAGACAATGTCTATTTCGGTAATATTACTTCTTCAACAAGCATAGTTTATAGCAGTAAAATTAGACAGACAATTATAGGGACCAGTCATGCCCCTTAGGAACAGAATATTGTTCCTAAGTTCTCACACAGTCAACACTGACTAATGTCCTGATCTTATGTCCAGTAGGCACTGACTCTACAGTGCCTGAAAGGTTTCTGTGACTGTGGCAGACGGAAAAGCTTCAACCCAAAGGCTGAATTTGTTCATAGACTGACTTCCTTCTGGCCCTGAACCAATTTCCCATGACTGACTTAGTAATATAATTTGTGGTAATAATCTGTTAACATGTCATATAAATCTTCATATATTCAGCACTGACTTCATTATCGTGGGCCTCCTGGGGTGTGGCTTCATTTCCTGTTAAGCAGTCTTTCCATGGTTTTTACTTTCCTTAGCCCATTTGTGTGAAATTGTGCATTTTTACAATGTTCATGCAAAGAAGTATATGGACAGGCACATAAACACCATATTAATTCTTAATTTGGACCAGAGAAGTTACATAGTTTTATTTCTTTCATTTAATATACATTTCATTGCACAGAAAAATAAAAAGGAAAAGGAAAAAAATCGTTATGTGTTAAATTAGTTAGAAAACTCAGTGATGTTTTAGGTTGGTTTTTAAACATTTTTTGGATGTGGGCCATTTTTAACATCTTTATTGAATTTGTTACACTACTGCTGCTGTTTTGTGTTTTGGTTTTCTGGCTATGAGGCATGTGGGATCTGAGTTCCCTGACCAGGGTTCGAACCCACACCCCCTGCATTGGAAGGTGAAGTCAACCACTGGATCATCACAGAGGTCCCTGTTTTAGGTTTTAATAAAATCAGTTTTACTTAAGTGCTAATATTTTGAAACCAAAACTAGAGCTAGAAACTCTGTTAAGGCGTATGGGCTAAACACAACTGGGAGAGCTGTGTTCTAGAATTTGAATAATGACTTAGGGCTCCCCCAGATTCTGAGTTGCTTTACTTACCTAACAACTATCAAAAGAAATTAGGATAGAACCCATAGTCCTACTAACACTGATGTCTCCTAGATAAACACAGAAAGTCTGATGTATGGTCAGGTATCAATAAAGGCAAAGGCCTGAGTCCTAACTGAACAGCTACTATGCACTGGTTTCACCAGGTTCTGGGTATACTGTGGTGCGGAGAGGGTGCGTCAGGTCAGGGAGCCGGAAAAGCAGTTCTCTGATGTCCAGAGTTGTCTGGGCATTTCTGTGGCTGAGTCCTCTGAACTCATTGCTCACTTCCCTACTTCTCCAGTTTCAATAAGCTTGTTGCTTGGAAACTCACAGAAAATGTGAAGTGGGAGCATGGCAAAGGAACCTGTCATAACCCACCATGCCCTGTTTTATTACCTTTATGGCATTTCAAGGTGAAAGTCTATATTTAGCCTTGTCTTCAGCTTTCTCTGGGGAAATTCCAGACGGCTGCAGAGAAGCTGTGACACTTTTCCTGCCAGTCAGTGAGATCCTGTGCTCTCACACCCTGATCTGTGAGAAGCAGGTC
The DNA here is from genome assembly GCF_049115385.1 of Moschus berezovskii. NCBI lineage: Eukaryota > Metazoa > Chordata > Mammalia > Artiodactyla > Moschidae > Moschus > Moschus berezovskii. Next base: position 62,440,092 of record NC_142463.1, read on the forward strand.
TGGGGTCAGCTCTTCTCTAGGACAGGGAAGAGTCTAGGAGCCATTTGCCAAGCTGGGCACGACCACCAGTCCCTTTATCTCTTCTTAAATGTCACAGTACAATCTTAGATGTGAGAACATTTTTTTTTTTTTTAATTTTTTAATCTGAGTTTTACATAAAGAAATGGCTCGGAATCTATTTCCAGCCCAATTTATCTGCTGTTATGGGAACCTTCTTTAAGGAAAAGACATAATCTGTCTGACATCCTTCATCCACCCACTGCCCTATCTCTCTTCTAATGAAAAATGTGCTGTGGTTAAACTCCCTCTGCATCTGAAGGCCATCTGGCTAATGCAGGATGCTATACCTTCCAGAAAATGAACAATTTTTTTTAATGAATGAAAGCAATTCCTCACATTTTTTCAGATATAGCAAAAAACCAAAAACAAAAAAATTGGAAGAGAGTCCCAAGAAAGAGCTAGCAAACACTGTCAATAGGCCAAAATCTCTCCTGTTGAACAGGAAGAGGGTGTCTGACCTTTCCTCCACAGCACTGCTATGTGGATTTCTGACTTTGCCCCTGCTTTCCTTATTTGCTGTCTCTTGTATGGCAGGTGGTAAATCATCACTCCCTAACCCCACCCTGCTTGAAAGTGTCTCTGACTCTAGAAAGCAATGTGGAGGTGACTGTTCAATTAAAGGCACAAGGTCTGCAATCAAAAGATCTCAATTTGATACCTGTGTCTATCAGTACTCACTACATAACCTTGAGCCGATGTTACATATTCAAAATGAATTGTATATTGTACAATGTATATTCCGCATCTGAAAAGAATGGGATAATAGTTGCACCTGCTTCCTCATCTATTAAAAGGAAATAATAACATTGTCGTCGTTGTTTAGTCACTAAGCTGTGTCTGACTCTTTTGTGACCCCATGAACTGTAGACTACCAGTCCATTGGGATTTCCCAGGCAAGAATACTAGAGTGGGTTGCCACTTCCTTCTCCAGGAGATCTTCGCAACCTAGGGATTGAACTCGTGTCTCCTGCATGGACAGGCAGATCTTTACTGCTGAGCCAACAGGGAAGCCCATGATAACATTACGTATCTCCATAACATTCGTCTTAGTGTGAAGATGAAATAAAGAACACAAGGTGCATAGCAGAGAGTGTTATATACGGCAGGCAATAAAAAACTGGTAGTTACATGGATGATGACTTTATGAGGATGGCATCTAAAAAGTGACCTTCAGTTTAGTTTAGGATGTAATACCTACTCAGAGTGAGAAGAGCGCTCCTCTGGCCAGAATGCAGTTTCTCTTGGAAAACGTGCAGAAGGGCTTACTGTAGTTAAACAAGGTTTATTCCTAACTGGCCACCAGTTGTCTTTACACCTGTAAGTCCTACAGGCAGCTCAGATTCAATACATTCAAATATAACTTACCTACAGTCACCTACACAGTGCTTTCTAGAGTCAGAGACACTTTCAAGCAGGGTGGGGTTAGGGAGTGATGATTTACCACCCCCCATACAAGAAATAACAAATAAGGAATGCAGGGGCAAAATCAGAAATCCACTCTTAACTCTTTTTGACTCTCATGTCAACCATATCCTTCCTTCTGTAGTATTTTAATGTTACCCATGTATCTTGTAAACCAGCAGCCTGAGAGTCACCCTGAGGCCTTCCCTGACCCTCTGCCTCCCTAATATTTCACTTCCTGATATGCCTTGAATCCATCATCCTTGGCTCTTCCATATTTTTGCCTTATATGAAGCCTCCTCCCCTCTCTCCTGCACTATTGCAATAACTTCTTAGCCACTTCTGCTCTCTAATCTATTTGCTCTCTGCTTCACCCTCCATACATACTTACCGCACACGTGATCATTCTAGAAAGCAATTTGATCACGTCACTTCTCTAAGCCCCTGCAATAATTCCCTATCAATAAAAGAATTACCTCCAAACTCTTGGCCAAGGGTATAGGTCCGCCATGCTCTAGCCCTCCCTTCCCACATCAACCTCATCCCCACTAATCCTTCATGATTGTCGAACATTCGAGCAATGAGAAACTCTTATCATCTCAAAAATATTGCAGGATCCAGACTTCAAGATGTTCCTCATGATCCCCACCTCCTGGTGTTCATGACCTTGGGTAGTCTTCTCCCGCATTGTACCAGAGCTGGTCTGGGTGATCAATAGAATGGTAGAATGATGATAATCTAACCATTCCCGAAATTCAGTTATAATGACTAAGGCTTCTATCTTGAACTGTCTTTCTCTTGGATTATTTGCCCTCCGGGAAGACAGCTGCTATGTCACGTGAGTAACAATATGGAGCAGCCTCAGCCTCCTGAGGAACTGAAACCTCCTTCTGAAAGTCACGTGAGTGACCTTGAAGACCGCTTCTCCAGCCCCTTCAGATTACCACAGTCCCTTCCAACACTTAAGAGCAACCTCACGAGACACCATAAGGCAGGAGCATCCAGATTCATGACCCTCAGAAGCTATGTGAGATCCCAGACATTTACTACTGTAAGCTGCCAAGTTTCAGAGTGATTTGTTATATAGTGATAGATAATTATTGCAAAAATTATCTTCATTTAAACGTCCTTTCTCTTGTGCATTCCTTATACATCATACATACCACCCATCCAATGCCACCATGCAAGCCTCAATTAAAACGTCACTTACTCTATAAAGCTGTCCCATTTCTCCTCCACATCCTGTCTGCAGTGTCAATTTTATTTACACAGAATCTGGTACTTAACTCCACTGTGACCCTTGTCACATTGTCCTCTGTGGTATACACTGAATAATGTTACCTCCGAAATGTCAAGGTCCTAATCCCAAAGGCCTATAAATGTTACCTTATATGGCAAATGGGACTTTGCCCATGTGATAAGTTAAGGATATTGAGATGAGGAGTTTTCCTGAATTATCTAGATTTCCTGGGTTACCTGGTTATCATCATAGAGACCATATAAGAGGGACCTAGGAGGAGTCAGAGTGAAGGGAGAAGGTGATGTGACCATGGAAGCAGACATTGGAGTGATGTGCTCTGATGATAGAGGAAGGGACCACAAGCCAGGAAGACAAGCAGCCATTAAAACCTAAAAAAAGGCAAGAAAACAGATACTTCCCTAGACCGTCCAGAAGGATGTGGCCTCCTGGCACCTTGATTTTAGCCAAACAAGATTCATTTTGGATTTCTGATCTCCAGAGCTATAAGAGAACAAATGGGTATTATTTTAAGCCTCTAAATTTGTGGTCATTTCTTACAGCAGCTATAAAAACTAACACATCCTGTATTTGTTCATTTATCTTGCCATCTGCCTCCCCCCCTGCCCCCATATACAATACACTGTTAACTCCTTGAAGATCATGTCACATTTATCTGTACCCAGGGCCTAAAATGACGCCTGGCACATATCCATAAATATGTACTGGTTAGTCAACTAAATGAACCAGTCTAAACTCTTCAGGTTATAACAAGTATTTCATTATAGAATTGCCCCTCAGTATCCACAGGGGATTGGTTGCAGGATGCTTGCATATACCAAAATTTCCTCAGATACTCAAGTTCCTTACATAAAATAGTGCAATACAAAAACAAACAAACAAACAAACAAAAACTAGTGCAATACAGCCACCCTCTATATCCACAGGTTCCTCATCTGCAAATTCAGAAAGCTGACTATATTATCAAAGGTAATTACTTCCTTCTAGCAATTTTTTTCCTGGTAAAATGTCACTAGTTTTCACAGATCCAGATAGAAATATAATTCCTGTCTAGAAAAAAAAAAAAAAAAACCACAAAAACTCAAAGGTTTATCCTTGAAGTAAAAGAGAAGGTCAGAGGTTATCTCCCAGATTTAGTAACTGAGGTAAAATATTTTTTCTGGAGTAGATCCTTCTCTTAAGCACAAGTCCTAAAAGTGGCATGAAATTGTGGGCAGAGTCCAGTGAAGCAACACAAATGCATGTAGAGGCTGGGATCTAGACGGTGGCACCTGCACCTCTGCTCATTAGCATTTGATCTGCAGAGGGTGCTTCCACTCTGCCCTTAACTCTCCATGAGACCCTGAAAAAGCCACTTGTCCTCAGTTCTTGACCTGTATAATTAAGTGGTTGATTGAAACCCATTCAGCACTTCCTTCACCAAATATTTGTTGAGTTCTTACTATGTTCTAAGCATAGTTATTGATGCTAGGAGTACAACTTTAACAACATTCCCCACCTGCATGGATTCTAGAGGGTCAATTAGTTAACAAACAAAATAAATGCAAAAAATATATACTAGGTTATGCTGTGTGCTTGCTAAGTCACTTCAGTCATGTCTGACCCTGTGCGACCTCACGGACTGTAGCCTGCCAGGATCCTCTGTCCTTGGCATTCTTCAATCTAGAACACTGGAGTGGGTTACATGGTGACAAAGGCTTGGAAGAAAATAAATTAGGGAAGGGGCTCAGTGAATACAGAAGTGGAGGAGGATGAGGAGTTTAATTTCAGCAGGGTGGTCAGATAAGGCTTCATTGGAAAGATGAAGTTTGAATAAAGTCCAGAGAAGGCTAAAGACAAATCATCCAAATAATTCGAGGGAACATTTTCTAAGAGTGGAACTAGCAGGAACAAAGGCCCTGAGGCAGGAGGATGCCTGATAGATTCCTACGTTTGAAGAATAGCAAGGAAGCCCGTGCAGTTGGATTGGACGGGAGTGAACAAGCACTGAAATGAGCAGCAGACAAGGGGAGAAAAGTTTTTAGGGAGGGACCGGACAGTGTAGACTAGTGCTGTCTGATATAAACTGTCAATATAATTCAAGCCAGAAATGTGAGCTACCTATGTCATTTTGTTTTCTCTTAGCCATACTAAAAAAGTAAAAAGAAACTGATAAAATTATTTCAATAATAAACTTTGTTTATCAAATATATTAAAAATACTATAATTTCAATATACAATATATGCATCCCAATGTTTATAGAGGATTACTTATAGTAGCCAAGATATGGGGGCAACCTAAGTTTCTATCAACAGATGAGCGGATTAAGGAGATGCATAACATATATGGAATGTGACTATGGAATACTGCTTAGCCATCAGAAGAATGAAATTCTGTCATTTGCAACAACATAGATGGACCGACAGGGTGTTAATGCTTTAGTGAAATAAGTCAGATAGAGAAAGATGTGAGATCTCACTTATATGTCAGATCTAAAACAAGAAACAAATGACATGACAATAGAAACAGATTCACAGGTGCAGTGAACCAACTAGTGGCTACCAGTGGGGAGAGAGAACTGGAAGGTCAATATAGGGAGAGGCACAAAGTAAATAACTACAAGGATATACTGCACAGCACAGGAGCACAGCCAGTGTTGTATAACACCTTTAAATCGAGTGTAACCTATAAAAATGTTGAATCACTAATCTGTACACCTGAAACTAATATTTGTTAATACTCTTACAACTAATAGCTGTAAATCAACTATACTTCAATTAAAAAAAAAAAAAAAGAATGAGACCCTTGGAAAAACATTATGGATGTTTTCACAGGCTTTAATCACTTGGTCAAAGTGCTGAGCGTTTCTGAACCCATGTGTCTTTTTCTGTAACATGGAGACACCATATCAGGAAGAGGAACCTCAAATGCAGAGGCCGCAAGGCAAGAGTGAGCCGGATTTACTCAGGGGTGATCAGTGTGGTTGAAGAGAAGAAGCAAGGAGGAAAGTGGTAGGTGGTCAAAAGTAACGGGAGGTGGGTGGTAAGGAGCCCTGTTACTGTTACTCCAACTTCAAAGAAACAGAATAACAAGTAAACACCACCTAAGCTTGGTCACTGTGCTGTGGTTAAAAACTCAGTTCCAGACTCTTCTGGGCCAAAACTATTTCTAGAGGTTTCCCCCACTTTACATTTCCACAAATTCATCTAGTAATATATATGGAACTCATAGACGATTCGAGTAACAGTATTCTTTTGATTTGCTCCAGAAGGAGAAAGCTGCTCAGAGGCAGAACTGCTGTACAGGTGATAAAGTTTAAACTTTCAGGTTTTTCACAAGCAGAAGGCTCTTCCAAGGCTATCTTGAATGTTGTATTCATACTTTAATCTTTCTTTCCTTCAAGAGTATCTCTAAATTATAAGCTTCAGGACCAACAAAATCTAGATCTCTCATACTTAGGAAGAACATTTCATCATAGACCTGCGTTAAAAATAAAAGTGACTGAGTTGGGTAAAAGTTGGGGAGGAACTTGGACACACCTGTCTGCTAAGCATACCTGGGGAAGGCTGGTCATTTATGCTGCAGAAAAGGAGCTGCCCAGAGACTGCCCTTCAGAAAGGAAAAGTTAAACAAAGAGAATTATGCAGGGAAAGCTCTGTTTGTCCTTCCCAAATCTGTTTGATGATAAAATCAGGTGTGTTGCTTTTAAAATGTATAGATTTCCAGGCCTTACTCCAGATCTACTGATTCAGACTTAGTGGTAGAGCCCGGGAATCTTTAAGAAAACTCCACCTGTGGGCCCCAGTGTTAGGGTTTCTGAAGCATAATTTTGAAATAATGAGGCATAACTCTGAGCATTTCTGGAAAGAAGAGCAGCCTCAGTCCCAGAAATGGGGTGGGAGAGTTCCTGCTTGTTGTGGAGAGACACACTCGATCAATGATTTACAATCTGGGTAGCTCTTTCCCTACCCTCCAAAGTACATCCAGTTAAATGAAGGCCCAGCATCAGCTCCCTAAGACCAGGCCCAGGTAAGAGGAGACAGATTCCAAGAGGCTGCCTTCAGGTGGCTTCCAAGAACATGGTCATGTACATCTCCAGGAGGAGTACTGCCCTCTACACCTATGGGGACCTGCGTCAGAGCAGTGGGAATCATTGCCTCCTGGACTCCAAGTTCCTGCACCTGTCATGAGTCTGGGGGCCACAGGGAGAGGCTGAGGAGAGCAAGCTCAAGGGCGTCCACATACAGGACAGAGCTGCAGTTTAGAAAGGCAAAGTGATGCGCTCAGGGTTACCCAACCAGTAGACGGTGGTAGATCTGGGATGATGCAAACCCGAAAGTGTCAGGAGAAACAGGCAGATTTAGTTACATACAATGAAGAGGGTTTACATCACAGGGAACTAAACATGCAAGGCCTAACCAGTTGATGAAAATACAAAATGAGCTGAAAGCAGTCATCTCTGCTGAAGTCTCATAGTTTGATGGGGAGGAAGGTGAGTGGGAGATGGGGAAGCAGAAGCCTACTCATGGCTTCTCTCTAGAGGCGCAGAATGGAGAAGAGGGCCCGACTGGCTAGAACACAGAGGGAGCTGGTGCAGGTGCTGACAACTTGCCGCCCTACCACTTCCGATCAGATGGGCATGGAGAAGTCCTTGTTAACAGTTGCTTAAAGGGAAGACATTAAAGGAGAGAGGGTAGAGAGGAGCCTTCAAGAGGGCTCAGCAAGTCACAGAGAGCTAAGAAGGCTAATCCAGAGACAGACCCTCACTCCCCACTAACTGAGGCGGGATGGACCCCAAGGTAGTGGCTTTAACAAATGCCCTTACTTTATTCAAAAGATGCACCATGAAGAATGCCCCATGACCTTGTATATCATTTGTGAGGTAACATAAAAGAGATACATATTTCCTTTGATTCACAAGACACCCAACTTCCAGGAATGAATTAAAGAAAGTTTAGATCTCTCTGTAATAACTCTCAAAGTTTGCAAATCTGACACATAGCAAGGAATCAGATGGGTCGATACTTTTAGGACAAATGAACCAGAAGGAACATGAAGTGAAAGAGACTGAGTCAGAGGCAGTGTCAGCTTCTATTTTCAGACAACAGCAGCCTTGGACACAAACCAAAAGGCAGGCGATGTGCAAGCTCCGGCCCTGAGACCAAGCCCACATCAATCTCTGAGCACAGCTGCAGGCAGAGATAGCAAATCACTATTTCCCCATCTGAGGAACCAAGCTAAAGACTGCATGACATCACAATTCTTCTGCAAAGAAAACTAGCACGAATGGCACTCTGCCTCTGGGTTAAGACGCTTTCTGGCCTCCCCCTTGATCTGCAGCCTCTAGCGCTAAGTTCCTTCCCAGTCAGAGAAGCCTGCTTGCCATACTAATAGCCTGTGGACATGCTCAGCATTTGGGAACTCACCTATCTTAGCATCTAGGAAGAGGCAGAGGTGGAAACTAAGCAAGAGCCTTCACACTCTGACTTCAAATTTGGCTTTGTTTTTCTTTCCTTTTTCTTTCTTCTAGGGCTTCCCTTGTGGCTCAGTTGGTAAAGATCCTGCTTGCAATGCGGGAGACCTGGCTTCAATCCCTGGGTTGGGAGGATTCCCTGGAGAAGGGAAAGGCTGCCCACTCTGGTATTCTGGCCTAGAGAATTCCATGGACTGTGTAGTCCATGGGGTTACAAAGAATCGGACACGGCGGAGCAACTTTCACTCACTCACTTCTTTCTTCTAAACCTGCATCTATGGCAACCCAGGCCATGCATCCATTCACCTTCATCTAACCAGGAAGGTGTCAGCACTCATGCCTGGTGCTTGGGGAGAAAGACTCAAAGACATTGCAGAACCAGGTATGAGTGTGATACTGCCATGATCATGATCTGACTACCGATTTGCTACCTTACTCTCTAAGCCTCAGTTCCTCAACCTTCAAATGCAGCTGAAAATTGAGTTGGATCAGGAATGAGAAATAATATGTGAGTTGCCTATAACTGTTCCATAAGTGACATTTATTACTATTATTACAGACTTAAAGGAGGAAATATCTGAGTACGCTGAAGTTTACAATGTAGTGCCATTACCACCATGAAATATTTATAGGATATTTCAGAAACCATGGAGTATTATGGTAGAGCAGAGGGAAGGCTTCTAAACTGATATTGAGCAAAGGTATAAAATGAAGTTTCAGAAATTGGAAGGATGGGTAGAAGTTAGCTAGGTCAAGAGGCTGGAAGAGTGTTTCTGGGCAGACAAAGCAGTTTTGCAAGAGGGTCTGTGGAACTAAAGAAAGGGTTAAGGGAATAGTTGTGACCCAAAAAGGATGGTCAGGGGCCAGAGAATGAAGGGCCTGTATGCTAAGCCAGGAGAGTTGAACTGGAGTCTGATACCAGGGAGAAACACAGAAGAATTTTAAGTACAGAAGCATGATCGTGTGTGTGGGAGGTTAAACTGGACAGAAATCAAACTAGTGGCAAATGCTTAAGTGCCACCTGACAATGCAAATTCCAGTGCTCATTTCAAGACCTACTTCAGAGCAACTACATCACAAGAACTGGCACTTTAATTTAGTGCATAGTGTGTGTGTGCTAAATCATTTTGGTCGTGTCCAACTCTTGTGATCCCGTGGACCGTAGCCCACCAGGCTCCTTTGTCCATGGAATTTGCCATGCCCTCCTCTAGGTGATCTTGCCTCGGTGTAAACCTTGTGACAATAAAGTTGAGGAACAACTGGGATGCAGTATACAGTGGTGAATAAGTCTATAGGCTCTGGACTCAAACTGTCTGTGTTTGAAACAAGTTTCTGCCACTTCCCAGCTGGGTAGTCTTGAGCAGGGTATCTGTTGGTCTCATTTTGACCATCTGTAAAATAGAAATAATAATAGTACCTGCTTCAAAGAGTAGCTGTGTGAACTGTACATGGTTAGAACAGTGCCTGGACAGAGCAAGCACGCATTAGTGTTGACCAGTAATTAGGGGTGGAGTTGGTGCTAGGAAGGCTGTTTGGTCTCCAAGTTCTCTCTGTGAACTGGTCACCTTCACTCGACTTCTTGGCTGTGACCCTATGGACAAAAATCAGCTGCCAGTTAAGCCACATGAGCCACAAAACTCCCACTTACTCCGTTTATGTAAAAGTAGCATTCCTAATACTCACTTGAGCATCAAGCAAATTGTAATGCCTCAAACACCTCAGTTAATTATTTCAAGTACCGTAGGACAAAATCTACATTCTGTCATACTTAGGAATTTTTTATTGCCATCTATTTCTTAATATAGTAAATACTTAGTGCTTACAAACCAACACATACAAAATGTGTGTTACAAGGCATCATGACAAACCCAGTGAAATTAGTATTCTAGAACACTGCCAGTGCCACTGAAGCTCCCCATGTGCCTGCTATGGGCTAAATATTTGTGTCCCTTCTGCAAAATTCACATGTTGAAATCCTAACTCCCGAAGTGATGGTATATGGGAGGTAGGCCCTTCGGAAAGTGATTAGGTCGTGATGGTGAACCCTCTTGCTAGGGATTAGAGTACTTGTAAAGAGGCTTCCTGTCTCTTCCGCCATGTGAGAACATAGCGAAAAGATGGCTGCCTGTTAACAAGATACCAAATTTGCCAGCACATTGAACTTGAACTTCCAGCCTTGAGAACTGTGAAAAATAAATATATGTTGTTTATAAGCTATCCAGTTTATGGTATTTTGTTCCAGAAGCCTGAATGATGAAGTGTATGTTCTTCACCAATCTGCAAGTCCCACCTTCACCACCAGAGGCAACCATTAACGCTGAATCGTATTTATAATTCCTTTGCTTTTATTTAGACAGTATGTATTTTACCATGTATATTTAAGCAACATATTGGACTTTTAATTTTTTTAACTTTATATAAATCACATTCTAACTTATGAAACTGTCACGTGCTTTTTCACTCAGTATCATGTTGATATATGCCTGTGGTTTACTCATTTCACTGATATATATTATTCCACAGTATTAATGGATCTACTCTCCTAACCATGAAGATCTGGATTATTTTCAATTGTTCATGACTTTGAACAATGCTGCTATATAAAGTTTGCCGTCTATCTCCTGCTGCCATTGTGCAAAAGTTACTCTACACTACTGTATCAGTTTCCTATTGCTGTAGTAACAAATTATCTCAAATTTAGATGTTCAGTGGCTTAGAACAACAGAAATGTATAACCTTAGTGATCTGGAGGTCACAAATCTGAAATGGGTCTCTCTGGGATAAAAGCAGGGCTGCATTACTTTCTGGAAGTTCTAGATTTTTCTAGCCTCTGGAGACTGTTCGCGGAGAAGGCAGTAGCAACCCACTTCAGTACTCTTGCCTGGAAAATCCCATGGGCGGCGGAGCCTGGTGGGCTGCAGTCCACGGGGTCACGCAGAGTCAGAAAGGACTTAAGCGACTTAGCAGCAGCAGCAGAGACTGTTCGCATTCCTTGGCTTATAGACCCTTCAAAGTCTACAATGGCTGATCACTTTCTTCTGGTTTGACTCTTCTGCCTCATCTTCCACTGTTAAGTTTCCTTGTGATTATGGGGCTCACCTGGGTAATCTGGGATAATCTCATTTTAATATCAACTGATTGGCAACCTTAATTGTATCTGCAAACTTAATTCTCCTTTGCCATGCGACCTAACCTATTCACGGATGAGGATGTGGACAGATATCCTGGGGTGGAGGGTGTTAGATTCTGTCTACCACAGTATAAGCCTAAATGTTGAATTGCTAAATACCAGTTTATGGATCTTTCACTTTATATGATAATGTCAAATTATTTTCCAAAATAATCAGACTAGTTTATGCTCCAGCAAAATAAGAGTTCTGACTGTTTCACACCTCACAACACACTTCTTCAAACTATTAAAATTTTGCCAACCCATTGGGGATGACACTGCATCTCAGGATTTGAATTTCTATTTTTCTAATATTGAGGTTGAATATTTTAATATTTTTGGCCATATGGGTTTCCTCTTCTGTGAAATGCCTGTTTTTATCCATTTGATTGTGAGCTTTTTTCTTGTATATTCTTTCTTCTTCTGGATATTACTACTTTGTCAGTTAAATATGCTGCAAGTATCTTCTCATTTGTAGTATGTTCTGATGCAGCTAAGTTTCTAATTAATAAAGTTAATTAAAATTTCTTCAATATTTTTATTTTTTAAAACTTTCTATATTGGAGTATAGCTAATTAACAATGTTGTGATAGTTTCAGATGGACAGCAAAGGAACTCAGCCATACATATACATATATCCATTGTCCCCCAAACTTCCCTCCCATCCAGGCAATATTTTTTCTCTATAAATTATATTTTTGTGTCTTTCTAAGAAAATCTTTTATCCTGCTGGCATAAAGTCTCCTACATTATCAATTAAAAATTTTAAGGTTTTTTTTTCATATTTATGTCTTCAATCCACCTGAAGTAGATGTTTTTTTTATATGATGTAAGGCAAAGATCCAAGTGCATTGCATTTTTCCCCCAAGTAGATAACCGATTATCACAATGCTGATTACACTTATCTGCAAGGCCACTTCCATCATATATTAAGTTCTCTCATATGCCAGGTCTGTTTCAGGGCTCTCTAATATACTTTGGGTCCACTTATCGCTCCCGATGTTTATATCACAGTGTCTTCAGTGCAATAGCTTTGTAATACGTCTCATCATCTGATAAGACAAATGTCTATTACCCTGGATCTTCTTCCAGAGTACCTTAAATTTTATTTAACCTTTATATTTACCCAACAATTTGCTTTTTCCCTTTACTAACTTCAGTTTTTTTTGCTCAGACTTTCTCAGATTGTTTTCCTTCTTGAAGATGTCCTAAGAGGTTCCTTTATTAAGAGTTTAGTGATGTTAAACTTTCTCAGTGTTTGTTTTTCTAAACTACCTCTATTTTGTCCCCATTTTGAAAAATAGCTGTAGCAGAGAAAATAAGTGTTTATCAAGTATCCACACAATTCTCTTCATTTATCAATATCTCGCAGTTACTTTGGGATTTTGAGACTCATTTTGACCAAAAGACTGTGATTAGAAGGGACGTGTTTCACTTCCGGACAAAAGCAGATAGAAGCTGTGCTCCTCAGTGTCCCTCTTTCCCTCCTGAAATGAATGATCTCACATGTCATGTAGCTCTGAGTGATGCCACTACAGAAAGCAGAGCTTATGTCAGCCTGAGGCCCTGAGTGAGTGTGTGGAGCAGAAAGTCCTCTGACCTATACTGGATGCATACTATGATCCAGAAACTTCTGTGTTAAGCACCAGAGGTTTCAGAGTTAATTTGTTACCATAGCATAATCTAACTTAATCTGGCCTATAGTTTTAAGGGCTGAAAGTGAAAGTGTTAGTCGTTCAGTCATGTCTGACTCTTTGCGACCCCATGGACCATAGCCCATCAGGCTCTTCTATCCCTAGAATTCTCCAAGCAAGAATACTGGAATGGGTTACCATTCCCTTCTCCAGGGGATCTTCCCAACCCAAGTTTTGAACTCAGGTCTTCTTTATTACGGGTACATTCTTTACCATCTGAACCACTAGGGAAATAACTCTATATGAATGATGCTACCCCTCAGGACATTTAAATATATTTTCCTACAATCTTGTCTTTTCCACTTCTGTTCTGAGAATTCAGCTGTCTTATTTTCATTTCTTTACTGGTAACTTGTATTTTTTCTTTGACTAATTTTAATATCTTCACTTTGTCTTAGACATTCTGAAGTTTTACAAGAGTGCGTTTAGGTGTGTGTATGTCTGCTTAAATTTATCTCACTGGGGATCCTTTGGGTGTTAGAATCTGTGGTTACTATCTTTCATCAATTGTAAAAATGTCTCACTGATGTGTCTTCACATGTTGCCTTGTCTTTTCCTCTATTATCTCCTCTTGAAATTCTAGTTAGAGGCATATTGAACCTTCTCATGCTATCCTCCATAATGCTTAACATCTCTGTCTAGCAATTACCCAGCAATTATCTTTCTGTGCTGAATTCTGTGACATGTCCTCCAATCTATGATTACCACCCCCCTCCCACTGTCTCTTCGGTTGCAGGATCCTCTGCCGTTAATTCTTCCATTAGCCTTTTAATTTTAATCATTTCATTTTTCGTTTCTAGAAGTTTTATTTTGTTCTTTTAAAAATATGATAGATATTTTTATATAGTCTCTTTCTCCATCTTCACATTTTAATTTCCTTTATAATTTATTTTAACATATTAAGCACACTCACTTACTTTAAAATTTATCCATGCATTTAAACAATGACATATATTTTATCACTCATGTTCAGCACTTCAGAGTAGGAGAACTCCTCCACATTTTTTAATTAATATTATTATTATTTGTAATTGCATATCCCTTGGAGAGAGACGCCGGCCCCAGCGACGCAGACACAGGAGACACCGCTCCGGCGCAACAGACCACGCGCAGAATCATGGCCGAGAGGAGCTACCCCACTCCCAAGGTCAGGACGGTGGCCAAGAGGAGCTGTCCCACGTCCAAGAGGCGGTGGCTGCGCAGGCACAGGAGGGCCGAGAGGAGCTACTCCACATTTAAGGTCAGGAGGGGCGGCCTTGAGGAGATACCCTCGTCCAAGGTAAGGTACAATGGCTGCACTTTGCTGGAGCAGCTGTGAAGAGATACTCCATAACCAAGGTAAGTGAAACCCAAATAAGACAGTAGGTATTGGGAGGGGGCATTAGAGGGCAGACACACTGAAATCATAATCACAAAAAAACTAGTTGATCTGATCATATGGACCACAGCCCTGTCTAACTCAATGAAACTAAGCCATGTCGTGTGGGGCCACCCAAGACGGGCGGGTCATGGTGGAGAGGTCTGACAGAATGTGGTCCACTGGAGAAGGGAATGGCAAACCACTTCAGTATACTTGCCTTGAGAACCCCATGAACAGTAACAAAGGGCAAAATGATAGGATACTGAATGAGGAATTCCCCACGTCGGTAGGTGCCCAGTATGCTACTGGAGATCAGTGGAGAAATAACTCCAGAAAGAATGAAGGGATGGAGCCAAAGCGAAACAAATACCCAGTTGTGGATGTGACTGATGCTAGAAGCAAGGTCCAATGCTGTAAAGAGCAATATTGCATAGGAACCTGGAATGTTAGGTCCATGAATCAAGGCAAATTGGAAGTGGTCAAACAGGAGATGGCAAGAGTGAACATCGACATTCTAGGAATCAGTGAACTAAAATGGACTGGAATGGGTGAATTTAACTCAGATGACCATTATATCTACTACTGTGGGCAGGAATCCCTTAGAAGAAATGGAGTAGCCATCATGGTCAACAAAAGAGTCCGATGAAGTAGTTGGATGCAGTATCAAAAATGACAGTATGATCTCTGTTCGTTTCCAAGGCAAAGCATTCAGTATCACAGTAATCCAAACCCTGACCAGTAATGCTTAAGAAGATGAACGGTTCTATGAAGACCTATAAGACCTTCTAGAACTAACACCCAAAAAAGATGTCCTTTTCGTTATAGGGGACTGGAATGCAAAAGTAGGAAGTCAAGAAACACCTGGAGTAACAGGCAAATTTGGCCTTGGACTACAGAATGAAGCAGAGCAAAGGCTAATAGAGTTCTGCCAAGAGAACACACTGGTCATAGCAAACACCCTCTTCCAACAACACATGAGAAGACTCTACACATGGACATCACCAGATGGTCAACACTGAAATCAGATTGATTCTATTCTTTGCAGCCAAAGATGGAGAAGCTGTATACAGTCAGCAAAAACAAGACCAGGAGCTGACTGTGGCTCAGATCATGAACTCCTTATTGCCAAATTCAGACTTAAATTGAAGAAAGTAGGAAAACCACTAGACCATTCAGATATGACCTAAATCAAATCCCTTATGATTATACAGTGGAAGTAAGAAATAGATTTAAGGGACTATATCTGATTGATAGAGTGCCTGATGAACTCTGGACGGAGGTTCGTGACATTGTACACGAGACAGGGACCAAGACCATCCCCATGGAAAAGAAATGCAAAAAAGCAAAATGGCTATCTGAGGAGGCCTTACAAATAGCTGTGAAAAGAAGAGAAGTGAAGGGCAAAGGAGAAAAGGAAAGATATAAGCATCTGAATGCAGAGTTCCAAAGAATAGCAAGGAGAGATAAGAAAGCCGTCCTCAGCGATCAATGCAAAGAAATAGAGGAAAACAACAGAATAGGAAAAACAAGAGATCTTTTCAAGAAAATTAGAGATATCAAGGGAACATTTCATGCAAAGATGGGCTCAATAAAGGACAGAAATGGTATGGACCTAACAGAAGCAGAAGATATTAAGAACAGGTGGCAAGAATACACAGAAAAACTGTACAAAAAAGATCTTCACGACGAAGATAATCATGATGGCGTGATCACTCACCTGGAACCAGACATCTTGGAATGTGAAGTCAAGTGGGCCTTAGAAAGCATCACGACGAACAAAGCTAGTGGAGGTGATGGAATTCCAATTGAGCTATTTCAAATCCTGAAAGATGATGCTGTGAAAGTACTGCACTCAATATGCCAGCAAATTTGGAAAACTTAGCAGTGGCCACAGGACTGGAAAAGGTCAGTCTTCATTCCAATCCCAAAGAAAGGCAATGCCAAAGAATGCTCAAACTACCGCACAATTGCACTCATCTCACACGCTAGTGAAGTCATGCTCAAAATTCTCCAAGCTAGGCTTCAGCAATATGTGAATCGTGAACTTCCAGATGTTCAAGCAGGTTTTAGAAAAGGCAGAGGAACCAGAGATCAAATTGCCAACATCCGCTGGATCATGGAGAAAGCAAGAGAGTTCCAGAAAAACATCTATTTCTGCTTCATTGACTATGCCAAGGCCTTTGACTGTGTGGATCACAATAAACTGTGGAACATTCTGAATGAGATGGGAATCCCAGACCACCTGACCTGCCTCTTGAGAAACCTGTATGCAGGTCAGGAAGCAACAGTTAGAACTGGTCATGGAACAACAGACTGGTTCCAAATAGGAAAAGGAGTACGTCAAGGTTGTATATTGTCACCATGCTTATTTAACTTATATGCAGAGTACATCATGAGGAACGCTGGACTGGAAGAAGCACAAGCTGGAATCAAGATTGCCGGGAGAAATATCAATAACTTCAGATATGCAGATGACACCATCCTTATGGCAGAAAGTGAAGAGGAACTCAAAGGCCTCTTGATGAAAGTGAAAGAGGAGAGTGAAAAGGTTGGCTTGAAGCTCAACATTCAGAAAATGAAGATCATGGCATCTGGTCCCATCACTTCATGGGAAATAGACGGGGAAACAGTGGAAACTGTGTCAGACTTTATTTTTTTGGTCTCCAAAATCACTGAGGATGCTGATTGCAGCCATGAAATTAAAAGACGCTTACTCCTTGGAAGGAAAGTTATGACCAGCCTAGATAGCATATTAAAAAGCAGAGACATTACTTTGCCAACAAAGGTCCGTCTAGTCAAGGCAATGGTTTTTCCTGTGGTCATGTATGGATGTGAGAGTTGGACTGTGAAGAAAGCTGATCCCCGAAGAATTGATGCTTTAGAACTGTGTTGCTGGAGAAGACTCTTGAGAGTCCCTTGGACTGCAAGGAGATCCAACCAGTCCATTCTAAAGGAGATCAGTCCTGGGTGTTCACTGGAAGGACTTATGCTAAAGCTGAAACTGCAATACTTTGGCCACCTCATGCGACGAGTTGACTGGAAAAGAGTCTGATGCTGGGAGGGATTGGTGGTAGGAGGAGACGGGGACGACAGAGAATGAGATGGCTGGATGGCATCGCCGACTCGATGGACATGAGTTTGAGTGAACTCCGGGAGTTGGTGATGGACAGGGAGGCCTGGCGTGCTGTGATTCATGGGGTCGCAAAGAGTCGGACACGACTGAGCGACTGAACTGAACTGAACTGAACTGATACCTTCAAATATAAGAAACTTACCACTGGATCCTTCCCTGCCCATAGATATCTCATTCACTATGGACCCAGATCTCACTATACAATGTTCATTATTGTAGGTAAATCACTATCACCCTGTGTCTGCTGGTTAGTGTATCTTTCCCTTGTTGCCGAATCTGTCTCCAGTTAACCATAGTTCTACTGCAAATGTCACAATTTTAATTCAGGGATCTGTAATTATTTCTCAGAGATCTACCTCCTCCTTTTCATATTTCTAAACAGCTGCTGTGTTTTGGAGACTGTCCAGAAGTTTGACCTTTGGTTAAGGGGGTGAAATTGTACAAACTTTGTTTTCTTAATACCATCTGTCTGGGAATAAAATTCTCCGGGTGGGAAGAAATAAAGGAAAGAAGGAAGGAAGACAATTTTTGGAAAATCTGTATATATGTCCTTCCTACTATAGAGAATATGAGACTGTATGCCAATGATGAGTTCCAATGATTATGGGTAGTTTCAACAGATAGCAGAGCTGCTATCTATTCATTGTTGTAAATCCTGGCTTATCAACTGTACTAAAATTCACCTGCATTTTAAAAAAACTGATTTATGGCTTATAATCATGTGTCAGTCCAATTCTTGCAGTGAGGGACAGGTATCACCTCTTTCGTAAACTTTCTAGACTAAATCATAGCAATGTTCTTTGATTTCATGTGACAAAACAGATCCCACATTGTTAAAAACAAAAAATCCTGGACTTGTTTTCATGTATACACCAGGTATTTCCTACAGGTGTGATAGCCAGCATTACAGATGTAAATCTTAGGTATGGCAATGTTCACAAGGAACATTTAGCTGACACATATTTAGGGTTTTTTCATTTAAAGTATATGGATCCATTCTCAGTATCAGCACATAAAAACTACATTAGTCCCTTACCAAACCTTCTACTGTCCAACTGCTGGGTTGTACCCTGCAGGCCTGCAATTCTTGTACTTGCCCAGCTTCAAGACCAAACAAAGAGCCTGGAGTCAGCAACAGAAACATCAGTGGTTTCATGGATAGCGGATCTTACATGTCTGAAGTGGCAGGGGAGAGAAGTTACCAATTATAGGCTGGCTCACTGGTTACCAGGGAAACCTGCAGAGGAACACACCCTTCACTGCCCTTTGATGAACTATCAATGTGGAGATAGTTTTAATCTAAAGATTAGAACAGTTACCATCTGGGGCCAGGAGCAAGAGCATAAGCATTTACTGATTAGGCTCCATGACTGAGAGGGAAGGTCAGTCTTGTGAGTAGGGCATAGGTAAAGTAGGAACCCGTCGAGCAGGGTATACAAGAGCAAGAGAACAGCCATCCTGAGTGGTCTGGCCACACAACAACGTATACCAAAACTTGATTGAGAGAATTAACATTTATAAACCATGGTTGAATTTATCTACAAAACAATCTATCTACAAAACAATATTGTTGAACTTATGTACAAAACAAGCTTCCCTGATGGCTCAGTTGGTAAAGAGTCTGCCTGCAATGTGGGAGACACAGATTAGATCCCTGGATGGGGAGGATCCCTGGAGAAGGAAATGGCAACCCACTCCAGTATTCTTGCCTAGAGAATTCCATGGACAGAGAATCCTGTTGGGCTGCAGTCCATGGGGTTGCAAAGAGTCAGAAGTGATTGAGTAATTAACACTTCCACAAAACAATCAGATTCACAGATAGAATAGATTTGCAGTTGTCAAGGATGGGAGTGTGGGTGAGGGAGAAATAGCCTAGGAGTTCGGGATTAGCAGATGCAAACTATTATATACAGGATGGATAAACAACAAGATCCTACTTCATAGTACTTGGAACTATATTCAATATCCTATAATAAGCTACCATCAGCTCCTTACAGCAAAATTCAGGCTTAAAGTAAAGAAAGTGGGGAAAACCAGTAGGCCATTCATGTATGACCTAAATCAAATCCCTCATGATTGTGGAGATGATGAATAGATTCAAGGGATTGGATCTGGTAGGCAGGGTGCCTGAAGAACTATTGACAGAGTTAACACTGAACAAGAGTCAGTGAACAAACCATCCCAAAGAAAAAGAAATGCAAGAAGGCAAAGTGGTTGTCTGAGGAGGCTTTACAAACAGCTGAGAAAAGAGAAGCAAAAAGCAAAGGACAAAGGGAAAGATATAATAATGAATGCAGAGATCCAGAGTAAAGCAAGGAGAGATAAGATGGCCTTCTTCCATGAATAATGCAAAGAAATAGAGAAAAACAACAGAATGGGAAAGACTAGAGATCTCTTCAAGAAAATTAGAGATACCAAGGGAACATTTCATGCAAGGATGGGGATGATAAATAAAGGACAGAAACAATAAAGACTTAACAGAGGCAGAAGAAAATGCAGTAAGAATGCATACAACTGTACAAAGAAAGGTGTTGATGACCTGGATAACCACGATGGTGTGGTCACTCACCTAGAGCCAGACATCCTGGAAGTGAAGTGGGCCTCAGGAAGCATTACTATCAGTAAAGCTAGTGACAGAATTAGAGTGGTATCATCTGCATATCTGAGGTTGTTGATATTTCTCCCAACAATCTTGATTGTTGTGATAGAGGAAGTGATAGAATTCCAGCTGAACAATTTAAAATACTAAAAGATAATGGTGTTAAAATGCTGCACTCAATATGTCAGGAACTTGGAAAAACCCAGCAGTGGCCACAGGTCTGGAAAAGATCAGTTTTCATCCCAGTTCTAAAGAAGGGCAGTGTCCAAATTACTGGACAAATTACTGGACAATTGTGCTTACTTCCCATGCTAGTAAGGTTATGTTCGAAATCCTAAAAGCTAGGTTTCAGCAGTACTTGAATTGAGAATTTTCAGATATACAAGCTAGGCTTAGAAAAAGCAGAGGAACCAGAGATCAAATTGCAAACATCAGTTGGATCACAGAAAAAGCAAGGGAATTCCAGAAAAATATTCATGTCTGTTTCATTGGCTACACTAAAGCCTTTAACTATGTTGATCACACACACACACACACAAAAAAAAAAACATGAAAAATTACTGAAGAGATGGGAATACCAGATCATCTTATCTGTCTCCTGAGATCCCATATGCGGGTCAAGAAGCAACAGTTAGCACCTTACATGGAACAAATGACTGGTACAAAATTGGGAAAGGAGTATGGCAAGGCTGTATATTGTCACCCTGCCTATTTAACTTATATACAGAGTACATCACGTGAAATGCCAGGCTAGATGAGTTACAAACTGGAATCAAGATTGTTGGGAGAAATATCAACAACCTCAGATATGCAGATGATACCACTCTAATGGAAGAAAGTGGAGAGGAACTAAAGAGCCTCTTGATGAAAGTGAAAGAGGAGAGTGGAAAAGCTGACTTAAAATTCAACATTCAAAAAACTAAGATCATGGCATCTGGTCCCATCACTTCATGGCAAATAGAAAGGGAAAAAGTGGAAGCAATGACAGATTTTCTCTTCTTGGGCTCCAAAATCACTGCAGATGGTGACTGCAGCCATGAAATTAGAAGACACTTGCTTCTTGGAAGGAAGGCAATGACAAACCTAGACTGCATTATTAAAAAGCAAAAGGCATCACTTTGCTGAAAAATGTCTGTATAGTCAAAGCAATCGTCTTTCCAGTAGTCATGAATGGATGTGAGAGTTGGACCATAAAGAAGGCTGAGCACCAAAGAATTAATGCTTTTAAACTGTAGTGTTGGAGAAGACTCCTGAGAGTCCCTTGGACAGCAAGAATATCAAACCAGTCGATCCTAAGAGAAGTCAACCCTGAAAACTCATTGGTAAGACTGATGTTGAAAATGAAGCTCCAATACTTTGGCCACCTGATACGAATAGCCAACTCACTGGAAAAGACCCTGATGCTGGTACAAGGAGAAGAGCGGGACACAGGATGAGATGGTTGGATAGTATCACTGATTCAATGGACATGAGCTTGGGAAAACTCTGGAAGATTGTGAGGGACAGGGAGGCCTGGCATGCTGCAGTCTTGGGGTCGCAAAGAGTCAGACATGACTTAGAGACTGAACAACAACAATAAACCATAATGGAAAGAAATATGAAAAAGAATATATATATACATGTATAACAATTACTTTGCTGTACAGCAAAAATTAACACAACATAAATCAATTATACTTCAATAAAATAAATTAAATTAAATATTGCTGAAAGAAATACAGTTTATCTGTATTAGTTTCTTAAGGCTGTCATAATAAAGGACCACAAACTTTATAAAAACATGAGAAATAAATTCTCTCACAATCTGGAGGCCAGAAGTCTGACAACAAGTTGTGACAGAGTCAAGTTCCCTTTAGAGTGTCTAGAGGAGTTTCCTGCCTTGCCCCTCCCAGCTTCTTGTAGCCCCAGATGGTCCTTGGCTTGAGGCAGCACCACTCCCATCTTCAACACCCGCTTTCCCTCTGTCTTCACATTGTCTCTCCTTCTCTATGTCTGGCTTTGGGAGCTCAGTCGCTCAGTCATGTCTGACTGCAACCCCATGGAAGGTGGCCCACCAGGCTCCTCTGTTTTGGAATTCTCCAGAGAAGAATACTGGAGTAGGTTGCCATGACCTCCTCCAGGGAATCTTTCTGACCAAGAGATCAAGCCCAAGTCCCCTGCATTGACAGATTCTCCACCAATGAGCCACTCAGGAAGGCCTTTCTCCGTGTCTTACTTCTTATGAGAACACCAGTCTTACAGAAGAAGGGCCCTCCCCCTACTCCAGGATGACTTCATCTTAACTGATTATACCTGAGATTACTCTATTTCCAAATAAGTCACATTCTATAATGCTGGGGATTAGGACTTCAACATACCTTTCACAAGGACACAATTCAGTCTAGGAAGACCATTTATTCCTACAAAGAGGAATGCCTTTCAACAAGCTTGGGTTATGTTGTCTTAGAGCCGCTGGGATTTGTTTTCTCTGGACTATTTTAGATGCCAGGTTTTCAGTTTTCATTAAGCAATGGTATAAGAAATGACTTAAAGAGTGACACAGTTGTATTTACTAATAAAAGTCATTAGGAACACTGCCCCATTTGAATTTTTTTTTTCAGAACTCAGTGTGACAAAATATTTCCATCTCACTGACTTATTGGTTTTCTTTTAGAGTCAAAGTGAATCATATATTTAATTATGTGGATTATTTTTTCTTACTTTGGTTGCCAGGAAACTTAAAGATTTGGTCATAATTTTAATAACTTTGTAGGATGCTGCATCTAGCTATCTGTATTTTTATTTCTCCTCTGGTGTTGATATTTCATTTACATTTGGATGTTAAATAATTTTTAAAACTACTTTTTATATTATTACAAGTCACTTGAATACTTTGTTTTAAAATGTAGGTAATAGGTAGAAAAAAAAGTAAATTCCCCTTTATCTCTCTCTGCCTCTCTTTGTCATCCACAGTAGATTTTCCTGTTGTTCAGCTGATCCATCACTGAATGGCTAATCAAAGATTATAAGCCATCAACATTCTATATTCCAGTTTATTTTTTAAGTGGATAATTCACAGGTAAACAGGGAGAGGGGGCAAGACAATGACTCACCTTATTTTTGAGCAATAATTTAGATCTCACTGACTTCATTCAAAGATATTTTTTAAAAGCCCCCCAAGATAGCATCAGACGCATCACTGACAATCACACTAAAAACACCAAGAAGTAAACTGAAGAAAATTGAACTTGGAGGATAAGTTATTGAAAAAAAAAAATCACACAGAATTTAGCAGAATACGATTTAGAAAGAAAGTAATCACCAATAAGATGAAAGATGTGGACAACAGACAGTGGAGAACTGACATATGAATGACTCTTGTCTTTGAAGATGTGAATGAATAAATGGAACTGTAAACATTTACATAATAGAAGAATTTTCTGAAATAAAGGAGATCTTGAAATTACACTTTGAAAGGGCTCACCACATTCCAAGAAAATTTAATAAAAGCTTTTTTCACTTCAAGGATTGAAGAAAAAATCCTACAGTAATCTAGGCAGAGGGAAAAAGGTCACCTTCAAAAAAAGAGAAATCATATGCTTAGAAGAAAAAATGTAGAAACTATACCAAACATTTAATATAAATTACTCTAGGAATGGATTTATTGGGAATTTTTACTTTCTATTATTAATTTCTGATTGTTTTAATTTTTACCACATAGATTGTTTTCATAATGAATAAAAATTTTAAACATTTCTTTCTTTAGAATCTTCCTGATTAATTCCATTGTCATTCTTTCCTTTCTTAGGGGAAGAACTGTTCCACCTTCCTTCCAAGAATAAACATCTCATAGTTCCATCTTCTGTGGAATGTTAGTCTATTGATCATCCCCTCTGTTCTGAATTTCCATGTTTCTGGTTCTAGCAGCTTCTTCACTTCACTCTATAAACACAGTTGTCTCCTTTCCCTAAGCGTAGAGCAGACTCCCAGTTCCCACCTGAAATCTCATTACAAGGCTCCAAACATCCCCTAATCTGTCTCCATCTTCCAGCCTCCCCAATCCCTGAAACTCTTCTACAGTGTCCTGGAATTTATGAGCCCACATCACTTTTCATTGCTACCACTCTGGTTCAAGCCACTATTATTTCTTGCCTTCATTACTGCAATAGCTTCTGGCCTATCCACCCTTGCTCTGTGATTTATCCTAGAGAGAGAAGCCAGAGTAACCCTTTAAAAATATTCCTGACCATATTATTGTTCCACCCAAAAGTCTACAGTAGCTTCCCATTCCATTCAGCATGAAAAGCAAAGGGCTTGTAGAGTCCTCCGCCCTACATCCCCTGTTCCAACTCAGTGGTCATCCTCAGTTCTCCTGCTTCTCACCCGCAACTCTCTCTAACCCAGCCACACTGGCATCCTTGCTATGTCTTGGAAACTCCAGACACATACTCACCCTGTTGTTCAGTCACTCAGTCGTGTCTGACTCTTTGCAACCCCATGGACTGCAGATCGCCAGGTCTCCCTATCCCTCACAATCTCCTGGAGTTTGCTCAAACTCATGTCCATTGAGTCAGTGATGCCATCCAACCATCTCATCCTCTGTTGCTGCCCCTTCTCCTCCTGCCTTCAATCTTTCCCAGCATCAAGGTCTTTTCAAATGAGTTGGCTCTTCGCATCAGGTGGCCAAAGTATTGGAGTTTCAGCTTCAGCATCAGTCCTTCCAATGAATATTTAGGACTGATTTCCTTTAGAACTGACTGGTTTGAACTCCTCGCAGTCCAACGGTCTCTCAAGAGCCTTCTCAGGCACCACAGTTCAAAAGTATCAATTATTCGGTGCTCAACTTTTGTTATGATCCAACTGTCACATCAATACATGACTATTGGAAAAACCATAGCTTTGATTAGATGGACCTTTGTTGGCAAAGTAATGTCTCTGCTTTTTAACATGCTGTCTAGGTTTGTCATAGTTTTTCTTCCAAGGTGCAAGTGTCTTTTAATTTCATGGCTGCAGTCACCATCTACAGTTATTTTGGAGCCCAAGAAAATTAAGTCTGTCACCGTTTCCATTGTTTCCCTATTTATTTGCGTGAAGTAATAGGACCAGATGCCATGATCTTAGTTTTTTCAATGTTTTATAAACATTTTTAGTTTTTTAAACCAGTTTTTTCACTCTCCTCTTTCACCTTCATCAAGAGGCTCTTTAGTTCTTCTCTTTCTGCCATAAGACTGGTATCATCTGCATATCTGAAGTTATTGACAGTTCTCCCAGCAATCTTGATTCCAGCTTGTGCTTCATCCAGTCCTGCATTTCGCATGATGTACTCTACATAAAAATTAAGCAAGCAGGATGACAGTATACAGCCTGATGTACTCCTTTCCCAATTTTGAACCAGTCTGTTGTTCCATGTCCAGTTCTAGCTGTTGCTTCTTGACCTGCATACAAGTTTCGCAGGAGGCAAGAAAGGTGGTCTGGTATTCCTATCTTTATGACTAACTCTTCTCTCTCCCTGAAATGTTTTTCCCTCAAAAATCCACAAGGCCACTCTTTTACCAACACCCATTCTTCCTTTGAAAGTTACCTTCTCAATAAAATTTACCATACTTAACATTTCAGCCCACATTCTCTCCTGAATTCTCAGTCTCCTTTGTGTGTGTGCATGCTAGGTCACTTCAGTCATGTCTGACTCTGCAACTCTATGGACTGTAGCCCACAGGGCTCCTCTGTCCATGGGATTCTCCAGGCAAGAATACAGGAATGGGTTACCATGCCCTCCTCCCGGGGATCTTCCAGACCCAGGGATTGAACCCAAGTCTCTTATGTCTCCTGCATTGGCAGGTAGATTCTTTACCACTGGAGCCACCTGGGAAGCCCCAAGCTCCTTTATCCTGCCTATTTTTTAATAACATTTGTCACTTTCTAATATACAGAATTTACTTATTTAGTTTATATTTATTATTTATTGTCTCTCCCCCACACACATTAGAATGTAATCTCCATAAGGCAGTAAACTTTTTGTTTTATTTATTGATGTATCTCAAGTATCTATTAATAGAACGATGCCTAGTTCATAGCAGTCACTCAAAAGAGATCTGTTGACAGAAAAAATGGTTCACAGCCTTGTCAAACCTAATGCACCCTTTAACAAGAAATATGGGTTAATATCCTCTAAGATTGTGAAGGGGAAGTCATAAGCTACCTACATATGTAGTTTTTTATTTTTATTATTTTTTTTTAAAAATGTTTTATTTTTTAAATGCCAATAAATACAACATGTGTACAGTATGATAACAAAAGCTCCCCTCAAATATCCCAATCCCTTCCCCAAATATACACACCATGCCTCCCTCCTTGCTGATAACAACAGTTAGCAAATGTGGAGCGTATTTTACAGACTTTTATCTATGCATCTACAAACATACACACACATACACAACTGTAATAGAGGATAGTGTTTTTGAATAAGCTTATACAATGGCAAGCCACTCCAGTACTCTTTTTTTTTTTTTTTTTTGAACAGAGGAAAATTTATGCGTCGAACCTGGACTGGTCACTTATGATAATATACATGCTACAATTCCATTCTCCCCAATCATTCCACCTTCACCCTCTCCCACAGAGTCCCAAAGACTGTTCTAAATGCCTATATCTCTTTTGCAGTCTCTTATACAGGGTTCAGGTTACCATTTTTCTAAATTCCATATATATGCGTTAATATACAGTATTGATGTTCTTCTTTCTGGCTTACTTCACTCTGTATAATTGGCTCCAATTTCATCCACCTCATTAAAACTGATTCAAATGCATTCTTTTTGATGGCTGAGAAATACTCCATTGTGTATATGTACCAAAGCTTTCTTATCCATTCATCTGCAGATGGACATCTAGGTTGCTTCCATGTCCTGGCTATTATAAACAGTGCTGCAATGAACATTGGAGTACATGTGTCTCTTTCAATTCTGGTTTCCTCGGTGTGTATGCCCAGGAGTGCGATCGCTGGATCATATGGCAGTTCTATTTCCAGTTTTCTGAGGAATCTCCACACTGTTCTCCATAGTGGCTGTACTAGTTTGCATTCCCACCAACAGTGTAAGAGGGTTCCCTTCTCTCCACACCCTCTCCAGCATTTATTGCATGTAGACTTTTGGATAGCAGCCATTCTGACTGGTGTGAAATGGTATCTCATTGTGGTTTTGATTTGCATTTCTCTGATGATGAGGGATGTTGAGCATTTTTTCATGTGTTTGTTAGCCATCTTTATGTCTTCTTTGGAGAAATGTCTGTTTAGTTCTTTGGCCCATTTTTTGATTGGGTCACTTAGTTTTCTGGAATTAAGCTGCAGGAGCTGCTTGTATAATTTGGAGATTAATCCTTTATCAGTTGCTTCATTTGCTATTATTTTCTCCCATTCTGAAATTATTTTCTCCCAGTTTTTTAAAAATTCAAATACTGAAAGGAAAATATAAATGTGTGATTCAATGTGGAACTGCTCAGGTATCCCTAAACTAAAAGAACAAATGAAGCAGTCAGATGCTTGCATCCATCTGTAGAATCATCATGAAATGGATAGCACAAAATGAACTGTATGGCTGATTCTAATTCCAGGAATGGCACTGTCATTTCACTATGTGAAAAACAGTTTATGTTTACATATAAAATAGATTCTAGACTCACATAAATATAATCAGGCTTTTCATCTACACGAATGAGCAGGGGACAATCAATTCACACAGGACGTGGGACAGTTCTTTGCTGAGCAGGACTGTCCCGGGCATTGTCCCAACCAACTACATTCCAGCAGTTCCCTACCTACAATCACTGGAACAACCAAAATCACTCTGGTGAATTTCCAAACCAATTCCTGGAGGTACTTTCATCCCAAGAGATCTCGATCTGTAAGTCCAGTGGCCTTTGACAAGCTCCTCCTCACTTCTCTTTCCTGCATTTTTCCCTTTCCCCTCCCCCAATTCCTGCCTGCTGTCATAGTCTCACTCCTCCCCTCCCCCTGCACACCTCTGCTGCCCTTTTTCCTCTCCACATGATCTTCAACTAAGTCTCAGAGTTCTGTTTCTACACATATCCAAAGTCACACTTCCAACTGCCACTTTGTCACTGAGACACAAAAAGCCTCCAGTCATACGTGTCCAAAATCAGTCATCTTCCAAAACCTGTTATTCCATCAGTTGTACCTATTTATGTGAATGACATCATCCACTTCATCTAGAATGGACAACCATCTTTGTCTCCTACTCCTCACTCCTGAATCCAGTTGATTGTACCATTCTGTCCATTTGCCCCCTGAGGTGTCTCATATTTGCTTCCTTTTTTATCACTAGCTCAAACTCTCATCACCTATAACTTAGAATATTGTCACAGCCTCCTAACTAGTACTTCTATGCCAATTTATCTTTTGATACATCCACAAAAGGAGTTTCTCCAGACAATATTAATATCTATTAATAATATTATTTATACTTAGCTTTAGGAACTTCCCTGGCAGCTCAGTGGTAAAGAATTAGCCTGCAGTGCAGGAGATGTGGGTCAGGAACATTCCCTGGAGTAGGAAATGGCAACAACCCACCCAGTATTCTTGCCTGGAAAGTCCCATGGACAGAGGAGACTGACCAGCTACAGTCCATGGGGACACAAAGAGTTGGACACGACTGAGCAACTAAGCGCACACACACACACACACACGCACGCACACACACACGCACACACACACACACACACACCCCGTACCTGGCATATCATAGGCATTCAATTATATTTAATTGAGTGTTCATTATATGCCAGGCATTATACTAAATGCTTCTCACTTTTAATCTTCACAGCACATGACAAGATAGGAACGATTCATTATTCATAGTAGGAATTATTATTATTTAAATTTTAAAGATGAAAAAGAGGTTTGGGGAGGTTAAACAACTTACCTAAGGTCACAGAACTAGCTCCAAAGTGACAACAGCAAGATTCTAGGTCTATCTGGCTTCTAAAAAATCCCTGATTTTGCTTTTTTTTTCTTTTCATTTTTTGGATACAACTTTCTCATATTGTCTCTAGCCCAATTACTACCTCCTATTCAGTCTCTGCATCTGTGCTACCTGCTTTTTCCTTCCTCCTCCATTCTTCCAGTCCATAGGTTCTTCTTTTGGTTTCACTTATTTCCATATTTAGTAAAGATTTATTATCAGCTCTTTCAAGGAAGTCCTTCACAGCAGGCTCCCCTCTTTCACTGCGCCCACCACATCCGACACAGCCCTCCTCCCTAGGCTCTCTTCCCAGCTGCTAAGAAAAGGGGTGGAGGAGAAAAAGAATTGCGCTGGGAGGTCGGGGTGGGGGTGGTGAGGGCGAAGGGTGGGAGGGGGAGGACGAAGGGTGGGGGGGCCCCCCAAACTCCGGAAGTGCGAATACAAAAGACTCCTTGCATTTTTGAGTTTTCCTCCGCGTATCTGTTTTGCTTTCTGGTTCCAATAAAATGCACTAAGTCAGTAAAAGGTGCTTTGTAAACTGTAAAGTGCTCTCCAAATGTAATGGGCAATTATTCACTCTCCCTTTGCATGCCCAGGGCTTCAACTGAGTGAGCCACACAATAGGTGTTCCAAGCAGAGGATGCCACTTGCATGTTTGGGTGAAAGAAGTAACGTTCTAATGTGGACTTGGCCGGAGGAAATCTCTGCTTGTCATAACTGCCAAAACCCAGCTCAAAACTTCATCAGAATTGCCACGTGCGAATAAGTCAGGAAGAAAATGGTATCAGCCTGAAAACTCCCTGTTTAAAAGCTTCTCTTGGAGTGTTTCACACCTCCAGCTCCCAGGAAGTTCTAAGTTCTTGCAAATGTCCTCCCTTTACCTTCTTAGCGCCCTGGCCCCATCCCTTCCCTCCCGGGCCTCTCGGCTTCCTCGCCGACCCAGCCCTCGGACCCTCGCCCCGAGGCCGGAGACTACAAGTCCCGGCGTGCCCCGCGCGCCCGGCCGGGTGCGCTGGGGCTGGGCGCGTGGCGGCCGGCGAGCTCTGCACCGGGGAAAGCCTCCCGGCGCTGGCCATGCGGGGAGGTAAGTGATCGCTCGTGCTACGAGGGCACTGGGAACGCGCCCGTCCTACCCCCCCTGTCCAGGATGGAAGGAAACGAAGAAAGCCACAAGAAAAACCTCCCTGCCCTCCCGCGTCTCTGCTGTGTGCCCGGTGCTCCTGCAGCTTGTTGTACCCCCCGAGTGTGCTATCTGTCACCCCGGAGTGGAAGTCGGGGCAGAGGCGTGCCCGGCCCCGGGGAGCGCGGCGGCTCCCCGGGGGCTGCAGGGCGGAGCTAGCAGGAGGGGACCTGGAGATGGCAAGGCTCGGCTGGGCGCTTACCGAGCACCACACCTCCCTACTCCCTTTCCAAAGATAAGTTCCCCTGGGGAGACCCCAGTCCCAAACACAAACGATTTCTTGTTGAAAATCTTAGCCAGAAACTTTCCCCTCTGTCACCAGTGCCACAAGCGAGTCGTTTGGCTATCGGACGTGACCGCTGATTCAAGTCTCTTCGGCATCCCTTCTCCTGCCCTATGTTCTGCCCCCACCGCCCCCTCTCCAGGCCCTCCTCAGTTTCCCCTGGAGACCCTCTAGGGCCCTGCTGAGCTCGGCCCTGCCCTTCGGCGACTTCTTGAGGTGATTTCTGCAGCGCTGTGTACCCAGGTCTGCGCTCGGAGATTCGGGCTGGAGACGCCTGCGGGCGGATACCTGGAGGCAAGGCGGGGCGGATGGTTTCTCCGGGAGGGTGCTTGCTCACTGGGGGATGAGAGATCAATAAAAGAAGCCAACTGAGGCACCAGTTTCCCATCCTTCCTGACCCATCTCCCTTCCTATCTGAGCCCATTTCCAAGTGTCCCTGAAAGTACTGCTCCTGAATCTCAGCACGAGGACCTCTGAAGTTACTTTAGCACATCCCATGATATCCTGGATCAGAGGGTCTTGTTGGTTTGTATCTCTCTCACTCCTCCTACACACACAGACACAAACACAATGCATAATGCACATTCTGCAAACACGAATACCACGACACTGCGCACACCACAAACACGTATACCACAGGTATAACACCCACACATATTACACAGCATACACTCATCACACATACTGCATTTATGCTATGCCCTACACACACACCAGGCACCACATTACACACAGATACACTTAATTTTTATTAGCAGAGAAGAGGGTTAATATCACTTTGTTGGAGGGAGTGAGGAGGAAGTGGTTGAGTACTAGTATAGATGCTTATACCCACAAATGTCAGTTTACTCCAAAATTAGAAATTAGCTGATGAATGAAACCTCCTGTTGTCAGGATATGTGACTCATTTTTTTTATAAAATGGGATTGATTTTTCACATCTTCTGAAACCCACACCCTTGTCTAACAGGCAAATTTTGATCACAACAGACAAGACAGTAAGGGATGCCCTCTTCTATACGTAGGAAGAAATTCTTGGAGAAACAGAATCCTTTCTCCTGTGAGGGTGTCTGAGAGTCAGTATAGCTGCACTTGCTTTGCCTCTCTTCTTTCAAGAGCGGTGGGCTGAACCTAATATTGTTCTAAGCGATGCCATGACAGTGCTGTCAGGGTACTCTCTTCTCTATCCCTTGCCCCCAGGACTCATAGCCCAGCTACCTTCCATTTGAATTTAGTTGGAAAACAGTTTAGACACCTCAGATCAAGTTCAAAAGCATTATGGAATCTGTTGGTGAAAGAGTCCTCTGTCTCCAGAAGAGTTCATCATTTTGATCATTGGTGATAAAACAAACCAAGAAAAAACCCCTTGTTTGAACTGTGCTTAAAAAATAGTACTCAAAAATAAAAGAATATTTAGAAGTCTTCCCTAAATTATTATTATTTTCTCTTTCAAGGGGGCAATTGCAAAGATGTTCAGAGAGAGCGTTTGAAGTTTTTCTCAGCGATGATCTTTCAAGAAGTTGAAAATTTCTAATACCATTCCTGCAATAAGTAAGGGGAAGAAAATTGACTTTGAAATTCAGATTGCTAATTTAGATCATAGTTGCTGATTTTCTAGTACCCTTAAAAATTGCTAAAGAAAAGAGAGACCAGCAGCTTTCTCCTCAATTCTGCCCAGTCTATAGTTTTACAGCAGGAGATGACTTTTTCTAGGATCCTTCTGCCCTACCTTGAGAGGTTTTGTTGACATCTTGACCTGAAAGTGTGCAAATATTATTTCAGTGACAACCATTTATGTTTCTAGTTACATACAGTATGTTTGTGGAATGGGAATGTTTCCCTTGAGCAGTAGTTCCCAGTCAAGCAAGAGAACTGTGAGACTGATCAGGGTAACTTAATCAAAAGATCATGCCTGGCCTTTATTCTACCTTCACCTTTCCTGAACTGGGACTTAGGATGGTGGAAGATACTATGAATTTGGGGGTTGGCACAAATCTTCTTTGTCATATGTAATTAATATAGTAGCAGGTGCTCATAGAAAAGAAATGTTGAATTTGTTGAATTATGCTTTTTATGCAACTGGGGAAATCTAGTAAAATGAAACCTCCCAGACTAATTGTTTTTGTTTCATAGAATAAAGTTTGTTTTATTTTGAGTGTTTGGCTGACTTCATCTGGTAAGATGAATGCCAAAATTAAAGAATGTGGGCGTTCTCAGGCGATCTGGTCATCTCCTTTGCATCCTCTCTGAAATATGTTACTTCCTGCATAATGAAGTAAAAGGATTTTCTGCTGGGCAGTGCTTTCCTTATTCTCACAAAGAGCTTGAAAGCCAGCCCTGGGATCTTTGTCAGCAAAAGAGTAACACAGGGCTGCAGCTTCTGGGTGTTCACTGAATATAGCCCATAAGCACTGGACTTTCCCTTATTTTTTCTCCCACAGGGAAGAACAAAAAAATAGTTTGACACATGGCATTCATGCTTAGAACAGCAAAGACATATGATGCAGAAACAAGGAAGGGGAGGGAGAAAATAATAGCCTCTTGATGCAGTTTGTTTTTCTTTGATCAAGACAGGTGCAGGGAGAATTCTGCAGCTTGGGGACTTGTGATTCATTCACTTCCACTAATTGTGCTGAAGGTAGTTAGCAAAAGTGAACAGGCACACTGTAGCTTTAAAAAGTCAGCCATGAACCAGAAGGCTGTTGGTGCAGCTTGTGTGTGATTCCTAACGTCATGTTGGCTGAGAGCCAGCCTGGTTTTATTTCACTGTGTCAAATTGTACCTCCTTATTGAATTCCTTTGCCAGCCTACTTTGTGAAAGAAAACATTGGGGTTTCTTTGGCTGTTCTTGATAAGCCTATAAAAAATGACATGTTTTAGTTGCTTCTAGGTAGGTTTTCTTTTTACTCTTCCACAAGAAAAGAAAATAATAATAATAAGACAATGTAGTGTGGTGTTGCAGAGTATCATTGTGAGTGTTTTGTTTTGTTTTGTTTCTGAGATGCTTAGAAAATGGTGAATGTGTAACAGTTTCCAACTGAAGTGAAATCATTCTTTTGGCATGGAGCAAGCAGCACTATCTTCTGTCTACTCTGTAACCGGTGTGTGGATGTATGTTAATATCTAGATGTATATTAAATGTTGGATTTCTCTATGAATGATCTAAGTGGTGTAGTGACTGGAAGTTTGTGTGTGTGTGTGTGCGTGTATATCAGCAGTGAAGATTATCCCACACTTACAGTATTATTTGTTAATCATCTACTTCTGTAACAATGATAAAATCTTGTGAATATACTAAATGATGCACTTGTCATGTCAGAGTAATCCCTAGGGAAGAAGTGCCGAAGTATAAAGTGATTTGAGAGGAAATGTATTTAATTTATGGCTTCAGCTGTAGGAGAACAAGCACATTTCAGAACTAGTTTTTTGTTTTTTTTTCAGCAGTTTTGTTTGTAGCTTTTTCATCTTGCTAATAGCATATTAATTGTAGAGGGATTTTATTTTTTCTGTGTTCTTCCTACTAAACAAAAAGACGAAGTGATGGATGCTAACTGTATCTCCTTGAATGTTTTGATGATTTTTACATAAATCTAATGAGCTGCCTACCCTCTCGTGTACACACACACACACACACCAGCGGCACCTTTCTGTTTTTAGAGATATCTGGCATTTTCGTGAGCTTCCAGCTTTACTAGAGCATGGCCATCTCACAGACAGGTTTTTAAGGTTTTCATTGAGAATATATGAGGTAGGGGAATACTTGCTGACAAAAGCTTTAAGTGGTCTTTTGCATCGCAGTGGAAAAACAGAGAAGTGGGAGTGGACAGAAAAAAAAAAAAAATACAGTAAGAAAAAAAGAAATCACAGCCCGAGGTGGAAAGGGGAGGAAAAGTGGGGTTGTTTTTATCGACTTTGACTCATTTATGAGTTGCAGTGTCTTAAGTGAGAGCTTGGCACTGGGAGAAGCTGTGCCAGTTCACACAGCACTTGTTTTGAACAAGGATTCAATTTCATTTGCAAATGCTTATTGTCGAGGCAGGGAGTGCCAGCACAGATGAAAGCACCCCAATCTGTCTCCTCCAATTCTTTAGGTTTAATCACATCTCTCCAATCACTGAGAGAACTGGAGATTTAAGCAAACATATACGTGAATTGGTGTGAGGCTGTAAAAGGGACCATTATGTTTCCGATTCAGAATATATATTCTTCTCTCACTTTCAAAGAATTAAACACGAGCTTTTCTCCCTTATTGATTAGTTGCTGAAGTAAAGGAACCCTGCAGCCTCCCCATGCTATCTGTTGACATGGAAAACAAGGAAAATGGCTCTGTCGGTGTAAAAAAGTAAGTGAAACTGGCTTGTGAGTTCTGCTTCTGCAAACAACAGAGGGACTTGGGCTCTATTTTTATACTTCTTGCTTATCTACTACAATACACTGTGGGGGTTGTCTTGGTTGATTGGTCTACACTGGCGACCAGCTTCCCCTCTCCCCCCAGCCCCAATTGCCTTTTTCTGTATTCCATTTCTAAGAGATGACTCAGACATCAAAGTGCATAAAGAGTTAGTGTATCAGGCTTTAAAACAGGGAAGGTTGAAGATTCCAGCCCTGAATTCTGTATATTGAAACAAAAACACAGAGCAAACATAGACTCTGCCTCCCAAGTCCATAGGCTACAAGGGCTGTGGGGAGGGGGGTGGCGGTGTGTGTGTGTGTGTGAGGGGGAACAGAAAAGAGAGATTGAGTCTTTTTTGAATAAAACCACCCATCTCAAAAATGAAAGCTATAGGAAGGGAAGGAAAAAAGTGTCAGTAAGAATACTAAGTTTAACAACTTCTCTGTCCTCATTTTATGAACTGTTCCTTGAATGTGAAGCATTTCTGTGTATACCAAAGTCTCTTTTTTACATCTGTTCTTACAGTTGAAACTTTTGATTATATTTATTGTGAGTTACATGCTTGATACTTTTAAATAGGAAAATTTAGTTGCATTATGTGGTGTATTCTGAAACATGCTATGTACTTTAGACATAAAATATCTGTAAGTATGTGAAAAAATATTTATTCTAGGTGTTATATTTTGGCTCTAGCCACATTGCTTACAAGGAAGAAGCGTGCTCCAACACAGTGTTGTCTGTTTCATTTTTTCCCTGTCATTTTAGTTTAAAATCTCCTTCAACTTGAGCTTTGGAAGAAGCTAATGTAATCTGTAGAAGCTGTGATAACTAAATGAAAAAATAGTATGCTATATATGTTTATGAATAGAAGGTATCTTTTATATTAAAGTTGCATTAAACTTAATAAAATTTGCTTTAAAAAAATTCTCCTGTAATTTATATATCAATGCCATGCTTCCGTGCTTGTTCCCATGTTTGAAGTTTGGGGAAGATAGATGGAGGAGGAATGAAAGAAGCATGCTTTTTTGAATATGTTGGTTAGACCAACTGCTTCCAGTAGAGCCCTGAGCGGTGATGAAAATGTCCTACACAGATACTGTCTACCGTGGTAGCCACAAGCTGCATGTGGCAATTAAAAACCTGAAATGTGACTAATGTAACTGATGAACTGAACTTTTAATTTTATTCAGTTTAAATCAATTTTAAAAGTTAACAGCTTCATTGAAATATGATTGCCATATAATAAACTGCATGTGTTTAAAGTATAAAATCTGATAAGCTCTGACATTTGTATACACCCATGAAACCACTACCAAAATTAAGATATCAAACATATCCATCATCCCCACAGGTTCCTCATAAATCTGTATAATCTCTCCTTCCTGCCCTTCTCTGCCCTCATATTCCCCAGGCAACACTGGTAGTCTCTTACTGAAGATTATTTTTCCTAGATTTTTATATAAATGGAATTATTCAGAATGTACTTTTTTAGGAGGAGGGAAGGGGTCTGGTTTATTTCTCCCAGAATAATTAATTTAGGATTCGTTTATGTTATAATATGTATCAATAGTTCGTTGATTTTTATTACTAAGTGATGTTTTATTGTATGGATATACAATACTTTGTTCATTGTTTGTCCACCCACTTGTTCATAGACATTTGGGTTGTTCCCATTTATAAGGGATTACAACTAAACTGCCTTGGTCACTTGTGTACAGGTGTGTGTGTGAACATATACATTTTTCTTGGATAAGTATCTAGGAGTGAAGTGACTGGGGCATGTGGTAGGTGTATGCTAAACTTTGTAAGAAATTGCCAAACTATTTTCCGAACTAGTTGTGCCATTTTACATTCCCACCAGCAGTGTGTGAGCATTCCAGTTGTTCTGTATCCTCAGGAACTTGGTGTGATCAATCTTCATTTCATTAGGTGTGTTTTGTTTTGTTTTTTAATCTGAAGATTGCTTTGTGTAGGATGACCATTTTAACAACATTAATTCTTCCAATCCAAGAGCATGGTATATCTTTCCATTACTTTGAATCATTTTCGATTTCCTTTATCAATGTTTTACAGTTCTCTCCTTAGTTATTAGGTATAGTTTTAATTTTCATTTCTGTAATGACTGAGGATGTAGAGTTTTTTTAATGAGGTTGTTTTATCTATAGATATTCTCAAGTATTGTTCAGATCTTTTGCCCATCTTTTTATTGGGCTGGTTTTTTAATATATTATTGTGTAGAGTTTTTACATATTCAGGATACAAGTCCTTTGTTATAGATATGATTTGAAAATATTTTCTTGTTGTATGTAATTTGTTTTTTCATTCTCTCTACAGTGCCTTTCAAAGTGCAGAAGTTTTAAATTTTGATGAAGTCCACTTTATAAATTTTTTATTTTATGGATAGTGTTTTTAGTGTCACTTATCTAAGAAATATTTGCCTCGCTCAAGGTCACAAAGATGTTCTCTTATGTTTTCTTAGATTTGGGACTATAATTTTTGAGTTAATTTTGTATATGGTGTGGAATAAG
Organism: Moschus berezovskii; assembly: GCF_049115385.1. Lineage (NCBI taxonomy): Eukaryota > Metazoa > Chordata > Mammalia > Artiodactyla > Moschidae > Moschus > Moschus berezovskii. The sequence goes on from NC_142463.1 coordinate 62,477,553, forward strand.
AATTAAAGTCTTACTGTTGACAGTGGTTTCGGTGGTTGGTTTTTTTTTGCCTTTGGATATCCAATCATTCCAGCACCATTTGTTGAACTATCTCTGCAACTTTCTTGAAAAAATAACTGATCATATTATCTGTAGATCTAGTCTGGATTCTATTTTATTCCGTTGATATTATGTATATATTTACGCCGATACAACACTGTTTGAATAACTAAACCTTTATGATAAATCTTGAAATCAGGTAGTATTATCTGTTCAACTTTGATTTTTTTGGAACTTGTTTTGGCATTCTTAGGTCCTTTGCTTTTCCGTATAAATCAGCTTGTAAATTTCTACCCAAAAAAATGCCTGTGGTCATTTGACTGGCATTGCATTGAATTATAGATCAATTTGAGGAGAATTGACATCTTAACAATATTGTGTCTTCCAACTCATTAACACAGCATTTCAATCCACTACTTAGGTCCTCTTTAATTTCTCTCAGCAATGTTTCATAGTTTTCAGTGTGCAGGTCTTGCACATATTTTGTCAGATATATCCCTCCATATTTCATATTTTTATACTATTATTAATGGTTGTTGTTGTTTAGTTGCTAAGTCATGTCTGACTCTTCTGTGATCCCATGGACTGGAGCCTACCAGTCTCCTCTGTCCATGGTATTTCCCAGGCAAGAATACTGGAGGAGGTTGCATTTCCCTCTTTATGGGATCGTCCCAACCCAGGGATTGAACTTGCATCTCCTGCATTAGCAGCAGATTCTTTAACAGAGTCACCAGAGAAGCCCCATTATTGATAATGCTTTTAAAATTTAAATTTCTAATTGTTTATTGCTAGTATAAAGAAATATGGTAGGTTATTTTATATTGATCTTGTATCCTACAACCTTGCTAAACTCACTTATTACTTCTAATGGCTTTTTCATAGATTCTATCAGATATTTAACATAGACAGCTATATCTGGTGAATAAAGACAGTTTTACTTTTTCTTTCGCGCTGTGGATACCTTTCATTTCTTTTTCTTATTTTATTGCACTGAATAAGACCTCCAGTAAAAAGTTGAATAGCAGTGGTGAGATTAGACATCCTAATTTTGTTCCCAATCTTAAGACAAGAAAAACATTTTTACTTTTTTTCTTGTCTTTCTTTTCAGCCTGCTTTTAAAATTTTCTGTGCCATTGATTTTTGAGCAATTTGATTATGAGACTCAGTGCAGTTTTATTCATCTTTCTTGTGTTTAAAATTTGTTTTTTGGGAGGGGGAATCTATGGGCTTAGTTTTCATAAAGTTTGGAAATTTCTTTTTTTTTTTTTTAATTTTTTTCTTTTAATTTTAATTGGAGACTAATTGCTTTACAATATTGTGGTAGTTTTGCCATACATTCACATGAATCAGCCATGGGTGTACATGTGTTCCCCATCCTGACCCTCCCTCCCCCTCCCTCCCCCCTCCCTCCCCCTCCCTCCCCCCTCCCTCCCCCCTCCCCATCCCATCTCTCAGGGTCATCCCAGTGCACTAGCCCTGAGCACCCTGCCTCATGCATCAAACCTGGTCTGGGAATCTGTTTCACATGTGATAATATGTATGTTTCACTGCTATTCTCTCAAATCATCCCACCCTCACCTTCTCCCACAGAGTCCAGCAGTCTGTTCTTTACATCTGTGTCTCTTTTGCTGCCTCTCATATAGGGTCATCCTTACCATCTTTCTAACTTCCATATATATGCGTTAGTATACTGTATTGGTGTTTTTCTTTCTGACTTACTTCGCTCTGTATAATAGGCTCCAGTTTTATCCACCTCATTCCGTTCCGTCGCTCAGTCGTGTCCGACTCTTTGCGACCGCGTGGACTGTAGCCTACCAGGCTTCTCTGTCCATGGGATTCTCCAGGCAAGAATACTGGAGTGGGTTACCGTTTCCTTCTCCAGGGGAGATTCCCGACCCAGGGATCGAACCCCAGTCTCCCGCATTGGAGGCAGACGCTTTAACCTCTGAGCCACCAGGGATCCACCTCATTAGAGCTGATTCAAATGCATTCTTTTTAATAGCTGAGTGATGTTCCATCGTGTGTATGTACCATAACTTTCTTATCCATTCGTCTGCCAATGGACATCTAGGTTGCTTCCTTGTCCAGTCTATTGCAAACAGTGCTGCGATGAACATTGGAGTACATGTGTCTCTTTCAATTCTGGTTTCCTCGGTGTGTATGCCCAGCAGTGGGATTACTGGTGAAATTTTTCAACTGTTGTTTTTTGAATTTTCTTTGGTCCTTCTTCACTTCTCCTTTGGGGACTCCAGTTATAGGTTTATTTGATCACTTGATATTGTCCCACAATTCACTGATACCCTGTTAATTTTTTTCTGTTTTTAAATTTAATTTTTTCTTTTTATTTTAATTGGAGACTAATTACTTTACTAATTAAACACAGTCTTTTTTCTGTGTTTCATTTTTGGATAGTTTCTATTGCTTTTCCTTCAAGTTCACTAATCTTTTCTTCTGAAATGTATAATCTCTTGTTAATCCCACCCAATGCACTTTTCATTTCAAACAAATTTTCATCTCTGGAAGTTCAGCTTGGTCTTTTTAGATCTTTCATGTCTTCACTTTACATATCCCTCCCTCTCGCTTCTGAACATATGAAACATAGTCATAAAATTGTTTCAATGTCCTTGTCTACTGATTCTGTCACTTCTCAGTTTCAGTAGATTGGTTTTTCTTTTCACTATGGGTCATAGTTTTCTCCTTCTTTGCATGTTTGATAATTCTTTATTGAAAGTTAGGTGTTTTGAATTTTGCCTTATTGAATGTTGGATAATTTTGTATTCCTATAAATATTCCAGATCTTTGTCCTGGGATGTGCTTAAATTAGTTGGAAACAAGCAATTGAACCTTTTAAGCCTTATTTTATTAATAAGTATTGTTAGTCAGGACTAGAGCTGTATTTACCCTTCCCCCCCTCCTTTTATTGAAGTAAGACCCACATTTCTACTCTAACCAATACTCCTGAATGATGCGATATTCCTTTCTGGAAAATAGAAACAAGCACTGTTCCCAACTCTGTGTGATCTCTAAGGATTTTTGTCTCCAGTTCTTTTTCATGATTCTTTCCCCAGCCTATTTCCTCATGTGTATGTGATAATCAGTATTCCGCTGAGCAGAAGGGAAACCTCTGCACATCTCCAGAGTTCTCTCTGTGTAGCCCTCTCCTCTCTGGAACTCTGCACCCGGGCACAGCCTAAAATCTCTCATCAGGCAGTAAGTGGCTCAGGCTACCATGCTTGTTTCCCTTCCTTCAGGGATCACTATTCTTTATTGCCAGTGTCCAATGCCTTGAGTGCCAGTTTCATACATCTTGTCTATTTTTTTAGTTGTTTTAGGCAGAAGGGTAGTTCTGGGCCCCATTACTCCACCTTGATCAGAAATAGCAGTCTCAGTTTATATAGCAAGTGGCTATTGGCTAACCTGTTGGCCAAGATAGAGTTAGATTATAATACTGAATCCCTAAAACATAAAGTCTTAAGGCTCTCTCTGAGATCTGCTCAAATTGGGGTCACTGTTGCTTCCATTTTGTTTTCCAGGCATGGAAAATATAGTTGCTTTATTAGACAGTGTACTTCACAAAGGATCATTTCCAAAGAAGCCTAGGATAATAACCTTATTCACTGGCCATGTGCTACTGCTCAGAGCTTTAGTCTTACAAGGCTATGCTTTATGGAGTCCTTTCTCTGTGTCTAGCACTTTGTGTGAGCCTTGTTAATCCTCACAACCATATTTTGAGGTATGTGCTATAATTCCCATTTTATAGTGGAGAAAACCAAAGCTCCAGGAGGTAAAAGAGCTTCTAAGAGTTCACTGCTTTTAAGTCCTGATGTTGGTATTTAGGTTTAAAGTCTGGCTTTGAAGCCTGAGCCCTTTCTTCTGCACTGGGGTGACTAGGTTGTCAAAGGTAGCTTTCAGTCTCTTTTACCAGAGGCACAGCTCTCACTCTCCCAGGGGGCTATAGAAGCCTAAGTACCCAAGATTTGTAAATGATGAAAACATTCAATACCATGACCATAACTTAACAAAGGCAGGACTTCCCTTTTCAAAATGGCATATTTCTTCTAAGTATAAGATATATTATAAGTCTCTTCTAAGTTACGCTAGGCAGTGTTTCTCAAAGTGAATTTGTATCACTTGGGGGGCATGTTAAAATACAGGCAGCTGGGCCACACCTCCAGAGTTTCAGTTCGGTACATCCCAAGGGCCTGGAACTTGTGTTTTAACATGTTCTCTGGTAATGTTGATGCTGATGTCCACGGGCTTCGGAAAACAATTTGGCTTTATTTTCCAGTGTTGAACCGTAAAATATTTTATAACTCAACAATTCCGTTTCTGGATATATGCTGCTGCTGCTAAGTCACTTCAGTCGTGTCCGACTCTGTGTGACCCCATAGACGGCAGCCCACCAGGCTCCCCCATCCCTGGGATTCTCCAGGCAAGAACACCGGAGTGGGTTGCCATTTCCTTCTCCAATGTGTGAAAGTGAAAAGTGAAAGTGAAGTCGCTCAGTCATGTCTGACTCGTAGCGACCTCATGGACTGCAGCCTACCAGGCTTCTCCGTCCATGGGATTTTCCAGGCAAGAGTACTGGAGTGGCTTGCCATTGCCTTCTCCAGGGATATATGCTAGTGCCAGATATATACTAGAAATGACATTTGAGCCATAGATGTAATTTGAAATTTTCTGGTGGTCATATTTAAACAGATGAAGTTAATTTTAATATAGTTTATATTTGAAAATACCCAGGATGTTATCATTTTTAAATGTAACCAATATAGAATGTTATTAATGAGATAGTTTATATTTTTGTGCTAAATTTTATCAGTCCACTATATATTTTACACTTAGAGTATATCTCAATTTGGATGCAAAAATTTTATTATAAATATTTGATCTCTATTAGATTTCATAAAATTTGTGACTGAAAAAGTAGAATCACATACCCAAATAATTCTTAAAAGTCTCAATAAATGAATCAAGTACCAAAAATTATTTTCCTTTAATACATTCATGTACATTGACACAACTGGTTCTTCTTCTTTTTATATATTTACTTTTTGTTCATTTATTTGGCTGCACCAGGTCTTAGTTGTGGCATGTGGGATCTAGTTCCCTGACCAAGGATTGAACCTGGGCCCCCTGCATTAGAAGCAGGGAGTCTTAGCCACTGGACCACCAGGGAAGTTCCTGGTTCTTCTTTTTTAGATTTGATTTGACTTGGAAGCAATAGCATATCAGTTTCAAAACTAAGTTAAATAAATTTGCTGATACTCAGAAAAATCATATCGTTAGCATTAAATTCAAAAGTGTATTACATAAATTTATAAGACATATAAATTTATCCAATAAATCATTCTTCAAATTTCTCTTAAAATTGATTTATGTTAGAAAGATGTGTAAAATTATTTTTATTGTACTCTGAAAAGTTTCAGTTTCAACACAAAATTTTGTGCCTCTTTACCTAGGTTACAAATCAGCTTTTCCTTTTTTTTTTTTTTCAGGAGCTTTAAATTAATCTCATTTACATGTAGTCTGATATATCAATAAGAAAATATAAACTTCTCTGCCATTTTTTGTCTTTAATTATTGAATATTTGGAAAGCATTTTTTGTTTTAATGAAATATTGAATTGGACTTAACAATACAATAAGTCTTTGTATATTTCTTCTATGACTTAACAAGTAGTGGCAAAGAACACAGATCTTTAAATGTGTTCTATTTCTTTTAAGAGTTCCATTGTTTGGCATTGATCTGTGGCATTTACAAATATTTATGGAATGATTTAACAATGGCATTCTCGACACTTTTCAGGAGTCTGCTTCAAAAAACTGAACATGTGTATCATACAGCAGAATGAAGCAATGAAATATGTCTCCTGTTTTAAAAGTATATTAAAACCAGATTTATTTAAACTTAGTGTGACTGAATAAGTACCATCTACCAGGATAGGATTTAATTTTTTCAAATCTAGCTGAAGTTATTCTTCAACAAATATAAAACATTTTAAAATATTTAAATAGAAATTCACTTTTTCAGGCCATAAATTGATAACATTTCTTCATAAATTTGGAAGTCTTCTGAGATAAAGCAGACTCCAAGTATGAACCTGGCAGTGTCTTTGGTGTTGTGGGCTGCCCTTGTGACTCAGATGGTAGAGTCTGCCTGCAATGTGGGAAACCCGGGTTTGATTCCTAGGTCAGGAAGATCCCCTGGAGAAGTGAATGGCTACCCACTCCAGTATTCTTGCCTGGAGAAGTCTATGGACAGAGGAGGCTGGCATGTTACTGTCTGTGGGGTCACAAATAGTCAGACATGACTTTGACTAACACTTTTCACTTTTGATGTTGCACTACTCATCTGAAGCTAAAGAAAAGTAGTTGTGTTTTTCTAAATTTGAACCAATCGATCTTCAGTTCAGTTCAGTCACGTGGTCGTGACCGACTCTTTGTGACCCCATGAATCACAGCATGCCAGGCCTCCCTGTCCATCACCAACTCCCGGAGTTCACTCAAACTCATGTCCATCGAGTCGGTGATGCCATCCAGCCACCTCATTCTCTGTTGTCCCCGTCTCCTCCCGCCCCCAATCCTTCCTAGCATCAGAGTCTTTTCCAGTGAGTCAACTCTTTGCATGAGGTGGCCAAAGTATTACAGTTTCAGCTTTAGCATCAGTCCTTCCAATGAACACCCAGGATTGATCTCCTTCACAATGGACTGGTTGGATCTCCTTGCAGTCCAAGGGACTCTCAAGAGTCTTCTCCAGCACCACAGTTCAATCGATCTTAGATACTGTTAGAAAGATCTTACATTATTTGGACAATTGTTTGATGGCTTGATTGAAAAATGTCTCACTTTTGATGAACTGCCTTTTTAGTATTTTTTTCATAATATTCTAAAAACTGAATATAACAACATAGCTATTGAAAAAAACTGTGTTGTTTTTTGTTCTAGATTCCAAGTTGTTTATAGCTGGACAAATTTATGAGCTCAGATTCTGTTTAAAATCACTTCAAAATGTTTTGTTGGACGTTGAATTTTGATTACAGGTGACTAATGTTATTAGCTCTTTTTGACTGTTGAGAAGCAAGTTCCCAAATTTGCTATGTCTTTGCTAAAAACGTCTCTTAATATCCATTTTTCAAACAGCTTTTTTCCTTTTGCTCTGCTCCAACAAATTGCAATTGCTGTTCATCATGAAATTTCCAACATACTTTGAGTCAGACTCCTTTTTTCTTTACTGATCTGACTCTGGTGCTAGTTTCTGCATCTCCTTTTGATTCTGCATCAGTGGTATGCCTCATTTTTACATTTTAAAATGTATCCATATTTATTTTTAACTAAAATATTTTATTACAATTAAAATAGTAAGATTATTAATTACCAGTTACAGCATACAAAGAGAGTCTTATAACCTGCGCTGTCTGCATCAAACACATTACAGTATCACATGGGTGCATAGAAAAGATAATTTATCCTGAATCGATGTATAGATGCCAACTAGATTGCCATGTGTTTATGCGTGAAACTAGAGAAAGAGAGCTGCATCTGGTTGAACTTCAAAGTAGTATCTAGGCGATCCAGTGGTTAAAGGGAAATGTTATCACACCAAAACAATGAAGTTGTGTTGATAAGAAACATAATTTACATTAATTTGAGTTTTTAAATTTAAACTAGTTAAAATGAAAAACCCAATTTCTTAGTTGGATTTTTAATGCTCAACAGCCACCTGTGTTTAGAGGCTACAATATTGCACAGGTTATAGCCAAAATAAGCTCTTGCACACGTGCATGGGGAGAAAGGTTAAATGAATATGAGGTTGGGGAGGATGATTCCCTCAGGTCAGAGATTCAGGGGTGGGATGGATATAAGCATTGTCAAGATTATAGTTTTTTAAAAAAATATTACAGCTTTTATTCTGCATAGTGGATTCATGGTGATTATTAAGTTATAAAATAACTAAGAGGGAGCCATCTTAATAGTTGGAGTATTTCTTCTAGACAGTTTCTATATAGAGCTCTCTGTATCCATATATATGTGTGTTGTGCTGTGCTTAGTCACTCTGTCGTATCAAACACTTTGTGACCCCGTGGACTGCAGCCCACCAAGCTCCTCTGTCCATGAGGATTCTCCAGGATACCACTCCTAGAATACTGGAGTGGCTAGCCATTCGCTTCTCCAGGGGATCCTCTCGACCCAGGGATCGAACTCAGGTCTCTTGAATTGCAGGCAGGTTCTTTACTGTCTGAGCCACCAGGGAAGCCCGATGTATATGAAGGAGACATAAACTTTTATTGAACAAATGGGATCATAATGTTCTCTTTTTTTATGGATTTCAGAATCACAGATTTTGAATTAATCAAAACTTTGGTACATGACACTCTTACTAATGATCCATGTTTAGTCATGTAGAATTTTCAATAAATTATAAAAAATTCTAGGTGTTTCACATATATGTGCGTATCTATACAACTTACAAGTATACAGTGTGAGTTTTTCCCCCATTCTTTTAGTCTTATTACTCCATTTTTCATCAGTTGGTCTTTTTTCCCTTTTTTCCTTTTCTCCTAGTAGGGAGGAGGAACTAATATTCCCAGACACAATAGATGTTTTTAGTAAGTTAGCAGCTATTCAAGTGGTTTATCTCCCCACCACCACCAACCCCTCACCCCAGCGTGGAGAAGCTCTACTGCAATAGAATGCTCACAGCAACAAAGTTTGGCAACCTTCAAAAGAAGCTATTTCTTATTAAAATCATGCCTTTTCTTGCTCATGTAACTCACCATCTTCTTCTGCCTTTGTGTTCAGTTGGTTTATTATGAAGCAAAGACTAAATTTGGGAACTAACATTTCTTTTATAATTAGTAAAGTGATACTCTTCTTAGTAATGAATGTTGGAAAGTTTTAAACTCACTTTAATATTGAAATACTAACTTTTAAACACTGAGATATAATTTTTGTATAACGTATTAGTTTCAGATATAGTGAAATCATAGTGACATAGTGAAATCGCTCAGTCGTGTCCAACTCTTTGCAACCCCATGGACAGTAGCCTGCACCAGGCTCCTCCGTCCATGGGATTTTCTAGGCAAGAGTACTGGAGTGGGTTGCCATTTCCTTCTCCAGGGAATCTTTCCGACCCAGGGATCAAACCCAGGTCTCCTGCATTGATAGACAGACGCTTTACCGCCTGAGCCCCCAGAGAATAATTCATCATTTCTATACACCATGAAATGTTCACCATGATAACTGTAATTAACATGAATCACATACAGACTTAAATTTTTTTCTTCTGATAAGAATTTTTAAGATCTACTATCTTTAACAACTTTCGAATATACAGTGCAGTATTATTAGTTACAGTCACCATGCTGAATGTTACATCCCCATGAATTACTTATTTTATAACTGCGAGTTTGTACATTTTGACCACTTTCACCCATTTAGTGCTCTGCAACCCCTCTCCCCACCTTTGGCAACCACCAATCTGTTCTCTGTATCTATGGTTTTGGATTTACATTTTTTTAATATTTTATTTTCAGATTCCACATATAAGTGAGATTATGTATTTGTCTTTGTCTGACTTATTTTACTTGCAGAGGGCATTTAAATTGCTCTCATATTCAATTTATATTGTCAAAAATGACAAGAACTTCCTTTTTATGGCTGAATATTATTCTCTTCTATATATATATATACACCACATTTTCTTTATTTTCCAGTGATGGACACTCAGATTACTTTCATGTATTGGCTATTGTAAATAGTGATGTAATGAATGTGGGGGAGCTATATCTTTTTGATTTAGTGTTCTTCTTTCTTTTAGTTAGATACCCAGAAGCGAAATTGCTGAATTGTGTGGTAGTTCTGTTTTTAATTTTTTTCAGGAACCTCCCTACTATTTTCCGTACTACATTGCTACCAACAATGCATAAGGGCTCCCTTTTCCACATCTTTGCCAGCATTTGTTATCTCTTGTTTTTTTTCAATAACAGCCATTCTAAAGGGCATAAGATATTTCCTTATTGTTTTGGTTTGGATTTCCCTGGTGATTAATGGTGTAGACATCTTTTCATATACCTGTTGGCCATCTGTGTATCTTCTTTGGAAAAAATGTCTATTCAAATCCTCTGCCCATTTTTAAATTTGATTGTTTATTAATATTTATTTTTGCTATGGAGTTATATGTATTCTTTATGTATTTTGGATTTGCAAATATTTTCTCCTGTGTAGGTTGCCTTTTCACTTTGTTGGTTCTGTTTGCTCTGCAGAAGATTTTTAGTCTAATACAGTCCCACTTGTTTATTTTTGCTTTTGTTGCCTCTGTTTTTGCAGTCAGTTCCAAAAAAAAAAAAAAGTCATCGCCAAGACTGATGTCAAAGAGCTTACCACTTATGTTTTCTTCTACAGGCTTTATGGTTTCAGGCCTTACATTCAAATCTTTGATCCACTTTGAATTAATTTTTCTATGTGGTATAAGGTAGTGTTCCAGTTTCATTCTTTTGCACATCGTTCTCTTGTTTTTCCAGCACCATTTATTGAAGACACTATCTTTTCCCCTTTGTATATTCTTGGCTCATTTGTCATTAATTAATTGGCCATATGTGCATTAATACTAACTTTTGAGATAGCCCTCTCTGAGGACTGTTAACTATTAAATATTAAGCTAATTATTAAATTTAAAGAAGTTGTCATCTTAATGTGAATTAGAAGATTAGGAAGTGAATGATAGACATAAGGTATTAGGATGAAGTTAGAAATTATTATTGGTATTTCTAGAATTTCTATTGGCATTGCTAGAATTTTCAGGTAGGGCTTCCCTGGTGGCTCAGATGGTAAAGAATCTGTCTGCAATGCATGAGACCTTGGTTCAGTCCCTGGGTTGGGAAGATCCCATGGAGAAGGGCATGGCAGCCCACTCCAGTATTCTTGCCTGAAGAATTCCATGGACAGAGGAATTCAGGTGGACTACACTCCATGTGGTTGCAAAGAGTTGTGCACAACTGAGTGGCTAACATGCCAAATTTCAAAACTGACTTCATTGTAGAATTATTAAAGAGACCTTTCATATAACAAAAATAACAATAGCTACCATTACTTAACCTCATTATAAAAAAATCCAGCAATGTTTATGTGTATAGCAATCCACACATCAGTCAGGCATCTAATTCTAAGGGAATCAGTCACATCTAGGGTTAAATAAATAACTTCACAGGATATTTATTTATTTGCCTAGAAGTCCTGCCAGGTTCCTTAGGGAAGGAGGAAGAGGAAGCTGTTAGAAGTAATTGTGCATCTGATCACTGGCTTCAGCTTTTGTTCATTTACTCGTATTCCTGTCCTTTTGTGTTGTCAAGTAAATAATCAGCAGTCCTTAGATGTGTGTTCTTTGAAAGCAAGGAGGAGATTGCAACCAGCTTGCTAAGTAGTTCCTGGATGTTCTGTTTCATCCAGACCCCATCCTTTCCCAGACCCCACAACCATTCTGCTTGAGTCTACCTGAGCACACTGATAGAGGGTTCCTGGCATGCTGTTCTTTCCAAGGAACAGCAGTCTGGAACAGGGAGTGATCATAATGTAAGATTCCACTCTACTGAACACATGGGAGAATAAAATAAAACTCCTAGGACATTGAAGTGGCTAAATACCAAATACTTCTTAACAGATAGTTTGTTAGAAAGAGAGGAAGAAAGGGAGGGAGGGAGAGAGGGAAGGAGGAAGAAAGACAGAAGAAGAAAGAGAAAGAGAAAGGAAAGGGGGGCAGTGGAGAGGAGAGGGGGAAAGTGAGCCACTAATTCAGACCTGCAACATGACCTTTCTAATCAGAATCTGATGTCATAACCCTTCTGTGGATACATTTGGTAGGATAAGTCAGAGTGCTATATGTATGGATTCTTGGATCAGAGAATATATGGTAGTTGATAGTGATACTTATAATTGGTAGTTTTGTTTTTCTTAATGAAGCTAAAATTAATTCCTTAGTATTTTATGGCTGTCCGCTCATTCTAATGTATGATTATCAGTCCACTTGGTACCCTAACAAAATACCATAGACTGGATAGCTTAAACATCAGAAACGTACTTCTCACAGTTCTGGAGGCTGGGAAGCCCAAGTTCAGGATGCTGGCTGATTCAGTCCTGGAGAAAGCCGTCTTCCCGGCTTGTAGGTGGTGTGCTTCTCAGTATGTCCTCAGGTGGACTTTCCTCGGTGCATGCGCACAGATCTTACCAGGCCACCAATCCTGTTGGATTAGGACCCCACCCTCATGACCACATTTAACCTTAATTGCCCTGTCTCCAAAAAGCCCTAGCCCACACTGAGGGTTAGGACTTCAGCATAGAAATTTTGGGGGTCAGGGGGACACAATTCATTCTTAACGTATTGTCTTATGGTAAAAGTTTGGTTATGTTTGGTTATTCCCTTAAATTAAATGACAACTTGGGTTAAGGGTTGAGTCTGTTCAGTTATACCATTTGTCTATTGTAAATAGCTACCTTAAGGAAGTATACATTTCAAAAGAGTAAGATGAGCAAAACTGTAGAGTCAGCTAATCATATCATCATATTTTAAGTGTGATAACAACAAGGAGTTCCTATCAAAGTCAGCAGAATTCACAAACATGCATTATATATCTTCTATCCATTAGCATCTCGAAGGGTTGCTGTTTTCTACATAAATTCTGGTGTGCTACTGATATTCCTACAAAGGAAAACCGAGTTTTCTAAGCATTAAAGCCACATTCAGTCCTTTGGAATAGTGACCACTGCCGTCTATGGGGTCGCACTGAGTCGGACACGACTGAAGCGACTTAGCAGCAGCAGCAGCAGCAGTGCCTGGCTCAGAGCAGGGAAGGGGAGTTCTGCAGGCAGTCTGTATGCAGTTGTTTTTAATATTGTTTACTGGGGTATGAAACATTCCTATGTTTACGTGTAGTGTGAATGTGGGTGTGAATTGTATCTGATAGCAAATATAATACAAAAGTGCATGGAGTCCTCCTGAGAGGAATGTCTTTATTTACACCAGGTCAGAGGTCTTTATTTGTACTAGGAAGTTGAGAACAGGTGGGGGGAAAGGCAGGTTTGTTTTCAGAAAAATGGAGTGGGGTGTTTGGGAGACATTCCTCGCAGAGCAATGCCAAGGGAGTGCCATTTGATTTCAGAGGAAACACATGAGCCTGAGGGAAGATGTCTATTAGGAAATAAATGATGCAGTAAGACTGCCCTCTCTGTTCCTGGGACCTGATCCTGGTGTTGCTCTGGATTCAGGGCTCCACACACCTAACACAGCCTGACTCACACTGCCCTCCTCCCTCCATCGAGCCATTCCTCTTCCTTAACTGCTCTTTGTAATAAGGCAGGGAACACTTTAAAACCGTTCTTCATCTTGCAGCTGACTTTGAGATTTTCCTTTTCACTAGACTGCAAGTTCCCAAGCCTTATTAAGTGCCAGACTCATCGTGAGCAGGTGAAAATTAATTAATGATGGGAATGAAAGATTGATTGGGTTCATTAGGAAGAAGACATTTAACCAGTATCTATTTTAAATAAGTAGAGTTCTAACCCTTAAAAGCTGAACAAACAGGGCTTTGAGTAGCATAACCAAAGCTGTGGATATGGGAAGGTCCAGGATGTTGACTTGTTGGATTTCAGTACAAACTTGGAATGGGAAAGAAGCCTGGAAAGTTATGTTTGAATTAAATCCCTGAGTGCCAAGCTAAAGAATTTGGAATATACAGAAGAGCTATTTGCTCTTTCAGTACTTTTGTTGCTTGGGTATGTGGCAGTTAAACGCAGTCAACTCTTACGTAGCTGAATACTAAAAAATGAAAAATGTCCTGTCAGGAAACTTTGAATCATCCCTTCTCTTTTTCTGGCTGTCTTTAAGCCAGATCCCTACTTGTTAGGATGAAGGGAGAGGGAGAAAAAAAAAATGGAGATAAAATGAAAGTTCATTTGGTTGCTTCATCCTTAGCTATGTCCATAGGTCAAGAGATCAATGTTGATTTATTATGATCAAAATTATATTGCTTTTAGCCAAAGGCTGTTTTAAGATATAAGCAAAGAGCAGGTTAATTTAATTTGAAAACTAAGTTATAAAGATCAAAATAGTACAAAGTTCAAGTGTATTTCTGAGTGGAAACACAAGTAACATTGAGAATTAGCTTTATAAAAGTAGAGTGATAAATAAATTTCACCGTAATATATTAACTAGTAGAAAGTAACTTTTGCTCTGAACTTTAAAGTTGAAATGCAATTAATAAGTATAATGGGGTTTTGAAATCCCACATGGGCTGTATATATCCAGAGTTTCCTCTGGTCTTATCAACTTTCAGAATCTATAAAAGCATAACTACCATAAAATATACACACACTAAATTCCAAGAAAGAGTTTCAAATATTTTTCACCTGTTTCCACTAATAAAATTAAAGGGAAATGGACACTTTTGCTGCTAGCACTTCAAATTATCACATGCCAACATGAAAACATTCACCATAAGGTCATAATCTGCATGTATCTGCCAAACTTGTTACTTATTGCATTTCCGTCCTCATGGCTGTGACTGTTTAGCTCTCTCTGAAAGTGAGGTGATTGTTTAATTAAGGGATAATCAGTTCCCAGTGTGAAGTATTCATACATGATGTAATCTTTATCCATACATGATGTTCCCAATCGTATGCACAGGTACTGAAAGGTGACAGTGTTAAATGGGAACACTGATTTGAATAATGATGGGACTGGAGACAAATTCTGCTATTCATTTCTTGCTAGTCTTTTTTATAATAAGGCAAAAATGCATATATATTTTTTCAAAGTCTCCACGCTTGGAAAAATATTCATGAATTTATCATCTTTATATTTACATTATATTCTGGGAAATATTTTGCTGTGACAATAGTAATAAATAACAAATGATAATGGAACTTTTATATCTGCCATCTCATTTCATTAGTGCAAAATTAGCACCCACAAAGGGAACCACCATCTGGGAGGTGTTTTAAACAGCACCATTCAAATTCCTCCTGGAGTTTGACATGGGCATGTTATAAGAAAAGATTTGAAGAGAATGGCCCATTTAAAAGGGAACAAAGCATCTCAGTTTGGCCACAAATAACAGTCCTTGAGGAAACATATGGCTTTCCCAGTGGGGAAAGGTGACGCTTAAATCCATCCTCTGAAATGTTCTCATCGTTTTATCTGGCCTTGGTACTCTGGCCTCCTGAACCCCCACCATCATGTGGCCTTGGACCACCTCAGCTGCTGCTGCTGCTGCTAAGTCACTTCAGTCGCGTCCGCCTCTGTGTGACCCCATAGACAGAAGCCCACCAGGCTCCCCCTTCCCTGGGATTCTCCAGGCAAGAACACTGGAGTGGGTTGCCATTTCCTTCTCCAATGTGTGAAAGTGAAAAGTGAAAGTTAAGTCGCTCAGTCATGTCCGACCCTTAGCGACCCCACGGACTGCAGCCCACCAGGCTCCTCCATCCATGGGATTTTCTAGGCAAGAGTACTGGAGTGGCTTGCCATTGCCTTCTCCGTGGACCACCTCTAGGTTTCTTCTTAATACTGTTGCTGAAACCACTGGACAGGTCCAGCAAAATCATTTATCATTATTTAACATAAACAACCTAGAAGTGACAATGCGTGCCTGCATATTTCTGCTTTTGCAGACAGTTCTCCTCTCAGGGAGGAACTGAGTGTGTGTTTGAAGCAAGTGATGCCTTTCAGAATTGCATTAAAAATTTTCAAGTATCCTAGTCAAGCAGCATTATCCAGGCCCTCCGGTGCATGCATCCTCAGAGGCACCAGTTCATTCTCCCAGTTCTAACACTTAGAGTACACTGTTTACATGTCTGCTTCTCCTCACCAGAGTGTCAGCTCCTTGAAGGATATGCATGCCTATCCTCGTAACCTGTCTCTAAGCACTGAGAGGACAGTAGCCTTTTAGTAAACATTTATTGTATCAGTAAGTATGGGCTGGAAAAAGAATAGATACGGAGACAAACATGTGTGGAATTCAATCCTGGTTTTATATACTATGTGATTGGGGTGAGTTCTTAACCTTTCTGAGCCTTAGTTTCCTAAAAATCAGGTCACAGTAGCCAGTTTACAAGGAGCTAGAAGACTGACAATAGGTTATAAGTGAAAAGCGTATTGTAGACTGTAAGTACCCTCTGGTTGTTAGTCCGTTAATGTAACAAATCTTCGCTGTGTATCAACTGTACACTCCAGTCCAACCAGTGCTGGGCGCTGGAGAGATGCAGAGATGGAGACAGTTTCTCCTTTCAGGATGTGCATGGTCTAACACTGTGATTTTTAACGTTCCTTTGTCTTTTGAGCTAATCAGCTATAATTTAGGTGGATCAGACGTTAAATGCATCGATTGGTTTCTCCCCCCAGATTCATCTGTGTGGATGCCCTCGCCCTAAGTAGGAGACTTTCCTCATTACTCCTGCTCTTCATGGTATGCTGCCAGCACTTTTGCAAAGCCTTTGTTCTCTGCTGTGATGCTCAAGAATATTTCAGAGCTGAGGAAGTGATGATGTCATATCCCAGCAGAATAAGAATCAGGAAAGGCTCCCATCCTAAAATTACAACGTAGCATACTTTGTATGCATATATATATGTATATATACAAGACCGGGAGCTGACTGTGGCTCTGATCATGAACTCCTTATTGCCAAATTCAGACAAATTGAAGAAAGTAGGAAAAACCACTAGACCATTCAGATATGACCTAAATCAAATCCCTTATATCCCACTGTATCGATGATACAGTGGAAGTGACAAATAGATTCAAGGCATTAAATCTGACAGAGTGCCTGAAGAACTATGGATGGAGGTTCATGACATTGTACAGGAGGCAGTGATCAAGACCATCCACAAGGAAAAGAAATGCGAAAAGGCAAAATGGTTGTCTGAGGAGGCCTTACAAATAGCTGAGAAAAGAAGAGAAGGTTAAGGCAAAGGAGAAAAGGAAAGATATACCCATTTGAATGCAGAGTTTCAAAGAATAGCAAGGGGAGATAAGAAAGCTTTCCTCAGTGATCAATGCAAAGAAATAGAGGAAAACAATAGAATGGGAAGACTAGATATCTCTTCAAGAAAATCAGAGATACCAAGGGAACATTTCATGCAAAATGGGCACAATAAATGACAGAGATAATATGGACACAACAGAAACAGAAGATATTAAGAAGAGGTGGCAAGAATACACAGAAGAACTGTACAAAAAAGTTCATGACCCAGATAACTACGATGGTGTGATCACTCACCTAAAGCCAACATCCTGGAATGTGAAGTCAAGTGGACTTAGGAAGCGTCACTACAAACAAAGCTAGTGGAGGTGATGGAATTCCAGCTGAGCTATTTCAAATCCTAAAAGATGATGCTGTGAAAGTGCTGCACCAAATATGCCAGCAAATCTGGAAAACTCAACAGTAGCCACAGGACTGGAAAAGGTAAGTTTTCATTCCAGTCCCAAAGAAAAGCAATGCCAAAGAATGCTCAAACTACCGCACAGTTGAACTCATCTCACACGCTAGGAGAGATGTGCTCAAAAATGCTCAAAATTCTCCAAGCCAGGCTTCAGCAGTCGGTGAACCATGAACTTGCAGATGTTCAAGCTAGACTTAAAAAAGACAGAGGAACCAGAGATCAAATTGGCAACATCTGTTGGATCATCGCAAAAGCAAGAGAGTTCCAGAAAAACATCTATTTCTGCTTTTATTGACTATGCCAAAGTCTTTGATTGTGTGGATCACAAAAAACTGTGGATAGTTATTTAAGAAATGGGAATATCAGACCACCTGACCTGCCTCTTGAGAAACCTGTATGCAAGTCAAGAAGCAACAGTTCGAACTGGACATGAAACAACAGACTGGTTTCAAATCGGGAAAGGAGTACTTCAAGGCTGTATATTGTCACCCTGCTTATTTAACTTATATGCAGAGTACATCATGTGAAATGCCAGGCTGGATGAAGCACAAACTGGAATCAAGATTGCCAGGATAAATATCAATAACCTCAGATACGCAGATGACACCACCCGTATGGCAGAAAGCAAAGAACTAAAGGGCCTCTTGATGAAAATGAAAGAGGAGAGTGAAAAAGTTGGCTTAAAACTCAACATTTCAGAAAACTAAGATCATGGCATCCGGTCCCAACACTTCATGCCAAATAGATGGGGAAACAATGGAAACAGTGACAGACTATTTTCTTGGACTCCAAAATCACTGCAGATGGTGACTACAGCCATGAAATTAAAAGACACTTACTCCTTGGAAGAAAAACTATGACCTACCTAGACAGAATATTAAAAAGCAGAGACATTACTTTACCAACAAAGGTCCATCTAGTCAAAGCTGTGGATTTTCCAGTAGTCATGTATGGATATGAGAGTTGGGCTATAAAGAAAGCTAAGCACTGAAGGATTGATGCTTTTGAACTGTGGTGTTGGAGCAGACTCTTGAGAATCCCTTGGACTGCAAGGAGATCCACCAGTCAGTCTTAAAAGAAATCAACCCAGAATATTCTTTGGAAGGACTGATGCTGAAGCTGAAACTCCAGTACTTTGGCCACCTGATGCGAAGAACCGACTCATTGGAAAAGACCCTGATGCTGGGAAAGATTGAGGGCAGGAAGAGAAGGGGTAGACAGAGGATGAGATGGTTGGACGGCATCACCAAAGCGATGGACATAAGTTTGAGTAGGCTCCGGGAGTTGGTGATGGACAGGGAAGGCTGTCGTGCTGCAGTCCATGGGGTCACAAAGAATGGGACACGATTCAGTGACTGAACTGAACTGAACTGATATTTTGTTATCACAATTCGATAGCTCTTCTTTATGAAGAAAGGCAGCTAATTGAAGTCAGCCGCTGCTGCTGCTGCTAATTCGCTTCAGTCGTGTCTGACTCTGTGCGACCCCATAGACAGAAGCCCACCAAGCTCCCCGTCCCTGGGATTCTCCAGGCAAGAACACTGGAGTGGGTTGCCATTTCCTTCTCCAATGTATGAAAGTGAAAAGTGAAAGGGAAGTCGCTCAGTCATGTCAGACTCTTAGCGACCCCTTGGACTGCAGCCCACCAGGCTCCTCCGTTCATGGGATTTTCCAGGCAAGAGTACTGGAGTGGGGTGCCATTGCCTTCTCTGGAAGTCAGCCACAGGGAGAGTGATTTCAGATGTTTTCTGGGGCACTTAAAAGTGTATCAGATGGGTCACTGTGCTCACTGCTAGAAGTGAGCTGATTAGAAAACCTAAGAAGTGTATTAGAACAATGAACTCCTTTAGAAACATTTTTTCAAGGCTAACTTAAGCAAGAGAGGGAAGGTAAATGGTACCTAGAAAAGAGTCCTCAATGTCAGCTCATGACTGCTTATGCTGATAGGATGATGGAAAATCCCAGCATGATATTTTTTTTAAAAGCCCATTTAGCTTTGATTTGAAAATACATGTTAACACCCTAACATGTTAAGAATGTTAGGATGAAAAATAGGTTTTCCCCGTATGTTTTGCCTAAATGGTAGGAAAACGTTGTGGGGGAGGGGGTGGGGAATCAGGACGAAGTGAGGGACATGTGGCGTGTGTGAGTGAGCAAGTACATGAGTGTGCGGACACAAGGGCAGTATTGACAGATTTACAGTCTCTGTGCCCAAAAGGGAACGTACCTCTAATTAGTGAGCATTGACCCTGTTTTTAAATTAAGTGTTGTGTTAATAAGTAATTGATCACACATGCCATTGATTAGTGGCTCCTTTTTCTTTAGAGAGAAGTTTGTTGTTGTTGTTTTAATTACTTTTTACTGGAGTATAGTTGCTTTCAGTTCAGTTCAGTTCAGTTCAGTCGCTCAGTCGTGTCCGACTCTCCGCGACCCCATGAATCACAGGACGCCAGGCCTCCCTGTCCATCACCAACTCCCGGAGTTCACTCAAACTCATGTCCACAGAGGCGGTGATGCCATCCAGCCATCTCATTCTCCGTTGTCCCCTTCTCCTCCCACCCCCAACCTTTCCCAGCATCGGAGTCTTTTCCAGTGAGTCAACTCGTCACATGAGGTGGCCAAAGTATTGCAGTTTCAGCTTTAGCATCAGTCCCTACAATGTGTTCATTTCTACTGCACAGCAAAGTAAATCAGCCATGCATGTACATGTATCCCCTTTTTTGGATTACCTTCCCATTTAGGTCACCACAGAGCACTAAGTAGCATTTGATGAGCTACACAGTAGGTTCTCATTAGTTATCTACTTTATACATCGTATCAATAGTGTATACACGTCAGTCTTGATCTCCCAAATCATCCCACCCCCCACTTACAGCCTTGGTGTCCATACGTTTGTTTTATACATGTGTCTCTATTTCTGCTTTGCAAATAAGATCATCTACACCATGTATCTAGATTTTTTTAAATCAAATATTTTAAGTTCCTACTGTGAGTGAGACATTATTCTGAGGGTGAGTGAGGCAAAGGTACAGCTCAACCCTTGACTTCTAGATATTCAAAGACTTTCAGAAAGGCACAAACTCTGGGCAATTTCATTTCCATTGAAGGTAACATGAATCTTTTCAACTTGCACTGAATGTTGAATGTTCCCAAGCTTAGTTCTTGGACCCAGTTCTCTCCTTGTCCCCTCCCAGGGTTTCAAATGCCATCTGAACACTTCTGGTTCCCCACTGTGTACCTCTAGCCCACTCGTCTGCTTTGAGCTCCAGACACATATTCCGCATTAAATCTCAACGTGGATGTAGATGGTACCCCATACTCAGTGTGTCCAGCTAAACCTGGTGGTGCGGTCTAAGTGAAGTTGCCACCATCCATCCAGTTGCAGGACACTTTCACCTCCTTAGTTCTGATGTCGAGTCTACCATTGGGCTTCCCAGGTGGTGCTCGTGGTAAAGAGCCCGCCTGCCAATGCAGGCAGACATAACAGACATGGGTTCTTTCCCTGGGTTGGGAAGATCCCCTGGAGGAGGGCACGGCAACTCACTCCAGTATTCTTGCCTGGAGAATCCCATGGACACAGGAGCCTGGCGGGCTACTGTTCACACTGTTGCAAAGAGTTGGGCACAACTGAAGCAACTGAGCATGCACATACTTTTTTGTTGTTCACTTGCTCAGTCGTGTCTGACTCTTTGCGATCTCATGGACTGCAGCACGCCAGGCTTCCCTGTCCTTCACCGTCTCCCGGATTCTGCTCAGCTCATGTACATTGAGTCGGTGATGCATCCAACCATCTTGTCCTCTGTCATCCCCTTCTCCTCCTGCCTTCTCTCTTTCCCAGCAACGGGGTCTTTTCCAGTGAGTCAGCTTTTCGAATCAGGTGGCCAAAGTACTGGAGCTTCAGCATCAGTCCTTCCAATGAATATTCAGGGTTGATTTCCTTTAGGATTGACTAGTTTGATCTCCTTGCTGTCCAGGGGACTCTCAAGAGGTTTCTCCAACACCACAGTTTGAAGGCATCAATTCTTCAGCTCTCAGCCTTCTTTATGGTCCAACACTCAAATCTATGTTTGACTAACGGAAAAACAATAACTTTGACTATACAGACCTTTGTAGGCAAAGTAATATGTCTGCTTTTTAACATGTTGTCTAGGTTTGTCATAGTTTTTCTTCCAAGGATCGAGCATCTTTTAATTTCATGGCTGCAGTCGCCATCTGCAGTGATTTTGGAGCCCAAGAAAATAAAGTTTGTCACTGTTTCCATCGTTTGCCCATCTTTTGCCATGAAGCAACAGGACCTGATGCCATGATCTTAGTTTTTTGAATGTTGAATTTTAAGCCAGCTTTTTCACTCTCCTCTTTTACCTTCATCTAGAGTTCTTGCCTGGAGAATCCCAGGGACGGTGGAGCCTGCTGGGCTGCCGTCTTGTGGGGTCGCACAGAGTCGGACACGACTGAAGTGACTTAGCAGCAGCAGAGCTTCTTTAGTTCCTCTTCGCTTTCTGCCATAAGGGTTATATCATTTACATATCTGAGGTTATTGATATTTCTCCCAGAAATCTTGGTTCCACCTTGTGCTTCATCCAGCCCAGCATTTCACATGATGTACTCTATATATAAGTTAAATAAGCAAGGTGACAATATCCAGTTCTAGCTATTGCTTCTTGACCTGCATATAGGTTTCACAGGAGACAGGTAAGGTAGTCTGGTATTCCCATCTCTTTAAGGATTTTCCAGTTTGCTGTGATCCACACAGTCAAAGTCTTTAACATAGTCAGTGAAGGAAAAGTAGATGTTTTCTAGAACTCTCTTGCTTTTTCTATGATCCAACGGATGTTGGCAATTTGATGTCTGGTTCCTCTGCCTTTTCTAAATCCACCTTGAACATCTGGAAGTTCTCAGTTCATATACTGTTGAAGTCTACCTTGGAGGATTTTGAGCATGATCTTGCTAGTATGTGAAATGAGTACAATTGTGTGGTAGTTTGAACATTCTTTGCCTTGCCTTTCTTTGGTATTGGAATGTAAACTGACCTTTTCCAGTCCTATGGTCACTGCTGAGTTTTCCAAATTTGCTGGCGTTTTGAGTGTAGAACCTTAACAGCATCATCTTTTAGGATTTGAAATAGCACAGCTGGAATTCCATCACCTCCACTAGCTTTGTTCATAGTGATGCTTCCTAAGGCCCACTTGACTTTGCACTACAGGATGTCTGGCTCTAGGTGAGTAATCACACCATTGTGGTTATCTGGGTCATTTTCTTTTTTGTGTAGTTCTTCTGTGTATTCTTACTACCTCTTCTTAATATCATCTGCTTCTGTTAGGTCCATCCTGTTTCTGTCCTTGATTGTGCCAATCTTTGCATGAAATGTTCCCTTGCTATTTTAATTTTCTTGAAGAAATCTCTAGTCTTTCCCATTCAGTTGGTTTCCTCTATTTCTTTGCATTGTTAGTTGAAGAAGGCCTTGTTAACTCTCCTTGCTTTGCTCTGGAACTCTGCATTTATTGTGTATATCTTTCCCTTTCTCCCTTGCTTTTTGATTCTCTTCTTTTCTCAGCTATTTGTAAGGCCTCCTCAGACAACAATTTTGCCTTTTTGCATTTCTCTTTCTTGGGGATGGTCTTGATCACTGCTTCCTGTGCAGTGTTATGAACCTCTGTCCATAGTTCCTGAGGGACTCTGTCTATCGGATCTAATCCCTTGAATCTATGCACGCACTAGTCCGCCACTAAGTCTTGCTGATTCTGTTGGTTAAGTACTTTTTAAATCCACATGTTTCTCCACTTTTCCACCATAGCCTCAGTCACCATGAGCTCTTGCTTGGTCCTGTCTTCTCCTCTGGCTCCTCTCCAATACTCTTTTTTTCCAGAAATGTGAGTTAGATCAGGTCACGCCCATTACCTCAGACCATTTAACAAATCCCATTGCTCCTAGACAAAAATTCAGAATCCTCAATGTGGCATCTGAGACCAGCAGGGCTCTCTGTATGTATTCCTGTCAGAGAGCCTGAAACAATCTTTACCTGACTTCTTTCTATGCTTAACGTTCTGGCTGCTCTCCAGACCTTACCTGAAAAGAAACTTCCACAAGAAAGCTGCTTGTAGGCCCTCCCACTGCCATAGCACAGAGTGCCCACCCTTCGCCACGTTGCACGGCTGTGCATTTAGTTGTTTGATTGTGGGCCAGTGTCTACTCCCCCTGTGCTGTGTGCTCACAAAGTAAGGGCTATTCTGTTTTACTCACCAAATGTATTCCCAGTTGGAGGACTAGGAGGGAGCTTGGTCCTGAAGGACCTCCTGAGCCAGGTGAAACTATTTGGAATTTATCCAAAGGGCAGTGGGAAGCCTTTGAAAGTTTGGAAGCAGGGGACAATGTGATCGGATTTATACTCTAGAAGAATCACCGTGGACAAGGCATAGAGAAATCCAAAGAAGTACTCTCGAAACACGGAAATAAGCAGAGACACAGTAACTGCAGGTCGACTCTTTCTCTATTCCACCTTTCCGCCTCTCCTCTCTAAATCCAGTGAGGTTACCCAGAAAGCCTCTCAAACAAATGCCTAATCAATATCTAGTTGCCTGAACATTGAGTGAATTCCTAACAACTCGGTTGATGCAAGGAATAATAAAGTGAGAACTGGTTAGGCCCAAATGTACATCTTCAGCCCACATCTCCCACTTTAGTAGAAAGTCTAGAGACTGTCTAGTAAGCAGAGTATAATACAATGTGGAAAGTGCTCTGATAGGAGTTAGAATGGAGGTCTGGAACTCAGAGGCAGTTGTAACTAATACACTTTCAGGTGGAGCAGAAAATGCCCCATAGGGACTGTGGCATTTGATCCAGTAGGAAGGCTAGGATTTTTTCAGAGACAGCCGAGGTGGCCTTCAGTGGCTGGAACAGCACGTGAAGGGCATGGCTGTTGGGGAATGGCTTTAGCCCTGGCTGTGTGGGGATGGGGTGGGGAAAGTGGTGATGTGTTGGGGCCTTATTGTAAAAGGTCTGGTATTCTTAGTTCAGGAGTGTGAATATCATATTGTGGGCTGCCAGTCATTGGACCACTCCAAATATCTCTAAATTAAAAAACAATACATGAGGGAATACTTTATATTAAAGGTTTATAGAGAAAGCAGTGACTGGGCCAGTGAGAGCAATGATCTTCTGAACCCAAGAAACACAAGAATGATTCTGGTCCTGAAGCATGTACCATGGGGTCTGGGCCCCCAGCTCCTGTGAGCTGACCCAGGCCTGCCCCTGGGAGACCGAGTGGGGACCTGGCCACACACGGTCGTGAGCACACTCTGCCCTGATAGCCGTCCTGATTGGTATTTTATTTTGCAGTTCCATGGAGAACGGGAGGCCACCAGATCCTGCAGACTGGGCCGTGATGGATGTCGTCAATTACTTCCGAATGGCAGGATTTGAAGAGCAAGCTAGTGCATTTCAGGAACAGGTAACGCAGTCTAGAGAAATACACAATGAACATGATTGCCTCCCTTCCCCACAACAAGCAGAAGGGATTGAGAAGGAAAGGCATAGGGAGCGGTGAGGGATCAGTGAGGCTCCAGGTCACCCCAGCCCCTAGGAAACTGAGAGGGTAGGAAAGGGAAGTACGGAAGTGACAAGCTAATGATTCCTTCCTGCAAGAGGAAAACCCAAGCGCTGAGACGGAGACTTGGGCGCAGCAGCAGCGAGGAGGGCCAAGTCTCATCCACATCTGCATCTTCTGAAAGACCGCCCAGCCCTTCCTTCCACACAAGCACACTAGAGAGCAGAACACAGAAAAAAGAAGAAAAGCAGGGGCAACTCTGGCAGAGAGACACGCTCCCGTCTGCTGCAGGCCTCTGCGCCACCCGAGCTGTTCATTAAGGCTCCCCCAATTTGCTTGCTGGGTGCTGAGCAAAGTCGAATGGAAAGAGCACAGGGTTTGGACTTCAATCCTGGTTCTTGTAATTCTGTGTGATCCCGGGCAAGCTGCTATGACCCTCTGGGTCATGTTTTCAAATCTGTAATACCAGGCTCTCAGTGCCTAGCTTTGTAGGGTGGTATTTTGAGAATTAAAGGGCAGGGATGAAGGCACAGTGCCTAGGGTAGGTGCTGGCCCCCCCTTGATGCCCCCCAAATGTGAATTCCCTCTCTCGGATCCAGTGTTGGTACTGGAGAGATGGAGAGAAGGGCAGGAGATCCCCCCACAGCTGTCTGGGTGATTCCTGATTCCGTTTTCCAGGCTGGGCCAGCACTGTAGGGATGGTTCTCAAAGGGCTTTGACCGTGAGTAAGCAAATCAGGGTACATGTGATCCACACCAGACCAGCTCTGTAGGAAAACACAGAGTTCCCATTTCCCTATTAATGAAGTCTGCAGTCTTCTAAGCATTAAGTTCACTTTTCTAATTTTATAATGTAATTGAGAGAATTATAAACTGAGCAATGCATTTCGCTGCTTCTTGCACATCCCCTTAGCCATTTCTTACTCTCTCAAGCTAGGTTTGGATAAGTGCAGTTTTCTAATATCATGTTTTCTAATGAGATGTATATCTTGTATTCTAATAAATATCTAATATCGTATATAGAAAAGTGCACTTCTCTAATGTCATAAATAAATCTAATCTCTAGATTTCCTTCAGCCAGTTTTTTTCTTCAACTTTATCCCTGCATATGTATTTTTTGTTAATTTGGAAAATTTGCCAGAATAACAGCTTAAAACACTTCACACCCACAAGGACAGCTAAAATTAGAGAGACTGATAGCAAATGTTCATGAGGATATAGAGCAACCCCACTCTCCTACATTGTCAGTGGGAGTGTAAAAAAACACTCATATATCTACCCCATGATCCAGCAGCTTCATTCCAGCGTGTTTACCCAAGGGAAATGAAAGCATATGTCCACCAAAGATTTGCACAACACTGTTCAAGTAGCTTTATTCCTAATAGTCCAAAATTGGAAGCCCAAGTGTCCATCAATAGCGTGAATATACAAACTGTGGTCTAGTGATACAGTGGAATAAAGAAAAATGAACTATACTGATACACACAACAGTTTGGATGAGTCTTAAAACATTATGCTGAATGAGAGAAGCTCTGCATTAAAGAGCTTGTTCTGAATGGTTTTCGTCTTATTCCATGTGGGTTGCTATAACAAAAATACCATGAACTGTGTGACTTATAAACAATACTTATTTCTCATATTTTGCAGGTAGGAAGTCTAAGATGAAGCCATTAGCAGACTGGGTGTCTGGTGAGGGCCCACTTCCTAGGCAGCCATCATTTTGCTGTATCCTCACACAGAGGAAGGGTACAGATACACATGGGGGCTCTGTTCTCATCATATATTAATAATTGCCTCCCAAAGGGCCCACCTCTTAATATCATTACTAATACCCTCAAGATCCGTGGTGGAGGGGTTGGTTTCAACGTACAAATTTGGGGGAGAACACATTCAGACCATAACAGTTCTGTTTAGATAAAGGATGAAAACAGGAAAATACACTAATGATAGGAAAAAAATCAGACAGTGCTTGCCTCTGGGTAGGTAGGAAAGGAGAATGACTGGGAAGGAGCATGAGGTAACTTTCTGAGCGATGGTAGCATTATGAATCTTGATAAAGCTTTGGGTTATGGGTATATGCATTGGTCACTGCTTATGCACAAGCATATGCAAATGATTCAGATTTGTGTATTACACAGCCAGTAAATATTTCCTCAAAAGTAAAAGACCTATAAAAAATAATGGTATACAAACTGAAGTATTTAGGGGAGAAGTATACTGATTATGCAACTTACTTTGAAATACATCAGAATACAGATTCACAGTTGCATAAAGGGATGGGTAGATGGATAGACATATGATACAGTAAGCATGGAATATTTTCACTGTAGAATCTAGGTGGTGGGAATACAGTTGTA
This sequence comes from Moschus berezovskii, assembly GCF_049115385.1. Classification (NCBI taxonomy): domain Eukaryota; kingdom Metazoa; phylum Chordata; class Mammalia; order Artiodactyla; family Moschidae; genus Moschus; species Moschus berezovskii. The sequence continues at coordinate 62,504,918 of NC_142463.1, forward strand.
AGAATATAATATTCTTACAACTTTATGTTTGAAATTTTTTATAGTAAAATTGTGGGGGGAAATAACTGCAGTTGGAGAGTGGAAGGCTGATCAGCTGAAACATATTTTATTTTGGTCTAATGTTATAATGTCCATTTGTGTCATTGCAGTTGAATAACTCACTTCTAAAATTAAATTTAAATAATATTATGAAAGGTTAACCAAAAAAAGAAGTTAGCTAAAAGGTCTCTTGGCCAGATTCCCGGCTGCCCAAAAGCATTTTTCAGAAGGAGCTTTTGCTCAGACTCCTCTGATGCAGATGGCCCAGACTGGGGGTGGAGGGTATTCTTTGGGCCTTTCAGACTCTGAAATGGAACTGGCCAGCTCTGAGCTTGGCCCAGGAGCAAGCCCTTCCTCCCAGGGATGACATCAGTCAGCACCAGTGACATGGGTGTCAAAATGGGACACAGTTCCCCAAAGCATCTCATTCAGAAGTCCTTCAAGGAAGGAAAGGAACACCATCTTGTTTCTTCAACATGGGAGCCTGAGAAATGAATTCCTGAGGGAGCAGAATTTTGCAAACATGGTCTAGATGCTCAAGTCAATTCATTCTTACGGAAAGGTAATTGGAAAGGAAAAGAATCTGCCTTAAATTATTCTCTGGAAGTGATTTGAATCTTCCTCCTACTTTGACTCTCATATCTTTCCTCTTCTCATTAAAGGAGGTAAACTTTGCAAGGAAGCAACCACTGGCCAGACTCAGGCTGACAAGACAAGCAGCTGCTGTGCTTTTCATGAGGACTGAGGCTCAGGCTCCTCTGCTATGTTATCCTCTTCCTTCATCATGCTTCACAGGCCTTCAGTGCTTCACCTCCAGTGATCTTCCTGGAAATGAACCCCAAGCAGTCAGCAGTCCCTCACCACATTCATCCCCGATGGGAAGACTACAGGCTACCCCCAGCCCAAACACAGGACCCTTTTAGGCACTTCTAGGTCACAGCAGCTAAGACAGAAAAAGAACGGCCACATCCTTAAGTCTTCATAGGGCAGGCTCTGCCTTCCATGTGATAGAAGCAGGCCAGGAAAGTGAGCATCCCCTAAACCACCTTAGAAAGTGGCAGGTTCAGAAAGGGTAGTACAGTTGCCAACCACAGCACGTCTTAGTTGATGTGAGAGCTTAGTTTCTTGGCTGTTATGGATGGAATATATGTCCCCCTCAAATTCATTTTAAAACCCTAACTCGCAATGTGATGGTGTTTGGAAGTAGGGCCTTCAGGAGATAGATTTAGATGAGGTTTTGAGGCTGGAACCCTCATGGTGGGGTAAATGCCCTGGAAAGGGAGCTTGCTCTTTTTCTCTGTGTTGTATGTGAGGATATAGCACGAGGGCAGCCATCTGCAAGGTGGGAAGAGGGCCCTCACCAAGAGCCACATGTTAGCACTGTGTTCTTGGACTTCCCGCCTCCAGACTGTGAGTAATAAATCTCTGTTGTTTAGGCCACCTGATCCTTGGTGTCTTGTTACAGCAGCCTAAGCTGACTAAGACATGGACACAGATGCTGGACATGTCCACCATGACATGTACTGACTTTCAGGAGAATGTCCATCTTCTTGGTATGGTCTCACAATACATTACTGGATATCCTGTTGTTGCAGCAACCAGACTCAGAGGTGGATTTCTAGCAGCGTGTACCTTTGGGAGAGGTCAGGCCATTGATTTGTCCAAAGTGCAGGAATGTCCCACGTTCCTGTGGTATGGAGGGGCAGCTGGATTAGCCGAGGGATCTTTGTGTAGCCTCCTTTTCTCTATGCAAGCACTCTGACACCTAATAATTATCTCCCTTAAGTTTCCTACTGGAGCAGCTATCACCATCAGGTTTTCCTCTGACCAACTTCTTTTGAGCTTCTGTGTGAGCCACAAGTACAGACCAAAAGAATTATCAAGAGGGAAGGCCTAGGCACCTGCCCAGTCCCCTCCACACCCCTGCACCAAGGATCCACTGTCAACAGTGTGCGTGTTCGGTGTCGTTTCCTGCTCTGGCCGTTCTGTCATGACCAGTGACATGGCTCTCTGTCGGCCCACTGGCCTCATTAACATTGCTCCCCAGAGGACTCACTGGCCCACAAGAGGAGGCGGCACTGGATCCCTTCCTAGACAAGGCAGTGATTACAGCTATTGCCGACACTGTCTCTCATTCCCACCAGCACGGTTGTGTGGTGGCTCTTCTCCCAAGTGTCTTCCAGCATTCAGACTTCTTAGGCTGTGGTGTGAAGGATATGAGTGAGAGTCATGACTCCTGGTTTCTTCCCTTCTGATCAACTCATGGTCATTAGAAGACCCTGCAGGGTTGGCCTTTCTGGGACTCAGATTTCTATGATGAATGTTGAGTTAAACAAGCCGAATATTGCTCAAGTTCCTGCTTTAAGAGTCAAGTGTTACCTTTCAACTGGCCCTCACGAAGTAAGCTTTCAATGCACAACACAGGGCACAACTAGATGATAAAAAATTGGCCAGGGATGTGAGTCACCTGCTTTTCAGGAGTCAAAGGTAACTTAGGAATTTTACTTTCCTAAGAGTTTAGTTTTTAAGAAAGAATTTCTTGACTAACTCATTCAGAGGCACCTCTGCCTTCCTTACAAGAACATTTAGGATAAAGTTTATTTTGTTAAACTCCGAAGGCTAACTGAGAAACTTCTCACGGTGCTTTCAGTTGCCAGTTAAGTCCATCACAGCAAGTTCATCACTCCAACTGGACCCTACCTGCCTGTTGTAGGGTATTCACTTCATATCTTCTTTATCTGACTCACATACTCAGAATGTATGTGAAGAAGATGGAAATGCAGAGCTGCCATTCAGTCACAGTCATGTAACTCATATCGTTCCGATCCACAAACTCACAAGTGAGCGACATCAGTGAATCTGTTTCTGGAATAATATGTATCACTAAGATCTTTTTTTTTTTCAGAATATCATGACAAAATAACATGCAACTCATGGTGACTAATTTTACTCCATTATCTCCTCACATTCCCCAAACCATGTGACTGGAACAGTATTTTACTGTGAAATGTCCAACTGATTGTTAGAGCTATTCATCTGAAATGCCAAGACTGATAATTATTTTCAGATGGCTTATTACTAACTTTTGATAATGTTTCTGAGGCCACTGACTTACTAACTATAAATAAAATAATCTATTGCTACAAATTGCCAAGTAACACTAACCTCCTCAGATGGAGCAGTAAAGTGGACAGGCCAGTCAGAGCAATTCTGAGCCCTACTCTGTGTCCTAAGTTGTGGTCAGATGGACTTCAACTGTAGTGATTCTAGACAGATACTTCTAATCAGATCCAAGACAAATCCAGGTTTACAGAGGTGGGGGGAGAAAGGGGCTAAGATTATACAATTATAAAAGCCTTCTTTTGTAATAAAAGTACAAAATTATGATACAAATTTGCTAAGACAAAATTTAAGCCTCATTAGATTCATGGTAAATCCAGCTCTGAATTAGACCAGTTAAAATCCCACAAATTGGAAATAACTTTTATTACCTTGTCAGCATATGATAATACCAAGTACTAGAAGTATTCAAGGTGCTTTGACACATGATACTTCTTAACAGTTGAAGGCTTCTGAAATGCTTAGACTATTTTGTAGCATAATCAGCAGGGGAAGTGTCAACTCAAACTCTGCTGATATGTCCTTTAAGCCCACACAAATTTTGAAAAGAAAGAATTAAAAAAAACAAATGGGTAATGTTAGCAATAAGAAAACATCCAAGAGAATGGAAAGCAAAACTGATAAGAAACTTCTGAATTCTTTTATTGAATGAAATAGATTTCTATAAACCAAAACCCCAAATGATTTTTAAATCATTTGTTTGAAATGAGAAGTTATAAGATAGCCAGGTACGTGGTGCTTCTTTGGCTTATTCACTTGTTCAGTTGTTTCCATAGTAGTTATAGCTTTTTCTAACACTTATGAAAATAAATATGAAACTATTAAAGTAAAATAATGGTCATTATTACAAGTATTATTTTACTTTAATAAGGCCACCTGGAAGCCTTGTAGGTACAAGACTCATTTGAAGGAAGCACAGAAGATTCTGGGCAGAAGGGGGATTAGATACAAAGGTATGAGGACATGAAAAAATATAATTTATCTTGAAAACTCCTAGTACCTTGAAGTAAGAGATGTGGAGCAGGGAATCTCTGAGGATAAAACAGAAAGATAAATAGCGGTCCAGATAACAGTCTGTTTGCCTGAGAGGGACTAGGAACCACTGGAGGATATTGAGTGGGGAGTACCATGATGAAATTTGTGTTTTTCAAAGATCAGTCTATTGTCAATGTTGGAAAGCAAGGAGACATAACACAGGAAAGCTGTAATTGTTCCATTGGGGATGGAAAGGAAGAAACAGATTAGAAAGTCTAGGGAAGATGGTCAAAAGAATTTAGTGGATCATTGGCAATGGAGGGTGAAGATTTGTCCTGTCTCAGTTCTCTGCCTTAGCACAAGGATTGAGCTCACTGCTCAAGATGGGAGAGGGAAGAGGCTTGGGTGATGACTGCTAGATTTCTAGATTGGTTAGTTGCAAAATCATCCCATTAACCAGGACATCTATGAGAGGTCAGTTATTTTTCTTTTTTTTTTTTTTTAACTTTTTATTTTGTATTGGGGTAGAGCTGATTAACAATGAATGTTGTGATAGTTTCAGGTGAATAGCAAAGGGGCTCAGCCATACACATACGTGTACTCATTCTCCCCAAACCCCTCCCATCCAAGCTGCCACAGAACATTGAGCAGTATTCTGTATGCTGCACAGTAGGTCCTTGCTGGTATAGCAGTGTATACATCCATCCCAAACACCCTAACTATCCCTTCCTCCTAGCCTTCCCTCTGGGCAATCATAAGTTCACCTCTAAGTCTGTGAGTTTCTTTCTGTTTTGTATGGTTCATTTGTATTATTTCTTTTTAGATTCCACATATAAAGGATGTCATATGATATTTCTCCTTCTCTGTCTGACTTACTGCACTCAGTAAGTCAATCTCTAGATCCACCCATGTTGCTGCGAATGGCATGATTTCATGCTTGTTTGTGGCTGAGTAATATTCCATTGTGTATATGTACCACATCTTCCTTATCCATTCGAGAGGTCAGTTTCAAGAGTTTTAAGAGGAATAAATGGATGGATCTCGAGAGTGACCCAGCAGGTCAGCTGATGACAGTAGGGTTTCACTGGAGCTGAGGGAAGGCCTGGGAGGTAGAGGACACTTTCCTTCAAGTAGAGTGAATGGGAGGCAAGTGGAAGAACCAGCAGTGGGAGGGCTGTATAACATGAGGGCTCTTTTCTAAGAGAGGATACTTATTCAGATGCAGGGAAGTAGCCAAAAGAATTGGATAGTTAAAAATAGAATGAAATTTAGACCAGTTCAACGAAGCAAAATCTCTGAGGATAAGGAAAGGGATGAGATCAAAGAGGGTGGAAGGACAAGGTTATGGAGAAATTTGAACCCTTGTGCATCACTGGTGGGAATATAAAATAGTGCAGCTGCTACAGAATACAGTTCTGGCAGTTCTTCAAAAGGTTAGGCATATAATCGCCATGTACCTAGTCCTGTCTAACTCTTTGCGACCTTGTGAACTGTAGCCCGCCTGGCTCCTCTGTCCATGGGATTATTTCCAGGCAAGAATACTGCAGTGGATTGCCATTTCCTCTTCCAGGGGACCTTCCTGACCCAGGGATTGAACCCATGTCTCCTGCATTGTAGGTGGATTCTTTACCACTGAGCTATCAAGAAAGCCTTGAAAAAAAAGAAATCACCACATGACCCAGCAATTCCACCCAAAAGAACTGGAAAGAGGGACTCAAATAGATAATTGTACATAAATGTTCATTGCAGCATTACTCACAATAACCAAAAGGTAGAAACAACCCAAGTGTCCATGCACAGATGAATGGATAAATAAAATGTGGTCTAGAACATATGGGGCTTCCCTGGTGGTTTTAGCAGTAAAGCAGTGAAGGAGACATGGGTTGGATCCCTGGGTTTGGAAGTTCCCCTGGAACAGGAAATGACAACCCCTACTTCCCCCAGTATTCTTGCCTAGGAAATCCCATGAACAGAGGAATCTGACAGGCTACAGTCCATGGGGTAGCAAAAGAGTCAGACATGACTCAACAACTAAACCACCACCCTTATGGAACATACAAAGGAATGTTATTCATTCATAAGAAAGAATGAAGTTCTGATACAAGTTGCAAGATTAATGAACTTATTATGCTCAGTGAGATAGGCCAGTCAAATGTTGTATGATTCCATTTATATGAGATATCTTAAATAGGCGAATTCATAGACACACAGGCAGGTTAGAGATTATCAAGGGCTAGTAGGGGAGGCTACTCTTGCCTGGAAGATCACATGGACGGAGAAGCCTGGTAGGCTGCTGTCCGTGGGGTCGCTAAGAGTCAGGCACGACTAAGCGACTTCACTTTCATTTTTCACTTTCATGCATTGGAGAAGGAAATGGCAACCCAATCCAGTGTTCTTGCCTGGAGAATCCCAGGGACAGGGGAGCCTGGTGGGCTGCTGTCTATGGGGTTGCACAGAGTCAGACATGACTGAAGTGACTTAGCAGCAGCAGCAGTAGGGGAGGAAGGGGTTATTGATTCATAGGGTTTATCTTTGGTGATGGAGGAGTTTAAAAATTAGTGGCAATAATTGCATAACATTGTGAATATAACTAATGCCACCACTGAATTGTACACCTAAAAATGGTTAAAATTGTCTCTTTTATGTTATATATATTTTACTGGGTTTCCTTGGTGGCTCAGACAGGTAATCTGCCTGCAATGCAGGAAACTCATGTTTGATCCCTGGGTTGGGAAGATCCCCTGAAGAAGGGAATAGCAACCCACTCCAGTATTCTTTGCCCATGGAGAATTCCGTGGGCAAAGGAGCCTGGTGGGCTACAGTCCATGGGGTCACAAAGAGTCGGACACAACTGAGTGACTAACACTTTCACTTTTCTTTCATAGTTTACTGCAATAAAATATAATATCAGGTAATATACATGAATATTCAACTTGGTTGATAAAATATCCAACTATTATATTTAACAAAAGATCATGAAGGGATTAACTCTGATCAAGACTGGTACATTTTCCTCTGTCCTGCCTGTGCTCTGGAGCAAGGAAAGCACGTGTACAGAGACAGCTGAGATGTTCCTTTCCCTCGGGGACATTCAGGGAGTTCCTGACAGTTTTCTGTTTTTTATTTGCTAACCAAGAGGCAAGCTCCTCTGCTTAGAGTGGATAGGATAGGTAGAGGTTTAAAAAGGAGCTAGAGGAGAGAGTAGTGAAGTTAAGAATGGCCACCAAGAGGAAAGGGAAAGGGAAATGGAGCTGAGCAAGGATAAATAAAAGAACTGTTGATATCTTCTCCTGACCCAGTCAAGAGTGGTATACTGCACATGTTTAGTGTTCATCTTTATGGTTTCTTGATTCCCACCCCCACGCTCATCCCCACTGCACCAGGTATAGGAATCAGAGAACCTGGATTGATTGCTAAATTGTTCCTGGATGGAGTGTTCATGACATGGGCACAGTGGAGGTCTCAACCAAAGAGGGTGATTCGAGAGAACATGCAAAAATAATGGTTCCCAGGGCCACCCAATGGGTGTAGGCTTGATACAAAAGAGGAGTCAGCAGGTGACACATTACCCTGGAGAAAGAGAAACCAATGAAAAAGAGGGTTTAATGGGAGGGAGGAGTGAGAGATAGATGAGGGTATTGGACTTTCAGTGTTACAGAGGTGGGGCTCTTCTGGCTGATGACATAGGAGTAGGTGAAGTTATCGAAATGGTTGGTGTACTAAGAGTAGGCGTCATGAAAATGGGTATAATAGCTTAACTATGGTAGAGGGTTTTTACTCCATAAATAGTCTAAGGAGATTGGTTTCTGGGTGTTCTGCTTCACTGTAATTCAAGGTCCTAGGCTGATGGGAGCTAGGTCATCTTCAACTGGATGCTTTCAAGATCACCTGGGAACTGACATCCAGTTGGTGGAAGGATAAAGCACAAGAAGGCGCACACGTGGGTGGTTCTATGGGTCATGATGAAGAGAGGTCATCCTCTCACTTGTCATTGGCCAGAATGTGGTCACGCGGCCACACCCAATTGCAAGAACGTCTGGAAAATGTGTAGTTGTGTGCCCTGGGAGAAAGAGCAGCCTTGCTACACTTGAGCTTTAAAGCCATTCTTTAAAGCATTGGCTGTTGCAACACTGATACTCAGTTCTATCTTTAAGTCCAGAGAGGCTAACTTTAAGAGAACAGCTGAAGTGAAGAAGCCATATCTGACTGTACGTGGACGGCTTCACTTCTAATTCTGTTCCTTCAATCTGTTCTTTCTTATCTGGGCAGAAATCTCTGTAACCTAGTTTCCTCATTTTATGACATGAGTTTCGTTCCTTTCCTTCATCAGAAATGTGTACATGATTTTTTTGTGTAATAGAGCCCCTTTATCACCCACTTTGTACCAGAAGCAGATATCCACAAAGAGATCATTACACTACTGAAGGCATTAGCCTACAGAATGAGCCAACATGGATTTTGTGTTTGATATAAATGATACAGGGCTTCCCTCGTAGCTCAGCTGATAAAGAATCCGCCTTCAATTCAGGAGACCCTGGTTCAATTCCTGGGTCACGAAGATCACCTAGAGAAGGGACAGGCTACCCACTCCAGTATTCTTGGGCTTCCCTGGTAGCTCAGTTGGTAAAGAATCTGCCTGTGATGTGGGAGACCTGGGTTCAATCCCTGGGTTGGGAAGATTCCCTGGAGGAGGGCATGGCAAACCACTCCAATATTCTTACCTGGAGAATACCCTTGGACAGAGAAGTCTGGCAGGCTACAGTCCACATGGTCACAAATAGTCGGACATGACTGAGCTACTAAGCACAGCACAGCACATAAATAATATAAATGCAAGACCTCATTTGCTAAAGTAACAGCTTCCGACTGTTACTTTAATGAATGAGATAGATTTCTTTTTGAGCCACACATTTTCTGTTAACAAGCTGCTCAGTGTTTTTTAACTAGATGAAGTCCCTCCAATATGTATACTGTCCACCCCAAATTTTCCACCAACAGGATTGCAAGACAAGCACAGCATCAGCTGATAGTCACTGGCTGATAGTGTTGAGCTCACAATCACTCCACCCATGCTGAGCTGCAGACAGCAGGGCAGCAGTGGGGGCAGTGTAGAGGGTATCAGCCCCAAAGAGGAATTCCTCCTCAAGAAGAGGTTTTGTCCCAAGAACCATGTAATAAGACTCAAAAGGCCTTAGTGTAGACTTCTGTAGCTCACCATCTTCCTTTCTGAAGTTATATGGAAATTCTTCAGATGATAAACTCTGTCTTGGTGAGGAAGAGTCCTATAAAGAAACATGGTGAATTACTACAAAGTCCTAGGGGTGCCTCAAAATGCTTCCTCCTCTGATATTAAGAAGGCCTATCACCAGTTAGCTCTTCGGGTCCACCCAGACAAGAACTCAGAAAACCGGGAGGCAGCTGAGGAGAAGTTCAAACAAATAGCAGAGGCCTATGCAGTCTTGTCAGATGCCGAGAAACGAGATAACTATGACAACACAAGGAGGCACTGCATCAAAAGGGAAAACAGAGGAGATGGCAGGGATAAGGATTATTTGAAGGAGGAACTGCGCTTTGCAAGGTCACGCTGTGACTTTCAAAGCATCTTTGAAGATCAAGACTTCTTCTCAGGAGGCTGTTTTCCCACTGACAGTGTGGGAGGGGCCAGGAGATTCCGCTCCTCCTTCTTTGATGTGACCCCCATCCTGGACACAGGATTTTCCACTTTTGTATCCCTAGGCTCTGGGCCAAATTCCCCTTCCTCCAGGACATTTGTGCCCTTCATAAGCAGTGGAATGGGAAACTTCAAACTGGTCACCATTTACAGCCAGATAGTGAATGGCAAGAAAGTGATTATAAAGAAAGTGCTAGAAAATGTGAGCCAAAAGACCGAAATGGGAAAAGAACACCTGTTTCATCAGATTCCTCCACGCCATCGGTAAGGAGTTGCTGCTGTGTTCTTTCATAGGGAGACTTTGCTGAGGCTGGTGTGTCTGGTGCTAATCCCAGACAGAACTAGAATCTGAGAATGTGTTGAACTGGAATAGACAGGATCTGACTGAGTGAAAGTCACTCAGTTGTGTCTGATTTTTGAGACCCCATAGACTATACTCCAGAATTTGTGGAATTCTCCAGGCCAGGATACTGGAGTGAGTAGCCTTTTCCTTCTCCAGCAGACCTTCCTGACTCAGGAATTGAACTAGGGTCTCCTGCATTGCAGGGCAGGGTCTGCTTAGTCCAAATTTCTCATTTCACAGAAGAAGGGACTGATGGGCCAAATGCTCCACAAGGAGGAACTAGGAAGCCACAGAGTTTGGCTTCCAGCCCAAGTCTTCTGATTCTAAACTGAAACTCATTCCCCCTATACTCTATCTGGGACAGTAGAGAACACCACAAATATGGCCTTCTGAGAGGCGTACAGGGTCCTACCATCACAAATCCCCCTGGCTTCTCTTCCTGACTTATTTTTTCTACCCTACCTTGCTGATAGCCATTGCCTCTGTCTTGATGGCCCTCTTCTCTTCCGACCTCATCATCTTTCTCTATATACATTTCCAATGGACTATATCACAATTAGGATTATTTGAAAGAGTCACCTATATATAGATTAATGTTAGAATGAAAAGTAAATGGGTAAAGATTGCTTGCTGCTGCTGCTGCTGCGTCACTACAGTCGTGTCCAACTCTGTGTGACCCCACAGACAGAAGCCCACCAGGTTCCCCTGTCCCTGGGATTCTCCAGGCAAGAACACTGGAGTGGGTTGCCATTTCCTTCTCCAATGTGAAAGTAAAAGTGAAGTCGCTCAGTCGTGTCCGACCCTTAGCGACCCCACAGACTGCAGCCTATCAGGCTCCTCCGTCCATGGGATTTTCTAGGCAAGAGTACTGGAGTGGCTTGCCATTAAATATACTTTAAAAAATAGCCAGCATTTTATCAAATGCTCAGTAGAAGTCAGGAATTCTACTTCACATGTGTTATCTCAATAATCTTTTCAGCAGTGAAGTACTGCTTTCCCCTATCATACAAATAAGGAAATGAGGCTTAGAGAGATTAAGTAACTTGCCCCAGGCCCCACCTAATAAGCAATAAGATAGTGTCTTACTCTAAAATACAGGCTTATCTACTGAGCTGTAATATCTATGGGTTCTACTCATTTATTTTTAGATCTAGGTTCTTGCCCTCATTGGAAATTTACACCTGTCACCTCTAAATCTTACTTCCATGCATGGGTATTTCAGGAACTTAAGTATGTAAGCGTTTTGAGTCTTATTGCCCAGCAGACACTTGGTTCTTCTAACATGTAGACAGAAGCAATGTAAAAAATTTCAGTGAAACTAACAAATGATTACCACTTAACACAGAAACATAAAATCCCAAGGTGTGAATTATATTTTTGTTTTGGATTAAGACATAATCATGGGATGTTTTTGTTTGTCTAACTGGATCTGGTCACACTCCAAATCCTTCATTTATATACAACTACACTCCAGAGGAGCGTTTCCTTGTGGAAAGTTACTGATGTAGTCTGCATTAGAAACTTCTGTCTTCTGATTTTCAGTCTCATGCCATTCTAGTATACTATGCTGACTGGCAAAATTTGGGCTTCATTTGCCTTGCAAGCTTTTATAGAAGTTATATAACAAATGATTAGCTTTCTTAATCTAATCTAAAATAGGGAACTTTCTTATGTTTGTGATTTTTATAAGATACATTTTTATGTAGTCTTTGAACTTTTTTAATCTCAGTGGATTTTCTGAACTTGAACAAGAATATGCTTGCATCCCGTTGGCAAAGGATAGCTTTCAGGCAGGGAGAACACTTCCAGAAAGGAAGCAGGAGATAGGTTTGGAATGGGAACACGTCCCATTTCTTTCAAAGCTTATACTTTTCCACTTAGTAATCGTTGAGAACATCCTGTATGTCAGACACTGTACTAGGTGTCTTACATGAATCATTTTTGAACCTCCCAAATCCTTCAGGGGTTTATTTCCATTTTACAGACTTGGAAACTGAGGCTCAGGGAAGTTAAGTCCCTTACCCAGAGCCACACAATAAGTTGTGGAGACAGTTCAGACTGCAGTTCGTTTGACCTGAAAGACCCCATTTCCATTATGCCCTCTCCACTCCCTTTCAGTTGAGCTGCAATATTATGGTTTAGGTTTTGTTATACATATGAATTCTATTCATTTCAAAACTTTTTAAATGAGGAATTCCAGATGGAGTTTTCTTTTACAAACCCTCATCCGAGGTGAACTGCAGTGTGGCTACCAAACAAAGGAAAATCAAATTGGAGCGTGAAACATGATTTTCCATTTTGTCTTAAATAAAATCCAAATTTCAGCATTTTTTACAGACGTACTTGGCTTTTGACAGAAATGCTGAGTTGTAGAAGGACTTTTTGCCAACAAAGATATAAAAAATTTCATTTTCAGTTAGTCAAGGAAGTTTTCTTGTGTAGAAATGAAAGCAGTGTCATCTCTTCCTGGTGCCTGTTTAAAATATGTGGTAAGTTAAGTACAGGCAAACAGCAGTAAAGGAAAAATGGAGAGCAGGAAAGGCTTTGCTGTTGTGTGAAGCATCCCCAGTGAATCCTTACTCATCTCAGGGCATGAGGTAGAGCAAGAGCTTTGCTGTAACCTGTGATTCAGACTCCTGTGACCTCACAATGCCCACAGCTGCTGCTGCAGTTTCCAGGAGTCCGGGGTCATCTGCCAACTCTCAGGCTTGTAGGTTTTGCTGATGGACAGTCTTTGGGATTGCTAGCTGCCTAAATGGAAAATAATTAAGATTGGAAAGTCAGTTCCTGTGTCCTTGAATAATTGCAAAATGAGGGCCCTGATCTGTCAAGGAATACTGACAAGTGATTATGTAACTCATAGCTCAGGGAGCACTTGCAAGAATGGTATCTCATGAAATGCTCTCAAAACTCAATATTCCATATTTATCAGCTGAGGAGATAGCACAGGAAAGGCCTTGCCTAAGGTCACAAAGTGGGTGTTTCTTCAATTCTGTTTCTCCCACACAGTCACACATTCAGAGCACATCTTCCTCACAGGCTGGCGATATACATGAGAGGCTTTGGAGGAATGGCCCTCTTGGGGACAGTGTGGGAGGGAGTCACAGTTTTACGTAGCTGCAGGTGGCCACGGTGTCTCCTTGTCTGCCCATTGCGGGGTTGGGGGTAAAATCATGGACAGCGGTGTGGAGTTTACTGAGCATGCGCAGCTGCTCCAGCTCATGAGCCCAGGTTCCCTTAGAACTAGCTTAGCGTCGCCTCGCAATAACAAAGGTAAGGTTGTATTCAGCACTCTTCTCAGTGCTTCCTTTCCAAAGGTTTCAAACTACTTTCTATATTTGGGGTCTTCATCTCTTTCACAAGAAGCTTGTTTTTATGTCACTGCAAAGTTTTGTAGTCTCCACGGTAGCAGTCCGCGGGGTGGGGTACCTGAGAGGGCCGTGGACTGTGAGGAGAATCCGGAAGGGAGTTTCCGGTGGGCACAGCCCTGCCCCTCGCTGCCTTATCTGGACTCTTGAGGCTCCACTAAGACGAAGTAGGTAGCATGAGCTGGTATTCGGATTGAAGCAGGATGGTTCTCCTTTTAAAGGGCAGGAAAGAAGTTCTCGAAGAGTAAGTCATTTTTCCAATGCCCACTGTTCTGATTGAAAAGGTTTCAGAAAACCTGACTCTGGTCCCCATTTGTCCATCGATACAACACATATTTACTCCTAAGGGTCAAGAGAAACAAAAGTGAGTTATGAGAGGAACATGGGCTTTGGCTGTAGGCAGATGGGAATTCACATTCTGTGCCATTCTTTCGTAACTTCTGGGCAAGCTAACTTTTTGCCTTTATTCTTGGTTTGCCTATAAAATTAAGTTGATAATTCCTGCCTGCCCTAATTTATGAAGTGATTTTTGTAATTAAATAGACAAATTCTTCTTAAACTTCAATAATATTTTATAAATGCAAAGTGTCATTCTTCCTTTCAGAAGCTTCCTCTTTGGTCCTTCAGGGTACATACTCCAGGCTTGCTGTCAGTTTTTTTAAGATGTGGCATTTGTGATGTGATCTTGAAAACAAGATCAGCTATAGATTATATTTAACTCCAAAATAAATGGTGAAGATGAAAGATAAAAATAGAAGATTACTTTTGGGGCACTAGTTTAAAAAAAATAGTAATGTTTTTAGTGTGGAGACAAAAACTTCTTCCTTTGACCTTCCGTTTTTCTTCATTATCCTTGAACTTTTGGACTTACATGTTGGCTTTACTTTCTGCTTCCATTATAGGAAATTGATGGAAAATCCCTGCTACTGATGACAAGAAATGATGTGTTGACAGGACTTCAGTTAAAACTGGGGCCTGCTCTGAAAATCTACGAGTATCATGTTAAACCTCTGCAGACAAAGCATTTAAAGCACAACTCTTCCTAGTAGTCAAATTGGGGTCTTGGACCTCAAAAAATACATAATGAAAGAATTTGGTTTCATGTGATGAAACTATGTAAACAGAATACATACATGTGTATATGTAAAGAATTCCAATCGAAACGTTATCCTATGGGATAGACTAGGCAATCCATCGGCTAACCTGAACTCAGCCAGGAGGAGTGAGGACATGCGAACAGGATGGTTTACCTTGTTGACCTAGTCAAATAGAGTGGTCTTTGATGAGATTAGATACCCTTCCCCACAGGGAAGGTTTTCTTCATAGATTACTTTCCCAAATTCTTTGAAAAAAGAACTGAATGGAATGAGCATCTTCCAGTTACAGGTTTAACTGACTGTAACAGGGAAGATCAAAAGCAAGAAAAGGTGGGGAGGGGGATAAAGAGAAAGGGATTGCACCTCCCTTGAAGTCCTCTGCTCCTTAGAGCTTGTGTTATTTGGATGGAATTGCCAACACCCTTTTTTATAGAGGGTCCTCCACTTGACCTTATTAAGGTTTCACTGGGATATGCTGCCATGTTGGAAATGGACGTACATCATGGCCCCTTTAGGAGCAGAACTGTAGCTCTGGAAAGAGAAACTCTGTTGTGTTTTGGGGATATCCATCTAACTTCAGTTAGCTTTCATGGGGGTTAATGGTATTTTCTGCATAAATCTGCTTTTAAATCAATTCTTGGTTCCTGAATAAGACTTTTTTTTTTCCACATTATGGTTTGTATTTATAATAATTTCTTTCTGAAGAAATTTGCCAAGAGTTATTGATCAAAAAGCCTTGTTACCAGTACAGAATATTTTTCTATATATATATTCCTTCATGATGGTGTAATATTTTTTTAATTGCTCCAGTGCTTTGTTTGATTTCTGATTTGAGTACTTGTTTTTAAGAACTTGAAAAAGTGGGCTTGCTACATCTCTGTTCAAAGAGACATTTGTTCAGTCTCTGTGTGTCAATGCCATATTGAACTGGTGCTTTGTGATCACAATAAAGCATTGCTTAAGTTTATTTTCAGTGTATTTATTTTTTATCTTTTCAGTTTGACGCCTCTTTGGTTGGGCTTCAAGGTCACGCCTTGAAATCATGAAGAAAAAGTTAAGCCTGCTTTAAGAAATTAATTATATATATAAAACGTGTAGATCTATATGTAGATTTTTCTTCTTTATTAACTGAATTGTCTAAGTCAGCCTTATCCCTTACCTGTATCCTACAACTAATTTTAATCATTTAGGGCATCATTTTAGCCAATGTTTGTCTCTTTTTTTCTTTTTCCTATAAGCCAGTGGGGGAAGGGGTGTCACAAATTTTTTGAAATTCCGATGAAAACTTTGGACCTTCCCTCCAGATGAAAGCTCATATTCCCACATACAAAACATTGCAGAGTTGACAGACTCCCCAAAATTCCCTCTTTCCCCTCCTCAAGTTAAAGAGTCCTTATTTCAGATACTGTTATAATTTAATCTCCTATGGAGATGTTTTCTCTAAAGAAAAGAATGTCTAAATGAGTGGGGTTCAAAACTGTATTCCAAATTAATTCAATTATGGAGTTTATGGCGTGTTGTTTTTGTTTTTTTTTTTGTGGCTGCACCGTGTGACTTGGCTTGTAAAATCTTTGTTCCCAAACCAGGGCTTAAACCTGGGCCCTTGGAAATGAAAGCTCAGAGTCCTAACCACTGGATATCTAGGGAATTCCGTGAAATGTAATGCTTTGTTTTGCATAAGTAGGAGAAGTGTTTAGTTAGGAAAGAGACATTCTCCATCCTGAAGTTTTCACAGTCTACAGAACATATAAGACCAAAAGGCCAAATACAGTTAGGTACTGTGAAGTGCGATAGTGTTCAGAGATGAGGACTACACCTGCTGGAAACCTGCATTGGAAAGAAATGACAGGAAATCAAATGGAAGATGGAAGGAAGAACTTAACCTCGCTGAAGGAGTTTTCCACAAGTGAAATAGTGATGGTGCTTAAACTCTCTCTACTTCAAAAGTATAGCATGAGGATATCTAAGCCCTCTTCTGTGCATCTATCTAATTCCTTCTATCTTAGTTTGGAAAAGATTTGATAAAAAATATCGCCTCCCTCAATCCTACCCTTCTTCTAATTCATGTAAACAAAACATAAGCTTGCTTCTCTTTATGTGAATGTCCAGACAGAGGGACTAAGGGTGGTAAGGTCTTCCATGATCGTTAGGGACAGAAGTTTCTCTTTTTGCTGTATCACACAGCTATTCATTCCCAGAATCATTTTACAGCCCAAGATGGCTTCTTCAGCTGTCAGCATCACCACTTGAATTCCAACTAGTGGGGAGAAGAAACAAGGAACATACATCCTTCCTTTAAGAACACTTCTAAGAAATTTAGTAGTGTTACTTCCTCATATTTTTCTGTCCAAAATTCAGTCATACCTAAGCTACAACCAAGGCTTGAAATCTCTCTTTTTCTTAGAGCCAATGGGCCCAACTAAAAGTCCCATTATTCTGTAGACAAGGGGAAAGGGATATTAGGGGACAACTTCCTTTTACCACTGTCAGCAAGCCGTTGAACACTGGGAACAAATGACATTGAAAGTGTTTTTCTCTACATATTTTCTATATATTGTATTTTCTCTAGATTTGAATTTGGACTCACACACTCTGGATATTTTTATCACAGTCTCCTTTCACAACTATTGGAAACCTTGTTCACTACCCCCAACCTAACTCAACTAAGCTTTAGACCTGACTACTCTATAAATGCTTGTCATGAAAAAAATAAATAAATAAGGAAAATATCTTAATTGAAAAGCAAACTGAAAAAAAAATTTCTCAATCTCTGTTGTTAGCTTTTGAGCAAAATTAGCAAATTAAAGATAGTCTGCCTTTCTTATACCCAGAATAAAGACCTGTGGCAGGCAGGCCTGAGTGCCTTAGCAGTATCGTTAGGTGCTTTCATCCCTCCTCCTTCCCCCACCCCATCTAGGGAAAAAACAGTGTGACCAAAATAGGCCATAGACACAGTCTGGAAGTACTTGAAATTCAGCAGGTAGACAGCCTTTGTCTCCAGACAGCTGTAAAACCAGAGATGTCTGATTTCTTTTCAGATCACACTGGATTTCTATTAATGTGATCTGGGTCTGCAACTAGCAGCAAATACACATGCTATGTAAGGAAGCACTTCACGAGTATAAGTGAGAATGACTTTGCCTTGATGTCAATACATTTTGTGTGAGAACTGTTTAATGTTGAATTTGACTGTTCTCAATCAGAGGGACAGACAAGATATCAGAATCATGGGAGATTTTAAAAAGTAATTGCCACTCCAACTCCCCTCCCCACATTTGAACCTTGGATTCAGACTCTATGAAGGAAATTTAACGAATCGATTTAAAGACAAGGTCACAAACTGGTTGCTTTTCAATAGAGTCTAAGCTGACGTGTTTTCCTTTGGCCATTGCAGTATGTGTATATTTTTACAACCACATTTATGTTCTTATAGGTGAGGCTGAAAACTCCAACTTATTACAAGTTCTTTGATTCCCTAATATCCTGCAACCAGCAGCTGCACACTTTTACATTAACTGTTTAGAACCTGATCTAAAGCAAAGAACACATAGAGAGAGCCTGCTTAGAGTAAGTTAACTCAGGAACTAGAAACTGCATGTAGATTTAGTTTAAAAGAAAACAAGCCAGCATATTACATTGGAATGTGAAGCAGGTTTAAGCATCATTTTTTGATGCTTAGTGGACAGGATGACAATGAAAAAGAAACCAATTGGCAGTTGTCTCTTCATTTTGTCCTTGACAAATATCCCATGTGAGCATGAATTTTGTCCCTCTGAGCTTAGCATACACCATCAGGGGCATACTGCTCTTCCACTGCATTAGTGAAATATGTCTTCAAAAGAATTTAATTTGGAAAAGTCTAGTGACCCAGAGTTGCCCAACCACTCTCATATTTAGAAGCTGAATGTAAAAAGTACTTGCTGATGGTGATCCATCTGTCTTTGACGGTCATTACAAATGGGATCTGCAGGGGTTAGGTCTGGGCGCAGAGCCATTAAGTGTTTTCTGTAATGATTTGGAAGATGAAGTTAAATGTTCAAAGAGCTGACTGCTATAGGACTGATATGCTTCTTAGAAAAAAACTTGTTAATTCTGCTTCTAAACCAGGAACAGAATCTACAGGAAGGAGAGAGAACTCAATGGGTGCATTAATGAGCAGCTTGTTAGCTTCATGCTGTAGCTCTGTAGGCAATTAAGTATTTTGTGTATTCATTCCTGGCCAGTAAGTGGCAGTTCCATAGAGAAAGAAAGAGATTAAAATGATCATATCCAGGCTCATTTGGTGACTGTGGCTGCCGTGTCTTTGTGAACCTCAAAAAAACAGTTGTTTCTATTCTAAAACGGAGGCAGAATAATGGAGGCCCTCTGAGCAAAGCAAGGGCAGTCTTTGGGTCCCCACAGTAGGTAGCTAGGTTGATGTCTGTTTACCGTAGTTGGACTGGATGTTCCCATCTACAGTTGTCTTTAGGGAGAAATCACAAAAGCTGGGAATGCCTGGCAATCTCCAAATAAAAAATATATCCCTTCTCCATAGAATAAGTACAGGGGAAGGCCTACCACTTTTATCATAGTAGAGGTGGGCAAGAGGTCAGTGAGAAAAGATGTAAATAACACTGAACTTGCTAGGCCATGGCCTGGGCAGCCAGATCTACAGACAGCCAAGATAAGGGTGCATGTGCCATATTCAGCACATGCTATCACCTAGGCACCAACCCACAGGGCACCTTGGGTCACAGAGCTTAGAGACCTTCAGTTCAGTTCAGTTCAGTTCAGTGGCTCAGTCGTGTCCGACTCTCCGCAACCCCATGAATCACAGCACACCAGGCCTCCCTATCCATCACCAAGCTTCCAGAAATGTCAAGGAAAGATCTGCCATGGGGTCTCCAGCTCTGTCATGTGTGGAGCATATTTATGGCCAAGTTTTCAAGTTAACTGTCTTCTTTCTGAATTAAAGATAGCAGAATGATTCAGTAAATTGTGTTTCAGTCACTTTTTCAGTGAATTTAACTCTGTTTTTATATACTGGAAAATAAAATATTTGAAATAAGACTATGAAATTTATCAGATTATAAATGTATTTTGAGGAAAACTCAGTAAAACTCTTTAAGGGCAGCCAGCAGTTCCTGCCTTTAAAAGTGAATGTCTGGGATAGTACCCTCTCTCCTGTGCCAGAACCCAGTGACACCAGGGCAAGTTGAATGATTCCTCTTAGCCTCAGGTATCTCGTCTTTTCTTCAGTGCAAATACAGAGATAGACAAAGCAGTACTATCCAAATATAAATGCGAGCCACATATGTAGTTTAAGTTTTCTAGCAGTCACATTTTTGAAAGTGAAAGGAAACAGAAGAATAAATTTAGTATATCCAAAATACTTGGCTTCCCAGGTGGCACTAGTGGTAAAGATCCCACCTACTAATGCAAGAGACATAAAAGACTCAGGTTTGATCCCTCAGTTAGGAAGAGGCCCTGGAGAAATGGCATGGTAACCCACTCCTGTATCCCTGCCTGGAGAATTCCATAGACAGAGGAAACTGGCAGGCCACAGTCCAGAAGTTCTCACAGAGTTGGACATGACTGAAGTGACTTAGCACAGCATGACATCCAAAATATTACCATTTTCCATATGTAATCAGTATAAAATTATTAATTATGCACTTTACAATCTTTTATTCATGTCTTCAAAATCCACAGCACCCATCTCAGGACAGACAGTTCAAGTGTATCAGTTGGAATTAGCCTCAGCTGAAAATCAAAATAACAATGACTTAGACAAGACAGAATTTCTCTACAGTATTTGTGGGGGTTTCCCTGGAGGCTTAGCCCTTGCAATATGGGAGAGTCTGGTTCAATCCCTGGGTTGGGAAGATCCCCTGGAGAAGGGCATGGCAACCTGCTCCAGTTTTCTGCCTAGAGAATTCCATAGACGGAGGAGATTGGTAGGCTACAGTCCATGGGGTTGAAAAGAGTCAGACATGACTGAGTGACTAACACATATGTGAAGTCTCAGAGTAAAATCAGAGTTGGTATGGTCACTGCATAATCATTGGGTCCCAGTCTTCTCCTAGCATTTTGCTGCACCATCCTCAACACACAGCTTCCTGTACAGTCCAAGGTAGCTGCCTAAGCTTCAGTATCACATTTGTATTCTAGCCAAGGAGGAGGAAGAGGAGAGAAGGGCACCTGTTAGGAGAAGTTACATGCAGCATTTCCACTTACACCTCTTTAACTGAAACTTAGTCATTTGGCCATACCTAGATGCAAGGAATCTAGGCATCTAGACTCGGTGGACTTGAGTTTGAGCAAACTCTGGGAGTTGGTGATGGACAGGGAAGCCTGGTGTGCTGCAGTCCGTAGGTTCACAAAGAGTCAGACGTGACTGAGCGACTGAACTGAACTGAGATGCAAAGAAAACTGGGAACTCTAGTCTTTCTTTCCAGCAGCCAAGTTTTCAGCTGAACAAGGACAGGAGGATGGATAATGGGGGAAAGCTAGCAATCCTTCCATAATACCAATCTCATAAGGCTGATGGAGGATTGAATGATTGAATACTAATACAATCATTAGTATTACATGACAAGTGCATTACAATATTGTTTTATTACTATGATCTCACTCCATTTCAAGCCTAGCCCAGCCGCAGAATTAAAAAACATGTGTGTATGTGTGGGTGTGTGAGTGCGTGTGTGTTCAGTAGTGTCTGACTCTTTGTGACCCTGTGCACTGTAGCCTGCCAGGCTCCTCTAACATGGAATGTTCCAGGCAAGAATACTGGAGTGGGTTGCCACTTCCTACTCCAGGGGATCTTCCTGACGTAGGAAGATTGAACCCGCATGTCTTGTGTTTCCTGCATTGACAGATGGATTCTTTACCACTAGCTCCACCTGGGAACAAACATATGCTAAACCCAAAAACTGCTCATTTGATGCACCCTAATATTGCTGAAAGATAAAATCATTTATTTCTTAGGTCCCTGGATATTGAGTGGTTCCAGATGCTTTATCTTCATAAGGGCACATAAAAGGAGAAAACTTGCATTATTTAAGCTCCATGAAAAAATTGTTATGCTGAGTTAAGGGAAATGTGCTGAGCAAAATGTACATAAGCTTTTAATGGTCCCCAAAGACCTAGAGAAGTTAGTCTGAGGCATTTGGTGCATTTTAAATATTAATACATCCAGTTCCTAATCCAAAATGAACAGTCAATGACATTCGAAACAGTTTTGTGACACCAACGAAAGGGAGACCTCTGATACTTTTGTCATTTTTAATGAAGACAAGTGTGGGTCAATAACAAACAGCAAAAAATTCTTTAAGTAAAGTTTAAAAATAGATCTGCATTCATTAATTTGAGCCAATTAGGTTGACATCAGTCTGTTTAATTGTCTGTTTGGGCTGATTTTATAATGAATTTTTAATACTAAGGTGACTTCTCCCAGCCACTAGAATGACCGTAGGTTATTCAACAGCCTTTTGTATTGTGTGCAGGTAGAATGCAGAGTCAGTTCATATTGGCCCAATCTACACACAGCTATAAAAAGGAAAACTAGAGCTGAGTCCACAGTGGGGGATGGGGGGAACACTGGACTGAGGGTCAGGATCTGCTCTTGACTTTCCTGCAAGACCTTGCACCAGTCTCATAAACTCTCTTGCTTCAACTGCCTCCCATGTAAAATAAACATGTCTAACTAGAACTTTATTTCAGCATTTAATATCTTTGATTTTCTAAGAATCCAATTATTTGATTTATATGTGTCACTGCTTCTCTCCACCATTCAATTAACCTCACTGTATTGTCACATTGTACAATGTCATTTCCCCTTCATGAATGTCCTGTGGTTTCAATCTCATTATGATTCTCTTTCGGCTGTGTAGTGGGCTAGGAACTGCTGCTTTTCTTGAGAATTGTCGAGTTTGCTTATTGTACAACACTGTAACTTTCACTTTAAATTATTCTCACTTTAAACCCCTGGTGGAAGCATCTCCTCTCTATGAATAGAACTGCTATGTAACCAGAGGCTAGGGTTGAGGGGATGGGAAAGCACGAGCTAGCCAAGTGGGTCTCTAGGACTTTTCCTTTGCTTTCCAGATCCATGTGCTCTACTTTTGGGGGACATAGCACCAAAGAAGAATCAAATATTTAGGGACTGTACTACATCCTAGAGGAAGATACCCCATCATCACATAGTGTTGTCTCCAACCTGGAGCCGCATTTGTGCCTTTAAAAACCACTCCATCCCTCTGTCAGGCCAGCAGCTTCTGGATGATACACTATGTGCTAGGACAAGTGGATCATACGTCATTTACAAACTACCACATCTCCTTTTAAGTAGGTATCTTGGTCCCGAGGTCTGAGTAATGTTATTCGAGATTGTATAAGCTCTTGGACAGTGCTGCTGGCTGAGTCCCCATTAGCACGGAAGGGAAACTCATATCAATTCTAGTTAAGATGAGTCATTGCTCCTTTCAGAGTAAAAGGGGTCCGTGTATTCAGTTTGCTGCCAAGCAGCTGATTAGTCTTCTCAAGCATTTGAGCCATAAATGTCTCACTTGATATTGGTGTCTACTACTAGAAAGTTGGATATTTGTTAGCAACAGTTATGATCAGTAATGGAGAGCAGGATCCCATGCTTTGGGACTCATGCATAGCCTCCACTCCTGCCACCATGACTACGCTATTCATGAGCTCATTGTGCCAGCACTGGGATTGCCGATGACAGAGGCTGACTGATATCAACTGGCCAAGTCATTCTGTCTACTTGATTGGCCAGTGACTCTTCCATGGTTGATACCCTTTGGTGGGATATTATATGCAATACAAAAATATTCATATTTAATGACCATTCCCACAGAGACTTGTATCTAGGTTTTAAATTATAAAGATGACTGAGTGATAACATGCAGAGGTTAATGCCATTGAAAGAAGAATTTTAGTACCCACATTTCCTGAGAAAAGCTGGCATGCCATGCAGGGTCACAATGGAAACACCATACGTTTCGGTCAGGAGGCAGAAGCAGAAGGTTGAGAAAAGCCTAGGTTTTGTTGGGGTAAACACTGGAGGTGATGGAATTCCAGCTAAGCTGTTTCAAATCCTAAAAGATAATGCTGTGAAAGTGCTGCACTCTATATGCCAGCAAATCTGGAAAACTCAGCAGTGGCCACAGGACTGGAAAAGGTCAGTTTTCATTCCAATCCCAAAGAAAGGCAATGCCAAAGAATGTTCGAACTACCGCACAATTCCACTCATCTCACACGCTGGCAAAGTAATGTTCAAAATTCTCCAAGCTAGGCTTCAATAGTACGTGAACTGAGAATTTCCAGATGTACAAGTTGGATTTAGAAAAGGCAGAGGAACCAGAAATCAAACTGCCAACATCTGTTGGATCATAGAAAAAGCAAGAGAGTTCCAGAAAAACATCTACTTCTGCTTTATTGACTAAGCCAAAGCCTTTGACTGTGTGGATCACAATAAACTGTGGAAAATTCTGAAAGAGATGGGAATACCAGACCACCTTATCTGCCTCCTGAGAAACCTGTATGCAGGTCAAGAAGCAACAGTTAGAACTTAATATGGAACAATAGCTGCTGCTGCTGCCAAGTCGTGTCTGACTCTGTATGACCCCATAGACGGCAGCCCACCAGGCTCCTCTGTCCACGGGATTCTCCAGGCAACAATAGTGCAGTGGGTTGCCATTTCCTTCTCCAGTGGAACAATGGACTGGTTCCAAATTGGGAAAGGAGCACATCAAGGCTGTATATGGTCACCCTGCTTATTTAACTTCTATACAGAGTACATCAGACAAAATGCCAGGCTGGATAAAGCACAAGCTGGAATCAAGATTGCTGGGAGAAATATCAATAAACTCAGATATGCAGTTGACACCACCCTTATGGCAGAAAGAAAAGAGGAACCAAAGAGCCTCTTGATGAAAGTGAAAGAGGAGAGTGAATAAGTTGGCTTAAAACTCAACATTCAGAAAACTAAGATCATGGCACCCAGTCCCATCACTTCATGGCAAATAGATGGGGAAACAATGGAAACAGTGACAGAGTTTATTTTCTTGGGCTCCAAAATCACTGCAGATGGTGATTGCAGCCATGAAATTAAAAGAGGCGTGCTCCTTGGAAGAAAAGCTATGATCAACCTAGACAGCATATTAAAAAGCAGAGACATTGCCAACAAAGGTCCATCTAGTCAAGGCTATGGTTTTTCCAGTAGTCATGTATGGATGTGAGAGTTGGATCATATAGAAAGCTGAGCATGGAAGAATTGATGCTTTTGAACTGTGGTGTTGGAGAAGATTCTTGAGAGTCCCTTGGAGTGCAAGGAGATCTAGCTAGTCTATCCTAAAGGAGATCAGTCC
Organism: Moschus berezovskii; assembly: GCF_049115385.1. Taxonomy (NCBI): domain Eukaryota; kingdom Metazoa; phylum Chordata; class Mammalia; order Artiodactyla; family Moschidae; genus Moschus; species Moschus berezovskii. The sequence goes on from NC_142463.1 coordinate 62,529,892, forward strand.
TGGGTGTTCATTGGAAGGACTGATGCTGAAGCTGAAACTCCAATACTTTGGCCACCCGATGCAAAGAGCTGACTCATTTGATAAGACCCTGATGCTGGGAATGACTGAGGGCAGGAGAAGAAGGGACGACAGAGGATAAGATGGTTGCGTGGCATCACCGATTCAACATGGACAAGGGTTTGGGGGGACTCCAGGAGTTGGTGATGCACAGGGAGGCCTGGCATGTTACGGTTCATGGGGTCACAAAGCGTCGGACACGACTGAGCGACCGAAATGAACTAAACTGAAAGCCACTTTTCCCACCCCCACCCTTCCCAAAGTAGATGAACCTTTGTGCATTTCTTAAAGCTTTATTCATTAGGAGGGTTTCCCTTCACCACTGTCATAAGAGGGTGGCTCTTATGGCCATGAGAGGTACTGAAGAAGCAGTAGTGTATGACATGGACTTTGATGCCATATGCCTTTCTTATGCTTTTTAGGCCAACTTGTGCCTAATCCTGGGTCCATGGTCTCCATCTTACAACAGATTGCTGCTAGGCCCCCAGACCCTAATACTTGACAGATTAAGAATCCAGCTAATAATGAGCAACGAGCTTCACCAAAGTCCCTTGTTGTCTCTTAGTCAGACATTCATCTTCAACAAGACTTAGCAACATACTGGGAGCTATTTTTCAAATTCTAGGAGTCTATATTGTCATTTTCCTACCACAAGTCCCATATCTTCCACAATTAATGACTCCTCTTATATCACAGAGTCTGCTGATTCATATGGCCCAAATAGCAGAAATATTTGTACAGCCTGAACCTGCTACAGAGCCTTTTACTGCTCTGGGCCTCATGCAAAACTGGAAGCCTTCCTTGTCACTCAACAAATGGGTTGGATGAATATTCCCAATGTGATATCCCAGTATAATGTAGGGTTTCCTGGTGGCTCAGTGGTAAAGCATCTGCCTGCAATGAAGGAGACCTATCTTACATCTTTGGGTCGGGAAGATTCCCTGAAGAAGGGAATGGGTACCCACTCCAGTATTCTTGCCTAGAGAATCCCATGGACAGAGGAGCCTGGTGGGCTACACTCTATTTAGTCTCAAAGGGTCAGACACAACTGATCAACTAACACTTCCACTTTCGGTGGAATATAATGCCTCTAAAATTACTAGGCACTGTTTTCTTCTTAGTGGTAGAAAATTTCAAGTGCAGCAATATGTTCTTTATTTTTGAAGGGATGTCCTGGGATGCCCAAGACTAAAGATCAGAAACATTTGCTGGGCCAGAGTAAATATTTTAAGACTTTGTGGGCCAGATAACCTGTGATAACTACCCAACTCTGCCATCATAACTGTGTCCTAATTAAAATTTACAAAAATAGGTGGTAGGATAGATTTTGCCTTAGACCACTGGGCTCCTAAAAACTTCACCAATATGGTAGGCCTTTGATGGGTCTGTCTACCATTCTCCAGAGAACAAATGTCACTTCTTACTCTTCCAGTCCAACTAACATGGTATCGTGGATACAATGAACTAGTGTGATGTTCTGAGGAATGTACAGATGGTTCAAGTCACAATACAAATAGCAAGAGAGTTAATCCTAGGGCAAAACCATAAATGTACACAATGATCTATCCCATGTGAATGGAAACCACTTCTTTTCCTCCTTTATCCCATAAGCACCTTCAGTATCAAGCCCATTGTATAATCCTCTGGCTCCTATATATATTTAGTCTTTGCCACACTTTTGGCCTATAGTCTCTTTCCTCTCATAGCAGGCCCAGTGTGTCTCTGGCTGGTTTATGCTGTGACTTGATCCAATTTATAGGTCTGGTAGCCAGAAAAGGAGGTAGGATAGAACTCAAGCAGGCATGTGTTTCCTCACCAGGCAGAAATCTCCGTGCTATCTTCAAGCAAAGGGCACAGTCCCAGCTTTTAATGGGAAGGAATATGTCACTGCTGTAGGCCTGGAGAATTGCACAAGATCTAAGGGTTCAAGATTTCAGATGCATCAATCAGGACCCTAATGCTGGTGTGGCAGCTCTATCAGTGTTGAAAACCTTTTTTCTTTCTTAGAGCTCTGCTTTTCTAAGTCCTGGGCCCAATCCTAAGTTTTTCTGCCATCTGGCTGTGTCTCTATATGCTGCCAAGGAGTCCCTCTTGCTTTCACACTTTGCGTTATTGTCTTTCTTAATACGCTAACAGTCTCCAGCAACACCCATCCAGATTCCATTATCCTTATAATTATTTTCCCCAGATCTCTCAAGCACCTGAGTTATTGTCCCTACTAATAAATTCCTTTCCTCTAGTATCTCAACCTAATTGAACTCTGGTAGAAGTTTTAACAGTTGTGTGACTATAACACTCCAGGGGCTCATTGCCAGCTGGCCAACAGGAGGCCCAGTTCCTAAAGCCTCATTTTAAAGCCCCCTTCCTATACTCCTGGTAACACAGACAGACATGCCAATGAAGCACATAGGGAGACTCTGAGATTTTCATGCATGAGATTGAGTAAGGGGTACTCTCTGGAATAATGCCTGTGAGCAGTGAGGGAAGCAGGGTTGGGCAGAGGGAGAATTTGAACTATCATGCAGTTGCAAAGGCCTCTGCCCATTAGGAGCTATGGAGCTGGAATGCCCCTGATGGGCTGTCCCAATTCAGCAAGAGGATAAGGATTTTGTATCTCTCACATTGGCTAACACTGGATATGAGCTGCTCCCCAGGAGTGGGTGTAAATTTGGGTGAACCAACCTGATTTAAGCCATCAGAGGCTAACACTTCTAGCATCTGAGTGCCTTGGTCCCAAGAGAGATCTAGTTGGGTAATACATCACAGCATCCTTAATAGGGGTTTTATTAAATTTTACCCCCTTGGTGTCCATGGAGAAAACATTCAGTTCAGTTCAGTCACTCAGTCGTGTCCGACTCTCCGCGACCCCATGAATCACCACACACTAAAGACAGTAGAGCAAAGGATGGCTTGAACCTGAGTTGCCAAATCAATCCTGGGATAACTTCTCTCTAACTTAATAAGATAACCTTTCCACTGAAGGGGCTTCCCAGGTGGCACTAGTGGTAAAGAATCTGCCTACCAATGCAGGAGACATAGAGACACAGGTTCGATCCCTGGGTCAGGAAGATCCCCTGGAGAAGGGGATCCCACAGTGGAATGGCAACCCACTCCAGTATTCTTGCCCTGAGAAATCCATGGACAGAGGAGCCTTCTGGGCTACAGTTCATGGGGTCTCAAAGAGTCTGTCACGACTAAGCAACTAACACTTTCATTTAATACACTGTAATTTTTTAATTTTTAACTTTTAATTTTTAAATTAAAAGTATAGAGGATTAATCTTTAGCTACACAGGCTCCTATTCTTTTCAGATCTGGGGATGCCACGTGCCCCTTTCCAGTTTGATCACATAGATTGTATATAAGATTAATAAACAATATTGTGGAAGTTTTGGGTGAAATGCTGTATTCATTTTCTTGCAACCAAAAGCATTCTAATGCATTCATGCATTGCGTTATTTCAGCGAACCCCCAGTTACTCTGAAGTTGATATTAATCCCATTTCAAAATTATACAATTAAAGTTCAAGGTAACTTCCCTAAGGTCACACAGCTTAGAAATCGGTGGAACTTAGTCTAAAATGTCACACCATCTAATCCAAACTCCATGCTCTTTTCCATTTAAAAAACATCTATGTGATCAAACTGGGAAGAGGCATGTGACATCCCTAGATCTGAAAAGAATAGGAGCCTATGTAGCTAAAGATTCAATATGTACCAGAAGAACTGTTCTTAAGAAGCTCCCTGCTTCCTGAGTGGTGGCTCCCAAATCCTATGTCCACATCCTACTTGCCAGAACCTGTAAGTGTGACCTTATGTAGAAAAGAGGTCTTTTGTAGTGGTCATTAATGTCAGGTTTTGAGATAATGAGAGTCCCTTGGACTGCCTCTGTGGGCCCTAAATCCAATGACAAGAGTCCTCAGAAGGGACACACAGTGGAGACTGGGCTTGGAGGGAACGCAGCCACAGCCAAGCGTCTCTGAAAGAGCAAGGATAATCCCCTCTAGCACAATCCTGCCAACACCTGGATTTTGGACTTCTGGCTTGCAGAACAATAAGGGAATAAATTTCTATTGTTATACACACCACCAAGTTTGTGTTACTTTGTTATGGCACTCTCAGTAAACTAATACATCTGTGATCTTTCTTTCATTCTAAAGACACTTTTCCTTTCTCACATAAAGGTAATCAGTGTGCTTTTCTCTTAGGTTTGGTTGCGTATATTTCTTATGTAGTAATAAATTTCTAATGGAATCCTTTACTCTTTGAAGATAGAGTATAAACAATTTCCTTAGCAGAAGGTGAACATCTGTAGAGATGTGAATGAATGCTTTCCCTAGAAGAAGGTCCATAGCCATTGTATTTACAATGCAGTCTCCATAGGATCCAAAAAACTCTAAGGATTTCTGAGAAAGAGTTGGGCAAATGAAAGAATAAGAGGCACCCAAACTCTAGGAAAAGCAAGAACAAAGACTAAAATAAAGAGATGACGTTTCCAGTGTTTGAAAGTGAGAATAACCCAGTGTTTCTGGTTAGAAGACTGGAAATCCATGTCTTTGGAATTAAGATTTGGTTTCCTTATGCATGAGGATGAGGAAGCCAGAGTTACAGAAGTATTATAAAGGAGGATACAAAACACAAAGTCAGACAGCCCCAAGTCCTTTTTGAAGAGAGGGTTAGGGGTTTAGAAGGACGTATTTCTACAGCTGAATCTTGTAGGCGACTGAAAAAGGTATACTCCATTTCAATGACAAACTGTTATCTCAAGAATTGTTTCTATTATATTGGGGGGAGGAAAAATGGGAGAAAATCAGTTTACTAAGAGTAAAGAATGGTATGAACTTAAGTCTGACTGTATAAAGGGAGGGAATGGAATATTTTCTGAGCCTGTCTCTGTGAAAACCTAGGAGATGAGATTTAGAGGATTTGGAATAAGTCATAGCCAGAATCTTGGTTGCCAAAACCTTAAGCTCCAGGTGACAGCTACTCCACCGAAGACCATGCAGACTGCTTCCCAGGTAGCAAATGGGCTAGAATCACCTGTTTTATTCCCGTATAGTACTTGACTGGTTGGGCTAAAAACAGGGCGATAAGAGGGAAAAGTGCTGTGAGAGAAGCTCTGCTTCCCAGAAAACTGGAAGACTCTACGTGACCTTCTATAACAAAATCAAAGAGTATTTTGATACAAATTACCTCTCAGGCATTTACAGTCCAGGCTGGCCTGCTCCTCTGCCGATGCCAAAAGGAGCAGGTGAAATAGGAAGCCTGGTTTTCAGCATACGGTTCACAATTCCAACCAAACAAAAACCTTTTGAGCTGCACCCTGTGACCTGCAACCCTTGGAGTTGCCCAGCCTGGAGACTGAAAGAGCCCAGAGAGAGCAACAGAGACATTAACAGCTTACTGGGAATTCAGTTCAGTTCAGTTAAGTCTCTCAGTCGTGTCCGACTCCGATCAGGCCAGGACTCCCTGTCCATCACCAACTTCCAGAGTTCACCCAAATCCATGTCCATTGAGTCACTGATGCCATCCAAGCATCTCATCCTCTGTCGTCCCCTTCTCCTCCTGCCCTCAACCTTTCCCAGCATCAGAGTCTTTTCAAATGAGTCAGCTCTTCCCATCAGGTGGCCAAAGTATTGCAGTTTCAGCTTCAGCATCAGTCCTTCCAATGAACACACAGGACTGATCTCCTTTAGGAGAGACTGGTTGGATCTTCTTGCAGTCCAAGGGACTCTCAAGAGTCTTCTCCAACACCACAGTTCAAAAGCATCAGTTGTTCGGCACTCAGCTTTCTTTATACTCCAACTCTCACATCCATACATGACTACTGGAAAAACCATAGCCTTGACTAGACGGACTTTTGCTGGCAAAGTAATGTCTCTGCTTTTTAATATGCTGTCTAGGTTGGTCATAACTTTCCGTCCAAGGAGTAAGCATCTTTTAATTTCATGGCTGCAATCACTATCTGCAGGGATTTTGGAACCCCCAAAAATACAGTCTGCAACTGTTTCCACTGTTTCCCCAACTATTTGCCGTGAAGTGATGGGACCAGATACCATGATCTTAGTTTTCTGAATGTTGAGATTTAAGCCAACTTTTTCACTCTCTTCTTTCACTTTTATCAAGAGACTCTTTCGTTCTTCATTTTCTGCCATGAGGGTGGTGTCATCTGCATATCTGAGGTTATTGATATTTCTCCTGGCAATCTTGATGACAGCTTGTGCTTCATCCAGCCTGACATTTTGTATGATGTACTCTCTATATAAGTTAAATAAGCAGGGTGACAATATACAGCCTTGACGGACTCCTTTTCCTATTTGGAACCAGTCTGTTGTTCCATGTCCAGTTCTAACTGTTGCTTCCTGACCTGCATACAGGTTTCTCAAGAGGCAGGTCAGGTGGTCTGGTAATCCCATCTCTTTCAGAATTTTCCACAGTTTATTGTGATCCACATAGTCAAAGGCTTTGGCATAGTCAATAAAGCAGAAATAGATGTTTTTATGGAACTCTCTTGCTTTTTCAATGATCCAGAGGATGATGGCAATCTGATCTCTAGTTCCTCTGCTTTTTCTAAAACCAGCCTGAACATCTGGAAGTTCACGGTTCACATATTGCTGAAGCCTGGCTTGGAGAATTTTGAACATTACTATCATGTGAGATGAGTGCAATTGTGTGGTAGTTTAAGCATTCTTTAGCATTGCCTTTCTTTGGGATTGGAATGAAACTTGACCTTTTCCAGTTCTGTGTCCACTGCTGAGTTTTCCAAAGTGGCTGACATATTGAGTGCAACACTTTCACAGCATCATCTTTCAGGATTTGAAAGAGCTCAACTGGAATTCCATCACCTCCACTAGCTTTGTTTATAGTGATGCTTCCTAAGGCCCATTTGACTTCACATTCCAGGATGTCTGGCTTTAGGTAAGTGATCACACCATCGTGATTATCTGGGTCATGAAGATCTTTATTGTATGGTTCTTCTGTGTATTCTTGCCACCTCTTCTTAATATCTTCTGCTTCTGTTAGGTCCATCCCATTTCTGTCCTTTATTGAGCCCATCTTTGCATGAAATATTCCCTTGGTATCTCTAATTTTCTTGACGAGATCTCTAGTCTTTCCTATTCTACTGTTTACCTCTATTTCTTTGGATTGATCGCTGAGGAAGGCTTTCTTATCTCTCCTTGCTATTCTTTGGAACACTGCATTCAGATGCTTATATATTTCCTTTTCTCCTTTGCTTTTCACTTTTCTTTTCACAGCTATTTGTAAGGCCTCCTCAGATAGCCATTTTGCCTGTTTGCATTTCTTTTTCTTGGGGATGGTCTTGATCCCTGTCTCCTGTTAAGTTCAGTTCAGTTCAGTCGCTCAGTCGTGTCCGACCTGTCTCCTGTACAATGTCACAAACCTTCATCCGTAGTTCATTAGGCACTCTGTCTATCAGATCTAGTCGCTCAAATCTATTTCTCACTCCCATTGTGTAATCATAAGAGATTTGATTTAGGTCATACATGAATGGTCTAGTGGTTTTCCCCACTTTCTTCAATTTCAGTCTGAGTTTGGCAATAAGGAGTCCATGATCTGAGCCACAGTCAGCTCCCAGTCTTGTTTTGCTGACTGTATAGAGCTTCTCCATCTTTGGCTGCAAAGAATATAATCTATCTGATTTCGGTGTTGGCCATCTGGTGATGTCCATGTGTAGAGTCTTCTCTTGTATTGTTGGAAGTGGTGTTTGCTATGACCAGTGCGTTCTCTTGGCAAAACTCTGTTGGCCTTTGCCCTCATTCCGTGCTCCAAGGCCAAATTTGCCTGTTACTCCAGGTGTTTCTTGACTTCCTACTTTTGCATTCCAGTCCCCTATAATGAAAAGGACATCTTTTTTGGGTGTTAGTTCTAAAAGGTCTTCTAGGTCTTCAGAGAACCGTTCAACTTCAGCTTCTTCAGCATTACTGGTTGGGGCATAAACTTGGATTACCATGATATTGAATGGCTTGCCTTGGAAATGAACAGAGATCATTCTGTCGTTTTTGAGTTTGCATCCAAGTGCTGAATTTTAGACTCTTTTGTTGACCATGATGGCCATTCCATTTCTTCTAAGGGATTCCTGCCCACAGTAGTAGATATAATGGTCATCTGAGTTAAATTCACCACCCATTCCAGTCCATCTTAGTTCACTGATTCCTAGAATGTCAATGTTCACTCTTGCCATCTCCTGTTTGACCACTTCCATTTGCCTTGATTCATGGACCTAACATACCAGGTTCCTATGCAATATTGCTGTTTACAGCATTGGACCTTGCTTCTATCACCCATCCACAACTGGGTGTTGTTTTTGCTTTGGTTCCATACTTTCATTGTTTCTGGAGTTATTTCTCCACTGATCTCCAGTAGCATATTGGGCACCTACTGACCTGGGGAGTTCATCTTTCGGTGTCCTATCTTTTTGCCTTTTCATACTGTTCATGGGGTTCTCAAAGCAAGAATACTGAAGTGGTTTGCCATTCCCTTCTCCAGTGGACCACATTCTGTCACCTCTCCACCATGACCTGTCTGTCTTGAGTGGCCCCACATGGCATGGCTTAATTTCACTGAGTTAGACAAGGCTGTGGTCCATGTGATCAGATTGGCTAGTTGTCTATGATTGTGGTTTCAGTCTGTCTGCCCTCTGATGCCCTCTCTCAGCGCCTATCATCTTACTTGGGTTTCTCTCACCTTTGATGTGGGGTATCTCTTCATGGCTGCTCTTACCTTGGATGTGGGGTATCTCCTCTTGGCCGCTCCTGCACTACGCAGCCTGGTGGCTCAGACAGTAAGGTGTCTGCCTACAACATGGGAGACCGGGATTCAATCCCTGGGTCAGAAAGATCCCCTGGAGAAGGAAATGGTAACCCAGTCCAGTACTCTTGCCTGGAAAATCCCATGGATGGAGGAGCCTGGTGGGCTACAGTCCATGGGGTTGCAAAGAGTCGAAAACAACTGAGCGACTTCACTTATTGGGAATAAGCACATCCAAAACAAAGGTCCTGGAGCCAGACCCCACTATGTCTGAAAGATGCCAGTAGGAAGGACATGGCAATCTTTGTTACTTGGGGGAGAAAGAGGCTATCATTTATAGGGAGTATTGATGTCAGGCTATCTCATCAGTTACCAGGGAAACCAGCAGCTGGGGTAGGGGGCAAGCATGTAGGCAGTTACTGATTAAGCCCTGTGATTAAGAGGATTGGACAATGACATGAGTGAAGCAGGGACTGGTCAAGCAGGGGATGAACAGAGAACAAGAGAACAGCCATCTTGAATGACCTGACCATGCACTCCACTCCTCTATACCCTGCACGTCCCTTGCTGTGTTGGTTCACCCCTCTTCTGAGATATCCCTGAAGTGAGGTGTGTAGAGTACACTGCAACCCAGATACCGCAAATGCAGTACAGACATCAGCAGCTTAAGAGTATCAAGAGTAAGCCAGGCGTTTATGTCAGTTTTCCACGCAAGTCCAGAGGGCAACAAGAGCATCTCACTGTCGATCCAGCAATCAGACTCATTTTACAGTGTGGCCATCACTGTACCCAGATTCCCTCTGGTCAGACTAGGGATGAAATATGAGATGTTTAACAGACACAATATAGGGAAGATCATGACCATTAAGCAGACTACAAGCAGTAGCAGCATTCTAGGTCATACCACCCCTGCCCGTGGGCTTTGTCCTGGCCAGCAGCACCATCACACCTGTCTACCCTCAGTGCCCACAGCCAGGGCAAATCCAGAAGAGGTGGCATAAAAACAGACCACAGGGTTAATATTGGGTTGGCCTAAAATATTTCAGATTTTTCCATAACATCTTACAGAAAAACCCAAATGAACTCTTTGGCCAACCCAATACAATGGTGCTTGTCTCCAATAGAGGCCCAGATTAGTCCTTAGGAGTCTTAAGTGGGGCCAGGTAGAAGACAAATGAAACCTCTAAGTCCTTTTTTAATCCTATTCCCCATGATGCAGCAAAACCAAAGCACTGGGGACTTATCTGCCAGTCCCATAGCCTTTCTATAGTATGTTCCCCTCAGCATAGACCCTGTGGCCAGGGTAAAAGTGAGTTGCTCTCCTGACCCATAGTTGGCAGTGGTCCTTTGGTGGTCAGCAGTTGAACTCAAATGGTGTGGGCTGGTTGCCTCTGGGTTAACACAGCACAGGCACTGGGACAGTTGTTCCTGGGTGTGTCCATGTGCTGGGAACCTCAACTATTGTTGAAGTAGCCCCTTACTTCTTCCCATTAGTCTGGGTGGGGTGGTGAGGCAGGTGGAAACACCAGTATATGACTTCTTATCATCCCAGCCCATGAATGAACTTCACGGCTGGCAAAGTGGGATCCTTGCTCGCTATCAGTACCAATGGGTGCCCTGTGTGTCACGTGTGCACAGCTGTCTAGACCCTTAAACAGTCATTCTTCTTGTGGCTTGATGACTCAGGTATGTCTGCTGTAATGTCTTCCACCTGTTGTAAGGCACTGTAGGCCACATATCATTGCTGTTCCATCACACTGCATCCTTCAGAGCTGGGGCCAGGAGTCCAAGAGCGCTCTATTATTTTGTCATCGCCACAGGCCCCAAACAAACCCTTCCAGGTAACTGGCCACATCCAATTCTCAAATCTGTCCCTGAGTTAATATCCCTAAAACCTGTGTCAATGGCTTATTTTTTAAGTATGGTAGGTTGGGAGTATGCTTATTTTACCTGACCAGATAACACCCAAGCGTTTGATAGATAATCCAAGTCCTGGCATTTTATCTGTATTCACCAGGCACCTCATGCAGTCAGATAAGCCATGAGCACAGGGCTATTTTTGAACTGGAAAGAGACTGATGTTTATGGAGCATCATTAATATAATGGAAGAGGAAGACAGGTCTCATGGTGGTCAACTGTCACAGGCCCACATGCTAATCACCTCAGGGTTACCTGCACAACTTTTCACCCCCTGTCCTTATTTCCTGCTATCTCAGCACTCATGGGAGTTTCATCCAAAACAAAGGATCCTGGAGCAACATTCTGCCATGTCTGGCAAACAACAGGCAGGATATGGCTGCAGTCTTCACTATTTAGGGGAGGAGGCTACCCTTTATAGGGGGAATTGACATCAAGTTGGCTCATCAGTTACCAGGGAAACCAGCAGCTGGGGCAGGGGACAAGCACATAGGTAGTTACCGATTAAGCCCTCTGATTCAGAGGATTGGATAGTCATGTGAGTGAAGCAGTCACGTGGTTGAGCAGAAGCTGCACAGAGAACAAGAGAACAGCCATCTTGAATGGCTTGACCACATGAAACAGGAAATTGTTCCTTGAAATTTTCACAGACTACAGACTTTCCTGCCACACACCTGGGATATAACCTCCAGTAGTTCTTTTGCAACTCATTACAATAAAAGCATATATGTATAAAGTAAATTACGATTTCTAAGAATTCTGTTCTTCTCTGAAACAAATATAGTATTTCTAAGATTTATATGACCATTGAGTAAAATGGGACTAATTAAGGTTTTTTTTCTTTTTAGGAAAAATCATGTTAGAATCTAAATTCCTCTTTGCACATAATTATCAAATCAGCAGAGGGATAAAATGTATAGCCATTTGGCCATGCAAGTTACATGATGTAGAAGCACATTTTGTAGAAAGAGTAATCAATATGGCACAAAACTTTCTATATCACGGTACTTCATCCTTCTTATCTCATGTTCTTCGTTAAGCAGCAGCAGCTTGAGAATGACCTGCAGTACCTTCTAGAGTTTGCTGCTCTCAGACCTCCCATCTCTCATCTCATCCACAAAGTTCAATGATAACTTTCCATGTAGGTCTAAAATGAAAAGAAGGCAGGATTTTTCATTTAACAAACACATACAGAAATTTATGTATCAGGTGTAAAAACTACCACGTGTTCAGTTGCTCAGATGTGTCCGACTATGCACTCATAGACTGTAGCCTGCCAGGTTCCTCTGTCCATGAAATTTTCCAGGCAAGAATATTGGAGTGGGTTGCCATTTCCTCCTCCAGAGGATCTTCCCAACTCAGGAATCAAACCCTCGTCTCTTGCATCTCCTGCTTTGGCGGGTGGACTCTTTACCACTCTACCATAGTTCTTTACAGACATTAATTCATTTAATCCTCAAAAAAACCTATGAGGTAGGTTCTATATGTTCACCTCCATTTTACAGATGAGGAAACTTGTCACAGAGCTAGTAAGAGATGGGGTCAGGATTTAAATGAGATTGTGCAATCAAACATGACACCTTAAGTAACAGAATTATAAAAGTGAATGCAGAATTGTCAAATAATACTAAGTACATATGGGTATGGATTTATAAAAAGGGAGACAAAAAATTTAAATAAATGGAGATCTTCACTCATTGTTGTTCAGTTGCTCAGTCATGTCCACCTCTTTGCGACCCCATGGACTGCAGCACACCAGGCTTCCCTGTCCTTCACCATTTCCTGGAATTTGCTCAAACTCATGTCCATTGAGTCGGTGATGTCATCCAACCATCTCATCCTCTATTATCCCCTTCTCCTCCTGCCTTCAATCTTTCCCAGCATCCAGGTCTTTTCCAATGAGTCAGCTCTTCACATCAGGTGATCAAAGTATTGTAGCTTAAGCTTCAGCATCAGTTTTTCCAATGAATATTCAGGGTTGATTTCCTTTAGGATTGACTTGTTTGAAGTCCTTGTTGTCCAAGGGACTCTCAAGAGTCTTCTCCAGCAACACAGTCTGAAGGCATCAATTCTTTGGTGCTCAGCTTTCTTTACAGTCCAGCTCTCACATCCATACATAACTACTGGAAAAAACATAGCTTTGACTAGATGGACCTTTGTTGGCAAAGTAATGTCTCTGCTTTTTAATATGCTGTCTAGTTTTGTCATTGGCACCCCACTCCAGTACTCTTGCCTGGAAAATCCCATGAATGGAGGAGCCTGGTGGGCTACAGTCCATGGGGTTGCAGAGTCGGACACAACTGAGCGACTTCACTTTCACTTTTCACCTTCATGTATTAGAGGAGGAAATGGCAACCCACTCCAGTGTTCTTGCCTGGAGAATCCCAGGGACAGGAGAGCCTGGTGGGCTGCCATCTATGGGGTCACACAGAGTCGGACACGACTGAAGTGACTTAGCAGCAGCAGCAGTTTTGTCAAAGTTTTTTTTCTAAGGAGCAAGCGTCTGTCAATTTCATGGCTGTAGTCACCATCCACAGTGATTTTAGAGCCCAAGAAAATAAAGTCTGTCACTGTTTCCATTGTTTCCCCATCTGTTTGCCATGAAGTGATGGGAGTAGATGCCATGATCTTAGTTTTCTAAATGTTGAGTTTAAGTCAGCTTTTTCATTCTACTCTTTCACCTTCATTAAAAGGCTCTTTAAATCCTCTTCGCTTTTTGCCATTAGGGTGGTGTCATCTGCATATCTGAGTTTATTGATACTTCTCCTGGCAATCTTTATTCCAGCTTGTGCTTCATCCAGCCTGGTATTTCGTGTGATGTACTCTGCATGTAAGTTAAATAGGCAGGGTGATAATATACCTGCATTTCATGTGATATACTCTGCCTATAAGTTAAATAAGCAGAATGACAATTTTTTAATGGAGGAAGGTTATCTAGGATATTCATGTAAACAACTTTTAGTCATGGATTTCTAAAATTCCAGTTTATGAAGCTTTATGGTATATGTACAACAGTAGTGTTAGTTTACTGATGTAAAGATAGTTCAGTTCAGTTCAGTTCAGTCGCTCAGTCGTGTCCGACTCTCCGCGACCCCATGAATCACAGCACGCCAGGCCTCCCTGTCCATCACCAACACCCGGAGTATACTCAAACTCATGTCCACAGAGTCGGTGATGCCATCCAGCCATCTCATTCTCCGTCGTCCCCTTCTCCTCCCGCCCCCAACCTTTCCCAGCATCAGAGTCTTTTCCAGTGAGTCAACTCGTCGCATGAGGTGGCCAAAGTATTGCAGTTTCAGCTTCAGCATCAGTCCCTCCAATGAACATCCAGGACTGATCTCCTTTAGAATGGACTGGTTGGATCTCCTTGCAGTATAAGGGACTCTCAAGAGTCTTCTCCAACACCACAGTTCAAAAGCATCGATTCTTCGGCGATCAGCCTTCTTCACAGTCCAACTCTCACAACCATACATGACCACGGGAAAAACCATTGCCTTGACTAGACGGACCTTGGTCGGCAAAGTAATGTCTCTGCTTTTTAATATACTATCAAGGTTGGTCATAACTTTCCTTCCAAGGAGCAAGCGTCTTTTAATTTCATGGCTGCAATCAGCATCTGCAGTGATTTTGGAGCCCAAAAAAACAAAGTCTGACACTGTTTCCACTGTTTTTCCATCTATTTCCCATGAAGTGATGGGACCAGATGCCATGATCTTTGTTTTCTGAATGTTGAGCTTCAAACCAACCTTTTCACTCTCCTCTTTCACTTTCATCAAGAGGCTTTTGAGTTCCTCTTCACTTTCTGCCATAAGGGTAGTGTCATCTGCATATCTGAGGTTATTGATATTTCTCCCAGCAATCTTGACTCCAGCTTGTGCTTCTTCCAGCCCAGCGTTCCTCATGATGTACTCTGCATATAAGTTAAATAAGCAAGGTGACAATATACAACCTTGACGTACACCTTTTCCTATTTGGAACCAGTCTGTTGTTCCATGTCCAGTTCTAACTGTTGCTTCCTGACCTGCATACAGGTTTCTCAAGAGGCAGGTCAGGTGGTCTGGGATTCCCATCTCTTTCAGACCATTCAAATATGCATATATCTTTAAATCATCAATTATATTTCTTTCTCTGATTATAAAAGTAATAAATGTTCATATCTGGAAGATTCAGAAAATCATAAGACAAAATACAAAAATCACTCATAATCCCACCATCCAGAAATCATCACTGCTGATACATTCATACATATAGTCTTTAGTCTTCTTTCTATATGTATATTCAACCTCCTGGGTAATGACTTACCATTTACTAAATGTGACTCTTTGTGCCAAAGTGGTGCATTATTCAAACAATTTACACTTTTTTTCAATGCCTCAGTGTGTACTAAACATTCTTTAAGGGCTGTAAAATTCATAAAACCAATACATTAAAATTTCAAAAGTACTTTTAGAGTAGAAATAAACTCCCAATTATACATATGCTACAGCATATTTAAGAACTCAAGTATTCAGTCTAATTGAAGTCACAATGGTAATATTTTTCAAAATATTACTTTATCATTACATTTTCTCCATTGCCAAGGAGCAAGTTTTAGCATCAGTAGGATGAAGGGAATGCTGGCTTCTTAAATTTGTTCACAAGATTAACTGTTATCACACCTCCATTGATTCATGATTATCTTCCTATTGAATGCATTCTAAAGTTCCTCTAAGATAGGAAGGCCCAAAACCACTAAAATGAAAGACTGATTTATGATTATTCTAATACTACTCAGCATTTGTGAAGTAAACTGCGTCCACAATGCATGTTTTAATTACTAATCCCAAAACACTTTGCTGAGTTAGGTATAGAAGAATTCTTTCATATAGGAGGAAAATGAACACTATAAATCAACATACTAGGTTGAAAATTTGCACAGCTATGCACTATGATTTCCAGCATCACAAGTGGTTTAAGCAATGCCTCAATGGAGCATGGACTCCCACTGGTGGCCACAATGTCACAGCCTTGAAGTCAGCTTCCTCTTGACTGTACCAGTAATTCTGCCATATGGATTGTCTAATGGTAACAAGACCTGTAGAAAAAACAAAGGGCAACTTCAGAGACACTGAAGAGAGATGAGGTGATTTTCCAGAAAATTACAGAGTTTTTCAAAACTTTTTAATTATCAGGATATAAATGTTTCTCAGATGCATTACATATCCCTGCTTTTAAAACAGAGTGTAGTGAACATAATTTGGCCTTTGCTTGATGACTCACTTGGAACATCAATCATTGTCCAATGTTATAATACTGTCATGCCCTCAGGAACATTTGAGGTCCTCAGGACTCTTAGCCCAATGCTAAATGGCTCCAGACAGCTCTGCATTTGCAGTTCTTATGTCCTCCACTCTGTCATTAGTCACTTCTCTGCTGTTTTCTTCGTGTCCGGACTCCCTGCTTCTCATATATTGCCCTCACTTTGTAGGCACTTGCTGAGTGAGGGCCCATGAGTGACCAGCCATCCTCAAGGTACAAACACAGACATAGGGACAGCTTGTTCACCCCCTTGGATGCCTTTACACAGAGCCTGACCCAAAGGACCTCAGGCCTTCCTGCCTGCAGGTCTCCAGAGGAAGTTTTGAGTCTGACTTCTTAGAGCTAAAGACACAGTGGCCTCTGTCTACCAGAACACCATCAAGCCAGGATCACTGCAGGCCTGGGGTATCAGGAGCCTTGGGAGACCCTCCTCCTTAGGTTGGGGTTCCTGAACTAAGCACTGCTCTAACCATGAGCCTGAGCCTTTCTGTTTGGGGCCCGTTGGTTTCACCTTTGCTGAACATGTCCCTTTTCTGCCCTTTAGAAAGTAAGCTATCAAAAAAGTCTTTACATCCAAATTAACAGCGGCATTCTGGGAATCTACATCCCCTCCATCTCTGAAGTAAACAGTGCTGCCTCTCCTTCCAGCTGAATGGACAGTGACTGTCCTCCTCTGCAACTCGGGGCCCTATTTCAGCCATACCAGGCACCTCAGCATGACCTTACTTCCCAGCGCTGCTCCCCAGCCTCCCTCACAGCTGTCACAGTACAGAGCGTGATGGAGCATAACGTACAGAACAGAAACACGGTACCTGGCCAGATGGCTGTGACTGATAAGGCTCCTGGGGCAGCAGGCCCAGAAGGTAGGACCTTCTGGATACCCTTCACTGACCTTTTTCCATCAAATGAGATGATTCTCTGGCTGCACAGCCACGCAGCCAGAGGGTCCCTTTCTATCTCACTTCCCCAACACACTAGAAGCATCCAACAAAATGGTGTGTTTTTTAGCACACTGGAAGCCCATGGGAAGATGTATCAGAGAAGTCCTGCCAGTCTGAGAGTGATCCAAGTGGGGAGGGACAGTTCTGATCTCCTAGGACTGAGCACAGCAGGCCTATCTGTTGGAACTTCAGGCTGGCTAGTGAAACACACTAACTTGGCTGAACCTTCTGCCATGGCTAAAAGCAAGTCATGGTTAAGTGCTTTTTCTAAGGCCAGGTTTCCTTTCGAAAACTGAACTTCCTCATCTTGCCTGCTGTAATTGCAATTAGAAACACAAATATCTTTCATTTTGTGTGTGTTTATTGCATGTTATTCAAACTGACTATTTAAAATTAGGGATGATAGAAGAAAATAAAAAGATAATCTTTTTCCTTTCTTCTCATTGCCTTGTGATGGAAAAATAATGAAGCTGTGACCTTCTGTGGCACCTTTTGGAGAAGTGGATTTCAGAGCTGTTTCTTTGGGCACACTCTGTTCTTTCTTTGTCTTTTACTCTCTGCAAATTTCAAGCCTCCTCTATAAGCATTCATCCACTTCTAGGGCATCCCAACCTCAGATACTGAAAGGCCAGAGTCTAAGTGGGCTCTAAACAGTTGCAACTATAAATATCCCAACACCAACAGCTATTAAAAGTTGTGGCAGTTGTACCACCCCAAGTCTACAAAGAGGGTTAAAAAGTGGGCAAGGCAGGGAAAATGTGCTTTAAATATTTAAAAAGTTATCTTACCTCTTCCTTGTTGATCAGTCCCATTTTGGACATGTCTATGTTAAAGTAGTGAATGTTCGGCAGACTGATTTCCATATCTTCTATCTGGAATCCACAATAATACATATCTGTTGAAAAACTGGGAATCTGTCTCTGTCACTACTCGCCCCCAACCTCCAACAAGCTCATTACTCAGATTCCACCTCTGTCTCTGGGACACCCTCTGATGTTCCTCTACTGCTCGACACTGTTCCCTCTAGCTAGTACTGTTATTAAATGATGGACTCACTCCTCCTTCTGTGTATGAAATCCATTTCTCAGAAAAGTAAAGTCTCCTGGGGTCAGACACCTGGGAAGTATTCAGCATCCAGCTGGCCTCCAGATGTTAGCCCATCAACTTCTTCAGTTCCCGCTCAGTCCATAACCTCCCCTCCAGGCCTGACCTCAACATTTGCAGGCCCTGGAGTACAAACACCTGGAGGTCCCCACACCAGATGTTTTGGACTTCCTAGGTGGCACTAGTGGTAAAGAACCCACCTGCCAATGCAGGAGATGCAGGAGACGTGGGTTCAATCCCTAGGTCAGGAAGATCCCTTGGAGGAGGAAATGACAACACACGCCAGTATTCTTGCCTGGAGAATCCCATGGACAGAGGAGCCTGGTGGGCTATGGTCCGTAAGGTTGTAAAGAGTTGGACACAACTGAAGTGACTTAGCACACACTCATACCACATGTTTAAAGATTTAAAGTTATGAATCAAGCCAAAATATAGAGACAGAAATATGTTCTATCTCTGTAACTTAACAGATAGTCCTTCACAACTATCTGGAAGGTCAGGACCAAATTTGAAATCCTCTGACTCCTTGCAGCATCAGACCAGGACCTGGTAGCATGGGAAGAGCCAGCCCCCAACCCCTGGCCCACCCTATCCTCCCTCTTGGACTCTGTGGGTGGATATTCCAGCTTGTATGTCAAGCTGCCTGATGGCAAACATCCCAGAGAATGGTCTAGAAGGGGAAGCATGGGCTCCTGAAGTGTTTACTGCCTTGAAGTGCCTCTTCCAGTAGAGAGAAGAATAGCTAGAGGATGGCCTGAAGGGGGCCTCTGGGCCATGGTTGGTGTCCCTCTTGCCCAGATCAAAGGATAGCACTGTCCTTTCCATCCCATTATGGCCATGGTTCATGCCCTCCTTCCAAGCTTCCTGCAACAACCTCCCAATAGGTCTCCTTGTCTATGGCCCATCATCCTTTTAATCTATCACACATCTTTCAGAGCGGTCTTTCTAGAGTGCAAAGCTGGTAGCATGGCACCTTGCGTAGACCCCTCAGTGACTCCTAAGATTTTTTCAGGATAAAATATAGACTCTACAAACACCACAAAGCTCTCTAGACCTGCTTCCCACCTCATCTCTAGGCACATGGAAGAGCTTTCACTCCTGGAGCTTCACGTGTGGCAGGCCTTCAACAATAAATGCCTGTTCCATGCTGCCTCCTATTGTCCATACCTACCCCTCCCTCACCCTTGAAAACCCCTACTTGTCCCTTAAGGCTCAACTCAAATACCTCTCCTTCCAGAGAGCCTGACAGGCACTTCCCATATACTTGAATTAGGTGCCATCTTCTGAATTTCCATAATATTCTATTGTTTATTGAATTGTTAGCTTACTTATTTTCTTCTTTCACTGCATGATGAACTCATTGAGGGTTGAATCTATGGGACTCTATGTCTAATTTATCCCTGATTTTCTCATGTGCTGATAGAGACATAGTAACATTCAATAATATCAAATGGATGGATGGATGCAATCTCTCTGCATTTATCCTTCATTCTCTGGCTCTCCTGAAACATAGACCCTTGGGATAATTACCCCTCCTTCAGGCCATTCAAGTGTCCTAAATATGAGACTCAAATTGTAGCAGATTGAAGAGACTCAGAATCTTCGTGAAAACTAAAGAGCTACAGCAGTGGCCTATGTTTTCAGGTTGCACAGATTTCTCCACTTTTTTTTCTCTTTTCTCACTTGCTATAACAAGCTTTTGAGCAACAACAGATGTCATTTTTCATGTGTCTTCCACTTTCTTATTTTAACTCTCAGCTCTTTCTCAGAGCTAACAGGAGACACAGAAAGTTCTCTCAGTCTTCAGAATGGCAAGTGACAAAACGTACCTCAGGAAGCTGGCTCAGGGAGAGCACTTGGATGTCATAGAGGGTCTTCTGGACTGAGGGCGAGTGCTCGCCTTTGTCACAGGGTCCAGCAAATTTCTCCAGGACAATGCCCCTGACAGCCTCCCTAGAACACAGAAAGGAGACCTGAGGGCTCCCACAGGGTGGTCTTTGGGAATTCACTGTGAAACTAAGATGTGGGGACCTCTCTGTCCACCCCCCACCCCAAACAGTTTTATTGCTGGTTTTAGAGAGAATTATAGGGACTTCCCAGGTGGTGCTAGTGGTAAAGAACCCGCCTGCCAGTGCAAGAGACCTAACAGATGCGAGTTCAATTCCCGGGTTGGGAAGATCCTCTGGAGGAGGGCATGGCAACCCACTCCAGTGTTCTCACTTAGAGAATCCCATGGAGAGGGGAGCCTGGTTGGACTATAGTCCACGGGGGTGCAAAAAGTCAGACACAACAGAGTGACTTAGCACAGCATGGGAATATATTATAATGCCAAAAAGAAAAAAAAATACCTAAAAAAAAAAAGAAAAAAAAAAACACCTAACTTCTCATTTCCTTACACACACACACACACGCACACACCAGTCAACAGACATATTGAGCATAACTAGACTATCTTCATAATCTGGCAACAGGGCTCAATGGGCATTCCAGGGTAAGTTTCTTTGTAATGCTTGGCTTGGCTGGTTGCTTGAATTGCTGCATTTTTCAGGGGTTTTACCATGCCAGACTGTAGGCTAAGTATTTTATGTGATTACTTCATTAAATTTTCTCAATGTACCTGAGGCAATTCCTATTATTATTATCCCCAATTTGGAAGGAATCTGAGCTTAAAAACTAAATGACCCACTCTCAGTCCTTCTCCTTAGTGGGAGGCCCAACTGGTACCCTGACTATCTCAATTTCATACTCATTTCAACATAACTACATCAGACTGCTGCCCACGGGTGACACTTGAAAAAACGAGGAAAAAAAAAAAAGACTGAAGTGAGGTTCTCTTCAAGCATTTCCAACCTAGCATATAATAAAAGGAGCAGAGCAACACTCTGCCCGTGGGAGGAAGCTACCAGAGGCAGATTCTAGCTCATCACAGGGTACAAGCTTCTAACAATTAGAACTTCGACAAAGGAATGAGATACCTGGTCAAAAGCAAACTGGAAATTCAGAGGCCTAATCACTGCTTGTCAAGGATGTTAAAAGAAAAGTCATACCTTCACAATGTTAAAGAATTTATCATTTATAAAATGCTTCTGTAATTGTCATCTTGTTTTGAGTTTGGCCTACGGTGGCCAATTTGACTGGGACCAAGGGGGTTCCTAGGACATGGGACCTTCAGTGTTAAAATCAGGAAAGCCCTTTACAGACTCGGATGAGTTTGGTCAGCCTGGTTTAGCCCTCCCTGCATCTGCTATGAAGTGACAAGGCCACTATCCTCATTTGATCCAGTGATTCTGGAAGTGTGGCCTCTGGTCCAGCAGCATGGGCAACACCTGGGAGTTTGTTAGAAAATGCAAGTTCTCAGGCCCCATTCCAGGCCACAGAATCAGAACCTCTGGGGATGGGCTCAGTGAGCTACAGTATAACAAACCCCCCAAGTGGTTCTGATACCTAATCATGTTTGTGTACTACTGATTTAGTCAATTAGGAAAGAGAATCTGAGAAATCAGGCAGTCCACTTAAGGCTGTTATAGCTAAGAGCATCTAAGATTCAAGTGCAGGTTTACTAACTCAGAGTAAGACCAGTGTTCTTTCTGTTATTCATCAGAAGGGATTTCTTACAGTGGGGAGGCTGAACCAAATGGCTTCCAAGTTTCTCTTTCAGATTGAAGACTCCTAGGCCCCCGGAAAAGAGGGCAGACATGACCTGCACCAGTGCCAGACCCTAGCACTTCTTCATACCAGGTGGCCTCAAAGTCTACGTCTCTGCCGTGGTGGTAGCGCCACTTGCAGTACACTTGGGTGGCAAAGCACCGGTCCTTCACCTCAGGGAGGGTGGTGAACTGATCCTTGAGGAATCCTTCAAATCCAGATTGCGTTGTTTTCAAGACCTTGAGGTCTTTGATTCCAGAATGAATGACTGGAGGTCCTGTTTTAAGTGAAAAGGTAAGAGGGAATGAAGTCATAAAGGAAACAGTGCTTCTTACTGCCTAGCCCTGAGGATTCTGAGGTCATTAAAATATGGCACACTGTGTCTGTACAAAGAGCAACATCACTCCCCAAGTATTCTGTCTCTTGGTCCCCTGTGAAGTCCATGTGATGAAGATGGTGTGCCTTTCCCCCAATCTGAATTCCACAACTCCCTGCCTTCTCATGCCCTAGGAGAACTGAACGGCAGAGACTAAACCTCCATGCTGTGTTGAAGCCCACAGGAACCTTTTTCTCAGCTACATGCAAGTGTGTCTTCTAGGCCAAATTACCTTCCACATCTTGAGCTCCATCTCACTCAGCAGGTAGTCATGCTGGAAAGAGTTCATAAACTCCTCAAAAGCAGCTCTTCTGTCCAGCACTGTGATGCCTTCAATTGGGGGTGGTTCTCATGTGGGTTCTCTGTACTGCCGAATAGCTACAGACCCCTCAAACCCCACCAGACCCCTCAGTTCCCTGTGCTTATGAACTCAGCAAAACAAGACAGTTTTATGAATGGGTAGCAGCATGGGCCTGAATGAGCCTAAATGGAGACTGGGAAGATGAGACCAGTGATCCGTAAGTTACAGACTGCATATGCAGACACCCATAAAGGTTTTTAGCTTTTGGCTGAACTAAACTGAGAGGGGGCAAAGTTGGTTTGTGGGGACCTGGGGGAGAGAGGGCAGAGTTGAAAATATTGTTGGAGATGATATGTCTCTCTGGCAGTCCCTGACATCACCTCATGAGGTGCATTGGAAAGGTGGTGGCGAGAGAGGCAAAAATCTGAAAACCTTGTTTGCTTATGCCAGGTAGTTCTACCTCAGGGCCCAGGTGACAGGTAGGGTACTGAGTTAGTGAGGGGAAGAGTCTTTCTTTTTCCCTGTGGAACGAACGCACTGTAGCTCCAGCAATTTGGTGTAGCCTGAAGAGAACATGGCACCAGGTGACACACTGGGAAGCCCAGGGGACACAATGTCTGTGGAGAGCAGCTTTCTTCCCAAGGACAGCCCTCTAGGCTGGGAGAAGGTGGGAGAGTTGGGCTAGAGAGATACAACAGTTTGATAATAAGAGAACTACAAGACCAGGGAAATTCAGGAATTAACATCATCATGGCCTTATTTTGTATGTGCAGGCTGGTGAGGCCGGTATACTCAGGGAGCAGTTGGGTGCAAATTCCCAATAACATAGTCAAAGCAGGATGACTAAGGTCAACCTCTTTTAGATCTTGAAATTAGTCCTGATTAATATCTACCCCTTTTGACCTATAATCTTAAGTCAAAAGCTGGAGGTATATCATCATGCACCACTATGTTGCACATGGCCCTGGTAAAAGAACAAGGATGTAATCCATGATCGTCAATTAAAATCCTGGACAGCTCTTAATAATCCAGTGGTTCACGTCATCCTATGTGATTTCAATTGCTGTGGTTAACTTGGGAACTGTGGAGTTTCACAAGTAGGTAAACGAGGACTATATTTCTGATATTTTCCCAACCACATGTGTGTGCCTACCAGAGAGCACAGGGGCCATGGTTAGTGGTAGATCTGCTGATTAAATATGTGCATTCTGGCCAGAGTATTCTAGGACAATGTGGTAAGATAGAAAATGGTATTTGTTTAACATTCCGAAGTTCTCACTGGAAGCTTTATTTGAAGAAGGGTCAAGAGAATACCTGGACTTAATACCTTAAGTTGGTTGACTTTATCAGATTCTAAGTGTATAAAGACACAATTCTGCAAAATCAGCATTTCAAAATGCAGTGTAGAGCTAATCCAAGTGAGTCAAGTCTCAGACCCAAGAGAATTGCAGAAGCAATCAATAAATGTCCGTTAAATGAATGAATGAATGAACGCAATGCCATTGATTCACCGTAACAACTTAGCCTCATAACTTAGTGTCTTTTTCTTCTAGACAGTTCTCCTCTGTCAGTCTCTAGCATTTCCCTTCCTGATCTGGCCCCTCCTCTCAGCTCTCAGACAGTATATCAGGGGTAGAAGGGGAGGGCATCAATACTGACTGAGAAGGTCCTACTGCCAACATGCATTCTAGTCACATGGCTAGACACTAGCAGAGGTGGAGTTTGAACTCACCACCCCATTATGAGATTTCATGCTTTTCTTCTCCCCTTTTGCATCACTTCCCATCCTCAAAATGTTTCCTCCTTCTTTCAATTCTATCTTTCCATTTCTATAATAAAAGAGGACTTTCCAAGAGACAAGAAAATTGCCACCATCATTCCACAATGTGCTTTGAGGGCTTCAGACAGAGCCCCTAGTTGAAAAATACCATCCCCATTGGTTTGAAATGAAACCCCCATTTTAGAAATGATCCCTACGTGTTTTGAAAATATTTTATCATTCAAAAACTTCCTATTGAAATACCAAGACCCCTTCAAGGAGTGACTCCTTAGTATTTTATAAACTGGTATCATAATTTACTTCTAATAGTAATCCCTCCTAGGAAAAAAATCCTCTAGAAATGAGACTTCAATTTGCAATCAGGAGTGGGGTTAGAACAAGTGGTGGGAACCCTTGAAGGTGAATAAAGAGAAGACAAGAGAAACCAAAGGCAAACTCTATCCATTTCCACTTTTCCTGTATAGATGGCCTTGATCGCCAGCATCTCTGTGAGCCAACCAGACTTGGACCTCTCAACTGTCTCAATCATAAGAGGATTTCCAGATTCTGTGTTCCATACAGTTGAGTCCACAGTCTTGGGACTCTGATCCTTTGAATTCAACTCCAGTACTCTTCGTGACTCTCATCCCCTGTTTATGAGCAGTATTTCCCTGATAGAAATACTATCTTGACTTTCTCATTTGCAGAAGATAATAATCATAACTGTTGCCCAGAGGCGATAGACGTCTAAGATGGTACACATAAAGGACTCAGTAAAATGGCTGCCCCATTGGAAATGCTCTACAGAAGTTACTAAGATGATTTTGCCCTAACTGACTTCAACCCCCTGTAAATACTGCCCATGTTTCACAAAGGATCATTGGGTTCTGAAAATTCCTTCTGACATGCCATTCCTATCCGCCTCTGGCCCTGGGATGATATTTGTTCATCTTTGGGGAGTGTCAGTTTGCTAGGCAACTTTGAAATGATCTACTTTCTCATTAGAATCTGAAAATGGAGAAAGCAGTTGTATTTTCTAATATATTTTGGCTTCAGTTTCATGCAGTATAAAACATATTACATTCTCCAAGACAGTTCACTACTGCCATGGTTTAGGCAGAACACAAACTATCTACGCTGGTATGCTCATCATTCTATGAACAACAACAACAAAAACTTATTCTCTTTGAATGTGAAAAATAAATTCTCTTGGCACACATCAGACACCCTCGATGAAATCTGGAAGCTTATTTTATCTTTTCTGCTGGCGGTGCCCCAGCTGACTGAACACTAGTAGGAACCTGAGCCTTTCAAATTCATGGGCCTATCAACTAAAAATATGATACTTCACACACTCTAAAAAAGATTCCAATTTAGAAGACAAGAAATAATTCAACCCCAAAGACTGTCCTTTTCTAGGTTACTTCCCATGAAACCACTTAATCAGCTCATTTTTGCCTTTCTGCCATGTTTATGGAGTAACACAAAAGGAAGATTTCCACATTTTCCTTTGCTAGAATATAATTTTCCAGCTTTTAGTGTCCTCCTACACACTTAACAGATTGTGGTTTATCTCTCAGAGAAGCATACATCCTACCCCTTCAGGTCTCTAAGGGAAAGAAACTCACTGCAAATTAATAGAAAATAAGCCTGATTCCTTACCTACGCATCAGGTGTCACAAAGCACAAAGCTTTACTGAGCCAAGAAAAAAAAAAAATCCTGTCATGAAAAGGATAATTGCTTCCACATTTAACACCTCCAAAAAGGACACAAATAGCTAAAAGGGGGTATTTTAAAACTATATTAAATAATTCTAGTAGAAAACCTCAAACCTGTAAAGTGCTAGAACAAGTGAAGATCAATTAAATATCATTTGCCTCTGAGAGTCCATTTAGCTCATGGAAGGAAGGTGAAAGCTCTCTGTGTGCAATTCTGGATGAGGAGAGATGACGTCACCCCATGGAAGGAAGTTAACTGGCTTTTGTACAGCAAAGTGATCCTCAAGACAATTTTTAAAAGATATTGTGCTTGCCAAGAAATTTTCATTTGAAATAACTGATGAGTGCCTTAGCCTTGACATCAGAATGACACAAGCAAACTTCTTGGCAGTGACCCTCTCTGTCGTGAGTCTCCTATTTTCCTCTCTTCTCTTCCATCTGTCCTGCTTGACACCTCTTAAATCTCTTCTTCTGGGCTTCAGTTTCATCTCCCCACTTCCTTAAACCATCTTCCTACCCTTGCTAGTCCCCATGTCAATAGATATTTTTCACCATTAGAAGACAGTATCTCTTATTTGAAATATCTTCTTTATCTTTCAGTCCTTGATTTGGTTATGCTTTAGTTGCATTTTTATAATTAGTGTCAGATTGGGAGAAATTTGATCCTTAAAGAATTATGTATTATAATTCAAATTGTGTGTGTGTGCGTGTGTGTGTGTGTTGGCAGGATTTTCTGCTTATTTCAACTAGTTTAAATTAGGGACTTAACAATCCTAGTGACTTCAAGGCTTGTCTAAGCTTGCAGTTCAGAGAGACTCATGAGAGAAAAGAGTTCAGAAGATTGAGGTTCAAAATAATGCCTACACCACAGCCTGTACCACACATGCAGAGCCTCGCTCTCCTCTCAGAGCTGAGGAAGTCACAAACATAGCACCCTCATCTCTTTGGTGAAAAAATGTCTCTCTCTTCCAGATTCCCCCATGGAACTAGCAGACTCTGAAACAGCTGAAAGTACACTTCATGATGTAACTTTAAAAGATACGGTAGGAAACGATAGAGTAGTAGGAGTTTGACAGCAATTCTCAGGGCCTAAAATGGGTTCCTCAGATTCAGTGGGCTTTCTCTAAATATTTGTTCAATCAATAAAAACGAACCCAGTCCATTAGGAGAAAGCCAGTTACATATCCTGCTGGGGAAAGTTGTAGGTTGAATGTGTGATTAAGTATATGTGTTCGAGGCGGCAGAATTCTCATGACTCTAGCCAGCTCCCCAACAGAAGTCTTATTTAGAGGTTTGCAACAGTAGCCTTTGGATTTCCCTGCTGGTGCAGTGACAAAGAATCTGCCTGTCAATGCAGAAAACGTGAGTTCGATCCCTGGGTTGGGAAGATCCCTGGAGAAGGAAATGGCAACCCGTTCCAGTATTCTTGCCTGGAAAATTCCATGGACAGAGAAGCCTGGCAGGCTATAGACTATGGGGTCACAAAAGATTCAGACAAGACTTAGCAACTAAATAACAAAAAAAAGCAGCCTTCAGCATGTGAACTGGAGTGTGTGTGTGTGTCAGATAATAATTATTTTCTCCAGTTATGCCTATGTAAGGGTATTTCTTATGACAATGATTGTACACTGAATCATCTCATGATATCTGTGGTTTTAGATCTTGGAAAATAAGCAAATTAAGAATTAAATTTTGTTACCAAAAATCCAAAGAGGTACAGAGTACGAATATCATCTTCAAATAGACAACACAGGAAGATATGCACACTCAGGGACGTGTGCACACACATACTGCACACACCCAGGCAGCAGATGCCTCCTCCCTTCAGATCCCTGCCAGCCCCACATGCTATGGGGGGGCAGGGTTTACTGGGCTCTAGACAGTCAAGCTGGAGCTCTGGGAACATCGCCACAGTGATTGCAACACCCTGAAGTTTTCTGCCTAAAGAAAAAGCTTTGGGCCCGATTCTGTTGATAAGTTTTCCCACCCTGCAGCAGCCAGGTGACTAGCAAGCAAGCTGTTGATAGCTCCTGGTAATTGCTGGAAAGAACAGGGTGTGAAGCCTGTCTTCTTTCTTTGATCAGCTGAGCCCTATATCTGGCCACTCCACTTCCACCTCCAGGGCTCTGCTAAATATTCTTGCAGAGGGAGTTCACCAATGTCCAACTGCCAAACTGAACAACCTCTTCAGTTTCCTTTCAAGCCAGACTTTTTAACCTTCCTGCAGCAGAGACCGTGGGCAGCTTCTCTTCTTCCTGGGTCCTTGGCTAGACTACATTTCCCAGCCTTCAGGTGTGGTTGTGTAATTGGGTTCTCTTCGTTTGATGTGCTCTGTGCTACTTTCAGGCCTGGTGCTATGCTTGAGTGGCTTTACCCCTCCGTTTTCTCCTCCATGCTCTTTTCTTCCACTTGCCTGGTATGGGGGTCCACTCTCAAGGTGACCCAGAAAGGAAAGGATTAAAATGTCTGGTTACAGAAACTATGAAACTCCTAGAGGAGAACATAGGCAAAACACTCTCCGACATAAATCACAGCAGGATCCTCCATGACCCACCTCCCAGAATATTGGAAATAAAAGCAAAAATACACAAATGGGACCTAGTTAAAATTAAAAGCTTCTGCACAGCAAAGGAAACTATAAGCAAGGTGAAAAGACAGCCTTCAGAATGGGAGAAAATAATAGCAAATGAAACAACTGACAAAGAATTAATCTCCAAAATATACAAGCAGCTCCTGCAGCTCAATTCCAGAAAAATAAACAACCCAATCAAAAAATGGGCCAAAGAACTAAACAGACATTTCTCCAAAGAAGACATACAGATGGCTAACAAACACATGAAAAAATGCTCAACATCACTCACAATCAGAGAAATACAAATCAAAACCACAATGAGATACATTACACCCCAGTCAGAATGGCTGCTATCCAAAAGTCTACATGCAATAAATGTTGGAGAGGGTGTGGAGAGAAAGGAACCCTCTTACACTGTTGGTGGGAATGCAAACTAGTACAGCCACTATGGAGAACAGTGTGGACATTCCTTAAAAATCTGGAAATAGAACTGCCATATGATCCAGCAATCACACTCCTGGGCATACACACCAAGGAAACCAGAATTGAAAGAGACACATGTACTCCAATGTTCATCGCAGCACTGTTTATTAATAGTGAGGACATGGAAGCAACCTAGATGTCCATCTGCAGACGAATGGATAAGAAAGCTTTGGTACATATATACAATGGAGTATTACTCAGCCATTAAAAAGAATGCATTTGAATCAGTTTTAATGAGGTGGATGAAACTGGAGGCTATTATAGAGGGAAGAAAGCCAGAAAGAAAAACACCAATATAGTATACTAACGCATATATATGGAATTTAGAAAGATGGAAATGATAACCCTGTATACGAGACAGCAAAAGAGACACAGATGTATATAACAGTCTTTGGGACTCTTTGGGAGACGGTGAGGGTGGGATGATTTGGGAGAATGGCATTGAAACATGTATATTATCATATGTGAAAAAAAATAAAATGCAGAGACATTACTTTGCCAACAAAAATAAATAAATAAATAAAATGTCTGGTTGCATCAACCTGGGTTCCTCAATAAATTCCTGGAGCAGAGCATCCTCCCAACACACACACATCCACAGTGAACTTGACTTTTACACATAGCATTAAACTTTGTGTAGGAAGGCACTGCATATAAGCCTACTTGTTACGCATTGTGTTACGCCAATAACTGTCCCTCATTTCTTGAAATGCACTTTTCCTTTTGCTTTCGTAATACCATTGTCTCCAAGTTTCCTCCTGTCTCTCTGACCATTCTTCTGTCTCAGTCTTTAAACTTTTAACTCTTAAACTGGGGAATTTTTCCCAGGGCCCTTTCATCTTTCCTATTCTCACTTTATATGTTTTTCTGGATTAGTCCTTCTTCCCATGGCTTCACCAACTATCAGTCTCCAAATCTTTTCCTTATTTCCAAGCTCACCAGCTTCCTCTGGAAACTTCCTCATTACACGTATTATTCTTAGTCAACACCCCCAGGCTCCTGACTTGAGGGTAACTTTAACCCCTCCTTTTCTCTAACCTTGCATCCCTATGCAACTACACAGACCTATTAAGCACACTTCAAAAATGCCTCACATAATGTCCCTCCCCAGCTTCTGCAGTCCCTCCATCTCTGCCTCTACTGCCTGAGGTCATTACTTCATCTCTGCAACAAGTCTCCAAATATTTCCCTGTGGCCTATTTCTCTAGCAAGTTCACCATAATCTTGGTCAGAATTACCCAAATGTACACATATATACACGAAGACCTTCCCTGGATCTCTAAAATCATTCAAAATAATAATAACAGCTTTCTTTCAAGGAGTGCTTCTTATATGTTAGGGACTATGCTAAATGTTTTAAATTAACATTTATTTCCTTTAATTATCTGGATAATTGCTGAAGTAGACATTGTTATCCTCATCTTACAAATGAAAAAACACTGAAGTAGTGTATTTAATGTGCTAACAGTCACAAAGTTATTAAGGGTGGGTAGTTTAGTCACCAAGTCGTGTCTGACTTTTGTGACCACAAGGACTGCCTGCTAGGTTCCCTTGTCCATGGGATTTCCCAAGCAAGAATACTGGAGTGGGTTGCTATTCCCTTCTCCGGGGGATCTTCGCAACCCAGGGACTGAAACCAGGACTCCTGCATTGCAGTCAGATTTATCATCTGAACCACCAGGGAAGCCCATTAAGTAGTGGAGCTCAAGTTCAAAAACACTTCAGTTTTCATAGCATAAAAGTAGGAAATCTAGTAGGGAGAATAAAAGACAAAAAGTAATAAATGCTAGTAGGGAGATTAAAAGACAAAAGTAATAAATTCATTCATATCCACAATAAGAAGTTAAGGGATACACAAAATATTTTTAGATTAGAAAATAATATAAAAAACAGTAATCATGAGGGGAGGAGAGTACAAATGCAAAGTATCTATCTATCTAAATAGATGGATAGATTGCTGTGCAAAAACTTCATGGTAACCACAAAACAAAAATCTATAATAGATATTCACAAAGAAAAAGAAAAAGAAATCCAAACAAAATGCTAAGGATAGTCATCAAATCACAAAAGAAGAGAACAAAAGAAGGGGGAAAAACACCTACAAAAACAAATCCAAAACAATAAAATGACAATAGGAACAAGCTACTGCCACTATTATTTAGTCACTAAGTCATGTCTGACTCTTTGCGACCCCATGGACTGTAGCCCACCAGGTTCCTCTGTCTATGGGCTATTCCAGGCAAGAATGCCGGAGTGGGTTGTCATTTCCTTCCCCAGGGGATCTTCCTGACCCAGAGATCAAACCTGCATCTCCTGCTTGGCAGGTAAATTCTTTACCACTGAGCCACCTGGGAAACCAATGGGAACATATATACCAATAATTGCCTTAAACATAAATGGACTAAATGATCCAACCAAAAGATATAGACTGGCTGAATGGGTAAAGAAACAGCTTCCATATATGTGCTGCCTACAAAAGACTCACTTCAGATCTAGAGATATACATAGACTGAAAGCGAGGGGATTAGTAAAAGGTATTTCATGAAAATGGAAATCAAAAGAAAGCTAGAGGGAATTCCTTGGTGATCTAGTGGTTAAGAATCCTCCTGCCAGCATAGGGGATATGGGTTCGATCCCTGGTCTGGGAAGATCCCACGTGCCTTAGTGGGAAAACTAAGCCCATGCACAAGCCAGTGCTCTAGAGCCAGTGTGCCACAACTACTGAAGCACATGTACCTGGAGCCTGTGCTCTGAAACAAGAGATACTATCACAATGAGGACTCACTCACTACACACAGTAAATGAACTCTCACACTAGAAGAGGGGCCCCCACTCGCCACAACCAGAGAAAGCCTGTGCATAGCGATGAAGCCCCAGCACAGCCAGTAAATAAATAAAATTTTTAAAATAGAAAGCTGGAGTAGCCTTACTTATATCAGACAAAATAGGCTTTAAAATAAAGACTGAGAAGAGACAAGAATTTACAATGGAGAAAAGATAGTCTCTTTAATAAGTGGTGCTGGGAAAATAGGAGAGCTATATGTAAAAGATTGAAGATAGAACATTCTCTAATACCATACACAAAAAATAATCTCAAAAAGGATTAAAGACCTAAATGTAAGACCAGATACTATAAAACTCCTAGCGGAAAACATTGACAGAACACTGTTTGAAATAAATTGCAGGGAATTTTTTTTTTATTCATCTCCTAGAGTAATACAAATAGAAAAATAAACAAATAGGGCCAAATTAAACTTTAACGATTTTGCACAGCAAATAAACCAATAAACACAATGAATAGACAACCTATGGACTGGGAGATGTCAAGGGATTAATTTCCAAAATATATAAATAACTCATACAACTTAATATTAAAAAGCAAACAATGCAATCAGGAAATGTCAGAAGACCTAAAGAGACATTTCTCAGAAAAAGACATACAGATGGCCAATACGCACATGAAAAGATGAACAGTATTGCTAATTTGGGGCTTCCCTGGTGGCTCAGACAATAAAGAATCTGCCTGCAATGCAGGAGACCCGGTTTCAAACCCTGGGTTGCGAAGATCCCCTGGAGAAGGGAATGGCAACCCATTCCAGTATTTTTGCCTGGAGAATTCCATGGACAGAGGAGCCTGGCAGGCTACAGTTCATGGAGTTGCACAGAGTTGGACATGACTGTCCATGCACATATACATATGTTGCTAATTTTAGAAAAATACAAAACTACAAGTAACACTCTCACAGGTCAGAATGGCCAATACCTAAAAAGTCTACTGATAATAAATGCCAGAGAGACTGTGGAGAGAAAGGAATTAATCATATGATCCTGCTATCCCATCCCTGGCCTTATATCCAAAGAAAATTCTAATTTGAAAAGATACAGGCATTCCAACATTTATAGCAGCACTGTTTACAACAGTCAAGACATGGAAGGGTTTCCCTGGTGGCTCAGAGTTTTAAAAAAAAATCCTCCTGCCAGTGCATAAGACTCAGATTCACTCTCTGGGTCAGGAAGATTCCCCTGAGAAGGAGAAAGGAAACCTACAAATCCCGCGGACAGAGGAGCCTGGTGGGCTATAGTTCATGGGGTTACGACTTAGCAACCAAACAACAAAAATAACAACAAGACATAGAAGCAACCTAAATGTCCATAGGCAGAAGAATGGATAAAGAATATTTATTACTCAGTCAGAATAAAAAATGAAAAACTGCCATTTGCAGCTACATGGATGAACCTAGAGATTATCATATTGAGTGAAGTAAATCAGACAAAGATATCACTTACAAGTGGAATCTAAAAAAAAGATACAAATGAATTTATTTACAAAGCAGAAATAGACTAACAGACATAGAAACTGATCCTATGGTTACCAAAAGGGATAGCAGCTGTGGGAGGAAGATAAACTGGGAATTTGGGATTAATATATACACATTCAGTTCAGTTCAGTTCAGTCGCTCAGTCGTGTCCGACTCTTTGCGATCCCATGAATCACAGCACGCCAGGCCTCCCTGTCCATCACCAACTCCCAGAGTTCACTCAAACTCATGTCCATCAAGTCGGTGATGCCATCCAGCCATCTCATTCTCTGTCGTCCCCGTCTCCTCCCACCCCATTAACTCCCAGCATCAGAGTCTTTTCCAGTGAGTCAACTCGTCGCATGAGGTGGCCAAAGTATTGAAGTTTCAGCTTTAGCATCAGACCTTACTACATATAAAATAGATAGGGAAACAGTGGAAACAGTGTCAGACTTTATTTTGGGAGGCTCCAAAATCACTGCAGATGCTGATTGCAGCCATGAAATTAAAAGATGCTTACTCCTTGGAAGGAAAGTTATGACCAACCTAGATAGTATATTAAAAAGCAGAGACATTACTTTGCCAACAAAGGTCCATCTAGTCAAGGCTATGGTTTTTCTAGTGGTCATGTATGGACGTGAGAGTTGGACTGTGAAGAAAGCTGATTGCCGTAGAATTGATGCTTTTGAACTGTGGTACTGGAGAAGACTCTTGAGAGTCCCTTGGACTGCAAGGAGATCCAACCAGTCCATTCTAAAGGAGATCAGTCCTGGGTGTTCATTGGAAGGACTGATGCTAAAGCTGAAAGTGCAATATTTTGGCCACCTCATGCGACGAGTTGACTCACTGGAAAAGACTCTAATGCTGGGAAAGGTTGGGGGCGGGAGGAGAAGGGGACGACAGAGAATGAGATGGCTGGATGGCATCACTGACTCTGTGGACATGAGTTTGAGTGAACTCTGGGAGTTGGTGATGGACAGGGAGGCCTGGCATGCTGTGATTCATGGGGTCGCGGAGAGTCGGACACGACTGAGCGACTGAACTGAACTGAACTGAACTGGAGAAGACTCTTGAGAGTCCCTTGGACTGCAAGGAGATCCAATCAGTCCATTCAAAAGGAGATCAGTCCTGGATGTTCATTGGAAGAACTGATGCTAAAGCTGAAGCTCCAATACTTTGGCCACCTCATGTGAAGAGTTGACTCACTGGAAAAGACTCTGATGCTGGGAGGGATTAGGGGCAGGAGGAGAAGGGGACGACAGAGAATGAGATGGCTGGATGGCATCACCGACTCGATGGACATGAGTTTGAGTGAACTCCGGGAGTTGGTGATGGACAGGGAGGCCTGGTGTGCTGTGATTCATGGGATCGCAAAGAGTCGGACACGACTGAGCGACTGAACTGAACTGAACTGAACATATAAAATAGATAAACAAGGACCTAATGTATAGCACAAGGAACTACATTCAATATCTTGCATTTAAATAATCTCTAATGTAAAATAAGCTGCAAAAGAATATATATGCACATACATGTATATGTGTGTGTATGTGTATAACTGAATCATTTTGCTGTACATCTGAAACTAACACAACATTGTAAGTTAAACTATAATGTAAAAACTGGTTTACCTTTAAAAAATTAAAATAGGAAATCTATAAAGGAAGCAAAACATCTTAGTCTGCAAGAACTATAGACTTAACTACCATGCAAAAACTGCCTCATTGCACCAGGGTTTTTTTGGGGTTTTTTTGGCCATGCTGCTCAGCTTGCAGGATCTTAGCTCCTGAACCAGAGATCCAACCAAGGCCCTCAATGGTGAAAGTGTTGTGTCCTAACCACTTGACCACAAGGAATCCCCTAGTTACACCAGTCTTGCTAGTACAGTACATTGAGGCCCAGACCAACCTCTTCACATTTGGAGGATTTAAAAACCCACTATCTTCTCAACTTTTCAACTAGTTATTCAGTCTTCTTTATATAATAATAATTTCATAACTATTAATCAAACACTGAGGAGGCCCTGGCTGTGTCTAGAATTTAATACAGATAGGGAAAACATTAAATGATTAAAATATTAAATGACTAGGACTTTCTAAGGGAAGGCAATATTCGGTAGAACTCAGAATAAAAAGCACTTATATTTTACTTATCTTTTAAAAGATATTTATGATGTTTACCAGATACCACTTTAAAGTCTTAGTGAAGAGAGCTAGAGATGAAAGAAAGATAAAGTAAAAGAAATGAAATGAAAGAAACAAGTGGGGAAGAGAAGGAGAGGAGACGAAAGAAAAGAGAGATGAGAAAAGAAAAAATTCAGAGTCCTCACTTTCAATTTATAATGATCACTAAAGTTTATTTTTTATCAGGATAGGGACATTTCTACCATGGTGGCTCCATGGTTCTTAAAGTTCATCTAGTCCAACTCTTAACCAATCATTGAACTCTGTTCTGACAACCTCAACAAATCAATGGAAGATATACTTTGCTAAGTTTAGTCATCAGTACCAATAAGGTCTATATTATAATTATGTTCCACAGTTAATATTTAGATTTTTTATTAGACAGAAAGAACTATACAATTGTCACTGCTATTTTAAATGAAGCTTATTTTATTGTAATTATAATAATATCAGTGGTTTTATTATTAGGACAAAATAAGGAAATGTGATTGTTATTTTCTAGGTATTTCTATAAAGTTATTATAATCATAGTTTGGTATAGTATAAAAAGCACTGGTCAGAAATTTCAGAGATTTGAGACTTTTGTCAGCCTGAGTCTTTTTTTCCTCTCACCTCAAGATCATGCAATAAAAATGATTGACCCCACTCAACCCCCAGATTTGTTGCAAAGGGTATTATTTCATCTTTATACTTTTAAGATTAAAAGCAGATAGTTCTTTAATGTAATTCAAGGTCAGAACTTTCATTCCCATCTCAGATTTAAAAGAGTTCAAAATTCTCTACAGTTCTCCTTGGTGCTGATAGAGTTGTTTAGAAGGAAAAAAAAAAAAAAAAACCTAAAATTGCTATTTCAGAATCAAACATGAAAAACATTTTCTCACCACTCCTAAACTGTTCAACCTCACAGAAGTGCGTTCCAGTGGGAGTATGAATAAATGCATGGACATGCTTAACTCCATTCTGAAAATTAGAGAAAAAAAAGATTGTTTCCAGTAAAATTTCAGCATATGTCATAAAGCCAATGTCTTTAATTAAATTGAGAACACAAATAAGTGAGGCAACCTTTTCAAAACGCTTCCAAGGGACTTCTTCCACGTAGACTTGAACTCGAATGACATGGTTAAAAGAAGAAAGGAAATGCTCACAGATACTCATAGCAAAAGTTTCTATGCTTTTGATCTATAAAGAGAAACAAATGTGAATGAGCAGCAATACTTGCCCCAACTGAAAGTCATTTTTAAATATCCATGGGGCTCTCTTTCCTGATCAAGTGTTTTTTAGAATCAGAGAAACAAAGACTTAGAATCTTAGATATGAATTTATCTTTTTATCCCAATTTTTCACACAGGCCCCTGAGTGTAGTTAATGGATCACCATCACCAGGTGACACTACCCTGTTTTTAAAAGAAAACTGTGCGCCGGAGAGGATGTGTCTGTCCATCAGTGGATGAGCAGCAAGGAGTCATCAGCCATGCCAGGAAAAGTACTGCAGGATCCTCCAAAACACTCTGCTCTCTTTATGAGGCTGGCAGACAGACCTCCCAGTTTCCCCAGGAAAAATGTTAAGGAAGGGTCACTTCAGCTTTCTTTCCTTGCAAACATGCCTTCTATAGACCATCTCCAACTCTCCACCCCCATAAAGCCCCTCCCTACTTCCACCCAAATTCTGTTTATTAATCTCTATTTTATGGTAGTAGTTCAGTCTACAGATTATTTATGGTTTTGCCTATAATTAAGGTAGACTATACAGGTTTCCAGGATAGGTTTGTTTCGTATCTGAGGTTTATAAGCATCCTACTGCATTCTGAAAAGTATCTTGGTTTGGATAAGAAATTATGGTCACTACGTACAATGAATGAATTTAATTTTTTTTTTTAACATCCAGGTCCATTCCTTCACTTTTCTGTATCTCTCACACAGTACAGGAAATACAAGAATTTGTGGTTCCCAACCATTTTCTTAAACACAGTACTAGAAGCTTATTTTCAATTAATTTTTAAAGAAAGCAATGCTTTTTTCCAGAGCCCTGTCTATGCTTACTGGGCCATTCTGATTAGCAAGAGAAAGGTTCAGGGTGGAAACAGGCCTTGCAGAAATAATCTTTCAATTAGTTTGTTCATTTCATGCATTATTAGTGTGGATTTCATGCAAAATCATGGAAAAAGAAACTTTCTAGTCTACATTTCTTGTCTTTTTAAACTTCTTAGTAATAAAAAATCATCTTGAATTGCCCAGAAATCTGGTGGTCACCCAGCACAATTTCAATCACACTTTAGAGAAATCTGACGTAAAGTGCTAAAAAAATCAGATTCCATTAGTTCCAAGTCCCTTCTGAAAAGTACAGTTACCATCAAATGTGGACACTAAGTGGTCATAGAGTTGAGAAAATTAGGAAGGCATTAAAAGTTGGACAAATAGATTTCAAACTGTATCTTATACTGAATTTTCTTCTTTAGTAATATCAAGAAGAGAAATGGTACTTTCTTCTGTAAATACACACCATTCTTAAAGGAAAAAAAAAAAAAAACAATAGGACTCAAATAAACGCATGGCAACAATGGGTAAATCTCTAATCTGAAATTGTCTCAGGACCTTGATTTGCCAATGATCCTAAATAAGTGAGAACATGTAAATTTGTCAAATAGGATTCTCTACCTTTTAAAAGATGTTGTACTGAGTTGAAAACCAAAGAAACAGAACAAAGAGGGAACAAAAAAAGAAAAGCAAATAAAGCGGTGAGTTTTTAAAAAGCAAAATTTTCTGTGAAGCTGAGAATTTTAGGATACAAAAGGAATCTTTTTTTCAATGGCTTAAATGTAAAAATAAAGTTAAAATGTACAGGGAACTTGAAATAAGCAAGTACTATCCTCACACTATAGTACAGTGAATTCTCCATCCAGATAGGCAGCATCTAAGAAGAAGAATGGGAGTCTTTGGGACTCTGTGGGAGAGGGTGAAGGTGGAATGATTGGAGAGAATGGAATTGTAGCATGTATATTATCATAAGTGACCAGTCCAGGTTCGACGCATAAATTTTCCTCTGCTCAAAAAAAAAAAAAAAAAGAAGAAGAATGACACATACGCCTTTGAACTTGGCCAGGACATGAACTGTGTTCTTGATGGTGTCTGTCGGGATGATGTCTGAATTGTCTCCATGCAGGTACTCTCTTTTGGAGCTCAGAGTAAGTTGCACTGAAGTTGCCACTTCCTTAATGCTGTGATATTTTCCATCTCGCTGAATATGAAGAACTTTTACCATATCCTTACCGTAACCAGTTCGGACAAACTCCACTTCATCATTCTGCAATGAAAATAGTCATCTTATTGAAGAAGGCTAGATGAAAACCAGAAGTCAACTGCAATTTCTTTTATTTTTGTTTTTAATTGGAGGATAATTGCTTTACAATATTGTGCTGGTCTCTGCCATTCATCAATATGAATCAGCTTTAGGTAAAAAATATGTCCCCCCTTTTGAATGCAATTTCTTTTAGCCTTAATTTTATCATATAATTGCAAACAGTGAGAGTCAAATTATTCATGAAACCAAGATCATGCCTTACCTTTGAAGAATGAGAACTTGGTGAAAAGAGAATTGCAAGAAATAGACTAAAATATGTCAGGTTGGCCTTAAGAGAGACAGGTAGATGACTTTCTTGATAATACTTTTTTTTTTTTCAGTCGCTCAGTCGTGTCCGACTCTCCGCGACCCCATGAATCACAGCATGCCAGGCCTCCCTGTCCATCACCAACTCCCGGAGTTCACTCAAACTCATGTCCACAGAGTCGGTGATGCCATCCAGCCATCTCATTCTCCGTCGTCCCCTTCTCCTCCCGCCCCCAACCTTTCCCAGCATCAGAGTCTTTTCCAGTGAGTCAACTCGTCCCATGAGGTGGCCAAAGTATTGCAGTTTCAGCTTCAGCGTCAGTCCTTCCAATGAACACCCAGGATTGATCTCCTTTAGAATGGACTGGTTGGATCTCCTTGCAGTCCAAGGGACTCTCAAGAGTCTTCTCCAGCACCACAGTTCAAAAGCATCAATTCTTCGGCAATCAGCTTTCTTCACAGTCCAACTCTCACATCCATACATGACCATGGGAAAAACCATAGCCTTGACTAGACAGACCTTGGTTGGCAAAGTATTGTCTCTGCTTTTTAATATACTATCTAGGTTGGTCATAACTTTCCTTCCAAGGAGTAAGCGTCTTTTAATTTCATGGCTGCAATCAGCAACCGCAGTGATTTTGGAGCCCAAAAAAATAAA
The DNA here is from genome assembly GCF_049115385.1 of Moschus berezovskii. Lineage (NCBI taxonomy): Eukaryota > Metazoa > Chordata > Mammalia > Artiodactyla > Moschidae > Moschus > Moschus berezovskii. Next base: position 62,569,575 of record NC_142463.1, read on the forward strand.
GTCTGGCAATGTTTCCACTGTTTTTCCATCTATGTCCCATGAAGTGATGGGACCAGATGCCATGATCTTTGTTTTCTGAATGTTGAGCTTCAAGCCAACTTTTTCACTCTCCTCTTTCACTTTCATCAAGAGGCTTTTGAGTTCCTCTTCACTTTCTGCCATAAGGGTAGTGTCATCTGCATATCTGAGGTTATTGATATTTCTCCCAGCAATCTTGATTCCAGCTTGTGCTTCTTCCAGCCCAGGGTTCCTCATGATGTATTCTGCATATAAGTTAAATAAGCAAGGTGACAATATACAGTCTTGACGTACTCCTTTTCCTATTTGGAACCAGTCTGTTGTTCCATGTACAGTTCTGACTGTTGCTTCCTGACCTGCATACAGGTTTCTCAAGAGGCAGGTCAGGTGGTCTGGTATTCCCATCTCTTTCAGAATGCTCCACAGTTTATTGTGAGCAATGATAATAAAAACAGTACCTTCTAAGGCTAACTATTTACTCTGTTTTAATTAATCTCTGGATCTTCCCTGGTGACTCAGACGGTAAAGTGTCTGCCTACAATGCCTACCATGTGGGAGACCCATGTTCAATCCCTGGGTTGGGAATATCTCCTGGAGAAGGAAATGGCAACCCATTTTAATTAATCTCTACTAGCTAATCCTTGTATCAGCTCCATGAAGTATTATTATTATTTCCATTTCACAGAGAGAAAAACTGAGGTTCAAAGAATTTAAGTGACTTGCCCTATTTAGTAATGGATAGAGCTAAGAATTCACCCTCAGGGTTACTAACTCCAAATTGTGTACTTCTAACTCCAGTACTCTTGCCTAGAAAATCCCATGGATGGAGGAGCCTGGTAGGCTGCAGTCTGTGGGGTCGCTAGGGGTCGGACACGACTGAACGACTTTACTTTCACTTCTCACTTTCACACATTGGAGAAGGAAATGGCAACCCACTCCAGTGTTCTTGCCTGGAGAATCCCAGGGACGGGGGAGCCTGGTGGGCTTCTGTCTATGGGGTCACACAGAGTCGGACATGACTGAAGTGACTTAGCAGTAGCAACCACTGTATAAACTGCCTTCCTCTATAAAAGTGTTTTGACAATGTTAACTGGAAATAATTATACCCCTCTTTTTATAGAGAGTAGTATTCTGGAGAAACAGCCCTATGATCAATAAGAACAATTTGAAAATTGCTTCTTCTACTTGCTACCAGGAAGAAGAGCAATTACTGACAGGGTCTTGATGACCTTCAGCAGCACAGAGCCAGGGCCACCTGGCTGTAGGGAGAGCTATGCTTTTAGAGAAGAGACACTTAACAAAAGCCAGTGATTGATTCATTACTATCCCTGTCTGAAGCTGGAGCCCTCCCTGGCGATTATGCCAGTCTCCACTGCTAGGCCCTTTAAGACTTGTACCTGGGCTTTCTTGGTATTTGAAAAAAGAGGCAGGAGGGAGCAGAGGGACAGGAAAACTTATTTTATTTAGCATGAAAATTGTCATAGAAATGGTAATCAATAATGGTGACAAAAATAAAAGTAAATCAAAAACAACATGCAGTGAGAATCTGGGAAGGTCACAAAGAAGAAATCTCACCTGCTAATCACACATATGTGATATGCTCAGACAGGTCAGGAATTGCCTAAAACCACCTGCATTTAAAAAAATCACCACACCCCCTAGGAGGAATTTTAAAATACTAAAATTAGAAATCATTGTCATATCCTTTATCAAATTGAGGTAGGGGAGGCTGTCTTAAATCTTGGGGATAGAGCCTAGTAGGGCTTGCTGCTGTTCTTAGTACACATACTCTGAGGGTCGGAGGTGTTTGCGTTCAGCCCTTCCACTGTAGGAGTGACATACGGAAGGGACACTCTTAGAGAGTCTCCTCAGAAGCTTCTGACCCAATCGTTGGGGGACTCATTTTCAAGAAAACCATCAATAAGAAAATTTGAAGAGGAGACTTAAAGGATCCTAATAAGAACTCTAATGCTGACTGGTAAAGAGGCACAGTTGTGTGATTGTAGTGGCTTTGAAATCAGACCAGGCCCAAATTCTTCCCTGCCATTTATAGCTTTGTGGCTTGTGACAAATAATTTGAGGTCTATAAGCCCGAGTTTCCCCCCTGCTTTGTAAAAATGGAGATAACTACCTCAACAAGTGCTGGTGAATGTGAAGGGCTGGGCCCCATCCCTGGTACCCACTGATGCAGTGAGGTCCCCCCGTAGCAAGAGTGGCCATGTCAGGTCTGGCTGTGGATGCAGCAGCAGCGGAGACAGCAGAAGGAACCCTGAGCAAGGGAACTAGTTTCTGGAGTGTGGTGCCCTGCTGGTAACAGCAGAAGGAAGATTCTGGTGTGTCTTGAACCACTGGGAATTCTACCCAGAGGAGGGAGGCACTTGGTTGCCTCTGGGTCCCTGGGTGATATGGGCTGGGGTCCAGGACCAGAGGTCTCTGAGACCTTCCAGCACCCTTGGCACACAGCAAGACTCAACAAATATTACTCCTCAGTCCCATTCCCTGCCACTAAGTACCCATGCTGGTAAGTCCGTTGAAAGTAAGTTCAATTCAATTCAGTCACTCAGTCGTGTCCGACTCTTTGCTATCCCATGAATCGCAGCACACCAGGCCTCCCTGTCCATCACCAACTCCCGGAGTCTACCCAAACCCATGTCTATCGAGTCAGTGATGCCATCCAGCCATCTCATTCTCGGTCGTCCCCTTCTCTTCCTGCCCCCAATCCCTCCCAGCATCAGAGTCTTTTCCAGTGAGTCAATTCTTCACATGAGGTGGCCAAAGTATTGGAGCTTCAGCTTTAGCATCAGTCCCTCCAATGAACATCCAGGATTGATCTCCTTTAGAATGGACTGTTGGATCTCCTTGCAGTCCAAGGGATTCTCAAGAGTTTCTCCAACACCACAGTTCAAAAGCATCAATTCTTGGGTGATCAGCTTTCTTCACAGTCCAACTCTCACATCCATACGTGACCACTGGAAAAACCATAGCCTTGACTAGATGGACCTTTGTTGGCAAAATAATGTCTCTGCTTTTTAATATACTATCTAGGTTGGTCATAACTTTCCTTCCAAGGAGTAAGCGTCTTTTAATTTCATGGCTGCAATCAGCATCCACAGTGATTTTGGAGCCCAAAAAAATAAAGTCTGGCAATGTTTCCACTGTTTCCCATCTATTTCCCATGAAGTTATGGGATCAGATGCCATGATCTTAGTTTTCTGAATGTTGAGCTTTAAGCCAGCTTTTTCACTCTCCTCTTTCACTTTCATCAAGAGGCTTTTTAGTTCCTCTTCACTTTCTGCCATAAGGGTGGTGTCATCTGCATATCTGAGGTTATTAATATTTCTCCCAGCAATCTTGACCCCAGCTTGTGCTTCTTCCAGCCCAGTGTTCCTCATGATGTACTCTGCATAGAAGTTAAATAAGCAGCGTGACAATATACAGCCTTAATGTACTCCTTTTCCTATTTGGAAACAGTCTGTTGTTCTATGTCCAGTTCTAACTGTTGCTTCCTGACTTGCATACAGGTTTCTCAAGAGACAGGTCAGATAGTCTGGTAATCCCATCTCTTGAAGAATTTTCCACAGTTTATTGTGATCCACACAGTCAAAGGCTTTGGCATAGTCAATAAAACAGAAATAGATGTTTTTCTGGAACTCTCTTGCTTTTTCGATGATCCAGCAGATGTTGGCAATTTGATCACTAGTTCCTCTGTCTTTTCTAAAACCAGCTTGAACATCTGGAAGTTCACGGTTCATGTATTGCTGAAGCCTGGCTTGGAGAATTTTGAACATTACTAGCGTGTGAGATGAGTGCAATTGTGCGGTAGTTTGAACATTTTTTGGCATTGCCTTTCTTTGGGATTGGAATGAAGACTGACCTTTTCCAGTCCTGTGGCCACTGCTGACTTTTCCAAATTTGCTGGCATGTTGAGTGCAGCACTTTCACAGCATCATCTTTCAGGATTTGAAAGAGCTCAACTGGAATTCCATCACCTCCACTAGCTTTGTTCGTAGTGATGTTTTCTAAGGCCCACTTGACTTCACATTCCAGGATGTCTGGCTCTAGGTGAGTGTGAGTGATCACACCATCATGATTATCTGGGTCATGAAGATCTTTCTTGTACAGTTCTTCTGTGTATTCTTGCCACCTCTTCCTAATATCTTCTGCTTCTGTTGGGTCCATACTATACCTGTCCTTTATCAAGCCCATCTTCGTGTGAAATGTTCCCTTGGTATCTCTAATTTTCTTGAAGAGATCTCTAGTCTTTCCCATTCTGTTGTTTTCCTCTATTTCTTTGCATTGATTGCTGAGGAAGGCTTTTTTTATCTCTCCTTGCTTTTCTTTGGAACTCTGCATTCAGGTGGAAATATCTTTCCCTTCTCCTTTGCTTTTCGCTTCTCTTCTTTTCACAGCTATTTGTAAGGCCTCCTCAGACAGTCTTTTTGCTTTTTTGCATTTTTTTACATGGGAATGGTCTTGATCCCTGTCTCCTTTTCAATGTCACGAACCTCCATCCATAGTTCATGAAGCACTCTATCTATCAGATCTAGTCCCTTAAATCTATTTCTCACTTCCACTGTATAATCCTAAGGAATTTGATTTAGGTCATATCTGAATGGTCTAATGGTTTTCTCTACTTTCTTCAATTTCATTCTCAATTTGGCAATAAGGAGTTCATGATCTGAGCCACAGTCATCTCCCGGTCTTGTTTTTGCTGACTGTATAGAGTTTCTCCATCTTAGAACATAATCAGTCTGATTTTGGTGTTGACTATCTGGTGATGTCCATGTGTAGAATCTTCTCTTGTGTTGTTGGAAGAAGGTGTTTGCTATGACCAGTGCGTTCTCTTGGCAAAACTCTATTAGCCTTTGCCCAGAAAGCAAGTAGTTCCCATGAGATACCAAGAAAGATGGAATGGTAGCTACCCTTCCTATCCCCACTCCTGCTCACCAGTCCAGCTTTGTACTCTACCACATTCTACTTTAAACTGCACTTTGGCTATCCTGAGCTAACTGTGGTCACCCTGGCTCTGCATGCTTTCTGCTTTGCCAGTAGGCCTTTGAATTTACCATTACTTCTTCTTGAACATTCTTCTCTTCCTCACTATCTGACTACCAATCTATTCACCTAACTTCTGACTCAGCTTCTTTAAATCTCAGATGTCACTTCCACTAGGTAATCTGCCCCAGCCCTTAAAGTCTGAAGTAGGTGCCCCTTCTGTGTGTTCTCACAATGCTCTGTTATTGCCTTATCAGAGACTTTATCAAGTAGAACTATAACTGCCTCTTCATGTGTGTGATTTTGATTTGTTCAAAAACAGTAAGCCATGAAAGCAGAAACAATTTCCACCTTGGTTGCCATAGCAACCCCAGTGCTCAGCAGAGTGCTTGGAACATAAATAGGTGCCTAATAAATGTATCTTGAATGACTGACTGTTGCCCCATCACCTGCACCTCTTGTGTAATGACACGGAGTTGTTCATGAAAACGCCCCTGAGATTTCACTACAGGAAGAGCTGCTTCAGCTCAGAACCCCCATTAGGAAGTTCCTTTTCCTAGGAAAGAGGGGAAGACAACTTCTGCTCTCTCATCACCATAGCACGGAGATCACAGGAACAGCTGACCGGAGAATAAGGTCAGGAAGGGCAGAGTTGAGTGTAGACAGAGTCAGTGACACAGCACAAAGTGTTCACAATGCTAACAAGACAGACTGCTTCAGTACCAGACAGACACCTGGGGTTCGTGGGTGACACATGCGGGAGAGGTCAACAACCTTAGAAAGCCCCTGCCTAGGCCTTGGCGCTCCAGCAAAGGCTGAGTAATTATGTTTACTGAGCAAATGAATCAGAATAAAGAGGACATAACCATCTGAGGCTGGAGCAAGAAGGAACAAGAACAGTGTGGGACACTCAAGGGTCCCTCAGCAGGACCTGACAGAACAGATAATGGCCCAGGCCAGACTGAGGCTGTTCTCAGTGAAGCCTCCCCAGTTCTGTAGTCTGAGAACCAGAAGTAGGTACCAGAATCTTATTGTGTACACTGCATAGTGTGGGGAAGAGATCCACATCCAAGATAACCAGATAGGAAAATACCAAGGCTGCTCTCATGGGTGGGGAGCTGAGAGAATGGAATCAGATAGGCCAAGTGTGAGTTTTTGTTCTGCCACCTATTAACTCTCTGAATGGAGGCAAATTTCTTCATTTGTAAAATCAATAATACTAGAGCCAATCTATCAGGATTGTTGTGAGGATTATATGACCAAAAAAAACATAAAACACTTAGAAAAGTACCTGGCAAATGATAAATGTTCAATAAACATTAGCTATGATTGCCATTAATAAACAGTAATTGTATGTTATATTTTGCATCCAAGGGTTCTTCCAGTTACCGTTAGAGAAATACTCAGACTGCACATCAAACCAGAACTAGGGTGGCTAAACTCAAAGACTGCTGCTATGATCCAGCCTACTTCTGCCTTCATATTTTGGTTGTTCTTCCTCAGGTTCATGTGGCTTGGGGGAACAAAGTTACAAAAGAAAACTTAATTTCCTAGATCAGTACTCTCGACAAAATATCAGTAGGAGTAAATCTATACTTGGCACTGCACGAGAAAAGTCCCCTTTTCTGAAACAAGTCTTGAAATATAAAGGAATAGAGAATCATTGATTGCCTCTAAGTAATGTTGGCGAGAACTCTCAGAGATTTTAGATGACGCGTGCATTTTCACTTCTGCAGTGAGATACTGAGTGTTCTGTTTTTCCCAGGTCACACTGAAAGTGATGTAGGTTGTCACTACAGGTCTAGGATTTGCTAGCCTGGAGTCTGTTAAGGTCTATAAGGTCCAGTGGATGGATCTGAGGTAGAAAATATTAGGAAAGACAAGGGAAAACTTTTATAAATTTGAATTTTAGAATGACTAGAATTTTCTCTCAAGTATTAGAGGAGCTCTTGTAAGCATATCTCTACCCACCATAATAAAGGGAAATACAGAAGTGTGAGCTATTTGGACTCATCACTCATGTATAAATACCAATTCAGTTGCAGTGTGCGGTGATAGATGGAAGAACTCAGCCAGGAGACATGCCTCCCTCCTTGTCTTTGGAATGCTTTAGAGAAGTCCTTCCAATTCTCTGCCTAGGTTCTTCCTTTGCCTGGGTATTTTCTTGGGCATTTGTGAACAAGAAGACTTCCAAGAAAAATGCTGAACTAATATGAGAAAAAAAAGAGCATTCATATGAACCATCTTAATATCATTTTGGTGGATCTTAATAATACATAACGACAAAAACAATAATGATGAATAATAACATTAGAGGCAACTGGTATTGGTTTTTTTGGCCGCTTAGGATCTACTAAATGTCAGATGGAAAAATATTGATATCTCGTAGAAAATGTCATGTTGCTTTAGGTTGTAGAGTGGCTCATTTTTACTATCAAGGGGGGATATGCCTCGAGTTATGTTCAAAGTGTTTTGACTAACACTAAGGGATTTGTCAAGCAGAGGTTTCAAGAACAATGTAAAAATTCATAAACATAATTATTGTAGAAAAGGCGACCTGTCACCTAATGAAGACTCCATTTATAGGTGCTCAGTTATTTTCATACTTCTGCCTGTTACAAAGGAAGAGCGACTCATTACTAAATGCAAAGGGAAACGTTAATTTTCGTCTTGTCAGCCTCTCCAAGGTAGCAACAGCCTTAGCTGGAACAGGCCTCTGGACCCTCTAGAATTAGGGGCAAGAAATCTCACAACAAAGAATTGATGGAGGGACTTCCCTGGTGGTTCAGTGGTTAAGACTCTGTTCTCCCAATGCAGGAGGCCTGGGTTCATTCCCTGGTCATGGAACTAGATCCCACATGATGCAACTAAAGATCCCTCTTGCCACAGCTATGACTCAACACAGTCGTATAAATAAATAAATAAATATTTTTTTAAAACTTTGTAAAAAAAAAAATAAAAAGAATTGATGGATAATTCCAAACATGCAGTTGGAAGGAAATTCTACTTAAATGCAGACACTGAAAGATTTCTCTTTCCTAATGTGTAAGACTTACAAGTAAAAATAAGAGTAGCAACCATTTAGTGAGGGTTTGATACATGTTGGGAAATTTGCATGTATGATTTCCTCTAACCCTTTACCAGAACATTGTGAAGCAGATATCCTTATCCAAGTTTCACAAAGGAAGACTTTAAGGTTAAGTATTTGTCAAGGTCACACAGTTATTGGGTGACAGAGGCAGGAGGAAAACCAAGCCCATTTGCCCTAAAATGATATGTTCTATCTTACCACATCAAAGTCCCTACACTCATTAGGGAGAGAAAGGAAGTACTCTGATCCAAACAGAAGGAGGGAAGTGGACGTGCTACTGTAGAAACTTGCACTTCTATACATTTAAAATTTTTCCATCCATTAAAGACCTACACTATCTAATCTATTCCTCACAAAAACCCTGTGATTTGGTGGAAAGAACACTTATTTTAAAATAAGCTACATCGGTGACGTTAAACAAGTTTCCCGAAGTCACATAGCTGACAGGCAGATTGTCTGGTCCTCTTCTGATTATTCTCCTTATCTTTTCTTTTAACCACATTTTCATCAACAATTCTTTATGTTACAAATACCTGGGCCATTTTGCTTGTCTCAGCCCATTTAATCAAAATAACAATGCAACAAGCATATCAATTTTTTCTTTCAGTTTGTCACATTCTAGATTTTACTCTGTATATTAATAGTTTTTTTTTTAACAGTTTGAACAAAATTAAAGTTGGACTTAAACATAAAAATGTTGTAGTATATAGGTGAAAGTAGCACAGTCGTGTCCGACTCTTTGCGACCCTATGGACAGTAGCCTGTCACACTCCTTTGTCTATGGAATTCTCCAGTCAAGAGTACTGGAGTGGGTTGCCATGCCCTTCTCCAGGGGATCTTATCCACCCAGGGATCGAACCCAGCTCTCATTGTGGGCAGATTCTTTACCGTCTGAACCACCAGGGAAGCCATGCCTCAAAGAGTTATTGAGGCTAAAGAAACAAAGCCAGCAGTCTAATACCCAGGAGTCCTTGCAAGATGAATGCACTGTGCTGAAGCCAACATAGACCACGGTCTGGACAAACCCAACTGTATCTCATCCTCACATTCTCACATATAAAGCTTTAAGGAACATGAACTCATAATGAAAACTCAAAAGCAACATAGGAACAAGGTATCTTGAGAGCAAGTCACAGAAACAACAGGTAGCAAAGTCTGAGCTGCAAAGAGTTCAGATACTGGAATTATCAGACACACAATGTAAAATCATATATTTAATATTTTTACAGAAATAAAAGAGAAAATTAAGATAGCTTCTCTTGAACAAGACATTCAGTTCAGTTCAGTTCAGTTCAGTCACTCAGTCGTGTCCGACTCTTTGCGACCCCATGAATCACAGCACGCCAGGCCTCCCTCAGTTCAGTTCAGTTCATTCGCTCAGCCTTGTCCGACTCTCTGTGACCCCATGAATCACAGCACGCCAGGCCTCCCTGTCCATCACCAACTCCCGGAGTTCACTCAAACTCATGTCCACAGAGTCGGTGATGCCATCCAGCCATCTCATTCTCTGTCTTCCCCTTCTCCTCCCGCCCCCAACCCTTCCCAGCGTCAGAGACTTTTCCAGTGAGTCAACTCGTCGCATGAGGTGGCCAAAGGAACAAGATATTAAAGAACCATAAAAAAGACCAAGAAAATTTGAAAAAGAATCCAACAGAGCTTCTAGAAATGCACTAATAAGTGGATTAAGAAACAGACTGAAACAGAAAGAATTAGTTACTTGTAAGAGATAGATTTGCAGATGCTGATTGCAGCCATGAAATTAAAAGACGCTTACTTCTTGGAAGGAAAGTTATGACCAACCTAGATAGCATATTAAAAAGCAGAGACATTACTTTGCCAACAAAGGTCCGTCTAGTCAAGGCTATGGTTTTTCCCATGGTCATGTATGGATGTGAGAGTTGGACTGTGAAGAAAGTTGATCGCCCAAGAATTGATGCTTTTGAACTGTGGTGTTGGAAAAGACTCTTGAGAGTCCCTTGGACTGCAAGGAGATCCAACCAGTCCACTCTAAAGGAGATCAATCCTGGGTGTTCATTGGAAGCACTGATGCTAAAGCTGAAACTGCAATACTTTGGCCACCTCATGTGACGAGTTGACTCACTGGAAGAGACTCTGATGCTGGGAAAGGTTGGGGGCGGGAGGAGAAGGGGACGACCGAGAATGAGATGGCTGGATGGCATCACCGACTCTGTGGACATGAGTTTGAGTGAACTCCGGGAGTTGGTGATGGACAGGGAGGCCTGGCGTGCTGTGATTCATGGGGTCACAGAGAGTCGGACACAACTGAGCAACTGAACTGAACTGAAGAGATAGATTAAGTAACAATTTAATCTTGCCAAAGAGATTGATCTGGGAGACTGACCCAAATAAAGAATCAGAGATTAAAGCAGATACACAGGAGATCGAATATACGAAACAAACATAAAATGTCTTACAAAACAGAAACAGATTCACAAATATAGAAAACAAACTTATTGTTACCAAAGGGGAAAGGTTGGAGGAAGGGATAAATTAGGAATTTATGAGTAACATATTCACACTACTATGTATAAAATAGATAACTAACAAGGACCTACTGTATAGCACAAAGAACCCTATACTCAATATTTTGTATCTTAGTCACTTTGTTGTACACCTGAAACTAACAAAACATTGTAAATCAACTACACTTCAATGAAAAAATGTTTTTTTAGAAAAAGAATAGTATAAAAAATATACTAGAAAGATATGATAGAAATAATGTGAAAGAGGCAAAATTTGGAGAGATGAAGACTGAGCTTTTTGCAACTAGAGATTATCTTACTAAGTGGAGTTAATCAGAAAGAGAAAGACAAATATCATATGATGTCACTTATATGTGGAATCTAAAATATGACACAAATGAACCTGTCTACGAAACAGAATCAAAGACATGGAGAACAGAGTTGTGGTGGGGAGAGGGTTAGTGGAGGTTGAGTTAGCAGATGTAAGCTTTCATACATAGAACAGATAAACAACTGGACACTACTGTATAGCACAGAGAATTATATTCAATATTCTATGATAAACCATAATGGAAAAGAGTATTTGAAAAAGAATATATATGTATAACAATCATTTTACTCTATGGCAATAATTAACATTGCAAATCAACTACACTTCAATTAAAAAAGACAGATGTTCTAGCATTACTGGACGAATTAATACAAACTTTCAACCATAAAATAAGAAGCCCAGTGCCAAGTGAAGAACTCATCTTTGTTCACTATACTTGGCCAAGTTACAATGAAGGGATTTTCTACGATTTCTTCTATAAAGTTTTAATCATTATGATGGAGATGTGGTATTTTCATAATATCGTATTACTTGGGCTTCAAAAGTGGGTAATGTGAAAAACATTCTGCCCAGTTTGTTTTGCATATCCATTAAATTCATTGTGCTTCCTTCCATGACATTTCTTTGCTGTTTTTAGTAAAAACCCAGGACACACTGAAATTTAGGCTTTAGGGTAATGTTGAAATCCCTGGATCCCCTCAGTGTCTGGGGAGCACTGTTTGGCACTTAGTGATTGCATAATGAAGGTTGTTGACTGACAACCATCATGATCAGGTCAGAAACAAGAGATAAGAAAGCTTATTGAAAATGACATCTCCAAGAAAAGAACCTACCTGTTTTTCCAGACCTTGAAATAAAATTAGCTTTAGCAAAACCATCCTAATACAGATATCCTAAAGCCCAGTCACAGGAAAGGTTCAGGTTGAAGTAAAAATAATCTTAGCTATCATTTACAGATCATTTACTATTTGCCATGCACTGTGCTAAGTGTGTAGGATGCCCAGGTGGAACACTTGGTAAAGAATCCGCCTGCCAACGCAGGATAATGTAAGAGATGCAGGTTTGATCCCTGGGTCAGGAAGATCCCCTGGAGGAGGAAATCGCAACCCACTCCAGTATTCTTGCTTGAAAAATGCCAAGGACAGAGGAGCCTGGCAGGCTACTGTCCATCGGATTGCAAAGAATCAGACACTTAGTCATTGCAAAGAATGACTAAGTATGCAGGCATGTGATAAGTGAGTAATGAGAAAACATGAATCATTTTATCTTATTCAACCAAAGTTCTTTAGCTTATGTAACTGAAAACAAATTCCTTATATTTTCTATGAATTAATGAATCTTAAGCCTAGTGTATTCATCTATTACCATAATACAAAAAGGTATCACAAGATAAATACGAATAAAATTAAATTTATTTCACTTTAACTTAGAAAAGTAAACTTCATGCTATGAAAATTTTTAAAAATTGATGAAAAGCTTGGGTTTGCTGAGATCATTTTAATTCGAGTGCAGTGAAAACATACATTAAATAACTTGATACCCATGGAGGAATAGTCAGAAAAAGGCTTCTCAGCTTACCAATTTGGTAACCAGGCAGCACAGCCTTGATCTCAGGCCAGCGATTCTCAAAGTTTAAAAGTACAGCAGATCACCAAAAACCTGATAATTAAGGTAGATTCCTGACCCAACTGGAAGGAGTTTTATTTATCAGGTTTGGATCAAGGTCCACAATTCTGTTCTTCTTGCAGTCACCTCAGGAAAATATGGACGGGTGGTCCAGAACATTTCGCACAAAATTCTGTTATAGGAGAACTAGCCCTCTCTTTCCTATGAACCCCCAAGAAACCTGAATAACTCCAGTTCAAACATAGAAGGGATTTGCAAGGGTCCAGTTTAGTCTGAATCCTTAAGTAACTTTGATCTGGATCCATAATCAAAGAGACAGATCAGAGCCATAATTATTTTCAGGTATAAAGTAAACTGCTATTTATTATGACAGCATCTTTAATAATTGATTAAAAATCAGCAGGCACTTAAAGAAATTTTTTCATATGCCCATCTACCTCTTCCCTCCTCCAAAAAGAGAATGGGCTCACCTTTTGATAGTCATTATGGTAATGAGCCATTATTTTCCCTTTGTTTTCAACTTCAGAATCAGTTTCAAGAGTGAGAAAGAATAATCTGGGCAAAACCAATGCTTGCAAAATTTTTAATTTGACCTGAAGCAAGAGTGGTCAGTATTGCATTGTAACCTATTGGACAGCAAAGCCTCTTTGAAGTAAAGCACCATGCTGAGTGGCTGAAACTAGGAGGTGGAGAGGATACGTAAGCATCTTTGCTAAAAGCAATTCTGAATTTGCCCTTTCTTTGAAGCAAGCCTTTGAAGTACTCTTTAGGAAATGTTTCCTTAAGATAGTATCACAAGTGATAGATCCTAATTATTATTAAGACATAAGATTTTGTCATTTCTGTTTAATGGGTGAACCACAGACATTTACTCTCACTCATAGAGGACTTCCCTGGTGGCTCAGATGGTAAAGCATCTGCCTACAATGTGGGAGACCTGGGTTCAATCTCTGGGTCAGGAAGATCTCCTGGAGGAGGAAATGGCAACCCACTCCAGTATTCTTGCCTGGAAAATCCTGTGGGCGGAGGAGCCTGGTAGGCTACAGCCCATGGGGTCTCAAAGAGTCGGACATGACTGAGTGACTTTACTTTACTTTCTTTTCTTTTCATAGAGAAACAATCATAAGGGGAAAACACATGAAATAGATTTAATTCAACATCTGTTTATCAACACAGGGTTCTCCTGTCCACTGAACTTCCTATCCCATGATTTTCACTCCAAAGAGTTACCTGTACATCCTTTTTTTCTCTCCAGGACTTTTTGATGACTTTGCAAACCAGTCAACAATTCAGCACAAAGGCATGAGGAATCACGCTGGCATGCTGTGACTGAATCACACAATTACATAGGATGCGTCCCATTCTGAAAATGCCCAGACAGCAAATGGCAGAGGTAAATGGAATCAAACGTCAGAGCCAGCAGTTTGAGGGAGACTTGAAACTCAGACTCCACCATCCGGGGAAAGGTTTCCTGCTGTGCCATGGACTAAAGGTGACAGAAAATGACAGCAAGACTTCCAGGAACACTGCTGACTGTGCTCTTCCTTGGTCTCTTTGGGATCCTGGAGGTAACAAAAATATCATGCAGAAATGAAGAAGGTGAAGCTGTGGATTGGTAAGTAAATGAAATGTAAGGCTTGGTGCCTGCCAGTGGAAAGCCAAACTACTGGTGGTTACCTGGTTCACTGCGTGTTCTGAAGGAGACCTCTGTTCCACCTCTCCCCATAAAAGGAAAGGAAGTGAAAGTGTGTAAATGGGCCATGTATCCAGGTAGGGATAGGCTCTGAATGAGGGAGTTTTCACATGAGAAGGAGCTGAGCAGTGCCTTGCGGGCCTGATTCATGCTCTCAGCAGGGCAAAGCTGGTGGCCAGGGAAGTGTGGGAGAGCTGACAGCTTCTCTCATTTGGCAAGTTCCTTCAATTGCTTTGTGGTTTTACTAACAGAACACTCCCAGCATCCTTTTAAGTTGACAAAGGAGAGAAGATAGATGACTTTTTCCTGATAGTGCAGCATATACGTATGTGAAGGAGAAAGAGGGCTTGATGGTACACAGCACTGTTTGGTTAACCTTGTTTGCTGGGCAGGACAGGCAGTTGTTAGAGTGGATGGGAGGCCACTGATCTCCGGAAGTGTCAAAGGGGTGAAACACAGCTTTGCATTACAGTCATGCATTCTCCAAAAGCTCTTATTAATTAGGGTATTTAGGTTTGCTTTATGGTTGGCATCAAGCTTTGTGTAAAGTTGAGGCTGGAGGACACAGATACACTCAATCACTCTCTCACCAAACAGTTACTGAGCACACACCAGTCCTGTGCTAAGTTTTGCAAATATAAATATGAATAAAGCATAGTTCTTACCCTTGAGGAGCTCATAGTTGTGTGGTAAGGGTATAGATGGGGCATTAGAGAGGATGGAGCCCAAAAGACTTCTCTGGGAGACATTTGAAGAATAATTTTGAGTTAGTTAGAAATAATTTTGAGTTAATTAGAAAGACAAGGGAGATGTCAGGGCATCTCAGGCCAATGGAGAAGCCCTGAGGCGGTCCAAAGGCAATAAACAATTGGGAGAGTTGGAAGCAGTTGAGTAATGTTTGTGCTTCAGGTGACTGTGGGGAAATGGCAAGAGGGGAGCTTAGAGAGATAAGTGAGGGCCAGGTCATGAAGGGCTTTATGGGTTAAATTGCTGAGTCTGAACTTGACCTTGAAAGGGAACTACTGAGGGACGACAAGTAGGGACTTGAAAAAGTCAGATTTGCATTTTAGAAAGTCCACTGACAGTACTGTGAAGGCCAATTGGCCAGGAACCATGCAGAGTCATGGAGACCAACAAGACTTCTGCAGCATAATAGGTGAGAATACTCGAGTTAAAGAAGTAGAAGTAAAGCAGAAGAACAGCTGAGAAGACTTGGTAATGGGTGGGCAGAGGGTAGCAGGAGAGAGGAAGATGTTAAGAAAGACTTGCATGTTGCTAGCTTCTGTGACTGTGTGAATGTGTCCCATAAGAGTAGGGAATGATTAGATTTGTTGCACAATATCATGAACTTGGTTTCAAAAACATGGAGTTGGTCTCTGAACCATATTTGCATTTGGGTTTGTCTAGACCTCAGCACAGAGATCTGGGCTAGAAATAGATTCAAGAATCTTCAGATTATAACTGGAGATGGTCACCCAGGAAAATTGTTTATAAAAGCACTAGTTCTTAACTGGTGTGTCATGATAGTTCACAAACCTTTCATTGGTGGGCCATCAAATTGTGATCAACACAAAAAATTTATTTTTGCCACAACTGAATGGACGTATTATTTAGCAGTATCTGTCAGAGAGAATGCTGAACTGAGCACACAGGCAGGCACAGTCTTGAGTCTACAACTTAGACCAGAGGAACATGAGGTCAGGGTCAAAGAATAATTTCATGTTTCCTGCTACATGTGAGGACCTGCCCTGAGAGTCAGAAAGTCCAGACAGGGCAGGAAAGAACATAAATAGAAGCATAAGACCAATGAGAACCCAATGAAAAGTGAAAACTTTCTGGGTAAAGTGAGATGCTGTTATGTGGTAATAGTGAATGTATTACAGTGTTTGGTTCAGTGTGAGTATTTGAGGGTTAAATGTGTGTTCATGCTATTAAAGGGTATTTGGCTAGACAAAGTCAATTTCACCTTCCAGGTACTTTCAACAATGTCTGTAGACATTTTTTATTGGCACGACTGGGGGAATATGTACTACTGACAGGTAGAAGAAGCCAGGGATACTACAATTCATAGGACAGCCCCCCAGAACAAAGAACAATGAGCCCCAAAATATGAATAGAGCACACTGAGAAACCCTGGGCCAGATGATTCAAGAATGTCTGAATACCATGCAGGTCCAACCACCTCTCCATCCCGTGAGTCAACCAGAGGAAACATACAAACAGGAAACAATAGTAAAGAAAGCAAGGCACTTACTTAATTGGTTGGTCTTGGCCCTGAATCCTCGATGCAGAGTATGCCGATAAACTGAGCCAAAGAACGTGGCTCAGGCCAGAGGCTCAAAACAGCCTCCACTGACTCTGATGCCCAAACCCAAATCTCAGATTCAGCCAGCCAGCTGCAAAGAGATACGCATGCCAAGCCCTTCAGGCAGCAGAGACACATCTAAGACTTCCCTAGTCCAGGCCTGGGCCTTGGCATTCTTACCAACTGTGGAAAGAATAGAAGAGCCATTTTCAATGTATGTAGGCTTTCACCACAGTGATCTCACACACCAGGCCAGTAAATGTTTTTAGAACATGCACAGTCAGATTTGTATTTTCTTCTCTGGGAAGAAGCAACAGTAAGGGTGGAATATAAGAGGCAGATAGCTTGAGCAAATCCTTCTCCTTAAATTTCAAGACCTTCTGTGAAATATAGGTGAAGTGATATAGTTAAGTGCTTGACAGTGGCTAAGAAAATAGTCAGTCCAGCCCTCAGAATGGGAGAAAATAACTGCAAACAAAGCAACAGACAAAGAAATTAATCTCCAAAATATATAAGCAGCTCATACAGCTCAATATCAGAAAAACAAATAACCCAACCAAAAAATGGACAGAATACTTAGACATTTCTCCAAATAAGACATAAACATATGAAAAGATGCTCAACATCACTCATTATTAGAGAAGTGAAAATCAAAACTACTATGAGATATCACCTTACACCAATCAGAATGGCCATCATCAAAAAATCTACAAATAAATGCTAAAGAGGCTATGGAAAAAAGGGAACCCTCCTGCACTGTTGGTGGGAATGTAAACTGATAGAGCCATTATGGAGAACAGTGTGAAGAGTAGGAATAAATCTACCATATGATCCCACAATCCCACTACTGGGCATATACCCTGAGAAAACCACAATTCAAAAAGACACATTTACCCCAACGTTCATTGCAGCACTATTTACGACAGCCAGGACATGGAAGCAATAGATGTCCATTGACAGATGAATGGATAAAGAAAATGTGGTATGTATATGCAATGGAATATTTCTCAATCATAAAAAGGAACAAACTTGAGTCATTTGTAGTGAGGTGGATGAACCTACAGCCTGTTATACAGAGCTAAGTAAGTCAGAAAAAGAAAAATATATCAAGGCACATATGTGGAATCTAGAAAAATGGTATTGATGAACCTATTTGCAGGGAAGGAATGGAGGCACAGACATAGAAAACAGACTTGTGGACACAGCAGGGGAAGGAGAGGGTGGGATGGATTGAGAAAGTAGCATTGACATATATTCACTATCATGTGTAAGATAGATAGCTACTAGGAAACAGCTATATAACACAGGGAGCCCATTCTGGCGCTCTGTGATGACCTAGAGGGATGGGATAGCAGAAGGGGAGGGAAGCTCAAGAGGAAAGTGTGATGAATGTATAATGTGTGTGTATATATATACACACACACACACTCAAGCCTGATTCACATTGTTATATGGCAGAAATCAATGCAACATTGTAAAGTGATGTTCCTCCAATTAAATAAATTATTTTTTAAAAAAGGTAACACTCAGTAAATGTTAGTAATTCATAATTATTTCCTTTGTAGGTTTACCTTTTATAAGTTGCCCAAAAGGCAAGACGAGGAAAGCAGAGAGACTGGGTTAGAGTACCTGTACCTAGACTCTACAACCAGAAGCTGGAGCAGGAGTAAGCAACTAATGAATGCCACCAAGAGTGTTTTGGGAAGGACATTACAACAACTGTATGAAGCATCTGCCTCTGAGGTACGTTACAGTTAATCACTCATTTGAATCACATCAAATGCATAATACAGACTCCAAAGCTTCCAAAGAGTTATAATTGCTCACATATCCAACCCCCAATCCTAGCAACTGGAAGTAAGTTAGCTCAGAATCTGAATCAACCTAACCAAGACCTTAGGGGATATGTCAACAGACTCTACAGCAACGCCAAATTGTTGATACATTTAGCACTATGTCCAATGGCATCACTGAATTAATTACATATTGAAATCTTTTGGCTGCCAAACTCTGCCAATTTTCTCAGTACTGGCTATCTTAGCCCTTTAAAGGAAACTAGAGAGAAGAGCTCTTTCCTGTTACAATGCAGTATAGATCTGTGGTCAATATGCCATGAGTTATGGGTTGTTCATGCCATGGTGTGATGAGTTTGATGGGAAAAGTAAAAGGTTCCACTTGGTCTTCCTTTTAATTAATCAGTTTTAAAATAGTAGGTTAAGAACTAGGGCTGGCTTAGAGTATCTGTACCTAGGTTACTAGGTTAAGAACTAGTTCAAGGCCCTGAACTAACTTGCCTGAATGGAGATTAAATCTGCTAGACTTCATAGGGCTTCCCCGATGGCTCAGCGGTAAAGAATCAACCTGCGAATGCAGGAGATGCAGGAGATGTGGATTTGAACCCTGGCTTGGGAAGATCCCCTGGAAGAGGAAATGGCAACCCACTCCAGTATGCTTGCCTGAAAAATTCCATGGACAGAGGAGTCTGGCAGGCTACAGTCCAAAGTGCCACAAAGAGTAAGACATAACTGAGCAACTCAGCACACACACTGGACTTCATCAGGCAATGAATTAACCAGTCAAAGAGACATGGGTAAATAGGCCTAGTGCCTCAATGTGTGCAGTCTCCCAACATCCAGGCAACATCTGCTATTCAGTGACAAGATACTGTTGTTCAACCAGAGATGAAAGTAAATCAAACAATAATTAATATCCAGTTACACTCATCTATGGGCTTCCCTTGTGGCTCAGCTGGTTAAGAATCCTCCTGCAGTGCAGGAGACCTGGGTTTGATTCCTGGTTTGGGAAGATCCCCTGGAAAAGGGAAAGGCTACCCAATCCAGTATTCTGGCCTAGAGAATTTCATGGACTGTATAGTTCATGGGGTCGCAAAGAGTCAGACATGGCTGAGCGACTTTCACTTCACTTCATATTCATCTATGCATTTCCTAACAATTTATTGAGAAATAAAAATGTAAAATAACTCAACACTTAACAATGTGCTGGGCCTTTACAAATGTCAACTAATTTAATTCCCACAACAATTCTGAGTTAGACTGTAGCACTATTGAAAGTGTCAGTCGCGCAGTCACGTCCAGCTCTTTGCGAACCCATGGACTGTAGCCCACTAGGCTCCTCTGTCCATGGGATTATCCAGGCAAGCACACAGGAGTGGGTTGCCATTCCCTTCACAAGGGGATCTTCCCGACCCAGGGATCAAACCTGAGTCTCCTGCACTGCAGGCAGATTCTTTACTGTCTGAGACACCGTAGTGCACAGGTCTATTTGAGCATTTACTTGAAATGTGCGGAGAGCTGTCTCTGTGTGTGCAAATATCCACTGTATTCACCTGTCATTAACACCAGCCTAAAAGCAGAGACATTACTTTGCCAACCAAGGTCCGTCTAGTCAAGGCAATGGTTTTTCCCGTGGTCATGTATGGTTGTGAGAGTTGGACTGTGAAGAAGGCTGATCGCCGAAGAATCGATGCTTTTGAACTGTGGTGTTGGAGAAGACTCTTGAGAGTCCCTTATACTGCAAGGAGATCCAACCAGTCCATTCTAAAGGAGATCAATCCTAGATGTTCATTGGAGGGACTGATGCTAAAGCTGAAACTGCAATACTTTGGCCACCTCATGCGACGAGTTGACTCACTGGAAAAGACTCTGATGCTGGGAAAGGTTGGGGGCGGGAGGAGAAGGGGATGACGGAGAATGAGATGGCTGGATGGCATCACCGACTCTGTGGACATGAGTTTGAGTGTACTCCGGGAGTTGGTGATGGACAGGGAGGCCTGGCGTGCTGTGATTCATGGGGTCGCAGAGAGTCGGACACGACTGAGCGACTGAACTGAACTGAACTGAAAGAGCCAAGTTACCAAGTCAAAACTTACTTGCAGGCTATTTGAATACATGTGATGTTCCAAACACTGTCCTAGAGGATTTTAGAAATTCTTCAGTCTCAGCAACAAGCATGTTTTGAATTAATAAATTATTATGTAAAATCAAAACTACCTGTAGCTGTTTCTGCTTTCTAGGGTTGGTAATGGAAAAATCTGGGGTATAATCCATCAATGAAAAAATAAACACATTCTTCCCTTCCCCACTTCACACTGACCAAGAAGAGAAAGGAAAGAGTAACACTGCAAAGCCTCTGTCATTTATCTTGGTTGGGGAGGATGGGTCTTAGTTTGATAAACTATAATAATGATCTTTGGAAGTGCAAAAGTAGTCCCAGAGCCTAGGAGGGCAGGAGAGCTAAACTGCTCTGCAAAAAAAAAAAAAGTAGATGGAAGCTAGGAATTTAAAAGTAAATAAAACATGGAGGGAGACTGAGGCAGATTAGCTTGGTAATGTAAAACCATTCAATGTTTCATAGCTTCAGTAAACCCTGCTCATACACAATGCCATGAGTGGTGGATTCTGGAAGAAAATGACAGTAGAGGGGCTGATTGCCACATTTGATTGGCACAGAGCTAAAAGAAAAATAACAACAATAGGGGGTGATATTCAGATAAGACTGAACGTTCTTTGGAAGTTGAACATACGTGCCAGAAGTGACCATGAAGATACAACTTTCCCGTCTTCTGACCAAGAATTGAACTCCTAACAGAAAGCAAAAAGCAAGATCAGACTAACTGGTTTCGAATCTCAAATGTCAAGTTAAGATAATATCTGGGGTTATGCTGGGAAATACTTTGCTTCTTCTGCTTTTGTGTCAATAAATGAGAACCTCCCACATACCTTGACAATAACACTTAGACCATATCACAGTTGCCTATATTTGCCTGACTATATTCCCAGCTAGACTGGGGACCGTAACCTTCTTGTTCAACATCCAGGAGTCAAATAAGTCAAATCCAACTAAGAGTTAAAGAAATAAGGATGTCCAAAGGCACAGGACTAGGTCTGCCTCTTCTCTTTTTATTATTATTTTTTATATTGGAGCACAGTGATTAGCAATGTTGTGTTGGTTTCAGGTGCGCAGTAAAGCGATTCAGTTATATATACACATGTACCTATTCTTTTTCAAATTATTTTCCCATTTAGTTTATTACAGAATACTGAGCAGAATTCCCTGTGCTATACAGCAGGTCTTTGTTGGTTATCTGTTTTAAATATAGCAGTGTGTACATGTCAGTCCCAAACTCCTAATCTATCCCTCCTCCCCACCTTTCCCCCCACCCTGGTACCATAAATTTATTCTCTAAGTCTGTGAGTCTGTTTTGTAAAAAAGCTCATTTGCATCATTTTTTAAGATTCTGCATATAAATGATATCATATGATATTTGTCTTGCTGTCTGACTTACTTCACTTTGTATGATAATCTCCAGGTCCTATTGTTAGTTCGTGATTTTTCCCCTTTGTGAGAGGGCCTCTCTTCACTAGAGTTACATCCCATTTAATCTTAGCTGATTGTTACACTCCTAGTTAGAATGGTAAACTTCATCTATTAGGAGAATTAGGTTCCTCACCGAATCTTCTCAGAGGCTCTCCACATTGTACCCTAAAGGCACACAATGGCCTTGTTACCACATTCAACACAGGCTCATAGAATAACTGTCAGAGTTCTCCAGTGGAGAATATGAATACCAACTGTAGTTATGGTCAATTATGGAAAATACAGGTAGGAAAACAGCTTATTTCCCCAAATATTCCTAAACATACTACACCAAAATGCTATACAGACTACCTTATGCCTTTTTTAAAAAAATGGTTTTAGATGAAATCAAATAATGAAGCAACTGTGAAAGTGAAAGTCACTCAGTCGTGTCCAACTCTTTGTGACCCTATAGACTATACAGTCCATGGAATTCTCTAGGCCAGAATACTGGAATGGGTAGCCTTTCCCTTCTCCAGGGGATCTTCCCAACCCAGGGATCAAACCCAGGTCTCCCATATTGCAGGCAGATTCTTTACCAGCTGAGCCAACTGTCGGAGACTGTTATTTTTCCCTCAGAGAAAAACAAAGACCTTTTTTACAGAGATGGGCTGTCCTTTCCTGCTTTTAATTATTAATATATTACTGAGACTTTTTACTATTGACATTATTGGCTTTATTAAAAGTCACTGCATCATGATACAATTGAAATGGAATGACACTGAACAAACATAAGCAAGTTTCCAAAACATGACAAAAAGACACTATCAAAGTAATAGCTTCATTTTGACTCAGAGATTTGGCAAACTGTTTGGAGAATTGACTAGCATTTTGCCTTACCAGAGGAAATCCAATATCACACATTCAATTACACCACTTTTTTTAAGCAGGGAAATGTCAAGTTGGAAAGGTGAAGTGACACAGAGAAATAGATTGAAGAAAAATCCTCTAATAACAAAGAGGTAGTATAAGCAGAGAATGAGGAATTCTGATTAAACCAGAAGCTATGACCAAGTGGTAAAGCACAAAGTAGGCACAGGAAATCAAACACTGATAGCCATTTCTGTGCTGTGCCTATAATATCAATGGAAAAAGCCCAGATGTAATCCATGGCTGGTTGTTCCTACTTCATTTCCTGAACAAATATTTAAGGACGCCTTTATTATACACTAGTTGCTTCATCAGGAACATGAGTCCAAAACAACTGGGAGAAATAGGAATATTGCCCTCACACACACGTCACAGAGCACAGGGGCTCCTGTCACACAAGTTGCAAAGTTGAGGATAGACTTCTTGTCTCCTGCCTTGCATGTCACAGAATTCAAATTGATGGGAAATCTGCGTATTAGGGGAATGGATGATTTCTCATGTGTATTAATGAAAGTTCTGTATTGTAGGCTGGGTAGCTGATAGAAATCTTGTGAGCGAAAAATGTTTATGAGTGAAGGACTTATGCCATTATAACTTTAAAATATTCCTACAGAATAACAGCACAGCCTATCTAATATACAATGATGGAGTCCCTAAATCTGTGAATTACAGCAGAAAGTATGGACACACCAAAGGTATGACAAAGGCTCTTATTTCTCTTTCCTACTGGAAATCAGCATTTTCTTAAAATATCCTATCTTTGGTAGGTTTATATTCCACACTAAAAAGATAGCTCTTCTTTTTAATGGTCTGAGTTATCAAGATGAGTGATTCCTGTATCACAGTTTATAATGTGATTATAATGATAATGATAATGATCAATTATAGTGATGTAATTTGACTTTGAAATATCCTTTACACGAATACCATTTTATTTCTCAACATTTTAAAAATATACTTTAAAGCAGAAATATAAGCATTTGACTACTGGAAATACTAGCCAGACTCTGTGTGTGTGTGTGTGTATACACACACATTTTAGTCAAACTTATAGAAGTATAATTTACATAGAGTAAAATCCACCCTTCTTAGTCCCATTTAAAATACAGTAAACATTTTTGAAAAAGTATTTTAAAATAATTCTCATATTATAGTAAGTTTGTTAATAATTATGTATTATAATGATTTTTATAATAGGGATTTTTTTTTACATTTTTCTATTTGTAAACTATGTATATAAGTATGTGTGTTGTTGAAGTCAAAATGATTGTAAACAAAAAATTTGTAATCCTAATATTCATTAGCTAATTACACTTAATCTTGTTGTTTAGTCACTAAGTCATGTTCAACTCTTTTGTGACTCTATGGACTGTATCCTACCAGGCTCCTGGAAAATGGGATTTTCCAGGCAAGAATACCAGAGTGGGTTACCATTTTCTCCTCCAGGTGATCTTCCTGACCCAAGGATCAAACCTGCTTCTCCTGCATTGCAGGCAGATTCTTTACCACTGAACCACCAGTTGCACCTAACATTTTCTATTTTTTCTATAATATATATTTTGAAACATTTTTTATACAACTTTTTTAGTGACTACTTCAAACTCTTTTCAACTTAATATACCATGAATAACTTCACATGGCAGTAAGTATTTTTCAGAAGGTTCCCAAATCAAATGCCTTCAGGGTCAGGAAAATGATGTCAGCAAGCCAAGGGAGCTGAATTGACAAGTAACTAGAGAACTGGAGAGTATACACATGGTCTAAAGAAGCAGTTACCACTCAGCTTGCCTTATGGGAATGTGATTTTTTCCAGAGAAAGTGAGGAGTTTGTGGAAAATCCCAGTTTTTAAGTGTTGGCAATGAATTTGAAGTTTTAAAAATAATCTGCAAGCATAATAACATGTATCTGCAGGTTAGACTTGGCCTGTGGGCTGCCAGTTTGCAACTTCTGATTAAGAATTTAATTTGTAATGGCTGTCAAATGCCATGAGCGACTTAGCTTTTGATTTAGCTAAGCTGCCCTCCTGATGGTCCTATTTGCCACATCCTGCCACATTCTGCCTGGAAGATCCAATGGATGGAGAAGCCTGGTGGGCTGCAGTCCATGGGGTCGCTAGGAGTCGGACACAACTGAGTGACTTCACTTTCACTTTTCCCTTTCATTTATTGGAGAAGGAAATGGCACCCCACTCCAGTGTTCTTGCCTGGAGAATCCCAAGGACGGGGGAGCCTGGTGGGCTGCCGTCTATGGGGTCACACAGAGTCAGACATGACCGAAGCGACTTAGCAGCAGCAGCCACATTCTGCAAACTCTTCTTTACCAACCTTCCACCACCATTGTCATTCCACTCTGTTAGCTGATACAAAGGCTCAGAAAGAAGATTAGAAATGGAGTGGAATCTGATGTCATATGGGAGAGTTCCCTGCCAACAGGTGCTCCAACATCCTGTGGCACTTGTACCAGGAAGTTAGGATTTCAGACAAACAGCATACTCATCTGGGCAGAAGAGAGACCCTGAGGTCATCCAGTTCTGTTAGGCAACTGAACTTTGAACATTTTCCATCTCGACGCAGGTATTGATTCCACAGTCACTGAGACAGCAACAGTGTGCTTTCTTAAAGTGTGTTCTTTGAAAAAAAAAAAAATAACTGTCAGGCATTTGGTTTCTACTCTAACAAGAAGGCAAGCATGACTTTTATGTCTGCGTGGTCATGTGCAAACCAGAAAGTTAGCATACCCAAATTATCCTGATATATTTACAAACACAGAAATAATTATAGGTGCCTTTTGGACAGGGTTCTTTGTGCCATGTCACAAGATGTTGAAAATCTTTCAGTTTTCTTCCTTTCTGGCTTTCATACTGTCTGCTCCAGAGATTTACAAAATACAAGTAACTAGGATGCTTTAGAACATGGCTTCCTTCATCCCCACCCCCCACCCCTTTTCTGCTTCTTATTTTTCAAACTTGTGAAATTGGGTGACTTCTGCACATAAATGAGCATCAGTTTCTCACAACAAATTATTTCAAATACATTTTTTCATTTGATATTTTCTCTTTCAACTATGTTTTTCAGCTGGGTTTTGAAAATAGCTTAGCTACTTAGCAGTAAAGACATTATCTGAAGCTTGCCAGGTGACTATATAGTCTATTCAGATCAAACTCCAGTTTAGCAAATTTGCATTCTGCCAAAACAAATTTTCCTTGTAGTTTCAACATGAAATGCCTCTTAACTCTTCACAGGGTGTCTGTGGTAGCTCCCTTTTTGCGTTGGGTTATCATCAGTAATGGGGCAATATGATGTGTACCTGAACTGGTTTTGAAATCTTTGAAAAAGAACATGATCCTTGTCATTATTAGCCTAAGGAAACATTAGCCTGAAGTTTAAAGGGCTTAAATGTTGTAGCTTTGAACTCTTTTTTTTTTTTAAAGGAGGCTTGTTTTCTAATTTGTCTGTATTAACTGTACCTTTGGTAGGTGTACTTCTGTGGAACAGAGTCCAGGGGTTCTGGCTGATTCATTCCATTCCCCATTTTCCTCCAGTTCCTGAAGAAGGCTATGATTATCCACCCACAGGGAGACGAAATGGACAAGCTGGCATCTGCATAACTTTCAAGTACAACCAGTATGAAGCAATAGGTAACATTAGAGTGTTTAAAAAGAGACGTACTATTTAAGAAGGGATTTGGGAATTATGAATAAATGTATCACTTCATTTGCTTCTCTATTCATAAACCCTGATACCTAGATTCCAATATTGGTTTTGCCATGATGAGATCTTAGGCAGGCTCACTTACTGAACCTTGGTTTCCTGGTCCAAGGAAGTCTTTGAACTCAATCAGAAGTGGTAGTTTCAAATGTCTACAGGGGCCAGGCAGGTGACAAAACTGGGTGACACCAGTGGACATTGCATGGGCAGTGGGGAATTTGACAAAATGAGGTGTTGACTCTCTACTAGCTTTCCTCGAAAGCTGCAACTCCATTATGTTGTGGCTCCATGAGAATGAAGACCTACATTTCCATATTTTTCAGAGGAAGCAGAAATCTAGGGGAAGATGTAAAGTAGAAAAGAGAGAGAGAAAGAGAAATTGAGAGAGAAAGAGATTTTCTGATTTTCTAATATGATCTCCACCTTATTTTTTAAATTGTGCAGACCTCATGTTGCTTACAGGCCACCAACATGACATTTCTGAGCCTAAACCAGATGATTTTCCCTTAAGATCTCAAGCTCAAGTGGCCAAAAATACTTGGACTTGAAAAATCCAAAGTACAAATGAGGAGGAGAAGTAGTAATGGTATTTTACCAATCACTTTTTACTGAGGGAGCTGCTAAATAGTAAAGAGTGATTTGTTAAAATATAGGAGGTTTCAAATATGTTTTTTTAAATCAAATTTCCATCTAATGGAAAGGATCACTGAGCCTCCTACCCAAATTAAGCCCTAGTGTAGCTAGCTGAGCTCCTGCACAGATTAGAGAGCTTAATAGCATAGAGACTGGGTGTGCACGGTAATGAACTGGTCATTCTTGGAGCTGGATGATCAGTATACGGGTGTTTTCTACTTTTGTATATTTACACATAGGATAAAAAACACATGGTCTCCAAGGCCAGCCTGCTTGGGCTTGAATATCAACTCCTTCAGTTACAAGTTTTATAGCTTTGGGCATAAGTTCTCCATTAATTTATCTATAAAATGAGGATTGTGATAAAATAACTTACCCAATAATAAGGTAATATTCTTATGATTAAATTAGTTAACCCATGTAATAAAAAGTAGGGAGTGCTCAATAGGTGTCAACTATTTTAATTAAAAGTTTGAAGGCTATTGGCTTAAAGAAGGAAGTACTTTCATTTTTGTTTTTTGTTCTGTTCAGTTTTTTAATTTACAACAAGATCTAAAATACCAACAAGCATTTCCATTTGTATCTTACTTCTCAACTTTTCTTTACTGTTTGTGGTTCAGACTCTCAGCTCTTGGTCTACAACCCAAACATTTACAGCTGCTCCATCCCTGTAACCTTTCACATGGAGCTCATCCACATGCCCCAGCTGTGTGCCAGATCCAGCTCCTCAGAGACCCCGGGCCGGCACCTGGCCACACTTCAGTCAGCCCAGGGACAAAATTTCCTCCATTTTGCAAAGTCTGATTCTTTTCTTGACGGTAAGAAAGACCATCATCAAAATGATATGTTGTAACAGTGCTGTTGGACTCACTTTGGATTGCAAAGAGCAAATATACTGATTATTTAGGGGTGTAGAAATAGAAAAGGAGGGAAGACAAAAAAAGGAAAGGGAAAAGGGACATCAAGGATCAGTTCAAACAACAGCCACTTGAATAGAAGGATTCAAGAGGATTCAGGAGAAGGATTGCTGATCCATCTCACAACCATCTAGCTAGAGGCCAGTAAAAACAGTCTCCAGCCTCAGTTGGGCACAGAATCAAGCTTTCTTCCTTTTCTTTCACTCTGTAAGCAATTATTTTAAGCCTTCTTTACCCTCAAGTCCTTTACCTTTCCCTGTCTCTTCACTCATCTTCAGTTTTTCCCTCAGAGAGCGAATAGAGGGGGAAACCACTTCAAGTGCACACTCCACCCTCAACAATCATTTCTACTTTCATTCCTTTTTACCAGATTCCTTCCTTCCCAACAGAAGCAGTGCCCCCCAGTGCCCTAGAAACTATCCCAGCTAAGAATACATGGATTCTTAATTCAATCTGTTCCCCCTCTTATACTTTAGCCTATCTACTCTATGAGCCCCAAACATTCCTAAAAAAATCCTCCCTCAATTCTAGATTCCCTATATCTCTTTTTTTTCTTTTCTTGTAAATTTATTTTGAGAAAACTCTTCAGGGTCTTTACTTGCTCACTGCTCCTTGACTACAGTCTTGCTTCTCTGATTCTATCCCCAGTTACCCATGACAGCCTTAACTGACCTCAGTCTTCCTTCCTTGCTTCCCTCCTTTAATAGTGAAAAATTTTATCAAATGCCTACTACTTGTAAAGCCCTGTGGTAGGCATTCAGTTCAGTTCAGTTCAATTCAGTCGCTCAGTCGTGTCCGACTCTCCGCGACCCCATGAACCACAGCACGCCAGGCCTCCCTGTCCATCACCAACTCCCGGAGCTCACTCAAACTCATGTCCACAGAGTCGGTGATGCCATCCAGCCATCTCATTCTCCATCGTCCCCTTCTCCTCCCGCCCCCAACCTTTCCCAGCATCAGAGTCTTTTCCAGTGAGTCAACTCATCGCATGAGGTGGCCAAAGTATTGCAGTTTCAGCTTCAGCATCAGTCCCTCCAATGAACACCCAGGATCGATCTCCCTTAGAATGGACTGGTTGGATCTCCTTGCGGTACAAGGGACTCTCAAGAGTCTTCTCCAACACCACAGTTCAAAAGCATCAATTCTTCGGCGATCAGCTTTCTTTACAGTCCAACTCTCACATCCATACATGACCACGGGAAAAACCATAGCCTTAACTGGGCATTAGAGATCCCCAAATTAACAGGACAGAAAAAGCTTCTGCAGAATTTGGTACAGTTGGAACAGTTTCCTTTCTGAAACTTTCCCCTCCCTGAGTCTTGGCAGTATACAGTCTTTTGGTCTTCCTCCTGCTTTTAAGTCTCTTCTGCTATGTCCTCTTCCTCTGCATACTCGTTATGTGACTAGGTTGCCCTGTGGTCCCCTACTCATCCTTATCTCATCTACAATGCATTTGAGGCAATTCCAGCTAGCCCTTGAGAGATTCCCAAATCTAGATCTTCATCCAAGACCTGCGTTCTGACAGATGTATTCAACAGTGAATGGCAGAGCCACATAAAATTCAACATGTCAAACTCATCTCATCATTATCCCTCACATATCTTACCCCTTTTCTCATATTCTGCATTGTCACCTGGAAACTCTCGATCCCTCTTTTTTCTCACTGACCCCCCATATCAAATCATCAAATACAATCAGTTCCAGGTCCTTAGTAACTCTCACATTTATCTCTGTCATGGCCATAGTCTACACTTGTGCTTGTTATCACAGTTATTATGACAAAAACGTGTTTTTCCTTTCTCCAATCTAATGTAGTCTTCTCAATTCAACCTGCACATTGTTTCTTAGTTGATATTTATGATCATAAATCAGTTTCTATTAATTCCCCCACTCAGTTCAGTTCAGTCGCCCAGTCGTGTCCAACTCTTTGTGATTCCATGAACCTCAGCACACCAGTCATCTCTGCCCATCACCAACTCCCAGAGTTAACCCAAACCCATGTCCGTTGAGTCGGTGATGCCATCCAACCATCTCATCCTCTGTTGTCCCCTTCTCCTCCTGCCCTCAATCTTTCCCAGCATCAGGGTCTTTTAAAATGAGTCAGCTTTTTGCATCAGGTGGCCAAAGTATTGGAGTTTCAGCTTCAACATCAGTCCCTCCAATGAACATACAGGACTGATCTCCTTTAGGATGGACTGGTTGGATCTCCTTGTAGTCCAAGGGACTCTCAAGAGTCTTCTCCAACACCACAGTTCAAAAGCATCAATTCTTCTGTGCTCAGCTTTCTTTATAGTCCAACTCTCACATCCATACATGACCACTGGAAAAACCATAGCCTTGACTAGACGGACCTTGGTTGGCAAAGTAATGTCTCTGCTTTTTAATATGCTGTCTAGGTTGGTCATAACTTTCCTTCCAAGGAGCAAGCGTCTTTTAATTTCATGGCTGCAGTCACCATCTGCAATGATTTTGGAGCCCAGAAAAATAAAGTCAACCACTGTTTCCACTGTTTCCCCATCTATTTGCCATAAAATGATGGGACCAGATACCATGATCTTAGTTTTCTGAATATTGAGCTTTAAGCCAACTTATTCACTGTCTTCTTTCACTTTCTTCAAGAGGCTTTTTAGTTCCTCTTCACTTTCTGCCATAAGGGTGGTGTCATCTGCATATCTGAGGTGATCGATATTTCTCCCGGCAATCTTGATTCCAGCTTGTGCTTCCTCCAGCCCACTGTTTCTCATGATGTACTCTGCACAAAAATTAAATAAGCACAGTGACAATAGACAGCCTTGACATACTCCTTTTCCTATTTGGAACCAATCTGTTGTTCCATGTCCAGTTCTTACTGTTGCTTCCTGACTTGTATACAGGTTTCTCAAGAGGCAGGTCAGGTGGTCTGGTATTCCCATCTCTTTCAGAATTTTCTATAGTTTATTGTGATCCCCCACTAACACTCCTTAAAATATTCTCTATTGAGGACTTCCCTGGTGGTACAGTGGATAAGAATCTGCTTGCCAATGCAAGGGACACGGGTTCAGTCCCTGGCCTAGGAAGATTCTACCTGCCTCAGAGCAACTAAGCCCCTGCACCACAACTACTGAGCCCTCACTCTAGAGCCTATGAGCCACAGCTACTGAAGCCTGCATGCCCAGGAGCCAGCAAGCTGCAACTACTGAGCCATTTGCTGCAACTACTGAAGCCCATGAGCCTAGAGCCTGTGCTCCACAACAAAAGCCACTGCAATGAGAAGCCCCATGCACTGCAACTAGAGAGTAACCCCTGTTCTCCATAGTTAGAGAAAGCCCACATGCAGCAATGAAGATCCAAAGCAACAGAAATAAATTAACTAATTGAGAATAAATAAATAAAATATAGTATTAAAAAATTTCCCATTGATTTCAGGAAAATTCATATACTCTGGGATGGTTTATAAAGATTTCTAGATGCTGGCCTCTGATTACTTATCTAGCCTTAGTCTTTCCAAAGGTCTTTTCAGGACAAAAACATATATTGCTCCCTTGTTTGTGCAGAACATAAGACATTTTCAGCACCAATGTCATCTTAGTAATAATGATAATAACTTTTATTTTCATATCACTTTAGCATTTACAAAATGCTCTCCCATCCACTCTTTCAATCGTGTTGTTTTTATTATGCTTGTGACATGCACATATCAGGCATGAGTGATGATTCTCTTCCTGAGGATATTTTTAGGATTTATCTAAGAATAAATATTAACCTCACTATTTTTCTCTTTAAAAAACTCTAGACATCTTTGCAGGCTGGATGGCTCAACAGTTGAAGACACACTTGCTAACAGAAACCTGGCAGCGAAAGAGACAAGAGCTTCCTTCAAACTGCTCCCTTCCTCACCATGTCTACAATATCAAAGCAATTAAGATATCTAGACAGTCTTATTTCAGCTCTTATCAGGATCATGCCAAATGGTGTATTTCCCGCAAGGGCACCAAAAATCGCTGGACATGTATTGGAGACCTAAATCGGAGTCCATACCAAGCCTTCCGAAGTGGTGGATTCATCTGTACCCAGAATCAGCACATTTACCGAGCATTTCAAGGATTAGTATTATATTATGAGAACTGTAACTAAACTTGGTGAAAGGACATATTGCTATCATTTTCAACACAGATAAGGGGTCTTCTTCTACTAGATTCATTCTTTATATATTAAAAGCCTGTGAATTTACTTATTGTCCATCATCATCTTAGTCACTCAGTCATGTCCAGCTCTTTGAGACCCCATGGTCTGTAGTCCACCAGGCTCATCTGTCCATGGGATTTTTCAGGCAAGAATACTGGAATGGGTTGCCATTTCCTTCTCCAGTACTTATGGTCCACATATCATCAAATAAAATGCTTTTCTCCCATGCCTAACACGTTATCTTCCAATAGTGGCAATTTATCTACTTTTGTTTGTATGCCATAAACATGTATATATATATATATATACACATATACATAATTAATAAAATATGTATTTATTTTATATATATTTAAATATATTTATAAAATGAAAGGAGCAAAAGGAAAAAGTTTTGTTCCAGATTAGTCAGCTCTCAATTGTCCATGGAGTGACTGGCCATCTTCTAGAGTAATTTCATCTTCACGAAGAATTTCGACTCTCCTCCTCACCCCTTTTTGAAGAAGAGACATTTCTCTCTGTACATCAAACTATTTAGTCGTTTTCCTCCTAAAGTTCTTTTCAGTGGTTTATGGTTAAGTCTAACTGGTCATTCTTGAGCTAGTATGTGTTAGTTGCTCAGTCATGTCCAACTCTTTGTAACCCCATGGACTGTAGCCTTCCAGTCTCCTCAGTCCATGGAATTCTCCAGTCAAGAATACCAGAGTAGGTTGCCATTCTCTTCTCTAGGGGATATTCCCAACCCAGGGATTGAACCCAGGTCTTCTGCATTACAGGCAGATTCTATGCCATCTGAGCCACCAAGGAAGCCCATTAATTGTATGATCTTGGGCCATTCAGGTGAACTCTCTAAGCCTTGGTTTTCTTCTCTATGAAATGGAGATGATATCTATGTATGCTCAAGTACTTGGCACAGAGCCTGGAGCAGCTAACACTTAAAAATACAGGTGGAATTTGAATGTGAGTCACCCTGCAGTGAGAAAAGACAAAAGGAAGTTTAGAAATGATTACTATTTTTCAAAAAGAAAAAATTTTCAGATTAAGAGGAAGAAATAAAACAACCCACCAACTTGGGGGAAAAAAAGAAGTGGAACATAAACTAAAATTAAATCTAGTAATCTTAATTCCAGTGTGTTTCATTTTCTGGAATTCTTATCACTAAATATAACTGTTATATAAATGAATAACAAATAATATATTTGTACTAGGTACTCACTGTTTAATAATATTTGGAACATGATTCCTAATTTTAAGAAGCTTACAATCTAACAAAAGTAATCATAAGAATAACTAAAGCTAGCACTTATTGAGCATTTTGTGGTTGTTATTCAGCCACTCAGTCATGTCTGACTCTTTGCAACCCCATGGACTGCAGCATGCTAGGCTTCCCTGTCCTTCACTATCTCCCAGCGTTTGCTCAAACTCATGTTCATTGAGTCGTTGATGCCATCCAGCCATCTTGTCCTCTGTCATCCCCTTCTTCTCCTTCTCTCAATCTTTCCCAGCATCAGGGTCTTTTCCAATGAGTCAGCTCTTCACATCAGGTGGCCAAAGTACTGGAGGTTTAGATTCAGCATTAGTCCTTCCAATGAATATTCAGGGTTTATTTCCTTTAGGATTGACTGGTTGGATCTCCTTGCTGTCCCAGGGACTACATCTACTATGAAGTAAACAGCCAACCCACTTTTTCTTATTTGATCTTTGTAACTATGCTATGCTGTAGGAACTATTATAATCCTTATTTTACTGACGAGCAAAGTGAGTCCTACAGAGTTTAAGTAAATTTTCCAGTATCACAGAGGTCCAGCTGACCTCTAAGACTATTATGGTGTTAACTTCTATTTCAAGAGATGAGTTTTAAACAATGATGTGATATAGGATAATACATATCTTGATGTCTTAATTAACCAACATTCATGGGACATAATGGCACTAGTTCAGTGGAATGCAGAGGAAAAAATGAAGTTTGTCTTCCTGTTAGAAGCAAGCATAAGTTATGGGAATTTTGAATACTTGCTAGCTAACTTACATACTTAAAAATATAAGAAGACTTGAAAATATATTTTGGCTTTGCAGAGAGCATCTGAACATAAATAATTCCAACAAAATCAGATTAGAAGAGGAATTTTAAAGTACAAAATCTTGACTTTAAAAAAGAAGAGGGTGAAAATGTTACTGAGCCCCAGCTTGGTAACAAATTTTGGTAAAGTCAGCCAGGATCATTGCTGCTTGAAGCCAGCTGACCCCAATTAGGGAATTTTCATGTAAGGCCCTAGCAGCTTCCAGAAACACTTGTCTTGAGGACCTTCCCTTCAAAATTCCTTGAAGTGGTGCCAGCTGCCCCAGTACGTGGCAGTTAGAGCAAGAAACTGACAGTTTGGGAGCCACCTTTCCTTTAAGCTGAAGCACTTACTTCAGGAAGCTGAAGAGTTTACCCTGGGGCAACCCACCACTGTGTGTGTCCCTCACCATGTCCTTTCTTTATTGGAACGAAAAGGGAGCTATTGACTGACTTCTGGGAAAATGGGAAAGCACCAAGTAATTCTTTTGGACAATCCCAGTGTAGGACTTCAGGTCACTTCAGTCATAAATCCAGCCCCACTGCTCCCAGTTAATGCTGCACAATCCCCAGAGCATGACTGCCTACATGTCATCCAGCTAGTATATTCCAGCAGACCACACTTATCAGACCTGTTCACCAATGGAAACAGCTTCGTGGATCAAGGTAGGCAGTGCACTGGGTATGTGGTGGTAATCCTTAAAAAGACTGTT
This sequence comes from Moschus berezovskii, assembly GCF_049115385.1. NCBI lineage: Eukaryota > Metazoa > Chordata > Mammalia > Artiodactyla > Moschidae > Moschus > Moschus berezovskii. Next base: position 62,604,557 of record NC_142463.1, read on the forward strand.
GGGGCAAAGCCCTGTGCCGGCGAGCTCAGCTCAGAAGGCAGAAGTCATTCCTCTGACAAGAGCCCTACTACTCACTGAAGGCAAGCAAGTAAATACATACACAGACTCCCTCTGTGCATTCTCTGTGGTGCACGCTCACAGGGCAATCTGAAAGAAAAGGGGCTCCTCATGTCAAACAATGAAGACTTAAAACATGCTTCTGAAATCCTGTCACTCTTTGAAGCAGTCCATAAACCCCCATAAGTGACCATAATGCACTTCCTGGGCCACCAAAAGGGCAAGGCTCATTAAATAAAAGGCAACTGGCTATCTGACCAAGCTATAAAGAAAGTAGCCAAGGAGGGGGATGGTCAAGCCATGACTTCTCCCACAGACTGACCAGTCAAAACACCAGACTGTGTATTCAGAAAAGGCAAAGAGAGGGTCAAAGGGTGGAGGTTCTCTCTTCATCACACCTCTCCTGGTTGGGAGTGTCATGCACACAGAAATGTTTTGCTTCCCGAGGCCCTCTTGGACACTGTGCTGCAACACATTCGTAATGGTACCCTTTCTAGGAGAGATGTCACATTACAGTGAACACAAAAATATGTAATGGGGCCTAACCTACAAAGGACCATCCAACAAGTCACTCAAAATTATAGAATTTGTGCTAAAAATAACCCAAAGACTGCTGTCAGACCTCCCCAGATGGGGACCCAACACAGAGGAACCTGTGCACCGAGGACTGGCATACAGACTTTACTCAAATGCCTCGAGCCACACGAAATTTCAGATACCTGCTAGCATTTGTGGCCACTTTTTCATAGGTAGAAGCAGATCCTACCATGTTAGGAAAAGCTTCTGAAGGTGTTAAAGTCCTCCTTAAGGAAATTATCCCCCAATATGGACTGCCTAACTCCCATCAAAGAGGTGATGGGCCTGTGTTTGTTTCTAGAATAACCCAAAAAGTGTCTAAAGTACTGCAAATTAATCAAAAGCTACATTCATCCTGGATACCACAATCAACAGGAAAAACTGAGAAAATGAATTATACATTAAAAAGGAGTATTGCTAAAATAAGTCAAGAGACTAATTTAACTTGGGATAAGGCCTTGCCAGTTGCCTTGCTATGGATAAGCGTGGCTCCCAGAAGTAGGCTTAAATTAAGCTCCTTTGAAATATTGTATGGTAGGCCATTCCAGGTGTCTGCCTGGGCGGGATAATCTATAAATGCTCTGAACAATCTAACAGTTGCCAATTATGTTAAACTCTGGACACTATACTAACCTCTGTTCATGAGTTTGTTTCCAGCAGGTCTGCTTATCCAACTGAGTTAGTCTTATATCCTTTCTGGTCTGGAGACTGAATCCTCCTTAAAACCTGTAGAAAACAAGGGCCTGAACACCAGCTGCCTGCAAGGTGGGTAGGACCACATGTGGTATTACTCATCACACACTCATCCATCAAGGTAGCTAGAATAAAGCTATGGATTCATCACACTTGGGTTAAAGTAGCCCCACTGACATCAGAAAATGACCCAATTCCTGAGAGGCCTAGAGAGCAATAGATTTTGTGAATTCTTAGAAGGGTTAGGATTGCTCTTCAAAAAGAGTAAAATTTCATCACAGAGGTGATGTGATGAGATTAAAATTTCATCACAGAAGGAACTTCATTAGGTTCAAATAGTTGTAAATAAGGACAGAGAAGTGTATTGCTTACTAAAAATTTTAAGAATATTCCAGACCCCAAGACAATCACTTCCACTTCATGATCACATCCTCATTACCTCTGTTCAGTGGGAAGTAACCAGAAAGATCATCTCCCATTTTCCTACAAGACTATGCAATGAACATTGACGATGGGGAATTGTAATAGGGGTGGGGCAGGCGCTATATATAGCCACCCCTCTCGGCCATTGGTCAGGACCACAGTGGGTCCCTCGCCCTACTCTGTATAAAGGGATCCTGGAATTTGGGCTGAGAAAAGATGGGGCTCTTTTATTTTTTTTTGCTAATCTGCCATCATCTCAGTCTGCTAGCTTTCCAATTAAGGTCACTATTCTTTGCCCCAATAACTTGTCTCCCGATTTATTGGCCTGTCATGCAGTGAGCAGAGAGAGCTTGGACTTGGTAAGAAAAACTTGATCCAACAGTATGAATGAATAAAATGAGTAGTGAATAAAGAGTAATTAATAAAAGGAAAAAGAGATAGCAAAGGTGAAGAAATTCAAATGAACTTAACATGCACAATAAGTACGAAATTTACTCTCAAAAATAAATCCAGAGCTTCTAGAAAAGTGGTTTCATACCAATTTCAAAGAACAATCTATTGGAGAAGAGAATCAAAATCAGAATTCATGGAATAAAAAGTATAGGAATGTGACAGAGAGAAGAAATAGAAGATGCTGATTCATTGGAAATGCACAGAAAGGATGTGTTTCTCATTGAAGTAGAGATGGGATGTGACTGGACCTCCCTTTAGGAAAGAAAAAGATGCCAGAACTAAATAGTCCTGGTAGTTCAAGACAATCAAGACAATCAAATACTAACCCTGGGATGAAGGAATACATGTTGGTGTTGGTAGCTCCCTATGGTGGGACTTAGAGGCAGCTATCATAAACCAAAGGAGAGCTAGTATTGCTATCGTTCTCAAGCATGTGCCCAGGATTATTACCTAGTCAAGCTGATTTCCATAGAGAAAATTGGGACATATCTTTAGGGTAATAACATTGTTGGAAGGAAACAAATATTTGAGAACATGAGGTATTTTAAATTGATTCCCTTTGGGAGAAAGAGGAAAATATGGGAGATATTAGTGAATGAAATTTTCTAAATCATGACTTAAAACAATGAAATTAAAGAGCCATGTCTAAGATGGGACTGTATCTTTTCAAGAAGTGTAAGTCTTACACTACTTAATGTAATTATGAAGAAAAGTTAGAAATAAACCGATAGCAATAATAATTAAAGTAAAAGATGGTAGTTCTAACATGGAAACTCCAAGACATTTTTCTGCTGTGCCCTTAGAAAAGCTATTTTCCCCAGTTTGTTGCTGTCAAGAAAAGATCTTTCTTCCCTATATCCAAATGGCTAAAGCAAGTGAGCTTGTAAAACATAAGTTATAGGCCATTACAAGGCAACTGGATATGGGAGATACAGTAGGGATACCAAAACCGAGTTTGGGGATTGGACACTTGATCTGGAGGGTCATGTCCATTGCAGATAACATCACCATTTTATACCTTGTGGAGCTCAGCTATCTTCCATGGTCACATATTCTATAACATACTCCTATATTCTGTCATTAAGGCCCCCATATTTAGTTTAGTTTGAGTAGGTACCTAATTCTTGAAAGTAAACAATTCTTATCTAAATTATGTAGAAAAAAGCATAACTCTGAGTGTGTCGCAAATCATTTCAATAAAAATAATAGAGAATTGTGTCCTAAACAAGTCTCACAGTCCCATAACATCAGGTGTTTTACATACTAACATAGAATATGGGTTATAAAGGAGATACATTTGATATTGTAGCTTGGCATGGTAAATATGCTTTTACAGGAAGCACTTGATGGGATAGAATAAGAAAGAGTTATGACATAGTTTCAAATATTCAGACATTTACTAAGGGTCTCATCCAACTAAAGTTAATTCTTGATTAACTTTTAGTTTAATACACAGACAATTTCATCTCCCAAAGAGCAGATGAAGTGCCTACAGAAATTTCAACTCTGAGCCAAAACTTGCCAGAAAGGAGGAGTTTGTTGGTGAAAGGAAAATAATGGTGTCCCAGGAGAAAACTTCTCTGGATGATCATCAGGAAAACAGAAGTTGAATATAGCCTAAGATTAGAAAGCCTGAGATTGAGGTACAGAAGAAAACATGATTCCACGACAGAAGATTCTTTAAGGGGATATAGTTTAAGGGGTTAAGAAGTTATCAAAAATGAAATTCTGACTATGTGGTTTCCCTATGAGAAAGAAATGGAAAAGCAATGCAATTATACAGTTTTCTCACGAGGTTATATAGAACAGTTGCATACAAAGCATTAGAGAAAAAGACCAATGTAAAAAGAATGAAAGAATGGCATCAATCTATATACAGAATTACAAGAAAGAAAAAAGGCTACTTGTTGCAAAAAATGCTAAGGTTAACAAAAAAGTTTTATGCTTATATTTGATCAGGATACACTGGAACAAATAGTAGTTTGTGAATACAAATATATATATATATATATATATATATATATATATATCTTTGTCTCTTTTATTTCTGTCTTTTCAGTAAGGGTATTCAAACTGAGAAGGTACAGAAAAAATGGACGGGGATGACTAAATCAAGACTTCTGCAAAGTAATTTTAAGAAAGCACATTTTAAGAAAGTTTCCCTACCTTGAGTTCACGTTTTCAGGCCCAATAAATTACAGTTGAAAACTCCCGAAAGACCAGAGATCTTTGCAGAAACATGGAGAACAGGCAAATATCATCTTAATTTCCAAAACGGGATGGAAGGTATGGTCTGAAATTTAATCACCAGAATGATCCTGAAGTGAATCTTTATAGGGCCAGATTGTAAGCACTTAGAAAATGATCAGTTAGACAATCTGCAGGTGTGAGAAGGAACCAAGCCCTCTAAGAGTCAGGCATCTCTAACTACCTTATTTCCATTTGGACAAGAGTTACAGGTGGATCAGTGGTTAAGAATCTGCCTACCGATGAAGGAGATGTGAGTTTGATCTCTGGATGGGGAAGACCACTGGAGAAGGAAATGGAAACCTACTCCAAGTAGTCTTGCCTGGGAAATCCCATGACAGAGAAGCCTGGCCAGTTACAATCCATGGGGTCACAAAGAGTAGGACACGACTTAGTGACTAAACAACAGCAACAGCAAAATTGTAGTAGGTAGGAAATCCTTGAATAGCAACAAAATAGATATCTCTCAATATCCTGTGGTCAAGATGATAACATTGGGTAAATGTGAATACAGACTGATGAATTTATACATTATTCAAAGGGTAGTCAAGGTGAATTTATGTCCATTTAAAAGGAGGTTCTTGGTGTCATACCAAAGAGCCTGAGCACTTTTTCCAATTTAATCCATCAAACATAGTCTGTACTAAACACTGTGATAAGCAAAAGGAACAACAAGGAACAAGACGACAGTTTCTGCCCTTAAGGGTCTTAAATTTGAGTCTGTCCTTAGGTCTGTTCCATAAACATCTTTAGATGACTTTGGTGAGTATCCAGAAAACACATTAATTACATTTTTATATGACAAGCAGGTAAAAAAAATAATAGATCCTGCAGATGATGAAATTTATTCCCAAGGAATCTTGAAAGGCTGGTGTAATAGGTTAAATTAAATAATACTGAATATAATAAAGATAAATATAAGTCTCTTCCCTTGAATCCAAAATTAACAACAACAAAAACCCACAATGACCATCACAGAGGTAACAGGTTGAAGAAACATATAATTTAACAGCAGATGACAGAAAATGATTCATGGACTTTGGCAGAAAACACAAAATGACTATGCAGTGTGACTAGCTAAAAAAAGAAAAAAAGAAGATACTATAATACTGAGATGTATGCATTGAACATATATTAGAAAGAGTAAGGAAATAGGCAGTGGCCCAGGTATCATCTTTATGAGAAATACACAGACAGTGAAGGATGTGTAGAAGAAATGGTCCAGAGTAAAGATGACTTCTGTGACAGAAGAGGAAACAGTAGAAAGAAACAGAAATGTCTATCCCCAAAAAGGGTCACTGGGAACAGGATATAAATCTTCAAATATATAAAAGACTATTCTGTGGAGGAGGGTCTATACTTATTCTGTATGACATCTAGAGGCTGAGGTAGGATAAAGCAATGAAAAATAGAGTGAATCACATTCAGCTCAAATGAAGTACAAACCATGTTGGCCAAACATTTACCCATGGTAGACCCATGGGATCTACCGTACTAGGCTTCTCTCTAGCCACTGTCCCACTGCTCTCCCACCCACTCATCACAGGTCACCTACTGTCATTCTTCCTATTCCTCAAACTCACCAACCCGACCTCAGCATCGTGTACTTGCTAGTCCTGCTGTCTGAAAAGCTTTTCCCCCAGATGTGTACATGGTTGGCCTTTTATCATTAAGCCCCTTAGCATTAAGGTAAATTCTGATAAGAAGGCTTTTCTGGTCACCTTATCTAAGTTAGCATCTTCAGTCATTTTGCAATGCAATGTAACACTGTTTTATTTTAGCATTCATCCCTATATGATATTATCTTCATGGTGGTACATGGACTTTTGCTTCCTATTCACTGTCGAATTTCCAGCCCCTTGTATAACGCCTGGAACATTGGGTGCTCAGTGAATATTGGTTGAATGTATGAATGAATGTGAAGTTTGTGAGATCTGCCAGAATATATGTTTGAGTGAAGAGCAAAAGCTCATTGGGAAGGCTATAGTAGGGGAGATTAGCACACAGATTGAAAAGTATAACTGGGTGATCTTAAAGACCTTTTCAATCCTGAAGTTCTACAATTAATCCCTAATTTATGGAATGCATTATAATTTCACTAGTGGTTTGAGAGAGATGATAAATGGAGACTGGAACAGCCAAGAAGGCTTCATCAAAGATGTAGTTGTTGTCGTTCAGTTCCTAAGTTGTGTCTGACTCTTTGACCCCATGGACTGTAGCATGACAGGCTTCCCTGTCCTCCCAGAGATTGCTCAAACTCATGTCCATGGTGGAATTTAGACAGTAGGAATGGGAGGAAAGGTGTTTTAGGAGAAAGAAATATCATGAACAAAGTCTCAGAGGCAGACCTGAGTACCATATGAGTGAGAGACAGCTGGAAGAAGTTAGGGTCATCTGAAGGAGAGGATGTGTTTTGGGAACTTGAGAGAAAATGAGACTAGACAGATAGAGTAGGGCCACAATTCAAGGTGGGACCTTAAAGCCAAACTATGAATTAAACTCTGTGGGAAAATTCTGAGTATCCTTGAGAAGATAGGTGAACACCATGATAAAGGCAATGATTTAAGAGATGTTAATCTCTGGTAGAATCTGAGCCTTGTCATTGATTTGAACTAAATGATATCCCTTCAACTATAAAACAATTTATTATTTTCTAATCTATTCCATTTTAGGAGGCTCTAACAATATGAGGTCCTGACCTAAGATAGTAACAAGTGAAACAAGAAGATTAATGTGAGAGATTTTTTAAAACAGCTATCAGGATTTCATGCCTAAATTAATAATAAGTATAGTTATTCCCATAATGGAACCCAAAATATAGTAGGTGCTCAATAAATATTTGCTTATGTACCATAAAAAGATTCTATTACTGAACACTGGCAAGATATGTAGAATCCTTTGTGTAACAATGGCAATGAATTTGCACATATTCTCTTACTCAGAATCCATTGTCACCAGTGTCCTGCAGGTTGCTGGGTGAGCATGGTCAGATGAAAACGATGTCCTCTATTATAAACTGTCCCTATGACTTGTATGTCTGTGACCTTATTAGAAACATGCTCCATTCAGAACAGTTGTTACAACCTCATGTGACCAGGCCTCTGTGAGGCAGCACCATAAAGGGATCAGAACGACTTCTTATCCATCTTGCCAGCACTTATACAATGAATACAGTCCTTTCCAATTAATCACTTTAAAAGCCCATCCCTTTGGTCTCATTCTTCCCAGCCTTCCTGACACTTCTCTTTACAAAAGACTTTTAGAAGCCACACACCAGCCAAACAATTAAAATAACTCATCACTCTACAGGCATTGGTTCATGCCCTGTAACTCTCTGCCAGATCTCCTTAAAAGCATCAACACAACTCCCCGCTTCAGGCAGCACTGGTTGGAGACCAAGATCCCAATTGACCCCACCCCCTTTCACGTCTTCTCCCTTGTTAACTGGCCTTTCTTCTTCTTCTCTCTCCATTTGATTCATTTATTTCTAATATTGCTTGATTTTTGTTGCTGTTTTTCCCCCACATTTTTTTGCCAAAGAAATGTCAAGTGTATTTGTTATGTGAATGAATTCAGTATGCCACCCTAAAAGAGCCCAGTTGAATTTGGGAAGAGATGTAGCACAGTGTAACAGGAGATGGTAGAGGACAGAGGAGCTTGGCATGCTGCCATCCATGGGCGTGCAAAGTCAGACACGACTTATCAACTGAATGACAGCAACACAGGGCAACAGCTCTGGAATCACACAGCCTGGGTTTGAAAGCTGGCTCTGCTGAACTCGAGCAACTATCAGCTGTATGACCTTCTACAAATTAGTTAACCTTTCTAAGCTACTTTCTTAAACTGAAAAACAAGAATGTTAATAAAAGGAATAAGATGATCTTTGTAAAATACTTATTTCTTAGCACATGAAAATTTTCCCCATTTTCCATTTAAAACTATCAGAACAACAATGAAGATTAACTACATTAACTAATCTTAATAATTCAGAGACTGAGGGAAAATCAACTGCTCTGTCTGTACCACACTCTAACAACTACTCAATCCCCTGAAGAAATTGGTCTAACAGACACGGGTGTAAATGCAGTAAAGGAACTGAGAATGCCATTTATTTCAATTGTTTTCTTTCTCCATGGTGAGAATGTTTTCGCAGTAACAAACAGATGAATAAATAAAAGCCAGTAATTTTTTACTTTATCTCACACTTGAGGAGTCAATATAAGAAATACTCTCAGAGAAGAAAAAGGTACAGGCATGAGCCTTACAAATATCCATGAGAATTTTTTGCAAGTGCTTTCAATACAAGATTAATAAGTAGACTAAAAGGCACTGCAGCCATATTTGCAGGGCAAACAGGCATGAGGCCGTTCATGAGATCAGGGCTTTGAAGGTTTAAATTCCAATTCTGCTGCTTTCCATGAAGCCTCAGCCAATTTGCTTAAGCCTTCAAAGCCTTGACTTTCTCATCTGTGAAATGGAGACAATTAAGAAAAATAATATATGTAAAGTTCTTATACAAGATAAGCATCAGTGTTTATTGTATCCTTACCCCTCTAGGGCAATGTAAACTAAATAAAATTGTTTTGATCAGGGCTACTGGGCTACATCACTCAAAGAGTACATGGTACAAAGAGGATTTTGTATCTGGATATTAAGCAGGTAGGTCTTCAACAAATATTTGATCATTTGTTTTGGCTTTAATGGAATTACTTAGCATACCCCAACAGCTAATCTCGGATCTGCTTCATAACCTTTGTAGGTAGAGAAGCTACCAGCTTCCTAGGTCTGCAGCATCCTTACCTAATCCCAAGATCCTGTCTATTTCATTCACCACAATTTCTTCCTTTCCTTTAGTCTCAGAATGTTTCCGGTGGTTTGGCAGAAGAGCAATACACGGAAGGCAATCTTTTTAACATATTGGACTGTGTTAAGCTTCCACTACATTTAATTATCACTCTGTGGTCAGGAGGTATTTCAAAGAGAATTGAAGGAAGAATAATAATTTGAATGACTGTCTTGTCCAATAAATTATATCAATGTCATGTATCTACAAACACTGGAAAAGGGGGCTATCTCTCTTTTTTCCATTTTGGGTGAGAAGATTGTTATAAGCCCTAGAGACTATTGAATCTGAAAGGGATGGGGAGCTCCCAACTTTGGGCAGGTTTGGGCTGAGTGACTCTGGGTCAGCTAAACGACTGGATTGTGGGTTGGGAGATGGATGGGGAGGTCCTTCAGAGTCAGGGGCAAAACAGGAAAATGAAAATCCTACTCTTTGGTGCATATTGTATGGGAGAGAAATATATGAATCAATTTGAAATAACTGTATCATAGACTAATTTTTTTGTATTCCTTTTCTGTTTTTAACATAATTTTTAAATAGCTTTTTTTATTTTAAAAAAATACATGTTCACTGAAGAATATTATACAGACAAGCAAAAGGAAAATAATTCAAAGTACATCTGCAAAAAAGCAGATCAGTGGTTGCCTGGGCCTGGAGGGTGGGGGAGATAGAATTGATTAAAGGGAACATAGAGAAACTTTTTGTGGTGGTAATGATTACAAATTCTTATATACTGTCAAAATTCATCAAACTGTATACTCAACCTGGAAGTGACTTCAGTTCAGTTCAGTTCAGTTCAGTCGCTCAGTCGTGTCCGACTCTCCGCGACCCCATGAATCACAGCACGCCAGGCCTCCCTGTCCATCACCAACTCCTGGAGTTCACTCAAACTCATGTCCACAGAGTCGGTGATGCCATCCAGCCATCTCATTCTCCGTCATCCCCTTCTCCTCCCGCCCCCAACCCTTCCCAGCATCAGAGTCTTTTCCAGTGAGTCAACTCGTCCCATGAGGTGGCCAAAGTATTGGAGTTTCAGCTTTAGCATCAGTCTTTCCAATGAACACCCAGGATCAATCTCCCTTAGAATGGACTGGTTGGATCTCCTTGCAGTACAAGGGACTCTCAAGAGTCTTCTCCAACACCACAGTTCAAAAGCATCATTTCTTCGGCGATCAGCTTTCTTCACAGTCCATACATGACCACTGGAAAAACCATAGTCTTGACTAGACGGACCTTTGTTGGTAAAGTAATGTCTCTGCTTTTTAATATATTATCGAGGTTGATCATAACTTTCCTTCCAAGGAGTAAGCGTGTTTTAATTTCATGGCTGCAATCAGCATCTGCAGTGATTTTGGAGCCCCAAAAAACAAAGTCTGACACTGTTTCCCCTGTTTTTCCATCTATTTCCCATGAAGTGATGGGACCAGATGCCATGATCTTAGTTTTCTGAATGTTGAGCTTCAAGCCAACCTTTTCACTCTCCTCTTTTACTTTCATCAAGAAAGTAAAAGAGTTCCTCTTCACTTTCTGCCATAAGGGTAGTGTCATCTGCATATCTGAGATTATTGATATTTCTCCCAGCAATCTTGATTCCAGCGTGTGCTTCTTCCAGCCCAGCGTTCCCCATGATGTACTCTACATATAAGTTAAATAAGCAAGGTGACAATATACAGCCTTGACGCACTCCTTTTCCTATTTGGAATCAGTCTGTTGTTCCATGTACAGTTCTGACTGTTGCTTCCTGACCTGCATACAGGTTTCTCAAGAGGCAGGTCAGGTGGTCTGGGATTCCCATCTCTTTCAGAATTTTCCACAGTTGATTGTGATCCACACAGTCAAAGGCTTTGGCATAGTCAATGAAGCAGAAATAGATGTTTTCCTGGAACTCTCTTGCTTTCTCCATGATCCAGCGGATGTTGGCAATTTGATCTCTGGTGCCTCTGCCTTTTCTAAAACCTGCTTGAACATCTGGGAGTTCACGGTTCACATATTGCTGAAGCCTGGCTTGGAGAATTTTGAGCATGACTTTACTAGCGTGTGAGATGAGTGCAATTGTGCAGTAGTTTGAGCATTCTTTGGCATTGCCTTTCTTTGGGATTGGAATGAAGACTGACATTTTCCAGTCCTGTGGCCACTGCTGACTTTTCCAAATTTGCTGGCATATTGAGTGCAGCACTTTCACAGCATCATCTTTCAAGATTTGAAATAGCTCAACTGGAATTCCATCACCACCACTAGCTTTGTTCGTAGTGATGCTTTCTAAGGCCCACTTGACTTCACATTCCAAGATGTCTGGCTCTAGGTCAGTGATCACGTTATTGTGACGATCTTGGTCGTGAAGATCTTTTTTGTACAGTTCTTCTGTGTATTCTTGCCACCTCTTCTTAATATCTTCTGCTTCTGTTAGGTCCATACCATTTCTGTCCTTTATTGAGCCCATCTTTGCATGAAATGTTCCCTTGGAATCTCTAATTTTCTTGAAGAGATCTCTTGTTTTTCCTATTCTGTTGTTTTCCTCTATTTCTTTGCATTGATCACTGAGGAAGGCTTTCTTATCTCTCCTTGCTATTCTTTGGAACTCTCCATTCAGATGCTTATATCTTTCCTTTTCTCCTTTGCTTTTCGCTTCTCTTCATTTCACAGCTATTTGTAAGGCCTCCTCAGACAGCCATTTTGCTTTTTTGCATTTCTTTTCCATGGGGATGGTCTTGGTCCCTGTCTCCTTTACAATGTCACGAACCTCCATGACTTATTGTATGCAAATTATACCTCTATAAAGCCAATTCATACTTTTCAAAGTACTTCTGTCATTACCCATACAAAACTATTGTTAATATCCTTATGTACATTTTTTCAAATGATTTTTCTATGTATCTATGAATATACATGTTTATTTGTTTATACAAAAAAAGGTATTTTTATCAAATGTAACAGCTTTCTATTAATTTTTTATTCTCTTACTTGGAAGTAGATTTTACCACCACAAACACAAAGCACATTATGTAACACAGAAGAGAAAAAATTGCTTTGGAGAAAGAGAAACAGGGGCAGCTATTCTGACTTTTACAGCCTGCAGGATCTCATTATTGATGATTCAACAATCACTGTACACCTAATAGGCACTGTATAAACGCTGGATAGCAACACCTGCCATTAGTAATGTCATGGTAACTGAATGCTAAGAAGCCCACTGGCAGCTCCTGCCAATACCCTTGACTACATCACATCTGCCTGTGAAAATGTGAGTCCACCTGTAGGTTTATGGCTGGTGTACACCCATACAACCCTCTGCTTCTAGAGATTTACTAGACATTTTAAAAGAGAGGACAACAGAAAGTGCTAGCCAATTCTTCCAGAGGCAAAGCTATCATTTTCCAGAGCTAATTGTAAGGCAGGCAAAACTTTACCTCTACCCTCTTAGAGTTTCCAGACAGGACTAAGAATTAAACTGATACAAGAGAGTTAACAGGGGGAAAATAATACAAGTGTTATGTAATGTAAGTTTTACAGAATAAAATTTATAAGTATATGGGGGCCTTCACAAGGAAATGAAGACACAAAGAAGTGGCAAAACCTAAATGCTTTTACACTAGGTTAAACAACTAGAGGAAATTGTAGAAAAGTAACTAAAATAAATGGGGAGGCTAATGGAAGAAGGGAATCATTTTAACCAGGTCTGTTTGTACAGAATTCTCTTAGCTTCATCTCCTCACTTCAGGTGATCAGAATGTTTCTTTCCTCTTGGTACAGAGATGACATCTTTCACATGGAAGTTTTATCTCCTGCTTTTAGGAAGAAAAGGGGAGATCAGAGCACCCTTCTTACACTTGCTGTTTTTCAAGTGCCTTTAGCTTAAAATAATCCTCTGCAACAGTGGCATATTTTGGAGTAATACTCTAGTTTCCTTTATAATTCTGAACCTCCAAGAACCAACTCTCTTATCTATGTAAGAATTTGGGAATAGAGAAAGAGCTGGAAGAATTTAAGTCAAAATCATCCCAGCAGTTAACACAGATGTCAGTATACAGATCCAATTGCAGGGAAAGCAGCAGCAATTACCACCTGGCTTCTGCCTCTGCATCTGTGGATATCTGTGTGTGTAGGTGGGCTACTCAGTCCAAGACAGAGAAGTATACTTCCTACCAGGGGTATTATACAAAGATTCTAACTATAAAGTAATCTGTCTCTGGGACATATGATTCCTAAAGAACAGAAAAGGAAGGTGTTAAACTCCAGCCACTTTTACCAGAGACAAAATAATCTGGCCTCATTGACAGAAAAACAAGAACATAACACTAGTGAGATTTCATGACTCATTTAGAGCAGTACCATATGCAAATTAGGGTTTAATCAGGCCTTCCTGATGACTCAGGTGTACATACTTCCAAGAAGGAAGAGTGCCTAGTAACCAAGGAGAGGCTAAGCCAAGCTGGAGGCTTGCAGTTGTATCTCTATATCCAAGTCAGACTTCTGCACCCTCAGCTCCCACCTTAACCCAGGGAAGAGACCTGGAGACAGGAAGGCCTGAATCCCTTTGGGCCAGGGCTCTGCATAAGGGCACCTGAGTGGCTGAACAAGCTGTTCCACACATCTGTGTCTGCACATTGCATGGCTGGAGCTGCTCTTGGGCCCTCACTCAGCAAGTGTGTACAAAGTGAGGTCAATATATGAGAAGCAGGGAGTCAGGACACACTGAAAACGGCAGAGAAGTGACTAATGACAGGGTGGAGGACTGCAAGTGCACGGCTGTCTGGAGCCATTCAACACTGGGCTAAGAGCCCTGAGGACCTCAAATGTTCCTGAGGTCATGGCAGCATTGTATCATTGGACAATGATTGATGTTCAAAGCAAGTAATCAAGATAAGGTCAAATTATATTCAGAACATTTTGTTTAAGAAGGCAAAGTAGAGCATTTGGGAAAAATCAGTTTCCAAAATAAAGTTTTAAAGTTGGCATTTAAGTTCAGGTTATATCCTGTTGGCTGTTAATAGCACTTCCACTTAAAATATTAAGTATAATCCCCCCAAAAGAATAAAATACTTAGAAATAAACCTACCTAAGGAGGCAAAAGACCTGTACTCAGAAAACTGTAAGATACTGATGAAAGATACAAAAGATGACACAGATGGAGAGGTATACCATATTCTTGGATTGGAAGAATCGATATTGGGGCAATGACTACAGATTTAAGGCAATCTACAAATTTCAATGTAATCCCTATCAAATTACTAAAAAATTTTTCACAGAATTAGAATAAATTTATAATTTGTATGCAAACACAAAAGACCCCAAATAGCCAAAGCAATATTAAGAAAGAAAAACAGCTGGTAGAATAAGGCACCCTGACTTCAGACTATACTACAAAGCTACAGTAATCAAAACAGTATGGTATAGGAACAAAAACGGAAAATAGACCAATGGAACAGGATAGAAAGCCCAGAGATAATCCCATGCACCTATGGTCACCTAATCTATGAAAAGGGAGGCAAGAATATACAATGGAGAAAAGACAGTCTCTTCAATAAATGATGCTGAGAAAGCAGGACAGCTATGTGTAAAAGAATGAAATGAGAACACTCCCTAACACCACACACAAAAATAAACTAAAAATGGATTAAAGACCTAAATGTAAGGCTGGACACTATAAAACTCTTAAAGGAAAACATAGGCAGAACATTCTTTGACATAAATTGCAGTAAGAATTTTTGATCCACCTCCTATAGTAATGAGAATAAAAACAAAAATAAGCAAATGGGATCTAATTAAGCTTAAAAGCTTTTACACAGCAAAGGGAACCATAAACAAAACAAAAAGATAACCCTCAGAATGGAAGAAAATATTACAAACAAAGCAATCAACAAGGGATTAATCTCCACAATATACAAACAGCTCATGCAGCTCAATATAGACATTAAAAAAAAAAACCCAATCAAAAAATAGACTTTTCTCCAAATAAGACATACAGATGGCCAAAAAGCACATGAAAAGATGCTCAACATCACTAATTATTAGAGAAATACAAATAAAAGCTACTATGAGGTATTACCTCACATGGTCAGAATGGCCATTATAGAAAAATCTACAAACAATAAATGCTGGAGAGGGTTTAGAGAAAAGGGAACTCTCCTTCACTGTTGGTGGGAATGTAAATTGGTATAGCCACTATCGAGGACAGTATGAAGGTTCCTCAAAAAACTAAAAGTAGAACTACCATATGACCCAGCAATTTCACTCCTAGGCATATACCCAGAGAAAACCATAATTTAAAATACACAAGTACCCCAATATTCATTGCAGCACTAGTATAAGAGCCAGGACATGGAAGCAACCTAAATGTCCATCAATGAGGAATGGATAAAGATGTGGTACATATATACAATGGAAAATTATTCAGCAAAAAAAAACACACAAAATAATGCCATTTACAGCAACATGCATGGACCTAGAGACTGTCATACTGAGTGAAATGTCAGATGCAAACAAATATCACATGATATAGTTTATATGTGGAATTTTTTTTAAATTGGCAATTTTTTAAAAAATGAACTTATTTACAAAACAGAAGTAGAACTTCTGTGTTCTGTATTCACAGCTGTATTAGAAAACAATCTTACACTCCCAGGGGATAAGGGGTGGGGGGAGAGGGATAAACTGGGGAATTGAGACATATGCATACTACTATATATAAAATATATACCCAATAAGAATCTACCGTATATCATAGGGAACTCTACTCAATACTCTGTAATGGCCTATATGAAGAAAGAATCTTAAAAAAAAATAAAAAGAGTAGATATATGTAGATGTATAACTGATTCACTTTGCTGTACACTTGAAGGTAACACACCTTGTAAATCAAATATACACCAATAAAAAATTTTTTAAATATATATTTCAGTTCAGATCAGTCGCTGAGTTGTGTCCGACTCTTTGCAACCCCATGAATCACAGCATGCAAGGCCTCCCTGTCCATCACCAACTCCCGGAGTTCACTCAAACTCATGTCCATCGAGTCAGTGATGCCATCCAGCCATCTCATTCTCTGTTGTCCCCTTCTCCTCCTGCCCCCAAACCCTCCCAGCATCAGAGTCTTTTCCAGTGAGTCAACTCTTCACATGAAGTGGCCAAAATATGGGAGTTTCAGCTTTAGCATCAGTCCTTCCAATGAACACCCGGACTGATCTCCTTCAGAATGGACTGGTTGGATCTCCTTGTAGTCTGAGGGACTCTCAAGAGTCTTCTCCAATACCACAGCTCAAAAGCATAAATTCTTCGGTGATCAGCTTTGTTCACAGTCCAACTCTCACATCCATACATGACCACGGGAAAAACCATAGCCTTGACTAGACGGACCTTTGTTGGCAAAGTAATGTCTCCGCTTTTTAATATGCTATCTAGGTTGGTCATAACCTTCATTCCAAGGAGTAAGTGGCTTTTAATTTCATGGCTGCAATCAGCATCCGCAGTGATTTTGGAGTCCCCAAAAATAAAGTCTGACACTGTTTCTACTGTTTCCCCATCTATTTCCCATGAAGTGATGGGACCAGATGCCATGATCTTCGTTTTCTGAATGTTGAGCTTCAAGCCAACTTTTTCACTCTCCTCTTTCACTTTCATCAAGAGGGCTTTTGTTCCTCTTCACTTTCTGCCATAAGGATGGTGTCATCTGCATATCTGAGGTTATTGCTATTTCTCCTGGAAATCTTGATTCCAGCTTGTGCTTCTTCCAGCCCAGCATTCCTCATGATGTACTCTGCATAGAAGTTAAATAAGCAGGGTGACAATATACAACCTTGACGTACTCCTTTTCCTATTTGGAACCAGTCTGTTTTTCCATGTCCTGTTCTAACTGTTGCTTCCTGACCTGCATATAGGTTTCTCAAGAGGCAGGTCAGGTGGTCTGGGATTCCCATCTCTTTCAGAATGTTCCACAGCTTATTGTGATCCACATAGTCAAAGGCTTTGGCATAGTCAATGAAGCAGAAAAAGATGTTTTCCTGGAACTCTCTTGCTTTTACCATGATCCAGCAGATGTTGGCAATTTGATCTCTGGTTCCTCTGCCTTTTCTAAAACCAGCTTGAACATCTGGAAGTTCACGGTACATACTGCTGAAGCCTGGCTTGGAGAATTTTGAGCATGACTTTACTAGCGTGTGAGATGAGTGCAATTGTGAGGTAGTTTGAGCATTCTTTGGCATTGCCTTTCTTTGGGATTGGAATGAAGACTGACCTTTTCCAGTCCTGTGGCCACTGCTGACTTTTCCAAATTTGCTGGCATGTTGAGTGCAGCACTTTCACAGCATCATCTTTCAGGATTTGAAAGAGCTCAACTGGAATTCCATCACCTCCACTAGCTTTGTTCATAGTGATGATTTCTAAGGCCCAGATGTCTGGCTCTAGGTCAGTGGTCACACCATCATTGTTATTTAGGTCATGAAGATGTTTTTTGTACAGTTCTTCCATGTATTCTTGCCATCTCTTCTTAATATTTTCTGCTTCTGTTAGGTACATACCATTTCTGTCCTTTATTGAGCCCATCTTTGCATGAAATGTTCCTGGTATCTCTAATTTTCTTGAAGAGATCTCTTGTCTTTCCTATTCTGTTGTTTTCCTCTATTTATTTGCATTGATTGCTGAGGAAGGCTTTCTTATCTCTCCTTGCTATTCTTTGGAACTCTGCATTCAGATGCTTATATCTTTCCTTTTCTCCTTTGCTTTTCGCTTCTCTTCATCTCACAGCTATTTGTAAGGCCTCCTCAGACAGCCATTTTGCTTTTTTGCATTTCTTTTCCATGGGGATGGTCTTGAGCCCTGTCTCCTGTACAATGTCACGAACCTCCATCCAGAGTTCATCAGGCACTCTATCTATCAGATCTAGTCCCTTAAATCTATTTCTCACTTCCACTGTATAATCATAAGGGATTTGATTTAGGCCATATCTGAATGGTGTAGTGGTTTTCCCCACTTTCTTCAATTTCAGTCTGAATTTGGCAATAAGGAGTTCATGATCTGAGCCACAGTCAGCTCCTGGTCTTGTTTTTGCCAACTGTATAGAGCTTCTCCATCTTTGGCTGCAAAGAATATAATCCATCTGATTTTGGTATTGACCATCTGATGATGTCCATGTGTAGAGTCTTCTCATGTGTTGTTGGAAGAGGGTGTTTGCTATGACCAGTGCGTTCTCTTGACAAAACTCTATTAGCCTTTGTCCTGCTTCATTCCGTGCTCTAAGGCCAAATTTGCCTGTTACTCCAGGTGTTTCTTGACTTCCTACTTTTGCATTCCAGTCCCCTATAATGAAAAGGACATCTTTTTTGGGTGTTAGTTCTAAAAGGTCTTGTAGGTCTTCATAGAACCGTTCAACTTTGGCTTCTTCAGTGTTACTGGTTGGGGCATAGGCCTGGATTACTGTAATACTGAATGGTTTGCCTTGGAAACAAACAGAGATCATTCTGTCATTTTCAAGATTGCATCCAAGTACTGCATTTCGAACTCTTGTTGACCATGATGGCTACTCCATTTCTTCTAAGGGATTCCTGCCCACAGTAGTAAATATAATGGTCATCCTGAGTTAATTTCACCCATTCTAGTCCATATATATATAAGGTATATTCAATATTACTTGCTAAAATCCCATCCAGAGAATTGATTTTTATCTATGTAGTCTTACTGATATATATATATATACAGACATTAGACACCTATTTTTAAATCAAATAAAATCTTGCCATTTCTTCCAGGAACTGATGCCATTAATTACTTCTAGCTCCTTGACCTCTACTAGATCTTTCTCCCCAACATATACGCATGTTCAAGTCTCTCCTAAACAAAACAAAATAAGAAAGTCTGCCTAGGTCCTACTGCACCCCACCCTCTCCCTGCACTGACCTATGTCTTCTTTCCTTCATAATCAAACTTTTAAGAATAGCTCTGAATCTTGTGGCCACTTCTCTAGGAAATGCTTTGCCATTTTCCAATGGTTTATTTTTATTAAGTTTCCATCTTATCTTCTGCATATTTGCATTCGCACAGTTGACTGCACCCTCCTTCTTAAGCCAAGCTTTCCTCCAGGCCCCTGTGATGATACTCCTTTGCTATATTTTCTTCCTACCTCTGTCCTGCCAGGTCCCCTTTCAACTTCACCTTTCCCACCTGAATCCTCAGTGTCAGTGTTTCTCTGGATGTTGTCTCACTGGAAACATCCTCCCTGGGCAATCTCTTCCACTCTTTTTTGATGACACCTTTATTTATATTTCTGCAAAGTTCTTACTTGTGTCCATTATTTGCATGTGACTGTGTAAACCAAAGTGATTGACCATCTCCACCTGGCTGGCACTTAAAATGTCCCATATTCAAGTCTTGCTCTTCAGACCTCCTCTTCCTTGGGTTTTCCCTATCCGAGAACCACTCATCAATAACCCAAATTTGGAGACACTATGGATTCTTCCCTTTCTTTCATTCACTCATCCAAACAACCACCAACTCCTCTTGATTCTGCTTCTTTAGTATCTCTCAAATCCTTTAGTATCTCTCAAATCCTTTAGTATCTCTCAAATCCTTTTGTATCTCTCAAAGCCAGCCTCCAGCCTGGCTCCTATGTGCTGCTTTAGTTGCATGTTGGATCAAGGTAAGTCTTCAGTTCTCACCTTAATACTTAAATTATTGTTTCCTCAACTTTTTGCTGGTAATCTTTGACTCTTCTTTGAAATTTTGTATTTGCTAATCTAGGTTTCTTCTCGCTCACAATCCAGGACATGAGGCCCCTGTCTGGTTACACAGTCCAAAGATCATTCTTCCTTTTATCTTACCACCACCTTCCTAAGGTGGAGAGAAACAGGATAAACACTTTTGATTGAGGATACTTCCCCATAAACCATAGATCAGTCATACATGATTGTCATTCTGCATTGATGGTGACTTTGTTGGCCTCCCGTTATGCTCTGAATTGTTTTATGGTTCCTGACTGCTGATTTCAATATCTAGATAATCAATGGGTCCACTTCTACTATCTGCCTTTTCTCTTGATTATTAGCCACATTTTATTGCCTTATTGAATGTCCATTATTTTTATATTATATGACAGACATTAGGCATAAAGATGTCATAAAGATTCCAAATATTCCCTTCTACCCTTTCTTCTGTTAGGCTAAGAGGATAAGAAGTTGGTTACTTTCATTACATAAGAATATGATGTGCATTGGGCCTGATTGTAGTTTTACAAAGACTTGCTCTACCTTGGATCTGACCCTGTTTTGAGCATATGGCTCTCCTGGGCTTGTGATTGTGAGCCTACGGGTCTTCAGCTCCTTAGCCCTGGAAGACTACAAGAGATCTAGGTCTGCCCTTTAGAAATTCTAGCCCAGCTCTTCATCCTCCTGTCCCACAGCACTTTAAGTAAATATCTTGAGGAGATACTAGGGGCAAAGTCTTCCTCAGAGAGCTTTTGTTTCCTAAGCATTTCAAGACTAAAGTAGGTAGATTTCACTTTGTCTTTTGAAATTTTTTCTCCTAGCTTTGTAACCTCCTGTGACATTGTACAGGAGATAGGGATCAAGACCATCCCCATGGAAAAGAAATGCAAAAAAGCAAAATGGCTGTCTGAGAAGGCCTTAAAATAGCTGTGAAAAGAAGAGAAGCAAGAAGCAAAAAGCAAAGGAGAAAAGGAAAGATATAAGCATCTGAATGCAGAGTTCCAAAGAATAGCAAGGAGAGATAAGAAAGCCTTCCTCAGTGATCAATGCAAAGAAATAGAGGAAAACAACAGATTAGGAAAAACAAGAGATCTCTTCAAGAAAATTAGAGACACCAAGGGAACATTTCATGCAAAGATGGACTTGATAAAGGACAGAAATGGTATGAACCTAACAGAAGCAGAAAATATAGAAGAACTGTACAAAAAAGATCTTCATGACCAAGATAATCACGATAGGGTGATCACTGACCTAGAGCCAGACATTTTGGAATGTGAAGTCAAGTGGGCTTTAGAAAGCATCACTACAAACAAAGCTAGTGGAGGTGATGGAATTCCAGTTGAGCTCTTTCAAATCCTGAAAGATGATGCTGTGAAAGTGCTGCACTCAATATGCCAGCAAATTTGGAAAAGTCAGCAGTGGCCACAGGACTGGAAAAAGTCTGTCTTCTTTCCAATCCCAAAGAAAGGCAATGCCAAAGAATGCTCAAACTACCTCACAATTGCACTCATCTCACACGCTAGTAAAGTCATGCTCAAAATTCTCCAAGCCAGGCTTCAGCAGTACGTGAACCGTGAACTTCCAGATGTTCAAGCTGGTTTTAGAAAAGGCAGAGGAACCAGAGATCAAATTGCCAACATCCGCTGGATCATGGAAAAAGCAAGAGAGTTCCAGGAAAACATCTATTTCTGCTTCATTGACTATGCCAAAGCCTTTGACTGTGTGGATCACAATAAACTGTGGAACATTCTGAAAGAGATAGGATTACCAGACCACCTGACCTGTCTCTTGAGAAACTTGTATGCAGGTCAGGAAGCAACAGTTAGAACTGGACATGGAACAACAGACTGGTTCCAAATAGGAAAAGGAGTACGTCAAGGTTGTATATTGTCACCCTGCTTATTTAACTTCTATGCAGAGTACATCATGAGGAATGCTGGGCTGGAAGAAGCACAAGCTGGAATCAAGATTTCCAGGAGAAATATCAATAACCTCAGATATGCAGATGACACCACCCTTATGGCAGAAAGTGAAGAGGAACTCAAAGGCCTCTTGATGAAAGTGAAAGAGGAGAGTCAAAAGGTTGGTTTGAAGCTCAACATTCAGAAAACGAAGATCATGGCATCTGGTCCCATCACTTCATGGCAAATAGATGGGGAAACAGTGGAAACAGTGTCAGACTTTATTTATTGGGGCTCCAAAATCACTGCAGATGCTGACTGCAGCCATGAAATTAAGTGCTTACTCCTTGGAAGGAAGGTTATGACCAACCTAGATAGCATATTAAAAAGCAGAGACATTACTTTGCCAATCAAGGTCCGTCTAGTTAAGACTATGGTTTTTCCCATGGTCATGTATGGATGTGAGAGTTGGACTGTGAAGAAAGCTGATCGCCAAAGAATTGATGCTTTTAACTGTGGTGTTGGAGAAGACTCTTGAGAGTCCCTTGGACTGCAAGGAGATCCAACCAGTCCATTCTAAAGGAGATCAGTCCTGGGTGTTCATTGGAAGGTGATGCTAAAGCTGAAGCTCCAATACTTTGGCCATCTCATGCGAAGAGTTGACTCACTGGAAAAGAGTCTGATGCTGGGAGGGATTGGGGGCAGGAGGAGAAGGGAACGACAGAGAATGAGATGGCTGGATGGCATCACCGACTCTGTGGACATGAGTTTGAGTGAACTCCGGGAGTTGGTGATGGACAGGGAGGCCTTGCGTGCTGTGACTCATGGGGTCGCAAAGAGTCGGACACGACTGAGTGACTGAACTGAACTGAACTGTGCAGTACCTGAATTCAGCAAACATGTTATGGGGGAACTCTGCCATAGGTTTGAGTCCTCTTTTTCCTATTTTCCCCATTTTGCATTATTTTTGCTAAGAAATTCACTGGTTTTTCTTTGCCCCAGCAGAGATTTTCTGCCTAAACAAATCCTTTGACCACATTCAGAATCAGCAAGTGTCTCTGGGAACAAATAACAGACAGTGTCAATTCACTTTGGAAAGTACTCTACTCTCTTTCTGAAATTTTAGTTTATCTAATCCTTACTGCTTCCATAGCAACCTGTTGCCTTTAAAATATAATTTTTGTCATTTTTCCAGGTTAACCTAGGTGTTGTACTCGGAGGAGTGTTGGCTTGCCATGGTGTACTATATCTTCCCCAGAAGAGAAAATCTCATATGAGACTGTTTGATCCCTATCTTAATATTTTGTGCACAATACACAGTAATGTGCCATGAATTTTTAATTCATGAACAAAGAAATCATCTCAGTTTTCTTAGCATCATTTCCTCCTCGTGAGATAGTAATTTTACATGAATTTAATGCTTAATGGTATATAAAATATTTTCAATTTCAGAAATAATTCATTTAATTCTTATAATACCTCTTCAGTAAGAGTTATAATAATGATTGGTAGGATAAAAATGGTTACTATTTACTGAGTACTTATTCTGTACCTAGTGTTATGCTAAGTACTTTACATACATTATCTTATTTAATCTCTTCAATAAAGTTGGAATATAGTTTTCTTCCTTCTTCCATGAGAAAATTGAGGCTAGAAAATGCTAAGTGACTTGTCTAAGTGCTCAGTGGAAGAGTTGGGATTCAAATACAGTGTGTCTGGTTCCCAGTCCAGGAAAATTTTCACTGCATTTCAGCTTTTTATCTGAGATGATATCAGTTTTCCTACAAGGTTCAATTAAAATACCTGAAATTTTTCAGTCTATAACCTTTCCTAAGCACTGTGCTGTGGTTAATCACTCGGTCGTGTCCGACTCTTTGCAACCGCATGGACTGTAGCATGCCATGCTCCTCTGTCCATAGAGATTCTCCAGGCAAGAATACTGGAGTGGGTTGCTATGCCCTCCTCCAGGGGATCTTCAAAACCCAGGGATTGAACCCAGGTCTCCTGCATGGCAGGCAGATTCTTTACTGTCTGAGCCACCAGGGAAGCCCAAGAATAATGGAGTGGGTCGCACAGAGTCGGACACGACTGAAGCAACTTAGTAGCAGCAGCAGCAGCAGCCTATCCCTTCCCCAGCAGATCGTCCTGACCCCAGGAATTGAACCAGGGTCTCCTGCATTGCGGGAGGATTCTTTACCAGCTGAGCTACCAGGGAAGCCCTTCCTAACACTACATAAACACAAAATATAGTTGTGAATGAACTGTCCCAAGATTATACCAAAAACATTTAGAAGTAGGGTAAGGGAATTTAGTCGCTTTCCTCTTACTGATAATGATAGTTTTG
Organism: Moschus berezovskii; assembly: GCF_049115385.1. Classification (NCBI taxonomy): domain Eukaryota; kingdom Metazoa; phylum Chordata; class Mammalia; order Artiodactyla; family Moschidae; genus Moschus; species Moschus berezovskii. Next base: position 62,628,785 of record NC_142463.1, read on the forward strand.
CCTTATGTAGATGATATTTCATTGTCTGGTCTCAGTTCTGGACAGTAATAATTATTTGTAGGACAAATGACTAGTTAGGATTAAGGATGTGTGTGTGTCTGTTTATGCAATAGTAATGCATAAACCTAACCTCATAAGAATTAAATTTATTCTTTGACTTCATTAGCACTTCAGTTTGAATCACTGAGTTAACTAGCCACAGATCAGATTAGTTCCAATTGCATTTAAAATGGAGGAATATATTGCTAAAACTGAAATCTATTCCATTGCTTTCTTAAAATTCACTACTTAACAATCCTAATGTCACTTGTTAAATTATTTGTTGTCATTTGGGAAAAAAGAAAGATTTACTGAAAAAAATCAGCCATTTTAGAAACTAAGTGGATAAAATGCACACTCTTCATCACACTGAACTAGATTTCTCTTAATTAGGAATCATGTGTATTTTTTAATCATTATTTCTCTCAAAATGCCTACAAAAATATTTTGATTCTGTGCTTCTATTCAGGGCACAAATAAGACAAGGGGAAAGTGAACAAAAGTGGCAAAGTGTTTTATTAGGTCTTATCAGGTTTATTTTAAGGCCATGGCAACCCACTCCAGCATTCTTGCCTGGAGAATCCCCATGGACAGAGGGGCCTAGTGGGCTACAGTCCATGGGGTTGCAAAGAATCGGACACAAGTGAATGACTAAGCACACATCAGGTATATTATTAAGTAAGGATAAATGTATATTATAAGCTTTAATTAAAGCATCATCTGTAATTTTTTCCTTATAAAATGTGCATGGGAAATAAGAAATACAAACTTTTCATCACCAAGTAAGAATTTTAGTAAGTAAATGATTATCAATAGAGACCTAGATTCTTTATTCAGCCTGTAAGCTATTATTAGTCTCAGTGAGTGGAATAATTATTACAAACAATACAATATTTCCAGAAAGAGCTGTCCTTACCTCCTTATCTCCTGTATGTATATAGACTTCAGACTTACATATAAACAAACTTACACAAGTTTATATACATTCATATATATACATGTGTATCTTATACAGACACATCCACCTATATCTATATATACACACACATACATATATACGTGCACATAGGGTATATATGCACTCTGTATGCATCTATAACCTACATGCAGATACATATGTGTCAAACTAGATCTTTGTGTAAATTATATAGATATTTCCTGGTCTTTCTAGGTATTTTCAAACCTATCACATCATTTCCCCTTCATAACAGAGTGTGAAGTTAATAAAAGTAGAAATCGAGGTACAAAGAGTTAAGTTAAATGTTTTGTCCATAGTCACAGAGCAGAATCCAGATGAGAGCCTGGTCTCCTGACTCTTTTCACAATGCTGCCACACTTGCTTGATAGGCTTCACTCCAGCTCAGTCTGAGAAGGACACTATGTCCCACTGATATCCTTGAATCAGTTCCCTCAAGCAAAAGGTCAATGACAGAAAACTGGTTTGACTGATTTATTTCACCATGTTGACCAATTTAAATAAAATGAGCAAATCAGGGTGTTTGTTTCTGTGTCACACAGACATAGACTACATACTGACTCAGTGCTGTTACACTGGACTCCATGACCCATTTTTGACCCTGTCCCCTTAAAGGCAGGACAGAGAAGATGAAAAGACAAAAGATGACACCTTCCTAAGAAAACGCTATTGAATTACAAAAGCAAAAAAAAAAATGCTATTTTTAAAAATTGCAACCACAAGGGAGCAAATGTATCGATCGTATCATTGTTTTTTCCTCCTCGTTGCTAGGATGTGGTCTATATTAAAGATAGCGTTTACCCTGGTGAAAAGCTTCCCAGAGCAAAGTGGCAGTGCTCCCCCTGCTGACCAAGCCCAGCTTATTTTTTGTTAAAAAAAAAAAATAGGGCAATTAGACATTGTTAATAAATAGCTTTAGACTTTACCTGCAGAACTGTATTCCAAGGATATTTAAATTTATTTAAAATACACTAGAAATTTCCTTTCCTGTTCCATATGATGAAACATAAGGCAAATTCTGACTAGGTGCCGGATTTCTCACATCTTTGGGCTATTTCTTTGTTTGGTCTCTTCAACTCAGATTGAACCTGGAGACTAAGACTTTTCTCACCTTCATAATTTAAACTCTGAGTTCAATTTGAACTTTTGAAATGTCCAGGGGTAAGAAATTGTTTGTAATATTAGCTAGTGATTTTTGAAAATTACTAGTTACTTGTAATGGAGAAGAGAGGGAAAGAAAGAGAAGTCTATAAAGATCCTGATTTTTTCATCACAGAAATTACTGAAAGCATCTAACATTGAGCTGAAAAGTGGCAGGGACTGGGTGATCAAATTATGGAGGGGCAGGTAAGCTCCACTGAATTTGAAGGGTGTACAACCTATCCAGTTAGCTATTAATATTACCAGAGAAATTATAGAGTTTAGGGGACGGATTTGGAAATGGAGTTATAGATTTAAAAATCAACATATATCACAGTTAAAGTCACGTGTATGGGTGAGATCATCCACAGAGAAAATAAAGAAAAAGAAAAGAAAAGAGCTGAATATGAAAACTTGTCACCAACATTTAAAGAATGGGCAGAAAAGGAAACATTATTAGAAACAGAATCTTCAGAGATTGTGGAGGAAAACTAAAGAAATTATTGTAAGATTGACCAAAGTAGGAGAACATGTCAAGAGGGAATATGTCAACAATGTTAAAATCCAGAGAGGCCAAGAAGGATGAGAACTTAAGGAAACCATTGGCTTCGCTATTTAGAAGAACCCTGGTGACCCCAAGAGAGCACAGTGGTGGAGGCCAAACTCAATTTTAGTGACAGCTTAAATGGTAGATTAAAAAGTAAAAGTAATGAAAATAAACAACACTACTGAGACATCTGGCACTGAAGAAGAAGACAGAGAAAGACAGTGGTGTCCAGAGGAGAGAGTGGGGCAGAGGAAACTTCCTAAGACTTGATTTGAACATGTCTGAGGGTTAATGAGTGGTCATGTATGGATGTGAGAGTTGGACTGTGAAGAAAGCTGATCGCCGAAGAAATGATGCTTTTGAACTGTGGTGCTGGAGAAGACTCTTGAGAGTCCCTTGGACTGCAAGGAGATCCAACCAGTCCATCCTAGAGGAGATCAGTCCTGGGTGTTCATTGGAAGGACTGATGCTAAAGCTGAAACTCCAATACTTTGGCCACCTCATGTGACGAGTTGACTCACTGGAAAAGACTCTGATGCTGGGAAGGATTGGGGGTGGGAGGAGAAAGGGACGACAGAGAATGAGATAGCTGGATGGTATCACCGACTCGATGGACATGAGTTTGAGTGAACTCCGGGAGTTAGTGATGGACAGGGAGGCCTAGCGTGCTGTGATTCATGGGGTCACAAAGAGTTGGACACTACTGAGCGACTGAACTGAACTGAACTGAACTGAACTGAGGGTTAATGAAGAGCCAATGAAGAGAGAGAGACAGATGAGAAAAGAAATGATTGGTTCAGACAGGCTAGTTGGGAAGGGAAAGGACCAAGAGCCCAGGTTGAGATTTCAAAAAGAATAAGAGTCATGTTCTTGGACACCTGGGCAGTTAAGAAAGGATGTACAAACGACTTTTAGATAGTGGTGGGGGTGGTGATTTCAGAAGAACAGCACTGAGATGAGGGCTTAAGGAGAACAGTAAAGGTTTTATGCTAGGGCAGTTCTGTAGGAGGAAAGGAAAATCAAACCAACTAAAGGTTTGTAAAAGAATCCCTGGGCAGTATTGAGAGGACAGTGAGGCTGGAAATGTAAACCGAAGGAGATGAGTGTTGGCACAGTTGAATGCTTTTTACAGCAGCAACAGGTAAACCAAAGGAGAAAGGAAAAGATATCTGTAATTGGGCTGATTAAGTGATAGATTACCAAGCAATGCTATAAGTAATATCCTGGTGAGCCTGCAGCACTGAGTTTGCCTGTGGTGTGCAGGAAGAATGTGGAAGGAAATGAAGCTGCAGGCCTAAGGGATGGGATGGAGTGTGGAAGGTTGACAGTCTGGGAAGCTGAGATGAGACCCAGAAACCAGGGATTTCAAAAGAATTGAAAATCCCATTTAGTGGGAGAGTGAACTTGGAGAGAGAGTTTGAAGGACAGAAGCTGGAGTATGGAAGGGGTTTTGAGAATTCAGAATCTCTGGGATGGAGCCATTACTGGCCTATGAATTGCTGACTGAGGCAGAATGGAATTAAGAGCCAGATGCCAAAACCCTCAGAGAATTCCTCATAAAATGTGGAAAGATGAACCTGAATCAGATTATAATGACTATACAGATGGGAATCTATAGCAGGCTCCCATTTTTTTAAGCCCCTACTGTGTGCCAGGCACTCTGTGGAGGGAACTTACACATGCTATCTCATTTAATTATTTCATTGTTGCTACTCTGTGTGGAGCTACTATTGCTCCCATTTTACAAAAGAGGAAACCGAGGCTCAGCGATATTAAGTGATTTGGCAAAGGTCATTTAGTCAGTAAATGGCAAAGATGGAACAGGAATTCTCCCGAAGCGCCATACTGTGTAATTTAGTGTTGTGACCACAGCAGCTAGCAACACCAAGCACATTTTAGGAGACAAAAACTGCTGTCAAGAGAAGGAAGGGAGGGAAGAAAAGAAGGAGAGGAGGGAGGGAATGGGGGAAAAGTATAGATTAATGACAAAAAAAAGAAAGCTCCCATACTTTCCTCTATATCCCATTGCCTCTGCAGAAGGGCGTGGTCTATCGTGATGACAAAATTTAATTTCAGGAATAAAAAACAAAGGAGCCTTATATTTACTTCCCTCCACTTCCCTCACCATTAAACATGGGGTTTTATTCTTAAATCAGAAGCCTAAACTAAATTAAGTTGCCTACATTAAGCTTCCTGATTATCTTCTATCTGTCCTAAATTGTCCTGTGGGCCAAGTAAAGAAAACAATGTGTTCTCTAACATGGACTTTTCCAAAACATGATCACTGCTCTCAGCCTGGTGCCAAGCCTCCCTCCACGTTCATTAAAGCAATGGAAATGGGCTTAGATTTCTCTGGGGACACAGACTATTGATACGAAGGGCAATTCAACTGGATTTTGCCCGTCAAAAGCTGAAGGGAGAATGAGAATTGTTTTGTGTCTTTGCAGACTCTAGTGCTTTCTCACCACAGTCACTGGAAAGGAGAACATTTTCACAAGTCTCTATTTTTGTTACAATATTTTTAAGAGTGTAATGCTGTAATAAAAGAAAACTTAGCCCTTGTATGCTGGCTCTTGGAATCGTTTCCACAACCATTATCCATCAAAACTAGCCTCGTGACACTCACCACAGTGAAGTGTTGTTAGCCAGGGGGCCAGCACCTCTCCCTCCAGGCAGGTTGGGGGCAGGTAAATAACAGCCTCAAGTTTATGAGAGCAGAGATCAGACCTCCAAAAGGCAGGAGGAAGTACACAAAATGAAGCTCTTGGGCAATCTTCATCTAGCAAATCAGGCTGTTTTCAGAGGTCTCCGTGGGAGAGTGTTTCTACCATGTCTCTGGGGGCTCTGGGCCTGTGGAGTGAGAAACTAGAACATGTGGGGACCCAATACACCTCCATCTAGCACAGCTCTACTCTCACTTGTTTTATAAGCTGGATTTCAAAATAAGGTTTCTTTTAAGCAAAGATCATGAGTATTAAAAAAGCAAACAAACAAAACCAGAAAAGCCTAAGGTTCTTTCTTGTTCTAAAAATATACTCTGGTTATAAATCTACAGAGCAGCTACCCCAAAGGTGGAATGTTGTGATTTACTGTGGTTTGACAAGATACATGAGGATTTATTTGTTTGCTCAAAAATTGTTCCTATAAAATTCTAGATGAAGGACTGAAGAAGGAAAGGGAGTTAGGATAGGTTCAGATTGCTCTCGGGAGGAAGGAGACTCTCAAGTGACCCTGAGGTACCACCAGTAGCCAAAGGACATCATGGGGCCCCAAGGGCCTGCAGTGGAGAATGGCCCCAAACAAGGCTTTCAGCACCTAGTAAAGTCCAGGCTTTAACAAGACTGGCCCTAAATACAGCTTCAGCAAAGAGCTTGAATGTTTTTTTTTCTGGTATCCAGGGAAACATAATTGAGGAAGCACAGGTGGTAATCCATCCTAGAACTGACAGGGAAATTCCTCAAAGGCATGAATACTGAGTCTGTGTCAAACAAACAAACTTGGCTAATCAGAGGGAATCAGCAACTATGATCAGAGAAGACAAATGTTTAAGAACTTTGGGCGTGGGCTTCCCTGATGGCTCAATGGTAAAGAATCTGCCTGCGAGTGCAGGAGACAAGGGTTCGATCCCTAAATTGGGAAGATCACACATGCTGTAGAGCAACTAAGTCCGTGAACCACAACTACTGGTTCTGTGCTCCAGAGCCCGTTAGCTGCAACCATTAAGGCCACAAGCCACAACTACTGAAGCCCACGCACCCTACAGACTGCACTTCACAAGAGAAATCCCCTCAATGAGAAGCCTGCACACTCTAACTAGAGAGTAGCCCCCATCTGCCACAACTAGAGAAAAAGCCCATGCAGCAATGAAGAACCAGCTCAGCCAAAATAAATAAATACAATTATAAAAACAACAACAACTTTGGGTATGGGTGGGAAGTGGAAGGATAAGGGACAATAGATCCTTCTCTATTCTAAGCCTGAGGAAAAAAGACAGTTAATTCTCAAATACAGGGTCAAGATAGAGTATGTAACATTCTATATCTGTATATTTTATGATTAAGATTTATTTTCAGTTTATGAACAGTAATGCCTAGGGACAGAGGTAAAGTTGTTAATAGTAGAAAAGTATTAGTTGAAGATAATGCATACATTTTCTAGGCTATTTCTTTTTTTTTCTAAGAACAAGGCCAGTTTGTTTTACACTGCCTCTTGAGGCAGTTAACCTGGGAAACAGCGGGCTGATCATGTAAATTGTCTCTGAGTTTAGCTTATTTAGCACATGTCTCACTCTTGCTCATGAGGTCAAAATGCGAAATCCAGGCCAAGGGAAGCGTCTTCAAAAGTTACCATGTGGATCCTGACTTCCACAAAACGGTTCGGCATCTTCCACAAATGGTGGGAGAACTTTATTTTAATAAAAACATCTTCTTTTGAACCTGGCCCCTTCACTAGAAAGCAGCTTTATCACAGAAAAGCAATCCATTTATTTGAGCATACTCTTTTTAGGCAGTTGTAACTTTTTCCACCATTATAACACCAGTCTGTACTTACTGCTGATCTTCTCCTCAGTACTTTTTTCAGGAGAATCCACATCACTTTCTCTGTTTCCACTTCTTTATCCTCTCCAGTGAGAAGATCCAATGTATCTCCCACTTTAACCTTTTCCAATAACTAGGCCCGTCTTCAGTATAACATCAAACTGTAAAGACTGTACTACTTTTTCCAGGTATTTATAGCCTTCGACCTCACTAGGGTAGTCCCTGGGCTCCTCTTCCAGCTCATTCATGTCATTATGGTCCCTCTCTTCATCATAGTGCCCTCTGTCTTCTACTTTTTGCAGTCTTTTTAGTGGATTTTTTAGAGCTTATATTACTTTTGAGTCTTATGGAAAAATGGCAAAATATATTCTGGAGATGTTAAAAACCCTGGGAGTCTCAGTGAGAAAATGTTACTGAGAAGTGTTTTATAATTTGATGCATTTAACTTGGCACTAGAGAAATACAAGTATCGATTCCAGGAAACACAGCCTTTATGTGAAGATGTCCCTCGTTGTGCTCTGCAGCGTCCAGCCCAGGCATCTGACTTTCTTAAAGTGCTGCTGGGCAATCTGACACTAGTCATAGCTATGGTACATACTACCTGTATGTCAGGGATGTTCCTCCCTCCCACCCCCCTTCCCCTAGGCTATTTCTTTTGATTCTTGAATATCTAAATCCCCTCACAGCAGCTTGCACATAATAGGTGTCCAATAATTATACGTTGAGTGAATAAATAAAAAAGATTTCGTGAGCATTAAGTCATGGGATCATTGACAGCTTTTCTTACCTCAGGCCACTGACAGAATCTTTTCAAGGACATGAGGTATATCCTTGAGAGCTGCCACATCAGTGGTAGCTGAACACCATCAACACTATTAAAGCCTTCAATGCTCAAATTAATGATTCCTGAATAGAAGGGTAATGTAAAGGAACTGTGCAAATTCAAAAATATGTTAAGCTCTGACTCTGTGTGTGTGTGTGTGTGTTAGTCACTCAGTTATGTGCGCCTCTTTAGCCCACCAGGCTCCTCCATCCACGTGATTTTCCAAGCTAGAGTACCGGAGTAGGTTGCCATTTCCTTCTCCAGGGGATCTTCCTGATCCAGGGGTCAAACCCAGGTCTCCTGATTGCAGGTAGACTCTTTAATGTCTGAGCTACCACAGTATATACAGAAACCACAATCTGCTTTCAGGGACTAGCGTTTGGATACTAATGCTAAAGTCTTCCAAACATTAATTTTAAAAAACGTGAATTTAGTACAATGGTGATGCTGTGCATTTAAGGTAGTTCTAGGAAAACACAAACAGTTGCAATGTAAACAAGACTGCTGGGAAGTAGAACTGCTGTGAAGGCTGAGTACTTACATATAAAAAGGAAAAGAGAACAAGTTTATTCCGTTTTTTGTCAAAAGATCTTCCTAGCTAAAATGTTTAGATTAAACACATTCAGGAAAGGGTTGCTCTTAGAAGATGAACTATCCTTAAGTGTCCTAAGTTTCTTTCTACATAAGTCACAATTTTATAAAATGGGGTAGGTTTCTATAAACATAAAATACTAATTAAAATCATATTTGCATTTCTATTCCCAAATCTACTCATTTGCTGTTTAAACAAAAATTTCCTTGTTGATTACAGTTGAGAATTCTAAAAATTATTCCCTACTCAGTATTCAACTTTATTATATGGTAACTCATTATTAATAACAAGCCCTTGAAAATGACCAGTACCCTGTACATTATTAATGAATTCTTGGTTCATGAATGTATGCGTACTCCAGAATAAATGATGGTACTGAAACAGAGCAAGACCATATGGTCCCTGCCCCCTCCACCATGTCCTCTGGATGCCTTAGACTGTGGAAAACTTTAGTCAAAGAATAAGTTTAATCAGAGAAGTGAGAAATGCTGAAACAAAGAAAAACAGTCAAAAGAGACTAAATAATGTTAATAATGTAGTCATTAAGCATAGTCAAGGACCTTTCAGTTCAGTTCGTTCAGTCGTGTCCAACTCTGTGCGACCCCATAGACGGCAGCCCACCAGGCTCCCCCGTCCTTGGGATTCTCCAGGCGAGAACACTGGAGTGGGTTGCCACTTCCTTCTCCAAAGCATGAAGGTGATTAATGAAAGTGTAGTCGCTCAGTCATGTCCGACTCTTCGTGACCCCATGGACTGCAGCCTACCAGACTCCTCCATCCGTGGGATTTTCCAGGCAAGAGTACAGGAGTGGGATGCACTGCCTTGATCTTTAGTTCTTTCTCAAAGGCTATGAATATAATAGTCTGAGTCATATCCTGTCAGCTTTCTTATATATACAAAAACATCAGGTGGAGAAGTTAACTATATGATGACCAGACTGTGCCCTGGACTTGAGCTGCCACAATTCCAAGAATTAACCACAAAGAAATGGGAATGAGTGCACCCCGGAACTAAAGATTAACTGTACCTAAAACAAACAAGATGATGCTAGTCAGACCACTGATGACCAGTTGAAGATGACTGTTAGAGATGACTATGTTGTTTCTGCATGTAACCTCCCCCCAACCCCACTCTGTCTTTAAAAGCTCTCACCCGCTGCTTGTTAGTGGGGGTTGTTGGCCTTTGGACAGATGTCTGCCACCCTCCCTTTCCCAGTTGCTGGCATCTGAAATAAAGCAAACTTTCTTTTCCACCAACCTGGCCTGTTTATTGGCTTCTGAGCGGCGAGCAGCTGGATCCCCCCTACACACACCTCCTTCTGGTAACAGATTTTGGTGCCCAAGCTGCGGGGCGGGGCGTGGATTACAAAGTCAAAATCCAGTCTTCTAGTCATATATTCTACTTTCACTCTAATCTGTTTTCATTCTATTCTGTTAAAAAAATAAGTCAAAATGTCTCACTTCTCTGCTGAAAACCCCAGAGTGACCTGAAATCCCAAACGCTTGCGAAGGCTATAAGGTTCTGTCTGGTCTCATCTTCTGTATCTCTACTGCTCATTCACTCAGCTCCAGCCATGCTGGCCTTCTTGCTGTCACTCACGTAAGCCAGGCACACATTCCCTTCTCAGGACCTTAGTACTTGCTGTTAGCTGTGCCTGGAACATTCCTCTCCCAAATATCCTCGTGGTATGGTCTGCTCTTCCCCTCATCTCCCTCTAATATCACTTCCTTAGTAAGGCCTCCCTGACACCCTAACTAACACTGTAATATCACTCCTCGCTCTGGATGCTCACTACCCCCTTTCTTTGTTTTTTCTCCTTAGCACTTATCACCATCTAAAATAATAGCCCTTCAAAAAACAAAGGGGTTGGGGCGCCAACCCTCTGTGCAATCAAAAATCAGTGTGTAACACATTATTCCTCTATATGTAACACATATAACCTCTGTATCTGCAGATTCAACCAACCATCAATCCTGTAGTACAATAGTATTTACTAATGAAAAAAATCCAAATAAGAGTGGATCCATGCAGTTCAAACCCATGTTGTTCAAGGGTTAAATGTATATTTTATTAGTATCTCTCTTATCTGTTTCCTCACCAGAAGATAAGCTCCATGAGGGCAGGGTTTTTCTCTGTTTTGTTCTCGAGCATCTGAAAAAGACTGTACCTAACAGATGCACCGGAGAAGGCAATGGCACCCCACTCCAGTACTCTTGCCTGGAAAATTCCATGGACAGAGGAGCCTGGTAGGCTGCAGTCCATGGGGTCCCTGAGAGTCGGGCACAACTGAGCACCTTCACTTTCACTTTCCACTTGCATGCATTGGAGAAGGAAATGGCAACCCATTCCAGTATTCTTCCCTGGAGAATCCCAGGGACAGAGGAGCCTGGTGGGCTGCCATCTATGGGGTCGCACAGAGTTGGACACGACTAAAGCGACTTAGCAGCAGCAGAAACAGATGCACATAGATATTTGTTGGATGAATTGCATGGAGCCAAATAGCACCAATCTCCTGAACCAAGAGTAAATAGGAAATGGTGAGAAAATATGTAACTTAAATGCATCAGGCTTTACTACTTTGGATCAACTGTTTTTGATAAAGTTAGAATATCTGTATAATTGAATCTCATTAGTGGATTATTTTACCTTTTCTATCTTTCCTCCAACAAAAACTTCACAAGATGATGTAATAAGTAGCAAAAATACTGTTTTGTATTTCATTCACTTTTCTATTGCTTTCTACCACTTTAAAGTGATAATGAGAGGGATTAGAAGTAACAGCAAAAAAATCAAAGACCAAGATAATATCAAATTGGGCAAACAGTCCCTGAAAACAAGACAGTTGGCCTTATCAGTGGAAATTATCAAATGTGGGCACAAAGATACTTTTTCAGTGAGGCACCCTATCTAGTTGGGGTTGTTTAAGAGCCTAAATTCAAACAAGGGGCTTCCCTGGCAGTCCAGTGGTTAAGACCACATACTCCCAACACAGGGGACACAGGTTCCAAATGGTGCAGCCAAAAAAAGAAAAATAAATAAATTCAAATGAAGAAATATGTTTAAAATTATACAGATTTATGGGTTAAAAGGTCATTCTCATTACACAAGGAGGCAGTGTTGCTCAGAAAGACTAAAAATGCCACATCATTAGCTAAAGTCATGGCTGTGAATCATCACCATATACCCAAAACTACTACAGAAAGAGCCAGCATAATTTTCCATTTGACTACTGGTCCAGCTTCTCCAAAACTCACTACATTTGAACTAAAGTTTCAAAAAACCCCACACAGATGCATTTATACAACTCCACTGGAAGGTGCGAGAAGGCAATGGCAAGCCACTCCAGTGTTCTTGCCTGGAGAATCCCAGGGACGGGGGAGCCTGGTGGGCTGCCGTCTATGGGGTCGCACAGAGTCAGACTCGACTGAAGCGACGCAGCAGCAGCAGCAGCAACTGGAAGGTGCTCTGTTTGAATATTCTTTCAAATACAACCTTGTTTCAGACCAGGACTTTGCCTTGCATAGGAAGACTTTCTTTCAAGAATTATTTTTTTAATTTTTTAAAATTATCTAATTAAAAAACAAAATTCTGTAAAACAATTATCCTTCAGTAAAAAATAAATTAATTTTAAAAAATTTATTGCAGTTTAGTTGATTTACAGTATTGTGTAGTTTCAGGTGTACGGCAAAGTGACTTAGCTATATATATAGATTTTCAGATAATTTTCCACTATAGGTTATTACAAGATATTACAACATAGTTCCCTGTGTTATACAATACATATGTTTCTTCAGTTTAGTCGCTCAGTCGTATCCAACTCGTTGTGACCCCATGGACTGCAGCACGCCAGGCTTTCTTGTCCATCACCAACTTCCGGGGCTTACTCAAACTCATGTCCATTGAGTCAGTGATGCCATCCAAGCATCTCATCTTCTGACAACCCATTCTCCTGTCTTCAATCTTTCCCAGCATCAGGGTCTTTTCCAGTGACTCAATTCTTCGCATCAAGTGGCCAAAGTATTAGAGTTTCAGCTTTAGCACCAGTCCTTCCAATGAATAGTCAGGACTGATTTCCTTTAGAATGGACTGGTTGGATCTCCTTGCAGTTCAAGGGACTCTCAAGAATCTTCTCCAACACCACAGTTCAAAAGCATCAATTCTTTGGTGCTGAGCTTTCTTTATAGTACAACTTTCACATCCATACATGATTACTGCAAAAACCATAGCTTTGACTACATGGACCTTTGTCGACAAAGTAATGTCTCTGCTTTTTAATATGCTGTCTAGGTTGGTCATAACTTTACTTCCAAGGAGTAAGTGTTTTTTAATTTCATGGCTGCAATCACCATCTCTAGTGATTTTGGAGTCCAGAAAAATAAAGGCTGTCACTGTTTCCATTGTTTCCACACCTGTTTCCCATGAAGTGATGGGACTGGATACCATGATCTCAGTTTTCTGAATGTTGAATTTTAAGCCAACTTTTTCACTCTCCTCTTTCACTTTCATCAAGAGGCTCTTTAGTTCTTTGCTTTCTGCCATAAGGGTGGTGTCATCTGCAGAATGAGGGTTATTGATATTTCTCCTGCAACTTGATTCCAGCTTGTGCTTCATCCAGCCCGGCATTTCTCATGATGTGCTCTGTATATAAGTTAAATAAGCAGGGTGACAATATACAGCCCTGACGTACTCCTTTCCCAATTTGGAACCAGTCTGTTGTTCCACGTCAGATCCTAATGTTGCTTCTTGACCGGCACACAGACTTATCAGGAGGGAGGTAAGGTGGTTTGGTATTCTCATCTCTTTCAGAATTTTCCACACTTTGCTGTGATTCCACAGTCCAAGGCTTTAGTGTAGTCAATGAAACAGAAGTAGATGTTTTCCTGGAACTCTCTTGCTTTTTCGATGATCCAACAGATGTTGGCAATTTGATATCTGGTTCCTCTGCCTTTTCTAAATCCAGCTTGAACATCTGGAAGTTCACGGTTCACAGACTATTGAAGCCTGGATTGGAGAATTTTGAGCATTACTTTGCTCGCTTGTGAGATGAGTGCAATTGTGAGGTACTTTGAGCATTCTTTGGCATTGCCTTTCTTTGGGATTGGAATGAAAACTGACCTTTTCCAGTCCTGTGGCCACTGCTGAGTTTTTCAGATTTGCTGACATATTGAGTGCAGCACTTCCACAGCATCATCTTTAAGGATTTGAAATAGCTCAACTGGAATTCCATCACCTCCACTAGCTTTGTTCACAGTGATGCTTCCTAAAGCCTACTTGACTTCACATTCCAGGATATCTGGCTCTAGGTGAGTGATCACACCATCATGATTATCTGGGTCATGAAGATATTTTTTATAGAGTTCATGGGAATACCAGACTACCTGATCTGCCTCTTGAGAAACCTGTATGCAGGTCAGGAAGCAACAGTCAGAACTGGACATGGAAAAACAGACTGGTTCCAAATAGGAAAAGGAGTACATCAAGGTTGTATATGGTCACCCTGCTTATTTAACTTACATGCAGAGTACATCATGAGAAATGCTGGGCTGGAAGAAGTACAAGCTGGAATCAAGATTGCCAGGAGAAATATGAATAACCGCAGATATGCAGATGGCACCACCCTTATGGCAGAAAGTGAAGAACTAAAGAGCCTCTTGATGAAAGTGAAAGATGATAGTGAAAAAGTTGGCTTAAAGCTCAACATTCAGAAAACAAAGATCATGGCATCTGGTCCCATCACTTCATGGGAAACAGGTGTGGAAACAATGGAAACAGTGACAGACTTTATTTTCTGGGCTCCAAAATCACTAGAGATGGTGACTGCAGCCATAAAATTAATAGATGCTTACTCCTTGGAAGGAAAGTTATGACCAATCTGGATAGCATATTACAAAGCAGAGACATTACTTTGCCAACAAAGGTCCGTATAGTCAAGGCTATGGTTTTTCCAGTGGTCACGCATGGATGTGAGAGTTGGACTATAAAGAAAGATAAGCACCAAAGAACTGATGTTTTTGAAATATGGTGTTGGAGAAGACTCTTGAGAGTTCCTTGGACTGCAAGGAGATCCAAACAGTCCATCCTAAAGGAGATCAGTCCTGGGTGTTCATTGGAAGGACTGATGCTAAAGCTGAAATTCCAATACTTTGGCCAGCTGATGCGAAGAGCTGACTCATTGGAAAAGACTCTGATGCTGGGAAAGATTGAGGGCAAGAGGAGAAGGAGACAACAGAGGATGAGATGCTTGGACAGCATCACCGACTCAATGGACATGTGTTTGGGTAGGCTCTGGGAGTTGGTCATGAACAGGGAGGCCTGGAGTGCTACAGTTCATGGGGTCGCAAAGAGCTGGAGATGACTGAGCCTCTGAACTGAACTGAATATCTAGTGGCTTTCCCTACTTTCTTCAATTTAAGTCTGAATTTGACAATAAGGAGTTCGTGATCTGAGCCATAGTCAGCTCCCGGTCTTGTTTTTTCTGACTGCACAGAGCTTTTCCATCTTTGGCTACAAAGAATGTAATCAACCTGATTTCAGTATTGACCATCTGGGTTATACAATAAATCCTTGTTGCTTATCTATTTTATTTTTTATTATTTATTTATATTTGGCTGTGCTGGGTCTTTATTGCTGCGCTGCCTTTTCTCTAGTTGCAGCGATAAGGGGCTACTTTCTAGCGGTGATTCACAGGCTTCTCGTTGTGTGGCTTCTCTTGCTGTGGAGCAT
The DNA here is from genome assembly GCF_049115385.1 of Moschus berezovskii. Classification (NCBI taxonomy): domain Eukaryota; kingdom Metazoa; phylum Chordata; class Mammalia; order Artiodactyla; family Moschidae; genus Moschus; species Moschus berezovskii. Next base: position 62,644,163 of record NC_142463.1, read on the forward strand.
GGGCTCTAGGGCTCATGGGCTACAGTAGTTGCAGCTCCTGCCTCTAGAGCACAGGCTCAGTACTTGTGGTTCACAGGCTTAGTTGCTCTGTGGCATGTGGGATCCACCCGGATCAGGGATGGAACCCGTGTCTCCTGCATTGGCAGGCGGATTCTTTACCACTGAGTCACCAGGTAAGCCCAGGAATGATTTTAAAAGGTAACTTTAAATGAAAAAGGTAACCATTTAAAATTCTATAGCTCTAGAATCCTATAACTTGTTTCAGCAGGAATTGAAATCTTACCTCATTTAAAGTAAGCCTGCAGGCATCCAGGGCTTTGTAGGCGGTGCCCGTGGTGAAGACTGAGGATTTCCCTTCTCCTGCTCTATCAATGTCTTATTAAATCACTCTTAGAGATAAGGGCACTGACAAGGTATTCCATGGAGATTAGAGTTACAGCTGAATTAAATAACAAGTCAACTACGAGTTTTGCTTGTAAAATCAACTCTCAATTATTCCCTACGTGGGTTACTATTTGGTAGATTTTCCACAAGGAATGTTAATACCAGGCTGACTTTCTCATGCTATCAGCATTCTCTCAAACCAACAACCTGTGCCCCCCCTGGTGAGTGCCTCTCAAGGGAAAGTCATTTTAAATGTCACTCACCTAAAGCAAATCATAATTAGGAAGGGAAATTAGGTTAGGAATGCTGTGCATCCCCAGGCCAAATAAACTATTCACTCAAAATTTTGAATCATTTGTACCAGAGTCCTGCTTCCTATAATAGGGTAAGACTTGTTGCTGGTAGAATTGTACCTTTCCTTAAGACAGATGATATTTTGGAAGCATACTTCTAAAAGTCTAATCCAGAACTCTGGGTGACCCAATAACCTGCATTTTCACAAGTGGGTCCTAAAGAATAACACGGCATGTTTAGGGCCTCCATTGTATAGAAGTAGATCCAAGGAGCATTTTTCAGTTGTTGCTTATCTTTTTTTCAGTTCCCCCTCCCTTCCAAACCAACACTGTGTAACAGGAAAATCAAAATGGCATCGGTATTGCCAACAAAGGTGTCTAAAATAGAGGTGGGAGGCCATCAAGGAAGAGTGACTGACATACCTCAGCCCAGATGGGGCTTCCCCCGTGGCTCAGCAGTAAAGAATCATCCTGCAATGCAGGAGTTGCAGGAGACACAGGTTCAATTGCTGTCGGAAAGATCCCCTGGAGAAGGGCATAGCAACCCACTCCAGTATTTTTGCCTGGAGAATCCCATGGACAGAGGAACCTGGCAGGCTACAGTCCATAGATGGCCAGAGTCAGACACGACTGAAGTGACTTAGCATGCATGCACGCACAGCCCAGATGAAATCTGAACTTCAATCACTATTGTCTTAACATAGGCATCCAGAACATCTTCCCAATGATCCAGAAACTCAAAATACTTATTTGACCCTTACCCTAAGATAACTCATGACAGCTTATCCATTAGGGATAAAAACTTCCTTTCTTGTGTCATAGTTAATCATAATTCCTGCCAGACAATTTTAACAATTTTGTGGCTTTTGCCTTATAATCCCCTGACTCTCTTTCCAGGAACACTCTTGTTTTACCAAATCTGTGTCTCCTGAACTGCAAATCTTCAGTTCAGTTCAGTTCAGTTCAGTCGCTCAGTCGTGTCCGACTCTTTGTGACCCCATGAATCACAGCACGCCAGGCCTCCCTGTCCATCACTAACTCCCTGAGTTCACTCAAACTCATGTCCATCGAGTTGGTGATGCCATCCAGCCATCTCATTCTCTGTCGTTCCTGTCTCCTCCCACCCCCAATCCCTCCCAGCATCAGAGTCTTTTCCAGTGAGTCAACTTGTTGCATGAGGTGGCCAAAGTATTGGAGTTTCAGTTTCAGCATCAGTCCTTCCAATGAACACCCAGGATTGATCTCCTCTAGAATGGACTGGTTGGATCTCCTTGCAGTCCAAGGGACTCTCAAGAGTCTTCTCCAACACTACAGTTCAAAAGCATCCATTCTTCGGCACTCAGCTTTCTTCACAGTCCAACTCTCACATCCACACATGACCACGGGAAAAACCATAGCCTTGACTAGACGGAACTTTGTTGGCAAAGTAATGTCTCTGCTTTTTAATATGCTATCTAGGTTGGTTATAACTTTCCTTCCAAGGACTAAGCGTCTTTTAATTTCATGGCTGCAATCAGCATCCGCAGTGATTTTGGAGCCCAAAAATATAAAGTCTGACACTGCTTCCACTGTTTCCCCATCTATTTCCCATGAAGTGATGGGACCAGATGCCATGATCTTTGTTTTCTGAATGTTGAGCTTCAAGCCAACCTTTTCACTCTCCTCTTTCACTTTCATCAAGAGGCTTTTGAGTTCCTCTTCACTTTCTGCCATAAGGGTGGTGTCATCTGCATATCTGAGGTTACTGATATTTTTCCCAGCAATCTTGATTCCAGCTTGTGCTTCTTCCAGCCCAGCGTTCCTCATAAGACCCTGAATAAAGTTCTTTGTTCTTTGCAGCCTTGATACTGACTATTGTTTGATATGTGTTTTAACTTAATGAAAAGTAAATTATAGGAAACATTTCCAATCTCAGGATAAAAAGACGGATTTTTAAAAAGTTGAACATTCAAAATACTATAAAATCCATTGAGACCAGATACGACTTTTTTTCTATTATGTATGAGTGAAGAGAGTTTAAATATGTGTTCTTGACTAACAATAAAGACAAGGAAACTGGGGCAGTTGCCCCCAAATACGCTATCCATTTATTTCCCTTGATTAGTGATTTTCTTCACTTTGTAAAACCCAAAGCTCTTTCTTCAAAAACTCTTATTTAGGATCCCAATTTTTAAACAGATAAAACAAGGCTACCCTGGTTGAAATGAGAATGGACACTCAGAGCCACTTTTATGCTCATCACTTAGCAACCTGCAGATCCCAGCAAAACTTCTGTGCAACCCTAGGGTTCTGTAAGCAGTGGTTTGTTCCATTGCTCAATATACTCTTCATTTTATTATTGGATCAAGCCAATCTTCAGAAAGATATACATTTGAAAAGTGATTTGGGCCTTCATATAATTGTCAGACTTCCCAGATAGCACTAGCGGTAAAGAATTTTCCTGCCAAGGCAGGAGACAAAAATGACACAGGTTCGATCCCTGGGTCGGAAAAAACCCCTAGAGAAGGAAATGACAGCCCATTCCAGTATTCTTGCCTGGAAAATTCCATGGACAGAGGAGCCTGGCAGTCTACAGTCCATGGGGTCACAGAGTCAGACATGACTGAGCACACATACACAGAATTGCCTGAAAATATAGAATTAAATTTATTCAAATTGCATTGTTACCCTATTTTTTAATTAAAATAGATTTACTTTAAAAATAACCCAAGGATCAAGAGTTATATTTAGTATAATGGTCAAAAGCATATACTTTGGAACTAGATTGACCATGTTTCAAATCCCAGCCTTTCTATTTATTAACCACATGACCTCAAGCAAGTTATTTGACTTCCCTATGCCTCTGCAAAAAAGGAGATGAGGACAGTAATACTATCTATCTCAGAAAACACTGTATTAACATGCTATATATAAATGGGAAATAAACAAATTCTAGTTTATAAAGCAATCAGAAGAATGCTATAAAATGCAATAAAGTGAACAGTCAGAAAATTCTTTTCTGTAGCCTCAGTATTAAGAAAATTTCTTTCACCCAAAAGTGTGTATTTTTATCATGAAAGCACTGTGATTCTTATAAATGAATACTTCTTCATTGTGGCAAAAATATGAAGATATGTCTCCACTTCTCCCTCTAAGGCCCAAGGGAGAAAGATTAGATGACTTCTCACTGAAACCATACAAAGCACCAGAGTATTTTAAAAGTAATCCATGAAACTACTACTAGGTCAAAGCTGGCACATAAGTATATAAAACCTATTACTCTCCTTGGGCTACAAGTACTCTTTCCATTACTTCGGCCATCTGATGCGAAGAGCCAATTCATTAGAAAAGACCCTGATACTGGGAAAGACTGAGGGCAAGAGGAAAAGGGAGTGACAGAGGATGAGATGGTTGGATGGCACTACCAACTCAATGGACATGAGTTTGAGCAAATTCTGAGAGATACTGAAGGACAGGGAAGCCTGGCATGCTGAAGTCATTGGAGTCACAAAGAGACAGACATGACTTGGCGACTGACCAACAACAAAATGTGTCGAATACCTATTCAATAGGTACTGTATTGAATATTTTACACATATTCTGTCATTTTATTTTCACAACAAATCTCTGGAGCCAATAAAATTATGATTCCCATTTTACAGATGAGGTAATTAAGAGTCGGAGAGATTAAGCAATGACACATAGGTAGTAAGTATCAGGGTTAGGACTCAAACCAGTTTTACCTGACTCCAAGCCTGTGTTCTAAACTGCTCACAAAACATGACTTTATGTGACATACAGGAAAAATAGGAATGAAGAAAAGAAAACTGATGTAAGACATATTGCAAAGAAGGTATCCATGGAGTTCAGCAACTGTTCCAATGTATTAGAGAAAGGGAGGGAGTTAAAGATGACTCAAGTTTGAAGTGTGAGTAACATGGAGAATAGGGGCAGTGTTCAAAGAGAGAAGTTAAGAAAAGCTGGCTTCTGGCAGTGTGATGAGTTCATACTTAAAAAGCACTCCTTCCAGAGCAGGAAACAGTGTGTAGAGCAGAGTGTTACTATTTTCACATTAGTTTATGCTACTCAGCCATCAGATTTTCCAAAAGCCTAGGCTGAGGCTAGACTGGAACTCCTACTTCTTGACAGTCTGAACAGATTTTTCTATCCTTCTTTACTATTTGAACAGTAAGCATGATTTTAAAAGTGGTCAGAAGAAAAAGAAATTAAAGAAAGGTGCTAATTTCTTAAGGAATGGGTAATCTAGGAGTTAAAGCAATGAACACATCCTTCTGCACAACAGCCACCAGTATTTTGGCAAGAGCTATACAGGGAATATCAAAATGGGCAGTGTCATCTCAGCAGAAATAGAAGTCCCACTTTCTGTGAAAACTTCTGTTTCTTCCACAGCCACCACCCTGACTACCACCACCAGCATCACAAGATAAGGGGAAATTTTTCTGAGAAAAAAATTCATGGTTGATAAAAAATGTTAGGTTTCTGCTTTTAATGAGTTGTTGACTTAGGCAAGTAACTTGACTTTTCTGTGCTTACCTAGTTCCCTCCTCTACAGACTTGGTTGTTTAGATTTTATTTAGCTCAGTCTTCACTTTGACTGAACTGATGCTACAGTTCTGTCCAATGTTTTACATTCCGTTATTCAAAAAGGTGGAGAGGAGAGACCAAAGAATATCAAAGCTGAAAGTACTGCTACTGTTTATTTTGTGCAATTCCTTCAGTTTATAAACAAACAAAAAAATAAGGCACAGGGTCTTGATTCAGCTGGTCAGCAACAAAGTCCACTCTAGAATTGAGCTACTGATTCACAATTTTGGGCTTTTTCCAATGCACCACTGTGTCTTTTCTTACAGCTGGTTTAGAAATATTCACCTCGGGACTTCCCTGGTGGTTCAGTAGTTAACACACCATGCTTTCAAAGCAGGGAACATGGGTTTGATCCCTGGCCAGGGAACAAAGATCCCACATGCTGCGTTACACGGCCAAAAAAAAAAAATACTCAACTCAGACGAACTCAGAGTGAGTCACAGGGAAAAAAACAAACAACAAACAAAAAATACAAGGCCTCACTGACTGGAGAGAGATTTACGTGTAGGACTTAAGGTTCTTATCAAATGAAATCTCATAACACTTCACTTGAGACATTAAAAAAAAACTGTGTTATGTGCTTTTATAGCACAGTATAATAGCAAAATCTTCAGACAGAATCTCTGGTCTCACTACAGCAGACACAGCATACCCTCAGAAAACCTGCTCCTATGACTACAAAAGGAAAGAGATGGTACCTTTCTACCTGGGAGTGCCTACAACAAAATATGCAGTTGGTTCCCACTTTGACTTTGCTGCTAGAAAAGCAAAGGAAAAAAAAAAAAAAAGACGATGTTCTGAACTAGGCATACAGGAAAGAAATTGGGTAATAGAGGGTGCCAGCCAAGTCCTCCAGCAACATCCCAGGTCCCCATCTTCAATTCTTTTTTTCTTTACTGCTGACCTTTAGAAGGATACAGAAATACTGTTGTAAATAGAAAACTCAAAAATGGAAACTCTAGTGAGAGTCAGCTGGCACTGGTGAAGAAGCTGTGTGCAGAAGTACATGCTATCTGCACCAGGGGCTGGCTCTGCTCACAACCTCTGTGGTGAGCTGTAAAGCTTAATACAACCATCTGGTGGACACCCTGGAATTCCACAGAGATAGGCACTAAATGAACACAGAAAAGACTTACAAAGCTAATTCATTGTTTTTATAGATCAGAGTCTTTTTACCTTCTAGACAAGAGTGAAAATGAAAAAATGAAATTAACTGCTTCCCCCTTTTGAGGTAAAAGCAATTTGGAAAATAAAATAACTGCCCACTCGGAACATAAAGGAACATATCTCTTCTGACACTTGCATGCCTCAAGTCTTTCAAGGGGTTCTTCTCTTAACAATGGTCTTTATTCCATTTACAACCCCAGATCCAATACCCTTAGTATATCTCTTACTCTAAAACGAACTTTTTTAAAAAAGTTGCACTAATATTCATTCATTTATTCATTCATCAACAAATATTTATGAATGTCTCTGATGTGCCAGGCACTATTTCAGGTGCTATTGATATCAGTTCAGTTCAGTCGCTCAGTCGTGTCCGACTCTCCGCGACCCCATGAATCACAGCACGCCAGGCCTCCCTGTCCATCACCAACTCCTGGAGCTCACCCAGACTCAAGTCCACAGAGTCGGTGATGCCATCCAGCCATCTCATCCTCGGTCGTCCCCTTCTCCTCCCGCCCCCAACCCTTCCCAGCATCAGAGTCTTTTCCAGTGAGTCAACTCGTCGCATGAGGTGGCCAAAGTATTGCAGTCTCAGCTTTAGCATCAGTCCCTCCAATGAACATCCAGGATCGATCTCCCTCAGAATGGACTGGTTGGATCTCCTTGCAGTACAAGGGACTCTCAAGAGTCTTCTCCAACACCACAGTTCAAAATAAACTAAATTCCTGTCATGGAACTTATATTCTGTTTGAAATCTCTCCCGAGATGTTTGTTGAATCAATGAATGATAAATAATACTGGGGGTAGCCTGTGAGAATTAGGTGAATTAGAGCATAAAGATGTGCTCAGTTGCTCACTAGTGTCCGACTCTTTGAAACCCCATGGACTGTACCCCACCAGGCTCCTCTGTGCATGGAATTTTTCATGCAATACTGGAGTGGGTTGCCATTTCCTCCTGCAGGGGATCTTGCAGACCCAGGGATCGAACTCTCATCTCCTGCACTGGCAGGCAGATTCTTTGCCACTGTGCCACCTAGGAAGCCCGGTATAGAGATGGGCTGTGAGCTATATAAAACCTAAGATTAAAACATATATACATATATATTTTATAAATTGATCCTTGAATTTCATCTCATTCCCGTTCAACTCTCCCTTTAGGTTTGGCTGCTGCTAAGTCGCTTCAGTTGTGTCCGACTCTGTGCGACCCCACAGACGGCAGCCAACCAGATTCCGCCGACCAGGGATTCTCCAGGCAAGGTTTGGCTAGACTGCTATAAAATAAAATAGAAACAATTCCTAAGAAATATTTCTCCCAAGACACTGAGCATAAAATAGCAACAAAGGAAAAAGAGGTCTTTATAAACAGAAAAGAAAATAGAACCTGGTAATGATCACCCTCATCCAGTGAAGTCCTACACGTTTCTACAAGCATCAGTTTTTTTAAAATCCAGTGAATCTCAAAGATCAGCACTAAGATAAGTAACAACCTGGTCGAAAACTTACTTCAAGGAGGTTCAGAGATGACTTTCCACAGCCTTTACTTTGGGGTTCCATGTTGGTTAAGTTCATCTGAACCAGTGGATTACTGCTGACCTCCAGTCGGTGGCATCTTAATTTTCACAGTGTCCTGGGTGGTGCAGCCAGGGGAGGGATGGGTCAGACAAACTCAAGTGTTTCATAATGTAGTCAGGCACAGAGCATGTCCTTTGCCTCTGGGAAGTAAAGTTATGAGGATAAAAGCTTATGACGGAAATCACTTCTAGCATCAAGGAATGTTAACAAACAGGGCAACACAGACAACAAAGCCTAGGTAATTATTAAAACAAATCTCCAGAGAAAGGCCATCGCTGGATGAAGCTATCTCTCTAAACTCCTAAGCTCACCGAATGAAGGAAGTTTATTATTACATCAGGAAAAGTTAAAAAAAAAATAGCAAAGCACATAATATCTGCTACCAAAAATAATGCTACCTTCATCTCAGGGTAGTTTCTCCTTAGAAGGCAAGCCTATAAAAAAGGAATGAACTAGGTTTTATTTGCCCTCACTCTTGTACAAAGTACCACAAATATTATTGTTGGCTATATTCATATCCAAGAAAAGAGCTGAAGTTAAACAACAGTTTTCAAATAATACCAAGGATATGCAGGTAAAAAAAAAAATCCTTAAAAAAACCCCAAAATATAAACATGAACAAGAATATAAAACAACTTAATGAGGTCCAGAGTACAAGTTGCTTCCATCCTGAGGAGAGAATTAAGAGGTACGTTCAAATCCTGATTTGCTCCCTGGTCATCCTCTCAGGCAGCCCCTCACAAGAAGGACAACTTCATTACCAGTAATGATAAAGCAGTTAGAAGCAGTTCTTATTGCGTTAGAGGAACCCAAGTAATGATGAGCAATAGATAAAATACATATATTGAAAGAACATGTACAAAATCAGTATCATTTTTGTGAAGTATCTTGTATCAGAAAGACTCGGGGAGGGGGAGATAGGTGCGATGGGGGTGGGGGCAGGAAGCAGACGTGAAATGAGGAGAGGGAGCATAAGCAACGCTTGTAAAAATGGTGGTTCACTAATTCTAATCTCTTGCTTTTTAAAACTTCCAAAATATTTTGAGTATTGGTTCTCTTCTTCTTCTCTTTCAAGTTCTCGTTCTTTTCTCCAGTTTCCTTTAATGGCTTTTTCTCCCTTTGGGGCCTTTTCCTTTTTCTTTGTCTCCATGGTCTCCAGACTGCTAAGCTCCGAGGTTCTGTGGTTAAGAGAGGATGATATGAGAAGAGAGAATGAGAGTGTGACCAGAGTTAGAGACTGAAACATTTACCTCCTTAAGCCCTAGTCCTATAAGGATGTCTATATAACCTGGTAAAAATGACCACAGAACACGGCAGAAATGAAGACTTAGGAAAGAAAGTCCACCATTATAAATCCAGTCATGAAACATGTTCAAACATGCACAGTCATTTGCTGCACCTCCATATAATCCACCATCTGGATCTGATATTATATAAGAGCATAATAGGAAGCGTTGAGTGCCAGAAGGTGTGCATGAAAGAGATGACTAAGAACAACACCTCGCCTGTGACTCAAAAATCCAGTGTTTAAGATGGACGGGTTGCTGTCCATACATTCTTGGAAAGCCGAGAAGTATAGCTTTCCAGAGCTGTTTCAAATGATTTAGCATTTCAAAATGCATGAAAATTGTTCATCTTGTGAAATAGGCATAATCATTGCTGGCATTCAGTTCAGTTCAGTCACTCAGTCATGTCCGACTCTCCGCGACCCCATGAATCACAGCACGCCAGGCCTCCCTGTCCATCACCAACTCCCGGAGTTCACTCAAACTCATGTCCACAGAGTCGGTGATGCCATCCAGCCATCTCATTCTCTGTCGTCCCCTTCTCCTCCCGCCCCCAACCTTTCCTAGCATCAGAGTCTTTTTACAGGGACTTAAAAGGGCCACAGTGTACCCAGGAAAACAACCTGATACATCCAATAATAAATGTACACCCTCCATCCACAAGTATAAAATGAAACAAAATACACAAACAGAAAAAATAAAGAATGCTAATGAAGATATATTGAAAAGTAACCAGCAGGGGCTTCCCAGGTAAGGCTACTGGTAAAGAACCCACTTGCTAATGCAGGAGACATGAGACACGGGTTCGATCCCTGGGTTGGGAAGATCCCCTGGAGGAAGGCATGGCAACTCACTCCAGTATTCTTGCTTGGAGAATCCTATGGACAGAGGAGCCTGGTGGACTACAGTCCATAGTGTCGCAAAGAGTTGGACACAACTGAAGCGACAGCATATGCACCATTATTTTTCTTATTACACTACTGGAATATTTTGAAGTGTCAATTGCCTTTCTTTTCCTTCTCTGTGTCTTTTTTATTTTTCTTCCACCTTCAACCTGCTTCCCAATTCAGGCACATAGATATGATACATTTATTGCCTCCAAGTAGTTTTGGGACAAGACAGAAAGTGGATGGCAGCAAATCATTTTCATCATTTTCCAGGATCTTAAGAGAACACAGTGGTTTTGTGAAGGGGACGTATGTTTCTTGCTGAACATCGAAAAAGTGTCTTGGCTAAAAATAAAAACGGAAGAAGACTGTCATAAATAGATTCCCTCTGATCTACGTTGACGGCTGAGGGGAGAAGAGAGAGAGGCGGAGGCTTGCAGATTCTGAGAGCAAAGTAGACCTGAGCCCATGTCCTACCAGAATACTAGTGCAGCAGCGAGACCCAGAGAGAAAAGGCTGCCTGCTATGTCTCGGCTGGGAGAGCACACAACCTAAGTACAAAATTTTCAGCTAAAGATTGCACGTAAAGGTAAAGCAGATCATTCCCATAGGGGATGTATAAATTAAGGTTTTTAGCTTGGCAGCATATTGCACCTGATTTGAGCAAGAAAAGAATGTATTACCTTAAAAATGGAATTTATTGGAAGGTTATAGGGAAGTTCAGGCTTTCCAGATGGTGCTAGTGGTAAAGAACCTGCCTGCCAATGCAGGAGAATGAGAGATGTGGGTTCAATTCCTGGGTTGGGAAGATCTGGAGAAGGGCATGGCAACCCACTCCAGTATTCTTGCCTGGAGAATCCCATGGACAGAGGAGTCTGGCAGGCCACAGTCCATAGGGTCACAAACAGTCTGACATGACTGAACTGACTTAGCATGCACGCATGCACAAAGGGAAGTTCAAGGAACCAAAAGCAATTTGGGAAGATCTAGCTTCAGAAGGGGAAGATTGAAGTAATTTTGATGACCTGAGTAACAGGAAGTATGGGCTTCCTTCAGGGTGCTGACACCAAGTTCACCAGCTACAATTTTTTTCCCATCCTGAGTCACTCTTCACAAAATTTAAATTCCAGGAAGAGCTGGATGAAACTTACTTAGATCCCTTTTCAGCTAAGGAGGGTAGAATAACTTGTCTGATACTTGCAGGAGATGGTAGGTATTGGAAGGGTTAACTCCTGAAAGGAAAATTTAACTGCTATTACAAAAAATGACAGAATGGATGCTGGACAAGCATAAATAATATATGCCAACTATAGGTGCCAACTTTATATATACATAAATCTCATATGGTTGATCAATTTTTTAAAAAGTATTTATTTGATTGTACTGGGTCTTAGGCGGGGCATGAGGGATCTAGTTCCCTGACCAGGGATGGAACCTGGGCTCCCTGTGTTGGGAGTGTGGAGTCTCAGCCACTGGACCACCAGCGAAATCCCCTGGTTGATTACTTTTTGATACACTGTTCATGTGAAATAATCAACTGGAAGAAGTTAAGGTTCAATTTTTTTGAGTATTCATCATGTCACTCTCCTGTTTACAACTATTCACTGATCCTTCATTCTCTCCAATTCCTTTATATTCTTCCAGTCCTTGCCTATCCCTCCGGCTTCATCCTCAGTCCCTTTCCTTCAGCACTGTACATTCCCATAATACTAAGGGACATTCAGTTCCTTGAATACATTATCTTATTTTATATTCACAAGTTTTTACACATGCTACTCCCATTGCCTGGAATGACCACCCCTATTCCTTGTCTGCCTGCAGAATCCACTCACCGAAATTAAACATTTCTTCTTTAGGGATATCTTTCTCTCCCTAATATCCTTTCCCTATCACTTCTCTTCATCATGGTGTCCCCAAATAAATTCATTTTTCTATTGCAATTATTTGTTCATATATTTGCCTCACCTAAAAAGACATGAGCTTTTAGTAGTTTCTGAATAAATAGTTGTTGAATTGGGACTTCCTTGATGGTCCAGTGGGTAAGACTTCACCTTCCAATGCAGGGGACTCAGGTTCAATACCTGCTGGGGAGCTAAGATCCCACGTGCTTCAGGGTCAAAAAACCAAAACACAAAACAGAAGCAATATTGTAACAAATTCAACAAAGACTTAAAAAAAATCCACACACACACAAAATCTTTTTAAAAAAATTTATTGACTATATTAGTGAATTTTCCAATCATATACCAATATTCACCCAGGGCTCACTCTGCTTGGAGTTATATACAGGAAATGTAGTAGGGATTCATACAGAATGTTTACTACCACATTAATTCCCTGTTAGGGGTATGCAGTGGGGAAGGAAAAGGATTCTAGGCAAGACACAGGTTTTCATTAAAATTTCTGAATATTCACTATTCCTTAATTTCCATGTCTACTTGCAAGCACAATGCACCATTTCCTGCCTATTTTATTTGCTGATATTACTTTTGCAAATTTTATTTGTCTTCATTTCATTTCTGTAATGGTAAAGTTCATACTCCAAATTATTTATAAATTACTAATGAAATACTGGTTTTACATTTCACTGTACAGCACTGTCCCCTAAGAGCATAGGTGCAGGAGCCAGATTGCCTGGGTGTGCATCCTGGCACTGGTCAGGTAACTCTGGGCCAGAATATTCAAACTCTGTGCCTCAGGCACCTAACCGATAAAGTAAGGTCTGTAATAGTACCCAACGCATTGAATCATTGAGAGGGTTAAATGGGTCACAGATGTAAAGCACTTAGAACGCTGGTTGGCAGGTAAAAGGTGCTAGATAAATGTTAGCCACCATTCTTATTGAAATAAAATGTATACCCTACCATAGTATCACAATTTTTTGTCACTAAAATAATACAGTACATGAGAAGTATAATTACAGAAAGCATTCAGAAAACATTAATTTGTTTCTATCACAGTAGGATTCAAGTTCTTTCATGTAATAATCAGGACACAAGAAACAGTTCAAAACCACTGCAATAGAGAATGACCCTTAAGGAGCTAATGAATGAATGGGGGAAATAGGGTAATATGCGGATATCTAATTCACCTCAGCCGTGTCTGACTCTTTGTGATCCCATGGGTTGTAGCCTGCCAGGCTCCTCTGTCCATAGGATTCTCCAGGCAAAAATACTGCAGTGAGTTACCATACCCTCCTTCAAGGGAACTTCCCGACCCAGGAATCAAACCCGCGTCTACTCTGGCTCTTGCATGGGCAGGCAGGTTCTTTAGCACCATCTGGGAAGCTCAAAATAGGGTAAACAGAAGTCCAAACCCACTCAGGGATGCTTCCTCACATAAGAGCTTCAGCTCAGTTCAGTTCTGTCGCTCAGTCGTGTCCGACTCTTTGTGACACCATGAATCACAGCACGCCAGGCCTCCCTGTCCATCACCAACTCCCGGAGTTCACCCAAACTCATGTGCATCGAGTCGGTGATGCCATCCAGCCATCTCATCCTCTGTCGTCCCCTTCTCCTCCTGCCCCCAATCCCTCCCAGCATCAAAGTCTTTTCCAGTGAGTCAACTCTTCACATGAGGTGGCCAAAGTATTGGGAGTTTCAACTTTAGCATCAGTCCTTCCAATGAATACCCAGGACTGATCTCCTTAAGGATGGACTGGTTGGACCTCCTTGCGGTCCAAGGGACTCTCAAGAGTCTTCTCCAACACCACAGTTCAAAAGCATCAATTCTTCGGCGATCAGCTTTCTTCACAGTCCAACTCTCACATCCACACATGACCACGGGAAAAACCATAGCCTTGACTATACGGACCTTTGTTGGCAAAGTAATATCTCTGCTTTTTAATATGCTATCTATAGGAGTCCAATGAGATTACTTTATCTGAAGTGGCTAAGAGAGAAAGGGGATTGCCTCTAGTTGGGAGAATTTACTATGAAACTGACCTTTGTTAAAGGAAATTTAAATAACTTATCTACTTACTTTAAGTCCAGTTGAATGGGCTCCAAAATCACTGCGGATGCTGATTGCAGCCATGAAATTAAAAGACGCTTACTCCTTGGAAGGAAAGTTATGACCAACCTAGATAGTATATTAAAAAGCAGAGACATTACTTTGCCAACAAAGTTCCGTCTAGTCAAGGCTATGGTTTTTCCCGTGGTCATGTGTGGATGTGAGAGTTGGACTGTGAAGAAAGCTGATCGCCGAAGAATGGATGCTTTCGAACTGTGGTATTGGAGAAGACTCTTGAGAGTCCCTCAGACTACAAGGAGATCCAACCAGTCTATTCTGAAGGAGATCAATCCTGGGTGTTCATTGGAAGGACTGATGCTAAAGCTGAAACTGCAATACTTTGGCCACCTCATGCGACAAGTTGACTCACTGGAAAAGACTCTGATGCTGGGAAAGGTTGGGTGCGGGAGAAGAAGGGAACGACAGAGAATGAGATGGCTGGATGGCATCACCGACTCTGTGGACATGAGTTTGAGTGAACTCCGGGAGTTGGTGATAGACAGGGAGGCCTGGCGTGCTGTGATTCATGGGGTCGGACACGACTGAGCGACTGAACTGAACTGAACTGAACTGAATGAAGTTGGTACCATATAAAACTTGCTTTCCTAGTTTTCTAAACATGCTGGTCACTCAGTAAGATTTATGTAATGAAATATGTTATAACCTTGTTCAGGAGTTTCCAAACTGTCACATTATTTATATGACAAGATGCTTGGAAAGCCAAACATTTCTATAGTTTGTGCTTACTACAAATTGATTACGGACATTGTATGTTTTTGTAGTCATGAAAATAAGCATTGGCCCTAATGTCCAGGATTAAAGCCAATTGATCTTAAGGACAGTCAAGCTTTAAGATAACTTAAATCACTAAAATACCTTCCCTCCTCCCTAATTTCTCAGAGTTTATCTTTTGATGGGATGTGTATTAATGAGTAAAATAAGATTACTGGCTAGGGAAAAATAACTGTGCTATTTTGGCATGTCTGGAATAACATGAAGATGCCTTACTCAGTGAGTAAGATACCTTACTCTGGAAAGTATAGTATAGAATGAATAGTATTCTATAGTATATCTATAGTATTCTATAATATTTATAGAATGGATGGATAAATGAGTACTAGAACAATCTTAATAGTTTATATGGACTAAATGTGCTATATTCATTAAACACATTTCCAAGATTAGGAAGACTTCGATTTTTAATAAAGATGCCTAAGAATTAATGCCATGACTCCTATTTAAGTGTTTGATATGAGAATATAATCATCCTCTGGAAAAGATAACACACTGTATTTTCTTATCTAAAACATCGAACCTGAGCAATCTATGTTAGATGTTAGTCTCAAAACAACTGTAGCAATGTTTCTGTTAATTTGAAAGTGTGAAAGCGAAAGTGTGAAAGCATTAGTCGATCAGTCACGTCCAACTCTTTGCGATCCTGTGGATTGTAGCCCGCCAGGCTCCTCTGTCCATAGAATTCTCCAGGCAAGAATACTGGAGTGGGTTGCCATTTCCTCCTCCAGGGGATCTTCCTGACCCAGGGATCAAACCCGCATCTCCTGCAGACAGATGCTTTACCACCAGGAAAGCCATGTTAATTTGAAATAAAATATTAAATAGATGACATCTTTTATTAGCTATGTACAGTACATTAGGTGCATCTTCATTTTGTACAATGCAAGAAGGCACTAAATCTCCCCATGAATGGTGTGAAAGTAAAATCTTATTCAGGCATTTTAAAAAATAATTTTATTTATTTGCTTATTTTTGGCTACGCTGGGTCCTCGATGCTGCACTTCGCACTTTCTAGTTGCGAAGTGTGGGAGCTGCTCTCTAGCTGTGGTCCCACGGCTTCTCTTTGTGGCGGCTCCTCTTGGTGTGCAGGTGGGCTCTAGGGCACTCGGGTCTCAGTAGCTGCCGCGCATGAACTCAGTGGTTGTGGCTCCCGGGTCCCATAGCTGTGGTGCATGAGCTTAGTTGCTCTACTGCCATGTGGGATCTTCCCAGACCAGAAATCGAGCCTGTGTCTCCTTCACTGGCAGGCAGATTCTTTACCACTGAGCCACCAGATTTGAAAACTATTTTGTTCCTGAGAAAGAAATCTGGAAGAGAAATTTTCCTGGCTTCTGACCAACAATTTTGTTATTGTGTCAACCAAATAATTTTCAATTTATTATGTCAGGAAATCATAAAGATAATTCTTTCCCACTTTTTACAACTGGGAACCCCTGAGGTTAAATCTCTTTTTAGTTATAGATATGGGAAACAATACATCAAATATAAATACATAGAAGAGTCTGATGCTGGGAAGGATTGGGGGTGGGAGGAGACGGGGACGACAGGGAATGGCTGGATGGCATCACCGACTCGATGGACATGAGTTTGAGTGAACTCCGGGAGTTGGTGATGGACAGGGAGGCCTGGCGTGCTGTGATTCATGGGGTCGCAAAGAGTCGGACACCACTGAGCGACTGAACTGAACTGAACTGAACATATATATAATCTTGCTTAAATTCATTTTGCCAAAATTCTATCAAGCTCTATCATCTCCACAAGAGAAAACATGGTTTGAAATAATTAAATGAAAAACAAATACTGCTCTCACGTTCACTGTTTCAAACTTCATGCATCTGCCTCTTTTTTACAGGATCCACATTTGACTTCATCAAAGGCTTTGTTCCTGAGAATTCACTGCAGAGTCAAGAAAACAAAATAAGTTATATGCAGCCGTATGGGGTTGTGTTCAGTTAATCATTTTCTCTAAGTCATATGGACCTAAAGGCATGACTCATGATAAATTAAAAGAGCAATGGACTAATAATTCATAGCTTAATCTGGATGTTGTTTTAAATCTCTTTGAATTTCCATTTTCCCACTGGAAAAATGGTGAAAATGCCTGCCTTGCATCTACTTATAGGAATTTTAGGAGGACTGAGATGCTATATCAGAAATACTTTGAGACTATCTAAGGTTAGTTGTATCACAATTTCTAGTATTTTTAAACAGCTTTGGTTTTTATTTTACATAGATACTAGTAAGGAAGATTGGGGACACAATGGTTCCTTCTATTACAAGCCTTCTAAGGATTTCTTAACACATATCAAAGACCAGAACAAGATAATATTTGTGATCCTTGATTACTTTAAAAACAAAACACAATTTTTAAAAAGCACAAAAGTTAGGACTGGTAACTTTCTGTTCAGCTCAAAATTTATTTTAGAAATGATAACTTCACAACGAACTATTCACCTTCAGTCTTAAGCGTATTTCATAGGGATGATTTAAATTTCTGATATTCTGGTTCCCACTGATGAATTCTCCATTTTGACAAGTTTTGATGAAGTCTATTCACTCTAGGCAATTTATGCCAACCTAACTTGAATAGCTGATTTTTACTTTATCCCCCTGAGTTCTTAAAACTGCCCTGATTAAATTTTAAAATATAATTACAGGTAGCACACTGAGTCAGTCAGTTAGTCAGAGAAATCTGAGCTCTGAAAGCCTACTTCCTGCACCACACTGCATTAAGTGCTCTGGAGGAGGGCGGGGGTGGATGGGAACAGTCATCATGAAATGATTTAAGGATTATTATTAACACAACAAATCACCAAGCACAAAGTACTCAAGTGGAAACTCTACACACAAAAGTTCAAGGAATGGAGAATAAAAGAAGCACCTTTCCAGCTTTAACTGCCTGTCCTATATATTTAGTAAATGTGTTTTGTGACTGCTAGCAGCTTTTCTGGCATCCCAACAAAATAAATTAAACAACGTTGATCTACTTAACAAATGGGCAGTCTGAGTAGGTGGAGAGCAGTTCTTTAATTTATTTTACCTGGTAATACTGCTACAGCTTTACTAAGTGAAGGGTCAGGGAGACATTTTTTTTAAAAAAAAAGCTTTTTATTCTGGAATAATGTTAGATTTATAGAAATGTTGCAAAAATAATACAGAGTGTTCCAATATACCATTACCCAGTTTCCCTTAATGTTAATATTTTACATCACCATAGTACATTTTTCAAAACTAAGAGCCAACATTGGAATGTTACTATTGACTAAACTATGGAATTTATTCTAATTTCATTTATTTACACTAATACCTTTTTCTGTTTCAGGATTCAGTCCTTATAACCTACATTGCATTTAATAGGAGTGTCTAACGTCTTATTGCTGAGATTAAAAAAATCAACTGTTTCTGGGCAATAAGGCTAATCAGTCAAAACATTAATGTGGAGCAGTCATAAAAATAAATTGAGTATTCAAGAGCCCCCTGGGCACACCATAGTTTCAGAGTCTTAACCTTAGTAAAAAGTATGTATGATTTTGTAAGTAGTCATTAACCTCTTTTGTTTACCTAAAGATGATTGTATCAAGACAAGCTCTACCATCATTTCTAGAGGGCTCGTGGTCATTGTTGTTTGGTTTTTGTTTGGGGGGCCTTTTTTTGTTTGTTTGTTTGTTTTTGTATATCTATGAGAATGTTTTGATAAGATTATTCTTTTGCTATCACCTAGTGTAGACACCTAGATTTTCCAAACGACGACATGAGAAGAGTCTGACTTGGGCCCCAATTAAGGAAACTTACCTTAGATACTAGAGAAACAAAACCTTAAATAGTCTGCTAAAGATGTATCAGGGGGTTTCCCTGATGACTCAGTGGTAAAGAATCCTCTTGCCAATGCAAGTGACATGGGTTTGATGGATAGGGAATATCCCCTGGAGCAGGATCCCTTGGAGGTGGTTGCCACCCACTCCAGTATTCTTGCCTGGGAGAATCCCATAGACAGAGGAGCCTAGCGGGTTATAGTCCAGAAAGCCTCAAAGAGTTGTACACAACTTAGCAACTGAACAAGACAGAACATCTATTAGAAGATAATTATGAGTCAAGACCAATGAGTCTCCAACTTGGGCATGCACAAGGATTACCAGAGGGTTTGTTAAAATACAGATTTCTGAGTTCCATCCCCAGAGCGTCCAACTCAGAGGGTCTGGGCTAGCCCAAGTATTTGCATACTAACAAGTTCACAGATGATGTGGATGCTGCTGGTCCTGGTACTACACTTTGGGAATTACTTTTATTGATAGTCGCATGTAAGAAAAATAAAGCCATTTTGTTCTGATGAGGTAAGTATAATCATAGGTCCCTGGATTTATCTGTTGCCTACCAGTTCGATAAGGGATCTGTTAAATCTCATTTCATGTCTGTGTGAGGACTAAGTTAGAAAAATAAAACAAAGATGTGAGCTTTCCACAGCAGTTCTCACAAGTCTATCTTCCCTTCAATCAATTCAATCATTTTAAAAATATTTTTTGACAATAATGTTATTATAAACCAACCATAAATTTTGGGCCTGAAACAAGCCCTCTGATTGATCAATGAAACTTAATAGGGTTGGGGGATGAAACACACCTTTAGCAGTGTTTCTGAAACTTTGCTGTGTTCATAGATCACCTAAGGATCTTTCAGGTGGTCTAGGTGTGGACCCTGAGATTCTGCATTTCTATCAAGCTTCCAGATGATGCACTGCTGCTGGGTCATGGATCATACTTCAGGTTAGGTATTTGCCTTTTGATGGTTTTAGCAAACACAAGATGTTCTAGCATCTAGTACTCCCTGGAGAATCTTGGAACTTCCTAGCAATGCTCTGTCATAGAAATAGTTCTTTGAGTGCCTGATTCACTTTGCTGTACAGCAGAAAGTAACTTAATAATGTAAAGCACCTACACTCTAATTTAAAAAGGAAGAAAGAAAAAACAAACAAACCAAAAAAGAAATAATGCCTTTGACTAAGGCAAGTTTTGGAATATACAAATCTGCATCCTGAAGCCAAGTCTTTAGAATAAAGGGATAACTGAAGGGAAACTAAGTCAACAAAATCTCCCTGGAATGCACTGGTACACGGTGGAAATGTCTTGAATCTGGTCACTTATTGAGGGGTCCTTTATCTTTAACCTTTACTTTTTTACCCTAGTTAATCTAGTAAGTAGGAATGACCTAGGGAAAAAATACAGAAGAGTATAATCCAGTTCTGCAGTTTCTGCCCAGGTCACTGCCATGAATGCTCAGCTCAGGAACATGTCTTCAGGTCCTGAGACTGTTCTTCCATCTCCTTAACTCTCTCTGTCTCAGAGGTCCTCCTGGCTCTTATGATGGAACTTCCAGGAAAGCTACTGACTTTTTTTATTCCCCCTAAATGAAGTTTTAGTCATGTGTTTATAATGACCAACAATATATAAGACCTGACCAGACCTTATCATCCCTGTTAGAATGTAAAGGGATAAAGGATAAGGAGTCTTTTATATCTATTTCATCTGGTTGCTATAGAGAAAAAAAAAAAGGAAGCTTCAGAAAAATTGAAAAGGTTTGCCTATTGTCTAAAGAAGAGGAGGGCTGGCTATGAGAACACATTCTTTTCCATAGTGGGTTGGAAGAGAAACCTTAGTCAGAATCAACCAATAGTATAAACCGTGGCTCTCCCAAGATGCTGCCTGAGGATCCGTCACAGCTGGGGTGGTAGCATGCATCCTGAACAAGTGAATAGGGTGGAAGGACCCCCACAAAGCCCTCCTCAGACTGCCTCCATAAGCAGACTCCCAGAATATATTCAGGTGAATGAAAAGGTGTCTCTAGCTAACTAATGGTGGCAATGGAAAAGTCAGGCAACCTTCAGGGGTCCACAGATGAGAAAAGGTAACAGTGAGATGGCCTAGCCTGGGTAGTATACATCAACAAAAGGACCTCACTACTCACAAGTCTCCTAATGCCCTGCTTCTATCCCTGCATTGCATTATGGGCACTACCATCAGTAACCTGGAGCCAAAAGAAACCCCTATTCAAAAAAAGCAGAACTTTAGGAAACTGTTCCCTACTGTAAGCTTGACAACTTACTGGTAGTACCAGAAGACTTCTCTGATGAGACTAGCAGTGATTTTAACATTGTGATTTTTTTGATACTGTATAAAGTGTGTCAATGTATAGAAGAAATTCATAACTCAGTGAACCAATATTTTTCAGATGACCAATGAATGCATGATGTTACAAAACCATGCATCAGTAAAAGATCCATTCGAAATGCAAAACAGACCAATAGATTTTAAGGTAATAGAACATAAAGAGCTTGTTGATATGATTTTAGATTCTGTTCAGTTCAGTTCAGTTCAGTCGCTCAGTCGTGTCCGACTCTCCGCGACCCCATGAATCACAGCACGCCAGGCCTCCCTGTCCATCACCAACTCCCGGAGTACACTCAAACTCATGTCCATCGAGTCGGTGATGCCATCCAGCCATCTCATTCTCTGTCGTCCCCTTCTCCTCCCGCCCCCGATCCTTCCCAGCATCAGAGTCTTTTCCAGTGAGTCAACTCGTCGCATGAGGTGGCCAAAGTATTACAGTTTCAGTTTTAGCATCAGTCCTTCCAATGAACACCCAGGATTGATCTCCTTTAGAATGGACTGGTTGAATCTCCTTGCAGTCCAAGGGACTCTTATACAATGAATTAATCTTTAAAATCAGGGGTTTTCCTGATAGCTCAGTTGGTAAAGAATCCTCCTGCAATGCAGGAGACCCTGGTTCCATTCCTGGGTTGGGAAGATCGCTTGAGAAGGGATAGGCTACCCACACTGGTATTCTTGGGCTTCCTTTGTGGTTCAGCTGGAACAGAATCCTCCTGCAATGTGGGAGACCTGGCTTTGATTCTTGGGTTGGAAAGATCCCCTGGAGAAGGGAAAGGCTACCCACTCCAGTATTCTGGCCTGGAGAATTCCATGGACTCCATAGTCCATGAGGTCGCGAAGAGTTGGATACAACTGAACGACTTTCATTCACTTTCAATCTTTAAAAAACTTACTAGTCAAATATTAACATAATATCAAAAAGAACATCCTTGGCTATCTGCTAAAGTTCTTAAACACTCCTCCCCTTTCCAATCACAGACCTGTTTAAGGCCAGATTTTTCATTATATTCTTTAACCAAAATGGTATGTCACAATATGTCAAACACAGACATAGATACAAATGCAGTATCTCCCATTCAGTCAGACATAAAAGAGATTTGCAAAGTATGTAAAATGTCACTTCTCATTGGCCTTTGTGTTTGGAAAAATATATTTATTTTCATAAAGTGTGTATATTACACATAACTGCTTTATTGTTACTATTTTTAAATAATTTTTTTCTAAGAAAACTGAAGAAATTAAAATTTTCTACATGGTAAATATTGATAGATATAAAGCATATAAACAAATGTTCTTTGGAGTCCCCAATAATTCTTTTTAAGCTTTTTATTTTAAAAATATTTTCCCAATAACTTTTAAGGATAAAAGCTTGAAAACTGCTAGCCTAAGCTATGGGTTTCCCTCATGGCTCAGCTGGTAAAGAATCCACCCACAATGCGGGAGACCTGGGTTTGATCCCTGGGTTGGGAAGATACCCTGGAGAAGGGAAAGGCTAACCACTTCAGTATTCTGGCCTGAAGAATATACAGTCCATGGTGTCACAAGGAGTCAGACACGACTGTGACTTTCACTCCACTTTACTTCAGCCTAAGCTAAGGACACCAGAGATCAAATTGCCAACATCCGCTGGATCATGGAGAAAGCAAGAGAGTTTCAGAAAAACATCTATTTCTGCTTCATTGACTATGCCAAAGCCTTTGACTGTGTGGATCACAATAAACTGTGGAACATTCTGAAAGAGATGGGAATCCCAGACCACCTGACCTGCCTCTTGAGAAACCTGTATGCAGGTCAGGAAGCAACAGTTAGAACTGGACATAGAACAACAGACTGGTTCCAAATAGGAAAAGGTGTACGTTAAGGTTGTATATTGTCACCTTGCTTATTTAACTTATATGCAGAGTACATCATGAGGAACGCTGGGCTGGAAGAAGCACAAGCTGGAATCAAGATTGCTGGGAGAAATATCAATAACCTCAGATATGCAGATGACACCACCCTTATGGCAGAAAGTGAAGAGGAACTCAAAAGTCTCTTGATGAAAGTGAAAGAGGAGAGTGAAAAGGTTGGTTTGAAGCTCAACATTCAGAAAACAAAGATTATGGCATCTGGTCCCATCACTTCATGGGAAATAGATGGAAAAACAGTGGAAACAGTGTCAGACTTTGTTTTTTTGGGCTCCAAAATCACTGCAGATGCTGATTGCAGCCATGAAATTAAAAGACGCTTGCTCCTTGGAAGGAAAGTTATGACCAACCTTGATAGTATATTAAAAAGCAGAGACATTACTTTGCCAACCAAGGTCCGTCTAGTCAAGGCAATGGTTTTTCCCGTGGTCATGTATGGATGTGAGAGTTGGACTGTGAAGAAGGCTGATCGCCGAAGAATCGATGCTTTTGAACTGTGGTGCTGGAGAAGACTCTTGAGAGTCCCTTATACTGCAAGGAGATCCAACCAGTCCATTCTAAAGGAGATCAATCCTGGATGTTCATTGGAGGGACTGATGCTAAAGCTGAAACTCCAATACTTTGGCCACCTCATGCGACGAGTTGACTCACTGGAAAAGACTCTGATGCTGGGAAAGGTTGGGGGCGGGAGGAGAAGGGGACGACGGAGAATGAGATGGCTGGATGGCATCACCGACTCTGTGGACATGAGTTTGAGTGTACTCCGGGAGTTGGTGATGGACAGGGAGGCCTGGCGTGCTGTGATTCATGGGGTCGCGGAGAGTCGGACACGACTGAGCGACTGGACTGAACTGAACTGAAGCTAAGGACTATGCTTCCATCAGCTTTCATTTTTAATATTGTGTCCAATAATTATACAGAATGCTTGCTATATTTTGTGTAATGGTAACAGTAGAAAATATTTTACATCACATTGTAATTCTATGATAATAGAAAATTAGAACATAAACGTGGGGGAAAATAAACAATATTGGTTGTAAACAATTGATATTTGTATCGCTGGTTTGGGTGATCTAATCACAACACATGGGTTAACATCTGTGGAAAATATATTCTGAGCTACCACAAGTGACTTGCAAATACACCTAATCTAGTTCTTTGAAGAGGATGTGAGAAGAAATTTGGTCTTGATTATAAAACATGGTAATGGTCATAGAACCTCTCATACTTTGGGGATTTGATTCCGTACTTGGGCTCTCCCCACTGGAATTCTTTGAGAGCAGGGAGTTGCTTTTTTTTAATTCTATAAATACATATATTAAAAAAGCCAGAGGATCTGGCATTTAGTTTAGTTCAGTCGCTCAGTCGTGTCTCTTTGCGACCCCATGAATCACAGCATGCCAGCCCTCCCTGTCCATCACCAACTCCCAGAGTTCACTCAAACTCATGTCCATTGAGTCGGTGATGCCATCCAGCCATCTCATTCTCTGTCGTCCCCTTCTCCTCCCGCCCTCAATCCTTCCCAGCATCAGAGTCTTTTCCAGTGAGTCAACTCGTCGCATGAGGTGGCCAAAGTATTACAGTTTCAGCTTTAGCATCAGTCCTTCCAATGAACACCCAGGATTGATCTCCTTTAGAGTGGACTGGTTGGATCTCCTTGCAGTCCAAGGGACTCTCAAGACTCTTCTCCAGCACCACAGTTCAAAAGCATCAATTCTTTGGTGATCAGCTTTCTTCACAGTCCAACTCTCACATCCATACATGACCACTGGAAAAACCACAGCCTTGACTAGACGGACATTAAGTATGACTTAATAAATATTTGCTGAATGAATGAATCAACAGAATACTAAATACTTAGATATACGAAAGTCATGCAAGGCTGATTTTTAAATTATATTTATGCTTGCTTCATAGTCAGAAATATCATCCAGAGGCACTTGAATACCTTACAAAAATATAAATAAAAGCTTTTGTGATGAACTCAAACAAGAAATCACTTTAGGAGATATTTTAGTGAAACTGTATTTTTATTGTGGTGTTACTTTTCCTGGTAAGGATCAGAAATGTGTATCAACATTTCTGATGTGGTGGAACTACATGCACTCTGCAAATATTAGCAGGCAGAAAAAAGAAAAAAAAAAAAACGCTGTTTATGCAAACAGCCCACCCTAATGCTAAGGATGAGACTACTCAGAAAATAAAGTGAAGACTGTCCTTACATCCAACACCATCATGGCAAGCTTAGTGTCTACCGAAAAAACGTTAAAAGTCTCAAGGAAATTATGACAATCTATAAAGACTTACTTCTGGAAGAAAACTGTTGGTTTCCTAATATATTTCTGGTTTCTGGAAAGGCCAGGATATGCATTATGTCTAGTTCATAGTGAGGAGTACACAGAGATGACAGTATTTACCATACAATTAATCTCCAGGTTTCCAGTATTTGAGAAGTTCTCGTATTTAATCATTCTAATTTAGTTTTGGGTAGGAGTGTGTGTGGCTCTAGTATCGCCTCACAAAATTGTATTCATTCTACTCATTGACTTTTTTAACTTCTTTCAAAGGAGAGCTGACATTCTGAGAGTTGGATTGACACTGTGAATCCTTGTAATAACTTCTCTACCATCTTCATTACTCACTAAGACAATTTAAGGTATACAATAAACAAAAAAGAGGCTTCTCAAACTTCTATGAGATAAATAATTCAACTGCCAAAAACAGGTTTTGGATACCAGGGAAATATTCACAGATGAGACACTAGCTCTGTAATAGTTCTATTGTCCTGTTAAAAGAAAATCTGGAGAGCTTTACCTGATATAAGCATTTTATTGAGCAAGAAACACTGCTCAAAAACAGGGCAATTTTGAGCTGAAACGTGGTTAGAAGCTCAGCATGCAGCAGTGACAGCTGAGTTTAAAAAGCATGAATGAGGGAGCACATTTGTGTGTGTGTGTGTGTGTTGTATGTGTGACTGGTTACTAGAAACTTAGTCTTTTTATGGCAGCAGGATTGTGTAAGCTTAACTGTCTATAGCAATTAGCTGGGAAGCTATAAGGTCATACTGACCTGAAAAAAGCTGTTTTAGTTTTAGGTCAGTCAGACTTTGGGCAAATGGACAGTTTAAAAGTTTTAGTTATATGAGTGTTTGGTCTAAAAGTATATTCAAAATGAGGCCTCTATTTTGGTTTTTCTTTAACCATTAACAAAAACTGAATGGCATAATTCAAGCTCAGAGAGCATTGATTACTATGTGTTTCTTAAAGAGTTATAGATCATTGTAAACAAAAATTTTTATCCCTAAACCTGGTATTTCTTTTTCCTCATTCAGTGGACTAATATTTTGTACTTTTGGAATGGTTTCTGTTATGTAAAGAGTTTAAGTCATATTGTAAACACAGATCAAATTTTCTCAGCAGAATCTTAGGGTATATTTGTTTGGATCACTGAACTCATCTGGTGTTAATGTGTTGTATTCCAGGGTATTCTGGAATATCATGTATATTTGTATTCTCAAATATCAAGTAAAAAAGTTATTAACTATCAAAATTAAATGTGTTATTTTAAAATAATGTATACTCTATTAGGAGTAGGCCCTGCAAATAATAAACAATAAAGCAGTTACTGAAAAGAAGTGCATGGAAGAAATGGACCTCAAACTAAGGAGCACTCTACATCGAACACTGCTGCTGCTAAGTCACTTCAGTCGTGTCCGACTCTGTGTGACCCCATAGACGGAAGCCCACCAGACTCCCCCGTCCCTGGGATTCTCCAGGCAAGAACACCGGAGTGGGTTGCCATTTCCTTCTCCAATGTGTGAAAGTGGAAAGTGAAAAGTGAAAGTGAAGTCGCTCAGTCGTGTCCGACCCTTAGCGACCCCACGGACTGCAGCCTACCAGGCTCCTCCATCCATGGGATTTTCTAGGCAATAGTACTGGAGTGGCTTGCCATCGAACACTACTGAATACTTACACTAGAGTTGTTTTATCTTCTTCCAAACTGTAAGCTACTCGAGGGCAAGCATGATGTCTTTTTTCCTCAACAATGTTTAGTTTAGCCTCTAGATCTAGAAGTAATAACTAGTTAGCATTTATTGCATGTGTATATTTCTTTAGTGTATGTTATCCGAAGAAACTATGTGGTCATATTAGCCCAGTTAACAGATGAAGAAAAGAGAGATTATTTATTTAATTGAGATTTTATAGCATCTAGGTGACTGAATCAAAATCTAAACACATATCTGAACACAGAGCCCACTGTTTCCATCACACTTGCTCTCCCTATTCATTTGAGTAGTATTAAACATACTTTTGCTGAATTGGTCAACACTTTAGTGATTTCTACCAGATAAGAATTTTATTCTGATCACAGAAATCATTTTATTCAACTCATACAACTATCATTACCAACAAGGAAGGAAGGCAACAGGCAATGAAGGAAGCCTCTATAAACAGCTCTTGGTCTCATTTGTATGGCACCTCTAAATAAATATGACAGTTATCCATTTCAGGATTATTTTATTTTTACAAGGAAAGAATGTACTATATGTAGAGAGACAGAAAATATTAAGACTAGGAGAGACTTCCAAAATATTTCAGTCTGTTTTTTAGATAAAGGTCGGTCTGTCTCCTCCTGCTGCCCCCCCCACCTCAATTACAATTTGATTTTCTTCTTTAAATAAGCCAAGTAATAGTTTTATGACTGTTTGAAGCCAAACCCATAGGCTAGTGACTTTTTAGCTCCACACTATGTCTTCCTTTTTATTGTATTGTATAATTCAAATCCGGTTTTGGATCTAAACAGGCAAGTTTTGTTTTCTAATCACAATTCT
This sequence comes from Moschus berezovskii, assembly GCF_049115385.1. Taxonomy (NCBI): domain Eukaryota; kingdom Metazoa; phylum Chordata; class Mammalia; order Artiodactyla; family Moschidae; genus Moschus; species Moschus berezovskii. The sequence continues at coordinate 62,672,038 of NC_142463.1, forward strand.
AGACTTGTAGCTCGGTAGAAGGTTTTGATGGGGCTTGTATTCTAAAATACAGTTTTGATATCTTTAATATCCTGTTTAAAAGAACTTGAAAAGGTGAAAATGAAGCATGGAAACCAAAATATTAGACTATCAGAACACCCAATGTCAATATTGAAATATATAACTTGAAATTAAGGTAATTTCTGGAAAATCAACTGCTGACAGTAAACCAAAAAGAATTGTTTGGCGGTCATTTTCCTAAAATTAGAATGAGGAATATAGCAAAATTTAATCACTGGGAAAACATTTTCGCTTTCATGACACTCTAGTCTCTTGACTTTCCCTTCTCATTCTTCTTTACTAGGTCCTCCTTTTCTTTCCAGCTCTTCATGTGATACTGCTTCAGGGTTCAGTCCATCATTCTCTTCTCTATTTCAGTTCTTTATCTACACTCACTATAATAGTTTGAATTACTATCCATTAGCTGATGACTCCCAAGTTCTGATCTCCAGCCCATACCTCTCTCTCCAACCTTCCAGTCATTCAGTCAAAAATCTTGGAGTCATCTGTGACTCTTCTCTTTCTCTTATGCCTTTCATTCAACTGTCAGGCATTCTGCCTGCCCAAACAATCTGTTCACTTCTTACCATCTTCACTAGTACCACTGGTTCAAGACATTCATTTCTCCCCTCCTGTCACTTTCCCTCCCCTACAGTCTACTCTCAGAAGAGTCTGAGTGATGCTTTTAAAGTATGTCATCACACCATTCCTTTACTCAAAATCTTCCAAGAAATCTGCATCTCACATAAAAGCCAAAGTCCTTACAAAATGTTACACCATCTGTCACCCTAACCTCCCACGCCCACTCCTGCCCACCTTTACTCTCCTTTCTCATTGACCTCTGGCTTCAGTGAGGTTTTCTGAACAAGCCATGCTCCCTACTGACTGAAGCCTTGGAGCTGAATGTTCCCTTGGCCTGGACAGCTTTTCTCCTAGATAAAAAGCTTAGCTTTTCTCATATTACCAGCTCTTCCCCCAGATAACAGCACTGTATGCTCCATTTGTTGTTACTGTTCAGTCACTAAGTGGTGTTCCACTCTTAGTGTTCCACTTAGTTCCGATCGCATGGACTGTAACGCACCAGGCCCCTCTGTCCATTTGAATTCTGGGGCAAGAATACTGGAGTGGGTTGCCATTTCCTTCTCCAGGGTATCTTCCGGACTCAGGGATGGAACCCAGGTCTCCTGCATTGCAGGCAGGTTCATTACCCCTAAACCACCAGGGAATCCCATATGCCCTTCAAATCTCTGCTCAATAATTAAGACCACTCTCAGAATCCTATTTAAGAGCTGTAACCCATCCCTTTATCCCCTCATCTTCTTTTATCCTGTTCTATTTTTACAACACCATGCATATTTAATAGCTTACCACAGTAATTATTTGGGAGATCATTTTAGTTTCCAGTAGAATGTAAAGTCTATAAAGATTGTTTTGTACTTAGGCCATAGTGGCTCAGTGGTAAAAAATCCGCCAGGAATGCAAGAGACCCAGGTTCTATCCCTGGGTAGGGAAGATCCCCCGGAGAAGGAAATGGCAATCCACTCCGGTATTCTTGCCTGGAGAATTCCATGGATGGGGGGCCTGGCAGGCTACATACAGTCCATGAGATCGCAAAGAGTCCGATAGGACTGAGCAACTAACACTTAGGTTTGAAGGGCTCTCACATGATTAACAGTCAATAACGGATTTCAGCAACTCATTTCACAGCTCACACGCCAGGGCAAGCTCCGTAAACTCTCCCCAAGCCTAAATTTCAGCACCTCCTTAAACTGATAAAAGTCAGCAAACATACACTTTCCTTTAAGAACTTCCCGACCCCGGAAATAAAAGCTTAAGGACGGGGAGGGGGGCGGGAAGAGGAAGCTACTTCCGTTTCCGTACAGGCCACAAGGAGCAAAAATACTATGGCGAAGGCCGGAGCTAAGAGCGGCGGCAGCGGAAAGAAAGGCCTGAAACGCAAAGCCTCTACTGAAGAAGCTCAGGAGACTGCAGTAGGTGACGATGGGCCGACGGAAAGTGGGGTCCAATCCCCAAAGACGGCTGCCTTTCCTCCAGGATTCAGCATTTCGGAAATTAAGAACAAACAGCGGCGACACTTAATGTTCACGCGGTGGAAACAGCAACAGCGGAAGGTATGAGGCGGCGGAGTCGCCAGGGCGCGTGCGCGGTGTTGCTCTAGAGCCAGTGCGGTGAGGCGGGCTGGATGATGCGCATGCGTGGTCACCCCTGCGCGGGTCGCAGACGGCGCTTATTCATCCGGAAGGGGTAGGGGCCAAGCAACCCTTCCCTGGTTCCTGCACCCTCATCTTTACCAGACTCGGCTCAGCTTTACGTTTGAGCAGCAAGGATTGCTTTCCTTATCAGCTATGTTGTCCTCGGTTGCGAAAGAAAGCAAGAAGTCTTGCTCTCCTAGTAGTAAAAATTACTTTCCGGCCCGGCTCCTCTGCCCCCGCCCCCCCCCCCCCGCCGGATTTAGAAGGCAAAAATCTTCGTCTTCGATTTACCCCGTCAACCTAACGTTGGTTAATGCATAAAATCTGCAGTACAGGCAGTACAAACATCCAAAATGATCCTTCTCTGATTGCTGTAGCCGCTCTTAACGAAGTTACACTGTAAAGTCTCTAGAAGTTGGATTTACTCTTTCCCGCGTGGTCCTTAAACCAGTCTAGGAGGTAAACACGTAGAAAGAGATAAAGCCCAAAGTCACGGTGTTCATTTGTGGTTAAATTACGCTTGGAAGCAAGTTGCTTATTGCATATCGCGAAAATTCATACACAATATTCTTTTTACTTGCCTGCTGCCTCTTGCTAGACTTGTTAAGGCCGTGCACAGTGTCTTATTTGTCGTAGGTGACAAAGTGCTATTGGAGTACCTGGAAGGGACAAAAAACCCATTTGGGTGCGCACTTATGGGGAAAGGGTGTCCTAGATTTCTTGGGTCTGTAATTTCTAATGGGAGACCTGGTAGATAGAGGATCAACAGGCACTAGGGAAAAGAAAATTTTTATTTTATATTGTGTGTCAAGCATCCTGTTCAGAAGTCCCCAGAAGTTACAGGTTTACAGTACATCCTGCAGATTCTGAATAATAAAAGCATATTTTGATTATAAAATGTTTGAATAACTAGTAATGAATTTATTGTAAACAATGTGAAAACTTCATTATCATTATTTTTAGCATTTTTCAAGAGAAGCCACCAGAATAGCCATAGTTTTAAGTTGCAACTTGTTAGGAATGCAAAATAACAAAAGCTTGTTAACATCTTTAGTATACATTTTGCACTCTTACTTTATCTGAGGCTTTAGAGTAAAAGATAAAGCTAATGAAATTTTAAATATTCAAACTTGTCAATTTAGATTATTTTGAGGGAGCAAGATCATCTGGTTTACAATAACTTAGGTGTGAAAATCTAAGTCTGGATGTTTATTTTAATACAGTTCTAAGACTGGTCAGTTTAAATATTCATAGCATTAGTAATTTCATTATGTGTTTGCTATGTAACTAGTAGTTTCTCAATATTGTTCTTTTCTTTTTTAAATCCTTTAGGAAAAGTTGGCAGCTAAGAAAAAACTTAAAAAAGAGAGAGAGGCTCTTGGTGATAAGGTAAATAAAATTTTTAGTCCTCTGCTTTATATCTTGTATTAAGGAATGTTCCCAGATATTTACATTGAATCACTTTATTTTAAAATTTATTATGAAATCTTTTGAATGTTTAAAATGATATAAAAACAATACAGCACACCCCTTTCTATCCTTTACTCAAGAAATTATGCATTAGTAAATAGTGTTCAAGTGTCTTGTGTGATATTTTCTGATTGCTTTCCCCTCCAAAGACAGCCACTCATTGGGACATCCCTGTCAGTCCAGTGGTTAAGATTCCACACTTCCCCTGCAGGAGGCAAGGGTTTGATCCTAGATTGATTAGGGAACTAAGATCCCTTTTGTCTCAAAGCAGGGTCAAAAAAAAAGACAGTTACTCATGAAATTGCTTTTTATTATTCCCATGCACTTTCTTTGTTTCCTTTATTATGTTTGTGTGCAAAAACAGTAAATACAGTAGTAGTGGTATTTTGCATGTTTTCAAAATTTCAAAATGGTGTATATACTTCCAGATTGCTTATTTTACTTAACTTCATGTGTTTGAGAGGCAAAGACACATTATCCCTGACTGGGAATGGAGAAGATCCCCACCTTAAGCCTGTAACTGGAGTTCTTCAGACTTGAAGCAAAGGTGTTTTGTTACGCTAGGCTGAAGAAAGGCATGATAGAGCTACTTCTGTTGCAGTGAGAACTGACACAGAGGATATAAACCTGTGAAGAGTGAGAATGGGGGGTAGGAGGAAGGTGAGACACCTGAGTGGATTGTAGCAAAGAAGAGAGCGTCAAGAAAGGATTTAGCTATTTTTGTGATACTGACAAAAAGTGAAATCTTTCCAAAGAATTATTGACTGCGTCTGCATTATTGCACTGCTAAGTTATTTTCATTTTATTTATAGTTCTAGGTTGCGTTTTATACTTGGAAAATCTTAAAAATGTTCAACTCACCCCTCCTCCCATCTCTTACTGAAGATGGAGTACCAAGTAATAATAAGCGTTTTTGAGGAAGGGAAAAATACAGACTATATACATATACTGTATACAAACTAAATACTACTTTTTCATGAATTCTCTTGAATAGCATTAGATTAAATCACAGAAAATTCCAACATTAAGACTGTTTTTACCTGCAAAATCCTATCAAGCAGTGTTAGTCTCTTTTTAACTCAATAATCAGTTAATTACAGCAAATTAATATGCAGATCACCATTTGAAAATACCATCATTCTTGTTTTTGGATTGATAGATGATCTAGAACTGCCTCTTTTAAAATAATTACTTAAAACTTAATATTCATTTCATAAAATAATAAAAAAAGAATTCCTAAATAGTTTGTTAGGTCATATTCATCTCTGTTAGTGTACATATATTTTAGATTAGTTTTAATCAGTGTATGGTTATGGTTTTGTGTTCTTGCTCCTTAAAATTTCATTTACACAATTTCTTGATCTAAGCTGAGTGTATTTGATTGCTGATGCTAATGGTATTCCATTAAGTTGGCAATGCCATAGTCATTATCTTGTTGGACATTTGCCCTATTTACTGTTCATTTCCACTAACCATAGTGATTATACATATTTCTTTGTATAAACTGCTCCCCTTTTCGTTCCTTATCATAAATTTTCTAAACTAGAATTACTAGTGCAACAGAAAGATACAGATTTGTAGCCTTTGTTAGATATTTCTGAATAGCTTTCTGAAAGTATTCGAACAAAGCTACCTAAATATGTACCTTTGTAATTTTTCTGTTATGTTTGATATTTTTCATCGTTGTGAATAATCATCTTGAATTCCGTTTTCTCTTTCTGCTACTTTTGCCTGGTTTTAAGCCATTTTATCCTGTCAGCAATTCTTCCAGTAAGTGCATGTGTGTGCTCAGAGAATTAAAAAGCCTCTTACTCAATATTGTTACTAGGACTGATGTAGCAGTGGGTTGAATGAGGAACAGATTGAGTTTTTGCATTATTTGCAGGTTTTTGTTATTCTTCCCCAAGCATAATGCAAAATTATTAATGTGAAACGCTTCCCAGACTTAACATTTTTTTCTTTTATTTAGGCTCCACCAAAGCCTGTACCCAAGACTATTGACAACCAGCGAGTGTATGATGAAACCATAGTAGATCCTAATGATGAGGAGGTAAATGTTAGAAGTCTTAAATAAATTTGGATAATCACATTTGATAAATTATCTGTTCTTATGCCAATGTTTAATTTAAAGTACTAGTTGGTGAAGTTGTATAATGGGTTGATTTAGCTATAATGCTGGCATATTATCTTATTATTTGTTGAAGATTATTTCATAATTGGGTTTTCCAACAATGCTGTAGAAAAAGGCAATAATTATTTATTTTCTTAAAAGGTATTTTATGCTTAGATAAACTTATTTGTCATTTAATCAATAATACTTCCAGTATTTTTTAATGTCATTTGAAAAGCAGTCCTTGTTTTATAAAACATTCAGAAAACAAAGATCATGACATCTGGTCCCATCACTTCATGGGAAATAGATGGAAAAACAGTGGAAACAGAGTCAGACTTTATTTTTGGGGGCTCCAAAATCACTGCAGATGCTGACTTCAGCCATGAAATTAAAAGACGCTTACTCCTTGGAAGGAAAGTTACGACCAACCTTGATAGTATATTAAAAAGCAGAGACATTACTTTGCCAACCAAGGTCCATCTAGTCAAGGCTATGGTTTTTCCCGTGGTTGTGTATGGATGTGAGAGTTGGACTGTGAAGAAAGCTGATCGCCGAAGAATTGATGCTTTTGAACTGTGGTGTTGGAGAAGACTCTTGAGAGTCCCTTGGACTGCAAGGAGATCCAACCAGTCCATTCTAGAGGAGATCAATCCTGGGTGTTCATTGGAAGGACTGATGCTAAAACTGAAACTCCCATACTTTGGCCACCTCATGCGAAGAGTTGACTCACTGGAAAAGACTCTGATGCTGGGAGGGTTTGGGGGCAGGAGGAGAAGGGGATGACAGAGAATGAGATGGCTGGACGGCATCACCGACTCTGTGGACATGAGTTTGAGTGAACTCCGGGAGTTGGTGATGGACAGGGAGGCCTGGCGTGCTGTGATTCATGGGGTCGCAGAGATTTGGACACGACTGAGCAACTGAACTGAACTATAGATTTTTGTAGTATTTGTTAGACATTTTGATAACTAAGGTAATCTGATGCTATTTTTTGTGTGTGTCCATTTAATGCACTTGGTTTCAAGATAATCTTTCACTTTTCCCTTTAGTTTGCAAAGTACAGTGAAAGAGTCAAGGTTTTAAAACACATTCATGTACTTAATTATCAGAAACGGATTTCTCTTATTAGAGTGAGAAAGGAAATCAGTTTCTTTCTTCCACTCTTCCCTCTTTCTCTCTCTTACATAACCAGTTTCCCAGCACCATGTTTGAAGTAGTAGTCTTTGTCATAGTAAATTGTAGTGCTATGTGGTATAGTAGTTGTCCATATGTGCTGAGTCTTTTTTTTTTTTTTTGGGGTAGCTTGTCACTAGATCGGTTCTTTAGTTTCTTGATTATTTAGCTTCATGGTAAGTTTTGATAGCTGTGAGGGAAAGATGCCCCTCACCATTCCCATCCTCAAATTCCTCTCTTCAAGAGTGTTACCTTCCTGGATCTTTCATCTTCCATATAAAAGTATGAATCATACTAAATAAGATCAGTGTCAGAATCTGGGTAGTATTGAGTTGGCCAAAAAGTTCATGTGGGTTTTTCTGTGCCATCTTACAGAATGTTTTACAGAACGAACTTCTTGGCCAACCCTATATGTGTGTGTGTACATATATCCACCATATATATATAGAGAGAGTATATATGTAGGTAGGTAGGTAGTGAAGTGGCTCAGTTGTGTCCAACTCTTTGAGACCTCATGGACTGTAGCCTACCAGGCTCCATCCATGGGATTTTCCTGGCAAGTGTCACTGGAGAGGGTTGCCATTTCCTTCTCCAGGGGATTTCCCCAATCCAGGGATTGAACCCACATCTCCCACATTGCAGGCAGATGCTTTACCATCTGAGCCACCAGGGGAAGGCTTAGTATATATGTATGTATGTATATATATGTTGGTTCAGTTCAGTTCAGTCACTCAGTCATGTCCGACTCTTTGCGACCCCATGGACTGCAGCATGCCAGGCCTCTCTATCCATCACAAACTCCCGGAGTTTACTCAACTCATGTCCATTAAGTCTGATGCCATCCAACCATCTCATCCTTTGTTGTTCCCTTCTCCTCCCTCCTTCAGTCTTTCCCAGCATCAGGGTCTTTTCAGATGAGTCAGTTCTTCACATCGAGTGACCAAAGTATTGGAGTTTCAGCTTCAGCATCAGTCCTTCCAATGAATATTCAGGACTGATTTCCTTTGGATGGACTGGTTGAATCTCCTTTCTGTCCAAGGGACTCTCCAGAATCTTCTCCAACACCACAGTTCAAAAGTATCAATTCTTAAGTGTTCAGCTTTCCTTATAGTCCAACTCTCAGATCCATACATGACTACTGGAAAAACCATAGCTTTGACTAGACGGACCTTTGTTGGCAGTACTGTAATGTCTCTGCTTTTTAATATGCTATCTAGGTTGGTCATAGCTTTTCTTCCAAGGAGCAAGTGTCTTTTAATTTCATGGCTGCGGTCACCATCTACAGTGATTTTGGAGCCCAAGAAAATAGTCTCTCACTGTTTCCGTCTTTTCCCCATCTATTTGCCATGAAGTGATGGGACCAGATGCCATGGTCTTACCTTTCTGAATGTTGAGTTTTAAGCCAGCTTTTTCACTCTCCTCTTTGACTTTCATCAAGAGGCTCTTTAGTTCTTTTTCGCTTTCTGCCATAAGGGTGGTGTCATCTGCATATCTAAGGTTATTGATATTTCTCCCAGCAATCTTGATTCCAGCTTGTGCTTCATCCAGCCCAGCGTTTCTCATGATGTACTCTGCATATAAGTTAAATAAGCAGGGTGACAATATACAGCCTTGACATACTCCTTTTCCTATTTGGAACTAGTCTGTTGTTCCACATCCAGTTCTAACTGTTGCTTCTTAACCTGCATACAGGTTTCTCAAGAGGCAGATCAGGTGGTCTGGTATTCCCATCTCTTTAAGAATTTTCCACAGTTTGTTGTGATGTACAGTCAAAGGCTTTGGTGTAGTCAATAAAGCAGAAGTAGATGTTTTTCTGGAACTCTCTTGCATTTTAGATGATCCAGTGGATGTTGGCAGTTTGAGCTCTAGTTCCTCTGCCTTTTCTAAATCCATCTTGAACATCTGGAAGTTCATGGTTCATGGACTGTTGAAGCCTGGTTTGGAGAATTTTGAGCATCACTTTGCTAGCGTATGAGATTAGTGCAATTGTGAGGTAGTCTGAGCATTTTTTGGCATTGCCTTTCTTTGGGATTGGAATGAAAACTGACCTTTTCCAGTCCTGTGGCCACTGCTGAGTTTTTCAGATTTGCTGACATATTGAGTGCAGCACTTTGACAGCATCATCTTTTAGGATATGAAATACCTCAACTGGAATTCCATCACCTCTAGTAGTTTTGTTCATAGTGATGCTTCTTAATGCCCACTTGACTATGCATTCCAGGATGTCTGGCTCTAGGTGAGTGATGATACCACTGTGATTATCTGGGTCCTGAAGATCTTTTTTGTATAGTTCTTGTGTGTGTTCTTGCCACCTCTTCTTAATATCTTCTTCATCTGTTAGGTCCATACCATTTCTGTTCTTTATTGTGCCCATCATGGCATGAAATGTTCCCTTGGTATCTCTAATTTTGCTTCACTGGGCCTTTAAATATTGAAAATGTATTTCAGTGTATATCATTGTTTTCTTCATACAAGTTATACACATAAATCTTGTTAGAACTATCCTGGGCATCTTACATTTTCTTCTTGTTGGTATAAATCACATCTCTCTGAAAACTATTTGATTTGCTGATTTACAAAAATGAGATTGATTTTTGAATCATGACCTTTTAATCAGTAGAATTCGCTTCTATAATTTTTCTGAATGTTTTCATTTCATGTTTAGATAATCATTTCTGCAAATATGTTTTTGTTTCTTTCAAACCATTTACATTTTCTTTTGTGCTTACTAGAACTTCACCATAATGTCAAATAAATTTAAAAAGCAGTATTATCCTCTGTGCCATGTTACTAATTTTAAAGAATACTTCCAGTGTATCATGATTAATGTATGTGTCATTAATGGTAGATTTTCCTTATGAGTTATGGGAATTCCATTTTTTTTTTGCTGCTTTGTTTGCTTAGTGAATGAATTAGAAAGTTAGATGTCTTTCCTGTAAATATTAAGATAATTTATGTACTTTTCTGCAAATATTGTGATGAATATCCAGTTTTCTCCTTAATGCAGTAATTTAATAAATGAAATGGACTATCTAGTGTTAAACCTGTTCTGTTCATGGGGTAAATCCAATTTAGTTAAGGTGTTTTATCTTAAAATACTGTTTTGGTTTGTTAAATGCATTGTTTAGAATATGTTCATGAGTGAGACTGAAGTAATACCCTGTTTTCATTACTAATTTTGTATATTTGAGCTTTTCACCAGAGACATAACCTGTTTTGTTATTCTTTTCAAGTTACTATTTTATTTCTCTATTAAATGCTTTCTAATTAACTTATATCTCCTCTTACATTTATTATTTCTTTTATACTCTGAGTTTATTCTATTTTTGTTTACTTGATTAACTCATTTTCACCTTTGTATGATGAGCAACTATGGCCATAAAATTTACATTTGCTATAGCCCGCAAGTTTGAAGATGGCATTTCTTTCATCATTTACATCTGAGTACCTCTTCTAATGAAAGATGATTTCTTCTTGCTTGCTGTATTTTTTTAGTTCATTAGTTTCCCACCCATCCTTATTTTTTCTTTCTGCTTACCTGGGGTTTTAGTTACTCTTCTTTTTCTAGCTTCCTAAGATGGAAGCTTAGATTATTGATTTTATTTTTTCTAATATAAGCATATAAAACTCTGGTGTTTGCCCAAGCACTGCTTTAACCACCTTCCATACATTTTGGTGTGTTTGTGGTGTTTTCATTTTCATTCTGTTGAAGATATTTTCTAATTTCTCTGATAATTTCTTCTTTGGCTTACAATTTTCAAGAAGTATCTTGTTTAATTTCCAAGTATTTGAGTATTTTGCTGATTTCTGCTGTTGATTTCTAATTCAATTTTATTGTGGTCTGGGACATATTTTGTTCTATTTCAGTCCTTTTCAATTGAATAAATGTCCTAGCATAAGATCTATTCTGGAGAATGATTTATCACAATCTGCTTGTAGTAAATACTGACACAATTCTGGTGAAATACAGCAAGTTTGCACCAGGATGGCTTTGTGACCTCCACTCTTACTCATGCTGTTAATTGTCAGCACATGTTATGTATCTGTCTATGTTATAAACCCAGTGTTATAATTACTGCTTTAAACATCCTCATGTCAAAAAAAAAGTTTACACACAAAACACACCCACAAAGTCCTTTATGTTTACCTTCATCATTACCTGTTTATAGTCCTCTTCTTTCCTGCCTCTGGATCATCTAGTATTATTCTCTTTCAGCTTGCAGGATTTTCTTAAGCCTTTATTTTTGTAGTAGGTCTGAGATCTAATTATCTCAGTTTTTGTCTTTTTAAAAGCATTTATTTTGCCTTTATTTTTTAAAAAATTTTATGGGACATAGAATCCTTGGTTGACCTGTTTTCTTCTTTGAACTTTTTCCATTGAATTTTGACCTTCATTGTTTCTTTTGAGAAAGCAGTCATTACATTTTTCCCCTGCACATGATTTATTAAAGTTTTCTGGTTTTTTGGCTTTTATCAGTTTGACACTGGTGTGTTTAGGTATTCTTTTTTTTTAATTCTACTTAATGTTTGCTGAGTTTGGACCTGTCAGTTAAGTTTTTAATCCATTATTTCTTGAAATATTTTTTTTCTGCCCTCTTCTCTCCTTGAGGGACTTCCTAACACTGTTGAAATGGTTAACATCCTAAAAATTTCTGCAGCTTTGCTTTTTTTGTTATGATTGTGTTCTCCATCCTTCAGATTGGATCGTTAGTAATACGTTTTCAAGATTATTGATTCTTCTGCATCTTAGATCTGTTGTAAAGCCTGTATTTTTCCTTAATTCCTTGGATATATCTGTTACGATGGCTTTGAAACTGTCACTAAATTCACCATCTGGACCCATTCAGTTTTTATTGACTTCTCTTTTCCTAATTATGTATGTATGCTGCTGAGTCACTTCAGTTGTGTCCGACTCTGTGCGACCCCTTAGACGGAAGCCCACCAGGCTCCCCCGTCCCTGGGATTCTCCAGGCAAGAACACTGGAGTGGGTTGCCATTTCCTTCTCCAATGTGTGAAGTGAAAAGTGAAAGTGAAGTCGCTCAGTCATGTCTGACTTGTAGCGACCCCATGGACTGCAGCCTACCAGGCTCCTCCATCCATGGGATTTTCTAGGCAAGAGTACTGGAGTGGCTTGCCATTGCCTTCTCCGAATTATGTATGTATACATCATACTTTTTTATACATCATACTCTTTTCCTAATTATGTATGTATACATCATACTTTTCTGTTTCTTTGTATATCTAATATCTTGGTTGAAAATTGGACACTTAGAAAACGTTGCAGTAACTCTGGATTGTTTTTGTTTTTTTTTCTTACAGGTTATTGATTTTTTTGGTGTTGTTTAGTAACTTGTCTGGACTTAAACGGGAATCTCTCTGACAGTAGCATTACACTACTACTCAGTTTGTGTTATTTTTAACCTTCCTCCCTAGAGATTTTTCCTTGTGTTTGTGTGACTTAATGGTCAGCCAGTGATTTGGGTAGAGGTTGCATCGTGAAACCTTGGCCCCCAAGACATACTTGCCCTCTGCCAGCTGAGGGGTGTGTGGACTGAGGACTGCATTCACAGTTGCAGCCCTCTCTCAAGTCTCCCTGTCTTTCACCTGCACTGCATTCTCAGGCCTCTCATGTGCAGCTTAGCTGTCAGTCAAGGATTTGGGGAGACATTATGTCAGTTCGTCTATGATTTTTTCACTTCCGGAGCTCTCATTTAAATTTTTGGCTGATCCACACCTACCCTGAACTAGGCCTGTAACCTTGGACCGGCAAGTCCGAGTCCAGGTCCACCTGCCCGTCCTCGAATCTGATCTACCACCTCTGGATCCAGGATTGCTGGCTCTCGCCTACCATTAGTCCTGAAGTTGATAAAGTTACTGTTTTCATCATCCAGGTTGATATGGGAAATGCTCTAGGCAAGATTCTTGATGTCCTTGCCCACAAATGGATCTATTTTTCAAGAATGAATGCATCTCAATTTCTTGAAATTATTTTGACGGGTTTTTTTTTTTTTCCCAGTTTTATATTAGTTTTCTTCAGCTAGAAAATTATCCAACCTCTTCATGTTGCCATTAACCTGACCCTCCTGGGCCCTCTTTAAATCATGAGTCAGCTAGATACCCAGTGTTATAGAATCTTACTAGAATTGCTTGTAAAATGCTGGCCCAGTAGAGTGTTTGATGTAAAGTTACCTCTCTTTCTGTTTTCAGGTTGCTTATGATGAAGCTACAGATGAATTTGCTTCTTACTTCAATAGACAAACTTCTCCCAAGATTCTCATCACTACATCAGATAGACCTCATGGGGTAAACATATACTATAGTTCTTGAATTCTTAATTTTCTTACATAGGTTATTTAAAATAACTTTGTTCAGAAGAGTTAAATTTTTAGTAATTGCCTTAGGTAACACCTGTAAATAAGCTAAATAAAATGTTTTGGTGATGTGATATAGGTTCACCAAGTGTGATTCTTCATGATAGGCTTTCTCAGCCTCAGCACTGTTTAAACGTTTGGGGCTGGATTTTTTTATTATTCAGATTGTCCTGTTCATTATAGGATGTTTAGCAGCATCTCTGGCCTCTATCCACTAGAAACCCATAGCAGCCAAGTTCTACCACTACCATCAGTCATGACCACCAAAAATGTTTCCAGGTATTTCCAAACATCCCTTGATGACAAAATTGTCCCTAGTTGAGAATGACTGCTTTAGGTCGATCAGCCTTTGATGGAGGATGAAACTGTTTGGATTTCATTCTTCCCTGGCCTTGCTCTCTGTTAATAACAGTATGATGGTTACTTCTTTCTGTATAAATATATGCCACTTAGATTTTTATTCTTTTTCATTTTTGAGGGTTTTGTTATTTTGTTTTATAGAGAACAGTACGGCTCTGTGAACAGCTCTCTACAGTTATACCAAATTCGCATGTTTATTACAGAAGAGGCCTGGCTCTGAAAAAAATTATTCCACAGTGCATCTCAAGAGATTTCACAGACCTGATTGTTATTAATGAAGATCGTAAAATGCCAAGTATCCTTTGTTCTTTTTAAGGAGTTTTCTTGTCTTCCCTTCACCCCCTTTTAAGGTACATTCAAAAAAGAAAATGTTTCCTGTAACTTTTAGAACAAAATTTTTTCAACCAGAGAATTATATATCTCTATTCAAGACTCCAAACTGATTTTTCCTTTTCACTTTGCAAGCATTTGTTAAGCACATGCTATAAGCAAGACATTATTTGTTAGTAAAAAATAAACAAGAGAAAGTCAGCTTCAGGGAATTCATAATCTAATAGGATAAAATAGATACGTAAACAAAGAAAAATATTGTGTAGATAATACGATTACAGAGGGAAATACAGGATACAGCACAAACTTTGGTAAAAATCTGTCCTGGGGACATTAGGGAAGACGTGCTTGACAGAAAAAGATGCCTAAACCCTGTCTAGGTGGATATGGGTGAATGAGGTAGGGCAGAGGAAGAATACCTATTGCAAAAATATAACCGTCTGGAAAGATAGAGGCATGAGGGTGCTCTCCCAGTTCAGGATCTGCAACTATTTTGATATGGCTAGATTTTGTGTTGCCAGAAGTGGTGTCACAAGATTGCATTTTTGAAGTAGGTTTCTGGGCCCAAATTATGTATCAACTAGTGTTTCAGATACCAAGAATAATCTGTCTTTTTACTATGAGTCTCAGATCCAAGGTGAATGTGTTACCTCAACCCTAGGTATTTCTTCCTATTTTGAGATAAGAGATCATCTAAAGGATGCCTAGATTTGTTTTTGTCATTGATGTTGTTTTACTTACTCATTGCCTGTGAAGTCAGTAACTTTAAAGATGGCCAACTGAATGTCAAAATTATTAAAGTTACTAAGGAAGATGACTGAATGGTATCACCGACTCGATGGACATGAGTTTGCGTAAACTCCGGGAGTTGGTGATGGACAGGGAGGCCTGGCGTGCTTCAATTCATGGGGTCGCAAAGAGTCGGACATGATTAAGCTGCTGAACTGAACTGATAAACAATGGGGATACTACTTCCGTGCTGCCAGGATAACATTTTTAAAAATCAGTGAACACTGTAAACCAAAATAATGGTTTACAAGCTGTTTTTTTTCCATCTAAATAACTTTTGTGGCATTTATTGTTTTCAGTATAAGTTAATTAAAGACATCCACTTGCTCAGTCATGTCCAACTCTTTGCAACACCACGGACTGTAGCCCATCAGGCTTCTCTGTCCATGGGATCTCAGGCAAGAATACTGGAGTGGGTAGCCATTTCCTTTATCCCCTTGCACCAGTTGCTTTTCAGAGACTTTTAAGACTAAACTAGCTTTGTATTGTTAGTCATTTTATAATTTGGCTGGATTGTGAGTTTAGAAAAAAAGTCTCTTGAATACTTAATCTATTCCA
The DNA here is from genome assembly GCF_049115385.1 of Moschus berezovskii. Lineage (NCBI taxonomy): Eukaryota > Metazoa > Chordata > Mammalia > Artiodactyla > Moschidae > Moschus > Moschus berezovskii. The sequence continues at coordinate 62,687,455 of NC_142463.1, forward strand.
GAAGAGATCTGCTTTGAAGATAGTAATCCCTGCCTTTTTTTTTAAACGGAGAAGGCAATGGCAAGCCACTCCAGTACTCTTGCCTAGAAAATCCCATGGATGGAGGAGCCTGGTAGGCTGCAGTCCGTGGGGTCGCTAAAGGTCGGACACGACTGAGCGACTTCACTTTCACACGTTGGAGAAGGAAATGGCAACCCACTCCAGTGTTCTTGCCTGGAGAATCCCAGGGACGGGGGAGCCTGGTGGGCTTCCGTCTATGGGGTCACACAGAGTCGGACACGACTGAAGTGACTTAGCAGCAGCAGCAGCAGCCTTTTTAAAACATGTAGTTCCCACCCCCGGTGCCCCCCCTCCCCCTCACAGTGAGGTTTCAAGACCTTTCTTTGTTCCTCTGGGTCAGTACTTCCTCACTTTCGCTTTTTTCCTCTTCCTTATTTCTAAATGGAAATTTGATGTAGGGTAAGTGTGCTCTTGGCAGCTTATATAGGGTGTTTTACATTCCTGGCCTTTGAGTTGGTCCTAACAAAGTAACTTTCACATCAGTGGTAACAAAATGCCTCTGTATATTTCTGACTGCAAATTACCAGCTAACTCTAGGACTCAGGTGTAATCCCACCCCAGTTTAGATATGCCATATAGCACTTGAATAAATCTACCTGATCCTTCTCAAACTCTTCGTCGCTAAAATCATTACTAAAAATCGGGATGAGTCCTATGTGGCATGGTTTGTGTTAGAGATTAGCAATAACATAAGTAGCGCCTTTTGTACAGTGCAGGAATTTAGGAATTGATAACATTTGGATTTTGTAGTTTCTTTTGACACAAATCACAATTTAGTGGAAATTTCTAGAAAAGATTCAAGCTTTGATTTAGGTTAAGTGACTTCTACTTCTCTTAATCCCCTTAAGATTTTGATTTTTTTTTTTTTGTAGTGCAAATGATACAGAAATACTTTTGGCTGTACCTCATGAGTATAGCCAAACCTTGAAGAGAAGGAAAGAATTCAGACTTTTACTGATAATCTGCTGTGTAGTAGGCATAGTATCTGTCAGAAGTAGATCTTAGAGTTAATGGATTCATTGGGAAGAAAGGCATTTGCATAACTATAACTCAAATGACAAGTGCTATAGTAACAGTGAGAGCTGAGAATATTTAGAGCTTAATTTTGACTGTAAAAAGAGATGCCATTTGAAGCAGGCCTCAATGGATGAGTAAAATATTGTAGATACTTGAAATAGCATAAGCAAAAAGCACATGATAGGATTAATGTTTATGGTGTATTAGAGAGGCTGTCAGTGTCTACCAGCTATGAAATAAGATGTAGCCAGGAAGTTATTAATAAAAGGGTAGTGCAGAGCCACAGTATGAGTGCTATGCTGATGTTTTTAATCTACAGATGCGTCTGTGGTGAGAGTAGTTTGAAACTACCTACAGCTGGCAAAACTCTCAAGGCATCTAGTTTTTCACTTAGCACATAAGAAGCTATGAGAAACTACAAATACAATGGCACAGTCGAGTCCCATAGCTTATTACAGAACCAAGGCCTAAATCCAACTTGATTAGTCTATATTAGGAGACAGATGTACTTAAAGTGATGAAAGAAGAGTCAGACCAAGCAGGATACTGTTTTCCTAATCTGGGTGGAAAAATCTCAAGGACCTCAAATAAGACAATAACACCTGGGGTAAAAGAGGCAGCTATAGAAGTGAGGAATTTATGAAGGTAAAAGCAATAAACAGGATCTGGTGCTGGGACAGGAGGAAGTTTAAGATGATAACCACCATAGTTTCTAATTTAATAGATGAATGGGAGAATGTTGATGTCTTTTAAAGATGGCAACATCTGTTTTATAAAACTTATATTGTGTGCAGATACTTAAAAGTCTAGTTCTGACCTCCTTTTAAGGTTAAGTATTTGAAAGAATCAAGTTGTGCTACAAAGACTTGAGCTGCATTCCAAACTTTTAAAGCCCTTGGGCGGCTAGCCTTGATTGTAGGTAGTTGTCTTATATTTCATTTGTAATTTAGAGTGTATAGCCTAATTCTGTTTGTGGTAGGGCCAGTAAGTGGTTAATTAATTGGTTGGTTTTAAACTGTAGTACAGTAATCCCAAGAATTAAGACCTTGTCTCTTGAGAACACTAATAACCTTGATTTCCAGAAGACAGTTTGAGTATCTGGTCTTACGGGATGATATTCAAAACTGCATATCCTGGCCTTACAAATGTATGAAATGTATATACAGACATATGAAAGTGTGCTTTTGAGAGTTATAAAGCATCTTAACATGGAGGTAACTTTATATTCCATTTGTGGTGCTGCAGTTATGCTAGAATCTTATCCTTATTCTTGTATTAGAGTAGTGGATTTTAGCTCTTTCGCTTACTTCAGTGTAATGCTTAACACAATCTGTCTTTCTGAAAGATTCAGGTTGATTTATATCTTTTGAGTTTTGGGTATGGTGTGAAAATCAAGTCAGAGGAATACATGCACCCACCTATTCACCTAATAGGTGAATTACCTACAGATTTTAGGAGCCTTCGGGCATACACAGGACTAGTTATTTAAACAACTTCGACTGAGCGACTGAACTGAACTGAACTGAAGGTTTAGATTGGGCTTCCCTGGTTGCTCAGAGGTAAAGAATCTGCCCTCAGTGTGGGAGACCCAGGTTTGATGCCTGGGTCGGAAAGATCCCCTGGAGAAAGAAACGACACCCCACTCAAGTACTCTCACCTGGAAAAATCCCATGGATGGAGGAGCCTGGTAGGCTGCCGTCCATGGGGTCACGAACAGTTGGACACGACTGAGCGACTTCTGATTCCAGAGTTCAGTGTGTCCTTAGCTTTGTGAACAGATGGACTAATTCTGAGTCACCTGCCCAATGGCCCAACTGCTCACTTTAAAATGAGCAGTGTTCGTCTGCGTAAAGAAATTAAGGTGAGTTTTATGCATTCCTTGACTGGCACTGGTCTCCTCACACTATCTGGTTAGTAAATGCTATAACCTATAGTTATAGACTGATTGAATTTGGGGATGGGGCTGGTTGGTCTTGTGATGCTGTATGGTGAGTGGGGGCTTCTCTCCAGTTGTGGTGCAGTGGCTTCTCTCCTTGTGGAGCATGGGCTCTAGGCACACAGGCTTCAGTAGTTGTGACTCAAGGGCTCTAGAACACAGGCTTTGTAATCGCGCGTGGGCTTAGCCACTCCAGGGCTTCCCTGGTGGCTCAGAGGTTAAAGCATCTGCCTCTAATGCGGGAGACCCAGATTTGATCCCTGGGTTGGGAAGATCCCCTGGAGAAGGAAATGGTAACCCACTCCAGTATTCTATCCTGGAGAATCCCATGGACAGAGAAGCCTGGTAGGCTACAGTCCACGGGGTCGCAAGGGGTCGGACACGACTGGGCGACTTCACTCACTTTAGCCAATCAGCCACTCCATGGCAGGTGGGATCTTCCCAGATCAGAGAGGCTATCTGTAGTAATTTGTCATTAAGATAACTAAAATGTTTCAATGTCATGTAAATTCTAAAACCAGAAACTGCAATGAGATGTATTTTTGCCACTTTGTTGTGATTTTTCATCATTTTTCTAGAGAAGAGGCAAAGACCCAACAGAACACATACCAGAAATAATTTTGAACAATTTTACAACACGACTGGGTCATTCTATTGGACGTATGTTTGCATCTCTCTTCCCCCATAATCCTCAGTTTATTGGAAGGCAGGTTGCCACATTCCACAATCAACGGGATTATATCTTCTTCAGATTTCACAGGTGAGGAAAGTACTTTTTAACTCCTTGGACTTTGACTTCAATTATGAAACACATTTTCTACATAAACCTGTTTCCCAATGTATTCTGACAAATACTGTAGATGAGAAATTAAAACTGACATATTAAAGAAGTAATGGTTGGGTTCATTCAGACTGATTTCCTTAACTCTTTTTTTTTCTTTAAGATACATATTCAAGAGCGAAAAGAAAGTGGGAATTCAGGAACTTGGACCACGGTTTACCTTAAAATTAAGATCTCTTCAGAAAGGAACCTTTGATTCTAAATATGGAGAATATGAATGGGTCCATAAGGTATGTGCTTACTCTATGAAAAGCCATTTAGGCAAGTTTAGAAAGGATGGAATGAGAATAAAACCATGCACGTTAAGCTTTGAGTGTTTATACCTTAAGTTATGCTTGTGCATTTATTCCCATGAGTTAGAACTAATCTCTGCTACAGCATTCTGGTCTAGAGATTAATCTTGGTTCACCTGAAACATCCCTAAAGATCGGTGGTTTGAAAGTGGACCAGCAGCATCACCTGAGAACTTGTTACAAAGGCAAACTGTTAGGCCACAGACCTGCTCAACCACTAGTTTAGGGAGTGGGCCAGCAGTCTGTTTATAAACCTGTGTTATAATGATTCTGCTGCATGCTTGAGAATTATTGCTACAGAGAAGTTTGGAGATCATTTTAAATCATAAATGAAAATAATACTTTAAAATACATAAGCGTGACTTTAAAATTATATATATATACACACAGACACAGACCTGAAGACTTAAATTCAGTCTCAGAGACAAACCAAGAGTGTTTTGCACTATTACCTACAGAATGTTAACTTTTTTTTTTCCCCCAGCCCCGGGAAATGGATACAAGTAGAAGAAAATTCCATTTATAAAGGACTGAGAGGATAGTATGCAACTGTGCTGAACAGGCCTGTCTGGAGTTTATGAAACAAGACTTTTCAAAATGGCAGTTACTGATTTCATAAACCTTCTTTCAAATCTGAACAAAGTATCAAGCGCCATGAATTGCCACTATTTATATAACTAAGGTCATTTTGTTAAGAGTTTGTAAGTTTCCTAAAATCTAATTGTCTTACTAACATTCCCATTTGTACTTTCATGGAACATGTGGGCTGCTGAGAAATAACAGTGCTTGGTAGATACTGTGTAAACTACTGGTTTTCTATCAGACTTATAGTCATAGTTTCAATTCTGTTTCCTGAAAACACATATTTTGGGCCAGGTTTCTAAGATGTTTTAACATTTCTTTAAGCCTTTGAAGAATTGTAAAAAGTTTAAAGCAAGATGGTTTCCTAAGGACTTAGAGCAAAAGTTGCACATTATTGATGCTTACTTTTTTGGCTCCTTTTTCCTTAGTACTTCTTTACCTCATTACATTGTACAATAGTGCTCCATTCAGGAATTAACTCTGGCTCTGAAATTTTTCTCACGTCTTAAAATGGAATTATGTCTAGTCTTGACTATCCTTATTAGGAGAGCCACCTAATATGAAGTAATACCCAACAAAGGAGTTTATTAAAAAGTTAACCATGTAAATAACTCATGAATAGAAACTAGTATCAGCAGTTTTCTCCTGACACTAAAAAAATAACTTTGCAATCTTTAATTCTCTAGTAATCTTGTAAATACATGGCATAAAGTTATGAAAGATGAGTTGTTATAAGTGTTCAAGACAGATTAATACATAAAACTTTTATACTAAGTATTTTATTATATGCTGCCATCAGTGTATATAAAATAATTACCCTTGTGAAACAGAAAATTATGAATATTCAGAGAGGTAGACATTAAGGACTGACAAAAGTAGAAGTTTGTATAGTATGGCACGTTACAAAGAGGCTTTTGTACAGGCTTCAAATTTAGCTTTCCTTTGAATATTCACTGGTTTATGAAAAGTGGTTGGGAAAACCTGAAATGGAAAAAGGGAAAAAGTGAATTAGGGTAAAGTATCGTAAGAACAATAGCTTTTTTTTTATGGGTAGCAGTACATCTTACAGTACATCACTTTTAGGGTATTTCTTTGAATGTCAACTTATACAGTGCTTTCAATTAAACTAACCCTGTTTTGTTATTTTTTTAAAGACATCCCAGTTGGTTTTTTTTTTGGGGGGGGGTAGGGGAAGCGGTGGATAGGAAATGAGAAACTGGATAGAAAATGCCTGAATGAAAGGACCTGAAGAGTAACTTGCCCATACATTTTAAAAAACACACTCTGGGGATTCTAAGTTTTAAAAAGGTTAATATAAAAATCTCTTAGGATGGGAGATATGTGAACACCTCTAGAAACCGAGCAACAACTGAGACCAGCAAGATGCAGCCACTTCTATTTACCCATGCACATCTATGCACAAAGGAAAACATCCACACAGATACTGACTAGAGTAGTGTTTTACTAGCAAAGAACTGCAAACAGCCTAAATGCAACTCAACAGGACAATGAATAAACTAAGGTTTATAAACATGATGGAATATAATACAATTAAAATGACTAAACAATCTATGGATTAACACAAATCTCAAAAATAATGCACTAATAGTTATTCCTTAAAAATAACTGCTGGGTTTTAGAACTATAAAACAATAAATACATGGGCATAACAATGCCAGAGTAAGTTATTTATATAGAAAGGTAGAAAAAGTATCTTTTATTTCTTTATAAAAATTAACAAGGTTGGGAATTCCCTTGTGGTCCAATAGTTAGAACTCTGGTCTTTCACTACCAAGGGACCAGGTTCACTCCCTGGCTGGGGAACTAAGATCCCATAAGCTGCACAGCTCAGAACTAACAAGGTAAACCATTTAATTCAAGATAATTGGTTTTTTATACTGATTTAAAATTTTCTGTTACTTCATTACAAAAAGTTTTACAAAAAGCATAAACAGAATCTGTGGTGAAAATGTTTAGCCTCGAGTTTTGCAAATTACAAAACTGAGACAGGCAGGAAATAGTAGCAAACAATCTGTGATCTCTTTGGCAGGGGCTCAGCCAAAAATACTCTTAAGCTCCAGATAGAACAGCAAAGTTTAATTTGGCAATATTTTCAAGGTTATTAAATTTTAAATGTCATTCCTTACTGAATAACTTTACTTCCAGAAGTTTATTTTAAAGAAATGGGTAGAGTATACTTATAGGTACCAAGATGTTCATCTCAGTGTAACCTCAAATTTGGTAACCTCAATATTGGATGAAGTATAATTTAAGTTATAGTACAACCACAGAAAAATCTCATTTACAAAAACTATTAAATGAGAGCACCAAAGCCTAAGCACCAGACCACCAGGGAATTTACAAAGACTATTAAATGAAACAAGAAAATTCAACTTCAAAAAAACAAAACTGCATACTATAAGCATTTTTCAATGATTTTTTTTGTCTTTAAAGGAAACATCTGTTAACAGTGGTTATTTCTAAGTGTGCAAATCATGGTAACTTCTATTTTAATACTTTGGACTATTTGTTGCTAAAATATCCATGCTTTAAATTACATATATATTTTTAAAAGTTACAAGTGTAAAGGCATAAATACAGATTTAAATATAGATGTTTTGCATCCACGCCACTCAGTGTGCCAAGGACCACCAACATCAGTATAATATCCCAGACCTATTGTTTTAGAATCTCTATTTTAACAAAGTGATTTGTAGCTACATTGATGTTTAAGAAGAAATGCTTTTACATCCAAATACTTTTCCTAGCCAAAAGTGCTTCAAATCATAATATTCATAAACCTGTGGGTTTTATTATACTGCCAGGTTTAACAGCCATTATTTTACTTTAAAATCTGGATTCTTATCCCAACCAGAGCCAAGTTAATTAGGCACTGATCTGTATTCTATGAAACTATGAACAGCCAGTTAAGAAGCCACACTTAGCAGTATTTTAAATGAAAATAAACTTATGAAGAAAATATGGAATTTCTCAAAATTGCCAGAAGCAAAAAACTTTTTAACTATTAAAGATGAAGGTGCTTGAATGTTGAAAAGAATTACTTCCTTAAACTCAAAGGTGGTTTTTTCCCTCTGTGTTTGGAAAACCTTAACCAATTCAACCTATCATGTTATTTACTAGAGACATGTTGTTACTTATACAGACTTCCTGGACACTCCCAAGTCTACTAAATTTAATTAGGGAGGGCACAACTATGTAACATGGTATTTTAGGAAGCAGCTTCCTGCACTGTGAGGAGTCAGAATATTTGCAGAGGGTGTGTAACATATACAGAGTTGTCTTTATAAAGAGTAAATGCTCTGACTAAAGTCCTATGGCTTCATGAAGGCAGTACCGTTAGATTCCATTTTCAATTATCCACACATCATGCTGTCTGGCCAGATTACATTTTCAATTATCCACACATCATGTTGTCTGGCCACCTCTCTTGTGGATTAACATTATATATTTTTGCACACATTGACATCTGTTCTGCAAGGTACTGGTTAACATAGTAGTATGCTTTAAACCCACCCAAATTTTAGTTTCTTAATCCTCTGAAAACCAACCCACTGTCTCCCACCATACACTGATATACTTCATTTCCCTCATGTTATCTTTACCTAAAAAGAATGAAGTTAAAACCTTTTGTCTCCAGCTCCTAATGCCTGCACTATGTCAGCTTTTACAGCTATCTCCTCAATTTGCACTCACTACTTCAATTCTTTCCTATGCTAGTCTAATAGATCATAATTAATCCAAATCCATTGATAGTACTTTAAAAGTCACCCCCACGAACACAGCAGATTTCTTTAAATGTCTAAGTATTTTCTAGGTACAAAGAAATTAGTATTTGGGGACACCAAAGTACACCATTAGGCAATACTATAAAAGGTAACATGGCTTGTCACAATAGTGAATTTTCTAGTAACCCCTATATCCTCTTTATGGTTATTAAATCCTCTACTTAACCCTCTGGTAAAACAGAAACAACTAGTCTTCGTGATTACTAAATCAGCCAATTTCATCAATCTTCACAAAACAAAAAAGACTAGAAAATCCAAGTGCAAAACAAAAGTATGGTAAGACCTTGCTCAACTTATAAAATGCTACAAAGAAACTTGACTAGTTATCCCTACTAATTTTGTTGTTTTAATTTAAGGAAGCTTACCTTGTCAAGATTCCTCTTACTACAAAAAGGAACAGACTTTCTGGGGCCTGAAGGGATTTGTACTTGAAGATACTCCAGTCAGCAGAGGGTCATGTTGAGCATTCTGCAGACAGAATTGTTTCAAATCTGCAGCTGCCTGGGAAACCTGTATATAACAAGTGGTGGGGGAAAGGGGTGGGAGGTGATGACAATGTTTTAATGAAAATTTTCTCAAATCTTTAATAAAAATATCTGCCAATAAACACTTAACTCCAAAAATATATACACTAATTGAAGGTCAACAGTCGTCGTTGTTTAGTGGCTAAACTGTGTCTGACTAAATCATGTCTGACCTTTGCGACCCCATCAACTGTGGCCCACCAGGCTCCTCTGTCCATGTCCAGGCAAGAATACTGGACTGGGTTGTCATTTCCTTCTCCAAGGGATCTTCCCGACCCAGGGATCAAACCTGCATTTCCTGCTTGGCAGATGGATTCTTTGCCACTGAGCCACCAGGAAGCTCATCAACAGTCATATACTGTCAACATATACATGTTTGATATACAGTGAAAACACTCCACGTAAATAAAACAAGCACGAACAGTACAATTCCGTTATCTGCAAAGCATAGCACATCTTGCTAGTTTACTAATAAACAGGATGTTCTAGTGTAACCATGAAGGTACTCAACATTTTTTTTTATTAAAAGCAGTACACAGGATATTATAGGGTGAAGATAAATTAAGATGCTAATAAACTATCACTCTGTCTTGAAAGCAGTACACTGAGAAAATGCTGTGTCTTGGTATTATATACTATCAGCTGTTCTATGTTACAAAATTGGACAATGACAGTTTCTGCTCAGTGACATGTGACTGAAAGGCTGATTATTAGCAAACTTCAGTTTAAGAACTTTACTGAGCAGCCTGCCTTTAAGAAACTGCCTTAAATGTGACTTAATAATTTTCATATATATACAAAGTCATTCAAACAGGACTTACAAAACTTCTGTGGTTTCACAGTTAAAACAACTTTAAACCAACTTCAACATCTACTATTTTTATGTATTCTGTTAAGGCATGGTGCAGGACACCAAAACAATAAACTGAATATGAATAGTTCTGATATATAACATGAATGACTAAAGGATGCCTCATATATAGTATCCTAACTCCTGAATTGTGGTTTAGGAAGATGGGGAAGGCAATCATTTATTTTATTTTGTTTTAACCATCCATAAGAAGGATAAGAACAGGTGTCCAATCTGGCTGGGTAATATTAGCCTCTGAAAGGGAGCTAAGGGCATCACAAGTGCTCTCTATACAAAGAATTTCTGCAGATGACAGCTTCTGATAAATGGATCCATCACCATGAGATGAATCTAAACTCTTCTTGGAATGTACTGATATGTTTGGTTTATACACCAGTCCAGGAAAAAGAGTTTCATGAATTTATTTAGCAACTGTGTAAGTAGTTTTGGGTTCCAAGTACTACAAGAAATGGGCACCCTGCTCCCGCTCAAGGGTGTAGCTACAGTAGGGGAAGGGTGGTGTCATTTTTCACTATCTCATAACATGGTTTTATTCATTCACATTAACCAGCAGTAAAGAATCTACTGCGCTTCTCCTGTGGCTCAGCGGTAAAGAACCAGCATGTCAATGCAGGAGGTATATAAGAGATGTGGGTTTGATCCCTGAATCTGAAAAGATCCCCTGGAGAAGGGCATGGCAACCCACTCAGTATTCTCGCTGGGAAAATCCCATGGACAGAGGAACCTTGCGGGCTATAGTCCATAGGGTCACAAAGAGTTGTGACTTTATGCTCAGGACATGGCTGAGCATATACATGAAAAAAAATCTGTTAATTTTCTGCCGAAAATGTAGGCAGACTCCAACTTAAACTCCCTTTCACAAACTTCTCATCACCTCTATGTGCCAAATATAATTCTAGGCCCTGAGAATATGTAAGGACAACCAGGTCCCTGTTACAGAGCTAACAGCTCAGATGAAAAGAGACAAGATGATCTGCAGAAAAAGAAAAGTTTGTTAGATCAGGACCTGTGGCAAAGTGTTTTCAAGGAGGTGACATTTAAATTGAGATCTCAGTGACAAGATATCCAGCCAAGGAACCATCATTGAGAAAATAACCAGTGAGAATTCCAATCAATGGGGAGAGTGGAGACAAAGGCTTAAAACTCAAAGAAGCTGCTAGCCCCTAAGGCACTATAATAATAACCATCAGAGAGGCTGAAACCCTATAATCCTGGCATAATTATCAGTGCCCTCTTTTACTCTCAAAAGTGCCCTGGGTTGGGAAGCAAGTGTATGGTCACCAACACTGGGGGCGTTTGTCAAGCATCTGTGATAATTTCTATCAACTACTCAAACAAAGGCTTTTAAAAAATAAACTCCTACTAAAAATGTCACTACAAAAGCATCTAGCAAAGTCATGGGTAAAACAGAAGCACAAAATGAAATCTAACTCACCACGTTTTGCAACATGTCCAAAGAAAAGCTCATGTAAATTTCCCCCAAGGTGAGGTGCTTTCCTCCATGCTACACGCAGCCCTGGCGTTTAGACTTGAGATTTCTATAACCAAACCCTGGTGATGGCTTTAATGATTCCGACCAAAACCCTCTTTAGTACTGGAGGAAGGCACCCCGCTGGAGAGTTACTGCAGGGGCTAGGGTGTTTAAGGTAAAGCCCTCAGAGTACACTCACTTTCTTTGGAGACTGGAACTAAATACCCCTACTTAACACTTCTGCTTTCAATCAGCCTTTTTTTTGCCCCCCTTCCCATTTTTTTTCTTTTCTGGGCCACTCCAACGAAGGCACACCTGAATAATAACAATGATTTCAGAGTTAAATCCAGGCAAGGCTAACCATAAATCACTGGGATGAGGTAAGAATCTGGAAATTAGAGAAATGGATTCAACACAGCAGTGGGGTTTATAGCACTTTGAGGACAGGAAGGGAGGGGAATCCCATCCCAAGACTGATGGGAATTTCCCTTCCCTCCTGAGATGACCACAACTGGGTAAACTAGGTTCCTGGCATTTCTACATAAGGAAATAGGTAAAGGGAGAGCGTCTTAAAACACAAAACACTTCAGGGGGAAGTAAAAACTAATGTGATGAGTAAACTATCAAATCATCTTGGAAACTGGCTGTTTCTTTCAACAGAGTGCATGGTTTATATTCTTCCCTGTTTCTTTTCTAATTACAGTGTTTCACATGTAAACTGAGTGCACCAGAAAGAAACCAATCCACGCAGGATTTAAAAAATCAAGAAACTTGGAATAGCACTTAATGTCAGCTTGTCATACCAACACACACACACTACTTTTTCCCCAAAGTAAACACCCCAGGACAAGGTCAATGCTAACCAGACGCCAAAATAAATAACACTGGTCCACCCTAACTACTTTCTCGAGTATGCAGATCAGGAGACATGCCCAAGGTCAGATCACAGCAAAGTGCAAAACAGATATGAAATGCACGCTTTGTCCAAGGTTGCGCAGGGCACCAGTGGTAATCTTAAGACACAGTAAACGTTTCCAAAACAGGCTTCTTTAACCTACAATTAAAGTTAGGCAAGAATGCGTTTTCAAGTGTGTGTTCGGTGAGTAAGTGGAGCGGGAAGTAAGCCTCAACTACTAAAGGGAGTGGATTTGGGAAAGTTCTGACACGAAAAAATACTTCTGAATCAAAAGGCGGATAAAACTCCGTCCGGTGACAAACGGGGGAAACGGTCGCGAGGGCCGGGAAGGGCGCGGGCGGAGGCGCAGCTCTTGGGGAGCCCAGACGCGGAGTCACCGCCGGGCGAGGGAGAGACACAGGGACGAGGGCCGCAATGCGGAAAGCGGCTGTTCAACCCGGGGCCAGCCCGCCTTGGACCGTCCTGGGGCGTAAGGGTGCACTGACCGGCCCCCCAAACCACAGCGCCGACCCGTGCCGCTCCTCCTCCAAGGCTGGCCGAGATCGCGGCCGCCGAGCCGGCGTCCTGCCCGGGGGCGAGTCGCGGCCGCCGCGTCAGCTGGCCCGCAGCGTCCCCCGCCGCCTCCCCGCCTTCCCCTCCCCCGCGGCCGCCCGCCCCCGCTCACCTTCACCCGATTGAGCCCGGCCTCCAGCCGGAGCTGCTGAACCACTTTTTTCATAGCCGCGACGCTGGAGGAACCAGACATGGCGCACTCGAAAGGATGGCAGGTCCGCGGGCCGTCGGCAGCTCTGCGGCGGGTCCGCTGGGCCAGTCGGCGGGGCTGGGGGGTGAGGCTCGGAACTTTGTCTCTTAAGTTTCCGGTCCTCTACCCAGTGGCCCCACCCTCAATGCGCATGCGCGCTCTCCTCCGCCCGCCGTTTCGGCTCCACACCCGAAGGGAGCGCGAACCTCGCAGGGTGAGAAGAGAGTTGGGAGCGGGAAGGGGCGGAGCGGACGGTGGGCGCGGCCGCTGCGGGAGGCCGACTGGAACGGACGCCCCTCCTCTCCGCCCTCCCTCTCCCGAGAGGCAGAGTTAGGAGAGGTAAGGAAAGAGACGGTAAGTATGCTGCGAGACCCGAAAGGGACTCCGAAGAGGGTCGGTGAGGGAAGTCAGTTGTTGAGAGACTTTGTAGCAGTCATGGTGGCGGGACGACGAGGCGGTGCCAGTGTTCCTGGCGGAGTTGGCGGCAGTCATGAGGGAAAGGAGAGCCCCACTGAGGCGTAGGAGCTACAAGTATGGGCTTGAGTCGCTGGCACCTTGTCTCCTTAGGGATGCGTCCCTAAATGACCCGTTTTTGTCCAACGGGCGGCCCTTCCGCAGATTTGTCTTTCTGAATGATATTTTATATGTAAAGAGTATGACAAGTATCTCAATAAATGTCTCTTTTCCCTGTTTCCCAGTACTATTTCAAATTATTTGACTTTTGTGCCTTGTTAACTAATCTCATTCATACTTTATAGGTTTTTACAATTAAATATATTGACTCAAAGAAGGTTTCATTTTCACAGTCAGTCAGTTCAGTTCAGCCAGTCAGTCAGTTCAGTCGCTCAGTCGTGTCCGACTCTTTTCGACCCCATGAATCGCAGCACGCCAGGCCTCCCTGTCCATCACCAACTCCCGGAGTTCACTCAAACTCACCTCCATCGAGTCGGTGATGCCATCCAGCCATCTCATTCTCTGTCGTCCCCTTCTCCTCCTGCCCCCAATCCCTCCCAGCATCAGAAGAGTTGACTCACTGGAAAAGACTCTGATTTTCACAGTAGTTACAGAATACACTTCTAAATTCTGAAGAACCATGAAATGTCAATGCCAGAAGGGATTTCAGGGAATATGTAGTCCAATCCTTTCTTCTTAGTTTTTATCTAGTGTCTATCTAATAAAGAACTTAATTCAGTATAGGAGAGAAAAAAAAAGTTCATTTTAAGTTCATTACCATCTGAAGTGATTACCGATAAATTCAGCTTATGAGTCACCAGTCTCTCCTGAACAAGCTATGTTTGAATTTCCACAATTTAAAGCATTGTTGTAAAATCAGTTTGATAAACCGAGAGAATCCTTATAATAATGTGTGACAAGAAAGCACAACCAAGAAATCTGTCAAACCCAAAGTTCACTAGGTACTCTTTCCTACTGAGGCCCATTATGACCTTGGGATCCTTTTCAGTAATTTACTGTTGTGCACCCAAAACCTGTTGATGGGATTTAATATGTAAGATAAAGCAAATTTTCCATTCCTGGTGGGGGTGGGGATGGATCATAAAGCAAAAGGATGCAATAAATGAAAGATTAGTATTATCATTTCGTTATCCACTGTCTTTTTTTAGCTGGATTGCCATTATTTTGTTCATTAGCTAATTAATAATAGGTAAATAATTTGAAAACCCCAGAGACTATGTTAGGAGTTACTATGTGAACTGTGATTTGGTTAAGATCAACTGCAAATTCTAAGCATACCTAATGAAGCCTTTGATAGAAAACATTTACTCAAGTTGCTTCAAGCAATGAAGAGATAATTGTAAAGATCAACAGAGTAGTGGAGTAGTGGAGACAGTTATACCATAGATATTAAAAAAAAAAAAGAACGAACTGTTGAACTGATAGATCAAACTGGGAGCAGATCAAGCTCGGGACCTCAAAGGCAAAAAAAAATTTGACTCGTCTCTAGAGCTTAGCTATAAACATGAATCACCTATGTATCTCTTCACTGGCATCTCACTACCAGTTCAATTACTCATTGTCTCTAGACTTGATCTCTTTTTCTATTGTGCTTTACAAATAATTACAGCTTTCTCATAACATCGGCTTGCCTCATGAATATGATACTACGTTAGGACTTCCCTTTCTACATTCTTTTTGCTTCAGTATCTACTAACTATATACTTGAATCTTGAGCTCTTCTCCCAGTTCTAATTCCTAAAGGGTTCATTTCATATCAGGTCACTTTTTATCTGGCAGCCAAGATTTGTCTTTAGTATTTATCCAGTCGGAAATGACAGAGGAAATTGTAGCTCAACGCATGACTTGCTTGCAGTTCCTTTAGAAGGGATATTATAGTGGGGCAGTTTACCTTAGGGTAATATTCATAGTAAAGCAGTTCTTGATTGCTCTGTCTTGAGTTCAATTAATCAAAAGTTAGTTCTGAATTAAAATATCAAATTTTTAATGCATCCACTAAAAAAAAATTAAAGTTCTAGTCTCACAGTTGACCTACTAGTGTGCTGTATTTATTATAGATTATTACCATTAATTCTTAACTGATAAATTGCCACATGTGTGTGTATATAATTTAGTCACTAAGTTGTGTCCCACTCGTTTGCAATCCTATAGACTGTAACCTGCCAGGTTCCTCTGTCCATGCGATTTCCCAGGAAAGAATACTGGAGTACTGGGTTGCCATTTCCTTCTCAGGGGATCTTCCCAACCCAGAGATTGAACCTGTGTCTCCTGCATTGCAGGTGGATTCTTTCTTGCTGAGCCACAGGGGAAGCCTCATACACCTATAAACGGTATGGACCTAACAGAAGCAGAAGATACTAAGAAAAGGTGGCAACAATACACAGAAGGACCATACAAAAAAGATCTTAATGACCCAGATAACCATGATGGTGTGATCACTTACCGAGAGCCAGACATCTTGGAATGTGAAGTTAAGTGGACCTTAGGAAGCATCACTACAAACAAAGTTTGTGAAGGTGATGGAATTCCAGCTGAGTTATTTCAAATCCTAAAAGATGATACTGTGAAGCACTCAATATGCCAGCAAATTTGGAAAATTCAACAATTGCCACAGGACTGGAAATGGTCAGTTTTCATTCTAATCCCAAAGAAAGGCAATGCCAAAGAATGTTCAAACTACCACACAGTTGCACTCATCTCACACACTAGCAAAGTAATGCTCAAAGTGCTAAATGCTACAAGCTAAGCTTCAACAGTATGTGAACTGTGAAATTCCAGATGTTCAAACTGGATTTAGAAAAGGCAGAGGAACCAGAGATCAAATTGCCAACATCTGTTGGATCATCGAAAAAGCAAGAGTTCCAGAAAAACATCTGCTTTATTGACTACACCAAAACCTTTGGCTGTGTGGGTCACAACAAAGTGTGGAAAATTCTTAAAGAGATGACAATACCAGACCACTACCTGCCTCCTGAGAAATCTATGTGCAGGTCAAGAAGCAACAGTTACAACCATACATGGAGCAACAGACTGGTTCCATATTGGGAAAGGAATACGCCAAGTAACCCACTCCAGTATTCTTGCGTGGAGAATCCCATGGACAGAGAAGCCTGGTAGGCTACAGTCCACGGGGTCGCAAAGAGTCAGACACGACTGAGCGACGGAACGGAACGTATATTGCCACCCTGCTTATTTAACTTATATGCAGAGTGAAAATGAAAGTGAAAGTCGTTCAGTTGTGTCCGACTCTTTTTGTGACCCCATGGACTATGCAGTTCATGGAATTCTCCAGGCTAGAATACTGGAATGGGTAGCCTTTTCCTTCTCCAAGGGATCTTCCCAATCCAGGGATCAAACCCAGGTCTCCTGCACTGTAGGCGAATTCTTTACTAGCTGAGCTACAAGGGAAGCCCTTATATGCAGAGTACATCATTGGAAATGCTAGGCTGATGAAGCGAAAGCTGGAGTCAAGATTGCCCAGAGAAATATTAATAACCTCAGATATGCAAATGTCACCACCCTTATGGCAGAAAGTGAAGAGGAATTAAATAGCCTATTGATGAAAGAGGAGAGTGAAAAAGCTGGCTTTAAAAAAAAACACTGAGATTATGGCATCCGCTCCCATCACTTCATGGCAAATAGATGGGGAAACAATGGAAACAGTGACAGACTTTATACTGGTGGGCTCCAAAATCGTTGCAGATAGTGACTGCAGCCATGAAATTAAAAGACACTTGCTCCTTGGAAGAAAAGCTATGACAAACCTAGACAGAATATTAAAAAGCAGAGACATTACTTTGCTGACAGAGGTCCATATAGTCAAAGCTTTGGTTTTTCTAGTAGTCATGTATGGATGTGAGAGTTGGACCATGAAGAAAGCTGAGGACCAAAGAATTTATGCTTTTGAACTGTGGTGTTAGAGAAGACTCTTCAGAGTCCCTTGGACTGAAAGGAGATCAAACCAGTCAATCCTCAAGGAAATCAGTCCTAACATTCATTGAAAGAACTGATGCTGAAGCTGAAACTCCAGTTCTTTGGCAAAGAACTTTGGCAAAGAACTGACTCATTAGAAAAGACCCTGATGCTAGGAAAGATTGAAGGCAGGAGAAGGGGATGACAGAGGATGAGATGATTAGATGTCATCACGGACTCAATGGACATGAGTTTGAGAAAGCTCTGGGAGTTGGTGTTGGACATCGAAGCCTAGTGTGCTGTAATCCATGGGGTTGCAGAATCAGACATGACTGAGCGACTGAACAGCAGCAGCCATTTTTATAGTTTTAGTCCTTCTACTTCCAAAAGTGTATTTCTACTTTATGTAAAAAGCTATATATATTTAACCTTAATTTTTGACCAAGAGAAAATGAATTATTTAGTAAGAAGAGTTTTAGTCACAAGTCTACTGTATTAATAATTTACCACTTAGTTGTATGGGATATATGATTTTCTTTGCATTTACCAGCCCTAATTATCAGTAGTATATCATTTTAAATTATTATTATAAGATTGCATACTTATCTAAGTTTTCATTTTGACTCTATTTTAAAGCCTTTTGTTTTTTTCTGTTTACTTTTGGAATGAATCAAAGACCAGAAATGAGTGGAATGCTATAACATAAGCAAGCCAAACCAAAAATCTGTTATAACCTTTATTAAATACTAAATGAAGAAAAGATAAAAAGAACCCTACAAAGTTCCAACTGATAATTACCCTATTCAGACATTGGTGAATATGTCCCTCAATCCAAGTCGACCTTCTTCATCAGAGGTAAGAGAATCTTTTTGTACTAAAATATAAGAAACACCTACCTACCATTGGTTTTAAAAAGTTTTGATAAAGCAAACGTGGATTATATAAAGTATTAGATACTAACTCCACTGTGAACCCAATTGTCTGTATCCCATTATTTGATTATAGATCTTGTATCTCTAAGGACCCCAATTATACTGGTACCTCCAGGGCATTGAGCCTATAATCTTTTTTTGTTTGTTTCTCTTCTCAGGCCTGTCTGGCTATCTTAAATATCATGGAGCATTCTTGATCACTCTCTTGCACATAATTTTGACTCGTTTCCCCCTCTCATTTCATTGTACTCCTTGACAAAGCAAAAACCCTGGTTAATCTTCATCTGTTCCTCATGTACACCTACACTGGCACATGGCTGGAGAAAAATTACCAGCATAAGGACTGAGAATTCACTTTAAATTAATGAGCATGAATCTCGAGTGGACCTTTTTGCTAGAAGGCAACAAGACTACCTCCCACATATTCTCTGTTCCACTATTTTAGACAACTGTTTCCTACATTCTCAAACCCCAGTACCTTCTTCCCATTTTTTTCTTTAAATTAGCTCCAAACAAGTTTTCACTCCTCTACTCTGCCAAAACCGACTGCCCTGTTCGCCTTTACATTACTAAAGCTGTGGTTTAATTCTTATCCCGCATACGCTTGATCTGTATATGCACAGTAGTTGACACCATGATCACTCTCTTCCTTGACATAATTCCTTGTTATTCATTCTCAGTCGTCTTTTAAACAATATTTATAAATTTGGCTGCATCGGGTCTTAGTTGCAGCACTTGGGATCTGTAGTTTAGGCATGCAGGATCTTCAGTTGCAGCATATGGGATCTATTTCCCTGACTACAGATCGAACCTGGGCCCCCTGCATTGGTAGAACAGAGTCTTAGCCACCAGACTACCAAGGAAGTCCCTTGTTCTGTCTTCTCTTTTAGGTGTTTTTCTTCTTCCTGATCTCTTGATACTGGGAAACTTCAGGGGTCAGCTCTTTGTTCTCTTCTCTGTTTGCACTCATTGCGATCTTATCCAATCTAGTACTTTTAAATACCAACATTATGCTACGTATTCACAAATTTATATCCCCATCCCAACCCTCTTTCCCAAACTCCAGACTGATGTTGTCCGACTGCCTACTTGAAATCTCCACTTGGATGACCAATAGACAACAGAAACTCAACATGTTTGAAACTGAACTATACTTCTCCCCGCAACCCAAACCTGTACTAACCATGACCTTACTCATTTCAGTTTATGGCAAATCCATCCTTTTAATATCCAAACACCTTGGATTCATACTTAATGCCTCACTCAAACTTCACTTCTTGGATGCTCAGTTCAGTTCAATCACTCAGTCGTGTCTGACTCTTTGAGACCCCATGGACTGCAGCACGCCAGGCCTCCCTGTCCATCACCAACTCCCAGAGTTTACTCAGACTCATGTCCATTGAGTTGATGATGCCATCCAACCATCTTATCCTCTGTCATCCCCTTCTCCTCCCGCCTTCAATTTTTCCCAGCATCAGGGTCTTTTCAAATGAGTCAGCTTTTCGCATCAGGTGGCCAAAATATTGCAGTTTCATCTTCAACATCAGTCCTTCCAATGAATATTCAGGACTGATTTCCTTAGGATGGACTGGTTGGATCTCCTTGCAGTCCAAAGGACTCTGTAGAGTCTTCTCCAACACCACAGTTCAGCTTTGATTAGACAGACTCTTGTTGGTAAAGTAATGTCTGTGCTTTTTAATATGCTGTCTAGTTTGGTTGTAGCTTTTCTTCCAAGGAGCAAGTGTCTTTTAATTTCATGGCTGCTGTTACCATCTGCAATGATTTTGGAGCCCCCCAAAATAAAGTCTGTCACTGTTTCCATTGTTTCCCCTTCTATTTGCCATGAAGTGATGGGACCAGATGCCATGATCTTAGTTTTCTGAATGTTGAGTTTTAAGCCAACTTTTTCACTCTCCTCTTTGACTTTCATCAAGAGGCTCTTTAGTTCTTCTTTGCTTTCTGCCATAAGAGTGGTGTCATCTGTATATCTGAGATTATTGATATTTCTCCCAGCAGTCTTGATCCCAGCTTGTGCTTCATCAAGCCCAGCATTTCTCATGATGTACTCTGCATATAAGTTAAATAACCAGGGTGACAATATTCAGCCTTGACATACTCCTTTCCCGATTTGGAACCAGTCTGTTGTTCCAGGTTCAGTTCTAACTGTTGCTTCTTGACCTGCATACAGACTTCTCAAGTGGCAAGTCAGGTGGTCTGGTATTCCTATCTCTTTAAGAATTTTCCACAGTTTGTTGTGATCCACACAGTCAAAGGCTTTGGCATAGTCAATAAAGCAGAAGTAGATGTTTTTCTGGAACTCTCTTGCTTTTTCGATGATCCAGCGAATGTTGACAATTTGATCTCTGGTTCCTCTGCCTTTTCTAAATCCAGCTTGAACATCTGGAAGTTCACGGTTCACGTACTGTTGAAGACTGGCTTGGAGAACTTTGAGCATTACTTTGCTAGCGTGTGAGATGAATTTAATCCGAAAGAAAATAGCTGAATCACTTTGCTGTACACCTGAAACTAACACAAAATTATAAATCAACTGTACTTCAATTAAAATTTAAAAGATATGACAACCAAATACATATGTTATCCTTGATTGGATTCTAGATTGAAAGAACATTCTGAGGACAGTTGAACAATGGGGAAATTTGAATATGGACTAGATATCAGTTGACATTAAAGAATTGTTTTCTTAGATGTGTATTTGGATTATTCCATTTAAAACTGAAAATTACTCCCTCTTTTCACTTTTTTTTTGCCCTGCTCTACTTATTCTCTTTGACCAGGTATGCTCACTTTCTAATCACTTTTCTGTATTACTTACCAGTATTTTATATTTAATGTTTATTGTCTGTGTCCCACACAAGGCTGAGACTAGTCTGAGGCAAAGGAGTCAGTTGTCTTTGGTGCAAAACTTAAGAGGCACCCCCAAAATTAAATAATTAAAATAAATAATAAAAGATTTCTAAAATGAAAAATTAATGGAAAAACCAATGATGAACAAGATATCAACATTTTAAATAGAAACAGGATCCAATAATGCTATGCCTAACCTGGAGAATCCCAGGGACGGGGGAGCCTGGTGGGCTGCCGTCTATGGGGTCACACGGAGTCGGACACGACTGAAGTGATTAAGCAGCAGCAGCAGCAACCATTTTGAAGCCAGAGGCAAAAGGCAAAATATATATCCCTCTGTATATCTTTTAATGTATTTTTACTTTATGTATTTATCATGGAATAGTCAATTTTATTTTCACTTATTTTTAAAAATTTTTAGTCATAGTTGATTTACAATATAGTGTAAATTTAAGATGGGCTTCCCAGGTGGCTCAGTGTTAAAGAATCTACCTGCCAGTGCAGGAGATGCAGATTTGATCCCTGGGTCAAGAAGAACCCCTGGAGTAGGAAATGGGAAACCACTCCAGTATTCTTGCCTGGGAAATTTTGTGGACAGAGAAACCTGATAGGCCACACATTCCATGGGGTCCCAAAGAGTCGGACATGACTGAGCGACTAAGCACTCCACAGGTAAGGTTTAGGTATGAATGTGAAAGTCATTCAGCCGTGTCTAACTCTTTTCAACCCCATGTACTATACAGTCCATGGAATTCTCCAGGCCAGAATACTGGAATGGTTAGCCGTTCCTTTCTCCAGGGGATCTTCTGAACCCAGGGATGGAACTTAGGTCTCCCGCATTGCAGGCTTATTCCTTACCCTCTGAGTCATCAGGGAAGCCATAGCACAGCAATTCAGTTATACGTGTGTGTATATATATATTCTTTTTCAGATTCTTTTCCCTTATAAGTTATTACATAATATTCAGTACAGTTTCCTGTGCTATTTAATGTATTTTTAAATAGTTAATAGTTTTAATGAGAATATTATTGATGAGTTTACTTCCATTAAAGCCAGGAAAGTAAAATTACAATAAAGTTTTAATACAGGCTTGCAAAATTTTCAAATATGTTGTTCTGAAAAAAGTTAGCCATTAAGAAATGTATTTTTTAAAAAGCCTGTATATAGCAGTTTGCTTTTTTTTTCTACTCAGACTCTAATAGTACCATTCTATCTTTAAATTTATGATTTTTTGTTCATCATGAATTTTTTGCATTGATTGGATCTTTAGATATTATTTACCTTGATGATTGAGGCTTTGATGCCACTTTAAATTTTGTGCCTGAGGTGAGTGCTTCACTTGCCTCATCCTTCTTGTCCTGATACCTCATTAGAATATCAGCTGCATGCAGGCATGGATCTTTGCTTTACTCACTATATGCTCATAGTGCCTAGAACAGTACTTCCACATAGTAAGTATGTTTGTTGAATGAGTAAATAAATTCAAACTCTCCATAAATTAATTTACTTCACAAAATGTTTCAAAGGCCAGGAAATGTTTTATTATTATAATTACTTTATATTGCCTCCTCATTCAATTATGGAATGAAAGTATATACAAACACTTTGAATTATAATTCTTGAATTGTTATAAAAATATTGAAGTAATTACTTGGTTTATGAAAGTAAAATGGAGTAAAATGTTTATTTCAAGAAATATTTTTCTCCTGTAAAATATTGATATAGTCATATAAATGATAAGGCCATATTTACTTCAGATTTCTGAAAGCTTTATAAATATTTATTATTATAGCTTTAATATTTACTATTGTAGTATTAGTACATGGTATAGCTTTTAGCTATTAACAGGATAGTATAGCCAGAGAGTAATCTTTAAAATGCCCTGATATTCAAAATACAGCATATAGGAAACTTCACTATTCAATCTATGCAGACATCTTAAACTGTTAGTTAATATTCTGACATCAAAATATACAGATAATATGCTTGGTCTATAAAATAACTTGAGCAAATTACTCATTCAAAGAGCCATTTTCATTTCCTATAAGAGTTAGTAATGTTAATGTAAAGTCATATTTACTTCAAAGTTAAAAAACATTTTTTTCAGATACATTATACTGTAGTGTATACTCATTTAAATGCTTTGACTTTTAATATGGATGAGTAGCAAACTTTCCAGAGAAGGCAATGGCACCCCACGCCAGTACTGTTGCCTGGAAAATCCCATGGAGGAGCCTGGTGGGCTGCAGTCCATGGGGTCGCTAAGAGTCGGACACGACTGAGCGACTTCACTTTCACTTTTCACTTTCGTGCATTGGGGAAGAAAATGGCAACCCACTCCAGTGTTCTTGCCTGGAGAATCCCAGGGGCGGGGGAGCCTGGTGGGCTGCCGTCTGTGGGGTCGCACAGAGTCAGACACGACTGAAGCAACTTAGCAGCATCAGCAAACTTTCACTGAAGTAAAAGTCTTTATTTGCTATAACTGTTTTGTAGGAATCTAAATATTCTTCTCAGTGGATGAATTCTAACTGAGGTCATAAAACATTAATAGAAAAGATGATAGTACATATAAGCACAGACAACATATAAACACAGACAATTTAAGCTTACAGACCTGCCCTATGTGGAAACAAACATTCCTTTTCCATCACTGGTGAGGAATAGGTTCTTCCTCAAATTCTGGTATATATATATATGTAAAGAATAAGGATTCCACAAAGTGACACAAATTGAACTGTGTAGGTATGGGTCAGGGAAAGGGGCATTGGTTGGTAATTGGAAATCTGATCTTGGCAATGTAGTATCCTCACTGCAAACCAGAAATGTTTTTTGTGTTATATATATGTTAAGGAAATCTAGCACCACATCTAGGACATTGTTTCCAAGGGAAAATGTGCTCCAGTGCCAAGTAGCCAACTTAGCGTATTTCAGGCTCTTCGTTTTGTTTTTTTGTATGTGTTTGTTCAGAAGGATACATATATACCTTGTTTATTTCAATGATGTTTATTAAACTCAAATTCTAGAGGACATTAATTGATTTTTCTCACTTAAAAATGATTTTAACTGACTTTATTCTCAATTTATTCAGTTGGTGGAACTTCATGTCTTTTATGTCCCTGAAGGATCATGGAATTATAAGTTAAATACCATTTCAATAGAAGTTGTTAACAAATTCATTTCAGCTGGATTTATAAGGCAAGTATTTTGTAGTCACATTACAATGTGTCTGAAAAAGCGATCTTTTTTTTTCTTCAGAGAAAAATGCTTTGTGGAAAATCAAAAATTGTAAGTGAAAAATATCTTGTTCCTGTGATGGATCCAGTCCCTGCCTTAATGAATACTATCAATAAATAGTACTATGTAACTGTTAAAAAGTGCCATAGGAACAGATGTCACTTAGCCGTAGCACTGCCACCTAGAAAACAGAGTATAACTAACCTGTATAGTGACCAGGCTATACACAAAGAGAATTAAGACCGTATTTACCTGAAATTAGAAAACTACTGAAGAGCTGTGAACAGTGGTTAAACCAGTATATGTATAGTGACTTTTTCACTGAACTATTTAAAAATAGAAACACGATATATATATACATATATCATATATATGGGCTTCCCAGGTGGCGCTAGTGGTAAAGAACCCGCCTGCCAATGCAGGAGATGTAAGGCATCGGGTTTGATTACTCGGTTGGGAAGATTCCCTGGAGGAGGGCAGGACAACCCACTCCAGTATTCATGCCTGGAGAATCGCATGGATAGAGGAACCTGATGGGCCGTTGTCCACTGGGATGTAAAGAGTTGGACAGGACTGAAGCAACTGAGCACGTACATAGCATATATATATTTTCACATTCACAGAAACACACATGATAGTATGTATTCTAACTGCCTGTTGTTATTTCTCTTGAGGACACCTCAGTCTTCCTAATCTTCCCCATCATTTTTTTCAAGCACACGAACTTCCTTTCTGTTCTGGAACACATTAGACATAGTCCTACCTCAGAACTCTTGTACTTGCTGTTTCTTTTGTCTGAAATGCTCTCTGTGCCTTTACATATGCTATCTCATCTCCTTCATTCATGTCTTTTCTCCAGTATTACTTTTTTGTTTATATTTTCTCTCATCAGAATACTCATCCTTACCTGTTTTATGGTTCTCTAGTACTGGGCTTCCCTGGTAGCTCAGCGATAAAGAATCTGCCTGCCAATGCAGGAGACGTGGGTTCGATCTCTGCGTTGGAAAGATTCCCTAGAGAAGTAAATGGCAACCCACTCTAGTGTTCTTGCCTAGAGAATCCCATGGACAGAGGAGCCTGGCAGACTACAGTCCATGCTGTCACAAAGAATCAGATAGGACTGAGCGACTAAACAACAAGAACAACAAATAGTACTTAGGCAACCCACTCCAGTGTTCTTGCCTGGAGAATCCCAGGGATGGGGGAGCCTGGTGGGCTGCCGTCTGTGGGGTCGCACAGAGTCGGACACAACTGAAGCAACTTAGCAGCAGCAGCAGTGTCTTATGAATTAAATTTTTTTCTTATTTACTTTGTTGATTTTTCACTTCCACCATTAGATTGTAAGGTCTATAAGGGAAAAAATATTTGTTTTGTTGATTGCCTTATTCTCAACCCTACAACAATGTCTGACACAAAGAGGAGCTCAATATATATTTGTTAATTGAATGAGTTAATTATATAATATTCCCCTAAAAGTCTAGAAAAATAAGAACTCAGAACAAGAGCTTTAAATTTTAGATGTTGAGGAATGAAGTGTTCCCAATAAGCAAAAATGTATAGTCTGATGACATTCAATCATGAAAAAAATGTTTTAAGCACTAGCTAACACAGATTCAGAAGAAGGCAATGGCAAGCCACTCCAGTACTCTTGCCTAGAAAATCCCATGGATGGAGGAGCCTGGTAGGTTGCAGTCCGTGGGGTCGCTAAGGGTTGGACACGACTGAGCGACTTCACTTTCACTTTTCACTTTCACACACTGGAGAAGGAAATGGCAACCCACTCCAGTGTTGCCTGGAGAATCCCAGGGACGGGGGACCCTGGTGGGCTTCTGTCTATGGGGTCACACAGAGTTGGACACGACTGAAGTGATGCAGCAGCAGCAGCAACACGGATTCATGGGGTCACAAAGAGTCAGACACGACTGAACGACTGAACTGAACACTGTCAAAACTTCCAAAACAAATATCTGTGGCTAAACTCTTCTTTAAGATACATATAACATTATATAAATATCATTGCAAGGTTTTATTTTAGTAAAAAATCTGAAGGTAGATGAGAAAAGTGAAACTGAAGGTAGATAAGAAAAGAAAAGAAGTCCTTTTTACTACAGAAAGGACTTTTATAAACTGTACATTTGGAAAATTTAAAATTTTAATGATTTTATTGATTAAGTGACTTTTAACCATTTTGTAAAAAAATATTTACAGCCTTCAAGTCTACAAAGTTCCAAGCAATGTAGAAACACAATATATTAAGTTATATATGATATATTAAATTAGTATTTGGACTTGAGATGAATGACTAAAGCTACTGAATCTTTATTATAGCTGAAACCTATTTTATTTTACATTATAAGGCAATGTCATGATATTTCAGAGTATCTCCTCACCTAACTTTACAAGACCTGAGGGAGCGTCTCAGTGAGTTCCTTGATGAAGAAGCTGTTGCAGAAAAATTTTTATTTCTCAAATGCATTGGAAATAATCTAGCTGTAGTAAGTTTTCTTAATTTTTCTTTTTGATTAAAGAAAAGCACACCTTAACAAATTTTCTTTCTTAGATGCTTATTAACTCCTTAATATACTATGCATTATGTAATCTCAATCATAACAAAATGGAAATATCATTTAGCACACAGGTCATCAAGAAAAGATGGGCCTTTCTGGTATATTATTGTGCACTACAATATGGGGGGATTTGGTGTGTAAATTTCCTTGGGGAGAAAAGAAAGACATTTTAAAATGTGATCATATATTTTTAAATTTAATAGCATTTAAAAGCTTTTTAAATGAGCACTTGTGGGGGAAAAAAAAGATTCTCATTTGTTAGGCCACAACTAGCCTTGTTTGATGTAGAATGACTCTAATATACTGTAATCAATGGGGCAGGAATCAGCTGTTCTCAATTGAACACTCCTATTTGTAGCTTCAGTGGCAGGATTTTCTAAATAGAGTTTTCCTAGCTGAAATCTCCGGAGAAGGCAATGGCAAGCCACTCCAGTACTATTGCCTAGAAAATCCCATGGATGGAGGAGCCTGGTAGGCTGCAGTCCGTGGGTTCGCTAAGGGTCGGACACGACTGAGCGACTTCACTTTCACTTTTCACTTTCACACATTGGAGAAGGAAATGGCAACCCGCTCCAGTGTTCTTGCCTGGAGAATCCCAGGGACTGGGGAGCCTGGTGGGCTTCCATCTATGGGGTCGCACAGAGTCGCACACGACTGAAGTGACTTAGCAGCAGCTGAAATCTCAGTCCAGCAAACCAATAGATCTCAAAGTTTCTGGTTTCTCGTATTTATATAAGGTTTATTTCTCTAATCAAGATTTTCCCTATTTAAACTCTAAGTGGGAAAGAATCCCTTAGAAGAAATGGAGTAGGCCTCACAGTCAACAAAAGAGTCAGGAATGAAGTACTTGGGTGCAATCTCAAAAACAAAAGAATGATCTCTTTTCGTTTTCAAGGAAAACCATTCAATATCACAGCAATCCAAGTCTATACCCCAACCACTAATGCTGAAGGAGCTGAAGTTGGATGGTTCAATGATGACCTACAAAACCTTATTGAACTAACACCCAAAAAAAGAGGTCTCTTTCATCATAGGCAACTGGAGTGAAAAAGTAGGAAGTCAAGAGGTATGTAGAGTAACAAGCAAGTTTGGCTTTGGAGTACAAAATGAAGCAGCGCAAAGGCTGACAGAGTTTTGCCAAGAGAACACACTGATCATAGCAAACACCCTCTTCCAACAGCACATGAGATGATACTACACATGGACATCCCTAGACAGTCAACACCAAAATCAGATTGATTATGTTCTTTGCAGCCAAAGATGGAGAAGCTCTATACAGTCAGCAAAAACAAGACCAGGAGCTATGGCTCAGATCATGAACTCCTTGTTACCAAATTCAGACTGAAATTGAAGAAAGTAGGGAAAACCACTAGACCATTCAGTTATGCCCTAAATCAAATCCCTTATGATTATACAGTGGAAGTGAGAAATGGATTAAAGGAATTAGATCTGATAGAATGCCTGAAGAACTATGGACAGAAGTTTGTAACATTGTAAGAAGGTGGTGATCAGAACCATCCCCAAGAAAAAGAAGTACAAAAAGGTAAGGGTTGTCTGAGGAGGCCTTAAAAATAGCTGAGAAAAGAAGAGAAGGGAAAGCAAAGGATAAAAGGAAAGATATACCCATCTGAATGCAGAGTTCCAAAGAATAGCAAGGAGAGATAAGAAAGCCCTCCTAAGTGATCAGTGCAAAAATATAGAGGAAAACAATAGGATGGGAAAGACTAGAGCTCTCTTCAAGAAAATTAGAGATACCAAGGGAAAATTTCATGCAAAGATGGGCACAATAAAGGACAGAAATGGTATGGGCCTAACAGAAGCAGAAGATATTAAAACGAGGTGGCAAATATACAAAATAACTATACAAAAAAAGATCTTAATGATGCAGATAACCATAATGGTGTGATCACTCACCCAGCGCCAGACATCCTGGAATGTGAAGTCAAGTGGGCCTTAAGAAGCATTACTATGAACAAAGTTAATGGAGGTGATGGAATTTCAGCTGAGTTATTTCAAATCCTAAAAGATGATGCTGTGAAAGTGCTGCACTCAATATACCAGCAAATATGGAAAATTCAGCACTGGCTACATGACTGGAAAAGGTCAGTTTTCATTCCAATCCCAAAGAAAGGCAATGTCAAAGAATGTTAAAACTGCCACACAGTTGCACTTATCTCACATATTAGCAAAGTAATGCTCAAAATGCTCCAAGCTAGGCTTCAACAGTAGGTGAACCAAGAACTTCCAGATGTTCAAGATGGATTTAGAAAAGACAAAGGAACCTGAGATCAAATTGCCAACATACATTGGATAATAGAAAAAGCAAGAGAATTCCAGAAAAACATCTACTTCTGTTTGACTGACTACACTAAAGCCTTTGACTGTGTGGATCACAACAAAGTGTGGAAAATTCTTAAAGACAAGGGAATACCAGACCACCTGACCTGCCTCCTGAGAAATCTGTGTGCAGGTCAAGATGCAACAGTTAGAACCAAACCTCGAAAAACAGACTGGTTCCAAATTGGGAAAGGAGTACATCAAGGCTGTATGTTGTCACCCTGCTTATTTAACTTATATGCTAAGTACTTCATGTGAAATGCAGGGCTGGATGAAGCACAAGTGGGAATCAAGATTGCCTGGAGAAATAGAAATAATCTCAGATACACATATAATACCACCCTTATAGCTGAAAGCAAAGAGGAATTAAAGACCCTCTTGATGAAGGTGAAAGAGGAGAGTGAAAAAGCGGCTTAAAACTCAGCATTCAAAAAATGAAGATCATGGCATCCAGTCCATCACTTCATATCAAGTAGATGGGGAAACAAGAGAAACAGTGATGGACTTTATTTTCTTGGACTCCAAAATCACTGCAGCTGGTGACTGTAGCCATGAAATTAAAAGATGCTTGTTCCTTGGAAGAAAAGTTGTGACCAATCTAGACAGCATATTTAAAAGCAGAGACATTACTTTGCCAACAAAGGTCCATCTGGTCAAAGCTATGGTTTTTCTAGTAGTCATGTATGGATGTGAGAGTTGGACCATAAAGAAAGCTGAGCACTGAAGAATTGATGCTTTTGAACTGTGGTGCTGGAGAAGATTCTTGAGAGTCCCTTAGACCGCAAAGAGATCAAACCAGTCAATCCTAAAGGAAATCAGTCCTGAATATTCATTGGAAGGACTGATGATGAAGTTTAAGCTCCAATACTTTGGCCATTTGTTATGAAGAACTGACTCTAGAAAAGACTCTAATGCTGGGAAAGATTGAAGGCAGTAGGAGAAGGGGATGACAGAGGATGAGATGGTTGGGTGGCATCACCAACGTGATGGACATGAGTTTGAACAAGCTCCAGGAGTTGGTAATGGACATGGAAGCCTAGTGTGCTGCAGTCTATGAGGTCTCAAAGAGTTGGACACAACTAAATGACTGAACTGAACTGAAACTGATTCAGTTTATTCCTATTCTACTCTAGTTTAAACATATCATTATTATGTATTTGCTTATGTGGTTATTTGTTTAACGTCTAATTCTGCCTAGACTGTAGCTCCCTGTGAGCAAAGGCCTTGTTTTATTCACTATTAGAATCCCAGGGAAGGGGAGCCTGGTGGGCTTCCGTCTATGGGGTCACACAGAGTTGGACACGACTGAAGTGACTTAGCAGCAGCAGCAGCAGCAACAAGGCTTTTAGCACTAAGAGGCATTTAAATGTTTATTGAAAAAATTAAACAATGAATGATAATGGAAAAAAATAAACACCCCCCCCATAGTAGTACTGTAGAAGAATTTGCTATTGTAATTCTTGGGCTTATCGACTAGATTTGAACATTTTTTCATAGAGTTCTGTTCCATACACAGAATATTAATTTACCGAGCATTAACTTAGTTTCCCTTAATCTCAGAAGAAAAAGAATTACTCCCATAAATTTTTGTTCTTTTTCATGATATGTAAAATTACTAAATATCAACCACAGTAAAGTGATCTGACAGTAATTAAAATCAAGCTCTAAAATGTTTTTAATAATGTATTGTTTTCCACAAATAGTTATTGATGTTTTTCTATGTACAAAATGAGAGAAAAAAAAGAACTGGACATAGATTTTTCCCTTAAAGAATATTCAATGTAGTGGTGAAGATAAAATATACATATAATTAAAACAGCATATTCTGTATATTTCGATGATCCAATGGATGTTGACAATTTGATCTCTGGTTCCTATGCCTTTTCTAAATCCAGCTTGAACATCTGGAAGTTCACAGTTTATGTACTATTGAGGCCTGGCTTGGAGAATTCTGAGCATTATTTTGCTAGTGTCTGATATAGCATATTAAAAAGCAGAGACATTACTTTGCCAACAAAAATCCATCTAGTCAAGGCTATGGTTTTTCCAGTCATCACATATGGATGTGAGAGTTGGACTGTGAAGAAAGCTGAGCGCCGAAGAATTGATGCTTTTGAACTGTGGTGTTGGAGAAGACTCTTGAGAGTCCCTTGGACTTCAAGGAGATCCAACCAGTCCATTCTAAAGGAGATCAGTCCTGGGTGTTCTTTGGAAGGACTGATGCTAAAGCTGAAACTGCAGTACTTTGGCCACTTCATGCAAAGAGTTGACTCACTGGAAAAGACTCTGATGCTGGGAGGGATTGGGGGCAGGAGGAGAAGGGAACGACAGAGAATGAGATGGCTGGATGGCATTACCTCCTCGATGGATGTGAGTTTGAGTGAACTCCAGGAGTTGGTGATGGACAGGGAGGCCTGGCGTGCTGTGATTCATGGGGTCGCAAAGAGTTGGACACAACTGAGTGACTGAACTGAACTGAGATGAATGCAATTGTGAGGTAGTTTGAGCATTCTCTGGCATTTCCTTTCTTTGGGATTGGAATGAAACTGACCTTTCCTAGTCCTGTGGCCACTGCTGAGTTTTCCACATTTGATGGCATATTGAGTGCAGCACTTTCACAACATCATCTTTTAGGTTTTGAAATAACTCAACTGGAGTTCCATCACCTCCACTAGCTTTGTTCATAGTGATGCTTCCTAAAGCCCACTTGACTTTGCATTCCAGAATGTCTGGCTCTAGATGAGTGATCACACCATCGTGATTACCTGGGTTGTGAAGATCTTTTTTGTATAGTTCTTCTGTGTATTCTTGCCACCTCTTCTTAATACCTTCTGCTTCTGTCAGGTCCATACCATTTCTGTCCTTTATTGTGCCCATCTTTGCATGAAATGTTCCCTTGGTGTCTCTAATTTTCTTGAAGAGCTCTCTAGTCTTTCCCATTCTGTTGTTTTCCTCTATTTGCGTTGATTACTGAGGACAACTTTCTTATCTCTCCTTGCTCTTCTTTGGAACTCTGCATTCAGATGAGTATATCTTTTCTCCTTTGCCTTAACTTCTCTTCTTTTCTCAGCTGTTTGTAAGACCTCCTCAGACAACCATTTTGCCTTTTTACATTTCTTTTTCTTGGGGATGGTCTTGATCCCTGCCTCCATTATAATGTCACGAACCTCTGTCCGTAGATCTTCAGGCTCTCTATCAGATCTAATCCCTTGAATCTATTTCTCACTTCCACTGTATAGTCCTAAGGGATTTGATTTAGGTCATACATGAATGGTCTAGTGGTTTTCCCTACTTTCTCCAATTTCAGTCTGAATTTGGCAATAAGGAGTTCATGATCTGAGCCACAGTCAGCTCCTGGTCTTGTTTTCGCTAACTGTATATAGCTTCTCCATCTTTGGCTGCAAAGAATATAATCAGTCTGATTTCGGTATTGACCATCTGGTGATGTCCATGTGTAGAGTCTTCTCTTGTGTTGTTGTTAGAGGGTGTTTGTTATGACCAGTGTGTTCTCTTGGCAAAACTAGAAGCAAGAGAGTTCCAGAAAAACATCTACTTCTGCTTTATTGACTATGCCAAAGCCTTTGACTGTATAGATCACAACAAACTGTAGAAAATTCTTAAAGAGATGGGAATACCAGACCACCTGACTTGCCCCTTGAGAAATCTGTATGCGGGTGGAAGCAACAGTTAGAACTGAACATGGAACAACAGACTGGTTCCAAATAGGGAAAGGAGTATGTCAAGGCTGTATATTGTCACCCTGTTTATTTAACTTACATGCAGAGTACATCATGAGAAATGTTGGGCTGGATGAAGCACAAGCTGAAATCACATGCTGGGAGAAATATCAATAACCTCAGATATACAGATGACACCACCCTTATGGCTGAAAGCAAAGTGGCACTGAAGAGCCTCTTGATGAAAGTGAAAGAGGAGAGTAAAAAAGTTTGCATAAACTCAATACTCAGAAAACAAAGATCATGGCATCTGGTCCCATCACTTCGTGGCAAATAGATGGGGAAACAGTGGAAACAGTTACAAACTTTATTTTTGGTGGGGGGGCCTCCAAAATCATTGCAAATGGTGACGGCAGCCATGAAATTAAAAGACACATGCTCCTTGGAAGAAAAGTTATGACCTACCTAGATAGCATATTAAAAAGCAGAGACGTTACTTTGCCAACAAAGGTCTGTCTAGTCAAAGCTATGGTTTTTCCAGTAGTCATGTATGGAAATGAGAGTTGGACCATGAAGAAAGCTGAGTGCCAAAGAATTGATGCTTTTGAACTGCAGTGTTGGAGATGATTCTTGAGAGTCTCTTGGACTGCAAGGAGTTTAAACCGTCCATCCTAAAGGAAAAAAGAAAGAAAAAGAAAGTGAAGTCGCTCAGTCGTGTCCGACTCTTTGCGACCCCATGGACTGTAGCCCACCAGGATCCTCTGTCCATGGAATTCTGCAGGCAAGAATACTGGAGTGGGTTGCCATTTCCTTCTCCAGGGGATCATCCTAACCCAAGATAGAACCTGGGTCTTTCCCACATTGCAGGCAGCCACCATGGAAGCCCCAAATCAGTCCTGAATATTCATTGGAAAGACTGATGCTGAAGCTGACACTCCAATACTTTGGTCACCTGATGCAAAGTGACTCATGTGAAAAGACCCTGATGCTGGGAAAGATTGAAGGTGGGAACAGAAGGGGACAACAGAGGATGAGATGGTTGGATGGCATCACCAACTCAATGGACATGAGTTTGAGTAAACTCTGGGAGTTGGTGATGGACAGGGAGGTCTGGCGTGCTGCAGTTCATGGGGTCACAAAGAGTGGGACACGACTGAGCGACTGAACTGAACTGAACTGATTCTCTATATTTAGAAGAAAAAAAGACTCCTTCCAGAAAAAGAAGAGGTAAAAAGGAGGACTTTAGGAAAGAAGTGATCATCAGTTTGGATTTTGACAGATAAATATTTGATCTTGCAAAAATGTTGGGTGGGACAAGCTTTCTGAGTAGAGAAAGCAGAATCAGCACAGAAGTGGCAAAGCAGGCAACAACAGAAAAGTGAGTGGTTCAGTTTTTACTGGAGCATTGACTGTGTGAAAGGGAATAGTAGACAATTGTAAACATAGGTTGTTGAACGTCTTGAAAGCCAGATTAATGAATTTGGATTTTTTTTTTCTGAAACTTTGTAGTTTTTGAGCAGAAAATAACATGATGAAAGCCTTACGAGATCAGACACAGGAATTGTAACCAGGAGTCTTACAGTGGCTAGGCAAGAAATAAGAAGAGTCTCAGAAACAGGCTGGCTCTCAGATTTCATCTACTACTATTTTCTTCTTGGTTCTACATTTTAGCCACAAAAATCATCCTTTGGTCCTCACATGAAGCCAAACTCACATCTATTTCATCATCTTTGTACCTGCCTGGAAATCACTTCCCCCGATTTTCAAAGAGATTGCTTCTTTTTTTCATAATTCAGTTCTCAGCTCAATTATCGTCTTTATATATATATATATATATATATTTTAACAAAGGTCTTCCCAGACCACCTAATTTTCAGATATTCTTTCTCTGAATTACTCTCTATTATGTTACTGCATTTTATTTTCATAAATCACATATCACTACTTTAAATCATGTTTATTTTAACATCTGCTCTCCAAGTAGAATATAAGCTACATGAGAGCAAGGACTTCACGTTGTTTACCATCATATCCCTACCCTATATCACACTACCTGACACATAGTATGCCCTCCATAATTGTTGAATAAATAAACAAGTAACAAATTAACTCTGTGGGTCTAAGATTTAGGAAGCAAAGTTTACAAAGTTGGATTCTGGAACTAGATTACCTGGTTTTGCATCCCAACTTGGAAGCTTCCTATTGCTAAAATCTTAGGCAAGATACTTAACCTCTCTTCGCCTCATTCTCATCTGTGAACTACAGACAATATGCATGCCTATCACATGGAACTGTGAGGATTAACTGAGCTTTATGTGTAAGTGTAAAGCATTTAGAATAGGGCCTGGCACATAGTAAGTCCATCCAAGTGAGAGCCATAATTACTGTTGTTAAATAACATAGAGTTTCTGTTATGTTTAGTACACTGAATAGAATTAGGATATATTCTACCTTTTCTAGAATCTAGCTTAGTTACCAGCTTTAGGACCAACTGTTTGATATGATTTTTATATCACAGATATATGCCTTCTGCAAAAAAGTGAGGTTAAAAGTAACTGGAAAATGCTACAAAAGCTTTAATTATTTTTTCATTTGTTTGTAGGTGAAGACAAAGCAAGAATCAGAATTGAAACTCAAATCATTTGTTCCTCCATATGTGTGTAATTTGACATTTTAAATTTATGCTAATTTTTTAACATTGCTTTTTAAAGTTTAAACTAATTTTTAAATTTCCTGTATATTTTAGGCTCTTCAACCAGAATTATATTTGCTTCCTATAATGGATCATTTAGGAAATATTTATTCAGCATCAGCAGTAGTTTCTTTAGATAAACAGCAGACTAATAATGGTGTTGCTGAGCCTGATGGAATAATACACAGACCACTTGGTGTAACTCCGTCAAAGGAAGAACCTGGAACAGATCCCAGTTTTTTAGAAAATGCTTTGAAAGAACTTGACAAGAATCAGGAAGAAGGTGATTTCAACTGGAATGAAGTTGTTGTAGTACATTTTAATAGTCAAGTCTGGGCAAACTCTGGGTAAATCTAGCCTTACAAATACATGCAATATAATAGGAAAGCTCCAATTCAATTTGAGGATTTTT
The DNA here is from genome assembly GCF_049115385.1 of Moschus berezovskii. Taxonomy (NCBI): domain Eukaryota; kingdom Metazoa; phylum Chordata; class Mammalia; order Artiodactyla; family Moschidae; genus Moschus; species Moschus berezovskii. Next base: position 62,723,616 of record NC_142463.1, read on the forward strand.
AAAAATAATTGTACAAGTTGGGAGAAAAAAAAAGACTAATCTAAATACTATGCTAAAATAAAAATAAAATACAACACAAAGTCTACCACCTTTATTAATAGTTTCAGATAAAGTTAAGGCTAAAGGAGAAGAGAAGGGAAGTGATTGTTACATAACACCTTATTGTTATAAGTTCAGAAGTATCTTATCCAGGCAAACAGTATCAGGCCAAAGCAAAATAACTTTAATATTGGGAGACATTTGTATTTCAAAGACTAAATTTTTTGTATGATTACACATACCAACTTACTGGCAATTTAGTTCTCAAAAAGTAGTAGGTTTTTAAAAAGTCAAAATTAAACTTATAAACATATAAATTAAGCTGGTACTACACTCTAAGAATCTATTGAAATAAGTCAGTTGAATTCTTTTTAGCTGGCTGCATACAGCAAATAAATTGTGATGGAAAACCAAATATACTAAAAATTTATGAATTAAATGAATCCCTCCTCAATTAATGACAACACTCTTTATAGCTACAAAATACACTTATTCTTAATTAGTTGCATTTTTCATCGTAAATTATAACAATTATTGCATTCTGCATTCTAAGTTTATACTATGCCTAGTGATATTCCAAACTTAGCCCCTTCATGTGTGTGTGTGTGTGTGTGAGTGTGTGTGTGTGTGTGTGAGTGTGTGTGTGTGTGTGTGTGTGCCCCTTCATGTGTGTGTGTGTGTGTGTGCGCGCACGCGCTTAACCTTAGGTGCATTTAATATGGGTTTCCCGAGTGGCACAGTGATAAAGAATCGCCTGCCTATTCAGGAAACACAAGCAACACGGGTTCTATCCCTGGATTGGGAAGGCCCCTGGAGAAGGAAATGGCAACCCACTCTAATATTCTTGCCTGGAAAATCCCATGGACAGAGGAGCCTGAGGCTACAGTCCATGGAGTCTCAAAAGAATCAGAAACAACTGAGCATACACACATTTAATGTGATCAGTGAGAGTCTTTACCTTATGTTTTTTATCTAGGTATATCCCTGCAGTTTATATATGGCTTTCCAGTCATGGTATCAATTAGAAGTTGAATGAAAAAACACCTGGGAAAAAAGTTAATTGTGGAATTCCAGTAGTCCTGAAAAGTACAAGATCAAGTAACTAATGAAGTAGGCAATTACCCTACATAAAGTTATGAGTAGTATCATATTTTATACCCTAGGCTACTAGTCAAGTCCCTGAACTATGCTACTTGCACTAAACCCCAGAAAAGTATTTGATTGAGAATATTTAATCTTATGAATTTTATGTAATTTTAATTTTTAAATAGTATTAATTTCTTGGTGCTTCACATCAAAAAAATTATAATTTAACTGAGAGCCTAATGTATGCTCATTTTAAACAGTTCTAGAAACATCAATAACTATTAAGAAGAAAACAATGATTAACAATAGTTTCACCATCCAGAGATAGCTGTTGTAAAGTGAAAGTGAAAATTGCTCAGTCGTGTCTGACTCTTTGCAACCCCATGGACTATATAGTCCATGGAATTCTCCAAGCCAGAATACTGCAGTGGGTAGCCTTTCCCTTCTTCAGGGGATCTTCCCACCCAGGGATCGAACCCAGGTCTCCCACACTGCAGGCAGATTCATTACCAACTAAGCCAAAAGGGAAGGCCATAGCTATTAGTATCTGTTAGTATTTCAGTGTATATTCTTCCAATTTTTTTTAGTTCATATAAATATTTTTTTAACTTTTGAAAAATGAGGAAACATACAAACTCTTAAATCCTCTTTTAGAAAATGTCACAGACTTTTCATGCCAATAAATATAGTTCTATATCATAGAATTCTCTTGTGGTATATTTGTTTATATAACCTTGATTTAATATTCTTGCTATTATGAATGGTGCTATAAGCAACATTTTTCTAAACAATGCATTTATTCTAAATTCTAAATTTATGCATTCTAAATACATGCATTTATCCTATTATCTTCTTAGAAGTTTAATGGCTGTTTCTCAGGGAATGTGTTTTGTTTGTTTATTATTCTTATGTTCATCTGCTTTATTTTTTAGATTCTGTGTATAAATGATAACATAGTATTTGTCTTTCTCTGACTGGCATATTTCACTGTGCTTAAAAGAGCTTTCCAACCTTGTGTGCCTTTTTCTGGTCACTTCTTCTTCCTTCCCCAATAAAAAGAGTACTCTGATTTTTTTTTTAATTATATATTTTTTGCAGTGCTGAGTCTTTGTTGCTGTGTGCGAGCTTTCTCTAGTTGCAGTTAGCAGGGGTTACTCTCTAGTCACAGCGCACGGTCTTCTTTTTATGGTGGCTTCTCTTGTTGCAGAGCACTGGCTCTAGGGTGTGTAGGCTTCAGTAGTTGTGGTGGCCAGTAGATGCCTTGTGGAATGTGAATCTTCCCAGACTAGGGATCAAGCCCATGTCCTCTGCATTGGCTGGTGGATTCCAAACCAGTGACCACCAGGGAAGTCCTACTTGATTTTTTGAGATAATTATTTTCTTACTTTTTTTATAGTTTTATTACAACCTCAATGTGTATTCCTTAATAATAATTTAGTTTTGTCTCTTGAATTTTACTTAGAATCATATTGAAACCATTTTATTTGGAACTTTTTTCTTTTACTTGACATTATAACTGAAAGATTCAACAATGTTGTCATGTATAACACTATTTCATTTCTTTTTACTGTTGTATAATATTTTATTGTATGATCATATCATGATTTATTTACCTATTCTGCTGACAGACAATTGGTTTCCAATTTGGGGCTATTACAGATATGCTATTTTGTACATTCTTGTACTGCTGCTGCTGCTAAATCGCTGCAGTCATGTCAGACTCTGTGCAACCCCGTAGACAGCAGCCCACCAGGCTCCCCCGTCCCTGAGATTCTCCAGGCGAGAACGCTGGAGTGGGTTGCCATTTCCTTCTCCAATGCGTGAAAGTGAAAAGTGAAAGTGAAGTTGCTCAGTTGTGTCCGACTCTTTGCAACCCCATGGACTGCAGCCTACCAGACTCCTCCATCCATGGGATTTTCTAGGCAAGAGTACTGGAGTGGCTTGCCATTGTCTTCTCCACATTCTTGTACATGAGTCCTAAATGCATATGTGCAAAAGGATCTCAAAAAAGTATACCTAGAATTAGCATTGTATGTACATGTTCAACTTTACTAAATAATTTCCATGTGTTTTCCAAAGTGACTGTACCCAACAACAATATCTAAAAGTTCCCGTTGAACCGTAATCTTGCTGTCAGATTACATTCTGGATAATGTGTTCACCTCTTTCTTCCAAATCTACCTGACCAGTCCTCTTTTTAGCTATGTCTAATCTGCTATTAAACCCTAACACTGAATTTTTAATTCCAAATATTCTATTTCTCTTTTCTAGTCATTCTCTTTGCTTAAACATTTCTTCATATGTTTCATGGCCATTTGAATTTGTCTTCATTCAGGTGTTTTGCCTATTTTATGTTCCCTTAAATATTGACTCATTTTGTTGTTGTTCAGTCAGTCGCTCAGTCATATCTGACTCTCTGCAGCTCCATGGACTGCAGCACACCAGGCCTCTCTGTCCTTCACCATCGCCCACAGCCTGCTCAAACTCATGTCCATTAAGTCAGTGATGACATCCAACCATCTCATCCTCTGTCATCCCCTTTTCCTGCCTTCAGTCGTTCCCTGCATCGGGGTCTTTTCTAATGAGCCAGTTCTTCGCATCAGGTGACCGAAGTATTGACGTTTCAGCTTCAGCGTCCGTCCTTCCAATGAATATTCAGAACTGATCTCCTTTAGGATTGACTGGTTTGATCTCCTTGCAGTCTAAGGGACTCTCAAGAGTCTTCTCCAACACCACAGTTCAAAAGCATCAATTCTTTGGCACTCAGCTTCCTTTATGGTCGAACTGACATCCATACATGACTACTGGAAAAACCATAGCTTTGACTAGATGGACCTTTGTTGGCAAAGTAATGTCTCTGCTTTTTAATATGCTGTCTAGATTGGTCATAGCTTTTCTTCCAAGGAGCAAGCGTCTTTTAATTTTGTGGTTTCAGTCACCATCTGCAGTGATGGATCCCGAAAAAATAAAAGTCTGACACTGTTTCCGTTGTTTCCCCATCTATTTGCTGTGAAGTGATGGGACCAGATACCATGATCTTAGTTTTTATAATGTTGAGTTTTAAGCCAACTTTTTCACTCTCCTCTTTCACTTTCATCAAGAGACTTTTTAGTTCCTCTTTGCTTTCTGCCATAAGGATGGTGTCATCTTCATATCTGAGGTTATTGATATTTTTCCCGGCAATCTTGGTTCCAGCTTTTGCTTCATCCAGCCCAGTATTTCTCATGATGTACTTTGCATGTAAGTTATATAAGCAGGGTGACAATATGTACAGATATTTTTCCAGCATTTATATGTGTGTGTGTGTGTGTATGCATGTGTGTATATTTCTATATAATTCACTCTAGATTTTAGTTTGTGGCTTGTCTTTTTATTCTCTTTAGATTCTTTTGAGGAAAGGAATTCTTAAATTTTGTCAGCATGTTTTAAGAATTATAGAGATGAGTGTTGACATTTTCAGCTGTTTTGTTTTATGCATTTTGAAGCTCTGTTATGAGATGTATGCACAATTTAAGATTATTATCAAAAAAATCAATTATTGAAAAAAATTGACTTCTTGTTATTATGTAATGTTTCTCTTTATCTCTGGTAAAGTTCTTCAATTTGAAATTCACTTAGTCTGATATTAATATAATCATTCTAGCTTTCTTTTGATTAGTTTTTTGATGGTATATCTTTTTCTATTTCACTTTTATCTGACTTTGTATTCAAAATAGGTTTCCTATAAACAACATATGTTTCTATCTTACTTTTCAATCCAGTTTGACCATCTATGCCTTTTATTAATATTAGACGTATTTAGACCATGTACATTTAATGTCATTACTGATGTGGTTGGTTTTAAATGTACCATTTTATTATTTATTTTCTATTTGTCTCATCTGTTTTCTGTTTTTTCCTTGGCTTTTTTTTTGATTGAGTAGTTCTTTTATGATTCAGTTTTATCTCCACCATAGGCTCATTAGTTATTCCTCATTTTAAAAAGCATTTAATGGTGACTGTAGATTGATGGTCAGAAAACACCTTTTTAAAAAAAATTTATTTAAATCGATGCCCTATGGCTTAATTTTTTTATAAATAAACTTTTACTTAAACACAGCCATGCCTTCTCATTTACATATTGTCAATGACTGTTTTTGCACTACAGTGATAGAGTTGAGTAGCTATGACAAAGACCATGGTCTCAGTTCAGTTCAGTTCAGTTCAGTTCAGTCGCTTAGTCGTGTCTGACTCTTAGCGACCCCATGAACCACAGCACACCAGGCCTCCCTGTCCATCACCAGCTCCCGGAGTTCACTCAAACTCATGTCCATCGAGTCGGTGATGCCATCCAGCCATCTCATTCTCTGTCGTCCCCGTCTCCTCCTACCCCCAATCGCTCCCAGCATCAGAGTCTTTTCCAGTGAGTCAACTCGTTGCATGAGGTGGCCAAAGTATTGGAGCTTAAGCTTTAGCATAAGCCCTTCCAATGAACACCCAGGATTGATCTCCTCTAGAATGGACTGGTTGGATCTCCTTGCAGTCCAAGGGACTCTCAAGAGTCTTCTCCAGCACCACAGTTCAAAAGCATCAATTCTTCGGCGATCAGCTTTCTTCACAGTCCAACTCTTACATCCATACATGACCACGGGAAAAACCATAGCCTTGACTAGACGGACCTTGGTTGGCAAAGTAATGTCTCTGCTTTTTAATATGCTATCTAGGCTGGTCATAACTTTCCTTCCAAGGAGTAAGCGTCTTTTAATTTCATGGCTGCAATCAGCATCTGCAGTGATTTTGGAGACCAAAAAAACAAAGTCTGACACTGTTTCCACTGTTTCCCCATCTATTTCCCAAGAAGTGATGGGACCAGATGCCATGATCTTTGTTTTCTGAATGTTGAGCTTCAAGCCAACCTTTTCACTCTCCTCTTTCACTTTCATCAACAGGCCTTTGAGTTCCTCTTCACTTTCTGCCATAATGGTGGTGTCATCTGCATATCTGAGGTTATTGATATTTCTCCCAGCAATCTTGATTCCAGCCTGTGCTTCTTCCAGCCCAGCGTTCCTCATGATATACTCTGCATATAAGTTAAATAAGCAGGGGGACAATATACAACCTTGACATACTCCTTTTCCTATTTGGAACCCGTCTGTTGTTCCATGTCCAGTTCTAACTGTTGCTTCCTGACCTGCATACAGGTTTCTCAAGAGGCAGGTCAGGTGGTCTGGGATTCCCATCTCTTTCAGAATTTTCCACAGTTTATTGTGATCCACACAGTCAAAGGCCTTGGCATAGTCAATAAAGCAGAAATAGATGTTTTTCTGGAACTCTCTTGCTTTCTCCATAATCCAGCGGATGTTGGCAATTTGATCTCTAGTGCCTCTGCCTTTTCTAAAACCTGCCTGAACATCTGGAAGTTCACGATTCACATATTGCTGAAGCCTAGCTTGGAGAATTTTGATCATGACTTTACTAGCGTGTGAGATGAGTGCAGTTGTGCGGTAGTTTGAGCATTCTTTGGCATTGCCTTTCTTTGGGATTGGAATGAAGACTGACCTTTTCCAGTCCTGTGGCCACTGCTGAGTTTTCCAAATTTGCTGGCATATTGAGTGCAGCACTTTCACAGCATCATCTTTCAGAATTTGGAATAGCTCAATTGGAATTCCATCACCTCCACTAGCTTTGTTTGTAGTGATGCTCTCTAAGGCCCACTTGACTTCACATTCCAAGATGTCTGGTTCCAGGTGAGTGATCACGCCATCGTGATTATCTTCGTCGTGAAGATCTTTTTTGTACAGTTCTACTAGACTGAAATATTTGCTGTCTGTATCTTTAAGAAGTGTCTCCAGCTCTACCAGAAAACTACTAGAGCTAATCAATGATTACAGTAACGTTGCAGGATATAAAATCAACACACAGAAATCCCTTGCATTCCTATACACTAATAATGAGAAAATAGAGAAATTAAGGAAACTATTCCATTCACTGTTGCAACGAAAAGAATTAAATACTTAGGAATATATCTACCTAAGGAAACAAAAGACTTGTACATAGAAAACTATAGAACACTACTGAAATCAATCAAAGAGGACACTAATAGATGGAGAAATATACCATGTTCATGGATTGGAAGAATAAATATTGTAAAAATGAGTATACTACCCAAAATAATTTATACATTCAATGCAATCCCTATCAAGCTACCAAAGATATTTTTCACAGAACTAGAACAAATAATCTCACAATTTGTATGGAAATACAAAAAACCTCGAATAGCCAAAGCAATCTTGAGGAAGAAAAATGGAACTGGGGGAATTAACCTGCCGGACTTCAGGCTCTACTACAAAGCCACAGTCATCAAGACAGTATGGTACTGGCATAAAGACAGAAATATAGATCAATGGAACAAAATAGAAAGCCCAGAGATAAATCCACGCATCTATGGTCACCTCATCTTTGACAAAGGAGGCAAGAATATAAAATGGAGAAAAGACAGTCTCTTTAACAAGTGGTGCTGGGAAAACTGGTCAGCCACTTGTAAAAGAATGAAACTAGAACACTTCCTAACACCATACACCAAAATAAACTCAAAATGGATTAGAGAGCTAAATGTAAGACTAGAAACTATAAAACTCTTAGAGGAGAACGTAGGCAAAACACTCTCCGACATAAATCACAGCAGGATCCTCCATGACCCACCTCCCAGAATATTGGAAATAAAAGCAAAAATAAACAAATGGGACCTAATTAAAATCAAAAGCTTCTGCACAGCAAAGGAAACTATAAGTAAGGTGAAAAGACAGCCTTCAGAATGGGAGAAAATAATAGCAAATGAAGCAACTGATAAAGGATTAATCTCCAAATTATACAAGCAGCTCCTGCAGCTCAATTCCAGAAAAATAAACGACCCAATCAAAAAATGGGCCAAAGAACTAAACATAAATTTCTCCAAAGAAGACATAAAGATGGCTAACAAACACATGAAAAAATGCTCAACATCCCTCATAATCAGAGAGATTCAAATCAAAACCACAATGAGATACCATTTCACACCAATCAGAATGGCTGCTATCCAAAAGTCTACATGCAATAAATGCTGGAGAGGATGTGGAGAGAAAGGAACCCTCTTACACTGTTGGTGGGAATGCAAACTAGTACAGCCACTATGGAGAACAGTGTGGAGATTCCTCAAAAAATTGGAAATAGAACTGCCATATGATCCAGCAATCGCACTCCTGGGCATACACACCGAGGAAACCAGAATTGAAAGAGACACGTGTACTCCAATGTTCATTGCAGCACTGTTTATAATAGCCAGGACATGGAAGCAACCTAGATGTCCATCTGCAGACGAATGGATAAGAAAGCTTTGGTACATATACACAATGGAGTATTATTCAGCCATTAAAAAGAATACATTTGAATCAGTTCTAATGAGGTGGATGAAACTGGAGCCTATTATACAGAGTGAAGTAAGCCAGAAAGAAAAACACCAATACAGTATACTAACACATATATATGGAATTTAGAAAGATGCAAATGATAACCCTGTATACGAGACAGCAAAAGAGACACAGATGTATAGAACAGTCTTTGGGACTCTATGGGAGAGGGTGAGGGTGGGACGATTTGGGAGAATGACATTGAAACACGTATGTTGTCATATGTGAAATGAATCACTAGTTCAGGGTCAATGCATGTTATAGGATGCTCGGGGCTGGCATGCGGGGATGACCCAGAGGGAGGATAAAGGGAGGAGGGAGGTGGGAGGGGGGTTCAGGAGGGGGAACTTATGTAAACCCGGGGCAAATTCATATCAATGTATGGCAAAACCAACCAATATAATATTGTAAAATAATTTGCCTTCAATAAAAAATAAATTAACTACAAAAAAAAAAAAAGAAAGAAGTGTCTCCAGGATATACATTATATACACCTTTAATTTGAAGTATCCTTTCAATTATATACAACTTCATATATAGTATAAGAACCTTACAGTGATATACTTCTATTCCCTCCCTCAAATCTTTTGTACTATTGTTGTTATACATCTTACCCCTATATATGTTATAAATTCCATAATACATTTTTATTGTTTTTGCTTTTAATGTGTGTTATCTTTTAAAGAAATTAAAAATAAGGGGGAAATGACTTTTTTAAATTTAGGAGATAATTTCTTTCCCCTAACCTAGTAGTAATAAACCAATGCTTTGTATGTTTGTGATCCTGGGCCCAAGATGATCCTGCCAACTTTTGCTTCTATTCTTCCTTTAGGCTTTATCTAAGACTAGGGGTGGGAAGGTTTCCTATACCCTGCTCAGTAATAAAAATTTACAAGGCTGAAATTGGTGGAAGAGGAGTTACCTATTTTTTCCTCTAGGGTATATGGCTTTGCTAGTATTCTTCCTCCAGAGCCAGTGGATTTTTGTCCAATCCCTGTGATGGGAGAGTTTTGTGCTCCTTTCCCATTGGCTTAAGGCTCTTGCTTTTTGTGAGAAAAGAGTGTTAAGAAAGATAGGTTTCTTACTCACACACATTCATATCTATGTGTCACTGATGACTCTTTTGGGTGTCCTGCCTTGCCCTGCCCTGCCCCCAGTCTTTCTTATGAGCGTGTGATACAGGTACATAGAAAGGAGCTAATATGAATATTGACTGCCTTTTGTGTCTGGGGATCCTCAAAATTCCAGACCATCTTGGTAGCCCACATTAGGCTTTAGAATTCCTTAAAATTGTATCTCTTTTGTTTTTTACTTCTTTTTTTTTTTAAGTATTTATTTTTGGCCATGCTAGTATTATTATTGCCTGGAAAATTCCATTAGAGGAGACTGGCAGGCTATATATATAGTCCATGGGGTGGCAAGGAGTTGAACACAACTAAGCAACTGAGTACAGACACACACACTATTATTATTATAGCTTGGTGGCAGGAAAAGGAGGAGGAAGTACCCTGTAGTACAACTGGGGTAGGTAGGGATTTAGCTACAAGATCCTTGTTTACAAAGCTAAAAAGTTTTGCAGGTAATGGGAAGCCATTTGAAGTTTTTAACAGAAATGGTGTAATTGGATTTCAGTTCCAGAGAAACAATATGGGAGACAATATGGATACTAGACTGAGGTGATAAAGACCTGAACTAGGAAATGCTATGGAATGGAAATCAGAACTTGAAGTCTAAAGACTTCTAATGATTGCATACTGTGCGGAAAGTGTTTTATATGCACTGTTGCCATTTTAGAGCTTAGGAAACTGAAGTGAGAAATAACTTACCTGAGGTCACACATGCTGTGATAATGCCCGGATGGGAACACTTATATGTTTGTGTATGTAAAATAACAAATGACACATGCTCTGTATTTATACCCAGTGCTTTCCAGAGGAGGATCCTCAGAATACTGTTTTAAAAGATACTTTTGGCAAAAGCTTTTTAGAGACAGCTAGATTTGAATAAAACCCAACTTACCTCACCTTGTACATATTGTACATAAAAACAGAAATCCTATAATAAGTGTGTGTCTTTATGGGATTTGTGTTCCTGTTAGGATTGCTTTAATCCAATTTTCCCCAAACTGAATTTACCAAAGAATTCTCCTTTTGCATAAACTAAAGGTTTCATGAAATTCAGTTTGGAAATAGTAAAGTTCATGGAGCTATTGAAACATGGATAAGAATATATAGTATGTACATATAAAAATTTATTAGTTTAGTATTTTCTTAATATTCTAAACTTTCTTTGCTATGGATGGATATCAGCATCAGCTGGGGGAAAAGATACTCCAAATGATAATCAGATCGGAAATAATCAAACTGGAAATCCTGAATTACCACGATCACAGGAAGATTCAGATAATGATTATTTTAGCAACAGTAAAAGGTAATTAGTATGAATGATGATTCTATATGTCATAATCTTTAAGAGTGAGATAGCCAGGGTACTGTCTTAGAATCTTTATTTCCCTCCAATATAATAGGGGACAATGTATTGCTTAAATTTATTCTATTGTAATTCTTTTGTAATCAGGGGCAATCTAAATGGCAGAAAAGTTTCTGTCCTCGTTTTTGTTTCCTAGAATTAATTTTTCTGGCTCTTTTACATTCCTGGTTATAGTAAACTAATCATTATGCTTGAGTTTCACATTAGTATAATTTCAGTCAAAATTATAGTACTTAAACCAAAGCTTTGCATATAACCTTTTAAAATTAAGGTAAGGAATTTTATAAATAATTATTCTCAAAATAACTATAAATAAAGTATGTTTATTAAATTTCCAGTTAGTTTACCTTGCTATCAACATTGGACTGTGATTTGAATTTAACGATAATGGACGAGTTTGAGCAAACTCCAGAAGACAGAGGACAGGGAAACCTGGTGCACTGCAGTCCATGGGGTCACAAGGAACCAGACACGACTTAGTGACTGAACAACAACATAATGAAATATTATAACTCATGCTAAATGTATTTTATGTTAATCATTAATGAGTCTGAAAGATAATAGTTTCAAGATGACTTAAAAAAATTTTAATGTTATATTTGTGTTTATAGAATGTTAAACAATTAAAAACATGAAAAGCTAATATTCATGTAATCATTTTAAATATGACTTTCAATTTCATCATTCCCTTTTAAGTCAGTTTCTTTGGAAAAATGAAGATGATAGAGCTAATATCATTAGAAGAGAGGATAATCAGGTATGATTTCTAAATTTTTCTTAAATGTAATATTGTACCATAAATATACTGAAATTGAAATGAAACTGCAGATTAAAATGCCCACGTTTTCTACCTTATACATTAGAGACAGGGGAGATAAACTTCAAGAAAATTCAGGAGCCTGCCAATTCAGTGAAATTTCTGGGAGTTTTATGGTCTGGGAGATATGTTGAGATATGCCCTTTAAAGTAAAAAACCAGGTATTTGAACCTTGCCCCAGCTACCATTGAAAATGAGTCACACGATGGACCTCTTTTGAATTTGGAGATTTTATCGCATTTGGATGTGCGGCTCCAATATTTCCTTTTTTTTTTTATCAAGTAATCTAAAAGACGATCAACTTTAGGCAGAAACAGCTCACAAAGTGATCCAAGAGACACAGCAGGCAGTGCTGCCAGTTGTGTGCTAACATTCATCTAGTCCACTGATACCTGATATGTAATAGGTTGGAATGCTGAATGGAGTCTGAGACAAGTCCTGGTAGAAGAATCACAGCTCAGAGCCTTTGAATTTTGGAGTAAAGCATGGCATCTGCAGCAAATACCTGTTTTGTTGTTGCTAGATATTACTAAAACATGCTATCTTCACACTTAAAAATAAAACTTCCACCTGGTGGGTACTGAATGCTCTTTCACTATGGCCTGAATTTTAATTTCTTAGGTTACCCATACATTTGGTTTGATCCTGTTTATATATTTTATGGGCTCCATTTTGATAACTTTTTTGAAGAACTACCTTTTCAAGTAGTTGAAGTATTTTTCTCTTATTGCAAATCAAGATACTAACTTCTCATTTCTTCTTGTTTACATTTATTTGGTATACCCCATCTTCCTCCTCTACTTTCCCCCCCAACTTTTCTGGATTGCATTGTTTTAGGTACACCTTTATAGACATCATAAAGTTGGGTTTCATTTTGTAAACAGTCTGAAAGTCATTTTCATTTAGTAGATGAGTTATGTCCTTTTATGTTATGATGGGATTGATATGCTGCTGCTGCTGCTAAGTTGCTTCAGTCGTGTCCGACTCTGTGCAACCCCATAGACAGCAGCCCACTAGGCTCCCCCATCCCTGGGATTCTCCAGACAAGAACACTGGAGTGGGTTGCCATTTCCTTCTCCAACGTGTGAAAGTGAAAAGTGAAAGTGAAGTCGCTCAGTCATGTCCGACTAGTAGCAACCCCATGGACTGCAGCCCACCAGGCTTCCCTGTCCATGCGATTTTCTAGGCAAGAGTACTAGAGTGGCTTGGGATTGATATATTCGACCTCAAATTTGTCATTTTACTTTGCTATATTTACTATGTGGCTCATTTGCACCTTCCCCCTTCCTTGTATGTAAGAAGGTTGAATCTTATTCTAGTGTTTACCTTTATACTAATACAGATTTTTGTCAGTATTCCTCGCCCTCCTTTTTCCTTTTTTAAAATTTATGCTTCTTCAAAAATTTGAAATTTTTGATTTGTTACCTCTAAAATTATCCTCTGACTCCTACCTTTACATTCAAGATGATTAAAAAGTCATCCCTCTCTCTTTTCTTCCCTCATATACTTTTAGTTGTATCATTTCTACTTTGTTGAAGAACAGAACATTTATGGGTTGTGCTTCTTATCTTCTCCTCGCCCTTGTTTTAGTCTCAGATCTATAATTAAATACGTTCAACACTTACTGCCAGTTCTTTTGCACAAGATTTTTCAATCATTTCTTGGCTGGGTTAAGCTCCACTTATTTAAAAAAAAAAAGCTCCTACATACAATATTCCGTTACTTCTTCCACATTTAAATCTGTCTAGAGCAGGAATAGACAAACAAGGCTCAAAGCCAGTTTAGTGAAGTATGGGACCTAAAAATATTTTTAAGTTGGAAAAAGAAGAATTATAACAAATACCATTTGTGGCCTATAAAACCTAAATTATTTATTCTGAGGCCTTTTACAGAAGAAGTTTGCTCATCCCTGCTTTGAGCCTTGATACTTGAGGGATAGCTTGATTGCCTGTAACATCCTCAGCTTATGAACTTTTTCCTTGAGTTTATTTAAATGTTCCCCTATTGATGTCTTATTTTATTTGTTACCATTAAGAAGTGTGATGCCAAATTGATTTTATTTTCCTTGTAAATTGATTTTATTTTCCTTGTAAATTGATTTGTGTATTTTCTTCTGGAAGGCCAGAGTATTCCTTTAATGTGTAGTAGTTTTATCCAGCTATACTTCAGTTGAGCTTTCTAGGTGTGGTTTTTATGAGTACCCAGTGGGTCATTTTAGGGCTTCCCTGGTGGCTCAGCTGGTAAGGAATTCGCCTGCAATGTGGGAGACCTGGGTTAGATCCCTGGGTTGGGAAGATCCTCTGAAAAAGGGAACAGCTACCCACTCCAGTATTCTAGTCTGGAGAATTCCACGAACAGGGGAATCCAGTCCCTGGGGTTGCAAAGAGTTGGTCATGACTGAGCAACTTTCACTAGTGGGCCCTTTCAGTATGAAAATCAAGACTTCTTTTATTTCAACAAATTATAGTTCTAGAAAACAATATAAATAGCAGATCCATTCCATGTTTTTTTTCAGGGACACCAATTTGTCTTTATTAGTTCTTCTTTACCTTTTATTTCTGTTACTTTCTCTCTGATCAAGTTTACCATTTCTTTTTTTCAAATTTTTAAAATTAATATATTTATTTTAATTGGAGGCTAATTACTTTACAATATCATAGTGGTTTTTGCCAAACATCAACATAAATCAGCCACGGGCGCACATGTGTTCCCTATCCAGAACCCTCCCACCTTCCTCCCCACCCCATCCCCCAGGGTGCACCAGCCCCCTGTCTCATACATCAAACCTGGACCGGCAATCTGCTTCATATACGATAATATACACGTTTCAACGCAACCCTCTCAAATCATCCCACCCTTGCCTTCTCCCACAGAGTCCAAAAGACTGTTCTTTACATCTGTGTCTCTTTTGCCATCTCACATATAGGGTCATCATTATCATCTTTCTAAATTCCATATATATGCATTAGTGTACTGTATTGGTGCTTTTCTTTCTGACTTACTTCACTCTGTATAATAGGCTCCAGTTTCATCCACCTCATTAGAACTGATTCAAATGCATTCTTTTTAATGGCTGAGTAATATTCCATTGTGTATATGTACCACGACTTTCTTATACATTCGTCTGCCATTGGACATCTAGGTTGCTTCCAAGTCCTGGCTATTGTAAACAGTGCTGCAGTGAACATTGGGGTACACGTGTCTCTTTCAATTCTGGTTTCCTCAGTGTGTATGCCCAGAAGTGGGATTGCTGAGTCATATGGCAGTTCTATTTCCAGTTTTTTAAGGAATCTCCACACTGTTCTCCATAGTGGCTGTACTAGGTTGCATTCCCACCAACAGTGTAAGAGGGTTCCTTTTTCTCCGTACCCTCTCCAGCATTTATTGTTTGTAGACTTTTTGATGATGGCCATTCTGACTAGCATGAGATGGTACCTTATTGTAGTTTTGATTTGCATTTCTCTGATAATGAATGATGTTGAGCATCTTTTCATGTGTTTGTTAGCCATCTGTATGTCTTCCTTGAGGAAATGTCTGTTTAGTTCTTTGGCCCATTTTTTGATTGGGTCGTTTATTTTTCTGGAATTGAGCTGCAGGAGCTGCTTGTATATTTTCGATGTTAATTCTTTGTCTGTTGTTTCATTTGCTATTATTTTCTCCAATTCTGAAGGCTGTCTTTTCACCTTGCTTATAGTTTCCTTCATTGTGCAAACGCTTTTAAGTCTAATTAGGTCCCATTGTTTATTTTTGCTTTTATTTCCATTACTCTGGGAGTTGGGTCATAGAGGATCCTGCTGTGACTTATGTCAGAGAGTGTTTTGCCTATGTTTCCTCTAGGAGTTTTATTGTTTCTGGTTTTACATTTAGGTGTTTAATCTACTTTGAGTTTATTTTTGTGTATGGTGTTAAAAGTGTTCTAGTTTCATTCTTTTACAAGTGGTTGTAACAGCACCACTGTTAAAGAGATTGTCTTTTTTCCATTGTATATTCTTGCCTCCTTTGTCAAAGATAAGGTGTCTATAGGTGCATGGATTTATCTCTGGGCTTTTTATTTTGTTTCATTGATCTATATTTTTGTCTTTGTACCAATACCATACTGTCTTGATGACTGTAACTTTGTAGTATCATCTGAAGCCAGGCAGGTTGATTCCTCCAGTTCCATTCTTCTTTCTCAAGGTTGCTTTGGCTATTCTAGGTTTTTGGTATTTCCATACAAATTGTGAAATTATTTGTTCTAGTTCTCTGAAAAATACCATTGATAGCTTGATAGGGAGTGCATTAAATCTATAGATTGCTTTTGGTAGTATACTCATTTTCACTATATTGATTCTTCCGATCCATGAACATGGTATATTTCTCCATCTATTTGTGTCATCTTTGATTTATTTCATCAGTGTTTTATAGTTTTCTATATATAGGTCTTTTGCTTCTTTAGGTAGATATATTCCTAAGTATTTTATTTTCACTGCAATGGTGAATGGAATTGTTTCTTAATTTCTCTTTCTGTTTTCTCATTGTTAGTGTATAGGAATGCAAGGGATTTCTGTGTGTTAATTTTATAACCTGAAACTTTACTATATTCATTGATTACCTCTAGTAATATTTAAGAGTGTTTTGGGTTTTCTTTGTAGAGGATCATGTCATCTGCAAACAGTAAGAGTTTTAACTTCTTTTCCAATCTAGATTCCTTTTATTCTTTTTCTTCTCTGATTGCTGTGGCTAAAACTTCCAAAGCCATGTTGAATAGTAGTGGTGAGAATGGGCACCCTTGTCTTGTTCCTGACTTTAGGGGAAATGTTTTCAATTTTTCACCATTGAGGATAATGTTTGCTATGGGTTTATCATATATAGCTTTTATTATGGTGAGGTATGTTCCTTCTATTCCTGCTTTCTGGAGGGTTTTTAACATAAATGGATGTTGAATTTTGTCAAAGGCTTTCTCTGCATCTATTGAGATAATCACATGGTTTTTATCTTTCAATTTGTTAACGTGGTTATCACATTGATTGATTTGCAGATGATATTGAAGAATCCTTGCATCCCTGGAATAAAGCCCACTTGGTCATGATGTATGATCTTTTTAATATGTTGTTGGATTCTGTTTGCTAGAGTTTTGTTAAGGATTTTTGCATCTATGTTCATCAGTGATATTGGCCTGTAGTTTTCTTTTTTTGAGGGGGGTGCATCTTTGTCTAGTTTTGGTATCAGGGTGATGGTGGCCTCATAGAATGAATTTGGAAGTTTACCTTCCTCTGCAATTTTCTGGAAGAGTTTGAGTAGGATAGGTGTTAGTTCTTTAAATTTTTGGTAGAATTCAGCTGTGAAGTTGTCTGGTCCTGGGCTTTTGTTTGCTGGAAGATTTCTGATTACAGTTTCAATTTCCATGCTTGTGATGGGTCTGTTAAGATTTTCTATTTCTTCCTGGTTCAGTTTTGGAAAGTTATACTTTTCTAATTCTTCCAAGTTGTCCATTTTATTGTCATATAGTTGCTGATAGTAGTCTCTTATGATCCTTTGTATTTCTGTGTTGTCTGTTGTGATTTCTCCATTTTCATTTCTAATTTTGCTGATATGATTCTTCTCCCTTTTTTTCTTGATGAGTCTGGCTAATAGTTTGTCTATCATATTTATCTTCTCAAGGAATCAACTTTTAGCTTTGTTGAATTTTGCTATGGTCCCCTTTGTTTCTTTTTCATTTATTTCTGCCTAATTGTTATTATTTCTTTCCTACTAACCCCGGGGCTCTTCATTTCTTCTTTTTCTAGTTGCTTTAGGTATCAGTTCAGTTCAGTTCAGTTCAGTCGCTCAGTCATGTCCGACTCTCCGCGACCGCATGAATCACAGCACGCCAGGCCTCCCTGTCCATCACCAACTCCTGGAGTTCACTCAAACTCATGTCCATTGAGTCGGTGATGCCATCCAGCCATCTCATTCTCGGTCGTCCCCTTCTCCTCCCACCCCCAACCTTTCCTAGCATCAGAGTCTTTTCCAGTGAGTCAACTGGTCGCATGAGGTGGCCAAAGTATTGGAGTTTCAGCTTTAGCATCAGTCCTTCCAATGAACACCCAGGATTGATCTCCTTTAGAATGGACTGGTTGGATCTCCTTGAAGTCCAAGGGACTCTCAAGAGTCTTCTCCAACACCACAGTTCATAGAGTTAGGTTATTTATTTGACTTTTCTCTTGTTTCTTGAGGTAAGCTTGTACTGCTAAGAACCTTCCCCTCAGCACTGCTTTTACTGAGTCCCATAGGTTTTGGGTTGTTGTGTTTTCATTTTCATTCATTTCTATGCATATTTTTATTTCTTCTGTGATTTGTTGGTTATTCAGAAGCATGTTGTTTAGCCTCCATATGTTTGTATTTTTAATAGTTTTTTTTTCCTGTAGTTGACATCTAATCTTACCGGATTGTGATCAGAAAAGATGCTTGAGATGACTTCAATTTTTTTGAATTTACCAAGGCTAGATTTATGGTTCAGGATGTGATCTATCCTGGAGAAGGTTCCATGTGCACTTGAGAAAAAGGTGAAATTTATTGTTTTGGGGTGAAATGTCCTAAAGATATCAATTAGCTCTAACTGGTCCATTGTATTATTTAAAGTTTGTATTTCCTTGCTAATTTTCTGTTTAGTTGATCTATCCATAGGTGTGAGTGGAGTATTTAAAGTCTCCCACTATTATTATGTTACTGTTAATTTCCCCTTTCACACTTGTTAGCATTTGCCTTACATATTGCTGTGCTCTTATGCTGGGTGCATATGTATTTATAATTGTTATATCATCTTCTAGATCAAAGGCTTGACCTTTGATCATTATGTAGTATCCTTCTTTGTCTCTTTTCATGGCCTTTATGTCAAAGTCTATTTTATCTGATATGAGTATTGCTACTCCTGCTTTCTTTTGGTCTCCATTTGCGTGAAATATCTTTTTCCAGCCCTCCACTTTCAGGCTGTATGTGTCCCTTGTTTTGAGGTGGGTCTCTTGTAGACAGCATATATGGGGGTCTTGTTTTTGTATCCATTCAGCCAGTCTTTGTCTTTTGGTTGGGGCATTCAACCCATTTACATTTAAGGTAATTATTGATAAGTATGATCCCGTGCCATTTACTTTGTTGTTTTAGATTTGAGTTTATACACCTTTTCTGTGTTTCCTGTCTTGAGAAGATCCTTTTGCATTTGTTGAAGAGCTGGTTTGGTGGTGCTGAATTCTCTCAACTTTTGCTTGTCTGTAAAGCTTTTGATTTTTCCTTCATATTTGAATGAGATCCTTGCTGGGTACAATAATCTGGGTTGTAGGTTTCTCTCTTTCATCACTTTAAGTATGTCCTGCCAGTCCCTTCTGGCCTGAAGAGTTTTTATTGAAAGATCACCTTTCAATCCCCTTGTGTGTTATTTGTTGTTTTTCCCATGCTGCTTTTAATATTTGTTCTTTGTGTTTGATCTTCGTTAATTTGATTAATATGTGTTTTGGGGTGTTTCATCTTGGGTTTATCCTGTTTGGGACTCTCTGGGTTTCTCGGACTTGGGTGGCTATTTCCTTCCCCATTTTAGGGAATTTTTCAACTATTATCTCCTCAAGTATTTTCTCATGACCTTTCTTTTTGTCTTCTTCTGGGACTCCTATGATTCGAATGTTGGGGCATTTGACATTGTCCCAGAGGTCTCTGAGGTTGTCCTCATTTCTTTTAATTCTTTTTTCTTTTTTCCTCTCTGCTTCATTTATTTCCACCATTCTATCTTCCACCTCACTTATCCTATCTTCTGCCTCAGTTTTTCTACTGTTGGTTCCCTCCAGAGTGTTTTTGATCTCAGTTTATTGCATTATTCATTATTGATTAACTCCTTTTTATTTCTTCTAGGTGAAGTTTACCATTTATTTCTGTTTAATTTTCTTTGCTCCTTTTATTTCTATTCTCTATTATGCTTACTATATTTTTTTGGTCATATCTGTTCCTGTTCGAATACCTGTTATTCTGAGACAGTTTGTTTTTTTCTTTAATTTCTTTCTTCAATTTGGTCAATTTCCATTTTATATCTTCCTGGGTTTTTGTTTTTCCATTTTTATTCTGAATGTCTAAATTTGTGATTTATGGTGTTCGTTAATACCTAAAATGCTTTGAATTAATTTAGTACAATCTATGTTGGGATATTGTTAATTTTTCCTGCCTCTTGACTGCTGGTTTTGTTTTGTTTTAGTTCTCAATTTTAAGGTTTTTCAAAAAGTAACTCAGCATGGAAGTTAGATTATTTTATAGATGTTGTCTTTGCTTATTTGTTTTGGATTTTTCTGAATCAGTAGCAGGTGTTCTTACAGAGGAACAGGGAGTAGTGTTCTGGTGGTTTAGTTTAGCTTATAGATTAGGAGTGCCCTCTTCTGTTGTTATAATAAAATGCAGCTGTTTATTTTTAAATAAATGGGGCATTTGAGGGAAATGGTCTTTTTCCTTTGTTTACATTCTTACTGATTTAATTCAGCAGAGCTCTTAACTAACTTGACCACCTTTCTTTCTCTTACTAACTTGCTTAACAGAACATCTCTTGCTTCTGAAGCATTTTCCTCTCACCTAGTAACTATGTTTTCCCATAATTACCACCTCTCGTCCTCTACATTTTAAAAGCCCTTTTCTTTCAGATTCCTCATAGAAAGAGCTCTGATTTACCAGTTCATACCCTATCTCTCAATATTTCTCCACCACATGTAGGACCCTCCCCTTTAAGACTGAACTGTGGTTAATGTTCACCGTGTTATCTGTGTATTGTCTCTCTAATACATAGTCCCCATCTCACTCTGCTTAGATGTGAGCTCCTAAGCACACACTGGTGGCCTAGGGTGTTTATTTCTCCACTTACATGTAAATTAAAGTATATGTAAATTAGAGGATTCTGTGTCCTAGTTACACTGCAGTCATAAGTTATGGGTGATTATATTTGCTTTCTTTTTATAGCAGTTGAGAGCATGTGTGGAGAGATTCTAATTTAGGTGGTTGCCATTATCCTGTGGGAATCTGACCTTATAAGTTAACAAAATAAAATAAAATGCAATAAACTAGAAAAAATAATAAAACAAAGTAGGGATAAGGGTTTCTTAATGAGTTTGAGTGAACTCCGGGAGTTGGTGATGGACAGGGAGGCCTGGCGTGCTGTGATTCATGGGGTCGCAAAGACTGAGCGACTGAACTGAACTGAACTAAATGAAGATAAAAGTAGAAACTAATAAGTTACAGAAGTAAACAGCCTATTAGAATTGAAAAGAGTTCAAGATCTATAAAGTGGTAGTGGCAGAAACATCAACATTGGTAAGGCTTGAGGTAGTTTATCACAGAAAAGGTAGAAACACAAAAATTAGGTGAGATGAAGGCAATGTAACACAAATACAGAGGTGATAAAATTTATGAGAATATAATGTATGCTAAAATTTGAAAATGTGCTAGGATGTCCAATTTCTAAGCAAATATAAATGGTCAAAATTGGCTCAAGAAGAAAAAATTTAATAGCCATCTGAGAAACATTTAAAAGTTGTCATAGTAAATTATTAAAATCAGAAATCTTGGAAGGAAATCATGCTTAGAAAGGAATATAGATTCTTTTTTTTTCCTTTCGTGTAAATTTTTAGTTTGAAGCTCCTATGGTATAATGGCCAAGTAATAGTGGAATGGGGAAAATAGAGCACTGGAGAGGATCTATAGTTACAAAGACAGATTTTGGAGTTCATCACCTTATAAGTAAAAAAATTCGTTACTGCTGGCATTATCAGATGCTTACAAATAGGTGAAAAATAATGTGTCACCCTACCAGATCTTACTGATTTTCATGTTTGCTTACAGCTAGGTAAAACAGAGTACAACCCCCTACCAGATCTTATTGATTTTCCTTCACTTCCTTGTCAACCTGCTCCTTCTCCAGGAATAACTGATATATCTTTATCCCAGATTGAGAGTAAGTATGATGATACTATAAGTACAGATGATTTTATGAGGTAAAGTTAAATAATGTTAATGAGGACTTAATTGTTTAATGTGTACAGAGTTTTAGTTTGGAAAGATAAAGTTTTGGAGATGAAGGGGTGGTGATGCTTACAAAATATTATGAACACACACAGTGCCATTAAACTGTACATTTAAATATGATTAAAATGGTAAATTATGTATATTTTACCACAAAAAGTTAAATTATTTTAAAGTATATGATTGTTATTGTTGATTACTGCATATGTGTCACTAGTATTATGTCTACTTAAAAATATATATATTCTAAAATATACATTTTTCTATGTAAGATTTAAGTACAATAACTTTGGACCCAAGATAAATTTACGTAAAGAATTAAATCAAGAGATATAACTACACAAGCTTTACCTAGTTTCTATACATATATATAAGTGCAAAAGAAACATACTGTATTGTTTACATATATATATAAATCTCCTATAAATACTGAAATGACTCCTCAGTGTTTTCCACAGTGGCAAATCACTATACTACAAGTAGAAAAACAGAGTTTGGGGTAAAATTTATACTTGCTGTTTTAAGCATTTTTTTAGTTTTATATTCTATATTTTAGGACTTGACCCATCTTTTAGCTTTTAGGTATTTATGAGTATAGCTTATAATCTATTAGGGGAGAAGATTATTGAACAAATGAAACAAGTAAAGGAAGAAAGAAGATATCTGGGAAGAATTAGAGAAGATCTAATGAAAAAAGCTGAAAGGCTATTGGAACAAGGCAAATTAAAGCGCTGTCATGGTAAAATTTATTACATATCTTTTATCACTATAAAGGAAACTCAAGGTTTACAGAATTTATGCCTGTAAATTCTGTGCCTGTGATTGATTTTACAGAATAAATCACAAAATGATATTTACTGTTTTACTGTTATAGTTTAAATGGTACACTATTGATATAGATTCACTATAGGAAAGATGAAATCATTGTTTGACTATTATACACTAAATGCAACATGCTTTTTATTAAAATTCAATTATTTTTTATTTTATTTTTTTATTGAAGGATAATTGCTTTACTGAACATTGTTGTTTTCTGTCAGATCACAACATGAATCAGCCATAGGTATACATATATCATTTCCCTTTTGAACCTCCCTCCCATCTCCCTCCCCATCCCACCCCTGTAGGTTGAGAGCCCCTACTTGAGTTTCCTGAGCCCATCCTGGAATCCAAAGTCAAGTGGACCTTAAAAAGTATCACTCGAAACAATGCTAGTGGAGGAGGTGATGGAATTCCAGCTAAGCTATTTCAAATCCTAAAAGATGAGGCTATGAAAGTGCTGCACTCAATATGCAAGCAAATTGGGAAAACTCAGAGTGGCCACAGGACTGGAAAAGGTCAGTTTTCATTCCAATCCCAAAGAAAGGCAGTGCCAACAAATGTTCCAACTACCACACAATTGCACTCATCTTGCACACTAGCAAAGTAATGCTGAAAATTCTCCAAGCTAAGCTTCAACAGTACGTGAACCAAGAACTTCCGATGTTCAAGCTGGATTTAGAAAAGGCAGAGAAACCAGAGATCAAATTGCCAACATCCATTGGGTCATAGAAAAGGCAAGAGAGTTCCAGAAAAACATCTATTTCTGCTTCATTGACTGTGGAAAAGCCTTTGACTGTGTGGATCACAACAAAGTGTGGAAAATTCTTAAAGAGATGGGAATACCAGACCACCTGACTTGCCTCCTGAGAAATCTGTGTTCAAGTCAAGAAGCAACAGTTAGAACCATACATGGAACAATGGACTGGTTCCAAATTTGGAAAGGAGTACATCAAGGCTGTATATTGACAGCCTGCTTATTTAACTTACATGCAGAGTATATCATGCAAAATGCCTGGATGGATGAAGCACAAGCTGGAATCAAGATTGCAGGGAGAAATATCGATAATATTATATATGCAGATGATACCACCCTTATGGCAGAAAGCAAAGAGGAATAAATAGCCTCTTGATGAAAGTGAAAAAGAGTAAAAAAAACTGGCTTAAAACTCAACATTCAGAAAACTAAGATCATGGCACCCAGTCCCATCACTTCATGGCAAATAGATGGGGAAACAATGGAAACAGTGACAGACTATTTTAGGGGGCTCCAAAATCACTGTAGATGATGACTGCAACCATGAAATTAAAAGATGCTTGCTCCTTGGAAGAAAAGCTGTGTCCAATCTAGATAGCATATTAAAAAGCAGAGACATTACTTTGCCAACAAAGGTCCATCTAGTCAAAGTTATGGTTTTTTTCAGTAGTCATGTATGGATGTGAAAGTTGGACTATAAAGAAAGCTGAGCACCGAAGAATTGATGCTTTTGAACTGTAGTGTTGGAGAAGACTCTTGACAGTCCCTTGGACTGCAAGGAGATCAAACCAGTCAATGCTAAAGGAAGTCAATCCTGAACATTCATTGGAAGGACTGATGCTAAAGCTGAAGCTCCAATACTTTGGCCACCTGATGGGAAGAACTGACTCATTGGAAAAGACCCTGATGCTGGGAAATATTGAAGGCAGGAGGAGAAGGGGATGACAGAGGATGAGATGGTTGGATGGCATCACCGATTCGATGGACATGAGTTTGAGCAATTTCCAGGAGTTGGTGATAGACAGGGAAGCCTGGCATACTGCAGTCCTTGGGGTGGCAAACATTTGGACATGACTGAGTGACTGAACTGAACTGAAAGGCAGTTAATTCCATATATACGTTTTACCCTTTTTATCTTCTAATACAACCCAAAATGTAAGCCTCTCAAATTATTTAACATCTCTCAAATCATTATCCTATGCTTCCTCCACCCTTTCTCATTTTTTCATTTCTACAAGTTCTAACAACACTGTTTCTAATTATTGCAAGGAAACTTTTTCTTACCTCATTTCTCTCATTCATTCACCCATTCATTCAATTTAGCAAAGCAGACAGAGACACATACCAAAAAAAACTGAGCATCTAGGGGAGACTAAGGGACTCAAAGAAGGCTTTGAGAGTGATATCTAAGCTGAGATTGAATGATTAGTAGGAAATAACCAGGAACTCTGAAGAAAGGAGTAAAAGGAGAAGATAAGATTTAGATGGCAGAGGGAGAAGACAGAAAGCCTGGAGCCAAGAGGAGGCACACTTCAGATTCTAGTATGGTGGGTGGTGGTTTAGCCGCTAAGTCATGTCTGACTCTTGTTACCTCATAAACTGTAGCCTGGCTGGCTCTGCTGTCCATGGGATTGTTCCAGCAAGAATACTGGAGTGGGTTGCCATTTCCTCTCCAGGGGATCTTCCTCACCCAAGGATCAAACGGCAAATTCTTTACTGACTGAGCCATTAGGGAAGCTTAGATTCCAGTACATCTACCACTTTTCCTGGAAGCCTTTCTTGATCTCTTCCATTTAATTTAGGTGTTTTTCATCTGTACTCCCATACATAGAATCTGTCATTCCTTTATCATAGCAGTTATCAGGATGTATCTCTACTGCTTAACTTGATCATCATTCCTCCACTGGACCATAAACACTTTGAGGGCAGGGACAAGATTATGTTGGCTTATTACTGTCTCCCCAGCCGCTAGAACAGTGACTAAGTTCAGCAGGCACTTAATAAACATTTATTTAATACATGACTGTTAAAATGAATAAATAAATGTCAGTTTTTAAAAATAATTGAATTTTTAATGCTCTTGCACTGTTGGTGGGAATATAGATTGATACAGCCACTGTGGAAGACAGTATGGAGATTCCTTAAAAAACTAGGAATAAAACCACCATATGACCCAGCAATCCCACTCCTAGGCATATGCCCTGAGGAAACCAGGGTTGAAAAAGACACATGTATCCCATTGTTCATTGCAGCACTATTTACAATAGCTAGAACACCAAAGCAGCCTTGATGCCCATTGACAGATGAATGGATAAAGAAGTTGTGGTACATATACACAATGGAATATTACTCGGCCATAAAAAGGAACACATTTGAGTCAGTTCTGATGAGGTAGTTGAACCTAGAACCTATTATACAGAGTGAAATGAGTCAGAAAGAGAAAGATAAATATTCTAACATACATGTACAGAATCTATAAAAATGGTTCTGAAGAATTTATTTACAAGGCAGCAATGGAGAAACAGACAGTAAATAGACTTATGGACATGGGGAGAGAGGAGAAGAGGGTGAAATGTATGCAAAGAGAACATGGAAACTTATATTACCATATGTAAAATAGATAACCAATGGGGATTTGCTGTATGGCTCTTGGTGAGTGATCACACCATCATGGTTATCTGGGTCATTAAGATCTTTTTTGTACAGTTCTTCTGTGTATTCTTGCCACCTCTTTTTTAATATCTTCTGCTTCTGTTAGGTCCGTATTGCTTCTGTCCTTTATTATGCCCATCTTTTCATGAAATGTTCCTTTGGTATCTCTAATTTTCTTGAAGAGATCTCTAGTCTTTCCCATTGTATTGTTTTCTTCTATTTCTTTGCATTGATCACTTAGGAAGGCTTTCTTATCTCTCCTTGCTATTCTTTGGAACTCTGCATTCAGATGGATATATCTTTCCTTTTCTCCTTTGCCTTTCCCTTCTATTCTTTTCTCAGCTATTTGTAAGACCTCCTCAGACAACCATTTTGCCTTTCTTTTTCTTGGGGATTGTTTTGATCACTGCCTCCCGTACAGTGTTAACAAACCTCTGTTCATAGTTCTTCAGGTGCTTTGTGTATCAGATCTAATCCCTTGAATCTCTCAGTTTACAGCAAAATTATTGCTCTAGTACTAGATCTGACTGGAGGTTACAGACAATGTCAGGAGGTATTTCTGAATGTTTCACCTCATAATAAAGCGTTACCCCAGAAGAGGTGGCAATGATTTGGTCATGTTATAGTGATAAAGAGCAATTTTATCAGACAGACTTGAGCAATGAATTAGAAATCACAGGACCAGAACTTGATACCAGAATAATCGTTTACTTACACAAGTTATTTCTCCTCTTTGTGCCTCACTCTATCCATTTATAAAATGAGAATTATCACTTACTTTCTATTTCAACAGGAATGTTTCAAGATAAAATGTATCTATCAGTCATCAAATATTTTGATTGAGCCTTCTATGCACCTCAGTTCTCAGCATTGTTTTAAATGCTGAGGATACAGCAGTAAATAAGACAAACATGGCCCTACCCTCAAGGGGTTGCCTCTAATTGGAGGATACAGACAATAAACAAATAGCTACTAGTGGTCTCATCAGCTACTGATGAGAGCTAAAAATTTAATTAAAAGAGTAAAGAGTGGTGGGGCAGGAGAGATGGTTTAGCTAGATTTTTCAAGGAAGGATTCTCTGAGGAGATATCATTAAGCTTTGTATAAACAATGGTAAACATGTGAAGGAGCTTCCCTGATGGCTCAGTGGTTAAGAATGCAGGAGACACAGGTTCGATTCTTGGGTTGCGAAGATCTCCTAGAGAAGGAAATGGCAACCCAACCCCCTCCAGTATCCTTGCCCAGGAAATCCCATGGACAGAGGAGCCTCGTAGCCTACAGTCCATGGGATCGCAAAAAGAGCTGGGCATGACTTGGCAGCTAAACAACAACAAGTGTGTAAAAAGATAGGGGGAAGAGTCCAAACAGGAGGAACACTAAAAGTCAAGATATAGAGATAGAAATAAGCTTTCAGAATTAAGGACCTGAACCAAGACCAGTGTGGCTGGAGTGTGATCAGTAATAAAGAATGCAGAGGAAGAAAATCACAAGGTTAGCAAGGAACAGATAGGCCAGTTCCAGAAGCTGGATTGTGTTACAAGTAATATGGGAAGACATCGAGGATTTTTAACCTTTGGATTTATGTGATTTTGACGGGGACGACAGAGAATAAGATGGCTGGATAGCATCACCGACTCGACGGACATGAGTTTGAGTGAACTCCGGGAGTTGGTGATGGACAGGGAGGCCTGGCGTGCTGTGGTTCATGGGGTCGCTAAGAGTCGGACACGACTGAGCGACTGAACTGAAATGAACTGAAAGATGTTCTAGAAAGATGGAATAGCCTGTAGAGGGGCAAGAATGGAAGCAGAGAGGCCATTAGAAAGATAGTATATCTTTCAAAAGATAATAGTGGATTGCCGAGGAATGCAGCGCTGAAGAAGGGAAAATGTGCGAGACGCACAAAGGATTTT
This sequence comes from Moschus berezovskii, assembly GCF_049115385.1. Taxonomy (NCBI): domain Eukaryota; kingdom Metazoa; phylum Chordata; class Mammalia; order Artiodactyla; family Moschidae; genus Moschus; species Moschus berezovskii. The sequence continues at coordinate 62,751,615 of NC_142463.1, forward strand.
GGGAGTAGTACCAGTAGAACTTGCTGTGGGGTTAGATATCGGGCTGAGATAAATCGTTAAAATCTTGAGTTAAAGTTCCATAGTTTTTTCTTTTTCATTAAATCACCTTATAATATAGAATTTTAAGGTGTTTTCATGATAATCTTAAAAAAGAAAATGCAAGCATATTCTGGTATACTAGCATGCAGTTTGTGTTCCAATTAAGTTTATATTTAGAATCTCATTAGTGTCAAAGTGATTCCTTAAACTGGCAGAGTTTAATTTCTAATTTTCTCAACCAGAAGTCATGTTTAAGAAATTCTGCCCTACAGAAGTTTGGGGATATATTGGCAATAATTTTGATAAATGATGAATTAGAATCAAGTGATTTCACAAAATAAGTCATTTTGGGGCTGAAAAATAAGGAAAATCTGAAAATATATATTTTGCATTTTTGTTTTATATTTTTAATTATATAAATACTGAATTCAAATCAGATTATGGATAAAAGTAATCAAAAATATACACATTTTGTTATAGGCAGTATTTTGAAGAAAGATTTTCTTAAAAAAGTACAAGCTTGAAGAACTTGATTTTGGTTCCTGGATTTAAGAGTATTTTACTATATTTGTAGGCCTTTTATTCAATAAACATTTTGCTCTTAACTCTAATTTCCTTAGCATATGAGAGAGGAATGGTTTGAATTAACTCCAGGGTCCTTTCCAGATTGAAAAGTTTAATCAAACTATAGCATTTGCAGTTTTTTGTTGTTGTTGGTTGTTTTTTTTTTTTTAAGCCTGTGGTATTTGGAAAAAAAAGTGCTTTGAAACAAAGAAAGTTACAGCGTCATTGGAGGAAGCGTTAACAAAACTTCGAGAAGATTTGGAACTTTACTATAAAAAATTGCTCATGCAACTTGAAGCCAGGGAGATCAAGATGAGACCAAAGAATCTTGCAAACATCACAGACTCTAAGGTACTATTAAATATGTTCACATTCTGTTGTGTGTGCATGCTAAGTCACTTCAGTTGTGCCTGACTCTGTGCAACCCTATGGACTGTAGCCTGCCAGGCTCCTCTGTCCACAGAATTCTCCAGGCAAGAATACTGGAGTGGGTTGCCATTCCCTTCTCCCAGAGGTCTTCCCAACCCAGGGATCGAACCCAGGTCTCCTGCATTGCAGGCAGATTCTATACTGTCTGAGCCACCAGGAAAGCCCCTGTGCTGTATATTATATCCCTAGAACTTGTAGATCTTACATCTACAATTTGTAGCTTTTGACCACTGTCACCCATTTCTCCCAACCCACACCTCCCACTTCCGCCAACCACCACTCTACTCTGTTACTATGAGTAAAAGTTTACCATTTTAGGTCAATTTAATGTAAAATCCAAATAGTTTTAAATAAAGTTTTCTCCATATTCAGTTCAGTTCAGTCGCTCAGTCGTGTCCGACTCTCCGCGATCCCATGAATCACAGCACGCCAGGCCTCCATGTCCATCACCAACTCCCAGAGTTCACTCAAACGCGTGTCCATCGAGTTGGTGATGCCATCCAGCCATCTCATTCTCTGTCATCCCCTTCTCCTCCTGCCCCCAATCCCTCCCAGCATCAGTCTTTTCCAGTGAGTCAACTCGGCGCATGAGGTGGCCAAAGTATTGCAGTTTCAGCTTTAGCATCAGTCCTTCCAATGAACACCCAGGACTGATCTCCTTTAGAATGGACTGGTTTTTTAAGCATCATTGAAACTTTTTATTTTACTGTTTTCTCAAGTTCAATAATGATAATATCCTTTTCATGAAAGCAGATTAAATTATTTCTTTGCAGACAGTTACACCTCACAAAGAATAGCAAGGAGAGATAAGAAAGCCTTCCTTAGTGATCAATGCAAAGAAATAAGAGAAAAACAATAGAATGGGAAAGACTAGAGATCTCTTCAAGAAAATTAGAGATACCAAGGGAACAATTCATGCAAAGATTGGCAGGCACAATAAAAGAGAAATGGTATGGACCCAACAGAAGCAGAAGGTATTAAGAAGAGGTGGCAAGAATACACAGAAGAACTATACAAAAAAGACCTTACTGACACAGATAATCACAATGGTGTGATCACTCACCTAGAGCCAGACATCCTGGAGTGAGAAGTCAAGTGGGCCTTAAGAAGCAGAACTACGAACTAGTTCTAGTGGAGGAGGTGATGGAATTCCAGCTGAGCTATTTCAAATCCTAAAAGATGATGCTGTGAAAGTGCTACTCTCAGTATGCCAGCAAATTTGGAAAACTCAGCAGTGACCACAGGACTGGAAAAGGTCAGTTCTCATTCCAATCCCAAAGAAAGGCAATGCCAAAGAATGCTCAAACTACTGCACAGTTGCACTCATCTCACACACTAGCAAAGTAATGCTCAAAATTCTCAAAGCTAGGCTTCAAAAGTATGTGAACTGAGAACTTCCAGGAAATCCAGTTTGAAAATCCAGGTCAAGCTCGATTTAGAAAAGGCAGAAGAACCAGAGATCAAATTGCTAACATCCTGGATCAGAGAAAAAGCAAGAGAGTTCCAGAAAAACATCTATTTCTGCTTTACTGACTATGGCAAAGCCTTTGACTGTGTGGATCACAATGAAGTGGAAAATTTTTAAAGAGATGGGAATACCAGACCACCTTACCTGCCTCCTGAGAAATCTGTATGCAGGTCAATAAGCAAGTTAGAACCAAAGGACTGGTTCCAAATTGAGAAAGGGGTAAAGCAAGGCTGTATACGGTCACCCTGCTTATTTAACTTATATGCAGATGACATGCAAAATGCTGGGCTGGATGAAGCACAAGCTGAAATCAAGATTTCTGGGAGAAATATCAATAACCTCAGATATGCAGATGATACCACCCTTATGGCAGAAAGCAAAGAGAAACTAAAGAGCCTTTTGATGAAGGTGAAAAAAGGAGAGTGAAAAACCTGGCTTAAAACTCAACATTAAGAAAACTAAGTTCATGGCATCCAATCCCATCACTTCATGGCAAATAGATGGGGAAACAATGGAAACAGTGACAGCCTTTATTTTCTTGGGCTCCAAAATCACTGCAGACTGTAACTGCAGCCATGAAATTAAAAAAACACTTGCTCCTTGGAAGAAAAGCTATGACAAACTTATAGAGCATATTTAAAAGCAGAGACATTACTTTGCCAACAAAGTTCTGTTTAATCAGAGATATGGCTTTCCCCTTGTAGCTCAGTTGGTAAAGAATCTACCTGCGATGCAGAATACCTGGGTTCGATTCCTGTGTCAGGAAGATCCCCTGTGGAAGGAAATGGCAACCCCCTCCAGTATTCTTGCCTGGAGAATCCCATGGACAGAGGACCCTGGCAGGCTACAGTCCTTGGGGTCGCAAGACCTTGACATGACTTAGTGACTAAACCATTTCATGGTTTTTCCAGTAGTCATGTATGGATGTGAGAATTGGACCATGAAGAAGGCTGAGCGCTGAAGAATTGATGCTTCTGAACTATTATGTTGGAGAAGATTCTTGAGAGTCCCTTGGACTGCAAGGAGCTCCAACCAGTCCATCCTAAAGGAAATCAATCCTGAATATTCATTGGGAGGACCGATGATGAAGCTGAAGCTCCAGTGCTTTGGCCACCTGATGGGAAGAGCCGACTCATTGGAAAAGACCCTTATGCTGGGAAAGATTGACAGCAGAAGGGGATGACAGAGGACGAGATGGTTGAATGGCATCACCGACTTAACAGACATGAGTTTGAGCAAGCTCCAGGAGATGGTGAAGGACAGGGAAGCTTGGCATGCTACAGCCCACAGGGTCATAAAGAATCAGACACAACTAACAACTGAACAGTGAACAATAACAATTCACAAACTTTTCTGAACAAAAGTAACCAAAAGGTTACTTGTAACCTTTACTTAACTAAAGTAGGTTTTCTCATATTATACAGATTTTCTTATAAAATACAATATTTCATTATTAAATATTTTAATGTGATTCTATTATGATTCCACTGATAAACCATTATGCCAGTTTCTGAAGTCTTGCTAAGTATCTTCAACCTAGTATATTCATCTTATAGTAATAGTTGTTGGATTCTATGGTGCTAATTTAATGGTAAATTTTACAAATACCTATTTATTTTTATAATACATGAAAATGGTAGTACAACATAAAGGAGAGTGGTCCCTAAAGCATAAGAAATTAACAACTCAATAATTTAAACAACTCAACAATTTACTGTAAAGCAACAAGCTTATTTTATGGAATAGGTTATTTTCATGATATGCTCTTTTGATATTTTATATCTTTTTGTTGTTTATATTGACAAAGAATTAAAAAATTTAAAGGTAGATGTTATACTAAACAAAGACATCTTTATTTGTCCTATACAGAATCACCTTATCATCCAGATCACTGAAGTACAACATGCTATTGATCAACTTAAGAGAAAACTGGATACTGACAAAATGAAACTCTTAATAGAAATTAAGGTACTTTGAATTTCCCCTAACAAGATTATAACATTTATCTTGAAATAAACTACTTTGGTGTTTTAACTTTTCTTGTCAATAGTGTAAAGGCAGTAAGGACTGTCTTAAAATTGTTACCTTAACAAAAAAGCATGAATGAAAAAAGTACAATAATAATAATGAAATCCTGTGAAAGATTCCTAACAAGGCCAAAGCAAAATTTAGTAAAATTTCACTAAGAAATAAAGTAAAAGAACCTTGTGAATCAGTATCCCATCCATCCATCATGTGCTCAGTCCTGTCCAACTCTGTGATCCCATGGACTGTAGCTCGCCAGGCTCCTCTGTCCATGGGATTTTCCAGGCAAGGATGCTGGAGTGGGTTGCCATTTCCTTCTCCAATGGATCTTCATGACCCAGGGATCAGACCCATGTCTCCTGTCAGAACCAGGAGACATTGCAGGCAGATTCTTTACCTCTTGAGCCATCATGGAAGCCCGTGAATATTTTGAAAGAAGTAATTTTCATACATTAGCATTATTCATACCTAAGTCTGACAAATCACTGAGCTCTCTGAGCTCCCATTTAATTTTAATGTTTTCTCCTCTCTTGGGTAATTATCTCATTTACTCTGGTTATTTTCATAGATATATATACAGTGTTATATGAGTGTTCTCAATTCACCTCTTTATCAGAAATAGCTTTATGACAGAGAATAATGACCCCTGTCAGGAATCAGCACTGTCCAGTACAACTTTCTGTGTTGGTGGAAATGTTTAAGACCTGCACTGTCTGATAAGGTAGCCACTAGCCACATAAGGATGTTGAACACTTGATATATAGATTGTTGTGTGACTGAGGAATTGAATTTTAGATTTAATTTTAGTTACTTTCAGGTTAAATAGTTAAATGTGGCAAGTGGCTACTCTACTGGACAGCACTGTTCTAGGTTCTTTTCACTAGCAGCATTCTCCAGACTAAACCCTGGCTTAGCACTGAAAAGCTTTAAACTACAGGAAAGGAAAAAGGTAAAGGACAATTTTAAACAAAAAAAGGAGTTATTTGACATTTTTATACAGTAAACACTAAAAAAATAGTTCATTCAGTGAATGAAAACTCATGTGTATTCAGAAAAAGGAGAGAAAAAGGAGAGAAATAAAACTTGTCCACTTAAGCATAGTTGGATGGGTAGAAGACCCACCAAGGCCTTCAATTACAACTTCCTCAATGCCCTTTTCTTCTGGAAAGCATACACATTAGTTCTCACCATTTTTTGTATATTTTAGCCTTATAAATATTACATATAAGTGGTTTGAACCCAAATTAGAATTATAGTGAAAAAACAGGAAAGACATGTAAAAAATAGAACCACGTTTTCAGCTTACAGGCTACAGGTGAAAAAAAATCCTACATTAACCATAGGGACTAACTGTCATATAGCAGACATCATAAGATACATTATAAGAATTTATGTATCTACACATAAGATACAGATCTAAGGAGCAGAAGACCTATTTTGACTGTTGCAACCATATTCAAATAATATAGCACAATCTGCTTCTCAAAGTTCAGTGTTATATCACTTGGAGATCCTGTTAAAACTAGCAGGATCTGATTCAATAGATCTCTGGGGGAAGCCTGAAAATCTTCAGTACTAACAGACTCCCAGGTGATGCTGATGCTGCTGGTCCACAGACAATACTCCGAATGGCACATTCTGGTAGCAGATGGTCTAAGTTTGAAATCTGGCTGTGCCACTTTCTGGTTTTGTACCTTAGCAATTTACTTAATTTCTAGGCATTTCAGTTTCCTTTGTTGTAAAATGAGGAGAAATAACAGTATCTGCTTCAATTAAATTTCTGGAAGAATCTAAGGGGTTAATGCACTTACAAGAGTGCTTACCACACTATTTTATTTCTTAAGTACGTGCTTGGTTTCTAAGGTCAGGAAATTATGTGTTTTTTTTGTAATTTCTTTAGGAGTCAGAGGTTTTTTGCTTTTACCATTTTCTTTACACATTGAGAAGATATTGAAATAAACGAAAGATAAAATTCTTTCTCACACTAGTTTTTTAGAACCATTTATTTTTATCATGTTTATATACTAATAAGTGAAATTATTTGGTAGCATGCCTAGCAATAGATAAGCATGCTTACTCAAAGGGACTTATGAACTATACATTTACCATAGTAATCCAGTGCAAGCAAAGGTACCGAAGGCAAATGAGAGAAGACATGAAAGCCATTTCAAAAACCCTTATTTATATGACAATTATATAATTTTAGAAAAGATGGAAGTTCATTTTTGAAAGACAATTCTTTTTTCTAGATGAGAAAACAAGCAATTTCAGATTTACGCACATTGAAAGCTGAACTGGCACAGAAGAAACTTAATACAACTTTTCAATCTCAATTAGGTATGTTAATTTAAAATTTTATTGGTGAAAGATCCAGTGATTAAGACTCCGCACTTCCACTACAGAGAGTGCAGGTTCAATCTCTGGTCTAGGAACTAAGATCCCACATGCATTGTGGTGTGGCCAAAAAAAATTTTTTTTTACTTACTTGAACCTATTTGTTTAACCATTGTTCTCCTTGTTTCATATAAATTATAAGTTTTACATCTTTTCCCTTTTCTTGTGGCTATTATGCAGTGTTTCAGGAAATATAGGTGTAAAAAAGCAAAATGGTGGTTATTTGGCTATTTTTTAAGGTTTCAAATGTATTACATTTTATTTTAAAGTATTATATTTTATCATTTTCATTTTTAAATAGTCTTAAAATATAATACCTAGTTTGACTGTAAAATGAAAATTTATTTATTTTAATAAATATGAGTCTAACTTGCATTCACAGCTATGACAGAGATTAGTACTGATAATTTAAATCTTTTAAATTTATTTTAAAAATACAAAGACAATAATAATCAGCAAATACTAAGGAAAATGGTTGGTTTTACTTTGCCATAAATAATTATGCAAGTAGGAAATGAATTACTCTCATAACAGAAGACTCAACCATCATTTATCCCAATTTGAAGAGGAGAGAATGCACAGGGAAGGCAGGATTTATGTAAATCCTGAGTTTAAGAGTGTAGATTTTTAATCTAAGAATTTATAGGAATTAATATAAATGCAACACAATATTCTTCTAAATTGGCTTGAGAAAGGAAACACAGAACCCTGTACATTTCTTTGCACAAGATTTCTCTTTTAGGAAGAAAACAACAGTTAAAAAACTAATGTCTTTAGATAATCAAAACACAGATATAGAAATTGAAAAAATTTAACTATGCAAACAAAACTAACCAGGATATATAGATGTCCATCAGTGAAGGAATATTAATCATTTGGAAGGGTAAATGACAATGAACAGAACTGGGTTCAACATCAAGTTTTTTGTAAACATTTCAGATATAACCTCAAAAAAATAATTTAGTTCCTAAATATTAGATATATCTAACCTAGTAATTCAAAAATTACTATTAAGTTATCTTCTTGTATTTTCTAAGTATTTTGATTTTTATATTCATGTTTTCCCCTTTGGAGACTTAAGTGAGTTTCATTCAAGTGACTCAGAGAACATGAGTGTTATAAGGAATCAGGAAGCAGAAAAATTATTTGCATCAATTTGATGAACCTAAAGACACAAAATTGCAGATTTAAAATTTATTGAAAGAAGTATAAAACAGATTCCCAGACTAAATTTTTAAAAATCTATCCCTAAGCAAACAATTTCCATTTCAAATTATACATATTTTAAAAATTGTCACTGATTTGTAAGTATATATTTTAATATCATTTATTATCATTTAAAATTTTAGCATAATAAAATTCTGAAAGCAATTGTTCCCAACGATAGTATTAAACTTCTTACAGGGGAATATTTGACATGGTAAGTTGACTTGCTCCTTACCTTTATGTTGTTGTACACAGGATATACATAGGTATTTTTCAATTTCAAACAATCAAAGCATTTCTTTGTTCTTTATCTGTTTTTGAGAATACTAATAACTAAAATACATAAGAACATGAAAAAAGGTCTAAATTTTTTAATCTCTTCCAGAAACTAGATAGATTTAAACAGATCATTTTTCTAAATCTTCACAGTTTAACAAAAGATGTTCATCTCTGGTCACAGGTTTGGTTTTAAGGCTTTCCACATTTCTTCAGTTTGCTGTTTTGCTATAGCATCTCCAGAGTAGTCAAGGCAGTTTGCATGCCACATGCCAATGCCGAGTAAGCCATGTTTTTGTACATATGATGCCTTTAGAGAAATGCTCTGAGGGTCATCATACCACACTTGATGGAAATGGCCAGCCTGATCCTGTACAAATAAATTAAAATGTAACTTGAAAACAGTCCGCACAATAAGAGGAAAAAGTGTTTCTTAAGTCCAATGATTCAAATAGGATACAATTGAAATAATAAAACTTTCAGGACATGCATAATATAGTCCATCGTTCTATATGTGATACTTTCTAGATATCATTGTCTGTAGCACTTTTACAACAATAGAGAGTACACAAATGAGCCTCCCAATATATCCTATTTAAAATCCTCCTCACACCCTAAGATTCCTTCCTTGCTCTAATTTGGTGATTATCAACCAAGATGTGCTGTTCACATCTGAATCACTTGTGAGGACTTTTGAAAACAAATTCCTAGGACCCACACCACATGAAACCTATTGAATCAAAATCTTCCAGGGCGAGTGCTGTAACATATATTTGTTTCTTTGTGTTATGTTTTAATGTTCCATTAGGTGATTCTGATATATACTCAAGATTAAGGAGGATCACTGCTTTTGCCTTCTAAAAACAACTTATACACTTTTTTTTTGCATTCACTTACAGTTCCTGGGAATATACATAGTTAGAAGCTCAACAGGTGACTTTGTTTATGATGAAACAGATCAAAAGGTAATGGCAATGGATGAAGAAAACATCTCCTTTTCTAGGTCTTACAGAATTGAGTCTAAGCCTGTGGGTCTGGACCCCATGGGTGACTTAGGCACACACCTGATTAAGAACCACAAACTAGAAATTGGTCTTACGCTCACTTTCCACCCTGAAAAGTCCTTTTCCCCACTACCACTTGCCTCTATCTAGCACTAACCACAGTCTCTTTTAGAAGGTATATAAGCTATGGATAAAGGATAAAAGAAAGAGGAAAGGAGCAGAATTAAGCAAAAGGGTAAAGGAAGGGGAAAAGATAGGAAGTAAAAAATAGAACGCTCTGCGATTTAAAATAATTTACTAATTTTTATATACATCTGGGGAACTCTTTAAAGGCAATTCTCAATGAATATCAGTAATATTTTTATTTATGCTAGCACCATGAGAATTAGAATTATCTCCTAAGATGACTGCTTTAAAGGACAGTTTTCACTTGGTAAATGAATAAGCTGCAGATATATAAGTATAGCAGATTCATTACATATAAGTGTATCTCATACTATATCTTATATCCCATTATTTAAAATGTTTAGAACTAGAAAAAGGCATACATGCTCTAGTATCAATTGTGATTCAGTATTAAAAGGCAACTTGCAAACCTTGTCCCTAAATATAGAAAGATTTATTTTTTAGAGGCAGGGCCAAAGACATATTGCCCCGAAGACATACCCCCTTGAATTTTGTCATCATTCTATTGGGTTGGCCAAAAAGTTCGTTTAGCTTTTTTCCATACCAACTTACAAAATCAGAATGAAATTTCTGGCCAACCCAATAGTACTTTGAGTCTTTTTGATGTACTAAAAATTTCAAATACCTCAAACAGTGAAGGATCAAAGGATGAAAAACTGGGTATTTGTAAGTTTGACATATGCCTGGTTAAGGAATATATGCCTCCAAGAATATTGACTGCAAGATGAAGCTGCTATTGCTGAGACAGCATTAGAAAGCCAATGATTCTCTTCAGTTAAAACAGGAACTTGATTTGAGTTGCTATGGAATTTTACAAAGAATGAAGGAGAACAAATTGGTTACAGCTAGATGGTTGTCTGAAGTGCCATTAAATGAATGGTTTTCAAGACTCATCAAGATGTTTCCTCAGTTCTAAAATCTTAAAGAATATGTCTTATTATGCATTAAGGAAAAAAATAAGGAATTACAAAAAAACAGTACATCATAGGGTAAACTATTTATTTTAAAATATGTATTTCTAAACTATATATAATTGGTTAAATTACCAAACTGATGTCCATGAAAAACTGTTCCCCCGCAGGTTTCTAAGAGTGTTGGGAAACAGGGTTCTATGTTAAACAATTAAATGACTTTATGTACTATGCTGCTGCTGCTAAGTCGCTTCAGTCATATCTGACTCTGTGCAGCACAACAGATGGCAGCTCACCAGGCTCCCCCGTCCCTGGGATTCTCCAGGCAAGAACACTGGAATGGGTTGCCATTTCCTTCTCCAATGCATGAAACTGAAAAGTGAAAGTGAAGTCCCTCAGTCGTGTCCAACTCTTAGCGACCCCATGGACTACAGCCTACCAGGCTCCTCCATCCATGGGATTTTCCAGGCAAGAGTATTGGAGTGGGGTGCCATATTCTTCTCCATTATGTACTATAGTATATCTCGAATCCTTGAATATTATGTTATACATTATAAATCTTCAAGAAAGACTTACAGTATATAGTGTTTTCCAGATATATTTGGCTATGGCATGTGTGTGTATTTATGTGTGTGTGCTTTTTTAGTAAATTCTTTTAGAATTTAATTTAACCTTTAAAGTTTTAAATTACACAATTTTGAAGGTTACTTTCCAATATTGGCTATATTCCTTGTGCTGTACAATACATCCTTGAGCCTATCGTATACCCAACAATTTGTTCCTCCCCCTTCCTGACCTCCTATATTGCCCTCTCCCTGCTCTTCCCTCTATTAACCACTCGAGTGTATGTATGCGTGTATGTGTATGTGTGTGTTGTGTGTGTGTCTATGTATTATTAACAGTTCCCAGAACAAAATTCTATAAATACTGTTTGGTAAAGACAGGATCACAATATTCAGTTCAGTTCAGTTGCGCAGTCGTGTCTAACTCTTTGTGACCCCATGAACCGCAGCACACCACGCCTCCCTGTCCATCACCAGTTCCTGGAGTCCACCCAAACCCATGTCCATCGTGTTGGTGATGCCATCCAACCATCTCATCCTCTGTCGTCACCTTCTCCTCCTTAATGAGGAGAAGGATCACAATATACCCGAGGTTAATTAAGAAGTTTATACTTTAGATTCTAGATTCTGAAGTTTAAAAGGCTCTACACTAAAATTTTCTACATAAATGATATACAGGCATGTACATGTACATCAATTATAATTTATTAAGTATGTATATATGTAGTCATTTTTTATAAATGCGTATCAGACTATCAGAAAAATATACATACATTCTTGCTGGAATTAACATTCATCATATCATTTTAGGGTTCCTTTAATAGTTAACATAATCTAAGGCAAATTCAAAGATGGTTTGTATTTTTAAATTTTTGAGGTGTGAAAAGTTTTTATTATGCTAAAGGTAAACTATGGATAATATAACTTTTTTTTAATCCCTTCAGTATGGAAATTCCTGTTTATCAAAAACTACCTAACAGAATTATTAGTCATTTACTCTGTTTTTTCAAGTTTCTGTTTGTAATATTTTTCAGTCTCTAATTTTTAATATTGTTTATAATTTATTTAATATCACAGTTTGAACTGTGGGATAAATTTGGAATGATACAATTTTCCATTATAAAGTGCATGATGATGCGTCTCCTAGTCTGTCTCATTCCTTCCAATATAACAGCCTCATAAGAATCGTGAGGCTGCTTGGAAATGGAGATTTTCAGAGCAAGTAACCTATTTTGGTACAAAGTCCTTTCAAAAGCCACAGACATCATTTACAATTGTCAACTCCTAAGAAAATTGTTTGTGATATACATGTTTTAATTATATCATCTAAAATGACAAGTGGCCCATGCAGAGCAGTTCCACTATTAGTATAACTTGAAATTGCTCACAAGGGAAGTCAAGTTCCTGATTACACAGATTCAAACACAGGTCTACTCATGTAAACAGCAGTCTGTATGTTGTATCCTATAAGAAAACTGATAGAAGAAAATCTTACTATCAAATATGTAATTATGAAAACATGCAATTATGAAAAACTAATAAAGATTTGTAACTTGTGGATAGTCTTACTTTATAGTGATAATAAGGAGACTGCTGCTTTTTATCCCACAGTCTTCCAGAAGTAGAACTATTTACTTGCTTCATAATTGTTTGATAGGCCACTTGATGATGTACAGCATCACTACAAGGGTACTTTGCAGTGGTACAAACATGATCCTATAAATGCAAAAATGTTCATGTTACAGATTGTCAATTAAGCAAATCTTCAGAGTCAAATCCAAAATTATAAAAAACTATCAGACATGAAATATAAACTATAAATAGATAATATGACTATACAAGTTAAAGTTAAATTTTAATATTAAATAGAAATATAGAAACATTCACACACTTGCATGGGATTTAATTATTCATTTAGTCTCAAACTATATTAAAGAAGTCCTCCATAAAGTATATGTATTCTATAGAGAGAAGTTTCTAAACTCTAAATAAAATAAAGTTTATATAGAGGAAACAAACCAAGCTCTAAAAAATATAATAGAAAGAGAAAAAAATTACATAAGAAATGATCTGTTCTTACCACTGATAGATTTTTGCAGGTATAATCATAACCATACCAAGGAATACCCATTACAAGTTTCTTAGGGTTAATTCCAATCTTGATGAAGTCATCATATCCTGATCAAATAGGAACAGAAAAAGCATATTATTTTTCTCTTCATACATCTATTAATGTGTTCATACGAGCTATGTAACCACTCAGAATCCAAGTTTGTAAAAACGTACATTTATGCAAGACACTACAGTGTTTCTCTAATATACTATAAAAGTCATACCTTAAAATCTATAAATTTTGTATCACTTTCTAAGTCATTTGTTTTATAAAATATTTATTTATTTGGCTGCATTGAGTCTTCATTGTGGTATGCAGGATCATTAGTTGTAGCATGTTACAGAATCTTGTTTTTGGCATGCAGCTCTTTTAGTTGAAGCATGCAAATTAATAGAAAACATTCAAAATAATCAAAATCAAATAGAAGCAAAAAATTCACAAAATTTATTTTAAGAACACTGGTACATTTCAGGAAAGCACGTTAATTGTGTCTACTAACTACTAAGGCACAGATTTGATATCCTAGATTTTAAAGCTTTGAAAAAGTTGTATAAGTCAACCTTTCTGGCAGGGGTCTCAAAACTGCTTCTTGAATGCACAAGTGTTTCACATTTTATCAGTATCCTAAAGGAGATCAATCCTGGGTATTCAGTGGAAGGACTGATGTTAAAGCTGAAACTCCAATACTTTGGCCACCTGGTGCGAAGAGCTGATTGATTTGGAAAGACCCTGATGCTGGGAAAGATTGAGGTCAGGAGGAGAAGGGGACGACAGAGGATGAGGTGGTTGGATGGCATCACCAACTCAGTGGACATGGGTTTGGGTAGACTCCAGCAGTTGGTGATGGACAGGGAGGCCTGGCGTGCTGCAGTTCATGGGGTCGCAAAGAGTCAGACACGACTGAGAGACTGAACTGAACTATAAACATGAATTACAGCTACCCTGTCTTACTCGGTAGCAGATAATCTATAGATAGGAAACAGAAAAATGAATAAATCTATGGTCCTATCAATTCCTTTCTTGCCCATGCTGCAAAATATGTTTTCCCACAAGGACATGTTCCAAGATTAGCTAGGATGAGTTGAGTAATTTGCTGTTTTTCACAGTCTTTAAAGTTACCATATATTGTTCAATATCCAAGAGAGGGATGGAGTATGCATCATTTCCCAAACATACTTGATAATGAATCTTTTACTGATATACATAATTATCATCTCTTTCATAAACACAGCTTGCAAACACTGGATTAAATAATTATTTTGTATTATAACACATTTTTTTTCAAATTTTAAATAGGATATGCTTATAATCAAACTAGGCTATTCAGAAAAGTTGTTGTTTAGTCACCAAGTCTGACTCTTTGCGACCCCACTGACTATAGCCCTCCTGGCTCCTCTGTCCATGAGATTTCCCAGGAAAGAATACTGTAGTGGGTTGCCATTCCCTTCTCCAGGGGATCTTCCTGACCCAGGGACTGAACTAGGGTCTCCTGCATTGGCAGGTGGATTCTTTACCACTGAGTCACCTGGGAAACCCATCCAGACAATTAGGACATGATAAAATGAAATCAGTTTCTATGATTTTACCTCTATATGAAAAATAAAGGAATTTTTATTATTTAGTAGTTAAATCAGTGCCAACTATGCCAGAAAATCTCACTTAAGTCCGAAAGTTAACAAGCAATCTTTTATTCAATTGGTTGATGGTATACAAACCAATGCAAACTTCAGAAAGGATAATGCAAAGTCCATGTCATATGAATGACATACCAGAAGTACTCTTAATAGGAATGTAATTGTCAATGTAGCATGGGTACTAAAAGTAAATGCCAAATAAGGTAAAAACCAATCCTATCAATCACGTACAACAGTTACATGATAGCTACCTTTGCTATTAAATTAGTTAACATTGGTTATTTCAACAAAAATATTCTGTCAATTTCTAAATAAGCAAATATCTTCTTTGGGTAACTTTCTGAAAAGAGTTGTGACTTGAAGTTAGAACACCTGCTTGAATCCCAACCACATACTACCTGATAGCCATGTGATCATGAGATCTTTAACACCCTTCATCTCATCTATAATGGAGGGTTAATTTATTATGCCTATCTGACAAGAATTTTAGAAGAAGTAATTGAAAATGTTAAAACTTTTTGTAAAATTTAAAGCTCTGTGATTCATGGGGTCGCGGAGGGTCGGACACGACTGAGCGACTGAACTGAACTGAACTGAACTGATGTTTTAAGAAAGTGTTACAAATGGAAAACATATACAAATGACTTAGAAATACTAAAACATATCTTAATGTTTGAGGTTATAGAATTACTATTACTGATAAATGATCACTTTGTGATTTCTTACCAGTTAGTGTCTGAATATAGGGAGAATTGGCTCCTGCAATACATTGTGAACAGGCCAGACATCGTTCGTCATAAGACATCACAAAAAGAAAGTCACAGGCATCTGCAATTCCGGTATAGTTATAGCACCTTGCAGCTACGCAGTTTGGATCCCAAGGTACATCAAAAGTTACCTGTAGAAAAACCATTTTATGTAACATGATCAAATATGCATATTATGGCAGATGTTTTGTTGATTATATATTCTCTTGCTTCATATTATCCCCCAAAAAGAACCACTTAGGTGTATGAACGTAGAGTTTGACATGTATAGAACGAGAACAATTCTAAGAAATGTATTTTTTGCCTGCGTGGGCTGACACAGACATGTGTTTTGGACAATGTTTTGGGCATATGTATATATATAGATAGATAACGGACATATATTTGGACCTGGACATATTTGGACTTATACAATGACCAGGAGTGGGCACACTGTAGAAGAGGAGTTTTAAACTCAAATGCCTTCAGACTGGCAACTCAACTGATTAAAGAAAATTCATGTAATCACAGTAGGGTATGGTAGGGTCTATAAGCAACTGGAGAGTAAAAACACACTGAAAGAATTCAAATTAAAAAATTCTTTAAAATATTGTGCAAGCTACATAGGTCATCTCTCGGCACAAGCTGACTGGACTGTGTTGGGAGTTTGAGCTCCTGATTTACAACTTTGATACCTGGTAGATTTAGTCCAATATTATAATTAAAGAGTAGTGGTATTTTATGGCTACTAGTATATATTAATCAACTTAAAATGTTATACAAGTCACTTGAAAGGTTGATTTTATGGAAATATTCAAATAAAACTTGAGTGATAAATTATCTTTCATTTTGAATATGAGCCAGTCCTTGGTAAGGATGAGCCTCTTAAGATTTATTGCTTTAATTGAGTATTATATATGCCTGCAAATGTTCTAAAGCTTCATTAAAAGTTTTCTTCTTAATTAGGCTCTCAATAAATATACTGATTAATATTACAAAAAGTTGAGGCATTTTAATTAAATTTTTACACTTTGGCCAATTTATTCTACTTAACTCTTCTTAGGACTTTCTCAAAATTCTCTCTATAACTCTCTCATTATTAACACTAAAGAAAGCTCTGCTTTGTAAGTACACTCTTTCCCCAAATCTCTCCAGCAAAATAGGTTATAAAGTGAAATTTTTACATATTGGACTTCATTTTTTCACTCTCTCCTCTTACAAAATGGAAGTATAATAAGGTGATAGAGAAAGTGACTGCCTCTAAGCAGGTAAATTTTAAATGCGTTTTGCAAGTCCTTGCCTCTCTTCTGAGCAGTCAGAATATTTTCACTGGGTTTCCTGTCATGGTTAATCTAATACATTTTTTAGCAGGTAGTGTTAGTTTATTAGAAAAGAAATCAAAAGACTGATTCTTATCTTGGCTCTCATATAACTAGATTATTTCATTTTAAATATGTGGTCTGTTTTCCAACTATAACAGTGAAAGTGTAGAAAGAATTCTTCAAGAGCCCGTCTACTTCTTTAATTCTGTGAGGAGAAATTCTATAATCCTAAATTATCATTTTTTCCCCAAAATTCATTTCTCCTTCCAGGGGCTCATTTTTTTTGTTTTTTTTCTGCTCACCAGTTTAAGAACTTTGGGGCTTTTTCTGACTCTCTCTCTCTCTCATCCTATAACTAATCTCACATTTCCTTTTGGGTTGCCTCTCACAATTGTTCTGCCCCTTCCTTTTCATTTATCCACTAATTCAATGAACACTTTCTGAGTGTTAGGATTATGCTGCTGTTGCTGCTAAGTCGCTTCAGTCATGTCCAACTCTGTGCAACCCCAGAGACAGAGGCCCACCAGGCTCCGCAGTCCATGGGATTTTCCAGGCAAGAGTACTGGAGTGGGTTGCCATTGCCTTCTCCAATTAGGGTTATGCCATCATCCCTATTCAAACCATAAATTCTAAGTTATTGGATTACTGGATTAGTCCTTATAAGTCCCCTCTAGACAATTTTACATACTACCATAAATAATCTTCCCCAGATACTTTCTACACACTTTACCCATTACATATAGAATCAAATGCATACTCTTCAGTGTGATCCTGGATGTTCAGTGTGACAATCTGGCTCAGCTTGACAACCGTACTTCCCGCTGACTTACCTAATATGAACTTGACATAGTAGCCCAAATTTCTACTTGCCCATGGAAATAGACACTCATACTGCAAAGTCTTTGCTCAATCTCTTCCTCGTTGTTCTTCCACTATAGTTTAATCAGGACTAGCAAATAAGTTCCCACACATTAATTCTACCCTATTAACAAAGCAATCTAGAGAATGAAGGAAAAGTTCCTGAGGCCAAAATTTGTGAGAAGAGTACAGTGACCTGCATACCAGGAATTTGCTATTCTTGATCTAAATTATACTTGTCTGAAAAACTGAATTCCACACTGACAAACCTTCCCTACTTGCATATAGTCACAGAGATATCAATTTTTATGTTGTCTATTATTTTTCTAGTGCTTCTCAAATTCATGTTGACCAAGTACACCAGAATCACCTATCACTCTTGATAAAAATACAGTTCCTAGAATTAGGGTTTGAGTCTCACTGGGCCATGGGTGCTTTGCAAAGTAATTCAGAGTCTATAGAGCAAGTGAGACATTTCTCCAGAACTATCTCTACTCTTAGGCAAAAGCTATTTCTGTCCTGAACTGATGAAAGCAGGGCCTGGCCAACTGAGTCCTTCCTCTGCCTATCTAACCATGCTGCAAGGCAAGCAGGTGGGGCAGTTCCAGTGTTGTAGCCTTATGTGAATAAAGAACAGGTTTGGCACCTTAAAATTTTATAAAACTCTTCTAGTTAAGAATCTCAAAAGTTCCAGAAAATTTTTTAGGATGTGCTGAAACTCTTCCTACTCAGTAAAACTGAGATTCTACCTTAATGAATTTTGAGAGGAAAAACAAGGGGTTTCCAAAAAACAGCAAATGAATTTTCACCTGTGATCCTTCAATTTCACGATGGAAAGAGTCTGTGGTTTCTTTGACTAAAGCAGTTAATGCATAATATTCAGGTGATGAATGAGCAACATCTTGTTCTATGTCTAGATTAATTCCATCCATATATTGTGTTTTGGCCAGCTTAACTTGTTGAGCTATCCAGGATGCTCTGAAAGTAGCATTAATGATATCCTTTACAGATACATCTCCTATGGAAGAAATAAACATCTTTTGTACATACATGCTTTCCACATTTTAATAAAATCTATTTCACAAACCCATTCCAAAGAGATCCAAATGTCTTTAAAACATCTCATAATTTTTGAATACTTAGCCTCAAATTTAAGTTTTCCAAATGAAGAAATAATACATCAAA
Organism: Moschus berezovskii; assembly: GCF_049115385.1. Lineage (NCBI taxonomy): Eukaryota > Metazoa > Chordata > Mammalia > Artiodactyla > Moschidae > Moschus > Moschus berezovskii. The sequence goes on from NC_142463.1 coordinate 62,770,538, forward strand.
ATCACAGAAAATCATGTCACTGATCTCCTAAATAACCATTATGAATAATTAGTAATATTCTCAGATTAAAAACAGAGATTGTGGACTATGGCTAGCTAAGGGTCATCATGCTAATTAGGACTCAATATTTTGCCCAACACCATATGGTGGTTTAGATGATGTTTTAAAAAATATCACTATCTGAAAAATGAATTAAATAGTAAGCGTAATTTTAGGATGCTAAACATATAAACATGAAAATTTTTGGAAATTCGAGATAGCAGATGATGCAATTAAACTTACCAATTGGCTAGCCACTTCTGGTTAAAACTGTAACTTACCTTTTAACACTACTCTGGCTCCTTTTGCATGAGCATGGCACATAAGTTCAGGGTCATAATTTGAAAAAAGTACCACAGTTGTAATCTGTGACCAGTCATAATATTTCCAAGTTTTATGTCCAACATCAAATACAAAGACCTGCCAAAACAACAGGAATAAGCACCCTCACTTAAACCAGGAAGAATACCATTCTGACCACCCAAAGAAACATTAATTAATCATCGATCATATGCCAGGCACTGGTAGACACAGAGAGTACAAGAGTGAATTAGATATATGGGTCCCAATTAATTGGTGGCAGAGGAAATTAGCAGGGTCTGGAAAGCAGGGAGGTGGTAAGCTAGGAAGAAATAGTGGCAAGTGCCTGGAGATACAGAGAGCCCAAAGTTATGTTCGGCTGACACCTAGAATTTGGAGGAAGACAATAATGAAGAACCAGAGAGAGGTAGGCAGGGTTAAATCATGAAAGGACTTGAAGCCCTTTTGAGAAATTATCTCGAGGGAAAGGGTTTTAAGAAAAGAATATACATATTTTAGGTATGCATTTTAGAAAATTAAAGACCTATTTTTATCCTCCTTCTTGGGCGCCAGGTGTAGAAAAGCAGAGTAAGGAGCACGTTCAGTCTTTCACTGGACTGTGGCAGTGCTGAGATTCTTTCAAATTCATCCTCATCCTCTTGGAAACCAATGGGTCTTGCTACTTAGGGAGTTATTTCCTTACAGGCCTCCTTGTTTGACTGGCGAGAATACCTCAGGAGGGACACAGCAGGCTAATGCAAGGGGCTTGGACTTGGACTCAGACCTGGGTTGGAATACTTAACTGTGAGACCTGGGAAGAGTTACTCAACCTCTCTGAGCCCAAATTTCCTCAAGGAAATCTGTGAACAGAAAGGTCCTCTGCGAGCAGTCAAAGTTGGTTTCGCCCCCCTACCCCCAACACCTTTTTCCGGCTCCGTTCTTCAACTGTAAGCCCTTTTAGGACCCTGTGAGGACCAGACCCGGAGGGTCAGGGGAGAGGGATGCCACTGACCTCGAAGCCGGGGCGGTGGGTGATGGGACGGCACAGCGCTGGGACCTGGCAGGGGCAGTCCGCCCTCGCCCCGTCGGGCAGCGCCAGCAGCAGCGGCAGAAGCAGCGGAGCGAGTCTGGGCGCCCGGCGGGGCAAGGGAACGAGGCGCCGGCTCCCCGCTAGCTGCAGCCGTGCCATACTAGCGGGTCACCAGGCAGCGGTACCTTCGGATTCCCAGCTGGGGCCTGCTTTATGGAGAGGAGCGAGGGGGAGGCGGGGCGGGGCGGGGCGGGGCGGGGCTCCCGGTCTGGGCAGGGCGAGGTGGGGAGGCTGCGGTCTCCAAGCCCTGGGGATCTGGGCTGTCGTTAGGAGGCACTGAAGTTTCCGAGCCTCCCTCCGGTGCCTTGCAGACCAACCTGGCAAACTCCGGGAGATGGTGAGGGACAGGGAGGCCTGGCGTGTTGCAGTCCATGGGGTCGCAAAGAGTCGGACACGACTGAGCGACTGAACAACAACAAGCGCCTCGTGAAGGAAATTAAAAAGCAAGTAGTCTGGGCAGGCTTTAGAAGCAGGAGAGGAGGTTTCTGACTGCCTTCTAACCCTGCCTGGGCTACGTGTTGTCTCAAACACACGAATTCGTATTAACCAGTCAAGCGACCGTGCTTTAGCTAAGAGAGAGAGTGGATCTTCGATTTTCTCAGAGTCCCTGGAGACCTCGTCAGACCCCCTGGTATCTGGAAAATCTTATGACTTAAAAAGGTGGGGGACAAAAACAGCATTGCAAACATTAAAGTAAAACCAGAGCTGTATTTTTTGCTTGTAAACTGATGATGATTTGAGTTTGTAACCTGGGATTATGAGCGGGAGTCCCCAAAACTACAATCTGAAGTCTCATCCATGGGGTGGACCCACTGCCCAGGACTTTTTCCCAATTGGGACTCCAGATTGCTGTTAATAAGGGATTTCCTAGCACTGTTTAATCTGGAAGTTGTTCAGCCCAATTTGGTGATGGATGTACTGTTGTTGTTTTAGTTGCTAGTTTGCTCTTTCCGACACCATGGACTGTACCCCACCAGGCTTCTCTGTCCATGGGATTTCCCAGGGGATGTGCTGTTAATGACTATATATTGAAATTGCATCAAATATCCTTCTATTAAATATGGAAAGTGTTTATTGTGTGTGATGAGTGGTTTCTTTTGTTAATGAATCCTTCAAAACTTACACAGACATAAAACCCTGGCAAAACACACCCCGAGCCCAGGCAGTCCGGGCCTTGGTGCCCAATAGAGCATGGCTCAAGTGTATATCGCCTACCATTTTTGTGCCTCTCTGGCTCTATGTCATAGTTGTATGTATCTTCCTTGTGGGGTCTAAAACTGATGGGAGCCCTCGAAATGGAGACGTAGGGTGCCTTGGAAGGGATGACTGTAGTACCTGGTGAGAATGGCCCAAAGTTTTTAAAGATATGGGTATCTGTTGAATTAAGATGGTGGTTTGAATATGGACTCTAATTTAGCTTCCTTCCATGCTTAAACTCCAGTAAAAACTTGAACCCAAAAGGGTGGGAGATAACAGCAACATTTTGGAAGCTTGAAATCACAAGTAGGAGGCCTAAGTGCCCCAACTCCTGACAGTGCAGAAACCTGAGAAACAACCTAATTCATAGAATCTTCAAAAGTTCTCAGGGAAACAATTTGGGTGTTGTTTCTGGGGCTCCAAAGAGCTCTGGTACCATAGTTCTTTATTCTCAGTGCAGAAAAGAATTCATCGAGAGGCAAAGTGATAGATAAGAAGTGATTTATTAGAATAAGATGCTTGTGATGTTTTCAAGTGGGTGGGCAAGGGGGTGCTACACTCCCAAGAACTTACTGGACTACAGTTTTATAATCAAAGGAAAAGTAGGGAGGAGAAGAATTTCTTTGTCTTTCCTGAGTAGATGTCCTGCTTCCATCAGCTCCTCTTCCAGGTTGAGCAGGGGAGTTTTCTCATCCCTACATAGTCAAGCTAGGTCCCAAATTATCATTTGTGTGTGTGCAGAGAGCATGTGCAGCGATCATTAATTTACTGAGCTCACTGCGCAGGTCACATGCCACCATTGTTTTATTGTTTTGGGGCATGTCTCATGGGTCTATGGCATGGTTTTGTTGCTAAGCAAGACTGCTTGGTTTTGTGGCTAAGCAAACCTGCTCTCTTGAGTAATCATTAACTTAACAAGGGTCTCCCATATTCTTTCTGCTTACAGTCCCCTAGTGGGATTAACTGTTTAATCATCTACTTTGTCCTTTCACTCTGTCCATATCACTGGAACTGAAAGAGGTGCCTCAGAAATTAGAGGTGAAGGGGGGATGGAGGTTAGGATGTCCGAAAATGCAGGGAATTAGGTGAGAGTCACTTGAGAAGCAGTTAGATCTATAGATCCTTTCTCCAGCCTTAGGTCTGGGCAACTGCCCTTCTCCCACCCAGGCTGAAGTTTGGAGGTTTAATTCTCTGGGAGGGTGAATTCTCTGGTAGGTGCTTGGGTGCCACTAACCCTAAGCCTAATCTAAAAGGGATATAACTAACTTTGTGCCTGACCGAAGATATTAGAAATGCCCTGAGATCATCCTTTTGAATTTCAAAGTAAAAAATACCAGTCACCCACTCAGAGCTCCCTGTCTTTTTACTTCTTATCTCTTACTTTTAATCATTGAGAACAAGTCAAACAATTAAATAATATAAAACTAACAACAGAAAAAGGAATATGGAAGAAACAAGCATTGTCTGGAGGATACTATAAAAAGACACCTCTCAGTAATATCCCCAGAAAGGTAAGAGAAGATGAAAACTGCAACAGGATGCTTTTTTTTTTTTAAAGGGGCATAGGAATAGAGTTTGTGGAAATTAGAAAAATTACAGAAATTAGGAAAAAATCAGAATGTCTGAGCAAAGTACAAAAATACTCTTTAAAAAAAAAAAAAGAATATTGAAAAAGTAGTCCAGTTGTGAAGAAATCATCAACTCCAAGAATGAAGGACTGGAGTTTTCAGAAGGGCAAGATGCAGATCCTAAGAGCTTCCATATAGAGAGAAAGTCACAAAGTATCAAGAATCAGAAGCTCATCAGATTATTCAATAGCAACACAAAGCTCAAAGACAGTGAAATATTGCATTTGAAATTCTGAAGGAATATGATTTCTGCTTAAAATTCTGCCAAATTATCAATCAAATGGAAAATTCATGTAACATTTCAAAATATTGACATATCATACATTTCAAATGAAGTATCCTAGGCCCTGCACCCAGAAATTCTGTTTCACTGAGTTTGTATGGAGGTCATGAATGTGAATTTTGAAACAACAGCCCCATGTGATTATAATGTAGGTTGTGGCATGTAATTTGAGAGTCACTGCCATGATTAGTGATTTCATAGTCTAAAGTAAACCTTTTTGATTTTACATCTCACCCCTATTCAGAAGCCGTCTCCATTTAGTATGGAGACTGTAATAATAAAAAATACTTATTATGGGAATATTTCTTATTATGGGAGTTCACAATTCTGTTTTGGTTTTGAGGATCTGTGAATAACTATGAACTCTCTCTCCAGAAAAGAGCATATACATATTTATGCAAATTATGTGAACCTTTTTCAGTTTATCTGTGAACCACTAGGTTGCTCTCAGGCATAAGGCTCAGAAGTGATTATTCATATTTACATTCCTGGAATGGCATTTGTAATATTTCTTTCCCTGCCACCGTTCACTCAAGCCCATCTTCCAAAACCTCCTCAGTTCAGTTCCTTCCCGTTCTCCTTACACTGCTATCTAGTCACTCTCATTGCTAACTCTTTATGTGAAAATATTTCATTTCCCTGAACCAAACTCAAGAGGGATTTCATATGAGTCATATCACTTGATACCAAGGACAGAAAACTCGACCTGAACACAAAGTAGGAATTTATTATGTCAAGGAACTAAATGTTTCTGGGGAGATCTTTAGGACCTAGAGATGTTAATCATATCAATAGTTCTCAGTCTCATTCTCCATTTCTTGGCTCTGCTTTTCTCTGAGTTTGTTCTGTTATCAGGTAGTGCTGGTGGTGGTTTAGTCACTAAGTCGTGTCCAACTCTTACAACACCATGGACTGCATCCCGCCAGGCTCCTCTGTCCATGGGATTCTCCAGGCACTGGAGAATTCTCCAGGTACTGGAGTGGGTTGCCATTTCCTTCTCCATTTATAAGGTAGATTTTCTCCTTATGGTGGAAAGATGGTTTCCAACTCCAGAGGCCTCCTGACATCTCCAGAGCCTCCCCTAACCTTTACAGGCCCCAAGGCAAGAGCAAAGATGGAAATCCACACACATGAAGTCTAATTTCTTTTTCTAGAAATTTTATTTTCCAACAGGAAGTCAAATGAAATGAGGGCAAAATTAAAAGACTAGAATTCTCAATATAGATTTTCCACAGGTCAGGATATCATTTTTTCCCTACAAAATTAAGGACACTAAATTTTAATTCACAAAGTTGCTAGGAGGATACAATCTGACAGTTCATATCAATATCTTTTGGTAGTGTTAGTAAATGCTTGGCATTCTTGTTATTAGTAATACAATATTTTTGCATTCTTATTAGTAACACATCTGTCATAGAATATTGTGGAGTTAACATTCTGAGAAGATCAAATATTCAAATTTTTATGATGTGCTTGGTGAAAAATTAAAGAACACATTGCTTAATGTTGTCCATAATTTTTGACAGGGGGCCTATGCCTTAAATAAACAACTTCCATATCAGAATTCACGTTATCTCAGTTCAGTTCAGTCACTCAGTCAAGTTCGACTCTTTGCAACCCCATGAACTGCAGCACACCAGTCCTCCCTGTCCATCACCAACTTCCGGCGTTTACTCAAACTCATGTCCATTGAGTCGGTGATGCCATCCAACCATCTCATCCTCCGTCGTCCCTTTCTCCTCCCACCTTCAATCTTCCCCAACATCAGGGTCTCTTCCAATGAGTCAGTTCTTCACATCAGGTGGTCAAAGTACTGGAGTTTCAGCTTCAACATCAGTCCTTCCTATGAATATTCAGGACTGATTTCCTTTAGTATTGACTGGTTGGTCTCCAAGGGACCCTCAAGAGTCTTCTCCAACACCACAGTTCAAAAGCATCAATTCTTCAGTGCTCAGCTTTCTTTATAGTCCAACTCTCACATCCATATATGACTACTGGAAAAACCGTAGCTTTGACTGGATGGACCTTTGTTGGCAAAGTAATGTCTCTGCTTTTTAATTTGCTGTCTAGTTTGGTTGTAGCTTTTCTTCCAAGGAGCAAGTGTCTTTTAATTTCATGGCAGCAGTCACCATCTGCAGTGATTTTGAAGCCCCCCAAAATAAAGTCTCTCACTGTTTCCATCGTCTCCCCATCTACTTGCCATGAAGTGATGGGACCAGATGCCATGATCTTAGTTTTCTGAATGTTGAGCTTTAAGCCAACCTTTTCACGCTCCTCTTTGACTTTCATCAGAGGCTCTTTCGTTCTTCACTTTCTGCCATAAGGGTGGTGTTCATCTGCATATCTGAGGTTATTGATATTTCTCCCAGAAATCTTGATTCCAGCTTGTGCTTCATCCAGCCCAGCATTTCTCATGATATACTCTGCATATAAGTTAAATTAGCAGGGTAATAATACACAGCCTTGACAGACTCCTTTCCCTATTTGGAACCAATCTGTTCCATGTCCGGTTCTAACTGCTGCTTCCTGACCTGCATACAGATTTCTCAAGAGGCAGGTCAGGTGGTCTGGTATTCCCACCTCTTTCAGATTTTTCCACAGTTTATTGTGATCCACACAGTCAAAGGCTTTGGCGTAGTCAATAAAGCAGAAGTAGATGTTTTTCTTGTTCAGTTTATTTTGGCACACAGAAGTTTTTGTTTGTTTGTTTTTAACCACAGTAATTGTGGCTCCCAAACTGATCACAAGAGACATCATTTACTCTTGTGTTGTCATAAGGTGAAGATGTATGAAGCCCCAACTTTGTATGTTAGGCTGACTGCAGTTTTGAATAGTATGAAATGACTAAATGTCTCAGTTATTTGACTTGAAAAAAATACAATTCAAATATTGTAAGAATGAGACTCCACAGTGAACCCTCTAAGTAAGGAAAATAGTTTGTGTATTTCTAAATGGAAATCACCTATCATCATACCACATTGATAATCCGACATATAATCTGACTTCCATTATACTACTGAGCTGGAATGTGCTTTAGAGTCAGGTATCTGGGTAAAGAAGTTTAACTCAGTGGCTTGTGCAACAAAAATGCCCAAATCTAGAGCACTGTTGTAATGTTGCTAGAAATAGCTTTCTTGAAATAGCAGATGGGAAGAAAAAAATGGAAAATTTAAAGCCCAAAGTCTTTTGCCTAAGCAGATTTTCTAACGTTTCTGCCCATATCTCATTTAAAAGCCGGATAAAGAAACAGGGGTGGGAATAGAACCACACCATCTGCTTTCACAGGAGGTGCATCCTAGAGTCACACACACACAATTCATTTGGCCTGCATTTTAAAACTTTGGGAAATGCCATATTAGAGAGAAAATCCAGATTTCTGGCTTCTCTTATGAAATGAAACCTTTGGCTACAGTGGGCCTATATTCAACTGGGGGAAAAGCAGGCTGGATTTGAGAATCGGCTTAAATCGTCTCTTTACACATTCCCTATGATTTCCCATTCCTTCCCATACTGAACGTCTTACCTGAGCACTTTGCCTGCCTCATGCCACAGGCATGAGATTCCTGCAGTTTATGAAATGAATGCAACAGGTCTTTTTTTTTTTTTTTAATGGGCAAATCTGTTAAAGGAAGGGGGTGGGGGGAACCAGTGGCTAATTTTGCCTCTTAACAGTCCTAAATCTGCTGTTTTTCAACGATCTCACTCCAACTTACTTTTTCCAAATGCCCTAAAGTATGAAACTAAATGTCAGTATTATTTCAAAGGATGGGCCCTGATGCAGCTCTAGAGCAAGCCAGCCATGTGTGACTTTGGGTGAGCCCATTAAGCGCTCTTGGCCAAGAGTGATGGAAGGTCACTAAACGTACTTAATACCTCTTCTGAATACTTCACAGAGCTGATACACAGCACAGAAATAAAAAATACTCCTAATCATTTATAAAGCGAAAAACGCCCCCTAGCACAAGCTCCTGTTAGAGTGCCACACCTCACTTTTACAAGTTGGGTTCCTGGAATCAATTTCAGCTCCATGCTATCCCACCTCCCACACGAGCCCAAGAGGGTTCTCAGGGGAAAAGCTCTGGAAAACCTGCCAAGAAATGCAGTGAAAATGCCCTTAGCTGAAGGGAGGGGAAGGAAGATGCTGGCAGCATTTTTAAGCCCACAGAATGGTATACCAACTCCTAGATGAAATGACAGTCCCTGCCTCAAAGCCAGGGCAAAATCCTGTTACCAGCCTCCATCCAGCTCCAAGCCAAGACCCCAGAAGCCACGCCTGAACCTTCCCGTCCACCTCAGACCTGGATTCCGGACCTCACCCTCCTCTAAGTCTGAATATTCTAAACTTATAGCCAAGTCAACAAGTTGTTCTCTACCTTGAAAAATGCATTTCAGAGTGACTAAACAAATGTATCTACGTATATGAGAGTGTGTGTGTGTGTGTGTGTGTGCGCGCGTGCATGAAAGGTTTAGTTTTTAATGACTGAATATCAAGAAACTGTTGAGATGATTGCACTTAATTATTATTACAAAGATACTAATGATTTGTTTGGATTTTCTGTTTTTTTATTATTCCATTAAATTTATCTTATCTTTATTTCAGCAGAGTTATGCTGTTATAATCAAGATTTTTCACATAATTTCTGTTCTGTTGAGAATAATAATCTTAAAGATTCAAAAATAAATGTAGTAAGTCATATTCAGAACACATGAAATATACATACATATATACACATATATGCGCACACACACATATATATCCCTGGAGGAGGAGATGGTAACCCACTCCAGTATTCTTGCCTGGATAATTCCATGAACAGAGGAGCCTGGTAGTCTATGGTGCATGCAGTCTCAGAGTCAGACACAAGTGAAGCAATTTAGCACATGTACATACAAATGTGTATATGTAGAGAGAGAGGTTGTGCTAGTGGTAAAGAACCTGCCCTACCATGCAGGAGACACGGATTTGATCCCTTGATCGGGAAAATCCCCTGGAGGAGGTCATGGCAACCCACTCCAGTATTTTTGCCTGGAGAATCCCACAGACAGAGGAACCTAGTGGGCTACCATCCATAAAATCACAAAGAGTAGGACAAGAATAAAGTGACATAGCACGTATGACTCTATTTTTCAGTTCAGTTCAATTCAGTCCCTCAGTCATGTGTGACTCTTTGCGACCCCATGGACTGCAGCACACCAGACCTCCCTATTCATCACCAACTCCTAGAATTTATTCAAACTCATGTCCGTTGAGTCGGTGATGCCATCCAACCGTCTCATCCTCTGTCATCCCCTTCTCCTCTCCCCTTCAATCTTCCCCAGCATCAGGGTCTTTTCAAATGAGTCAGTTCTTCGCATCAGGTGGCCAAAGTATTGGAGCATCAGTCCTTCCGATGAATATTCAGGACAGATTTCCTTTAGGGTAGACTGGTTGGATCTCCTTGCAGTCCAAGGGACCCTCAAGAGTCTTCTCCAACACCACAGTTCGAAAGCATCAGTTCTTTAGTGCTCAGCTTTCTTTATAGTCCAACTCTCACATCCATACATGGCTACTGGAAAAACCATAGTTTTGACTACATGGACATTTGCTGGCAAAGTAATGGCTCTGCTTTTTAATATACTGTCTAGGTTGGTCATAACTTTTCTTCCCAGGAGCAAGCATCTTTTAATTTCAGGGCTGTAGTCACCATCTGCAGTGATTTTGGAGCCCAATAAAACAAAGTCTGTCACAGTTTCCCCACCTATTTGCCATGAAGTGATGGGACTGGATGCCATGATCTTAGTTTTCTGAGTGTTGAGTTTTAAGCCAACTTTTTCACTCTCCTCTTTCACTTTCACTAAGAGATTCTTTAGCTCTTCTTCAAAATTCTCCAAGCTAGGCTTCAACAATACCTGAACCCTGAACTTACAGATGTTCAAACTGGATTTAGAAAAGGCAGAGGAACTAGAGATCAAATTGCCAACATCTGCTGGATCATCAAAGAAGCAAGAGAGTCCAGAAAAACATCTACTTCTGCTTTATTGATTATGCCAAAGCCTTTGATTGTGTAGATCAGAACAAACCGTGGAAAATTCTTAAAACAGATGGGAATACCAGACCACCTGACCTGCCTCTTGAGAAATCTGTATGCAGGTCAGGAAGCAACAGTTAGAACTGGACATGGAACAACAAACTGGTTCCAAATAGGGAAAGAAGTCCATCAAGGCTGTATATTGTCACCCTGCTTATTTAACTTATATGCAGAGCACACCATGAGAAATGCTGGGCTGGATGAAGCACAGGCTGGAATCAAGATTTCTGGGAGAAATATCAATAACTTCAGATATGCAGATGACACCACCCTTATGGCAGAAAGCGAAGAAGAACTAAAGAGCCTATATTTTTAAAAGTAGATTAAAGCCATTGTTAAAATTTTTAATTATTTTTATTTCTAAAGTTTTTATTCTAAAATACTTATTTTATATTTAAAAAAGCAAAATATAAAACATTTAATGAATATAACAGTTCTAGAGCAGGTTTATGTTTGCAGAAAAATTGAGCAGAAAGTACTGAGGTCTGCATAACCTCCTTCCCCTACACATGCATAATCTCCAAATATCAACATCCTATTCCAGAGATACCAGACTGGTACATTTGTTACAGTTACTGAACCTAAGCTACATTAACACATCATTATCACCCAACTTACATTAGGGTTTATTCTTGGTGCTATACATTCTATGGGTTTTGGCAATTATAATGACCCACATCTCCTGCATTGGCAGAGAGATTGTTTACCACTGAGCCACCAGGGGCTTCCCTCAGACTCAGGTTTGATTCCTGGGTCAGGAAGATCCCCTGGAGAAGGAAATGGCAACACACTTCAGTATCCTTGCCTGGGAAATCCCATGGACAGAGGAGCTTGGTGGGGTACTGTTGCCAAAGAGTCAGATGCAGCTTAGTGACTAAACAACAGCAAGTAAAAAATGAAGGAAGTTTAAAGTCAGTGGCCCAATCATCTGAACTTGGAAGTTAGAGCTTCATGTAGAGCATTGCATTTTACTATAGAAACATGATGTGTAAGGATCAATAGTTTCTACCAGATCCTCACCCTTGTGGTCCAGATTTCTTTATATAAGTACCTTATGCTATAAGTATAAGAAGAAAAGAACATTATGAATAATATTTTGTGTCTTAGGGATTTTCCTTTTTAAACATCAACAGGCATACAAATTCTGTTTATGACTATGAAGAAAATAAAATACTACAAAGCTCATAATAACAATTAAAACACTAATTAAAGCATATGAATTTAAATTTATTTCAAATTCCCTGAATGCCAATAAAATTGAAAATCATGCAAATTCCTTTTCCAAAAACAAAGTATTATCAAAAAGATTATCTCAATCCAGCTCTCTCAAAAAAGGACAATGCTCTAGCTAATTAGAAACAAAAATAAATGAATATATGTTTTCTACTTTGCATGGATTTGGAAAGCTTAGTTTGAAATATTATTTCTCAAAGGAAATCAGATTTATTTTCCTCATCTTGAAGTCCCGTTGTGATTCTTGGTACTGTGTAATCATTCTTTCTTTCTTGTGGACTCAAAGCTATCTGGAGTTTGTCTGTTTGTTTCACATTTCCTCTCTTATGTGTTACCAAGCTAATTCAAATCCTCACTCTTAGATCATAGTAATGATCAAGTAAGACAGGGGTGATTCTCAGCCCCATTTTACAGATGATAAAACTAAGACGTATAGATTGACTTGCCCAAAAAACAATTGTAAGAAATAAAGCCAGGGTTCAGTTCCTGGCTCTCTGACCATCTGATTGCAGTAAGCTCTAGTAGCTTCATCATTCTACCTTCAAATTTACCATCTGCAACCTCCATTCCAGGCTTTTCTTCCTTAAATTCACCTAGACTCACCTTTCTAATACTGTAGATTGAAAGAAAAATGCAGAACATAGAGATGTGAATTTAAGTTTTGTTCAGAGTCGTAGTAAGGACAATATCCCAGATGACAATCAATAGTACTGAGAAAATTGCCCCAAAGGCATAGGGGAGAAGCTAGTATATATGTAACTTTTTGGCTTGGGGGGACATACAGTCAAGCTTACGTGGTAAAAGATTCCTGCCAGTCACAAGGAACAGATATCTCAGTTAACGATTTCAGGGTTTTTCCATGTATATATGGGAAAGTGCAAAAAACCTGGGCCTATCAAAATTCTTCCTGAGATATATATCTAATTATGGAAGAGGTCTATCTTGGTTCTTAATTCTTAGGATCAGCAACTGCAGGGTCTAGGGATAATCACTGTAGAAACTGGATGTGGGTTAACATTCTTTGTTTTCTATAATACCCTGAAGCCATTTGTCCTTTTCCTGCTTCAGAGATAGCATGGACTCCTGAATCAAGTCCAGATTTCTCTGCCTAACTACCATATTTATCCATGATCTTAGTAATCTGGACTAGCTGATATTTCCCTTTTATCTGCCCTTCTTTCTGGCCAGGTAGTCACCACTTGTCCCACATGTGAGCCTCTGCTTATAAGACTCCCTCTCCATTCAGCCTCCTGGCTTCCCTGCGTTGCATGCACTCACTTCAATTTCACACATCTCTGCATTCTTTTCTCTTTCTCCGCTCAATCAACAGCACACAATTTGGGAGACATAAGTGATTATTTCACATGTGTCAGTCTCAGGTCTTCCAAAAGGGAACCAGAGCTTAGCAGTGGTTTCAAAAGTGTGGTTGATGCATCAGCATCACCTGGGAACCAGTTAGAAATACATATTCTTGGGCCTCATCCTAGATCTACTGAATTGAAACTCAAACTTTAGGGGGCATCAAATCACTTGTCGGACTTATTAACAAGATCACTGGACCGACAGTTTTAAAGTCTCTGATTACAAAGGTCCAAGGTGGGGCCAGCAAATTTGCATCTCTAAAAGGTTCCCAGGTGCAATGAACTGAAAGTTTGTGTCTTTTCAAAAGTGTGTGTTAGTCACTCAGTCATGTCTGACTCTTTGTGACCCCATGGACTGTGACCCACCAGGCTCCTCGTCCATGGAATTCTCCAGGCAAGAATACTGGAGTGGGTTGCCATTTCCTTCTCCATCTCCCTCCAGAAAGTCATAAGTTGAATCTTAACCCACAATGTGATATCAGGGCCTTTAGGAAGCAATTAGGTCATGAAGGTGGAACCCTCATGAATGGAATTAGTGCCCTTATAGAAAGGACTCCAGAAAGCTCTCTCGTTTTTCTTCTGCCATATGAGGACACAATGAGAAAACGGCTCTCTATGAACCAAGAAGTGGTTCCTCAAGACTGCATCTGCCAGTGCCTTGATCTTAGATTTTCGGTCTCCAGAACCATAAGAAATAAATGTTGTTTAAGCCGTCCAGGGAGAAAGAAATGGCAACCCACTCCAATATTCTTGCCTGGAGAATCCCACGGACAGAGGAAGCTGGTTGGCTACAGTCCAGAGGGTTGCACAGAGTCAGACATGACTGAAGCGACTTAGCATGCAAACAAGTCATCTGGTCCATGTAATTTTTGTGAGAGCACACCAAATGGACTTAGGCGCCAGAAGATGCTAATGCAGCGAATCCAGGGACCACACTTTGAGAACTGCTACTATAGAGCTTAGCTTGAAGCTTGCCTCAGTAGACACTTAATTGGAACCTGAGCACTTAGGCGGTTTTTCATCTAAAATCTGATTTATTTTTCAAGGATCGATTATAGTTTGGTGAGATGGCATTTCCATGTTTTAAAATCATTTTAGAGACTAATTGGAGTAACATCTTAATACATATGTCAGCCTGGCGGCAGATAGGTTAAAATTGAAATATAAAATAGATAGCAGTGGACCCTGTTCAAAGTATGTAACATCTCTTTGTTTATTTAATTTCCACAATTTATGAGATAGGTTCAACTACTGTCATCTGTAGTTTATAGACAAAGAGGCATCAGAGATTAACTAACAGATTCATACAGCTAGTAAGGCATGGAGTTAGGATTTGAACTTGGTGTAGTTCCAATATCCACAGTCTTGACAATGATGCCGTGCAGTCTCCATCTTACAAGTGGGAAGAACAAGGCTCAGGTTGATGAGGTGTCTGGGAGCCCCATCCCTCACCACCTTTGAGCAAGATCCATCAGTTTAGATGGAGAAACACAGCATCCTGGGGTCATTTCAGCAACCACCAGCAGTACTATTTTGGTCAATGGTAATTTAAATTAGCAAGTTTGTAGGTGATTTTGGGGGGATGGAGAAGACAGTCACCATTAGGGTGGCATAGCCTGGGTTATGCCACCTCAAGTTAGCAGCCTGGACCAAATGGTTTCCTGGATTTCCACCCACAGACCATCCTGACCACACCTTTGAATAGCAGGTCTCAAAGTCCCACAATGCATCCATCTTCCCTCCTATAGATGTGGTGTTCAGCCTTTGCTTGGATGTTCCAGTAAAACAAGCTTATCAGTTCCCTAAACAGCCCATCCTATCTTAAGGACATAATTACACATGGTTTCTCAATCTTGAGCTGAAAATTGTCTACCATTACCCTAATTGGTTTTGGTTCTTTCTCTTGGGGACCTCCAGAACAACTATGATTCTTTTTTCATATGCTACCCTTTATGTATTTGAAGATTGACAACGAATATTTCCTCCTCCTCTACATCTCCAAATTTCCTGATCGCCGAAGAATTGATGCTTTTGAACTGTGGTGCTGGAGAAGACTCTTGAGAGTCCCTTGTACTGCAAGGAGATCCAACCAGTCCATTCTAAAGGAGATCAATCCTGGATGTTCATTGGAAGGACTGATGCTAAAGCTGAAACTGCAATACTTTGGTCACCTCATGCGACGAGTTGACTCACTGGAAAAGACTCTGATGCTGGGAAAGGTTGGGGGCGGGAGGAGAAGAGGACGACAGAGAATGAGATGGCTGGATGGCATCACCGACTCTGTGGACATGAGTTTGAGTGAACTCCGGGAGTTGGTGATGGACAGGGAGGCCTGGCGTGCTGTGATTCATGGGGTCGCGGAGAGTCGGATATGACTGAGCGACTGAACTGAACTGAACTGAACAATGACCCTATATGCGAGATAACAAAAGAGACACAGGTGTAAAGAACAGACTTTTGGACTCTGTGGGAGAAGGCGAGGTTGGGATGATTTGAGAGAACAGCATTGAAACATGTATATTATCATATGTGAAATAGATCGCCAGTCCAGGTTCAATGCATGAGACAAGGTGCTCAGGGCTGGTACACTGGGATGACCCTGGGGGATGGGATGGGGAGGGAGGTGGGAGGGGGGTTCAGGATGGGGAACACATGTACACCCATGGCTGATTCATGTCAATGTATGGCATAAACCACTACAGTACTGTAAAGTAATTAACCTCCAATTAAAATAAATACACGAATTTTTAAAAAAATAAGAAATGGGCCTCTCTGTTTCCAGAATTTCCTAGCTCTTCTGACTATTGACATTGTAAAAGGCACCCTGCCTGAGTTAGAAATTTATTTTGGAGCTATTTCATCTACCTCACCATTGGAAAGTATCTGTGAAAAGACTATATAACATTAAGGATTTGCAGCAAATATATAAATGGTCCAGGAGAAAGGGAGAAATTCAGACAGAAGTGTGAGCTCTCTGCCGCTAAGCAATACTCAGAAAACTGCCTGTTCAGGAAGTAAACCAACCCCTCTTCTACATCCAAACCAAGTGCAATGGATGTTCCATGTTTGTTTACAACATTTAAATAAAGAACCTTTGAGAATAGGCTTTGCTATGGTCCCAGGAACCATTAGGTCCCATTTTTATCTCAATTCTTTAAAAATTTTAAAAGATAGAAACAAATGATGGGCATTTCATGGACATGTCCTGTTTCTAAAGAGCATAGCTCTAGACAGACCAGGAGAGCATAAACATAAGTCTCTATAGAATTAAACTTCACATAAGTCTCAATATTTTTTTGACAACATCAATATAAACAAATTGGATCATGTTGTTCCTGACTTATGAACAATCACAATATATTCCTATCACATGGATTTCCTGTAAGCTGTCTTGCAGTAGGAAAGTGAAAGGCTTCACTTCAGTTCAGTCCCTCAGTCATGTCCAACTCTTTGTGACCCCATGACTGCAGCAGGCCGGGCTTCTCTTTCCATCACCAACTCCCAGAGCCTCCTCAAACTCATGTCCATTGTGTCAGTGATATCATCCAACAATCTCAACCTCTGTCGTCCTCTTCGCTTCCTGCCTTCAGTCTTTCCCAGCATGAGGGTCTCCTCCAATGAGTCAGTTCTTCACATCAGGTGGCCAAAGTATTGGAGTTTCAGCTTCAATATCAGTCCTTACAATGAATATTCAGGACTGATTTCCTTTAGGATGGACTGTTTGGATCTCCTTGCAGTCCAAGGGACTCTCAAGAGTCTTCTCCAACACCATAGTTCAAAAGCATCAATTCTTCAGTGCTCAGCTTTTAGTCCAACTATCACATCCATACATGACTACTGGAAAAACCATAGCTTTGACTACATGGACTTTCGTTGGTAAAGTAATGTTTCTGCTTTTTAAAATATTGTCTAGGTTGGTCATAGCTTTTCTTCCAAAGAACCCACATCTTTTAATTTCATGCCTGCAGTCACCATCTGCAGTGATTTTGGAGCCCCCCAAAATAAAGTCTGTCACTGTTTCCACTGTTTCCCCATCTATTTGCCACGAAGTGATGGGGCCAGATGCCATAATCTTAGTTTTCTGAGTATTGAGTTTTAAGCCAACGTTTTCACTATCCTCTTTCACTTTCATCAAGAGGCTTTTTAGTTCCTCTTCACTTTCTGCCAAGAGTGTGGTGTCATCTGTGTATCTGAGATTATTGATATTTCTCACAGCAATCTTGATTCCAGCTTGTGCTTCATCCAGCCCAGCATTTCTCATGATGTACTCTGCATATAAGTTAAATAAGCAGGGTGACAATGTACAGCCTTGACATACTCCTTTCCGGATTTAGAACCAGTCTGTTGTTCCATGGCCAGTTCTAATTGTTGCTTCTTGACCTGCATACAGATTTCTCAGGTGGCAGGTCAGGTGATCTGATATCCCCATTCCTTTAGGAATTTTCCACAGTTTATTGTGATCCACACAATCAAAGGCTTTGACATAGTCAATAAAGCAGAAGTACATGTTTTTCTGGAACTGTCTTGCTTTTTGGTGATCCAGAGAATGTTGGCAATTTGATCTCTGGTTACTCTGCCTTTTCTAAATCCAGCTTGAATACCTGGAAGTTCACGGTTCATGTACTATTGAAGCCTGGCTTGGAGAATTTTGAGCATTATTTTACTAGCATGTGAGATAACTGCAATTGTGCAGTAGTTTGAGCATTCTTTGGCATTGCCTTTCTTTGGGATTGGAATGAACACTGACCTTTTCCAGTCCTGTGGTCATTGCTGAGCTTTTCAGATTTGCTGGCATATTGAGTGCAGCACTTTCACAGCATCATTTTTAGGATCTGAAATAGCTCAACTGGAATTCCATCACCTCCACTAGCTTTGTTCATAGTGATACTTCCTAAGGACCACTTAACTTTGCATTCCAGAATGTCTGGCTCTAGGTGAGTGATCACACCATCATTGTTATCTAGGTCATGAAGATGTTTTTTGTACAGTTCTTCTGTGTATTCTTGCCACCTCTTCTTAATATCTTCTGCTTCTGTTAGGTCCATCCCATTTCTGTTCTTTATCGAGCTCATCTTTGCATGAAATGTTCCCTTGGTATCTCTAATTTTCTTGAAGAAATCAATAGTCTTTCCCATTCTATTGTTTTCTCTGTTTCTTTGCATGAATCTCTAAGAAAGGCTTTCTTATCTCTCCTTGCTATTCTTTGGAACTCTGAATTCAAATGGATATATCTTTCCTTTTCTCCTTCGCCTTTAGCTTCTCTTCTCTTCTCACCTATTTATAAGGCCTCCTCAGACAACCATTTTGCCTTTTTGTATTTCTTTTTCTTGGGGATGGTCTTGATCACTACCTCCTGTAAAATGTCATGAACCTCCGTCCATAGTTCTTCAGGCTCTCTATCAGATCTAATCTTTTGAATCTATTTCTCACTGCCACTGTATAATTGTAAGCGATTTGATTTAGGTCATACCTGAATGGTCTAGTGGTTTTCCCTACTTTCTTCAATTTCAGTCTGAATTTGGCAATAAGGAGTTCATGATCTGAGCCACAGTCAGCTCCTGGTATTCTTTTTGCTGACTCTATATAGCTTCTCTGTCTTTGGCTGCAAAGAATATAATCAATCTGATTTTGGTGTTGACCATCTGGTGATGTCCATGTGTAGAGTCTTCCCTTGTGTTGTTGGAAGAACGTGTTTGCTATGACCAGTGCATTCTCTTGGCAAAACTCTGTTAACCTTTGTCTTGTTTTTTTTGTACTCCAAGGTCAAATTTGCCTGTTACTCCATGTTGCTCTTGACTTCCCACTTTTGCATTCCAGTCCCCTATAATGAAGAGGACATATTTTTTCAGTGTTAGTTCTAGAAGGTCTTGTAGGTCTTCATAGAACCATTCAACTTCAGCTTCTTCAGCATTACTGGTCAGGGCGTAGACTTGGATTACTGTGATATTGAATGGTTTGCCTTGGAAACGAACAGAGATCATTCTGTCATTTTTGAGATTTCATCCAAGTACTGCATTTTGGACTCTTTTATTGACTATGATGGCTACTCCATTTCTTCTAAGTTATTCTTGTCCACAGTAGTAGATATAATGGTCATCTGAGTTAAATCCACCCATTCCAGTCCATTTTAGTTCTCTGATTTCTAAAATGTCAATGTTCACTCTTGCCATCTCCTGTTTGACCACTTCCAATTTGCCTTGATTCATGTTCCTATGCAATATTGCTCTTTACAGCATTGGACTTTTCTTCCATCTGCAGTCACATCCACAGCTGGGTGTTGTTTTGCTTTGGCTCCATCTCTTGTTTCTGGAGTTATTTCTCCACTCTTCTCCAGGAACATATTGGTCACCAACCGACCTGGGGAGTTCATCTTCAGTGTCATACCTTTATGCCTTTTCATACTGTTCATGGGGTTCTCAAGGCAAGAATACTGAAGTGGTTTTGTCAGAACTCTCTGCCATGACCTGTCCGTCTTGGGTGGCCCTCTGTGGCATGGCTCATAGTTTCATTGAGCTAGACAAGGCTGTGGGCCATGTGATCAGTTTGGTTTGTTTTCTGTGATTGTGACTTTCATTCTCTCTGTCCTCTCATGGATAAGGATAAGAGGCTTATGGAAACTTCCTGCTGGTAGAGTCTGACTGAGGGGGAAACTGGGTCTTGTTCTGATGGTCAGGGCCAGGTTCAGTAAATCTTTAATACAATTTTCTGTTGATAGGTGGGGCTGTGTTCCCTCCCTGTTGCTTGACCTGAAGCCAAACTATGGTGAAGGTAATGAAGATAATGGCTGCCTCCTTCAAAAGGTCCCGGGTTAATGGCAACCTCCTCCAAGAGGGCTTATGCCATACCCAGGTCTACTACACCCTGAGCCCCTGAAGCAGGCCACTGCTGACCCGTACCTCCACAGGAGACACTGAGACACAGTCCTGGCACAGTCTCTGTGGGTTGGGCATGCGTTTTGTGCCCTTCCAGGTCTGAGCAGCTCAGGTGACCAGGTGTTTGGCAAGAGCACCATCTCAGGTGTGCCGTATGTCTCCTCTGGAGAGCTGATCTCAGGCTGCAACCCTCCGGGCATATGTCAACCATCCAGGATCTCAGGAAGACGTGGTTAGCAGCTGGGAACGTGCTCACAGTTTGGTGGAAGATGACACCTTTGAGACTGAGATTATAGCCTGCCTCTCTGCCTCTGGGCAGGAGTGGCCGGTATGCAGCTGGCTCTCCACTGGTATTTGTTCAATCCTTTGTGTTGTTATCAGGCCAGGCTGAGCTGAGTTGGTTATTAGGTTAGAATGTTTCGCTGGAAATTTCTCTTTTCTGCAGTTGCAGTTAGGCACGTATTCTCTGTGTTGTTGTTGTTTTTTTCCTCTCCTGGTTATGTTGCCTTCTGAGATTTCAAAACTCCCCACAGACCCGCCTGTGAGAGGGTTCCTACTGTGTGGAAACTTCTCCTTCACGATTCCCTCCCTAGTCTCCGTCCCTAACTCTTTTGCCTCGCCTTTTGTCTTTTACATTTTGTCCTACCTCCTTTTGAAGAGAATGGGCTGCCTTTCTGGGTGCCTGGTGTCCTCCGCCAGGGTTCAGAAGTTGTTTTATGGAAGTTGCTTGGGGGTTTAAAAATTAAAGTCTATCGTGGCATTGTCAAGATTAACTATTTTTATTGGAGCTCTTCATGAGTGGGTCTTTTCGGATATTTCGGTGGAAATAGGAGTGATACAATTAAAGCAATTAAGAAAAGCTAGGTGCTCTCTCATTGCTTACACCGGTGCAGATTGAGACTCAGAGGGCACGTACCGGGTGTGAGGAAATGGGGCGGATGATGATCATTGAGTCTTTTTCATTTTAAAAGTTACATTAATAGTAGCAGTCAAATGGAGCAGCTGGGTAGTGTGACTGGCAGCACCGCATGTTTGATGGTTTGACTTAAACTCTGCCCAACAGGAAAAGGTGTGCAGAGAAAACGGCTGAAGATATTGGAAGAGGATTCATCCAGTGGAGAAGGTGAAGGGACTGAAGGCAGGAGCAGAAGTTTTGACCCTGGAGAGAAGAGATACGCCTCTTTCTCTGTGTTCAGGAGCAAGGGGTATCCCAGGAAGACAGCTTGGGCTAGAGGCTGGGGACTCAGCACAGGATGGGGATCTGTGCCCAATTGGTCACAGACCACCCACAGCTCACCTGAATTCCACCCCTTACATGTCTTCCCTTCTGAAGTCATGGGCCCTTTACATCAATTCACGCCACAGAGAGGTGATTGTAAGCTTTTAAGTATTGTTTTCAGTGTGCATGCATGTGTGCTGTCGCTTCAGTTGTGTCTGACTCTTTGCAATCCTATGGACTGTAGCACACCAGGCTTCTCTGTCAGTGGGATTCTCCAGGCAAGAATACTGGAGTGGGTTGCCATTTCCTTCTCCAGGGGTTCTTCTCAACCCAGGGATCGAACCTGGATCTCTTGTATCTACCTGCATTAGCAGGCTGGGTCTTTACCAGTCGTACCACCTGGGAAGCCCATTGTTATCATTGTTGTTTATGAAATCTGAACTCCTGAGCTAGCCTGTGTAGCCCAGGTCTCTTTCCCATTATTTCCTGCTCCCAACACCCACGTTCTGTTCTGCCCCCTTGCCCCAGTGCTCTCAGAGTGTGGTCCTGGATCAGCAACATGAGTACCACTTGGAAACTTTTAGACATGCAAGAGCTCAGGCTCTACCCTACTCTGAGAGAGGGCACCAGCAATCTGCAGTTTATCCGGGCTTCCAGGAGATCCTGATAACAACCTCAAGTGTGAGAACCATTGTTCTAGTTTTACCAGCAGTTCCCCAGTGTGTATGTTGGACACCTCCCTGCCTTTACACACGCTGTTCTCTCTAGCCTTCAGAAGCCTCCTCTCCCCCCACTCCTCTTTTTAAGAGTCATTTAAACAATCACCCCCGCCTCTGTATCTTGTTCCCTAACCAGCCCTCCCCACCTCTGCCTACGATGACTGCCTCTCTCTTCTGTGCCTCCCTGGAAACTGGCGACAACTTCTATCATTCAAATGCCATGCTTTGTTGCAGCTCAGGGTGGATGTGTCTGCCTCGCTAAAAGCCAGCAAGCTCCCCAAGGCTGTGACTGCTTGTGCTGGCACTCAGAAAATGCTCGTTGAGTCAAAGTGTTACTGATGAGCAAAGTATGAGAGAGGAGAAAAACAGGGAAAGTGAAGAGCGTCCAAGAGGACACCCACAGAATGATTCTAGCTGACATCTGAGTCCATATGTGTGTGGGTATGGTGCCACGTGCTTCGCTGTCATTTAATCCTCCCGACACCCTGCAGGTGTTACTGGGACTCACGTCACAGAGAAGGACACTAAGGCACAGAGACCTTACATAATATGCCTCCAGCTGGGACCTGGTAGATTCACACACAGGTGGTTCTACTCTTAACCCTATGATCTGAGAGAGGAGCGGGCTTGGCTCGGAGCCACTGTCAATGTTCACCAGTTCAACAAACATTTCCTCAGTGCCTGGGCCAGACTGAGACAGAAGTAGGAGGCAGACGAGGGCGCAGATGTGACAGTTGTTTCTGTTTTGGCCCTGGGGAAGCTCACCTTTGGGCGGAGAAGAAGGAGGGGTGAGCCAGGAATATATTTCACTTACGGACGATGACCGTGGATTATTCCAAGTCCTGCACAGCTCCTGCGGTAGGCAGGATGGATTTGCTCTGCCAGGAGCTAAGAGCTAGGCATAAACACACAGGCAGAAGAGTGAGGGAGGGGAAAAGAAGATTCAAGGCAGAAGGAAATGCAAAACTGACATGAAGAAGGCAGGCAGGTCTTGGCAAGCCTGCTGCAGAAGAGCTGTCCCATGGGGGCTGGGTGGAGCATGTGCAGAAGAAATGGTCTGGACTCTAATTCCACATCCCTTCCCAGTGTGCCGCCTGCTCCGGCAAACTGGAAATAAAGCCATATTTCCAGAATGCCTTGAAGCTGTGGTTCTGGATGTGACTCTGTTAACCAGATGTACCTGTAAAACTCACCACCTGCAATCTGCCGTAGCAGAACACAGATACTTCTGTTTTCCTCCAAATTTATCTCTGTGGTCACTTAGAGAAAAGAAAGGATCTGTGGAAACCCAAATGTTGGAAGGCCAAGTGGCTACAGCAATAAACCTTTATGGCAAGAGTGAAGAATTTAGACACTGGGGAGTTGGCTGGCTTCTTGAGTCCCTCTGGAGCAAAAGAAAGAAAAAAGACACACATGGAGTTACCTGCAGCATCCCCTATTGGGTACCAAGTTCTAGGTCAGTTAGGATCAGGTTCAGAAGAAAGGGACAAGAACAACGGCTTAACCATGTTATAAGTTTATTTCTGGCAGAAAATTCCAGAGGTCGGTAGTCAGGGCTCTGGCAGTTCTGTTCCATGGCACCGTCCACCTTGCTGTTCTTCCTCCCCTGAGGTATGCCCCTAGTCTTCATGGGCCAGGCTGGAATCCATCACACCTGCGTTCCCGGCTGTAGGGTGGAGAGGGGTACAAAAGAAACGGGGCAAAGGATGCTCATCAGTGTCTTCCTAAGAAGGGTTTGAAAACTCTCTCGTGATACTTCTGCTTTCATTCCACTTGTCCCTGGGCCACATCTAACACAAAAGACTTGAAAACGTAATCAACAATTGTTACTTTAATCAAGATGAAGGAGAGGCCACAAATCAGAGGGTTGTCTATCATCTTTCCAATGGGATGCACGGTGGAGGATGTCCCAGGAGGACATTCGGATGGATGTGTGTGAGACCGGAAAGGCCTGATGTGACACAGCTGGTACCCTGGGCTTTATCCTCTGACAACGAGGGTACCAGCTAGGTTTAAGCAGGAGAGAGACGGAAATGGAGCTGTCTTTTACAGAGATCTCAATGTGTGGATGGGTTCTGGCAAGGTGATACTGTGACCCAGAAGCCAGTTAGAAAGCAGCTGCCCCGGTCCAGATGAGAAGGGATGAGGGCCTGGACAGGGAAATGGAGGAAAGAGGATGGAAGAGCCAGGGTAGGGTAGGTGAGGACAGACCTTGGTGACCACTGGGAGATGGCAGTGAAGGAAAAGATGGGGTTTAGGATGACAGCAGGGTTTATTGCTCCAGCAATTTGGTAAATGACAATGCAGCTAACCAAAGAAAGGAGTGCTGGGACTTCCCTAGTGGTCCAGTGGCTAAGACTTGTGCTCCCAATGCAGGCGGCTGGGGTTCAATCCCTGGTCAGGGAAGCAGATCCTCCATGCTGCCACCAAGACCCAGTGCAGCCAAATAAATCTTAAAAAAAAAAAAAAAGTACAGCAAATGAGAGCAGTGCTGCTTGTGGTGGGGAGAATGTGATCCACTTGATGTTTTGATTAGGAATTTGCTGAGTCTAAGGCACCTTTTGGATGAGAGATGTTCAGCAAACAGACAAAAATACACGTTTAGAGCTCTGGAGAGAAGCCCGGACTGGAGTGTGTGTGTCTCAGTGACACCTGCAAACACAAGTTTGGGATGGCTTGACCAGAAAAGAATGGGGGAAACAAGTCAAGGATGAAGCCTGAGGAAGTGCCAGTGTGGTATGAATTCTCTGCAGAGTCCATTCTGATGGAAGGTTCTTTGGGAATCTCAGCTCAAGAAATTCAAGAATGCAAATGAATTCTTTTCCCAGGCATTCGGAACCTAGGGCAAATCTCTGGATTTCAAAACAAGCTAAAATCGCTAAAGGCTTTTCATTTCCCTGGATGACATACTTTAAGTTTGAAAAAAAAACACGTCATTTTGAAAGTTAAGGTTTCCATTACTACTCTGCCTGTGCCCAGAAAACCTCCTACCCCGTCATTATCCAGGGAGCCTCACTGTAATTATTCCGCCAGGCCCTGGGCCTGGACAATATCAGCAGGTTGAGTTCTGTGTTGTCAGTGCTGACATCAGAGATCCCTCTCTGACAAACTGCTTTTCAGCTTCTGGATGATTAAATGCCTTTCTGATTGCTTTCAAGAGATAGGAGTTTGACGGTTGGTCCCAGTAACTGCTGCAGTTCTAGAATGGTTAAAAATTTGAACAGCACTCCTTTCATTTCAATTGATTTTCTTTCTTTCTTTTTTTTTTTTTTTGGTGCATGTGGGATCTTAATTCTCTGACCAGGGATGGAACTCATGCAGTGGAAAGCACAGAGGCTTAACCACTGGACCACCAGGGAAGCCTCTTAATTGATCCCTCATTGCTCTTCCCCTTCTCCTCTGCCTCCATCCCTTTTTTCGTTCCTCGCCTCTTTTTCCTTCCTCCTTTCCTTTTTACTTTCATCTCCCTCCCTCCCACTGTCTCCTCCTCCATTTCATTTTAAGGGGTTGGTTAATATAACTCACCTTTGAAGCACTGTTTTCTTGAAATTTAACAATTATACTTTGGAAAATACTTTAGGCCAAAGAATATGATATCAGAGTGCTCACTTCTTTGGGTGGTCACTAGCAGAGAATTCAACTTACAAGAATCCAAGTAAAAGGGCATTCAATTATCTAGAAAATACTAAAATAACAAACCTAATTGAAACAACTTTTGTTCCTTTAAGAGAAACAAGAGCAAACTATTTTTTAAATGGTATATTTGTCTGAACTGGAAAGCTTAGGAGTGGGATTAGTATAGAATCCTATGATTAGTATAAATTAGGGATTAGTCTAAATTCAGCCAAATATCTAATAACTTCTAACGGCTAAGCTACATAACTCCCAAAGACAATAAAGATCCAGGGTTGGTTAGAACAAACTTTTAAATAGGAACTTGAGTTCTCTGGCCTCCAAAAATCAAAGAAAAATTTCAAAACCACTTTTAAAGAACTATAAAGAAAAAAAAAACTTCTTTGTATAAATTCTTAATCCACAGATAACAGTATCATCAGGATTCTATTGTTACTTCCCAGAAGCCAACAGAGAACATTTTCCAATTAATCTGCGCTTGAAACTGGTAAAAATGTAGACAGCAGCCAAGTCCATCAGAGTCCTGAGTCGCTGAGACAGAAGCCTCCAGCTGTGTTACTAGGAGACTCAAGCACTGCCTGGTGCAGCCAGAGGTGTTGATGAGCCTCATCTCCTCAGTAAGATGGGGAAGCTCAGAGAAGCCACTGGGAGTTAGTCTATGTATTGAAGAGGAGAGGCAGCCTTAAGAGAGAAAATGGATTTTAAAATAGTAACAACTCACCTGCACCCTTATTTTCAAGGTAAAACAGTCAGGAAATAAGAATCCTTTTAATTCTACCACCTAAAAATTACCACCGTTAATATTTTGATGAATATTCTTCTAGGGATGGAGGCATGCATGCATGAATGTGTGGATGGATGAACTGATGGTCTGATGGACAAATACACTAATATCCACAATAATATGCTTATAGGTATACGAATGCATTTAAGAACTTATAACTGTTGTTTATGGAGAGCGGAGTTGGTAAGATGATGGTGAAGGGCGACTGATTTTTTGAAAATATACACACAGGTTATTTGGATTTTTCACAACTACATATTACTATGTGTGTATTACTTTCCTACTTTTTTTTTAATTGTGAAAAATAATGCAATCATAGGGGAAGTGGGATCTTGTCGCCTGCTCCCCTGGGTGTGCCCTGGTGCAGAGGTGACCCAGGGTGGCCTCTGGGTGAGGCTGGAACGCCTGCGACTGGGAGCCCGGCGGAGATGGGTGGAAAGCAGCCCTGGCCGGGACCGACACGCAGGGCCATCCTCAGCTGCGAGGATCGCGCCTAGGCCGGGAGAGGCTGCCCCCTGCACTATCTGCGGGGAGGCGGCGGGACCGCGAGCCTCACCCAGCAAAGAGCGCCCGAAAGAGCGATAGGCGAGGACACGGCGGCCCGACCCCAGGGCGCCCTCTGGCGGAACTGAAGTGGGGGCGCGACGGAGGAGGAGCCTCAGACTCCCCAGGCCGGGATACCCTGCGGAGGAGCGAGCCTGAGGGGCCTGCCCTGGTTTTCTGAGATTAGTGTTTGGTTTGGGTCTTGGTTTTCATTTCCCACCTTCTTGTCTCTCCATCCATATTTCCTTCCACTCGTGTTGTTTTGGTTTTGTTTTTTTTTTTGCAATCCCAATCATTTTTATCTCCTCTCCAAAGTTATGCCTAGTCATTGTTAAAAATTTTAGAAAACACAAAATGTCGTAAAGATGAAAATAAATAAATCACCTTTAAACCTATAATTTAAGAGCTAAGCATATGCTTAAAGTACTTCTTTTCTTCTAGTATTTTTTCCTATGCATGATATTAAGTATAAGATGGGCTTCCCAGGTGGCTCTGTGGTAAAGAAATCTGCCTACCAATTTGCAGAAGATGCAAGTTCCATCCCTGGTTCAGGAAGATCCCCTGGAGAAGGGAATGGCAATCCACTCCAGTATTCTTGCCTGGAAAATTTCATGGACAGAGGAGCTGGGCGAGCTACAGTCCGTGGAGTCTCCCAGAGTGGGAAACGACTTAGTGACTAAACAACAAATATATAAGATAAGCCAAGAGGCAGCCAGGCTGGGTTTCTAGGGGCTGGAGGCCTCTACCCTGCCGTTTGGCCTTTCTATTTTCTCTTTCACCAAGCCATTTCAGCACCAGGGTGACTCCAAATAGCCTTACCCAGTTTGTTTAAATTACCTGACCTCAGTTTGTTCATCTCCAGTAGGGAAGAGTATAATTTGCCTAGAGGTTAGGCTTCCATGATTGCTGTGGAAATCAAATGTGTCTTGGAGCTGCATTTACAAGTTTTCTAACCTTGGAAATGCTATACGTCGTTGTGTTTGATCCTCCTGCATCAGTAATGAAGTCTCCCAGCTAGCAGAATGGCAGCTTGATGGGGGGACATGACTCAGTGTTGAACTTGTGTGTGGCTGAACCACACTGACTCCATTTTGTCATCTCTGTCTCAGGACCCCAGTCCTACCCACTTTGTGCCCTTTCTGCACACTAAACTGTAGTCTGGTCACAAGGACTGTGCCCAAGTCAGGTGGGTTCACTATCAACTTTTACGCTTGCCTTCATCTGATAGGAAAACTGGAAGAATGCCTTTTGCTAACCAGATGGTTAATGATCATAAGACTCCCGGCTGGGGGGGGGGGGCGGGGAGGCAGGGGGACAGGGAGACCCCAGATGCGGGCAGTGCCAGCTGTGCTTCTCTGGCACAGAGAATCTATCTGGATAGTCAGATTCTAGTTTCAGCTTTGACCCCTCTACATTCCTCTGCATTCCTTTGGTGGTTCCCAGTGCAGCTGCTAATACGCCAGCATCCTCTATCTGCCCCATCCTTCCTACGTGTTGTAAGTTACCCATAATCAGCTTCATATTGTGCTTAATGGAGTTGCCTGCTTGATTTTTTCCATCTCAAAATTCTTTCTCAGTTTGGAGGTTATTATTCAGTATCTTTATGGGCTACTCTGATGGCTCAGTGGGTAAAGAATCTGCCTACAATGCAGGAGACACAGGAGACATGGGTTCTATCTCTGGGTCGAGAAGGTCCCCTGAGGAAAGAGATGGCAACCCACTCCAGTATTCTTGCCTAAGAATATCTTCACCTCCCAGCAATTAGACAATTTCGTCACGATGTAGTGGCAGAGGCTTGAAGGACCAAACAACTGGCCCAAAGGCACACAGCTTGGCTGTGACAGGACTGGACTATAGCCCATAAGGCTTCTGACCCCCTGCCCATGCATCATCTCTAATAGAAGATGGGGAAGGAGAATTTCTTTGGAATTGTTCTAGGGCATGACTGTCCCTATGCAGAAAACACAGAGAAAGGGATAGAGGCCCTCAGATTCTGCTCAAAAAGTTCAGGACTGGAAGAATAAGCCCATTATTCTTTATGCATTTAAAACCTTTTTCTTTTTAATGATGCTCTTCACATGCCATAACAGAGCTGAACATGAATTTAGAAGCTGTTTGAAAATTTTATACACTGGAATTTCAAAATAGACAACTCAGTAGTCTGCTTGGATGTTAAATGAGTCACTTGAAATTAAGATTCTCTATTTTTCAGAACTGGTGGGATAATTGTCAGGGACTATTTGTGGGAATGCTCTGACCTGAGCCTTCATAAATACTGAATGACCAGTTTAACACTAAATACTTTCCAGTACAGACTGCAGCTTTCTTGATCAATTTCACAGACTAAGCCCTGAGCTGAGTTAGGACATGGAAGCAATGTATAAGACCTAAATGTTTATACTCAGTCCCACAGAAGAGATCATCCAATTTTGACCTGGCTGAGCAACCAGTAAGAATTTTTTTCATTAAGTCACCAAATTTATGTCTTGCCCTATTCTTATTTATGTACATGGTAACTGTTCCGGCATTAAAGGACTCAAAGGTAAGAGAACCCCCTTCCTCCTGTTAGCATGATTGATTGTATTATCCTAGAAGAGCAGTCTGCCTGCTCCACCAGGGCACCTGGCCTCTGCTGCCTTCCCCCACACCCATGTTTCTCTTGGGATGCACATGGGCAGTGGGGAGATAGGCCCTCCAAACTTGAAAACAAGAACCAGAAACATTTCCAGATGACTGTTGGGGGACCCAATTGGTGAAAATGAAGTAAGTACCTAAGAGCAAAAAAAGACCCTGGACATGAGAGTTCTTTTGTAATCCTGTTGGGGATTTTATTTTTGCCTGTTTATTTCATTAATAGTCAATTCAAGTGAGAGTTTTCACCTTAGGAGTTGTGTCTGTGAGACAGAAAATGTCAGTTTGTTCCCAGGTGAAGGGGAGGATAAACAGCTTTCTTACTCCCCTGTCAAGGGGTGCATCGTGCAGGCTGTGGCTCCTGTCCCAATGACCACAGATTCAAGGACCAGGTGGGACACCCAACCACCAGGAATGGAGATTAAGCCACACTGCAGGGTCCTTGGGGACAGCCCTTTGGCTGCAGGCTTCTGTGAACACCCCCTCTCCTGAGGACCCTCACTAGCTATGGTCGGTGACAGTCGCGAGGGAGGACTCTGCCAGCACAAAGACATCATGAAGTGTTTACGACCTGCTCTTGGGGAAAGAGGTTTTCCCAGGTGGCTCAAGTGGCAAAGAATCCACCTGCCAATGCAGGAGACTCAGGAGACTTGGGTTCGATCCCTGAGTCAGTAAGATCCACTGGAAGAGGTCATGGCAACCCACTCCCAATATTCTTGCCTGGAAAATTCCATGAACACTGGAGCCTGGCAGGCTACAATTCGTGAGGTCACAAACAGTCAGACATGACTGAGCACACACATACTTGGGGAAAGAAGAAAATGAGTTTTCCAGAATCCATCCTACCTAATTGCGCCAATACTATTGATAGTTCCCTCTCTTTTCCAGGTGTTGAATGGAGCCAATTACATAATAATTCATCTTCTGAAAATTCACTTAGCTTTGGAGAGCTGGAGGGTTGATTTTGTGTAGGATATTGTTTGATGAGACAGCCCTCCTCTCCCTTTTACCTCTGCAGGTAGGCAGAGCAAAAGGTAGGGATTGAGGGCAGAGGTGCCAGGCTGTTTCTGTCACCCCTGCCACTGGTACCATCGCCCCTATTCTTGTCACTTTCCTGAATATTTTCTGAGGAACTCCAGGAGAAAATGCAGGCAGGAGAAGAGCTTTGGATAACACCTTTCAAATCCCAGTGAAAAGGATCCTTTGTAACCCAGAGGCAGAAGGGGTAAACTTCAACCGGTTGGTTGAGAGCTGTCAAGTTCTGGAGCAAACCTGACCAATATCAGCAACCCACTGGCAGCATGAGATCCAGGGCTTTGTGGGGGCCGGGGTTTCTTGCATCTTCATCACCACAGCCTCTGCAAGGGTAGGCTCTGGTCTCCCGTGGGATGGATTACCGCAGCAGGTCTCCTCTTGGAAGCCATCTTGCAGCCCAGCAGGAATGGTGGCACCCACGTACACAACACACACCCCTTGTGCCAGCAGTGAGCCTACACCTTTCTATTGCTTCCAAGAAACCTAATGAAATGCAAGTGTGTGGGAGTGACAGTAGGGATAAGCTTAAATTTGCTGTAAATAACATTTTAAAAAGGAATTCATTTGCAAGCATTTATACTTTACTGTAACATTTCTTGCCACATATCTATGGATAAGAATCACCAGCCTATCCATAGTATTGGGGGGTTTCTACTCAAACGCCTTGGGGACTGGAGTCTGCCCATGGGTGTGGGGTCCTGACCACCCACACAGGCCTTGCCAACTCCTTCTCCTGGTAGGGTTGACCTCTTGCCCTGTATTTCCAACTATAGGTTGACATCCTATTCGGTTGGGGTACATTGGTAACACTTTTTCAGTTTCTTAAATGAGTTGCCAAATAGTTTTGCCTAATCGCTTGCAGTTGGGTTTCCATCATTCATACACAAGATCAAACATGATTTTGTCATGATGGACTGCTGGTTACATCCCTTCCTTGAGGATCAGCCTAGGAGCTGGGATGATGACCCCAAACCTGGTCAAGCCCCCACTGTGGTCTCCGTCAAAAGAATATTTTGAGGTATGTAAAAATTAACATGAAACTCAGTGTCAGTGACCACAGCCTAAGTTTTGCACTGACACCACCATCTTCACTCATTTATCCACCATCTGTGACTGCTTCCATGGCAACAGGACAGAGTGGAGGAGTCGTAATGGGCCGTATATGATGCCCTTGTTGCTTTGCACAGCTGCTCAGTTATAACTGGGTGCTGCAAACTGCAACCACACCTTGACCACATTTCAAGGGCCATATAGTGACATTTTAAAATTCTTTTTATTACTTGCTTATACTCATAACAAATCAAGACAAGTGAACTCTGTTGTATTCTTAAGGTACAATAGAATTTTGCTATTAAATTAGATATCAATTAGCAGTCCATGGGGTCGCTAAGAGTCAGACACGACTGAGCGACTTCATTTTCACTTTTCACTTTCATGCATTGGAGAAGGAAATAGTAACCCACTCCAGTGTTCTTGCCTGGAGAATCCCAGGGATGGGGGAGCCTGGTGGGCTGCCGTCTATGGGGTCACACAGAGTCGGACACGACTGAAGCGACTTAGCAGCAGCAGCATGGTTTTAGACTCACAGACATGGAGAACAGACTTGTGGTTGCCAACGGAGAGGGGCTGGAGGAGGGATGGACTGGGAGTTTGGAGGTGTCAATGCAAACTATTATTTGTAGAATGGATGAACAACAAGGTCCTACTGTATGTACAGGGAATGATATTCAATATCCTGGGACAAACCATCATCTAAAAGAATATTAAAAAGAATATATAACTGAATCACTGCTATACAGCAGATATTAATACAACATTATAAATCAACTATACCTCAATAAAAACATATTTTTTAAAAAAGCATGGTTGTATTATGCAAGGACATGGGCTGTGCTGAAAGAATACAATGCATGTTGATATAGATAAGCATTCATCACAGAAAGGCTTCCCTGGTGGCTCAGACGGTAAAGGCATCTGCCTACAATGTGGGAGACCTGGGTTTGATCCCTGGGTCGGGATGATCTCTGGTGAAGGAAATGGCAACCCACTCCAGTAATATTGCCTGGAAAATCCCATGGATGGAGGAGTCTGATAGGCTACAGTCCATGGGGTCACAAAGAGTCGGACACAACTGAGCCACTTCACTTCATCACAGAAAAGCTGTGGTCAGAAAATTTTTAAATTTTAAAATGGAAAATCTCCTTATAGCAGAATTTCTTCCCCAAAACAAAAAATGAAAATAAGTCTTCAATCAAACTAAGTTTCCAAGGAGTTCATTTGTTATCCATGCAAGGAAAACTGCTTACCAATGGTAAATTAATCAAATAACATTTGATTATGCAGCTGAAGACATGTGTCCAGACAAAATGAATTTAAGATTATTCATTTTTAGAGGAAGTTACTCAAAGAATTAGGACCTCTCTGGTGGCTCAGTGGTAAAGAATCTGCCTACCAATGTAGGAGGTGTGAGTTTGATCCCTGGGGTGGGAAGATCCCCTGGGAAAGGAAATAGCAACCCACTCCAGTATTCTTGTCCATCTGGAAAATTCCATGGATGGAAGAGCCTGGCAGGCTAGTCTATGGGGTCACAAAGAATGAAATAATTGATCAACTGAACAACACAGCTCAAAGAATTGAGGGCATAGAGGCAACATCAATAGAACATTTTTAAAAACCAAAGAAAATGATTTTGAGTCATTTTCTTTGGCTCTTGATGAGTCAACAGATATTACTGATAATACCATTATTTGAGGCATCAACAGCAACTTTTTTTTAACTTTTATTTTGTGTTGGACAGTTAATTAACAATGCTGTGTTAATTTCAGGTGTATAGAAAAGTAACTCAGTTGTACATACATGTGTTGCTATTCTTTTTCAAGTTATTTTCCCATGTAGGCTATTACAGAGTATTGAACAGAGTTCCCTGTGCTATACAGTAGGTTCTTGTTGATTATCTATTTTAAATATAGCAGTGTGTACATGTCAGTCCCAAATGCTCAAGCAAATTTGCAGTGATGGAAGAATTAGACTCTGAATAGTTGGCATGCAACAATCACAGGCAAGAATATTTTCAGAGACATTGAGAAAACACTAATGCAGGACAATGTGAAATAGAATTTAAAAATACAAGTGATGGTAATGTGTGGAGCAGCAGCTATTTTGCAGAAAGATATGAATCTATTTGAATTTATTATGCAATGACACTACAGCTGTGATTATTGAACCAGTGGTCCCAGTGGTGAATTTCCTTCATTCACACGGTTGCCAATTCTGTGAATTTTTGTCAGCAATAGGAGTTGAATAGTTCAGCTTTCCTGGCAACATAGCCATCTGGTGGCTTAGCAAGGGTAAGTTTCATTGTGATTATCTGAGCACAGGATCAATACTGGAATTTTTCAAAGCACCTTCATCCACTGTTATTGAATACTGAATGGCTTTGTAAATTCACTTTTGCTGAAGACTTTGATGTTTCTTAATGAATTCAACCTCCTTACC
The DNA here is from genome assembly GCF_049115385.1 of Moschus berezovskii. Lineage (NCBI taxonomy): Eukaryota > Metazoa > Chordata > Mammalia > Artiodactyla > Moschidae > Moschus > Moschus berezovskii. Next base: position 62,804,668 of record NC_142463.1, read on the forward strand.
TGAACTTCCTTTAAACTCTCTCTTCCTAGGGACAGTTGGTAACTTTTTGCTATTTACTCTCAAAACGCTGGCTCTAGTGCTTACACACTTGCCTTTTAGATGCCAGGGATACCCAAGTCTTTACCTTCTGCCTGTCATTCTTTCTCCTCTTTGACTTCATCTACACCTATAGCTGGGCTTCCCCAGTGGTAAAGAATCCATCTGCAAGGCAGGAGACACAGGAGACAAGAGTTAGATTCCTGAGTCGGGAAGATTCCCTGGAGAAGGGAATGGCCACCCTCTCCAGTATTCTTGCCTGGAGAATCCCATGGAATGAGGAACCTGGCCGGCTACAGTCTATAGGGTCACAAAAAATCAGACATGACTAAAGCAACTGAGCACGCACGCATGCCTATAGCTGCAACTGTCCCATATGTGCCTATTCTCAGAATTCAGTATCTAGATTTCCAAACCCATATTTCCAGTTGCCTACTTGACACATTAACTTAGATATTTCAGACATCTTAAATTTAACATATCCAGAGCAATTCAGGGATCCCTAAGACCATTCAGGGTTGACAATTCACTAGGATTTATAACCTAAGAAAAGCTGTTACCTTCATGGCTATGATTTATTACAGCTAAAGGATACAGACTAAAAGCAAGAGTGGAAAACTATAAGAAACCAATGCAGGCAGGAGTACTAATGGTCAGACCCAATAAAGATAAGGGTAATCAAACCAGATGAAAAACCAGGACCAGCTGAGGTTCTTGCTGAGGGTGAAGGGAATACAAATGGGTAATGAAAAGAAGGTATTTATAAATACCAGCAAGTAAAGGTGGCTGGCTTCAAGACATATATTTGGTTGTTGTATTTTTTAATTTCTGTTTTGAATCAGTCGGTGCACATTTACTACATACGTGTATGTGACTAGTGACATAGAGCATATTCCAAATATGGGGCCCTTTTGGTTGACTATCATTGCATTTAAACAATTAAAAACCCAAAAAGGCAAAAAAAAAAAAACAACCCACAAACAAATGAGGATATTTTGTTCAGCATATTTTGTAATAACTTTAAGTGGAGTAAACCTATAAAAATATTGAATCAAAAAATACAGAAAATGGAAAAAAAATGTTAAATGTACATTATGTAAGGAATGTAAAATTCAAAGACCATGATTATAAATGGTCTATAAAGTACTTCAATGCCATACTGTCAGTGCTCAATAAATTTAAATAGTAAAAAGTGAAGTTACAAAAAAAAAATCGACAGAGCAATAAGGCACATGGGCAAACCCCATGGCCCAGGAGAAACCAAGCTCAGGCTTCCAGGCATCCTCCCCCAGGAGAGTCACAACAGTGTGTGACAACACCTGTGAAGTGTTGCCAATCCAGGAAGCTCACCCAGGCCTTGGCATCCTGGGGTTTTACTGGGAGTCAGTCACGTAGGCATGTGGCACCCATATGAATGATCTCAGCTATTCAGATGCCAGTAAAAGCAGTCATTCACCATGAGTCACATTCTGCGTGCTGTTGCTTTAGTCGGGCCTGACTCTATGCGACCCTATGGACTGTAGCCTGCCAGGCTCCTCTATCCATGGGATTCTCCAGGCAAGAATACTGGAGTGCGTTGCCATGCCCTCCTCCAGTGAATCTTCCTGACCCAGGGATCGAACCCACGTCTCTCACATCTCCTGCATTGGCAGTCAGGTTCTTTACCACTAGCACCACCTGGGAAGCCCACAATAAACTTATATGATAAACTTATGTGGTCACACTGGTACAGTATAGCCCGAGGCTTCATCCATATGTTGCTCAGTCACTCAGTTGTGTCCAACTCTTTGCAACCCCATGGACTGCAGCACACCAAGCTTCCCTGTGCTTTACTATCTCCCAGAGTTGGATCAAACTCAAGTCCATTGAATTGATGATGCCATCCAACCATCTCATCCTCTGTTATCCTCTTCTCCTCATGCCCTCAATCTTTCCCAGCATCAGGGTCTTTTCCAATGAGTTGGCTCTTTGAATCAGGTGGCCAAAGTATTGGAGCTTCAACTTTAGCATTAGTCCTTCCAATTAATATTCAAGGTTGATTTCTTTTAGGATTGACTGGTTTGATGTCCTTGCTGTCCAAGGGACTCTCAAGAGTCTTCTCCAGTATATAAAAATATTCTTATCTGGCAGAATATTCCAAGAGCTCAGAGGTTCTTAGGAGTCAGCTAAGGGCCAGTCCTGAAGGCAGAGCTTTCTAGGGAGTAACGTGCAGGTAACCCAGGGCTACAGAGTTAACTCTTTTCTGCACAACTTCCCTACACTCTAAGGAAGCTGTTCTTCCTTACACTGTATCATCTGCCATTACCTGAGAAATCAGCCTAGAGTGCTTTGCTTAACCCAGCATCCAATCAGATCTGCCTGTAAGTCCATTCCCTTTCTCAAATCACTTCTTGCACGGATTATGGCAAACTGGACTCATCTCCATTTTGCTTTCCTTCCAGCAGTTCTCTCTATTGCTTCCATCTGGAAATTAGGATCGTGAAAACTGCTGCGACAGAAGTATGCACAATCTAGGCATTGGTAATAAGCGCTCCGATAGAGGAATGCTTGTGATGCTGTGACAAGCAAATAGAGGGAACAGTCCGCTTGTGTCATGCTCCGCTCGACATACAGCATCACCAAGAAGATAAATTCAAAATCCCTGTATCCAGGACCTCTTACCCTGGCCCCTGCCTATCTTCCCACTGGCTTCCTAGGTCCTTTACTCTATGCAAACAGAACCACTTAGAGTTTCAATAAAGTTCACATGGTTTTGAAAGCGTTCACCTCAGATTGGGACTTGAACTGGCCAGTCTTCCAACTGAGATCACATACACGGTTTCAGAACCTAATGAAACTCAGGTTCTTGCTATCTCATCGCAGAAAGAATTCCATGACAGACAAAGTGACAGGTAAGAGGTGGATTTATTTAGAGGGAAACATTCCACAGAATGTGGGTCATCTCAGAAGGCAAAAGCACCCTCAAAATGTGGTGTGGTTAACTTTTACGGGCTGGGCAGTTTCATAGGTTAATGAGTAGGAGGATTATTCCAACTGTTTTGGGGAAAGGGAGATTTTCAGGAATTGGGTCACTGCCCACTTTCTGGTCTTTGAAGATCAACTTTGGAACTGTTGACACACCTTGAGTGTGTCATTTAACTTGCTGATGTGTTACAATAAGCATATACTGAGGCTGAAGGTCTAGTGGAAGTCGACTTGTTCACCATGTTGGACCCATTTGGTTCTATCAGTTCATCTTTCAAAAGTCGTGCTCTGCCCCCTTCCCTCCTGTTTCAATTTGACCTTGACTGTTCTGTTTCCTTTACCTGGAATGTCTACTCTTCAATATTTAGCTCAAACATCCTCTCTGATCTCCTACCTCCTAGTCGAAGATGCTGCGCTCCCTCCACCCTGCTTCCCTGATCCTCAGAGCATTCTGATACCTCTACTGTATTAATTTTCCAACTGCCTTCAATGGTTCATTCGTTTCCCCTTGGAAGATTGTTAGTTTCTGACAACAATCAAGTTATCTTCAAGGCCACAGCCCTTGCACCTAGCACTCCAATCCTAATAGGAGCTCAATAAACATTTGCTGAGAGAATAAAAGAAAGTTAAATTCTGAAAGAAGAGGGGAGACTGCCTGCTTATAGAGGGAGGGGAAGTTGTATAGACATAGGAACTTTTGAGTTACCATTAAAGGAAAATAGATGTTACCAGATTGAGAGAAAAAGCCATAAAATAATTTTCATCTGATTCCTATGCTCCATTATATACTAGCTGTGTGGCACTGGGCAAAATTCTCTCTCCTTGGTTCAGTTTCATCATCTGTCAAGTGAGGATAACTATTGCTCCTACCTATAAAGTTGTTAGAAGTAAAAGAAATTGCTTATTATGGCTTAGTGTCCTGTCTGGAACACAGCAAGGGTTATGTGAAATTAGGTAAGTTTCTATCCGCAAAGATCAGTTCGTTACAGATGTGCAGATCAAGGGAGGCCGGCACGGAATTTTGAGAGGCTCCCCAGCAGCCTCAACTATAAACGGCTCACTAGAAGGTTGCTCTTTTCTATCAGATCTGCTCTCACACACACTCCTAAGACCAACATGTGCAAAACTGCACAGTATTAAACACAGGGTGTTTGGGGGAAACAGGATTATGGGCAGAACACTCAAAAAACTGCATCAGTGACTCAAAAAACAAAAGTCCTAATAAAATCAACAGCAGCGTTTTAGAACTTTACCTTGGGAAAGACTGGAAGTTTGCTTGAGGAAGGGGTGTTGGAAATGTTACAGCTTGTGAGTTATTGTAAAGTGGCGGCAGAAGGTCGTCTGAAATGGAAGAGGAAACTATAATGCTAAATAGGAGCAGGCATTGCTGTAACACACATGATAAACTGAGGTTGGATATTTAAGGTGTCTATGTGTTTTTTGCCTCCCTACCCAGATCAGTTCGGCTGGCTGTAGTTTTTTGCATTCATCTACAGTGTTTCTCGTACATAAGCAAATGCAAATTTTGCTCTGTGATCAAATCATTCCCAAATATATCAATCACACAGACAAATTTGGTTGTGTGTTGTTTGCAAACCAAGTATTTTAGAACTGTTCAGTAAGATAGACAATAACTAGATTCTATCTTTTGGAAACTGTATCTGAGGAATGAATTAAAGGGAGCAGTTCTGAAGGGATTAGAATTCAACAACTGAAACTCAAGTCAGAGTTCTGGTTACTTCGAGGAGCCTTCAGCCACACGCAGGATGACCATTCATCCCACTTCACACCTCCGGTGTGGATCTCATTACAAACAGATCCCTGTTCATTTCTGAAAATTCTCAGTTTGGACAGTAATTTATAGATTTTAAATTAAAAGCATGATTTGGTTTCCTCAGAGCTTTGCCTTTGATAAAAATGAGCAATCATGTGTCACAAATAAAAGGATCAACCCTGAACTTTCCAATTCCAATGAAAATTTTCCATGGTTTCTTTAAAATCAAAATAGTTTCTTGGGACTAACATATGCCACAGTTTTCTGTGACTAGTTGTTGATCTATTTTTTTTTTTAAGGGCATTAATTCTAGAACAAATAACCATTTGGAAAAGTTTGAGTTCACTAAATAATTTATAGAGATTTTCAGTATGTAATACTTTTCACTTAAAATTTAAGGAATGAAACTATCAAAAATAATCTATCAAGTAGTTACTTTTCAAGGTAAAAGGATTGATAAAGGAAAAGGACTAAGAGTTTAAGCTGATACTTCACAAAGCATTACACTCCTGGGCAGCTCTGAAAGGACTGTTTCATTGAACATTTTCACTAATATAAAATTGGGGGGGGTTATTTTGACAGAGTCAGAGTTACAGGTATTTGGGGTAAATTAATTATGACATTATAATCCGATAATAACCATACTTAGGGGCTGACAGGACAAGGAGCAGACACTTGTTAGGGCTGAGAACCAGAGGTGTCTTATCCTGCCCCTGGCTGGACAGTTTCCACTTCAGCTTAGACACCAGGTACATTAGAGAATTGGGTCCAGAGAACTGGAATGGAGGCAGTTCTAGAAAGTCTGAGAGCTCAGGGGAACATGCAAACTCTGCTTTTTTTCTAATCAGTGCACTGGATTGGGGCAAGGTTTGCTTTAATGGAGCACTATAACCAGAAAACTGTCTTGACAGACAGAAACCAGAAAACTAGATATCTAAATGCAGACACAGCAGGGGAACTAGAAAAGCTCCAGCTGCCCTGCAAGCAGCTGTTCTTTTTCAACTAAGTCAAAATATTCATACACATTACTTCATCCTACTACTGTAACATTCATTTTTAATGGTGACATCTGAGAAAGGTTACTGGACCATTGGACAAAACAATCTTTTGGCCACTGTGACTACAGTCACAGAGGGACATGGGGCACATACTAAGAATAAAAAACCTGGCAGAAAGCCGGCTGTCTAGGTGTGTCTTAGCATTACTCAGTGGCCTTTCGTTATATTATTTACTATTAATTTAGCTACTTCAATTAGATCCTTAATGTCCTAAACTTGAAATGGTAGAGAGATTCAGCTTATGGTCACCATTCACAGAAACAAGGGTGAGTCTCGTCTGTGGACCAAGTGATCAGTACCTTTGATGTTGAAGATGATAGCATGGTGGATTATGGATTAAGAACTGTAGTTTCACTTAAATAGTCATATAAAAGGTACTATAGAAGTCTGGAATAAGCTGAAATTTAGGGGTTGGAAGATCTGGGGTTTTAAGTTCTCTGATTTTGTCACTTGTTATGTGACCTTGCATTTGTCCCTTGACATCTGGGTCTGTTACCAAGTCTCTAAAAATAGGAAGGTTAATATTCTTTTTCACAGGGTTGTTGAATCAACAGAAAATACATGTTATGTACACTATGTTTTAGTAAATGCGTAAAACTACCATTTAAACTTTTAAAAACTTCATATTATGGAAAGGTTCAGTTCAGTTGCTCAGTTGTGTCCGACTATGGAAAGTTTAAAGACTTAAAATACATTCCTTCCATAAATTAAGACTATTTGAATCTTTAATAATTAATCAGCAATAAATGCTGTGCACAGCTAAGTGTGTTTTGCCGATTTTTAAAAAAATAATTTATGTGCTGGGTCTTGGTTGCTGAGTGGGCTTCTCTCTAGCTGCGGAGAGCAGGGGCTACTTTTGAGTTGCAGTGCGTGGGCTTCCCTTTGTCGTGGCTTCTCGTTGCGAAGCACGGTCTCTAAGGCACGTGGCCTCAGGAGTTGCGTTTCTTGACTCTGCAGCACAGCCTGCATAGTTGTGGTGCACGGGCTTAGTTCCTCCATGGCGTGTGACCTTCCTGGATGAGGGATCAAACCCACGTCTCCTGCATTGGCAGGCAGATTCTCTACCACTGAGCCACCAGGGAAGCCCCTTGCTGTTTATTTTTTAAATAAGTTAACTCACCAAATATATTATGTAGTCAAGTAAGCTCTCAGTGCTCAACAAATAGCTACATTTCCTGTGTCTTCCAGTCTTGTTTGTTGTTAGGCTGGGGCTGTAGGCCTAGGTTCTGGATGAAGTAATGTATAGAAAGCATGTCTCTTTCAGATCTGGTTCTTAATAGCCAACATCACCAACCGGTCTGCTTTTTCCCGGATTTGACAACACTGTGGGCCATGTGATCCAGACGGCATAAAGATGGAGGCAGACTGCCCAGTCCACATTGGTCATTTCACAAGCAAGAATTCAATCTTTGTACTTAGCCACACCAGTTTGGTATTTTTCATTGTAGAATGGCTTACTCTATTCCAATGCCCTGTGTGAGGAATCAAACTACATCAGGTTGGAAATCAACCCAAAAAGGTGCCTACCACTATTGAGAAAGAAGAGTTTAGGATTCTGACCTGAAATTTAGTCCATCCATGCCAATGAAGCAATGTGTTTCATTATACAAGTATAAATACTACTTGTTTCATTAGTATTTCACATCTCTCATTAACAAATATACCACGCTCACTATGCATTAAACATCTTACAAGGTACTAGTATTTCTGATGAGTATGGAAGAGGACCTCTACCAGGATCTTTATATATCACTGGCATTGCAGTACCTTCTGAGACCTCTGAGGTATTTATAAATGTTTTTGAAACATTTATTAGGTATTTATAAATGTTTTAAAAAAAAAACACTCAAGTAAAATATTTTTATATAAATCAAATAATTTAATTAGTTCCATTCCACTTCAATCTACATCCAACCTGAAAAAAATGCATCATATTTAGAGAAATGACCAGGATAATCTATCTCATTATCCTTATCTACATGGCCCAAATCTTAACAAATTCTTTCTCTATTAGATAATAATACATGTTCTTGTGGGCAGTAATTCTTAATGCTGTTTTGCAGGTATTTTGATTGTAGAAAACAAAACCCAACACCCAACAAAAACAAAATAATATATTAGTTACGTAGTTCTTCCCATAGGAAATAACGCAAAGACTCTAACTAGGAGCTTGCCACAGCATTGTTATGAGATGGATATACAGTCCTGGAATAGAACAATCAGTCCAGGGTTATCACCAGACTAAACATATGAACAGCATTTCCCATCGTTTATGACAATTTAGGTTTTTATAGCTGGTCTTTCACTCAACCCAGAGATCCTCAGTGGCAGAAAGCATTAGTTGTCTTTCTCTCCCTAGTGACTGACTAGAAGGTATTAATAAGGCCTGACAAAGCAGGTACTTTATGTGCTCATGAAAAGACTTTTTAAAATTAAGGATAAACATAGGGAAAAAATATATTTACTAGACTTCCATAACTCATGCGTATATTTTAAATACAATCTAGAAATAAGAACATGATTTACATCAGGCAACAAGGCATTCAAGACTTTTAGAACAGGGAATCACACAGGGGCTTGCTAGCTCACAGTCTGCAAAAACCTCTCCCGGCATCCCAGGTGCTTTCAAACGTTCCATCAGGGTGGGAAGACTGGATTCTAGGGTGCTTTCCTTCTCACCATGCACCGTGAAATGTGTTTTCCCAGAAAACCTGTTACATCACAGGCCTATGAACAAGCCTGGTCAGCAAAGGTAGGAAAAATGGAACTTTTAAGTAACAATAGTATTTTAATTATACTATGAAGGAAACAAGTTGCTATGAACTGGTCTGTGAATAAACATTTAATGCATTGCTTCTATAAGAAAATACCTATTTATTATGTTTAATTTTTATCTTAATTTTCTGGTAGGATTATTGTTCTATTAAGTTTCTCATCATATACTGAAATATAAAAATTTAAGAGTAGGAAATAAAATTTTTCTCTATTTCCTTTGCCACTTCTATGCTTTGAAAATTCAAAATGGGTATGCCAGGTAAAAACTAATAAGGCACAATATATTTCAGATTTGCATCTTGATAAACAAGATAGACATTTAAGATGGTCAAGAGGACTTTCAAGCAAAAGTGAACATGATGCTCTCATGAACCATCATGGCTAAATGCAAGACCGCCACATGGCTCAACTACTGCTGCTGCGTCACTTCAGTCATGTCCGACTCTTGTGTGACCCCATAGACAGAAGCCCACCAGGGTTCCCCTGTCCCCAGGATTCTCCAGGCAAGAACACTGGAGTGGGTTGCCATTTCCTTCTCCAATGTGTGAAAGTGAAAGTGAAGTCGCTCAGTCGTGTCCGACCCTTAGTGACCCCATGGACTGCAGCCTACCAGGCTCCTCCATCCATGGGATTTTCTAGGCAAGAGTACTGGAGTGGCTCGCCATTGCCTTCTCCGGGCTCAACTACTAGTACACTGCAAATACCTACAGAAGGAAGGGAAACAAAATCTAGTAGGAGTTTTATGTGTGGAGTCAGGAGTTATCCAGCATGGAAACCATTTTAACATTCTGGGAAGCTCTGTATAACTATGAACCATTGTTGGAGCTGGAACGTAAAACAAACTGACACTGTTAAGTAAAACACACGACTTCCGGCAGATCTATGCACATTTTTATCACAAGTATGATGACCCTGGCTTTCATTTTACTGTTTCTTTCACACCTGAGATTTCAAAGTAAGTCTCAAGGGAATTTTTCTTTCCAATAAGAGAATTCAACCAACTTCAAAATGGGAAGAAAAAACATGCTGCTTTGTAGAAATTCATCACCATGGAATGCAACATTCCCTAAAATAAGATGTACTTTAAAAATTAGAACAACTTTCTAGCCAAGTACATCATGGAAACCCCTGAAAAAAAAAACACCCAATTCTTGACAAATATATCACTATTTAGAAAATTTGACTGCTTTTCTTTGATATCATTATTGCTCAAGTTCAGTTCAGTTCAGTCGCCCAGTCGTGTCCGACTCTTTGTGAGTAGCCAAAGAATTATACCACCAGCTGTTTCTTCCTTTGGAATATGGCATTATTTCTGAAATTCTGCATAATTTCTAATATTTTAAATGGTAAAGAAAGGGCATGCACCAAGCTGAATGTAGTGAGTGACTAATTTGCTTTTGCTCAAGAGCCAGCTTTTTGAGACTGTAACTGTGGTACTTTCACTAATGTCTTATAAGATACTCAGTGATATGCTATTAGCCCTGAAAAAGTTTTCTATACAGTGAGTGGGTGACAAAAGTACTATTTATTTAACACGACAGATGTTAATGGGACAGCCACAACCAGGTGAGTGAATATAAAGGGTTAAAACTGCTAGAAAATGGGAAGGCAGAAGGGCCTCAACCACAATACCTGCAGCAAGGACTGGATATGCATGCAGAGATAAATAAGGGCTAGGTACTTAAAGCTTTCTGATGAAAATTCTGCAAAGGGCTTGGGCCCACACTTACATTATTCTTACTATAAATAATAACAACAATAACAACCATGAAGAAACATGCAATTAGTCCTGAAAATAAAACAAGTCTGTCCAGAGTACCATAATATCTGGACTATAAAATCTGATGATTTATGTGGTCAGATTCCCTTATTACTAAATAGCTCACTGAAAAATTATTAAAGAATTACTGGCAACTATACAAAGCCTTTGCTGGTACAGGCGTTACAGTATGGGTACCCATCTGGTAAAGAAAATATCACCATCCAAACATCTTAAATATCAGTACCCTCTAACATCCAAGTATCCTAAGCCAATACTCTTAAACTGGTTTATCCAAAGGTACTCTCGTCATCTTACCTCTATTACCCTAAAATCAACAGTCCTTTGAAAAATTATAATATCCTTCATATTAAAAAAATCCAATGCCGTAGAAATCTCAAAAATGGAATGTTAGTAATGTTAATTATCTAAAGAACTTGGCTTCATGGAATAGCTTTTGAGTATTTATTGCTCAGATGGGTTCAAAAAATTCTTAAACATAATGTGGCAATGGCTTTCATACATCTGTAACAGAATATCACTAATAAAAATTTATTGGCATGAAATACTATAATTATGGATGTGTAAAATTTTTAAATTTTAAAGCCTCTTAACATAATCATGTATATCTATGTACAAAACATACATAAACTTCACTTTATTTAAAACATATGAAAGAGGGAATTTCAAATCACATTAAACATAATAAATATAGAACTTGCTTTGTTAAAAATCTACAGTATACATTCAAGGAAAGGCTAAACTTCCAATGCCAACTATGCATGAGACAAAATTAAACATTTACAATAATCAGTTTCCTAAAAGTGCTATTTTTAATACCTATAATAGGAAACTCATTCTTAGTGCTTTGTTTCCATCCAAACGTGTATACATTCCTTTATTCACAGAACCAGATGCTTCTGTTACTAAAAATACATATCCAAAGTTTTTATATCCTTTTAAATAGATTTAACATTTTAGCTCTTTGGGGGAGGAACAGGGAAGTCCAAACAAACAACACAGACCATCTTAAATTATTAAGAGATCACTGACTTTATAACATGCCCTGTTTCAACTCAGATATGAAATCTGATGACCATGTTAATGAAAAAAAATTCCCTGTTCATATATCTAAGGTAAGTCATCCTTCTCTACATGAGAATTTGTGTAGGCCGAGGAGCATCCACTATAGCAACCTTCCTGTGACCCAGGCCTTGACGACATGCTCCACTTCTGATTTGTACATTCTCTTCCAACCTGATTTGGCTTAGTTTCTTCAGGAGTGATATTCAGTACATTGATTGAACTGCTGGGGAAAGAAAGGTAGATCTTAATCATCATCTTCTCTTTTCATACCTTAGATATGCCTGAATGTCTAAAATCTGATTTCTCCCTTGCCCCATGCTAAATAAAAATTTTGAGGACAAGAACATACAAGTGCTTTCAGTTCAGTTCAGTTCAGTCGCTCAGTCGTGTCCGACTCTCCGCGACCCCATGAATCACAGCACGCCAGGCCTCCCTGTCCATCACCAACTCCCGGAGTTCACTCAAACTCATGTCCACAGAGTCGGTGATGCCATCCAGCCATCTCATTCTCTGTCGTCCCCTTCTCCTCCCGCCCCCAACCTTTCCCAGCATCAGAGTCTTACTAAAAATTTTGAGGACACACTGGTCAAGAACATACAAGTGCTTTAACATGGTCTAATTTATCACCTTGACTTATCTACCTATTTATTTATCTGTTCAGTCTACTCTGAAGGATGCTACCCAACCAGAGCCTAAGGTAGATAGATAACATGTGAGTTTTGAAAGCTAATGTCTCCCATACCACAACGTTCTAGCCTTTTTATGCTTGCTTTCTTCACTCATCGATTTGTTCATGCACGCTTTCGTCCTCCATCCATCCAGCCATGCAGATATTTAATGAGTGCCTACAAAGTAGTTAAGAGTCCAGAACCCGAACAGATGGTTTAGGTTCACATCCCAGCTGAACCACTTAGTACATCATTTCTGGCAAGTTAAGCCCTGCTCTTCTTCAGCTTCCTCAGCTGTAAAATGGAAATAATAATAGAATCCATAATTCACAGGCTTGGGGTGGAAACTAATTGAGTTAATATACACTAAGCACATGTGATGATGCTCAATTAACTTTAAGTGTCAGACAACAATTTAAGTGTCTGAACACTGATACAGCACCCTAGCTTCAGAGATACTGTCTGAGGTATGCTCTGCAACCAGCCTCAAAGCAAGGAAATTTAGTTAAATGATCACTTGCAAATCATGGGGCTGAGCCAATCAACAATACATTTTTATCAACTGAATAGCTTAATTTTTTCCATAAAACTTATTTTTCCTAGATATTCATTTTTTGGTGTGACTTTGGTTAATAACTCAACCCTATAATGTGGCAATCCTTAAAAAAAATTAAGTTGCTTTAATTCTAAAACTCCTAACCAAAAACATTGACAATTTTATACTTATTTGCTTAAAAAAAAAAAAAGGCACTTGCTTATAAATCAGATTCAGAATCCCTGCCATCTCAGATGAGAGTAGATCAATGGTGAACTAAGTTTCCTACATAACTTAGTACGTGAGTTACTTTGCCTGGAATGCAGGCACAGCTGATAGGTAAAATTCCACCCTACAGTGAAGAAGGAATGAGGGTGAGCTATAGAAATTAGGCATAAACACTCCTAATTATTTTGCCATAATCTTATTACAAACCCAAATCCAAAGTGCTTTAGGAGCAGGAATTCAAATACACCAAATAATTAAAAATTTCAAGGCCGATGTCAAGCTGCACAGCTTCTTGACTGATAACTAGTGACATGACTCTTATTTTATCCTCAGAGGCCAGCAACTGGGAACAGCTTAATGAAATTTTCTTAAGCTCTAAAATTCTGTTTCTATGCCAGTGATACTGTTCAGTGTAGCTCTTGGAATACGAGAAACAGAAAAGCATTTTTATAATCCATTTATGCTTACGTATATTTTTATATGCTGTTACTGAAGGTTTACAAAGGACCAAGTACTGTTTTAAGTGCTTTACATATACTGGCACTGAATCTCACCCAGTACCCTTAATGTAGGTACTAAACGTTGGCCTTTTTATTAAACACAGAGTCTTCAAGGAGTTATAACTATAAATAATTATGTAAAAAAGTAAAAATTTTAAATATGTAAATATTGTGGCAACTAGGCTACATTCTCTTTTAGGTACAGAATGCATTATAAGCATACTTCATTTGACTGCATTTCAATTTATTGTACTTTGCAGATATTGTATTTTTTACAAACTGAGGGTTTATGTCAATCTTGGGTTGTTTTTTAGTGATAAAGTATTTTTAAATTATGGCAGGTACATTGTTCTTTAAATACACTGCTACTGCACACTCAATAGATAACAATACCGTGTAAACATAACTTTTATACGCACTGGGAACCCAACAAGTTTGGGTAACACACTTTGCTGTGATACTCACTTTTATCGCAATGGTCTGGAGCTGAGTCTGCAACATCTCTGAGGGCTGCCTGCATTTGTAAATGGTGACTAGAATATGTATCTAAATCTTTACACAGAGTTCTGATTGGTCAATTTGGGGGTTTCAATAACATTCTACACATACACTCTGAGCTTACATTATCTTTTGACTGTAAGTTAAACAAATTTTAACTTCCCACATTTAACCCATCAGTCAACCCACTGGCTCTAACTGCAGAATACAGCCTAAATCTAAGCATAATCCTATCTTCAAGTTATGACCCTAGAGTCCAGATGACCACATCGCTCATGTCCACGCCACGGAGGTCTTCTAACTGGGTCTCCTGGCTTATGCTACTGGCTCCTACAATCTGTTTATCACATAATAAAATGAAGTAATCTTTTTAGAACTTAGATTTTTAAAAAATCATTCTCTCACTTATAAGGTCTCCAATTGTTTTCCAATGCCTTAGAACAACCCTACTTACAAGTACAGACTAACATAGTTTACAAATGAAATCTTAAGTGCGTCGTAGGAGGGGAGGTGTCAAGCACAGCAGGGTTGTATACAAACATATCAGTCATGAGTTGATAACTGATGAACCTGGGTGATGGGTACACAGGGGCCCTGACCGTATTCTCTTTATATCTGTATATATTTGAACTTTTACATAAAATATTACCTCTCACCTTCACTCCACTCAGTTTTGCTCGCACAAAAACACCTGTGTCCTACCTCAGGGTCCCTATACTTGCCTGGAGGGCTCATCCCCAAGTCCTTTTATGCCCCTCCATATTTAATACTTAGAGCCCTAATCCTTTTAAAAGTCAACTACAAAATAGAGTGCCTTGTCCTTTTCTAGAACTTCACATTTTTGTTTAAAAATTCTTAAATTTTATTTCAAAACTGGGCAATTACTGGTTCAAGGGCTATCTGGCCTCTTTAGCACTTAGCTCCATGCTAAGTGTCTGTCACTGGACAGGCCAAGTGTGTGCTACAGCCCCAGCTCCTGCGTTCTGAGATGCCTGGCCAAGTCCAAGTGCCACTATCTCCTACTTTAACAAAGAGGAATGAGATCACTGCCACACTTTGCAACATAGCCCTTTGCTCTTTTCTGTTCTTCTCTATCTCCCTAGGAATGTTCCATCTGCTTAGTTCAAAATTAATCTCGAAATAGGCTCTAAGGTAATGCTGATATTATATCTTAGAAAATGATTTAACAACTTAAGACCGAGGAAAATACTGAAATGCAGCGGTTAAAGGCAGTTATCTGGCTTTCCTGGGGGTGTGGAGCCACTCTGCCTGTCCTGTCGCCCTTGGACACAGACCCTCGTTACCAGTCCAGGGAAGGCAGCTCTTCTCAGGTCTGTGTCCTTCCACATCCATGACATGGGCATTCCACACGAGCCGCTTAAAGCGGTGCTCTACAGAAACTATCGATGCAACGTCCTTCTATTCAATACAGTTAAAATATTAAGTAACTCCTGAAATAAGATTGTACTTTAAGTTGTATTTTACCCGTGAAATAAAGAGTCACATGTATATATGACTCGGCTCCCAGAAGACAGACCAGAGCTACCTTGTTCACTACTGTATTCCCCCCACTAAGAGGCGTCTCTATGTAATGGATACCCAATAAATACGTGTACAATGAATGAGTCAAACTACTCAGTTCCTCTTCATAGCCTTTACCATTGCTCATCCTAGACAGGCCAACTCTTCCTTCACAACGCCTCTCTGGCACTTAACAAGTGTGTCAGGAGATCACCTACAGGCCAGTACCTATGTTCAGATGCACAAGAACGTGTCTGGCAAAAGTCTGAAGTAGAAGGAGAAGCAGGAAGAGACTTAGTCAGTTTAGACGTGCAAACTGGAGACCCGCTAGGCACACCGTGAGGCTTCTTTTGCCGTGGCCTCGAGGGTAATGCAGGGGTGTCCCAATCAGAACCTGTTAAAAAATAAAAAAGAAGAAGAAAAAGAAGGAAGAAAAAAAAAAGCACATATGAGGAACCATTACTAATAAATACAGTGAAGGTGATCAACTAGGATCCTAGACTAGGTTCATTTGCAGCTCTAAGGGAAGTGTGAGAACAAATTAATCTCAATATCTTCTGTACATATGAGTGTAGTCTAGCTAATCTGGTGATCTTTGCTATGTTCAGTCCACAAACATTTAGGAGGATCTAGTTTAAAAAATATTTCTAGATTGTGAAATTTTCAAAACTTGACATTACACCCACAAAAGTTGTTTTGGGTATGCAAAGTCCTCCTGTCATTTCTGTTTTGATTACAGTAAATTAAAATGTCAAAGTTGCCTTTTATTCCAATTAGAGAGTTCTTACCAGTGATTGCTAAAGTTATATATTAATAATCTACAGTACTTTATTTACATGTATTTTCAGATTAAAATGCTTACGAAGTACTCACTTCCTGAGAAGGCACTGAAAAGTTTCACATTTTCTGAGTTCTGGTGGTCAAAGGTAGTCATATTTAAAAACTGTTGCTTTAACCAACTGGCTCTTTCTTCTTCAAATGCCTTTCTCTACCGTAACAAGCAAACCAAAGAAATACTGATCAATATTTCAACATTCACACAGTTGCCATTTCACATGATTTCTCGAGGTATTTGTGCTTACTCTCTGACTATCTCTATATATTAAGTCAAAGGAATTAACCCTAGAAAACAAAAATTAAATTTCATTCAAGAAAGCTGTTAAAAATAAAAATTCACCCGTTTCTCCTAACAAGTCAACTATTTTCACATCAATTCTGAATAAATTCAAGAGTATAATACAGAAAAATAAGCACATTAGCATAACTTTAAACATATAGAATATCAGCATAACTTTTGAACATACAAAACATGGTAAATATAAGATTACAAACAACAGAAAAATACCCCATTGTGAACTAATCACTTGAAGAAAAAGAAAAGGCTTCACTGAGCACTGCTCTCTTCCGCGAGCCTCGTCCCAGTGCCTAGCAGCCATCATCACTTGACCACAAGAGGGCGCATGTCTAACCTCCCCCTTCTGGATAGGTGATGGATCCTAAATTCTCCCTCACCTCTCAGGTCTGTTTCCCACCTCTGTACTCAGTGAACTGAGGCAGGAAGATGCTCAAGCAGAGGATGGGGAGTGGTATGCAAAGTAACAAGAGTATCTGCTGGAGTGGCATGGAGAGAGGTGAGGGATATGAGATCAGAAACAGAGGTGATACCGTCAGATGGGAGAAAATGCTGGCACCAAAACTGTCTGTTTCCTGAGGAAGATAATAGCTATAGATAACATAGAATTTCGTAATTAAGGAGGAAGGCCATGTCAGCTACTTAAGATAACATACAGTCTTTCATTCATAAACATTAATACAAAATCATGGATCACCAGACATTTGAAGAAAATAGCATAAAAGAAAAATGCCAGGAGAAATAAAGAGAACTGGCAATAGGTAAAGTTCAAGGCAAGTTTTTTTAAGATAACACAAATTATCAGACAGATTTACAAACAACCGTAAAATATAATGCTAGACACAAAACAAAAAATACACTATAAAACTTAAAAGATAAATTGTCAACTAAAAACTCAGTGGATGAAGTGAAAAATCAAACTGACCTTGCTGAATACCAGGTTGGTGATGCACAAGATAAAAGAGAAAATATTCCCGAATTCGGAACATAAAGTCAATCAATAGATGTAGTCAGAAGGCCAAATATTTGTCTAGCAGAAGTTCCAGAATGCAAGAAAAGTCAGAGAAGGAAAAAATACAGAATTGAAGAAAATGTCCCTAAACTGAAGAAATATAGCATCTTCAGGTTAAAAGGAGATACCCAGACCTACCCTGGTAAAATTTCAGAACTCTTAGTTTAAAAATTCCAAAAGCTTCCACAGAGGGGGAAAAACACAGCACAGCTGTCTAAAATTAACGCAGGGTATATTATAACCAGGCTGCTCATGAGCAAAATCAAACAATGGAAGAATTAGAATAACTCAAAGTTTTGAAAAGAAAAGTTGGAAAATAATTCTATATCCAGGCAAACCAATCAAGTATGAATATATTTTTGGATAGTCCAGAATTCAGAATATTTTTCACTCACACACACTTACGAAAAAATTACTTAAGAAGGTAATACAACAGATTGAAAAAGGAACCCAAGAAAGAGAATATAAAATAGAAGTTTAACCTGATTCAGAAATCATAAAGAAAGCACACACAAAAAAGTCAAAGAATTTACTACAGATTCTCTTCTGTGTGGCAGTCTTAACGACAAAGAAGTGTCCAAACATATTACTTGGCTATAGAATGAATATTTATATAATCACAATGTTATCAGTGTTCTCTCTGGTTTTCAATTCTTAAATCTCCATCTTGGACAAAGTACTTACACTTGAATTTGTATTAAAAGTCAGAATATAAATGTGATAACACTTCACAGTGAAAAATAGTATCAACTGACAAAAACTCAGGAGTCGAGGGGTAAGAGCAGTGCAACAAAGATAACTACAAGGATGCCCCCATCTTTCATTCCAGGGATAAATCTATACTGTCTAACGTTGAGCAAACATGAAATGGAAGCATTAAACAAATTTACCTGAAGTAAAAAAACCAACCAGGAGAAACAGTTCTTTAAAAATTAGCTTAAAAAAGTAAAAATACTATGAAGAAATCATATGTATACGAGAAACAGTGCAGATGGGAGGTATGGCAAGGGTCCTAAACTCCTTGTGTTTCATAGTGGGGAATCAACAGGCTGACTGTAAGAAAAAAGGCTGAATTTTATTCAAGTTAAAATAGTTTTTCCCAGAAGAATCATAAACCTTCAATAGTGGTACCTCTGAGGAATGAAACTGTGAGAAGAATGAAGGATACTTTCACACCTTGTAGCTTTTTAGAATGAGTTTCTTTTTTAAAATCATGTCCAGGCATTACTTCTCTAATTTTTGAAAGGGAATAATGTATGTATACACTACTAAATAAAAAAGCGAGCTTTTGAAGTGTGCACACACAGTTCATCCCTGGGTAAGGCAATGGGGAGAGAGACTTTCATGTATACTGTATTCTCCTTTCCCTTTAAAAAAAAAAAAAAAAAAAAACCAAGACTCTCTCAGTTGAACTCTCTCCTGACTTTATATCTACCAACAGCGGAGAGATGACAGATGCCCAAGAGAAATCTCTTGTATGAAGCTAAACTCTTAACAGTAGAAAGCTACCTAAAAGGCATGACAAATGCTTAGTTTTTTCAATATAAAAATTTTTTTCAATTCCCAAATCTGGAGGCAAAATGATATACCTCTATTATAGCTTACATTTCACTATAAAATGAAATCACTGGTAAAATATTTGAGGAAATGTACAGCAAAGAAACAAAAAATAAGGACTTCAATGCATTCTAGTGAGGCTTCTTCAGGACCTTCAAACATTCTACAAGGAAGGCCAATTGCTTAAAATACCTCTAATCCTAGGCGAATAGCTGCTTCTGTAAAGCTTCGTCTTTCCTTCTCGAAATTCTTTTTCTGCTCTTTAAATAGGGACCATTCTTCTTTGAGGCGTTCCTTTTCTTCCAACAAGTAACAGTCTCGTAGCAGTGAAGTGGTGTCATCATCACATGCAGTAGCAAGCTGCTGCTATTAAATTTTAAAACATAGTAAGTTCCAGAGGGTCCCTGCAACACTCCAACAAGTTGAAATGAAAGCAAGGTGAAAAAGCATGCCAAACTTCAGGGGAAGGAGAGAGATGAAAAAGAATCAGAAAGTCAATGGAAATGAGGAGCCTCATTTCCCAAATGCTTCTACTCGAAAAGGCAAAGCATCGACCAATGATGCTTTGTGGTCTACATGCTAGCAAGCAGAGAACTTAGACTGTAAAACGTCAAGTGCTACATAGCCTATGAAATAAAAGAGTAAAAATCTAGTAAGGTTCAATAAAATTCTGATCCTTCACAGGGGAGAACAGTTTTAAAAGGTGTCTTGCATTTACCTGTAAAAGTTGCTGCTGAGTTTTAATCATCTCTTTACAGTGCTGAATTTCTAACTCGAGTTTTTCAGTTTCTTGTTCATGGTCTTGTCGTGAGATTACATCTTCATCGTTAAAACCTTCTAAGTGTACCTTTGAAACTAACACAAAACCAATAATTTGACATAAACCTTACAGTCTCCATTTTAGTTTATGGCATTTGGGGACATATATTTAAAAATCAAGAAATAAATTTAAAAATCAGAAAGCTTTTCCCTTTCTGGAATCTCAAAGGTTTTCTAAAAGGTAGTTATTTCCTTTGTCCTTTAAAAACTCCACTAGCTATAATAAAATAGAATAAATGGTAAATCATTTTAACACTAAAAATTTTTTTAAAGTAAGCAGCTATAATGAGCTCATGGTAACTATAAATTCATGCTATTTCTGGACTAAATGATATCCTTACTTACAAAGTTCTATTTCCAACATTAAACTTGTAATCTGTATACATGTCCTAATTAGAAATGTAAACCTATGTTCCCAGAAAAATTAACATTCATAAACTATACTCTTTTGACACTTCAGTGTCAGTGCAGGATTACAAATCTTGCTCTGTTATTAAATTTGACAAATATCAGGTCCAAAAATACTTGCTATTTACTAATAGACAGTGATGACTGAAATCAACAAAATCTCATGTAAATTAATTTTGATACTCTAATTGTTCTGACTTTACTTTTTAAGACAATTAGCAATGAGATTGTCATTTCTGACAATTTAGAATAAATTTTAAGTAGACTGCATTTACTTAACAGACGTCTTAATTTTCTTGATTTAAAAGCGTGCAAACTTGAACAAATATAAAATATTAAGGATATACTCATCAACATAAATCTACTATGTATCTATAATGACAGGAAGTGGTTATCTAAAAATAATACACTGTTGAGTGAAAAAAGAACACTGTAGAAAAAAACAAGAAATATTCAATTTATGGTTTATAGACATTTAAAATAAGTATTTTGCAAATGCAGAAAGGTCTAGAAAGGTATGCACAAAGCTGTTAAGTGTTACACATAGGGAACAGAGACCTGACTATTCTCTTGGGTTAGCCAGAAAGTTTATTTGGAATTTTCCATAAGATCTTATGGACAAACCTGAATGAACTTTTTGGCCAACCCAATACCTTATATACTTCCTGTTATTTTGCATCAAATGTCTATTATCTTGAAAATAATTTAAAAATGAATTATTAGCAACCTAAGAATAGGCAAGTATCTGGGAATACCAAGAAAAAGGTTTATATTTATACTATATTATGATTAATATTTCCTGATTGCCAAGATATAGTAACAGACTCAGTTTACTTTATTCAACTGTCTTCTGCACTTGGAATGGATGGACATAAGATGTCCTTTTTTGAGAGATTCTGAGAGCAAATCATATTTTCTCAAACTGCACATCTGGAAGTAGGCAGAATTTTGCTTTTCAAATTGCCAGGCCAAGCTAAGGACCTCAGTCTGAGCCCGTAACATGACTTTCCAAGTCAGCTTCCTGAGTGTCGCAGCTTACTCTATCTGCATTCAGGCGGGACTTACCTTGGTTATCAAGTTTTTCTACGTGACTTTTCAAAATTCTCCACTGTTTTCTGATGCTGTTGGTAAGCTGCTCTCTCACAGTCTCACAGGAAAGGTCCCATATACTCTCTCTACTCAGTTCCCCAGCATCCTCTTCAACATCAGAGATAACCTACAAGTGGCCGGAGATGGGAGGGAAAGACCAGTATATTAAAAATGACTTAAAGACACTCAGACAAAAATCATCAGACTGATGGTCAGATACATGCATCAAAATCATTTCTATGTTGTATGTGAAACATAAATGACCTAGTTCTTAACATAAATGTCTTGAGAAAAAATAATTAATACTAGAGATAGAAATTCCCCAATTCAGGTCTCTTTAAACCTGAATTTGAAGCCAAATATAGTTAGTGACAAAGGCATGGAGCTGTGTGAGGAAGAGCATCACAACCTGTCTCATGCTGTGTGAGGAGGTTTCACATGTCAATTGGTCCTCAGATCATGTTAGCACGTGAGGAAACTGAGGCTCAGAGTAGACTAACTATCCCGATGTCACACAGCTCTAATCCAACCTGCTTCCAATTTGGCTGTTGAGACATCTCCAAAGTAAAAGCAACTATTAATCCTATTTTTCTCAAATAATTTTTAAAAAGAAATTGGAAATATTTCTCTCTGTATTCTACCAGGACATTAAATCACTGTAAAATGTAGCAACCTTTACTGATATGATCAAATAGAATCAAAGCAGCGGAAAGAACACTGGGAAGCAATACTAAATGTATACCTGTCATAATAACCTGCATCTACATAAAATGGGCCTAATTTGTTATTAACATTCAGGAAAGTAGATATTCATACTTAACTAATTTGAACAATAGATATCTTGCTGGAGAAAAAAAGAAGAAAAGAGAAAATAAAAACAAAGAAGGGCTGATTAGACTGTTCCCACATGCAGAGACAGCAGAAGTAAGGAAGTGACGGAGTCTTAAGAACTGTATCAATATCTGAAGTCAGCAATGGACTGACAGAGGTCAGGCTCTCCCAGGGGGCACAGATGAGGGAAAAGCCCAGGGTATGGCTCACTATGACTCTGGTTCCTGCCAATCAACACTCTGGAGCAAGCTGACGATAATTTTTTCAAGAAGCTGCACCATCTCCGTTATACATTTCAAAGAATACCAGAACACTACAAATTCATTATTAAAATTAATAATTGCCAAATTGAGTGCAAAACCATTAAATGAAGATTAAAAACACACTTAGCAAAAAAAAAAAAGTCACCACACTTAACTTGAATTTTGGGTATATATTTTGGCTACAATTAAGTCAGCAAAATGATAAATGAAAACTTGGATGCTAACTAGGCATTCCAAAGTTATATTTTACTAATGAGCCAAAATCTTTCCTTACAAGTAAGGAATGGCTGAATTACTTTTAGGAGAAAGTGGATCTAGAGAAAGATCTTCTAAAAATTAGAAATACACTTAAGAGATTATTGTTTCTCCAAACTTCAGCATTTGAATTATGAAAAACTATACAGGATACTATCATATGTATTAAATTTAATTTTTAAATAAATTTAATTCAAAAGACACTTGCTCCTTGGAAGAAAAGCAATGACAAACCTAGACAGTATATTAAAAAGCAGAGACATTACTTTGCCGACAAAGGTCCGTCCAGTCAAAGCTATGGCCTGGCAGTCATGTATGGATGTGACAGTTGGCCCATAAAGGAGGCCGAACGACAAAGAATCGATGCTTTTGAACTGCTGTGTGTTAAAGAAGAGTCCCTTGGAGTACAAGGAGATCAAACCAGTCAATCCTAAAGAAAATCAATCCTGAATATTCATTGGAAGAACTGATGCTGAAACTGAAGCTATAATACTTTGGCCACCTGATGGGAAGAACCGACTCATTAGAAAAGACCCCGATGCTCAGAAAGATTGAAGGCGGGAGGAGACAGGAATGACAGAGGATGAGATGGTTGGATGGCATCACCGACTTGATAGACCTGAATTTGAGCAAGCTCTGAGAGATGGTGAAGGACAGGGAAGCCTTGTATGCTGCAGTCCATGGGGTCACAAAGAGTCGGACATGACTGCGCAACTGAACAAAAACAACAACTATCATTTCAGAAAGCTCCCCTTCACTTACACCTACTTTTGCTGGCTAAAAGTTAATGAGAGGTGAGGAAAGGCTGGGCCCAAAACTGAAAAACTAGAGGAGTCAGAGAAACGACGCCAACCCTGGCAATGTGTAAAGTGAGTTATGAACTGACCCAAAGTGATAGAAAACCTTTCAGAGAAAAGGTTAATTAAGGGAATATAAGATGTCAACATCAAGCAGATCTCAATTGGAGAGTCTAAAAGAACATTTAGGTTCTTCTTTAAAGAAGGAAAAAAAGGTAGAAGATGAGCTTATCAGTTGGACTGATTTTTGATACTACAAAATAATCCTCAGATACAGGTTAAAAGGGGGATTCCCAGGTGGTGGCAGTGGTAAAGAACCCGCCCGAAAATGCAGGAAACGTAAGAGACATGGGTTCGATCCCTGGGTTAGGAAGATACCCTGGAGGAAAGCATAGCAAGCCACTCCAGTATTATTGCCTGGAAAACTCCGTGGACAGAGGAGCCTGGGGGCTACAGCCCACGGGATCACAAAGAGTTGGACACAACTGAAGGAACTTAGCATGGCTCAGCACATGTTAAAAAACAAGTTTGGTGACTTACTGTTAATTAGCACTTTCCATCAAAATCGTCATTTTCACATTTAAGTTACTAAACTAATGAACTTGTCTGAATTTAAATTTCTATGTAAAGCACTAAGTTTAAAACACTTTTCACCAATATGTGACTTGTTTTTTCAGACCTCTACACATTAGGCCCTTATCAAATGATTTCCCTACACTTTCTATCTCAAAAATACCTACTAAGGGCTAATTCAAATGTGACTCTCTGCAATGCTTTCCATAGTTTTGTTTTATACACTGCACCACCTCATGTACCTGTTAATGTGTATAATAATCACTTCTCTATACACCTTTCTCTCTCAAAAAGAGCTTCTTGCAGGATGCAATGGTCTGAGTGCTTGTGTTCTCTCAAAACTCATGTGTTGAAATCCTAACCTCACAGCATTAACAGGTGGGTGATCTTAAGTAAGTGATTAGATCATGAAGGTGGAGCCTTCATAAATGGGGCCCCCATCAGTTCTCGCGCCTCTTTCCACCATATGAGGACAAAAGTGAGCAATCCAAGCAGGAAAAGGGCCCTCACGGACACCCACTCTGCTAGCATCCAGGTTTTACGTTTCCAGCCTCCAGAACTGTGAGAAAACTTTTTGTTGTTTATAGGCCAACCAGTCTTTGGTATTTTGCTTTAGCAGCCTGAACAAAAGAAACAGTCAAAATCTTCTTAGCTTTTTCTTTCCAGGGATTAGAACACATAACGGACATTCAATAAATTTATGGACTAAGTGATCATTTGGTTCCCAAAATTAATAAGAGTTTCACTCTCTGAAAAGTAGAGCCTGCTGAAGTTACTGAAAACTGAAGCTACTTAAAGGACATTTGGCACAATGCTCAGAAGCAGGAGCTGTGGAGTGAGACAGCCTTGGATTCAAATTCCAGTTTTATCATATGTTGACACTGAACTGGCTTCTGTGCCTCAGTTTCCTCACCTATAAAAACAGGGACAATTACAGTTCCAAAGCCATCAAATTATTGTAAGATGTAAGTGAGACAATGCTTATGAAGTGCTTTTCAGGGTGCGTGGCACAGATTGAGTCCCTAGAAAATCATTTCCATCATTTCCCAGGGGATGTCAGGAAACTTAGAGGGACATTTTTTGGGGTTGTCAGAGTGACTGGGGGTAGCATAGCAGTCCAAAATATCAATAGTGGCCTATCTACTATTTTACTTGTTCTAATGAGCAATCTGAAGACTGTATCAAGAGAGGAAAGAGCCACTTACAGTTCCTGTACTATCATCTGCTCTTTCTCTAGGTTTCTGCTTTTGGGGAGAAAGAAGAGAAATCATTTCCTTTTTCATTTGCTGAAGAACCTTCTTAAGTTCAGCATTTTCCATTAGGATTTGTTTCTGACGATATTCATAATCATTCAAGAGAATTTTATACATTTCATCTTCATTCCTGAGAAAGAAACTGTCAGTATGAAAATGCAGTAGAGAAAGGGAAGTCTGGTGAAATGTGTCAGTTTCAATTGTGCTTTACCTGGCTTCGGTTTTACCCGTCCTCCAGGAGCCTCTTTTCCCATCAGCTCTCCCCACGTAATTTAAAACTTCCATAGCTACAAACATGAACACAAAGAACAAACCAATTCTTACATTACATGTTTAAGTGTTTAAAACTCTAACACTCTATATGCATGAGGGACATAAGTTAACCTGGTATACAGATTAGGATTTAAGTTTCAATTCCATCACTCATAAACATCTTGGCAAGTTACTGAACTGCTAAGCCTGTTTCTTCATCAATGGGGTAGTAGTAATGAAAGTATCTAAGAGCTGTTGTGAAGATGGAAAGAAACGTTAAAGTACTTAACATAGTAAGTACTTCCTAAGCGTTAATTATCACTATTAAATTTTATCATCAGGGTTGACAAACTATATGGCCTGTAGGCAACTGCCTGATTTTTTTAATAAAATTTTTATTAGGACACAGCCTCACCATTTGTTTATATATCTTCTACAGCTACTTTTGCACTACGATGGCAGAATGACAAAAGACCACAGAACCCACAAACGTCAAAATATTTTCTATGTGGACCTCTACAGAAAAAGTCTGCCATGCCCTGTATCTTGACCACCGTTGACATCATCGTCAAAGGAGTCAACGTTCCTAACAGGATTAATCTGTCTTCTGCCCCAGGTGGAGATGAAAGCAGTTGACATAAAAAGGAATAAGATCAGAGTAAGTATTGTAATTTTAGAGCTGATTAAAAAATCATTACAGAATGGTCACTTCCAGTTGGGTTTTGAACAGGAAAAGAACTAGATACCCATAATAAAATGGCTCTGCTACAGAGTTAAATATTTAATAAACTTCTCAAAGTGTTACATTTTATACTTCTAGTATATCATCCTGCTCTTTGTTATTTCTTTCATGAATGAATGACAGGTTAACCCATCTTAAAAAGTATTAAGTGTCCAAATTGAGTTCAAGATTTATAATGTCAGAATACGTAGGTTTCTAACCTTGTCTTAATTGCTGATTATTACACTTTCATTTTTCAATTAATTTTAAACTAAAATGTTCAAATAACCGTAACAGTGCTCCTGTACTGAATGACAGTAACACAGTCAACACTGAACTGCTTGCTGGTAACAGGCTTAGCCACCATGTGACAGCCTGAAACATCTGCTCATCAGCTGTTGTATGCAAGTCCAAGTTCAGAATGATGTATAATGTGGGTTAGATGACAGTGTATAGTCCACTTGGAAACCACTCTTCAATAAATCAATGCACAGATTTCCTGTTCCCTCTCTTGGCAGGCCTGCATAACTTTATCTGTGTAGCTTCACTTTTGTGTGTCTGTAGTTCTATTTTTTTGAAGTATAGTTTATACACACATATACGTTCTTTTTTATATTCTTTTACACTATGGTTTACCCCCGGAGATTGCATATAGTTCCCTGTGCTATACAGTAGTATCTTCTTGTTTATCCATTCTAAATAGTTTGCATCTACTAACCCCACACTTCCAGTCCATCCCTCTCCTTCCCACCCTTCCCCTTGGCAACCAGAAGTCTGTTTTCTGTCTGTGAGCCTGTTTCTGTTTTATAGATAGGTTCATTTGTCCCATATTTTAGATTCCACATATAAGTGAGATCATACGGTATCTGTCTTCCTTTTCTGACTTACTTCACTTAGAATGATAATCGTTACTTGTATCCATGTTGCTGCAAACGGTATTCTTTTTATGGCTGAGTAGTGCAGTTCTATTTTTTAATCTACAATATTTACCTGAAAGCATGCGTAAACTTAGATGAAGTGAAAAAAGTATATTTTAACGAACTTTAACTTTCACTGTCAAACTGTACTTCAAAGATGCTCAGCTAAAGTAATTGAAAAGAACTCCAAGTGACATGAATGATTTGGCCTGATGATAACTAAAAAAATCACACTTTTGAGACTCAGGAACTGATCCTAATTTTCATATTATAACAGTTCTTTGCTACGAAAGATTAGTGTGTCCTCTGGCTTAGCTGTCTTCTGTGGATTAATCTTACAACTGTCATGTTAAAAAAAATACATGCAATTCTTATATGCAACTAAAGTAGCAAAGCAAAATCACTATTTTTCAAGTAACCAGTTGTCTCAATTTCTAGTTCACATAAATATACACCATCTATAATCAATTGTATAAAGAATGAAAATGACACTTCATGAATTACTGAGCTCAATCCCTCTACATTTCTTAGCGTAATACTAATTTATTTCCCTTTGTTTTATCTTAGCCAGCTGCTTTTTACCAATTTTTTTATCCTTCTTGTTCATAACAAGTTGATGTAAACGTTCCTTTAGTTTATTATATTCACGCTCTTTTCTCTTCATATCATGATTATATTGAGTAGCTCGACTTGCAATGATATTTTGTAATTTCTGCACCTAAAAAAAAAAGCATTTTCCATTAAATGAGTCCCTTTTGGATTGGTAAACTCAGTTAAAATTTACAAATTCAAGACACCTTGTAAATCATCCTAGAATTCAGCTCCTCATAGAATTTAAAAATTATAGGATTATTCTTCCTTCTCTATAAGCACTGGAAACCACTCTTTAAAACATCATTAAATAAAGCACATAAAGTGTTTATTTTTTAATTCTGAAATTTCCAGAGCTTCTAACTCTCTAAATTATCTTCTATATCTTTCACCCCTAGATATATAGATTCTGATCATTTAGAAACCACAAACTCTTATGGAAGTATTAATGTGATTAAAGCTTCATTTGAAACAAGCAGATCATCTGTAAGGACTTCCTTTTACCACTGACTTGAATCATTTTATTCTTTCTCAATCTGTGACAAGCCCAATTAGTTAAAGCATGTGGCAGCAGATAAACAGGTTTTTCTTTCTCTGATCAAAAACAGTTCTCAAATTAGAGTGAGACAAACAGCAGAAAGAATCTGGTTCAGACATTTGCTAAGTACATATTATATGCCAAGCACTACTGGTCAATGTTTATATCTGCTACGACTGCTTAGGCAGCCCTGGATGGGAAGTAAGTTCTATAAAGACATTCTTTATCTCTGCTAGAGATGATCATGTTTGACTTAGTCCTTACTAAAGAAGAACGATAGTCAAACCATTTCAAGTATAATCAACAAATTAAGTGAAAATTTTCCATGAAATAACTCAAGGAAAAGTATACATAACCTTGTGGTTTAGGTAAGATACTTCATTACCCACTTACTAAATATACTACTACATAATCAAACATGGCAAAACAAACCTGTCTAAATCACTATAAGGTTTTTCAAGAAATATGCTCCCTTAAAAGTCTTATTATCATCAAAGCAACATATACAACACTGAAAATGTTCTGCTTTTACAGTGATCACATGGTCAGAAATCAAACTGCAGAGCAGTAAAAACCTAGTGATTTCTTATATAAATTGAAAGATAATTTCAAATGCATTATTAGCTCTATAGGTCCAAATACCAACTAATCAATAAAGCAAAAATGAGATTAGAATTATAATGTCTTCAGCACAGAAATAAGATTTCTAATGTGAATTGCTTTTTTCAAAGAGTAACTCTTGTGTTCATTTAGTCAAGGAATTCTCTCACTAGATGGACAATGTCAATATTTCAGATAGTTCAGGAAGAAGCATTCAAGATACAAGTAAAGGTATGACAGAGAATAAAAGATCTGCATTTAAAGCACCCTGTGTCTGACAAAAAATGGCCGTGCATGTTGAGTCCAGGATGGATGGTACAGATGGTACAGGATGGATGTCACGAGCTGTGCACTGACATACTAAGCCAGGTAAACCCCTAGGGGAGAGGGAACTGGAGAAGGTTCCTGACCTCTCAAGTTGAGTATGATACAACACTATATACAAAGGAGGTCTGCCATACCTATGTGACACAGGATGAATAAACGGTTCTTTTTTGTTATAAAGTTAAGTGACCATTAGGGTCATCTCAAATTACAAACAACAACAAAAAATTCATTTAAACTTTATCTGCAACAACTGACAACTCACCTCATCTTTTTCATTTTTCAGTAGCTGATGCAAATTCCTATTCTTGCATTGTAATTGTCTGTCTCTTTCCTGAAGACCAATCATTTCTCTCCTGGAGGTTTCCAGTTGTTCCTAAAACATTCGTATGCAATTCTGACTAAAATTAACACTGGATTCAGAGCAACTGAATCCTTAAAAGATTAGTAAAAACAAGTTACATGCACTAGGATTTGTTACCTAAAATTGAAGTTTAGCAGCACACAAAATATTTAAAACAATTATTATAAAGCTTGATACTATAGTTACAAATTTTAAATTTGGATAGCAAATTTTATTTAATTTAAATACCAATTTTAATATATATGCAAAAGACCTTCAAAGTGAATCCTTCAAAAGACCCTTCACCTATTCCAGTGATATTGCCACTGAACACTGTCATAATTTCCTTTTAATACTTTTTAACACTTCTATGGTACACTCTTAAGAAAGATCCAGAAATGATTTGGAGCTAAGTCTGAAGACAGGTGACTAAGCAAAGTAAAACACTCCAGATCAGAAAAGGTGGGACTGCAGCATACCAGTCCTGCCTTGCAAACGGTAAACTCTCTCAAAACCTTTCCCCAAGGGCAACGGCAGCATTGCCAGAATCAATATGGGATTAAAATGTGTGTGTGTTAGTCACACAGTCGTGTCTGACTCTGTGACCCTGTGGACTGTAGCCTGCCAGGCTCCTCCATCCATGGGATTTTCCAGGCAAGAATACTGAAGTGGGTTGCCATCCCCTTCTCCAGGGGATCTTCTCAACCCAGAGATTGAACCCGGGCCTCCGACATTGCAAGGGGATTCTTTACCGTCTGAACCACCAGTGAAGTCCTGGGATTAAGATGCTCACTTTCAATTCATTTCACACATTTCCAGAGGAACTGTGCCAAAGTCTGACGAAGCTGCTGGAGTATTTTTTAAATCCTCTAATCTTTATAAAATATAAAAGGCACTCAAGTGATGTCACAACTAACCACAAACAACTTGCATGATTTCTGTAACAATGGACCTCAAGAAAAATTTAGGAATATAACTTAGATAGTTACAAGGTTGCCAATATTTCCTATCATGATTAAAACTTCCTATCATGCCAGCTCATCTGGCACTGGGCCAGCTGACATGTCCCACACACATCAAATCAGATTCTCTCAGAGTCATCCACACTTTACATGAACTCACCATCTTCTCTGCAAATCTATTTCTTATCCCAGTGAATCATACTGCCATCATCAGTAAATTCAAATCAGAGACCTGAACAGTATCTTTAATTCATGACTCTCTTTTCCCCAAATTCGATTTTTCATAAAATTCTACTCATTCTACTTCTTGAGGTTTCCTCATATCTCACTCTTACTCTCTTCACTGGCACTTTCTCAGTTCAAGCCCCAAACACCCCTGGACTGAGCAATTGCTAAGGACTGCTAAGAGATGACCTTTTCACCAGGCTTTCTGAGCCCTTTTCCTCCATTTCACTATCTTCTGCACCTCCTCCTCTAATCTCTTCAGCCAACTGCCAGATGGATAGTCACATGATGCCTTCCTTGTGTTTACATTCCTTGGTGCCTCCAGGTTTCTGCACAATGCCTTTCATACCTGGAGACAGCATCCCAGCCTCATGTCTTACTATTCTTCATCATATATCACCTAGGTCAGCCCCTACCGAGCTATTTGATGTTCCCTGAAAGGAAAATGCTCTCCCTTATTTCCATGTTTTTAAATGGGTCATACGCTCTGACTAGAATGGCTTTCCCAACACTTAGTTCAGTTCAGTTCAGTTCAGTCGCTCAGTCGTGTCCGACTCTCCGCGACCCCATGAATCACAGCACACCAGGCCTCCCTGTCCATCACCAACTCCCGGAGTACACTCAAACTCATGTCCACAGAGTCGGTGATGCCATCCAGCCATCTCATTCTCCGTCGTCCCCTTCTCCTCCCGTCCCCAACCTTTCCCAGCATCAGAGTCTTTTCCAGTGAGTCAACTCGTCGCATGAGGTGGCCAAAGTATTGGAGTTTCAGCTTTAGCATCAGTCCCTCCAATGAACATCCAGGATTGATCTCCTTTAGAATGGACTGGTTGGATCTCCTTGCAGTATAAGGGACTCTCAAGAGTCTTCTCCAACACCACAGTTCAAAAGCATCGATTCTTCGGCGATCAGCCTTCTTCACAGTCCAACTCTCACATCCATACATGACCACGGGAAAAACCACTGCCTTGACTAGACGGACCTTGGTTGGCAAAGTAATGTCTCTGCTTTTTAATATACTATCAAGGTTGGTCATAACTTTCCTTCCAAGGAGCAAGCGTCTTTTAATTTCATGGCTGCAATCAGCATCTGCAGTGATTTTGGAGCCCAAAAAAACAAAGTCTGACACTGTTTCCACTGTTTTTCCATCTATTTCCCATGAAGTGATGGGACCAGATGCCATGATCTTTGTTTTCTGAATGTTGAGCTTCAAGCCAACTTCTCACTCTCCTCTTTCACTTTCAACAAGAGGCTTTTGAGTTCCTCTTCACTTTCTGCCATAAGGGTAGTGTCATCTGCATATCTGAGGTTATTGATATTTCTCCCAGCAATCTTGATTCCAGCTTGTGCTTCTTCCAGCCCAGCGTTCCTCATGATGTACTCTGCATATAAGTTAAATAAGCAAGGTGACAATATACAGCCTTGACGCACTCCTTTTCCTATTTGGAATCAGTCTGTTCCATGTACAGTTCTGACTGTTGCTTCCTGACCTGCATACAGGTTTCTCAAGAGGCAGGTCAGGTGGTCTGGGATTCCCATCTCTTTCAGAATGTTCCACAGTTTATTGTGATCCACACAGTCAAAGGCTTTGGCATAGTCAATGAAGCAGAAATAGATGTTTTTCTGAAACTCTCTTGCTTTCTCCATGATCCAGCGGATGTTGGCAATTTGATCTCTGGTGCCTCTGCCTTTTCTAAAACCTGCTTGAACATCTGGGAGTTCACGGTTTACATATTGCTGAAGCCTGGCTTGGAGAATTTTGAGCATGACTTTGCTAGCGTGTGAGATGAGGGCAATTGTCCGGTAGTTTGAGCATTCTTTGGCATTGCCTTTCTTTGGGATTGGAATGAAGACTGACCTCTTCCAGTCCTGTGGCCACTGCTGAGTTTTCCAAATCTGCTGGCATATTGAGTGCAGCACTTTCACAGCATCATCTTTCAAGACTTGTAATAGCTCAACTGGAATTCCATCACCTCCACTAGCTTTGTTAGTAGTGATGCTTTCTAAGGCCCACCTGACTTCACATTCCAAGATGTCTGGCTCTAGGTCAGTGATCACGTTATCGTGACTATCTTGGTCAGGAAGATCTTTTTTGTACAGTTCTTCTGTGTATTCTTGCCACCTCTTCTTAATATCTTCTGCTTCTGTTAGGTCCATACCATTTCTGTCCTTTATCGAGCCCATCTTTGCATGAAATGTTCCCTTGGAATCTCTAATTTTCTTGAAGAGGTCTCTTGTTTTTCCTATTCTGTTGTTTTCCTCTATTTCTTTGCATTGATCACTGAGGAAGGCTTTCTTATCTCTCCTTGCTATTCTTTGGAACTCTGCATTCAGATGCTTATATCTTTCCTTTTCTCCTTTGCTTTTCGCTTCTCTTCTTTTCACAGCTATTTGTAAGGCCTCCTCAGACAGCCATTTCGCTCTTTTGCATTTCTTTTCCATGGGGATGGTCTTGGTCCCTGTCTCCTGTACAATGTCACGAACCTCCGTCCAGAGTTCATCAGGCACTCTATCTATCAGATCTAGTCCCTTAAATCTATTTCTCACTTCCACTGTATAATCATAAGGGATTTGATTGAGGTCATATCTGAATGGTCTAGTGGTTTTCCCTACTTTCTTCAATTTAAGTCTGAACTTCGCAATAAGGAGTTCATGATCTGAGCCACAGTCAGCTCCTGGTCTTGTTTTTGCTAACTGTATACAGCTTCTCCATCTTTGGCTGCAAAGAATATAATCAATCTGATTTCGGTGTTGACCATCTGGTGATGTCCATGTGTAGAGTCTTCTCTTGTGTTGTTGAAAGAGGGTGTTTGCTATGACCAGTGCGTTCTCTTGACAGAACTCTATTAGCCTTTGCCCTGCTTCATTCCGTGCTCCAAGGCCAAATTTGCCCGTTACTCCAGGTGTTTCTTGACTTCCTACTTTTGCATTCCAGTCCCCGATAATGAAAAGGACATCTTTTTTGGGTGTTAGTTCTAAAAGGTCTTGTAGGTCTTCATAGAACCGATTAACTTCAGCTTCTTCAGCATTACTGGTTGGGGCATAGGCCTGGATTACTGTAATATTGAATGGTTTGCCTTGGAAACGAACAGAAATCATCCTGTCATTTTTAAGATTGCATCCAAGTACTGCATTTCGCACTCTTTTGTTGACCACGATGGCTACTCCATTTCTTCTAAGGGATTCCTGCCCACAGTAGTAGATTTTTTTATTATTTCTTTTAATTGGAGGCTAGTTACAATATTGTAGTGGTTTTTGCCATGAATCAGCTATGGGTGTATATGTGTTCCCCATCCTGAACTCCCCTCCCACTTCCCTCCCCATCCCATCCCTCAGGATTGTCCCAGTACATGGGCCCTGAGCACCCTGCCTCATGCACCAAACCTGGATTGGTGATCTATTTCACATATGGAAATATACATGTTTCAATGCTAGTATCTCAAATCATCCCACCCTCGCCTTCTCCCAGAGT
Organism: Moschus berezovskii; assembly: GCF_049115385.1. Classification (NCBI taxonomy): domain Eukaryota; kingdom Metazoa; phylum Chordata; class Mammalia; order Artiodactyla; family Moschidae; genus Moschus; species Moschus berezovskii. The sequence goes on from NC_142463.1 coordinate 62,839,004, forward strand.
CCAAAAGTCTGTTCTTTACATCTGTGTCTCTTTTGCTGTCTCGCGTATAGGATCATCATTATCATCTTTCTAAATTCCATATATACTGTATTGGTATTTTTCTTTCTGACTTACTTCACTCTGAATAAGAGGCTCCAGTTTCATCCACCTCATTAGAACTGATTCAAATGCATTCTTTTTAATGGCTGAGTAATACTCCATTGTGTATATGTACCACGACTTTCTTATCCATTTGTCTGCCGATGGGCATCTAGGTTGCTTTCATGTCCAAACTATCGTAAACAGTGCTGCGATGAACACTGGGGTAGACATGTCTCTTTCAATTCTTGTTTCCTCAGTGTGTATGCCTAACAATGGGATTGCTGGGTCATATGGCAGTTCTATTTCCAGTTTTCAAAGGAATCTCCACACTTTTCGCCATAGTGGCTATACTAGTTTGCATTCCCACCAACAGTGTAAGAGGGTTCCCTTTTCTCCACACCCTCTCCAGCATTTATTGTTTGTAGACTTTTTGACAGCAGCCATTCTGACCAGCGTGAGATGGTACCTCATTGTTGTTCTGACTTGCATTTCTCTGATAATGAGTGATGTTGAGCATCTTTTCAAGTGTTTGTTAGTCATCTGTACGTCTTCTTTGGAGAAATGTCTGTTTAGTTCTTTGGTCCATTTATTGATTGGGTCGTTTATTTTTCTGGAATTGAGCTGCAGGAGATGCTTGTATATTTTTGAGATTAATTCTTTGTCAGTTGCTTCATTTATTATTATTTTCTCCCATTCTGAAGGCTGTCTTTTCACCTTGCTTATAGTTTCCTTCCTTGTGCAAAAGCTTTTAAGTTTAATTAGGTCCCATTTATTTTTGCTTTTATTTCCATTACTCTGGAAGGTGGGTCATAGAGGATCCTGCTGTGATTTATGTCAGAGAGTGTTTTGTCTATGTTTTCCTCTAGGAGTTTTATAGTTTCTGGTCTTACATTTAGATCTTTTATCCATTTTGAGTTATTTTTGTGTATGGAGTTAGAAAGTGTTCTAGTTTCATTCTTTTACAAGTGGTTGACCAGTTTTCCCAGCACCATTTGTTAACGAGATTGTCTTTTCTCTATTGTATATTCTTGCCTCCTTTGTCAAAGATAAAGTGTCTATAGGTGCATAGATATATGTCTGGGCTTTCTATTTTGTTCCATTGATCTATATTTCTGTCTTTGTGCCAGTACCATACTGTCTTGATGATAGCTTTGTAGCACAGTCTGAAGTGAGGCAGGTTGATTCCTCCAAGTCCATTCTTTTTTCTCAAGAGTGCTTTGTCTATTCAAGGTTTTTTGTATTTTCATACAAATTGTGAAATTATTTGTTCTAGTTCTCTGAAAAATACTGTTGGTAGCTTGATAAGGACTGCACTGAATCTATAGATTGCTTTGGGTAGTATACTCATTTTCATACTGATTGTTCCAATCCATGAACATGGTATATTTCTCCATCTATTTGTGTCATCTTTGATTTCTTTCATCAGTGTTTTATAGTTTTCTATATCTATAGGTCTTTTGTTTCTTTAGGTAGATTTATTCCTAAATATTTTATTCTTTTCATTGCAATGGTGAATGGAATTGCTTCCTTAATTTCTGTTTTCTCATTGTTAGTCTATAGGAATGCAAGGGATTTCTGTGTGTTAATTTTATATCCTGCAACTTTACTATATTCATTGATTACCTCTAGTAATGTTCTGGTGGTGTCTTTAGGGTTTTCTATGTAGAGGATCATGTCATCTGCAAACAGTGAGAGTTACTTCTTCTTTTCCAATCTGGATTCCTTTTATTTATTTTCCTTCTCTGATTGCTGTGGCTAAAACTTCCAAAACTATGTTGAATAGTAGTGGTGAGAGTGGGCACCCTTGTCTTGTTCCTGACTTTAAGGGAAATGTTTTCAGTTTTTCACCATTGAGGATAATGTTTGCTGTGGGTTTATCATATATGGCTTTTATTATGTTGAGGTATGTTCCTTCTATTCCTGCTTTATGGAGGGTTTTTATCATGAATGGATATTGAATTTTGTCAAAGGTTTTCTCTGCATCTATTGAGATAATCATATGGTTTTTAACTTTCAATTTGTTAATGTGATGTACCATATTGATTGATTTGCGAATACTGAAGAATCCTTGCATCCCTGGGATAAAGTCCACTTGGTCATGATGTATGAACTTTTTAATTTGCTAGAATTTTGTTGAGGATTTTTGCATCTATGTTCATCAGTAACACTGGCCTGTAATTTTCTTTTTCTGTGGCATCTTTGTCAGGTTTTGGTATTAGGGTGATGGTGGTCTCACACAATAAGTTTGGCAGTTTACCTTCCTCTGTGATTTTCTAGAAGAGTTTGAGTAGGACAGGTGTTAGCTCGTCTCTAAATTTTTGGTAGATTTCACCTGTGAAGCAATCTGATCCTGGGCTTTTGTTTGTTGGAAGATTTTTTATTACAGTTTCGATTTCCGTTCTTGTGATGGGTCTGTTAAGATTTTCTGTTTCTTCCTGGTTCAGTTTTGGAGGTTATACTTTTCTAAGAATTCATCCATTTCTTCCAGGTTGTCCATTTTATTGGGATATAGTTGCTGATAGTAGTCGCTTATGATCCTTTGTATTTCTGTGTTGTCTGTTGTGATTTTTCCATTTTCATTTCTAGTTTTGTTGATTTGATTCTTCTCCTTTTTTCTTGATGAGTCTGGCTAATGGTTTGTCTACATTACTTATCTTCTCAAAGAACCAGCTTTTAGTTTTGTTGATTTTTGCTATAGTTACCTTTGTTTCTTTTTCATTTATTTCTGCCCTAATTTTTGATGATTTCTTTCCTTCTACTAACCCTGGGGTTCTTTATTTCTTCCTTTTCTAGTTGCTTTAGGTGTAAAGTTGGGTTATTTTTTCGATTTTTCTCTTGTTCCTTGATGTAAGCTACATAGAGTTACATAGAGAAGAGAAGAGGGAAGAGGGAGTCAGAGGTGACCAGCAGGAAAAGAGGGGGAGTCAAAAGGGGAGAGAGCAAGCTAGCCAGTAAGCACACGCCTAAGTAAAAATGGGTACTGAAGATTAAGATTCTTAAAGGTACAAAATTGATAATACCACAAAGATTAAAAATCTAGATGTTTTAGACTCTCAAAAATACAATATTAAAAATACAAAACAAAATAAATCACAAAAATTATAAAATATATATATGAAATTTGTTTTAAAAACAGGGTCTTTTCTTTTGCAAGGTAATAGGTTTTAAAATTAAAGGAGTAATAAAGAACTTAAAATTTTTTTTAATTTTATTAAAAAATTATAATAGTAAAAATATATCTAGGAATTTCTCTGGAGCTGTTCAGGGTAGTGTGGGGTCAGTTCAGTTCCAGACAGTTCTTCATTCCAGCTTATACTTCTTCTCAAGGTCTATAGGCCCCTTCCAAGCTTCCTAGTCAATGCCAACTACAGGGTTTTAATCTGTTGCACCTGTCACTTCCACAGGGGTTCCCTCTTCTTTGTTTATTTTGGTATCCTCTGTTTGCAAGTCTCTTCAGTGTCTAATTTCCACCCTGACACAAGGGGGCGAAGGTGGTCACTTATTTAGGCCCACTTTGCTGTGGGGAGGGAGGAACACGGCAAACAAATATCATTAGCATGTGTGGGGAGTGCGCGCAGTGTATGGACCACAGTGGGTTTGCCCCAGCTCACAGCGGCGTGTGCGTTCCCGGTCTACACTGCTCAGGCTCCAGGTTGCACTGCAGGGGAACTGTCCAAACGAGACCCTGCATTTCCTGCACTTCTCAGGTCTAAGCTGCTCAAGTTCAGGTTCTCAGGTACTCCACAAAGTCACAGACTCAGTTGGGTATGCATTTTGTGCCCTTCCCAGGCTGGAGCACCTCAGGCGGCCAGATGCTTGGTGAGTGCACTGTCCCAGGTGGGCTGTGTGTCTTAATCACCTCCCCGGTCCCAGTAGCTTGGTTTTCCAGTTACACCACGAGAGCGCTGTCTCAGGCATGCTGTGTGTCTCCTTTGGGGAGCTGATCTCTGGCTGCAACCCTCTGGCAGATGTCAACCGTCTAGGATCCCAGCAAGACTTGGGTTAGCAACTGGGAGTCTGCTAACAGTATGGTGGAGCATGCTGGTCTCTGGGGCCGAGATTGCCCTTTGTCTTCTGGCTCTGGCTGTCACCAGCCTGCCTCTCTGCCTCTGTGGGGAGATGGTCCGATCTGCAGCTGGCGAGCTCTCCTCTGGTATTCACTCAATCTTTTGTTATGTGAGCAGGCCAGGCTGTACCTTAGGTTAGAGCTTTTCACTGGAAACTTTTTTTTTCCTCTTTCCGGTTATCTCACAGTTTGGGTTGCTATCTCACGTTAGCTCCCTCAGATTGTCCTCAGGGCATTCAGGCCCGGTTCTTACCTAAGCATGCAACCCGCACCTCACTGTCCAGCCCACACTTGCTGGTGGCAGACACAAGCATCTGGGCTAGTTCTCCGCTGGGAGCTGTGGTTAGGTACATATTCTGTGGGGTTTTTTTTTTTCTTCCCCTCCCAGTTATGTTGCCCTCTGAGATTCCAAAACTCCCCACCCACAGACCCGCCAGTGAGAGGGTTTCCTGCTGTTTGGAAACTTCTCCTCTTTCACAACTCCATCCCCAGGACAGGTCTCCATCCCTATCTCTTTTGTCTCTCTTTTTGTCTTTTATATTTTGTTCTGCGTCCTTTTGAAGAGAATGGGCTGCCTTTCTGGGTGCCTGGTGTCCTCCGCCAGCATTCAGAAGTTGTTTTGTGCAAGTTGCTCACCATTCAAATGATATTTTGATGAATTTGTGGGGGAGAAAGTGGTCTCCCCATCCTATTCCTCTGCCATCTTAGGACCGCCTCCACTAGTGAATTTTTATTCATTCCTCAAATCTCAGATCAAGTGTTACTTCTCTCTGTAGCATTCCTTACCTCCCACACCAAGAATGAGTGAAGCAAATAATGACAGATCAACCTGTCCTTTTACAATGGACTACAACCTCCTTGCAAAGAGGGACTGGGTTCTACTCATATTTGAAACCCAGAGACTACCACAAAAATACTCCATAAATTCTGCACAACGAATTCAGTGAACAGTAGTTAGATCTAGAAACTTTTCTAGGACAGATCAGCAACTTCTCCCATTATACACACATTTCTGTCCACAGCTGATCCAAAATACCAGATTTTGGCCCAGGTCAAATCCCAAATTAGAAGATTTCTTAGAAAACACTCTACGCTTTGGATCGTCCCAATGAATGATCATTTCTTAGAGGAAAGGTTCAATAGTCCCAGATTATCAATATTATTATGTAATTACTCACTAGCTATTTACAAGACAATGAACCAAAAGTGCCTAGAAAAAGTTTTAATGCAGAATTTCTCCCTTCTAGGACTTAAAACTTTGGGTCTGTCTAATTCATAAGATCTTCCATAAGTTTCTCTGATTAAAACTAAAATCCACAGCCTTTATATAAGGTTGGGGGCTATCAACTATCCCCTTTATCAAAGTTCCCCAATCAGCCACAGCATACAGAATGTACAAAAACCTAATATTATTATAATAGAGAAAATACACTGTTATATATGTATATTAGCTAAGACAACAACATACAATAGGTTCGGCAAAGACAGGCTGGTATGGGCAAGGGCTGCTGAGAAGCTAAAATGCTTCCCTATTATATATATTTTATATTATATACTACAGAGTCTATTATTTTCTAATAGAGCTTAGAGATTCAAAATGCTGAGCAGGTTGTTGTTGTTATCTGTTCTTGGAGTGGGGTAGGAGAAGATATACAAGAAAAATAAAAAAGGAAACCCATTATAGAACAGTATCTTTAAAAAAATTTTGCCTTGAATTGACTATCACCTCCTTTATAATATACAATCGTAAGTCCCTACCAGACTGTGATTTGAATACCTTCTTTCCTCTCAATAAATGAGAAATTCATTTCTTAAATAAATGAATATATTTTTTTTAAAAAGGAATACATCTGTTCCTTTAAAAGGAAAGAATGAAAACAAAGTAGAGCCAGCAACAGATGTTCCATAGTTCAAGGTAGCAGGTCAATGTAAAAAGTATTTCTTTTGTTCTGAGAAATAAGCAGGTCTCTGAATGCATTCTTCTCTGGTCCTCTCTAGAGTCCCAGGGACTTCTAAGACTTAGTAGTTATCTGGTCTGCTTTCATTATTGAGCTTTAGCAACTGTGGCATAGATCACATCAAGAATGTTATTCTTGAAATAAACTGATGCAGTATCTCACAGTAAGATTATTTTAAATTAAGCATATACTTTATTAAGCAAGATTGCACAGGGTTGGGGGAGGTCCTCATTTTATTTTCCTCGGATGTAAGTTAACTTGTCAAAGATTCATTAAGACACCAAACAGTTCATAAAATCATCGCCTTCAACATGGATATCAGGAAGCAGCACAGTTGATTTGTACAAACTATGCTCACTTTCACTCAGCAATTTTAAAAAATCCTAAAACTTAAAAAAAAACTAAAATTTGTTTGATAAAGTCCAATGAAAATTTATAGTATCAAACTACATAACAATGGCATTGAAATACATACTGAAACGTAATTTCTACCTTAAGTTTTGCATAGCAGTTCTGTAGATGGTCCATATCGCTTCCCAGTTTCAAATTCTGTGTTTCCACATTTTCCTGAGCTAGAAGGTTCTTCCGCTGAAGTACAAGTAGCTCATTCATGCAATTTAAAACAGCAACTATATTTAATTCTCTCTTTGTCTCTTTACCTTTGGATTCTTCATATAATGAAGGAAAACCGAAAGTAGTCAATTCCTAGTAGGAGAAAACGTTTTCCTAAAAGTTGGTTACTGACAACTTAGTAAATAAACAAAAGACAGAAATCTCTTCTGAAAAAGAAAACTATCCTGAGATACTTCAGAGAATAGTACCTATGCCAAAGGACAAAGAATTAAGAGACCTTGGGCTCTCTCAGCCTCTGCTCCACAGTTACCTGTGATCTGGAATAGGCACTTAGGTTTCTACATGTAAAATAAGGGTAAGACTCCCCCTGGCAGAGCTCCTGGAGTGATGAGGGAGCCGACTGGCTCCAGACAAAAGCATTCAGCTGGTATCTAGACTAGATGGTCACCAAGGTTCTCTGCAAATCTAATATAAATTCTGGGCCAATATGTAACATTTGTGTGCTTGACAAGTTTACCATTCTTATGTTCTATTGTATAACATGATTTCTGTTATTTATTTTATCTTACAAACAAAAGTTACCTGATCCAGATATGAGATACTCTGCTCAATATTCTCTTCTGTGCAGAAGGCACTAAAATAACTGTGCACGTTTTTTGACAAAGGTATTGAAGAACATAGCACTTGCTGTGAGTATAAACTTGATGGAGACATCTTTGTTTCTGAGGTATATGGAGAGAGAGTTTTGCTTTCTGAAAGAATCAATAAAATGCATTTACATAAATAATTTGCAAAAATGCATGCAAAGCTAATAACATGATCTTCATTACCAAAGATTCTGAATGATAGAAATATAGTTTTTTCAAATTAGGGCAAAGCTGGCTTTTGTATGAAGACTATATAATATTTTCTAAAAAATATACAATAAAGTGGTGCTCTTAGAAGGCATGTTAAGTTGCAATATTCTATCTTAAAAATTAACATTACTTTAGATTTATAACACTGTTAGGCAAAAACCTACTTATCTATGCACTCAAACTTTATGTGATTAAAGGAATAAATCAGAGAAATACACTGAGGTAGCCAATGAATTTATTTCAAACACAGAAAAATCTCCTCCTCAAGCAATCAACTCTTCAGCAAAAGCACCTAATCCTACTAATTAGGCACAATTCTTAGCTCTCCCTGATGATTTTACTGAAGAAAGATGAAAATTATATATTTCACTCCTATTTATGTCTCTTTCTAGGTACATCTTCAATGTTTATGGTAATTTATTGTCACTGAAAATTAACATTTGCAATTACTGTTCTAGCTTACAACCATTCTAAACTCCATTACCTGAAGACAGACCTGGATCTGTAACAGTCATCCAATCTCCCATAGCAATCACCAGAGCCAGGATACCTGAGGAACCAATTCAGCAGTGACACATTCAGCCCAGCTGCTGTCAGTCTTCTATGTAGGCATTTCCTTAGAAAACAAATCACAGAATAAGAGCATCAAATTAAATATATGAAAGCAAATATAAAGTCAATGTGTCAGAAATAGTCATATGTGCTTCATACCAGAAGGATTCTGTATTACTCTCAAGTACTATCATATAGAACACAAGTTAAAGCACAATAATAAAAACATTGTGTGTGCGTGTGCGTGTTTAAGTTCAGTTCAGTTCAGTTGTTCAGGCATGTCCAACTCTTTGTGACCCCATGGACTGTAGCACACCAGGCCTCCCTGTCCATTAGCAACTCCTGGAGTTTGATACTCAAACTCATGTCCATTGAGTTGGTGGTGCCATCCAACCATCTCATCCTCTGTCATCCCCTTCTCCTCCCACCTTCAATGTTTCCCAGCATCAGGGTCTTTTCCAATAAATCAGTTCTTCCCATCAGGTGGCCAAAGAATTGGAGTTTCAGTAGTCCTTCCAATGAATATTCAGGACTGATTTCCTTTAGGATGGACTGGTTGGATCTCCCTGAAGTCCAAGGGACTCTCAAGAGTCTTCTCCAACACCACAGTTCAAGATTCTAGCTTGTGCTTCATCCAGCCCAGTGTTTCACATGATGTACTCTGCATATAAGTTAAATAAGCAGGATGACAATATACAGACTTGACGTACTCCTTTCCCGATTTGGAACCAGACTGTTGTTGCATGTCTAGTTCTAACTGTTGCTTCCTGACCTCCATACAGATTTCTCAAGAGGCAGGTCAGGTGGTCTGGTAGGAATGGCAAACCACTTCAGTATTCTTGCCTTGAGAATCCCATGAACAGAATTAATACTGTGTGTGTAAGGATCAAGGTTAAAAGGCTTCTCAAGTTATAGTAAGGTATTCGCATTACTTCACATGTACAAAGTACATGATCTGACTCACTATAAACCTAAGGTACAGAATTGTACTAGAATATTGGAGTAGGTTACCATTTCCTACTCCAGGGGATCTTCCCAACCTAGGGATCAAACCCATATCTCTTGCATCTCCTGCACTGGCAGGCCGATTCTTTACCACTGAGCCACCTGGAAAGCCCTAAAAAATATTTCCAAATTATATCCTTTAAAGTAAAATTCCTACTTTACTTTTTTGAAAAGAAAAAAATTTCCTCGCCAGCATTCCCAATTTTTGTTTGCAGTTTTTACTAACTATATTAGCAAAACTTTTAATTAGTGTTGGCATGGATGCAATGAAATGAATACTCCCATACACTGCTCTCCAGAAAGATTAGATCAATTTATACTACTACCAAGCAATTCAACAATATATACCAAAGTCTTAATAATGAAAACATATTTTGATCCAGAAATTCCACTTTTGAAACTTAATCCTAATAAAATAACATTTTTCACAAAGATTCACCTACATATTATTCCTTAGATTATGAAAAAAGACAGAAATCACTTATAAGTTCCACAATAGGAGATTGGTTACATAATACATTTATATACTGGAACACTGTGCATCCTTTAAACACAATCATTCAGAATTAGAGTGGCTAACAAATACACAAAAGGCAAGAAACATATATGAATCAAGTAGACTAAGTATAAGAAACACATAAACTTTTTAGTCTACCATTCATACTTCTATTTTTCTATAGAGATAAAGTGAAATTATAAATTGTAACTGGAAATCAATTTCAAGGTCAGGAACAGGAGGAGAGAGGTGAATACGGGAGGCAAACTGGAGAACACATGTCAACTCTTTGGACAGCTGCTTCCCAGCCACGATAAACTGTGGCCAAAAGAGAAAGCAACTCCTATGTTGGTACATCATTTCATTTTGAGAGATGTTGAGATGCTGGATTTCTCCGTGAAATCTCCAAATAGCATTAGCAGCTAATTACAAACATTAACTATGCAAGCTACCCTTTGCAAAGGCGGAATGGCTAGAAGGGGGAGATCAGAGCACCACACATTTTGATCTGAGAGGTGGTTACTTAGGTAAGTGCATCAGTACAATTCGTCAAGCTGTACACTTAAGACCTGTGCACTTGACTGAGTAGAAGTTATACCTCAAACACCACCATTTTTAAATAAGCCAAATAAAATGTGTCTTTAGGCCAGATCTGGACTGTAGATGGAGAGTTTACCATACCACCTCTCTTTTGAATACTCAAGATGTGGGAGAATATTCACAATATGATGTTAAAGTGAGACAAAATCTTTCATTCACGCAGTAAAATTTTAACTGTGCTACTACATGCTAACATGCTTTCCTAGGCATAGGGAAAGCCCTGCTCTCACGAAGTACACATTCTGGTGGGGTAGAAATAGACCAGAAGTAAGCAATAAATTACAGTAACATCACATTCATTGTGATGAGAATAAGGAAAATAAAATACTAATGAGAGTATGGGGGCGGATATCTGGATCAGTCAAGGAAGGCTGCACTGAGATGCTGATGTCTGAACTGAGACCTAAATGATACGGAATCATCAACCACAAAAAATAGCCAATGACCAGAGAAGCCCAGGTGGAGAAAACAGCACATACAAAAACCCAAGATGGAAAGAACTCGGTACATATGAAAAACATAAGAACAGCCGGGACACCTGAAGCACAGCAACATATGCACAAAGTTGGCTTTCCTCTAAACTGCCATGAAGAGCTCTCAAAGCTTTCAGGCTTTAAAAAATATCATTACAGCCACTCTGCCCTATGAGATTATAGGGGGGCAATAGTGGGCACTGAAGAAATCAAGCTACTGCAATAATTCAGGCAAGAAGACCAGAGTTACTGTATGTCTCTTCAGTGAAAGCAGAGACGCATGGATAGATTAAGGATGTGTCCTGCAGACGGAACCTTCAGGATTTATAGATGGATTGAAACAAGGGCAAAAGAGAGATGACAATTCCTAGATCACACAGAAACATACTCGTGCAATTCACTGTATGTGATCTGCATACATATTATGCAATTCACAATTATGTGATATCACATATCACAATTACATGATAAAATGTCACATATTATACACATAACATTATGATGTCACACACATAGGTTTTCTAGTCTGGCACTAATCTTTTGCTCTTTTGCTACTCATGTGTTTTGGAAAGAACACCTTGAACTCTTGTACTTTCCACTGACCTTAAATGGGTGTCTTTAGCAACAGGAAGAACAGGATGAGAGTTGAATCTGCACTCAGAAAGAAAAATGATCTCACTTTTGGTTTTCAGAAACAGTCGCAATAAGCAAAACAGAATCCAAGGGACCATAAACCCAACGATTCTAACCTGGCTCTGCTTTGGGTAAGTTACTTTAACTTCTCCAAGCCCTAGTTTCCTCACGGGCAAATTGCCATTATCTTCTAAGGATTGAGACAATGCACATAAAATATTTATTTAGCAACTGCCTGGCATATGGGACACATGTAATTAATATCAGTTGTTATCATCATCATCCCAACATGAATCTGATTTGTATAAATGACAGGATTCTAAAACCTGTAACAAAATGCACTGCTGCTCTCAGTAAGACTTCACCATAAATCCTCAGATCTGAGACACATCATTAGAAAACATAACACTGGCTCTAAGTCCCTTTTCTCCTCATACAGAAAGATTATAAACACCAAAATGTGTCTACTGCAATTCCTTGTTGTTCAGTCCCTAACTCATGTCTGACTCTCTGCAACCCCATGGACTACAGCACACCAGGCTTTCTTTTCCTCCACTATCTCCCAGAGTTTCCTCAAGTTCATGCCCACTGAGTCGATGATCTACTACATATCCACACTTTCAAACTAATTTAAGTCAGTTACTCTTAACTGTGTATTGAGCTCTCACAGTGTCTACAGGTTTCAACAGTAAACTGTTCCCTGTCCTGTTAAAAACAAAAACGTAGTTGCAAAATATTCAGGTCTAGATAAATATCCAAAGTGAAAACCAAAACTACTCTTCTGTTCAATGAGGCACCAAATTATACACATTGAGGCTTGTGATAAAATATCACCTAGCCAGTCTTTTCAAGAACAGAGAATACACATCAATATGCATCCGCAAAGAGAATAATTTTTGCAAAGTATTCTATAATTGTCTCCTGAGAAACATGTATGAGGGTCAAGAAGCAACAGAATCAGAACAACTGACTGGTTCAAAATTGGGAAGGGAGTACGTCAAGGCTGTATATTGTCAACCTTAAATTATATGCAGAGTGAGTTCAGTTCAGTCACTCAGTCACGTCCGACCTTTAGGAATGCATGGACTGCCAGTCTACCCCATCAATCACCAATTCCCGAAGCTTATTCAAACTCATGTCCAACGAGTCGGTGACACCATTCAACTATCTCATCCTCCATCGCCCCCTTCTCCTCCCACATTCAATCTTTCCCAGCATCAGAGTCTTTTCCAATGGTTAGTTTTTCCCATCAGGTGGCCAAAGTATTGGAGTTTCACCTTCAACATCAGTCCTTCCAATGAATATTCAGGACTGATTTCCTTTAGGATGGGCTGGTTGGATCTCTTTGCAGTCCAAGGGACATCTCAAGAGTATTCTCCAACACCACAGTTCAAAAGCATCAATTTTCAGCACTCAGCTTTCTTTATAGTCCAACTTTCACATCCATACATGACTACTGGAAAAAACCATAGCCTTGACTAGGTGGACCTTTATTGGCAAAGTAATGTCTCTGCTTTTTAATATGCTGTCTAGGTTGATCAGAGCATTTCTTCCAAGGAGCAAGCATCTTTTAATTGCATGGCTTCAGTCACCATCTACAGTGATTTTGGACAAAAAGAAAAGTCTGTTACAGTTTTCACTGTTTCCCCCCCTATTTGCCATGAAGTAACGGGACTGGATACCATGATCTTAGTTTTCTGAATGTTGAGTTTTAAGCCAACTTTTTCACTCTCCTCTTTCACTTTCATCAAGAGGCTCTTTAGTTCTTCTTTGCTTTCTGCCACAAGGGTGGTGTCATCTGCCTATCTGAGGCTATTGACATTTTTCCCACCAATCTTCATTCCAGAGTGTGCTTCATCCAGCCTGCCATCTCGCATGATGTACTCTGCATGTAAGTTAAATAAGCAGGGTGTCAATATACAGGCTTGAAGTACTCCTTTCCCAATTTGGAACCAGTCCATTGTTCCATGTACAGTTCTAACTGTTGCTTCTCGACCTGCACAAGAGATTTCTCAGGAGGCAGGTAAGATGGTCTGGTACTCCTATTTCTTGAAGAATTTTCCAGTTTGTTGTGATCCACACAGTCAAAAGTTTTGGCATAGTCAATAAAGAAGATGTTTTTCTGGAACTCTCTGGCTTTTTTGATGATCCAGTGGATGTTGGCCATTTGATCTCTGGTCCCTCTGCCTTTTCTAAAACCAGCTTGAACATCTGGAAGTTCACGGTTCACACACCGTTGAAGCCTGGCTTGGAGATTTTGAGCATTATTTTGCTAACATGTGAGATGAGTGCAATTGTGCAGTAGTTTAAACATTCTTTGCCATTGCCTTTCTGTGGGATTGGAATGAAAACTGACCTTTTCCAGTCCTGTGGCCACTGCTGGGTTTTCCACATTTGCTGGCATATTGAGTGCAGCACTTTCACAGCATCATCTTTTAGGATTTGAATTAGCTCACCTGGAATTCCATCACTTCCACTAGCTTTGTTCGTAGTGATGCTTCCTAAGGTCCACTTGACTTCACATTCCAGGGTGTCTGGCACTGGGTGAGTGATCACACCATCATGGTTATCTGGGTTGTGAAGATCTTTTTTGTACAATTCTGTGTATTCTTGCCACCTCTTCTTAATGTCTTCTGCTTCTATTTGGTTCATACCATTTCTGTCCTTTATTGAGCCCATCTTTGCATGAAATGTTCCCTTGGTATCTCTGATTTTCTTGAACAGATCTCTAGTCTTTCCCACTCTATTGTTTTCCTCTATTTCTTTGCATGGATCACTGAGGAAGGCTTTCTTATCTCTCTGTGCTATTCTTTGGAACTCTGCATTAAAATGCATATATCTTTCCTTTTCTCCAGTCCCATCATTTCATGGCAAATAGATGGGGAAACAGTGGAAACAGTGGCTAACTTTATTTTTTTGTTAACTATGACAGCTACTCCATTTCTTCTAAGAAATTTTTACCCACAGTAGTAGATATAATGGTCATCTGAGTTAAATTCAACCATTCCAGTCCATTTTAGTTCACTGATTCCCAGAATGACGACGTTCACTCTTGCCATCTCCTGTTTGACCACTTCCAATTTGCCTTGATTCATGGACCTAACGTTACAGGTTCCTATGCAATATTGCTCTTTACAGCATTGGACCTTGCTTCTATCACCAGTCACATCCACAACTGTGTGTTGTTTTTGCTTTGGCTCCATCTCTTCATTCTTTCTGGAGTTACTTCTCCACTGTTCTCCAGTAGCATACTGGGCACCTCCCGACCTGTGGAGTTCATCTTTCAGTGTCCTATCTTTTTGTTTTTTCATACTGTTCATGGGGTTCTCAAGGCAAGAATACTGAAGTTGTTTGCCATTGACTTCTCCAGTGGACCACACGTTGTCAGAACTCTCCACCATGACCCATCTATCTTGGGTGGCCCTACACAGCATGGCTCATGGTTTTATTGAATTAGGCAAGGCTGTGGTCCATGTAATCAGTTTGATTATTTTTTTTTGGTAATTGTGGTTTTCATTCTATCTGATGAATAAGGATAAGAGGTTTATGAAAGTTTCCTGATGGGAGAGACTGACTGAGGGGGAAACTTCACCCTGTTCTGATGGGGGGGGTCCATGCTCAATAAATCTTTAATCCAATTATATGCAGAGTACATGTGAAATCCGGGATGGATGAAGCACAAGCTGGAATCAAGATTGCCAGCAGAAATATCAACAACCTTAGATATGCAGATAACACCACCCTTATGGCAGAAAGTAAAGAGCCTCTTGATGAAGGTGAAAAGACACCGAAAAAGTTGGCTTAAAACTCAGCATTCAAAAAAATGAAGATCATGGTATCCAGTACCATCAGTTCATGGCAAACAGATGGAGAAACAATGGAAACAAGTGACAGACTATTTTCTTGGCTCCAGAATCACTGCAGACGGTGATTGCAGCCATGAAAGTAAAAGATGCTTGCTCCTTGGAAGAAAAGCTATGACCAACCTAGACAGCATATTAAAAAGCAGAGCCATTACTTTGCCGACAAACATCCATCTAGTCAAACCTATGGTTTTTCCAATAGTCATGTATGGATGTGAGAGTTTGACTATAATGAAAATTGAGCGCCAAAGAACTGATGCTTTTGAACTGTGGTGTTGGAGAAGACTCTTGAGAGTCCCTTGTACTGCAAGGAGATCCAAGCAGTCCATCCTAAAGGAAATTCGTCCTGAATATTCACTGGAAGGACTTTTGTTGAAGCTATAACTCCAATAATCTGGCCACCTGATGTGAAGAACTGATTCACTGGAAAAGACCCTGATGCTGGGAAAGATTGAAGACAGCAGAAGGAGACGACAGAGGATGAGATAGTTGGATGGCATCACTGACTCTATGAACATCAGTTTGAGCAACCTCCGGGAGTTGGTGTCAGACAGGTAAGCCTGGCGTTCTGCAGTTCATGAGGTAGTGAAAAGTCTGACACAATTGAGCAACTGAACTGAACTGAATCTGTAACCCCCAATTCTCTTTATATAGCATGGATTAGAGTAGCTGCCCAAATTTCCAAAATTATGAGTGAATTTTATGAGCA
Organism: Moschus berezovskii; assembly: GCF_049115385.1. NCBI lineage: Eukaryota > Metazoa > Chordata > Mammalia > Artiodactyla > Moschidae > Moschus > Moschus berezovskii. The sequence goes on from NC_142463.1 coordinate 62,854,870, forward strand.
AGACATAAGGATTAAGAATTCAATATCTTGTGAAAGATACTTCATTCATTTAAGATGGATGAGAACAGTCATGGAATAAAGAAAAAAAAATCTGTAAAGTAACCCATAAGAATTTTTTATCCTATACGTCAGAAAGACAGTTTTGTTCCTTCCTAGTGAATAATATATATATAGGCACATAATAAACTTTCGTATTTCAAGTACTCATCAATGTACATTCCAATAAATCTTCATAAGAGAAAACCATACTAATTGCAGTAAAATTGCAAACTTCAGTAAAAATGTTATCTCACTATTTCTGAAGAACTACTTTGGCATCCATCTATGTTCTATGGGCCTGAAGTACAACGCCATATACCTCAGTGTAAAATAAGCAAGGGTAATCTGGTCTTTTCTGGGTGGATTATGCTGAAGTCAAGAATTATCAGGTAGCCATTTTTTAGGTTAGAATCCTGGCAGAAAATTGAGAAGCAGTGAGACAGCATATTAAAAAACAGAGACATTACTTTATAAACAAAGGTCCGTCTAGTAAAGCCTATGGTTTTTCCAGGAGTCATGAATGGATGTGAGAGTTGTACTATAAAGAAAGCTGAGCGCCGAAGAATTGATGCTTTTGAACTGTGGTGTTGGAGAAGACTCTTGAGAATCCCAAGGAGATCCAACTAGTCCGACCTAAAGGAGATCAGTCTTTGATGTTCATGGGAAGGACTGATATTGAAGCTGAAACTCCAACACTTTGGCCTCCTGATGCGAAGAGCTGACTCACTTGAAAAGACCCTGATGCTGGGAAAGATTGAGGGCACGAGGAGAAGGGGACAACAGAGGATGAGATGGTTGGATGGCATCACTGACATGGGTTTGGGTAGCCTCCAGGAGTTGGTGATGGACAGGGATGCCTGGCATGCTGTGGTTCATGGGGTCGCAAAGAATCGTACATGACTGAGCAACTGAACTGAACTGAGTCAGTTGAACATAATGATTTACACTGTTTCTGAAAGAAAATAATGATTTTAGTAAGTTTCCAAAAAGAAATCTATCACTTTTCATGTCAAATCATTTTCCTTCATATGTATTTATCTATATTACAGATAGGAAACTCGGGCTCAAGGAAGTCAACAGGACTGCCTGAGGTCACACTTGTAATGTGTTGTGAAGTTCAGTTCAGTAGCTCAGTCGTGGCTGACTCTTGAAGCCTAGACACAAATCTCCACCTTTAAACTGGTGCTCTTTTCACTCTACCATTCAATCTTTCAACACCGTACAAACAAATCCATCGATTAATCTATGTTAAAAGTAGAATATAATCAAAGATTTTCATCAAGGTTCTTTAAAAGACTGAGTACCTCTAATTCATTTTAAATGATTCCACTCAGAACACCCAATTCTTAAAGGATCTTACCTACTATTTAAATTGAGGTACACTTCTAAACTTCTCCCCTGCTGTGCTACCAACAATAGCTTTTTACTCATTTATGAACACTTAGCTTTAAAAAGGCATAAAGACAATGCCTAGAAATGAGTTCAGTTCTACAGAAAGTTTAATGAGGGTGGAAATAAGTCATTTTACCATTTACCCCTAAAATATTAAGACAACATCAAATACAAGTTTATGGATCTTTAGCAAGAACATTTGTGGTTCTAGGTTAATTACATGTGTTTTTTCCAATAGATACGTTCCTTGCCTGGTTCTTCTTCCTTCTTCCTCAGGGTTGCACAATATATATCAACCACTTATAGAATTTTGGGGTAGGCAGCCTGTAGGATAGTCATTCCTGTATACACCTTTAGATTATTCTGTTCCTTCAGTGTGGGCTGTATTTAGTGACTAACTTCTAACAAACAGAATAAAGCAGAAGTGATTGGATTTTACTTTCATTAGGTTATAAAAAAAGCCGTAACTTACATTTGGGGTCATTCCTGGTGGCTCAGATGGTAAAGAATTTGCCTGCAGTACAAATTGGCTTTGATCCCTGGGTTGGGAATATTCGCCTGGAGAAGGGAATAGCTACCCACTCCAGTGTTCTTGCCTGGGAAATTCGAAGGACAGAAGAGCCTGGCACACTGCAGTCCACAGGGTCTCAAAGAGTCAGACACGACTGAGCAACTAACACTTTCACACTTTCACTCACTCAAGGAATCTTGCATCCCTCTTCCTGGGGAAAGCAAGCTGTCATAGCTGTCCAGTTGTGAGCAGCCCCATGAAAGGCCAATGTGGCAAGGAACCAATGTCTCCAGCCAACAGTCAGTGAGGGCTTGAGGCCAGTCAGGAGCTACGCGAGTGAGTCTGGAAGTAGATCCTCCCCAGTCAAGCCTTGTGATGCTGGCAGCCTTGGTCAACACCTACAGCAGCCTAGTGAGAGACCCTGGGCCAGAGGCACCCAGCTAAGTGGCACCCAGATTCCCAATGGACAAAAACTTGGAGATAAATGACTTATTTTAAGCTGCTAAATTCTGGAGTACTGTGTTATGCAGCAATAGATAACACAAGTTTATATACACATATATGTATTACATTTCTGAGTCCCTTCCATAATTATGTTTCCTGCTGAAACATAACTAAAGTGATACCATGCACAACAAAAGCAACTCATCAGGTTTATGACAATGATACCATGCAGTATTACAACGAATCATTTCATATAATTTTAGTTTACTAGTTTATGAACTTCTACACTAGGGTGGGAAATGTATTCATCTTTGTATCCATCAGTTCCTGAAACACAGCAGGTGCTCAAGCAGACGTTTATAACTTGAACCAAGTCCCACATCTGGCACACTCACTTTGGCCTGCGTGCTCCACTTGTGCTTTCTTCTTTCACCTGCCCCGAAACAAACATTTCCTCAAAGCCCAGCTCACCCACCATCATCCTATTCACGTAGACCAAGGAACTTTATTCTCTGGTCCTTCTAGTTTATTTCACTTTTCCCATCTAGACTCCTGAGTCACATTCTCCACTTCTGTACCCACACCCCATTTTAGTAGAATAATCAGTGAATACCCAAGTAAATAACTGATGATAAATTAGCACATTCATTCCAGCAAGCAAAAGTGGATAAACAAAAACAGCAATGGAAGAGAAGCACAAGATGTGAGTCCTTTAGAGAAAAGAACTACTCTTCATCATCTCCCAAATCTCTCCTAACACTTCTACCCACGGAAAGAGAGCTTGGCAGAAACCTAAGTGATGCTTTGATTACAAGATTTCCTTCATACAGTACACTATGATAAGTGTTCTTTTCAAGTTCACTTGAAATTCAAACTTGAGAAGGCACAACTACCTACCTAATCAGAGTTCTAAGACAAACTTCAATCAAGTGTCAGAAAATATTGCTTTTTTCATTATACAGGAAGGTAGTAACATGATACCATCCGGGCTTCTAAACATTACACAGGATTTTCCACAAATAACCAAGTAAAGTCTTTGCTAAAATCTCACAAAGTTAGAGTTACCCAACTTTGGGTTAAAAAAATAAAATTCTTAAAACGAAGTCTTTAAACATTCAGTTCAGTTCAGTTCAGTCGCTCAGTCGTGTCCGACTCTCTGCAACCCCATGAATCACAGCACGCCAGGCCTCCCTGTCCATCACCAACTCCCGGAGTTCACTCAAACTCATGTCCACAGAGTCGGTGATGCCATCCAGCCATCCCATTCTCGGTCGTCCCCTTCTCCTCCCTCCCTCAACCCTTCCCAGCATCAGTCTTTTCCAGTAGTCCTTACAAATTCAGCCATAAAACTTTAGAATTTAGTTATCTGCATACTTTAATAAATGCTATTACTCTCAAAAACTAAAAACTTTATGATTACTCGGAAAAATACCATGTTCTACAATGATTTTATTCCAAAGTAAACTTACAGCTTTCAATTATTATATTTTCAATTATTAATACCTTTGTTACTTTACACAAAACTATTCAGATATGCATATCAGTATGGATAAATATTAAATTAAACCTCTTAGAATCTACTTTTTACAAATTTAAGATCTAAATGATTTCATCTGAGTGGCATAATAGTATAGATTTTTCCATAGAAATAAATTCTTCCCCATAAATTAAAGTTTAACATATATCTGAATGGCTGAAACTCAAAATCTGATATCCCTTTAATCACCCGCCCTGTTGCTGAGTTTGTGCCTCTGAGGCCCTACAGTTGGGGACACAGTGCGAATACTGTAAGCCTCGTAGGCTCGGGGCAGACAGGTCATATCCTGACCAAGTCTCTCTCAGCTGGTTTCCTCACCCAAAAAACAGGGTGATACTACTTACTTTGTAGCGTGATACTACCTACTTTGTAGGGTGGTTATGGGTATTTAGTGACATAAGTGGTAAAAACTAAGTACCGAATACCTAGGGAACTGATCTAACACACACGTCAGGTGCTGTTCTAAATGCTTTAAAACTTTATGAAAGCAACCTTCACAACAACTCTGAGTCATCACATTATTTCCCTTTTCAGTGATAAGGGACATGAAGTACAGAAAAGCTAGGTAATTTGCCCAAGGTCACACCGCTGGCAAGTGGCAGAATCGGAGGCTATTGTCCACTCCACACTCCAGAGCCAAGGATGCTGCTTCATGGATGAGGGGCCCAGGAACAGTATCTGCTACCACCCCTCATTAGAGCATTTGGGCAAAACTGCAGAAAACAGTGTGCAGGTACAAACCGCAGGAAAATTTTTCACGTGTATCCTTTTGAGCTGAGGGATACAACTGCCGTGAAGCTCCAAGTCAGAATCCTCCATTAGAAAGCTACCCTCTTAGCAGCTTAGGGAGCAGGAAGATACATCAAATCCCTTATAAACACCGTGACCCAGATACTGCTGCAGTACGAGAAACAGTACTTAAAGCACAGGGTCCAAAGTCAGACCACCTGGTTTCAAACCCAGTTCCAGCACTTACAAGGTAAGTGATTCTGAACAGAAATATCTGGACCTCATTTTCTTTATCTGCAAAAGGAAAGTAAAACCAGTCTTTACCTCAAAGGATTATGATAAAAAAAAATCCAAATTAAATAATTATGGTTAAGTAATAAACTTAGCTTTAAATTTACTTGATAACTTTATTAAATAAGTATATTCATGCAAATGACTTATAAAACAGGGTCTTGGGTATATGGTAAATGCTCAATAAATGTTAGCTATTAGATATTTTACTAATCTGGAATATTTCCATGATATTTTATAAGTTAAAAAAAAAGGCTGCAGGACAATAAAATGATCTTATTTGGTCTTTTTAAAAAATCTAAAGAATGTTCAAACTACCATACAATTGTGTTCATTTCACATGCCAGCAAGGTAATGCTCAAAATCCTTCTAGCTAGGCTTCAACAGCACGTGAACCGAGAACTTCTCGATGTACAAGCTGGATTCAGAAAGGGCAGAGGAACCAGAGATCAAACTGCAAACATTCGTCAGATTAAAAAAAAAGCAAGGGAATTTAGGAAAAACATCTACTGCTTCACTGACAAGGCTAAAGCCTTTGACTATGTGGATCACAGCTAACTGTGAAAAATTCTTAGAGAGATCGGAATACCACACCACCTGACCTGTCTCTTGAGAAACCTGTATGTGGGTCAGGAAGCAAGTTAGAGATGGACATGGAACAACAGACTGGTTCCAAATCGGGAAAGGAGTACATCAAGGCTGTATATTGTCACCCTGCTTATTTAACTTATATGCAGAGTACATCATGAGAAATGCCAGGCTGGATGAATCACAAGCTGGAATCAAGATTGCCAGCAGAAATTATCAACAACCTCAGATATTCAGATGATACCACCCTAATGACAGGAAATGAAGAACTAAAGAGCTCTTGATGAAGGTGAATGAGGAGAGTGAAAAAGTTGGCTTAAAACTCAACACTCAAAAAACTATGATTATGGCATCTGGCCCCATCACTTCATGGGAAATAGATAGGGTAAAAGTGGAAACAGTGGCAGATTTTATTTCTTGGGCTCCAAAATCACTGCTGATGGTGGCTGTAGCCACGAAATTAAAAAACGCTTACTCCTTGGAAGAAAAGCCATGAAAAACCTAAATAGCACGTTAAAAAGCAGAGACATGGACCAACAAAGGTCCATACAGTTAAAGAAAGGTTTTTCCAGTAGTCATGTATGGATGTTGAGAATTGGACCATAAAGAAGGTTGAGCACCAAAGAATTGATTCTTTTGAACTGTGGTGTTGGAGAAGACTCTTGAGAGTCCCTTGGACTGCAAGGAGATCCAACCAGTCCATCCTAAAGGAGATCAGTCCTGGGTGTTCATTGGTACGACTGATGCTGAAGCTGAAACTCCAATACTTTGGCCACCTGATGCGAAGAGCTGACTCATTTGAAAAGACACTGATGCTGGGAAAGATTGAGTGCAGGAGGAGAAGGGGACAACAGAGGATGAGATGGTTGAATGGCATCACTGACTCAATGGACATGGGTTTGGGAGAACTCCGGGAGTTGGTGATGGACAGGGAGGCTTGGTGTGCTGCGGTTCATGGGGTCGCAAGGAGGTGGACACGACTGAGCGACTGAACTGAACTGAACTATGGTGTTGGAGAAGACTCATCTTGAGAGTCCCTTGGATTACAAGAGATCAAACCAGACAATCCTAAAGGAAGTCAACCCTGAATATTCACTACAAGGACTGATGCTGAAGCTCCAATACTTTGGCCACCTGATACGAAGAGTTGACTCACTGGAAAAGACCCTGACGCTGGGAAAGACTGAAGGTAAAAGGAGAAGGGGAAGACAGAGGATGAGATGGTTGGATGGACATGAGTTTGAGCAAACTCCAAGAGATAGTGAAGGACAGGGAAGCCTGGCACGCTACAGTCCATGGGGTCGCGATCGAAACAACAATATACAAATGTATGTACACATATAAGTTTTGCTCTGTAAAGTTTGTATCAGTTCAGTTCAGTTCACTCAGTCGTGTTCGACTCTCCACGACCCCATGAATCACAGCACGCCAGGCCTCCCTGTCCATCACCAACTCCCGGAGTACACTCAAACTCATGTGCACAGAGTCGGTGATGCCATCCAGCCATCTCATTCTCCGTCGCCCCCTTCTCCTCCCGCCCCTAACCTTTCCCAGCATCAGAGTCTTTTCCAGTGAGTCAACTCGTCGCATGAGGTGGCCAAAGTATTGCAGTTTCAAGTTTGTATGAGAATAGAAAAAATTAGAAGACAAGACCAAGACGAACCTGGGAGTAGAAAAGAAAGACAAGGTCAGGACATCCATGCCCTTCACAATGTATTTTCACACACAAAGGTATTAATAATCCCTTTTTTTGCACCTTCCAAATTTTCTATAAGTGAATGCATTTTTCATATAATGAAAAATAAAATCCACATTTAAAAAAGGCAATTACAGAGATAAGCAGAGAAAATGGGGGAGAGTAGCACCCAAACTCACCAAAACTAAAAGCAGAATGGCATGAGTGATAAAAAATATAAAACATTTATCTTCAAAATAATCAGTTAAAAGCTGCGCTACCAACACACAAAGCCAAGCAGCCGTGAAGAGCAAAAATTGATTAGAAATATACAAATGTCCCAGAGTTATTCAGACAGTCAATTATGTAAGTGAAACAGAACTTTACCAGAGGTCAGTAGTTTGCAATGTTAGATGGCAACCCAGCAGTCCACAAAAATTTGAAATGCATAAGTCTTTCTACGAATCAATTATACTTCAGGCATCTATTACCACATATTCAATCATACAAGTTAGCAAGCGTAACATATAAGAACACTGTTGACTACAGCTTTATTTTTAATGGCAAGAAATTGGAGAAAATTTAAATATTAATAAGGAGGGAATTCCCTGGTGGTCCAGTGGTTAGGACTCCATGCTTCCACTGCAGGGGGCCCTGATCCGGGAATTAAGATCCCACAAGCCCCATGACGCAGCCAAATGAATGAATGAATAAACATCAATAGAGAAACAGTTAAAAATCAATATATATGGTACAGTCAGAAGAAGGGGTACTCTGGGATTAATAAAGTGAAGTAGATTTGCACATATAGTGTGAAAAATAAGTGATAAAAACAAAAATATTTTGATTACCATTTTCTGTTAAATTATCTAAATACATTTAGGAGAACAGTATGGAAAGGTTACAAACTGTTAGTAAGGACAGCCCTGGGGAATGGGATGCCTGGGTGCAGAGAGGGGTGGGCCAGTGTTTTCACTTCTACAGCACACATTTATATAGCTGGATATTCTAGGGCATGTATTGTTCTGCAACGTTTTTAGAGGCTTCATGCACGGTTAATGAGACGATATGGATGCACTTTAATCCCAGACAGGAGCACCCCAGGCTTTTAGTGGAAACATCGATGTAGACAAATGATAAAAGCTCCCCATCAATCAATGACACTTCCAGAACCTACCCCCTCCTCATGATCATATATACAAGTGAGTAACGGTTCTACACTCTTCACACTGACCCTGGCCATGTCAGAGCATGCCTGTGGGGAACCAGCCCACCAGGGAGGAAGGTCTGCCTTGCATTGATGGGAAAAGCAAAAACACACAGTACTGGCTGGCCTGGCAAAGATGGACTCTTCCTCCAGATCAATTACTATCTAAACTCAGCAGGGAGAAAGAAGACGGAGGTTGACTTTGGTTTGTAACTATTAATATTCTTCTCAAAAAAAAAAAAAATGCTCTTAATCTACCAACCTTCTAGGACTCAAGCAACTAGTACAGTGCATTTCTCTGCTTCAAGACAGCAGCTGATGAAGTTAGACAGGTATGTCCTTATAGTCTATGCCACACCATCTGGTATTTCATTATACAATGACTTCTTATTGGTCATGTTTTCATCTGTTTTGGTCTTAGCTCTTCAAATAAACATCTTTTTCAGGACACTGTCCTCTCAGGGAAGCTGTACAAGGTGCTGAAAGAGCACCAGACAAAAGTCAAGGGCCACAGATCCCAGAGCCACTTACACACTGTGCAACCCTGAGCAAGGGATCGTTTCTTTGGTTTTCAATCACCACAGCTGTAAAATTAGGATTTTTTAAGACTTTTCAATTCTACTATCCATGATTTTTACATTTCTCATGGGACCTAATATAGAATTGAGTACAGCTATTTATATCAAAATTTTCTCACATTTTTAAGCAGAATATGCACACGCTGTCTTCACAATGATCAAATGAGATTCTACCTAATTTTAAGAATAAAATAATTAAGTGTAAATCATTTATTTGAAACAAGTAAACTGAAATCATTTTACATGTATCAACTGCTTAAATTTCACAATAACCCAGTCAATTGCCCCTATCAGAGATGAGAAAACAGGTCCATCAAGCTTTCTTACCCAAGGTCACACAGCTAGAATATGATGAAGTCAAGAAGCGAAGCAGAAGAGTCCAGCACATTTAACTACACACCCTCAGTTCAGTTCAGTTGCTCAGTCATGTCTGACCCTTTGTGACCCCATGAATCACAGCACGCCAGCCTCCCTGTCCATCACCAATTCCTGGAGTTCACTCAAACTCATGTCCATCGAGTTGGTGATGCCATCCATCCATCTCACTCTGTACTATCCCCTTCTCCTGCCCTCAATCTTTCCCAGCATCAGGGTCTTTTCCAATGAGTCAGCTCTTCGCATCAGGTGGCCAAAGTACTGGAGTTTCAACATCAGTCCTTCCAATGAACACCCAGGACTGATCTCCTTTAGGATTAATTGGTTGGATCTCCTTGCAGTCCAAGGGACTCTCAAGAGCCTTCTCCAACACCACAGTTCAAAAGCATCAATTCTTTGGAGTTCAGCTTTCTTCACAGTCCAACTCTCACATCCATACATAACCATTGGAAAAACCAAAGCCTTGACTGGACAGACCTTTGTTGACAAAGTAATGTCTCTGCTTTTTAATATGCTGTCTAGGTTGGTCATAACTTTCCAAGGAGTAAGCGTCTTTTAATTTCACGGCTGCAATCACCATCTGCAGTGATTTTGGAGCCCCAAAAAATAAAGTCAGCCACTATTTCCACTGTTTCCCCATCTATTTGCCATGAAGTGATGGGACCGGATGCCATAATCTTAGTTTTCTGAATGTTGAGCTTTAAGCCAACTTTTTCACTCTCTTTCACTTTCATCAACTACACATCCTACACATCCTACTATATTGTAGGAGAGGAGGGAATACACAATTGAGTTGTGAGTTGCTTTCTTAAACCTGACACATACAGAGGCTCTTGCTTTCTACCACCTCCCCTTGAGACAAAATTATAATCCAATAATATTATTCCAATTGAATAACTATAAAGAAGCAGACAAAATATTAAATAGCAATACAAAAAATTTTCTGAAAAAAAAATCTTGTGAATATACAGCCCTTCTCCAGGCTTTCACTGAATGGCCATTCCTTTCTCTTTGTGCTTCCAGAACACTTTGCATTAACTCTGCAGTACAGAACCAACTGTAATAACACTTTCTCTCCCACCACCTAAGCTGCATTCCTGGCCAGAAGGCCTGTCAGCATAATGCTTGTACCCTTGCTGTGGTATGGCAAATAGATGGGGAAACAATGGAAACAGAGACTTTTATTTAGGGGTGCTCTAAAAAATCACTGTAGTTAGTAAGTCGCAGCCATGAAAGTAAAAGATGCTTGCTCCTTGGAAGAAAAGCTATGGCCACCCTAGGCAGCATATTAAAAAGCAGAGACATTAATTTGCCAACAAAGGTCTGTCTAGTCAAGGCTATGGTTTTTCCTGTAGTCATGTATGGATGTGAGAGTTGGACTATAAAGAAAGTTTAGCACTAAAGAATTGATGCTTTTGAACTGTGATGTTGGAGAAGACTCTTGAGAGTCCCTTGGATGACAAGGTGATCCAACCAGTCCATCCTAAAGGAAATCAGTCCTGAATATTCATTGGAAGGACTGATGTTGAAGTTTAAGCTCCAATACTTTGGCTACCTGATGCAAAGAACTGATTCAATGGAAAAGACCCTGATGCTGGGAAAGACTGAAGGTAGGAGGGGAAGGGACGACAGAGGATAAGATGGTTGGATGGCATCACCGACTCAATGGACAGGAGTTTGAGTAAGCTCCCAGAGTTGGTGATCGACAGGGAGGCCTGGCATTCTGCAGGTCATGAAGTCAAAAAGAATCAGACATAACTCAGTGACTGAACTGAACTGTACTTGCTTTGGTATGAGGTATCATAACTGACCCTCAGTCAATACGGAATCCAATAAAGTTTGCTGAATGAATGTCAACTAAGTTTGATGATATATTAACGTGATGTATGCTACTTTAATACTGTGACAGACCAGAATCAACACTTCAGTCCTGCTGCAACTTAGTAAGGCTTTCAATGGAGTCTTGATCATCTCGAAGTCTCTAAGTCTTCCAGCTTAGAGAAGCAGGAAGGTGATTAGATGTTTGAATCGAGAGCACGACAACTTGAGACAGTATGAAAGTGAAAGGCGCTCAGTCATGTCTGACTCTTTGCGACCCCAAGGACTGTACAGTCCATGGAATTCTCCAGGCCAGAATACGGGAGTGGGTAGCCTTTCCCTTCTCCAGGGGATCTTCCCAACACAGGGACTGAACCCAGGTCTCCCACATTGTTCCAGGGCAGAGGTAGGAATAGCAGCAATCATTCTTGAGAGGATTAAGAAAAAAAAAAACCCACACTGATCTAACTTTGTAAACCTGAAAGGGAGCTAAGTGAGAATTAAATACCAATAAATGGCAATTATTTTTTAAATCTTATTTGGACTTCTTAGCCAACGAGCCTCCCACTTAAAAGTAGAAAAACAGGCAGTTTTGGCCACAGTTTCAGAGGATCCGTGAAGCCATCCGGAGATTTGCCAAGGATCATGGACAGGGATTGAAGAACTTCTGTTTCAGATAACTATGTGAAGCTGGTACGTGAGAAGAACTACTGCTCTTAGCTTTTACTACCTGAAAAATAAGTTCACCAGCCATGTCACTCAGCCTTACGATGGCCCTAGGAAGGAGTCAATACAACACTACTTTCTTGATGGAAGAATATGAAACTCAGGGAGGTAAGATAACTTAGCCAGTTGCACACCTAAAAGAAAGGAAAACTTAGCTCTTTAACCTGGAAGGTAAGAATAAGACTAGCTATATATAGCCTTACCTTGGAGATATTGTGGTTTGCTTCCAGATTACTGCAATAAAGCAAGTCACATGAATTTTTTGGTTTCCCTCTGCATCTAATAGTTATGTTTACATTACACAGATAGTCTACTACATGTGCAATAACAGCATTATGTCTGAAAAAACAATGAACATGCCTTAACTAAAAAATACTTTACTGTAAAAAAATGTTAACCACCTGACAAGGCAGGGTTACCCAAAACCTTCAATTTATTAAAACACACAATAATGTGAAACAAAGAGGTATGTCTGTATCTGATTCCAAAGCCTCACAAACCTTGGCCTCCTCTTGACATTCAACAAGTATCTGGAGCAAACGATATACATTTTTTGAGACCATCTCCTCATAAACTAACACAGCTGGTGACAGACTGTATTAAATGATGATTTCTAAACGGTCTTTTCCTTCATTTTTAAAATTACATTTATTTAGCATGCTGCTGTTGCTAAGTCACTTCAGTCGTGTCTGACTCTGTGTGACCCCATAGACGGAAGCCCACCAGGCTCCCCCGTCCCTGGGATTCTCCAGGCAAGAACACCGGAGTGGGTTGCCATTTCCTTCTCCGATGTGTGAAAGTGAAAAGTGAAAGTGAAGTCACTCGGTCATGTCTGACTCGTAGCGACAGGTACATCTAAAAGAGAACTCCCCCTCTGTTCCCACCCAGCAGAAAGCATGTGCAAACCCAAGGTACACCTGAAGGGAAGGGGCTCTGGCCCTAAGTTAGTGGTTGGGATGGTGCAATCCTCTGAGTCCCAAGCCTCAGTCAGGAGAGGGCTGGAGTGAAATACTGGGCAGCCTGTACTCCCGCTGCTGGCCCTAAGAGAAGCATGCACCATAGCCAAAGGTCTGTTTGATGCCCTCAATGTAGTACCACTGCCAACCCTGCCGTTCTCTCCTCCTCATGGGCAGGAATGCCTCAGCCTTCCAAACACAGCTCATTCTCTCCATTCTTGTCAATGAAGGTCAAGGTGATGGTGGCAAAGCCACCTTCTGGCCAAGATTTAAACCTCCACTTTATCGCAGTATGTTTCTCAGGGACCAGTTCAAAGAATTCTCCAGACACTGACACCAATCAGCTGAAACTTGCCACCTTTCTCTGCTTCTAACATTGCAGGAAGGCTTTCCAGGTGAAGTGGAAATGCAAATTTAATCCCTAGGTTGGGAAGATACCCTGGAGTAGGAAATGGTAACCCACTTACTCCCATATTCTTGCCTAGAGAATTTCATGGACAGAGAAGCCTGTCAAGCTGCAGTTCATGGGGTCGCAAAGAGTAGGACACAACTGATTGACTGAACACAAATGCATAACATTACAGGAACATGGGTATAGGCCTGAACAAGCTCTTGGGTAGTTAAAAAAAGGGGGGGGGGGCAAAACAAAACAAGCTCCCTTGGTGATGTCAGGTTTCTCTAAGTGGGGATTTTGACACCAACAGGTCTGATCTGGGTTTTTGAAGGGGCAGATTTGGCCTTGCGCTCCTCAGTTTTCAGTGCTGGCTGCCCAGCTGGGTCTACTGACTCTCCAGGATTGTAGGCAATTTTGTACCCTGTGTGAACTCTGTTTTGAGGATGCTGCTGATTCTTTAAGGCCATGAGATTTGTGTCTGGCTCATCTCTGGCAAAGCTCACACTAATCTCCATTTCATCCACAATATTTTCATCAGACAAATTGGGGATCTCCACATGGCCCTTGTACTGCACTCCAGAAGTACCTGTTCAGGTTTGTTTGATGCTCCACTCATAAAAGAAGGTAAATTTGCCTTTGTGATGGTTAACGGATGCCTTCCCATCAATATTTACTTCTGACACCTTGAACTTCTCATTTAGCACACACATAGGAACAGTGTTTTCAGTTTAACTGTGGACGTATTCAAAGCATCCTTCTCAATGCCAGCTGTTGACACTGGTGGTGTCTGCTTACTCCTCCATGGTCCAGCATGGGTCACCCTCACCCCACCTGGCCATCGGCTCCCCTCACACGCTGCCACCAGCTCCAGAGCAGCCACAGTCTCAGGACCATCCAGCCCCAGCCCCCCAGCAGTGCCTGGAAACTACTAGAAGCCAAAATGTCTTCTTGCTGTTATATGCTTGATCCTATGTAAAAGGACATTTCTAGAGCTTGGATACAGAATACAGGCATACCTCACTTTATTGTTATTGTGCAGATATTGTGTTTACAAATTGAAGGTTTATGGCAACTCTTCATCAAGAAAGTCAACTGGCACCATTTTTTATAATAGTATTTGCTCACTTCATGTCTCTGTCCACATTCTGTTAATTCCATATTTCAAACTTTTTCATCATTACTGTGTTTGTTATGGTGAACTGCGGTCAGTGATCCTTGACACTACTACTGCCACAGAAAGATTAGGATTCGCTGATAATGGTTAGTATTTTTTAGCAAAAAAGTATTTTTTAATTGAGGTATGTACATTGTCTTTCAGGCATAATGCTATTACATACCTAAAATACTATAATACAGTGAAAACATAACTTTCATATGCACTGGGAAACCAAAAATCCATGTGACTCACTTTACTGCAATATTCACAAAACTGGAACCAAATCCATTATATTTCTGAGGGTGGCTGTGGAAAGAATAATGCTGAAGGTTCCATCTTTTCGAAAGGAAGCACAGACAATCATATTAAAATCAATAGCAAAAGACTGACAAACTCAAGACTCTATCCTTTATAAACTAAACTATTAACCATTAGGCAAAAAGTACAGTCGTCCCTCAGGATCCAAGAGGGGTTGGTCCCAGGGCCCCCCGCGGATACCAAGCTCTGAGGATGCTCAAGTTCCTTATAGTACAGTACAATGAACACAGTCGGCCCTCCTTATCCACAGGATTCACAGTCACAGATTCAACCAACCTAGGTTCAATTCAATTGATTCAATTCAATCTGTGGTTGGTTGAATCCGTGGATAAAGAGGGCCGACTATATATACGCAATGGCTGGTATCCACCTTGGATTACAAGTATCTACTGGCCACTCATGAAACTGAATTTTTAGAACAATATTATTCTAGAAATCGCCTCCCACATTATGATTACAAAATAGGTCCCATTTTCAGTAGCCCTGGCACAAAAATATTATAGCAAACAGAGCAATTAATGGTCGGGGCTGGCTGGCCAAATTAACCAGTGACAATGAAGACAATGAAGGAAAGATAAGAAAAGCTTCAGAAGCTTGGCTGACAAACACAGTGACAAATATACAAAAGGGAGTCATGTATTCTCTCATGTAAAAATCTGTTTTTGGTACTAGATAGACAATAGTGTCACACAGATAGAACACAGGAGTAAGGTTACCAGCAGGTTTGGTTAAGTGTGTGAAGATAAAGAGCTCAGTCCTCATGAGACATTCAAATGAGGATAATCTCTAGGGCCTGGAGATTAAGATATCAGGGCAGATTAGGGAGTCATCAGCATACATGTGGTAGTTGAATCTATACAGAAAAAAAAGGCGGGGAGACAGAAAGAAACTTCAAGAAGATCAACATGTAAGAGGTGAGGGCAAGTGACCTAGATCTAGGAGATGAAAACACAGGGGTGAGGGGAGGTTTTAGGAAAACCAAGGAAAACGAGTTTTAAAGAGGAGGAAATAAGGAACAGCAGCAAATGCCACAGAAAGGGCAGAGCTAAATAGAATATTATGTTGAATCTGGTAATTAAGGACTTTATGACAAAGCTGAGGAGTAAAAATGGAAATCAGATTTCAGAAAAATGATCAGTAAATAAAAGGAGATAATAAACAAAAGTCACTCGTTCCAGAAGTTTAGTTTAACAGAATATATTTACCCTTTCTGAATGTAGAGGGTTTAGCTGATACAAACAGAACAAAAAAAAGAAAAAATTCTGCCTTTAAGTTAGTTCTTATTCAAATACAGCATTTTTATGTCAAATAGTTAAGTATTCAAAAGATGTAAAGTGTTTTTCCAGGCACCATTCTGGATACTAACATATCATTTAATCATCACAAACCTATGAAGTAGGTTTTACTATTCCTAATTTACAAATGAGACAACTAAGGCACACAGAAGATACACTACTTTCTGAGGTCTCACAGCTAGCAGTATGGTAGTCAAATCTGAAATTTCACTCAAAACAATTAAGAAGTGGGGAGGGCAATGTGAGAATAGATGAATGGGTTAATAGACGAAAGCTGTAAATGTTATAATAAGACTGCATTGACTGTTTAACTGGACAAATTTTAACATCTATTCAAGAACTTATTTTTAATTTGAAAGAATTTGTGTCTTCTCTCATTTCAGAATCCTACACTGCTGAGACCTGACATATTCATGCCTCTTCTGACACTCAGATTCAGCACTGTATTATAACTGTCATTTTTCTTACTGAATCACAAGTTGATTGAAAACAGATGTGTATCTTATTTATCTTGGTGTATTTATTCCTCCAATCCTAAAAGTAGAAAATTCTAGACTTCCTATTGTAACCATTTCACAGATATACAAATATCAAATTATGTTGTGTACCTGAAACTAATATCGTTATATGTGAATTATACCACAACTTAAAAAAGAAAGATGCTCAATAAAGCCTGGTTGTATGAACGACAATTTTTACTTTTCAGAACATCCTGGGGGCTTCAATAACTTATTTTTAAAGTCTTAAACTGCTATGTACTATTCTGACTCAGATATTACTTGGATTGTCTATGGACCACTCAAATTACTGATTTTGCTGGAAATACCATTCTGAAGTAAAAATCAAATATAATTCCCCTGGATAAAACTTGTTAAGGATTCCCTATCACCTACTAGTCAAAGGTCATAGCCCTGTTTTCCACCCTCTAATCCTAGTTGCCTGCTTCCAACTACCAAACTGGGATTCCCTAGTGGCTCAGTGGTAAAGAATCTGCCTGTCAATACAGGAGACGTGGGTTTGATTCCTGGGTCAGGAAGATCCCCTGGAGGAGGAAATGGCAACCCACTCCAGCACTCTTGCCCAGAAAATTCCATGGACACAGGAGCCTGGCAGGCTATATAGTCCATGGAATCACAAGAGTCAGACACAACTTAGTGACTAAACCACCCCAGCAACAAACAAGTAGGTGTAAGTCACTAGCCTCATGGGACTTACTTACATTTTAGTGGGGGGGAGATAAAAAATAAAGCTGACATTTTATTAGATTTTTGTTAATTGCTCTGTTTTAATCTTTTGGTCACTGTTTATCCTTTTTAAATAAAATTTAAAAATCCAACCACACACACACAAAGCTCTGGAAGTGTTCCGACTTAAGTGTGTAAAATGAATTTAAACAAAACAATTCTGGGGCAGTCTTTTTTATCTTTTTATTTCTAGATGCATACCACAATGAAGGCACTCAATATCTTTTATAAAACCTGAGTCATAGCTAGTTTGGTCAAAAGAAGCTATGTGAGGTTTTCAGACATTCCCAATATATAATGTGTCAGCCTTGAGGCCTTAGGCATATCATCTTAACAGTTAATGTTCTTTCTCTTACATACTGCCTTAGCATGTTTCAAATACAATGTGCTTTAACAAGCCCTGTCACAAGGCGCAATGTGTTAGGAGGAGATCTTCACACTTCATCCTAGAATAACTAAGTCTTTGCAGTTATCTTCAAGCTGCTTCACCCATGTTACTAAATCCTGGGCCATGATTATCTTCATTGTACAGATGGGGGAAGGAAGGATATAAAATGACTTGACTGAAGAGCCCCAGCAAGTCACTGAAAGAGCCTTCATTTTAACTATCGTTCCTGTTCCTCTCTTCAAACAACCATTCTAAGAAACTCTCACTGCCAGCAGGCAGAAAAGAGCATGAAACTAGTTATTAGTTTTAACTTCAATGAATAGCAGAAGCTTCCTAGACCTGCAGGTTTTGATAGCTGTAGGATAGGAGATTTGATAGATTAAGTTTTGCTGACTAAATCCAAATTCATAAATCTACCTCTAACTTCTAAATTTCAAAAGAGCATGAAGCAAACTTTAAAGGCATTTTTTCTCTCTCTCTCCTGATCTCTAAATCTATCAAAGTTTGCTCGGTCCCCTAAATGTGTCAAGTCATACCTACCTTTTCAGTTCAGGATCCAGGCTGCCAGAATTTTCTCCTACTTAAACTGTAAACCAATCCCTCCCGAGCCAAGACACCTATCATTCCTAGCCAACTCTAGATCGAGGCACTAATCTGAACTGTTAGGGGAGCCCAGCAATTTTAAATTCCAGGGAGCTCCCCTCTTACACCTCCAAACCACTCTGGGAGGAGTGCCTCTTCTAACTGTCGCCCCATTATGGGGTCCAGAAAAGGGAAATGTCAGCTGTCTCAGATTCAATAAAAACTATTATCCACGTTGCCATTAATGGTAATTTGGAGATCACAACTAGTAATGGAAGTAATAACCTAAAGATTCCCACGTTATGTGTGCTGAGAACAAATTACTTAGCAGATGACATTTCCTAGCCCAAGTGACTTGCATAACTGGGCGATCAGCACAGGCTCGAAAGAGAGCAGGAAGCTCACACTTCAGTTTACTGTACTTTACTACAGAATTCTACACCAAGACATCCTCACACACGCCTGCCTTGAGATGATGTAAGTTGCTGCCCTAGTCTTTTAACCAGACCGGTAGGGGGGCTCTCTTTCCCTGCAGCGGCCAGCGACCACTCCTTCTAACGACTGACCCCTGCGGCTCCAGCGAACAACCCCGAAGCCCGCGAGCCCCGCAGCTTCTGCTCGGCGGACACCGCAGCCCCAAACGGGCCATCCCCTCCTCCCTCGCCATCCCGCGCCGGGCGCCACCCTCTCTCCACCCCGGAGCGGGTCTTGGGGCTCCGCTCTGCGACGACCAGCGGGAGCGGTCCCCGGGTCGGCACCTACCTCCCACCGCCTCCTCCGGGCGCAGCCGGGGGTCACCGCTCGCCCGCCTCCTTCAACCGCCCAACGGCCGCGCCGAGCCTCCCGCACCGAAGCGGGGCGCCGCGCCAGGTGCCGGCGCTCACCTCCGCGCCCGCCCGCCCGACCCCGGCCGGCGCTCGCCCGCCCGCCCCAGTCCCCGCAGGCGCCGTCGGCCCTCCCCGGGCGGGCGCGTCACAATCCCGGCGCCGCGGGAGGCGCTCACCTTCACGGCCCGCGGCCGCGGCGGGGAAGCACCGCCCGGAGTCCCGGCCCTGCTCGCGCAGCCCCGAGGGCCCGCACAGGCGCGGCGGCACGCTGAGCCCGGGCCGACGGCCCCGCCCCAACCTCCGGCTCCCGCCTTCCCCGCCCCCGGCCGGGCTCCGCCCCACCCCTCGCGGCCACCTCCCCGGCTCCGCAGGTTCGCGAGGCCTCGCCGCTTCCCATTGGCTCCGCCAGTTGCTAGGCGATGAACAACAGCGGCCTGCATTGGTCCGGGGGCACCTCCAAAAAAACCCGGAGAAAAAGAAAACCTCATCCCTAGAGCCCGAGCGGGATGCGGTCGCAGCTGCGGCTCGCGGCACCTGTTACGCCCTGTGATTCACCCTGCCGGGTCCTGCTCTCCACCCCCTCCTCACGCCCGCGGAGCTCGGGGCCCCGGGCTTCATGGGGCTAGGGGCGGGTGGCGGGGTCGTGGCTGCTTCAGAGCACACTTCCCGAGCCCCTGTGAACCCCAGCACCCACCCGAGCAAAAGTGAAGCGCCCAGTAAAAGTTCTGTGGGCTTGAAAAAGTGGGGAAATAAGCCAAACAACAGCCGGCACCCAGAATTAGGTCAGGCCCAGGGGAAGGGAGGGTCAAGCGCTGGGAGTCGAGGATGCCAAGGAGAAAAGTTCATGTAAATTTAGGGCAAGAATTGGACCTAGGCGAAAGACAGCGGGAAGTCTAAGAAAAGGCAATCGTGAATTAGAAGTTTAGGCAAAACTGCTCCACACCCCACTGATCAAAGTATGCGCAAAGAAAATGTATGCCCGCTACTCCCTTAGCCAGGGTCATGGCGGCTCCTCCCGTGTTCCATGGCCTCCTAAAATTCTCCAGCGAAGATGAGAGGCCAAAAAAAGAAGGAGATCAGATGGAGAAATCGCAGGCATATGAGTTGAGTTATAAAACAAAGACGTACTTGGATAGATTTTTTTTCTTTAAGTGAAGCCAAGAAATTTACTCAAGAGAGTAAAAACAGGTTTGGTATTTTAAGGAGGATCCTGAGAGCACTTTGAAACCAAAATACTATGAGAGAAGGACAATAATTGTTAAAACTGAAGAACAAGGGAGAAAGGAGTGCCTTCTTCCAGTTCACACACGTATATCCAGCCCCAATCCTGATGAAAGATCAAGGCGAGAAAATGAACATGCCATGGCGACAACTTCAGAATCCAAGGTAACCCTCCTGTTGCTTTTGGCCTAAGCTATCGGGAGGCCAGGACTGATGCAGGTAAGCATAGGTGAATGACAGGCCCTCCTTGAAAGACGCCACAGTGCAGGCTGGTGGGAAAGCCAATTATTATCAATAATTAATCGCTAACCCAGACAACTGATGAGACTAGAAGGGGGTTACCCCTGCTCCCGAGAAGAGTTCTGAAATTTCAACTGTCCACCCCTCAAAACCCCACACCCCTTCCCATCTTAGGAAGCAAGTTCGTGTGACGTTTGTCTTTGAAGTAACACTTTCAGCTTCATTTTGACCATTTAACTGCCTCACTGTCAAAAAGCAAGAGCTTACTCTTCGATTAGCTAGATGCATGGAGATCGAATTCAATAAGCTGCGTCTGCGACTTCCTGTTGTGGCCTAACAATTTACAGAGTAGGATTTTAAGAAGGGTTGGGTCAGGAGGAGGTGAGTTAGGAAAAGTTCCGGCTCTGCCCCGGGCCTCAAGGGTGAATCAGACCTGTCAAATTACACCAGCGCTTTACTGTCTTGCTCTAGAGACCCACTTTCCACTCCTAAAAGTTATTGAGGGAGCTTTTGTTTATGTGGGTTATATGTATTAATATTTACTATACTAAAAACAAATCTAAAAATATTTATCTAAAAAATAATTATGTCATCATAAATAGCACATTTTAATGGAAAATAACCATGTTTCCCCCTAAAATAGTCGCAAGAGTGGTATTTTAAAAATTTGCAAATATCTATAATATCCAGCCTAATGGAAGAAAACTGGATTTTCAAATCTGCTGCATTCAATCTGTTGCAGTATTTCACCTGGCCCCTGGAAAACTCCATTGTGCCCTCAGAATGTGAGTTTAAAAAAAAAGGCAAATAACATTTTAGTATTATAACAAAATAGTTTTAACTTGCAGACTCCCTGAAAGGGTCTTGGGGAATCAGCTCTTAACACCCTCTCCCCTTCCTCAGATTAATGCTCTGAAAGCCACCAGTCTAGACAGGTTTTGCTTCTCTGTCCCCCTTTGTCAGTGACTGTTTTAGGAACTAAGCATGTGGTGTGAACATAATGGGAAGGTGGGGGAAAGGGACTCCAGGGGGAGGATTTTATTTCTCAGAACCCCTAAGAAGTTTTTTCCTTACTTCTTGCCTTGGCCATCTTCCAGTTAGAAAGATATGTTTCAACCTATGGTGGCACATCCTGGAACAATAAGCAAAGAAAATATAGGAATGGTAACCTAGAACCAAAAGGTCACTAAGTGGCTAAGTTAACCTACCCTGGCTCTGCATACCTCATGACTACTCACGTTTGACATAGTAAGTAGCCTCATAATGCCTAAGCCATTTTGGGTCAGGTCTGCAGTTCCTTGGGGCTTCTCCGGTGGCTCAAAGGTAAAGAATCTCTCTGCAATGCAGGAGATGCAGGAAGTACGCGTTCAATCCCTGGATTGGGAAGATCTGGAGGAAGGCATGGCAACCCACTCCAGTATTCTTGCCTGGAGAATCCCATGGACAGAGGAGCCTGGTGGGCTACAGTCCGTAGGGTCACAAAGAATCAGACATGACTGAAGCAATTGAGCGATCATGGGATACAGTTTCTTGCAGCCAAGAAGATCCTGGCTAATGTACAGGATAAAGATAAAGAACTTGGCTGTGGCCTGAAAATGGTCTAAGGACGCTTTGGGCCCAGGGACAAAGGAATTGGGCCTAATAGGACTTTGCTCTAAAGGAAACAAAGGGGAAAAGACATGATCTGGAATGTTTCTTAATGTTTAACTGTGGTTGCTTTCCCCTTTCCAGGCAAAATTAGGAGATTGATTATCAAGTGGTGTTATTTTCCAAAAAACATAAAAACTTCCATCCTTGCTCCTCTGTAGTCTGTATCAGTGGTCAGAATAATAAGTTATCCCACTTTTCTGCTTTGCTTCCCTTCAGTCAGTGTTAAAGTCAAATTTCTTTCCATGGCTACAAGTTTCTTATCACTTGCCCTCCATCTCCTTACCTCTCTGACCTCGTAGCCTACAACTCTCTCCCTTACTCAGCCATTAGCCACCCCAGTGCTCCTCATCCTTGCCAGGACTTTCCTACCTCAGAACCTTTGCACTGTTAGTCAGTTTGATTTCTTCTCCTTAACGTCTATATTACTTATCTCTGCCCTTTGAGATCTAACCAAAGTCACCTTCTTTGTGAGGCCCAACCTAACAACATTATTTAAAATTGGAAACCACCTCCATCCCCAGCTTCCTAAAGCTCTCTTACCTTGCTCTTATATAGTGTTCAACCATAATACAGAGTTCACTTAGTTTTATTTGTTGTTTGTTTGGTTCATCTCCCTTTACTCGAATGTAAGCCCAGCAGGGACAGATTTTGCCTCTTTGTTCACTAGTGTGTGTGTGCTCAGTCGCGTCTAACTCATGTGCCCATGAACTGTAGCCCACCAGGTTCCTCTGTCCCTGGAATTTTCCAGGCAAGAATACTGGAGTGGGTTGCCATTTCCTTTTCCAGGGGATCTTCCCGACCCAGGGATCAAAACTGATTCTCACTTCCTGCATTGGCAGGAGGATTCTTTACTACCACAGAGCCACCTGGGAAGCCCTCACTGATGTATGCCCAGTGCCTAAAGCAGTGCCTGGTACTTAGTGATTAGTGCTCAATAATTATTGGTGAATAAATATAACTTTAAATGGATGTTTTTCATTTCAAATAAACAACCTTGACCAAGTATATACATGTTCCTATGATGCTGCTTAAAAGTATCACATTTGTAGACATGGAATTTTTGAAAAGAAATCTTTCTTTGAGAACAGATCTGATTTTTGGAATGATCCAAAAGTTATTCAGATCCAAATCTGATGAACACATTCTGGAGTCATGTTAAAAATGCCAAAACCTGTGTTTTCCAACTAAGTTACGGCATTTGGGTAGATAGGGAAAGGTCAGAAAATAAAATGTGTTTGATTTTCTAAGACAGTAAAGTGACTGTGAACATAATTTCAAAGAGGAGTTCTAAAAATAACCCTAGTAGCAAGTTGCAGGAAGAGTGTACATATATTTTAAGCTCTATATGTTTCAGTGTATGTGTGAGTGAATCTCTTCCAACATGTCTGGTCTGCAGACTTCCATTCTTGCCCTTACCTTTTTTTCAAAACTGAAGATCAGATTCTCTCTGCTGCCCTCCCCTTCAATTAAGAATCTTTCATGGCCTTTCATAGTGTTTAGATGAAATTGACCTTCCTACCCAGATCTTGCATGATCTGACCCCTATATTCCTCTTGGAATGCTCACTTTGGTATACTAGAGTGATGTACTATATGTAGCAGCCCCCTTTTTTCTCGTCTGGCCCTTTGAACCTGCAATTCAGTCTGCTGGAAGGTTCTTCCAACAGGAGTTCAACACTGTGACTTTTTTTTTCCATCATTGAGATCCCACTTCCATATATCCCATGTCCGGTTTGTCTACTTATTTGCTTGCTGATTGTCTGTTTCCTCCCACTAGAATGTAAACCCCATGAAGGCAGGGACCTTGTTGATCATATTTGCTCTGTAGCCCCAATCTCTTCACGCCTTCACTGGACGGTTGCTAACCATACTGTTAAAAGTGAAATTGCTTTACATTGTATTAATTCCTGTGATATATGAATTTTTATAAGTTATGTATTACTACAATTTTAAAGTATTTTAATTTTGCTGAAATAAACAGGTTCTGACTTTTAACACATGTAGTAAAAATTAATAATCCACTCCATATTTACTTATTTTTGTTCTTCAGAAACCAGTTTTTCAAATAACCCAGCAAGCATTCAGGTCACATTGCTTCTAACAACATGTATCTTCAAATCTGGATAATAATGGGCCAATTTATAAAGGCTTTCTGGTGTAATTCATACCATCTGGATTATTTCAATAGCAGCAATAGTTTCTGGATCTAGTGAGGAACATTGCTTGTCAGGGCTTGTGTGCTATAACAGATGAGAAGAAGGGCTGAGTCACCTCTCCTTAACGGCCCCATTTTCATTACTTCTGTGCCCTGGCAGGAACTGTCTTTCAAAGGGTGACAGGGTGGAAAAGTCTTGCTCAATTCTGTATTAGGAACTTTCATATCCATAACCTGATTTTATTCACGAGATCAACTTAAGCTAAAGGCCCTGAGACTTCAGAGTCCTCACTGTGGGCTGGAGTGGCCAGGACTTTTCCATGGAGGAGAGGGAAAGGGACTAGGGCTTTGGGACAATCTTGACTGTGCAAGCCTGACAGTAGGCAGAGACCAGACCATTTTTAGGTCTGCTTCTTAGTCTAAAAGGTGGCCTTACTCTTAGCTGTGCTTGGCTCCTCTAGCTCCTGAGTGAGTCTCTGCATCATGCTGCATTTCCAAAGATGATTCATTTGTGGCCAATCCCATTGGATTTAGGCCAGTAATAGTTTAGCTTGCAACGAGTCCTATGTCATTTGTAAAGTGCTGGCTGAGTTTGCAGAAGAAGCAGACCACTATAGTTCCCTCTTCTCATCTCCACCCAGGTGAAGATTCTCAGAAAACTATCCATTACCCATCCTGCTGCTTGTCACTACCCTACCCCCATCCTGCCCCACCACCACACACAGAACAGCAGACAAAATGCTTGATCATCTTCGAGGAATTTCACTCGTAGTGCTTTAGATTTTTGTCTGATGTGCTGAATGTTTTGCTATATCATTTCTTTTGAAAGTGGATTTTTTTTTTTCGTTTGTTAAGGGCTTTGTTGTTGTTCATTTGTTTGTTTTTGAGCCTAGTGATTTTTACCAAGCTCTAACTCCAATTTTCAACTTTCTATTTGTCCTAAAATTGATTTATTAAGTTTAAAATATGTCATGTAAAATTTGATTTTGCATAAATCACTCCAACGGTTAATAAGGTGCTATCATAGAAAACTAATCAGGTACCAACCAGAGTAGTTCTCAAACACTGAATTTCCAAAAGAGAAGTATTTCCCTTAGGAAATGCAGTGAGTGCACGTGCAAAACATACAAGCGCAGAAATACTACTTACAGCTTACCTTGCTGACTACAGTGACCGCCAAACCTTTCTCATACAGAGCAATGTGGCTCAGTCTACTTCCTATACTTGCAAATTTTAAACACCGAGCATTGAGAGGGCAACAAAAGAGACTCCAAGGAAGTAGGAAGACTATAAATGACCCAAAATGTTTTTTTAGTTATACTGAAATCTATTTAAAAACCACATAGCACAAAGATCCAGCCTTAACTTGAGTAGTTGTGACATCATTCAACAGCAAAGCACCCTTTTATTTCACATACTCTTAGTTTTCCTGCTCTTATTTTAAAATTTCTATAACTGTTTAATGAATACTTATTAAATGATTACCACGTGAGAGACTGAGAGATTTTAAGTCCCTGCTCACTACAAGAGGGCTTCCCTGGTAGCTGAGGTGGTGAAGAATCTGCCTGCAATGCAGGAGACCCATGTTTGATCCCTGGATCAGGAAGATCCCCTGGAAGAGGAAATGGCAACCCACTGCAGTATTCTTGCCTGGAGAATCCCATGGACAGAGGAGCCTGGTGGTCTACAGTCCATGGGGTTGCAAACAGTCAGACAC
Source organism: Moschus berezovskii (assembly GCF_049115385.1). Lineage (NCBI taxonomy): Eukaryota > Metazoa > Chordata > Mammalia > Artiodactyla > Moschidae > Moschus > Moschus berezovskii. The sequence goes on from NC_142463.1 coordinate 62,880,922, forward strand.
GACTGAGCAACTAACAACTGCCTTCTTTCTTCTTCTTTCACTACAAGAACTCAAAGTTTCCCAGGAAGACAGAATGATCCATTGACACTCGAGTCTGACTGCCTGGACTGAAATACTGTCTAGCCCACTTGGGTCCATGTTGACATCACTGAGCTCCCAAATCCACCTGGGGTTTTCTTCCTCTGGGCATTCTGTTTAGTAAACAATAAATGCTTCATGGTCTGCGTCACTTCTAGTTAGGTTGTTTGATAATTGCAGCCAAATACAATACATTGAAAAAAGAACTTTCATGAAATGATCTGAGGGTGTGATATTTCATTTTATTGGTACAAATATATTCAACTGCCACATGTGGAAATAGTCACGTGAGCAAAAACGTCAATGAAAAATGAAGTATAGGAGTTATTTACAGAGGGCCGAATGAAATAATTAAAGAATAAGCAGGAACATGTGGGACTGTGTCTTTGCTTTCAACTATAACTATGTATCTTGGATATTAACATTTTTCTAAATTTTTTTTCTTTACTGATTTAACTAGGTCAGAAAAGACACATTCATAAATACAACTTTTCATGAAATAATTTGCTATTCTGAAAATTTTAGGCTTCAGCTCAATGTCTTCTGGCTAGTCTTTATGTTGTATATATATTCCAACAAAAGTCATATGTAAATAATTATTTAGAAATCAAGTCATAATCTAGATGTACTAGTGAAGCTAGATATTTAAAATTAAAATTAATATATTTGCATAATGAATGACACTTTTGTAGGAAAAGTAATCTACTTATTATTCATCCAGTCTATAAGATTATATTTTAATATGTTGGATTTTCTTAAGAGAGTTCTACTTATCCTTACTTCCTAAGCTCAGTTCGTTGGGTTTTTTTTTTTTCCCCTCTAATTTTTGGCCACAGCATTTGGCATGGGGAATCCTAGTTCCCCAACAGAAATCGAACCTATGCACTCGCTGTGTAATGAAAGTATGGTGTCTTAACCACTGGATCATCAGGGAAGTCCTTTCACTTAACCTTATTTAAAATCCAGACTTTTGTGTACTACTTTAATGAAGAGTTTCTGTAATATGAATCTCAGTACAGAAAACAGAGATGTTGCAATCAACAATTTTTATCTTTTTATTCTGCAACTGGCAATGCAGTTTTGTCTTAGTAATAAGTTTCCATTTGATCTCATTATTTCTGTTTCACTAGGTAAAGTTTTGTTTTGTTTTGTTTCTACATTCTCAGTGAAGAAGAAATTTGAAAGCTTGATTCCTGGTGGATTTTATTTTCTGCTTTGTAAACCCCTATCAATGATGTCATCAAATAATTGTTCAAATTGAGATACAGTGGAAGAAAATCCTCTGTATACGGTATAAAACACCCCATAAAAATTCAGAGTTGAAACACTTGGATATCAATTAAAATATAGTATTGATTTAAAGTAACTGCTTAAGGTTTACAATAGTGAGTGAATCTGCCTGTCCCTTTAAAAAGAAAAGCTATTGCGTCTGGTTGCTGAGCTCTCTTGGATTTATTTTATCTTAGCAGCTGTTCCTGAAGTCACTGTTATTCAAATGAGGGTTTTCAGGCTCTTTGTTGTGTTTTTTTCATACCTAATGGTATATGCTATCAAACATAAAACTCAAATTTAGAATGGGGTGGGGGTAAGGACAATTACAAATACAGTAACATTGAAAAAAATCTCTAATTTTAATTTAACAAAGACTGTTGAGTATGATCTCCTGAAGCCCCAGTGATAGTAGCAAGGCAAAACTCCTGAACCTCTAAGCACCAGAAGTTTGGATGGTATATTTAGTAATAGTGTATGTGTGGGGGAAGATATCCTAAATGGAAATAATGGGACTTTCTGTGGTTATAAAAGATGGGGACCGAGCACATCAAACGCTTTTCTTGCCACTTCAAAATAAGCAGATTGTAAATTTTACCCAACATAGGCTATGCTTTGATCTAGAAAGAATAACTTTATAACATATACTTTTTGTTTCTTTTATTTTTGTTGTTGTTTTCTCAAGAAGTAGCATAAGCCTGCAAACTCTGGGCAAGGAACCTGGCTTTGCCTCAAACATGTACTTTTCATTTAATTTACAAATTAAATGATTAGCTTTGCTAAGAGCAAAGTATATATGGAATTTTAATTTATTTAGGACTCAGTCATATGAAACTCATTTCTAGTCATGTATAATCATTTCCTAGTATGAATGTCAATGATTTATTGAGTAATTATCATTTGTCAAACAGTATTCTAAGTGCTTACATATTAATTCTTTGAATTCTCAATACAACCCTATGAGGTAGGTATCGTTATTGCCTTTATTTCTAAATTAGTAATTAAGAAAGCAGAGGTTAATTTGCTCAAGAATACCCTGCTAGGAAATTTCAGAGTTAGGGTTTACAGAGCTCTTGTCTTAACCACCGTGTCATACCCAGTATTTAGGACTGCCTTAACCTCTCCTTCTCCAGTCATTTTTGTTCAAGTGTCTGCTGACTAGTGAGTAGAAATCTTCAAACCAGGATAACAATATCTGCCCATGTATATGAAGACTCTCCAGTAGTACAGAGCATGGATAGTTTTAAGGGACTCAATTCCACTTGCTTAACTTTCATTTCTTTTTTAAAAAATATTTATTTATTTATCTGCTGCGCCAGGTCTTAACTGTGGGATGTGGATTCTAGTTCCCTGACCAGAGACTGAACCCGGGCCCCCTGCATTGGGAGCACAGAATCTTAGCCACTGGACATCCAGGGAAGTACCTCAACTTTCATTCCTATACTTTCCTAAAATTTATCTGCCTGAAAATATGCTTGCAACCTCTTTTCCATATCCCCCCACTTCTTTTTTTTTTTTAACAATTTCCATTTTCCCATTTAACCTAAGAAAGTCTTTCTTCTCACAAATTCCGCATCATACTGTGGTGAGTTGACTTTAGTTGCACAGAACATGGAAGATTAGAAGCCTTTGTGAGTGCTGAGAAAGGGAATGATGACTGGAGAACAAAAGTGTCACCTGCTAGAGCACTAACAATAATTTAAATGGCTTTAGTTCAGATTTCAGCTTGAAGGAGGCCAAGGTGCAGTCTTATTCAGTCCTCTGAAATCCAGGTTTATCTGACACCAGCTGCCTCACCGTGTCGCCTAAGTTAGACACTAAGGAGACGAAGTTATATACCTGAGGGGCACCTGTGGGGAAGTCTGCGCCACATCTGTTCTGGCCCCCAAGCTTGGCCCCCTGGGTCTGTCTCCAAAAGAGGTTGGTGATAACATTGCAAAGGCAGCTGCTGACTGGAAGGGTCTGAGGACTACAGTGAAACCGATCATTCAGAACTGATAGGCCCAGATTGAGGTGGTATCTTCTGTGTCTATCCTGATCATCAAAGCCTTTAAGGAGCAACCAAAAGACAGAAAGAAGCAGAAAAATATTAAGCACAGTGGAATCATCACTTTTGATGAGGTCATCCACATTGCCCAGCAGGTGCAACACCAATCTTTAGCTACAGAATACTCTGGAACCATTAAAGAGATTGTGGGGACTCCCAGGTCTGTGGGCTCTGATGTGGATGGCGGTCATCCTCATGACATCATAGATAAATGACAACAGTGGTGTGGTGGAATGCCCAGCGAGTTAAGAGCTGCAAAGTAACATAATTCAATAAAGGGTTATTTGACAACCAGTAGGAAGAAAAAATACTTTAAGGAGCAGATCATCACATGGTTTTTGGCATATAGTTGAAAGCAGTTCAAGGAACTGAGTAACAGGGCTATGGCAAATCCCTTCAGCTCTCATCTACCTACTTCTGTGAACAAACTGCTTCAGCAATTATATCTATAAGAACAGTATCAAACTCATGACTAGAGGTGGGGTAAAACTCAATATTGCTCTATAATACTCATTCTCAAATCCACTGGGGAAAAAAGCCCTTTCCATTTTGCTAACAGATATGTTTTATTTTTATGCTTAAAAATAGTTATCAATTTGTAATATAGCCGTGTTTGATCAGTTAAGTACTGCTAACAATTTTAGTGACAACTCTATCCAGAGACAAAACTAGGACCTTAGAGTTAACAGAAAGCAAAATTATGTAAATATATAGTTGTAAAAAATGATGCAGTCATCAATATAAATTTTTCAAGTATGAAAATATGCAATAAAATAGCAGTCTGTGGGAGCAATGGAAATATGGAAATGAAAATGAGTTCAAGAAGAAGAAGGAACAATGTAAATTTTCTGGCTGTTAGAATAGCTAGGTCACATATATTTAAAATGAATAATGTTGGGTGAAAAAAGTACTATGGGATTTAGACTCTTTGGGGTAACTTTAAACGAGTGAGCTAACAGCTTTATTTTAAAATATCATGAATTGCATGCAATATGCTGGAAATGATGCTCTGCAAACGTACATTGAAAAATTACAGGTGGCAATATAAAAATACAGGAAGGATGCAAATTTTTCAAGATTCTTTCAGGGAGGTATGTGAGCAGAAAGTTTGAAGCCCACTGATCTTGAAGCCACAAAAGATCTGCCCCGGGGTACTTAAAATGTGGTCCAAGTAATCATTAACACTACCGTTTTACATATTAAAAACATGACTGCTGTGTGAAATGCCCTCAGTCACTGTTCTGTGCCCTGGATATTCAGCAAATGCTAGCAAATGAGAACTGAACATACCACTTTGCATTGTTACGGGTACTTTTCCTGTGATAGTCTAGCATCTCTAAAGTGGGCTACTGTGTGTAACTGTCCACCATACTGCGTATGTTTTAGGAAAACAATAAAACAAAATATAGCTTTTAAGATAAATGTGCCAGAAGATTTTCCAGTGATTTTTCTATCAATATAAGCCTAGTCTATGAGATCCTTAGGCTAAATATTTTCCAAACCCAAATTTAGGACCCATGATCTGATATGTGAAAGTGTCCTTTGAAGGTTAAACAGGCAGCTTACTGGAAATCAGAAATTACCTGAAAATTCAGGGACTCAGGTCAAAGTAGGTAGGTATGATCTTCATCACATCTACTATCTCAAAGTGAAAGTCTTATTCTAGTACCAAACTTGGACTCTAGAAAGCATGAATTCTCATTTTATTCTGCTACTAATCTTCAGTAAATCTTCTCTGGGCTTCATTTTCTTCATATGTAAAAGAAGTGGGATTGCTTACTTATTTTTTGTTCCTTTTCTGTGCAGAAGATTTTTTTCATTCATTAATTCAGCAAGCTTTTACTGAGCACCTGCCATGTACTAGATTCAAAGGTGAATGAGACAAAGTAAGTCCCTACCCTCAAGGTGCTTCCAGGCTATGAGGACATTGAGACTGTTAATTTGTTTACAGATAATTACAACACAGACTGATAAATGCTGTAACAGAGGAGTGTGGAAAGGCATAGGTAGCGGTGGCTCAGTGGAAGGAAGTGTCAAGTTAATGGAGACTTCATGCAGAACCAAACTCTGAAATGTATCTCTTTTTTTGGTCCATCTCATGCTTTAAATTTTTGAAAATTTTCAGTCCTTTTAGTTATTTTTCTTCTTTTAATTTATTTTTAATTGGAGGATAATTGCAAAGTTGTGTTGGTTTCTGCCATACAACTCGAATTACCCAGAAGTATACATATGTCCCCTCTCCCTTGAGCCTCCCTCCCACCCCCTCATTAAATTTCCTTTACTTTTGAAGATGTAGCAATACATCCATATAATATAAAATTCAAAATGTATAAAAAGGCATGCTGTGAAAAGTTTCCCTGTATCTTCCCTTCACCAGCCTAGTTTCTCTCCTCCAACACAATCAGGACTGCCAATTTCTTGTATATTCTTCCAAAGATTTGAATCATGTCTTAAAAGAATGGGTGTAAGATAATCAAGTGAAAAAGAGATGGAAGGAGCATTGCGACAAAGGGAACAAGCAGAGCTTGTGGGGGAGTTGGGCCTTTGGGGCTGCAGGGCAGTGCTTTGAAGGCTCTTTCCTTGCTAAGTTTGGATCTGATCATGAAGCATTAGGACAGCCACCCATGCTGAGCAGAGATGGTGCCTGATTAAAATAATGATTTAGAAAGAGCACTCTGACAGAAATGAGAACAGATTGGCGAGAGGTGAGATGGATGAGGGAGACCAGTTAGGAGGCAATCGTAATAATCCAAGGAAGTACTAATGAGAAACTAGGGCAGGACAGAATCAGTCTCCATTAGAAAGGGGGCCAACATGGAGTTATTAAGGAAGAAGGATGAACAGCATTACTGGATCAACTGGATTCCAATGGATTAATTCCTGTCTGTTTTCACCTAAGAATTGCCTCAGTAAAGTTCTAAGAATAATTAGACGTAATTATACACACACACACACACACACACCATTGAAGCATTGACGCAGTCACCAGGGTAATCCATATGGTCTTGGATGTTAATCTCAGTGAGGTCAAGATGTCCAAGCTTCCCAGGTCAAATTTCATCACTTAAATTCTTATCCCTGGGCTTCCCTGGTAGCTCAGTGGTAAAGAATTCGCTTACCAATGCAGGAAGCCAGGAGTTTGATCCTTGGTCATGGGAATACCCCACATGCTACGGGGCAACTAAGCCCATGTGTCAAAAGTATTGAGCCTGTACTCTAGAGCCTGAGAACTGCAACTACTGAGCCCACATGCCATGGAGCCTGTGCTCTGCAACAAGAAAAGCCACCGCAATGAGAAGACCGAGCAGCGCAACTAGTGTGTAGCCCCTGCTCACTGCAACTAAAGAAAAAACAAAATATCCTTGCAGCAACAAAGACCCAACACAGGCAAAAATAAAATATAAATAAATAACGAATTTATTTTTTTAAAACAATCCTTATACTGTCTGTCATCAGAAAAATCCTCTGTAACCACACTCTTCTCTGAACAGCCCCTTCGCTTTCTAGTGATAGTTAATAATTAATAGTTCTGAGGGAAACCTGGTGTTCCCTGAGGATACTGCATTCCCTGCAGCCCTGGTGAGTGGTGGCCAGTTTTCTTTTGCCTCAGGCACCACTGGGTGGGAAGGTGATCCAGGTGTTCCAAGTCATGGTCTCTCCTGCCCTCCCCCAACAGCCTCTCTGAAGCTCATGCTCTGACGCTCACCTCCAGACCTCTTGCTGTGGTCTCCTCCTGTCCTCCTGGGCTTCCCCACACGTTCTTCAGAGATTTCAGCACCAGGTTTACCGTCTTTCTCTCCCATTCTCCTGTCATTATTCTAGGTGATATCAGTATCCACACGGCTGGTACATCCAATCTCATGGACTCTATTCCTCAACCTCTTTACCTCCAGTGATCTTTTCTTCTGCCACTCCACTCCAGCCAACAACCCCCACAGTTATCCTTAGTTCCTGTCGTTTATAATAACTGCCTCCTCTCAATTATCTCAGTGTCAAGCATTTTACTTCTACATCCAGCTCATGCCCTCAGCTCAAAAAATTCTTCCACTCTACCAGGCGCTTTGTTCATCTGACCCTATTGCCTTTTCCCTGTTCATTTCCCTCCCTCAGGCCCTCATTCTCTCCTTACCTAACTTAAATTCCATGGTCCTGCATTATAATTACTCCTTTAAATCCGCTGTCACCTCTTTCAACCTTTTATTGCTTCCATTATATCATCCTTTAAAAAACCCCAACTCTAGGAATAGTCCTGTCTCTACCTTCTGTTTCTCCTCTTAAGAATCTAAATATACCTCAAGAAAAAAGTCGATTATGCTGACATCAGACCTTAAGTTGACTCTTCCTGCTGATTGTCGATTCTTCTCTATTTTCCTAGTCTATTTATTTGACTCTCCCAGGGCTATTTCTTTCACGAAACTCCATCACCTTCCCCATATTTCACTGACCATTACTCTCAGACGAATATAAGCAGCAACAGAAACTGTCAGCATCCAACGCCCCTCCTTCTTGCATCTGTTCCCACGTGCCATCTTTTCCTTCTATCGCAATGAGTGAGCTGCTCAGTCTGCCTACCATCCCCTTCACTGGTGCACTGGGTTCCAGTCCCCGCTGTTCCCATGGTTACTTCACTGTCTTTCTATACGTTCAATTTTTTTTTCTCTCTGTTGAATCATTCTCATTAATGAACAAACAACACTTTAAAAAACATTACCCCCTTGACTTCATATTTCCTCCAACTACCACCTCATTCTTTTGCTTCCCTTTACAGAAAAAATTCCTTAAAATAATTGTCTGTGCTCAGCATCTCCACATCTTTACCTCCTTTTTGAATCAGCCTTTAATCGGGCTTGCATTCAATCATGGATGCAGGTAGCTCCTGAGTTACTTATAATGGCTTTTCACCAAAGAGAGATGAGAATTGGATGTATTCCAGAAAATTCTGAGAAGAGACTTTGTTTCAGCTTGGTTGATGTGCCTACTTCTTGAACCAATCACAGTGTTATGAGAAATTCGGTCACATAGATTAGTCTGGATCATCTGCTAACATCCTCTGCCAGAGACAGAGTTCCCATGATTGGCAGTTCCAGTGGAACCACATGGAGTAAATGAGCATTTAGGGAGTGATGCTGTTACCAAAGAGAAAGGGACACAGGATAAACGTAAAAAACAGATGCCCTAATAACGTTCCAAAGGTGGAACAGGAGCCTGGAACTGGGTGGCAGACAAATCCTAGAAGGATGACTGCAATATAATTTAAATCACAGTTCATTCCATAACAAAGCAGAGTGGGTGAAATAAATTTCAATGCCTTATCTGATTATCTGGGTTCCCCTGCTGGCTCAGTGGTAAAGAATCTGCCTGCCAATGTAGGAGATGAGGGTTTGATCCCCAAATAGGGAACATCCCCGGAGAAGGAAATGGGAAAATCCCATGGACAGAGGAGCTGGTGGGCTACAGTCCCTAGGGTCACAAAAGAGTCTGACACAACTTAAGGACTAAACAACAATCCAATCATCTATAAAATATAAATAATAAAAATAATTTTAAAATATTTTCTAAAATAATATTAGGAAAGTCTCTATAAAGTAAAACGTAGAAAAAGACAAAAGAATCTAGCTTGTGTTGCAAACTGGCAACACATCCAAATCAGAGCAAGACAATAAGTTTTAATCATCATTGTCATAAGAAATAAAGGTTTAAGTTCAGCACACTTTAAATTTAGCACACTTCTTGCAAACCCAGAGTAGGAAATAAAAAACATGAACACATTCTAAAATATTCAAACAAAAATAGTCTTAAGAAACAAAAATAAGCATTTGAAGTAATATGGGTACAGAAAGTTTTGCTATCTCATTTGTTTAGTGTAATGATAATGTTTTCAAAATGCCTCTTTTCTCAACTATGTAAAACAAAACAAAACAAATGAAATAAAATAGGAAAAAAAAAACCTGCTGGAGATTTTGAGACACTAAAGTTCTCAGAACTGCTGTTCGCATTTATGTAATATGATGAACTATTTATAATCCCAGCATTTTCAGAATTCAACATATTTAAATGTTGCTACCTGATTTTACAAGCCAAGAGATTTAAAGCTAGAACTGCAAGCAATATGGATAGAATAGTCAAACCCAGACCAGATGGCTCTTTAATGCTTTTTAAGTAGGCTGGTGGTAACATCATGTTATCTGAGGACCCAAAATAGCTCTTCAAAAATCTCTCTCTTATCTAAGAGACTTGGTGCCTGAAACCCCACCTTTAGCAATTGGGGAAGGTTAGAGGATATATCCTGGAGGAGGGCGTGGCAACCCACTCCAGTATTCTTGCCTGGAGAATCCCCATGGACAGAGGAGCCTGGTGGGCTGCAAGTCCATGGAGTCGCCAAGAGTCGGACACGACTGAGTGACTAAGCTCACACACACCACCCTGTACTTAGTTGCTCAGTCTTGTCCGACTCTTTGCGACCCCATGGACTGTCTGCCACCAGGCTCCTCTGTCCATGGGGATTCTCCAGCCAAGAATACTGGAGTGGGTTGCCATATCCTCCTCCAGGGGATCTTCCCGAACCCAGTTCTCCCCCATTGCAGGTGGATTCTTTACCGTCTGAGCCACCAGAGAAGCCCTAAAGTTATATTATTATGCAACCTCCTCCCAAGCTTTCTGATCCAATCTCTAAAGGCATGGGGGCAGGCTGATTTTCAATTGTAGAGCAAATTTCATCATCTTTTCACAAGGGTTTTAGACTGAGTGACAACCTTCTGATGTCCCTGTAGGTCCAGCAATATTCACCAATTTCTACTTCTGATTACATCAATATTTTCCTTCAAAAGCTGACATTCAAACCCAAAATGGGCTCCAGTAATATGGTTCTGGGTTTTTATTTCTTCAAGCTTCTTTCTGCTTGCAAATTTATTTGTTAGAAACTGGAACTTAGATGCAATAAAAATAACTGTACTCTCCAAAAAGATAAAATAGATCTGAAGCTACATGCAACAGGGAAGTATTTATAACAAAGTCAGTTTACGGGAATTATTCATAACAAAGATAGTTTAAAGATGTATTTAGCTGAGTAGCACATATCTGCCTTAGGTAATAGTTTGGAGAGGCTTTTAAGTTCTTTAAAGAGTTTTGAAGCCAAACGAGTGGTAGAAGTTAACACTGCTATCACCCAAAAGGCCAAAGCTAAAAAAACAATCATGGTACCACCGAGCATTCACTCACAGGAGCTTCCAATTTGTCAGGTGATGGATGGTTTATCTGATTAATAAACTCCAACCACCTGCTCTGAATACAGCACCACACCCTTCCCTCTTTGTTTGCAAGAGTTCTTAGCTGTGAGTGTATCCAGTGCTGGCTAGAATCAGGCCCACCTTCTCCCAGGGGAGAGTCCACTGTCTGTCTTCTCTACAGAGGCCTGAATAGAAATAAATCAGCCATTCAATATGCCTACTCAGTTGAAAGCCTATTCCCTAAGGGCTGACCTCAATCCCACAGTGAATGCGGAACCGATTAGCATATCATGGATCCCAGAGTACCAAGCATTGTCTGGTAAACAAAAAAATTAGAAACACAGGAGTGGGACACAAAAGCAGAGACAAATTAATGCTCTATGTGTGTTGATGTTTATCTTTGCTTAAATATTTTTGAGACAAGTGGTCAGTCATCTGTAAATAAATGTCTAGTTAGATGGTGGGGTGGAGGCAGTGTTGTTCATTCAATAGAACACTCAAGATTTAGATTTCACAGGTGAGTTTTAGAGTCATTAAAAATAAAGATGACTTCCTCCTTCCATTAAACTCTTATTACCTTTTGGTTTTGCTTTTAGTTAGGGCTCTATTAAATTGTATTTATATGTTTAGCTGTTTACTCTGTTGAACAGACAAAAAATAAGACTGCAGGAATCAACAGTGGTTAGCGGAACAAGCTAAATGATTAGATGAAGGTCAGCAAAGCCCAGAACATGGAAAGGTCTACAGGATAGATGACATGGATTTTCCAATAAATAAAGTACAAGAAAAATAAAAAGAGAAAAGAGAAATCTACAAAAGAGACATGAGAGACATATTGACCACATGCAATGTGTGGACTTTGTTTAGACCTTACCATAAATAAATAAATGTTTAAAACATTATGAGACAATAAATAAAATGGAAAAAAAAGCATTATGAGACAATTGAGGATATCTGAATACTGGACATTTGATTAAATAAAGCCTTTGTACTGAATATACATAGTTATACTGAATATATATAGTTAAAATGATGTGATGTCTAGGATTTGTTTCAAAATATGCAAGGTTATTGACTGCCCATGGTTAATAATTATTAAGGTTGAGAGATAGGTATATGGAGATTCTTTATATTGCCCTCTCTTCTTTTGTTTATGTTTGAAATTATCCATAATAAAACTTTTTTTAAAAAATCAGCAAGGTCTGAATAATAAAACAGAAACTATTCTTGTTAGAAATACACTACAGTACTTCTACCTATTCTTATATAAATACAATGTAAAAGTCCAATCAAAGTTCATAAACATATAAGCTCTTGTGAATGAATAGGCATAAAGCACTTGAAATGCTGCTATATATACTACATGATAAGTGTTCAGTAATTGTGTTAAATGTAGTAGGTCTAAATCTTGGCTTATAAATGCAAGCATTTAAGAAAGAACATATTTTTCTATAGCAGAATACAATCTCTTTTTCAATTCCACTTTCTACTAGGGTGGTAGAAAAACGAAGTATCAGTCAACTGTAAGATCTGCCCAAATTTTCACCTGTATTTTACCTAAATTGCAGAGGCATCTATAGAATCATGTGCTGAAGTCGGGGGCATGGGGTGGGGGTAGGGGGAATCTATCTGAACCTTTACATCTTCTGTTCACAGTGAACATTTTCTGAGACATCCACACAGGACGCTCCATCCTTGGGCTGGGTGGATCTCTAATCTGCTTCCAGGCCATTCTAAGTTCTTGGAACTCATACTGCTGCTCACCACAGTGGGCCATCCTTGAGACTCTCCAAGGCCATTTTGCTTGGGGTTTTCTTACTTTCTGAGGCTCTAACTCGGAGACCAGACATCAATCTCTTCTTTTGAACCTCACAAACCTAGTTGGGGTCTTGCCCAGCTTCATTCTCCTTTACCGTACCCCAGTGCAGACAGAGCCTAGGGAGCTGGTGCAGGGTTGCCTTTTTTCAGGACCCATTAGAACAATTTCTCTATCATTTCCATTCAACACAGCTTCATCTGCAGCCTGGGAAGCGCTTGCTTTTTATCAGCTGTATTCCCTTACATAATTGTTTGGGCTCAAGTGCTGGAAAGGTGTGTTTTTCCTACTTTCTCCTATCGGATTCCCTCTCTGAGGCAATGCTTAGAGAGAGAATAACTAATTACATGGAGAAAGGAAATAAGTGATGGGGGAATGTGTCCATAAGTATGTCAATTATTTTCCCTTCCATTCCAACAATGCATGAATGGAAAAAGTACACAGCTGAGTTCCTTAACCTTTTCAGAGTCCCATAATGAGTTAAGACAGCTTTGGCTATGATTCAGAACATCCAGAATGAGGATCGGATTGGGTGGGCGCCCTTGACGCAATCCCCAAAAGAACAAATGAACTCTCCAAAGTGGGCTTACAGGTTCAAAAGAGATTTCCCCCTTCAATGTTTTCCAAAAATCTATCCCAAGAGAACTAGTGAAAGCTAACAAGCTCAGACCCAGAGAAATGTGGCCAGATAGCATCCACCAATTAATTGTTGCACTTCAAATCTAGGATGAAGGTTCAGGTTTGCAGGAAAATTTTTTGTGTGTTTGCAAACAAAACAGAAGCTAGGAAAAGTAAAATTTGCTTTTAGTCCTGAATCATCCCCTCCCACTGTCCATTTGGAAATCATGCCATGCTGGTGGTTTCACTTATTCATCTAACTGTTCAGGCATTCAGTAAACATGTGTATCAATGTGCCAGGCACTGTGCTAGGAACCCACTCTCAACTAAGACTGAGGCCATTGGAAGATCATGTATCTTCAATATGTATTGGGTTTTGTTTCCTGATCCAAACTGACAAATCTGTGGATAGGAATTTGAAAAAAACATTAAGCCAATGTTCTGGCTGGAAACATCAGTTATTATGGGCTAAGGAATGTGTAGTTAGGAGATGTGTGACTAAGAAAGAAAAACACTAACAGTGGCTTTCAGCTGAACAGAAGGGACTAGAATGAAAAGGCCCTTTATTAGCACAGTGATGGGAGTGCATTGTGCATCTGACTGTCAGGTTAAATGCCATTGCGTTATTACTGGTCTAATGAATTTTAAAAGTATCATTCTAACGCAAATCCAGTGAGCAACAAAGATAAAGAAATTCTGCAACCACAGCTGAAAACATTGCCACCTCCAGGGAAGTTTATAAACCAGCCTACACTCAGGCTGGATTATGCTTGGGCCCATTAGCCACTCACTCCTCAAAACAAACATCTCTTTGAACCCAAGTTAAGGGCCAAGAGAAAAAGCACTAATTGTAATCTAACAGTTGAGGGACCAGAAGGTCGTGTATTCATTCCCTTTACTTCACAGCCTCACATATTCCCAGAATTTCCAGCTCACTGAAAGAAATCAATCACTTTTTCCATTATATGCTATGCATTTTCTCTATCAGTACGATAAGCTGATACTTGCTTTGTTCAGTTTCTATTAATTAGTGATAATGATGGGGCTTATAGCCAGTTGAATTAGGTCACTGGTTAAAAAGAAAGGTCTTCATAGAAATTACTGGGTTTTTTTTCTTGCTATGGCATAATGCTATTATTTTTTAAACAGTTAAGAGATCAAAGCCATTTCCATAAGACATTTAAACAAAGTGGCTATTCAGGTGGGCTTTCATCTGAGGATTGGTGACTTTGAAAAATTTAGTACATAAAAGAAAAACAAGAAATGCCCTTTCTCAAATACTTAAACTGTAGCCGAAGGATCACCCTTATTTTATAGACACACTTTGCTTCAAACCTCACTTTTGAGATGAAAACCATGTCAATGCAAATTTACATACAGAAAAGTATGTATGAAGAAAGAAACAGCTTCTTTGACTATGAGCCATAAAACCCCTCTGTATGCTGTGTGTGAGTAGAGGGGACCCATGTCCCAGGATGCACCAGTGGGCCACAGATGCCTGATGACAGGGAGAGGGTTTGCTGACTCAGGGTCTTCCTCTCTGCCCCACATTAGGCACCTGCCACAGCCTCAGAGCTTCCTTTCAGGTCCAGCTGGGTAATTTTTAGGTAACTCTATACATAGCATTAACAACAAACACTATAATCACAGCCTTCAATCCAGTGACTAAATGCAATAGATTATTTTGTTTTCCATTTTTCCAATTACCTCAGCTTTATGGCTGTCTTCCATTTTTGCACTTGGCTATTCTTTCCTTGTAAAAGCAGCAAAGCTGCCTCCAGCTTCATCATCTCCATATTTTTGACTAGTAATTACAAACGTCTAATGAAAGTGGTCTTTTAGTGTTTAAATTTGTAAACTGGAAACACTTTTTTAAAAAATGTATTTCCAGGCTTAACTGGAGGAAGATTAGACTCTGTGACTTTCTTCTTTCTCCTGAATCTATTTGTAGCGTCAGAAAAGGCTTAACATTCTGGTTTTCCAACATATGCACTATGTACCTTTTCCCCTGTCTTTCAAAATCTTTGTAAACTGATAGAGCACCAAAACCCACATTTATATTATATCTGATGATGAGTAAGGCCTTACCTTGTTGTGTCTACATCACCTGCAGTTCCTAGATCTTCTCAGTGTAGTTGGCTGGTAGTTTTCTCATACTGCTTTAGGGTTGGTGATGCATAGGAAGCTTTATTCCCATGGCCGGAATAGGAATTCTTGGCTACCTGAAGGTTAACACTAGACTCCTTTCTCATCATCCGTATGGAAGTAATCAGATACCACTATCTTCCACAAACTCCAGCATGTCACAGTATGCCACCTGGTCTCTTTTTTCTGAGTTAGTTTGAAAAACCTGGGTTAAAAGAGATTAAGTTAGCCAATGGATCCACAGCTGAGGGTGGTATAATTATTTCTCCCCACTTCCCCACATCTGTCATTGCATCTGGCCCCGTCAAGTTTCAAGTGAATAAAGAAATGAGATACAGGAGACACAAAAATGGCTTTGAATTTGTGGCAAAGCAGACTTGCCAAAATCCTCCCTTTACTAAAAGATTTATCCACCAAGTTATGGACATAGATGTGCAACCTTAGTCTCTGTGATAGGAAAAGCCCTGTCCATAACTTATAACACAGAGGAGGCCTGATGGGCACACCCTTTGGAGGTTGGCAGCTCAAAGAAAAGATAGAGAAAGAGACTGAGTCAGGTGTGCTCAGTTACATCACCTAATTCACTGATTAGGAGGAAGCTTATTGAGTTCTTTTCTTCTGGATGGTGAAATGGAGATTCCTTTCTCTCTATGGTCACATGAACAATGGCAACAAAGCATGCACCCCTAGCACAGTCATAAATGGTGCAAGAGTCCAGGAAAAGGAGTGTTTGGTTGAGTTGCTAGGCTTCCTTGCCAAGATGGGTTTGTCTGGGTCCCATGGGTAAGAAGGGGGCAGAGCCACAGATGGATCCTCTCTGGCTGTTCTCCTGGTCAATGGTGTCTTGTCAGTGCCTAGATGTCGTTCCTTCTCTCTCTTTCTCCCGTGCTAAGCTTGCAGAATTCATGGAGGCCTAGGCCAAGATGATTCTTTCTCAGTGAGTAATCTCACTTTCAAGGATAGTTTTAACCATCTCAGTTCTCACTCTCCCACCCCCATCCCAACCCAATTCAAAGACTGAACCAAGAATTTCTGGAGCAGACCCTGCATCGCTGAGCCAAACCTGATGGATAGGCTGTGGCCAAGATGCCCGCAGAGGTAGAAGGTCTAAACTCCTGTCCTGGCCCTGCTCCTTTCGGATGTTGCTAGAAGTAGCTTAAACTGAAAATAATAATGATGATGATGATAATAATAATAAGCTTCTTAGTTTAACCTGTATCGTACTGTACTTCTCCTTATTATCCAAACGTCATTCAAGTTTTCTTGATAGTTTTGGAAGTCAACTATCTTTGGAACAAGAAATTGCTTCTCTTTCCCGAATCACCAGTCCAAGTTTGACACATGATACAGGATGCTCGGGGCTGGTGCACGGGGATGACCTGGAGGGAGGATATGGGGAGGAGGGAGGTGGGAGGGGGGTTCAAGAAGGGGAACACATGTACACCTGGGGCGGATTCATGTCAATGTATGGCAAAACCAACCAATATATTATTGTAATTAGCCTCCAATAAAAAATAAAAAAATTTTAAAAATAAAATTTAAAAAACTAAAAAATATTTTATTGAAAAAAAAAAAAGAAATTGTTTCTTTCCAAAAGAAAGGCAAATTGAAAACTGAAAGGACCATATTTTCATAGAAGTAAATCATGCTTGTAATCTCAAGATTTTCTTTTTAACCTACTTAGTTATAAAGATAGCTGTATGTGTATTTATGGATACATAATATTTACATTGAATTAGACAGGGTTCTTAGTAAAAGCAACAGAATGCATTCTGGCTAGTTTAAGTAGAAATATCCCTTTAAAAAGGATATCAAAGGATGTTGAGGGGCTCGTTGGGTACCAGAAGCTAGGCCATCAAGGATAAGACTCAAACCATCCTCAAGGGGATTCTCCAGTGAAGACGCTAGAGCTCACACTGTAAGCGATGGATACAAGATGTGAGGAATGTTGCCATGACTGCCCTTTTAGTGTGAGATGTTTCCAAAACCACCCTCATCGATAGCTCCATTCTTTACTGTATTGAATTTCAGTTTCCTCACTTCTAAATAAGAGATTTGCATGAATAGGACTGAGTCAGTATCACATGTCTGAACCCTAGCTGCAAGGAAGTCTAGAAGAATAACTTGCGGATGAGAGGCTTATAATGTGGAAATTTTTCAAGCAAAGAAATAGTGGTTCAGATGCTGTGTGACCACAAGCATGAATAGCGTTGACTTCATCCAACCCTTGATTTTTCAACAGTGATCATATATCCCTCCTTTCTAAACTTACTTTTGCCCAACTCTTCATTTGAAGGGCCAGACATGCTTCTTTTCATACCATTGTTGTTGTTATTTAATTGCCAAGTCATGTCAAATTCTTTGCAACCCCATGGACTGTAGCCCACCAGGCTCCTTCATCCATGGGATTTCCCAAGCAAGAATACTGGAGTGATTTGCCATTTCCATCTTCAGAGGATCTTTCAGACTCAAGGATTGAACCCGCGTCTCCTGCATTGGCCAGCAGGTTCTTTACCACTGAGCTACCAAGGAAGCTCCTCTTCATGCCATACCCTTCCTCTAATAAGAAGCAGGATTTGCTGCAACCGACCCCAAATCTATACTCAAGAATCCTCTCCCCTCTTCCCTTTCCTCCCCTGAATGATTACATATTTCCCTGCTTTTGTGAGCTTGTTAATGCAAAAGACTGTTAATTTTTTCTACTGTTATTACCTTGAGATTTGACAGGGGTAGAATTAATTCTGGAATTCAAAAACATCATATATTAAATAATTAAAGCTTTGAGACTCTTCAGGCTAGGAGAATAATAAAGTCAGAGGTAAGATTAGCACATAAAATTGTATGCACACATTTTTATATATTTACTAGAAATGGGTCACAGACTTGGCTCTAATATTTCTATGGTCAAAAGAAAGTGAGAAATCTAATTGGTTGTGAGATTTAGAATGCTCTAGAAGATAAAGCTAAAGGAAAACTATATGTTCCACAGAAGACTAGTTTTCCTTGATTTTGAGTCTCCTACAGACATAAAATATCTTCATAATATTCCTATCGAAATATTTACATATAAGGTTTTCATATCACTGTTCATGATAGGGTATCTTAAAATCTAGTTTTTCTGGGAAAATACTACAACAAAGCAAAATAACCCAGTATCAGTATGTCATTCTCTATAGCTTAATCTAAAGGCAAAATCTGAACTCTAAATAGATGTGTTTAACACAGTATCCTGGAAATTCTTCAATTTCAGGGAGGTGCTTTCAGAGCTGCCCTGTTTAGGGGAGCAGGATTGAGTTAGAAGGATCTGGAATTTTGTTATCATCTGTTATCTTTTTAATGTATCTTGGGTTTAACTTGCTAATCTTTTTGTTGAGGATTTTTGCATCTATGCTGATGAGGAATATTGGTTCATTGTAATAGCTTTGTCTGAATGATGTTGGCCTTAAAACGTGAGTTGGGTTGTATTACCTTCTCTTTTATTTTCTGGTAGACATTGTGTAAAGTTAGTATTGTTCTTCCTTAAGTGTCTGATAGAATACACTGATGTCACTGCCTTATACTTCTCATTTCTTTGGTCAAGCCTCATTTGGGTAAGGTTGACAGGTAAAAATTCAGAATTCTAGGTTAAATTTGAATGTTACATAAATGACAAATAGTCTTTAAATATGTTTGTCCCATGCAATATTTGAGCCAAAATTGTATTAAAATATTACTAATTGTTTATCTGAAATTAGAACTTAAGAGAATTGAAAACATGTACTGGTACATGGATGTTCATAGTAGCATTATGATTAATAGCTAAACTGTGGAAACAATACAAATGTCTATCAACTGACGAATGATAAGCAAAACGTGGTGTAGTCAAACAATGCAATATTATCAGTCATAAGAAGAAAGGAAAGTACTGATTCATACCATCACATAAAAGAAACTTAAAAACATTACACTAAGGTAAAATAAGTCAGACACAAAAGGCTGTATATTATATGATTTATATGAAATATCCAGAACAGGGAAACCCATGAAGACAGAAGAAAAAAATTAGTATTGCTGGGGTCCAGAGAAAAAGGATAATGGAGAATGATTGCTAGTGGGTATGAGGTTTCTTTGGAGGGTGATGAAAATATTCTGGAATTCAATAGTGGTGATAGTTCCACTTTGTAAATATACTGAAAACTATTGCACTGCACACTTAAAAAGTATAAATTTTACCTCAGTTCAGTTCAGTCGCTCAGTCATGTCCGACTCTTTGTGACCCCATGAATCACAGCCCGCCAGGCCTCCCTGTCCATCACCAACTCCCGGAGTTCACTCAAACTCATGTCCATCGAGTCGGTGATGCCATCCAGCCATCTCATTCTCTGTCATCCCCTTCTCCTCCCAGCCCCAATTCTTCCTAGTATCAGAGTCTTTTCCAGTGAGTCAACTCGATGCATGAGGTGGCCAAAGTATTGGAGTTTCAGCTTTAGCATCAGTAAGAATCTTAACCGGGCATCATCCTGTATTATTTATTTAATCTGGATGCATTTGACGGGTGACACAAGTTACATACTTCTGTACTCTAGCTGGAAGGGATTCTGGGAAATATTGCTCTGAGGCCCATAATGTGAAAAACTATCAAAATGTAGAGAGGATGTTTGAAACATATTGAAGAGTCTCAAATGGCAGATGTTTACTACAGATGCTGAAGTTAAATTGCCTGCATTGGAATGTCATTTCTGCCACAAACAGGCTGTGAGACTAGAGAAGGTTATATAGCCATCTGTGTTAGTTTCTCCTGCATACAATTTGTTAGTATTGGCACTGCAGTTGTTTACTAACGGGTCTTCCTGTTGGCTTCTCTGGTGGCTCAGATGCTAAAGAATCTACCTGCCATGCAGGAGACCTGAGTTCAATCCCTAGGTCAGGAAGATCCCCTAGAGAAGGGAATGGCAACCTACTCCAGTATTCCTGCCTGGAGAATTCCATGGACAGAGGAGCCTGGTGGGCTACAGTCCATGGGGTCATGAAGTATGGGACACAACTGAGCAACTAACACTTCATAAATGGAGTATCAGTTCAGTTCAGTTCAGTAGCTCAGTCATGTCCGACTCTTTGCGACCCCATGAATCACAGCACGCCAGGCCTCCCTGTCCATCACCAACTTCCAGAGTTCACTCAAACTCATGTCCATTGAGTCGGTGATGCCATCCAGCCATCTCATTCTCTGTCGTCCCCTTCTCCTCCCACCCCCAATCCTTCCCAGCATCAGAGTCTTTTCCAGTGAGTCAACTCTTCACATGAGGTGGCCAAAGTAAATGGAGTATAACCTTTAAAAATTGTGAATCACTATACTGTACACCTGTAACTTATATAATATTGTACAAAACAGTACTTCAATAAAAGATAAATTTGAAAAAATTTTAAATGTACATTTGAACTGATGAGTTCATAATGATATTTTTAAATGTAAAAATAATTGATCATCTTTGAAGGATAATAGGGAAGCAATATATTACTATCTTGAATGCTATAAATAAATGGAAAGAATCAAACATTTATCCTTTCTTTTCTATATGAACATTACTATTGCGTAACCAAATAGTAGAGTAAGAGATCACCTCTTTACAATTATAAAGTGAATAAATAAAAACTAAATTATAACATTTGAATATTACTAATTTGAAACTACCAATGAATAATGAATCTAAGAAATGAACATCAATGGCTGCTAGCATCATAAAAATAAAAGTGTAAGCAAAAGAAAAGATGAAAGAGAAACCTATAGATTAAAAGAAATATATTAAAAAAGTTTTAAATGGGCAAGAGTCAACCACAGTGTCTCAGGAACTGCATGGTGAATAACCACAAGGATATTACTAGAACAAAGTCAACACAGTGCAGTTATTTTTGGAGAAACACAGGAGATTATAACTTTGCTAATGTCAGAGCAATATCAATAACCTCAGATATGCAGATGACACCACCCTTATGGCAGAAAGTGAAGAGGAACTCAAAAGCCTCTTGATGAAAGTGAAAGAGGAGAGTGAGAAGGTTGGCTTGAAGCTCAACATTCAGAAAACAAAGATCATGGCATCTGGTCCCATCACTTCATGGCAAATAGATGGGGAAACAGTGGAAACAGTGTCAGAATTCACTTTTGGGGGCTCCAAAATCACTGTGGATGCTGATTGCAGCCATGAAATTAAAAGACACTTACTCCTTGGAAGGAAAGTTATGACCAACCTAGAGAGCATATTAAAAAGCAGAGACATTACTTTACCAACCAAGGTCCGTCTAGTCAAGGCTATGGTTTTTCCCGTGGTCATGTATGGATGTGAGAGTTGGACTGTGAAGAAAGCTGAGCGCCGAAGAATTGATGTTTTTGAACTGTGGTGTTGGAGAAGACTCTTGAGAGTCCCTTGGACTGCAAGGAGATCCAACCAGTCCATTCTAGAGGAGATCAATCCTGGGTGTTCATTGGAGGGACTGATGCTAAAGCTGAAACTCCAATACTTTGGCCACCTCATGTGACAAGTTGACTCACTGGAAAAGACTCTGATGCTAGGAGGGATTGGGGGTGGGAGGAGACGGGGACGACAGAGAATGAGATGGCTGGATGGCATCACCGACTCGATGGACATGAGTTTGAGTGAACTCCAGGAGTTGGTGATGGACAGGGAGGCCTGGCGTGCTGTGATTCATGGGGTTGCAAAGAGTCGGACACGACTGAGCGACTAACTGAACTGAACTGAACTGAATGTCAGAGCACATGGAAGGCTCTCTGGAGTGCTGGCAAAGCTGTGTATCTTTACCTGGGTAGTGATTAAAAGGGTGTTTAATCGATCATACTTTACTAAGCTATATATTAGTTTTGTGGCATTTTCTGTATTTTTATTTTATTTCACAATATTAAGTTATAAAACATTACTGTTGATTGAATGACATTATTTAAACCTCTTGAGCCTTAGCTTCTTTGCCTGAGTTATGAAGATACAGCTTCATGCTCACTCTGAAATTTTATTTTACAACCCCAATAATGTTGACCTTATAGTAGTTATTTGTCACGGTTATGGGAAATGATTGTTTATGTTACAATCCTCCAAGCCAGTGCTTAAATCATGTCTGAGGAGTGGAGGAAGTAGAGAGGACTGGCTTAATTTTGACAATAATTGCCTCTACACTCCCATTTTCTCTTTACCATGCCTGAGAAATACACTCTTTCACCAGGAGCCCATCATGGAAGGGGAGAAAGTCACAAAGTGAGATACTCTTAGGCAGTGAAACCTCCTGTTCTTTCTTTCTCTTGGGAGGATATATGTTTATAATCATGAATTACTAACCTGCTTAGGACTGGGATTGCAACCCAGACAAAATCTGCTGAGAAATATCATGGGATTTAAGGTTTGACAATTTCTTTCAGCCCCAGTAAAGGGGAGCCCTGGCCAGGAAGTTTTGCGTGATATTACATCACAAGGTCCAATCCCACTGATGACTGAGGCAAAGACTGAGTTGTTGATGTGAAGAGCTCGGCAGAAGGGCTAACCAAGGGTGGGAGATGGCAAGAGCCATAGTGGACTGGCTCCTCATGACTGACAATGATCCAGCCGTACCTCTGTGACTGCCGGGCAAAGAGAGTCTGTGCCCATGGGTCTGGGTGTTTGTGTAATCACAAAGGTAAGTCTGAGGGAGCATGAAAACACTCACTTGGTTTGGGAACATTTACCTTCCTTAGTCTTTCTTCCTTTTTAATACGAGCATTTATTCCTCTTGTAAATAAATACTTCAATGGTTTTGCTTTCTATTTAATTTTTTATTAGTTGTTTTTTATTGTATTTCTCAGAAATAAGTCTATGACAGGCTGGAAATTAAAAAGTGGGGGGGAAAAGGTGCCACAGATAGTCTGAGAAGCACTAAAATAGACTATACTAGAATCAAGAAATTCAGTTCATTGAAAGACATCATAAAGAGTGAAAGAACAAGCCACAGAATTAATGAACTAATTAGAAAAAAATGGGCAAAAAACTTGAATAGTCACTTCATATGAGAGGAAATCCTTATGGCCAATAAGCATACAAAAAAAGATGAATTCATATGGAAAATGAACATTAAAACCATAGTAAGAAGCACACATTCACCAGATTGGCAAAAATTTAAGTCTCCTAATTCTAAACATTGGTGGAAGGTATAGAAGCCCTCATAAATTGCTCATGAAAGTACGAAATTGGTGAAATCACCTTAGAAAACCCTGACAGTAAGAATCTACCAGAGCTTAATATGCACATGTCCTGAGCCAGCAGCTCCACTCCCAGACACACCAGAGATAGTCAGCACAAGTGAGTCAAACAGAAGGTTCAAAGATTCTCAGAGCAGTATTATTTGTATTAACTCCAAACTGAAATAACTAAAATATACACATCCCTCATCTGAAGAACAGATGCATTCAGGTGTAGTCACACTGGAACACTAAACATGAAAGAAAATGAACAATCCACAGCTTCACACAACAACATGGATGAATCTCTGAGACATACACAGTTGTCATAAGGTTTCGCCATGGTCCCCGCTAGGGACACAGGATGTGTCAGTGGTCTCAACTAGTCTGTAAGTTTAGATACATCCTGCTTGGAACATTCTCCACTAGAAACTCAGCTCCACTTTAGAGCTGGGGGGTCATACAAGAGGTAGATGTTGAAGTCACAGATGGAGTCTGGAACCAGGAGAAATTTCAGATTTTGACTTGTGCCACTACTCACCAAACGCTTCTGTGGGTGGTCCCTGCTACATAAAGAAAACCTTTCAGTTTTGCTTACAAACAAAGGGTTGTATTTGCCAACCATTTGAAAAAAAAAAATGGAAGATGTTATTCTCAACTCCAGGAGTGAGAATTAATTTTGGTTTGTCTCCCCTGTGTGTCTTGGGGTCTACAGATTGCAGATTTTTGGAGCCAATGTCTCTGAGTTGACTCTGTTGAGAAGAAATTTCTCTCTAACTCAGGAAAAGAATGAAGATGAATAGCCTGCTGTAAATCCTGTTGGTTCACAGTTTGAAAGCTTGTTTGCACAGATGTTAATAACGATGTGTGGCTTTAAAGCACTTCTTCCATTATGCCAATCGTTCCTTTCTAACATCCCCTGAGGAAGGTTACTGTCTATTGTATTACTCAACTCTCTTAACACCAATCCTCTCCTGACAGCAAGAAACACAGTCCACCTTCTCATGTGCCAGAGCATAGAGGGAGGGCAACTTCCCTTTTGAATTAGAAAAAAAGCTGTATTTGCGAAGGGGAAAATCTATATGTCAGGCTTCTCTGGTAGTTCAGACAGTAAAGGATCCGCCTGCAATGCGGGAGACCTGGGTTCAGTTCCTGGGTTGGGAAGATCACCTGGAGGAGGGCGTGGCAACCCACTCCAGTATTCTTGCCTGGTGAATCCCCATGGACAGAGGGGCCTGGTGGGCTATAGTGCATGCGGTTGCAAAAAGACAAGGCAAAGAATCGGAGATCTATATGTCAGTATTTATAAATAATAGATTTTTACTGTATTAATTATATCTATCAAAATGTATTAAGGATGTGGAATTTTATACTAGAATCATGGGGGTGTGACATTCAATAAGATACACTCTCCAACCTTCAGTTCTGACAATCTAGTGAGGGATAGTACTTAACTACTATGGAGGGATGTGACTTATAGTTTTTTACTAATCTTTAAATATTCCACACTTTTACTTCAAGTCATCACTCATTAGTTTCTTCCTTTTGATTATGAGAAAGGAAAGCACCAACTTCAGTTTCTGTTCTTTTGCCCCAGTCAGCAATAATTATGGAGACACATTCCTGAGATCTCTTCATCTAAAGAAGAGCAAATGCACAAACGTGGCACTGAATTCGTGCAGTGGCACCATGTCTGTGGAGAAGTCAACATGTCATCACGTGACTACGTTGTAAACCCTTACAACCGTAAGCATATTCTAAGGAGGGTGAAAAGTGAAAGTGAAGTCTTTCAGTCGTGTCCGACTGTTTGCGACCCCGTGGACTGTAGCCTACCAGGCTCCTCTGTCCATGGGTACAACCATAAGCATATTCTAAGGAGGGTAGCTCTTGTTAGATGAAAGCTGAGGGTTTTTTTTTGTTTTTTAGCTGAGCCCTTCCACGGGAGCTGAGTTTGGAAGCCAAGGCTGTAGAAATTTTCATTGTTTTGCATAACAGGATGAGAAGAATTGGGTGTTCTCACTGCCAATCCCTGGGTTGTAGGGGATGGGGAGGGAAGAAAGTGGGGGAGGGAAGGAGAGAGGAAAGTGAGGGTGGCAAGGAGTAGAACGAAGCTAGGGTGCCACGTGGGGTGGAGTGGCAGGAAAACCCCCTGCCCAGTGGTGGGATGGCCAGACAGATGATGCCTGAGAGTCTACTGGAAGTAGTCAGTGGAGCTGTAGTGGAGCATCCTTCCACCCCTTCTCTCTTCCCCATCCCTCAGTGAAGTCTGCTACTTGTGTGAAAGGGTATTTTGTGTGCGTTGGACAGAATAATGGCCCCCAAAGTTGCCCTAATTGCTAGAGCCTGTGAGTCTGTTAGGTAACTCTGTGGAAGTGATGAAATTAAGGATATTGAAGTGGGGAGATTATCCTGGACTTTCTGACTGAGCCTGATGTAATCACAAAAAGTGAATTGGGAGGCAGAAGAGACCAGTCAAAGGGAAATGGAACTCCAGAAGAACTGCACGGAGAGAAGCAATGCTGCTGGCTTTGAAGAGGAAGGAAGGGGGCTGACTCCAGGAGCTGGAGAAGGTCAGGAAACAGACTGTCCCCTGGAGCCTCTGGGGTGAACACAGCCCTTTTCAACACCTACATTTTAGCCCCAGGAGACCAGCATTGGACTTCTGACCTCGAAAACTGTAAGATAATAAATTTATATTTTTAATCCACTAAGTTTATGATAATTTGTTACAGCAGCAGTAGAAAACTAATACCAGGTATAAATCAGGGAGAGGAGTTGAGTGCAAAGACAGAAAAATGTGAGCATGATTTAGGGGCAGTCATTAGACCCAAGGGTTGCTATAGTGAGTAGGAGAGAATTTAAAGCCAGAAGGTCAGTTTTAGTCAGGCTGTGGGGCCCCTTAAGTGAGAGATTAATGAGTTTAGACAGAATCTCTGGGCCACTGGAAAGCCACTGACAGGTTCCAGCATGGAGACTTAATGAACAGAATTTCAGAGGCAGCGATGCAAGAGTGCTGAGGGCCTCTTGGAGCAAGCTCTGTAAAGATATGAGGGCTACCTTGGGTCTTGGCTGAGTTGGGTCAAGTGAACAGGCCCTGGGTCTCCCACCCCACTTCTTCAGAGCACTTTGCCTTGTTCCCTAATTCCTATCCTGGGCTTCTACTTCAGAGCTCAATTGAAGAAGTGATTTGCATCTAAAATAATAAAAAGGAAACAGAAAGTGAGCAGAATTTACTGCACAGAGAAGTTAAGTGTCTTGCCCCAGGTCGTCCAGCTGGAAGGTGGGAAGGCAGGGACTTAACCTCCAGGAATCCTGACTCCCAGTCCTGGGCTGAGCTGGCGGTGGGTTGGAAGAATTGGAAAGATAAGCTGGTGAGGCCTTCTGTGGGATGATGCTGAGTCATGGACAGTAGACGCTTTGACTATGAAAGATCTGGTCATAAAGACAAGCCCCAAGAATCAATGTATCTGGGAGACTTGATGGACCCAGAGGTAGCAGATGCCAGTGAGAAACCCCTTCCCAAGTCCAGAAATCCACGGACAGGAAGACTGGATGTTTAGAGCTCCAGCGTGATGGAGAGGCACACTGGCAGACTCCAAGAGGATACACGAATGAAGCAGAAATGCTTTCCCAAGGAGGGTCCAGTCTCTGGTTAACAAAGCAAGAAAACAAATGAACTGATAGAGCAGGAAGCAGAGACCTGGACTCCAGCTTCTGCCAAAGATTCCAGATAAATTACAGCCTGGTCTGTTAACCTCCTCATGACCCCGCTTCCAGGAAACCTGTAAAATCATAAACCAAACGGCTCTGCAAAGGTTCGAAATGAATGTTCAGGGTTTTGTGGTTCTCCAAGTACGCCTTTTGATTGTCAGGGTGTTATTACTTAAACAGGAACATTGTAATTACTTTTGCATTATTACAATACACAAAGTGATTTAAGCAGTAAAAAGGCTTTGATGAATTAGTAGTTTTTTTATTCCTGCAGTTTTGTGGCTCATGGTCAAAAACGTCTGTTAAAAGTTTTCAGATCCATGAAAAAGCGGCTGTAGCTCCTACCCAGACTTTCTTTTCTCTGACTCCAAGCCTGTGTATTTTTCTGCTTTCTGGGCACTCCACCCAGATGTTCCGCCCTCATCTCCAGCTCAACTCTGCAAAATTAAACCTTACTTCCTTTCACTCCAGGCTCACTCCTCCTCCTGTATTTTCTTTCTGGGAGAATGGCTCTTCCACCCACTTGGTTGTCCCAGTCACATATTTGAGGAGTCATCTTTATTCTCTTTTTCATCCTGTCTTCCGCCATCATCCTTTACAGTCATCAATTACCAGCATAACAGTAATATGGGCCACCATTTTTGAGTGTCTGTTATACTTCGGGCACCTAGGATACTTTATTGTTAATCCTCACAAATTCTTCAAAATTTATATTGTCATAATTTAAAAGTCAAATATCCTCAGATTTGGAGACGTTATTTCAGCAAAGGCATTATACCAGCAACTGCTAGTAGAGAGCAGGATTTGAACTCACATCCATCTGATTCTAAGACATATACATTTTCCAGTACCCAGGGCTGCATTCAATAGACCACTGAGTGTTCTGCCAAATTTTCCTGTTAATTATTGCTAAAATCCTCCCACTTGGCTTCATTTGCAAGGCTGTTCCCTACCTTAGTTTACACGTTCATTAGTTATCACCAGGACTCTGCACCGGTCTCCCTACCTCTCAATCTTGCTATATTTTCAACTAACTTGTCTAGTGGTGTATAGGTAACCTGACTGGCCACAGACATGTTCCTGGACCTACTAAATCAGAATCTCCAAGCCTACAGGTCTGTCTCAGTAACATGTACCACCCCCACAGCCCTGCTCCAACACATACTGATTCTTAAGCGCAGCCGGTAAAGCCAAAGAGATTTCTAAGAGGGAAACCCTTTGCTTAAAACCTTCAGTGACTCTTTTTTTTTTTTTTTTTAATTTGAAGATAGGGCCTTTGGGGGGCTGTGATGTCTCTTTGCTGCTGAGTGCAGGCTTTCTCTAGTCGTGGTGAGCGGGGGCTACTCTTCCTCGTGCGTAGGCGCTAGATCATGGGCACCGCAGTTGTGGCGCAGGGCCTTAGTTGCCCACAGGCGTGTGGAATCTTTCCAGATCAGGGACTGAGCCTGTGCCCACTACATTGGCAGGCAGATTCTTAACCACTGGGCCACTAGGGAAGTCCCTTCAGTGACTCTTGATCCCCTACAGGTTAGATTCAATAATCTTTACCTTGACATATAAGAGCCTTTTATGATTTGGCTTCAACTACACTTTCTAATCATGCTGGCCCATAGAAGTCCCTCAGTAAACTGATGTATGGTGTGGTAAACAGAATAATAAACTCCCAAAGATGTGCATACCCTAGTCCACAGAACATCTGAATATGTTCCCTTACATGGCAAAGGAAATTTCGGAAGTGTGATTGAGGTTATGGACCTTGAGATGCGATGATTAGCCTCAATTACTTTGGTGCCTCTTGAGAAACCTGTATGCAGGTCAGTAAAGCAACAGTTAGAACTGGACATGGAACAACAGACTAGCTTCAAATAGGGAAAGGAGTACGTCAAGGCTGTATATTGTCACCCTGCTTATTTAACTTATATGCAGAGTACATCATGAGGAACGCTGGGCTGGAAGAAGCACAAGCTGGAATCAAGATTGCCGGGAGAAATATCAATAACCTCGGATATGCAGATGACACCACCCTTATGGCAGAAAGTGAAGAGGAACTAAAGAGCCTCTTGATCAAAGTGAAAGAGGAGAGTGAAAAAGTTGGCTTAAAGCTCAACATTCAGAAAACTAAGATCATGACATCCGGTCCCATCACTTCATGGCAAATAGATGGAGAAACAGTGGAAACAGTGGCTGACTTTATTTTTCTGGGCTCCAAAATCACTGCAGATGGTGATTGCAGCCATGAAATTAAAAGACGCTTACTCCTTGGAAGGAAAGTTATGACCAACCTAGATAGCATATTAAAAAGCAGAGATATTACTTTGCCAACAAAGGTCCATCTAGTCAAGGCTATGGTTTTCCAGTGGTCATGTATGGATGTGAGAGTTGGACTATAAAGAAAGCTGAGCACTGAAGAACTGATGCTTTTGAACTGTGGTATTGGAGAAGACTCTTGAGGGTCCCTTGGACTGCAAGGAGATCCAACCAGTCTATCCTAAAGGAGATCAGTCCTGGGTGTTCATTGGAAGGACTGATGTTGAAGCTGAAACTCTAATACTTTGGCCACCTGATGCAAAGAGCTGACTCATCTGAAAAGACCCTGATGTTGGGAAAGATTGAGGGCAGGAGGAGAAGGGGACGACAGAGGATGAGATAGTTGGATGGCATCACTGATTCAGTGGACATGGGTTTGGGTAGACTCTGGGAGATGGTGATGGACAGGGAGGCTTGGCATACTGTAGTTCACGGGGTTGCAAAGAGTCGGACACGACTGAGTAACTGAACTGAACTGAACTGATTGCGGTGAGCCCAACCTAATCACATAAGTCATTAAACCCAGAGAAACTTTTTTTCAGCTGCAATCAGACAGAGATATGATGATGGGGAAGGATCAGAGAGGAGTGATGTAAGAAGGATTTGACCAGCCATTACAGATGGCGGAGGAGGCCATGAGCTAAGGAATACTGTAGTATCTAAAAACTAAAATATTCTCCCCTTGGGCTTCCAGGAAGGAACGTACACACCTTGATTTTAGTGCATGTTGGACTTCTGACCTCCAGCACTGTAAAACTATTGACCTGTTATATTTTATGTTGCTAGGTTTATAGTTATTTTTTATAACAAGAATAGGAAACAAATGTATACAGTTTTCCAAAGGTGATCTGCTCATCCATACTTCTTTCATGTACCACTTTCTCTGTGTGAAGTGCCCTGTTAGGTATACTTGGAAAACTCCTACTCATCCTTCAAAATCCAGCTCAAATTAGCTAATTCAGACAGGCATTCACCTACAGTTCTTTCAACTTCAGTAGCACCCAATATTTTATTCATAAGTGCTAACATGACCTTGCTTTGTGTTTATTTACAGTTCCCATTCTCCCCATTCTCCTTAGGATTGAGATCTTATCAATTTTATTTTATATTCCTAGCCTGGCACAGTGCCTGGCATTAAGTTAGTGCTCAACAAGTATTTTCTGGGTAATAGCTATGAGGATATTGAAGGAACTGTATTATAGAAGCAACTCACGCAAGTCAATCAATGTTGGATTCTGTGAATTCTTAACAGAATATCAGGGTTTTAAATGTCAAAGGTAATGATTACAAAGATGAGTCTCTTTGGGATTGACACTTGATGTTTACCACTTACACCTACTTTTGAAATCAGATCATTTTTATTTTCCTTATATGGAAAACATTGATTTCTGATATTTAACTACAGGCAGGCAAAACAGAAAAAAAAAATTGCTTGGGTTAAAGCAAGTTCTGCATCCCTATGTGATTATTAAAACTGAGTTTACACATTTTCCAGGAACTTGAACCCCACTGATTCCCTTGTTCTACAGCCATGTGAAGAAGTTAGGAGCCTTGCCACATTTCCTCCACATTGTGAGAAAGCCTTTGGTAGGTGGGAAAGCCCTTCCCGGACCCCAGGGAAGAAACCAGATCTTCCAGAAGAAATCCAGTCATTGTGTCCCGCCACCCCAGGCTTGGCCCCACTTTGTGTCACAAGGAGCCTAGGGTTCTGTCCCAAGCCTGCCTCAGGGCCCAGGTAAGAAAAGAGGACAGGGACTAGAAGTGTCACTCATGCTTACCCCCCTAAGGCAGGGTCCCCAGCCTCCAGGATCTCTGATGATCAGAGGTGGAGCAGATATAACAATAATAGAAATAAAGTGTACCATAAATGTAATGCAGTTGCATGCATGCTAAGTTGCTTCAGTTGTGTCCGACTCTGCAACCCTATGGACTGTAGCCTGCCAGGCTCCTCTGACCATGGGATTCTCCAGGCAAGAATACTGGAGTGGGTTGTCATGCCCTCCTCCAGGGAATTATAGGATTGAGCCTATGTCTCTTTTGTCTCGTGTATTGGTAGGCAGGTTCTTTACCACTAGCGCCACGTGGGAAGCCTAATGCACTTGAATCTTCCCCCAAGCTACCCCTCCCTCCTCCCTACCTCCTGGTTTGTCCCTGGTGCCAAAATGTTGGGGATTCCTGGAGAACTCTTACAGTTTGCTATCATGAATTGCTCCGTTTTCAACCCTGGTGGAAAACTAGAATCACCTGGAGGAGGCTTATTATCAAATTCCTGGGGAATTTTTATCAATCAGTCTATAATAGGACCTGTGTGATCCAACCAGTCTATTCTAGAGGAGATCAATCCTGGGTGTTCATTGGAGGGACTGATGCTAAAGCTGAAACTGCAATACTTTGGCCACCTCATGCGACGAGTTGATTCACTGGAAAAGACTCTGATGCTGGGAAAGGTTGGGGGTGGGAAGAGAAGGGGATGACAGAGAATGAGATGGCTGGATGGCATCACCGACTCTATGGACATGAGTTTGGGTGAACTCCGGGAGTTGGTGATGGACAGGGAGGCCCTGCGTGCTGTGATTCATGGGGTCGCAAAGAGTCGGACACAACTGAGCGACTGAACTGAACTGAACTGAACCAATATTTTTCTAAGCTCCTCAGATGATTTTGGCGTGAAGCCAGGTTTGGGTTCCCATCAGGCAGTGGTTTTCAAATTTCAACTGGAATGAGAATCAATTGTGAGGGTCCTTAGGTGAAAAGAGCAATGGCCTCCAGGGCCAGCAGGTCTGGGAAGTGCCTGGGAACCTGCTGGTTTGACCTGTGAGAGAGTCAGTTCCTAGGCAGGTTGATAAGAAGTCCAGGGTCCCCAAGGAGGAAAAGGGGTCTGGGGCTCTCAAGGAGGAGAAAGGGATCTGGAGAATTCTCAAGGAAGAGGAAAGGACAAATGTCTTTTTTTTTTCTCTCTCTCTCTACATTCCTTAGTCTTCTTCACATAAAACATTTTTTCTTTAAGCCCGGGACTGATGATTATACAACAAAATCAGTTTAAACTCTGTACTAAGGATTATATAACAACAATGTATCCTGCCTGAGGACAGTTTCTCCTTCCTGAAAACCATCTGGCTAATCCTGTTATCTTAAAATGTAAATTATAGGAGTGAGTCTAGTAAGATCTTTACAACCTGAGACATTCTTGATTTATTATAATAACTAATTAAAGTATATAATTCCCTTGCTAAGACTAGGGATGGAGTCACTCTCTTCTCCCCCTTCTGATGTCTATGTCAGAAGCTTTCTCTGTCCCTTTTTACACTTTAATAAAACTCTGCTATACAAAAGCTCTTGAGAGAGCAAGCCTGGTCCCTGGTCCTGAAGCTAAATGTTCAGAGATCAGGAAGCCCTCACCATTCACCGTAAGCTATTACCTGCAATTCTAGCCTGGCAGCCCCTCTGGGGTGTGTAGACTGTCAGCAGCTGCCAGCTGGAGGCACCCAGCCTCACCTATTGTCCAGGCCAGGACATTGTCTTAAGTAGCAGATACACTAGGAAGGTACAGGGGCCCAAAAACAAAAGCTGCAGTTGTTCATAAGCACTGACTTTTTTGTGCAAAACACTGACTTTTTTTGTGACTTTTTTTTTTTTTGACACCACCAAGGGGAGAGGAAAAAGTACAGCGTGGATTAATGACCACATAGCATACAGAACACACCCCTCCTTTCCCACCAAATGATAAAGTGAATTGGGCCTTTATGAGTTCCTTCTTTCCCACAGTCACATCCTGAGGTAACATATTAACCCATGGACTGTAGCCTACCAGGCTCCTCCATCCATGGGATTTTCCAGGCAAGGGTACTGGAATGGGTTGCCATTTCCTTCTCCAGGGGATCTTCCCAACCTAGGGATTGAACCCAGGTCTCACATATTGTAGGCTAACACGTCACCATCTGAGCCACCAGAGATGTCTATTAACCCATTAGTGAAGTGAGTGAAAGTCACTTAGTCATGTCCGACTCTTTGTGACCCCATAGACTATACAGTCCATGGAATTCTCCAGGCCAGAATACTGGAGTGGGTAGCCTTTCCCTTCTCCAGGGGATCTTCCCCACCCAGGTATCGAACCAGGGTATCCTGCATTGCAGGCAGATTCTTTACCAACTGAGCTATGTGGGAAGCCATTAACCCATTAACGTCTGGCAAATGTCAAAAAAGCGTTCAGTACAAATCCACATGTGAGCTCTCACAACACACTGCAGACATCCAGTTCTTTTAGGTCCATCCAGCCTCTGTTCATCCAGTTCTTATTCACTTAGCTTAATCTTTGTAACAAAAACATTTTGTCTTTACTGACATAAGTATACTGGAATCTGTGAGTTTGTCACGGTCAGGGACAAACCTGTCAGGCAGGCCAGCTTTGCTCAGTTATCTGTGGTTTTGGTTCCAAATATTTACATAGATGATCCTACTCCTTAAGAATGAACAAATATTTCCTTACAGGGGGAGTGAAAA
This sequence comes from Moschus berezovskii, assembly GCF_049115385.1. NCBI lineage: Eukaryota > Metazoa > Chordata > Mammalia > Artiodactyla > Moschidae > Moschus > Moschus berezovskii. The sequence continues at coordinate 62,914,833 of NC_142463.1, forward strand.
CAGACTGCCTCGCTGCTCACATTCACCCTCCCCAGCTTCTTGGATACAAGATAGTGTAGAATGAATAAGTCAGGTTGCCTTATCTGCTGAGATCAGGGGTGTCTAACACATCCTGTGGACAGATCCAGATGCAGACTTGAGGCAATGAAACAAGAATGGCCATCTCTAGGTCAGCTCTGCCTAGAGAAGGTTGGCGATGCTGAGCAGACAACAGTTAGGCTGCACACACTTGCTGGAGGCTCACCTGCCTTTCAAATTCTCCTATGGAGTTTTACATATAGTATAGCAGACTACCTGAGCTGCCTCTTGAGAAATCTGTATGCAGGTCAGGAAGTAACAGTTAGAACTGGACATAGAACAACAGACTGGTTTCAAATAGGAAAAGGAGTACGTCAAGGCTGTATATTGTCACCCTGCTTATTTAACTTATTTGCAGAGTACATCATGAGAAACACTGGGCTGGAGGAAGCACAAGCTGGAATCAAGATTGCAGGGAGAAATATCAATAACCTCAGATATGCAAATGAACACCACCCTTATGGCAGAAAGCAAAGAAGAACTAAAGAGTCTCTTGATGAAAATGAAAGAGGAGAGTGAAAAAGTTGGCTTAAAGCTCAACATTCAGAAAACTAAGATTATGACATCCAGTTCCATAACTTCATGGCAAATAGATGAGGAAACAATGGAAACAGTGAGAGACTTTATTTTTTTTGGCTCCAAAATCACTGCAGATGGGACAGCAGCCATGAAATTAAAAGACACTTACTCCTTGGAAGAAAAGTTATGACCAACCTGGACAGCATATTAAAAAGCAAAGACATTACTTTGCAAACAAAGGTTCATCTAGTCAAGGCTATGGTTTTTCCAGTAGTCATGTATGGATGTGAAAGTTGGACTATAAAGAAAGCTGAGCACTGAAGAATTGATGCTTTTGAACTGTGGTGTTGGAGAAGACTCCTGAGAGTCCCTTGGACTGCAAGGAGATCCAACCAGTCCATCCTAAAGGAGATCAGTCCTGAATATTCATTGGAAGGACTGATGTTGAAGCTGAAACTCCAATACTTTGGCCACCTGATGTGAAGAACTGACTCATTGGAAGAGACCCTGATGCTGGGAAAAATTGAAAGTGGGAAGAGAAGGGGACGACAAAGGATGAGATGGTTGGATGGCATCACCGACTCAACGGACATGAGTCTGAATAAACTCTGGGAGTTGGTAATGGACAGCGAGGCCTGGCATGCTGCAGTCCATGGGGTCACAAAGAATTGGACACAACTGAGCGACTGAACCGAACTGATACTTATATATAATATACACTTCATATGATGTACTTTGCTTGTTAACTCTTGAGGGTGGTTTGGATCTTATATAAAGGAGGGGCAACCACATGGTATCACCTGCACTGCTGAGTGTAGTGAAGTGTACCCTATCATTCAGATGCCCTCAGTGGTTTAGGGAGGAATATGATTCACTTTGTTCCAAATGTATTATTCTCCATAATTACAGCCTGAAAAGGAAAAGTGTCACACTGACTTGCTGAATTCTCAGCATGACTTGAGATCACTGATGGCAGTGACCATGCCTGTCTCTCATGCAGGCATGAGAATGGTTTGCCCTTACTGAGCCCTGGTAACTGGTCACTGTATCAAAGAATTAAACAACTAATAACATGTTGTGCATTACTTGGTTCTACCCAAGTTTAGCTGTGCTTCCATGGTTTCACAACTTGTGTTTGAAAGCTTCTGTGAAACATTAAGGAAGCAGAAAACAGTAGTTTATGGAAACTGACTAAAATCTGCTGTTGGCAGAAATCACATATTTGCAAACAATTCTGACAAAATGGAGGTGTGTTAAGAGGCTCCAGGGCTTTGTGAAGCCTTGGCTGACTCCCTGCATTGAACATTTGTGGTCCTTTGACTTGTGTTTTCCTGCCCGTGAGGCACAGTGTTGAGTGCTGACACAGAGTTTTTCTGGCCAGTCATGGGAGGTTGCGTGCTCACACACGTGAGATGCAGAATTGAGAACATTTTAGTGGAGCTCCAAAAAAAGATTTCTGTTTTCAAAAAATGTTTATGCTAGCATAGAAATGCTTTCTGATTCCACTAAATTATGGCATGAATTTACATATTTGTGAGCCCCTGGAGAGATCTAAGTTTACATCAGAGGCTCTCTCCTGGTTCTGTGAAAGATGGAATCTTCATTCCCTGATAGCTCAGTTGGTAAAGAATCCACCTGCAATGCAGGATACCCCAGTCCAGTTCCTGGGTTGGGAAGATCCACTGGAGAAGGGATAGGCTACCCACTCCAATATTCTTGGGCTTCCCTTGTGGCTCAGCTGGTAAAGAATCTGCCTGCAATGCTAGAGACCTGGGTTCAATTCCTGGGTTGGGAAGATCCCCTGGAGAAGGGAAAGGCTACCCACTTCAGTATTCTGGACTGGAGAATTCCATGGACTGTATAGTCCATGGGGGTCACAAAGGATCGGATGTGACTTTCACTTTTGCTTTCAAGCAAATAGGGTACCGATACTCTTTTGAGGAAGTTTGTCCCCTAGAGTCTTTAAGAATAGGATCACCTGGAGGGATGGCCACCATGCACACATTATGTTTAACTGAAAAAGGTTTTCACAAAATGAAGGGTTCAGTTGTGTCTGACTCTTTTCTGCCCCATGAACTGTAGCCTCTCAGGCTCCTCTGCCTGCCCATGGAATTTTCCAGGCAAGAATATTGGAGTGGGGTACCAGTATTCTTACTCCATGGGATCTTTCTGACCCAGGGATTGAACCTGTGTCCCTTGAGTCTCCTGCATTGGTAGGCAGAGTCCTTACCACTGAGCTACCTGGGGTACTTTCCTTACTATGCAATGTCTTTTAATAGCTTCCATTCTAAGCTATTACATCTTTCAAAATGCTGGTCACATTTACTATATTGATTACCTGACACACTAACGGACTGTGATCTGCCATTGGAAAATACAGTATAAACACAAAGAGTGTGCCCAAACTAAAGACTACCAGTAAGTCACAGACACTGCTTGGAAGGTTTGGAAAGGTTGTGATTCAGAACATCCACCTTCCAGAGCACACTCATCAGTAGTGACCTATAGCCCATGGTCTGGGAAGGTGGGCTGTCTGGATCCACTTGGGCGACAGCACCCTGGGCTCTGCAAAGAGTAGGGATGCTGGAAGGCTTTGCATCCTTTCACTGTTAGCACAGCGTGGTCAGGAACAAGCCAGCTCTCCTAGATCTTGGCACAGGCTCACAGAGTTGTCACCCAGAAGGAAACCTCTCATCCTTTGAGATGAAAGTCAAATGTCACTTTCATGAAACTTCCCTTTAACACCTACAGTTCAAAGTCTTCTTTCTGTCTTCTCAACATCTGCCCCCTTAATCTACACTTCACCTTGTGTACATAACACTTTCAAAACTGTGTATTGATTGTGCTTTGACCTTACCTCCTTTACTCACTGTAAGTTGCTTGAGGACTGTTATGATGTCTTACTTATTTTGTATCCCAGATCTAGCACCGTGCCTTGTACACAATAGGTGCTCAATTAATATCTGGCATATACACATGCAGGCCAGAGAAATGATTTGCCTTACACTTGTAAGTTGAAAATGACTTATCTTTGGAAAGTGTCACTAAATTTTGTGAAGACTCACTTATTCAGCATTGGTGTTTACACGTCTCTTATCCTCTGCCTTTCCATCCATCCATCCATTACTCTGTCCAACACTTACTGAGATTCTTCCACGTTCCTGTATTAATCATTATGGTTACTAAGATGGGTAAAGCAGTCCCTGCCTCTGAATCCCAGAGTCTTGTGGACAGAAGACCGTGTAGAGAGTAATGACGACACAGGATGAGAGGGGCAGGAAGGGACAGCTAAGACAGTTTGCTGACTCTCACCATAGATTTTGTTTACTTCTCTCAAACTTCTTAAACTCTGCCCCACCAGCAGAGATTTTAAGTTTTATATACTTGTAGTTTGTATTATGAAAATCATAGCTCTGTGAAAATATAAAATTATTATAACACTGAATATGGTTTTTCAAAGTGTTTATATATATCTAAAGTAAAGATAAAACAGAAATTACGATACAGTGTGAAAAGCATACTATTTAAGTGGAATAATCTCACTTTACCGCTGAAACTCTTCAAAGCCTTCCCTTTGCTCTAAGAAGGAAATGTGAACTCAGGTCTTCCCACGACGAAGCGTCTCCAGCTGGTCTGACCTCTTCACACTCTTCTTTTTCTTGTGTTCCAACCAGTGTGGCCCTTACTGTCCCTCTGTTTGGCACACACCTCCACCCCTTGATGGGATTAGGGGTGGGGTCTGCCTCCAATGTGGGAGACCCGGGTTCGATCCCTGGGTCGGGAATTTCCCCTGGAGAAGGAAATGGTAACCCACTCCAGTATTCTTGCCTGGAGAATCCCATGGACGGAGAAGCCTGGTAGGCTACAGTCCACGGGGTCGCAAAGAGTCGGACACGACTGAGCGACGGAACGGAACGGAACGGAACGTGCAGCCTAAAACCTCATCAGAAAGGTTTTCCCTGACCATATTTTTTATTTACTTGGCTGCTTTGGGCCTTAGTTACCTCATGTCATGTGGGATCACGGACTCTCTAATTGTGACACACGGGTTCCAGAGTGCATGGGTTCCAGAGCTCACAGGCTCAGTAGCTCTGCAGCATGTGGGATCTTAGATCTCTGACCAGGGATCCAACCCCCAACCCTGCACTGCAAGGCTGATTCTCAACCACAGAACCACGAGGGAAGTCCCTCTGACCACCTTGTATAAGGACAGTGGCCCATCATTATTTCTATCACAAGAGACCATTTTTTCCCCTTCACAGACCTAATCACAATGTATCATTATTTCACTTGAGTACTTCTTTTGCTGGGCTTCCCAGCTGGCGCTAGTGGTAAAGAATCCGCCTGTCAATGCATGAGACAGAAGATGTGGGTTCAATCCCAGGGTCAGGAAGATACCCTGGAGAAGGAAATGGCAATCTACTCCAGTATTCTTGTATGGGAAATCCCATGGACAGAGGAGCCTGGCAGGCTACAGTCCATAGGGTCACAAAGAGTTGGACGCGACTGAAGTGACTGAGCGAGCATACACACACACACACACACACACACACACACACTTCTTTTGTTAGGCTGTGAGCTCAAGTGTTAACCAGCCTATCCGCAGAGTCCCACATGGCTTTCAGCACATGGTAGATACTTAATATACTTTCTGAATAAATATGTTTTTTGAATGTTAGAGCGGCTCAGAGAAAGACCACCTACGGGCTTGCAAGGGGCGGACGTCTTCCACCAGAGGGAAACGCCTCTGCTGAACGCAGCAGTGGAGCAACAGCGCCGCCAAGCGATCAGCCACCATTTCTCAAGGCATCTGCTTCTCCAGAAATCTTCGCATCACGGGGCTGTTCCTGGAATTTAAAGGTGAATCACAATCCATAAGGCTTCTTCCTTCCTTGCTTTCTTTCTTTTTTTCTTTCCCCTATTAAAAAAAGTCCAAAAACTACCGTCAAATTCCTTCCACCTCTGCTCCTCCACAGAGCGGGACAATTGAAGACGTGTGGAGGCCAGCGAGCTAGGCCGGCTTTGGCTGTTGCTATGGTAACTTTCCCCTTTATTGACAATCTTGCAGAAACATTTTAAAATCTGCACTCTTTGAAAATGTCTGCTTGCTGTTACTGTTTTTCAAGCTTTGCTTTGCTTTACCGTATTTAATTTGCTTCACCTTCTGATTTGTTTCATGACATGTTATTAAAATTCCCTGAGGAGTCCGTAGGAATCTGCGCTGCTGAGAGGCAGAACTGTATTCTGGAAGCTTCGGTGATTCCTATCCGAGCACCCCTTACAAGGTTTTTAAAAACCATTGCCTAGAAAATCGCATGGACAGAGGAGCCTGGTGGGCTGCAGTCCATGGGGTCGCTACTAGTCGGACACGATTGAGCGACTTCACTTTCACTTTTCACTTTCTTGCGTTGGAGAAGGAAATGGCAACCCACTCCAGTGTTCTTGCCTGGAGAATCCCAGGGACGGCGGAGCCTGGTCGGCCGCCGTCTATGGGGTCGCACAGAGTCGGACACGACTGAAGCGACTTAGCAGCAGCAGCAGCAGGGTATCACTGCTGAGCCGCTGAGGACAGGCCCCGTGTTGGCCTGGAAGCTGCAGCAGGCAGCTCACGTCTTAAGGTGATGCTGGAAAAGCCGGCTTTGTCTCTTCATCCCTGCCCCTCGTCTCCGTTGCTGCAGGCCCTGGGTGTGAGGAGTGACCCTGATTGCCCGTCGCGCTTGCTTGTTTTCTCTCATTAACCACCCCTTCCAGACAGGAGAACAATGTTCTGCGCTCAGTTAGAATGACGCTAAAATGCCTCCCGGAGGTCTGTCAGCGCGGAGAGGAGAGGTAACAGTGGGACAGGCCATCAGGCGGCAATGGCAGGGCCCCGTCTCGTTCTCGGGCCCTGGAAAGGGGAGGATTCAGGGAGGATGCGCAGTGCAGGCCTGCACGGCTACCGCAGCCAAGTGGAAGCGTCAAGCACAGGAAATGGAGCAAAACGTGGTTACGCAAAGGCTGCTAAGACTTACGGAGCTGCCAGGGCTCCCGGGAAGAAGGTGAGGGTAAAGTTTATTTGCGTTGTGAGAAAAATAGATCCCAGCCCTCTCCTAAACGTTATTACACAGCCTTGAGGTCCATGTTGTTCTTCAAATATGAAGGGAAGCAATTTCTCCTGGCGAAGACCAAAGCCGCCCCCACCCCCACCCAAGCCTGTACCGTTTCTGGAAAGGAGTACATGCTTCCACCCGCTCCCATTTAATTTTTTTAAATGGTAAATATGTGGTAGTTGTTTTACATGTTTCAGGTAAAACATGAATAAGCATGTCCCTTATTAAAGGGAAGAAAATCAAATAGAGAAACAGTACAGAGAAAAAATAAAAGGTTCTCTCATCTTTCTTACCGCCTTTCTACTCAACTCTCTAGGAGCAGTTTGGTGTCTAGTTTCCCGGGGTGTGTGTGTGTGTGTGTGTGTGTACAACTGAGGTGAACAATTCACCTTTCAGACTCCATGATCCTGTTATGCTGTTTTCAGAGTACAATCTTAAGTGGATTTTAAAACTTTATTAATTTGTTTTTAAATTTACTTACTTATTTATCTACTTATTTATTTTGTGTGTGTGCTGGGTCTTCCCTTGCTGTGCTCTGGCTTTCTTTAGTTGGGGGTGAGGCGAGGGCAGCTACTGTCTAGTTGCAGCGCTCAGGCTTCTCATTCCAGTGGCTACTCTAGTTGTCAGCTCTAGGGCTCCGAAGTTGTGGCTTGTGGGCGCTACAGTGCAAGTTTATTATTGTGGTGCAGGAGCCTAGTCCCTCCTCGGCCGGTGAAATCTTCCTGGAGCAGGGATAGAGCCGTGTCCCTTGCATTGCAGGCATATTCGTAACCACTGGACCACCAGGCAAATCCTCCCGAGTGTGGTCTTTTTTATTTTAATTTGGTCTCATGCAAAGCCTCCTTGGGCTGGTACTGCTTTGGTTGCCTCCAGAATCCCACTCCCCAACCCTCCTGACTTCATGCTGACCTCCCTGCAAACCATGTCCCTGCTCCTTGACTGTGTGTCAGTCTCATCCTGGACACACTGTCTGAATTTTGTCCATGCCTTCTGATTCTCTCACTTTCTTGTTCTTCCTAAAAGCCCAGCTCTGATACTGATGACCGTGCTTCCCAGAATCATTTTGCCCGAGTGAAATCCACCTCATTCTTTACCATCAGAGTCACAAGACTCTCCCAGTGACATCCATGGAATCTCTTTATCTTTGTGTGTGATATAAAATTCCAGCCACCCCCCCCCCCCCGGGTGTTTATACCGACCCACTTAAGCTCTTATTTCACCAAATTTGTCATCTTGCCAGCTTAACATCAAGCTTGGTTCTCTTAACACTAGGAGTCCCTCAGTTCAGTTCAGTTCAGTCGCTCAGTCGTGTCCGACTCTCCACGACCCCATGAATCACAGCACGCCTAGATTTGAATAAATGAAGGGCACGTCTACCACACACAATCTGTTTGGTTAACACTTTGTACGATGAAAGCAAATTTCCTTATGAGTGAAATAAGAGGTATCTTTAACCTGTGTGTAAAAAAAAGAGGGAAACTGTACTCAGTATTATATAATAACCTATAAGCAAAAAGGATCTGGAAAATAATATATATATATATAACTGAATCATTGTGCTGTACACCTGAAAGTTACATAATATTGTAAATCAACTATACTTCAACTAAAAAAAATTTTATGTGTCATTGTTGCAAAGCTTGTCATGGAAGCTCCACTGTCAGATCGTTTGGCATTTCATTTCTAAGTGGAATTGTGGTATCAGATGGCTGCTACTTCTGTCTCCTTCCCCTCCCCCATGCATCCTTTCACATTCATTATGTTTACCTATAATTTCTTTCACATCGATTGAGAGAAAGTATGTATTCAGGGCATAACCCTGTGATAGGCGCTAAGAGGGATATGAAAAAGTCATGGGCCAACTCTTTTAAAAAGGTGTTAATTGAGTTTTTCCCACATAAAACCCCCCATAGCATTTTATTTCCTAACTCTACTTCTCACAATCAACTTCATTTGCCCATTTAATGCAATTTGCTTCTCATGATAAGATTCTATTAAGTGATTATTAAGACAGTCTGAGTTACTTCAGCCAAGCACGTCTAGAATCATTACCTACCTCCTGGGGGTGATGCGAGGTGTAATTAGTTAAAGCTCACTGTTACCTCTCAGCATCCAGAACTACAAACAGAGCCCATTTCCTCGCAGTTAAGCCAAGAGCCCTGGACTTAGTCTAGCAGCAGGACCAACACAGCTGCTCACATTTACATAAGCCCCACAGACCCATGTTTAATGACAGTCAATGTCAGATCTGTGGAAACAACATACTAGAGGTTGGCCATCTGTGTTTTTAAATTGATGTATAGTTGATTTACAGTATTGGTTTCAAGTATACAACATAGTGATTCAATATTTTAATAATTTCACTCCATTTAAAGTTATCATAAAATATTGGCTATATTCCCTGTATTGTTGTTTAGTTGCTAGGACATGTCCCACTCTTTGTGACCCCATGGACTGTAGCCTGCCAGGGTGCTCTGTTCATGGGATTTCCCAGGCAAGAATACTAGAGTGGGTTGCCATATCTTTCTCCAGGGGATCTTCCCGACCCAGGGATTGAACCCGCGCTTCCTGCATTGGCAGGCAGATTCTTTACCACTGAGTCACCAGGGTATTTATTCCCTGTGCTGTACAATATATCCTCGTTAGTGTTTGTTTTATATCAATGAATAATTTGTACCTCTTAACCTCCCTCTGCCCCACACATAAATCACTAGATTGTTGTTGTTGTTTTGGACGGTGTCTATTGATATCAAATTGTATCCTTAAGGATTGATTTCTGTTGGTTACAAAACCCTGTTATATAAATAGTCCCCATCTTACTGTTAATAAACAAAAAATCTTTCACTTAAAATAACTTGAAACAAATCAGCCTAGCATTCCCCTTGAATCACTCATTCTTTTAGTCTTTCACAAACACTTCCTAAGCTCTTACTGTACAGGAAGGGCTAGGCTAGGATCTAAGGCTACAATGTTGAGGAAGAAAGTCACCACCCTCAAGGAATTTATAGTCAAGTGGTTACAAATGGTTACAAAGACTTCGGGCAAACTTTCTCCATTTACTCAAAAGTCTACCAGGTACTCAGTTCAGTTCAGTTCAGTCGCTCAGTCGTGTCCGACTCTCCGCGACCCCATGAATCACAGCACGCCAGGCCTCCCTGTCCATCACCAACTCCCGGAGTACACTCAAACTCATGTCCACAGAGTCGGTGATGCCATCCAGCCATCTCATTCTCCGTCGTCCCCTTCTCCTCCCGCCCCCAACCTTTCCCAGCATCAGAGTCTTTTCCAGTGAGTCAACTCGTCTCATGAGGTGGCCAAAGTATTGGAGTTTCAGCTTTAGCATCAGTCCCTCCAATGAACATCCAGGATTGATCTCCTTTAGAATGGACTGGTTGGATCTCCTTGCAGTATAAGGGACTCTCAAGAGTCTTCTCCAACACCACAGTTCAAAAGCATCGATTCTTCGGCGATCAGCTTTCTTCACAGTCCAACTCTCACATCCATACATGACCACGGGAAAAACCATTGCCTTGACTAGACGGACCTTGGTCGGCAAAGTAATGTCTCTGCTTTTTAGTGGTTTAAAAACTTCACTAATGAGTCAGACAGAACAAGTATCATATGGTATCCCTTATATGCAGAATCTAAAAAGAAAGGATACAAATGAACTTATTTACATAACAGACTCACAGACTTTAGAGAATGAATTTATGGTTTTGGAGTGGGGGACAGATGAGAGGAGGAGGGATAGTTTGGGAGTTTGTGATGGACAGGTACACACTGCTATATTTAAAATGGATAATCAACAAGGACCTCTTGTATAGCAAAGGGAACTCTGCTCAACGTTGTGTGGCAGCCTGGACGGGAGGGGAGTTGGGGGGAAAATGAATATATGTGTATGTATGACTGAGTCACTTTGTTGTCCACCTGAAGCTATCACAACAGTGTTAATTGGCTTTATTCCAGTAAAAAGTTTTTTAAAAAATTCACTGATTAAAGTGCTTGAGTCAAGTACCAAGGGCCCAGAGGTCCTGGGGTCTCTTCCCTCTTGGGGGCTAGTGGTTAGTTTCCTGGAAGATTAGAAGCCTTTAATTAGAAGAGGGAGTGAACTGCTTCAGTACCCAGCAGACAACAGTGAGGAAGGACATGGGTGTTGTTCAGTTGCTCTGTCATGTCTGACTCTTTGAGACCCTCATGGTCTGCAGCACACCGGACTTCCTTGTCCTTCACAATCTCCTGGAGCTTGCTCAAACTCATGCCATTGAATCAGTGATGCCACCCAACTATCTCATCCTCTGTCATCCCCTTCTCCTCCTGCCTTCAGTCTTTCCCAGCATCAGGGTCTTTTCTAATGAGTCAGGTCTTCGCATCAGGTGGCCAAAGTATTGGAGCTTCAGCTTCAGCATCAGTCCTTCCAATGAATATTCAGAGTTTATTTCCTGTAGGATTGACTGGTTTGATTTCCTTGCAGTCCATGGGACTCTCCAGAGTCTTCTGCAACACTATAGTCTGAAAGCATCAATTCTTCGGTGCTCAGCCTTCTTTCGGAGAAGGCAATGGCAAGCCACTCCAGTACTCTTGCCTAGAAAGTCCCATGGATGGCGGAGCCTGGTGGGCTGCAGTCCATGGGGTCGCTATGAGTCGGACATGACTGAGCAACTTCACTTTCACTTTTCACTTTCACACATTGGAGGAGGAAATGGCAACCCACTCCAGTGTTCTTGCCTGGAGAGTCCCAGGGACGGGGGAGCCTGGTGGGCTGCCGTCTGTGGGGTCGCACAGAGTCGGACACGACTGAAGTGACTTAACAGCAGCAGCAGCAGCCTTCTTTATGGTCGAACTCTCACATCCGTACAACGACTACTGGAAAAAGCATAGCTTTGACTAGATAGATCTTTGTCGGCAAAGTGATGTCTCTGCTTTTTAATATGCTGTCTAGTTTTGTCATAGCTTTTCTTCCAAAGAGTAAGCGTCTTTTAATTTCATGGCTGCAGTCACCCTCTGCAGTATAATAAATAATAAGAGATCAGGGTGAAAAACTCAAAAAAAAATTTCACAGAGTATTGCCATGTGGGACATTTAGCATAAGGACCAAGAGCTCTGCAAACTCCTGCAGCTCTTCAGGGTTTCTTGCCTTATAGTGCCAGGCAATCATTTATTTGCATAATAGCTCTAACTCAACAGAAAAGGTTACAGCATGGCTGCTAGGCAGGGGAATAAGTCATGGAAGATGATTTCCACCGAAAAACATTCCTGGAAATTTAAATCACTTCTTAAAATGATTAAACTCAGCTCTTAAAGTCATTCTTCAGTGATAAGAGGTAGGATACAATTTGTAGCTCAGTATAAAGAAATGTGTTCTTGCCATTTTAACTGCTCCTGAATGGATTTGGCCACTTTGGGAGGTAGTGAGTGTCCTGTGGCTTCGAGGTATTTAAGCAAAATCTGGACAGCACCCTTGCGGAAAAAAAAGTACAGAAAGGTACAAAAGTACTATAAAGTACAGAGCTAAGAATGCTTTTACATGTGTTAATGTACAGTATAAAACGGCCAAAGATCTGTTAGCTTTTCAGTGAGAGTTGCTCAGTTTTGCTTCTCAGCCTGGAAAGCCTAGTTGTCCTAGGCCCACCCCTGCATTGTTCCCTTTCAACTCTGAGTGCTCGGGTCTGCACATACCTCATTTTCTGATGGGGTCTCCAGCCAAGTAACTGTGGAGCAAAGCTGCTTCACTGTGGACCTGAGCCTGCAGGAGATAGGACAGTCTCAGGAAACAAACCTGGATTTAGCAGGAAGCCTTGGCTTCCCTGGTGGCTCAGATAAAGAATCTGCCTGCAGTGCAGTGGGTTAGGAAGATCCCCTGGAGAAGGAAATGGCAACCCATTCCAGTATTCTTGCCTGGAGAATTCCATGAACAGAGGAGCCTGGCGGGTTACAGTCCATGGGGTCTCAAAGAGTTAGACAAGACTGAACGACTAACACACTTTCATGCTTGTTAGCAGATACACATACTGGATTGCCTCTTTCTCTTCTGTTTCTTACAAACTGCATTTTATACTTTCAGATTTTAGTCATTGGCTGGGAAAAAGGATAACTTGATGAACTCTAATAGGCAAGTGGCATATCACAGCCACCCAAGTCTCCCCTCACAGGGGAATGAGTCCCGGGCATCCCGCGCACAAGGGCAATGACCATCCTTCTGGGTCCCTCCAGGGAAGATGGTAGAGACAATGGCCGTGGACTATTGTGTTATCTTTACTCTAGAAGAGAAATACCCTAAGAAAATACAAATGTGCACATTTCTTTCATTTTTGTTCTTTTTTTCTCTGAGTATAGAATGGGAGAATCTTAACTTGGAGAAATGCTATCTCCACCTGTCTTGTCTTTGCTGAGGGATTAGCCTTTCAAGGGGGACTCTTGAAAGGCTCTGGTCCCCAGGGCATGCTAGGGGCAAGAAGGAGAGAGCTCATCTTGTGATGGCTCTAGGCATGAGGTGGTGGTTTCAGGAATGGAATTATGATCCCTACATCTCTGGGAGGAGGAGAAACAAAGGGGGAATAAACCCTATGCAGTCCAGTTAATCTTAGCTTAAGGTAATAAATTCCACTGCTTGGAGTTTGAGCCAAGAGAACAAGTCTTTAGGGGGATTTCACAATCTCTGAGGATGAATGTTGGTTTTTAAAACATGCACTTATGCAACCACGAAAAATGTGCATCTATGAAACAGCAAGTTTGTTGTCTGCGTCTGTGAGTCTGTTTCTCTTTTGTGCATAGATTAATTTGTATTATTATTAGCTTCTACGTCAGTTCAGTTCAGTTCAATCACTCAGTCGTGACTCTTTGTGACCCCATGAACCGCGGCACACCATGCCTCCCCGTCCATCACCAACTCCCGGAGTCCATCCAAACCCATGTCCATTGAGTCAGTGATGCCATCCAACCATCTCACTCTCTGTCGTCCCCTTCTCCTCCTGCCTTCAATCTTTCTCAACATCAGGGTCTTTTCAAATGAGTCAACTCTTCGCATCAGGTGGCCAAAATATTGGAGTTTCAGCTTCAACATCAGTCCTTCCATGAACACCCAGGATTGTTCTCCTTCAGGATGGACTGGTTGGATATCCTTGCAGTCCAAGGGACTCTCAAGAGTCTTCTCCAACACCACAGTTCAAAAGCACCAGTTCTTCAGTGCTCAGCTTTCTTTATAGTCCAACTCTCACATGACTACTGGAAAAACCATAGCCTTAACTAGATGGACCTTTGTAGACAAAGTAATGTCTCTGCTATTTAATATGTTATCTAGGTTGGTCATAACTTTTCTTCCAAGGAGTAAGCATCTTTTAATTTCATGGCTGCAATCACCATCTGCTGTGATTTTGGAGCTCCCCAAAATAAAGTCTCTCACTGTTTCCACTGTTTCTCCATCTATTTGCCGTGAAGTAATGGGACCAGATGCCATGATCTTAGTTTTCTGAATGTTGAATTTTAAGCGAACTTTTTCACTCTCCTCTTTCACTTTCATCAAGAGGCTTTTTTGTACCTCTTCACTTTCTGCCATAAGGGTGGTGTCATCTGCATATCTGAAGTTATTGATATTTCTACTTGCAATCTTGATTCCAGCTTATTTTTCCTCCAGCCCAGTGTTTCTCCTGATGTACTCCGCATATAAGTTAAATAAGCAGGAAGACAATATACAGCCTTTGTGTATTCCTTTTCCTATTTGGAACAAGTCTGTTGTTTCATGTCCAGTTCTAACTGTTGCCTCCTGACCTGCATACAGGTTTCTCAAGAGGCAGGTCAGGTGGTCTGGTATTCCCATCTCTTTCAGAATTTTCCACAGTTTATTGTGATCCACACAGTCCAAGACTTTGACATAGTCAATAAAGCAGAAATAGATGTTTTTCTTGAACTCTCTCCCTTTTTTGATGATCCAGCAGATGTTGGCAATTTGATCTCTGGTTCCTCTGCCTTTTCTAAAACCAGCTTGAACATCTGGAAGTTCACAGTTCACAAATTGCTGAAGCCTAGCTTGGAGAATTTTGAGCATTACTTTGCTAGCGTGTGAGATGAGTGCAATTGTGCAGTAGTTTGAGCATTCTTTGTCATTCCCTTTCTTTGGGATTGGAGTGAAAACTGACCTTTTCCAATCCTGTGGCCACTGCTGAGTTTTCCAAATTTGCTGGCATATTGAGTGCAGCACTTTCACAGCATCATCTTTTAGGATTTGAATTAGCTCAACTGGAATTCCATCACCTCTACTAGCTTTGTTTGTAGTGATGCTCTCTAAGGCCCACTTGACTTCACATTCAAGGATATCTGGCTCTAGGTAAGTGATCACACCATCGTGTTATCTGGGTCGTGAAGATCTTTTTTCGTATAGTTCTTCTGTGTATTCTTGCCACCTCTTCTTAATATCTTCTGCTTCTGTTGGGTCCATACCATTTCTGTCCTTTATCAAGCCCATCTTTGCATGAAATGTTCCCTTGGTATCTCTAATTTTCTTGAGGAGATCTCTAGTCTTTCCTGTTCTATTGTTTTCCTCTATTTCTTTGCATTGATTGCTGAGGAAGGCTTTCTTATCTCTCCTTGCTATTCTTTGGAATTCTGCACTCAAATGGATATACCTTTCCTTTTTTCCTTTGCTTTTCACTTCTCTTCTTTTCACAGCTATTTGTAAGGCCTCCTCAGACAGCCATCTTGTTTTTTTGCATTTCTTTTTCTTGTGTATGGTCTTGATCCTTGTCTCCTGTACAATGTCATGAAACTCCTTCCCTAGTTCATCAGGCACTCTGTCTATCAGATCCAGTCCCTTAAACCTATTTCTCACTTCCACTGTATAATCATAAGGGATTTGATTTAGGTCATACGGGAGAAATATCAATCACCTCAGATATGCAGATGACACTACCCTTATGGCAGAAAGTGAAGAGGAACTCAAAAGCCTTTTGATGAAAGTGAAAGAGGAGAGTGAAAAGGTTGGCTTGAAGCTCAACATTCAGAAAACAAAGATCATGGCATCTGGTCCCATCACTTCATGGGAAATAGATGGAAAAACAGTGGAAAACAGTGGAAAAACAGTGGAAACAGTGTCAGACTTTATTTTTTTGGGCTCCAAAATCACTGCAGATGCTGATTGCAGTCATGAAATTAAAAGACGCTTGCTCCTTGGAAGGAAAGTTATGACCAACCTAGGTAGCATATTAAAAAGCAGAGACATTACTTTGCCAACAAAGGTCCATCTAGTCAAGGCTATGGTTTTTCCCGTGGTCATGTATGGATGTGAGAGTTGGACTGTGAAGAAAGCTGATCACCGAAGAATTGATGCGTTTGAACTGTGGTGCTGGAGAAGACACTTGAGAGTCCCTTGGACTGCAAGGAGATCCAACCAGTCCATTCTAAAGGAGATCAATCCTGGGTGTTCATTGGAAGGACTGATGCTAAAACTGAAACTGCAATACTTTGGCCACCTCATGCGACGAGTTGACTCACTGGAAAAGACTCTGATGCTGGGAAGGATTGGGGGCAGGAGGAGAAGGGGACAACAGAGAATGAGATGGCTGGGTGGCATCACCGACTCGATGGACATGAGTTTGAGTGAACTCCGGGAGTTGGTGATGGACAGGGAGGCCTGGCGTGCTGTGATTCATGGGGTCGCAGCGAGTCGACACGACTGAGCGACTGAACTGAACTGAACTGAACTGAATGGCCTAGTGGTTTTCCCTACTTTCTTCAATTTCAGTCGGAATTTGGTAATAAGGAGTTCATGATCTGAGCCACAGTCAGCTCCTAGTCTTGTTTTGCTGACTCTTTCCATCTTTGGCTGCAAAGAATATAGTCAATCAGATTTCGGTGTTGACCATCTGGTGATGTCCATGTGTAGAGTCTTCTCTTGTATTGTTGGAAGAGGGTGTTTGCTATGACCAGTTCATTCTCTTGGCAAAACTCTGTTAGCCTTTGACCTGCTTCATTCTGTTCTCCAAGGCCAAATTTGCCTGTTACTCAAGGTTTCTCTTGACTTCCTACTTTTGCATTCCAGTCCCCTATAATGAAAAGGACATCTTTTTTGGGTGTTAGTTCTAGAAGGTCTTGTAGGTCTTCATAGAACCTTTCAAACTCAGCTTCTTCAGCATTACTGGTCGGGGCATAGACTTGAATTACTGTGATATTGAATGGTTTGCCTTGGAAGCAAACAGAGATCATTCTGTTGTTTTTGAGATTGCATCCAAGTACTGCATTTTGGACTCTCTTTTGTTGACTATGATGGCTACTCCATTTCTTCTAAGGGATTCCTGCCCACAGTAGTAGATATAATGGTCATCTGAGTTAAATTCACCCATTCCAGTCCATTTTAGTTCACTGATTCCTAGAATGCCTATGTTCACTCTTGCCATCTCCTGTTTGACCACCTCCAATTTGCCTTGATTCATGGACCTAACATTCCAGGTTCCTATGCAATATTGCTCTTTACAGATGGACCTTGCTTCCATCACCAGTCACATCTACAACTGGGTGTTGATTTTGCTTTTACTCCATCCCTTCATGCTTTCTGGAGTTACTTCTTCACTGATCTCCAGTAGCATATTGGGCACCTACCGATCTGGGAAGTTCATCTTTCAGTGTCCCATCTTTTTGCCTTTTCATACCCCATGTCCAAGGTAAGGAGCAGCGGCTGTGCTTTGCTGGAGCAGCCGTGAAGATATACCCCATGTCCAAGGTAAGAGAAACCCAAATAAGATGGTAGGCGCTGAGAGAGGGCATCAGAGGGCAGACAGACTGAAACCACGATCACAGACAACTAGCCAGTCTGATCACACGGACCACAGCCTTGTCTAACTCAATGAAACTAAACCATGCTGTGTGGGGCCACCCAAGATGGAGGGGTCATGGTGGAGAGGTCTGACAGAATGTGGTCCACTGGAGAAGGGAATGCAAACCACTTCAGTATTCTTTCCTTGAGCTTCTACATAGATAGATAAAAATAAAACAAGGGAAAAGTGTGCATCTATATATGTTCGTGTCTTTCCCAGTCCCAGTGTGTCCAGACTTGGTGAGTCACTCAGGACACAACAGCATGCTGTTCCTGACTGAAAAAACACGCATTGTACATTGTTTTAATTGCTTCTAGGACCTGCTCCCATGTACACACACACACACACACACACACATACTACCCAGGTCAGTGCTCAGATTTCTGCCTTGGCCTCCTGCCTTGCTGTGTGTCAGGAGCAAAGTTTACTACCCCCAAAAGGGCACAACTCATGCCACCAGCCCTGCATGGGTTCTCCACATCTATCATTTCAGAACCCCTGAGCGCAAAAATTATAGTTATGCCACATTCTACTAAACATCAATTTTGAGGCCCAAATCATGCCTGAAAACACAGTTTTCACCCACTGTGGGTATTTTCACTGTGACGTGTTTCATAAGCACTTGTGCTCGAGGCCAAAAATTTCACAATACCTTTTAGAGTTAACTGTGGTTATGTGAGTGTGCTTAGTTGATCAGTCGTGTCCAATTCTTTGCCATCCCAGACTGTAGCCTGCCAGGCTCCTCTGTCTAGGCAAGAATACTTGCTCTTCTCCAGACAAGAATACTGGAGTGGATTGCCATTTCCTTCTCCAAGGGCTCTTCCCAACCCAGGGATCAAACCTGAGTCTATTGTGTCTCTTGCATTGGTGAAGGAGGAAACAGACAGAACAGGCTCCATCTTGAAAACAGGACTCCATCTTGGGCCAGACTGTGGACTTTGAGCTATATGCCCAGTATCTATGGAAATGATATACCAACTGGAAAACCAGACCCCCCTGGATGGAAGAGCCCCAGGGCTCGTACCTAGACTCTCCATCGTCTTAAAGAATACCCTAATTATTTGTGTAACCGAAAAAATCATAAATTCTATTATGCTTATTGGGGTATGACCACAGGCCTATTGATAACTGTCCACTGTTAACTACCTTGGCTTAAGGCATATGAATCACGGGTTTAAGGCATACGAACCACAGGTTAACTTTGACTTATCTTTCTTTTCCTTTGTTCAGCCTGCTGCTGCTGCTGCTAAGTCACTTCAGTCGTGTCCGACTCTGTGTGACCCCATAGACGGAAGCCCACCAGGCTCCCCCGTCCCTGGGATTCTCCAGGCAAGAACACTGGAGTGGGTTGCCATTTCCTTCTCCAATGTGTGAAAGTGAAAAATGAAGTCGCTCAGTCGTGTCCGACCCTTAGCGACCCCACGGACTGCAGCCTACCAGGCTCCTCCATCCATGGGATTTTCAGACTAGTTTCAGAGAATTTGGGGGTGGGGGTGGGTTTGAGCACGTACACTTAGAGTATATAAGGTTTTCACAAAAACTGCTTGGGGTCCTTGGCTAAGGGGAGACTCTGCCTTGGGCCTGCCGGTGTAATAAACTGTACTCCACTATCTGCATTGTCCTTCTGAGTGAGTTTGTTTCCCAGAATGCGTGGCTACAACATTTGGTGCATTGGCCAGGAAACTCCTCACTTGGAGGAGGTTGGGACTACTCAGGCCTTGCGGCTTGAATCTTCTGTAGGGGGGACGGTGCCTCGCCCTTCTGGAAGGATTCTGCTTCTCAATGCCCGGACCTTTCAGTTTAGCAGGTAGTGGACGGCAGCAGGGGAACTGCACACTCAGGTGAGGATGAACCCACCTGGTAGGGTGGAAGAGGGGGCCTTATCACTCCCCTGGGAGGGACTAGAAGGGGCATGGACTCACAGGAGCCTGGAATAGGCAGGTGGCAGCGATTGCTTGGTACACAGGTTGACGAGTGTGTTAGGGCTTAGGAAGAAATTTGTGAGGTCATTTAGGAGGTGGTGTCCATGCAGTCTTGGGGAAAATTATTACCAAGCAATCGCCAGGGGATTTTTAGGAGAAGAAACTTGGTCTTTGTATACTCGTATTCTGCCCTCCCCAAGGAGGTGTCCCATCTACTGTGAAATTCTTGATCTCCTTGGAATTGTCAGGCTAGAAGGAGGGGGATATATAAGTGAATACGAATTGGCTTTTCCAGAGGTGGCCTGGGACGTGGAATATTTAACCCATCTGTGTTTTCATCTGCACCTGATCAAGCCCAACAAGGCAGAATGGACTTTAAAAGTTAAGGGAAAAACAGTCTTGGACTGTGTGGTGTTCTGGTTCAGCAGTGCTGTTCTCACCCCAATTAGGAAGGAGGTGGAACAGCAATTTAAGTGTTTCTTTGAGTGGAAATATCAGAAGTACATAGGATACTGAGAACTTCATAGACAGAATGAAAAGGAAAAGTAGAAGGTCTGAGAAGGTAAGCTAGATGGTGAAGGGAAGTGAACCTAAGGCAACTGTATTGGAGTGCATGATTAAAATTTTAAGGAAGGGATTTGGAGGAGACTATTGGGTGAAGATGACACCTAACCACCTCGACATACTCTGTGAGGTCGAATGGCCCCTATGGGAGTAGGATGGCCACCAGAGAACACCATGAATTTAAAAATAGTGGAAACAGTCTACACAGTTGACACAGGAGAGCCAGGACACCCATATCAATATCCATATATTGACTCATGGCTAGGGTTAGCTCAAGACCCTCCTACTTGGACAAGGTTCTGTATCCAGAAGGGAAAGGGAAAAATATTAATGGCACAAAAACTGACTGATGATAAAAAAGGAAATTCTACAGGATTTGGACGGGGATGACCTGACCCCTCCCCCATACTGGATAATGATGTGCCTGCCTCCCAGTGCTCCACCAGAACTGGAGGCAGCCTTAATGGCTGATCCAGGGCCAGGTGAAGTTCCTGCAGCAGCTTCTGCTCTTCCGCCAGCTCTCCTGGAGATCGTAGAGCCGCCATTTTGGCGGCAGGCTCCGATCCCAGCAATGGAGACCTCTGGTCAACGCCCCCAGAATTCCACCTCAGCTGGACCTCCATGAGTACTGATGGGAAGGGGGAAGAAAACACAGGAATTAGAGGCTGCGCTCCACCAAGGAACAGGGGGAAGAACCCCACTACAGATGCCCCTCAGAGAGCTACAACAGCCTCTGGTTCAGGACGCATGGGGCACTACCATCAGCCACCTGTAGTTTATTATTACCAGCCATTTTCCTCTATGGATATGTTAAACTGGCAGAGACATAGTCCACCGTACTCGGGGGAGCCACAAGCCATGATTAGGCTAATGGAGACTATTTTTCGAACCCACCGCCCTACATGGGATGACATAATCCAACGACTAGTCTCCCTTTTCAGCACTGAGGAAAGACACAGGATCCTAACTGAGGCCAGAAAATGGTTAAGAGAAATGGCACCTGAGGATACTGCAAACCCGCAGTGGTGGGCAGAACCAGCCACCCCCGATGAGAGGCCCAACTGGGACTGTAACACAGAGGAAGGGAGGAGCCACCTGGAGAGATACCCGGTGGCTATTTCACAAGGTCTCAAGAGGGGTCCTGAAGAGCTATGAGTATCGCAAAACCCTCCGAAGTGATTCAAAGAGAAAGCGAATCACCCTCTGAGTTCTACAAAAGACTGTGCGAGACCTGTAGACTTGATACGCCAATGGATCCAGAGGCTGCTGGGTCTCGAATAGTGATAAATGCAGCCTTTGTGTCTCAAGCCTACCTGAAAATGTCAGATGGGGGGACTCAAAGTGAGTCATGAATTTTTATACATCCCTGAATGCCCAGTACCTTTGCTGGGAAGAGACTTGCTGTCTAAATTGGGGGCACAAGTTGACCTTCCCCCCCACGAAAGACCCACTCTTCAAGTGGGCTCAACCACCTATTTACTCTTCCTCTCAGTAACCCTTCAAGATGAATGGAGGTTGCACGATCGCCCAGAAGGGAAATCGGATGGGTTAAACAGTCGAGTTAACTCAACAATTCCCTGAAGTCTGGGCGGAAGATAACCCCTCTCCCCGCAACCTCTGCAGGCTTGCAAAACAAGTTCCACTAGTAATAGAACTCAAACCCAGTACAATTATGTCAGCACCCACCTTGGGCCTGCCAGACCTTGCTAAGCTGTTTACTCTTTACATGACTGAAAAGGACAAGGGGACTATGGGAGTCTTGTCCCGGACTATGGGGACATGGGATAGACCTGTGCCTTATCTCCCGAAACCACTGGACAGTGTTGCCACTGGGTGGCTGGGATGCTCATGGGCAGTTGCTGCAGTTGCCTTACTGGTCCGGGAGGCAACCAAGCTGACTTTGGGCCAAGATTTGATCATAAAAGTCCTGCATGAGGTCAACACTCTCCTGTGAGGGGATCTTCATAAATGGCTGTCAATATCCTGGATTACTCAATACCAGGGACTGTTATGTGAGAACCCCCATGTTACTATTGAGCCTTGTCAAGCCCTGAATCTGGCCACTCTCTTCCTGTGGGAGAAGGTGGGCCCTCACATGATTGCAGGGAAATATGCCAGCAGACCTGACTTGAGAAACCACCCAATCCCAGACCCAGATTTGGTCCTGTACATCAATGGCACCAGCCTGGTGAAACAAGGACAACGACTCTTGGGATATGCAGTAGTCATGGAATAATCCATCGTTGAGGCTAGCTTTCTGCCATCACACTGGTCCCCTCAACGGACCGAACTATATGCTCTAATCTGGGCCCTCTAGCTGTCAAAAGGTAAGAAGACAAACATTTACGCAGACTCCAGGTATGCTTTTGCCACACTACATGTACACAGGGCTCTGTATAAGGAGAGAGACCTTTTGACAGCTAGTGAAAAAGATATTAAAAATAAGGAAGAAATTAAGACCCTATTAGACGCTGCCTGGGAACCAGAAAGGGTTGCAGTCATAAACTGCTGAGGACATCAAAAAGAGGGTACCCGCCCAGGCTCGGGGAACAGACTGGCAGATAAGACCACCAAACAAGCAGCTGAGGGCTTGGGGGTGACAAGTGAAGCCCCTGTTAAAGTTCTCATATTGGTAGAGCTGCCTGAGCTAACACTGGACTCTCCAAAATATACTGAAGCCCAAAACCAACTAGCCAAAGCGGAAGGGGCCATCAAGATTGAAAAGCGATGGTGGGAATTCAGTTCAGTTCAGTCGCTCAGTCGTGTCTGACTCTTTGCGACCCCATGAATCACAGCACGCCAGGCCTCCCTGTCTATCACCAACTCCCGGAGTTCACTCAAACTCATGTCCACAGAGTCGGTGATGCCATCCAGCCATCTCATTCTCTGTCATCCCATGCTCCTCCCGCCCCCAATCCCTCCCTCCCAGCATCAGAGTCTTTTCCAGTGAGTCAACTCGTCGCATGAGGTGGACAAAGTATTGGAGTTTCAGCTTCAACATCAGTCCTTCCAATGAACACCCAGGACTGATCTCCTTTAGAATGGACTGGTTGGATCTCTTTGCAGTCCAAGGGACTCTCAAGAGTCTTCTCCAGCACCACAGTTCAAAAGCATCAATTCTTCAGTGCTCAGCTTTCTTCACAGTCCAACTCTCACATCCATACATGACCACTGGAAAAACCATAGCTTGACTAGACGGACCTTTGTTGGCAAAGTAATGTCTCTGCTTTTTAATATGCTACCTAGGTTGGTCATAACTTTCCTTCCAAGGAGTAAGCATCTTTTAATTTCATGGCTGCAATCAGCATCTGCAGTGATTTTGGAGCCCAAAAATAAAGTCTGCCACTGTTTCCACTGTTTTCCCATCCATTTCCCATGAAGTGATGGGACCAGATGCCATGATCTTAGTTTTCTGAATGTTGATCTTCAAGCCAAACTTTTCACTTTCCTCTTTCACATTCATCAAGAGGCTTTTGAGTTCCTCTTCACTTTCTGCCATAAGGGTGGTGTCATCTGCATATCTGAGGTTATTGATATTTCTCCCGGCAATCTTGATTCCAGCTTGTGCTTCTTCCAGCCCAGCGTTCCTCATGATGTATTCTGCATATAAGTTAAATAAGCAGGGTGACAATATACAGCTTTGACGTACTCCTTTTCCTATTTGGAACCAGTCTGTTGTTCCATGTCCAGTTCTAACTGTTACTTCCTGACCTGCATACAGGTTTCTCAAGAGGCAGGTCAGGTGGTCTGGTATTCCCATCTCTTTCAGAATTTTCCACAGTCTATTGTGATATACACAGTCAAAGTCTTTGGCATAGTCAATGAAGCAGAA
Source organism: Moschus berezovskii (assembly GCF_049115385.1). Classification (NCBI taxonomy): domain Eukaryota; kingdom Metazoa; phylum Chordata; class Mammalia; order Artiodactyla; family Moschidae; genus Moschus; species Moschus berezovskii. Next base: position 62,938,639 of record NC_142463.1, read on the forward strand.
ATAGATGTTTTTCTGGAAGTCTCTTGCTTTCTCCATGATCCAGCGGATGTTGGCAATTTGATCTCTGGTTCCTCTGCCTTTTCTAAAACCTGCTTGAACATCTGGAAGTTCACGGTTCATGTACTGCTGAAGCCTGGCTTGGAGAATTTTGAGCATGACTTTCTAGCGTGTGAGATGAGTGCAATTGTGCAGTCGTTTGAGCATTCTTTGACATTGCCTTTCTTTGGGATTGGAATGAAGATTGACCTTTTCCAGTCCTGTGGCCACTGCTGAGATGGGAATTGCCAAGTAGCAAATTATTGGTACCAGAGGAGCTGACACCCATTCTGGTAAGCCAAACACACCAAGTGACCCACCTAGGCCATGATAAACTGAAAGAGCTAATTCGAAAATATTTCTTGATTCCCTGCCTCTCTTCCCTATGCAGGACAAAATCTCAGAACTGCACTGCCTGCTAACAGGTCAATGCTGCCTCTTGGCATAGACAGAAACCTCCGGGGATTCAGCTAAAAGGCATGCTGCCCTTTGAACACCTGGAAGTGGACTTCACTGAAAGGAAACCTCACTGACACTACCATTACCTGCTGGTCATGGTATGTATGTTCTCAGGATGGGTAGAAGCTTTTCCTACCCGGACTGAAAGAGCATCAAAAGTAGCCCAGTTCCTGCTTAGGAAGATAGTTCCCAGATTTGGATTTCCTACCTCATTGGATTGGACAATGGCCTGACTTTTGTAGCTGATTTAGTATAACAAGTAAGCAAAACTTTAAATATCAAGTGGAAATTATATACAGCATATAGGCCCTAGAGTTCTGGGATGGTGGAAGGAACCAACCGGACACTTAAAGAGACACTCTCCAAGTGGCTCATAGAGACTGACTGCTCCTGGATGGACTTGTTTCCATTGGCTCTGCTCGACTCAGGATGACCCCATGGTCCCATGGCTATTCTCTGGACAAAATTGTGAATGGGAGGCATCCTCTCATAATAAAATATGTGTCAACAAATTTGCCTCAGGTAAGGGGAGATGAGATTTCACAGCAGATGGAACAACTGGGTAAGAAAATAAATCAGGTAATTAAGTTTGTACAAGAAAGGGTGCCATTCCCCCTTGGGGAACAGAATCACAAATTTGTGCCTCAGGATGAGGTGTGGGTCAAGGACTGGAAACACGACTCCTTGGCCCCACATTGGAAGGGTCCATATACTGTTGTTCTAACCACCCCTACGGCAGTTAGAGTTGCAGGTGTCACTCTCTGGATCCACCACATGAGGATGAAGGGAACATACCATGCAGACCCAGAAAATGCTGAGTGGACTGCGCAGAGGGACCCCACTGACCCTCAAGAGACTAAGATCATCCTTATGAAGAAGGAAAAGAAGATCTTGGATGAGTCCCTTCAGGATGAAGCCACATAATCAATTCCTGCTGCTTAGCCTCATCAATGTGATTTTGAATTTAACTTCCGTTTCAACTCAGGACAATGTTTTCATCTCATGGGCACATTCCTACATGGACTTCCACAACACCTCCAACTGCTGGGTATGTGGGGCTACGCCTCTGTCTGTGATGGATGGACTTCCTTGGTGCTCTTTTCTGGGATGACAAAAAGACTTTCCTTTCTCTTGTCAATCATAATCTCTCCCTGCTCTCTTGGTGTAAGCCAGACCTACAGTCAATAGATTCGGGTCATGGGGTTATATTTGATGTAAACACCAGTTTCATAGGAGTAATAAAAGCCTGTAGCTCATATTCAAAGGACAAAAGGAAAAAAGCTCCCTGACCGGCAAGGGAGGACAGGCCTCTAGGTATGTTGAACAATTCTACCAAGTCTGGGATGAATATTTCTGATGACAACAGAAAAGGGGTCATATACTCCCACTGCTATATGCTGGGAAAAAAAGAACAAAGGATGGGATTCGGTGACCTCAATTAGACCCCCAAAAATCTAAAATATATGGGATACTTATCCCCCGAACAATGTAAATGAACTTTTGAGGTCACATACCACCCCAACCAGTCTATCTATTGGCCAGGCTCTGGTTGGAAATATAACCCTGGAATCCATTGGATGGCACCCAATGGGACCCAATGGCTTTGTGGGCCTAACCTTTGGCCTTGGATACCAATCGGCTGGGTAGGCCTCTGCACACTGGGATTCACTTTTGCCCATGGCAACATAAAGCCTAACCTACAACAAGCCCTGGTAAATCTATCTTATTTACATGCTAGGTGGACAAGGTCTGTCTTTCAATTGTATGAGTATCAGTTCAGTTCAGTTCAGTTCAGTCGCTCAGTCGTGTCCGACTCTTTGCAACCCCATGAATCACAGCACGCCAGGCCTCCCTGTCCATCACAAACTCCTGGAGTTCACTCAAACTCATGTCCATCGAGTCAGTGATGCCATCCAGCCATCTCATTCTTTGTTGTCCCCTTCTCCTTCTACCCCCAATCCCTCCCAGCATCAGAGTCTTTTCCAGTGAGTCAACTCGTCGCATGAGGTGGACAAAGTATTGGAGTTTCAGCTTCAGCATCAGTCCTTCCAATGAACACCCAGGATTGATCTCCTTTAGAATGGACTGGTTGGATCTCTTTGCAGTCCAAGGGACTCTCAAGAGTCTTCTCCAGCACCACAGTTCAAAAGCATCATTTCTTCGGCGCTCAGCTTTCTTCACAGTCTAACTCTCATATCCATACATGACCACTGGAAAAACCATAGCCTTGACTAGACGGACCTTTGTTGGCAAAGTAATGTCTCTGCTTTTTAATATGCTACCTAGGTTGGTCATAACTTTCCTTCCAAGGAGTAAGCGTCTTTTAATTTCATGGCTGTAATCAGCATCCGCAGTGATTTTGGAGGCCAGAAAAATAAAGTCTGACACTGTTTCCACTGTTTCCCCATCTATTTGCCATGAAGTGATGGGACCAGATGCCACGATCTTAGTTTTCTGAATGTTGAGCTTCAAGCCAACCTTTTCACTCTCCTCTTTCACTTTCATCAAGAGGCTTTTGAGTTCCTCTTCACTTTCTGCCATAAGGGTGGTGTCATCTGCATATCTGAGGTTATTGATATTTCTCCCGGCAATCTTGATTCCAGCTTGTGCTTCTTCCAGCCCAGCGTTCCTCATGATGTACTCTGCATATAAGTTAAATAAGCAGGGTGACAATATATAGCCTTGACGTACTCCTTTCCCTATTTGAAGCTAGTCTGTTGTTCCATGTACAGTTCTAACTGTTGCTTCCTGACCTGCATACAGGTTTCTCAAGAGGCAGGTCAGGTGGTCTGGTATTCCCATCTCTTTCAGAATTTTCCACAGTTTGTTGTGATCCACACAGTCAAAGTCTTTGGCATAGTCAATGAAGCAGAAATAGATGTTTTTCTGGAATTCTCTTGCTTTTTCCATGATCCAGCGGATGTTGGCAATTTGATCTCTGGTTCCTCTGCCTTTTCTAAAACCTGCTTGAACATCTGGAAGTTCACTGTTCACATACTGCTGAAGCCTGGCTTGGAGAATTTTGAGCATGACTTTATTAGCGTGTGAGATGAGTGCAATTGTGCGGTAGTTTGAGCATTCTTTGGCATATTACTGCCTTATTTGCACCTTCTATAGGGACAACAGATATTATGATTAAAGTAGAGGCCTTCACTAATTTCACGAAACAGGCCCTCCTAGATGGTGCTAAAGCCATCCAAGCCTTAAATGAGGAACAAATCCAAATGAGAAAAGCAATAATTCAAAACAGAATGGTTTTGGACATGCTCACAGCTGCTCAAGGAGGGATATGTGCTATAATTAAGGTTAAATGTTGTGTATATATTCCTGATTTATCTGACAGTGTATCAGCTGCTTTCGATGACATGAAAAAACATGTAAAAGGAATGTCAAATGAAAACATTCCTTTCTGGACTTCAGTCCTGTCTTGGATGAAGGGTGTTTGGCGGAAAACTGTATTTACCATTGTTACAGTTACCTTGATAGTTCTGCTTTGTGGACCCTGCATTTTACAATGTATTATGAACTTTGTTACCCAAAGGTTGGTGTCGTTCTCCCAGGAGAACGGAGAGCATGGTGCAATATATCCCTATGAGTGCTGCTCATACTATGAGTTAAGAGCATCAAGAGGGGGGAATGAAGGAGGAAACAGACAGAACAGGCTCCGTCTTGAAAGCAGGACTCCATCTTAGGCCGGACTGTGGACTTTGAGCTATTTGCCCAGTATCTATGGAAATGATATACCAACTGGAAAACCAGACTCCCCTGGATGGAAGAGCCCCAGGGCTTGTACCTAGACTCTGCATCGCCTAAAAGAATACCCTAATTATCTGTGTAACCGAATAGAATCATAAATTCTATTATGCTTATTGGGGTATGACCACAGGCCTATTGATAATTGTCCACTGTTAACTACCTAGGCTTAAAGCATATAAATCACGGGTTAATTTTCCTTGTATCTTTCTTTTCCTTTGTTCAGACTAGTTTCAGAGAATTTGGTGGGGGTGGGTTTGAGCATGTACACTTAGGGTATATAAGGTATTCACAAAAACTGGTCAGGGTCCTTGGCTAAGAGGAGACTCTGCCTTGGGCCCGCTGGTGTAATAAACTGCACTCCACTATCTGCATTGTCCTTCTGAGTGAGTTTGTTTCCCAGAATGCTTGGTTACAACATTGGCAGGCAGACTCCTTACCACTGCACCACTTGGGAAGCACCAATGCACCAATAATTGTGTTCAGAAGTCTACAAACAACTCCAGTTGCGAGTCTGGGTTTCCAGGTACCCTGCTCCCCTCTCCACTTCTCTTTAGACCTTTGTCCTTCACCTTCCTGCCCCACCCCCTGCCCCCCTACACACATAGAATCTCATGAGTCTTCCAGAGAATGGGTTTGGACCACGTGTATGATGATCTGGATGGGCATGTCTCCTCAGTCACAAAATTGCATCTTCTCCCCCAGCCTCTTTCCTTCCCCGCCCCTACTGCCCTGTTTCACAGTTAGAATTCAGCTCAGAGTGAAATGAGCTGGCACCCAGGAGATGGCTGCAGGCAGCACCTTCGCACAACCTGGACACCCACTCCTCAGCAGAAAGAACCTGGCAGTGCCATATGTCGGGGCTGCTAACATTGCCAGCAGAAGAGGAGCTTTGTTCTTTTGTTGGGTTTGTTTTGAAAGGGAACATAAATAATCCACACCCACTACTCCTTTCCCAGCAGTCCGGGCAGAGCTCCTGGCAGGCCTTGTGGTGGCTCTGAGTGGCCTGAATTGTTCCCCCAACACGGCTAGGGACGAGAGCCGGCCTTGACCACCAGATGGATGAAGTCTGATGAATTGCCAACAGTAAATAGTTCTCCTCTTGCTTTTCTCATATTTAATCATCAAACGAGGTTTGTTTGTTTGTTTCTGAAACAATCATGTTTCCCTGTAAAAATTCGGGATCTTTGTTTTCACACAACGTGAAAAGCTTCTCACAAAGTCGATAGGAGCAATGGTGTTCTTACCTTCTGGGCCAACTGTGTATATTGGGGAGGGGAGAAGAAGAGGAGAGTCCAGGGGATGGGGAAGGGCCAAGGTCTGAATGTCCTCAGGGTGCTTGTGGAAATAGTGTCAAATGAGGGGCCCCAGGGGTCTGTTCTGCCTCAGCCAGCCAGGTTTGTTTCTCCTACAGAAATTCTGCATTCTTCTCAAAGTCATTCATTTCAAGCTGTGAAAAGCATCTGAAAGCTTGGAAAAGCAGCCCAGCCTTGCTCAATACCTCATCCAGCCTTAGCAATGCCAGCACATTGTCAATTCTCAACAATTTCTGTTGGATGAGTGAGTGAGTGAGTGATTAGATGAATGACTGCTATTTGGGTTAAATTTTGATAGCTTACAATGTGTTTTGGAAACAGATTTACGTGTGTGTGTGAGAGAGAGAGTGAGCTTGTATTATGTGCATATGTATCCAAAAAGGATCTAAGATAATCTAGCCAGGGTATTAAAAGTGCTTAATATTTATTGCTAGTCTCTATTTTCCGCTTTTTGTATATTACTTTGATTATTAGAAAAAGATTAGCTTCATTTTGAAAAGGAAACATGCATCACTAAATAAACAAAAATAATATCAATCATCATCATTATAGTAATTACAATTTACCAAGAAACTTTGCGTGTCAGACACTGTTCTGAGCATCTTCCATGCATGACCATGCTATTAAGTAAGAATTATTATTAACCCTTTTTACTGAAAGGAAACCTATGAATGCAAATGATCTGTGTTCCTAAAGAGTGTGCATAATGCAAAGATAAAGAAATGAATACAATATCCATTTTATAGCAATTTCCAGTGTGTAACTGACAGCTAGGTTCTGAGACGCTGCATGCGAAGTAATGCGGTCTATGTAAATGGCGATGTCTGCTCTGCTGGTGTGAGAGGAATCAAACAGATAACGGGAGTTTCTGGCACTGGTCCTGGCCTTGGGCTGGATTTAATAAATTCTAGTTCTCTTCTTCAGTCTTCAGTCCAGCCCCCGCCCCCGCCCCCAGCTTTCTTCTGGATCCTTCAGGGGTGAATGGTAACATACAGGCTTGAGCTGTATCATCCAGAAACATCATCATCATCATCAACAACAAAATAACCAGTTTGAGAGGGAGTAAGGACTGCAAGGAGATGCAACCAGTCCATTCTAAAGGAGATCAATCCTGGGTGTTCATTGGAAGGACTGATGCTAAAGCTGAAACTCCAATACTTTGGCCACCTCATGCGACAAGTTGACTCACTGGAAAAGACTCTGATGCTGGGAAAGGTTGGGGGCGGGAGGAGAAGGGGACGACAGAGAATGAGATGGCTGGATGGCATCACCGATTCTGTGGACATGGGTTTGAGTGAACTCCGGGAGTTGGTGATGGACAGGGAGGCTTGGCGTGCTGTGATTCATGGGGTCACGGAGAGTCAGACACGACTGAGCGACTGAACTGAACTGAACTGAAGGACTTGCCCTGTGATGGATGTTTTTTAACTCTTCCCTCCTTCAGTCAGTTTGACTACGAACTCTGTCCCCTAGCTGTAGCCTGTATGGACTCCATCTGCCAGTACAGGACATCAACTGGATTTATGCAAACAACATGAGACAAGACTGTCCAGTCTTCTAGAGCTCTTGACATCATCCCCTAAAAATCATGTTCCATGCCACTGTAGTGTAAAATGGATTTTATTTGGAAAAAAAACTGTTGTTCCTTTCAAAGTCAGTAATCTATATATGGCTGTCATCTCCATTAACAACTCTTTGCAGTGAGTTCATGGATCATGCACCCAGTGAATAGGAGAGGCAGCTGTGACATTTTGTGGAAGGTGGAGAGGTCAGGAGACCAAGTTAATCCTGAATCTGCCTCTCAGAAGCTGGGTGAAAGAGGGCTTCGGTTGCTCACTGTAATACAATGAGGTTGGCTCAGTCTGGTTGCTTGCAGCTATGCAATTTCGAGTCTGAGCTAACACAGCCCCTGGAAACAAAAGGACAGCAGAGTTTTCCCTTTAGGCAGGGGCATATGATGAGTGTACTCCCCATAGACTTGTTACCCAAGTTCTGAAACCATGGACAGATCTGCATATTATTGACAATAGCCTTCTTTGAAGGGATGAGCATGAAGTGGCTTTTGTGGGAATGGAAGACAGAACACTTTCTCTTGAAGTGGAAGGATATTAGAGAAAGGCGTCTGGAAAAACTTTCCCGCTTGGAAAATATCGAAATCTGCTCACCAGGGCAGGACATGCAGCGCATGTGTGTTAAGTCACTGAGCATGTCCGACTCTTTGTGACCCCATGGACTGTAGCCCGTCAACTTCCTCTGTCCATGGCATTCTCCAAACAAGAATACTTGAGTGGCTTGCCATTTCCTATTCCAGGAGATCTTCCCAACCCAGGGATCAAAATCGTGTATCTTTCGGCTTCTGCATTGGCAGGTGGGTTCTTTACCACTAACGCCACCTGGGAAGCCTGGAACATGTAGTTCAGTTCAGTTCAGTCACTCAGTCGGGTCCAACTCTGCGGCCCCATGGACTGCAGCACGCCAGACTTCCCTGTCCATCACCAACTCCCAGAGCTTGCTCAAACTCATGTCCATTGAGTTGGTGATGCCATCCAACCATCTCAACTTCTGTCATCCCCTTCTCCTGCCTTCAATCTTTCCCAGCATCAGGGTTTTTCCAATGAGTCAGTTCTTCAAATCAGGTGGACAAAGTATTGGAGTTTCAGTTTCAGCATCAGTCCTTCCAATGGATATTCAGGACTGGAGAAGGGAATGGCAAACCACTTCAGTATTCTTGCCTTGAGAACCCCATGAACAGTAGGAAAAAGAACATGCAGTAGCCATATATTTAATAATAAGAAGAAAAGGAACAGCTTACAATAGGTTAGTTCAATGAACATTTGTGGGTAGCTGCTGTGGGTCAGGGATAGACTGGTACTGGAACATCAAGGGGGCTTCTCTCTGGTCCCTGCCCTCAGAGAGTTTCCAATCTAGTGATCAAGCCTCAAGCAGGGCAGGTCACTAAAGACCTCCAGACATTTGGAAGAATGGCAGCAGTACAGAGACTCACATATTCAGAAAGTGTCATCTAGATCAGCAGTCCTTAACCTTTTTGGCACCAGGAACCAGTTTCATGGAAGACAATTTTTCCATGGCCCCAAGGGATGTGAGTCAACTCGTTGCGCAAAGAGTCGGACACGACTGAGTGACTGAACTGAACTGAACTGAAGGGATGTGAGCAATGCAGAGCAGGTGTAAATACAGGTGAAGCTTCGCTCACTCGACCCTCACTTCCTGCTGTGTGGCTCAGTTCCTAACAGGCCATGGACTGGTAGTGGTATGTGGCCCAGTGGTTAGGGACCCCAATCGATATCAATGTAAGATCTTCAATCTAGCAATGAGCCAACCATAAGACTTTGACAACCATAAGACTTTGACAACCATAAGGCTTTGACATGGCAGAGAAGAAGGGAGAGGAAGGGATAACATCCTTCCCTTTAAGACGATTAACTCCTTTCTCTGGGCTCATGCCCGTGGAAACCTCCTGCCTGCTACTGAAAAGGGGATCCTCCTAAAACATGGCGAGCCTTGGGTCACTCTTCACAAGCTGTCATCACCTCTCCATTTGCTGCAGAAAACTCCTAATGTGGCACTCAAGGTCCTTCACAGGATGACTGTCTTCCTGACCTCACCCCACCAACATTCTGTTTCCCGGGGATGTGCCAGGAGTGGACTTGTTTCCTTGTGGCTCTTCATGATCTTGCCCCTTTCTGATGACCATCTACTCCCTCTTTTCCTTAGGGAGCCAACTCAAATATTATCTTTCCTGGGAAGATTTCCCCATCTTACAAATTCATTCCATTTAGCGCAACAAAACCTCCATTGTATCCCTTTTCTCCCAGTGCCAAACACATTGCTCTAGATACATAGGCATTCTTGTGAGCAAAATCCTCGGAAACTGAAGGGTTTTGAATGAAATTGCTAATAGGGACTCTAATTTGCAGACTGGATTTTCATTTTGCATGCCAAAACCTGTCCTCTGATGATGCAGAGAAGGATTTTAATGCAGCATTCTGATCTAGCAGGAAAAGTATGGTGGTTGATTAATGAAATCTGCCACTGTCACAGGAAGGGGTGGCAGCAAGCTTGCCATTTTCCCAGCATTTCACTAGAAGCTTCCAAAAGGCACATACTTTGTGTTGTTGTTAATATAATACAGTCCTGGCTGTTGATTTTTTTTGTCAGCATAATACGTTCTCAGTCATTACGAGCCAGTTTTTCAGCTGTCCGTAGCCCTTCCGGTTGACTATATCTGCATATGGCCCATAGATTCTTGGAGGCTATCAGATGTATTACCCATAGTTCTGGTTAAATAATGAGAAAAAGATCTGTGAAACAACATGCAGCTGGATTAAAATGCCTTCCACTGATGTTTTATAGCATTGAGGCATTATTATTATGTAGCTTCTTAGTTTTCAATGCTTTGAGCCTCAGACGCTGCTGCTTGTCTGCATAGCCAATCCTGCATAATACTGTCTTCTGCATTCAGTAAATAACGTGTTCTGGATGCTTAACAGTGAAGCACAATCTGGTCTTCATCCAGCAGTTTGGAGAAAAAAATGCTCTTGCAAAAGACCGAATATACTTCTTTCAGTCCTTATTTTACTTGGGTGCCCACAGCGAGGCAATTTGCATCTGAAGCTCAAGACAGGTTCCCAGTCTTCGTGCAGACACTCCCTTGTGAGGTTTCTAACACAAATCAATGGTCCACGAAGTGCCCTGTGATCACAGTCAACTCAGGTAAAACAAGGATATCTCCTGAGTTAAGGCTGAAAGCAGTTTTATTCACTCAGGTATTTTTTTTTTTTTTTCACTTTCTCTGTAGACTCTGAAAGTGATGATCTTCCCAATCAAGGATCATCTACTGCAAAGGAATGCAATCCGTGTAACACCCAAGGGCACATGTTTCTCTTGCCAAACATGAAAAATATGTCTCAGCTGCAGAGAGGCCACCTGGGTTGTCGCCACTGCCAGGGGACAGGGGAAGGAACCAGAATGGAGCCAGAATGCTCTGCTGGAAGGGAGGTGACTGCCTGTCTGAGCGGATGCTTTTGAAAAGCTCCTGCTGGGAACACCCTGGGAAGGGCTAATGGATATAATGAACCAAGACTCCCAGGGAAGCCAGAGAGAGCAGTCCCATCAGCCAGATCATTGAAAATTAGAGCAAGGAAAACACTTTGGAGGAGAAACACAGTGGAGCCCTTCAGTGTGGCCCTGGAAATGGGCCAGAGCCCCTGAAATCAAGGGCTTAGTCATCAGCCCTTCAGCCCTGAAAGAAGATACGTGGTATGTTTCCAGCCAGAGAGAGAAGGTAGGCTGCTGCTGCTGCTGCTGCTAAGTTGCTTCAGTCGTGTCTGACTCTGTGTGACCCCATAGATGGCAGCCCACCAGGCTCCCCCGTCCCTGGGATTCTCCAGGAAAGAACACTGGAGTGGGTTGCCATTTCAGAAGGTAGGCAGTCAGCTCCAAACAGGAGTCTCCCACCTGCTTTGGGGAGGGGTCTAGGCTGGTGGCGATGGTGTTCCAAGGTGGACCGCGGTGGGAGTGGAGCACAGGGTGCCTGGAGCTGGGCGCTCCTGCAGACCTCTCCCACTTCCTGGCGCAGGTCCGCCTCACCCTGACCATCTCATCCTTGTCTGCACATATTCCAGTGGGTGCCTGCTTCCGCTTCTGCCCCTGTACTTGTTCCAATTTCTACTGTAACAAATTACCACAAACCAGCTGGCGTGAAACACCACATGCTTATTCTCTTAACAGTTCTGAAGGTGTGGCGGCTAAATGGGTTGTGCATGTGTGCTGTATGCTCAGTCGCTTAAGTTGTGTCCGGCTCTCTGCGACCCCATGGACATAGCCCACTAGTCTCCTCTGTCCACGGGACTCTCCAGGCAAGAATACTGCAGTGGGTTGCCGTGCCTTTCTCCATGTGGTCAGGTGTAATTCTTTGGCGCTTCAGGTTTGGAGTTCACTTGTACTTGACAAACATAGTCTTAAAAAAATACATATTTATGTATTTTATTTTTGGCTGTGATAGGTCTTCATTGCTATGCGCAGGCTTTCTCTATTTCCTACTAGTGGGAGCTACTCTCCAGTTGCTTTTCACGGGTTTTTCATCATTGTGGCTTCTCTTCTTGTAGAGTACAGGCTCTAGAACAAGGACTTCAGTAGTTGTGGCACACAGGCTTAGCTGCTCTGCCACATGTGGAATCCTCCCAGACCAGGGACCGAGATCATCTGCATTGGCAGATGGATTCTTAACTACTGGACCACTAGGGAAGTTAGACAAATGTAAGCTTAATAAGTCATTTTCCCCACCCACTGCTCTTTATCCACTTATTAGAAAAAGCCCTTGAATCACCACATGACACAAAGGGTCATTTGAGTCTTGGCACAGCCCAGCAGAAATTTAAATGCATTTTCCAATGAAAGCAGTGTTAACCATCATGGAGAGAAATCACTGAAATGGTGCTATGTTCAAGGTACGTTATGTGTTAAGATTGTTGGGTGGCTGAGACCTGCCCTTCACCTTGAACTTTACTTTTGTGGTGCAAATGTTGCTGGGCCAGCAAGTGCTCATCCGCCATCCCAGTGTGAAGGATAGTTTTCCAGCTTCTGTGCTGAACTTAGGATTTTGCTAAGTAAGTCTAGTCACATGCCTCCATCACCACTCTATTAAATTGTTCCCTTCCTGGGAGTTTTATTGTTTCACTGGCAACTTCAGTTCCCTCACGATGCTGGGGAGACACTGCACGTGCCTCTTCACCTTATAGAAAGAATTGGCAACATTGGACCTCAATGTAATGCTAATAGGAAGAGCAGAGAAATATAACGAATGGGAAAGTTGTTAAATTTGCCACAGTCTTGTACAGCTGATGAAGGAATTATCCAGTGATTGAGTCTGGGCCCAAGATCATACCTTCCTGAATTTTAATCTGAATTCTGCCATTTTCATCTATATGACTATCTCACCTTCATTGTGTGTTTGTGTGTGTATAATATGTAACGATAGAACATACCCAAGCCTGTCTTCCTCACCTGCTTCACACTAGAAGTGGAGAACAACAGACACATGCCTTCCAATTCTCCTTTGGTGCTAGAGGTGACCCAGTCCTGGCCACGGGCTGCTGGAGGATTAGGAGAAATAGTTTCCTCTACAATAGAAGGCCTGGGAAAAGATTCTTCTTTCTTTTACATTCCTCTCTTTCTGCGGTGGATGCTGCCTTGTGAGAATGTGATGTTTGCAACTGCCATCATCATGTCACCATGAAAGGGAGGCCAAGAGAATGCAGAGATGCTCACCCTGTGCCCGGACATCACTGAGCTGCTGAATGCCCCTGGAACTGCTCATCCTTCTGTTCAGTGAGTCGATTAAATGACTTCAGTCTAGACCACCATCCCCCGGGTGTTTGGATTCTTACAACTTGAAGCATCCCGCTCGATACAAATTCCTATCTCAGGGAATGATGGTAAAGGTGAACTGAGATAGTATGTGTCAAGTGCCAGGCACAAAGTAAGCATTCTATAAATGGTAATCTAGATGAATACATGGGGTTTAACTTGCTACTTTCCAATACTGCTAACTCACCAATCTATATTTATGCTGGGAAATGAGTGAAGTTTCAGACTCAACTACATTTGTTGAGTATATATCCTTCTGTGGACTCCCAGGACAGGAGCTCCTCAAGTTCAAGAGCTGTGTCTCCTTTATCAGTAAGCTCGATGCCTGGCATAGAGTGTCCTGAGTAGATGTTCTTGGGTGGATGGATGCCTGGATATGGATGGCTAAATGGATGGATATGGTTGGATAGGAATTGGGGGGGTGGTGGATGGTTGGATAAGGAAGGGTAGATGGATTGATGGTTAGGTAGATAGTTGGATGGTATGGATGGATAAATGGATATGGACGGATATAGATGAGTGGGTACATTGTTGGATGGATGAATATGAATGCATGGGTGAGCTGATAGTTGGACTGATAAACAGATGGGATAAATGGTTGAACAAATGAACTAACCCCAGAGCCTATGCAGAGTCCCTTCTTACACGGCATCAGGCCTAGTAGTCTCTTGTTTTGCACAATGCCAAAAAATGAAAATCAAAATTACATTGTCATAGGAATTTGGCACTTTTGATTAAGACACTAATGATATTTTACAGTCTACCCAGGGATGTTTCTACCTGGGCTAAGAATATGTCAAGGTCACCAAAGGGATTTATCCTTCTCACTGTGATGATCAGCATCTATCATCAAATTTTATTTTATTTCATATATTCCTGTATCAGCTAGGAATTTCTATTGGCTGCTACTAACAGGCTGGAAATAATGCATAATAAACATGAAGTTTGGAGATAAGTAGGGCTTCCCAGGTGGCTTAGTGGTAAAGAATCCACCTGCCACCAGATGCAGGAGATTTGGGTTTGATCCCTAGGTCAGGAAGATCCCTTGGAGGAGGAACTGGCAACCCACTGCAATACCCTTGCCTGGAAAATTCCATGGACAGAGAAGCCTGGTGGGCTACAGTCCAGGGATTGCAAAGAGTAGGACATTACTGAGCAGCTAACACACTTAGAGGTAGGCCTGTTGGTGATTCTTTATGTCATCAAGAACTTAGGGTTTTATCTCACACTTGTAGTTGTGGTTTCCCCCTCAAGGCTGCCTCATGCTTCAGGCATGGTCACAATAACTCCAGTCATTAAACCTGACTTCCAAGTAGGAAGCAGAAGGAATTGAACAAGAGCACTTCTCAACCATTTTCCTCCTTAAGGAGCTTTCCTGGAAGTTCTACCAAACATCATCCATTTATATTTCAGTGGCCAGAAATTTGTCAAGTGGACACAACTCTCTGCAAGGGAAGCTGCAAAATAAAATATCAAAATTTTGGCTGGTAAGTGGCCACCATGCATACAACTCAAGTTCATTACTAAGGAAGTCTAGGAGGGTGGATATTGAATAGAAACAATCAGTTTGCCCCATCTTTACTCTGCCTTTCCCTCTTTCACTCCCAAGAGTCCATCTAAGTTCTGACCTCTGATCTATTTGGGTTTTTGTTTTTCTTTAAATCTGTGTTTAACTTTTAATGTTTATTACCTAGTCTTTGTGGAGTAGGAAATGGCAACCCACTCCAGTATTCTTGCCTAGAAAATTCCATGGACAAGGAGCCTGGTGGACTACAGTCCATGGGGTCCCAAAGAGTTGGACACAACTGGGGGACCGAGCATGCATGAGCATGCCCACATCTAGTCTCTGTATGAAGGGGCCATTTGTGGCATTGTTAATGACGCCCTTCCACCACAACAGGCTGAACAACTTAACTCACTTTAGACAGAAGCCTGATGCCTCCAGTAGCCTGCCATTAATTTGCCAACACCACCAAAGACTCAGGTGTAGAAAGAGGCAAACAACCTATGACTGAGTCTTCACTAGGTCTCATTTAATCCTTCCAACCAACACTGAGAGTTAAGTGCCATTATTAATCCACATTGATAGATGAGGAAGCCAAAGATCAGAGAGATTAAGTAAGTTACTCTAAATCATACAGCTGTAAGTGGGATTTTAAACTCAGATGGGTTTTATCCCAGAGCTTTTCTTAGTACGCTAGATGTTTTAGTAAGTTCTGGGCTGTCTCCTGAAGATAAAACCAGGCCCAAACTGGAGCCCACTAGTGTGAGGGTCTGTCCAGAACACACCAACCCCAGCCTGGTTGGGGTCACTGATTTCAGAGGCTGCCTTTGGCTGCCTGCCAGTCTGCAAGATGGAAGCCGGAGGGTTAAAGGAAAGATTCGCCATGGGTCTAGTCTTCAGCCTCTGTGCTGCTTCTATCCCACCACGGCACACGTAGAAAATGACAATATTTGTACAGCAGGAGGGGAAAACAGAAGCGGATCCTGGTGCCCTCCTGCCAGATGATGAGGGCTTCATGCCCCTTGCCTTCTCCTCTTTCAGGAACACGGATGCCGTTTCCTGTTCCAGGCTGCAATCCACGACTCCACATTCCATCTGCTTGGCATTTCTCTTCAGTTTCCTCTAATCACTGAAAACTCCTCTGGCTTTCCTAGTCTTTCATCATCTTGATGCTTTTGGAGCACTCTCATCAGTTATTTTTTACAGCATATCTCTCAAGCTGGGTTTATTTGATGTTTTCCTGTGATTAGATCAAATATTTTATCAAGAGTGCACACAAGTGATGTGCCCGTCTCACTCTATCATACCCAGGGGTCCGTGATGCCAGTGTGTCTTATAATTGGTGATGTTGACCATGGACATTTGGTTAAGGTGGTGTTTGCTGGGTTTTCCCACTGTCAAGTTATGATGGCCGCATTGTAATTAACAAATGTCTTGGGGGAGATACTTGCAACCCATTCAAATAATCTGTTTCCTGTCAAACTTCTGTCCACTAGTTTTAGCATCCATCTGTGAATCCTACTCATGCTGTTCTGAAGGTAATTGTTATATGTGCTGCATTCCCTCATTTATTAATTTTAATTTTCCTGTAAAGAAGAGTTGTCCCTTTCCTGTATTTATTTATTCATTTGACAATTTATTTATATCAATATTGACTCAGGAATATTTTATTCTATGAACTATAATACTGTTTTGAGTTTTTTGCTACTCAAGTTGCTTTAGCTCTGGCCATTGGGAGCTCGATTAGCTCATGAGGTTTTTCAATGAGCTGTTTTCCTTTTGGGGATAATTTCTTACTTTTTGGAAACACCAAAATGTTTCAGATTTATCCTGTATTTTAAAGCAATAAGATAGGAAACTGAAAGATGAACTCCCCAGATCGGTAGGTGTCCAATATGCTACTGGAAATTGGTGTAGACATAAACTTCAGAAAGAATGAAGAAACGGACCCAAAGCAAAAACAACACACAGTTGTGGATGTGACTGGTGATGGAAGTAAAGTCTTATGCTGTAAAGAGCAATATTGCATAGGTACCTGGAATGTTAGGTCCAGGAATCAAGGCAAATTGGAAGTGGTCAAACAGGAGATGGCAAGAGTGAACATCGACATTTTAGGAATCAGCGAACTAAAATGGACTGGAATGGGTGAATTTAACTCAGATGACCATTATATCTACTATTGTGGGCAAGAATCCCTTAGAAGAAATGGAGTAGCCATCATAGTCAACAAAAGAGTCCGAAATGCAGTACTTGGATGAAATCTCAAAAATGACAGAATGATCTCTGTTCGTTGCCAAGGCAAACCATTCAATATCACAGTAATCCAAGTCTATGCCCCGACCAGTAATGCTGAAGAAGCTGAAGTTGAACGGTTCCATAAAGACCTACAAGACCTTCTAGAACTAACACCAAAAAAAGATGTCCTTTTCATTATAGGGGACTGGAATACAAAGTGGGAAGTCAAGAGCAACATGGAGTAACAGGCAAATTTGACCTTGGAGTACAAAAAAAACAGGACAAAGTTTAACAGAGTTTTGCCAAGAGAATGCACTGGTCATAGCAAACACCCTCTTCCAACAACACGAGAGAAGACTCTACACATGGACATCACCAGATGGTCAACACTGAAATCAGATTGATTACATTCTTTGCAGCCAAAAATGGAGAAGCTCTATACAGTCAGCAAAAACAAGACTAGGAGCTGACTGTGGCCCAGATCATGAACTCCTTATTGCCAAATTCAGACTTAAATTGAAGAAAGTGGAGAAAACCACTAGACCATTCAGGTATGACCTAAGTCAAATCCCTTATGATTATACAGTGGAAGTGACAAATAGATTCCAGGGATTAGATCTGATAGACAGAGTGCCTGAAGAACTATGAACGGAAGTTCATGACATTGTACAGGAGGCAGTGATCAAGAAAAAGAAAAAAAAATGCAAAAAGGCAAAATGGTTGTCTGAGGAGGCCTTACAAATAGCTGAGAAAAGAAAAGGTATGAAAGGCAAAGGAGAAAAGGAAAGATACACACATTTGAATGCATAGTTCCAAAGAATAGCAAGGAGGAATAAGAAAACCTTCCTCAGTGATCCACACAAAGAAATAGAGAAAAAGAATGGAAAGGACTAGAGATCTCTTCAAGAAAATCATAGATATGAGGGGAACATTTCATGCAAAGATGGGCTCAATAAAGGACAGAAATGGCATGGACCTAACAGAAGCAAAAGATATTAACAAGAGGTGGCAAGAATACACAGAAGCACTATACAAAAAAGATTTCCATGACCCAGATAACCATGATGGTGTGATCACTCACCTAGAACCAGACATCCTGGAATGTGAAGTCAAGTGTGCCTTAGGAAGCATCACTACAAACAAAGCAAGTGGAAGTGATAGAGTCCCTGATGAGCTATTTCAAATCCTAAAAGATGATGCTGTGAAAGTGCTGCATGCAATATGCCAGCAAATTTGGAAAACTCAGCAGTGGCCACAGGACTGGAAAAGGTCAGTTTTCATTCCAATCCCAAAGAAAGGCAATGCCAAAGAATGCTCAAACTAGCACACAGTTGCACTCATCTCACACGCTAGTAAAGTCATGCTCAAAATTCTCCAAGCCAGGCTTCAGCAATATGTGAACCGTGAACTCCCAGATGTTCAAGCAGGTTTTAGAAAAGGCAGAGGAACCCGAGATCAAATTGCCAACATCCGCTGGATCATGGAGAAAGCAAGAGAGTTTCAGGGAAACATCTACTTCTGCTTTATTGATTACACCAAAGCCTTTGACTGTGTAGATCACAACAAACTGTGGAAAATTCTTCAAGTAATGGGAATATCAGAGCACCTTACCTGCCTCTTGAGAAATCTGTATGGAGGTCAAGAAGCAATAGTTAGAAGTGGACATGGAACAACAGACTGGTTCCAAGTAGGGAATGGAGTATGTCAAGGCTATATATTGTCACCCAGCTTATTTAACGTCTATGCAGAATACATCATGAGAAACGCTGGGCTTGATGAAGCACAAGCTGGGATCAAGATTGCTGGGAGAAATGTCAACAACCTCAGATATGCAAATGACACCACCCTTATGGCAGAAAATGAAGAAGAACTAAAGAACCTCTTGATGAAAGTGAAAGAGGAGAGTGAAAAAGTTGGCTTAAAACTCAACATTCAGAAAACTAAGATCATGGTATCCAGTCCCATCACTTCATGGCAAATAGATGAGGAAACAATAGAAACAGTGAGAGACTTTATTTTTGGGGGGCTCCAAAATCACTACAGATGCTGATTGCAGCCATGAAATTAAAAGATGCTTGCTCCTTGGAAGAAAAGTTATTACCAACCTAGACAGCATATTAAAAAGCAAAGACATTACTTTGCCAACAAAGGTCCATCTAGTCAAAGCTATGGTTTTTGCAGTAGTCATGTAGGGATGTGAAAGTTGGACTATAAAAAAGCTGAGCGCCAAAGAATTGATGCTTTTGGACTGTGGTGTTGGAGAACACTCTTAGATTGCAAGGAGATCCAACTAGTTCATCCTAAAGGAAAACAGTTCTGAATATTCATTTGAAGGACAGATGTTGAAGCTGAAAGTCCAATATTTTGGCCACCTGATGGGAAGAACTGACTCACTGGAAATGACCCTGATGCTGGGAAAGACTGAAGGCAGGAGGAGAAGGGGACGACAGAGGATGAAATGGTTGGATGGCATCACTGACTCTATGGACATGAGTTTGAATAAATTCTGGGAGTTGGTGATGGACAGGGACGCTTGGCGTTCTGCAGTCCATGGGTTGCAAAGAGTTGGACACGACTCAGTGACTGAGCTGAACTGAACTTCCCTCTCAGTCCTATAGTCAGCCACTTTTCCAAAGGAGCCCTTGTTTCTTTTGATGGAGAACAGTATTTAGAAAACAAGGTCTGGATACTAGATGGCACTATCTATCATTGTAAGATAATTTCGAGTCAAAGCTTGACTCCAGTTTTAGAGATGAGAAGTATAGGGATTGGTGAGGTTACACGAATGCCCAATGTTACACAGGACAAAAGGTTGAAAAGTTCAAACCAGAACAGATCCTGCAAGCTGAAGCTCTCCAGTAGTGTAAATGCCTTTTTTGTTATAAATATGAATTGATACTTGGCAGAAAAAGTGAAGATGTGCTAGTGTATCTATGTGTAGAAATGTGATTTCTGGTTGATGGAGTGTCAAATAAAGTAGACATATGTAAAAACAGACTTGGCATCTAATAAATATTTTTGGATAGATTCTGTTGAATGAATTATCATTACCATCAAATATTTCTAGGTCTCTGTGACATATTCCTACTATTCAGCTGTACTTTCATTCCTTTCTGGAACATATGTAAAGGAATAAAGAACTCATGAAAATAAAAACATGACAGGTTCACTTTCTGAGTCCCCATGGTCTTTGGATGGAATTTTAATGGCAGAGTTCACCCTCCCTTTGCCATATTACCCTAGTAATACAAAACCTAAGTCTTAGGACAGTATCTTGCGTTTGGCAAGTGGGGAGCAGAGTGGAGCCAGTATTGCTCTCTTCAGACTGGGTCCCAACTGCCTTTGAGCCTCATGATCTGATTAATTACAGCCCAGGGCAGAACAACAGCTGCAGAGACTGAGCTTGGTTGGGCAGGACCAAAGTTGAATTCTCTGTACCTTGTGACCCAAGCACTTGGGTCAGGTGAAAGGCCAGTCCACACTGCCGGGGGAGACCTAACAACTTCAGTCCCTTCTTGTCCCCTTCCTATGCTTAATCCTCAACACCAAAGCACTTCAGCTTTAATCGTGGCCAAAAATCCAAAATTCACATTAAGAAGAGAAGGCAAATATGGTGGCTTGACTGAATGAGCCTAACCCAGAAGGAGGAGACCTGGTTTCTAAATCCAGTTTTGCACTAACTAGTTGTTTATACAAGGAAAGATCTTTCGTCTCTCTGAGCTCCACAAACCTGGCCTCAGAATGATAGGGTTGAACTAGATGATCTCTAAGGTCCAATGTTGGTTTGAAATTCTAGGATGCTTCAAATTCATCGCAAGAATTTCCCTAAAAGGGCCATAAGCCAACTGTGGTCTCATTGGTAGAGCTCTGGCCCCACCTAGTGGCCAATTTGGAGCATTTTTTTTCCCCCTCAAAAATGCCTTCTGCTCGTAGGTCTCCACTGAAGTAAGAGAACAAAGCCAGTTCGTCAATTCCTTTGCAGAAGTACAGCAAACTTCCAGACCTGGGAGAAACATTAATTAATGTCCTAGAAAGATATTTTTTGTGAATACACAGCCACTTCCTATGGCAAAGGCCTTGGTGTGGAGGGCATGTGGTTCCAGAGCCAGGCTCCTAATGTCAGGAACACAGAGGTGCCCTGGCACATGCAATGGGGAGATGTGTCTGGGTTACTCCCTGTGTGCTGCTCTGTTACACACTGGTCCTTAATTCTTTCAGCTGCTCTAGAGTTAACACTTATTAAGCATACATTCAGTGCTTCCATCCTGGGCCTTACACTGCAGTCAGGACCTCCGGCCAGACATCTGACTCAGAAAGACGAGGCAAGGACCTCTTGGGTTGCCTGCCAACCTAGACCAATCCTTCATCATTGGAAGATCCCTCTGGGTTTATTTTTTTCCCGACGTGTGTACTCAGTTGTGTCTGACTTTTTGTGACCCCGTGGACTGTAGCCTGCAAAGCTCCTCAGTCCATAGGATTTCCCAGGCAAGAATACTGGAGTGAGTTGCCATATCCTACTCTAGGGAATCTTCCCAACCCAGAGACTGAACCCACATCTCCTGCATTGGCAGGTGAATTTTTTACCACTGAGCCACCTGGAAAGTCCCTTTTTTCTGACATTCCCATCTAAATAAAGACTATTTCTACCATACACCAAAATAAACTCAAAATGGATTAAAGATCTAAATGTAAGACCAGAAACTATAAAACTCCTAGAGGAGAACGTAGGCAAAACACTCTCCGACATAAATCACAGCAGGATCCTCCAAGACCCACCTCCCAGAATATTGGAAATAAAAGCAAAAATAAACAAATGGGACCTAATTAAAATCAAAAGCTTCTTCACAGCAAAGGAAACTCTAAGCAAGGTGAGAAGACAACCTTCAGAATGGGAGACAATAATAGCAAATGAAGCAACTGATAAAGGATTAATCTCCAAATTATACAAGCAGCTCCTGCAGCTTAATTCCAGAAAACTAAGTGACCCAATCAAAAAATGGGCCAAAGAACTAAACAGACATTTCTCCAAAGAAGACATAAAGATGGCTAATAAACACATGAAAAAATGCTCAACATCCCTCATCATCAGAGAAATGCAAATCAAAACCACAATGAGATACCATTTCACACCAGTCAGAATGGCTGCTATCCAAAAGTCTACATGCAATAAGTGCTGGAGAGGGTGTGGAGAGAAGGGAACCCTCTTACACTGTTGGTGGGAATGCAAACTAGTACAGCCACTATGGAGAACAGTGTGGAGATTCCTCAGAAAACTGGAAATAGAACTGCCATATGATCCAGCGATCGCACTCCTGGGCATACACACCGAGGAAACCAGAATTGAAAGAGACAATGTACTCCAATGTTCATTGCAGCACTGTTTATAATAGCCAGGACATGGAAGCAACCTAGATGTCCATCTGCAGATGAATGGATAAGAAAGCTTTGGTACATATACACAATGGAGTATTTCTCAGCCATCAAAAAGAATGCATTTGAATCAGTTTTAATGAGGTGGATGAAATTGGAGCCAATTATACAGAGTGAAGTAAGCCAGAAAGAAGAACATCAATACCGTATATTAACGCATATATATGGAATTTAGAAAAATGGTAACCTAAACCCTGTATAAGAGACTGCAAAAGAGACATAGGCATTTAGAACAGTCTTTGGGACTCTGTGGGAGAGGGTGAAGGTGGAATGATTGGAGAGAATGGAATTGTAGCATGTATATTATCATAAGTGACCAGTCCAGGTTCGACGCATAAATTTTCCTCTGTTCAAAAAAAAAAAAAAAAAAAAGACTATTTCTTTCTTTCTAGATAAAGACAATGTTATTTTACTTATATTCTGAAGCCTGTCTGGTCCTGCTTTGAAGTATCCGGGTCATCCTTGGGCTGCAGTGCGTTTATCCCACACATTTGTCAATGCTGCCACTAATCCTGGAATGACAGATGCCTCATCACCCCCTTATGGTGACTGCTGTTTTCCTGGAGCCAGAAGTTCCACGTTGTTTGCTTTCTCTTTCTATATCCTGGCGAGGCAAGTACATATAGGCAGCAGTATTGATGTCCATTGTACAGGCAACAAAACCGAGGTAAAAAAAAATGGGTCGGTGACTCTCCCCACATATCCAAAGAGGGAGAGGTGGAGTAACCCCAGAGTGAGGGCGCTTTGACCCCCTGTTCAATTAACCCCCAGTGTTTGGGACTTTGTTTTCTATGGTATCAGTGAGGGGTCATTGATTCGTTAATTTTTACCACAAACACTATTGAAAACTATTAAATGCCCGTGCCTTAAATAGCTGTGTTGTTTTGCTGTTGTTCTGGAGTTTTTTCATGCCAAGCAAGACAGTGGGTGGAGAGGGCACTGGGATGGGTCCAGAAAGCCTGGGTTTCTTTTCCTCATGGCCTCTGCCAAGCTCAGGGCAGAGGAGTCACAGTCCCTGAGGCTTTTATTCCCTCACCTGTGAAGTAAAGAGGCTGCATTAAAGTTCCTTCCCTTCCAGAATGCCATATATATAAGGAAAGAGCATGTCTGCTTTGGGGCGTGTTCCAGTACCTCTCTAACTCTGGATCTGTTCAAATAAAATGATTCAGTGCAGATATCTTTGCCTAATAAATAAGTATCATTCATTTGGGCCATTCAGATTGTTCAGGTGAATTTATTTATTGATTTTTAAGCTTTTTTTTCCTCCCTCTGTTTTGTTGTTGTTGTTTGGTTGGTTGGTTAGTTGGTTGTGTGTGTGTGTGTGTGTGTGTCCTGGCCTATTCTTGGTACAAAACTCCATTTCCAGGTTATAAATTCGCAGGGCAGTGTTGGCAAAAAGGTTTCATCCTGAATGCCCTTCACTTCAGTGGGCATTGGCTGTCGGGAGCTCTGAGTTAAAGAGTCCATGTTCTAAGGCTGTGGGAGAGAGAGACTTATTAGCCATGTCTGCCATGGGTGTAGGCTGGGGAACTTTGGAGGTCAAGGGCTTTGTCTACAACAGGAATTCCGCAGTGGCTCAGACAGTAAAGAAACTGCCTGCAAGGCAGGAGACATGGGTTCAATCCCTGGGTCAGGAAGATCCCCTGGAGAAGGAAACTGCAACCCACTCCAGTATTGCCTGGAGAATTCCATGGACAGAGGAGCGTGGCAGGCCCCATTCCATGGGATCTCGGAGTGTTGGACAGGACTGAATGACTAACACAGGCCATGCTCAGAGGCACAGAACCAGAAGAGAGACTGGAATCCAGGCCCCCTCCCTTCAGAACTCCTCCCTTCAAGTCCTGCCACCCCCCACCCAGTTCTCCCTCCTACTTGGATGTCACAGGCAATCAGATGTTTTTGGATGATGATGACGAAGAAATTGAGAGTGCTGCAGCAGCAGGCTGCCTGCCTAGTCTTCTCTGAGCAGTTTTGTGTCCGCCCCACAGATGTGTTTCATCCTTTCCAAGGGACGGAAAGTCTTAACACTTGACAGAAGTTTGACCGGATGACTTTAATAAATGCCCCAAAGGCTCACGTCGGCATTAAAACATGCCCTTCTCCTCCCCGCCCATCTGGAGAGAGACTTCTCAAAGGCATGCCCTGTACCACAGGTGGCAGCAGGGGGAGAGCATCGGGGCTTGGGGTGGGGGCGGTGGGGAGAGGAGGCAGAGGGGAGGAGAGGGCTAGGGGACAAAGGCTCCGGCCTCCTTGCCTTGCAGAGGAGCGCCTGAGTGAACATTGATGGCTCGCGGCCTCCGAATGGCAGAGGCACCGTCGCAGAGAGGCTGGCTGTGGAGAGGCTGCCCACCCAGATGGACTCGCTGTGCTGTGAAGGAACGTCCTGTGCTCCCTGGCGGGCAGCCAGCACTCGGCCCATCAGCCTCCCCTGAGTGCACACCCGGGGCCCCGCCGGCTTTCTCACGGGGCACCCGGGGCTCCTGCCCTGAGCAGAGGCCTGGGCTTTGTGTTCCCACACAGCAAGTGGCCTGCGGCGATCCATCCATCTTTCGTGCCTTCATCTAGGGGACAGTGCAGCCGCCCTAAGCTCGTGCAGGGAACCTCTGGCCATGCCGTGAGGGAAGGTGCCGTCTGGGTGGACAAGGCAGCCTGGACCCTGGGCATGGGGGATTCTGGGGCATGTCCAGGGCCCTGGAGCCTGAAGGCCATTCTGTTTGCAATGGGATGAAACCACTCTTTAAAAAGGCATCCGCATTGCTGGAGTCCCAGTGGGTGCAGCTGACAAGCTGCTAGGAAGGGATTCCTCAGGCTCTGTGCGCCACCAAGCCTCTTCAGGGATACCTGGGCCTGGCTCTCCGTGTGCACGGGATTCCCTCGAAACATGCCCTCTGTTCACAGGCGGGCAGCTCCACAGGGAGGAAGGCCCAAATGTCATTTCAGAGCTGCAGAGAAGGGGCTCTGGATCCCCTTATAGGTCTGGGAAGAGGCCTGTATTCTCCGAGCAGTGAGCCTTCCAGTCAGCTTCTCAGGACAAGCTTTCCCTTCCTCTCCTCTCAGTTCAGACACAGGGCCCAACCAGCTCCCACTGGACTCCAATCCAACCAAGTGGGCTCGTCCTTTCTTTGCCACCATCAGCTCACATGCCTCAATCACACAGACCCCAGGATGCCAGCTGTCTGCATCACAAGGATGTATTGTTGATTTTCACAACATGATGATCACCAGAGGGTGAGTATGATTTGGGTCCTCAGAGACATTCAGTCACTATCAAAGGTGACCTTGTTGTCAATCACCTGAGACCTGGGGCTAAGTTTCTGTCTCCTGGGATTCCAGGGCTGACCCTGCAGGGGAGGCAGGAACAGTCTGAATCCACTGGGGCAATCCTTGCCCTTGGGATCAGACCAGGACATTTGTGTAAGCATTCCTGACCCAAACTGTCTCGTTGGGTTTCTTACACACCTGGCCCCATTTTGTGCTCAGATTCGTCATGCTTTCTTCTGCATTTGAATGTATTTCCTCTGCTTCTGTGCATAGATGCACTCCCTGAGAGGCAGAAAGGTCCTCAGAGAAATAAGTGAGCAAACATTTATTATCTGCTATGTTCCAGGCATTGTGCCAAGCTCAGGCTCCCCCATGGGTCCTCACTGCGCTATCAAATATGGGGAGGGAACCAGTACAAAATGTTACAGGTGCCATGTTAGAATGAAGTACTGGGTTTTGTGGGGGCACAAAGTAGATGCAGGAGGGAAGAGGAAAGGGCAGGAAAGCTCCCCACCACCTGGAGTTCTTTTGGGGATGAAATTCACAACATGGAGCTTTTTTTTATAGACTCTTAGATCTGTTTGCCAGGCTTCAGTCCTGATGGTCACAGGCGATCTGCCTGCCCTGTCTGGCGGGTGGGTATGGGTCAAGTCCTCCAGCCTCCCAGGAGGTGTTTAGGACATCAGATTGTCAGCATCCTAATTTTCCACAATGGGAACGGTGATGTCCATGAGAGAGCACCCTTGCCTGAAAGGAGGCCACCCCTTCTCTGGCACAACCCTGCCTCAGTTCAGTTCAGTTGCTCAGTCGTGTCCGACTCTCTGCGACCCCGTGAATCACAGCACGCCAGGCCTCCCTGTCCATCACCAGCTCCTGGAGTTCACTCAAACTCATGTCTATAGAGTCAGTGATGCCATCCAGCCATCTCATTCTCTGTCGTCCCCTTCTCCTCCTGCCCCCAATCCCTCCCAGCATCAGAGTCTTTTCCAGTGAGTCAACTCGTCCCATGAGGTGGCCAAAGTATTGGAGTTTCAGCTTTAGCATCAGTCCTCCCAATGAACACCCAGGATTGATCTCCTTTAGAATGGACTGGTTGGATCTCCTTGCAGTTCAAGGGACTCTCAAGAGTCTTTTCCAGCACCACAGTTCAAAAGCATCAATTCTTCAGTGATCAGCTTTCTTCACAGTCCAACTCTCACATCCCTACATGACCATGGGAAAAACCATAGCCTTGACTAGATGGACCTTTGTTGGCAAAGTAATGTCTCTGCTTTTTAATGTGCTATCTAGGTTGGTCATAACTTTCCTTCCAAGGAGTAAGCGTCTTTTAATTTCATGGCTGCAATCAGCATCTGCAGTGATTTTGGAGTCCAAAAAAATAAAGTCTGACATTGTTTCCACTGTTTCCCCATCTATTTCCCATTAAGTAATGGGACCAGATGCCATGATCTTTGTCTTCTGAATGTTGAGCTTCAAGTCAAACTTTTCACTCTCCTCTTTCACTTTCATCAAGTGGCTTTTTAGTTCCTCTTCACTTTCTGCCATAAGGGTGGTGTCATCGGCATATCTGAGGTTATTGATATTTCTCCCTGCAATCTTGATTCCAGCTTGTGCTTCTTCCAGCCCAGCGTTCCTCATAATGTACTCTGCATATAAGTTAAATAAGCAGGGTGACAATATACAACCTTGACGTACTCCTTTTCCTATTTGGAACCAGTCTGTTGTTCCATGTCCAGTTCTAACTGTAGCTTCCTGACCTGCATACAGTTTTCTCAAGAGGCAGGTCAGGTGGTCTGGTATTCCCATCCCTTTCAGAATTTTCCACAGTTTATTGTGATCCACACAGTCAAAGGTTTTGGCATAGTCAATGAAGCAGGGAATCCCAAATAGATGTTCTCTTCAATAAGAGCTGTGTGTCTCTAAGAAACAGTCCAAGCCAGGGAGAAAATAAATCAAAAAAAGAAACCACCCAGGACTTCCCTGGTGGCACAATAGAAAAGAATCCACCTGCCAATGCAAGAGACTCAGGTTCGATCCCTAGTCTGGGAAGATTCCACGTGCTCCAGAGCAACTAAGTCTGTGCCCCACAACTACTGAGCTGGTACTCCAGAGCCCACGAGCCACAGCGACTGAGCAGTGTGTTGCCACTGCTGAGGCCTGGGCCCAGAGCCCGCGCAATGTAACAGGAGAAGCTCACACACCGCAATGAAAAGTGGCCCCCGCTGGATGCAACTAGAGAAAGTCCTCAGGCAGCAACAAAGACCCAATACAACCAAAACTAAATAAAATCTAAAAAAAAAAGAAACCACCCATCCCTGGCCAGAGAACCTGAACACTGCTCAGGAAATCCAGCTAGGTTTGTCCAGAGAGCCATAGACTTGTGATTTTATGTGACATGACTAAGGAAAAACACACGCCCAGCACACTTCTAGACCATAACATCAGGACAGTTCGGGTTCTCCCTGCTCCCAGATCTGTTCAGGATATCATAGCCTTTCATGACTGCGTCAGTCCACGGGCCTCATGCAGTAGAGTTACTGCCACAGTGATGCTGTATCACAGGCGTATTACCATGGAAATGCTGCCTACAGCATGGACAATAGTTCGCAGCCAAGGATCAAAGGTGGCTTCTTCCTTTCCTTGCCAATCTCACTACCCAGCATGAAACTAAATTTGAACATGAATTATCTAAATTAACTAAATTCTAGCAAGAATTGCTAGGTCACACTAGAGTTCATGGAGCATGCTCTCCTGTTTGCTATTAGTTACCTTATTTAATTAATTTTCTCCTCTTGCTTGATTTCTCTGCTCCATGCAGGCTTGGGGAAGGCACACATCTGCTTATTACAACCTCTGAAAGCGCTTGGAGTTTACAAGCACTTTGTCCTATGGAAAAACCCCATGCCATTAGAGGCACCTCTAAGTCAACCTCCAGTAAGTCTCCGAGGCACATTATTGTATTCAGTTCACCTTCTATCTGGTCTTGATGGGGTGTGTGAACCCTGGAGGCTGGGTGAGGTAGGGCCAGGATGCTGAATGCTCCCTCTGGCCTCGCCCCAGAGAAACAGCAGGAGCAGGCAGCCCTCCCAGAGGCCAGGTTGTGACCAACACCTGCAAAGTCAGTAGCAGCCAGGCAGAGTCAAGAGCAAAACTCACTTTT
Organism: Moschus berezovskii; assembly: GCF_049115385.1. Lineage (NCBI taxonomy): Eukaryota > Metazoa > Chordata > Mammalia > Artiodactyla > Moschidae > Moschus > Moschus berezovskii. Next base: position 62,967,182 of record NC_142463.1, read on the forward strand.
GCTTTCACTTATTGAAAATCAAGATCCGTGCTGTGTGCTGCCATTAAAAAATCATTCCTGAGTTTAAAAGCAGTAAACCATCTACTGCCAGGGGTTACTTTTAAGACGAGCTTTTGGTCCTGGAGGAGGTAATGACACCTGGATGGAGAGGGGAGGTGGGGGAGCTTCCGGGAGTCCCTTCAGGCTATAACTTTCCAGCCCGGCAAGGGCTCAGATCCCCTGGGCATTTGGGGGCTGTAGGGCTCCCCAGAGCACAGCTCAGCACCTTTTGGGCACTCTGTTGTCACTCTGAAACCCAAGGCTTGTCCCAGGTACACAAGCGCTCCTGTGCCCGACATCCACTTTTAGGCCGTGTCACTGTATGGAATCGGAATCTACTCAGAGGAGATGCCCTGTACTCACGTGTCTTTAGGAAGCACTGACTGAAGACAGCAGTACCTCCCCCCGCCGCACCCCACCCACATGGCAGACGCTGGTCTAGCCACCAAAAGGCCAAGAGTGAACCCGACACAGCTGCTGTCACCATGGCACCAACGTTCTCGGGGAAGGCAACAGACAATCAGCAAATAAAACACATGACTGTATAACCTAGCATCTGATAGTGATCCACACCAAGACAAGTATAAAGCAAGCTGGGAGGACACGAGCCTCCCTGGGTGGGGTGGTCTGGGAAGGTCTGCTGATGAGCTGAGCTTGGAGCAGAGTCCTGAGAGGAGAGGATTTCAGAGGGATCAGTGGGTGCTTAGACTCTCCCTTAGAAGAAGGGATTCTCCCTTAAAAGGAGGGATTCTCCCTTAGAAGAAGGGAGAATCTGGCAAAGAGCACTCTGGACACTAAGAACAGGTACTACTATTGCATGCTTATTGTGTCCGTTACACCTTGTGTTCTCCTTACATGGTGGTGGTTTACTCACTAAGTCCTGTCTGACTCTTTGCAACCCCATGGACTGTAGTCCTCCGAGCTGCTCTGTGCATGGAATTCTCCAGGCAAGAATACTGGAGTGGGTTGCCATTTCCTTCTCCAGGCGATCTTCCTGACCGAGGAACTGAACTTGAGTCTCCTGCAATCGCAGGCAGATTCTTCACCACTGAGCCACCTGGGAAGTCTGCTCCTTACATATGCCATCTTATTGAATTGTCACAACAGTCCTGTGTCACTGGTACCATTACTGTCCCATCCTAGAGATGATGAAGCAGAGGCTGAAAGACAGCCTAGTTCCTCTCAGATCTCATAGTTAGGACATGGCCGTGCCGAGGCTCAGCCCCTGTGTCCAGGCTGAATTCACGTTCCCAGCCTCTCAGCTGCAGTGCTCTGAGCCACTACAGCAGAGGCCACTCCCACGCCCACAGGGCTTCGTGTGGAGGAAAGAGTGTTTCTGAGGCTGTGTGTTACCTGGAAGATGCTTTGCTCTTCAGGCAAATCACTTTTTTTTTTATGATTCCTTTCTTTCTCTTACCTGGAAACACTGTTCAGCCAAAGCTACTTCTGGGGGTGCCTTGCTAAGTTGCTGTGTCTTCAGGGCTTTTATTAGGTGAATGTGGTTGCTCCCAAGAGGCCCATGAATGCTGCTCTGGTCCTCAACTTTATTTCAGGGCTTCCTGGGGGTGCCAAAAAGGTGGGAGGTTCTTTTAAGAACCTGGCATTGGGGATTCACATTTGTCAGGCTGATTCACTCTTACATTAGCTCCGAGATCAGAAATAAGTATGAGGAATAGTCAGTAAATGCCTCAGCAGCAGAACCACGCAGACACAGTGAGGTGTGGTGACTGTTGTTAGTCATTCAGTCGTGCCCGACTCTTTGCGACCCCATGGGCTGCAGCCCACCAGGCTCCTCTGTCCATGAGATTTTCCAGACAAGGATACTGGAGTGGGTTGCCATTGAGGTGTGGTGAAAAGAACAGCAATTTGGAATCAGTTAGGTTGTAGTTTTGCAGAGTCAGACGAAAAACAGACAAAAAAAATCAAAACACACACAAAACAGGAACAACACAAAACAACCTGCATGACCCTGAGCAGGTAAGTCAATAGTCTTCCCTGAGCCTCATCTAAAAAATGTCAACCTCTTTCTACCCTCTTCAGTGTGAGAATATGCTTCTTGTGAAGAATCTCCTTCAACCCTCTCCAGAAGGAAAAAAAAAAAAAAAAAACGAACAAAATTCCAGGTGCAGAGCCCGACTCCTATCTCCTGCATGAGAAATGCCTGGATGCTATAAAATCACCGTGGTGTTTATCCACGCTCAGACAGCAGCGTCGTGTGTTGGCTCTTCTCCTGGCTTTCAGAGGCAGAGCAAGGTCACTGAAGGACGTTCCATTAGGCAGAAGGCACGGAAGGCACCCTGAATCAAGATAAATAAGAAACCATCTCAATAAATACCTTTTGGAATTTAAAAATTTGACCGAAAATACAATGTGTAGGTAGCTGCAGATGTGATTCATTGTTCGGGCATGGATTCTGAGCCAGTTTCCTGGATTCAGACTGTGATTCTGCCGTTTTCTAGCTGTGTGACCTTAAGTGACTTAATTGACATCTCTATTCCTTTGCTTCACTTTCTGTAAAACAATGATAATAATAGCACCTACCCCAGAGTTCAGGAACTTCTCTGTTGTTTATATGGCAAAGAACCTACATGCAATGCAGGAGACCTGGGTTCGATCCCTGGGTCAGGAAGATCCTCTGGAGAAGGGAATGGCAACCCACTCCAGTTTTCTTGCCTGGGGAATTCCATGGACAGAGGAGCCTGGCGGGCTACAGTCCATGGGCTCGCAAAGAGTCAGACACGACTGAGCAACTAACACACACACACCCCCCAGATTTCTTGTGAGACTGAATGTACACACATGTACACAGAGACCCTGACAAGTTAAGCACTACTGAGTGTGGGTTATTTTATAAGGGTAGGACCAGGTAAGTACTGGTGCTTGATACTGGTTTCTAATAACAGACAAACAAAAAATTAATAAATAAAAAACAAGAAGGGAAAGAAGATAAACTAAAGTCTCTTCCAGTTAAAAACACTTCACCTGGGGGGAAACTCCAGTCCATGAGAAAGACACTGTCACTTAAATATCCAGGGAATAGTATTCTCTAGGAAAAGCAAAATGTGCCTAGGAAAAGTGGCTCCTTGGGTGAAGGAGGTGTGTGGCGGCAGCTCTTGGCTTGGGCTGGCTGTGGATAAAAGCTCCGCTCCTCGGCTCTCTGTCTCATCTCCGGGAGCAGGAGGAATGTTAAGTGCATGCTGCATTGTCGTTAATTAATTTCTCAAGGGCTGCAGTAATCAGGATGCTCATTAATGTGTTTGAGCCTGGCTTTCATTTAGAGAATGAGGAGCAAATGTAAATGCAGTGCACTTAGGAGCCTTAAAAACCATTCAGTGCTGTAGTAGGAGGAGAGACACCCTGGTATGTCTCAAAGGAAAAGAAAAAACCCACGAGGGCTTCTTTAATCACATGAAAGACGAGCAATTCTAACTCGACAGCAGCGGAGGCTCCCTGTGGCTTTTCAAATATTATCGTTTTGGAGCCTGCTGTCCCTCTGCTCAGTATGATGTTTGAAGATGCCATGCTCCATTCAAATTATATTCTTCCCATCAGGGAGCCTGATCCTGATAGGCAGGTTCCGGGGGTCCAGGACTGGGCGTGCATATGTGCTAAGCTGCTTAGTCGCGTCCGACTCTGCAACTCCCACCAGGCTCCTCTGTCCATGAGATTCTTCAGGCAAGAATACTGGAGTGGGTTGCCATGCCTTCCTTCAGGGGATCTTCCCAACCCAGGGCTAGAACCCATGTTTCTTACATCTCTTGCATTGGCAGGTGGGTTCTTTACCACTAGTGCCACCTGCCACTGTAAAGGGGTGGCCCTGAGCTCACTGGGATGTGCAAGAGGAATCGGGTTCCCAAAGGACCCCCTATCAGAGGCTTGTCTGCTGGGCCAGGTTTGGGGGCATAAGCTGGTGGTTTCTATAAATCCTCAAGGCCAACCTCGGGATTACCAGCATTCTTCCTCACTCTGATCTTGACCTCCTCTGAGGAGGTGCTCAAAACCACACTAATTTCTTCTCTGTGAAGTCAGCATGTTTCAGAGGACCCTTTCATAGACCTGGACTTCTTCTTCCTTGGTTAGTCCTGTTACATGACCATAGAAAAGATTTAGCACAATGCCTCGCTGCTCGCAATCCCTCTGTGTTTACTAATCTTGCTGTGTTATCATTAGCCACTGGCAGAGAGTGGCCACAGGATCTGGGGTCTGTCACTCCAGGGTTCCTCACTGGGCTTTCTGACCACAATCACTGGACAAGTCATCACATAACCAGTCACAGCGTCTTGGACTATGAATCAAACTTTCATCCGTTCAATTTCCCCATCTTTATCTTTGATCCTCTTAGGTCAGTTCAACACCTACTCTCATTTTTACCCTCCCACCACTTCATGGCAAATAGATGGGGAAACAGTGGCAGACTTTATTTTTGGGGGCTCCAAAATCACTGCAGATGCTGATTGCAACCATGAAATTAAAAGACACTCCTTGGAAGGAAAGTTATGACCAACCTAGATAGCATATTAAAAAGCAGAGACATTACTTTGCCAACCAAGGTCCGTCTAGTCAAGGCTATGGTTTTTCCCGTGGTCATGTATGGATGTGAGAGTTGGACTGTGAAGAAAGCTGATCGCCGAAGAATTGATGCTTTTGAACTGTGGTGCTGGAGAAGACTCTTGAGAGTCCCTTGGACTGCAAGGAGATCCAACCAGTCCATTCTAAAGGAGATCAGTCCTGGGTTTTCATTGGAGGGACTGATGCTAAAGCTGAAGCTCCAATATTTTGGCCACCTCATGCGACGAGTTGACTCACTGGAAAAGACTCTGATGCTGGGAGGGCTTGGGGGCGGGAGGAGAAAGGGACGACAGAGAATGAGATGGCTTGATGGCATCACCGACTCTGTGGACATGAGTTTGAGTGAACTCCGGGAGTTGGTGATGGACAGGTAGGCCTGGCGTGCTGTGATTCATGGGGTCGCAGAGAGTCAGACATGACTGAGTGACTGAACTGAACTGAACTGAACTGAATGTAGAGGGCAGAGGGCTGGGCCAAGGTCTACACCCTCCCTCTAGAGTAGGACATGCCTCCAGGGGAGATAGTGATCAGCCCACAGAGAGCAGAGGCTCCCCCGGACAGAAAAGGAACACCAAGGAATCTGAGCACATTTCTCCTCCCCAGGGAAAAGAACCATTCAGTCACCTAACATGTGCACTGCCCCATTTCACCCTACCCCTACCTCGCTCAATGGCCTTGATGTATGTTCTACACATGTGTCTCCAGCCTTTCCTTGTTAAGTTCAGTTCAACAAGCATCTATTGAGCAGCTATTGTGTAGCAAGCTCGATGACAAGTGCTGGGGAATATAAAATGAATGATCCTCTACTCTGAGGGATTAAGTCACACCTGGAAACACAACTCCAATAAATGGGGGAACAGAGAAATGTATGTCACCCAGCATAGGCTCCCCAGAGTGATGTGACCTAGGCTTGGTCGTCAAGGATACATGGCAGGGCCCCAGCACTGGGGAGTGGGTGGGCTTTCCAGAACCAGGCAGGGAACATGATGGGATTTACTTTCAAGGAGCGAACAATGTGTACCACCCAGTAGGTGCCCAGCACGCCCACCAAGAGGCTGATGGGTGCAAGCTGAAAGATGCTGCCAGAGTGTGGACTCCAGGCTATCCTGGGAGATAGCAGTAAAGAGGGGATGAAACCCTGAACCTGAGCAGGACGTTGAATGCCAGGCCCTTATCTGTAAGACATTATCCTACAAGAATTTGAAGCAAAAGGGGCTGACATGGTCCGTATAACATTTTACTAGCTCAGTAGTCCACTACTCCAGGGGAAGTCCCCTGAGAATACTGAAGAGGAAAGCTTTAAAGATCAAAGTTTTATACTCTGCTAACGAAAGGAGAGAGCTTCCCTGGTGGCTCAACGGTAAAGAATCTGCCTGCGATGCAGGAGACATGGGTTTGATTCCTAAGTGGGGAAGAGTCCCTGGAGGAGGGCATGGCAACCCACTCCAGTATTCTTGCCTGGAGAATTCCATGGACAGAGGAGCCTGGTGGGCTACAGTCCTCAGGGTCGCAAAGAGTCGGACATGACTGAAGCGACTGAGTATGCATGCACGCATTGTAAGGAGATGTTCCCCAGCCCTAAGAGAACCAAGCTGCTCCTTTGTTAAACAGTTTGATAGCTGAATATCTAATCTTGAGATGTTTAGTTGAAAGTTTATAGGTCGAAACTTTCAGTCTCTACCTTAGTTCCTAAACTGTAAATAGACCTTTTGACTTTTATTGAAATACTTTCTTCTCCATAAAGCTGTCCTATTAATCAAGGTTTGTTCCTGTCTCCTGCTCTTAACCCCTGTGATTCAGTGTCATGGGGCTATTTGTACATTTACGGGTCTATATCACAGTATTACAGCCTGGACCTAGATCAACTTCTCCCATGCAACATGCTACAGCATAAAGAACTAAATTTCAGGCTTTGACACAAATTAGACCATGGCTGAAATTAAAAGGAGTGGTATTTATTGTAGTACTAGTTTTAAACATCAATCATGCCTCACTCTTTAAGATTTTTGTTACATTTTAGTGATTTTTCTGAAGATTAAATAAAATAATGGGTAAAGAGCTTACAAATGCTTTACTATAGTAAAACCTCAAGAATGCTGCCTCTATTCATTTTTATTCACACAGGTATTTCTGCTAAAGATTCAAAGTCATTTGCCTCAAGAGGTTGAAATGTATCTACTGTGAGAAATGAGTTTGGCATTTTTAAAAAATGTTTGATTACTTTGACCTCATTTAACTTCTGTATTGTTTTTAATGTTTTTTTTTAAAGGAAGACACCTTTCAACTTGTATTGTTGAGAATATGTTTGGCAGAACATATGAGAATTCAATCTAAACACAAAAAACAGTTCAGATCAACTTACGTCATAAATATCCAAAAAAGAGGGGATATATGGATGTATGTATACATTTAGCTGATTCACTTTGCTGTACAGCGGAAACTAACATGAACATTGTAAAGCAACCACAAATGTGTGTTAGTTGCTCAGTATCCAATTATTTGGGACCCCATGGACTGTAACTAGCCAGGCTCCTCTGTCCATGGCATTCTCCAGGCAAGAATACTGAAGTGGATAGCCATTCCCTTCTCCAGGGGATCTTCCAACCCAGGGATCAAACCCAGGTCTCTTGCATTGTGGGTGGATTCTTTTCTGTCTGAGCCACCAGGGAAGCCCAACTATACTCCAGTAAAAGTTTTAAAAAATAAAATTTGTAACATGATGTAAGAGAAGTTAAATACAAAATAAAAGGATTCTGAAAGTCTAAAACCATCTTACTGAGGATCTAAGAACTTTGAAAAATCATTTAAAAAAGCTAAAACAGTTAGGATTGTCGTATATATACACATTTGACAAATTAACACATTTAGCAGAAAAGCATACAGTGTAGACTAGGCTGGCCATAAGAGAATCAAATGATTTAATGGGATAGGGAGGGAGGTGGGAGAGGGGCCCAGGACAGGGGGGACACATGTACACCTATGGATGACCCATGTCGTTGCATGGAAAAAATCACCACAATATTATAAAGTAATTAGCCTCCAATTAAAACAAATAAATTAATTTTTTAAAGTACATTGGGCTTTATAGGTATTGAGGTCAGGTCAAGAGACAAAAGGCTATGGTTTGTGATGAACAGCCTTCAATCCTGTCGGCACATCTCTGAGACTCTATACAACTAATCTTGAAAACTAAATGTTTTGTATTCAGGTCTTGGGTCCCTAATCAGATTATAAGGAGTCTGAGGGCAGAGATATTATTGGACTTCTGTTTTTATATCCCTCACAGAACTTAGTACTATTTGGTGTGTATAATAGACGCTCAAGAAGGACTAGATGCATACAGGGATGTATCAATGAATATTAGAGTGTTCATCATAAAAAAACTTGGCAAGTCATTATCTGCTCCACAACCCTTTACTTCGCCATCACTTCTCAGCTCAGAAAAATGAGTAAAATGAGGGTCCCGAGGTGGAGTAAAGAACTCCAAATACGATTAATATAAACCGTGCCAGCTGCCTGGTTTGCACAGCTTGTCTCATCCCTGAGTCTCCTTCCCACATTGCACACTGACCCAGCAGAATTGGTGACCTTCTCTGCCCTCTAGCTTCCCAGGTCGTAAAGAACTTTTCTGCCAATGCAGGAGATATAAGAGACATGAATTCGATTTCTGGGCTGGGGAGATCCCCTGGAGGAGGGCATGGCAACCCACTCCAGTGTTCTTGCCCTATGAAATCCTATGGACAGAGAAACCTGGCGGGCTACAGTCCATGGGGTCACAAAGATTCGAACAGGACTGAAGCGACTTAGCATACGCACAGTCTGCCCTCTAGGCTTCAGGAAACTAGCTCCTCAGGCTGTTTCTTGTGCTAAGATGCAGTTGACTTCTTCAGAGTTCAACAGCAGCACAGGCAAGGCGGCTCCCTTCTAGGTCACCTGCAGCAAGTTGGGGCAAACTGGGTTGGCTCCATCATCCCTTTCAAATAATAGGTCATTCAGTCTTAAGGAGAGAAATGACTCAGCAACCCCAGGGCCATCCTGGTGGCTGAAGCAGCTGCCAGCCAGGGAGCCCATTTCAAACACCTAATTAATATGAGAACCACAGCGGATCTGAGCAGACCCAGGCTCCTCTCTCTGTGTACACACATGTGCAGGGAGGGTGAAGTCGTTTCACTCTCCGCGGTGTTGTTCCACTCCACGGAACAAGATTCATTTGTCTCAGAACTTGGCTCTCCTTGACTTGCCAGATGAAAAATGATGTGAAGTTCCTGAAATCATCTGCTAAGGGAAATGAATCCAAGCTCAGTAGAAGAAGTTTGTTGCTTTTCCAAAGCACATCTGTCAGACTGTCTTATAAGCAAAATAGAACCTTACTACCAGGTAAAGATAGTAATTATTTCAATTAGCAATGGTATTAGATGTAGAAGGTCATGAAGAATAAAGATGCTGGACCCAGCCCAACCGTTCAGTACTCATGCTTCTTTTTGCTGTTCTGGCTAAAACAGCAGATAAACACAGGGTGAACTCAGCTGAGGGGTGGATGATGGCAGCTTTTCCCTTAGAGGACTGAATCACAATTCATCCTTCGCTGCCTGACAAGAGGCAGCACGATGCTGGAGGCCACATGGCCATGAGATGCCTGCAGTGCTTGGGCCACCCTCAGTCCTGGCAGAAAATGAAAAACTATAAGGTTGTATGGCAGTTAGGGAAGCAATACTTTTAAAGATATTTTCAGCTGTATTGCTGAAATGAAATAAAGAACTCTCTTGTGGTACAGCTGCATATCTAATCTTGAGATACTTGGTCTAGAGTATTTTTATTCCACATCTCCTTAGATCATTCTTTTGATTTTAAATACATGTATTTCTGGAATGGGAGTAAGGAAAAGAGAAGAGGCGGAAGACAGAGAAAGGGCCATCTTGTTCTGGAAAGACTGACTAAATGGGGTTAATATGGCAGAAAAGACTAAGACAGCTGATAATCTTTTTTGCAAATGTAGCACATTTGAAGTTTCTGCTTTGATTAGTGCCTCTCTGTGTTAGCTGAAAAAGTCTATCACTTAAGCCCAAAATGACAGTTCTTCAAGGAGTAATTGACAAATCCGTGATCGGAGTGGGAGATTTAATGCTTTTTTCTTAGTAATTGATAGATCAAACAACCAAAAATATTCAGTCAAGTTATAAAGATTTTGAACAACATGATTAACAAGTTTGACATAAAGGACTTCAGAGCATGGCACTCAACCACTGGAATGTATATACTCTTTCCAAAATCACATATTACATTTACAAAAACCGATGATGAATTAAGCCTCAAAGTAAATCTCAACAAATTTCAAAGAATAAGTTTTACAAGATTATACCATCATTAAGTTAGAAATCAGAAAAAAAAATTACAACTTAAACCCTCCATACATTTAGACATTTAAAAGCACATTACTTAAAAATCTAAAGGGAGAAAGCAGATTGCAGTTGCACGGCCTGGGAGGAGAGAGGACTGGGGAGTGGCTGCTTAATGGGGATGGGGTTTTCTTTGAAGTAATGAATATGCATTGGAACTAGATTGACGAGTGTTTGCACAACACAGTCAATGTACCAAATCGTACACTTCAACATGGGTAACATTATGTTATGTGAATTTCCACCTCAGTAAAGAAGTGTTCATTACCTCTGTTTAAATCCTAAATCTGTGAGTACATAGGTGTGTACAGTTCCTAAAACGTTTTCAAATTGTTATATGTGCACTTTCCTGTGTAATATGAATATATATTTACATCTTCTGCATTATGCTTCAAGAAAGAGTTTTTAAAAAGCAAAAACACATTACATAATAACTCAGGAGTCAATAAGAAATCGTAAAACATAAAGAGAAAGAATCACGTGACACTGCACTCAACATTTACAGTATGCAGTGAGTTCACTCAGATCACAGAAAAGCAACTGTGATAGAGGAGAATAACGAGTTCTTCAATACAAAAGAAAGTAGGTAGCTTTAAAAGTTTATTAGGTTAAAAAAAAAAGAAAGAAAGGCTTAGAATTAATAAGCTAAGCATCAACCATATGAAGGGAAAAACGAAACAACAGAACATTTCCAAAGAAAGTAAAAAGAAGGAAACAACCTTAATCGAAATAAACAGATAACAGATACAATAAAGATGATCCACAAAGCCAAAGGCTGGCTTTTTGAAGAGACTAAACCCTGGAAAGACTGACAAAGGAAATTTAAATATATAAACATAGAAAGAGAGAAGGTGCAAATAATATTAGGAATGAAAAAGGAGAATATACAAAGATCAAAAGGCTAATAGAAATATAAGACAGAAAAACCTTAAGCTGGTAAACTTGAAAATGTGCATTTTAAATGGAAAAAATATCTTATAAAGATATAACTTATCCATGTTGACTTAATAAGAACTAGAAAGCAAAATCAGTAGTAAAATATCTTCCCACAAAAGAAATCCTAGTCTTCCAGAATTTCATTTGTGAGTTCTAGGAGACATTTTAATTATAATCTCAGATTATGATCAGTATGTTAAATAAGCAGGATGCATGAGATGTAATTGAGAAAGTGATCACATTTTTGCCTCATATGGTCCCTTTGGGCTTTCCAGGTGGTTCAGGTAAAGAATCCACCTGCCAATGCAGGAGATGTGGGTTCCATCTCTGGGTTGGGCAGATCCCCTGAAGGAGGACACAGCACCTCACCAGTATTCTTGCCTGGAGAATCCCAAGGACAGAAGAGCCTGGTGGGGTCCATGGGGTCACACAGTTGGTTGCGACTGAGCACGGTCCTTTTAAATCTTCTCCCCCTGCCATTGGCCCAGACTTTTATGATTATTTTTGAATATAAGAAATGCTTATGTTTACTTTTAGACATAAACTCTAACCAAAGTTAGTAACTTAAAATGTCCAGTACAATATAATAAGCTACGCTTTCAGTGTAAAAGTTAAGACTTCATTCTACCTTCTTTTCCCCCAGTGAGAGGCTGTGGCAGGCTGACCACCTATTTTGGGGACAGGAGATGGAATCAGGTTCTTCATTCCTCTCTTCTACCTTCTCCCTCTCCGATCAATCAGGGTCCAATGAAGAAGACAGAAGACACATCAGTTATTTGAGAAAGAATTTAATATAAAGAATTACCAACTAAATGTAAAGTTACTAACCAGTTAACTGAAGAGACAAGAAGAGGATTCTAAGGTGTCATAAACATAACAATTTCTAGAAGCAGTTACCATCTCCAGGGCTGGAGGAATAAAAGGATGAAGTTAAAAGTCTTAAAGCTTCAAAGTTTAGACAAGGGACCCTGAAGAACTGAAACTCAGCGTTGTTTCTGACCCTGTCCAGGTTTGGAAGAGGGGAAGGAAAGGGAAGAGCAAGTCCTTACTGAATCAGTACTGTTATTAGAGTATTTGGCTTCCTCTGAACCTGCTGGATATTTTAAGCTGGTTCTTTCTCTCATCGAGTGCTTTCCTGTGAAGAGTCCATTTTCTTACCTGCTTGCTGCTAATTTCCTTAGATCTGAATGAATGCATTGCATTCTATAAGTTGCTTATTAATCCTCATTTTATAACAAAAAAGAAAAAGAGACCAGCATCCACCTCCAGCTTTCCCTGTAATGGAACCTATTCACCTTCCAGCTGACCTGACTCTATTTGAAACAGTCTAGGAGGACCCCATGCCAGCTCTGTGTATAAGCCAAGAAGACACTCACACATTCTTTGCCCAGGCAAACCTGGGGGATACAAGCTTAGTCAAGCCCAGCAACACCTTTGTTTTACTCTAGCCAGCCCTGGTCTTGCCCTCTGTGTTCCAGATCGGAGCCAGACGTGGGTCCACCAGACCTGCTTAGCTGCAGAGGATTCATAGGGAGTTCTCCAAGGGGGAACTATTGAATCCCATCTCAGTTGGTTCAATTCACACCAGTAACTCTCTCTGAAGGAAAAAAATTGAAAAATCTTATTGAACAAAATCGCCATCAAACTTCATTCTCTCAAGCCATTTACATGTTCAAGAGGATGAGGAGCTGATGTCAATGAACTAATTCCTGATAACTGCCTTTGAAAAGGCTATCTTGGCCTATCACCCACTTTGGAAGTTTTTATCTTTTGAATCTCAGTGCTTCAGTTGAAACTTAATTGAGCACCCTCTTGCATCAATCTTAAATTCTTCCAATTTATCCTGTGAGAATAGCATAACATTGATCTTAAAATCAAATAAAGTATGACTAGAAAGGAAACTTTATAGGTCAGTCTTACTTATAACCAAAGTAGCAAAAGCAAACTATTCTCAGTTCAGTTCAGTTCAGTCACTCAGTCGTGTCCGACTCTTTGCAACCCCATGGACTGCAGTACGCCAGGCCTCCCTGTCCATCACAATTCCTGGAGTTTACTCAAGCTCATGTCCATTGAGTCGGTGATGCCATCCGACTGTCTCATCCTCTGTTATCCCCTTCTCCTCCTGCCTTCAATCATTCCCAACATCAGGGTCATTTCAAATGAGTCAGCTCTTCACATCAGGTGGCCAAAGTATTGGAGTTTCAGCTTCAACATCAGTCCTTCCAACAAATATTCAGGGCTGATTTCCTTTAGGATGGACTGGTTGGATCTCCTTGCAGTCCAAGGGACTCTCAAGAGTCTTCTCCAACACCACAGTTCAAAAGCATCAATTCTTCAGTGCTCAGCTTTCTTTATAGTCCAACTCTCACATCCGTACATGACTACTGGAAAAAACATAGCTTTGACTAGAGGGTTCCTTTGTTGACAAAGTAATGTCTCTGCTTTTTAATATGCTGTCTAGGTTGATCATACTTTGAAATTAAACAATGAATAATGTTTTTAGTATAAGTATATCCCAGATACTGCGTGGGGTATACTTATACTAAAAATTATTTGTTGTTTATCTGAAATTTAAAATAAATTGTGTGTCCTTTTTCATTTTTGTTGTTTGTTTTCAGCTAAACTTGGCAACCCTACTCACAAGGAGCTTCCATGATATTTATAACATTCTTTTTCTTAAGTTGGGTTGTAGGTTCATAACTGCTCATTTTATTCTTTTAATTTTTAAAAAACAAGCAAATGAACTTTAAAGCAAGTCTAATAATTTGTAATTCTACCTGGTGGACTCCACATTTTTCTAAGAAATCAGCAATAAGTGTAGGCTGGGCTGCAGTGTCAGATGCTGGGCCTCCTAGATCCCCTTGGGATGCATCAAACTGTTGTGGCTAGACTTTCTCCTTGATGCTCTCTCTGTGCTTCTGTTGGTGTTTACTGCAGCCCACCCCACAGCTAAATAGCAAGTGTTAGAGCCTCTTCTTGAAGCAAGTGCATAAGCAATGGGTAAAGACTACAAAAAATACTGAGAACCTTAAAACAAGAGTAGAACCTTCCAGCACAGCACAAACAGCAAGGAGATAGTTTGGGGACTGCCAAGACACAGAGAAGAGATTCCAACCTGATGTGCCTCTAATGAGCCCCAGGACCACAAGAAGCTCTGTGTATTGTTGGCGTTTAATCCATCAACTGGCATAGAGTTGTCCTCAGTAAACCTTTTTGTGTGGAATGCATAAACACATAACAAATGAAAGAAGCAGCAAAGGAAGGATTGAAGGATGTTACCAGATCCTTAGAAAGGAGGGATTAAAAGGTCACATCACAATCTGCTGATTCTCTTACACACTGCATTGTGTATGTCAACTGTCTATTGTTATCAATACAAAATGTGGCTTCATAAAGCCTACATTAAAAAGAACCTCTGGGTGAAACCCACATATCTATTTCAGTCAAGAACCAGGTGTCCAGAGTGGGCAGAACCAAGGAGGCAGCTTCTAATAGATGCCACTGCAACTAGGCCTGCTTCTGCCTGGGTTTGCTTAGTCATCCTGACATGATTGTTGACTTAGTTTCCTCTGTCAGACCTTGAGGGATGATGACCAAATTTTGACACTTTTCCTTTTGCCATAAGGTTGGTATACATTGCTCAATCAATTCTTGCATTTGACCATTTACTCAATAAACATTTATAATGCATGTGTCAGGTACTGTGTTAAGCTCTGGAAATTTATAAGAAGTACTTAATGAGCATTTACTAAGTCAGGCACAGTGAAAAGCAGCTCTTGTGGGCCTGAGAGCCTCAGTTTCTTGCTGGCTGCCAGCTGCCTCAGCTCCTGGCCATGCTTCCCTCTCCATAGGGAAGCTCATAACATAGCAGCCTGCTTCCTCAAAACCAGTCAAGGAGAGGGTCTTCTAGCAAGAGAGATGTTATAGCTTCTGCAACAAAGAACAGAAGCAACATCCTATCACCTTTGCCATGTTAGTTAAAATGAAGTCACAGATCCAGGGGAAGGGGTGACAGAAGGTTGTGAATATAGTGGATTGGAAGCACAGGAACCACTTTAGAATTTAGCATCTCTGCTCTTCATCTGCCCAGACTAACTGTTCCTCCTAGTCACCTCCAGAGAGACCCGGGTTGCTACATGTGGCTGTGCAATATGAAAGCCACCTTGCCCCCGACCCGGATTTGTGTAGCACACAACTTACATAACCGTACACAGCAGCCCTGCCACTTCCATCAGAGTGTTTCCTATTTTTTTCAACTTTATTTTTTTATCAAAATAAAGTGGATTTACAAAGTCATGTTGATTTCTGCTGTACAGCAAGGTGATTCAGCTACACATGTATAAACACTACTTTTTAATATTCTTTTCCATCATGGTTTGTCACAGGATATTGAATATAGCTCCCCCTGCTGTACAGTAGGACCTTGTTACCTATCATATGTATTGTTGCTGCTGTTTAGTCGCTCAGTCGTGTCCAACTCTCTGCGACCCCATAGACTGCAGCCCGCCAGGCTCCTCTGTCCATGGATTTCTCTAGGCAAGAATACTGGAGTGGGTTGCCATTTCCTTCTCCAGAAGATCTTCCTGGATCAGGGATTGAACCCCTGTCTCCTTCATTGGCCGGCAGATTCTTTACCACTAAGCCACCAGGGAAGCCCTGTTCTATTTATAACAGTTTGCATTTGCTAATCCCACACTCCCACTCTATCCCTCCCTCACAGTTCCCATCCCTGGAAACCACGAGTCTTTCACATCATACAGTTTCTAACACTGCGTTGAGAGTATCTGTTTACTTTTCTCTCTCTTCACTGTACTGTAGGCCCCTTGAAGTCAGAGGCTACTAGATGCCCCATATAGCAAGTGCCAAACAAATATTTGTCAAATAAAATGGAAGATGGCAGAGCAGGGGGCTCACGTAGGGTAGCCTGGGCAAGACTGCTCAAAGATGGCACCTGACTGCTCTTCCTTGTCTCTCAGCTACAGCTGGACACTCAACTTCCTTAAAGAGACTTCTGGACACTCAGCTACATTAAAGAGACTTCAGGAACAATTTCTAAGTAGATAAAATAAAAATCTTGGTATACTATGCTTTGGTTTCCTACCAAATAATTTCCATGGAGATAAACACAAAAACACTCCATTGATTCAATCCAGTAAAAACCAGTGTTCTTTTTCTCTCATGGAGTAGGAAATGGCAACCCACTCCAGTATGCTTACCTGAATTCCATGGACAGAGGGGCCTGGGAGGCTACAGTCCATGGGGTGGCAAAGAGTCAGACACGACTGAGTGACTAACACTTGCTTTCTTTGCGAGGTACTGTAGTGGGAAGTTGCCTATTTTCCCCAGACCTGGCAAATCAGGCCCAGAGTGGAGAAAGAGTGCTGAGCTCTGGGCAGTCCAAGTTGGGAAGGCATGTAACTCTGGGGCCACATCTCTGCCAATCCAGCCTCAAGCTCCCCACTCACCTCACTTCTCCCACTGCTCCATCCCCAGCCCTGGAGCACACTGAGAGCTTTAAAATAAATAGAGATGCAGACAGAACTAATGAGAGTCTTACAACTGGTTACACATTTTAAGATCACGATCAACTCTCTTTTCAAGTTTTTCTTCATATAAAATCATTTCTGTTTCCTTAGAGTTTTTTTTTTTTCAATCGTTGCCATTATATAGCTTTAAGCCATTTGCTGTGGTTCTTCAAAGAAACGACAATGGTAAAGTTAAGACTAACATTCTATATCCCAGGTCATGGCAGCATCTGCCCAGGGCTCTCTCACCGGGACCTGACCAATGGGCCAACAAAATTGGAAATTTTAGGACCAGCAGCCACACACAAGAAACCAATTTAAAGGGCAGCAGTGAAGGGAATTAAAGGACTAAGGCCAGAAAGGGTCGTTCTGTGGCTTTCTCTGTAGGGACAGAGTTTTGTTGTTGTTGTTTGGTCGCTTAGTCACATCCGACTCTTGGCGACCCCATGGACAGCTGCAAACCAGGCTTCCCTGCCCTTCACTATCTCCTGGAGTTTGCTCAAATTCACGTTCATTGAGTCAGTGATGCCATCCAACCACCACTGACTCAATAGACATGAGTTTGCGAGACAGAGTTGGTTCCTCTTAACAGAAAATCACACACTAGACTAAATGCCATCCTCACAATGCTCTCATGGGGAGGAGAGGCAGGGTGAGCGGAGCTGAGCTTCAACGGAGCTCACGTGATCTGTTCAGTCACTAGAGGCCTTTGGACCTGACATTCCTCCGCCTTCAGAGAAACGCTGTGAATCAGAACAGAGGCCTCCACCAGCAAAGTTCACGACTGTCTGCTGCTCCCCAGATCACCTTTACACTGTCCAGACACTGATTCACTTCTGCTGACCACCTCCCAGGGCCCTGCTCCTGAAGGATGGCATAGTTAGAAAGTTTCTTTCATGTTGCTTCTATTAAATGTGAGCCTTTTGGTGTCTTCGAGTGGTTTTGAGGCAATAAAAATGACTCAGAGGTTAACGTTGCTTTTAAAAATTAACATTCAATTTATTTAAAGTTACAGATTTTAAAAACTATTTTTTTGAAGCTTTTAAGTTCTGCATCAAATATTATTTTTCACTGTAATAGTATATATACCCTGTCATATTTTTTAAAACGATGTCAAAGGCCTTTGGATAATATATGATCCTATTTCTAAGCTTAGCTAAATTAACACCTTCAAGAATTTTAAATTGCATTTATAAATCAATGTATTCCATTTCTTTCTTTAATTATTATTTCCATGCTTTGATTGAACTAAAACAATTTCCCTGTGTACTCAAATAACAAGTGTGTGTTTAGTCACTAAGTTGTGTCTGACTCTTTGCAACCCCATGGACTGTAGCCTGTCAGGCTCTTCTGTCCATAGGGATTCTCCAACAAGAATACTGGAATGGGTTGCCATGCCCTCTTCCAGGGGATCTTCCCAACCCAAGGATTGAACACAGGTCTACTACTGCATTGCAAGCAAATTCTTTACCATCTGAGCCACCGCTCATAATTCAAACTTATAAATTGGGTCAACCTTAACTTCTTTTAAATGTTTCAATGTTGTATATAAATTTAGTAAAATTATAACAAAAACTGAAAGTAATTACTCACATATTATAAATTGGAGTTGAAAATCTGTTAATTTTAATATTAGGCCAAATTGTGTTAAACATTACAGGCACATGAAATACCAAATATATGCTTCTCCTTCACACAAAATATTATTATACAGCAGGTTGATTTCCTTAAACACATGCATACGTAAATCTAAGCCAGACTGGGATGGAGTGATGTTTAAGCTCTGTGTCACCATCTTAGTGCTGCTGTTACAAACTTGTCAGAAGCTGAGTGGCTTAAAACAACAGATGTTTTATTCTCTCCCAGGTCTGGAAGCTCAGAGTCTGAAATCAAGATGTCAGCGGGACCCTGCTCTCTCTGGAGGCTGCAGAGGAGCATCTTTCCATATCTTCTGCACCTTTGGTGACTCCAGGCTTCCCTGGCTTCCTTGGCTTGTGGCCACATCACTCCAGGGTGTGCCTCCATCTTCACATCACCTTCTCTGTGTGTCTCCTCTTCTGTGTTTCTTTTTTTAAAAAAACTTACTAGTTATATCTGTTTATTTGTTTTTGGCCACACTGGGTCTTCTTTGCCGCACTCAGGCTTTCTCTGTTTGCAGCGAGGGGACTCCTCTTTGTGGTGCATGGGCTTCCCCTGTGGCAAAAAATGGGCTCTATGTGGCACATGGACTTAGTTGCTCCATGGCGTGTGGGATCTTCCCAGACCATGGATCTTCCCTATCCCTTTCACTGGCAGGTGGATTTTTTAACCAATGGACCACCAAGGAAGTCCTCCTCTTCTCTCTCTTATAAGCACTCTTGCCTTGGATTTAGGACCTACTCTGGTAATCCAGCCAGAATGATCTCATTTCAAGATCCTTAATCTTATTACGTCTGCAAAGAGCCTTTTCTCATATAAGGTTCCAGGAATTTGGACATGGACATGTCTTTCTGGGGGCCACCATTCAGTCTACCATCGCCACAAAGTGGCTGTCATTCCAGTGAATCACGGTAATGCTCAGAGGTGGTAACTGGGTGCCTTTCTGATGGCAACACTGCTGGGACATACTAGTGCTCTTTATAGCATGGCTACCAATGCCCTTCAGGTGAGCTTGCTTCACAGTCCAGCCTTGAATTTATATTCTAGTTTATTGACTATCTTTAACTCCTCATAGCACCAACCCTCCTCCTACCTGGACTGCACACTTCACTTGATTAAGTTTTGTGTTTATTAACACAACATATAAAAATATTTTTTCTGCTTATCTCTAAAGACATCTGAACTTCAGAATCCTGGATCCATGTCTTTTCAATCTGTCAGGCTCATTAACCCTCAGGATTAGAGACTGAATGGAACCCAATTGAAGTCTGTCATTCTTGTTATGGTTTTGCCTGACTAGTTGGTCACACTCCTAAGGTCTTTCCACTGCCAGTTTCAAACAATTGGGTAGGACTCTTAAGACTTTGAACAAACCATTGAGCAATTAATCTCAAAGAACCAATACTGATAGTAGGTTCTTACTTAAAGGAGATGGGTTTGTAGAGTGGTTAAGAAACTATTCTATACGTATAAGCTGTATGACTTGAGAAAAACACCTAGTCTTTCTGTGATGGTGGACCCCTGTCTATATAGTGGAAGCAACAACATTTCAAGTTGCTTCATTGGGTAGTGAGGATTAAAAGAGAAGTGCCTGTACCGTACTTCTCACAGGGCAAGAAGCATTTATTAAAAAGTGTTAGTGTTTAGAATATTAGAATTTATATATCTAGCAGCTATTCAGAAGAGTGTTCCTATGTTCCTTTAGGGACTATTGAACACAAATTTGGTAAATAGAGGACTATAGTCCTTAAAAGGAGGTTTTCTTCTTCATAAAATGCATTCATTCATTTTGGTTTATATTCAAATATTTATTGAGCATCTATATTTGCCACCCACTGTTCTATGTGTTGCAGTAGTTTTAGCATTCTTTGGCATTGCCTTTCTTTGGGATTGGAATGAAGACTGACCTTTTTCAGTCCTGTGGCCACTGCTGAGTTTTCCAAATTTGCTGGCATATTGAGTGCGGCACTTTCACAGCATCATCTTTCAGGATTTGAGAACTGGAATTCCATCACCTCCACTAGCTTTGTTCATAGTAATGCTCTCTAAGGCCCACTTGACTTCACATTCCAAGATGTCTGGCTCTAGGTCAGTGATCACACCATGATGAGTATCTCGGTCTTGAAGATATTTTTTGTACAGTTCTTCTGTGTATTCTTGCCACCTCTTCTTAATATCTTCTGCTTCTGTTAGGTCCATACCATTTCTGTCCTTCATCGAGCCCATCTTTGCATGAAACGTTCCCTTGGAATCTCTAATTTTCTTGAAGAGATCTCTTGTTTTTCCTATTCTGTTGTTTTCCTCCATTTCTTTGCATTGATCGCTGAGGAAGGCTTTCTTATCTCTCCTTGCTATTCTTTGGAACTCTGCAGTCAGATGCTTACATCTTTCCTTTTCTCCTTTGCTTTTCGCTTCTCTTCTTTTCACAGCTATTTGTAAGGCCTCCTCAGACAGCCATTTTGCTTTTTTGCATTTCTTTTCCATGGGGATGGTCTTGATCCCTGTCTTCTGTACAATGTCACGAACCTCCGTCCAGAGTTCATCAGGCACTCTATCTATCAGATCTAGTCCCTTAAATCTATTTCTCACTTCCACTGTATAATCACAAGGGATTTGATTTAGGTCATACCTGAATGGTCTAGTGGTTTTTCCTACTTTCTTCATTTTCAGTCTGAATTTGGAAATAAGGAGTTGATGATCTGAGCCACAGTCAGCTCCTGGTCTTGTTTTTGCTAACTGTATAGAGCTTCTCCATCTTTGGCTGTAAATAATATAATCAGTCTGATTTCGGTGTTGACCATCAGGTGATGTCCATGTGTACAGTCTTCTCTTGTGAGTGCTCAAACTACCGCACAATTGCACTCATCTCACGCGCTAGTAAAGTCATGCTCAAAATTCTCCAAGCCAGGCTTCAGCAATATGTGAACCATCAACTTCCAGATGTTCAAGCTGGTTTTAAAAAAGGCAGAGGAACTAGAGATCAAATTGCCAACATCTGCTGGATCATGGAAAAAGCAAGAGAGTTCCAGAAAAACATCTATTTCTGTTTCATTGACTATGCCAAAGCTTTTGACTGTGTGGATCACAACAAACTGTGGAAAATTCTGAAAGAGATGGGAATACCAGACCACCTGACCTGCCTCTTGAGAAACCTGTATGCAGGTCAGGAAGCAACAGTTAGAAGTGGACATGGAACAACAGACTGGTTCCAAATAGGAAAAGGAGTACATCAAGGCTGTATATTGTCACTCTGCTTATTTAACTTATATGCAGAGTACATCATGAGGAACGCTGGGCTGGAAGAAGCACAAGCTGGAATCAAGATTTCCAGGAGAAATATCAGTAACCTCAGATATGCAGATGACACCACCCTTATGGCAGAAAGTGAAGAGGAACTCAAAAGCCTCTTGATGAAAGTGAAAGAGGAGAGTTAAAATGTTGACTTGAAGCTCAACATTCAGAAAACAAAGATCATGGCATCTGGTCCCATCACTTCAAGGGAAATAGATGGGGAAACAGTGGAAACAGTGTCAGACTTTATTTTGGGGGGCTCCAAAATCACTGCGGATGCTGATTGCAGCCATGAAATTAAAAGACGCTTACTCCTTGAAAGGAAAATTATGACCAACCTGCTGCTGCTGCTGCTGCTGCTAAGTCGCTTCAGTCATGTCTGACTCTGTGCGACCCCATAGACGGAAGCCCACCAGGCTCCCCTGTCCCTGGGATTCTCCAGGCAAGAACACTGGAGTGGGTTGCCATAGCATATTAAAAAGCAGAGACATTATTTTGCCAACAAGAGTCCGTCTAGTCAAGGCTATGGTTTTTCCCGTGGTCATGTATGGATGTGAGAGTCGGACTGTGAAGAAAGCTGATCGCCGAAGAATTGATGCTTTTGAACTGTGGTGCTGGAGAAGACTCTTGAGAGTCCCTTGGACTGCAAGGAGATCCAACCAGTCCATTCTAAAGGAGATCATTCCTGGGTGTTCATTGGAAGGACTGATGCTAAAGCTGAAGCTCCAATACTTTGGCCACCTCATGCAAAAAGTTGACTCACTGGAAAAGACTCTGATGCTGGGAGGCAGAAGGAGAAGGGGATGACAGAGAATGAGATGGCTGGATGGCATTACCGACTCGATGGAGGTGAGTTTGAGTGAACTCCAGGAGTTGATGATGGACAGGGAGGCCTGGTGTGCTGTGATTCATGGTGTCACAAAGAGTTGGATAGGACTGAGAGACTGAACTGAACTGAACTGTTCTATGTGTTTGGGATGGATCACTGAACAAAACAAGCACCAATCTCTACCTTATGGAGCTTAAGTTCTAGTGGAAGGAGCCTTATTGAAGGGGAAAATATGACACAATAAATGGAGCAGAGAACGGGGAAAGGCAGTGCCAAGAAGGCAGACCCCATAATGAAGGAGACATTTGAGTAAGGACTTGAAGGAGGTGACGGGTATGCATATAGATGGGGATACAGCACTTCAGGCAGTTCAGGAAGCAACAGTGCAAAGGCCCTGAGGTGGGAGCATTCCTGACATGTTCAAGGACAAGCAAGAGGTGATGTAACTGGAGTGGTATCAGCAAGAAAGAGAGTAGAAGGGAAAGCGGTAGAGAGGTGACAAGGCTAGATCTTGAAGGTCATTAGCATCCCTTTAGTAAGATGGGAGGTCACTGCAAGATTAAGAGCAGAGGGATGACATGATTTAACTTGAATTTGAAAAGGATCACTTTGGATACAGTGTGGATAATAGATGGTTGGAAGAGAAGGGTAAAAGCAGGGAGACCAGTCAGAGGGTACATAGGAATGTAGGCAAGAGACAAAGGTAGCTCAGACCAGGAGGTAGCACTGAAGCTGGTGAAAAGAGGGCAGATTCTGCTTTTATGATCAAAAAAGCTAAGGCAATTTGTTGACATACTGGCTGTGGGATCTTTGGGGAAAAGTAAAGGAAGGCAGTAAGATTGCTGGCCTGAGCACCTGAAGAATTGTGTTACCATCAATGGAGATGGGGAGGACTGTGAGTAGGTCAGGTTTCGGGGGGGGTGGGGAGTGAATGACAACGTGGGCTTCCCTGGTAGCTCAGTGGTAAAGAATCTCCCTGCCAATACAGGAGACGTGGGTTCAATCCTTGGGTCAAGAAGATTCCCTGGAGGAGGAAATAGCAACCCATTCCAGTACTCTAGCCTGGAAAATACCATGAACAGAGGAACATGGTGGACTACAGTCCCTAGGGTCACAAAGAGTTGGACACGACTAAGCATGCATGCATGAATAACTACACATTCAAAGGGGAATTTTCTTTCTTTTTCTCCTCCCAATTAAAAAAACTGAAGCATAGTTGATTTAAAATATTGTACTAGTTTCAAGTGTACAGCAAAGTGATTCAGTTGTACATATAATAAATATATATATATAAATATATACTCTTTTTCAGATTCTTTTCTATTATGGGTTATTACAAGATATTGTTCTGTTGATGGGCAGGACTGTGTTCCCTCCCTGTTGCTTGACTTGAGGCCAAACTATGGTGGAGGTAATAAAGATAATGGTGACCTCCTTCAAAATGTCCCATGCATGCACTGCTGCAGGCAGTGCCCCCAACCCTGCATCATGCCACTGACAACTCACACCTCCACTGGAGACTCCTGGACACTCATGGGCATGTCTGGGTCAGTCTCTTGTGGGGTCACTGCTCCTTTCTCTTGGGTCCTGGTGTGCACAAGATTTGGTTTGTGCCCTCCAAGAGTCTGTTTCCCCAGTCCTATGTAAGTTCTGGCAGTTCTATGGTAGGGTTAATGGCAACCTCCTCCAAGAGGCCTTATGCCATACCCTGGTCTGCTGCACCCAGAGTCCCTGCCCCTGAGGCAGGCCACTACTGACCCATACTTCCACAGGAGATACTCAGACACAGTTCTGGCTCAGTCTCTGTAGGTTGAGCCATTCAATATCACAGTAATCTAAGTCTATGCCCTGACCAATAATGCTGAAGAAGCTGAATTTGAATGGTTCTACGAAGACCTACAAGACCTTCTAGAACTAACACCCAAAAAAGATGTCCTCTTCATTATAGGGGACTGGAATGCAAAAGTAGGACGTCAAGAGATACCTGGAGTAACAGGCAAATTTGGCCTTGGAATACAGAATGAAGAAGGGCAAAGGCTAATAGAGTTTTTCCAAGAGAACATACCGGTCATAGCAAACACCCTCTTCCAACAACACAAGAGATGACTTTACACATGGACATCACCAGATGGTCAACACTGAAATCAGATTGATTATATTCTTTCAGCCAAAGATGGAGAAGTTATATACAGTCAGCAAAAACAAGACCAGGAGCTGACTGTGGCTCAGATCATGAACTCCTTATTGCCAAATTCAGACTGAAATTGAAGAAAGTAGGGAAAACCACTAGACCATACAGGTGTGAGCTAAATAAAATCTCTTATGATTATACAGTGGAAGTGACAAATAGATTCAAGGGATTAGATCTGATAGACAGAGTGCCTGAAGAACTAAGGACAGAGGTTCAAACATTGTACAGGAGGCAGTGATCAAGACCATTCCCAAGAAAAAGAAATGCAAAAAGGCAAAATGGTTGTCTGAGGAGGACTTACAAATAACTGTGAAAAGAAGAGAAGCTAAAGGCAAAGGAGAAAAGGAAAGATATACCCATTTGAATGCAGAGTTCCGAAGAATAGCACGGAGAGATAAGAAAGCTTTCCTCAGTGATCAATGCAATGAAATAGAGGAAAACAACAGAATGGGAAAGACTAGAGATCTCTTCAAGAAAATTAGAGATACCAAGGGAACTTTTCATGCAAATATGAGCACAATAAAGGACAGAAATGGTATGGACCTGACAGAAGCAGAAGATATTAAGAAGAGGTGGCAAGAATACACAGAAGAACTATACAAAAAAGATTTTCATGACCCATATAACCATGATGGTGTGATCACTTACCTAGAGCCAGACATCCTGGAATGAGAAGTCATAGGAAGCATCACTATGAACAAAGCTAGTGGAAGTGATGGAATTCCAGTTGAACTATTTAAAATCCTAAGAGATGATGCTGTGAAAGTGCTGCACTCAATATGCCAGAAAATCTGAAAAGCTCAGCAGTGGCCACAGGACTGGAAAAGGTCAGTTTTCATTCCAATCCCAAAGAAAGGCAATGCCAAAGAATGCTCAAACTACTGCACAATTGCACTCATCTCACACGCTAGCAAAATAATGTTCAAAATTCTCCAAGCCAGGTTTCAACAGTATGTGAACCATGAAATTCCAGACATTCAAGTTGGATTTAGAAAAGGAGAGGAATCAGAGATCAAATTGCCAACATCCACTGGATCATCGAAAAAGCAAGAGAAATCCAGAAAAACATCTTTTTCTGCTTTATTGACTACATCAAAGCCTTTGACTGTGTGAATCACAACAAAGTGTGGAAAATTCTGAAAGAGATGGGAATGCCGGACCACCTGACCTGCCTCCTGAGAAACCTGTATGCAGGTCAGGAAGCAACAGTTAGAACTGGACATGGAACAATGGACTGGTTCCAAATCGGGAAAGGTGTACGTCAAGGCTGTATATTGTCACCCTGCTTATTTAACTTATATGCAGAGTACATCATGCAAAATGCTGGGCTGGATGAAGCACAGGCTGGAATCAAGATTGCCAAGAGAAATATCAATAACTTCAGATATGCAGATGACACCACCCTTATGGCAGAAAGCAAAGAATTAAAGAGCCTCTTGCTGAAAGTGAAAGAGGAGAGTGAAAAAGTTGGCTTAAAACTCAATATTGAGAAAACTAAGATTATGGGATCTGGTCCCATCACTTCATGGCCAATAGATGGGGAAACCATGGAAACAGTGACAGACTTTATTTTCTTGGGCTCCAAAATCACTGTAGATGGTGATTGCAGCCATGAAATTAAAAGACGCTTGCTCCTTGGAAGAAAAGCCATGACTAACCTATACAGCATATTAAAAAGCAGAGGGATTACTTTGCCAACAAAGGTCCATCTAGTCAAGGCTGTGGTTTTTCCAGTAGTCATGTATGGATATGAGAATTGGACCATAAAGAAAGTTGAGAGCTGAAGAACTGATGCTTTTGAACTGTGGAGAAGACTCTTGAGAGTCTTGGATTGCAAGGAGATCCAACCACTCCATCCTAAAGGAAATCAGTCCTGAATATTCAGCATCAGTAATGCTGAAATTGAAACTCCAATACTTAGGCCACCTGATGCGAAGAAATGACTCATTGGAAAAGACCAGATGCTGGGAAAGATTGAGGGCCGGAGGAGAAGGTGACGACAGAGGATGAGATAGTTGGATGGCATCACCGATGCAATGGACATGAGTTTGAGTAAGCACCGGGAATTGGTGATGGACAGGGAAGCCTGGTGTGTTTCAATCCATGGGGTTGCAAAGAGTCAGACATGACTGAGGGACTGAACTGAACAAGATATTAAATACTGATCCCTCTGCTATACAACAGGTGTTTGTTGTTTTTCTATGTTATATATAGTAGTGTTTGTATATTAATACTAAATTCCTAATTTAGCTCTCCCTCAAGGGGGGATTTTCTATGAGTTTAAAATTTGAGAGAGAAACAGAGTGGTCTTGGCTATAGATAAATATTTCAGAGCTGTCAGCATATATATACTTCAAGCCATGTGACTAGATGAGATGACCAAGACAGTGGAGGTGAACAGAAAAGAGAACTGGACTGATAGCAGAGTCCAGCAGCACTGAGATGCCAGGGAGAAGAGTGACCCCAGCAGAAGAGACTGAGAAACGCGGTGTGTCCTGGAAGCAAGGGGCCGATCCTCAATGGCACTAGAGTCTGTTTTTAACTGGAAATGTCTTCCACACGAAGTCAGTGAGCCTCTTAACAGTCCAGCCTATTTATATCTGTTGTAGCCCTCTCAGTTTCCCCTAACTCTTCCTCTCTAGCTAAACATCTTTTGACTTTCTGCATAGACTTCGGTAGTGGAACTCAAAAGGATTTTAAGTGTTAAAAAGTAATAAAGGAAATAAAAATCAAGAAATACACCTTGGGATAGCAATAATAATTTTTAAAGTAGGCTTATAAAACTCATTCGTATAACCTACGTAAAATGTGCACATTAACATGCAAATACTCTTGCAGTCATTGGTTCTTAGGAAAATTCCAGTTGGTTCCATAACAACAGTAAATTTTATGCCATAGTCTGTAAATTTTGCAAAGGCCGTGCATCTTGGACAGTGTGGGCAACCATTGATTTTTAGCCCCTTTCTTGCTCCATGAATATCTACTCGAAGAGGCTTAGTCACTAATGTAAGCTCCTTATGAGCTTAGAGTCAATCTCATTTTCCTTGGTGTTTATCTCACAATGCTTTATGATAGGTACTCTGAAAGTGTGCTCAGAAAATGAATGAATAGTGAGTGTATGATGCATTAATGAATGACTTGAAATAAAAACACTTTCTTGGTTAGAAACTGAAAGTTTGATAAGCATAACAAGTATACTTAATCATTGTCTTTTATGCTGAATTTATTGCATTTTTGGGGGGGGGCACCATTTATACTTCTTTTTTTCTATAATGTAAAACCTCAGAAGTGTAGATTTTCCATCATAGGGCAGGTAAAACACTTTCAACTTTATTTCAACCACATATATTTCCAAAAGTAATAACTAGACAAAGAGAGGAGAAATTCAGCTTTGTAATCACCACTGCTATTGAGGACAGGCTATTTTATTTTTCATTTCTCTTTCTTTCTTTTATTAATTTGCTACCACTTCAGGAATTATGATTTTCCACAGCCTCAAAGTAAAAAAAAAAAAAAAAAAATCTCTGTGAGAAGGCAAGCAAAGCAATGTCATGACTGAGCATACCACACAGGTGCCTATGAGAAGCTGTATTATGGGCCAAAGTGGCATAAAACAGAGTTATGCTGCAAACCAATCAAAGGGACCATTTCCATGAGCAGCCACCTTATTAGATGCATAATCAACAGTCTATCTAAGGCCTCTTTCTGTGGGGGAAGCGGGGGAGATAAAAAGATTTTTTTGTCAGCATGTTCTAGTTTTTCATATAATTCTTCGCTGTCTCCAGAATTTTTTTTCAGCACTCAAGCAGACAGCTATAAAATGGATTGGCTTGAAAGCCAAATAAAATAAAACACAGTAGCCTACTTTATCATTTACTACTAGCTATTTATTATGAGCAGTGCTGTGTTGGGATATTGACCCTGAGATTAAAGCTGGAGAAATATAGATTCTAAGATTCTGCAGACACATAAAACTCCCAAGCCAGGGTGACAGATGATAATGAGATTATACTTAGAGGCCATCTTTTATCTCAATGGACCCCAACAGCTAACATTTCTTAAAAATAATAAATTGTACAAACAATATGGAGAACGTTTGCTTAGCAGTTCTGCAGTGCAACTTCCTGGAGCCCTAAATCCCCTGGCAGGCTGCCCAGCTTTCTGGCCACTGAGAGAAGACACTCGCTCTGTTTTTTAGTTGGTTGGTTGAATCATTCGTTCCTTCATTTACCTCAACCTACCGAGCCACAAGAGGCACCCTTCTCCCTGAATTTTCCTTGTGTTCATCATGTTCTTTCTTGCTGCTGCTGCTGCTGCTGCTAAGTCGCTTCAGTCGTGTCCGACTCTGTGTGACCCCATAGACGGTAGCCAACAGGCTCCACCATCCCTGGGATTCTCCAGGCAAGAACACTGGAGTGGGTTGCCATTTCCTTCTCTCTTGCTGCCATTCCTTTTTTTTTTTTTTTTTTCTTACAGCATCCCTCCAGCTGGGAAGCCTTCTTGCCTCTCCAAAATCAAAACCTCACTCCACCCTTGACACACAGCTCAAGTCTCATATTTACCACAAAATCTTATGCAGAAATTTAGAGTAAACTGGTTCTGGATCTAAATCCTGGCTTGACTACATATT
Source organism: Moschus berezovskii (assembly GCF_049115385.1). Taxonomy (NCBI): domain Eukaryota; kingdom Metazoa; phylum Chordata; class Mammalia; order Artiodactyla; family Moschidae; genus Moschus; species Moschus berezovskii. The sequence continues at coordinate 62,996,226 of NC_142463.1, forward strand.
AGTACTGGCAACTCACATAGCTTGTCTAAATCTCAATGCTATGAAGTAGAGATTAAAATTCTTATCTCCAAGGTTCTTATCTAATTCTTATCTTATTGAGGGGGAGATATGCATATAGTGAACAACACAACTCCTAACCCATAATGGGCACTCGATCAATGTTAGTTTCTCCTATTTTGCTTTCTTTTCTCAGTTAAAATTTCAGTGAACAATTAGGTTATCAAACAGATACTGAATTTTTTTCATAGCAGGATGTCCAGAATCTTAGGCTCTTCTGTGACCTCCCCCTTCACCTTCTTGCTTTAATCCATGGTTTTGAACTCTGGCTACACATGGCAATCACTTTGGATGTACCCCTGGGACCAAGTTCCAGAGATTCTAATCTAATTGGTTGGGATGGAGCCCAGACATTACTTGACAGACACTTCAACTCCGTTTTCACCATGACTGCAGCCAGTCAACTAGTCAGGCTCAAGGGAAACACATGAACTTTCTGGTCTTAAGTATCACTGGGAGGAGTTTTGTCGGAAGCACTTCTAAATGCATTCACTGGCCTACTCCTTGAACAGTGATTTCTCACCTCACCTTCGCTACTCAAACCTCCAACTCCTCTTTGTTGTATACTCAGTAAGTCCTGTCTGACTCTTCTGCAATCCCATGGACTGTAGCCTGCCAGGCTCCTTTGTCCATGGGATTTCCCAGGCAAGAATATTGGAATGGGTTCCCATTTCCTTCTCCAGGGGATCTTCCTGACCCAGGGATTGAACCTGTGTTTCCCGCATTGACAGGATGATTCTTTACCACTGAACCACCTGGGAAGCCTCTAATACCTCTTGCCTTATCATTATTCTCTGCTAAGGATTTGAAGCCCTCACTCACTGATAAGATGGGGGAAAAAGTATATACACACACCCATCAGATTTACTTCCAGGTCCATGCCTGCATACCTTTCCTCTCCACTACCTCCCCAAATAGGAATGGAATGTCCCCACTTCTGTCAAAGGTCAGACCTTCCTCTTGTATCTCAGAGCCCATTCCTTTCAGCAGTTATCACCACGACTCTCCTGAATCATCACGTATTCCCCCTTTACTGGAGCATTCCCACCAGCAACTAAGCTGCAATGATTCCCATCTTAAAAACAAAATCCCTACCCCCGCCCCCAGACTTCACATATCTCTTCAACTACATTTCTTTGATGCCCTTTTAGGAGAATGAAAACAATAATTTAAAAATAGCTAGTCCTGGGGCTTCCCTAGCCATTCAGTGGTTAAGATTCTGCACTTCCATTGCAGGGGGCAGGGTTCTATCCCTGATCTGGGAATTAAGATCCCACATGCCACTTGGCATGTCCCAAATAAAACAAACAAAAACTAATCCTCACTTGTCTCCTGTCCTCTCCTCACAATCTCTCTTGAACCCCCTACAATCATTCAGTTATGCTTTCACCACCAATCGTTCGGTGGGTAAAGAATCCGCCTGCAATACAGGACACTCCAATTCAATTCCTGGAAGGAAGATCTGCTGGAGAAGGGATAGGCTACCCACTCCAGTATTCTTGGGCTTCCCTTGTGACTCAGCTGGTAAAGAATCCACCTGCAACGTGGGAGACCTGGGTTCTATCCCTGGGTTGGGAAGATCCCCTGGAGAAGGGAAAGGCTACCCACTCCAGTTTTGTGGCCTGGAGAATTCCATAGACTGTATAGTCCATGGGGTTGCAAAGAGTTGGACATGACTGAGTGACTTTAACTCACTCAGCTTTGTCAAGATCACAAACACCTCCATGGTCAAATCAACAGTCAATTTTTGAGCCTCAAGTTCCAGCACTGGACACAGTTGATGACTCCCAGGCCTTGTTGACTCCTGGTTTTCTCCCTATGCCACTGGTTGCTCCTCCTCAGTCTCCTCAACTGATTCCTCATTTTTCTGACCTCCAACTTTGCAAATGCCCAGGGGTCAATTCTTGAATCTGTTAACCCATCTATACTTACTATCCCTGGGACTTAGCCCAGCCTTGTGGCTATAAATACCATACATATACTAGTGATTCCAAGATTAGATTAGACCTCTCCCCAAGTGGAAAGTTTGTTTCTGCAGCTGACTTTTCAACATCTCCACTTACATGTATCTCTACAACATTAAGTACCACACTAAAACTGAATTCTTGATTCCTACCCATCCCGAAATCTGTTGTTACTACCACCTCTCCATCATTAAAAGAAATCCCACTTTGTAGTGGTTTGGATCAAAACACTTGAAGTTGTCTTAACACACCTCTCTTGCTGCCATATCCAATCCACTGGCAAATCCTACATCATCACATGTTTTTCCTTATTAGATTATTCCTATCCATAACTTAAAATCACCAAATAACATTCTATCAATAACAGTAAATACACGTTCACAGTGCCCAGCATTGTTCTAAGTGCTTGACTTATAATTTAATCTACAACAACCCTATGAGGGAGATAGAGTTGTGATCCCACTTTGTAGATGCAAAGCTGATGCACAGAGGAATTTCCCAAAGTCACAGAGCTAGTAAGTGAAATGGCTGATTGTAAATGCAGGGAAATTGATTTGAGTTCACAGGCTTGACTACAATGCTTTACTTTTATCACATGCTTGAATATTTACATTGTTTAGAAGTTTCCAGTGTTATAAATCATGTTGTTTTGATCACCTTTGTGTAATAAATCTTTTCTTAATTTAGAATCATTTCTTTAGCATACATTCTTAGAAGCTTAATTGTTCAGAGTACAAACATTCTCAACCCCTAAAATAGCTAACCTATTCATTATTAGTAAACGTTGGCTCTTTGAAATGTGAAGTTATATGTATAGTTGTAGGAAACTTCTTCTTAATAGAGAAGAACCTCTGAAGAACTTACCCCTGAGTAAGTTCTGAGTTTACCCCTGATAAGGTCATTTAAGTACTCATTCAATCTTGTGGTCTTCAGTTTCCTCACTTGTAAAATCAAGACAATCCCTACATTACAACTTCCTCACAGCAATGCCTAAATCAGACCCTTATTTCTATCAAAAGGTGAAACTTTCAGTTCATTGGAAGGACTGATGCTAAAGCTGAAACTCCAATACTTTGGCCACCTCATGCGTCGAGTTGACTCACTGGAAAAGAGTCTGATGCTAGGAGGGATTGGGGGTGGGAGGAGACGGGGACGACAGAGAATGAGATGGCTGGATGGCATCACCGACTCGATGGACATGAGTTTGAGTGAACTCCGGGAGTTGGTGATGGACAGGGAGGCTTGGCGTGCTGTGATTCATGGGGTCGCGGAGAGTTGGACACGACTGAGCGACTGAACTGAACTGAACTTAGTGCTACGTCCCCCTGCCCCCCAAACAAACCACAAACTCTGAAACTTAGATCTATTCCATTCAGCTCTACAAAAGAATTGATCTGTTGCATCTTTTAAGACTGCAGAACACTCAGTTCTGACTTTTTTGCACACCTATATTTAACACCTCACTCATTGTTGTTTCAAGATTCTCTTCTCACCATCTCAAAATCTAAAAGAAAGGTTGTTGTTGTTTAGTCTATCAGTAATGTCTGCCTCTTTGCAACCCCATTGACTGTAACCCACCAGGTTCTTCTGTCCATGGGATTCTCCAGGCAAGAATACTGGAGTGGGTTGACATTTCCTTCCCCAGGGGATCTTCCCAACCCAGGGATCAAATCCCCATCTCCTATGTCTCTTGTAATGACAAGCAGATTCTTTACCACTGAGCCACCAGGGACGATTAAGTAGTACTAAATTTGCCATGGCTATATATCAACTGTAACCATACATTTTATTTCTCATACTCAAATCTCAAGTTTGATATCACAGATTTGGATAATAAATAGCCAATAAGTAAACTATGTTCTTACATTCTTTTTTTGTCTTATTTACCCATTCAGCCTTCAGAAGATCCATATACTGTAAGGTGGAACTCAAAAGTTACACATATCAACACTAGTTTTTACAGAATTTTCATCTCTTACTCTAGAACTGGACTTCCCTTGTGGCTCAGCTGGTAAAAGAATCTACCTGCAATGCAGGAGACCTGGGTTCAATCCCTGGGTTGGGAAGATTCCCTGGAGAAGGGAAAGGCTATCCACTCCAGTATTCTGGCCTAGAGAATTCCATGGACTGTATAGTCCACGGGGTCGACAAAGAGCTGGACACGACTGAGGGACTTTCACACTCCACTCGCTCTATATTGTCTTCTATCCACAGTCAAGAAAAGTTAATGGGGCCCATATCTCAGAAAGGCAGAGTCTCAGAAGCCAAGAAGACCCTGCCCCCGTCCTATTTTCTTTTTCCACCTGCTGTATTGTCTGTCAGCAGTCCGCTGGCTTGCTGATCCTTTCTGTGCTCACCCCTGAATCTGAAAAGTTGGAAGCCTGGGAATTATATTCCCCAGAATACGAAGCCAGCAAATCCCCCAGTTTAGATTCTGCAAGTGCCACATACCAGTGAGAAGGCAGGGAAAAGACAGGCAGAGGCCATATTCTTCCCAGCAATAGCTGTGAGATTTTGTGGTGGCCCCTCCACCGCAATTTTGCATGTGTATCCCTCCACGAATCACCTGCCTCTCTGGGTGGCTTCCACAATTTCATGAGCTGTGTGGTCAGAATTCCTCCAAGGTTAGCCACAAACCTGCAAGCTAACAATGGGTTTCCTTCACCTCTGCTCCTCTAGCTTTTCCAACTCTCTTATCAGCATCTAATTACGTATTTTAAATGCCTTCCTGCTTCAAGTGTCCAGAGTGGTTTCTGTTTTTCAATGGGAAGACTGACTGAAATCTCCAGTCTCCTAATTTATATAAATATGTAGTCAAGTGTCCTCTTAAAGACGTCTAGTTTAGAAGATCAGTACCAGACCCCCAACCCATTAATTGTATGTAAACTGATTTTAACCGCCAAAGTAGCCCCTTTTGTGATTTCTTTTTCTTCCCCTCCTTTTGGAGAATTCTGTATCAATAATTTTATTACAGAAACTCAATCTAAAAAATATACCAATATCAAACAATGCTCCAAGTGATACCAGGTGGACAGCTACCTTGCCGTAGTCCATCCTTAATATTTTCCACTTCCTTTCTCTTTATTTCCGTCCAATTACTTGCATGTATGATTTTGTCCATTCTTTTAAGGGCAGGGATTTTCTGCTTGTTTGTTCCCTAGTACCTAGGAAATGTTCAAAGATGTTGGTTAAATGCAATGTAAAAATAGGTGTGTGAGTTTCTTTTTGCCTGGATGGAGTAAACAACAATTCACACAATTTAAATTTAAGTTCGCTTTAGCACCCATAAGCAGATCCTCAAATCTTTTAGGTTCTCCATTTTGATTAGCGGTTCCATTCTATTCCAGAAATTCCTTCTTCCCTGTGTTGATGATGGGTTTACAGTTACACATTTCACACCTGCCTCCTAGATTTCAAATGGTCTCCCTAGGTGATCTTTATATACACTAAATCTTCAGAACCACTGCAATGAATTAGCTCCTTTCAGTTGAAATTCCTAATGCAAGGAATAAAATCCAAAGACTCCAAGGCTTGGGGTTCTTTTTATGATTCATATCTGGGAGGTGATGTATAGGATGACAGAATTTTGGAGTTGGAAACATTCTCACAGATCATTTAAGTCTGTTATTTAGATCAGTGATCATATCTGGAATTTCAAAGATAGTTTAGGACAGAACAGAACTCAGAATCTTGGTATTCTGAATTTCAGCCTAGTGATTTCTTTAAGATGGCTATCATAACATTTGTGTGAGTGGTGAAATGAACAACCCCCCTAAGTGTGCCAATCATACTGTGAATATGCTTATGTGTTAGTATAGTTGTCTGACAAGTAGTGGTAAACTTCTAACAAAATTAATATATCAGATGATTTCCAATAGATGCAAGTGAAGTGTCTTGAAGAAGGGATAGCATTTTTGAATACGCACAAAGATGTAACATGGACTTGTGGTGGGAACCATCCTCGTTTTTCTTCAATATAATCTTGTGACTAATATAGAATGTGTAGGTGTTAATCTCAGTAATAAACACAATACAGATGAAGTTTATGGAAATTTGAATTATGTAAACTTGAAGTTTGTAATCTAGAAAAAATTTTATAAAGTTTGCTGTATAAAATAGCAGCTCTCTAAAAAGCTGGCAAGAACAGTAAATTCCAAAATCCAGTAAATTGCAAACCATGTTCGTGGATTGACATGCAGAGGTGGGGCATTATATATATAGCATAATGTGACCTGCCCTCTTATTCACGTGTACCGGAATCTCCCCACGTGATTTTAGTGATCATTGTACTAGAGATTGCACCATAAACCTTTAGCTCAGAAATTAATGTGACAAAATACTCTGAATCTTTAAACACTTGACCATCTGTTAATTTAGGAGAGAGCACACTCTAAGACGTTGGAGAAAATGATGTGAAAATAAGTATAGCATTAAGACCAAATAAAAATCCCTACAATCCTAATGTTATTCCTCTGTGAAAACTAGTCTTACATGATGAGTATCTTAAATTATGTGATGTGTTCAGGGGAACATTCCTCACAAAATGCAGCTTTTCCTGAAGCTCCTTCATGCCTTTAAGTGATCCTAACCCCAACCCCTATGCCTGAAAGACAATGTGCAATGTTAAAAGGAGCCCTTGGAGTTTCCAATTTAATCTCACATTTAGCGACCCACCAAAGGCATAGAATTCTCTGGTAAGCATCCCATAAGTCAGATATGTGTGTGTTTTAAATTCTTGTTAGTATGCAGTGAGCTGCACCATTGTGTAGAATAACACTTTGGTTATTTTCACTCCAGGTTCTAACAGGGCTTGAATCTGTATCTAAGTCAATTTTCATGATTGTCATCACAGGACTTGCCTGCATTATGCCTAGTCAATCAGTTAAAAGAGGGCCAAGCATTCTGATTGCCTCCGCTCCCACTTACAGAATGATTAGAGGATCAATGAACTAATAAAAACAAAATACTCTTAATCTCCTGCAATTAGTCCAGGAACACAGGGCACTGCATGCCTTGTCATCTATGTGGGGCAGCCCCAGCAGATGAAGAGCTGTACCCCCCACACTTCTCTTGTACCCTCCCCGCCTCCTGCCTGCTGCTGCTGCTGCTGAGCTCCCCCAGTCCCTGATCCTGGGTCATCCAAACATGGGCTCAGGGTGTCAGTGAAGCAGAGGCATTGAGGTTTCCAAACTTTGATTGCAAATATTTATAAAAAGCATCAAAGTGCTGACTGTGAAGGAAATTAGAGTTTTGTTCGAGGCTTACACAAGTCTATCACTCACTTAAAAAAATTTTCACCAAGAAATTTAAATTTATTTCCAAAAAACTTCTTTCTTTCCAAGAGACAGTCTTCATGAAGAACTAAATTCTCTCATCAATACATATTTAGCAGAACACCTCGGGCAGTGCTACAAATCTAAGGAGAAAATGAATCTTGTTTGGCTTGGGTGTAGCCCCTGCTTTGAGTCAAGGGTCTGTCTGAAAAGGTTAGGACAGATTTTTAGAACTATCATCTCAATGACTTGCAGATAAACTTGGGGGTCCTAGAATTTGAATAGGAGCATCCTTTCTTTATATTTTTCCAACTAAGAGATGGCTTTGCTGTGTTCCTGGTGAGCCCTGAGATGGCTGGCACTTGACATCTGCAAATACACATGACTCCTCTACTCTTGGACCAGCGCTGAGATATGTGTGTGCATAAAAACAAAAGCTATCTATTTCCACCCTGAGTTTCCACACTTGGATCCCCTCCAGACACCATTCTGAACATGACACTCTGCTAAAGGGTACTAAAAATGGTGCTTTCCTCAAAATAAAACCTTTAAAGGTCCCTTAGTAGCTATTCAGGGACTGGTTTTCAATTTCAATTCTCCACCCCTTTCCCAGCTATAGATTCAAAATGCTTACATAAAACACTGAGAGTATGTACTTCAAAGCAAATCTGATTTTTCTTCTGTAATAGAAATGAGAGCTACAGTTACCACAAACTATATTTTTACTTAGAAGATACACAAAGTAATAATACACTTCCAACAAGAGAAAACAGATTCTTTTTTATTTTATAGGTAGCTTTGGTATAAGCTTCAGATAGATCCACTTACTACACAGTTTGTGAAATCTATAACTTCAAATCATACTACTCTTTATTTTAGGTCATTATATCTAAAAGCATGATTTCTCAAATCCTTTTATTATAAGTAGTTCTTGCACAAAAATGTTATATCACAATAGCAAAAAAAAATGTAAACTTCTTTTGCAAACTACATAAATATTATAATATCTGCTTTGAAGTTATTCTTATATTAAAATCAGAATATAATCTACATGCTTTACATAGAAAACTCTGGCCAGTAGCCTACGTGCAAAAAGTTTTTCTTACTGACTTGCCTTTCATGTTACTTAGGTCTTGGAAGGAGAAGATTTTTAAATAGAACCCAGATCAAAATGCAGTCCATAAGTAAAACAAGTACTGGAAATATATCAATAATTGTAGGTAAAATATGAGATGTGAAAATTACTCTATATCTGACAAGTTACCAGGGTATGGAGGGAACTTGATAGAAAGACTCAACTTCTGAGCACTGAAGAATTGATGCTTGTGAACTGTGGTGTTGGAGAAGACTCTTGAAAGTCCCTTGGACTGCAAGGAAATCCGACCAGTCCATCCTAAAGGAAATCAGTCCTGAATATTCATTGGAAGGACTGATGCTGAAGCTGAAACTCCAATACTTTGGCCGCCTGATGTGAAGAGCTGATTCATTTGAAAAGATCCTGATGCTGGGAAAGATTGAGGGCAGGAGGAGAAGGGGACGACTGAAGATGAGATGGTTAGATGGCATCACTGACTCAATGGACATGAGTTTGCATGAACTCCGGGAATTGGTGATGGACAGGGAGGCCTGGCGTGCTGCAGTTCATGGGGGTCACAAAGAGTCAGACACGACTGAGCGACTGAATTGGAACTGGAGTTCATATTCGATCCTACATGCAAGGAACTCAGCCCACATGCTAAAATACTTTTCACCCAGCTGATCTGTTTTCAAATGAATAAGAGGTCATTTCTACAACTATTAGTCCTAGACTGAAAAGTCTAGGTGGCCAGTGAATTTATTTCACCATCACTATCTGTGATGTCTTTCAATACAAATTTTAAGTGTGTCAATATGCAGGTGTGCATACACAAGCGTGCACACTGAGAGGACGACATCAAGGCCTCTTTTTTCGCTGCAAGTAGAGCTTTTAATGTTTACCTTTTTTGTTATTAATGTAAATCTTTTATCCTCAGACTGTCCTTTCAGTTAAAGATCAAGTTAATTAATCTGGAGCCCTGATTGACGTGCTACTTTGAGATTCCATTGAACACCTAGCTACTGGCCATGGTTTGTTTGAAGAGAAAAATATCACTGCTGAAGCATTTTTAAAAATTTCAAATGCATGCAGAAAGAACTTCATATGCTTTCCAAGCAGCTACATATAGTGGCTCAAGTAACGTTTTTATTTATTTTGGCCTAAGCCCTTTAACAACATCCTTTGAAAACAAGAGAGAATGCCTACAAGATGGCAGCAGAGACCACAAAGCACGGCCTGGTGGGCGGTGCTCCGGGGGGGTCACGGGGCCTCAGGAGGGAATCCATTGTGCTGCCGTCCCTCTTTTCTGTGCATTCTCTCTAAATGGACGCGTCCTCTCTCTTCTGCCCGTGCTTTTACTTGACGTAAAACAATTTTTAAAACAAACTTCCCAATGATTCATTCAGAGCTCAAATAACACTGTACGCGGGAATTGTTGGAGACAGGTAACCATTCTGCACGTCTCTTGTCCCCTAGGAGGCCGGGGTGGGCAGAGGGGCGTAGCAGCCTACGAGCTGCTCTTGTTGCAGACGGGGCCTCGGTTGTTGTCCTCCATATACTGGCTGCCCCCCGTGTCGCTCTGGCTGAGGACCATGGAGGGGAGGCGGGAGGGCCGCCTCTCCGGGTTCTTCTCTTGCGAGAAACAGCAGAGCATCCTCTTCATGGTGCTGTACATGTCCTCATCCTTGTAGGAGTAGATGATGGGGTTCATGACGGAGTTGAGCAGCGCCAGCAGCAGGAACCACCTTTTCACGTGCTGCACGTTGCACCGCGTGCAGTTCAGGCCGTCGAGCAGCAGAACCACCAGGCCGGGCGTCCAGCACACGACGAAGGCCCCTGGAGGGAGAGAGAGAGAGGAAGCAACAGGCACTCAGACGTCAGGTTAATTATTTAGGTTTCTTCTCGCCCAGTCTTCCATCAGTGGCATCAAAGGGCTTTGAGGATTTGTCTTGACAACTGCAAAGCAAATTTCCAGACTTCCTCTAAGCATTTGAGACCTGGGCTTGTTAGAAGCAAACAGACTATAAACCACATGCCATTTCACCTTCTCATCTGCTTACAGGTACCTTAATTAGAGGCTTACACTTATCTCTTACATATTGAGCACAACACAGACCTTATTTCCATGTGTTCTCCAAATCACACTAGAAGGTTGTGCAGTCATTATCCACATTCTGCAGGTGAGAAAATTGAGGCCCAATTATAGAGTCTATGTGGGGGAAGCCTCACACACATAGTGTATGTGGGGAACCCTGCGCTCTGCTGTTCAACTCAAGACTTTCCAAGTGCTGTCCTAAATAAGACACACCGCATACATAGGTATCTCCTAGTCTTTTAATCAAGTCACTTGCTCAAAAACTATATTCTTAACAAAATCACGTTTAAGCTGAGTAGGCACGAAATTCTTTTTGACATTCACAGGCCATCTGCTTAATTAACTGCTCTAAGTTGAGATAGATATTTTTGTCAGAAATAAGTCTTTCTCTTTCATGATGAGAGAGAGATGTGCTTTTATTAACACATTTATTTAGCATAATTTTAGCACCAACTGCACATGAAGGAGGGTCTCTTCTGAATCTCTATCCATCTGACCAATTTAGCTTACTTCAGAACTTTCTGATATATTCTTCCTGAGATATGAGACACAGGTTCATTATTTCCCTACTTAGTCAGCATAACATCAAATAACAATGACAGCTAACACATGAATGCTTCCCTTTATTAACTCATAGAACCACACTATGAAAGCACACATCATTATCATCGTCAGGAAACTGAGGTACAGAGAAATTCAGTAACGTGCTTATGAGAAAACAGCTTGTAATTGACACTGAATTTTGAACCTAGGCAATCTTCCTTCATAGGCTGCGCACTTGGCCAATATGGGACCTGCCTCCATCTTGGGGTATGATTTATTTTTCCAAAAGTCCTTATCATTTCTTAATGCCCTTACTTATGCATTCAACAAATAGTCACTGTGAGCTTTCAATGTGCCAAGAACTATGCCAGAAGGTGAATGAGGTGAGGACCATGCGCTCTGGGAGCTAATGGGGGAGAGAGAATGAACAAGCAAGTCTGTGAACTAACTAGTTACTCCTCTTGGTTAGATTCAGACCTGGACAGTATTCCTCTTAGTGCTTTATCTTTGTTCTGAGAGATATAATGAAAAGCAAGTCTAGTCAAGAATTATAAAGAGGCAGTGCGAGGCCATGAAACTCCATGAGTTTGGGGGTCAGACAGCTAGGCCCAGCTCCTCACCTTACGAGCTACTAATAAGTCAAATCACCTCTCTGAGCCTTCTTCATTCCCTCATTTAATAACAATAATGATCTTGACTTACAAGGTAATTGGGAAGGTCAGAGGTAATGAAAAGTGGAGTCTAACACTGCACTGGGTTCACTAAGCAGTGGTTATCATGAGATGCTTTGTCAGAGACATCTGACAAAAGATGTGCCAGAGTTCTCGGGGGGTTCACTTCCCATTTCATAACTACACCTCTCCAGTGATTCCCTTTTCTCTCCATCCTCCATTATTTGGGGGTTGGCTGACATATATGAAGAAAGAAGTGACCTTGGAGTTAAAAGATCAGAGATTTGGGTCCAAATTCCTCACTTACTATACAACTCTGGGAGATCCATGTTATCAGTCTGAGCTTCATCTTCCGAAACTGTAAATTGAGGATCTGTGGCAAGTTGTGGATTTTTCAATCTGTGAGCTAGGGCACCTTAGTGGGTATGCAATCAATGAGTTTGGAAAAGGTTTTTTTTTTTAATGAAAGAATAAAATGCAATGGAATGAAACAGCTCAAAGTATATTACACAGACCAAGGGAAATACTGTTTCATGCAATTTTTGTTTCAGTTTTATATACTACATTTATGCATGCATTGGACATAAAGTAAGATATTTCTGACTGTTGGGATTAGTCAGAAAGTTTGAAAAAGCCCCTGTCTAGCTCCAATAGTCTGTATTTCCTAGAACAATAACACTTCTGCTCTCTCTGCTGTTTCTGAGACAGGATTACTGTGTTCTCAACAGGGAAGAACTAAAGAAAGCAGACATCAAAAGTGTAGCTACCAACTTTGATTTGACGTGTCCTTTCTGTGTGAAACTGCAGAATTCCAAAGAAAGTCCAGAGGGAGTTTCCAAGGGTTTTGTGTTAATGGGTAGGAGGAGGAAATATTGGTAAACTTCATACTTAGTTAAATATACATATCAAAGTTTTTTTTAATATTTACTTATTTTTTATTTTTGACCGTGCTAGATGTTTGTTGCTGTGAGGGCTTTATTCTAGTTGCAGTGAGTAGGGGCTACTCTCTAGTTGGGGTGCTTGGGTTTCTCATTGGGGCGGCTTCTCTTGTGCAGTACAGGCTCTAGGACAAAAGGGCTTCTGCAGTTTTGGCTCCTGGGCTCTAGAGCACAGACTCAGTGGTTGTGGCACATGGGTTTAGTTGCTCCACAGCGTGTAGGATCTTCCTGGATCAGCAATTGAGCTTGTGTCTCCTGCATTGATAGGCAGATTCTTTACCACTTAGCAACCAGAGAAGCCCCTTGTCAAACTTTAAACTTTTCTTTGGGCAACGATTATATACCGGGCACTGTTGTAACCATTTTATATGAATTAACCATTTAATCCTCATAGCAACCCTTGGAAATAGGTACTATTTTATATATATACACACACATACACACACAGTGCTGTGTGCTGTGCTTAGTCACTCAGTCGTGTCCGACTCCTTGGGACCACGTGGGCTGTAGCCCACCAGGGTCCTCTGTCCATGGGGATTCTCCAGACAAGAATACGAGAGTGGGTTGCCATGCCCTCCTCCAGGGCATCTTCCCAAGCCAGGGATCCAATCCAGGTCTCCCTCGTTGCAGGCGGATTCTTTACCGTCTGAATCACAGTACCCTCATTTTAAATCTGAGAAAAATGAACCATGGATAAGTTGGTAATCTGCTCAAAGCCATGCAGCTGATAAGTGGAAGGGCCAGGATTTGAACTCAGGCACCCTGGCCCCAGAGCCTGTGCTCCTGCTCACGTGCTAGGCTCAGAAGTGAGTGCAAAGGATCTTATTTCTAAAGTAAGTGATGGGGAAGGGGAGAGAGTACTTTTGGCCTTTAAAGTCCTGTTCTTAGAGTGTCATATCTAACTCTAAAGCTGCATATGTCACAACTACGTCATTCTTTGGTTTGCTAACAGAAAGATTTTCTGGCTAAGAAAGGAAGAAAGATGAAGAAGGAAAGAAAGAAGGGGAAGGGGAGAGGGGAAAGGAGAAAGAATTTCAGCAAAAATATAGGCTGGCCATTGGGGTATGAAAAGCAAAAAAAAAAAAAAAATCTGCTGACCTTTATACTACACTATTTCCAAGAACAACAAAAGGCAAGGCTCTGACAGAACAGCCCAAACACACTGGGCTGCTGAACCAGAGATGGTGCTTCAGTGGTGCCATCTGAGGTGACGATTACACTCCAAGCAGGGACCCTGGGAAACCGCAGCTCCGTGACTCCTCCACCCAGCGGCCAGGCTCTCCTTCTAAACACACCACAGAGTGGAGGCACAGCTTATCTTAACAGTTCATTTGCTAGGGGTTTTTTTACTGTGTGTCAGCAGCAGCAGATATGAGGTCCCCCAAAAATATTTAAAAGGAGAAGAAAATGCCAGGAATGGTTCTGGCCTTGGGAATCTGTCCTCTTGGAGAATTCTTGAAGAATGTGGGAGATGTCAGAAACATACAAATGGGCAACTGTCCCAGTTCTTAAAAGAGGGCCAGATGGTGTGTCCTAGCAAATATATATCAGTCAGCCCCTTACGAATTTCCAATAAATTCTTGAAGAAAAAACTAGGATGAGTGTTTTTTGAGTACTTAAACTCAATGCTCAGAACAAACAGCTAGGAATAAGCAAGACTTACCAAGAGACATATGTCAAGCCCGGATTTTTTCCCCCTAAATTAGGCATTAACAAATAGCAGCAGATCTAAAGGTATCTATCTGGGAAATGGAAGAAATCAGGTACATTTTTCTTGGAGAAGAAAAGGCAAAGGAAAACAAGATTATGTTAACTGTCCCCAAATACCTGAAGGGTCATTACATAAAAAGAAGCACAACTTACCTTGAAGGTCACCCTGAACCAAATGGAAAAGTATCAAAAAACAGAATTTGAACATAAATTTTTTTTAAAGAAAATAAAGCTATTTTGGAGAGGAATTTGTTGTCCAGCAGACAGAGAGCCTCCCTTGGCCTGAGTATTTTCTTTGCCCAGATCGTCCTGAGATGTGCAAAGGGAAGGGATTTTCCCCAAATGAGAGAGAGAGGGTTAAGTGGCTTCAGAACTGTTTTCCAAGTAGAAAACTGCTATCTACAAACTATGAGTTTCAACTCCCCACGCAATCCAAAGAAATTTGACTTGTTGGTTTCCCAGACACCATTATCAGACAGTATGGCTAAAAACTGATTAAGACAAATTCTCCAAGATAGCAATTCCCAAAGCTGGTTGTCCATCAAATTCCCAAGGGAGCTTTTTACAAATGCATATCCTCTGGTTCTATATCAGACCCAACGGCCCGACTCTCTGTGGTCAGATGGGGAAATCTGTAGAAAAAGCTTCCGGGGTGATTACAATGCATGACCAGTTTCACAAATCACTTCTGAATGCTGACCAGTATGGTTTCATCAAGCTGACCTTGTCAGCAAAATTGTAGACTTTTTATAGATTTGGCCAAAAGAGAAAGGGGGCAGAATTCCTTAAAACAAAAAATCACCTTTAGATCAATATCTTCAGCTTCTATTTGGAAAAATGTTTGAACAGATCTTATGCATAAATGAAATGTATAAACACAATCAGGGAAACTAGTCTACAGGCAAGGCATACACCGTCTTCCGCTGGCCTTAGCTCTCTGGTTCACCCTGCCAAGAATGCCTTCCTGGCTCCTAATCTAAGGTCTACTTTTCATTCCAAGCTTAGCGCCTATTCTGCCTCCTCCACTGGACCTCTCCCATTTGTCCAACCCACAGTGACCATTCTCTTCTCTCAGTTCCTGTGACACTTCCCACCTACAACATCCACGTGGCACTGGGCATATCACCTGCTCAGTTACACTCCAATATCTCCCAAGACCTCTGGGCTAGGCAGTGTGCTTAGAGCTTGATATACACCCATTGCTTCAATCTCATGGCCCTGTGAGGTTGCTGCTCTTATTTTCAGTCTCATACTTGATGAATCTGAACTTCAGAATGGCTCAACGGTTTAGTCAGAAGCCAATGAATAGAACAGTCAGAATGTGAACCCCAGCCTGAGTCTTCCATGCAAATTCTTGAGCACTGTGCTACGCCGCAGTAGTTTCTAATACACAGATCCCATTGCTCAGGCCCATTATAAACTCACTAGGCATGCAGGCTGTGTCTCGTATCTGTCTGTGTCCTCAGAATGAAGGATAGAGCCCCACACTCAAGTAGCAGAGAAGACATGTCCACTGAATGTAATTGAAGGTTATTAACAACCACAGGGCCGGGTAATGAATAAGTGCTAGCATTTCTGAGGCAAGCAGTATAATGCCCTGCCCCTCCGGCACTGAAGGCAGGGAACCAGGATGGGATGGTTCTGACTACTGTCAAGGAAGGTATCAGGTGAAATGACACTCAGCTGAGCAGAGTACTGAAGGTCAAGAATGACTGTGCGGGGGTGAGGAATAGCGTGATACACTTGGGGAATTCCAAACAGGTTTGGATGGTTCTAACCCAGGAAGGTGACTAGGGAAGTAAGATGAAGTCTGACAGATGAACTTGGGTAAGACCTGGAAGCGCCCTGTGGGAAGTTCTCAAGAGTTTGGATTTATTGCGTAAATCACGTCCCATAAGTATTTTTCAATCAGGAGTTCATCAGGAGAATTAAGTCTGAATGCCTCAGGTATGCACTGTATTAACACTGAATTAACCTCTCTACCAAGCACCTAGAATGGTATGAGTCATAGACCATCATGGGAGGATTAAGAAAATATTTCTATGTTCCACGGTTCATAAAGAAAACCTATTGAGAAAGGTTAGAGCTGAGGTTTTTCTGGCTCAGTTGAAACTCATCAGTGGCTTGTGAAATCATTTAATAGGCTGAAAGCAGCAATTTTCTAAAAAATAAAATAGAACAGAAAAACATCAGGACATTTCAAATATAGTAAGGGTATGTTTCATGAAACTTGTTTCAGTTACACAGAAAAATATTTGTATGTTTTGGGTCATGATAGAGAATGTACATTATTTCTCAGTGTGAGGTCCTGATTTTTTTTTTAATTGAAATCTACCTCATTATTTTTTTAAAATGTAGAGGGTTACTTCCTAAAGGAAATCTCTTGTTAAACTTCAAAATGAGAGCTGCTGTGACTAAAGAAAAAGATGGGGTGGGGGTAGTTGAATAAGGATCTTCATAGAGAATTTACCCTTCACCGTACAATGTGCCCCGCACCACTATGCCTTACACATACACACATTGAGGAACCCTTGAGGATCCCCTGGGAACCTCAATGACCACAGTTTGAAAACCACTGCTGTAGAATGGTAGTTCTTTGAATATTTTTAATCAGTAGTGTGCATAAATCTTATATTTTAGAGGAAAGCTGTATCTGAGTGGTGGAATGGTGGTACGCATCAGAATCACCTGGGCTGCTGGCTTAAATTCATATTTCTGGGTCCTGCCCATACCTACCAAATGAGAACCTGATGAAGGTATGATCTGGGCATTTCCAGTTTTAAACAGCTCCCTGGGAAATGCTTTAGTATTGTAAAGTGAAAGAACCACTGATTTGGCAGAGAGACACCCCTGAAGACCAGCTGAAATTCAGGTGAAAAGTTTAAGGATTTGAAAAAACATTGGTGATGAAATGGAGAGATGTAACCAGGTTAGGAGGTGGTAAGAAGAAAAACCTGTAAGATTTGATGTATAAATAACTAGATCTAGGAAGTGAGGGAAAGGAAAGAATCCAGGGTGCTTGGGCAGCATGTGATCCTGATAACCAAGTAGGAGAGAGAGGAAGGACAGGTTTAGAAGGAAGAGATGGTGGTTCAGTTTTGGGCATTGGGAACTTGGACTATCTGTGGCTCCTACAGGTATAGAAGAGGAGAAAGCAGCCAGAAACATGGGTCAGAATAATGAGTGCTCCCAATTTTAATGTTGACTTGGGAGTCATCAGCAGTGTGGAATTGAAGCTGTACTTTCATTAATAAATACTAGGCAACTGCATGCCATGTGCCAGCTACTAAGAGTGAATGGCTTCCAGGTGATTACATTTGGACAATGAATATAATGTCCTTCTAGTGCCACATGACAGGTCAGTTATGTTGATAAGAAGCATTTGTTTATTTTTTTATGGCTGCGCTGGGTCTTCATCAGTTTGCAGGCTTACCTTGCTGACATGTGAGACGTTAGTTCCCCAACCAGGGATCAAACCTATATACCCTGCACTGGAAGGAGGATTCCTAATCACTGGATCACCATGGAAGCTCCTGCAATTATTTTTTTATTTTAATGATGTTTTCTTTTCTTTCAGTACCTGTTTAATAAGAGACTCACTAACAGTCCAATTAGACTACAAATGAGCCTTCCTCCAGTAATTCAACTAGTTTCAGTGCTATACTAAGAAACTAGTATCATGAGTTTCATGTAACTTTCTAAAGTATAATGAATCAGATACTAGAATATTCAATTGAATACTGAAATGATATCTAATGACTTCAATTTAAGGTAATCAGAAACATCAAATTAAGGAATGTTTAACACTTTTGAAAATAAAATTACAACTGAAAATATTGGCGGCAAGTGAAATCAAAGATCTTTCTAATTCTCTAGTCAATATTATCTTGAAATAATCTACAACCACCACCTACCTTATTTGGAAGGTTTCAAAATATCTCAAACAATACTCTGGTTAATACCTTATCGCTGCATTACAGGAAAGAAGAGATACACATTATAGGAAAGAAGAATACCAGTCCATCTGGGAGAAAGGCCCCTCACTGGAATGTATTTAAGATAGTTCTTGGGGTCTGGGTGACAGACAAGATATGTAGAGGATTCAGACTTCCCTCAAGTTTTTTTCTTAATCCTGTTCTTTAGTACTCATAGTTTTCTATTCTGTCTGCTGCTGCTAAGTCACTTCAGTTGTGTCCGACTCTGTGCGACCCCATAGACAGCAGCCTACCAGGCTCCTCCATCCCTGGGATTCTCCAGGCAAGAACACTGGAGTGGGTTGCCATTTCCTTCTCCAATGCATGAAAGTGACAAGTGAAAATGAAAAGTGAAAGTGAAGTCGCTGTCGTGTCCGACCCTCAGCGACCCCATGGACTGCAGCCTACTGGGCTCCTCCATCCATGGGATTTTCCAGGCAAGAGTACTGGAGTGGGGTGCCATTGCCTTCTCCTCTATTCTGTCTAGTTAGCCTTATTTTCATCTGTTTAAAACTTGACACATACAATTAAAAAGAAACCTTCACATGTGAGTGGCACACAAATAAAACATCCATAACAATAAATCACTCACACAGAATAGTTTCACTTTGGCACATGGGCTACTCATTTCATCAAATAAGAGGATATATTTTAGATATGTTCACTCTGTTATTCTTTGTTTTTAGTCCAGGAAAAAAACAGTAGGGTACTAGCAATAATGCTAACCTACTAAGCCACAGGACTGTCTGATTTACTAAAATAGAAAATTACAACTTTACATAAAAATCAGGTTGGGAGCCTCATCCACAGGGAGCTCTCTTCTTATTTGAAAAGAATTTTAAAAGTAAAAAAAATTTGAATCAATAGATGTTCTTGGTTAGAAGTATCACAATGCGTAAGTTACATGTTAATGGAATATTCAAGTGAAAATGCTCTTATGATACCAAGGAATTTATTTAATAATTTTAAAGTAACACCTCCAGATGTGGTTTGTATTCAAATTTATACTCGTTTACCCACAGTGTTTTAGATTTCCAATAATTCAGAAAATAGATTGTCACATATGTGAAAGGAATGAAAATATATACCTTTAGTAAACCTGACTTATTTTTACTGCAGAAAACAAGAAAGCACTGAGATACTTCAAACAGATGATGAGCAGTTAAGCATTCCACAAATGATTCATTTAACACGATTGTTACTACTGCTGGGTCTTTTGACTCTAACAACTGGTTTTAGACACTTGTTTCAAATTTGTGGCCAGCTTTGGAAAATTGAAATTCTTTGGTGCCAAGGGGTTAGGAGATGAAATTTAAAGCAGAGGCATACCAGCTAGAACCACAGCCTAAACCTAATTCTAGTGTCTAACTCAGAGAGACAGCTGGAAATTATAAACTGCAACAGTAAGAGAACACCATCTCCACCTCCAGATTCCTCTTTAAGCATCATATGCAGGGGCCTGCATACCTCAGCACCTCTGTAACTACTATAACAAGGGCTCTCCAGCATCTAAGAAAAGGTGTGAGGTCAACTGTGTGCACTGACAGCAGCTGTTTGCCTGGCGTAATCTTAAACCCTGACACAACCCAGCTAGCCTGCCCCAGGATCTGAACTTCTTTCTGCTGGAGTCACGCCTTTGAATTAGGAAGGCCTGCCATTACACCTATACATATGAACATATAAAACTGTAGGCATGTAATAATTTATATAACACAAAAGCTGCCATTAGCACACAGCAAGGTTGTGGGACATTGCAAAAGGGATATCTTTGATGGGGCTGAAAATTTTGAAAAGAGTTACTGCCAATGCAGGAGATACAATAGACACAAGTTTGATCCCTGGTTTGAGAAGATTCCCTGGAGGAGTAAATGGCAACCCACTCCAGTATTCTTGCCTGGAAAATTACATGGACAAAGGAGCCTGGTGGGCTACAGTCCATGGGGTCGCAAAGAGTTGGCCATGACTGAGTGCATACACACACACACACACACACACACACACAACATGGGACACTGTACAAGGGAGCTGACCTGATTAGGAGACAAGATTCTAGACACCTCAATGGCACAAAATACTATCCTGAGCTCAGAGGAAGGGAACAGGACATGTTAGGAGCTGGAAGATGTGACTCGGAGTTGGGCCTGGAACAGTGACAGCACAGTATATAGCTCAGGAAGTACAAAGTCCTGACTCAGGACTACCCTTTCCATTCTACACCCATGGGTGCTAAGTCACTTCAGTCATGTCCAGACTCCTTGCAACCCTATGGACTGTAGCCCGCCAAGCTCCTCTGTCCATGGAATCCTCTAGGAAAGAACACTGGAGTGGGTTTCCATGGCCTCTTCCAGGGGATCTTCACAACCCAGGGATCAAACTCACATTTCTTATGTCTTCTGGCAGGTGGGTTCTTTACCACTAGCGCTATCTGGGAAGCCCAATGGCCACCATCATTAACCTATCACAGCATGTGCTTCTGAACCTAGATACTGCCTGGACTCTTTGACAGCACAGTGCTCAGCCTCTAGCAATCAGCTGGAATTTGCCCTTGAGATGAGTCTGCTGCTGCTGCCGCTGCTAAGTCGCTTCAGTCGTGTCTGACTCTGTGCGACCCCATAGACAGCAGCCCACCAGGCTCCCTTGTCCCTGGGATTCTCCAGGCAAGAACACTGGAGTGGATTGCCATTTCCTTCTCCTGAGATGAGTCTACTTATCCCTATTACAGTAAAAAGGGCTTAAGATCAGGTAGTCCCAGAGCTGAAATCCTTGTTTATGCCCACAGGGACATCAGTTCATTTTCCTGAGCCTCTCTGCACTTCTTAGCTATGGAATGAGCATGAAAGATACTGACCGGACAGGATTTTTGTGAGATTTAATGAGATAATGGGCGGAGAGTGTCTAACGCAGAAAACTCCAAAAATGCTCATTCTGACTGCCCAGATGGGGTCAGATGCTTCCCCTGCTGTGCTTTCTCAGTTTATAAACACATCTGGTAGAGAGCTTCAGTTGCTATTGTACACTCACACCTGTGTGTGCGCGCACACACACACACACTTTATTACACTCTGTCCTATTTTGGCTGCCCTGCTAGAATGACATCCTCAGGGGAGATCCTGTTTGTATCTTCTTCAGCTTGTGATACCCAGTGCTTGGCCATGCATGGTACACACAATAGGTACTTAACAGAAGCTTGTTAAATGAAGAAGTAAGGGATCTTGATTCAAATCCAGGCCCCGGCCTAGAGTATGCTTTGAAAAAGGTCATTGATGTCTCTCCCCCCAGGTTCTTCCTCTGTATATTAAAGGAATTGGACTAGAATGACCTGGACATTTCCTTCTGGCTCTTTTATTGGATAATCCTGGACTTTACCTACAGCTGCCTTCTCCACACACCGATGTGGAGAGAGTCTGCTGTAAATACACCCTGCTGGTTCTTAAATAGCCAGCTTCTCCAATAACTCATTTTGCATTTGTTATGCTTTCTGCGACCAAATGGGTAAAAATAAATCCAAGTGACAAACATCTATAGTTTTAACTTGGCAGATGTATGAATTTGAGTGCCATTCAGATTCTGTCAAAATATTTTCTACCCACTACTTCTGATCATATCTAACCAGTCCTAAGCTAGCTGGAATTGGTATTTACCATAATTTTCTTTAGTGACTAAACCACCACCAAAATGTGACACCATCTTTGTTTTCCAAAGATGTTTTTTTTTAGTTTACTTTGCAAAATAGAAAGCAATGCTATGGGAGTCACAGCATGCGCTCAAATCCCAAGAAGATGGCAATAATTACTGATCAACTTATTAACTATCAGTATAGTGATGCCAGAGGTACAAACATGGCCTTCTTTTCTAATTTTCTTTAGGGGCTTCCCTGGTGGACAGCAGTACAGTGATGCCAGGGGTGTAAAGATGGTCTTCTTTTCTAGTTTTTTTTTCCCCCTCAACTCCTTAGCTGCTCTACTGCCACCCTCTTTCTCCCCACCCCCAACCATGTCCTATTCATCCCAGATGCTCTCCTTTATCCACTTTTCTTCATTTTCTCTATTTCTTCAGGAATTTTACTTGTATCCTACTTGTGATAACAACCCCACATTAAGTTCCTATAAGCCTATATAGTTTACCATTATCAAATTACATATCACAGGAGACTACACAGTATATTCAAATTGAAGATTTTTCCTTTTCTGTGGGAAGATTCCTAAGTGGGATGTAAGCAGATTTGGTCATCAAACTTTAAGACCTGGGTTTGTCCAGCACTTTGCACATTTACCCTGAGCATGAGACTCCCTTGGGACATTTGTTAAACATTCAAGTTCTAAATGCTCTAAACCTGACTTAGAGACCCCTGCAGACTTTTTTTTTTTTTTTTTTGAACAGAGGAAAATTTATGCGTCGAACCTGGACTGGTCACTTATGATAATATACATGCTACAATTCCATTCTCCCCAATCATTCCACCTTCACCCTCTCCCACAGAGTCCCAAAGACTGTTCTAAATGCCTATGTCTCTTTTGCAGTCTCTTATACAGGGTTCAGGTTACCATTTTTCTAAATTCCATATATATGCGTTAATATACAGTATTGATGTTCTTCTTTCTGGCTTACTTCAGACTTAAACAGCATTTATTTGATTCCATTGTTCAGAATCTGAGATAAGCACTGCTATCTCAGGACTGTATGCATTATCTAACAAAAATTCACTGAGCCACAAGAGACGCCAACAATAGTGCTAACCACCCAGGACACAGGTAAATAAAGTGAGACATACAAGCTCTTTCCCAGCTCCTGATTTCACTGGCTCCTTCTCAGAGTTCAGCTCCAAGTGTACCCTTTGGAGAGCTCTTCCTTTGTGCCATATAAAGCAGCACCCAGCCCAGTCATTTCCTCAAATATTATTCCATTGGATTTCCTTGTGTCACTCTTTGCAATTATCTTGTTTATTTGTTGACTGGTTGGTTAACTCATTTACTAACTGCAAATCATCCCAATTGGACAGAATCTGAATGTTTAACCAATGTCCCAAGGGAGTCTCATGCTCAGGGTAAATGTACAAAGTGCTGGACAAAGCAAGGTCTTAAAGTTTGATGACCAAATCTGCTTACATCCCACTTAGGTATCTTCCCACAGGAAAGGAAGAATCTTCAATTCGAATATAATCTGTAGACTCCTGCAATACATAGTTTGATAACGGTGAACTGTATAGGTTTACAAGAACTTAATAAAAGCCATTTTCAGTCAGGTTCATATTTAAGAAAAATACAATTACTGGTAAAGCACAATCTGGTTAATACCCTAGTGAACATACTATGTAATCAGAAAAAGAGAAAAAAAAAACATAATTTGGAAATATGTTCTTAGTTTGCACTGAACAAACTTCCAAAGCCTGACAGAAAGAATATGAGGGAGTATGTAGTTAACTATACAGTGAGGATGAAAGGAGAAGAAAGCAAATTAAGGTTGGATGACATAAATAAAATACACGTAACGGATAAGAGTGAAGAAAACAATGGATACTACAAGAAGTACAAGGAGATGCCAATAAAACATTCTGTAAGAACCTGGAAACAGGAGGAAAGAGGTTGTCCTTTTAGTTAAGTCCTAAAGAGATATTATAGTCCCCAGACCTGCAATACCTTTCCTGAAATCTGACTAAAGGCAATAACATCTCAGAAGAATGTCATCAGAGCCAGGGATGTCTGGAATGACTATATACAATTTCAAGGGAGAAAGTTCTTGGTCAATGTCAGCCTTTTTCATGGCTGTTCTGATTCTGTGCAAAAAGCAGCCTCTGATGGTAACTGGATTTACCAGGTATTGAGTATCCAAACGTCTTGGTAGTTTTATTTCCTCAATCCAAGTAAATATGATGGCATTCTAGTTAGTTACAAACACACACACACACAATCCAGACAGAGGGTAGGCCAGAGGGAGGCGGGAAGGAGGGAAACCAGTTTTGGCTCCATGCTTCATTCACATTCTTCTGTGTGTTAACTTTACAGCCTTGGGCTCTTTGTACTCTTTTGAAGCTGGTTCCTTTTTTTCCTCCTGTGTGCAGCTCTCCCCAGACACTCCTCCCAGGCTGGGTCAAATGATCCCCATCCCATGTTTCCATAGGCTCTCCACATATGTATCATCGAATCAGACACTGTTAGTGGATTACCCCTTCATCTGGCCAGCTGGATTGAGAGCACCTGAAGGGCAGGGAGGA
The DNA here is from genome assembly GCF_049115385.1 of Moschus berezovskii. Taxonomy (NCBI): domain Eukaryota; kingdom Metazoa; phylum Chordata; class Mammalia; order Artiodactyla; family Moschidae; genus Moschus; species Moschus berezovskii. The sequence continues at coordinate 63,020,737 of NC_142463.1, forward strand.
TGCCATATTCACCTTGGATTCCTGACACCTAACGGGGGTGGGGGCTGGATGTTTAGTAGTTACTCAGTTTTCAAGGAAGCGGGAAAGGAAAGCTGAACTGCTCCTAACCCACTGACCACACACATGATATGCAAATATACCAAATACTTTTGAGATGAGGCACTGTCCCTTGGTGCAATAATAGCAGCAAAATGGTAGAGCTCCCAGTGCATTCTTCTCCTATGTTATAAACCATGTTATCATAGGTACCTGGGAGGCCAAGGACTCCTCTTCTCATTTGAGATGATTTATTATAATCTAGAACAGAGGAGTCTGAGGCTTATTTTACAGCCCATGTGTTTCCACATTTGGGTTGTGTGCTTAGTTGCTCAGTCATGTCCAACTCTTTGCAACCCCATGGACTGTAGCCTGTCATGCTCCTCTGTCCATGGGGATTCTCCAGGCAAGAATACTGGAGTGGGTTGCCATACCCTCCTCCAGGGGATCTTCCCAACCAGTTCTCCTGTTGCAGGTGGATTCTTTAGCGTCTGAGCCACCAGGGAAGCTATATTTTGCCAACAAAGGTCCATCTAGTCAAGGCTATGGTTTTTCCAGTGGTCATGTATGGATGTGAGAGTTGGACTGTGAAGAAGCTGATCACCGAAGAATCGATGCTTTTGAACTGTGGTGCTGGAGAAGACTCTTGAGAGTCCTGTGGACTGCAAGGAGATGCAACCAGTCCATTCTAAAGGAGATCAATCCTGGGTGTTCATTGGAAGGACTGATGCTGAATCTGAAACTCCAATACTTTGGCCACCTCATGTGACGAGCTGACTCACTGGAAAAGACTCTGAGAAGGATTGGGGGCGGGAGGAGAAGGGGATGACAGAGAATGAGATGGCTGGATGGCATCACCGACTCGATGGACATGAGTTTGAGTGAACTCTGGGAGTTGGTGATGGACAGGGAGGCCTGGCATGCTGTGATTCATGGGGTTGCAAAGAGTCGGACACGACTGAGTGACTGAACTGAACTGAAACACTTAAGTCACATTACATCATAGTTTGAAAGAACCCTCTGTTCAAAACATTACCTTTACTATTCTAGTAATCAAATAAGATTAGTAAGTCAAATATATAAACAACAATAAATAATTTGTAAATTGTTAATCAGGGAAGAAGAAACATCCAAATCACATAGATATGGATGCTGAGAAAGGTCATTCAAAGTTTAAGGAGTCTGTCTTTGAACTAGAGACTATTTACCCTGGTACAGGATATTGGGTACATTAAAGACCCTAAGTTCAATAAAGGGCAAATAAAGTCTGAGATACTGTCCCATTCAAACTGTGGAACTAAAGACATCGTGATACTCAAATAACAGAAAGTTTATCTTTTTATCCTTTAGTCCCCACCCACTGCTGCTGCTGCTGCTAAGTCACTTCAGTCGTGTCCGACTCTGTGTGACCCCACAGACAGAAGCCCACCAGGCTCCCCCGTCCCTGGGATTCTCCAGGCAAGAACACTGGAGTGGGTTGCCATTTCCTTCTCCAACTGGAAAATATTAAACACTTCCTCTTTCAACATATAACTTTTTATTGGGTTGGCCAAAAGTTTGTTTGGGTTTTTCTGGAAGATATGGAAAAACCCAAATGAACTTTTTTGGCCGACCCAACATTTTCCTGAAACAAATGTGTGTTTATTACTGGGTGCAATGACTAATTTGATCTTTTTACCTAACGATATTCATATACTGAAGGATTTACTAGTTAGGTAAACTTGAGTAATTTTCTTAAACTTGCTAAACCTTGTTTTCTCATCTGCAAAACAGACGATAAAATTGCCCTTGTGGGGTTGGTGAGGCCCAGTTGTGAGAACAGACTTAGGTTTCTTCAGTACAGCATGGAGCACAAAGTCATCATCATGATCAGCATCTCTTATTCTTTCTCCAGGAAAAGACTTTTGTGATTTGATATTTGAAAAACCTATTAACACAACAGCATTGGTCAGAGGAGCAACATGGCATGGAATTATAATAGCCTGTCTACTAGGCCAAACTACTGGGTTCAAACCCCTAATCTACACTTGCTTTGGGGTACCCTTTCAAGCAGGTTTTAGAAAAGGCAGAGGAATCAGAGATCAAATTGCCAACATCCGCTGGATCATGGAGAAAGCAAGAGAGTTCCAGAAAAACATCTATTTCTGCTTCATTGACTATGCCAAAGCTTTTGACTGTATGGATCACAATAAACTGTGGAACATTCTGAAAGAGATGGGAATACCAGACCACCTGACCTGCCTCTTGAGAAACCTGTATGCAGGTCAGGAAGCAACAGTTAGAACTGGACATGGAACAACAGACTGGTTCCAAATAGGAAAAGGAGTACGTCAAGGCTGTATATTGTCACCCTGCTTATTTAACTTATATGCAGAGTACATCATGAGGAATGCTGGGCTGGAAGAAGCACAAGCTGGAATCAAGATTGCCGGGAGAAATATCAATAATCTCAGATATGCAGATGACACCACCCTTATGGCAGAAAGTGAAGAGGAACTCAAAGGCCTCTTGATGAAAGTGAAAGAGGAGAGTGAAAAGGTTGGCTTGAAGCTCAACATTCAGAAAACGAAGATCATGGCATCTGGTCCCATCACTTCATGGGAAATAGATGGGGAAACAGTGGAAACAGTGTCAGACTTTATTTTTTTGGGCTCCAAAATCACTGCAGATGCTGATTGCAGCCAGGAAATTAAAAGACGCTTACTCCTTGGAAGGAAAGTTATGACCAACCTAGATAGCACATTAAAAAGCAGAGACATTACTTTGCCAACAAAGGTCCATCTAGTCAAGGCTATGGTTTCTCTCGTGGTCATGTATGGATGTGAGAGTTGGACTGTGAAGAAAGCTGATCGCCGAAGAATTGATGCGTTTGAACTGTGGTGCTGGAGAAGACTCTTGAGAGTCCATTGGACTGCAAGGAGATCCAACCAGTCCATTCTAAAGGAGATCAATCCTGAGTGTTCATTGGAAGGACTGATGCTAAAGCTGAAACTGCAATACTTTGGCCACCTCATGCGACGAGTTGACTCACTGGAAAAGACTCTGATGCTGGGAGGGATTGGGGGTGGGAGGAGAAGGGGACGACAGAGAATGAGATGGCTGGATGGCATCACCGACTCGATGGACATGAGTTTGAGTGAACTCCGGGAGTTGGTGATGGACAGGGAGGCCTGGCGTGCTGTGATTCATGGGGTCGCAAAGAGCTGGACACGACTGAGCGACTGGACTGAACTTAACTGAACTGGGCTGTTTTTATTTAACCTGTTTAACCTACCTATACCTCAGTTATACCTGACCTGTAACATGGAGATAACAAGGATGCCCACCTCCTGGGGTTGCTGTAAGGGCTACATGACTGATCATACATAAAGTATCCAGATCACTGCTCAGCACTGAGTTAGACATGATGCGTTAGCCAATCTTGCTGCTGACCCTGCTCTCCAGGTTTAAAGATGCTCAGCTAAGTCGTTGCTACTTTGCTGGGGAAATACAGACCAAGCACTGAGTCCTCTGGCAGTCCTGAGATCCTTGCTAGGTTGACATCAAGCCTGTACCTAATCACCAAGGCTCAGGTGAAATGTTCAGTTACTGGTGAATCTCCTGACTAGTCTATAACCCTGCTCACAGTTCCTCTTGATGATCAGAATACAATGTCCAATTATCAAAGGTCTTCCTGACATCCCCATTACGTACTGTCTACAGCATTCTCTTAGCTACTCTTCTAGCAACCTTATCACAGAACCACTTATGTATCCAGTCACTGAATCCCCTCATCAACTCTCTATGAAGGAATTATCATGTTCCTCTTTTATAGATGAGCTCACATGATCTCTCAAAACTGGATTATGTGCCACTTCTAAAGTCCTCCCAGAGGCTCCTGCGTTTATCATAAAACTTACAGTTATCTATTTTCCCGATCTTCTGCACAGAGTGCAGTCCTGAAGGGAAAATACATGTCTGATTTTTGGTGATCTCTGAGATGAAGCTCAATAAATGTCTGTAAATTAATAACTGATGGCAGTGACAGCAATGCTTGGCAATACAGTTGAAAGGGTGGCAAATGGTATAAAGGTTAGCAGCACATTCTTGGGCTTCCCAGGTGGTGCTAGTGGTAAAGAATCTGCCTGCCAATGCAGGAGACTTAAGAGACGAGGGTTTGATCCCTGGGTTGGGAAGATCCCCTGGAGGAGGGCATGGCAACCCATTCCAGTATTCTTGCCTGATGAATCCCATGGACAGAGGAGCCTGGTGGGCTACAGTCCATGGAGTCACAAAGAGTCAGGCACGACTGAAGCAACAGATGGCACACAGCACATTCTAGGAGCTTTCTGCATGCAGATCTCAGATCTTCCCATGACTGTGTAACCATGAGGAATTTACCTCTCTGCCTAGAATGGGGATAATTATAATACATATTTCATGTAAGAGCTAAATAAGTTGCTATCTGTGCATGCTTAGATGAATTCCTGGCACAAATAAGGACTATAGAAGTGTTTGCTATTATTAGCATTTCCATTAACAAAGAAATTAAAAGCACTTGTAAAATGGAATGAATATCATTAGTTCAATTTTACAGGCAAGAGAAACTAAGATAAAGTGACAATCCTCAAACATCTGCTGGTCCTAGAATTAAACACCATTGCCCAAATACTTGTTACAAAGCATCAAAGAAACAGCTTAAGGATGGATTCCTTACAAATTATCCTGTCAGCAGATTTTTTTAAAGAACAACTAAAACAACAAACTAACAAAAACAGCAGATGAATGAGTCAGCTCTAACCAACTCTAAAGAGGAAAAGGCCTGGAAGTTTCAGAGCACACCCCTTTCTCACATAAAGAATAAACTCCCACATGCTCCTGTGCTGTGTTTAGTATTGTTCAACCCTTTGCAACCCCAAGGACTGTAGCCCATCAGGATCCTCTGTCATTCGGCTTTTCTAGGTGGATTCTCCATGTTAGAATACTGGAGTGGGTTGCCAGTGGGATCTTCCCAACCCAGGGAATGAACCCATGTCTTTAGCATCTCCTGCATTGGCAGGCATATTCTTTACCAATGCATCACCTGAGAAGCCCTATATAAAGACCAAATTAAATAAGAGAGCTATCAAGAAATGTTTCCTAAGACTAACTAATAGGACAAGCTCAGATTTGTGAGAAGTGTTAGGACCAAAGAAGTTCCATTCGATGGGGAAAAATTTATGGCGAAAAATTCCCTGAACAATTTATTCACTGACAGTGAAAAAACTTGCATCCTCAGACCTTGACAGGGATTTAGTTGTGTGCTCTAAAAAACACAGCAGATGCCTTATTAAAGCAATAATTTAGAAAGGATATAACCGAACAAACAGACACTGCCAGGATTTTGTGGAGTCACTGAGTATTGCATCCCTTGTTAGGAACACTCTCTGTTTAGAGAATACTGGAATGGAGACCCTATTTGCTGAAAACAATGGCTGGTTTTCACCAAAAGAGACATAGAAATATAGGAAAGTTTCATTCAGAGTAGAACCTCTGCCAAGCAGTCCAAAGCCTCGGTCCTCTCGTCTGTGACCCATTTAAATGCTCACAGGAATTTCCCTGTGAAGAAACAGCGACCAGAACTTTTACTATAAACATTATCCTTCAGTTTTCAACAATGATCCATTCTTTGGCAATGCTTGGCAAAGAAAATAAAACAGTATTCATTGAGGTGCTGTGGCTGTCTATTCTTTTCTGGATCCCAGGTCAAAAATGAATTCCTGAAACTCCATTTCCCATTTCTGTGATGGAGATTAAATCCTCCTTAAACTGTAGCATAATCATGAAATTCTTTATTTGCTTGAGAAGTTTGGAAGGACAACTAACGGTCCCTTATGACAAATAATATTTGTTTTATTCATGAATTTAATAAAAAATTTTAAAACAACAAAACCCCAACTAAAAATCTGGAGAGTTTTTAGATTTCTCTGAAGTGGAATTTGTTCTTTAGTGGGAAAGATAAGTAGATGAGGCCCCCCGTGAGATCCTAGGAAATTCTCAGGGGCTCCTCTGTCATTTGTCAATACCCACCACTGTACTTGTAAATTATGCAGTGTGTAGGGCATCATGTTTGGAGGTTAAAACGGACACCTACAGGTCAAAGATTCCCTCTTCTCGGGCGATTGCATCCCCCTCAATTAATCTCTCTGTGTCTTAGCTTTGTAGAAGTCAAGTACCACATCCCTTATCCTTCTGTCTCTCTGTCTGTCTCTCTCCCTCACACATACAGACACTCCACGTGGTTACACAGGTAAGGCTCCTGGCACACCTGATACTGCTCCTAACCAAAACTGGTTCCTCTGAAACACCTAACCCACACTGGACCAGTCCGAATCCCATCCTCAGACCCCAGCTTCTGGCCACATGTGAATGTTCTAAGGTTTGGTCTGATTTCAGGCTGGGCCAGGTAAGACTCATCCCAGAGAATATGTAAATGGGAGAGAGAGACCTTGATACACACACACAGGAGCTACTGGCTGCACATTTTGCACAATCTAGATAAAAGTAGCTGGAAAATAAAAGGGCTTCCCTTTCATGGTGGCTCAGATGGTAAAGAATCTGCCTGCAACGTGAGAGACCCCAGTTCAATCCCTGGGTTGAGAAGATCCCCTGGAGAAGGAAATGGCTACCTACTCCAGTATTCATGCCTGGAAAATTCCATGGACAGAGAAGCCTGGCAAGCTAATAAAAAGCAGTTTGCAGAGGGAGATAAGAAGAAAATAAGCACATAGGAGAAACTCAGATGAAAAGGGAATAGAATTTCTTGGAGAACACAGGACTTTCCATGCCCTGCTTCCAGGCCACTCCTTAGGTCTGGTGATCTATACACTCTTGGCTTTTCAACTTTTTCACTTAAGCTGACAGATGTGGTTGGTCCTGTTTTTGCAATTAAGAGTATAGTTAATAAGTGAATGGAACTCTAAATGTAAGCATAGATTTCCATATATTTCAGAAACTGAAATATACAGTTTCTTCCAGATGTGTCATAACCACTGCAATCAGATCAATCATCTGCTATAATTTTAGTCTCAGACAAAAAGAAGTAAAGTCATTCACTGGTCAAAAGCCAAAAAGTTCCCAAAGAGTCTGGAGGGAAGGGCTGGCATAGAACATAATGTATTGCCACACAAGTGGCTTTAATGATGTAAATAAGCTTTTAGAAATTATTTTCCTTCCATTTCCCTTAGCTTTATAAGTCAGAGATTTGAAGAGGTGTATTAAAGAGGTGCACTTAAATAGATTAGTTTTCATTTTGATAAAATGCAGAGTGTACAGATTTTGAGCCTCATCCATCGGTTTATTCATAGCACTCTTATAAACTTGTCACCTAAAAAAAATCATCTGTTAAAGCACTTCTAAGTAGGTACATTTCTTCCTTATGTAGGTAAAGGGGGTAGACTTAAGAGCTCCTTTCAGAAACAAAAGATAATAACAGTCCTATGTTTGAATTTCAAGTTCAATATCACACTTGGCATGAGTATCAAAGTCTTCCAGGGGTACTGTTTGGTTCACAGGGAGGTTTTTCTTGTTTGAGCCTTCTTACATAAGACTCTTGGAGAAAAAAAAAAAAATGACTCGCCACATGTTGGGACATGAAGGAGCTGGTGTGCAAGCAGCATAAACCACGCAGTACGCAATGCTTTGGCCTCTATAATCCTTATAGTCAGGCAATTTCATCCTTTCCTTAAAAGATGAGCTCTACAAGGAGGGGACCAAGCGCTGAAGAGAAAGTAAACTCCTGTCTCACTCTTCACATCATTAAAAGGAACTCAGGCCTGGGGTGTTTGTCTGGGTGTTTCTGGGATGAGCCAGAAGTTCAATGCCTATGGAGGCTCTATGGAATTTTCCACAGAAAATTCTAACTCCTACCTTCATCCTCACATTTAAAGCTGCCTTTTTGCTTTCAGTGCGTCCTCTTTCAAGCTCCACTCAGCTACCCTTCAATCTCCTGGCTACTGCCCTCAGCCTCTGCCTGAGTCCCCAAGTCAGAGATAAGGGGACAGGTGCTCCATCTTTGGACACAGGAGTAACTTCCCAGATCTGGAGAGTGGAAGCTGCTTTCTGTGGGCACCTTCCAAACAAACTTGGTTTTCAATTGTGACTTCTCTCTGGTGGTTTTTAAAACGCTTCAATAAAGAACTGCATTCTTATGAAGCAAAGAAGCAGGGGAAGGCCATGTCCGTCACAAGAGTATGCTGGTCTAAGCTGCAGGCTGGAGGGGTGCTGGGTATGGTTTTACACTTTCACGTTTCTCTGCAGGGGGTTCTACTGCCAGTGAGAGAACCAAGGTGGGAACGCCACCTCTGCTGGACCCTGGCTGGGGCTAGCTGAGGGAGTTCAGTGGTTAAAAGTCCTGGTTTACCCTAAGAGCACCACTTAATTCATTTCCAAGTTCACTCACCTGCATTCGGCCTTCTATAAAGAAAGGAAGTAGCCCCATTATACTCTTCAGACACATCAAAAGTCAGTGACGCCTTGGGGGTACTTTTGGAACCCGCCAAACTGCTCCTTTCTCAGGCTTTTGCTCTTGCTCCTGCCAGCTCTGGGGGGACCCTCTCTGAACAGCACTGGGCTCTGCCCTCACTGCATCTGGGGTTCTACTCAGGCATCAAGTCTGCAGAGAAAATTCCAGGACCACCCCCTCTCCTCCCGCCTCTGCCCTGCCACACACTTTATCTCTTCCTCTGCTTTATGTTTCCATCAAAGAACATCACACTACTTGAGATGATATTATAATTTATTTAAGGTTCACGCCCACTAGAATGTAAGCTCACGAAGGCAGGGACTTTTCCTTTGTATTACTCTATTCCTGGGGCCGAAGTTGGGCCTGGCCCATATGGGCCCTCAGTGAATGCTAAGAAAGAATGAATGAATAGGAACAGAGCCAGATCTCTCATTTCTAACTCCCTGTCAGCTCTGATTTACTCCTCTATGCTTTTTGCCCTTGGTTTGCTGACAGGAGTCGGGAGATGGATAGCTCTCACCCTTTTGCACATCTCGTGCTAAAGCAGAAACACTTCATTTAAAGGTATGTGAATTATATAAACCTGGTATTGATGGAAAGCATGAGCAGAAAGAATACTGCACACTTGTAGGAAAGGGGTTTGAAAAAATCAGCTGGAGGACAGTTTAGAAATACCTAGCAAAATTTTAGACAGGCATTTTCTTGATCTACTAATTCTCAAATAATATAGTACCCAAAATAGTCCCACAAATCCCCGGAGATGTATATACAAGGATGCTCACGGCAGCGTTATTGATGATGGCGAAAAATCAGAAGTAACGCATTGGTGTATGCATGCTCAGTTGTGTCCAACTCTGTGTAATCCGATGGACTGTAGCCCTCCAGGCTCCTCTGTCCATGGGATTCTCCAAGCAAGAATATTGGAGTGGATTGCCATTTCCTCCTCCAGGGGATCTTCCCAAGCCAGGTTTCAAACGCACGTCTCCTGCATCTCCTGTATTGGCAGGTGGATACTTTACCACTGAGCCACCTAGGAAGCCCAAATAATCCATACAATATCAATAATTCAGTGTGGAATACAATATAATCATATGCAGTCACTGAAGAAAATTAGATATATATGTTGATACTGACATGACAAAAAATCCAAGATATTATGGTCAAGGGAACAAAGCAAGCTAGAGAACTATTACGAGTATTAAGACTACCTCTCTGTTCAAAAGTCATCACTATGTGTGTGTATCACACATTTTATTTGCAGGGAAAATGTCTCCAAGATGACACATGAAACTGTGAACAGTGGTGCTGATGGCTCTGAAGAGAGGGCTGAGGGGGACTTCCACTTTCTAAATAATACATTTCTGTCACGTGTACATTTTTAGCAACAAGCAAATGCCATGTTCATAATAATAAACAACAATAAAGGTTTTAAACATCATTTAACTTCTGGAGCCAGAGAACTTTAATATTTATAAAATTATCTACATTTTGGGCTCTCGTCGTGACATTCAGATTAACAAATTCTATCAACTCTAGGTTTTATTTATTCCTGACTCATAAAATGAGGCCAGGAATTCTTGTCCTGTCTACTGCTCAGGGTTATTGGGTAGCTAAATCAAATTCATGGGATGACTTTTAAAAACACTTTAAATTCCAAGAAGCCATTATGTATATTGCTTAAGTTTCTTGTTATAATTGTATTTCATTTATTCCTAAGAATAGACTCTAGAAAGGATGTGTGTTATGATTTTTACAGGTGAGGGAATTTGGGCAGAGAGAAATTAAATTTCTCTCTTAGATAGCAGAACTAGAATCAAATGCTTTGACGTTAAACTCCCATTTCATTCCATACATTACCCAGAGAAAAGGGAGGTGAACAGACTCAGGAAACTATGAAATCCTCTAAGATGTAAGGGATTGGGTATAGTCAGGAGCAGTAATAAGCACCTTAGGAACTGTAAAACAAAATTTGACTGTAGCAAAAAAAAAAAAAAAAAAAACACCTGTACATTTCTTTTCCTGCAAAGCGTGTTGGTCCATCTTTACCAAGGCCAATTAATCTTTTTCAGTTCAGTTCAGTTCAGTTGCTCAGTCGTGTCTGACTCTTTGGTTTAATTATGCTCAAATAAATGCACTTAAAACCAGAACAGTTTAGGAAAACTTCAGAATAAATATTCAGGATTTTACTTAAGAAGAGAAAAATGTACGCTTTGATAAGACAAACATGCATTTACTGAGAGGAAAACTGAGACTTAGAAAAAAGAGGGGCCAAAATCACTGCAGATGCTGATTGCAGCCATGAAATTAAAAGACGCTTGCTCCTTGGAAGGAAAGTTATGACCAACCTTGATAGTATATTAAAAAGCAGAGACATTACTTTGCCAACCAAGGTCCGTCTAGTCAAGGCAATGGTTTTTCCCGTGGTCATGTATGGATGTGAGAGTTGGACTGTGAAGAAGGCTGATCGCCGAAGAATTGATGCTTTTGAACTGTGGTGTTGGAGAAGACTCTTGAGAGTCCCTTATACTGCAAGGAGATCCAACCAGTCCATTCTAAAGAAGATCAATCCTGGATGTTCATTGGAGGGACTGATGCTAAAGCTGAAACTGCAATACTTTGGCCACCTCATGCGACAAGTTGACTCACTGGAAAAGACTCTGATGCTGGGAAAGGTTGGGGGCGGGAGGAGAAGGGGACGACGGAGAATGAGATGGCTGGATGGCATCACCGACTCTGTGGACATGAGTTTGAGTGAACTCCGGGAGTTGGTGATGGACAGGGAGGCCTGGAGTGCTGTGATTCATGGGGTCGTGGAGAGTCGGACACGACTGAGCGACTGAACTGAACTGAACTGAACTGAATTCCACCAAAGTGCAGAAAGGGATACTCTGTCGTCATTGCTTAGTTGTTAAAGTCGTGTCTGACTGCAACTGTACACACTGCAGCACACCAGGCTTCCCTGTCCTTCACCATCTCCAGGAGTTTGCTCAAATTCATGTCCATTGAGTCGGTGATGCCATCCAACCATCTCATCCTCTGTTACCCCCTTCTCCTCTGCCCTTGATCTTTCCCAGCATCAGGGTCTTTTCCAATGAGTCAGCTCTTCACATCAGGTGGCCAAAGTACTGGAGCTTCAGCTTCAGCATCAGTCCTTCCAATGAATATTCAAGGTTGACTCCCTTTACGATTGACTGGTTTGAACTCTCCACTATAACCTGTCCATCCTGGGTGGCCCTGCACAGCATGGCTCATATTAATAGCATCACTGAGTTATGCAAGACCCTTTGCCACCATAAGGCTGTGATCTGTGAAGGGGTGGATGTTTTAGCCACTGGGAAGTTCATGAAGGAAGTTTTGTTCATTGGGGCACAGCTACCATTATATACAAGCAGGGTGTACAAATGAGGGCATGACATGTCCTATTTGTTTCAAGTAGCCATAACCCTGGAACTTCTCACTGTTGACATGACTTCAAATAAGAAGGCACATTTCCAGATAAGTTGGGTATGTTCCAATTCTTTCAGTTTCAAGCAAGTTTTAATCAACATTACAAAGTTCTATCAATTTCCCAGCACTACGGATCTAAAAACCAAATTTGAGATAGCATGTTTATTGATCATCGTGAGTGTTCAGTCGCTTCAGTAGGGTCCAACTCTTTGCGACACTATGGACTGTAGTCTACCAGGCTCCTCTGTCCATGGGATTCTTCAGGCAAGAATACCGGAGTGTGTTTCCATGCCCGCCTCCAGGGGATCTTCCCGGCCCAGGGATTGAACCCATGTCTCTTATGTTTCCTGCATTAGCAGGTGGGTTCTTTACCACTAGCATCACCTGGGAAGCCCTTTATTGATCATAAAAGACTAAAAATAACTTCCCAGATAAATTTTCCTCTATGTTAAAACAGGCATTTTAAAGATGTCCCAGTTATATAACTGAAACAGCAGACATTAATTTTAAATAATAATGATTATTCTCTCTTCCTTGGGGGTGTCATCTATACTTCAAGGTACGAAAAGGTTGTCTTCTTAAAGATGTCCTTGCTTGGATAATTCAATTCCTGTGTGTAGTTCACAGTACAATAGAAAGACAAACCAGTCTCTGCCTCAAAGGGCTTCACCCGACACTCAGAATTAAGGCTAGAAATGCTAGGCCTAATTTGCATTTCCTTGAAAGTTCCAGTCCTATTAGAGAATCTTAAAACACAATAATGCAGAAACCTATGCAATTTTTATCTTCAAGATGCTATAGCAACGGGCTCCTGTGCCCAATTCAGACAGACTGGTGTCGGAGACATGTTTCTCAAAACGAGTCAACCTTGTCATCAGGTTAATTTTAGAAGTCCCTTCTCCCCTTCTCTGCCTTTACGACTTTCCCACATGAAGCATTCTCTAAAATATTTTGGGGCAAGCTTCCACTCCATGTTTCCTCAAGAGTGCAGTAATACTGCAAGCACAGTCTGCAGGGCATCTTGAGAGGTCAGCGAGAAGTCCCCTGGTGTCAATAGTTTGAGTAATATTGTTTTCTCCTTCAAACCATACCCCTAAATTGTTTTCATTACCCACCAAGGGATTATTTGTGTCAGAGCAAATGAGATCTGATACAAATTCACACTGGCTAATTTCAACCTACCAAAATAGTTTATTCCTATAACGAAAAGAATAAGACATTGATGAAAAATGTGTTAAGTCTCTATAACAGAGAGGCAGAAGAGAAGAAATGTATTAAATAGGTAGGTCTATCAGAGCAAATGATACAGCATCTGGGCTACCTGGAAGTTGTGAGGATCTAGCCTGTAGGTTATTCTCCTAGAGATTGGAGTTGGGAAGCAGGTATTTTCCAAAGGCCTTAAATGAAATGCTATTTTATGTTTTCTAGGAATATCAAAGATTTGAGTTTGATTCTATTTCACTGAACTTTTCCATTTCTAAACCACCATCTTCTTTGTTCTGTCAGTCACCCAAAATTAAAATTTGGAAGCTGGAGTCATCCTTTGGCTGCTCCCCTCATGTCTGATATGTCTCCACCTTCTGAGGCATCTATCATTTTAATGTCTTAATTCTATCTTTCCTTTTCTTTTCTCAGTGCCATCACAGGAACTCTTGCTTCTGCAGCGTGTATGCATGGAATGAGGGCATTCAGAACACCTTGGTAGTTTTTTCAAAATATGCACATCAGGGCTGTGCCAGCAGAGCGCTGAAGTAGAAACTGGTATGCGTGTGCAGGAGGGGAAGGAGATCTCTGAGCATGTGCAAAACACCCGGGCGACCTTGACACAAAGCATCACCACACCCCACTGAAACCACACTCTATAATGAACTGTCTGCGCCCCTCCTTTCTCAAGCCTCCAAACCAAGCACTTGGAGCCACTTAGAGCCCATCTCTGATCGGGAGGAATCTGAGGAGCTGGAAGCCTCAGTTCTGCTTTAACCCTGGTGTCTGCCTTATATTCCAGCCCCACTAATAAGGTCTCCATGGCAACCTGATACTCAAGGTCCACTGAGGCTGGGCTTCTCCTCGACTCTCAGAGACCTGTCTCTGGGACTCTCAGAGACTGTCAGTCTCTCAGGGACCTTCCAGTCCTGCAGACAGTTCATCCACCCCTTTTGATCCCAGCCTGGCCCAGGTTGATGACCAGTTCCCAGTACCCACAGCCAGCTTTCCCTGACCCTCATTTCCAACTGCCACTCCCAAGGGGGCTGCCTGCACTGGGCTGTTGCAAGAAGTGGCATCTGTTGTCCCAGCTTTTCTGCCTGGATCCCAGCCCTTCCTTGGAGGCTCCTGGGCACTAATCTCGGGCCCCTGTTGTCAATGAGGACCCACCACTTACATTGATCTGTTTGTGGCACTCCTTCAGTACCACCTCTGACAGCAGGCACAGGCATTTGTGAGCCTGCCTGGAGCCAGCTCCTTCCCTGCACAGCGGTCCCACAACCCGGCCCCCTCCTCTCAGCTGACCCAGCCTTCAACTGCAGCAGAGACCGGCAGTGGCAGCTTGAAGGGAACAGCGTTCTGCACCTGAATGTGGCCAGCCCCCATCTCTACTACTTCCTTAACCCCACAGGGGGTCCTGCCATCACTCTGTGACCGGATCCTGGTCTAGATGTGTGGGAAAAGCTCCACGTAGGTGGACACCAGACTCCAGAGAGCCATTTGTCCTACCAGATCTCCAGGCATCCATTTCCCATGTCAAGGGAATGTCCAGAGAGCTCCCTAGGAAACTCCAGAGGAGACCAGAGCTGCTAGAGAACTTCATCTCCCACAGGTGCAGTGAGCTTTGCATCTGATCTTTCTTGCTCAGCATAGGAAGGGTCATGTCATCCAATGCCCCTGATTGACAAATGTGGGACAGGCATTAGTGTCCTCCAGTAAGCCTCCAAGGGACCTTAAGAGAATATGGCATCTCCTATAGAGCCCTTGGACCCTAGTCCACTCTCTTTTTCATTGTCCAAGGCTGCCTCCAGCTAATGAACCCTGGCTCGGCTGTGTTCTCTGGAAGACCAGTGCCTAGTTTAAGTTAGTCTCTCAGTCACATCTGACTCTTTGCAACCCCATGGACTATAGCCTGCTAAGCTCCTCTGTCCATGGAATTTTCCAAGCAAGAATACTGGAGTGGGTTGCCATTCCCTTCTGCAGGGGATCTTCCCAACCCAGGGATCTAATCTGGGTCTCCTGAATTGCAGGCAGATTCTTTACTGTCTGAGCCACCAGAATCTGCCTACCAGTGCCAATTTAAACCAGTCTCTTAATAACTCAAGATGGCACTCTCTCCTGAGGCCCTGACGCCTCTTACGGCTGCCCTGATTCCACATTGCCAGAGCCTAGCCCTGGGGGGTGCAGAGAAGCTGCAGAGCCAGGTGCCAGAGAACTCCACAGTTTAGAGATCCCCATTCTTCTTGGCCAGATCCAAAGGCCACGGCTCCTCCAGTCTACAATCGCTGAGGCCCCCCAAGCTGAACCCAAGCATCAGTTTTCCATGGGGGCAGACCTAGGCCTGACTCTCCCACCCAGGAGTGAAGTTGTCTGTGTTATCTCATCCCTGAGTTTGAGGGAATCCATGAAAGCCCTCAACTTAAGAAAGTCCAGACTTCCCTGAAGGGCCCCCAGGCCAGCCAATGTCTCTACCAAATGGCAGAAATCCAGAATCCAGGGGCTGGTTCTTGGCCTTGCCCCTGGGGACCACATTTGGAGAGACTCCCTGTGTCAGAAGGGTCTATACGGCCCCTTATTATATAGAGGCCCCAAGGAAGAATCAGGACACCTAAAGATCCTCCAGGCCCTGAACTGTGAATTGCCTTAAAGCAGGGGAACAATATTTCCCCTCCAAGTCAATGAAGAGAGTTCAGTTATCACCCTAGAAATTAACATTCCCCTCTTGTAGGACCACCTCTATGTCCTTCTGAAGATCCGTGCTACCAAAGAGACACCACTTTAGCTTCTAAGCTGCAGAGAGATCCAATGGAGCACCCAGCACCACTCAGGCCTGCTGTGAGACCTCGATATCCTTAGACTCCCCAGACCTGGTGAGAGCACTGAACTCCACTCCAAGATGACATTCAAAAATCTGCTATGTGGTGGATAGAAAAAAGGCCATATGAAGACACAGCAAGAAGGCATCAATTTACAGGACGATGAGACAGGGCTCAGATGAATCCAGCCCTGCTTGATCTTGGCCTTCCAGCCCAGAGTTGTCCACAGAATGACAGACCTAGTGATGAGCAGCCCCAGGATTGAGAAGCTTGGAATGTGTCCTCAGGAGGAAAACACGGACCTCCCAAGGGAGGGATTGTTCAAGTCGCGTGCAAAATCCTGACCTTTTGTACAAGGCCCATCTGCAGTGTTCTCATGGTGACCCAGTCATGAGGGGGACTGTTCTGGATACAACCCTTATCTCATAAGCCTTGTCCTGAACCTAGAGAGGCAGCTCAGAGCAGATACAGAGCAGGAACAAGCTGTTCCCTGACTCATCGGTGAATCCAGTTCTGAAACCCCAGCAACACATGAGCTCTGAGATGGAGCCTGTCTGTCTCAGCCACATAGCCCCACACCACCTCCCACCAGTACTCAAAATTGGTGATAAAGGAGACTCACCCTGGAAACAGGCACAGGCCCTGGAGAAGACAAGGAAGAAGCCTCTAAGAAAACACCTCCCGCAGTCGAGGAGACCGATCATGAGACAACGCACATAGCTGGTCCTCATAAAACTGACGGCACAAATTCAGTGAGACTTAAGTCATTCAAAGGGCCCTGCATCACAGCAGCTGGGTTCTGAGTGATTTAAGGCCAAGGGGTCAAACTGAGCAGCCAGGGCCAACCTTGTGGGCGTGGAGACTGTGCAGTCACAAGTCACTCACACAAGGGTCCTGTGCTTGGCTTACAGCTCTGCTTGAAATCCTAAGTGTATCTTTGAACTTAACTTTTTGTAAGTGAAGTTTGACAGGACAATGAATATGAGTGTGAGCAGAGGAGATGTGCAGAAGAAAGGAAAGAGCTTTATATCTTACTACCTTTGGTGGTACTTTTTTCCCCTGTAATTAAAAAAATTTTATTGGATAAGAAAGCTTTGGTAAATATACACAATGGAGTATTACTCAGCCATTAAAAAGAATGCATTTGAATCAGTTCTAATGAGGTGGATGAAACTGGAGCCTATTATACAGAGTGAAGTAAGCCAGAAAGAAAAACACCAATATAGTATACTAACGCATATATATGGAATTTAGAAAGATGCAAATGATAACCCTGTACACGAGACAGCAAAAGAGACACAGATGTATAGATCAGTCTTTGGGACTCTGTGGGAGAGGGTGAGGGTGGGATGGTTTGGGAGAATGGCATTGAAACATGTATATTATCATATGTGAAACGAATCGCCAGTTCAGGGTCGATGCATGATACAGGATGCTCGGTGCTGGTGTGCGGGGATGACCCAGAGGGAGGATAAAGGGAGGAGGGAGGTGGGAGGGGGGTTCAGAAGGGGGAACTCATATACACCCGGGGCGGATTCATGTCAATGTATGGCAAAACCAACCAATATAATATTGTAAAGTAATTAGCCTCCAATAAAAAAAATTTTAAAAAAAGAAAAAAAATTTTATTGAAGTATAGTTGATTCGCAGTGTATAGTGTTGTGTTAAATCTGCTGTATAGCAAAGTGATTAAGTTTTATATATGTATATATACATTCTTCTTTATGTTCTTTTCCATTATGGCTTATCACAGGATATGGAATATAGTTCCCTATGCTATACAGTGGGGCTTCTCAGGTGGCACAGTAGTAAAGAATCTGCCTGCCAATGCAGGAGACACAAGAGACATGGGTTTGATTCCTGGGTCAGAAAGATTCCCTGGAGTAGGAAATGGCAACCTGCTCCAGTATTCTTGCCTGGAAAATTCCATGGACAGAGGAGCCTGCTGGGCTACAGTTCATGGGATTGCAGAGAGTCAGACACGACTAAGCCACTGAGCATGCGCGTGCACGTGTGCGCGTACACACACACACAAACACACAGAGGCTATATAGTAGGACCTTGTTGTTTATCCAGTCTGTACACAATAGTCTGCATCTGTTAACTCCAAACTCTCAATCCTGCCCCTTTCCTGCTTTCTTTTAAAAGAGGTCCACAAATTATGCAGCTGGTCCTGTCAGCAGCCCTGATATAACTGCTTCCCAAGCAACATAATAAAACTCCAGGTATTCTCTGGAGCTCCCTCAACCTTTAGTCCCATGCCTCCCAAAGAAATATCCTTTGAAGGAGATTAGGGTCACTCCTCACACAAGTCAGTTCCCATCCCAGCTTTACTTTCTACCCTCTTCAAAACTTCCCCAGCTCATAAAAAGAAGGCCACTGGTGAAAAGCTGGACATAGGGGGCCCGCATTCCAGAAAGCAATCAGATTATGATAGCCTAGAGTTAGTAAGAAGGATCCTGAGTGGCAGAAGGACCATCCCTGTGGTTATGACAAGGACAAGGATAGAGGCTAGCGTAGCTGCCTCCCAGTGACCCATCCAGGAAATACGTTTGTTAGTTCATTTTGAAAACATCTGTGCAGAATGAAGATATTCTTTGTTTTTCCTGTCCTTGACAAGTTCTCAATCTAGTAAGAGATATAGAAATTTTGCAAATGAATTACAATAAAATGGGCTAAATGCTTTTATGCATATAAACAGTGTGCTATAGAAGCACTGGATAATTAACTCTGCCTGAGAGTCAGAAAATATCACAGGGAAAGATCTTGAAAGATGGAGAGGAGTTTGCCCTTTTAAGAATTACCACAAGGAGCATTAAACCATCCCCGCATTCCTGCAAGGTGACAGTGCAAGGCCTGACACACAGAAGCAGGGACTGGGATGGGGGCAGGAGGCATTTGGGAAAGAAGACTGGGAACGGAGAGGTGAAAGGAGCCTTGCAATTCCAGCAAAGGAATCTGAGTTTTATCTAGCACGTAGGAGGAATGAGAAAAGCATGGACAGAGTTAACTGTGCTTTTTAGGAAGATGCCCCAGCTGGTGGTATGGAGGAAGGCCTGGGGCAGAGAAGACTGGGAAAAAGGAATCCAGACAGATGCAATGTTAAGCAACAAAATGGTGATGGTGGCTTCATCAGTGCAGTCTCAGTAGAATGGCAAGGGTAGCACGGTCTGAGGTATTAAGAAAACTATAATATATGGTAGGAGATAAAGCAGTAGTTAGAAAAGGGAGGTTAAGATCAAGGGTTATATTTTTTAATGGCCAAAGATAGACCACCTGAGAGCAAGAATAAGGATGAGGCCGCCGGGGAGACGAGAAATCATCGTCACAGAAAAGCCAGAAGGCAACGGGTGGGGGCCTCTCCAGTTGGCTAAGCTGGTGAAGGGAAAGAAATTAGGGGAATTCATGCCAGGTAACTTAAGTCTTCTTGGTTAGAAGGAAGGAGAGGTCAGCTGGGAGGGGAAAAGGGAAAAGCTCAAAGCCTAAAGGAAAGTGGGAAAACTTTGAGTAGGTCCAATCTTGTTCTCACCAGCCCCCGCCCCAAAATCCTGGTCCCCATGATAGATCCCTGCTTCCTGCCTCCAGGTCTCTCCGACCTTGGTCACCTGCTTATTCCAGCTCCATCTCCTGCCAGATTTCCACCAGCTCATACTCCACTGGCCTGCTTCTCTTCTGCTCCCCTGCAGCCCCCCGGGCCTCCCTGGCTGCTCTTGACTCCCTGTGTAGACTGGGACTGCTGGAGACAGACGTGCTTTCCTGCAGCACCCAGGACAAGCCAGCTAGCTCTGTCTCTCTCTGGTATCTGAGCTATCTACTGCCCACAGAGTCCTGGGCCAATACCAGCAGTCCCCTAAGGGATCTCTCCCTCTCCAGCCCATCTTGCAGTTCCCATCTTCTTCTCAAGCCATCAGTACCCCCAAGATCCTACAGGAGCTCTCCATCGCCAGGTGAGGCAGCTTAGTTATGGGCTGAAGACTGGCCACAGACCTATTTGCCTTGGCGTGCATGGGGGCTTTTAACAAAAGTTGAACTGTCAGGTTAGCCACAGGTGCCACCCCTCCCTGGGGCCTGATTCTCACCCCAGGCCCAATTCACACTCCAAGGTGTTCTACTCGGTCTCTGTAGACATTTGACAATAAAGTCCACACAATCTTAGGATTCAAGACTTTTCAATCTCTAGTCCAGTCACTTCTCAAACCAAACTGTCATCACCATGAAAAGCCCTTAGTTCAGAGACCCCCCTGCCCTATCCTTGTCCTCCCCTCTTGATCCTGGCATGTCTCTCTAGATGTCTATATGCCGGCCTCCCACCCTACCTTTCCCCCTATCAGTAAGGCCTTGCCCTCTCCTCTCCATGCATCACACAGACCCCCTCATCTCCCCTCTCTCTTCAAGGAGGACTCCACAGAGCATCCAAACCCACAGTACTTTTTGCCTGGACCCTTTGCTTGCTCTTGTGTATATTTCTTTGTTCCTTTAGTTATCTTTTTTAATAAGCTTATTTCCTCAGATAAGCCTGTAAGTAGGATTCCCTATAAGTCACTCACACAATCGATCTCACACACCACCCAACCATTGTCTCAAACCATGGCCATGCCCCGACAACCATAAAACATTAGAGCAGCACAGATTTGTAGCCTTCAGAACAGAAGTCATGTCTTACAGTTAGTATACCATCTAAAATCAAGAAGGTACTCAACAGACATTTATGATGGGGAAGTATAAAAAGCAGAAATTTCTTCTTGTTAAGAAAACATAAAGGATAAAACAGGCCCACTGTTTTATCTGTTTTACTGTTTATGTAAACTCTCTGACTCGATGGAAATAAACAACTCTTATTGTTCATCACTGCCCTGCAAGCACCCAAGGACAGGTGTATTTCACCAAGGCAAGAAGTGAGACCTGCAAGAAGCAGCAGGGACTAGGAAACCCAAAGCTCTGGCCCCCACTAGTGATGATTTACAAGATGAACCAGAATAAATCTCTTAACCGATATTGATTTTCCTAGGTAATGGGATCTTTCTTTCTCACACTCTGCAGAGCTATGGTATCAACCTGGTGGAGAGGGAAGGAGAGAGGGTACCTGGACTAGAGGGACAATCAGAGCAGGAGGAGGGCTGCCCATGTGGTGTCCCCTCCCCGCCAGCATTGCCTGGTGTCCCTTTATCCCAGCTTCCATGCTGACCCCCAGGTCTATGAGAGGCTGTGATTCCAGCAAACACCCTTTGTTCCCAATTCCATCCCATAAAATGTGTGCTTCAGTTACACACTGAGTGCAGTCCCCAGTGGAAATTTTATTTTTTAAATTAATTTTTATTGGAATCTAGTTGCTTTACAAAGTTGTGCTAGTTTCTACTGCACCGCAAAGTGAATTAACTATAGGTTTACATATATCCCCTCTTTTTGGATTTCTTTCCCATTTAGGTCACCACAGAGCACTGAGTTCCCTGTGCTATACACTAGCTTCTTATTAATTATTTATTTTATACATAGTATCATTAGTGTATATATGGAAAGCAACTATAATTCCCCCAAAAATAAAAGGTAATATCTGAATACATAACAAAAAGTGTGTGTGTGTATATAAATATATATGTCAATCCCAATCTCCCAATTTATCCCACTCCCCTCCTTTCCCCACTTGGAGCCAGTGGAAATTTTAAAAGTACAAACATGGTTAACACAGATTTGATATAAATTCTACCATGGATCAACATATACCATGCTATTCCAGGTGTTAAGCTACTCAGCTGGTATGACAGGAAATAAGCACATTCTCCTCTGGCAGATGCCAAGGCCCTAAGAGAGGGCATCACTGAGTTCTGGAACTAAACCTTTCAGGAGGCTAGGTGCTGGCAGGAGAGTGGGATGCAACTGAGTAATGAGACTTCCCTGCTAAATGAAATAAGCCAGACAGAGAAAAACAAATGCTGCACACACCATGTATATGTGAACTCTTAAAAAATAAAAAGGCCAACTTCACAGAGAAAACAGAATGGTGGTTGCCAGAGGGAGGGGAGGAGGAATGGGAGATGTAGATCAAAGGGCACAAATTTCCAGTTAGAGCAAGTGTCAGTTCTGAGGATCTAATACACAGTATGATGACTGGAGTTGACAACTGTTTACTTGAAAGTTTCTGAGCGTGTATCTTTTTGTTCTCACCACAAAAAAAGGGAACAGAGTTAACTATATGAAGTGATGAAGGTGTTCATATCTTGATCTCAGTCATCAATTCCACAAGGTATACATCTATCAAATTGCCATGCTGTGTACTCTACACACATACAATTCTATTTAACAATTATTCCTTAATAAAGTTGGGGGGGAAAGCAGAGGCAGAATTTGAGAAGTGTTCTTGTACCTTATACTCAGGAAATATTCAATCATGGTTCCAGCTGAAGGGAAAGGTTTCAGGTTTCTGCAAAGATGAAAAACCAGAAAAAACAGTTCTGAAGGAGGGAGTGTGATAGGGAAATGAAAGAAGCTAGATGAATTTAGATGAACAGAACTCAAGGGGCACATGGAAGAAACAGAAGTGGGAAGAGGGCAGAGACGTGATTACACCGGAAATAAGGACAAAGATTTGGAAAAACGACTTTTGAACTGACTTGCAAAGGAAGGTATCTAAAACATGAAAGCAGGAAAAAAAAAAAAGAACTAAGAGCCAGAGATGATAAAACAAAGGATATATACAGCAGAGGCAGAAGGGGAGAGACAGACTCCTAAAAATGTAGGATAAGAGGAAGTATTAAGAAGTGCAGACAATTTGAAAAGGTGGGATACAGTGGCAAACAATGATGCTTTTTTTAAAATTTAGAGCTAAATCCAGATGCTGAGGTTTTCTCAATCTACACATTTCCCCTCAGAAGGGAAGGGTCTGTGACACTGTGTTGCTGGGGCAGCATTTGGGAAACGACTGCATTTTTACCCTCATTCATTTACAGCAGGCCTGGAAACCAGGCCCCTCTCCTGAAGGCCCCTGCTGCAGTGACAAGCCCATGGGAGAACCATCTGCCACAAAGGTGCTCCTTTAATTAGCTGTTTCCAAGACAAAAGTACAAACACCCCTGGACAAAATGTACTGAGTACTGGTGCCTGGATGGCTTGACTCTGAAAAGCATTAGTCATTCTGAAACAACTGCACAGCAACAAGAGAACTCTTGAGTGCCAAAAATCTGATCATTTCACTCAGCATTTCTTAAGGCAAAGCTTTAACTTTTTTTTTTTTAAACAGATATTTGATTATGAAGGCATGCAAGGCAGCAAACACTGAAAGCGGGCTTTTATGATGCAGAAGCCACTACAAGGTCACAAAAGCTAGAAAGAAACATTTCACATTTCCTGGGGACCCATAGCTAGTTTCTCTTGAGTTCTGATTTCTGTGCATGTGTGTGTGTGTGTATATGTCTGTGTGTGTTCCCAATTCTTTTCAAAGGGCAAATCTCCCAATCCTAGTAAAGGTGGTAATAGTACGTGGCTAACTAGGAATCCTGGTAAAATTCAATAGAAGATGAGGACAGTTTCTTATGAGAAATATCTTACAGATCCACACATAAGATGTTGGTAGTATATTACAGGATTCCTCTTAAGCTAACACTTGATAGGGTCTCACTTAGCATGTCTGATTCATAAATGATGCAAAAGCAAAATGAATTATTAATGCAAAGATCATTTGTTAGAGATAGGCACCATTGACAGGATTTTACTAGGGCTGACGGGGCGGCAGAAGGTGGTTTATAGGGACTAGCGGTGCAAGCGCAGAGTCTTTCATGGCCGTGGTGGCCATGGGTCTCCAGGAACTGAACTGCCGTCATGTGTCTGCTGTCAGGCAGCCTCTGCAAAGCACACCCAGTTAGCTTCTTTCTGGCTACTTGCCCATGTTACAAAATCTGCCATCATGATGGTGCCAACAGTGGGCCTCCAGTCCCCATTTCCACAGTACCTGCAACATTACTGGGGATAAAAGGGCTTGAATGCAGGGCAGAGCTCTTCAGAGCAACTTACCCTTCTTAGTACTTAACTATGTAAGTTGTTTAATACTTTCCATGTGTCAAGCACTACTATAGGCAGTTTATGTGCACTGTCGCACTGCATCCTCAAAACCTTGGCATGCCCTGATATTATCTCTGTTTTACAGATGGGGAAACTAAGGCACAGAGAGGTCAGGTGAATTGCTCAAGGTCACGCAGTTTGGAAGCAGCAAAGCCATGTTTTAAATCTGGTTCCCTCCCTATTTCAAAGCCCCTACTCTTGCCATTGACTTTAAAGAACATCAAGTCTGAAGAGTGTGGTGCTGTCATTCCCTGGGAGATGGTGTCATCACTGCCCCCATGCTGTAGAATCTTTAAGACAAAGAGCAAGGTAAACGTCAGATATCAAGGACCTTTACTGAGATAAACTGAACTAGAAGTGAAGGGAGATACAAAGTATAAACCTTAGCAGTGTTAGATGCTCAGTTGTGTCCGACTTTTTGTGATCCCATGGACTGTAGCCCGCCAGGCTCCTCTCCATGGGATTTTCCAGGCAAGAATACTGGAGTGGGTTGCCGTTCTCTTCTCCAGGGGATCTTCCCAACCCAGGGATTGAACCTGTGTCTCCTGCACTGCAGGCAGATTCCTTACCATCTGAGCCACCAGGGAAGCCAATTCATTACATGCATCAATGCTATTCTAGCCCTACTACTTACCAGAGGCTGCTAACTAACCTTGAAAAACTGGGCCTTAGAGCCAATCTGCTCAGATTTTAATGTCAGCTCTGTTATTAATACTAATCTCAGGCAAGACACTGAACCTCTCAGGGCCTTAGCTTCCTGGTTATAATAACAGAACCTCCCTCACAGGGTTGTCAAGATTAAATTAAGTAAAATGTGTCTCAGAACCATGTATAGCACACAGCGAGTATTAACTACTGTTATTTTTACCAGTATGGGCCCGTGGGCAAGAAACTTAAGTCCATCTGAGTTTCCTCATCTATAAAACAGATTGGCAGAGAGTCTTCATGAGGGTTAAGTGAAATAAAATCCTAAAAGCGTGTAAGATGCAGACCTCAGAGTAAGCACTCAAAAAACATTCATTTGTTTTCTTCTTCCCAAGAGACCACTGTCTCTGGCCCTTCTGAGACCTCAGTCTCCCACAGTATGACAGGGGACACCCACCCACCCACTCCCCTGCCATCGCTTACCTTATAGGCAAGTCACAGTCAGAGCCTGCTGAAGGTCAGGCTGCAGGTGAAGAAACCTGGGTTCTACTTTTTAGTTCTAGCTTTTGAAAAGCCACTTCTCTAAACCTCAGTTTCCTCACTTATTCCTTCTCTTGTAACCTCAGCACATGTATTCTAGACAGCATGCTACATGTTAGATATGCAAAGGCAGACAAACAAGGTACAGGTCCCAACTTCCAAAAGTGGACACCCTAGTTCAAACTAAAGGCATGTAAACAAATGAAGTGGGCTGATTGAGGTGTAGATAAGTCAGAGAGTGGCCCAAAGGAGATAGAAGCCAGATGTATCTAGGCAGGGTAAGACTCGGAGAAGAGAGGCCCTTGGGTTGAGCCTTACAAACTGAATAGGAGCTTCCCAGGAAGAACAAGAAGAAAGGTGTTCCAGTCTGAGCAAAGGCTCAGTGATGCCAACTGAGGAAATCAATACTGACTTATAACAGAGCAACAGGGAGCAATTAGGGGAGTGGCAGGAACAAGGATAATTGTATCTTCCCCACTTACCCTACAGAATTTCCACAAGTCCAAACAAGAACAATTAAAACACTGAAAAAGACACTGTGTCGCAGAAATGCTGTGTATGATTACTATAGTACACTAGCAAGGTCCATATGGCACTAACTTTTCACCCATTTCCTAGCGTGAGAACTCGAGGTACCGCTTCTTCTCTTACTACCACTTTGCCACCCTTCCCTCCCCACTGAGAGAAGGTAAGGAGGATTCAGCATTGATCTAAATGGAGAGGTGGGAGGCAGAAATAAGAAAAACTTTCAGCTCTTTGTTTCAATGACCACAAACTGAAAAGTCCCTTAACTTAATGCTGCTCATATGTTTAAAAACCTCAGTCTGTATTGGCCAAAAAATAACCTTGACCCTATGACCATGGCTTTTCAAATGTTCTTCTCCATGCGTGCATGCATGCCTGTGTGCTAAGTTGCTTCAGTCGTGTCTGACTATTTGTGACCCTATGGACTGTAGGCCACCAGGCTCCTCTATCCATGGGATTCTCCAGGCACAAACTGGAGTGGGTCACCATGCCCTCCTCCAGGGGATCTTTCTGACCCTGGGATTGAAACCACGTCTCTGCATATCTAGCATCTCATGCACTGCCAGGTGGGTTCTTTATCACTAGCATCACCTGGGAAGCCCATTCTTCTCCATAACCCATAGTAAAAAAAAAAAAAAAATTATACCATAAACCAGTCTCTCCCTCTCTCACACACACACACATACACACTATGAAATAATACTCTTATATCTACTATATGTAATTCACTCTGATACTTCCTCTTCTATTCTACTATATGTCATTAAAAAAAGTGTCAGTTACAATTTCCTAATTGATTTCATTACTTGCTAGTAGGTCACACTTGCAACTTGAAAACAGCATCCTAAGAGACAGGAAGGCTTATGAAAAATTTCAAAAGAATGGTTCACAAATCCTTTGAATCTTTCTTTTCTTTTGCATTTCCAGATATTGCAAAATAAGAGAAAGTCCAGGCCATTTCCTGGGAAACAAGACATCCCTGGGTGCACAGTTCGCATAGGGTGCTGCTGATGACAATACGTTAGAGGTTTCCACACAGGGCATTTTGTGTGTTTGGTTGCCATTGGCTGGCTGACCAGTGAGATTTCAAAACACAGGAGTCTCTCTTAGGCAGGGCCTTCGTGCCCTGTGGAAAGCAGGATCGTATGTCTCCAATGTGTTTTCAATGAGAACATTCAACAAGCAACTTCTTTCATGTAAAGGGATCATCACACATCATAACCCAGATGTGAGCAGCATTCTGCCTCAGGGTAGCTGAAATAGGAACACACTGCCTAGATGCCTTTCCAGTCACGCACAGACTTAAAATTCATACTGCCATCGTCGCTACCATCCTCTATTGCCTCAAGCCTAAAGAGTGCTCCCCATCCAGTTCTGTATGCTTTTTGTGTTCAACCAAAATCCTAAACCTGGAAAGAAACACAAAGGTCATCTGGATCTACCCTTTTCCTTCCAAAGAGAATAGCCAACTAAAGTTTTATTCATAATCACTTCCCCTTGTGCCTTGTTTCACAGGGTATTCCGTGTGCTACTGCACAAGCTTGAGACGTTTCTACCATCACACTTCTGATTACACTGTTTCTCCTACTTAGAATTCCTTCCCTCCTGCCAATACAAATCCCACCCACCATTCCAGATCCCTAAGAAGCCTTCCCCAAATTCTATGGGCCCTGTTATCCCTTCTTCCTTCTTTGAAATGAGATAAGCTCACTGAATTCATACAGCCTTTGACCTCTTAGATGCTATTTAACAGACAGTTGATATGTATTTATTAACTTTCTAATACTTAAAAGAATTTATATTTACAAGAAACTTTAATTTTAAATTAAGATTTTCTACAAAATACACATCAAGGAGCAAACATGAGGATTTAGTATTTTATCATGAATTTATTTAAATCAAGTAATCATTAAAGAAACAAGTATTAAGCTGTTAATTTCAACATACTCAGAACCAGTGACTATAGTGGTAGTAGGTGCCAGTCCTTTGATTTTTCTAATATATATACTATCATATGACAGATACCTGTATTAGGCAACTGAATTCTTACATGCATCAGACAGAGCAACTGAGGGGCTTCCTTCCTAAGGAACACCATAGAAGATGCTCTCATGGAAGGAGACTTTGTGCTTTGATACTCAGTGAATCCATGAACGTTGTGTAGGCTTTGGTTATTTATTGTCATGGTAGACTAGTGAATTTCAGAACTTGAAAAGAATTTAAAGGTTACCTATTGAACCTCTGATAAGGAAATTTAACCAGGAAAAGGTGAGCTTCACATCATTTCTGTAGAAAATCATAGAAGTGGGGCTAAAAACCTAAACCTGTTATCCAAAGAAGTCAGGAGCTGTAAGCCTAAAAATCTCATACCACCGAGCTCTTCAGTTTCGTTTCCTCTGTCCCCACACTTCCCGTCTTCCACCAGATGCCCCAGTCTCACCACTGAGGAACTTCCCCAGGTCCTCCACACCAACCTATTTTCCTGCCGTTAACCAATTCCTCAATGCTGTTTCATCTTGATGTCATGACTTCTCCTATCCTGCCTGGAAATTTCACTGTTTCTTCTGGTTTGGCCCCTATCCAACACCACACCTGCCCAAACTATACAACTTTATTTTTAACCCTTCCAAGAAAACTTGTTATATGTTCCAGACAAAGTTACATATGACACTGAAGCTAGTGACCATGATGACCATCTCACAAAGAGTCTTATTCTAGTTCAGAACACGATGACAGAGTTCTTTTCCATCTCATGCTGTGTAAAATATAGAACATGCTGAAAAAGTTTTCTCTTCAATCAGGCAAGTAGTTTCTGAAAGTACATAACCAAGCAAATGCCCAACATGCTACTGAAGAAAGAGCGGAGAAATAGCTCTGGAAGGAATGAAGAGGCTGAGCCAAAGTGGAAATAAAGCCCAATTGTGGATGTGTCTGGTGGTGAAAGTAAAGTTCGATGCTGTAAAGAACAATATTGCATAGGAACCTGAAAAGTTAGGTCCAGGTCAATTTACCTGAATCAAGGTAAATTGGAAGTGGTCAAACAGGAGACAGCAAGTGGTCAAACATCAACATTTTAGGAATCAGTGAACTAAAATGGATGGGAAGGGGTGAATTTAATCATATGACCGTTATACCTACTACAATGGGCAAGAATCCCTTAGAAAAAATGGAGTAGCCCTCATGGGTCAACAAAAGAGTCCAAAGTGCAGTACATGGATGCAATCTCAAAAATGACAGAATGATCTCGGTTCATTGCTAAGGCAAACCTTCAATATCACAGTAATCCAAATCTATACCCCACCCACTAATGCCACAGAAGCTGAAGTCAAACGGGTCTATGAAGACCTACAAGATCTTCTAACACCAAAAAAAGATGTCCTTTTCATCATAGGGGACTGGAATGCAAAAGTAGGAAGTCAAGGGATACCAGGAGTGACAGGGAAGTTTGGCCTTGGAGTACAAAATGAAGCAGGTCAAAGGCTAACAGAGTTTTGCCAAGAGAACACATTGGTCATAGTAAACACCCTCTTCTAAAAACACAAGAGACAGCTCTACACATGGACATCATGAGATGGTCAACACCGAAATTAGACTGACATATTCCTTGAAGCCAAAGATGAAGATGCTCTATACAGTCAGCAAAAACATGACTGGGAGTTGACTATGGCTCAGATCATAAACTCCTCATTGCAAAATCCAGACTTAAATTGAAAAAAGTAGGAAAAACGACTAGGCCATTCAGGTGTGACCTATATCAAATCCATTGATTATATAGTGGAAGTGACAAATAGATTCAAAGGATTAGATCTGATTGACAGAGTGCCTGAAGAACTAAGGACAGAGGTTCAAACATTGTACAGAAGGCAGTGATCAAAATCATCCCCCCCAAAAAGAAACAAAAAAGGAAAATGGTTGTCTGAGGAAACCTTACAAATAGCTGAGAGAAAAGAAGTGAAAACCAAAGGAGAAAAGGAAAGATAAACCCATTTGAATGCAGAGTTCCAAGGAACAGCAGGGAGAGATGAGAAAAACTTTCTAAGTGAACAATGGAAGAAACAGAGGAAAACAATAGAATTGGAATGAGTAGAGATCTCTTCAAGAAAATTAGATATACCAAGGGAATGTTTCATGCAAACATGGGCACAATAAAGGACAGAAACGGTATGGACCTAACAGAAGCAGAAGATATTAAGAAAAGGTGGCAAGAATACACAAAAGAACTATACAAAAGAGATCTTAATGACCCAGATAACCATGATGGTTTGATCACTCACCTAGAGCCAGACATCCTGGAGTGTGAAGTCAAGTGGGCCTTAGGAGGCATCACTACAAACAAAGCTAGTGGAGGTGATGGAATTCCAGTTGAACTCTTTCAAATCCTAAATGCTGCGCTCAATATGCCAGCAAATGTGGAAAACTCAGCAGTGGCCATAGGACTGGAAAAGGTCAGTTTTTATTCCAATCCCAATGAAAGGCAATGCCAAAGAATGCTTAAACTACTGTCCAATTGCACTCATTTCACATGTTAACAAGGTCATGCTAAAAATTCTCCAAGCTAAGCTTCAACAGTATATGAACTGAAAACTTTCAGATGTACAAGCTGAATTTAGAAAAGGCAGGGGAATCAGAGATCAAATTGCCAACATCCATTGGATCACAGAAAAAGCAAGAGAATTCCAGAAAAACTATTTCTGCTTCACTGACTATGCTAAAGCCTTTGACTGTGTGGATCACAAAAAATTCTGGAAAATTCTTAAAGAGATGGGAATACCAGACTACCTTACATGCCTCCTGAGTAAACTGTACACAGTTGAAGAAGCAACAGTGAGAAACAGACATGGAAAAGTGGACTGGTTCCAAACTGGAAAAGGAGTACATCAAGGCTGTATCTTATCACCCTGCTTATTTAACTTATATGCAGAGTACATCATGTGAAATGCCACACTGGATGATGCACAAGCTGGAATCAAGATTTCCAGGAGAAATAACAATAACCACAGATATGCAGATGACACCACCGTCACAGCAGAAACTGAAGAGGAAAGAGACTCTTGATGAAGATAAAAGAGGAGAGTGAAAAGGCTGGCTTAAACTTCAACATTCAAAAAAACTAAGACCATAGCATCCGGTCTCATCTCTTCATGACAAATAGATGGGGAAACAATGGAAACTGTGACAGACTTTATTTTCTTGGCCTCCAAAATCACTGCAGACAGTGACTGCAGCCATGAAATTAAAAGGCACTTACTCCTTGGAAGTAAAGCTATGATAAACTTAGATAGTTTATTAAAAAACAGAGACATTAGTTAACCGACAAAGGTTTGTATAGTCAAAGCAATGGTTTTTCTTGTCTGTATGGATGTGAGTGTTGGACCATAAAGAAGGCTGAGCATCAAAGAATTGATTCTTTCAAACTGCGGTGTTGGAGAAGGCTCTTGAGAGTTCTTTGGACAGCAAGGAGATCAAACCAGTCAATTCTAAAGGAAATCAACCCTGAGTATTCATTGGAAGGACTGATGCTGAAGCTGAAGTGCTAATACTCTGGCCACCTAATGCGAAGAGCCAACTCAATGGAAAAGACCATGAGGCTGGGAAAGATTGTTGGCTAGAGAAGGGGATGACACATGATGATGTTTTTGGGTGGCATCACTGACTCAATGGACATGAGTTTGAGCAGGCTCCAGGAGATGGTAAAGGAGAGGGTAGCCTGGCGTGCTGTAGTCCATAGAGTTGCAAAGAGTCAGACACGACTGAGCAGCTGAACAACAGCAAAGCAAACAGTTCTGCTTGCAAGCAGGAAAAGTAGAGTTTATTGACACTAGGAATAAAGACCAAAACATCAATAGCTTTAGCTCAAGAGTGGAAAAATGGATCAATATAACTCCACCTTTTCTTACTGTTGTCTACATTCTTGTCAAGGCGCTACAAGGAGAATGAGGTGTTCAAACTTGAAGACAGAACAAAGAAGAAGCCAGTAAAAAGTCCAAATAAAGCAAAACAAGTTACAGAATGTGGTAATAAACATGTGGACTTCAACGGCCAGCTGATCAGTGTTGGTTCCACCATTAACAATGAATGACCTTGGCCTTACTGCTTAAACTCTCCACTCTTCATCGGATATAGGGATAACAGTAGCTGACCTCACAGGGTTGCCAAGGGGATTAAATAAGCTAATATTTATAAAACCCTTAGGACAATGCTTGACACATATTAAACCCTATATAAATATCTGTTATCTAAAATAAATCCTGTTTGAAATTATTTTAACAATCATAGTACGTGTCTGCTGACCTCCAAACCACACTAGCAGTTTCAGGACCTACTGATATCCTGATGGTTCCCATTCCAGACCACATATCCCCGGCATCTTCCATTATGAATTGCTCCCCAAGAATTCACTTTATAGTTCCTTCACATGGGGAATTAAAAGGACTATACTCCTGAATCTCTCTCAACAATGGTCCCCACAGCTGCAGCCACCACACAGGGTGAGAAATGGCCTCTCTAACGTAGAAGTCAAGGCCTGAAAAACCATAAAAGTCTTTGTTTGTCCACCCATCACAAAGTCTACCTGTTACCTGGACACAGGACTGGAATTGGCACACAACTGGCTACCTGCCACAGAGAATACAAAACAAAGGTAAAATTCTTAACCCAAATGAGTCTTCTTGGTCCAAGAATCACAGTGGAAAGCAAAACTCCTGAGAGCTGCTCAAACCCATCGTCTTAAAGGTTCTCCTCTGTCCTTTTCTTAATTTCCTTTGGATCAAGGTCACCAAACAACTACCACTCTGCTAAACCCAGTGAGACCTTGTTTGACTCTACCTCTCAGGAGTATGAACATTGCCTATACACTCTTTTTCATAGTTTCCAGGCCACTGTATTCCCCTGGGTTTTCTGGCTGCTCCTTTTCTTGGTTTTATGCCGGCTGTTCCTGCCTTTCCCCTTCCCTACATTGGAATGTCCTGGGGCTCATTCCGAGGTCCTCTTCTTTCCTCCATCCATACTCCCTTTCACAGTGGGCTCATCCAGTTTTTTGGTTTAAAATATGACTTTTCCCCCCAGTGACTTTCAAATACAGATCTCCAGTCCACCCCTAAATCCTGAAAGTTTCATTCAATAACTCCCTGAGATGTCTAAAAAAAATTCTAAACTTAGCCAGACCAAAGCCAAACTCCCCACCTTCTCCCCAAATATCCTCTTCTGTCTTCCCCATCTCCACCTTCCCCTAGCCCTCCCATCTTCCTTTGTACCTTACCCATCAGCAAACCCTATTGATGCTATCATCTAAAAAAATTCAGAAACCAGCCACGTCACCTCTAGACTGCTCTTTGGTTCTAGTCATTACCATCTCTCTTGGGCACTGAAATGCCCTCTTAAGAAATTCTCTGCTTTTGCCTTTGCCCCACTACAGTATTTCCTCAAAACAGCAGCCGGAGAGATGCCACTAAAATGTGAGATCATGTCACTCCCTCATTCAAAACCTTCCAATGGCTTCTCCTCTCATTCAGAAAAGCCAAAGCCTTTACGGTAACCGCACAGCCCCATTGAATCCGAGTTTCCCCACCCCCACCCCCTCAGCTCTCTGATCTCATTGCCCTGCTTGCTCACTCCACTCCAGCCATACTGGCCTCCTTGCTGTTCAGCCTCCAAAACTCATTGCATCTTTTGCCTGGAACACCCATTCCCCCCATACCCACAGGATTTGCTCCCTCACCACTTTCCTATCTCAGCTACAAAGTCATCTTCTAGGTGAAGCTGTTCCTTACAACACTTTTTTAAAATTGCAAACTATACCTATTTAGCACACTCCTTATCTTCTCTGCTCTATTTTTTCCCATTAGACTCAACATCTTATTTTACAAAATTTATAATGAAATTTACTATAAAATTATGTTGTTCATCCCATTAGAGTACTTACATTGTCTTCCCCTATCAGAGTATAAGCTCCAGGCAGGTGGGGGTTTATGTCTGTTCACATTCACTCCTGCATTCCTACTACCTAGTAAGTCCCTTGCTTTACAGCAGGTACTCAATAAATACTTGCTGAATGAAGGGGAATAATGGCTGACTTGGTTCCTCTTACCTAAGACAGTCATCACCGTCTTCATCAGCTTCATAGGTGTCCTCCGGCGGCTGATGGACCCACTCGTATGTGGAGACAAGACGTTGGTTTTCCTCTTTACGTACATGTAGATCCGCAGGTATACCACGACCATAATGAAGAAGGCCATGAGGTTGGACACAGTCCAGAAAATGAGGTAACTCCTGCTATAAATGGGGGCCAGGGAAGAGCAGGCAGAGATGTCACAGAGGCAATTCCAGCCCAGCGTGGGGACAGCCCCCATAAAGATGGCGATGGCCCAGACGAACAAGATGAGCAGCGTCACCCTCTTTTTGGTCAAGTTGCTGTGGACCCGCATCCTCATGATTGACATGTGCCTTTCCACAGCAATAACCAACAAATTGGTCAGGGAGGCTGTTAAGCTAGCGTCCAGAAGTCCCTGGCGGAGAAACCACCGGTTGACCGTCAGAGTTTTTGAAACTGGGCCAGTGTTAAACATCAGGTACACATAGGCAATTCCAGCAAAGAAGTCTGCAGCAGCTAGGTTAGCCAACAGGTAGTAGAAGGGGAAATGAAACTTTCTGTTTTTGATCACTGCTGCGATG
The DNA here is from genome assembly GCF_049115385.1 of Moschus berezovskii. NCBI lineage: Eukaryota > Metazoa > Chordata > Mammalia > Artiodactyla > Moschidae > Moschus > Moschus berezovskii. Next base: position 63,055,153 of record NC_142463.1, read on the forward strand.
ACTAGAGAATTAGAAAAAAAGATAAACAGGCAGAAAAATGTTCCAACACACAAAACAATTAACAGCTTCGTTCCTGTCCACTCATCAGCAGTGTCAGTGTTGCTCCTATTATAAAAAAAGTCCATCCGCTTATCATAGTAACACTCATTCATTGTGGAGAAGAACTGAACACCCTAGAAAGAAATTTAAAGAAGAAACAAACATCACTCTTTGCAAAAATCAATCACTAAACCACCAGTTGCCATTGCTAAGCCCCTTATTCTAGTCAACTCCTGTTAATCCTTCAGATCTCAGTGTAAATGTCCTTTGCTCCAGGACCCTGGACCTTGACCTCCTATTATAGCGTTTATCTCACATCAGTCACAGTTGTCTGTTTCTCAGGTTAGGTGCAAGCTCAGTGAGGGAGGGTCTGTATCTATTTTGTTCATCATGATAGCCCCATCTGCCCTGGCTGTCTCAAGACCAATATTTACTGACTGGTTGGCTGGCTGGCTGAAAGTATGAATGATCAGGAGGCAAAACTAGGTCAAATATTCTGAACCTTGCAATAATCCACTCTATACTGGTAACAGTTACAGCATAGCATGTTAATACTTCTGGTGGTTTCCAGCTCATTTCTTATTTATAGGTTATGTTCATTAATCAAGGGCAAGTTGGTAATGCCAGGCACATTCTTGCTAAGATATCAGGTGTTGAGTTACTCTTCATATGACCATATGGCTTTCCCAAGACTTCTGATCCACCTCTGCCATGTTTTAGTTTCAAGCTACGACAACACTGGTTAAGCAGGTGGTACGGGGCTGGTGACTTTGTCCTCAATCCTCCTTTTTTACCTTCTTGTTCGCTTCTTTCTTACTCTCCTAAGCCAAACTGCACCAATGTGAATTTGCATATTTGATTATCCACCTCAATCACTTCAAGTCAGTTTCGTTCCCTGGGCTCTGTTTAACAGCAGGTAGCAGAAGACCCGGAGAAGGCAATGGCAAGCCACTCCAGTACTGTTGCCTAGAAAATCCCATGGATGGAGGAGCCTGGTAGGCTGCAGTCCATGGGGTCGCTAAGGGTCGGACATGACTGAGCGACTTCACTTTCACTTTTCACTTTCACACATTGGAGAAGGAAATGGCAACCCACTCCAGTGTTCTTGCCTGGAGAATCCCAGGGACGGGGGAGCCTGGTGGGCTTCCATCTATGGGGTCACACAGAGTCGGACACGACTGAAGTGACTTAGCAGCAGCAGAAGACCAGTCCTTCATTGGTAAGACTAGGATCTGGAGTCCGAGGGTATGAGAATGCACTTGCCAAGTAAGGACAAGTTGTCCTGACACATGTCTGAAAGTAGACCCCACACTGGGGTACCAGGCAGACAATTAAGATACTAATCTCAAGATGAGGTCTCCTGCAGTCTGAAAGTGAGGGGTTCTGACCAAGGAGGGGCTGGGCAGGGGCTCAAATGATGCCCATGCGTCTGTGCTTGTTGGGAAGACCAGGTGTTTTGCCTCAGAGTGATCCAGCCATTTCTATGAAGGGTCCAATCAATGGAAAATGGAGTTGAAGACCAGGAAATCTATCTTCTGGAGAGAATGACCAGGACTCTCTCTCAAGAAATGAGGCATCAATATTTCTTCCGGAAAAGTGGATACCTGGTAGACACATGTGCTGAGCAGTCCACTGGTGGGAATGAAGTGGCTCTAACAGTGAAAATTTAGTGGAAATCCCCAGCTTTTAAGGCTCTTCTAAATTCTAAAGGCTCTTGCAAAGCCCAATATCACATCCAGAATCAGGATAATATTAGTCTAAAGTAGCACAAAATAGAAATTTATTGTAGATAGTCTTCATTTTAATTTATAATGGTATAATGATATTTTTACAGAATTAGATATATGTGTCTCTGCCATAAATAATGAAAGGTAAAATATCATGTTATATGCTTCAGATAAACAAATGGGAATGATCTCAAGATACAAATGTGTCTAAGTGCCTTTTACTAAAGACAAAATAAAAACTGTTCCCTTTGGAAGATATTCACCAACCACTAACTTCCAATATCAGACAACTTCATAAAACAGGTCAATATGTGTACATTATATCATGATAATTTTCCCAAATTAAAACTATGTGTCCATATGATAATTTTCACAATATTCTAGTATTAATATACCACAATTTACTGAACTAATCCCTAACTGTTGGATATTTAAGTTGTTTCTAATATTTTACTTTGACAAGAAAGACTAATTCTTATGCACTAATCTTTACATACTTGGCCAATTATCTCCTTAGGATTAATCCATAGATTTCAGTTGATGAAGTAGCAAATATAAACTTATTTAAAGGTTTCTTGTACATGTTGTCGAACTGCCCTCGAGACAGATATTTCAATCCCACCAGCAGCAGATGAGAGTTGAATGGAAGATCCTAATCTAGTAAAATTAAATTTTAATATCCAAAGAGAAAATGTAGCTTTCAACAGTACTGAAAGTAGACTGAAATTCAGGACAAAAAATCCAAAAACTACATGAGAAATTTTAATGATTATGTGTCTTTTTAGTATGCAATTGGTATGTGTCCTTCTACTAATGAAAAATATTTCACGAAAAATATTTTATTTTGCTATATGTTCTAGATAGCTAAGAGAAACACAGTTCTGATTTTAAAATTATATTTATTGCTGCTTAGTTGCTAAGTCATGTCTGACTTTTTTGTGACCCCCATGGATTGTAGCCCACCAGGTTCCTCTTGTCCATTGGATTTCCCAGGCAAGAATACTGGCGCAGGTTGCCATTTCCTTCTCCAGGGGATCTTCCCAACTCAGGGATCGAACCTGAGTCTCTTGCATTGCAAGTGAATTCTTTACCACTGAACATCTTGGGAAATCCTAAAATTATATTATCTTTAACTCATCAGTTTATCAAGATTAATGTCAGAAAGATGTAGGAATTAACATTCTAGCAGAAAGCTAACTTTTCCTAATTTCCTTTAAAAGGGGTTTTTAACATTTATTGTGGTCATAAACTTGGTTGAATTTGTAATTACATCATGTCCTAAAACCTCAATGATTCTTAAAAACTTTAAAAATCTTCAAATTCAACTTTCCCTAATCAAAACCAAAATGGCACATTCATTGACACATTTTAGCAAAATCTGTCCTGAGAATGAGAAGTAGTTTTGTCTTACAAAGTTGAAAACCACAGGAAAACCATGATTAACCAGAACTCCCACCACACAGTTTCCTACCTCCCAGGCTCTAATTTTACTTTTGGGAGTAGACAATGAGAATATTAAAAAGTTAATATAGGGAATTAGTGAAAAAGATTCCACAAGATGGAATATTATGCACCCACTGAAAATCATGTTTACTATGAAGCTGCATTAATATGAAGAAAAGCATATGCCATTGCTTTAATAAAATAAAGTATGTGTATGTATACACATATATGTAAATACACATATATTTATATATATACATACACATATAAACACACACAAATATGTGTGTGTGTGTGCATCTTGACTACTTTTAAAAGACAGAAAAAAGAAGAGGGAAAAAACTCAAAGTGTAAATAGTTAACGACAAATGGTAGAATTGTGGGGTTTTAGTTTTTAATTCTTTCCAGTTTTTTTTACAGTCCACATTTTTTGTAATAAATAAATAGACTCTTAAATGCTGGTTTACAAATTCTGTTTTAGGAGAGCATATTCTACTTAGTATACCTTTCTTTGAAAACTATGACACTGAAAAATAAAAATTAATCCTCAAAGGAAGAACCTCAAGGATTCACTTATGTTCATTATTATTACTCTGATCAGCACAGCACACTTTAGAGTTTTCCAGTGATAACGAAAATAAAATGGTTTTCCACTTAAAACTTCATGAAACAACAAAACCTTATAATGCTGACAACTGGCCAAATCAAGAGGTCCCATCAAGAGGCCAAATCAAGAGGTTCTCTAACTCTCTTATAAAACATTCCCAACACAATCACCCCAGAGTCCCAGAAATGAATAATGGAAGTTTGTGAATTAGTACTTCTGATTTTTTTTTCCCCTCTGCCATAAGCTGTCAAGTTTGTTGACAGTCCCCAATACATGTTAACAACAGATCACCATATTCTCTTAGCTGGAAATTACCAAAAACTTAGTGAGCTTATAACAAATGATCAACCTATCATTTCTTGATCTCTCTCAAACCTCAAAATATGATTCTATTATAAATTCTAAACATCCCCTCCACAGATACCCCCTCTAACCAATCCAAAGTAACCCTCAGTTCCTGCTATCAGAGAGCCTTGCTCCTCTACCAGTTATGACATACTTTTTGTGCATGTTTTGTCTTTATTATCCATCCCCTTCTGCTAGACCTCTCTGCTCTATGAGACCAGGGACCTTGCCTTTTATGCTCATATCTATAGCATCAGCATGTTTGGAGCGGGCAAATAAATCTCCATTTAACACTATCTCTTCCCTACTAAAAGGAAGAGGTTCAGTTAAATGCCTTTGATGACTTATATATCACCCACTAACTATGCCAACTGGAGAATTTCACTGATTAACTATGTGTTCTTGGGTTAGTTACTTAATATCTTGACTTTACTATTACTATTTTTAATTGCTAATATTTGAGTGATTACTCTGTGCCTGATGCTGGACTAAGCATTTTATGTAGGTCTTCTCATTTAATCCTAACCACAGTGATGCAGATACTATTATATGATTCATTGTGCAGGTGAGGAAACGGAAGTATCCTCACCTAAGGTCACACAGCTAGTAAGTGGAAGACCTTGGCTTCTCTTGAGGCAGCTGTGCTTCCAGGCTTGCAAGCTTCTCTACAACACTACATTTTCTCTCCACAGACAAATGAAATACCAGACAGACCAAGGACTATAGTCATACTTACAATAACCATGGAATTACCAAAATAGAATGACCCCATCAAATCACATTCAAAGACCGTCTTGTGTTATATGCATATTAAAAAAAAAATTGGGACAGCCTAAATACCCTGAGCAACTGAACTGAACTGACTGAAATACCCTTTAGGTTTTTTATTTTGTTTTTAAAGCCCTGAGAAATATAGGAAAAGGAATTTTTTCTGAAAATACGCTTTCCAATTTCATAGTAAGCAGGCCACACAATACAATTTTAAGACTAATGGTGTTCACCTTGAATTCTGCCAAATCTCAAATTGGACTTTTTTTCCTTTTTCTTTCTTTATTTCTTTTTTCCTATACTAAAGATTTAGAGGGTTTGAATAGTTTTGACCCAGAAACAAAAGATGTTAAACTCTGGAGGTATTACCACAACTTTAAACTTCAGTAATTTAAGACTTCAGAAAATGATGGTTTAGAAAGTCTATATGTGGAATCCAAATGAAAACTTCAGGAGCAAAGCTTTCATTTAGACTCTCCCAAACTTGATTCTCTAAAACACTGTCCAGCCAGCCCATAATGTGGAAACAATTATGAAAATTAAGACATGTGAAAACCACTCAAGCGGCTTATTTCAAACTACATCTTGGGAGACAAGTTGCTGCCGGCCTTTTAGTTGGCTTTCAACAACACTTTCTTTTTCCCCTTGGGATGAAACAGGGCACCTCCCAAACAGGATCTGTTGGTGCTGTGCACATTTTCGTTTCCTGTGGTCCACAAGTGTAGAACTCTCCTCTCCTCTCCTCTCCTCTCTGGAAACCCCAGCCAGATGGGAGCTGGAGATCAGGTTAGTTGGTACACTCACAACCAGAAAAGAGACCACTCCTGCCAATCAACCACACTTGTGCACTGAATTCTTCTTACTAATTCATGTTAATGGCAAAATTGGGATAGCATGGGATATTTTGAATCCCTGAGGTTCATTTCAGCCATGAATTTCAAGGCCCTTAAACTGCTGCCCCTCTGCTTAGAAGCCTCTTCCCCTAGATATTCTCAGGGCTCACTCTGCCATCTCATTCCTGTCCTAACATCACTTCATCAGAGAGTCCCTTCCTTGCCACTTTGTAAAAGAGCACCTCTCCAAACTCCCACCCCACCCCTTGCCAACTGCACCGTCACCCTGTCCCCTGCTTTATTATTCTTTACAGCATTTCTCACCACCCGACAATGTCTACTTGAGGTTATGGTCTGTCTCCCCATGCACTTAGGAAGCTGGGGCCTTTGTGCTATTGTGGCATGTCCCCAGCGTGTAGAACAATGCCCAGCACATAGTAGGCACTCAGCAGACACTAGTTCAATGAAGAATTAAATGAAGCACACATATGCCCACATGCACCCTACCTGTTTACCCAAACTGAGCATTATTACTTTCCGCTGCTACTGCTGCATACTCTCTAACTAGGGTCTCAGGACTCTTTCACTTTCCTCTGTAGACGTGGCTCCCAGCCCTGCTAGCTGAGAGGTGTGAGGAGTGGTGTTTTCAAATTGGAACAGCATCTTCACCAGAACAGACAAATCAGGGTGGTCTGAAGGATAGTCCCATGGTAAAGACCTCTCCCCGGTCTGTATGGACATCAGAAATTATGACTCCTCTTTGAACACAACTTCCAAAGAAAAAGGCAACTCAATGGCCAAAGCCAGGCCAACTGAGCAACAAAGTAAAGCAGGATTGGACTATCACCCAACGTATTAAAAAAAATCTATTAATTATACTGATGGAAATAAAAGACTGAAAAATATAATAAATGAAAAAGAAGAGATTAATCTCCCATGCAGAAGAATTCCAAATAAATTATGTAGATGTTCCCCTCTAAAGGAGGGGGACATCTCTCCCAGTCCTTACATGTGGACTGTGCATGGTGACTTCTTTCCAAAGAGGAAAGTGAGACAGGGTGTGGGCCTCTTTTCAGTGCAGAAACTTGACAAACATGACTTCGGCCAGGTAATCAAGGTCAGCAACAACAGTGACCAGTCACATTGCTAGCCTGTAACCTTGATCAGATACATTAAGAATGGTACTTTACTCTGTAATCTTCTTTCCGAAAACCATGCTGCTGCTGCTGCTTAGTCACTCAGTCATGTCCACTCTACGACCCCAAGGACTGTAGCCTGCCGGGCTCCTCTGACCATGGGGATTCTCCAGGCCAGAATATTAGAATGGGTTGCCATGCCTTTCTCCAGGGGATTTTTCCAACCCAGGGATCAAACCCAGGTCTCCCACGTTGCAGGCAGATTCTTTACCATCTAAGCCACCAAGGAAGCCCAAGAATACTGGAGTGGGTAGCTTACCCCTTCTCTGGGGGATCTTCCCAACCCAGGAATCGAACCAGGGACTCCTGCCTTGCAGGCAGATTCTTTGCCAGCTGAACTACCAAGGAACCCCCACAAAACCCATAATCCCAGCCTGATCTGAGAAAAACCTCAGACAAATTTCAACAGGAGGACATTCTCAAAAATCATCAAAGTCATCAAAAACAAAGAAAATCTGAGAAACTGTTCCAGCTAAGGAGACATGACATCTAAATATAATGTGTATCTCAGATCCTTGAACAGAAAAGGAATATTATGTAAAATGTGAGAATATTTGAATGAATATTATTATATTTATTATTATATAGTATATACAATTATAATATAAACATTATATTTATATATTTACAAATATATAATTTATAAATTTAAATATATTAAGTACGTAATTACATATATGATTGTACACAATATATGTAATTATTATAATTATATATTATTAATATCTGATAATAAATAAATAAATATTTAGCTAATAATAATGTTTCCATATCAGTTCATTAAGTGTAACAAATGCACCATATTAATGGGAGATGTTAGTAATAGGAGCAGGGGTATAACATGGGAACTCTCTATACTATCTGGTCAATTTTTCTGTAAATATGAAACTGTCCTATAAGCAAATAATATTTAAAATAGATTTTAAAAAGAGAGGGGAGAGGATGTCAGCTCTACTATACTGGAGCAATTTCAAGATAAATAAAGCCTGCAGGCTTCATAAGCAGTAATTTTACTCTTTGCTGTAGCAAAATAACACAGAGGAGCAACCATCTACTGGAGATTCAACTTAAACAGATACCGTCCATGACAGAAGACTGGGATCCTCGATATTCTCAGGTAAAGCTCAAAATTTGTATTAGGGCTACCTGCTTGCTAAGTGTAGGGCTACTACAAATCTGCTACCCTCTCCGAATACACTAGACCATTTCTCTTAAGCAAATTAAACTCAATTCTGTTAAAAAATTTCATTACTCTGTTTAAGAACAAATGGTAAACTCAGATCAGTCTTCATTCCAATCCCAAAGAAAGGCAATGCCAAAGAATGCTCAAACTACCGCACAATTGCACTCATCTCACATGCTAGTAAAGTCATGCTCAAAATTCTCCAAGCCAGGCTTCAGCAATATGTGAACCGTGAACTTTCAGATGTTCAAACAAGTTTTAGAAAAGGCAGAGGAACCAGAGATCAAATAGCCAACATCCGCTGGATCATGGAGAAAGCAAGAGAGTTCCAGAAAAACATCTATTTCTGCTTCATTGACTATGCCAAAGCCTTTAACTGTGTGGACCACAATCAACTGCGGAACATTCTGAAAGACATGGGAATACCAGACCACCTGACCTGCCTCTTGAGAAACCTGTATGCAGGTCAGGAAGCAACAGTTAGAACTGGACATGGAACAACAGACTGGTTCCAAATAGGAAAAGGAGTACGTCAAGGCTGTATATTGTCACCCTGCTTATTTAACTTATATGCAGAGCACATCATGAGGAACGCTGGGCTGGAAGAAGCACAAGCTGGAATCAAGATTGCAGGGAGAAATATCAATCACCTCAGATATGCAGATGACACTACCCTTATGGCAGAAAGTGAAGAGGAACTCAAAGGCCTCTTGATGAAAGTGAAAGAGGAGAGTGAAAAGGTTGGCTTGAAGCTCAACATTCAGAAAACAAAGATCATGGCATCTGGTCCCATCACTTCATGGGAAATAGATGGAAAAACAGTGGAGACAGTGTCAGACTTTATTTTTTTGGGCTCCAAAATCACTGCAGATGCTAATTGCAGCCATGAAATTAAAAGACGCTTACTCCTTGGAAGGAAAGTTATGACCAGCCTAGATAGCATATTAAAAAGCAGAGACATTACTTTGCCAACCAAGGTCCGTCTAGTCAAGGCTATGGTTTTTCCCGTGGTCACGTATGGATGTGAGAGTTGGACTGTGAAGAAAGCTGATCGCCGAAGAATTGATGCTTTTGAACTGTGGTGCTGGAGAAGACTCTTGAGAGTCCCTTGGACTGCAAGGAGATCCAACCAGTCCATTCTAAAAGAGATCGATCCTGAGTGTTCATTGGAAGGACTGATGCTAAAGCTGAAACTCCAATACTTTGGCCACCTCATGTGATGAGTTGACTCACTGGAAAAGAGTCTGATGCTAGGAGGGATTGGGGGTGGGAGGAGATGGGGACGACAGAGAATGAGATGGCTGGATGGCATCACCAACTCGATGGACATGAGCTTGAATGAACTCCAGGAGTTGGTGATGGACAGGGAGGCCTGGCGTCCTGTGATTCATGGGGTCGCAAAGAGTCGGACACGACTGAGCGACTGAACTGAACTGAACTAAACAGGCACATGAAGCTGTTCTGATCTCGACCCCCTGTTCTCCACATAGCATCCAGGTCCCGCAGTCACCGAGAGACTACTGGTAGCAGTGCTCCCCAAACAGCAGACACACAGGAGGAGCAGGCACAACCAGGTGCGCTTGGGAAATGAGAAACTTCCGTGCCTCAAGCCATCTTCAGCTTAGAGTGACAACACACAGGGAAAACTGCAGCGAGAGCTCAGCAGAATAAACAGATTACTGTGTCAGGGCTCATTTCTAAGCCCTGTAGGTAGGGAGGACCGCCTGTTGCATGTCAGCTGATTCGATCACTGCTTTCTCTCTCCATCAGGTGGGTGGATTTATGAAAGTGCAGGCTGTAAACACACAGCTTCTACCCAAGGACTTGTTTAATAAACAACTAGAGTCAAACGTATTGTTCCCCAGATGTCACTGATGACTGACTGAGGACTGTCTTAAATCTCTTGGTTAAACAGGAAAGGAAACTTGAAAACATACCGAACTAAACCAAATAAAAGAGGTGAGACATGGATTCTATGGGGTCAGCAAACTCTCTGACAGCTTATCCAAATGTAATATAAATCTTTAACTGTGTTTATTCTGTCAATTGTATACAATTTTAATCTCATCTAAGTCATTAGGCTGGACAGATGACATACATTTTGGCTGTCTTAAAAGTAAAGATGCTAATCAGAATGCTTAAAATGAATAATATTTACATATAACTCCGTATGTTCTATTATGAAGCAAATGATCCTTAGATCATCATGTAATCACATGTTTGAAGGGGGAGAGAATGCCAAAATTTAAAATGTGGACATTCATCCCTGAAAGAGATATTTCTTGTACAAAGAACTTTGTCACTCTGTGAAGATATATTTTGAGAAATTTCAAAGTTCCTACTTACAGCCAATGACTTCTCAGAAGAAAATCAGATTTCTTTTCGTTATAAAATTCACAACAGAGAAAATTTTGGTCCAAACTGCTTGTCTTAACATAACCACATACTGCATCCATTCCCTGGCTCGATCCATTTCGTGACTAAACCTGCCTCTGGCACAGAGCAGGATGTTAAAGAATCTCCTACTACTCTACATGTCATGTTCCAGATAGTCCCCCGCTGTTCCCAGTAACAGGTGAACAGTGACTGGCAGTGACTCCTCCTTGCTTCTGGAAAGCATGCCCGCCCAGGTTAGTGCCTGATTGAATCTTGACATTTGATACAGAAAGGAAAATCACACTTTGAAAGCATGTGGATATAGAGGGAAACGGTTGTTTTAGTGAAAGCTTCAGAGCTCTAAAGGACAGCACCGCTGTTTGGTCACTAAAGCAGGAGTCTCACAACCATCCCCATTCCATCCCCCTCTAGCACCCTATGCATGTCGAGAAGTCAAACAGCACACCTGTATGAAGGCAATCAGGTCACAGGAGTGCATATAAAAGACAAGAGAATGCTGTGCCTGATTTCAACCATCCGCCCATCCAGCTCCCTCTCTGACCCTCTCCACTTGCTCTTTTCCCGGTTGGGACCACATCAACTGGCTTCCTTGCCCTCCAGCTCCTACCCCGAGAGGTCCAGTGACAGATGAGGAGGAGGGGGTGGGGCAGAGCTGAGACACTGACCTCCCCTGCTCACTCCCTGGCATACTGCTCTGAGTTGGCCGGGTTAGTACCTGGCAGGCAGCCTCTCCTTACTGGCAGCCTCCCCTTCCCCCTCTCCTTGGCTTTCAGCTTGAGGGGTGTTAACAGCTCCTTGCTGTTTCCAGCTCTGGGTCATTGCACCATCTCTTGATTTCCACGAACTCTGCCCTCTCCCAGTTACCAAGTGATCATCCCCCTCCTCCAGATACCAAATTAACTCTCACGTAGTGAAACAGCTATCATCTTCAAGTACATTATAATACAACAGCGTTATTTGAAAGGTGTTAATATGCTATAGATTTTCTTTAATCTTTTAGTACGATCAAGCACACAAAATATTTCCTAGCTATAAATGTAGCAACTCTCAGAGAAGGAAAGAGGAATAAAAAGTATTCTCAGAGGCATGGGCCAGTATTACAATTCTTTAGATGTTCCCTGTGTCCCCTTAGACACGCCAGAACCCTAGCAAATTTCCCTACACACACTAAGTGATTCAATCGATGAGTGATTTGCCCACAGTTAGGGGTTATATGCGGAGAAGGCAATGGCAAGCCACTCCAGTGCTCTTGCCTAGAAAATCCCATGGATAGAGAAGTCTGGTAGGCTGCAGTCCGTGGGGTCGCTAAGGGTCGGACACGACTGAGCAACTTCACTTTCACTTTTCACTTTCACACATTGGAGAAGGAAATGGAAACCCACTCCAGTGTTCTTGCCTGGAGAATCCCAGGGAAGGGGGAGCCTGGTGGGCTTCTGTCTACGGGGTCACACAGAATCGGACACGATTGAAGTGATTTAGCAGCAGCAGCAGCAGAAGGGGTTATATGCAGGCTTCGCTAGTGGTTCAGGGGTAAAGAATCTGCCTGCCAATGCAGGAGATGCAGGATACATGGGTTTAATCCCAGGGTTAGGAAGATCCCCTGCAGTAGGAAACGGCAACCCACTCCAGTATTCTTGCGTGGGAAATCCCATGGACAGAAGAGCCTGGCAGACTACAGTCCATGGGGTTGGAAACAGTCAGACACGACTGAGCACACATGCATCTGGATCAGGGGTTATATACAAGAAAGATGACTGCACAACAGACCCCTGCATGCTGGAGTCTACCTCATGGATGTCCTCCAGTGTAATCCAGCATCAGTCCCAGCTCTGAGTTCCTGGTCTTTTATACCATGGAAATAAATGACATGGGTTGAGGTGTTCACTTGGGCCTCAGGTTAGCCAGGTCTGAAACTAGAAGTGGAGAGAAAGAAGCAGCAGACTTTTCCTTAAGGTGCTGTGAAGAGGGTGGGGCAGAGGGGGCAGGGTAATGACAACCTGATCCAAGGGGGCACTGCCACCTGAAAGGAGGCCAGGCAGACATTGCCACAAGGGCTGCCTTTTGGTGGCACCACTGATCCATCCTCCACAGTGGTATTTCTTGTCGCAGGGCCAGTCACGGGGGCTGCTGGATGAGTGCTGCCCTCCCAGAAGCTCTGCAGGCTGGTGGAGAGGCTAAAATGCTGGAGATACTGTAATGGTGGTGATGCTATCATGGCAGATGATTTTTAGGCCCTGCGGACATGAACCAGACTTAGTCCCTAAGTAGACAAAGAGCGTGGGGGCTTAAGGCACTGAGGGAGAGGGAGGGGCTCAAGAATCAGCACATCTCCATTCCATCAATCAGTTCAGTTCAGTTCAGTTGCTCAGTCGTGTCCAACTCTCCGCGACCCCATGAATCACAGCACGCCAGGCCTCCCTGTCCATCACCAACTTCCGGAGTTCACTCAAACTCATGTCCATTGAGTTGGTGATGCCATCCAGCCATCTCATTCTCTGTCGTCCCCGTCTCCTCCTACCCCCAATCCCTCCCAGCATCAGAGTCTTTTCCAGTGAGTCAACTCGTCACATGAGGTGGCCAAAGTATTGGAGTTTCAGCGTAAGCATCAGTCCTTCCAATGAACACCCAGGATTCATCTCCTTTAGAATGGACTGGTTGGATCTCCTTGCAGTCCAAGGGACTCTCAAGACTCTTCTCCAGCACCACAGTTCAAAAGCATCAATTCTTCGGCGATCAGCTTTCTTCACAGTCCAACTCTCACATCCATACATGACCACGGGAAAAACCATAGCCTTGACTAGATGGACCTTCCTTGGTAAAGTAATGTCTCTGCTTTTTAATATGCTATCTAGGTTGGTCATAACTTTCCTTCCATGGAGTAAGCGTCTTTTAATTTCATGGCTGCAATCAGCATCCGCAGTGATTTTGGAGCCCCAAAAAATAAAGTCTGACACTGTTTCCACTGTTTTTCCATCTATTTCCCATGAAGTGATGGGACCAGATGCCATGATCTTTGTTTTCTGAATGTTGAGCTTCAAGCCAACCTTTTCACTCTCCTCTTTCACTTTCATCAAGAGGCTTTTGAGTTCCTCTTCACTTTCTGCCATAAGGGTGGTGTCATCTGCATATCTGAGGTGATTGATATTTCTCCCAGCAATCTTGATTCCAGCTTGTGCTTCTTCCAGCCCAGCGTTCCTCATGATGTGCTCTGCATATAAGTTAAATAAGCAAGGTGACAATATACAACTTTGACATACTCCTTTTCCTATTTGGAACCAGTCTGTTGTTTCATGTACAGTTCTGACTGTTGCTTCCTGACCTGCATACAGGTCATTCCATCATTGATCTCATCTTATTCCAGCATTCCTCATCTCTACTCTTCCAAAATGAATCCAAACACACTTGGGGCAGATCAGAGGCGGTCCTTAACTCTGGAACCTATACACATGTATACACCTGGAACTTTCAGACATATATACATTCATTCTCCTAAGGTGACTGTTTATTTACTAAATTCAGATTCTTTCAGCCACTGGAGGGAACTCCGCTGTGACTGCACTGTAGAAGCAGCCTCTGTCTCAGTGTCAGCCTTCACTACCAGACAGCAAGCTTCTGAAAGGCCACCAGTCTCTTCCTCACATTTGTGCACCTGATGCCCAATGGACATGGGCATCAGGGGCATGTCCACGGGCATGGACAACACGTGTCTAGTTCATGTGTTGGTTAGTTTTAGTTTGCTGGTTGGGAGTAGAGGAGGCAAGAACTTGACCACACTTTATTGAATGATGCCTGGGTGGTATAGAAGTAGAAAGAAAGCATAGGCTATTCTTTCAAGAAATTTGGCTATGAAATACTTGGTACCTCTCCTATGGCATTCAACATGCCATATTGAATATTTATTTGTCTTCACCTCACTTCCAAACCTGTTGGGCAGAGCTGGTATCCTTCTGTCTCCCTGTTCTCTGAAGCACAAACACAGAACCTTGCCTGTAATCAGCACATAATAAAAATATGTTCAATTTTACTGACAATTCAATAACAAATCCTTTATTTCCAGTCTCTCTTTTTCTTTGGTTTCACTGTGTGTATGGACAGAGAGTCACTCTGTTTTTGAAACTCCGCTCCCAAGCCTCTGTGACTCTGCTCTTTCCTGGCTCTCCTTCCACTGTCCTCAATATTTCTGTCATGCTTTCTTCCATCAGCCTTGGAGTGTACATATTCCCAGACTCGGCTCTCAGATCTCTCTTCTTTTCCATTTAAACCTTCTTGCAGCAGAGCTATGATTGCTTAAGTTATTTCCTCTATATGGTGACTCGAGAACTAGCTCAAGCCCTGACACTGCTCATGTCCTCTCTCTCTCATGCTAAGCTCCCAAGCTGCCTCCAAGATAAACAAGAAAGTCACCATGAGGGTAGCATCTGTGCAGGATGGGATGAAACCTCCTTCAGTTCAGCTGTTGGAACAGGAACAAAGTTTGAGGCTTAAGCACCAGGTTTTAACGCAGGGGCTAAAGCAAGGATGGTCTTGGCTTTTACTGGTTGTTTGTAGCATAGAATTTGCAAGCTGGCAGAGAGGTTTGGGATTGGAGAGACTTCTCCCAGCTCACACTGGCCAGGATCTTTTTTTTCCCTCTTCCAGGGCTTTGCTTGGATTTAGGATAGACTAGGAGAACCCCTTTCCTGCTGCTCCACTGGTCCCGATCACTGCAGCATCTCAGGCAATCAGATCCACCTCTGCCCCGGCACTTTGAATACAGCCTTGTGGATTCTAACACCAAATCTGTGTATCTCATTTCTGGATTTCCTCCTGAGAATGGTTCTTGGCCTCTTCTTGCGCGAACTCCCCCGTTGTTAACCTCAACACACTACCAGCCTCTGGCCCTCAGGCTACATAAAAGGACCAGCAGAACCCCAGACTCCACTTCCAAGAGGTCCTGTTCTGAGTGACAGGACACTGACTCAGGACAGTTCTTCCAACTCATTTGCCCATGACCGTCTGCTGCCTGTGACTTCTCTCATTATTATTTCTTTTGTCATTCTTGGCTTTATGGTCTATGGCACAGACTGTTAGCTCATGTCTTCCTTTTCTTACAGAGTAATACACTCCATTTCCCAGCCTCCTTACAGCCAGGGTGGTCATGTGGCTAACTCCTTGCTAATGGATTGTGAGCATTAATGAAGAGCACAGCTCCCAGGTTAGCCCTGGAACAGCCCGGACACCTTCATGCTCTTTCACCTTCCTGCATGCTGGAGCTCAGAGAGGCCTGTGATCCGGCACTCAACATTCAGACCAAGGCAGAGGCCTAGAAGCACAACTCAAAGTCATCCAGGGACAACTTTCCATTAATAAACAGATAAAAATACAGAAATTATGAATAAACACTTAGAAATGTCTGTCACAATTTGACATTGTTATGAAATACAAATGTATGATCTGTGGAGTCCAAACCAAAATACTGGTCTTCAGCACAGTAAAGAAATCTATCTTGAAACAAAGGGAGTTTGAGAAATGTTACCCTGGTGTATGGTGGAGAAACAAAATAAAAGGAGACCTTCAAATCCAAACCACTCACCTCAGGATTATTAACAAGAGAGAGACAGAAAAATTTCTGTCACCTTCAAATCACTGCATTTGGGAGCCTCTCTGCCAAAGAAGCCTGCAGGTCTAGGTGCAAGTGTTGGAAGGAAACATACTATGAGCAAGCACTGGCTGCTCCTCACAGTTTTTAGTGTGTGTGTGTGTGTGTGAGTGTGTGTGTGTGAGCACTCAGTCACGTCTGGCTCTTTGTGACCCTACGGACTGCAGATCACCAGCATCCTCTGTCCATGGGATTATCCTGGCAAGAATACTGGAGTGGATTGACATGCCCTTCTCCAGGTTCTTCCTGACCCAGGGATCAAACCAGCGTCTCCTGTGCCTCCTGCATTGGCAGGCAGATTCTTCACCCCTGAGTTGCCTGGGAAGGCCTAGCTTTTCGAAAGGCATTCCCAGAGAGAGATGAGCTCAGGCAAGGATCATTTGTAAGCAAAAGTGGAGAAAAATGGGCAGTACCTAGAAGCTGGAGGCCTTGGAGGATCAGAAAAGTTAACTGCTTCTACAACTGCAAAGACTAGAAAATAGTATCGTTGCTCACAGCCTTTCTCAAAGGCCTCTCAGTGAAACATGGCATTGGAACAAAGAAGTCAGGCTGATAGGAAAAATCAGAGTAAGCATGCACCCTCCTGCCCAAGTCTGTGTTTTAGAGGAAGTCAGAGAAGAGACCACTAAGGAGAAGGAGAGAGAGATGGGCCCAGACAGAAGCTGGGAAATAAGGAACGCTAAAGAACTTGGTCCAGAATAGAACTTGGATATGGCAACTGGTGTATGGAAGTGACAAGAAGCAAACAGATCAGAAGACTGTAAACTTTTTAAGGAACCATACTGCCATGGAAGCTACAGCGTGGCATGGAGCTCACACTTGCCAACATCCATTTCAGATATGGCCATAGAGGGTAATGGACAAGGAAGAACTTCCCAGGCGACAGAGTCAAAGTCAAGGCCACTAGGGAGACTCTCCCAGAGAGCAGAAGCAGGGACTGATGCAGGGAAACCTTAATAATTCCTGCCCAGCAGTGGTTCATCATTTTTACACACCTGTGGCTGCTAGGTGTCTTCCACTTTTCGGAATGGGAGCTTTATTTTGTTGTGTTCTGCTTGCTTCTGTTCCTCCATTGTATAATGAATGTTTGTTGGTCAGAATAAGCAATGAAATGGACATTTTATCATGAGTACTTAAAACAGGGTTTAGAGAAGGGAAGACCAGACCTGTGGAGTTCTGGTCATCTAAACCCTTTCAAGGCAAGTATGGCAGGCTGTGACACACAGCAGGCTGGGGAGCAGGAAGAAAGCAGCATAAGCTTTGGCGACAGCTGGCCCTGGGTCAGATGTAGGCTCATCACTGTCACCAACACCTCTAACCGGGCACATCGCTGATCTGGCCAGAGCATTTCCTTCCTCTCTAACAGTAACTACAGCACAATAACTACAACAACTATATAGATTGTTGAAAGGATAATGAAAGCAATGTTTATAAAGCGCTTAGCAAGATGCTTAGCACATAGGGTGTGCTCAATAAATGGCAGATAATACTTCCCAAGAAAGTCAGCTAACTCAAAATTTCCCCCAAATTCAATGGAATATACAACTGGCATTCTGGAATCACTGTTCATGCTCTAACACTTCAATTTAACAAGGACCAATAACAAAGGCATCCTATACCTCCACTAAACCACCTACAGTCCAGGAAAGACTCTTCCCCTGCCTGAAAATATGGGCCCAGCACTGCTGTGATAAGGCTTCGGGCACTGCCACTTCCCTCTTCTGCTGCTTGAAACAAAGCAGGGAAGCAGGAAGGGGCAGGTAGAAGAGGGTGAGGAAGCAGAGGAGAGGCAACGTGGTGTGGTGGAAGAACATGGGTTTTTGGGTTCTGGGTTCAAGTACTAGTAGTAAAGCAGGTGAGCAGAGTGGTTAAAGAGCAAGGCCCCGACAGTGAACATCATACTCAACAGTGAAAAACTAAAAGTTCTTCCTTTAAGATCAGGAGGGACAAAGCAAGTATACTCACTCTGGCCACTTCTGTTCAACACAGTATCTCAAGTTCTTGCCAGAATCAGACAAGATGAGGACAGAAAAGGTATTCACATCAGAAAGGAAGGCGTAAACTTATCTGTCTGCAGATGACATGGTCTCATATGTAGAAAACCCTAAAGATTCCACACACATAAAAAAACAAAAACCTGTTAGAACTAATGGATGAATTCAGTAAAGTTGTAGGACACAAAATCAACATACAAAAATCAGTTGCATTTCTAAACACTAACAACAAACAAACTGAAAAGGAAATTAAGAAAACAATCTGATTCACAATAGCACTATAATGAATAAAATACTTAAGAATTAATATAACCAAGGAAGAAAAATATTTGTATATTCAAACCCATAAAACAATGGTGGAAGAAACTGAAGAAGACATAAGTAAGTGGAAAGACATGCTGTGCTCATGGATTAGAACTTAATATTGTTCAGATGTTATGGCACAAAGTGAAGAACTAAAGAGCCTCTTGATGAAAGTGAAAGAGGAGAGTGAAAAAGCTGGCTTAAAACTCAACATTCAGAAAACTAAGATCATGGCATCTGGTCCCATCACTTCATGGCAAAAAAATGGGAAAAAGATGGAAACAGTGAGAGGCTTTATTTTCTTGGGCTCCAAAATCACTGTAGATGGTGACTGAAGCCATGAAATTAAAAGACGCTTGCTCCTTGGAAGAAAAGTTATGACCAACCTAGATGGCATATTAAAAAACAGAGACATTATTTTGCCAACAAAAGTCCGTCTAGTCAAAACTATGGTTTTTCCAGCAGTCATGTATGGATGTGAGAGTTGGACTACAGAGAAAGCTGAGTGCCGAAGAATTGATGCTTTTGAACTGTGGTGTTGGAGAAGGCTCTTGAGAGTCCCCTGGACTGCAAGGAGATCCAACCAGTCCATCCTAAAGGAAATCAGTCCTGAATATTCATTGGAAGGACTGATGCTAAAGCTGAAGCTCCAATACTTTGGCCACCTGATGCAAAGAGTCGACTCATTGGAAAAGACTGATGCTGGGAAATATTGAAGGCAGGAGGAGAAGGGGATGACAGAGGATGAGATAGTTGTATGGCATCACTGACTCAATGGACATGAGTTTGAGTAAACTCCAGGAGTTGGTGATGGACAGGGAGGCATGGCATGCTAAGGTCCACAGGATCGGAAAGAGCTGGACACAACTGAGCAACTGAACTGAACTTAAATGAACTGATTGTTAAGATGCCTACACAACAAATTCAGAGCAATTGCTATCAAAATCTCAGTGGCACTTTTTTTATATAGAAATAGAAAAAATTCTTACAATTCATGTGAAAACACAAAGGATTCCAAATAGTAAATACAATCTTGAGAAAGAACAAATCTGGAGGCCTCATATTTCCTAGTTTCAAAACATAACATACTACAAAGCAATACAAAGTTATTGTGATCAGAAAAAGTATGGCATAAAGACAGACATATAGGAAATGGAGGCTTCACTGGTGGCTCAGATGGTAAAAAATTTGCCTGCAATGTGGGAGACCTGGGTTTGATCCTTTGGTCAGGAAGATCCCCTAGAGAAAGCAGTGGCTACCCACTGCAGTATTCTTGCCTGGAGAATTCCATGCACAGAGGATCCTGGTGTGCTACAGTCCATGGGGTCACAAAGTCGGACACGATTGAGTGACCGACACACATAGACATTGGAACAGAATAGAGAGCCTAGGGATAAATTCATGTATATATGATCAACTGATCTTTGGCAAGGGTGTCAAGAATATGCAATGGAGAAAAGACAGTCTCTTCAACAAATGGTGGGGAAACTGGATCTCAAAAGACCAAAATGAGCATGGCCTCTGATGATAACTGGCCTGAGTGTAAAGCCTTGCTTTTGTTGTTGTTGTTTAGTTGCTCAGCTGTATCAGACCCTTTGTGACCCCACGGACTATAGCCTGACAGGCTCCTCTGTCCATGGGATTTCCCAGGCAAGAATACTGGAGTGGGTTGCCATTTCCTTCCAGGGGATCTTCCTGGACCAGGGATCCAACCTGTGTCTCCTGCACTGGTGGGCAGATTCTTTACCACTGAGCCAACAGATAAACCCAAAGCCTTGCTTACCAGGTTTAACCTCTCTGTGCCCTAATTTTATCATCTGTAAAATGGGAATAACAACAGTACACTCTTCCTAAGACTACTGGGAGATTTAATGAGGCATTCAGAATAGTCTCTGACACTGAGGTTGTATTGTTATTATCAGTGGAGCCGAAGGACGTTGGGCTTCCCAGGTGGTGCTAGACCTGGGTTTCCACCCCTGGGTCAGGAAGATCCCCTGCAGAAGGAATGGCAACCCACTCCAGTATTCTTGCCTGGGAAATTCCATGGACCGAGGAGCCTGGTGAGCTGCATTCCATGGGGTCACAGAGAGTTGGACACGACTGAGCACGCACACATGAGGACAGTTACTTAACCTCTTTGAGCCTCAATTTTCTCTGTTATGAAAGTGAGACAAGACTAACTTGTCAGGCTACTGGGTTATTGGGACAAAGGGAATGAAACAGCCAGTGTAACGTTCTCAATCCACTTCCAGGGCCAGAGGAGTCAGACAAGTCCAGTAAAGCAACAGGGCAAGTCTGTTCCCAACAGGTGGGGGCAGGGGCTCCCAAGAGAGACTACCAGGGAGGGAAGATCAAAGGAGCAAATCCCTCCCTCAGGCTGGGTGGGTCACTGGCATTGCAACTCAAGACGTCTCCCCTCTACCACCCTGTCCAGGGCCACTAACTGGTATTTCTCACTACCCGTTGGAAACATGCAGCCCCAGAGAAAAAGTATAAATGGAGTTTAGCCAGTCGGGTGTTTAATCTTCACCCGATGGAATTAAACCCGATGTTTAATCTTCTAATAATTTTACTACACTTCCTCTAGAATACTCTACCTGGATCTTGGAGCAACCCATCAAAATATATTCATCAAAAGACCAATGAACAGTTTTTGAGGTGAATTCATGTCTCTTTTCCAGTTGATCCCATGGTGAGATGGGCAGTATAGCTTTCTCCATCTCACAGAGGAGAAAACTAAAACTAGGAGACACTGATTCACTCTGACCAGCTCTCATCCTTCAAGCCCAGGGCTCTTTTCACCACACTGACCACTGGAGCCCCTTTTTTTTTCAGTAGTTAATCCCCTAACCCCACAAGAAATAAAATATACAGATTTGTTCTCCATAATGACACCAATGCCTTTTGCAAACATGTAGTGATTCTAGGAGTAATATGATTGTGGTAAATGTCAATAAAAAGAAGTTTTGACAAGAGTTTATGGGGAAAATCCATAATCAAATGAAAATGACTGGCTAAAACTCTAAATACAAGATAGAAAATAGCAATGATTAGTTAGTTTGCCTGCTTCAGAGAATACTCAGAAGAGCAAGCAACCCAGTTTACTTCTATCATGCTGAATGATATAATTTAAGAAACAATTTCTCCTAACACATTTTACCTTCCCCATCAACTCAACAGAGTCTACCAGCTGAACGAGGCCACAGGCATCAACTATCTGACTACAGAAGTTAGACTAGAACTTAACTAAGAAAGGCTAGTGATGACCTAGTATCAACCCATAGAAAAACTTTTAAAAACGTATATACTATTTCTCTTTTTGCTTTCTATCATTCCCATCTTCTCTCTTCCTCTGCCTTCTCTTTTCTTCCCTCCCCAGAACTGAGGGGCCAGCAGGTGGCTGAGAATGCAGTATGATGAAAGGGAATCTGGGGAGTTGCAAGGAAGAATGGGCTATAGTTGGGGAACCACATAGTGAGCTGGAGGGATTGAAGGCTGATAATAAAGCTGCACACATGCCTGAGCTAACAGGGCTGGCAGTCAAAGACAGGCAGCAGTGGGGAGAGAGGTGGACGCAGGGGAAGCAGGATGGCCTTTGTGGCTGAGAGATGAGCTACTTTGAACAAATAAGTAAAAATACTGAAGGTAATGGGAGTCAAGTTTTTAACTGCCAGAGATGATATATAGAAATATATAAACAGGTAAGACTAGAAGGATCCTTGGGTGTTGGATTAGAATTGGAGGCTTTAGTATGAACTCATGATTTTATAACATATGGCCTTATGTAGACAATATATAAATGTATATGTATATATACATATATTTCCTACTTTTGTCCTCTGAGAGATCTAAAGCAGCAATACCCCAGTAACAACGGGCACACCAACCTTCCATATCTTGTTTTCTAAATACCATTCTCTGCCAAAAGGGATGACTAACCAGGTCAGGGAAAGTACAAGATAAGCCTGGGATATCTTGTGGTGACAGAAAACTTTAAAATGCTCAGTGAATGATAAGGATGACAAAAGGACAAAGGAGCCAGTTCAGAAGGACTCTCAACTAGTCAAACTGAGAACAATTTGAGCATCAAAATAAATAATGATAGTAAGAGATCTCGACAAATTGTATTCAAAAGGAATACACGAATACGTCCTAATATAATGAATAAAGGCATGAAGGAGAAAGAAAGTTCTTCCTTATAATAGAATGCCAACTAACAAATGTGAAGGGAGTGATGGAACTAAAGAATCACCATTTGGCAACCTTCAGAGAGGTAGCTGATTCAGGCAGAAGTCAGCAGGGAATAAAAAGTCATGTCTGACTGTTCGTTGACCCCATGGACTATACAGTCCATGGAATTCTCCAAGCCAGAATACTGCAGTAGGTAGCCTTTCCCTTCTCCAGTGGATCTTCCCAATCCAGGGATTGAACCCAGGTCTCCCACATTGCAGGCTGATTCTTTACCAGCTGAGCCACAAGGGAAGCCCAAGAATACTGGAGTGGGTAGCCTATTCCTTCTCCAGTGGATCTTCCCAACCCAGGGATCGAACCAGGGTCTCCTGCATTGCACGTGGATTCTTTACCAACTGAGCTATCAGGGAATCCCAATAAGGCTTTAGGTAGAAGTTTAAAGAGCAACAGGCTATTAGCATAACCTCAGAACACCTCTCCACAAACACCAATACGTTTTAAAGGGAAAAATGGTGAATTGAAGGTGGGGAGATGTGGCAGACACCAACATAATCAGGTGATTAGGGCCAAAATTCCAGTGGTGGATAGGCTGACATTGTGTACCTTCTGATGTGATGTGCTGAGAAGAGCAGAGTATCCTGCCAAGAATATATGCTCAAGTCTGGTTCTGAAGAAACGACTGCCAGACCCAGGCTGAGAGTCATCTACTGTATGCAAGACCCATATAACTGCGAGGGCTTTAGGAAAGGGCACTATGCTAGAAAACAGCGTGACAAACTTAACACGAATCCCAGATCAGGCAGGAAAAAAAGAGACATCTGGGGGACTCTTGATGAAACACGGATAGGCTTTGTGGACTGGATGGTACTGTTGTAACAATGGCAACTTCCTGCTTTGGTGGTGCAAAGATGAATGTTATGTGCAACTGGACTGGGTTAAGGGATGCCCAGGTAGCTGGTAAGTCATTATCCAAGTGTGCCGTGAGGGTGGTTCTAGAAGAGATTAGCATCTGGATCTGTCGACTGAGTAAAGAAGATGATCCTCAAGCAACATGGTTGAGTATCATCCAGTCTGCCGAGACAATGCATAGAGCAAAAAGGAGGCAGAAGAGCCAATATTCCCTGTTGTCTGAGCTGGGATAACATCTCCTCCTGTCCTCAGACATCAGAGCTCCTATTCCCAGGCCTTCAGACTCAGACTGAATTACACTACCTGCTTTGCTGGTTCTTCAGCTTGCAGATGGCAAGACTGTGTGACTTCTCAGCCTCCGTGACCCTAAGTCAATTCTTAAAACAAACACCCTCTTATAAATAGCTATCCCATTGGTTCCATTCTTTTGAGAACCCTGACTAATCCTAATGCCAAGGGGATATAGAAAAAGATTATACTTATTTTCTCCTTGCCAGACCCATGCGACAGTTTAGTTCAGGGAAAGGGCTCCCATTCAAAGGATCAACCTATTAGAAATCAACCAGGGCAGGAGGCAAATCATTCAGGGATGTTCTATACCCGATGCCTTGCTTTGATCTTCAATAACTAGTTACTCTCAAGGGCTCTGAGCCTTGACATTGGATTCTAGCTCTCTTTGGGAAGTGAACGCCTGTGACGGACTCTACTGCCCACCCTTGATTTATACGCTCTGAGTCCATCTGGGGACAGCTCAAGCCTTTCTGAAAAGGAGGGGTTTGGAGGCAGCATGACTCAAAGGGGAGACCAAGGGACTTGCCTTAAAGGTGCATTTACAAAGCAAGCACACTGCTTTTATTCAGATTGCATATTTGTTTGGAGAGCCTTTGGGCAAACTAGTGGCACTTATGGAGGAGATAAAATGCCCTCCAACCCACCCCTGCCACCTGCCAAGCCACCCTGATGATACCAGAGCAGGCTGTACAAGGCTGGAATCAACCAGGGCCAGTAGGTCCTCCAGCCAAACATCTAGGAACAACAAAGACACAGGATAGTCTGATGAGTAATTTCAGGGGCTGACTAACATCATTAGGAAGGGGTGGGGCAGGTTGCTTTCCAGAGTGACACTCAGTCTGGCCCAGACTTGGCTGTATGAATAATTCACATCTGAGGATGGGAGGCAAGGTCCATGGGAGCAGGGAGGGGAACAGGCAAGCGAGGAGTTCAAGGCAGTAGGCAGATGGGACAAGAGGCTAGGGGTCAGGGCCACAGAGGCCAGGCCAGGAGATGAAGAGCAATAAGGATGAAGACATCAGCCTGGAGAGGGAAGAGGGGGTACAATCCAGGAGGTGAGACTTTCCTTTCACTGGGCTCTGTTCTCCTGGCTCACCAGGCAAGTCAGACAGAGAGCAACACACACCTTTCAGGCTGAATTAAATAACAAGCTTAATTCTTCAGGGTAGGAGGGGGAAGGCCTTGAGTCAGTTTAGTGCTTTGCAGAGTAAGCCTTAGAGACTCAAGTTACCAAGTAGGCACAGGCCAGTGAGGACGGCTCGTGCATGCGTGTTAAGTTGCTTCAGTAGTGTCCAACTCTGCGACCCCATGGACTATAGCCCGCTAGGTTCCTCTGTCCATGGGATTCTCCAGGCAAGAACACTGGAGTGGGTTGCCATGCCCCGCTCCAGACAATCTTCCTGACCCAGGGATCAACCCACATCTCTTCTGTATCCTTCACTGGCCAGCCAGTCCTTCACCACTAGTGCTACCTGGGAAGCCCAGGGACAGGATAGGCACCCCAATTTAATGTCTGATGATCGCCAGTACCACTCTGCTCTGACTCACTGGCTGGTTAGTTAACTCTGTTTCTGTATACTAAGAACTGAGATGAGCAGACAGCACAGGTAATTCTAAGGCAGAATAAAAACTTCTTTGGACCTTTGCCCTGCGCCTTCGATCACACAATGTTAGGTAATCTTGGTCCTGAAATTTCTCTTCCTCTCACATTTCCCACGGAGCAATCTCTCAGTCTTTGCAGGATTTCCTCCTTGAGGAGGCAGCAAGTTCACTCAGCACATCCAACACCCATGTGGAGATCCTCCCACCCCTACAGCCTGTCTGCCCCACATCTGGAGGCCCTGCCTCTTTAATTCCAACATTTATGTGACCCCGGCTGGGCACAAAGCTCTTCTGCATACCTGATTTAATGGGACCCAACACAACCAATGCGGGTAGCTAGAAAAAGAATTGTTATCCCCATTGTGCAAATGAGAAAACTGATTCAAAGATGATATGCAATTTATTCAAGGTCATAAGAGTTCACTCAAGTGTGGCTAGGATTAGAACCCAGACCCCTGTACACCAAACAGCCTCCAGCACTATAAGGGCACAAACTCTTGGGGCTTTCACTCATCTCTGCACCCCTCACCTCCACCTTTCCCAGCCACGGCAGGACTAAGTTCCAGGGGACTCCTCCACATACACAAAGAATCCAGGATGAGGGACAAAGGTCAGAGAGGGGACAGCTCAGTACCTTCAGGAGAAATGATGGACGGAAGAGCAAAAGGGCCATGGCGAGGAAGCAGGAAAATGAGTAAGAAAAGTGAGAAGAACATCCCTAAGTCACCCAGCACTTGGGAATCTCTCTTTGCACTCTCACCAGTACAATGTACATTTGCACCATGTTTATAGAAATGTCAATACTTTAGGGTTTATCTAGGAGGGAAAGGGGGCAGCCAACATTTAAGGAGTACTTCCTGTACATGGAGACCCCACTAAGTGCTTTCTCTTTTCATCTTGGGAGGTGGATATAATCTTCATTTTTACAGACAAGGAAATTAGAGAGGTGAAGGGAAGTATTCATAATCACAAAGCCTGGCCTGGAACAAAGGCTGGTCTGACTGCAAAGCCCAGCTCTTCTCTTTACGCCGCAGTAATAACGCCCTGGGTCTGGGCTCTGCCGTTTAGAACCTTGCAATCAGACTTAACCACTCTGCTGGGTATAATCACAGTACAGAAAGCATTTTGAACTAATGTATACTCCACAGAGAATGGCTAATGGGTAATTTGAGTTATAGTAATTCCCATTCGAGTTACAATGATTCCCCCAGCCACAGCCCGAAGAAATCAGACGCTAGGCTTAGATTATGGTGGATTTCTGCTCCAAAATGAAAACCTGGGGGAGAGGCAGCCAGCCTCGGGCATGGGTGCGCCACTTTGAGGGTGTGTGCCTTGATTGCTAACTGGCTATGGTGCTATGTGTGCAGGGGTTCCTCTGTGTTTATGAATTTTGGAAAAATGAGAGAGGATTAGCATGTAGATTTTCAAATAGGTTCTGATGAACATAAATGAAAAATTATCCCATTTTGAAATGTTTTCATTTTAGTCTTCATTTGTAGAAAACACGTAGATCTGCTCAATTAAACATCTTGTAAATCATCCAGACACGTAAATTGTTCTTTAGTCACTAAGTCATGTTCAACTCTTTGTGACCCCATGGACTGTAGCCTGCCAGGCTCCTCTGTCCATAGGATTTCCCAGGCAAGAATACTGGAGTGGGTTGCCATTTCCTTCTCCAGGGATTCTTCCTGACCCAGGGGTCAAACCCAAGTCTCCTGTGTTGGCAGATGGACTCTACCACTGAGTCACCAGGGAAACCTAGATATTTAACTAGACCTGACCTAATAAGATAAAGAGGCTGGTAACTACTCTTTATGCATTTGTAAGATTTAGAAAAGAAACGTGTTACTTAGAGTTAAAGCTACAAAGTTTTGAATTCTAAAGACAAAAACAGAAAACCTGAAAAATGTGTTCAAATAATCTGTTTTTCTAGGTACTTGGTACTTATATGGACTTCCCAGGTAGCATTGGTGGTAAAGAACCCACCTGCCAATGCAGGAGACGTAAGAGACATGGGTTTGATCCCTGGGTTGGGAGGAACTCCTGGAGAAGAATGGCAACCCACCCCAGTATTCTTGCCTGGAGAATCCCATGGACAGACAGAGGAAC
The DNA here is from genome assembly GCF_049115385.1 of Moschus berezovskii. Taxonomy (NCBI): domain Eukaryota; kingdom Metazoa; phylum Chordata; class Mammalia; order Artiodactyla; family Moschidae; genus Moschus; species Moschus berezovskii. Next base: position 63,082,728 of record NC_142463.1, read on the forward strand.
CTGGCAGGCAACAGTCCATGGAGCTGCAAAGTCGGACATGACTGAGCATGCATACACACACATGCATGCACTTGGTACTTATACTGACACAACAATAAATATGTTCTGTCCAGATGACTGAATATCACTACATGGTACATACAGTCGCATGGTACAAGAGACACCTCCAGAAGCTTATCACAAGTGTAGAAACCTCACTGGCAGGGGTTGCTTGCTGGTCTTTTTTAAAACAGCCCACTTTGTTTGGACAAGCATGGTGTTAATAGAGCAGAGGTGGTGTGTTTCTAACTGTATCACTTCTGTTCAAAGAAAGGAAAATTCACTGGATCAGAACACACAAAATGGGATGCAATTCCTCATTGGAAGCAGGGTTAGCAACCCCTGATAAGTAGTTCACTGGAAAACCCAATAACTCTCCTTAGCAATACAAAAGTTCATGCATTGATGACATGCTGCGCAGCGCATGAAATAATAACCGATTGGTGAAGAGGGATCGCCTGTGACTGGCATTTACTTTATTCTCTGACTTACAAAAGTAGGAACCGCGAGAAGCTAAAAGCAGCTCTTAACTTATAAAATAATATCCCAAGGCCAGGTAATACCCAGGGCAGCAAAGAAGTGAGGGGCCTAAATGCACCACAGTGTCAGTAATAAGTAACATTTCGTGGAAAATACCGTTTTAAAATGACCTACATGTTTTGGGGGCAGTTTTAATGATTCCCTTAATAAAACTAAACTGTTTCCAATATTCACAGTCACTCCTCAAAGTACTTGCTTGAGAAATGTCTAAGCAATTTTAGGCAGTTGTAACTTGTTGAAGGAAAGCAATAAAGTAACACTGCTACAGAACAAAGCACTCCTGTCTGCGGGTGGTGAGGGGGACCGCCAGGCCCTTCGCTTACTCTCAAAGCACAGCCCCTGACAGAGTTACTAGTGAATTCATAATAACCATTTCCCAAATCTTGGGATACCTCGCATGGTTCGAACTGTTCCCTAACTAACACACCGCCAGCCCCGGAGGAGTTGATGGCTGGAAAATGTTATACCTGTGGGCTCTACGGGAGAACCTCAGTTCACCATCGACGGCTGCAAAATCGAGTTTAGAAAAGAAGCACCTGTGTGTGCAAAGGCAGAGCGGAACCTGCGCCCGGCTCTCCGCTCCCCTGCGCCCAGCCCGCCAGCTCACAGCAGGGACGGACGCAACGCGGGTTCTGCAGCCCGACGGCTTTTTACTCCTAGCGGGAAAAAAGAGGAAGGCGGAAAGGGCAAGATGTGCTCCACGTCTCCCGAACAGGTCTGTCCAAGGTACGTGGAGTAGGTCTGGAGTCCGGGCTGGACGCCAGGCAACCCAAAAGAGCCGCGGACCGGGCCCGGCAGAGATGCGCCCGACCTCCCCACGCGGCCCGGCCGGCTGCAGCTCCGGGAACCCTCCCCGAACCCCGCGCCCCACTCACCGCTCACGCTCGCCCGCGCCGCCGAGCCCGGGACCCGGGACCGCTGCTGCTGCCGCATGCCCTCGGGGCCGAGCGCGACGGGCGACCGGGGGCCGGGCGCTAGCAGCGGCGGAGGACGCGGCGGGCGGGCGGGCGGCGGCGCGCCTCCTCTCCGGTGGCCGCTGAGCCCCGCTGGGAACCCAAAGTTTGGCAGAGCGAGGGGCGGCGCCCAGGGGGCGGAGGGTCCGCGTCCCGCCCTGCTCCGCCTCTCCCCGCTCCGCCCGGCCCGACTGTTCCCATGGGAGAGCGCCCCCCACCGGCGAGGCACGGATTGGCGCTCGAGGCTCTTCTGCAGATGCCCTTCTGCCTGGGACTGGTCCTCAGGAGTGCGACCGGCCTCCAGGAGGAGATGGCACTCATTGAAGGACCCCTAGCACCCACAGGCCCTACAGAGCCATACCTTGGAGCCCTGTATTAAAGCACTGTCCCCCTGTACCTCTCCTCATTCTGCGGGGAAAGATTCCTTTCAAGTGGCTTCAGGAAAGTACAGCCCACGTGGGAGGCAGCTGGCCGCTTGCTCTAAAACTTGAATCCCAAAGCCCTTTAAGAGAGCAGGCAGCCCCCAGAGGCCAAGGGTGTTCACAGACATTTGACTTGGGGCCTTTTCTGGGCACCTGTTTATTGCAACAGGGGACAAAATGTATTTAAAGTTCTGGTAAGAGAATTCTGGGCCTCTTGGGGTCAAGAGTCTTGGATACTGTTTCTCAAAGCTGAAATATAAAGCCTCCATTGACCCACCTTTGGTAAAGAAGGAAGGTGCAAAGTAAAACAATGTTTGTCATGAAGACTTTGTTCTCTCTGAAGTCTGCAAAACAAAAAGGGCACAGACGTGCAGAGAGTCGCGTTTTCCCGGTGACCACACAGGAGGGAAATTCGGTAAAGTGAGGTCCTTCCTCCTCGTGTTTCAGAGCCTTGGGAAACCCAGTCAGAAGCGGAGATGTCTTCCGGTAACCCTTTGCCATTCATTCATCCATTCTTTCATTCATCATTCCGTGCTGATATTGGGGCCTTTTATATGCTAACTAGGAATCAAGTGGCAACCCACTCCAGGGTTCTTGCCTGGAGAATCCCAGGGACGGCGGAGCCTGGTCGGCTGCCGTCTATGGGGTTGCACAGAGTCGGACACGACTGAAGCGACTTAGCAGCAGCAGGAATCATATCCCAGGAAACAATCTGGATGATAACTTCCCTCTTACTATTAAAGAAATTCTGCTCCCTCTGAAAATAATAATGTTTTATTCTTTATGCAATGGATCTCATCCTGTAGGCCATGACAGCCTAGTGTGCTTCAAACTTTCATAGAGATTGAGTTATACTTTCATCAACATGTGCCCAAAATATTGTTGCTTCTTCTGGGTGTGCAGAAGATGACTGTGGTGTCTCACAGATGAATTGTATATAGAGAGATACAATTTGCAGTTAGTGCTAAAGATCATGTTTACCAGAACAAGCAAAACTCTTGAAGATGATATATATGAGAATGAGGCTGGGGAGTGAACAGCTCAACTCAAATAACAGTGCTGAAGGGCAATGTGGTAAACACAAAAATTCTCAACCACCAGCACTTACCAAATGCTTGACTCATTAACTCTGTAGTGTGTTGAGTGAGTAACTTGTAGGCTGGACTGGGAACTGTAAACACCACTCAGAACCTTCTTTTTGCTGGGAAATTTGTTCCAAGTTCGAAACAACTTATTAGCAAAGGGATTTTGGCAACTCATTATGTTGTAACTTGGGAACTCCCTGAACTGGAGCAATGCAAGGTGGAACAGGGATCTTGTAGAGCCAGATGTGATTACCTTTGATGTATGAATCCTTAAAAGGGAGAAAGGAGAAGGAAAGATGGTGAACTGTGTTGCAAAAGGAAAAAGACATTCTAACTAGATGGTTTTTAATAAACCTGAGCAGAAGACAAGGAAGTGATGCAAGAAAAATATGCAGAGGGGATGGGGCAGGAAGAACAGCTAGTTTATTGACCTATAGGTGGGAACAGGAAAAAGGAGACAGGATGCAAAGGGCAAGTAAAGAGACAAATGTGGCTCTAAATTCTAGTTTTCTGGAGGGATTATCCATTAGATTCTGTAAATCCTTGTAGGGCCTACAGTGTCTCACTTCTCTGCCAAAAAAAAAAAATTTTTTTTTTTTTAAAATCAGTAAAACCAAGTTAAAATTAACAGCAAAAAATGGTAAACACAAAGCCTGAGGATATACTTTGCCTTAAAGATCACTGGCTGGAAAATCATTCAAAACTTTTTCAACAAACATTTGCTGATCAGCTTCCTGTATACAAACTGGTCTAGTTTATGTTCCTGGAGACCCAAAGATTTATAACATTGTTTCTATGAGGGGAAAGGCAGGCCAGTGTAGGGGATGGATTCTACAAGGCTTGATAGAATGACATAGTGATGGCTGGAAGAACAATTATGACCTTGGAGAACTTGTGTCAGCCAGCAATTATTTGGCAGGGAATAAATGCTGCAAAATAAATAAATAAGCAAACAAAACTAAAACCAGGCCAGCCAGCTGCCATGATGAGAAGCAAAACGGGACACAGGAAGGACTTCTTCCTCTCAGGACTTATGAAAAGAGGCTCCTGTTCCTCTGCCCCCAGCTCAGCTTAAACCTCCAAGTATAGGGCAGGGGCTCATGGATTTGTCTCTCTTACCTTTGGGAAGTATCTGAACTGAATCACCATTCAATTTTGCATATCTGTCCTAACTAGAAATTATGATGCTTAAAGCAGGTGAAAGGTATAAGGAAGTGGAATGGCAGCTATAAAGTGAGATGTCAGTGGTACCTGAAAGGAAAGGCTTTCCTGAGGAAAGCCTGAAGAAAAGATCATTTCTAAAGAAACCAAAAGAAAAGAGAGATGGCACAAGGAAGGTGATTTCCACGTAGAGTCTCTCTCAACTGCATGTAACTTCAAGTGGAAAGCCATAATGAAAATCACAGGAATAGTCCGAAATACCAAAACATCAAAAATCAACATTAATTTAAATGTCATTTAAATTGAGTAAACCATCTCATATGACATGTGTGAATCATTCAAAAATATCAGTACTTCTTAGATTTTGATCCCATCACTACTTACTTCTGCATATTTTTATCCTTGTACCAAGTGACCAGTTTTGAAAATCATAATGGGGATCTTGCTTTCAGTTCAGTTCAGTTGCTCAGTCACGTCCAACTCTTTGCAACCCCATGGACTGCAGCACACCTTGCCTCCTTGTCCATCGCCAACTCCTGTAGTTTACTCAAACTCATGTGCATTGAGTCGGTGACCATCCAGCCATCTCATCCTCTGTCGTCCCCTTATCCTCCCGCCTTCAATTTTTCCCAGCATTAGGGTCTTTTCCAATGAGTCAGTTCTCCACATCAGGTGGCCAAATTATTGGAGTATCAGCTTCAGCATCAGTCCTTCCAACGAATATTCAGGACTGATTTCCTTTAGCATGGACTAGTTGGATCTCCTTGCAGTCCAAAAGACTCTCAAGGGTCTTCTCCAACACCACAGTTCCAAAAGCATCAATTCTTCGGTGCTCAGCTTTCTTTATATTCCAACTCTCACATCCATACATGACTACTGGAAGAACCATAGCTTTGATTAGATGAAACTTTGTTGGCAAAGTAATATCTCTGCTTTTTAATATGCTGTCTAGGTTGGTCATAACTTTTCTTCCAAGGAGCAAGTGTCTTTTAATTTCATGGCTACAGTCACCATCTGCAGTGATTTCAGAACCCCCCAAAATAAAGTCTGTCATTGTTTCCATTGTTTTCCCATCTATTTGCCATGAAGTGATGGGACCAGATGCCATGATCTTAGTTTTCTGAATATTGAGTTTTAAGCTAACTTTTTCACTCTCCTGTTTCACTTTCATCAAGAGGCTCTTTAGTTCTTCTTCACTTTCTCCCATAAGGGTGGTGTTATCTGTGTATCTGAGGTTATTGATATTTCTCCTGGCAATCTTGATTCCAGCTTATGCTTCATCCAGCCCAGCATTTCTCATGATGTACTCTGCATATAAGTTAAATAAGCAGGGTGACAATATACAGCCTTGACGTACTCCTTTTCCTATTTGGAACCAGTCTGTTGTTCCATGTCCAGTTCTAACTGTTGCTTCCTGACCTGCATATAGATTTCTCAGAAGGCAGGTCAGGTGGTCTGGCATTCCCATCTCTTTCAGAATTTTTCAGAGTTTATTGTGATCCACACAGTCAAAGGCTTTGGCATAGTCAATAAAGCAGAAGTAGATGTTTTTCTGGAGCTCTCTTGCTTTTTGGATGATCCAGCAGATATTGGCAATTTGATCTCTGGTTCCTCTGCCTTTTCTAAACCCAACTTGAACATCTGGAAGTTCACAGTTCACGTACTGTTGAAGCCTGACTTGGAGAATTTTGAGCATTACTTTACTTGCATGTGAGATGAGTGCAATTGTGTGGTAGTTTGAGCATTCTTTGGCATTGCCTTTCTTTGGGATTGGAATGAAAACTGACCTTTTCCAGTCCTGTGGTCACTGCTGACTTTTCCAATTGCTGGTGTATTGAGTGGAGCACTTTCACAGCATCATCTTTTAGGATTTGAAATAGCTCAAATGGAATTCCATCACCTCCACTAGCTTTGTTCATAGTGATGCTTCCTAAGGCCCACTTGACTTCTCATTTCAGGATGTCTGGCTCTAGGTGAGTGATCATACCATTGTGATTATCTGGGTCTTGAAATTTTTCTGTGTATTCTTGCCACCTTTTCTTAATATCTTCTGCTTCTGTCAGGTCCATACCACTTCTGTCCTTTATTGTGCCCATCTCTGCATGAAATCTTCCCTTGGTATCTCTAATTTTCTTGAAGAGATCTCTAGACTTTCCCATTATATTGTTTTCCTCTATTTCTTTGCATTGATTGCTGAGGAAGGCTTTCTTATCTCTCCATGCTATTCTTTGGAACTCTGCATTCAAATAAGGATATATCTTTCCTTTTCTTCTTTGCCTTTTGCTTCTCTTCTATTCACAGCTATTTGTAAGGCCTCCTCAGACAACCATTTTGCCTTTTTGCATTTCTTTTTCTTGGGGATGGTCTTGATCCCTGCCTCCTATGCAATGTCACGAACCTCCATTCATAGTTCTTCAGGCACTCTGTCAGGTCTAATCCCTGGAATCTATTTGTCACTTCCACTGTATAATTGTAAGAGATTTGATTTAGGTCATACCTGAATGGTCTAGCGGTTTTCCCTACTCTGTTCAATTTAAGTCTGAATTTGGCAGTAAGGAGTTCATGGTCTGTGCCACAGTCAGCTCCCAGTCTCGTTTTTGCTGACTGTATAGAGCTTCTCCATCTTCGGCTTCAAAGAATATAATCAATCTGATTTTGGCGTTGACCATCTGGTGATGTCCGTGTGTAGAGTCTTCTCTTGTCTTGTTGGAAGAGGGTGTTTGCTATGACCAGTGCGTTCTCTTGGCAAAACTGTTAGCCTTTTACCTGCTTCATTTTGTACTCCAAGGCCAAATTTGCCTGTTACTCCAGGTATTTCTTGACTTCCTACTTTTGTATTCCAGTCCCCTATAATGAAAAGGACATCTTTTTTGGTGTTAGTTCTAAAAGGTCTTGTAGGTCTTTGTTCAACTTCAGCTTCTTCAGCGTTACTGGTTGGGGCATAAACTTGGATTACTGTGGCATTGAATTGTTTGCCTTGGAAATGAACAGAGATCATTCTGTCGTTTGTGAGATTGCATCCAAGTACTGCCTTTCAGACTCTTTTGTTGACTGTGATGGCTATTCCATTTCCTCTAAGGGATTCATACCCACAGTAGTAGATATAATGTTCATCTGAGTTTAATTCACCCATTCCAGTCCATTTTAGTTCACTGATTCCTAAAATGTCGATGTTCACTCCTATCATCTCCTGTTTGATCACTTCCAATTTGCCTTGATTAATGGACCTAACATTTCAAGTTCCTATGCAATATTGCTCTTTACAGCATCAGACTTACTTCCATCACCAGTCACATCCACAACTGGGTGTTGTTTTTGCTTTGGTTCAGTCTCTTCATTCTTTCTGGAGTTATTTCTCCACTGATCCCCAGTAGCATATTGGGCACCTACCGACTTGGGAAGTTCATCTTTCAGTGTCCTATCCTTTTGCCTTTTCATACCATTCATGGAGTTCTCAAGGCAAGAATACTGAAGTGGTTTGCCGTTCCCTTCTCCAGTGGACCACGTTTTGTCAGAATTCTCCACCATGAACTATCCATCTTGGATGGCCCTACATGAATGGCTCATAGTTTCATTGAGTTAAACAAGGCTGTGGTCCATGTAATCAGATTGGTTTAGCAGATATGAAACTACATTATAAAACCATAATAACTAGGATGCCCCTTGGACTCAGATTTGTGATTTGCAAAAATTAGGTGCTCTTAATCTTCAAAGGGCTAAATGCTGAAAGAAACTGAACATAAAAAAAATTTCCCCATAAACAATAAACTAAAAGAAAACAGATGAAGAACCAGACCCTTCTTCCTGAAGACTGGATAAGGTCCTCCTTGACTGCAGAGGAGAACTTAAGAAGAGAAAAAGCAACACTGATATCCTTGAGCATGAAGGTGCTGACTTCTCACCATTCCTCAGGCTAAATTATTAGAGAAACATAGATCCTTCCCTTTGGTTGTGAACCCAGGATTAGAGTGGTAGATTGTATTATTTAAAAACATAAGCTGCCCCTTCCTGGGGAATAATTATACTTCTCTGCTTATCCATTTGACTTCTTTGGTCAAGAAAGTGTGAGCTGTGCTACTAGCCAGAACAAAGTTCACCCTGTTCTCTCTTCCTGCTTATCAGCAGTGTCCCAGACAGAGTCAGTTCCACCAACCTGGACCCAGGAGTGAAGAGGGCAAGAACCAGCAGTACCATGCCTGACCCAGGAGTGACATACAAATGAGAAACAAACCTTTGTCTTTTTAAGCCACTGAGATTTGGGGAGCATTTGTCACCACAGCATAACTGAGTTTACCCTCATTAATACAAGTAGAGATATACTGTGCCCTGCTGTCTATCTGAGACTTGGGTAAGAAACACTCTTGCATCTGTGCTCCACGCTGTGGTGATAATAGAACAGCAATACTGGTGACATGGCACAGCTAGACATAGGAGGAACTGAACCCACTGTCAGAGTTTTTTGTGGGTCCAGACTGATACAGAACAACATTGAAGTCAGTTCTGTATGGAGAAGTATGTGAAGGGAAATCCTGGCCATGGGCACACCAGGAACTGAGCCAGCATCCAAAGACTTACCTCTTGAGAGAAGGTACACCATGTGTTCATCACCCGCTCATTCTACCCCAACACTTGGACACTAATCAGTCTGTTCAGGACTTATTTGCTGCAGTAGGGAGAAAATGGGAGGGGCAGAAACCCAAGTATAAACTTCAAATGACCAAGACTGATGAAGTTGCCTGTCAGTGATAGAAATAGGAGGTTCCAGGTAGAAACTTTTAGAAAAATAGTTACATGTTTGCCTGCCTAAGTTTGCATTCTGAGAAATGTGTACAAATGACACCAAGATAACTTTAAGAGTACATCATGGAGGTTGCATGTATTCAGCCACAGTGAGGTGCTAAGGGTGTAGGCAGGCAAAGCTGAAGCCAAGCATAGACAATGAGAACACCTTATGTAATAGGCCAGCTTCTATTCCCAAACCTGACACTCAAGCTACCACTACATATTTGCCCTGAGAAGCCATCAAGGACCTGCTACCAGCAACGCTTTCAGCTGCACAAATATTTATTCTAGTAAACCTGAAAAAGGAAAGGCAAACAGTTGTAAATAAATCTTGTTAGAATTTTCTGCATTCCATGCACTAAATATTTTTCCTTGTTTTGCAAAGAATGCTGTAATATGACCCTAACATTCTTATCTCCAGGACTGATTGTTTCAACTGGATTTCATAGCCACTGGCTGGGTTAATATTTAATGTTTTTGTATAATTTGAATAATAACACAAAAGACTAAGATATGAATGGACTTCAGAAGTGATTTGTGTGATTAACCTTTAGTCCATTTAAAACAGAGGATTGATTCATTCAAAATAGACGATCAAAGAAATTTTCATTCTTTTTTTATGTGGAGAAGTTTTAAAACAAATAATATAAAATACAATAGGATTCTATGATTTTATGAAAGAAGCACATTGTAATAATCACATCACATAATTTTAAACTTGCGCTTGCAATCATTAATAAATATTTTTTCCTAACAGACAAGAAAATGTCATAATAAATTATTTTCCTATAATTGAATATATTTTTTAAAAGACGCTCAGGTCTCAGCTTCCTTTTAATTTCTGGGACTTAGCTTACTTTGATAATGTTGTATTGTGGTGGGAATGAATACAGTGGAGGTAAAGAACAATGAGAGAAGCATGAATATTAATAAGAATAATGATTCATGTATGTAGGAATAAATATTAAATAGCTAAATATCGTGAAAGCCAAAAATATTTTTAAAAAGACATTTTATAGAACCTTATCAAAGGAGAGTATATTAATTAAAGTAGCTATAACTTTGAAGACTTGCTGTCAGACTCAAAAACGTTAGTATGCTCTACTATGTTCAACTAACTTTAGTATGCCTTACTTTTAGTGTTCACTAGTTATACAAACTTGACCAGTCTCACTCAGTCTTTACAACTATAAATGTAGTAATGTACATATCTCAAATTGAAGTGAAAATTAGCAAGAGATAGTATACTAATTTTTTTAAAGATGAGATTATTACCAGAAAAATAAAGCAGGGTTATTTCATGATGTTAAAAGGATCTATTCATCAAATAATAGAACTTCAAAATGTATGAAATAAAATTTAACAGAACTGAAAGGAGAAATATATCCATACTCATAGTTGGAGATTTTAACATCTGTTTCTCTGTAATTATAGACTGCTAAGTCACTTCAGTCATGCCCCCCAGACGGAAGCACGGAACCCCACAGACGGAAGCCCACCAGGCTCCCCTGTCCCTGGGATTCTCCAGGCAAGAACACTGGAGTGGGTTGCCATTTCCTTCTCCAATTATAGACTGCTAAGTCACTTCAGTCGTGTCCGACTCTGTGTGACCCCATGGACTCTAGCCCGCCAGGCTCCCCCGTCCCTGGGATTCTCCAGGCAAGAACACTGGAGTGGGTTGCCATTTCCTTCTCCAATGTGTGAAAGTGAAAAGTGAAAGTGAAGTCGCTCGGTCGTGTCTGACCCTTAGCGACCCCATGGACTGCAGCCTACCAGGCTCCTCCATCCATAGGATTTTCTAGGCAAGAGTACTGGAGTGGCTTGCCATTGCCTTCTCCGAATTATAGACTAGGTAGACAAAAAATTAGATTATAGATGATTTGAACAACACTATCAACCTGAGTGTTCATTGGAAGGACTGATGCTAAAGCTGAAACTCCAATACTTTGACCACCTCATGCAAAGAGTTGGCTCATTGGAAAAGATCCTGATGCTGGGAGGGATTGGGGGCAGGAGGAGAAGGGGACGACAGAGAATGAGATGGCTGGATGGCATCACCAACTCGATGGACATGAGTTTGGGTAAACTCGGGTGTTGGTGATGGACAGGGAGGCCTGGCATGCTGCGATTCATGGGGTCACAAAGAGTCGGACACGACTGTGACTGAACTGAACTGACTGATCAACCAACCTGACCCAGTTGGCATTTATTAAACATTATACCCTCCAACTACAAAATGCATGTATTTTTAAGTGCACATGTAACCATCACAGTTAGACCATTTTCTAAATCATAAAACAAATTTCAGTGAATCTCAGAGGACTGAGATCATGCTCTGGACAAAATGGTAATAAATTAGAAGCCAGTAACAAAAAGATACCTAGAAAATCCCCAAGTATCTGTAAATTAAGCAACATACAGAAAATAGCCTATTGGTCAAAGAAGAAATCACAAGAGGATTTAGAAAATATTTTGAACTGAATGATAATGGAAACGTTACATACCAAAATTTATGGGCTGCAGCCAAAACAATATTTAGCTTTACGTACCGATATTAGAAAGAAATAAAAGTTCAAAAATGACCTAAACGTCTAACTAAAAAAGATAGAAAAAGAAGAGCAGAACTTCTCTTAGGCCCTTTTCCAGTGAATCCCTGACATTCTGATTTTGATCACTATGTCTTAGTTTTCTTTGTTCTAGAACTTCATATAAATAGAATCATACACTGTATCTGGCTTCTCTCACTCAGCTTAATACTTTTGACATTCACCCCAGTTGTTGCTGTATCAGCAGTTCATTGCTTTTGTTGTTGTTGAGTAGCATTCCACTGTATAGATACAAAAAAATGTATCCATTCACCTGTTAATGGACATTTGTGCTATTTCTAATTTGGGGCTACTGTAAATAAGACTGCTCTGAATACTGCCGTACAAGACTTTTATGGAGGTATGTTCTCATTTCTTTTGCGTAAAGAACCACAAGTAGAATTGCTGAGTCATGGAACAGATGTATGTTTAAATACATATTAAAAAGCTGAAACTCCAATACTTTGGCCACCTCATGCGACAAGTTGACTCACTGGAAAAGACTCTGATGCTGGGAAGGGTTGGGGGCAGGAGGAGACGTGGACGACAGAGAATGAGATGGCTGGATGGCATCACTGACTCGATGGATGTGAGTTTGAGTGAACTCCGGGAGTTGGTGATGGACAAGGAGGCCTGGCGTGCTGTGATTCATGGGGTCGCAAAGAGTCGGACACAACTGAGCGACTGAACTGAACTGAAATAGCTATTAATAAATAGGTTTTAAAAAGACAGTACCATTTTATACTCTTTTTGGCAATATGTAAGACTCTCAGTTGGGTCACTTTTTGCCAATATTTGGTTTTCTTTGTCGTAATTTTAGTCACTATAGTATGTGAAGTGGCATCTCATGGCAGTTTTAATTTATGTTTCTCTGGTGACTTTTCATCATCTTTTCATGGGCTTATTAGCATTCATTTATATTCTTAAAATTTCTGTTCAAGTGTTGTACTCATCTTAAAATTGGGTTGTCTTTTTATCATTATTTTTGTGTCTAAAAGTAATCACAGGATGCCTAATTATCTAATGATAACTAGGATATTTATAAGACTTGTGTATGACTTCACCCAAAGGCAGAGAAAGGGCGTCAGCATGCATCAGGTTTAAATGGGAATTAAGAGAAATGTTACATTTATATTTTGTTTACATCTTATGAGATCAGCTCATGCAAGAAGTTGAACATAAAGCAAGACACTTTAAAAGGAAAATAAATCAGTACAAAAAGAAAACCAAAAAGAACTTCTAGGAATGAAAACCTGAGTCCCTGCAATAGAAAAAAAAGAACTCAATGAACCACTTGAACAAAAATTTTAAAACCACTGAAAAGAGAATTAATGAACTGAAAGATATTTCTAAAGAAATTCATTATATACTGTGCTGTGCTCAGTCATGTCCGACTCTTTGTGACGCCATGGACTGTGGTCCATCAGGCTCCTCCATCCATGGAGATTCTCCAGGCAAGAATACTGGAGTGGGTTGCCATGCCCTCCTCTAAGGGATCTTCCCAATGCAGGGGTGGAACCCAGGTCTCCCACACTGCAGATGGATTCGTTACCATCTGAGCCACCAAAGTGAAAGTAGCTCAGTCGTATGTGACTCTTTGTGACCCCATGGAATATACAGTCCTTAGAATTCTCCAGGCCAGAATACTGAAGTAGGTAGCCTTTCCCTTTCCAGGGGATCTTCCCAACCCAGATCTCCTGCATTGTAGTCAGATTCTTTACCAGCTGAGCTACAAGGGAAGCCCAAGAATACTGGAGTGGGTAGCTTATCCCTTCTCCAGCAGATCTTCCCAACCCAGGAATCAAATCGGGGTCTCCTGCATTGCAGGCAGATTCTTGACCAACTGAGAGCTATCAGGGAAGGCCCTCTGGGAAGCCCAAGAATACTGGAGTGGGTAAACTGTCCCTTCTCCAGGGGATCTTCCCAACCCAGCAATCGAACTGGGGTCTTGTGCATTGCAGGTGGATTCTTCACCAGCTGAGCTACCACTGTAGCAGAAAAAATAAAAGGGATTAAAGTATGAACGACAGACCGTTGTTGTTTAGTCACTAAGTTGTATCCGACTCTGCAACCCCATGGACTGTAGCCCGTCAGGCTCCTCTATCCGTGGGATTTCCCAGGCAAGAATACTGGAGTAGGTTGACATTTCCTTCTCCAGGGGATCACCCCTCCTGCATTGGCAGGGGGATTCTTTACCACTGAGCCTTTAAAGAAAGATTCCGTTCCGTTCCGTCGCTCAGTCGTGTCCGACTCTTTGTGACCCCGTGGACTGTAGCGTACCAGGCTTCTCTGTCCATGGGATTCTCCAGGCAAGAATACTGGAGTGGGTTACCGTTTCCTTCTCCAGGGGATCTTCCCTACCCAGGGATCGAACCCGGGTCTCCCGCATTGGAGGCAGACGCTTTAACCTCTGAGCCACCAGGGAAGCCCCTAAAGAAAGATTAGGAGATACCAAAAAGAGAAAGTTCAACAGGTTTGTAATCAGAAAGGCAGATAAGAGAGAATGGGCAGAAAGAAATACTATTGTTTTTAAACTAATGATTCAGTATTTTTCAGGTGAAGAAAGACATACATTTTTGATTCAAGAACCACAGCTTCCTCAAACAAGTAAACACACACAAACATACAGACACCCTGAAGTAGTGAAGATGAGTAAATCTTAAAAGCCACCATTGAGAAAAGACAGATTACTTAGACTGATAACAGTTCTCAATAACAAGAGACTAGTACAGTGGAATACCACTACCATTTAATTGAATTTCCAGGTAAAGAGTTACATATTGAAAACTGAGGATGAAATAAAAATGTTTTTCAAATGAAGATTGAGACTCAATTAAAGAGCTACTCAAGGAAGAAGGAAATTAAACCCAGAAAGAGGAAGTAGTTTGCAAAGAACATTTTTACTATGGAAACATTGTCTGTACCAGACAATAAGTAAAAATAATAATTAATGAGGGGAGGGAGGTAGAAAAAGGAAATAAATTACTAGACAAGAAAATCATGTAAGACAAACAGTAAATGCAAAATGAAGGTGACCTGAAACTAAAGATCCAAGGTTCTTATACTATTGAAGAGACACATCAAGATTTTGATTAACTTGAGACTGTTGTAAGTCAGGTAAAAGGTTCAAAAGCTAAGAGTAAATACCAAAAGAAAAGGAATAGAAGGGAATAATGGAAAGCTCCATTAATCCAATAGAAGGAAAGAAAACAAGGAAAAAAGAGCATAATTTATGAAAAACAAAAATTCAGTTCAGTCGCTTAGTCGTGTCTGACTCTTTGCGACCCCATGAACCACAGCACGCCAGGCCTCCCTGTCCGTCACCAACTCCTGGAGTTCACTCAAACTCATGTCCATCGAGTCGGTGATGCCATCCAGCCATCTCATTCTCTGTCGTCCCTGTCTCCTCCTACCCCCAATCCCTCCCAGCATCAGACTCTTTTCCAGTGAGTCAACTCGTCGCATGAGGTGGCCAAAGTATTGGAGTTTCAGCTTTAGCATCAGTCCTTCCAATGAACACCCAGGATTGATCTCCTTTAGAATGGACTGGTTGGATTTCCTTGCAGTCCAAGGGACTCTCAAGAGTCTTCTCCAGCACCACAGTTCAAAAGCATCAATTCTTCGGCAATCAGCTTTCTTCACAGTCCAACTCTCACATCCATACATGACCACAGGAAAAACCATAGCCTTAGGATTGTACAAATATGTTCAAATATGTAACAGCAATATAAACAAAATAAACTATCCAGTTTATATATAGATACTTTGAATGAGCCAACAAATCCAGCAACATGCTATTTGAATGAGAGATATTTAAGTCATAATGATAAGAAATATATGGTAGGCAAAGATTAACCGAAAGAAAGACTGTGTAACTCTATCAGTACCCAGCAAGAGACCTGAAGGCAAGAAGTGTTATTTCAAATAAAGAGAATCACCACATATGTATCCTCCAAGAAAAGACTTTGCTTAAAAAAACAGGGGCTGTTTTGCCTATGAAGAGGTTTTCCCTAACTTTCTGTGCAAACTTTAGAGAAGTATTCCTACTGGAAAAAAATAATAACCCCTTTCTATCCCATCTCCCTTGGGCTTCCCTGGTGGCTCAGAGGTTAAAGCATCTGCCTCCAATGCGGGAGACCCGGGTTCAATCCTTGGGTCGGGAAGATCCCCTGGAGAAGGAAACGGTAACCCACTCCAGTATTCTTGCCTGGAGAATCCCACGGACGGAGAAGCCTGGTAGGCTACAGTCCATGGGGTCGCAAAGAGTCGGACACGACTGAGCGACGGAATGAATCCCATCTCCCAGATGAATCAAATCTAGAATTACTAAGTTTGGTTCTTCTATCTCTCCTTTTAAATTAAACCATACAATCTAAAAGATTTTAAGCTGCTTACAATTTTCAGCAATGTCAAAAAAAAAAGCAAATCACATTGAGTGCTAGTACTGTTTTATTTATTAAATCCTGATTGCAAAGAGCAGCAAAAGGAAATATAGATTTAAGTGAGGGCTCTCTGCTGGTTTCTGGACACTGACTTTAGTGTATCAGCAATTATATTAACATATTAAATATTAAAAATTATAAAAGAAATGAAAGTTTCCAGGCAGAACAGTAGGTAGTTTCAGAAACTGAGTTCCTCTCATGCCAGGTTTCAGATCCATTTCTTATAATGTATGGACATTTTAATAAACTTTATTTAGTTTTTTGGTTTGTGAAAGAACATAATTTCTCCATATATAAAATAGTGATAATAAAACTTGCTCTATCTAGTGCCAGATTGTTGTGAGAATGAAAGTAAATAATGTATGTAAAAACCCTTTATAAATGTTTAGTTCTATGGAACTGTAAGATATTATTATAAATCCATGGTCCTAGGATGGGTTGTTAGTATTAAAAAGCTTTATCCACCATTTCTTGAACATGTCTGTAAAAATCTCAACTGTTTTTTATTGTGCTTTAACTAATGTTTAAGAGTAAAACTACTCCCATTTATATAGTTACAAAAATGTAAGTAAATCACGGCCCAGTAAAATAATTCTCACCATTCACCTTTCTCTCCCTGGAAACACATACACTGGAGTTATACATACACCAAAGAGAAGGAAAACTTGTTTCAGTGTTTAGTGTAAAGAAGTGTTTATTCTTAGTTGTTGGTTTTGTAGCCCTTATGAACATGACTAAAACATCTGACCCATCATGTCACTCTTATTTGCTGCTACTGCTGCTGCTAAGTCACTTCAGTCATGTCCGACTCTGTGTGACCCCATAGACGGAAGCCCACCAGGCTCCCCCGTCCTTGGGATTCTCCAGGCAAGAACACTGGAGTGGGTTGCCATTTCCTTCTCCAATGTGTGAAAGTGAAAGTGAGGTCAGTCAGTCGCGTCTGACCTTTAGCAACCCCACAGACTGCAGCCTACCAGGCTCCTCCATCCATGGGATTTTCTAGGCAAGAGTACTGGAGTGGCTTGCCATTGCCTTCTCCGGTCACTCTTATTTAGGTATCCCCAAATTCTTGAGCTGGAGAGCATGAGTCTGGCGAAAACAAAAACGAAAAAAAAAGGACAGTCAAAATTGTGAAGAAGGGCTGAGATGGAATATGCAGTGGTGCATATGATACAGCAATGTTCCCCCCAAAACCAATTCTTTTTCTGTAAAGTCCATGGATTGACACAAATGGATCTGCAGAAAGACAAGGTATGCTGACCTGTCAAAAAGTTGAGAGCTGGGTGGATAAAGGCAAGTCACTCCATCTCTCTGAGCCTCCACTTTCTTAGAATAAGGGTAAGAAAGTCTGCTAAACAGGGTCTTCAATCCTCAGCTATCTACTCTTGCACTTGAAAAGATCAGGTCCTCTTTGTAAGCTACCACCAACACCTCGGATTCACACTTGGCCTTTAACTACTTTTTCTCAGCCCTTACTTTCTCACCCCTTTGCAGACAGTCAGTCAACTTAGAAGCAATCTGTCTTCATAAGCATCCTTCTCCCCTAATCTTCTAAATGCCTGAAGGATCCTGAATCATCTCAGCTGCAATGGCATTCATGACCACCAGGACTCATCCCCAGGTCACCAACAGTGAAATCTTTGGTAACTGGCCACCACCTTGTGTCAGAGACTATGTGTCCCCCACCTGCCACTCAGGATGATATCCTCTTCACCCATCAGGGATGACTTAACCCAGTCCCAAATCGTCACCTTACTACCTGTTTTCAATCACTTCTTTCCATATTACTGTGTAGTTTGGACCCTTCAAGAGGCAGACGCCAAGACAAGATGGGAAATGCAAGAGAATTTGTAGGGAGGGGGAGAGGCTGTGAGGGGAAAATGGGAGTGAGCCAGAGGAGGCAGGGAGAGCTGTCAGACAATGCTGGTCTGACCTCATGAAGGAAGGAGGAGAAGATAAAGTGTCAGGTGGGAGAGTCTTAGATGCAACCCAGTTCTAGGAGGAATTCAGTCAGATTGATGGGACACTATCAGAGGGGTGCCCATCTAGCAGAAATGGGCCTGCCTTGTGATCGTTGCTGTATTCACTCAGTGGCCAGGGCAGTCAGTGGGGTCTCCACACAAATGGATTCTGAGCACAACGGAGAGGACAGTCATCAGTTAGGCTCCTCACATCTGGAGATTTGAGTTGTGTTTTTTTATGGCCACTATGACAAGGGAGAAAGAGGACAACATCTTGACAGGCTGGTCCAAATAGATATCATCCATGAGAGCACACCAGTATCATGCAGCTCTAGATAGATACCTTGAGGATGAAACTGCAATGCCTTTGTGGCATTCCTGCCTAAAGTATTTAACCTATATGTAATCATGAGGAAACATCAACAAATCCAAATTAAGGGGCTATATGTAACACAGGACAACAAAAGCATAGTTGATGTACAATACATATAAGATTCAGGTGTACAACATAGTGACCCGATTTTTAAAGTTATACTCCATTTATAGTTTTTCAAAATATTGGCTATATTCCTGGTGTTGTACAATATATCGTGTACACGTGCCTGCATGTACATGTGCGTACATGCTCAGTCGCTTCAGTCGTGTCCAACTCTTTGCAACCCCATGGACTGTACCCACCAGGTTCCTCTGTCCATGGGATTCTCCAGGCAAGAATACTGGAGTGAGTTGCCGTGCCCTCCTCCAGGGGATCTTCCCAATCCAGGGATCAAACACACAGCTCCTGTATCTTCTGCATTGCAGGCAGATTCTTTACCCACTGAGCCACTTGGGAGGCCCATATCCTTGTGTATAAGAGGCTATTCTTGATCTTAGGAAATACATGCTGAAGTTTTAAGGTGTAAAAGGGCATAATATATATAACCACCTCTCAAATGGTTTAGAAAAATAAATTATATAAATGAGAGAGAGAGAGAGAAGATGAAGGGCGCTTTCCAAAATATACGCTGAGTGAGGTGCACGTGCGACTGCTGACTTTGAGTTCAGTTCAGTTCAGTCGCTCAGTCGTGTCTGACTCTTTGCAACCCCTTGGACTGGGGGCAGCACCCAGGTCTCCCTGTCCATCACCAACCCCCAGAGTTTGCTCAAATTCATGTCAATTGAGTCGGTGATGCCATCCAACCATCTCATCCTCTGTCATCCCCTTCTCCTCCCGCCTTCAATCTTTTCCCAGCTTCAGGGTCTTTTCCAATGAGTCAGTTCTTTGCATAAGGTGGCCAAAGTATTGGAGTTTCAGCTTCAGCATCAGTCCGTCCAGTGAATATTCAGGACTGATTTCCTTTAGGATGGACTGGTTGGATCTCCTCCCTGAATTTGCCATTGATCTAATACTGCACCGAGGCATGAAAAGTACATGAGTGATATTAAACACGTTTTAAACTGACTCTCCTGGCTTCTGGCCAGTGAGATGAAAGAGGTGCTGAGTCGAGATTTACAGGGTGGCTATCTTTTTTCAATCACAACTGTCTAGTGATTCAGTATTGCACATGCCAGCAACTCCACCCCAGTGGATGCCATTATCTGTTTCATTTTCATTTTCTTTTTTTTTAAAGAGCTAGCTGAGTATGTTTCTAAGTGTGGGCATGTTGTCTTCCACCCATTAACCAGTACTCCCATGCTGGTTGACATAAAGAGGGTGGGAGGGAGGGGATGATCACTCTGCCTGTGTGCATTTTAAGTTGAAAAAATTTTAAAATAGATATACGGTCCAAAAGGACACACCCAGGCATCCAAGATGTCCCTATCAAGCTCTTATTTTCACAATTCTTGCACATACACATACAAGAAAAAAAACAGGTTTATAGCTTTAATTTTTATTTCTTTTCATCCAATGTGTCCAGTTTATCCTTTTCAAAGCTGACTTACATCCATTATCTTCTAGACATTACATCAACCTTGTGCGCTAGCCAGCTCTAAAGATGGACTGCCTGAGTCCGAGTCTTAGCACTGGTGGTTACTGTTGTGTGACCTTGAACAAGTTCCTTGACCTCTCTGTATTCTCAGCTTTATTATCCTCATAGTACAGATAATGATTCTGAGGTTTCAAGCATCTTGACAACTTGTTTTAAATCACTTGGCAATTTAGTGTAAGAACTGGGAGCTTCCATGGAGATTTCAACTCCCCTACAAAAAAGATTAGTTTCCACTAAGCACTGGTATTGTGTGAGTTGGAGGAATGTTGTTTAACAGGGTGTTGTTTGAAAATAGAAGTCACATTTCTCTTTAAGGAGGTTAAACATTTTTTTCTGCCATTCAGTTCTGTTCAGTAAGCATTATTTAGAAAGTAGGCAGAAGAAAGGGAAGTGGGCGAGGGCTTTGGATCAGAAGATTTGTATGTGAAACAAGGCTCTGTTACCTGATCTGTGCTCAGTTTTCTCTTCAGTAAAATGGAAATCCTGATATGAAAGCTATAAGTTTGCTGGGATGAGTAGCAACAATATGTGTACATACTAGGCATTGAACCTAATATAGCCTTTCAAAAATATACTATTTGTGTGCTTGCTACTCATCAGGAGCTTTGCTATATACATGGAATGCTTAGTTGCTCAGCTGTGTCTGATTCTTTGTGACCCCTGGACTGTACCTGCCAGGGTCCTCTGTCCACGGAATTTTCCCAGGCAAGAGTACTGAGGTAGGTTGCAATTTCCTAATCCAGTGTATCTTCCCAACCCAGGGACTGAACCTGCATTTTCTGTATCTCCTGCAGGGGCAGGCAGATTCTTTACCACTGAACCACGTGGGAAGCTCCTTATCCATGAAATACAGAAATGCAAAAAATTTACTCCTTCTCTTTGGGGCTTACCCTCCAGAAATTTATAATGGTTCTTCACCAAGTATGTTGCAATTCTTTTCCCCCAGGGCACTGAAATTTTTGTTTACATTTTTAATTCTCTGCAAATTTTCCTTTTTGTGTAGTAAATCTACTTGATTTTTCTTGTATGATTGATTTGCAGCTTTAAATTCAGAAAGCCCCTCTCTGCTTCTTGAATCAGATCAATATTCATCTCTATTTCTTTCAGGTTCTTTTACAGTCTTCATTTTTCACACTTAAATCTTTAATCCATCTGGAATTTATTTGGCTACACGGTTGCAAGGTGCTGAATAGTTATCTTTTTAAGGCACCTTCCTAATGATGCTGGTTGATGAGACTAGTTTATTTGACTTATACTCATTTCTATCTCAATAACTTACCCTCTGAGCTGCCTGCTGTGCACTTGAATTGTCCCACTTTGAAAAGGCCCATAGGATAGAAATATGTATCTATGGGGTTTTCCCATTTAGTTGATTTACTTTTAGTGCAGAATAATACATGTCAGCTCTTTTGTCTCAATCAGATAAATGTAGAAACTGTGACACAATATTTTGCATAAGGGCTAAAAGTTAGTGCCTCCCTAAGCCCAGAGAAAAGTGAAAAGAGGGTGAGCCAGGTCGTCACCCAATAGCCACAACCATGCCCCACTCCAAACTTCCCTCATCTGCCTGTCATCTCTTCCCATGAGGTCAGCTTTTCCAGATGGACTTGGAGCCATTTATGCGAGGGAGCCAACAGTCCAGTAGAAGAATGATCACGGATCCGCCGATCCCTGCCTCGGTGCATTACTCTGGTTCCTTAAATACTGTTCCAGAAACGTGACTTCCTCGAGAAAAGATGTAGCAAACAGTCTCCATGGTAGTCTGGAGGGAAACACCAATGCATTTTCCCCAGATATCAGCCTCAGGCTGGGGAGCCTCACTGTGCAGGAGCAGTTGTAGACATGGTGGCTTGCCCCACAGTGTCTTGCTGGTCGTGCAGCACCTTTAAGGCCATGATTTGGCACTCTGAACACGCCAAGAGGTGACCCCCAAAGGCCGAGCCAGGCTGCCCACTGTGCCCCTCAGGGTGGTCAGTGTAGAGCTTTT
Source organism: Moschus berezovskii (assembly GCF_049115385.1). Classification (NCBI taxonomy): domain Eukaryota; kingdom Metazoa; phylum Chordata; class Mammalia; order Artiodactyla; family Moschidae; genus Moschus; species Moschus berezovskii. The sequence goes on from NC_142463.1 coordinate 63,104,655, forward strand.
GAGTCTTGCCTCCAACACCCAGGGTGGCTCCCCTGACCTCCAACTCTGAGAGGTGAGGAAACCCTTGATAGGCTTCTGACCCCGCCAACATCCTCATCCACTCCACAAATTAAGGAAGTGTTGAGTCTTCCACCTCTGGTCCTCAGGAAGTGAGTTCTACACTGTGAAGGAGGCACGACTGGGGCTGGTCTCAGCACAAACTGCTGACCTTCTCTGCAGGGTCTGGAAGGCAATGGTGCGCTCGGGCACAGGTACACGCTATGTTTTCTTCATTTGTGAGATGGAAGCCATGCCACCCTCCCTGCTCTGCCCGCAACTCCCTCCACCCCTTACTCCCCCTAGTCTCGGGCTCCCTGGGCCCAAGAACATTCTTCTAACGTGATCACATTCACTACAGAGTCACTCCAAATCAAGGCAGTGGGGGTGAGCACCACAGTTTCTCCTCAGAGTCCCTCCATCAGCTCCCCTCCCCTGCACCGCCCTGCACGCCCGCTCCACAAACTGCCCCAGGCTAAGGAGCCATGGACCCAAGGACCTCCTAGCTCTTTCCTGTGACTTTCCCAGGTGCCACACTCAGCTCTGACCTTTGTGACCACACACCCAAATCTTCATGGTTGTCCTGGGTAAGGGGCAGGGAGATAGAAACTTCATTAAATCTGTGTGTAACCCCATAAGCTTCAGACTATGGATGTCAGGCTGGCTTTGTTAGAAGTCACACACCCACAAGTCTCACAACCTCGACAGACATAAACTGTGGCTGGTCAAGGTCAGGGTGCTTCAGAGTGTATGTGTGTGTGGTGTATGTAGAGTAGGTGGGGAGGGATGATGCAGACACAGTCTTATTAATAGATAATCTTCTTTTACATATGTGGGAAGGAGAAATAGCATATGATAGATATATGCATTCAACCCATTCCTCCCAGTAAGTATATTTCTCAATAATAGCAGTTATGAAAAGAGACCATCCCTCTAAATGCAGAGTCTAAAAGTATAAACTCCCAGGGAAATGACACAGCATTTAGCAGAGAAATCTTTTAAGAAAGCAAAAAATATACATACGCAGGCAGACAAATCATGTATATGAGAGAGGTACAGTCCTTAGAGACAGTTTCAAGCAGGCTTCTTATTGTGATTGTTTTAATTACAGGATAACAGCATCACTTTTTTAAAAATTTGGATGATTGTAGCAGCTTTTTAACTGATTTCCTCGCTCATCTCACACCAGCCCAATCCATCCTTCCCAGTTCTACCAGTTCTACGTTTTCCGGTCATGTAGCTCCCCGGTCTAAAGCTTTCCTTTGTTATTGCTTGAGTCTCATCTTCTAAAATTTTCCCCAACAATGACCTATATTCTGACCACCCAAAAACATAGTTTCCCCAACTGGCTGGGCTCTCTTTCAGCTGTCTAAGCCATTGCCATGCCATTCCTTTTATCCAGAAAGCCCTACCCCCACCCCACATCATGGCCATCCGGTCAAATAAAAAATATTATTCAATCTCAGTCCGAGCATTGTCTAGGTCTCCTTAAGAGGCCTCCAATTACACTCCAGGCAGTCAGGAGCTACTGCCATTCCACTGTCATTCAGTACTGTGGGTGACCTTGTATTATCTTGGTACATGATTCTTCCTCCCACTGGACACCACACTTCACGAGGGCAGGGATCATGTCATTCATTCTTGCATCCTTAGTTCCCAGCACAGTGTTCGAAATCAACAAGCATGTATTGAATTCTAGTCACTAATAACATCACCGTTTTTCATCGACACATGTTATTTATCTACGTTTCTTCAAATTAATGGTGCTTATCAACTTGCCTTGCTTAACCTGTCATTAGGAAATGTCCAAGTTTCTTATCTAAGTCTACCTTTCAAACCCCCCCAAGCTGGAGATTAAACATTGATATCAGCTCCCTGACTTTTCTCCAAAGGTAGCCAAGAGCTATGACCCAACACGCTGTCCTGTTTCATAGATAACACAATCAGGACAACCCCACACACTGTCCTGTTTCATAAATAACACGTGCAGGATGACACAAACGCATAAAGATAAGTCTGAAAGGCACTGTTAATTCTCTCCTTCCATAGACCTGGCTTGGCAGGCTCCAAAGTGAGGATGTAAATTCATTTTGTCAAAGCAAACATTTCTCTTGGGGGACATTGGCGCAACCTCCAGGAGACAGGAATGGCCACAGTCCACAGGCAGCAGGTGATGAGTCACTTACTGCTGCGAGGCAATTAGTGCTGCTAGGGAAAAAAAATGCTTTCATTTAAAATTCTCTCTAAACCGTATGTATCATGGCTCATGGGATAATTTATGTATCATTAGAAACTAAGAAACATATCATGGTAACAAATTGTCTCTTCCATCCACCACAGCTGATAGATCCTAGGGGTCTTTGGAAAATCAGAGTTTTGCTGTCCTTGTTACGTCAGCTGGTATGGAAATGTTCGTGTTTGCCCATTTATTTTCTCATTCACTCCCTGGTTCTCTGGCAGAGAGAGATGGCAAGAAAAACACTGGCCATCATTTCACCCATTGGTTTGCAGGCTCATTTGCTGTAAATAACACCCTGGTAGAACAGCCATGAGTTGTATTATTTTCCCTAACAACTTGAGTGTCTATTTTGAGATTTGGTTTATCTTGAAGTTTTCCCAGTGCTATTATGTTATTTTCTCCAATACATAGCATGCTGAACAATTCTACAGCTTCCCATTCAAAGACCGTCTTTCATTGTAACCATAAATGGCTGCAAAGAGCTTGGAGAAAGTGCTTGATTGTCCAGTAGGAGGAGCAGGTCCCAGAGGACTTTGTTGAGCCAGGTTGGAGGTCCTATAGCAACTGGGGGAAACATGCTCGAGTTTAGAAGAACCACCTTAAGTCGATTCTCTGTCAAGGGAAAAGCATGAAGTGGAAATTTGGAAAATGAGACTCTTCATTGCTGGGGAGAAGGGGGTGTGCAGAGAAAGGCGGCAAGGTGAGAAGTCCAGCAGCTCCAAAATGCCAGTGTGACATGGAAACGATATTAGCCAATATCACCAACAACAGAAGTTCAATCTGTGAAACAAATGAGATGAGAAGCCACCCCATAGCCACTTATTTTCAAAATCAGAGACTGAAAAAAATGATGCATCTGAAATTCTATTAAAAAATAGTTCCCATTCAGCTTTATTCTTTCCTTTCATTAAATTTCTATTGTTTTGAAGAAAAACTGCCATGCTAGCCTTTTCCTAAAAGGCTATGCTTTAATCACTGTTAGCCACTGAGTTACCCAGTCCAATCAGCAGGATTTGCTGCATCACTTGTGAGGCCCCATGTTCAAACAATATTGAAATGGGACTTCCCCGGTGGCTCAGTGGTTAAGACACTGCCATCCAATGCAGGGGGTGCAGGTTCAATCCCCGATTGGGGGGCTAAGATCCCACATGGCTCGTGGCCAAAAAACTAAAACATAAATCAGAAGCAATATTGTAAAAAATTCAATAAAGACTTTAATATGGTGTACATAAAAAAAAAAAAAAATAGAGAATTTCAAGACTATCAGGGAAGAACATTAAACCAAGTGTGAAGTCCTCTAAAAATGACAGATCACACAACCAAGAAGCTGCCTTTTGTCTGTGTTGAGGACTCGGAACCTCTCAGATAGAAAAAAAAATAGGGGAGGAGGCAGAAGTGTTCAGCGCTCGTCTAGTACCAGTTCTCATTGCCATTGTTCACTGTCCTTCCTAGAGTGCCTAAGATCCAGAAGCCGTGCTCAGGATTTTGTCTTTGAAGTCCTCAATCACCCTGTCACACAAGAGCTACTTCCTGCATGTTCCACAAATATGTGAAATTCTAGATATTTGTTAGAGAAAGATTCCACACCACTGGAATACTGTGGTTGAGATATTTAAACTTCAAGTCAGGGGTAGAAAAATAAAATTTGCTCAAATTACATGCAAATAAATGTGGAACTAGAGAGTAACAAAATGCAATCTAGTTATCCAATGTTGCTGGAAAAAGCGGCCACCACACATTGAGTGATTCAGATAGCTGGAATCGGACCTCTAAGCATCACAGTTCTTTATATTGGCTGGAGCAATCCATGGCCAAGACCATAGTAGGCACTTGGGGAACATACTTTCCCAATGACTTCAGGGACCCTGAACCTCAGAGACAGTGCTGGGCTGTTTTTACAGGGAGGCCCTCAGGAACCACAGGGTGTCTGGCTAGTAATCAAGAGATTGGGTCACTGTGCTTCTCATCAACCTGAGATGCTGAGCTGAGGCCTCCTTGGGAGTGGGTGAGGGGTGGGTCAGGCACCCCTCCCATGATTGTTACAATGTGAGCCTTCAGCAGGGGCTGAAGGAAGGAAAACCTTCCTAAAACCCTTTTAGGAAAACCTTTTCCTGAAGACCCTTTCTCGCCTTTTCACATTTGTTACATCAGATCAGCAATAGCTGATGTGTACTGCATACCTTCTGACAAATTTGGTTAAGGCAGTGGGCTCCTAGCTGAGGACGGGTGCGGGGCCGGGGGGTGGTCTCAGGGTGAAGGACTGAGGATTTGTGACACTTGTGTACCTCGGGGACTTTTATCCACCCATCCTACTGACAGCTTTGCCCCAAGGGCAGGACCTTTAGGCTCGTGAGGTCCACAGGCTCCTCCACAACTGCTTGAGCTTTAGACACTGAATTGATCTTTGCCTCCAGGACAAAGATGGATGTGGGTATCTACTCACTTATAGGCCTAACAAAGTTCACCAAAACTGTGTGGTGAGCTCTCTTCAAAGTAAAGATCCTTCTGGCTTGCCCAGGTGATAGATTTGTACATGTATAGACCACGCAAGAAAAGCTTTTGGAAGATCTAATATTCGCTGAGCACTTATAAGTCATGCCCAGTTCTACTCACTTTACATTTGTTGCATACTGTCACCCTGCTTATTTAACTTATATGCAGAGTACATCATGAGGAATGCTGGGCTGGAATAAGCACAAGCTGGAATCAAGATTGCCGGGAGAAGTATCAATAACCTCAGATATGCAGATGACACCACCCTTATGGTAGAAAGTGAAGAGGAACTAAAAAGCCTCTTGATGAAAGTGAAAGAGGAGAGTGAAAAAGTTGGCTTAAAGCTCAACATTCAGAAAACTAAAAGCATGGCATCTGGTCCCATCACTTCATGGGAAATAGATGGGGAAACAGTGTCAGATTTTATTTATTTTTTTGCTCCAAAATCACTGCAGATGCTGCCTGCAGCCATGAAATTAAAAGACGCTTACTCCTTCGAAGGAAAATTATGACCAACTTAGATAGCATATTAAAAATCAGAGACATTACTTTGCCAACCAAGGTCCGTCTAGTCAATGCTATGGTTTTTCCAGTGGTCATATATGGATGTGAGAGTTGGACTGTGAAGAAAGCTGATCGCCGAAGAATTGATGCTTTTGAACTGTGGTATTGGAGAAGACTCTTGAGAGTCCCTTGGACTGCAAGGAGATCCAACCAGTCCATTCTAAGGGAGATCAGTCCTGAGTGTTCACTGGAAGGACTGATGCTGAAGCTGAAACTCCAATACTTTGGTCACCTCATGCAAAGGGTTGACTCATTGGAAAAGACTCTGATGCTGGGAGGGATTGGGGGCAGGAGGAGAAGGGGACAACAGATGATGAGATGGCTGGATGGCATCACCGACTTGATGGACATGAGTTTGAGTGAACTCCGGGGTTTGGTGATGGACAGGAACGCCTGGCATGCTGTGATTCATGGGGTCACAAAGAGTTGGACACGACTGAGCAACTGAACTGTAATCCCTGCAATCCCCACTTTACAGATGAAGAAACCAAGGCTGGTGTGACCTGTCCAAGGAGACTCAGACAGTAGGAGGACAGGCACCCTGGCAAACTAAATGGCTTAACATCTTCACTCCCCCATGAGCCCATGGTACCTACTTATTAATACAAACATGGCAGAAAATAAAAACTAAGAATGGCTCAGGTTTTAATGTTCAATGTCAGGCTTCGCATGAATTACCTGACTTAAAGGCCAATCCCACAGTTTGTTGAGGTTTCATCACTTAGAAGCTGGAAGTAACTTGCCCAGGCACCGAAGTACAGGGTAAGCTGGGGTTTTAGCTGTCGAGACGTGGTATGGACACATGATGAAAGTATGGGTGCAGGGAGAGGGAAGTGCGGGGACCAGAAAAATCCTGGGAGGGGCTTGACGGGGAGGAGCGGGAGACAATGAGGGAGAGTCCTGTAATGAAAGTCCTGCTTAATTAAAATCTTGCTCTTCACCAGTAACTTTAAAATAGTTGACCACTAAGATAGTTCAGGTATGAACTAAATCTATGCGTGAAGTGATCTTAATCTCAAGTCATTATCATAAATATTTATTAATTTGCCTCTATCTCCTTCACTGCTTTTAAGAAAGTGAGCAATCCCTTTTGAAGACCAGATAGTAAGTTGATAGAGAAGTGATCTTAATTTTTCACTAGGTAGATGTTAAGAAACAGTCCATTTAAAAAAATTAGTAGTTCAATGAAGTGAAAGTCACCCATGACCTTTTCTTACCAGCCCAAGTCAATAAATAGGCCTAAAAATGTTACATCAGGCTTTGAGGAAGTCACTGCAAGCCATGGAGGTATGTTCTTTTAGAATTGGGATCCCATAATGAAACCAAGAGGCAGAAAGAATGAGTCTCCTAACTTTCACAGTGAACTCTCCAAGTGGAAGCCTAGGAAAGGAAAGAAAATGGCTTGTCCCAGATGTGTCTATTAGCAGAGTTATAAGAAAATATTGTTCAATAAAATCCAAATAGATAATAGAGTTGGCAAGGTAACAATTGTTTAAAATCTTTAAAAAGAGAGAAAACAATGTTTCCACAGACACAGGGTAACCTTGAAAAAAGATTTTTCTTCCTGAAAGTGTTTTGTTCAGCTGGAGGGAAAAGAAATAAAAGGAAACATGAAAGCCAATGAAAGAAAAACATGAGCATGGAAGACCATCATTAATCTTCAGATTGTATAAAAGGCATTAATAGCAATTCTGTTCAGAGATAAATGATGTACTGGGGATATATTTGGGGTGAATAAGTGATCTAATTGCACACTGATTCTGCATGGGGATGACCATAGAAACACAGGTTAAATAGTCTTTAATTGAAAAGTTGAATGTAACTCAACATTTTTTTTGTAAGTAAAGAAGTTTATAAGTAAAATGCTAAGTTTAGTAAAGTATTTTGTGTATAGACCCCAGCTGTGTCTGACTCTTTGTGACCCCATAGACTGTAGCCTGCCAGGCTCCTCTGTCCATGGAATTCTCCAGGTAAGGATACTGGAGTGGGTAGCTATTCCCTTCTCCAGGAGATCTTCCCAACCCAGGGATCGAACCCAGGTCTCTCACATTGCAGATTCTTTACTGTCTGAACCACCAGGGAAGCCCAATATTTCCATATGTTATGATAAAAATAAATTTATTTTGGAAAAAAATACCACCTTCCTTGCTTGACAAGGGTACATTCCCACCACAGTGGAATTCAGGTGTTAAAATGAGTGACCACTGCTGTTGTATAATGTCCACATGTCCTGGGTGTACAATCAACAAGGAGCACAAGTGACAAGGTGTCCAAATGACTTTGTTTCCAATTCTTCCCACTGACTTTACCAACAGTTTCTTCAGATCATTCTGAGAAGATCATAGGAAAACATAGGCCAAGAAATGTCCACTGCAAGAGGTCTTTTTGTTGATTTAAGTGTAAGCTTTACATGGCTTAACAGTTCTCCAGCGTTGAGCTTCTACATTGATATTGCAACCAGTTTCTGTTTTGTGCAGGCCATGGATTAATAAATGTCTTCTAACCCAAGAATCACTTTTAGGACAAACCCGTATTTGATGATAAACTCACATCTTTAAACGCATGGCCTCATTGTTTTACACACTCTGAAATAAGACAGCATAGTTTAAGAGAGCAAGACAGAATTTCACTGTCACTGCTCTATGACACTAATGCCCAGGAGGTGACTGTGGTCTGTTCTTCATCATTCAAGTTTATAAAAAGGCACTTTGGAACTTCAGTTCTATTCAGCCAGCTGACAGTCCTCTTTCCCCATCCACAATCGGTATTTTTGGAAGTGCTGGTCCACGCCGTTTGGGGCCCCTCTACATTGTCATTCAATATGGAGACCTGAAACTTGATCATCATCAGCAGGAGGATTTTAGTTAATAAGTATCAAGTGGTCATCACTTCTATTCCTGTAACAGAAAGGGGGAGAAGTAGAGAAAAGAGAGCAATAACTTAAAACTCTTTGAGATGGAACAGGAATACATGGTCTGTCATGTAGGCATACATAAGTTACTGACCTGCAGAGGGCAACATATAAGTGGAAGAAAACTTAAGGACAATTTACATTATTTGGGGTTTGACTAGATGCTTCTGGCAATTTTGAGGAGCTGTCCACCCTCCACCTCCATGGCTAGAATGGCAGATTTTCCTCCTTCACTATGGTAGAGAAGGGGAAAGATTAACTGCATTTTCTCAAACCAGCACACCCCTCCAGAGAACCGGACCAGAGGCATACCTCCCCACAGAACCAGAAGAGGATGCAGAGGCTACTTGTTCCACCCTGATGATACCACCGAGGGACCCAGAGGCTTAGAAAAGGTCATGGGACACATTCAGTAATTGGCAGGATCCAAAATGAAAACCCAGGTGTTCTGACCATCAGGCTAGAGGCTCTGTCAATTATTCAAGAGAGAATGAGTCTGCTTTGGTTGAAGAAGAGCAACCTGGCCATGCTCTGCGGGAGGCAGAGCTGTGATACTTGGGTTGCATGTCACGGGCACTGGAGAGGGGCCCAGACACCAACACTTGTGATGCCTTTATGATTCTTCTCCAACACGTACTCTCCAGTAATAAAATGAGTCCTAGACTCATAGAATTAAGTCATCTTCCTCAATTTTATTTCATTCTTAAGTTTCCAGCTGTTAAACACATCCAGGTGTATTTAATTTTCGATGATTTCAAAACCATCACTTGTTCCAAGGCCTCAGTACAACCCATTTCCTTCATTAGACCCTATGACCTTCATTGTTTCTGTGCAGGGTCCAGCCAGATCCCCCTGGATTCCAGGCTTTGATCTGATTATTCAGCTAAAACCGATGACTTCACCCATGGCCATCTTGGTAACAGCCACTTCTGTTCATCTTTTATATCTCCTCTTTTTTCAAAACTTTCAACATCCTGTTCTTCACTTGGTTTCCTTTGGTTGGCCCTCCTGTTCTATTAATTCTCTCATTGCTCACTATGAGCAGACTGTTCTTCACACCAGACACACCTTCTCCACAAGCCTTAGTTCATCTTAGGGAAAACTGCCTGCTGATGTTGCTCTGTTCTCACCAGCCAGACTCAATCTTATCAGTCAGTCCTGCAGTTCACCCTTTAAATCTTTCACTTGTTTCATATGGCTGCACGAGAAATAATCTAACAACCCTCTGGGGCTTTTTCTGGTACAAACCAAGGTCCAAAAATCAAGCACCAAAAGCCTATCCATTACTGTCCAGTGTTCACAACTATTTCACATTCTGAGATGATTTTTTTTTTTAATTTATGGTTAACTACATATTAGAAAAGCAACTTTCTAATTAGAAAAGGTACCTTATGTAAGGTACCCCTTAGGAGGCAGCTGCCTATTAAGAAAATTAATTTCCCTTTATCCCTGCTTCCATGGCAACACTTTAATGCTCTGAGAGGATAAAATGTGATTGTAAAAACTTAACTCTTCTCAGAAGATCTCATTTCATATTTACTAGACATTATTTAGAAGTGCTCCATCATACCATTTCAAATCCCAAGAGGCAGTATGAATTGATTAACGACAAATACATCCTGTGATTTTAAGAAGCAATTATGTTCTTCCTCTTCCTTCAGGACTCTGGTTTAGCGAATGCTTCTCAAAAGACATGAGTCGGGGATACTTCTAGCTAACAACCCCCATTCCTGACTTAAGATGAAAACAAACATGGGCACAGTTAAGATTATCCTCATGTGTCCCCCATTCTAGTCCCCAACCCACTGTGTGGAGGCTTTGCCACTGAGGTCCGGACTATTTATGTAAGTGCTCCGATGAATGGTGAGCAAAGAGCCATTGATCAACTGATTTGTGTTTGCAGCCAAGGACACACAGAGCCCCTCTCAAGCAGATTTTCTGCTCTGCTCAAAGAAGGTTACTTGTACCACCAATTGTGAAAAGGGGAAAACATCTTTAGACATTCCTGGAGCAACACCTATAAATGAAGGATTCTGGGACATAGTTCATGCCTCCTCATAACAGGCTTTAACATTCCCAAGAGATTTCAACCATGTCATGTACCTTTGTACCTTATTTTATAAGAAACAATAGATTTCTAAAGCCAAGTCCAGTGGGAGGAAAGAAAGGAGGGCTGCATTGTTTCCTCCAATCAGCTGATTTCTGAGTGCAGTGTTTGCCCTGGGAGGACTCTTTGTTAAGGCAACAGAGCATCTCATCCTGGGAGCATGGAGACCTGACTGGACACAATACTGACCTCCTCAGACAGCAGATGCTGGACAGGAAGGCTGGTGACTCTTCCTGACACTTCTCTTTGCTATTACACTCCTTCAGGAATTCCTGAAGATCCGTGGCAGGAAACCCATTCTGTTGGTATTTCTTTAAAAAGTACACAGTGTGGTTACCTTATTTATACAGCATGAGAAATTGCTCCCTTTGTCAACGAACCAAACCCACCTCTGCTAAAATAAAACTCTCCCACGTTGCAAGCTCGGATCTAAGAACTGATATTAACAATAATCAATCAATCTATGGGTCCTTTGAAAGCCAAGCCAGGACCACCGTGGGAACAGTGCACCATTCGGAGGAGAACTCCAGAAAGCAAGCCTTAGTGAGGAAAGGGTTGTTGTTGTTATGGTTCAGTCGCTAAGCTGTGTCTGACTCTTGTGACCCCATGGACTGTAGCCCGCCAGGCTCCTCTGTCCATGGGATTTCCCAGGCAAGAATACTGGAATGGGTTGCCATTTCTTTCTTCAGAAGATCTTTCTGACCCAGGGATCGAAACCCCATCTCCTGCACTGGCAGACGGATTCTTTACCATTGAGCCACCAAGGAAGCCTAGAGGCATGTTAATTAAAGGAGTGAAGGAAATAGCAGTCTAAAGCTTTTGTGTTCACTGCAAGCCCAGGAGAAACCTCCCTTTCCCCACACTGCCCATGTGGAGTTGGGCTGGGAAGTTTTATAGAAGCTGGTCGCTTAGCGAGGTAGAAAGTAGGTTCCTCCAAGCAGACACAGAGACTCTGAGAGACCCCTCCCCTCATGTTCAGTGAGATCATCCACCAGGTCACCAAGGCTTGCGGCCCTCACAGGGACACTGCCACATCCAAGGACAGCACCCACACTGAGCAGGCCTGGCTCCTCTCCCCAGGGCCAGCCCCCCTGTAGCCAACCATCTGTTCCTACAGGAACATTTGTCTCCTTCTGCACAAAATGCTCAGGGGTATTTCCAACAGACTGGCTTCTTCTGGGATAGTCTGAGAAGGTTCAAGAAGAGGACAACGCCACAGGACATGGACATGGAATCCCTGGTTGCTCAGATGCTGGCCCCAAACAGGGTGCTGGCTCCAAGCACGACCACCTGCTGTGGAGACACCACTGCCCAAGGCTACAGAACTTCCTTTATGCTACAGATCAGTTAAATGGACCCAGTCTGAAAGGACACGGGGTCCACTGAGTAGCTTAGGAAGGTAGGAAGCTAAACAGCCACAAAAGCCTTAGATTTTGTAACTTAAAGGAAACCTGCATCACATGAGTGGCATCCAGTGTTTGAGGTGTGCCCACATGTGGACAGTTGTCAGGAAGATGGTCACCCCTTATTACTGAAACTTAGCACTCAAAGTCGAAGTTCCAGGACAGGGAGCACTAAGATCCACAGCCCAACTACCTGATTTACCAATTCAGCCCATCCTTCTGGGCTTCCCCTGTGGCTCAGTGGTAAAGAATCTGCCTGCAATGCAGGAGACGGGGGTTCGATCCCTGGATTGGGAAGCTCCACAGAAGGAGGGTATGACAGCCCACTCCAGTATTCTTGCCTGGAGAATCCCATGGACAGAGGAGCCTGGCGGGTTATAGTCCATAGGGTCACTAAAAGTCAGACATGACTGAAGTGACTTAGCAGGCTTTCCCACTACACCTCCAAACCAGTCCACCCCAATCTGGGCACCAAGGACAATGTCCTAAATGCATATTTAAAATGAACCTCCAGCATCTAAAAAGTTTATTTTCTACAAAATCTCAAAAATCTAAGTAAAACTATAGTATTTTAAGTAAGTAAAAAACGATAGTATTTTCCTATGTTCCAATCTATATAGAATTTGCAATAGTTTTTGGTAGGAAATAATGATAACTGCTTACCTTAATGGTGTCATAAGAGTCTGTAATAAGTGCAATGAAAAGGCTGAGAATCATGTATATGAAAAGGCTGATGAAGGAATATAAATACAGGCGACTGAACAGCCACACCAAGTGGCTCTTCTGCTGGATGTGAGCAAAGGTCGCATACATGTCATCACCGTTGACCAGAGAAAACAGACATTCAGCAACCGTGTTCAGATTTTCAAACTGTGGAGGGGGGAGACCAAAAGCAGTCTGAGATATACTAGCCAACGAAGTAGAGACATATCTAGTTAGCTGGTTTTGTTGAAGACGTTGTTACTGCCATTGTTATCACGATTAACATTCATGTTAGGGCACCTGGAATACCATGCGTTGCAAACTGTTACTCAAAACTCCCCTCGACATTCACAAAGATAATTTCTTGACACCTCTCTCAGTTTTTTTCCTTTGCACTCTTTATGTTGTTGTTCAGATGTTGAGTCATGTTTGACTCTTTGCAACCCCATGGACCCACGCGTCCCTGTCCTCTGTCTCCCAGAGTTTGCTCAAACTCATGTCCATTGAGTCAATAGTGCCATCCAACCATCTCATCCTCTGTCGCCCCCTTCTCTTCCTGCCTTCAGTCTTTCCCAGCAGCAGGGTCTTTTCCCACGACTTTTTATATATTTGTCATGTCATGTCATCTAACAATTTTGGATCAGATTTTTCTTTCTTTTCTACTTAACATAGTCTTGTATTATTCATACCCAGAGATCATTTGTTGGAAATGTCAACTGTAACTATTTCCCTTTCACTGGACATCCTAATCATGTTTGCTATTGTAAAGAACAACGCAACACACATTTCTCGGCACTGAGTTTTTTCCTATTATTAGGTCTCAGTATTAACTTTTTTTTTGGCCATGTGTGCTCTTCACTGTTGCACTGGCTTTTCTCTAGTTGCAGTGAGCAGGGGCTACACTCTAGTTGCGATGTGCAGGCTTCTCATCGCAGTGGCTTCTCTTATTGTGGAGCAGGGGCTCAGTAGTTGCGGTGCATGTGCTTAGTTGCTCTGCAGCAGGGAAGGTCTTCCCAGATGAGGGATCGAACCAGTGTCTCCCGCATTGGCAGGCAGATTCTCTATCACTGAGCCACCAGGGAAGCCCACAATTAACATTTTAAGGCTAAAATCTGCTAAACTGCTTTCTGAAAGAACTGCAGAGCACCAGCAAAGGTGGAAGGGCCAGAGACAGAGGCTCAAGAAAATTGGTTTCTTTATGGCCTTTCCAACTATGGATTCAGATAATTTTCGAGCCTTAAAAGCTAAAGATTACCAGAGGTGGGAAAGTGCGTTTGGATGAATGATAATGGTGTGTCTTTTGAGGGCTCCCCAGCTAACAGTGGACTGGCCACTGCCAAGATACCTAACACCTGTGGCAGAGCTGGGTGGGCTGCCTAAGGAAAGTGGCCCTCAGAAGTCAGGCCTGAAAGCCGAGGTGCTCATCAGTGAGAGGAGGAAGAGAAATTTGCTCAGTGAATATGGGGGGAATGGATGCGGAGCCTAAGGAGTGGTTGGAGAGTGAGTGTGTGCTGTGCTCACAGAGCCTTGTCTGGGCTTCTAAACACTTCAGACTAATCCCACCTTCCCTGGAGAAGGGTGAAAACTTGGACAGAAGAGGGATAGGATATGCTCTCTGTTTCCATGGAACGTGAAGCTCTCCTAGAATGAGACAAGCTCAGGGGCCAGGATGTCAGTTGGACTGAGTGCAGGGGCCCAGGACTGCAAGGAATCCCGAGGAAAGTGGGGAGAAAGTAAGCCCAGGAGGGTGGGGGAGGAACCTCTGATGGACTCTGTTTCAGACAAAGCCAGTTTAAGGGGCGGGTAGAGGCAGTGACCGGAGAAGGCAATGGCAAGCCACTCCAGTACTCTTGCCTGGAAAATCCCATGGACGGAGAAGCCTGGTAGGCTGCAGTCCATGGGGTCGCTACGAGTCAGATATGACTGAGCGACTTCACTTTCACTTTTCACTTTCACACATTGGAGAAGGAAATGGCAACCCACTCCAGTGTTCTTGCCTGGAGAATCCCAGGGACAGGGGAGCCTGGTGGGCTTCCGTCTATGGGGTCACACAGAATCGGACACGACTGAAGTGACTTAGCAGCAGTAGCAGCAGAGGCAGTGACGGGAGGTAGTTAGCAAGAGGCTGACTGAACACCTGAAGCCCTGGGGGCAGAGCTGAGCAGCGGCTGGTGTGGAACGCCCCAGGAAGCTCGCAGCCCCCACCCGGCTTATGTGCTTGAGCACCAACTGCCATAGCCACAGAAAGTAAACAGCAAGTGCTTAATGAATGAAGTCTCTGAGGTCAGAGGGTTAAACATTAGATGAGTGTGAAAAGTTTCTATCTGAAGAATGATAATGACTTAATAGGCAAAAGGTGACACAGTTTTCAGAAATGCAGATACAACAGGTTGCTGCAAAGCTGTAACAGAGCCTATTTTGTCCTTAGCGGGAGAAGGGGCCAGTACCTCCATCAAGTCAGCGTGTGTGGCTGTGGGGACAAGTCCCTGTGAAAGTCTCTGGGACATTTCCAGTTGGGAGCTGTGTTATCAATATGGATTCACATCCAATACAATAATAGCTCCCACCACCTGAGCCCAGAAAATGGGCTTCCCTTCCAAATGTCTCTGTCTGCGATTCCAGCCTCCTACCAGAAAAAGATGACTCCAAAATAATCAAGTACTTAAAACTATGTGTTGTTTATATGTGAAATCTAAAATACAACACAAAAGAAAACTATCTGTGGAATAGAAACAGACTCACTGACACAGAGAACAGACTTGTGGTTGCCAAGAGGAGAGCGTTGGAGGAGGGCTGGAGTGGGAGGCTGGGGTTAGCAGATATAAGCAATTATATATAGAATGTATAAACAACAAAGTCTACTATAGAGCACAGGGAACCTCATTCAATATCCTGTGATAAACCACAATGTAAAAGAATATTTAAAGAAAGAATCTATATATATGTATAACAATCATGTTGCTGTACAGCAGCAATTAACTAACACTAAAAATCAACTATATTTCAATTAAAAAAAAAAGCAGTGTGTTGAATGAATTTATTTTCCCTGCTCTACTATCTAATAAGGATTGTCTGTTTGTATGGTGTTTCTCTAACCCACTCTTTCTACCCCTCTCTGATGTCACACTTAAATATTTATTACAGAAAACTCCAGGGAAGTCTTCCTCCCTCCAACCTCTTCAGCCTCCAGTCCAAGCTGCAGTAAAATCTAAACTTCAAAGAACATAGCCTTCAGATTGCTTCTCTTGCTTAGAATAATGCAAAGTCTGGAGGCAAAGTAAAAATCCAAACCAAGAACCCTGGAGTAAGTTCCTCGTTTATGGGGCCTCATGCCATCCCTTGAATGGCAGTGTCAAGATTGTGCATCTGCCTCCTCTCACAATACCTGGGCCACTTCTCTGTCTTTAAATCATGGGATTTATCCTCTTCATCCGGTACATCCATCATTGTCTCTGCCCGATGAAGCCAGTGTTGAAGGGCTATTTCAGTCTTACATCAAGACAGACTGCGCTGGCAGCTCTGGTTTATTCTCTACATCAGTAAGAACCGCAGAAGAAACTACTGGTTGGTCTTCTAATTGTTGTCTGCACACTTCTCTGTACCCCAACCAGCTAGCAAACTCCCAGTCCACAACAGACTCACGGGGTAAATTCTGTAACCAAGGGAGAGCATACAGACATACCCCAAATAAGAATCATGCCCATGGCTTTGCTACATCAGCAATAACTCTGAAGACCTGGACTAAGGTCACTCTCCACAGAGACCTGGAGGGAACATCCATTGGAGCAAATCACTTATTAACATGCAGATAAGCTGGGAGGGACTGGGGGCAGGAGGAGAAGGGGACGACAGAGAATGAGATGGCTCAATGGCCTCACTGACTCAATGGACATGAGTTTGAGTGAACTCGGGGAGTTGGTGATGGACAGGGAGGCCTGGGTGATTCATGGGGTCGCAAAGAGTCGGACATGACTGAGCGACTGAACTGAACTGAATTTAATAATAAGACAGGCAGTTCCCAGAGTAACTAGTTTCCACTCCACTACTAACCTTAAGACAATGTGGTTCAAGTTGGTTTCTATGAACATCAATTACAACTCTGATAGCACCATTAATAATCCATATTTCTCGGGACTTCCCTGGTGGCACAGTGGTTTAGAATCCACCTGTCAGTGCGGGGGACATGGGTTTGATCCCTGGTCTGGGAAGACTCCACATGCCAAGGAGCAACTAAGCCCACGTGGACAGCTACTGAAGCCTGTGTGCCCTAGGGGCCTCACAAGGCAACAAGAGACACCATCGCAATGAGAAGCCCGAGCATTGCAACGGAGAGTAGACCCCACTCACGACAACTAAAGAAAGTCCGCGAAAAGCAGTGAAGGTCGAGCACAACCAAAAATTAATTAAAAAAATTTTTTAATCCACATTTTTCAGTTTCTCTTGGAAACTGGCCAATTCCTTTCTTTAGTGTCAAGAACCTCCAGCACTTTGTGTTTCAAGTTCCAGAACTGCGAGTTGGTGGGCACAGGGCAAATTCATCCCTTAGTTTCCTGTGTAGTTACTTAGAATCAATTTGGACACAATATGCATCTCAGCATTAACATTATTTATCTCCCTCTTCCCTGGGCACGTGAGACTTATTTTAACCCACCAAAAAGTTAAACAGAGACCTAATAAGGTAAGTAAATGGTACATACTCTACCATTTCATACCATAAGAAGTGGCTGTGAGCTAGTTTCAGTGGCTGAGATCCACAGTATAAGTTAGCTTTAAAAATACCTAATGTGGAGAACAGTATGGAGGGGCCTTAAAAAACTAGAGTTACCATTTGATACAGAAACCCACTCCTGGGCATATATCCAGAGAAAACTCTAATTCAAAAAGATATATGCATTCCAATGTTTGTAGCATTTACAACAGCCAAGACATGGAAGCAACACAAATATCATCAACAGATGAATAGATAAAGAAGATATATATATATATATATATATATATATAATATTATTTGGCCATAAAAAGATGAAATAATGCAATTTCCAGCAACATGGATGGACTTAAGAGATTATCATACTAAGTAAGTTGGACAGAGAAAGACAAATATCACATGATATTACTTATATGTGGATTCCACTTACATGTGGAACCTAAAATACAATATAAATGATCTTATTTACAAAACAGAAATAGACTCATAGACATAGAAAATAGACTTATGGTTACCAAAGGGAAAAGGGGAAGAGGACAAATTAGGAAATTGGAATTAACATATACACACTGCTATATATAAATCAGATAAACAGCAAGGACCTACTATATAGCATAGGGAATGTATTCAATATACTGTGATAACCTGTGATGGAAAAGAATCTGAAAAAAAATACATATGTGTGTGTGTATGTATAACTGAGTTACTTTGCTATACACTTGAAACACTGTAAATCATTTATGTTGTTTAGTTGCTAAGTTGTGTCCAACTGTTTTACGACCCCATGGACTGTAACTCGCCAGGCTCCTCTGTCCGTGGGATTTCCCAGGCAAGAATACTGGAATGGGTTGCCATTTCCTTCTCCAAATCAACCATACTTCAATTTTTTAAAAATAGAGATTAAAAAAATACCCAAGGTAAAGAGAAATAAGGTCCTAATGGGCTTCCAGGCTACAAATGCATTCCTAGGAAATTGCTTTAGTTCTTGCAAGCTTATAAGTCCCCAGAAAGCAGGTACTGGTATGTCTCTGTTTCTTGTCATTCAGCAAACTTGCTGAGCCCTTACCATGTTCTATGTACCACACTCGATACGAGGAATGCAAAGAGCAATAATCCATGGTCCCTGTCCTCTAAGAATTTGGGCTAGAAGAATCTGACAGTGTTGGGGGCACAGTAGATGTTGAATAAATATCAAATGGATATCTCCATAAAGTCTCCACAGGCTCCAGGCTACCACAGTGAAAACCCAAGCATTTGTTCCACAAATGATCATTTTTCAATTGAGCCAAAAAGAACTTTCATGTGAATGAAAGCACAATTTGCAATGGCTTATTCTGCTTCATTGACTTCATTTGGCATTCATATGCCAAAGCCTTTAACTGTGTGGATCACAATAAACTGTGGAAAATTCTGAAAGAGATGGGAATACCAGACCACCTGACCTGTCCCTTGAGAAACCTGTATGCAGGTCAGGAAGCAACAGTAAGAATTGGACATGGAACAACAGACTGGTTCCAAATAGGAAAAGGAGTACATCAAGGTTGTATATTGTCATCCTGCTTATTTAACTTATATGCAGAGTACATCATGAGGAACGCTGGGCTGGAAGAAGCACAAGCTGGAATCAAGATTGCCGGGAGAAATGTCAATAACCTCAGATATGCAGATGACACTACCCTTATGTCAGAAAGTGAAGAGGAACTCAAAGGCCTCTTGATGAAAGTGAAAGAGGAGAGTGAAAAGGTTGGCTTGAAGCTCAACATTCAGAAAACAAAGATCATGGCATCTGGTCCCATCACTTCATGGGAAATAGATGGAAAAACAGTGGAAACAGTGGCAGACTTTATTTTTTTGGGCTCCAAAATCACTGCAGATGCTGATTGCAGCCATGAAATTAAAAGATGCTTACTCCATGGAAGGAAAGTTATGACCAACCTTGACAGTATGTTAAAAAGCAGAGACATCACTTTGCCAACAAAGGTCTGTCTAGTCAAGGCTATGGTTTTTCCAGTGGTCATGTATGGATGTGAGAGTTGGACTGTGAAGAAAGCTGATCGCCGAAGAATTGATGCTTTTGAACTGGGTGTTGGAGAAGACTCTTGAGAGTCCCTTGGACTGCAAGGAGATCCAACCAGTCCATTCTAAAGGAGATCAATCCTGGGTGTTCATTGGAAGGACTGATGCTAACGCTGAAACTGCAATACTTTGGCCACCTGATACGACGAGTTGACTCACTGGAAAAGACTCTGATGCTAGGAAAGGTTGGGGGGGGGAGGAGAAGGGGACGACAGAGAATGAGATGGCTGGATGGCATCACCAACTCTGTGGACATGAGTTTGAGTGAACTCCGGGAGTTGGTGATGGACAGGGAGGCCTGGCGTGCTGTGATTCATGGGGTCGCGGAGAGTCGGACACGACTGAGCGACTGAACTAAACTGACTGATGTCAGACAGTGACATAAAAATTTGATTCAAGAGTTGGTGCTAAGAGTCTCATGTAGCGTTCACATAAAATGTTTTAACAAGCTAATGGTTGTTTTGAATAAGAGAGGTGCTTGGCTAAAACCAGAGGCCTTGAAAGCAAGGTGTAACTCGGGTGCCACTAAACTTTTACCAATGGCGTCAGCCAAGACCAGTGATTTTTCAATGCTTTGTCTTTCATTTGCAAAATGGGAACAATAAATGCAAGACTGTGGTATATTCCTCAGAAAGTACTCTGGAAACGTCAAAGCCACGTTAGAGTTATGTTCTTCCAGTCCTCATCTTGAATTATTAAACAGCAACAGGCTCCAGCCTGCCATGCTCACACATTTTGAAAGGGTGTTGTTCCAATGTCCATTCAGTTCAGTTCAGTTCAGTCGCTCAGTCATGTCCAACTCTGCGACCCCATGAATCGCAGCACGTGAAGCCTCCCTGTCCATCGTCAACTCCCGGAGTTCATTCAAACTCATGTCCATCAAGTCAGTGATGCCATCCAGCCATCTCATCATCTGTCGTCCCCTTCTCCTCCTGCCCCCAATCCCTCCCAGCATCAGGGTTTTTTCCAATGAGTCAACTCGTCGCATGAGGTAGCCAAAATATTGGAGTTTCAGCTTTAGAATCAGTCCTTCCCATGAACACCCAGGACTGATCTCCTTTAGAATGGACTGGTTGGATCTCCTTGCAGTCCAAGGGACTCTCAAGAGTCTTCTCCAGCACCACAGTTCAAAAGCATCAATTCTTTGGCGATCAGCTTTCTTCACAGTCCAACTCTCACATCCATACATGACCACTGGAAAAACCATAGCCTTGACTAGATGGACCTTTGTTGGCAAAGTAATGTCTCTGCTTTTTAATATGCTAGGTTGGTCATAATTTTCTTTCCAGGGAGTAAGCGTCTTTTAATTCATGACTGCAGTCACCATCTGCAGTGATTTTGGAGCCCCCAAAATTAAAGTCTGACACTGTTTCCACTGTTTCCCCATCTATTTGCCAGGAAGTGATGGGACCAGAAGCCATGATCTTAGTTTTCTGAATGTTGAGCTTTAAACCAACTTTTTCACTCTCCTCTTTCACTTTCATCAAGAGGGCTTTTTAGTTCCTCTTCACTTTCTGCCATAAGGGTGGTGTCATCAGCAGACTTGTATTTTTATTCTCTTTCAGTTGAACCATTGAAATCTGATGTCTAACAGGAAACCCAGAAGCTAAAATGTGGGATTCCTGCTGCCAGCCAAGCAACAGGGTGAAATTCTGGTTTTTTTATACCTTCTCTTTAGAGTTTTTTGTCTGTTTGTTTAAATAGCCATTGAGCTTCTACACCCAAGCTAGCTGTGATTCTAGAAATTCTAGAAAATGCTCACTATGGTGCCGTCAAGCTTTCAGGCAATACTTGAAGGTCTTCTGACTCAACAGATAGTGACTGACTGGCAAAATCTGAAATTTTTGACCATTTGGATTGTTCTGGAAAGAGATGTGTGGGGGCAGTAAACAGTTCTAAATTTAGACTCAAGTAATATGGAGAAGAGAAAACAGAAGTCCAGAACCAAAGTGAAGGTTTTCTCTAACTATTGAGCAGTGCATCCACTGAATTAACTCTGTGTTTTCCAAATACATCAGCTTGGTTAGGAATGGGAGATAGAAGCCATAAACAGACCTGCTATACAACCCCAGAGATATCTTATCTCTCTATTCCTCCAGGGGAGAAGTGACAGACTGGCGTTAACTGAGAGACATAAACCAAGAAGTGGAACATCCACTGTGGCCACCACCAGCTCCGGGTGACTATGGAACATCTGATGAATAGCCAGTCCAGACTGAGATGTGCTGTCAGGACAAAATGCCCACCAGATCTCAAAGACTCAGTGCCTAAAAAAGGAATGTAAAATACCTCAACGTTTTATATTGAATACAGGCTGAAGTCATATTTTAAATATATTGGATTAAATGAAATGCATAATTAAAATCAATTTCATCCATTTCTAAAAAAATATTTAATGTAGCTACTAGAAAATTTTTTAAAGTATAGTCATGGCTCTCATTTGTAGCTCTCATATTTTTCTTGGATAGTGCTGATCCCCTGGACTCTTTGAAAGGACAGAACTGAAGATATGAAAATACAGTTAAGACTCACAAAGCAAAGAACACCATTTTTCACAAGGTAACCTTGACACATATTGAAAGAAATGAGACTGATGACTCGACTTTCCTCTCATGGTTGATCTCTTGAGTCGGACTGAATGCTCTTTTGTAATGATTTGTTTTAGGTAATGCCAAGAAAAGAAAAGAAGAAAAGCCTTCAGCTTATTGGTCAAAGGATGTGTATTAAGGTAAAGGTGACCTGGGTGTGAATCCTATCTCAGCCATTCACTAACTATTCAACCCCAGGCATCTAACATATTAAGATCCTTATTTTCTGTCAAAAGATAATAATATTTCCCACAGGGTTAATGGAAGGGCTAACAGAGAAAGGGAGGTAAAGAACATGGGCACCTTATCTATTTAGCACATAGCACTTGAGAATGATAGCTAGTTCAGTAAACTTAAACCAACATTTCTGAGCATCTTCCCGAACAATGATGGGATAGGGAAGATGTATGCTTGACTCTTTGCAACCCCATGGACTATAGCCTGCCAGGCTCCTCTGTCCATGGGGATTCTCCAGGCAAGAATACTGGAGTGGGTTGCCATCATACCCTTCTCCAGGGGATCTTCTGGACCCAGGGGTCGACCCCGCATCTCTTAAGTCTCCTGCACTGGCAGGCAGGTTGTTTACCACTAGCGCCACCAGGGAAGGTAGAGAGCCATTAATGGCCATAGGACCACTGGATAAATTCACCGGCCTTGGAAGAGCAGTATTTATTCCACATGGTGCAACACTGCCCTCTAGTGACAAAAATGTGGCAAAAGCAGTCAGACCACGAGGCAAGTAAGGAAGAAAAAAGTTAATTTTGAACTGAACTGAACTGAACTGAAGACAGTAAATCCTCCATATCAGAGAGATCATATCAAAGAACAATTTTTACTCATGAGTCACCTTTAAATCAGTGGGATAGAACTGGAAGAGCAGTAAGATGATCAAGATTTGCTAATAACCCAGAGTTGGTCACTTTGTTGACTATAGTTTCTCAAATAGGAAAACGGTAATTCACTTTGGACAAATTAAATGTAACGCTTAAAGAGGAGAAACTCTGGATAGATTCCAAGTTACTCGGATTTATTTTAGTAGGACAATACCAAAAGTTTGAGTTTTATGGATTGCTCAATTTTTGTGAAGAGTTTATAAACCAGATTTGATCATGGGTATTTTTAATGCAACTATCAAGGTCAAGACTTAAAGCTGAGCTGTATACCAGTGTCAATACAATCCTTTACATCTTTACTTTTCTCCTTGTAGGACACCTAAGTCAAGATGACCGTACCCTGGGCTGTTGACAAAATTAAATGAAAGAGAAGAGAGAAACACTTAGCATTGCCTCAAGTGTTAGCTGCTGTTATTTTTATTTTTGTTGTTTCTATTGTCCCAACTGCCAAAGGCCCGTGGGGAAAAAAGCTACAAGATGCAATCATTGCTTTTACTTTTTTGGTTTGAAAACAAAGCCTACCAAATTTCATTTCTTGCTATATCTTTGAATCAAACTTATCATTTTAAAACAAGAACATCTGGAGAAGGAAATGGCAACCCACTCCAGCACTCTTGCCTGGGATATCCCATGGACAGAGGAGCCTGGTGGGCTCCAGTCCGTGGGGTCACAAAGAGTTGGACACAACTGAGCGAGCATCCAGTCATTTTTAAGGGGAGGAAACAGTCTCAGGAAAGTTGAGACGCTTGCCAAAGGCCCCAGAGCTTTTGACGGCAGAGCCAGAACTATGGCTGAGGATTCCCAGCATCCTTCTTGATCCTGGCCTCTTTCACCAGAGATGCGTGTAGAAAACTAGAATCTAAAATATGCCCGAGAGCTTCCCTGGTGGCTCAGTGTTAAAGAATCCACCTGCCAATGCAAGAGATGCGAGTTCCATCCCTGGTCCGACAAGATCCCAACGTGCATTGGAGCAGCTAAGCTCCTGGGCCACAACTGCTGAGCCTGTGCTCTGGAGCCTGGGAGCTGCAACTCCTGGGCCCAGGTGCTGCAACAACTGAAGCCCGAGCATCCTAGAGCCCGTGGTCGGCAACAAGAAGCCACCACAGTGAGAAGCCCACACACAACTAGAGAGAAGCCCCTGCTCACTGCAACTACAGCAAAGCCCACACAGCACCGAAGACCCTGCACGGCTGTAAATAAATCAAATCATTTAAAAAGAAAAAACAAGAACATCTGAACATAACGTTGTTGTCCCTGAAATTATGATACTGACTGCAGCCCAGTAATAGTTAAGAATTCAGATACTGAACTTTAATAAGGCAGTAAGATGACTCTGAAATCAAAGCCCCCTGCAAAGGCAAGATGTGTCATCTTTCTAATCACAACTAACGTGGTCATTCCGGGCAGTCTTTATCCTCCTCCATCCTCCTCAATTTATCTGGATGAAAACTGTAACCCTTTGAGTTAGAAGGATTTTGAAATGCTTTTTCTTACTTAATTTTCATTTTTATTATAGTGCTCTCATGTATGTCCTAACACTTCTTATGTGGTGTCCAGCTGGGTTAACCTGTGACCCCGTAAGCCAGACCCAGACAACCATGAAATAAATGTGCTCTCTGGTTTCCTGCAGTTCTTGTTTCAATATCCTAAAGTCACTTCAACATCCAGGAAAGGGAAAGAAAAGGAAAACTAATGCAAAGATATGTGTTCACTGATGTCAAGCATATGCGCCGGAGAGAAGTGGGATGAAGGTCAATGCTAGAAACCCACTTTTTTAAAAAAAAGTTTTACTTATTCTTTTGGCCATGCTGTGCAGTACTGTGGGATCTTAGTTCCCTGACCAGGGATGCAACCCGAGTCCCCTGAAGTGGAAGTGTGGAGTCATAACCACTGGACTGCCAGGGAAGTCCTGAAACCTACTTTTAAGGGTCCCAAGTGCATTGTGTGCAGGAGGAAAAATTAGGCTACACACCTTGTTGTGATACGGTCCTAAGACAATCCAGCCGCAGAAGGTGTAACCCAGGTAGATCATACCAGCACATGCGCAGAAGCGAAGAACTTTGGGCAATGAGGCTTGCATTGTTAAAATGAGCACCTGAAAAAATAAAAAACAAAGCACAAAACGGCAGAATGGGAGTTACTGAAAAGTAGCTAATAGACCCGAAAGAAATGGACCTGAATCCCAGCGGTGCCGCCCAGGCCCCCACATCCTTACATTATATGCTTGGAAGTAACCCAAGTATCGGATGACGCCAACCCAGACAAAGAGCGTAGACGTTCCAAGCAAAATGCTGCACAGATTGTAGTTCGTGAGATTCTAGGAAATGAAAAAACAGACCTATCAGTAAAATATTCTATTCCACTCAGCTCAGGAACCTTGCTTGAAACTGACTGGAAAAGAATGGTCTGCCTGCCTCTGTCTACAGTGATCCTAAGAGTTTTTAAACTGAAGAAGAAAATTATAAGACTGCACAATTCCAAATGTCGTTCTCATTTCCTTTTAGTATTGCAATCTGTTGAACTAAATCTTTGTTCAAACAGTACTCTGAACTAGAGACTGCATTTACCACTGACTTAGGCATTAAAGCACATAAACTAATGATGTTTGCTAAATATCAAACAATGCTTTCCAGCTATTAACACTTTTAAAAGAAAGCCCCAGCATGATCTGCTAACAGTTCCTGCTCTCAAGGACTTCCAGGTCTAACTGACGCACAAGCACAATTCTAACATAATGTGCTATGTGCAGTGACAGACACAAGCCGGACTTGTCACATAGGCTCCCCCGGGCGTGACCCCAGAGTGCTGCCAGCCTGGTGGACGGGCTGGGAGAGCCTTGCAAGTCAACAGAGGCCGAACCAGGGCCTCAGGCTGGGAGCCCACAAAACAGGCCAGAGAAAGGAAGGGCGGGAGAGGGAAGGAGAGCTGGACGATGAGGACCCTGGAGACCACACTGAAGAAAGGCCACTTCATCTCAAAGGGGGTCTCTGAGGCAGAAAGGATCATCACTGCCAGACAGA
Organism: Moschus berezovskii; assembly: GCF_049115385.1. Classification (NCBI taxonomy): domain Eukaryota; kingdom Metazoa; phylum Chordata; class Mammalia; order Artiodactyla; family Moschidae; genus Moschus; species Moschus berezovskii. The sequence goes on from NC_142463.1 coordinate 63,130,395, forward strand.
CACCAGAAAGATGACTCTGACGGCTGTGTGGATGGTCCAAGGGGTACAAGGCTGAAGGCAAAGCAACAAGAGGAGACCACTGTGGCGGGAGGAGGAGCTGCAACAATGAGAAGATCTAGACCAGACAGGAAGACAGCCTGGAGGAAGTGGAGAAGTTGCCATGGATGAGAGGGAGGTATTAGAGGTCAGGAGAGGAGGCCGGTAAGATCTGCTAACTGACGGCAGAGCATGGAAGGGAGGAGTCAAGACTTGGGAGACTAAATCAACCAAGTTACCCAAGGGCCAGGCACTAGAGGCACTCAAATCATCTTCAAATGAAACCTCTATCCTTCAGAACCCCCATCAGTCATGGGTGAGCACCACTGGCTCACGGCGTGATTGGATCAAGGGTCAGAGGCTGCTTTTTGCAACTTAAAAAACTAAATAAAGCCTGACCAAGCAATCAATCCTCTCACACTTCAATTCCTATTCTGAAGATGCTGCCAAGTTCCCGAGAGGACATTCATGGGAATATCACCTTTCACAGCACATCCACCTCCTCATTTTCCGCTCACAAAAAACCAGGTCAAAGAAGGCTTCAGTTTTATGGATGTGAGACAAGAGAAAACACGAGAATCACTGCATATCTTAAGAGCATGTGAGACCACCCAAAAGAATAGAAAAAACAAAAGACTTAAAATGGATTTCCCTCACCTTGGCTTTAATTTCCATTTTTAACACGGATCCACTTATTGTCAGGAGGTCGCTGATAATCACCAGGATATACCATTGGTTGATAAACTCCCTCTGGTCGGCATTACACACATGTCTCTTGTACTTCTCCAGGAAGAACTTTAGGAATCTCTGCAGCAAAAAAAAAAAAAAAAAAGCATTTCTAACAAACTGCACTGGCCTCTGGAAGGAAGATAGTGCAGAACAGAGCTCTCGCATGTCCGATGGCACGACACTGCCTTTTCCAACGTGATGGATTCTCATTTGGAGGCTACAGATAACAGCCCACACCCTCCCCCACCATCTATCCCAGCTGGAGATGAGCACGCCAGTGAACTGAGTGGACTGCAGCACCCAATGCCGTGCTCTCCCTCCAACAGACTCTTGTTGAAATAGCTAACACAGAGTCCATTCCAAACGCCTTACATATTCTCAGCACATTCAACCAGACAACAACCCTACGAACTAGGCACCATGGACCCTTCCTTCCAGAGGGAAGAACTGAGATGCAGGACAGCCGAGCCAGGACTTGAGTCCAGGCGGTCCAGCTCCTGGGTGTGGGCTCCCAGTGCACCCCCACTCTCATTGGCAGAACACAGAGCCTGGCACTGGATTTAGAATATCAAGGGACTTGGGGTGGGGGTGGGTGGGTGGGTAAGAGAACTGGGTATTCACAAAATAGATTGACACAGGTCAAGAAGTAGAAAATAGAATGAAGACTGTTTTCTTGCTCCACGTGTGGTATTCTGATGACTTCCTGCTTCCACTGACCCTAGTCTGTGTTTATACAAATGCTACACACCGGGATAAAATTTGTTCTAGAGTATATGGTCACAAGAGTCCTAAGGGTAAAAAGCTAAAAGGAACCTCAGGGGAGAATTTTAGAACTATTTTTAAAAATAGGATAAAGTATTTTATGCATCATTATAACCCATTTACCATGACTTCCTGTCAGAATGAACTCTGATCTGAAGACAAAAGATGAAACCCACACATGCTATTACCCTGTTCTTAAGATCACTCTTGAATTTAAAAGGGTCTCATTTATTTTAGAACATTCAAAATCTTGAGAAGTTCACTGCTGTGCATCTGTGCTTATTAGCTCAGGTTGAAGCAGGATAATTGTCTGATTCTACCTGACATGCCAGGAGCTTGGACTCACTCTCTGCACCCCAAGTTGATTAATGCCTTGTTGGAGGATAATCACTCAAAGGAATTTAATTTAGTCAAGGCCCCAGATAGGGCAGGATAACCCTTGGTCAAGGCCCCACTGTTTGGACAAGCTGAAGGCGAAGGTCAGGAAGGGAGGGAGGATATTCCAACACACATTTACCTTTCGTAACCTCAGCGCAAGAACAATGGATCTTGTGCACAGGATAAGAGATGCCAAGCAAATCACAATGACAAACGCATCAAATACCAGGACATACTGAGTGTTTTTCTGAACTGAGAAACAAAAACAGAGTTCAAACGTCAAACACACCTTACTTGGGAATAATTTCCAAACAAAATGGCACCTGGAAAATAAGATCAAACGATAAATGCTTCAACATCAGAAACAAATTACACTGCATTCATCCAGAGGTTCACAAACAAGGCAATCATTCCCTGATGTCAAATTATACACTGAAAAACATGTATATTCTTAACAGATATACTAAAATATATTTATAAATATTTACTGTAGAGTAGAATTCAATAGAAGGTGGTCCATTTGGACCCTATTCAAAAGAGGCAAAACTACTGACATACTTTTGAGTTCTCTCACACAAAATCAAAAACATAAGTTCTCCATTAATGAAGGAACAAATTTTTAAAGGACTTCCCTGGGTTGTGAAGATCCCCTGGAGGAGGACATGGCAATCCACTTCAGGATTCTTGCCTGGAGAATCCCCATGAACAGAGGGCTACAGTCCATGGGGTCACAAAGAGTCGGACATGACTGAGCAACTGACGAAGCACAGCACAAACATTTTAAAGCCGCCACTCAAAATCCCGTTTCTGCTTCTCGATCTTACTATGCACTTTCCCAGCAAAGAGTGACAATTCAATAAGCTCTTCTTACATATAGGAAAAACAACCACTTGGAATGAAAGTACAGAGAGTAGTAATCAGATTTGTGTCTCTGTTGTTTTGTAGTATAGTTGCTTTACAAACTGTACAGCAAAGTGAATCAGCTGTACATATACCTACATCCCCCTGTTTGTTTTTTTTTTAAGATTTCCTTCACATTTAGTCACCACAGAGCATTGAGATTTGGATCCTGGAACACACAGTAGCACAGGGAATGTACCAGAAGAAGACCAAACTGTAAGCTTAGCTTCTCTCAGACTTCGTGGTGTTGCCCCAAATGCCAACAATGGCTGTGGTCACTGGCAGCTTGCTGTTCTCTCCCAGCCCCCACCTCCTCCGTCCTGAGAGCACTCTGGTCTTCCTTCTTCCCTGCTCCTGCCAGGGGCTCACTCTCTCTCTCTCCCCCCGGCTCCCTTTCTCTCTCTGCAGGGACATTGCACCTCTGCCTGGAACAGCACCCTCCCCATCACACGAGGGGATTATTCAGCCTTGAGTATTTTCCTCCTCAGAACAGAATCCCCTCAATTCCCATCCCTACTAACCCTTCCCTCCAAACCCTATCATAGCTCTGTCCACAGGTATACACACCTATAGCTCCACTTACTCCCCTTTGCTTGATGGTCACTGAACTTGTGGTTGCATATTCAAAGACAGCACAGCACAGCGCACAGAGACAGTATAAAGTGAAAAAGGACAGTCTCTGGAGAATGAGACCAGACTCTGCACTTAGAAGTTGTGGAGTCCTGGGGAACTTGCCCCAGTTTCCTCATCCAAAACAATGGGTACAATGAAAAAAAAAACAAACCTATTTTATAGGGCTGTCATGAGGATCGAGTAAGTTCATATATGAAAGCACCTAGAACTGCCCCATACACATAGTAACAAACAGAGCAGTTTCTATACCATTCGATGTTCATCTTCCCCACTACATGATTGGTTCTGGGAAGCAGGGACTGGGTATATTTTTTTCAGCGCTACAGTGCCTGTGCTTAGCATAATGCATCAGCATGCTTACAGATAAGTACAGTGACCCCAGCAGAACCTAAGAAGACTACGATAATCTAAGTCGGAATCTGTGAAGGTTTGAGCAACGTCAGAGGCAGAGAAGACATAGAGGGATAAGGCACAAAGTAGCAAGAGATGCAAAAGAGAGATTCAGTGGGACTTAGGGAGGAAGGAAGGACTGATCAAGAATGACCTCTTTTCTGTCTTGGGTCCACTGGCTCGGTCTGGACATTCATGACCAGAGAGGATGACTTGGTGGCAACTGAAACCCTGGGTTTCAGCCAATCAGAGATGACAGACTGGAATGCAGACTAGGAAGGATGAGGGATGCGGGCGGCAGGGTGGCAACATCTGGGAATTAGGAGAGGAGACACACTCAGGAACCAGATGGAGAAAGGCCAGGGAAGCAGGAAGCAGGACTGGGGACAGGCAACCTTCAGGAACGTCTGACGTCAGGGTGCTCCAGAGACACCTCTGCAGAGAAGGCACTGAAGAGGAAGATGGCAGTGTGTCCACAGATTCAGATAATAACGGAGCCAGCAATCTCGGCACGTGTCTGAGAGCAGCTCACCCAGTGGGTTACGTGTGTCGCCAGCTAGTAAATATAACTCACTGAGCAAGCTGTCTAGCCTTGCTCAGCTTCGGGTGCCTTGGGTAACGGGAGCACAGCTGTGTCAGTTTCATGCACTGTTAGGAAATCAGGCAAACGATCCCTGTCAAGTGCTTGCTAGTGGCTCACATGGAGCACTTACCTCCCTCTTCAGCATTTTCCACTTCACAAGTTTAAGTTATCTCGAGACACTATCTAATAGGTAGGTAAGAGCACAACCTGACCAAAATCCAAGAACACAATTTTTTTTTTTTTTTTTGATCCATGAATGAGACAGAGAGAACAGGGGCAGTTCTTGGAAAGATGGGGCTGAAATCTTTAAAAACTGCAAGCACAGCATCTAGTACCTTCTTTTCTGACCTACAACTAGAATAAAATCTCTAAGACTGCTTGAATTGGGCCTTATTTACAGTTAGGAAAACTGAGGCCTGGAACTAAGAAGATAGATCATCCCTCGTAACAGAGAAACAAGTATTGTATTTTTAAAATTTGATTTATTGAGATTACTTTGACATGTTACAGAAAGTATTTTATAAATAACATGTGTGTGTTAGTAGCTTAATCATGTCCAACTCTTTGCAACCCCATGGACTGTAGCCCACCGGGCTCCTCTGTCCATGGAATTCTCCAGAATACTGGAGTGAGTTTCTATTTCCTTCTCCAGGGGATCTTCCTGACCCAGGGATCCAACCCAGGTCTCCTGAATTGTAGTTAGAGTCTTTACCATTTGAGCTACCAGGGAAGCCCAAATATCATAACTGCTTTCTTATTCTACTGACACTATACTATCCCACAAGAACAGTTCCCAAAACTGGGTTTGCAAAACTCTAGTCCAGAGAGTTGCTTCTGGCAACCTCATTAGGGAAATCCTACCCCACCACCCAGTCCTTCCAGGGCCCTGAGAAGTCCCCCCCATACTACCACTGCCACCTGTGTGACCCTGACTAACGCTTCACACACTTACTGAACCCCTTTCCTGGGATATTCATTTATATCACCTATTGATGGGGAGTCCTGTCTATCAGTACACATCCCCTCCAGCTCCCAGGCTCAAATGGCTACATTTACAAAATCAAGCTAACATGAAGGTTAGTGATGTACTGGGAATGGGTATTAGAAGTCATAAAAAGCAACTTTGAGTTTGTATGTGAAAATGGCCATCCTCTCTTTTTTTTGATATCCTCTTTTATTTCACCTTGAGATAACAATCAACGACAAAGCTACAGAAGTGTCAAGGGAAGGGTATGGATGTGAACGAATCTCAGAATGTTTTGCAAATAGCACAAGGACCCCACAAGATGTCACCCTTGCCTTTGTCCCCCTCCCCAAAAACCAGGGCAATCAATCCACCAGACAGCTTCCTACACAGAAGAAAAAAAATCCATTTTCTAAGCTGTTTTCCAAACTTCAGCTTTCTAAGACTTGTCACATTATTTTAAATTTGCTGTCTCCTGGTCACAGAATCTGGTTTTATAGGGTGCAGCTTTGGAAGAAGAATATGTAAATATTTCTAGCTGTGAGATTGTGTTTCTCCCCACTGGCCACAAGAGAGAGCTAGAGCCCCTCTCTTCTGAGTAAAGGCTCAGGGGAACTTCCCAGTGTGGTCAGGGTGCCCATGGGGAGGAAGGAAACCCGGCTCTGGCAAACCTGTTTAACTAACTTATTTGGTCAAATGACTATTCCAAACCACATTTCCTATACGACAAGGGTTAGCTTTGTTCACATAAAATAATTGCAGCCTACACTTGGACTTGGAAAATTCATATCTGATCTGTGCCTTTCTGTACTGAGAATGCTGAGGAGTAGTAACCACTTTTTAACAGAAACTAAAAGTGTGTATTGTGATCAGAGGTTGAATCAGCAAATGGAACTACAAAGCCAAAACTTCAGAATCATCAGCCCAGGTGGCATTATGGTAAAGAACCCACCTGCCAATGCAGGAGACACAAGACAGTGAGTTCGATCCCTCGGTGGGGAAGATCCCCTGGACGAGGAAATGGTAACTCACTCCAGTATTCTTGCCTGGAAAAATTCCATGGACAAAGGAATGCTGGACTACAGTCCATGGGATCACAAAGAGTTAGATATGATTGAGCGCGTGCACACACACACACACACACATATTATACAGCTGAAAAGTCACAAAATTAGTCTAATTTAAAACTAGCTTTTCCAGTAAGCAGCCTGCTGCTTCTGCTGCTGCTAAGTCGCTTCAGTCGTGTCTGACTCTGTGAGACCCCACAGACGGCAGCCCACCAGGCTTCCCCATCCCTGGGATTCTCCAGGCAAGAACACTGGAGTGGGTTGCCATTTCCTTCTCCAATGCATGAATGTGAAGAGTGAAAGTTAAGTCACTCAGTCGTGTCCAACTCTAAGCGGCCCCATGGACTGCAGCCTACCAGCCTCCTCCACCCATGGGATTTTTCAGGCAAGAGTACTGGAGTGGGTTGCTATTGCCTTAAGGTGATCCCCAAAATGGTGCGCTCTTCACTCGACCCAAAAAAACCCACAAAACCATGCAAATCAAGAGGTTCAAATCATCGTGTTCACTTTAAGAACACTCGTGAAACTGCCCAGGCCATAAAGGGTATCCCTATCTGAAAAGCCACCAAGTATCTGAAGGATGTCACTTTAATGAAGCAATGTGTGCCATTCCATCGCTACAAGGGTGGAGTTGGTAGGTTTGCACAGGCTAAACAGTGGGGCTGGATGCAGGGTCGGTGGCCCAAAAAGAGTGCTGAATTTTCACTACACATGCTCAAAAATCCAGAGAGTAATGCTGAACTTAAGGGCTTAGATGTAGATTCCCCAGTGATTGAGCACATCCAAGTGAACAAAGCCCCCAAGATGAGGCGCAGGACTTACAGAGCTCACGGTTGGATCAACCCCTACGTGAGCTCTCCCTGCCACACTGAGATGATCCTTACTGAAAAAGAACAGATTGTTCCTAAACCAGAAGAGGAGGTTTCACAGAAGAAAAAGATATCCCAGGAGAAACTGAAGAAACAAAAGCTAATAACCCAGGGATAAATGCCGCAAAAAATAAATGCAACTGAAAGTAAAATAAGTAAATAAAGTTAATACAAAATCATCAGGAATCACAAGTATTATACATTTTATTTTGTTCTAAGATTTGGTCAAAGGCAGGTTCAGTTAAACAAAACTTGTAAATGAAAAAACACTGACCACCCATCATTAACATCATCCAAACCCCTCAACGAGAAAGGGGTCTCAGGAGCCCACTTTAGCCTGTGGATCAAGAAGTGTTTTATGAGTAATGACTGAGTTACCAACACAGGTTTGTACAGGCTGCTCTCTGGGTTCTGAAGGCCTTGATCCTGCTTCATTGTCACAGGCTCAGGGCAAATTAGATCTTTTCCCAGAAGTGTTGCTCTGCTGCCCGTCAAAATGACCTTTGCTGTTTTGACCCTCATATCTTGTGCCTCCACCACTTCCTCTGATCCAGGACAAGCTAGAGATCTTCTAAGCATGCCAGTGTCCCTCACGAAGGTGTTTTCCTTCTTTCCCAGGGTGCTTGTAGTGACTGCCTGCCAACTCTGGCTCTCAGTGCCCGCTGTACATAGTCATTCACCTACACTCACCACCCTGGCAAGTAAGCACTACTGTTACTCTCACTTTCCAGAGAAAGCCACTGAGACGTGGAGAAGCAAAGGAATTTGTCCAAGATCACAGGCACAGGAACTAGAACCAAAACCCAAGCCCAGGCAGTCAGGCTCCAGAAACTGCTCCTAACTCCTGGGCAACACAGCCTCTCCTACGAAGTCTATAATCCACATTTGCTGAACTGAACAAAAATGCAAAGCTTCAGAGTATGTGTGACAGAAGCAAACATTCAAAGTGTGGTTTTCTGGAGCTCTTTCTTCTTATTATCATCCAAGTAAACCCTTTATATACCCCAAATCCCCAAATGAAGTGTTAAAGATCATTCACAATTCACAATGGGCAAGCATGTAACATACTTACTAGATCCAGAGATTTTCAAGTCTTTACATTCCTCGATTCTGGCATCACTGTTAAAATAGATTTTGATTTTGCCACTGTGAGCTTTATTGTCAAAGATAATCTAGAGACACAAACAGATGAAGAGGTTACAATCCAGCAGAAAGTATGATGCGTTAGATCAGTTCTGCTTAAAATATCAATGGCATCCAAACAGTGCGCTGATCCAAAAAGAATCAGACCAATGAAAACGTCCTCATCACATGATTCCTTCACAACTTCCTATTATTAATGAAAAACTGTGGTCCAAAGCAGGGGCCCCCATCCTCCAGGATCTAATGTCTGATGATCTGAGGTGGAGTTGATACAATCATAATAGAAATAAAGTGCACAATAAATGTAATGCACTGGAATCATCCCCAAACCATCCTTCCCAAGTGCTGCCTCCCCAGTCTGTGAAAAAATTGTTTCCCATGAAACTGGTGCCAAAAAGATGCTGGTTCAAGGGGTGCATACATGAAATTCTACTAAACCCTCATTCAGATTCAGAGAAACCCTAATGTAAAACAGCCAAATGGTCTGAGGAATGAAAGTGAGAATTCACCACCAATTTCTGACAAAAGAACACAAAGATGTCATTTATTACCCTGAGTGGAATTTATAAGCATTTGCTTCAATTTAGTCCTTTGGGTATGAGATTCTAGGCTTTTACTATGTTAGAGATTATTTTTCTATTTGCTTCAAGCACTACATATAATGTTTTCAGGAGTGTTACATACAATGCTTTCAGATGTGGCAAAGATTGCTCCAAGATTATGGGCTGAATTTAAGATTTCCAAATGCCCTCAGTCTTCCACATTATATATCAAGCATTTAAAGTGTATAAGTGACATATACAGAGTATGTTAGGACTTAAGAGAAGCATCTTCGGGGCCTTCCTGGAGGGAATGAGGCCTTGAATGCCAGGACTAGTGGAAGTTTAGTCCCAGCTCATAGGTATAGAAGTGAAGTTTGTATACCTTAATTCCCTAACCTCTGATTGGTCATAGAGATATTCTTGGATTACACTGAGAATGTGTAGCATGCATGTGGTTTGTGCTCAGAGATGCTCACTTGTTGGTTCAATCATAGATTTGATCATGGGTTCAATCATAGCTGAACCTACATGTTCAGCTCTCCAAGCTCTTCACCTTGGATTTCATAATGTGTTTTGCAATATGCGGGTCACCCCCAGGAGATAAATCATGCTACTTTCTGCTCCAGACATTCCTCCCTACTTACACATCACAATTTATAATTACTTTTATTTCTTTGTTGACCTGTTTTTCTATCTATCTTTCCCACTAGGGTATGAGCTTCCTTAGGGCCATGGTACCTCTAGAGCATGACAACCTGCCTGCTGCCTCACAGGGACTCATAGAGCACTTAGCAATTGTTGTTAAATGAAGCACACTTCTGAACTGCTAAAACAGCAACATCACATAACAGTCAGTTTAGCATTCAGTTTTGCCCATCACTAAGAGGAGAGTGAAAAGGTTGGCTTGAAGCTCAACATTCAGAAAACAAAGATCATGGCATCTGGTCCCATCACTTCATGGGAAATAGATGGAAAAACAGTGGAAACAGTGTCAGACTTTATTTTGGGGGGCTCCAAAATCACCGCAGATGCTGATTGCAGCCATGAAATTAAAAGACGCTTACTCCTTGGAAGGAAAGTTATGACCAACCTTGATAGTATATTAAAAAGCAGAGACATTCCTTTGCCAAGCAAGGTCCGTCTAGTCAAGGCTATGGTTTTTCCCGTGGTCATGTATGGATGTGAGAGTTGGACTGTGAAGAAGGCTGATCGCCGAAGAATTGATGCTTTTGAACTGTGGTGCTGGAGAAGACTCTTGAGAGTCCCTTGGACTGCAAGGAGACCCAACCAGTCCATTCTAAAGGAGATCAATCCTGGGTGTTCATTGTAAGGGCTGATGCTAAAGCTGAAACTGCAATACTTTGGCCACCTCATGCGACGAGTTGACTCACTGGAAAAGGCTCTGATGCTGGGAAAGGTTGGGGGCGGGAGGAGAAGGGGATGACAGAGAATGAGATGGCTGGATGGCATCACCGACTCTGTGGACATGAGTTTGAGTGAACTCCAGGAGTTGGTGATGGACAGAGAGGCCTGGCGTGCTGTGATTCATGGGGTCACAGAGAGTCGGACACGACTGAGCGACTGAACTGAACTGAACTGAAACATGAGAGAAGGAGGGGGAAAAGAGGGAGGGAGGAAGGAAGGAAGGGAGGGAAGAAAGAAAGTAGGAAGGAAGGATCCCATGGCACAGGACCACCGTCCAAAAATAAAAGCTGCAGCAATTGATGCTATGCAGATTGAACTTCAGATCAAGGGGGCAGTTTCTGCCTTGAGGTTGCTACAACATTTGCAAAGACCTTCCTTTGAAAGAAGGGAAAACATTACAGACACTCAAAGCACTGGCCATAAACTTAAAAAAAAAAAAAGAAGTATTAGGAGAGTAGGAAGTCAAAGTCTACTTTGAAAACTCCTCTTTTCAGCCCAGAAATCTAGTTTTAAAAAGTTGGAAAAGGCTTGCCTCATTTTTAGAAGTCACAGCCTCTGGACCAACGATGCTACAGCATGGCATTCAAACTGTTTTAAACACACTGTTGTCTAAAACATTTATAGGCAGATGCACTGTACACTCTGCACCAACAAAAGGAGTCGAGAAAAAGGATAAAAAGTGGCTTAGTGAAATAGATACTTGCCATATTCTGAAAGACGTAACAGTCTGGAAGCTCTCGGGAATGAATCGTCTGCAGGTCTATGCCTTTGAGTTGAAAGGAGATGTCAACTTGCAAGAGCCTGAATAAAAACATATTACAAGACATAAATTATCATAGTCTTCCTACCCTACTCTCCCTTCCCCATCCCTGTCTCCTGGGTCAGTTCAGTTCAGTTCAGTCGCTCAGTCGTGTCCGACTCTCCACGACCCCATGAACCACAGCACGCCAGGCCTCCCTGTCCATCACCAACTCCCGGAGTTCACTCAAACTCATGTCTACAGAGTCGGTGATGCCATCCAGCCATCTCATTCTCTGTCATCCCCATCTCCTCCTGCCCCCAATCCTTCCCAGCATCAGGGTCTTTTCCAGTGAGTCAACTCGTCACATGAGGTGGCCAAAGTATTGGAGTTTCAGCTTTAGCATCAGTCCTTCCAATGAGCACCAGGATTGATCTCCTTTAGAATGGACTGGTTGGATCTCCTTGCAGTCCAAGGGACTCTCAAGAGTCTTCTCCAGCACCACAGTTCAAAAGCATCAATTCTTCGGCGATCAGCCTTCTTCACAGTCCAACTCTCACATCCATACATGACCACTGGAAAAACCATAGCCTTGACTAGACGGACCTTGCTTGGCAAAGCAATGTCTCTGCTTTTTAATATACTATCTGGGTTGGTCATAATTTTCCTCCTAAGGAGTAAGCGTCTTTTAATTTCATGGCTGCAATCAGCATCTGCAGTGATTTTGGAGCCCCAAAAATAAAGTCTGACACTGTTTCCACTGTTTTCCCATCTATTTCCCATGAAGTGATGGGACCAGATGCCATGATCTTTGTTTTCTGAATGTTGAGCTTCAAGCCAACCTTTTCACTCTCCTCTTTTACTTTCATCAAGAGGCTTTTGAGTTCCTCTTCACTTTCTGCCATAAGGGTGGTGTCATCTGCATATCTGAGGTGATTGATATTTCTCCCAGCAATCTTGATTCCAGCTTGTGCTTCTTCCAGCCCAGCGTTGCTCATGATGTACTCTGCATAGAAGTTAAATAAGCAGGGTGACAATATACAACCTTGACGTACTCCTTTTCCTATTTGGAACCAGTCTGTTGTTCCATGTACAGTTCTGACTGTTACTTCCTGACCTGCATACAGGTTCCTCAAGAGGCAGGTCAGGTGGTCTGGTATTCCCGTCTCTTTCAGAATTTTCCACAGTTTATTGTGATCCACACAGTTAAAGGCTTTGGGTAATGAGACTTAAAAATGTATCTACTGGGGCTTCCCTGGTGGCTCAGTGGTAAAGAACCCACCTGCCAAATCAGGAGACAAGGGTTCAATCTGTGATCTGGGAAGATCCCACATGTCACAGAGCCTGAGCACCACAACTATTGAGCCTGTGCTCTCGAGTCCGGGAGCCACAAGTACTGAGCCCACATGCCACAACTACTGAAGCCCATGCGTTGCAGAGCCCGTGCTTTTCACTGCAATGAGAAGCCCTCACGCCACAACTAGAGAGTAACCCCCACGCATCACAACTAGAGAAAGCCCGCGCAGTGCTGAGCTTTCTCTAGTTGCTGTGTCTCAGGGAACTCAAACAGGGGCTCTGTATCAACCCAGAGGGGTGGGATGGGGAGGAAAATGGGAGGGAAGTTCAAGAGGGAGTGCTAAAGTTTGACAGAAAACAACAAAATTCTGTAAAGCAATGATCCTTCAATTAAAAAATAAATTTGAAAAGATTAATTAATTAAAAAAATGTATTTACCGATAAAATTCCAGTCTGAAGAATGATGAATTCTTCCAGTCCTGAGGGTCCTTGGAGAGTGCCTCGAGGTCTAGGTGAATGCAGTCTAGGGCCATGAAAGAACCACAGTGACTGTCAGGTAAGAATCAGATGCTAAAACCAGAAGGCCAAAGTGTGATGAGAAGCAGGAGGCTCACCAAGTTCCAAAGCATCTCAGATGTTTACTAATCACAACATAAGACCAGTAACTTTACAGTGGAGAACCTTGCAGGTCCCACCCTAGCCACATGATCAAAGTTAACATCATCAGGAATGAGATAAAGAGACATCATATGCCTCCTGAAATAATGTACCATCTGTGTGGCATTTCCACACCAAATACATAACCTCGATCCAGTCACAAAGAAACAGGAAAACTCAAGGGAGGGGCATTCTACTCCCTAAAATGTTAAGATCATAAAAAAAAAAAAGCAAAAACTTCATTTTTCTCTAGATTATAGGAGACTAAAGATACATGACACCTAAGTACGGTATGTAATGCTGGACCAGAAAGTTGGGTGTGGCTTTTGCTGTAGAGAATATTAGGGCAATTGATGAAATGTGAATAGGCTTTGTAGGTTATACTGTTGTATCCATGTTAACTAGTGTTTTTGAACACTGTACAGTTTGGGGAGAGGCATACAAGTATTTTGGGCTTCCCTGGTGCTTCAGATAGTAGAGTCTGCCTGAAATACAGAAGACCCAGTTTTGATCCCTGGGTCAGGAAGATCTCCTGGAGAAGGAAATGGCTACTCACACCAGTATTCTTGCCTAGAAAATCCCATGGACAGAGGGAGCCTAGTGGGCTACAGTCCATGGGGTCGCAAAGAGTAGGACACAAACGAGCAACTAACACTTTTCTTTCTTTATACAACTATTTGGAGGCAGAGATATCATGTCTGTCCCTTATTCTCATGTTTCAGGAGAAATTTTTACATGTAGGAAGAATGATAAAGTAAATGTGATAAAATTAACTTTTTTAGTTAAGTACCTTTGTTTAGCATTTGGGAAGGTTAGATGAAAGGTATACAAGGACATCTTTGTGCTAGCTGGCAAGCTTTCTGTTTGGTCCAATACTTTTTCCAAAGAAAAATATTAAGAGAGAAGAAAGGAACTTAGATTGTATTTAAATAAAAACAAATTAGGAGCTGTAAACTACATAAGAATGATTCCAAGACCTTCACATAAAAATTAATCTCATTGTTTTGTAGCCTAACACCTTGGCAGGAAACTTAGGGAGGCCTGGAGACAATGAACACCTTTCATGGTCAATGCCTTTCAAGGCCATCCAGCCCTGATGCCAGAACTGGTGTGAACCAGCCTGGCCGATTCTCATCCAAGCTGTTGCTACACCTTACCTCCACCTCGAAAATAGGAAAGTCAGGGCCTCCTGCAATGCCAGACACTAGTTAGGTGCTTGAGAATCTGGGTAAGGCCCATGGGTTGTTCTCTGAGAATCTTCTGCCACAATTTGACTCTTTATTTGCTTATCTATTCCCTCAACTAGAGGACAAGGTCTATGAGAGCAAGGGCATAACTGTTGTGGTTGTTAAACACTGCTTAGCATATAGGACACTCAAACTATGGAGGATTCACTTAAGCATTTTATGAAAATCAGGTATTCTGGTCCAAAACTGAGGACATGGAGCTGAATGGACAATTCAACAGCCACAATATTTAAGGGCAGGTGTCATAGGAGGTGTCTCCCTGTGTTTGGCGAATGGACCATTAGGGTCGAGAAGCAATTCAGTGTTGGTTTTCCTGACTGAGCCTTGATTGATACAGTGAGGATAGATAATCAAAAGAAACTCACTTTTTATAGAAAAAAACTCATGATGATGAAAATAGCAAACACATATGGGGCCTTACTCTCTGCCAGGCATTGTGCTTGGGGTTTTATATGTTCTCTTGTTTAATGCATCATCTTGTTTAATTCCTGAAGCAACCTTGTAAGATGGACACTATTGCTGTCATTTTACAGATGGACCAACCAAGGCACAGAGAGGCCAAGAAACTTCCTCAAGGTCACACAGCTAGCTGGTGGCCAACCAGAATTTAAGTCCACATGTGCTCAGTTCCAGAACCTGAGCTTTTCACCAATACACTGATGAGGCTGATCCCTGAGCTTCTATTTCAGAAACTCAAGAGGCCCAGGCTTTCTATCTGATGTTCAGTAAATATCTACTGAAAGCTTTCAGAGGCCAGGCACTGAAGACAGCAATGAACAAGACAGACAAGGTCCATATGGAGCTTACACTGTAGTGGGAGAGATAAACCAAGAATGAAAAATACACACAAGACGATCTCATAGTATGCACACTATTGCAAAGATAGAGTGAAGTGATGGGAGATCAGAGGGTGGGGGGCCCTGCCTGGGGAGAACTGCTGCGGAGGGGCTTTGAGGCACTGGGCTGTTTGAACTGACACCTGAAGGAGGAAGGACCCCCCCAGCTGAGCACAGATCCAAGGGGAGTGCTCCAGACAGAACAAGCCTTGTGGTACATATATACAATGGAATATTACTCAGCTATAAAAAAGAACTCATTTGAGTCAATATGAATGAAGTGGAACCAGTCTGTTGTTCCATGTACAGTTCTGACTGTTGCTTCCTGACCTGCATACAGGTTTCTCAAGAGGCAGGTCAGGTGGTCTGGTATTCCCAACTCTTTCAGAATTTTCCACAGCTTATTGTGATCCACACAGTCAAAGGCTTTGGCATAGTCAATGAAGCAGAAATAGATGTTTTTCTGGAACTCTCTTGCTTTCTCCATGATCCAGCGGATGTTGGCAATTTGATCTCTGATGCCTCTGCCTTTTCTAAAACCTGCTTGAACATCTGGGAGTTCATGGTTCACATATTGCTGAAGCCTGGCTTGGAGAATTTTGAGCCTGACTTTACTACCGTGTGAGATGAGTGCAATTGTGCGGTAGTTTGAGCATTCTTTGGCATTGCCTTTCTTTGGGATTGGAATGAAGACTGACCTTTTCCAGTCCTGTGGCCACTGCTGAGTTTTCCAAATTTGCTGGCATATTGAGTGCAGCACTTTCACAGCATCATCTTTCAAGATTTGAAATAGCTCAACTGGAATTCCATCACCTCCACTAGCTTTGTTAGTAGTGATGCTTTCTAAGGCCCACTTGACTTCACATTCTAAGATGTCTGGCTCTAGATCAGTGATCACGTTATCATGATTATCTTGGTCGTGAAGATCTTTTTTTTACAGTTCTTCTGTGTATTCTTGCCACCTCTTCTTAATATCTTCTGCTTCTGTTAGGTCCATACCATTTCTGTCCTTTATCGAGCCCATCTTTGCATGAAATGTTCCCTTGGAATCTCTAATTTTCTTGAAAAGATCTCTTGTTTTTCCTGTTCTGTTGTTTTCCTCTATTTCTTTGCATTGATCGCTGAGGAAGGCTTTCTTATCTCCTTGCTATGCTTTGGAACTCTGCAGTCAGATGCTTATATCTTTCCTTTTCTCCTTTGCTTTTCGCTTCTCTTCTTTTCACAGCTATTCGTAAGGCCTCTTCAGACAGCCATTTTGCTTTTTTGCATTTCTTTTCCATGGGGATGGTCTTGGTCCCTGTCTCCTGTACAATGTCATGAACCTCCATCCAGAGTTCATCAGGCACTCTATCTATCAGATCTAGTCCCTTAAATCTATTTCTCACTTCCACTGTATAATCATAAGGGATTTAATTTACATCATATCTGAATGGTCTAGTGGTTTTCCCTACTTTCTTCAATTTAAGTCTGAATTTGGCAATAAGGAGTTCATGATCTGAGCCACAGTCAGCTCCTGGTCTTGTTTTTGCTAACTGTATACAGCTTCTCCGTCTTTGGCTGCAAAGAATATAATCAATCTGATTTCGGTGTTGGTTCCAAATAGGAAAAGGAGTACGTCAAGGTTGTATATTGTCACCCTGCTTATTTAACTTATATGCAGAGTACATCATGAGGAACGCTGAGCTGGAAGAAGCACAAGCTGGTATCAAGATTGCTGGGAGAAATATCAATAACCTCAGATATGCAGATGATACCACCCTTATGGCAGAAAGTGAAGAGGAACTAAAAAGCCTCTTGAGGAAAGTGAAAGAGGAGAGTGAAAAGGTTGGCTTGAAGCTCAACATTCAGAAAACAAAGATCATGGCATCTAGTTCCATCACTTCATTGGAAATAGATGGAAAAACAGTGGAAACAGTGTCAGACTTTATTTTTTGGGCTCCAAAATCACTGTGGATGCTGATTGTAGCCAGGAAATTAAAAGACGCTTACTCCTTGAAAGGAAAGTTATGACGAACCAAGATAGTATATTAAAAAGCAGAGACATTACTTTCCAACAAAGGTCCGTCTAGTCAAGGCTATGGTTTTTCCCGTGGTCATGTATGGATGTGAGAGTTGGACTGTGAAGAAAGCTGATCGCCGAAGAATTGACGCTTTTGAACTGTGGTGCTGGAGAAGACTCTTGAGAGTCCCTTGGACTGCAAGGAGATCCAACCAGTTCATTCTAAAGGAGATCAATCCTGGGTGTTCATTGGAAGGACAGATGTTGAAGCTGAAACTCCAATATTTTGGCCACCTGATGCAAAGAACTGACTCATTTGAAAAGACCCTGATGTTGGGAAGGATTGGGGGCGGGAGGAGATGGGGACGACAGAGAATGAGATGGTTGGATGGCATCACCGACTCGATGGACATGAGTTTGAGTGAACTCCGGGAGTTGGTGATGGACAGGGAGGCCTGGCGTGCTGTGATTCATGGGGTTGCAAAGAGTTGGACACGACTGAGTGACTGAACTGAACTGAATGAAGTGGATGATCCTAGAGACTATTGTACAGAGTGCAGAAAGTCAGAAAGAGAAAAACATATGTATATGAAGGCATGTGTATGGAGTCTAGAAAGATGTTACTGATGAACCTCCACTGCAGGGCAGCAGTGGAGACGCAAACACAGAGAATGGACTTGTGGACACAGCTCGGGGAAGGAGAGGCTGGGATGAATTGAGAAAGTAGCATGGAAACATATACATTACCATATGTAAAACAGATAGCCAGTGGGAATTTGCTGGGTGATGCAGTGAGCTCAACCCAGCGCTCTGTGACAACCTAGAGAGCTGGGATAGGGTGGGAGACAGGAAGGAGGTTCAGGATGGAGAGGACATATGTATACCCACAGCTGATTCATGTTGATGGGTGGAAGAAACTATCACAATACTATAAAGCAATTATCCTCCAATTAAAAAAAAATTTTTTTTTTAAGTGAGCACTAAGATCCAGGCCAGAAAACTCTTGACTTGTTTGGGGGCTTGCCTGGTGGCTCAGACAGTAAAGAGTCTGCCTGCAGTGTGGGAGACCTGGGTTCAATCCCTGGGTCAGGAAGATCCCCTGGAGAAGGAAATGGCAACCCAATCCAGTGTTCTTGCCTGGAAAATCCCATGGATGGAGGAACCTAGCAGGCTATAGTCCATGGGGTCGTAAAGAGTCAGACATGACTGAGCGACACTAAGATCCAGGTCAGAAAGATCTTGACTTTAACAAGCAGCAAAAGGGTGGGAACAATGAACTAGGGGTGGGAATGAGGGCCTGAGGGGAGGCAGACGGTGGGCCAGTACTATAGGGACTTGGGGGTTTTATTCTAAACAGAACAGGAAGCCACTCACAGGTTTTGGGCCAAGGAATGATATGACTCCATTTCCCTAAGTTTTAAAAAAATATCATTCTGATTGCTGAGGGACAGGGCAAGCAAGAACAACAGAGGTTTGGAGTACAGAGGTGGCAATGGAAATGGAGAAATCAACACCTTCAGGTTCGGGGCTTGAGCAACTGGGAATATGATGGCATGATATGAAAATACTGCTTTCGTTTTCTGGGATGGGGAAGAGTAAGAAAGAAACAGGGTGGCAGGGGCAGAGCAGGGGAGGTTTGAAATGTTCTGTTTGAAAACAACAGGTTTGAAATCCTTAGTAGCTGAGTCCCAGTGGGGTGAATGGAGGAGGAGTCTGGAGTTCAGGGAGGAACTGAGCTCAGAGATGAGGGGTGTGACTTCTGAAAGCTGAAACAGGTGGGCCCTGGTGCCATGGGGGGGCCTTTGACTATGGCCTTACCTCTGTAACACCAGGCTGACAGGGAGTAGAGAGGGGCTGTGCCAGGAGGCTTGCAAATTATGGTGGCAGCATGAGTGTGTTCTGTTCTGGCCTGTTTCTCCAGGGGTATCAGAAGCTGGGGCCGTGGGTCTCACCAATGGAAGACCCTGGTGGTGGTTGGGAGGATCCAGGAGAGAAAGAAGTGAGAAAAGCAAGTGTCTGCCCAAGCAGCTTTTGTAAGGGCACATGCTGATGGGTGGGGCTTCCCTGTTGGCTCAGCTGGTAAAGAATCCGCCTTCAATGCAGGAAACCTGGGATCGATCCCTAGGCCTGGAAGATCCCCTGGAGGAGGGCATGGCAACCCACTCCAGTATTCTTGCCTGGAGAATCCCCATGGACAGAGGAGCCTGGAGGTCCATAGTGTCACAAAGAGTCAGACACGACTGAGAGAATAGCACAGCAGAGCATAGCATACTGACGGGCAGAGGTGTCCTAGAGTGTGCAGGGTGCACTGCAGGCTGATGGTGATGGACAGCAGAAAATGTATGACGTTGGTCAGAGAGAGATCTGTGCAAAGTCAAAGGCCTTCAGCTGGGGAGTACGGAGCCGGTACTTCCCAAGTTTAATGTGTGTTCAAATCATTCAGGGATCTTGTTAAGATGGAAATGGGGACTCAGCAGCTCTAAGGGCCCTGAGATTCTGCCTGTCTCACAAGCTCCCAGGTGAGCTCCATGTCACTGGTCTCGGAGAAGCAAAGACCCTTGGTCACTAAATCACAGCATCACCAAGTCTGACTGAGCCTCAGTTTCCTCAACTGTCAAGTGAAGTTCAAACTGAGGATATTTAAGGCCCTTTTACCTCTAACATTCTTTTTCTAAAGGAAGAGGAAAAAATAACATTTAAATTAAACTGATCTGAGTAAATGACAATATTCTGAAAGGAGGAGTAATATGTTAAAAATCTGTGTGCCAGATATGCTATCCTTGGTCTTTTTCTCCTGTATTTCATTCATTCTAAGACATTCACTTTTGTCACTTTCAATTGTTTCTAAAACCGATGAGTCTTCTTTAAAATTGATGACATCTTAGATTCAGAGAAATGTGGCAGTATATGTTAGTCAATGTTATACTATCTGTAAAGTTTGCTTTATAAAAGTCTACTTGATTATTCAGATTCTTTCTTTGTGATAATAGTTACACTTTATTCACACACACACTCAGAACTCTGGAATCTGTCTTACCTTATGCTAGAGTCACACACTTGGTGGCAGCAAAACCTAAGAACTGAGGTGCTTTTTTTTTTTAAGAATGACAAAAGCCCTAAGTAAAGAAAACATCAAACCTCAAACAGAATAAACTGGTATTGGAGGAGCAGCCTCATCATTCAAATGCCTCTCATTTACAGGGCAGAACACTCGAGCAGATGGAACAACCACCCTCCCAGAGACAAAGGGAGGGTGGAATGGATATGTTCTTAAAATGACAGGGGCTAATGACGAAGTGCTCATAACGTTTCATGCTAAGAACATGTGGAAAGGACAACTTAAGAAATTCAAAATTTGCAGTATAGAAAATGAAGCACCTTATGACACCCATCTAAATGTTGTAAAAAGAAGTTATTTTAACAGGGCTCACAACAGTCTCCAGTGAAGCTGAATTGTAAAGCAACATGTCTAGAGCAGACAGGGGTATATACCCTCAGCATAAATTAAGGGAAACCCTTAGTTTGAACTGTTCTATCAGTCACACAACTAAACATAAACCCATCGGGAAAGCAGGGCACAACAGATCTCTGCAGTCAGAACACTGAAGGATGCTCCGCTTAATTGGAAAGATACTGCAAAATTCATAAATAAGTCATCTAGGATAGCTTCTGCTAATTCACCAACTTAAACTATAACACCACACCAATAAAGTCAAACTCAATCCCTACTTATACTGTCTGCAGGCTTCCTCCAATGTGTCTAAGACCAGAAAACCTAAAACCCAGTAACAAGTGTTTTTAAGAATATTTTTACACCTTTTGAATAGATACATCAAAAAGTTCTCTTTGACAAGTTATTTTTAATAAGTTAAAAGATACAATCGGCTGGCTTCAGCGGTCTCTTAGAGTCAAATTAACAATCAACTTCTCTCTATTTGGTTAAAAATGGTCCATATGATAGAAAGGAAGTGACCAAGAACACCACTGTCTGATAGTCTGGGAATAAATCCTGCTTTCTGCGCTGTCTCACCTAGCCACTGATACCTACTTGGCCACATTTCTTTAATCATTTTTCCAAGAAAAATCAATTGAGGAAAAAAACATATATCAGTGGAAAACAGTCATATGATTCATCCAATTAAGTCTCACATTTTTAAAAGGACAAGTGGCTAGTAGTTTACTGTAAGCAGAGTGTCACTGGACAAGCTTTCAGCTCCCCCTCGCAGTTCTCTCATCACAGTTACAGGAACTGCCCAAGGTGGGGAGCACAGCTGACAGTTCAGGAAAAAGACTCAGGGTGAAACTGGATCAGCCCCTGCAGACTGACTACAAAACAGCTCTCAGGATAGAAGATCCTGTGCTGCTGCTGCTGTCGCTTCGGTCATGTCCGAGTCTGTGTGACCCCATGGACGGCAGCCCACCAGGCTCCTCTGTCCCTGGGATTCTCTAGGCAAGAATACTGGAGTGGGCTGCCATTTCCTTCTCCAAGAAGATCCTGTGAGGCAATAAGATAAAGCTGCTGGCCACAGAACTAGCTATTGATGGGTCTCTGGAAGCAACCTGACAGTGCTGGCTTGGGGCTGTTTGTTTTAGAGGCAAGAGGACTGGACACATTTACTCATTAAAGATTCTAAACAGCCTGCTGAAAAAAAGCATGAAAAAACCTTTGTTTTATACGGATGTCGCTCTATTATATTACCAAGACACCTTAAAATCGAGTTACAGGAAATATGGGCAAATGAACTATGAAGCTCTCTTTTTAATAAATCCACTCCAAATTTACACTGCTACTAGGACCCTGATTCCTGACCGGCTAGCTAATTGAGGAGCCTGAGGTGTGGAAACTGTGCACGAGAGGTTTGTTGAATGAATGACAAAACCTCCAGAGCCTCAAGTCAAATACTTTGCATTTATATACGGTATGTTTTTAAATCCTTAACAGCATGTCGCAAAACAATTCTACTCAATGAGATGTTAACTTTGGCCAAATGATCTCCAGAGAAAATGAGTTATTAATCACAATTCTCTTTTGAAGAGCGTTAATATATTTAACAAATGATCCACTTCAGTATTCTTGCCTGGAAAATCCTATGGACAGAGGAGACTGGAGGGCTACAGTCCATAGGATCTCAAAGAGTCAGACATGACTGAAGGACTAGGCATGAGTACATAGGCAAAACCAACCTTACCAAGCATTTTAACCCACAATATGTCATTTAACAAATACAGATCTCTTTTTTTTTTTCCCCAAAAGCTTAATCACCCCGTCATGGAGAGAAAAACTTAAACAGGAAACACCTGTGCATTTACCCTAAACCCAACAATCTTGAGTTGCACCAAAGATATCCACAAATGTTCCTGGTCCAATCATAGCAGACCCCGTTTTTCTGAGCCAAAGCCCTTGGTAGGCAAATGTTAAAGCCTCAAATAGATTAGCTGAGTGGTTTCATTTGGGTTGCCTGTGCACGAGGGTGTATTTCACTCTGAACACAGAAGATGATAAAGGCATAGAATGAAATTACCATTGCTTTACCTATTTCAATGTCGCTGTCAATATTCAGTGTCTCATTAGAAGGAAACATGGTCCCTTTTTTGTAATGCTGCTTACAGACTTTTAAAGCAATCCTGTTGTCTTCGCTTTCTCCATAACCAAGGGTTCCCAGAGATAAGTTCCTTAGCCGATGAAACTATTAAAAATAGTTAAATAAAAATATTTATGAGCCTAACAAGTTTCATCAGAAGTTAGAGCACATAGAATATACATTTAACTTTTGTTTGTTTGTTTGTCTCATATTCCTCAACAGAATTCCCCAAAAGTAAAATACCACAAGGTAATTTTCTTGGGTTGAGTGAAAACATACTGCCCCACAGTACCTGAAACTAAAGTAAACATGTGGACACAGGCTCTCAACTACTCAGAGTTAAAGACAAGGTCCTGCCTATCTCTCTGACCTCCTAACCCATTATGGGCCACTGGCTCCACTCACCACCTCCCAAGCCACGTGGGCCTCCAGGCAGTTCTTGGAACTCTCAGGGCACACTCCCGCCTGGGGCCTTTCATGTGTCCTTTGCCTAGAAACCCAGGTTATCTATCTGCAAGGTTCACTTCAGACCTTGATGCGTATATTATTGCCTCCAGGAGGCCTGTCCTTATCACCCAATGAAAATTATAAACATCTATCTCTGGTATACAGGCATCAACAGGCAGTCCAGTCTCCTCCCCTGCTTTATTCCAGTTATCATTTTTGACATACCTCTGAGGACCCAAGCCATCCACACCCACAGCTTACATTAACACAGCTTTCCCATTAGCCTATCTGCACTAACAGGGTTTTACTGGCTCCCATCTCACCAAAGAACTGGTGCTTTTGAATTGTAGTCTTGAAGAAGACTCTTGAGAGCCCTTGGACTACAAGGAGATCAAACCAGTCAACCCTGAATCAAGGAAATCAACCCTGAATATTCATTGGAAGGACTGATGCTGAAACTGAAGCTTCAGTACTTTGGCCACCTGATGCAAAGAGCTGACTCACTGGAAAAGACCCTGATGGTGAGAAAGATTGGGGCAGGAGGAGAAAGGGGTGACAAAGGACGAGATGGCATCACCGACTCAATGGACAAGAATCTGAGCAAACTCCAGGAGATAGGTGAAGGACAGGGAAGCCTGGGGTGCTGCAGTCCATGGGGTTGCAAAGAGTCACGCCCAACTTAGCGACTGAACAACAACTATCTTTATTAACATGGATTTATTATTCCAGGAAACTTTTCCCCAGGAACTTAAAAACAATAACTGTATTGTTTATTTCAGAAACATTGCAAAACCTCAAACAAATGACCGATTTGAAGATTCAGTCTAACAACTTCCAAGAATACCTCCCCAAACCCTCACAGGGGTTTGGGTATACAGAATTGCTATATCCACCAATCCTAAACTATTACATGAGGACCTTTACCCAATTCTTATCAAGCTCCCCTCACACTGAAAGACCTGCCTTAAACCAGACTGCAAAATCTGTATCTGGAGTTTGCACTCTGCACCCTACGGAAAACAGTCAAGGGGCTGTTAGCAGTGAGCTTAGTTTCGTTCTCAATATGTTTTGTTTAGTTTGTTAGTTTTTGGTGCGGTGGTGTTTTCAAGGAATCAGTATCTACTACTATTTTATTTCTTTTCATTTGCCTGGCTCTCCCCTCTAGAATTAAGTTCTATAAGGACACGGGTTTTGTCTCTTTTAGTCACAATGTATCCCCAGTGTGTTGAATAGTACCTGGTACATTCAGTTCAGTTCAGTTCAGTCGCTCAGTCGTGTCCGACTCTCCGCGACCCCATGAATCACAGCACGCCAGTACATAATAGGTACCAAAATATTTATGGATTGAGTAAATGGATGAATGAACGAATAAACAAGAAAGAATGAGTATTTCTCTCCTTTAAATACTTTCTTCAGGCCTACCAATCTGGTTTCTCAACACTGTCTAGATATGTCATATCCTACTCCATGTTGTTAGGGTCCAGCTAGGCTTATTAATGATAAAACACCAAAATTGAGACTTAGAATCTTAGATTTGGTCTCTCACTCATCAAACCTTCTGAGAATATAAGCCTGTTTTTAGCTATTTGGCTGTTTGATCTGGGATAAAGTAATCTCCCAATAGAAGTGGGTGGGAAGGGATAAATGCAAATATAAATCTTAAAAAATAAAAATTTAAATTGGCAAAATTTATTGTATGGAAATGTAGCTACAGAAATAGCAATAAACACTTTTTGGCAGACTATGCAAAATTTAAATCAGAATATGTTATATACCTTAATATGTTATATATACCAGAATACATGCATAATATTTTTTTGCTAAGACAAAAGGTCAAGGTCAAGATCAAGTATCAATATATTCAAGTTTAGGTATTAATAATTCACAACAAAAGACTTGCCTGATTAATAGCAAAAAAGATGCTGTCATATGTGTCCTCTTGGGTATACACACTGCAGCTGTAATCATCTTCATCTGAACCAGAATATCCTTTCAAAAACAGGTGCTTAAAAGCAGCAGTGTTTTCTTCTTTGAAAGCAACAACCAGCTGGTTACTTAAACCAAAACGAACAAGCTAGGAAAGAAAATCAAATAGAAATATATGTATTTTACCATTTTCCAAGGAAGGCAAATGCCTTCTTACTATCAATAACCCTCACCTATAAACATCAGCAAGAAAAATCTCACTGCTTTGGTTTTTATTAATTATATCAATGTCAAAAGACAAGAATTCTTCCCCCTAGAAACAACCTCATCAATCTACATTAGCAACTTGAAGTAGCATAAAATTAGAAGAGGTGACCACTCCCAATGACTTCCCTTACTGGCCTTTAATGACAGAGAAGGAGAAGAGAAAGGAGAAATTCAAAGTTAAGCCTGAATCCATTTTTCTTTTTTTTAAATAGATATGCTATTTTTTCTTTTTAAAATTTTTATTGAATACAATTGATTTACAGTGTTGTAATAGTTTCAGATGTACAGCAAAGTGATTCAATTATACATCTATATAAATATATACATTAATTTTTATATTCTCTTCCATTATAGGTTATTACAAGATATTGAGTATATTTTCCTATGACATATGGTAGGTCCTTGGTTATCTAATTTGAATCCATTTTTCTTATACTTGCATTTCAAATTAATGGTTTTCAAAATTGATATACATCTGCCCCTTGAACAATATAGGGGTTAATCTAAGTATGAACCCTCCACCCTGAGGGTTCAAGGACTTAACCGACTGTGGCTCACGGACTGTGTAGCACTGTTGTATTTACTACTGAAATAAATCTCTATCTGTAGAAGTGAATCTGTGTGGTTCAAGCCTGCTATTTTCAACCATACTTCAGTTCAGTTCAGTTCAGTCGCTTAGTTGTGTCTGACTCTTTGCGACCCCATGAATCACAGCACGCCAGGCCTCCCTGCCTATCACCAACTCCCAGAGTTCACTCAAACTCATGTCCATTGAGTCAGTGATGCCATCCAGCCATCTCATCCTCTGTCGTCCCCTTCTCCTCCCGCCCCCAACCTTTCCCAGCATCAGAGTCTTTTCCAGTGAGTCAACTCGTCGCATGAGGTGGCCAAAGTATTGGAGTTTCATACTTAGTAAACCACTAATTTTCATGCTTTACTGTTTGATAGTCAAATCTAAATGATCTGACATTCAGAAATTGCAAATATTTTTAAAAATCATAACTGTTTTGCATACAACTTTTTAAAAACATTTTTGAAAAGTGGCCTATATAATACTTCCTCCAGCTAAGAGGTAATTGTCAACAAAGGAATTCAATTCCTCTAGCTCTGCAAGAACTCACATAAGATTTACACCTAAGAGTTCCTGCCTCCAAGATCTACAGCATCAAAGCGCCACACAGAATAACAGGGCTCACTCTACCTCCATGATGTCAAAGCCACTCATTGTTACCAAGCACCCATTTTCTTGTGATAGAACTTCTACTTATTCCCCTTAAACTGTATCAGAGCACAGGGTTAGATGCCAAAGGCTCTCTTTACCAGGAATAAGTGTATTCTTTCTGCCTTCAAGTTTTCCTCTTAGAATTCAATAAGGAGGGGAATTTAGCAGGCACCAACTATTACCCCCAAACCCAAGACATTCCACACACAAATAGCCTCTCTCTCCACTCACACTCAAACGGACACTCTCTCATACTCTCTTGCACACTTGCTCTCACACTCTCATAAATACTATCTCACATACCCTGTTTCATACACACAGCTTCACAAGTGCTCTGCTTCTCTCTCTCATGCACACACACAGACATACATATGCAACTGTAGAAGTCAAACCTTTATAAACCCTGGCCCACACACTCTTCCCCATCTCCCCACTTTATCTCCTCATCTGCTTTCTAAGACAGTGAGAGTCCAGAAAATTTGCCCCAAACCTTCACCCTGCTAAAGTCACCAAAACAATTTGGGACTCTGCTGTCATGTGAAACCAGCAAATTCAACAAGATGACCTTGACATTTGTGTTACCTGCTGTCACTCCATGGTTTAATTACTAGACCTTTCCGATGAACAGATGTTAATTTGCACAGGCAAACTTACCTACTCTTTTTAGTGATTTATGTTTTTTAGTTTTCAAATTGTGTCTTTTTTAAAAGGCTAAATAATTTAAAATAGTTACCACTTTTCAGCAATTATCATCCTCCAGGCACTGTACTAACTGCTTTACCTGCACCATCACATTTACTAACACAACCATCCTAAGAAAATGTTACTTCTGTTACCCCCATTTTACATATGTAAAAACTGAGATTTAGTCTCATTACACTGCCCATGTCACCGAACTAGAACGAAAGCCATATCTAACTCCAAAGTCACTTCTATTATGCTGCATGATTTTCATCTGCAGAAAATTCTGATTTTGGGCCTCCCTTTCGAGGAAAGAATTTAGGTGCTAGCTTTCCAGAACTCCAACTGTTGTTGGAGAATGTACACAGATGACACTCTTTAGCATCTGAGCCTCACCAGATCACATTCCTCAAATACCAAGTCAAAAGATTGAGCGATTGCTAAACCCAGCTGTTCTAAGGATGATAGATAAGAAATCCCACAACATCCAATCTGTGCTGAAAATCAAGCAACCAAAGGCTAAAGGTTCTTTCAAGCACGTGATGTCTATCAATGGTGCCTGCAAGGAAATGCTAGAAAAGGAAAGGTTATATTGCTTTTCGAAAGCTAACGAAGTAAACCAGGGGACCAATATACACATGACTGGGGGTTTTATTATGTATTGATACACAAATGAATGGGCTTCCCAGGTGGTGCTAGTGGTAAAGAATCCACCTGGCAATGAAGGAGACACAGGAGACTCAGGTTCCAGCCCTGGGTCAGGAAGACCCCCTGGAGTAAGGAATGTAACCCACTCCAGTATTCTTGCCTGGAGAATTCCATGGAAAATTCCTGGTGGGTACAGTGCATGGGAGTCACAAAGAGTTGGACACAACTGAGCACACACACACATACACATATATTCAGGAACTGGAATAGTGGCCATCACAATGTCAAAGTCAAGTACTGAGTCTGTCCATCCCATTTTACACACTTGCAACCTGAAGTTGGGTACTTTTTCCATGTTGGAACATCTAGAAGTGTGACAGCAAGTCTGTTTGACTCACCTGTTAGTTCTCTTGACCACTTGGCCATACA
Organism: Moschus berezovskii; assembly: GCF_049115385.1. Lineage (NCBI taxonomy): Eukaryota > Metazoa > Chordata > Mammalia > Artiodactyla > Moschidae > Moschus > Moschus berezovskii. Next base: position 63,158,792 of record NC_142463.1, read on the forward strand.
ACCTCTCAAACTGAAAATCTACCAACTTAACTCTAGAAGAGGGGACATGAGAGTCCCTCTTCCCACAATTATAGTTAGGCTAAAGAAACCCCCAAAGTGAATGGGGAGTGAATAACTTGACGGAGACAGCAGCATTCAATGTGAAATTTTCAGCTACCATCTTATTTCCCTGGAGTAGGAAGTGGCAACCCACCTCAGTATTCTTGCCTGGAGAATCTCACGGACGGAAGAGCCTGGCGGGCTATAGTCCACAGGGTTGCAAAGAGTCGGACACGACTGAGCAACTAACACCACCTTATTTAGATTCAAAGTCCATTACCTCAACTTTGGGAAGGAGAGAATATGGAGGTATAAACTCTGCTTGGACCCACCCCCATCTGGCATCAAGAACGAGAAATTCCCTCCATACTGTTGTTCATAGAACAAGCCAGGATCCACATGTATAGCCTCAAAACAGGTCCAGGTAGGATTCCCCAAGCATCTCAGTAGAGAGAAATCCTGGGGAGGAGATCCTGAGGTCTCCTTCCTACTACGGCAGAATGAAACATACGCTACAGAGCAAGAGTGAAGAGGTGATGGAGGGCTGGTCAAATGATTTTATTTTCAAGAGAGGAATGACCAAAATATTCATTCTAGCCCCATGAACTAAATTTTAAGATTTGCTGAGAGTATAAGACAGAAAAATAATCACACATTAAGTGCAGCCTGGCAAAGATTGTGAATTTAAGACCTCATTATGAAATCAATGGAGGAGAAAATATTCTGTGCCAGGTAAAAACAAGATATCACTCTAATAATATACAAAGAATACGGGAGGAAAAGAGCAGATCTAGCAAAAGAATGTAGACATCTCTCTCAAGATTATAAATTACTGCATAATGCAGAGTAGGAATGTCTTTTAAAAGATGTTTCTTTCCCATCAACCTTGATAAAACACTCCCCATTCCATTAGACTTGAGAATGGAGTGCTAAAAGAGACAGAAAAAGAGGAGGAGGGAAAAGTGGGATTTGAAGGAAAGAAAGATATTTGAGAATTCCATTCCACTTATATATCACCCAAGTAGCAAAATTTATTAGAATGACCCTACAGGGGAATACAAGTTTAACCACCTCAGTTTTATTAGGGGAGGTAGGGTTCAGGGTAGGGTAGACCCACCCAAAAAGTAAATGATCAAGTCCCAGAAATATTTTATTAAAAGTGAAATTAGTGATGTAGCCAGCTAGTTTGGCAAAAGAAGTAATTGGGGAACCAATTAAAATTAACCAAATGGCAAAAGGGGACATTATTTCTTCTTCCAAGTAATATTAACAATGCACTGCTTTATAGGCTGCCAAAATTAAAACTTCAAAATCAAGAGTTAAAATGAAAAAAATTTTTTAAGAAAAATATCTAAGCATGTGCATTTAAGAGTGACCCTGCCTCTCATCTTTGTTTCTTTGGAAGTAGCTTGCTTACCCTAAATTGTGATGAGCTGGTGTGGGATGTCATGCAGTAACAAGAACTCATTATGAATAAAGAATAAAGATTCAACTTTATTTATGGCAGGAACCACCTCTCTCATTTCTAAAGCATATGGAGCTATTTTTAAGAAGCTTTTTATTTTTTGTGTTCCAGAAATCACATCTTTAAAAACACTTTTACACTGATGACAGAATGATTATTTGCCCACGGAGCCTAATATTCCAAATCAGTACTGTTTTTTAAAGGACACACGTTTCAAATGTAATTACATACAGAGAAGACTCCCTAAAACTGGTTCAGGCCCAAAAACTAGATGACAGTTTGGGTGACTGTTGTGATATTGATAATAAAATACTTAACAATATCAATTTAAGCAAAAAGTCCCAATGAATGCAGCCTTTATACACTCCTGAGACACTCTTAAGTGCCTAAGCAAACACTCCCCACCTCACCCAGGCCTGCCTGGGGAGTTAGGTGGGGCACGGGTAAGGTTGGGGAGTGTTTACCTAAGCATTTAGCTTCTGATGAGAAGAAAACTTAGCATTAGCATTCTAAATCCAAAATCAAAACGGTCCAAAATGCAGACTTCAAAAGTATATTTAAATAAGATACATTTGAAGAAAGACGAAGGGTTTCAAGAACACAGATCACTCTGGACCAGGCAGCCTTCACCAGCCTGTGCCTCATTCAGATATGGAAACTCTACCCACTTCAGATCTAACACTATCTATATTTACAGAACCCGCGAGAGATGACCTCAGAGTCCCTTACTAAAGCAAAGTCGTCATCTAAACTGAACTTCAACCTACCATCTGCCTTCCAGAGTCAACATAATTTTAGAGGTTTATGAACATGAGTGTGTGGCCTTTTCAGGACAAAAGTCAAGTGGCAGAACATGGAAAAACAGTTTCAACCTGGGGTAAGAATAAAAAACAAATGAACTGGTAATATCATTTACCTGTGTGGTGACCATGACTATCTTCAAAATCTGCAAACCCATTTTCCATGGAATCTGTTGTCTGGCTCGGAATTTTTCACAAGGGTTCATGAAGTAAAACCTCAGGTCTTCTCTCAGACATTCTTCTTTCACCTCAGAATCAAGATGAGCCATTGCATCTCTGCCAAAGAAGGTCAATTTTTAAATACACTGAACAGCCTGAAATCTCCTGAAGACTACTTTCCATTCACATGTTTCACCCATTCTTTAAAGCAAAACTCTCTCCAACCAGTGAAATTCTTTTTACTTTAGAAATCTGAAAATGATTCAGGAGCTATCCATCTTGTTCCAAATGGCAGTATCAAAATAATAAAAATAGGATTTTATTTGCAAGACTTGTCAATTCCAATATCTTAATATGTACCATTCACGTTACTAGAGTATTAACAAAAACTAAATGGAATACTTTCATGATATTCTAGGTTTGAAATCCCAGAAATTTAGCAGATTACTAGAATTAAATTGTTATGGAAATAGAGAATCTCTGTCTTGTAACTCTGTTCTAAAATGATTGTGTATCTTGCATGATATATCAGTGATTATGGGGGCTTTCCAGATGGCACAGTGGAAAGAATCTGCTTGCCTTGGCAGGAGGGGCAAGAGATGCAGGTTCAATCTCTGAGTCGGAAAGATCTGCATACTTGGAGTAGGAAACGGCAACCCATTCCAATATTCTTGCCTGGAAAATTCCACGGAGAGAGGAGCCTCTGAACTCAGAAATGGGCACATGACTGAACCTAGGCCAAAAAGAACCAATGAGATGTGGACATAGGACTGTAATTATAATCAATGGAAGAGATATGGTCTTTCCACTAAGTAGTTCCTAAAGTGGGCTGTGCAAAACATCCACTGGGAGAACAGAAAACATTTAGTTCAGTTCAGTTCAGTCGCTCAGTCGTGTCCGACTCTTTGCGACCTCATGAATCACAGCACGCCAGGCCTCCCTGTCCATCACCAACTACCAGAGTTCACTCAAACTCATGTCCACAGAGTCAGTGATGCCATCCAGCCATCTCATTCTCTGTCGTCCCCTTCTCCTTCTGCCCCCAACCTTTCCCAGCATCAGAGTCTTTTCCAGTGAGTCAACTCGTCGCATCAGGTGGACAAAGTATTGCAGCTTCAGCTTTAGCATCAGTCCTTCCAATGAACACCCAGGATTGATTTCCTCTAGAATGGACTGGTTGGATCTCCTTGCAGTCCAAGGGACTCTCAAGAGTCTTCTCCAACACCACAGTTCTAAAGCATCCATTCTTCGGCAAGCAGCTTTCTTCACAGTCCAACTCTCACATCCATACATGACCACGGGAAAAACCATAGCCTTCACTAGATGGACCTTGGTTGGCAAAGTAATGTCTCTGCTTTTTAATATACTATCTAGGTTGGTCCTAACTTTCCTTCCAAGGAGTAAGCGTCTTTTAATTTCCTGGCTGCAATCAGCATCTGCAGTGATTTTGGAGCCCCCCAAAATAGTCTGACACTGTTTCCACTGTTTTTCCATCTATTTCCCATGAAGTGATGGGACCAGATGCCATGATCTTTGTTTTCTGAATGTTGAGCCTCAAGCCAACCTTTTCACTCTCCTCTTTCACTTTCATCAAGAGGCTTTACTTCTATTTTAGTCTTCATCTTAAAAATAAAAAAATTGAGCTCTACGGACAATATATAAAATATCAGTGGCAATATAGTAGCGTATATTATATTAATATAAACAAACATATACACATTGGGGATATGTGCTTAACTTTTACTGAATGCATAATCAGCAAAGTCTGGGGATCATAGACCTAAAGCATAGGCTGAGTTTAGAATTCGTAGAAGCCATGTTAGCCATCTCTCCTGGAAGCCATCATAGGAGAGCTTGCCAAGGAGTGGAGCTAACAAAGAACAGACAAGATTGCCTAATGACAATGTTTGAGTTCCTGAAGCCAGTTGTGCCTGAAGCCATCCAAGACTTTCAAATTGAGCCAACAAATTTGGGACTTAGGCCTGTTTAAGTTTAATTTCTGTTTCTTGAAACAAGAAATGTCTTGATGGCAAGTTTAATCAACATAAGTTTAGCCATCATTCAAGCTACTCATTTCTCAGAAACTTTTTATAACTGGGGGTCATTCTTGGGAATCTTTTCACCTGAAATATTGTAATGATATTTTATATTGACTTGTGACTTATGTAGTTTGACCAACAAATTTAAAAGAAACTTAAAAAAAAAGAGATGTTCAAATAAAAGACTATATTAAGAGCTATTTTAAGACTTTTTAAGGCTTCTACTCGATTGCTAATGATTTTCTATTTTTAAGTTGATTTTTAGACCTCCTATTTCCAGAATTAATAGGCCAGGTTATTTTGCTGGAAAGAAGAGGGGAAGAAGGAAGGAAGTTGGGAGGGAGGGGGGAGGGAAGGAGAGAGGAAGACAGAGAGGAGGGCAGGGACCCATACTGAGAAATGAGGGTCACAACCCAATCCTTCGAGCCTTGTGCCTGGGTGACCTAGGGTCAAACTGTCAGCTTGCTTGGTTCAGGGGACTTCAGACTGGAATTGCCCTCCCTCTCTTGGCAAACACATATAGACCTCTGTAGATGCTCACTGTGGGACTTGGGGAGCTCCAACAAATAGCTTATAAAACACATGGACCAACAGGTACTAAAACATACCAGGCCCACAAGGAAACCAAGCAGCAAGAAACACTCATCTGAGAAACAGCAGAAACAGAGCCAAGCATATCGGAATCAGACACAGGTTAAAAAACAACCATGCTTACCATATTTAAAAACACATATGGGTTAAAATATCTGTAAGAAAAACTTGGGAAAAATAAAAAAATAACTTTTAGAAATGAAAAATCAATGACCAAAATGAGTCTTCTTTCAAAAGAATGAGAAGACTTTTTAAATGTGTTTTCACTGCACCTGCTATAGTTACCTCCTGATTACATCTAACCAAATTACTGAGCACTTGCTGTGCTGAGTGACTGTACTGGGTGCTTAGGACATAAAGATAAATAGGTTCCCTGAAGCTCAGATGTTCAACATCCAATAGGAGAGAAAGACTTGTTAATACAAATGTGTAAGTGATCAATTAGCTCACTGAATGCTGTACCATATAGAATCTAGAAAAATGGTACTGATGAACTTATTTGCAGGACAGAAATAGAGATGCAGACACAGAGAACAGACTTTGGACACAGCAAGGTAGGAAAGCAGAGTGGGATGAACTGAGAGAATAGAATTGAAACATATATTAATACATTACCATGTGTAAAACAGATAGCCAATGGGAAGTTGCTCTACAACACAGGGAGCTCAGCCCAGTACTTTGTGACAACCTAGAGGGTGGGGTGGGGTGGGGGGCGGGTGGGGGAAGCTTCAAGAGGACATATATATACTTATGGCTGATTCACACTATTGTATGGCAGAAGCCAACACAGTATTGTAAAGCAATTATCCTCCAATTAAATAATAAATTTTTTAAAAAGAAAAAAAAAATTGTATCATGGAAGCAAGGGAGACAGATTCAGAAAACCAGAAAAGGAATCTCATTACATGTTCTAATACACAGAGCGGTAGATGCTACAGGCCTCTCGACAAGGAGCATTGAGAGAGGCATTTCTAAGGATAAGGTGGCATCTTCACTGTGCCTGACAGTCACAGCCTCCAACAGGAACCTTCAGACCCCTGAAAACACGCCTATGGAAGCCTTGTGGGCTTTAGTGTTAACCACCATCACTTCACGGGCTCCGTGCAGCTAATGTATTCATCCTGATGATTCACAATGTCTTTTCACTTAATAAAATGAAAAGGCCATTGGAAAAGTCATGATAGCACCCTGAGAATAAGGCCATGGAAACTCCTCCCTAGAACATACCCCCGGCCCCCAGTGTGAGAAACCCTGTACTGAAGAAAGAGGAGGTTGCTTTCTGGAAAACTGGTGGAAATACAGGGGCAGTAGGTCCAAGTGATTGGCAAATACCTGTTAGCCAAGCTCTGCCAGAGACATTTTCCTGCCTTCCAGGAGCTCAATCCAGTGGAAGGGAGAAATGTGAAGAGATAAGAGTACAATAAAAATGCATTAAGTGCTCAAACTGAAGTATGCATTGAGGGCCCTGGAACAGATGAAACTGATGCAGCCCAACTGCTCCAAGAGGCTTCAAGCAATTCTTCCAGCTGCTGGTTTCAATTAATATGGCCACTAAATGTTCAAGAAATGGTAATTGACATTAATATTAAACTAAGAAAACTAATTAAAGAAGATAAGTTTGGGGCAAGAAAAAAGGGCAAAGTACCAGATAACGATCATGGGGATCACGCGTGGTGTTAAATTATTCACACTCCTGTATCCTTCCCGACGTTTTTCACTGAGGTAGACAATAGGGCTTCCCTGATGGTTCAGCAGTCAAGAATCTGCCTGCCAGTGAAGGAGACGAGGGTTCAATCTCTGGGGAGGGGAAGATATCCTGGAGAAGGAAATGCAACCCACTGCAGTATTCTTGCCTGAAAAATCCTATGGATAGAGGAGGCTGGCAGGCTTTAGTCCTTGGGGTGGCAAAAGAGTTGGACACGACAGAGCAACTGAACACACATTTAGAGAATAACTGCCGTACTCCGAGCACTATGAAAAAGAAAAATGAAAAGGGCAACATGAAAACCTTTCCCCTCAAGCACACAGGAGCCAACAGTTGAAACACAGGATGTGCACAGAATGTACACTGGTAGAGGCACATGTATGCTTAGTCATGTCCCACTCTTTGCAACCCTGCCAGGCTCTTCTGTCCATGGGATTCTCCAGGCAAGAATACTGGAGTGAGTTGCCATTTCCTCCTCCAGATGGTCTTCCCAACTCAGAGATCGAACCCATGTCTTCTGCATCTCTTGCATTGGCAGGAGGATTCTTTACTACTGAGCCACCTGGGAAGCTAGTAGTATTAGTCAAATATGATCAACTAATGACAGAATGATAGAAATACAGAAAAGAATACTAATGATACTTAGGTTAAAAAATTCTGGTATCTCAAGGAAAATGCAAATGTGCAAGCTTTCTAAACTCTACATTTCTGAAGGTTCTTTCTTGCCCTGTTCTTCTCAATTTATGGATTTTCCCTAGTTCTCCAGTAGGTGAAGGGTTTTAAACATAGGGCATGCATGTGACCATATTTTAAGGCAATCATATGACCAAGGGCAATTCCAACTTTAGCAAATCAACAGCCAAAACAGTTGATGGAAACTTGAAGTTTTGAAAAATAACAAAACAGAACAAATTATCAGCAGTTCTTAACCTTGCTAGGATCGTAAACCCTCAAGGAACCTGTGAAGGTTTTGACCTTTGCCATGGAAAAATGCACAGATCAGTTTCAGTGATGGTACCTTGTTCCCACGAGCACAATTTGCTCAGTAAATATGCTAACCGACTCAGACTGCTACTTCTTTTCAGCTTGTAAGGCCCTTACCCTACTCAAAAAGAGGTATGAAAGCTTGCTTTCTACTGCAGTGACCTCCAAAGTGGGGTGCAGACACACAAGGCAGGTATGCAAGACTGTCCACTGGGATAATAGTAGAGAAGACAGGGCTAGGGCTTCTAACTGTATTAACCAAGCAAAGAGAAGTTAAGATTTACAAGTTTCAGTGCATGAATTATACGCCTAAGATACCCTCACATGGTCAGAAAGTTAGATGCATGCATTTCACTTAAGTACACGAGGCAATATGGGGGGAGAGTGCTGGTTCCCAGAGCCGGTGGCGCCCTAACTTGGTTGCAGCACATTCCCACCACTTAGGGTTTTTATGAGCCCACTTAAGCATTTGTTGGAGTATATTATCCACTTCAGTTAATCCTCATAAAATGAGCAAGGGAATAAAGATTCTTGTAAAACATCAGACTCCTTGTAAAACTAATGTAAATCTAAATTTACATCAAGAAAATGGGAGAGCTAACATTTCCCTAACACAACATTTGTTGGCCATGAGTTTAAAAAAAAAGATGAAATGAAAATCTGATCTGAAAAGAAGTTGGGAAATAAATAGATTTATCAAGACAGTATTTAAAATGCTAATAAAATCTACTATTGTTATGTGATGAATCTGGCCCTAAGCGTATATATTGTACCCTAAGACATTATATAATGATTTTGTGAATGATAATCATACCACGAAGTCACTGCACTTAGCAATTCTTTTTAACACCCTCATCAGTCGCATCCCTTAAAATGCTCGTTTTACCTGTCTTATATATGGTTTTCAGTTCAGTTTAGTTGAGTCGCTCAGTAGTGTCCAACTCTTTGCGACCCCATGGACTGCAGCACTCCAGGCTTCCCTGTTCATTACCAACTCCTGGAGCTTATTCAAACTCACGTCCATTGAGTCAGTGATATCATCAACCATCTCATCCTCTGTCGTCCCCTTCTCCTCCCACCTTTGATCTTTCCCAGCATCAGGGTCTTTTCAAATGAGTCAGTTCTTCACATCAGCTGGCCAAAGTATTGGAGTTTCAGCTTCAACATCAGTCCTTTCCATGAATATTCAGAACTGATTTCCTTTAGGATTGACTGGTTGGATCTCCATGCAGTCCAAGGGACTCAAAAATTTTACACATAATATATAAGTAAATATCCATTCAGAGAGAGTAGATGTTCTTTTAACTGATAGGGATAAGTTATCAAAAATATTTGGGAAGACTTCTCGAGTGTTTCAGAACTGCAGCCCCACTGAGATGTGGTTGCTCTTTTGTTATTCAGGCTGATGTTGAGAGAAATTGATGTTTATTCCTCTGGCTCCAACAAATAAATGGAAAATAACACTGACAGGTAACCCTTCTCTTATCATATCTATATAGATATCATGCATCATGCAGCAGTACGAGAAGAATGTTTTTGCTAATTCACAACTAGTACCTCTAGTCACAGAGGATAGGGCAGGGGAAGCAGGGTAAACCAGTTCCCAAATCTATCCTTCCTGCATCCTCATCACAGTGAACAATACTACCAGGCTGCCTTCCAGGACGGAGAAGGCAATGGCATCCCACTCCAGTACTCTTGCTTGGAAAATCCCATGGATGGAAGAGCCTGGTAGGCTACAGTCCATGGGGTCACTAAGAGTTGGACACGACTGAGCAACTTCACTTTCACTTTTCACTTTTATGCTTTGGAGAAGGAAATGGCAACCCACTCCAGTGTTCTTGCCTGGAGAATCCCAGGGACGGGGGAGCCTGGTGGGCTGCCGTCTATGGGATCGCACAGAGTTGGACACAACTGAAGCGACTTAGCAGCAGCAGCAGCCTTCTAGGAACTGACATCTCTGTAGCTCATTCCCCAGATCTATCCTTCTTCCTGCATCCTCATCACAGTGAAGAGTACTACCAGGATGCCTTCCAGGAACCAACACCTGGGTAGCTCTCCAGGATCTGGTCCCACTGTCATTTCCCCCCTCAACTTAATTGTGTACATAATTTTAAATGGACTACAATGAACCACATTCCTGGTTCTGCCCCTTAGGGACAACCACTTTTATTTGGGGTTTTGTTGTTTCTATTTACTTTAATATTGCTAAATAATATTATTCCATAATTTTTTTCTCTTTGGGATATTATCAATTTATATCTTACTGAGGGAAATAAGGATGTAGCTCTTATAGCTGCCCCCCACCAGGCAACATACACAGTTTACCTCCCCACTCATCTTCCCAACAACGTTTTAATAAAAATTTTGGATAAATTAACATTCAGAACTTATGAAGTGAATATGAAAATACTCTTTAGATTTGAGCCATCACAACACTGTGATTTCACATTCTCACAAAATTTTCCTTCTGGAGTTAATTGCCTTTTCCTCATTTGCTTAGTTTTCCACATACCAACCAGGGCTTTAGCATCAAATTCTGATGAATCTGCCAGCTCCTTTTCAGTACAGTCAACCAAGCTGGGCATCCTGTCAATTCTCTTCTCCCCCAGAGATATCATTCCTGTAGCCCTCATTCTCCTATTTCAACTACATGTGTTTTAGTTGCTCAGTTGTGTCTGACTCTTTGCAATGCCATGGACTGGGGCCCACCAGGCTCCTCTGTTCATGGGATTCTCCAGGTAAGAATACTGGAATGGGTTGCCATTCCCTTCTCCAGGGGATCTCCCAAACCAAGGAATTAAACCCAGGTGTCCTTCATTGCAGGCAATGTCTTTACCGTCTGAGCCACCAGGGAACCCCTCTAGCTACATGGGTTGCTTTCTAATTCCTTTTCAGGGGCCATCAGTTTGGAAATTCTCTTTGCCTCCTTCCCAAATGGATTCCACAGTTCCTGGCTTCCATCTCCACTCCTTCTTTACCCCCTCATTTTTGTGGAGAGCAGCCTTCAATCCCTTCCTTTGTGAGAAAGTCTGAGATCCCCCAGGACAAACACTGTTTGTTGCCATCCACTATCTCTTCTTTTCTCCCCTCTTTCTGATTTTGAGGGCATGAATGCATGTATACCGAGGACAGAATAATTCAGTATTAGAGCTAGATTATTGTTTTCACACCAAGTCACCTGGGGCACCTCAGAAGTACTGACACCCCATTTCTCCCCTCAGAGATTCTGGCCTGATTGGTGTGGATGCAGCCTGGGCACTGGGGCTTTTAAAAAGCTCCCCCAGTAATGCACCCAGTTTGAACTCCTTACCTTAGAGATTAGTTAGTCGCTCAGTCGTGGCCGACACTTTGCAACCCCATGGACTGCAGCCCACCAGGCTCCTCTGTCCATGAGATTTTCCAGGCAAGAATACTGGAGTGGGTTGCCTTTTCCTTCTCCAGGGGATCTTCCCAAACCAGGAATAGAACCCGGATCTCCTGCACTGCAGGCAGATTATTTACCACTAAGCTAAATGAGGCAACTAACATGCCCAAGGGTTGCAGTTGGCCTCCAGCTATAAAAATCCAATTTAGAATAAGAATCAGATCCAAGAATCCCAAAGAATCCCTGTCCAGTGTTCCTTCTTGATCCCTGAATTAGTATTTCTTAAAGAGCAATGGCCTATAAGACGGTCAGGAATGAAGGGGGAAAATGGCATATTCAAATAAACTAATGTTTCCAACATAATTTCTCTTATTTAAAAGTGTGACAGTTTGGCAGACCACAGCACCGTATGTGATAAATGTAGGAGACTTCTAAATGGTCATGTTATTGACATGAGAAGGGAAAAACAAATAAAGACATGTGATGGAATGAACCCAGCATTTAATGTTGTCAAGGTACTTTTGCGCTTCAGATTCTCTAGAGCAAACACTGGGTTTCCATTCTGAACCCGCTCAGAGGGAACCATCTCCTGCTGCTGATTCCATGGCCACTTCTCAGACCTCAGTTTGGTGGCTCAGCAGCACTTAATCCAGCTGACCACATGGAACAATCTCATCTCTCCACTTCTAGGACACCCCACTGCCCTAGTTTTCTCCCTCCGTTACTGAGCTTCTCTGAGTCTCCTGTACTGGCTTCTCTTCCTTCTGACTTCCAGATGCCAGAGTGCCTCAGGACACATAGTCCAGGGCTCTTCTATCCTCTCTTCCAGAAAAGTTCATGGAGTCCTGTGGCTTTAAATATTATCTACATGATGTGGATTTTCACATTCACATCTCCAGCAAATGTCTCTCCCAAACAGGCTCCCTTAGCCAATCTCTTCCTCGAAACTCCACCCACATGACTAATAGGTTCCTCGCACCAACCCTCCACCCTCATCTCCGCACACGTGCTCAATACCATGATTACATCCATCCATCCAGATGTTTCAGCTGCAAACCCTCATTCTGTCAGTGGTCCTCCACATTGGCTGCACCGTCATCATCTGGGGATTTTTTAAAGGTTTCAGTGCCAAGACATTCTGGTTTAATTGGCGACCAGGTATAAGCCAGGTGGAGCTAGTGGTAAAGAACCCACCTGCCAGTGCAGGAGACTTATGAGATGCAGGTACAATCCCTGGGTCGGGAACATCCCCTGGAGGAGGGTATGGCAACTCACTCCAGTATTCTTGCCGGGAGAATCCCATCCACAGAGGAGCCTAGCGGGTTACAGTACATAGGGTCGCAAAGAGTCGGACACGAATGAAGCAACTTAGCACACCCACAGGTAAAACTGGGTATGGAGATTTTGATAAGCTTTCCAGGCGATTCTAACATGCAGCAAAGTACATGAACTTTTGCTCCAGAGTCACGCTTTGATTTTTCCTCTTCTTCAACCCTCACACCTACTTGAGCAAGTCTTCCTTCAAAATACAACGTGGAGTGGCTCCCTTCTCTCTATACCCACTGTAGACTCCCTGGTCCCAGCATCATCATCCCTCACCAGAAAACTATGCCAGTTTCCCACTTTTCCACATAGCAGCCAGAGGAGTAAGTCTAAAAGTGTAAGGCAGATATCACTCCTCCACCCTGTAATGGCTTCCCCCTGCTCTCAGACTAAAATCCAGCCCTCTTGCCATGGCCTAAAAGTTCCCTGCCCATTTCTTCCCACACCCTCTCTTCCCCTTCCTCACCACCCACTACACCTCCCTCCCGGCTCTGGGCATGCGCACTTGCCACTTCACCTACCCTACTGCCATCCCTGCAACACGCCACACATCCAGATCCTTCTCACCTTCACTTCTTAGCTCAAGCGACACCTCTTCGGAGTGGGCTCCTTGATCACTTTGTTAAAATAGGACTTCTGCACAGCCTCTCTCATCACTTAATTTCCTTCATAACTGACTTTGAAATCTTCGTTTTGGTCTTCCCTACAAGACAACTTCATGAAGACCCAGTCTTGCTTATGACCATATACCCAGCCCACAGCAGACTGTGTAACACATGATAGATGCTCAGTGAACATTTTTTGGAAAAAAGAAATGAGTCAGTGAAAAAAGATAACAATCCTAATTGCGTGAACTTTTCCTTGGCCAGCACCCATTAAGATCAAATAATAATAACAATAATAAAATAACAACACATAAAATAAATAATATAATAGAAAATCTAAAATAAGACAGGCAAATTCGTGAAGCGTTCCATATTTTTAAGACAGGCTTCAGAATGGGAGAAAATAATAGCAAATGAAGCAACTGACAAAGAATTAATCTCAAAAATATACAAGCAACTCCTGCAGCTCAATTCCAGAAAAATAAATGACCCAATCAATAAATGGGCCAAAGAACTAAACAGACATTTCTCCAAAGAAGACACACAGATGGCTAACAAACACATGAAAAGATGCTCAACATCACTCATAATCAGAGAAATGCAAATTAAAACCACAATGAGGTACCGTTTCACGCCAGTCAGAATGGCTGCTATCCCAAAGTCTACATGCAATAAATGCTGGAGAGGGTGTGGAGAAAAGGGAACCCTCTTACACTGTTGGTGGGAATGCAAACTAGTACAGCCACTATGGAGAACAGTGTGGAGATTCCTTTAAAAACGGGAAATAGAACTGCCATATGACCCAGCAATCCCACTGCTGGCCATACACACCGAGGAAACCAGAATTGAAAGAGACACATGTACTCCAATGTTCATCGCAGCACTGTTTATAATAGCCAGGACATGGAAGCAACCTAGATGTCCATCTGCGGACGAATGGATAAGAAAGCCTTGGTACATATACACAATGGAGTATTACTCAGCAATTGAAAAGAATACATTTGAGTCAGTTCTAATGAGGTGGATGAAACTGGAGCCTATTATACAGAGTGAAGTAAGCCAGAAAGAAAAACACCAATACAGTATACTAACGCATATACATGGGATTTAGAAAGATGGTAACGATAACGCTGTATATGAGACAGCAAAACAGACACAGATGTATAGAACAGTCTTTTGGACTCTGTGGGAGAGGGCGAGGGTGGGATGATTTGGGAGAATGGCATTGAGACATGTATATTATCATATGTGAAAGGAATCGCCAGTCCAGGTTCGATGCATGATACAGGATGCTCAGGGCTGGTGCACTGGGATGACCCAGAGGGATGGTATGGGGAGGAAGGTGGGAGGGGGGTTCAAGATAGGGAACACATGTACACCCGGGGCAGATTCATGTCAATGTATGGCAAAACCAATACAATATTGTAAAGTAATTAGCCTCCAATTAGAATTTTAAAAATTTTTAAAAATTAAATTAAATTTAAAATATGCTGAAAATATGCCAAGAGGGTTATAGGTAGTTTAGTTGCTTGGTTTGCTGATAAAAAACCTATTTTTTTCAATTAATATTCCTGAAGTCTGTCCAAAGAATGAATTATTCAATGAATTGTCATGAAAACTTGTGATCCACTGGGGAGAGAGAAAGTTAGAGTCGTCCATCAAACCAAATGCAAAAATAAAACTTCAGTTCAGTTCAGTCGCTCAGTTCTGTCCGACTCTTTGCGACCCCATGAATCACAGCACGCCAGGCCTCCCTGTCCATCACCAACTCCCACAGTTCACTCAAACTCATGTCCATCGAGTCAGTGATGCCATCCAGCCATCTCATTCTCTGTCATCCCCTTCTCCTCCTGCCCGCAATCCCTCCCAGCATCAGAGTCTTTTCCAGTGAGTCAGCTCGTTGCATGAAGTGGCCAAAGTATTGGAGTTTCAGCTTTAGCATCAGTCCTTCCAATGAACACCCAGGATTGATCTCCTCTAGAATGGACTGGTTGGATCTCCTTGCAGTCCAAGGGACTCTCAAGAGACTTCTCCAACACCACAGTTCAAAAGCATCAATTCTTTGGCGCTCAGCTTTCTTCACAGTCCAACTCTCACATCCATACATGACCATGGGAAAAACCATAGCCTTGACTAGGCGGACCTTGGTTGGCAAAGTAATGTCTCTGCTTTTTAATATGCTATCTAGGTTGGTCAAAACTTTCCTTCCAAGGAGTAAGCGTCTTTTAATTTCATGGCTGCAATCAGCATCTGCAGTGATTTTGGAGCCCAGAAAAATAAAGTCTGACACCGTTTCCGCTGTTTCCCCATCTATTTGCCATGAAGTGATGGGACCAGATGCCATGATATTCGTTTTCTGAATGTTGAGCTTCCAAGCCAACCTTTACACTCTCCTCTTTCACTTTCATCAAGAGGCCTTTGAGTTCCTCTTCACTTTCTGCCATAAGGGTGGTGTCATCTCCATATCTGAGGTTATTGATATTTCTCCTGGCAATCTTGATTCCAGCTTGTGCTTCTTCCAGCCCAGGCTTCCTGATGATGTACTCTGCATATAAGTTAAATAAGCAGGGTGACAATATACAACCTTGACGTACTCCTTTCCTATTTGGAACCAGTCTGTTGTTCCATGTACAGTTCTAACTGTTGCTTCCTGACATGCATACAAGTTCCTCAAGAGGCAGGTCAGGTGGTCTGGTATTCCAATCTCTTTCAGAGTGTTCCACAGTTTATTGTGATCCACACAGTCAAAAGCTTTGGCATAGTCAATGAAGCAGAAACAGATGTTTTTCTGGAACTCTCTTGCTTTCTCCATGATCCAGCGGATGTTGGCAATTTGATCTCTGGTGCCTCTGCCTTTTCTAAAACCTGCTTGAACATCTGGAAGTTCACGGTTCACATACTGCTGAAGCCTGGCTTGGAGAATTTTGAGCATGACTTTAAGCGTGAGAGATGAGTGCAATTGTGCAGTAGTTTGAGCATTCTTTGGCATTGTCTTTCTTTGGGATTGGAATGAAGACTGACCTTTTCCAGTCCTGTGGCCACTGCTGAGTTTTCCAAATTTGCTGGCATATTGAGTGCAGCACTTTCACAGCATCATCTTTCAGGATTTGAAATAGCTCAACTGGAATTCCATCACCTCCACTAGCTTTGTTCGTAGTGATGCTCTCTAAGGCCCACTTGACTTCACATTCCAAGATGTCTGGCTCCAGGTGAGTGATCATGCCATCGTGATTATCTTCTTCATGAAGATCTTTTTTGTACAGTTCTTCTGTGTATTCTTGCCACCTCTTCTTAATATCTTCTACTTCTGTTAGGCCCATACCATTTCTGTCCTTTATCGAGCCCATCTTTGCATGAAATGTTCCCTTGGAATCTCTAATTTTCTTGAAAGGATCTCTTGTTTTTCCTATTCTGTTGTTTTCCTCTATTTCTTTGCATTGATCGCTGAGGAAGGCTTTCTTATCTCTCCTTGCTATTCTTTGGAACTCTGCATTCAGATGCTTATATCTTTCCTCTTCTCCTTTGCTTTTCACTTCTCTTCTTTTCACAGCTATTTGTAAGGCCTCCTCAGACAGCCACTTTGCTTTTTTGCATTTCTTTTCCATGGGGATGGTCTTTGTCCCTGTCTCCTGTACAATGTCACGAACCTCCGTCCAGAGTTCATCAGGAACTCTATCTATCAGATCTAGTCCCTTAAATCTATTTCTTACTTCCACTGTATAAGCATAAGGGATTTGATTTAGGTCATATCTGAATGGTCTAGTGGTTTTCCCTACTTTCTTCAATTTAAGTCCGAATTTGGCAATAAGGAGTTCATGATCTGAGCCACAGTCAGCTCCTGGTCTTGTTTTTGCTAACTGTATACAGCTTCTCCATCTTTGGCTGCAAAGAATATAATCAATCTGATTTCGGTGTTGACCATCTGGTGATGTCCATGTGTAGAGTCTTCTCTTGTGTTGTTGGAAGAGGGTGTTTGCTATGACCAGTGCGTTCTCTTGGCAAAACTCTATTAGCCTTTGCCCTGCTTCATTCCGTGCTCCAAGGCCAAATTTGCCTGTTACTCCAGGTGTTTCTTGACTTCCTACTTTTGCATTCCAGTCCCCTATAATGAAAAGGACATCTTTTTTGGGTGTTAGTTCTAAAAGGTCTTGTAGGTCTTCACAGAACCGTTCAACTTCGGCTTCTTCAGCATTACTGGTTGGGGCATAGACCTGGATTACTGTAATATTGAATGGTTTGCCTTGGAAACGAACAGAAATCATTCTGTTGTTTTTAAGATTGCATGCAAGTACTGCATTTCAGACTCTTTTGTTGACCATGATGGCTACTCCATTTCTTCTAAGGGATTCCTACCCACAGTAGTAGATATAATGGTCATCTGAGTTAAATTCACCCATTCCACATTTAAAAATAAAGTTGACAGAAGCATAAGATAAAATTTTTTAAAATATAATTTAACATGCCTAAATATGAGAAAGTTTAGTAGCCAGTGAAAATAACTGACAGATCTTAACACAAAAAGTTATGACTTTAAGAAATTAAAAAGACTAGGGGGGAAAATGTCTACATTATATTTAAACAGGAAAAGCTTACTATCCATTACCTGTAGAGAGCTCCAAATTATTAATAAGGGAAAGTCAACTCAACATTTATCCTGTTACATATAAAGGATTGGAACAGGCCAATGGTCATTTAACAACAAACTTACTAACAGTCACAGTGGTTAAAATCTATCTTCAATTTTATTTATCAATAACACACACACACAAACCATCTATTGCAAGGAAATGTAAAGAAGGACACTTGGCAGTAGAAGAGAATGAGATCAGAAGAGTTTCTGTGATCTTGGAATTAAAACTCTATGAATTTATATTACAAGTGTGTAAATAACTGGTCAAAAACATGGTTACAAAAAATGGTCACTGCAAACCTCTTTGTAACTCTGTATTGACTTAAAGATGTTTTCAACATACTGTTACATTTCTTCAAAGTTACACAATAAACATGTTGAGATCTCATTTTTCCAAAAATGTGGACATTTATTGCTATATGGAGACTTTTAAAAACTCTAAAAGTATGTAAACCAGAAAAAATTTAGTAATCTCTGTGAAGTAGTATCATAGGTAATCTTAATTTTCTTCAGGTTTTCCATATTTTCTTGATTTGGGGTGATTAACATGAATTCTCGAGTTATCATTCTGAGTTAAAATAAGCTATTTCACAGAGTCTAATAATACATATCAGATAATCCAATATTTCCCTGCCCTTAGTTTATGAGCAGTGGATAGGAGGAGGAGAATCAGGGGAAGTAAATGCAGACTAAAATTCAGGGTTTCTACAGCAATGATCATGCTGACCCTAGGGTGAATGTCCTAGGAAATCCGGCAGATGGAAGATTTTAGCCCAATCCCAAACTTCCACATGGGTTTGTTTGTTTGTTTGTTCACTCTAGTTCCTATAATGAACTTATTTTCTCAAGATTTGCTAACCTCAGAAGAGAGAAAAAGAGAAAGATGTCCAGATAGCTCAGGCTCTAAGGTAGTTGGACCCCAATTAAAGTAAGTTTTAAAAAAAAAAAAAAAGCCAAAGAAAGAAACTGTAGTTACCTTCTCAGCACAGCACTCAAAACAAAAATGACATGGTCATCCTAATTCTGAGAAATACCCGGAAAAAAGACTGGGGCTTTTCGTTTTCCTGTAGAGTCACCCATAAAAGATGAGCACGTTACAACTTTCAGGAATTTCCCTAAAGACAACTGTGCCACCAAGTTCCCATAAAATCATCTACCATCATCACTTTGCTGCCTCAGGTCAGCAGGAAAGCAGAACTAGGGCTTGGCATTTTCAAAGTGCTCGTTCTGAACATGTTCTCTGAAAACACAGCCTGAAGAATCAGCTCTCCATGTCAGAGAGAAAAGCAAAGCAAAACTCCATTTCTAAGCAATGAAAGTGAAAGTGAAGTTGCTCAGTCATGTCAGACTCTTTGTGTCCCCATGGACTGTAGCCTACCAGGCTCCTCAGTCCATGGAATTTTCCAGGCAAGAGTCCTGGAGTGGGTTGCCATTTCCTTCTCCAGGGGATCTTCCCAATCCAGGGATCGAACCGGGGTCTCCCACACTGCAGGTAGATGTTTTACCATCTGAGCCACCACAGGATTCCAAATGCAGTGAAAGTTGGAAAAGATGACTGCAATTACACTGTTGCCTACATTTTGCTTTCTCTAATATTTTCAGTAAGTGCTTGATATAACAGGGTCATGCTCATGACTCTCCCTAAGGAGAAGGAACATTAAAAGAAGTAATAAAGTTATAGCTAAAGTTATAATTGGGCTTCCTTGGTGGCTCAGAAGTAAAGAATCCACCTGCCAATGCAGGAGGCATAGGTTTGATCCCTGGGCTGGGAAGATCCCCTGGAGAAGGAAATGGCAAGCTACTCTAGTATTCTTGCCTGGGAAGTCCTGTGGACAGAGGAATCTGTTGGGCTACAGCCCATGGGGTCACAAAGAGTCGGACATAACGACTAAACAGCAACAACAACAAAGTTATAATTTATCATTTTTCCTCAAAAAATGGGATGAGTTTACCTTATCTTTGGACAAGCCCACCTCAGTGTCAGTTGAGGAGACCCTAGATTCACGCTATCTCTAGCAACTCCCTCTAGTTGCTATAGGTGATAGGATTTTTTTTTAAGCCCACCCTTTAAACTGTGGGTCTTCTGGGATTATACCAAGGACAATTTTCCAGAGTCTTTAGCCTCACTAGTCACTAACTCTTATCTGATAAATGTTTTAGGCTAAAATCACTAGATGTATTCAAGGGGAGATAACAAAACACAAGCTTCAAAGGAGAAAAAAGGAAGCAGTCTTCCCAGCTGAGGGGGAATAAATATCTATGGGCAACATATCCGCAAAGCTCTCCTCACACAGGGAAAAGGTGGTGGGGCCCAAGCTCAGAACAGAGTAAAACTCAGCTGCAGGCAAGCCAGGGAAAGTGGGAAGGAAAAACCCTGGATGACTGCCAAAGCAAACAAATAGGTAAACAAACCAAAACAAGGCTTTACACATTTGGTACTGAGAAGAATACTCCAGTTTGATAAAGAAAATGAAGTCTGGAAATAAAATTACTTTTCTCTATGAAGCTCAGAACACATGATGTGAAAACTCACTGAGGTGATCTCATTCTTAGGAACAGACACACGGGGCTTGGACTCCAAGCCTCAGCTAAAGAGAACAGCCCAGTCTCAAAGAAGATTCCACTTTTAACTTTCAGAGCCCAAAGGGTTTTCTTTGGCCACTAGAAAAATTGTAGCCACAAGAACCAACCTGTTTTTCCATTAAGTTTCAAGAATTATCTTATTCTAGGTTTCACTTCACGGATAGAGACCTAGTCAAAGAGATTAGCTGACATATATGATCACCCCTGACTTTCAGTTCTGTATTCTCTGCCACTTTGTACATTACTTGTCTCCCCATTCTTCCTACTTGCTTCATTAAGACATTTCACATGTATCATCTTAACTGTTAAAAACATTTTTGATATGTCCCTCCTTGGGAGAAAAGGAGGAGCATGTGGCCTCCTCAAACACTTCATCAGGATTTACCAGCTTTTATGTGCAGGAGAAATTTGCACTATTATGATGGCCTCTGCATGAAAATGGTCAGGAGATGTGTGGGAAATGTGCCTGTTTTTAAAGGATCCAAACCACAGGGCCTGATTTATGGCAGGTTTACTAAAGTGGGCTTCCCCAATGGCTCAGCAGGTAAAGAATCCACATGCAATGCAGGAGATGCAGAAGACTCGGGTTCAATCCCTGGAGTGAGAAGATCCCCCCAAGGATAAAATGGCAACCCACTCCAGTATTCTTGCCTGAAAAATCCCATGGACAGAGGAGCCTGGCAGGCCACAGTCCAAAGGGTGACAAAGAATCGGACATGACTGGGCGAATGAGCACAATACTAAAGTAGAAACGAGAGTTCACGGTAATGGGAGTTTAACTTCTCTTAAAGTATGAAGAGGAAGATGAGCTAAAACCTCAATCAGAAGGAGACACCAGGTTCCCCCAAACTTGTGCTATGTGGTTAGAGATGATGAGCATCTCTGTGGACACACACTTCTGACGTGTGAAGTTCACACCCCACCTCTGCAAGAACCATACAATTAATCCCCTCAACATAACACATCAGAATTTGCATCCTAACACCCATGGACAACCTTTCCTGCCTCTTTCTTACTGACTGCACCTTCCATTCTGTTTGAGATGAAACAAAATGCTCTGTGCCACTGGGACTGCACAACCGGACATATGCATATTTCAAGACATATGCATATTTTGAGAATCCCTTCAAAACCTATTTATGTGCACACCCACGTGTGTGTTCTCTAAGAGTGGGAGTTTCTGAAGATACTCACTGGACATGAGAAAACCATTTAATTCCTGAAGGAAATATGCTAAGAAAAAACTAAAGTGAACTTAAGAATTAAAGATTATACACAACATACCCATCATAAGCACAAGTCTGTTCATCAGCCCAAGCAAAAGATAGTAAAAAAACCCAGGATCAACTTGCTCCCTATGTTTACAACAGGGATTTTAGGGCTATGGTGGATGGAAGCAGTGTTTAATTTCTATCCACCTGCTTTATTAAAAATAAACACTCAACATTAAGAAAGACAGTTTATAAATTACATGTGTGCATGCAAAGTTGCTTTAGTTGTGTCCAACTGTTTGTGAACCTGTGGACTGTAGCCCACCAGACTCCTCTGTCCATGGGAATTCTTCTCAAGAATACTGGAGTGGGTTGCCATGCCCTCCTCCAGGGGATCCTCCCAACCCAGGGAGCAAACCTACCATTTTCTGCATTGGCAGGCCTGTTCTTAACCACTAGTACCACCTCGGAAGCCCCATAAATTACGTGATACTCAGTTATTTCGATGTGACATTCACAGGTATCAAGTTGTCAAGAAAAGCTGCACCAAAATTTTGTCATCTACTTCAAAATTGGTCTGTCAAAGTCTAAAAAAATACATACCAGAGTTACTTGGAATTAGGTAAATACTTATCTGGACAGCGACCAGAGATGAAGTAAATCCTCCCCACGAATTCTGGCTTTCCTTGCTAACATTAAGTTCATTTGTAATAATATGGAGAGCGCCACGCAGGACAGTCAGGAATGTCTCCGCACTATTTTAAGAAAATTTGACAACCTACCACTGTATTTGTTTTGCGATCATTAAAAGGGGAGCAAAGGCCTGTTTGTCCGCACCTCCCAGGCTCAGCTGCACGGCTGGGTGGTTGGAGCTCTGACCAAGAAGGTGGGGCCCCCTGGCAGAGCCACGGGTCTGAACTGTACGCCTTTTCATACAGGCAGAGGAACTGGGGTTAACCACACTATAACCCTCCCACCTGAGGAAAAGGCCTGTTTGTTCCGGAAGGCAAAGCCCAGCCTGGTTTAACTAACTGCAAGCAGTCACTTTAAGCAAGGCAGTAAGAAAGCTCTAGTCTAGAACGGGAAAGTCATCTACTTGATGAGGATTTCTTCAGAGTCCAGTATCTGGAAAGACACAGCTCAGGCGCCTTATCTGACGCTTAACCTGAAAACACCTGATCTTTCCTTTGGCTTCCTGGCCTGGGGAAAAGGACACGGCTGCCCGCCCATGCCTGCGCCTTCAAAACTTTGCACCGCTCTCGGGGTTTGGTGTAGGCGGAACAGTTCACTGCACGCATTTCGGCTCTGCGGGACCGCCTCCCCTGAAGCCAGACCCCTCCTAGGGGGCCGCCTCCTCTCTCTTAGCCCCTCTCTCTTACTGTTCCACCAGACGCCCCGTGCGCGCGGACCCGGGTGGGAGAGCAGACACACCGAGTGGCGGGGTCGCGCGGGCGGCGCCGGCGGCTGGGTCACCAGGCAGGTGGGCGCAGGCCTCGGGGAGAGGGGCGCGCGGCCAGGCGTCCGGCCCCGCCGCGAGTCCCCACCTCCGCCTGGTCTCCAAGCTCTCGGCTGGAGCACGCCCGGAGAGCGTCTCCGCTTGGTGTCCTGGAGCACTTTTTCCGCGCGAGCCGGCCTCTCCGAGCCCCCGGGCGCGAGGCTCGGGAGGTGAGAGAGAAAGCAGAGGTGCGCGCGCCAGGAGACCCCAGGAGGAGAGCAGCCCGGGGAGGGGGTGGTTGTGGACCCCCCGAAGAGCGACCGCAGGATGGAGGGGGTCCGCCGCGGCGATCGCCCCCAGGGTACTGACCTGCACTGGGGCCCCTGGGACGGACCTGAGGCCCTGCTCCACGCCGGCAGGTCCAGCGTCTCCACGTCGCGAGCCATGGTGCTGCCCCGAGCGGCGGGAGAAGGCGGCCTCCTGAGTGGCTGCCGGCCGGTAGTGCGGAGGAGAAGCGCCTTCAAAAGCGGCGCGGGCGGTGGAACGCTGGGCAGCCGCCGCGCCCTCCGCACCGCCCCCGGGCGGCCGAGCTGCGCACTCCCTGCCCTCCGGGGCGCCTGACTCAACCCTTCCTTGATTTCTGCATTCTTTTGATTCTGACATCCATCCTTTGACCATTTTAGAAGTCATTTGTATTTTGATGCATTCAAGACACGGGACACTTTCAACTGAATGCCAAGCCCAGGGCTGAGCACTGAGGACCCCTACATAAGACCACGTGCTGGTCTGCAGCCACTGTTGCTCTACCCTCCCAGAGCTTCTAAGGAGGACGCTTGTTGGAAAAGTGACATGAATCTTAGAAAGGAGGGTCACGGTCACTTACCCAAATGCCACTTTCAGCTGAGGGTTATGTTGACTTGGAAGTCCCAACCGGCCAATAGCTTCTTTTCCAAGGGGCCCTATTCCTATTGGTTGCCACAGGAGCGGCAAAGTCCGAGAGGTCCAGGCTGTTCGAATTAGTAACTGTTTAAAAGGTCTTTGGGTTTAACTTGGTCAAAGAATATTCTGCCAATATGCATCTCCAGATAGATTGTACTGCAAGGAGATCCAACCAGTCCATTTTAAAGGAGATCAATCCTGGGTGTTCATTGGAGGGACTGATGCTAAAGCTGAAATTGCAATACTTTGGCCACCTCATGCGACGAGTTGACTCACTGGAAAAGACTCTAATGCTGGGAAAGGTTGGGGGCAGGAGGAGAAGGGGACGACAGAGAATGAGATGGCTGGATGGCATCACTAACTCTATGGACATGAGTTTGAGTGAACTCCGGGAGTTGGTGATGGACAGGGAGGCCTGGCGTGCTGTGATTCATGGGGTCGCAGAGAGTCGGACACGACTGAGCGACTGAACTGAACTGAACACATATAAAGGGTCTTTCCGGTGGCTCAGCGGTAAAGAATCTGCCTGCAGTGCAAGAGAGGCAGGTTTGATCCCTGGATGGGGAAGATCCCCTGGAGAAGGAAATGGTAACCTACTCTAGTATTCTTGCCAGGAAATCTCATGGACAGAGGAGCCTGATGGACTACAGTCCATAGGGTTGCAGAGTCAGACACAACTGAAGTGACTGAACATACATAATGTATATAAAAGTATATGTAATTGACCCCCTTGTCCACGGAAAGAAAAGAACAGGACTCAAAAGTTGGGAGTTAAGTTTTGTTTGAGGACTTTACTGAGGACAATAGTCCAGAAAACAGCCCATCAGATATCTCTGAAGAGCTAAGGCATATGTGTATGCTCAGTCACCCAGTAGTGTCTGACTAATAGCGTGACCAAAAGTGGGGTCTGGTTGCTCACAGCTCAAAAGCCAATAAACAGGCCAGGATGGTGGAAAGTTTGCTTTATTTCCGATGCTGTGTTGGGTGGGGAAGGGAACGCCTGTCCAAAGGCCAGCTCCCCCAGCCCCACATAATCAGGGGCAAGAGCTTTTCCAGATAGAGTGAAAGGGGCTACATGCAAAAACAGTTCACTCAACTCTGAGAGTCATCTTGAAATTGGTCATCAGTGGTCTGACAACATCATCTTGATTGTTTTAGATACAGTTAATCTTCAGTTCCAGGGTGGGTTTGTTTTTACTTCTTTGAGGCCAGTTCTCTGAATTGTGGCAGCTTATGTCATGGATACAGTCTGGTCATCATGTAGGTAACTTCTTCCACCCGGAAGGAGTTTCAGTATCTATAAAACAGCTCACAGGCTATGGTTCAGAATATTATCTATAGCCCTTGAGAAGGAACTAAAGGTCCCCGACTATGCTTAATGGCTACATTATTAATATTTGAGTTTCCTTAGGACCGTGCTTCATTTCAATAGGAGGTAGGGGGAGAGCCAGAAAGTGCATGAATTTTTTGCTGGGGTGGGTGAACATCCAAAGATCACTGCTAATCATAAAGAACAAACAAGTTAATGATCTTAGAGCTTTTATATGTATGAGAAGAATCTGGGGTCACTGACATTTTCCCTTACATATGTATCTTAACTATCTAGGTGTATCCAAGCCCAGAAAAGAAAGCTATTTTCATCATCCTGAATTCCCCTCAAGGTACACTGTCCATGGCTTGATCCTTATAGAACTGAAATGGCAGGCAACACTGTTTCTTTACATGCCCTTTTAAAAGTCACTTTCAAAAGGCCATTGGGCAAAAGCCTTAGTTTAGAGCCTGTTTCATTAGAGGTGCCCACTGGGTATAGACAGACTTGGAAGATCCTGTTTGTGTACTCACAGTCCCTGCAGGTGGGTGCAGCAGTGGTGTGGTTCCTTTTTAGAAGAAAAGGAGAGCAAATGTTGCAGCACTGTTCTTGTGGGAAGAATGTGGACGCTGGTGTAAAGAGGCAGACTGTAGCTTGGCTGGAGAGTGTTGGAGGAAGTTTATGTTGTAAGAACTATTATATTTATACAGATATATATTTATATATATAATTTTTAAGTCTTTTTAATTAAAAACAAAAGCCACTATAGGCAGCCTGGATGGGAGGGGAGTTTGGGGGAGAATGGATATATATATATGGCTGAGTCCCTTCGCTGTTCACCTGAAACTATCACTTGTTAATCGGCTATACCCCAATACAAAATAAAAAGATTTAAAACAAACAAACAAAGCCACTATAAAAGGACAACCCTTCACTTCAAAATGTTAGGACTCCACTAGGAACTACAGTCCCTTTAGAAGGGGACCGTAAACTGGGATAACAGTTTTTTATATCAGCAAATTGATATAAACAGACTCTGAGTCAGTGAATCTGGAATAGGATTTGAGGGTCTGCATTTCTAACTAGAAGATGCTGCTGATACTGCTGGTCCACCCATCACTCCTTAAGTAGCAAGGTTCTAGGAAATGTTTTAACTGAGTGTTTGAGGGAATTGGGGATGGAGAAGAGGCAGGGAGTGTGAGACTGAAGGATTGTTGGAGCCAGATGGCCGAAAGCTATAATATTCACGGGGTCGCAAAGAGTCGGACACGACTGAGCAACTGAACTGAAGATATAAATTATTGTTTCGAGGCACCAAATCTTGACCATTCTACACTAGTTAATTCATTCACAATTGGCATTGTTTTTCACTGTCAAAAAGGAGCTGTTTATGGTAGAGATCTTGGCTCATTTCTCACTGTGCGCTAATAGTCTTTGTTTTGTGCTATTTTGTTCCTTTCAAGTGTCTGTGTTCTGTTCCGTATATGACAGTACAAAAAGTTCTGTGCCCTGATTCAAACTTATAATGACCAATAAATAAATAACATAAGATTGTTGCTCAATAACGTACTCTAACATAGAAGTTTAAATGTACAAAACTTTTTCTTGAATTTCTCTAGCAGCTTGCCTTCATGTATACCTATGGCTGATTCATGCTGAGGTTTGACAGAAAACAGCAAAATTCTGTAAAGCAATTATCCTTCAATAAAAAGTAAATAAATATATATATATATACCTTTAAACAAACAAAGACAACTTTCACTGACATTTACAATGTTAAAAGGGATTTAAGTAGTCTAGAAAACATGAGACAGCCTAATAGTAAAAGTTTTCTGGAATAGACAGACAAGAACAATATTCAGTGAAGCTTGTGTGGAAGAAACAATAAAATAGTGGGAAAGATTGGTGCTTTTTATTTACTGTTCACAGCCTTTCCAGTTTTTGTTGTTGTGCAAATAGTTTGTATATATTCTAGGTATCAATTCCTTGCCAGTTTTAGACATTTTTTTCCAGTCTTCACCTATCTTTAACTTTGTCCATGGTGTTCCTCCTTGGATGGAAGTGAACTTTGATCTTCTGAAACCAAGATTAGAATTTTTTTTTTTTACAATATTTTGGTGATTTTTGCCATACATCAACTATTAATCCTTATGGCTTGTGGTTTTACAATCTTAAGAGTTCTTTCTCTACCCATAGGTCACAAATATTCTCCTGCATTTTCTACAGCATTTTAGTTTTATCATATGAAAGTCCATCGTACTTCAAATTGACATATAGTGAGATGGAAGAAGGCAGCTCGGGTTTTCTACACCACAAAGTCAGTTTTCAGCAAGCTATCTTATGAATCAAGGGTTGGAAAACTTTTTCAGTAAAGGGCCAGACAGTCAATATTTGAGGCTTTAAAGGGTATGCTACTGTCTCTGTGGCAACTAGTAAGTTTTTCCCTTTTAAGGTGAAGGCAGTCACAGACAATACATAAACAAAAGGGCGGCTGTGTCCCTATGTCACGGAATATTCTTAATTTTAAAAAAATAAGACTTTATTTTTCAGAGCAGTTTGCGGTTCATAATAAAATTGAAGAGAAAGTATTGAGAATCCCACTTACTCCCTGCCCTGTCACAGGTACATCACACACCTACTAGCAACATCACACACCAGAGTGGTACATTGGTGAACTTACGCTGACACATCTTCACCCCAAGTCCATGCTTTATGTTAGGATTCACTCTTTTTGTGTTATCTCTGGGTTTTCACAAATGTAGAATGACGTGTATCCATCATTAGTTTTATACAGAATAGTTTCACTACCTGCTCTAGACTGAATGTTTGTGTTCCCCTAATATCTTACGTTCATTCCTAATGCCCAATGTGATGGCATGTGGAGATGAAGCCTTTGGGAAACGTTAGGTCCTAATGGGTCAGAAAGTCGGACACGACTGAGCGACTGAACTGAATGGTTGAGCTCTCATGAATGGGATCAATATCCTTATAAACTAAGGTTTCAGAGAGCTCCTTTGCCCCCTCTAACACATGAGGACACAGCAAAAACAACCAACCATAAAAGCTGTCTGTGAACCTGAAAGCAGGCTCGGGAACCAAATCTGTCAGCATCTTGGTCGTGGACTGCCTGGCCTCCAGAACTGTGAGAAATAAACTTCTGTTGCTTATAAACCACCATAAAAATTGTCTTCTACCATAGCAGCCCAAAAGGATAAAGGCACTGCTGTAATAATCCTCTGTATTCTGCCAATTTATTCTTCTCCTGCCACCCTCTAGCAGCCACTGATATTTTTACTATCGTCATAGCTTTGCCTTCTCCAGAATGTTGTGTAATTGGAATCACACAGTATATAGCCTTTTCAGATTGGCTTCATTCACTTAGTAATACACACTTAAATTTCCTCTATGTCATTTCAGGACTTATCTCAACACTGAGTGATAGTTTATTACTGAGTGTAGCACAGTTTATTTATCTATTTACCTACTTAAGGACGTCTTGATTGCTTCCAGGTTTTGGCAATTATGAATACAGTTGTTCTACACATCTACGTGCAGGTTTTTTAATGGAAAAAAGTTTTCAGCGCATTTTGATAAATACTAAGGAGCATAATTGCTGGGTTATATGGTAAGAGTAGTTTTATAAGAAAGTGTCAAAATTTTCTTCCAAAGCAGCTGTACCGTATTACATTCCCACTGGAAACAAATGAGAGTTCCTGTTGCTACACAGCTCACCAGCACTTGATATTGTCAAGGGTTTACATTTTGGCCATTCTGCTAGGTATATGGTGGTCTCACTGTTGTTTTCATTTGCCATTTCCTACAGACATATGATGCTGAGCACATTTTTATATACTTACTTGCTATCTGTTTATCTTCTTTAGAGAGATGCCTACTAAGGTCTTTGGCCCATTTTTCAGTCAAGTTTTTTGTTTTTTTAGTGTTGACTTTGAAGAATTCTTTGTATATTTTGTAAAGAAGTCCCTTATCACGTGTCGTTTGCAAACATTTTCTCCAAGTCTGTGGTTTATTTTCTCATTCTTTTGATGGTGTCTTTTGCAAAGCAGAAATTCTTATTTTAATTAAACCTAACATCAATTTTTCCTTTCATGGATTGTACCTTTGATGTTATATTCAGAAAGTTGCTACCAAACCCAAGGTCATCCAGATTTTTCTTCTTTTTTTTTTTTTTCAGGAATCTTACAGTTTACATTTTACATACACAACTGTGATCCATTTTGAGTTAACTTTTGTAACAGATGTAGTAAAGTCTATGTCAAGGTTCATTTTCTTGTATGTAAACATCCAGTTGTTCCATTTGTGAAAAAGACTCTTTGCTCAACTGTATTGCCTTTGCTCCTTGTTAAAGATCGGTTGACTATACTGATGTGGGTCTATTCCTGGCCTACAAGAAGAAATAGACAATCCAGTAGGCCTACATCTATTAAAGAAATTGAATCAATAATTAATAATCTTCTGAAGCAGAAAGCACCAATCTATACGGGTTCACTGGTAAATTCTACCAAACATTTAAGGAAGAAATTGTACCAGTTCTCTATAATCTCTTCCAGAAGACAGAAGCAGAGATCATACTTCCTAACTTTTTCTATGAAGCTAGCATTACCCTTATGACAAAAAAAAGATAAAGACGTTACAAACAAAAAAGCTACACACCAATATCTCTCATGAACATAGATGCAAAATTCTCAACAAAAAAGATTAGCAAATTAAATGCAACAATGTATAAAAATAATCAAACACCACAACCAACTGGGATTTATCCCAGGTATGCAAAGTTAGTTCAATATTCTAAACTCAAACTAATGTAATTTATCATATCAGTAAGCTCAAAAAAAAAAAACACACAATAATATCAATAGATGCAAATAATTCATTTGACGAAATCCAATACTCATTCATGACTTTAAAAATTGTCAGCAAACTAGGAACAGAGAGAAATATCTTCAACTCGATTAAGAACATCTGTGAAAAATCGACAGCCCATATCCTACCTAAATGGTGAGAAACTTAGCTTTCCAGCTAAGATCTTGAGGATGGTTACTAAAAATTGGGCCTTGGAGTTGATCATGGATTCCTGACAATAAGAAAGCTTGAACAATCACGAGAAAGGTGTGAAGGTGCCGAGTCATTGGCTGTATTTTCACAGGAGGAACATAGTGACTTCAGGGCAAAGCTAAACCTCAGAGGAGTAAGTCAGCGGTCTCACATTTCCACTGAACTATTACTGCTAATCCAAAAATGTCTCAAGGAGTAAAAAGAAGTATCTGTCAGATAATTAACACAATCTCAAAACTCAATGCATTCTAGCAAATTCCAAAAATGATTGTGACACAAATATTAGAACAAAGAAAAAAAAATTCACCTAGAGATTAGATTTCTAGTTTTTTAAAGTCACAGGTACTATAAAATAGCTTATATTCATTGCAGAATCTCACATTTTGATACCTAGAGTCCTTATTATGAATGTTATTGTGTTAAACAATAAGATTTCAGTGTCTCGAGGTTACCTTCATTTAGCCCTTAAAATAAAAAATTAACAAATCAATTTCCTTGAAAAAAAGAGCTTGCTTTCAGAAACCTTTATTGCACATCACATCATTGAATTAATTTGTTTGAATAAATAGTACACAAAACAAAGACTTATGTTGTGAAAATCCCTGAAGCTTCTAATCAGCAGTCTGCAAGGAGTGGAGACTTTGGTTTGTGTCTTTTTAAGGTATACAATTCCCATTTATTTTTAAATTTTGAACATAATTGTTTTCCAAAATATTTTTGATGTCAGTTATAGAACTTCTCCCCATGAAACCGCGATTAGTGACCCTGAGATGCTACTCTTTTCTGAGAGTGAATGTGCCCCCAAGGGACCTGGTGCATCATGAACTTTTCACAAGGCTGTGTAAGTACCAATAAATCAATCCTTGTGGGATTGAATATGCATTTGTTATGCACTTTAATTTTCACAGATATATAGAATACTCTTTGAACTTTGTCCTTTAATACTACAGGAAAGGAGAAAACCTATACGTGAGTACCAAAAAATCTGATCTCCCAAAATCAAAACAGTATCAAATAACAGTTGTCCTTCAGAACCAAATATGTGACTGTTAGCTGGTGACTTTTTTCTTTCTCCTCCTTTTTTTGAAAGTCAAAGTCACTCAGTCAAGTCCAACTCTTGCAACCCCATGGACTATAACCACCAGGCTCCTCTGTCCATGGGATTTTCCAGGCAAGAATACTGGACTGGGTTGCCATTTCCCACTCTAGGGCATCTTCCCCACCCAGGGATCAAACCTAGGTCTGCACTGCAGGCAGATTCTTTACCATCTGAGCCACCAATGATTACTGGATAGATAGCAACCATCCCGTCTCTCAGATGACCACTGAGAATGGTCCAGGTCAGGGTTAGTGACTTGGCTGACATCAGACCAGGCACTGTTTCTACTGATGACACAGTCAGCACAGTCAAAATAACTGGAAGCAAGAGTAAAGAAAGGTATGGAAAACATATTCTTAAACTATGGCAAAATAAACAAGACAAGAATCCAACAGCTTCCCTCAAAGTGGGTTTTTTTAAAATAAACCTAGCACAAAGCTATAGACATTAAATATTGCTTTAAAAATATAAAGAGTTCTTGATGAATTATAGTCATCAATTTGCTCAAAATTAGTAGTCTTCAGACATACTACATCTGATAATACCCATTTTTATCCCCCAATTCATTTACATAATATATTCCCTCCAGAGCACAGATTAGCCTAACAGCTACTTTTTACAACAGCAGAATATAGGTACTGGAGTGTCTTCTTCTAATCGGTACTTTCCAGAATTAGGCAGATCTTTGCACTCTGATATAAATATACGAAGTTCAGTCTCAGGAAAGCCATCTTGTTGGTAATGCTATATAAAATTAAAAAAAAAACTTTTCATTAGTAATTCCATTGAGAACAGCTTTATTTCAAATTTAGAGTGGATCATTTGGCTACAGGGGTGGGACGCATGCTAAGTCGCTTCAGTCATGTCCAACTCTGTACGACCCTATGGTCAGGCTCCTCTGTCCATGGGATTCTCCATGGAATACTGGAATGTATTGTCACGCCCTCCTCCAGAGGATCATCCCAACCCAGGGATTGAAATTGCATCTCTTACAACTACCTTCATTGGCAGGCAGGTTCTTTACCACTAGTGCCACCTGGGAAGCCCACAGGGATGGGTTAAGCAGGGATTTTTCTAAAGGGATAGTTCACTTGCTTCCCGTATTTTCATGGCAATGGAACCTCTAGAGCCACTCTTTTGTTTGGCTAAGGAAAAGTGGGTCTAAGATTCTGCAGTGCCCTCCTGGGCTCTTTTGTAGGTAATGGACATGTTGAATCTGAATCTGAGACCTCCTTCCAGGGAAAATCCAGCTTGCACACCCTTTTGGAGTCTCTCTTCCAGATGGACAGATTTATATAAGGGTCTAATATTTATTTCAGCTTAGGGATCTAAGATCCCGAGAATGGGCCCTGGGCCAGAAAGAATCAGAAAGGACTCGCCCATGTGACAAGTGCCCTGAGTCCGTGGAAAGAGATTAACATCTAAACTAAGAGTCTTAAGCTTGTGTCAAGAGCTGTCCGTTCACGTTACTCTTTGAGACCTCAGATATCATCACCCTTGAATAACAAATACCTTTCTACATGCAGAGGTGAAGGCAGTGAACTTTTAGACCACCATGGGAAGGAATTTGGACAGGTACAACTACATTCTTTCTAGTCTCCTTGGTGACTCTAAGCAAGTCGGTCAAGTGAGCATTGAGGACAGTCAGTTCTTAACATTTGATTCAGTAAGAATGAAGTTACAGCCCTGGTTGCCTGAACAAGGTATTTGTAATTACCAATATATAATCCATCAACTCTTGATCATCTTTCTCCTTATCTATTCACATGGCATCATGTTTCATTACCCCTCTCATGTTCAGAAATAGATGTGCCAAATGGAAGGGTCTATACCAATAATATACCTAATGTGCTACTGCTAATGTGTGTGTGCAGGCCAAGTTGCTTCAGTCGTGTCCGACTATTTGCAACCCCATGGACTGTAGCCCACCAGGCTCTTCTGTCCATAGGATTCTCCAGGCAAGAATACTGGAGTGGATTGCCAT
This sequence comes from Moschus berezovskii, assembly GCF_049115385.1. Classification (NCBI taxonomy): domain Eukaryota; kingdom Metazoa; phylum Chordata; class Mammalia; order Artiodactyla; family Moschidae; genus Moschus; species Moschus berezovskii. The sequence goes on from NC_142463.1 coordinate 63,192,132, forward strand.
TTCCTTCCCCAGGGGAATCTTCCCAACCCAGGGATCGAAACCAAGTCTCCTACATCTCCTGCATTAGCAGATGGGTTCTTGAGCCACTAGTGCCATGTGGGAAGGTTATTAGAAATTTGAATACATATGGATATTTATTCTGCCTTTCCATATTTCAAAGGGCTCAAACTGATTTTTAAAATCCAGTGTGAATAACAGTATTAGTGATTGAGAGTTGGACACAACTGAGTGACTAAATAACAGCTTTTCAAATCATACTAATTGTGGAAAACATACATGGTTAGTTCTTGACCTATCAGTTCCTTGTTTTGGAGACCAAGCCTCTGGGGTGGTCCCAAGAAGGGCCTAGCAGAATGATGTGTTCAGTTACAGCACACTTCAAATAAAGAGGTCAATTTTTCTTCATGAAAATTGGATTTTATAAGCTCCCCACAAAATATTGACCATCTGAAATGCCATGTTTCACTCACCCAATACCTAATGATCCTTATAATGCTAATAAAAGATTAGAAAGCTTGTTTGAAAACACACAGTTACTCAAAGACAAAATTTTCAGCATTCTAGAAATTGTTTCTCGGGATCTAAAATTGAAGTCCTTTTTCTCTACTCGGAAGAAATTACCATTCCATTGATCTCCTCCCCATTAGGTACTGTATTTTATTGACTCTCTACAAGTTCTAGGTAAATGTTACTCCTCATGGTTCTTGGTGAACCTACCTTAATTGTTTCATATGTATCAGTGATCAGGGCAATGAAAAGACTTAAAATCATGTATATAAAAAGGCTGATGAATGAGTAGAGGTAAAGTCTGCTAAACAGCCAGACCAGGTAACTTTTTTGCTGCATTTTCGCAAATGTGGCAAACATATCATCTCCATTTATCAGCGAGAAAAGACACTCAGAGACCGTGTTCAGAGAGCGGAACTGCAAAAAACAAAAATTCATCTTATTTCATGTTCCCTCCCACTGGAGACTTTGATCATGACCCCACAATGAAAATAGTGGAACTAGATATCCCGTTACCCTTTCAAACAAATACCCTCAGGTAACTACAGGCATTTTTTTTTTTTTAAACAAGAGAAAATCAAACAAAAGTTTAATAACATGTACACAAATGGAGACAACCAGGAAAAGTCATTCCTATAGACATTTGTTTTGTGATCTACATAGTATGTACATGCCTACTGTTTTTCTTGGAACAAGGAGCTCCTTCTTGATGTTCTTCTTCATAGGAGGAGCCTGAACTGAAGAAGAAAAACACTGAAGGTACAGAACAGCTCCTCTGAGTCAAGCCTTTACCCTCTCCTTCACTCTTCTGTAGAAAGAGATCCTTGAAATACTTCTGCAGAGAATTCAGGTCTCGAACACAAACGTTCATGCTTCTGTTCTAAAGTTCATTCCATTTAAGATGATGGTATTATAGTCAAGACTATAACTCTAGTAACAAAATTTTCAAATATTTCTACAAGTTTCTCCCTATACTACTTTTAAAAATAAAGTCATATTTCAATAAAAATTACCTAAATAGCCCATCAATATATACTGATGAATCAAACTGTCAAACCTGGCTTCACTGATGGTTGCTGCTGCTGCTAAGTCACTTCAGTCGTGTCCGACTCTGTGTGACCCCATAGACGGAAGCCCACCAGGCTCCCCCGTCCCTGGGATTCTCCAGGCAAGAACACTGGAGTGGGTTGCCATTTCCTTCTCCAATGTGTGAAAGTGAAAAGTGAAAGTGAAGTCGCTCAGTCATGTCTGACTCCTAGCGACCCCATGGACTGCAGCCTACCAGGCTCCTCCATCCATGGGATTTTCTAGGCAAGAGTACTGGAGTGGCTTGCCATTGCCTTCTCCACTGATGGTAAGAAGGACTTAACTATCTGACACAGATCATAAAAGGAGCTGAGGCAACCAAGTGAATCAACCATCCTCTCAAGTTGGTCTTACCTTGTGTGTGTGCTTAGTCGCTTCAGTTGTGTCCAACTCTTTGCGACCCTATGGACTATAGCCCGCCAGGCTCCTCTGTCCATGGGATTCTCCAGGCAATAATACTGGAGTGGGTTGCCTTGCCCTCCTCCAGGGGATATTCCCAACCCAAGGACTGAACCCACATCTTTTACATGTCTTGCATTGGTAGGCAGGTTCTTTACCACTAGTGCCACCTGATCTTACTTCACCAGTTTAAAAACATGGCAACAGACACAATACCTTCAATGTTTAAGGCTGAGTCACAAAGTAAAAGGAGCTTATTTTAAAAGAATAACAAGCCACTGGTACTACCCTAAGAGCTTAATAGCAACAGAGAAAGTTATCAGTACCTTATCATGGTAAGGCCCCAGCACAATCCATCCACAGAAGCAATAGCCTAAATAAATCATGGCTGCACAGCAGCAGAACCTGATGACATTGGGCAGTGCCGCCTGGAGGGTGAGAATGAGGAGCTGGGAAAGTAAAAGAGGTCATTAGAATCCCTTTGTCCTTCAAACAAAGCAGTGCAGTAACTTTGAAAGAGAAATACCAACAGCTTGGAGATCTATGGAATTCCTTACATTGTATTTCTGAAAAAAACCAAAGTACCGGATAACTCCAAGCCACACAAGCATGGTAGAGGTCCCAAGAAGTATGCTACAGACATCATAACTTGTTACACTCTAAAACACAGTGGAAAAAAATTATCAGTTATATAGCAGAAATTCATTGGGGCAAAAATTATTTATTGAGTAGTAAAGAATTGGGCACCATTCTAGGTTCTAAGGACAAAGTAGTGAACAGACAAAACTCCCTGCCCTCATGAGGTTTACATTCTAGTGTGTGTAGAGAGAGATGATAGAAATTAATTAGCGAAACCCTTCATACATGAGCTGATGGTAAGTGGTCAGGAGAAAATTCAGGGGAGGGGACAAAGGATGGCTGTGCATTGCATTTCAAAAGGGTGATCAGGGAAGGTCTCACTGAAAAGGTGGCATTTGAGCAAATACACGAAGGAACTGAGGGAGCAAACCAAGTAAGAATCTAGGGGAAGAGCTTTCCAGGCAGAGGGACCAGTATCTGCAGAGGCCCAAAAGCAGGAGGGCGTCTGGCAAGATAGTGGGTCTGGCAAGAGAACGATAGGGGAGAGTAAGGAGTCACCGAGGTGAGGGAGCAGGTAGTTTAGAGTTTCACAAGTATAATTTAACAACTTTGCCTTTTACTCTGAATAGATGGGGGATATTGAGAGCTTTGAATAGGAGTGCTGTAATCCAGTGTTGGCTCTACGGTTGAGTGCAGACTGTTGGAAGAGAGAGATGGCTACTGCAATAATGCAGATGAGAGCTGATGGTGTTTTGGACCAGGCTGGGAATGGTGGAGGTGATGAGGTGATTTCTGAAAGTAGACAAACAGGATTTTCTCTTGGATGAGATATGGAGGAGAGGGAATTAGTGAAAGAGAGAAGTCAAGGGTTAATCTATGTTTTTTTTTCCTTGAACAACTGAAAAGAGCTGCCATTAACTGAAATTTGAAAGGCCATGGAGAAGTGAGTTTTGACTATGGAGGTGGAGCTGTTTTGTTGTTCAGTCACTCAGTTCAGTTCAGTTGCTCAGTCGTGTCCGACTCTTTGCGACCCCATGAATCACAGCACGCCAGGCTTCCCTGTCCATCACCAACTCCCGGAGTTCACTCAAACTCATGTCCATCGAGTCGTTGATACCATTCAGCCATCTCATTCTCTGTCGTCCCCATCTCCTCCCGCCCCAAATCCCTCCTAGCATCAGACTCTTTCCCACTGACTCAACTCATTCATGAGGTGGCCAAGGTATTGGAGTTTCAGCTTTAGCATCAGTCCCTCCAATGAACACCCAGGATTGATCTCCTCTAGAATGGACTGGTTGGATCTCCTTGCAGTCCAAGGGACTCTCAAGAGTCTTCTCCAGCACCACAGTTCAAAAGCATCAATGCTTCGGCGACCAGCTTTCTTCACGGTCCAATTCTCACATCCATACATGACCACTGGAAAAACCATAGCCTTGACTAGGCGGACCTTGGTTGGCAAAGTAATGTCTCTGCTTTTGAATATGCTATCTAGGTTGGTCATAACTTTCCTTCCAAGGAGTAAGCATCTTTTAATTTCATGGCTGCAATCAGCATCTGCAGTGATTTTGGAACCCCAAAAAATAAAGTCTGACATGGTTTCCACTGTTTTTCCATCTATTTCCCATGAAGTGATGGGACCGATGCCATGATCTTTGTTTTCTGAATGTTGAGCTTCAAGCCAAACTTTTCACTCTCCTCTTTCACTTTCATCAAGAGGCCTTTCAGTTCCTCTTCACTTTCTGCCATAAGGGTAGTGTCATCTGCATATCTGAGGTGATTGATATTTCTCCCAGCAATCTTGATTCCAGCTTGTGCTTCTTCCAGCCCAGCGTTCCTCATGATGTACTCTGCATATAAGTTAAATAAGCAAGGAGACAATATACAGCCTTGACGTACTCCTTTTCCTATTTGGAACCAGTCTGTTGTTCCATGTCCAGTTCTAACCATTGCTTCCTGACTTGCATACAGTTTTCTCAAGAGGCAGGTCAGGTGGTCTGGGATTCCCATCTCTTTCAGAATGTTCCAGTTTATTGTGATCCACAGTCAAAGGCTTTGGCATAGTCAATGAAGCAGAAATAGATGTTCTTCTGGAACTCTCTTGCTTTCTCCATGATCCAGCGGATGTTGGCAATTTGATCTCTGGTGCCTCTGCCTTTTCTAAAACCTGCTTGAACATCTGGAAGTTCACGGTTCACATACTGCTGAAGCCTGGCTTGGAGAATTTTGAGCATGACTTTACTAGCGTGTGAGATGAGTACAATTGTGTGGTAGTTTGAGCATTCTTTGGCATTGTCTTTCTTTGGGATTGGAATGAAGACTGACCTTTTTCCAGTCCTGTGGCCATTGCTGAGTTTTCCAAATTTGCTGGCATACTGAGTGCAGCAGGATTTGAAATAGCTCAATTGGAATTCCATCACCTCCACTAGCTTTGTTCGTAGTGATGCTCTCTAAGGCCCACTTGACTTCACATTCCAAGATGTCTGGTTCCAGGTGAGTGATCACGCCATCGTGATTATCTTCGTCATGAAGATCTTTTTTGTACAGTTCTTCTATGTATTCTTGCCACCTCTTCTTAATATCTTCTGCTTCTGTTAGGTCCATAGCATTTCTGTCCTTTATTGTGCCCATCTTTGCGTGAAATGTTCCCTTGGAATCTCTAATTTTCTTGAAGAGATCTCTTGTTTTTCCTATTCTGTTGTTTTCCTCTATTTCTTTGCATTGATTGCTGAGGAAGGCTTTCTTATCTCTCCTTGCTATTCTTTGGAACTCTGCATTCAGATGCTTATATCTTTTCCTTTCTCCTTTGCTTTTCACTTCTCTTCTTTTCACAGCTATTTGTAAGGCCTTCTCAGACAGCCATTTTGCTTTTTTGCATTTCTTTTCCATGGGGATGGTCTTGGTCCCTGTCTCCTGTACAATGTCACGAACCTCCATCCAGAGTTCATCAGGCACTCTATCTATCAGATCTAGTCCCTTAAATCTATTTCTCACTTCCACTGTATAATCATAAGGGATTTGATTTAGGTCATATCTGAATGGTCTAGTGGTTTTCCCTACTTCAATTTAAGTCTGAATTTGGCAATAAGGAGTTCATGATCTGAGCCACAGTCAGCTCCTGGTCTTGTTTTTGCTAACTGTATACAGCTTCTCCATCTTTGGCTGCAAAGAATATAATCAATCTGATTTCGGTGTTGACCATCTGGTGATGTCCATGTGTAGCGTCTTCTCTTGTGTTGTTGGAAGAGGGTGTTTGCTATGACCAGTGCGTTCTCTTGGCAAAACTCTATTAGCCTTTGCCCTGCTTCATTCCGTGCTCCAAGGCCAAATTTGCCTGTTACTCCAGGTGTTTCTTGACTTCCTACTTTTGCATTCCAGTCCCCTATAATGAAAAGGACATCTTTTTTGGGTGTTAGTTCTAAAAGGTCTTGTAGGTCTTCACAGAACTGTTCAACTTCGGCTTCTTCAGCATTACTGGTTGGGGCATAGACTTGGATTACTGTAATATTGAATGGTTTGCCTTGGAAACGAACAGAAATCATTCTGTCGTTTTTAAGATTGCATGCAAGTACTGCATTTCAGACTCTTTTGTTGACCATGATGACTACTCCATTTCTTCTAAGGGATTCCTGCCCACAGTAGTATATATAATGGTCATCTGAGTTAAATTCACCCATTCCAGTCCATTTTAGTTCACTGATTCCTAGAATGTCGACGTTCACTCTTGTCATCTCCTGTTTGACCACTTCCAATTTGCCTTGATTCATGGACCTATCATTTCAGGTTCCTATGCAATATTGCTCTTTACAGCATCGGACCTTGCTTCTATCACCAGTCACATCCACAACTGTGTATTTGTTTTGCTTTGGCTCCATCCCTTTATTCCTTCTAGAGTTATTTCTCCACTGATCTCCAGTAGCATACTGGGCACCTACCGACCTGGGGAATTCCTCATTCAGTATCCTATCATTTTGCCTTTTGATACTGTTCACGGGGTTCTCAAGGCAAGTATACTGAAGTGGTTTGTCATTCCCTTCTCCAGTGGACCACATTCTGTCAGATCTCTCCACCATGACCCGTTCAATCACTCAGTTGTTTCTGACTCTTTGCAACCCCGTGGACTGCAGCACACCAGGCTTCCCTGTCCATCACCAACTCCCAGAGTTTGCACAGACTCATGTCCATTGAGACGATGATTGTTTTAGGTATGTTAAATTTGTGAAGTTGAGTAGACATTCAGGCGAAGACGTGGAAGAAACAGTTGGATATTTGAGACTGGAGTTCAGGGAATAATTCCAAACTGGAGAAACAGATTTGAAAACCATTGGAAAATGGGTACTATTTAAGGCAACAGGATAAGATACGATCACAAAACAATGGCAGGAAAACGAGGTGTATAAGCACAGTGGCTTGAAGCTCTGTTACTTAAACAGCTTCGTGAAGTGAGAGGGAACAGCAAAGGGAAGTGAAGACCAGCCATGATTCAGGAGAAAAATTAGGTAAGTGACAGCCAGTGAAAAAGCTCATCAACAAAGAAAGTGCTTGCAGTGTTAAAAAGCTGCTAATGGGTCAAAATGAGGATAAATAACTGAATATTAGACATAGCAACAGTTACAGGTCATTGGAAAATACACTTTCCATGCAGCCTGATTAGAACAGATACAAGAGAGAATGGGATAAAGAGAGTCAAAGAGTATTAAATACTCTTTTGAGGTCTTCTGCTATGTAAAGGAGAGCAGAGAAATGGGGAATAGCTGGAGATAGAATAGGTTGAGATTTTGTATTTTTAGAAAGAAAAAAAAAAAAAACATGCTCATGGTAGAGAACAGGAAATTAAGGATGCATAAGAAACAGAGTAAGAATAGCTGGAACCATGCTCTGGAGCAATCAAGTAGGGACAGCATCTGATAGGCACGCGGAGGAGTTGGACCTGGATAGTAACGTAAACATTATATCCACAGTAAGAAAAAATGCAAAGTGTACGGGCATTGATGCTGATGGGTAGATAAATGAAGTGGGAATTTGTAGAACTTCAATTGTTTATTATTTTGTGAAACAGGAAGTGAGGTCATCAGCTGAAAGAAAGGATGGAAAAGAGGTATTAGAAGTTTCAAGCGAGAAAAAATATGAAATGATCAGCTAGAAAGCAGGGGGAATGCCTGGTCTAAAAAAATGTAAAAAGACTGTTGGACACCATCAACGGCTCACTGAAGTTATGGTAAGTGAGATGAGCAAAAATGAAGATTTGCTGCAAATCTCCCCCTACTTCTCTTTATTTGTTCCCTAAAGTTAAATACCTATTTCAATGATATATATTACCCTCGTACATAGTGAAAGCTGCTCCATGGCTTCTAAACTCACCCTCTCTTTCTGAGGTACATGCACAGGCTGTCTCCCTCAGCTCCCCTGCAGTCAGATGTGACTAAGTTTTCTCCAGCAGGACTGGACAGAATGAAGGCTGCCATTCTGAGCCAAGGCGTAAGACTGTAAGAGACCTACTACCTACCATACCAGGTTTTCCCTTCCATGGGCTGCAACCTGTTCATGAGACAATCCAGCATCAATCATGCAGTCTGGGTGAGCCTTCAATGGTCATCAGAGAAAAAGATGGGAGAAACTTAGATTCCTGAATGATTGTGTGAAGCTGAGTGACCAGGCTGGAAAACCTACCCTGACAATTACATGAGGGAGAAATAAGCTCTTATCATATCTGAGCTATTGCATTTGAGATCTCTGCCCAGGAATCTGAACCAAAACAGGCTCCCAATGTGGTTCATGCTGCTGCTAAGTCACTTCAGTCGTGTCCGACTCTGTGTGACCCCATAGACGAAAGCCCACCAGGCTCCCCCATCCCTGGGATTCTCCAGGCAAGAACACTGGAGTGGGCTGCCATTTCCTTCTCCAATGTGTGAAAGTGAAAAGTGAAAATGAAGTCACTCAGTCGTGTCCGACCCTTAGTGACCCCATGGACTGCAGCCTACCAGGCTCCTCCATCCATGGGATTTTCCAGGAAAGAGTACTGGAGTGGCTTGCCATTGCCTTCTCCGAATGCGGTTAATACTCATCCTTAATTTCAGTCGAGGACAGAAAAACATAAATCTGCCAAGATTAGTTCGAACAGTATTAGTTTTTTCTTTTTTTTTTTGCTTTGGGGGAGGGTTGATATACAAGCTGGATTAGTCCTAACTTAAAATGGAAAACCTTATAGTACATCAATGATAACAGTAAGAAAATGGGAATATTCTCAATTTGAATGGACAAAGGAACAACTGCACAATAGTACTTTGGCCTCACTCCCCATCTCCTGCCCGCAGTCCAAATCCTTCTATTGAAGATTCTGGCATTCCTTGTAAGAACAACAACAAAAAATCTTTTATCTTAGTTATCTTGGTGTGTGTATGACTTTCAGTGTGTGCAAGAATTCAGAGGCCCCAACCCCAGAGTTCACATTCAGTAGGTCTAACGTGGCGTATTTTATCAGATACACAAATGACCTTGATTCAGAGGACTGTAAATCACACTCTGAAAAATAGCCTAAAATATTTTCTGACTAGATTCTTACAAATTACTGTTATTTCAGGTTTACTCAATACAATGTTTGAAAAAAATCTTGTACTCTGTGAATCCTTACATTTTGGAAAAACAAATGACAGTTAAGGTAAATCTGATACTAACAATGACATAAATAGGAAAAAAAATTTTACCTTAGCTTGAATTTCCATTTTCAGAATTGACCCAATGATGGTCAATATGTCACTAATAATAATCATAATATACCATCCATTGACGAATTCCATTCGATCAGAAACAGAAACTTCCTTCTTATAATGAAGGAGGAAAAAATTGACAAATTCCTTTAGGGAAAAGAGGGGAGGCATGGTGAATTTCTGTCCGTCAAAAATGACCAGTGCATTCCTAGAAAGCAGTGACTCCTACCTGCTGAAGCTGAAGTCCTCTCACCACAGATCGAACACACAGGATTAACGAAGCCAAGCATGTCAGAATAATGAAGACATCAAAGATCATCATGTAATGAGTATTCTTCTGAACTGGAGGAAAGAAGGTTACCTGCTTATGTACTGGAACATCAATGTAGTGACATTTACTTCTACTTCTTTTTTCCCCCCATTTTTAGCCTCATTTATTTTAACAGCTGCATTGCATTATTTCAGGACAGATGTACAATACTTTATTTGTAAGTATGTTCAGGCTGTAATCTGGTTTTCACTACTCAATCCATTCTCCAGGTCCTCTTTGTACACAGGTTCAAGTGATTCTTTAGGTGGATGAATATCCAAAGATGGAATTGTTGGGTTACAGCATATGAATCTTTCTAAAAACAGATCTAAGAAATTGCTCTCCAAAAATATCAAGACAGTTTACACACCTATACGCATCACCACATCTTCATCATTGGACATCGGTATTCATTAATTTTTACCAATAAAAGGAGCAAATGATGTGAAATGCCATTTTTATCATGTACCAAATGGCTGTTGAATGTATTCAAGTACCATATTTTCCCCTTCCAACTTTTTTGTGTGTTTTAATGCCTACGAAAAATACATCTCATTACTTTCCTAGAATTTCTGCTGGCTAGTCTTGCTTGTTATTTTCCCATATTTCTTCAGGACCAAAATGTCAAATTCCAATAAAAATCTTACTGTTAATTTTTTGGGGGAATCATGCTGAATTTACAGATTAATCTAGGGAGAAGTGACATGTTCATGTTAAATCACTTGACTTAAAACATGGTGTCTTTTTTTTTTTCCATCCTTCAGAAACATTTTCAAGTTTTCTAAGGATCCTTCTTCACACTCATGCTTAGAATAATTTAAAAAATTCAAGCATTCTTTCCACAAAGATAACAAACAGAAAAAGCTCTGACACAGATTCTTCTGTTAGTATTTAAAGGTTAAAAGTCCTCAAAACCATGTATCCTGCCATCTTTTGTTCTTAATACAGTTAGGGTTCCTGCATATCCTATTTAAATATACTTATCTAGGTATAAGATACTCACTGAGCATCAGGTGTGTTTTCACATGCTGAGAATACAATGGTAAACAAGACAGATAAACGCCCCTGACCTTGTGGAACTTCTACTCCAGCGAGATAAGAGAAAAAAGTAAACACGTAAATGAGCAAAATACTTCCTGATAGGAGTAAGTGATAGGAAGAAAGTAAATCCAAACAGCTACTAAGTGTATTTCCTACTTGGCATAGTTTCAAGCATTTTTGAAGATTTAACTCATTTGCACCTCACAGTAACCCCACAAGGTAGGTGTGATTATCCCCACTGTGCAGGTGAGAAAACTGAAGCCCAGAGGGGTCACAGAACTTGCCTAAGATTCCATGGCCAGTAAGTGCAGAGTCAGTGTTCAAACCTTTGCAGTTTGTCTCCAGCATCCATCACTGTTAGTGGTCCTTGGCATCTCTTTGGAACTTATTAGAAATGACATCCTCCTGCCTTACCCTAGGCTTAGTAAATCAGAAACTGCTTTGCTAAGCTCTCCAGGTAACACTAAAATTTGAGCACCACTGCTGAGGGAGCTTTGGGAGAGGGAATGGGGAGAAGAAAGGTTGGTTTGTACCGCACAGTGAAGGAAGGCCTCCCCAGAGGCAGTGGCTTTTAGCTGAGGCTTGAATGACAAGGCAGAGCCACCCGCACAGAGATTCTGGGAATCAGTCTTCCCAGCAGAAGGACAGCTAGGTGAAGAGCAGAGGGTGGTCGTCACATGCTCTCTTACAGAGCTTGTCTTACTTAACAAGCTGGGCTGCTCTCTGCTGATGGAAAGAACTCAAGACTATACTGTAATGAAGCAACCCATAATTTTGTCAAGAGGCATCTAAATGTTATATGAAGGATTAAATCTACTTCAGAAAAACTTAAAATCCAAGAAACAAACATTTGAGAGAAAGCTTATGTCCCAGGCACCTTCATATGCTCTCATCATCCCTGTTCCCAAGTATGTGAAGTATTAAGATGTTTACAAATGACAAAACAGGCTTGTGTTTCAAATAAACAATTTTGTGACTGAAATTTTATAATTGAAGTTTGTTGAGTCCAGATCTTCATATATTTGAAGCTACCTATCAGTGAAAAGAATACTAAAATGAAGACATTTTATTTCATTTATTCATGCTATCTCATTACTATTTCTGAACTTTGTGAATCCATTAGTAGGGAACCCTAAAGTAATCATTATCCAAGTATGGTCTGAATAAGTATGGTCTGCACATTCCTGGGTCTCACCGCCAGACCTACTGACTGTCTTGTGTGAAGCTGGGAAAAGTGCATCTTAGCAGGTACTTGGAATGGTGCTTCTGCTCACTAGAATCCAAGACCCTCTGACCTAATCATTACAGTCAAGCACAACACACTATTACACACCACTACAAGGAACTAGGAAACGAGATCAATCGTCTAGTTCAGCTCCAAAATTCTCAGCGATACCCAGTTTATACTTGAGTTTGTGTCCATATTTCTAGGACTTTACTCTGTCCTTATTTCATCTACTTTTTGACCTGGATATAAGATAATTATAATGTGTGGGATATTTCAGGGTCAAATACTACCTGACTTCTCCCTGGATATAGGACCAAAGACACCAAAATTCACTTCTGGGCCTTAGTTTCTTCATCTGTAAAAATAAGGATGCTACCTATCTCAAAGATATTTTAAAACACTGAAGTAAGGAAAGTGTAGGTCAAAATACTTATGCAATAAACACTCAAAAAATACTCGTTTGAGTAGATGTGATTTTTTTGGTTGTCGTTGGAATTATAAGCACTTTTTTTTAGTAAGGATTAGCCAGTGAAGTTTCATGGAAAAGGCAAGAAAAACCATTTAAATTACTAATAATTTATGAATTACTTGGAACATTAGACAACTAAAATGAATTACGGACTTGGACATGATCCAATTATTTCATTTGATGTTCCACATATCCTTGGGACCAGTAATTTAATAACCATTTAATATTATTTAATAACCATTTTGAAAACTAGTAAAATTCATTACTTACTTGATCCAGATACATGCCAGTCTTTACATTCTCTGATGGAGATGTCATTATCTAAACTTATCTTAATTCTTCCACTGTGGGCTTTGTTGTCAAAAGTTATCTGTGAAGAATAGGAAAAGGGTCAAAAACATACCTACTACTTTTAAAGCCAAGGTGCCACTATTCATTAATTAGGAAACAATTCTCCCAAAGTTACAGGAAACCCAGACCCTCAACTCTCACCTGATGCTAACTCTGTTCAGCCTCAGGCAGCTCCCTTTTTCTGTGAGCTGAGAAAGCTGAGTTAGATCTTCCATAAAGAATGTTTAGTCTCTAAAAATCCTAAGTTTCTAGGATAGTAGTCAAGCCCTGAACCACTTGTAAAACAAGAGAACTTCCCCCTCCTCTCATTCTAAGCACCTCTAGATGTCCTCCTGATCAAGTACAAGCATGCTTTCCTCTTTCTTCCAGCAGAGCCTTGGTTAGGGATAGATTTTTAATATTGTTCTAAATAACACAGATGCTCATTATCTCCATCTTGAAACATTTCAGGTGGAGCTTTTTCAATTTTCCTTCTAAGATCCGTTTTCTTTGTCACTCTTTACAAAGGATGTGGTCACAGGGAACCAACAGTATGTCTGGCTTCAATGGTAACTGTTTTGGGACACCAGGCACCAACAGGACAGAGCCATGCCAGAACACCTTTCATAGCTCTCCCACTGTCTTCACCTTCAAGCTCCTCCCACCTTCTCCTTGCAGACACCTGGAAGGCAAACTAAGGAAATTAGTCTGGTTTGGGGGTTTTGTTTTAATTTTTGGCGCCTCTTCTCTCAAGTCCTAAAGTAAAAGGAAAGTTCTTTTCAAGTCTGCCATTTGTGGTGTTAGTCATTCAGTTGTGCCCGACTCTTTGTGACCCCATTGATTGAAGCCTGTCAGGCTCCTCTGTCCACAGAATTCTCCAGGCAAGAATTCTGGAGTGGGTTGCCATTCCCTTCTCCATTCCCTTCCCGACCCAGGGATAGAACTTGGATCTCCTACATTGCAGGCGGATTCCTTTAGATGAGTTTAATTGAAAATCTGCATGTGGTGTAATCAGATACTACTTCAGACAAAAGATTACAAATAAACTTAGTAAGACTAGTTACTCTGTTTCCCCTCATGTTAGAATGTAAGTTTCTTCCCATGACAAGCAACCAAGGATATTGATAATGAATGCCCATTTTTATCATTGCTGAGACCCAGCCTCACACAAGGAAGATGCTCAGTACTATTTGAAAGAGTCAGAAATCTTTGCCAAGAATAAACCACGCTTTGCCCACACAGAGACTCAGGGTCTTTCAAATAGTAGATGCTCATTCAGTTCAGTTCAGTCGCTCAGTCGTGTCCGACTCTTTGCGACCCCAAGAATCACAGCACACCAGGCCTCCCTGTCCATCACCAACTCCCAGAGTTCACCCAAACTCATGTCCGTCGAGTCGGTGATGCCATCCAGCCATCTCATCCTCTGTCGTCCCCTTCTCCTCCCGCCCCCAATTCCTCCCAGCATCGGAGTCTTTTCCACTGAGTCAATTCTTCTCATGAGGTGGCCAAAGTATTGGAGTTTCAGTTTTAGCATCAGTCCTTCCAATGAACACCCAGGAATGATCTCCTTTAGAATGGACTGGCTGGATCTCCTTGCAGTCCAAGAGACTCTCAAGAGTTTTCTCCAACACCACAGTTCAAAAGCATCAATTCTTTGGCGATCAGCTTTCTTCACAGTCCAACTCTCACATCCATACATGACCACTGGAAAAACCACAGCCTTGACTAGACGGACCTTTGTTGGCAAAGTAATGTCTTTGCTTTTTAATATGCTATCTAGGTTGGTCATAACTTTCCTTCCAAGGAGTAAGCGTCTTTTAATTTCATGGCTGCAATCAGCATCCGCAGTGATTTTGGAGCCCCAAAAAATAAAGTCTGACACTGTTTCCACTGTTTCCCCATCTATTTCCCATGAAGTGATGGGACCAGATGCCATGATCTTAGTTTTCTGAATGTTGAGCTTTAAATATCTAATAAACTCTGACTTATTATCACATCTAAGCAAGGTTTAGAAGAAACTGAATTCTTTAAATGAAAAAGAAAAAATACTAAGTGTAACTAATAACAGATTAGATAATACAGGTAAAAAGATTAGTGATTTGAAGTCACAGCAATAAAACTATTCAAAGTGAAGCACAGAGAAAATATTAGAAAATTAAATAAAAAAAAGAGGACAACTTCAAGTGCCCAAATATACATAATATTGGAATCTCTGAAAAGTAGGGGGAAAGAGAAAAATATTTGAAGAAATAACACTGAGTAAATGTCAAACATAATAAAAACTATAAACCCACAGATCCAAGATATTCAATGAACCCCAAATACAAGAAACATGAAGAAAACTACATAAAAGTATATCAGAATCAAGCCACTGAAATCAGAGATGAAGAGAATTTTAAAAGCACCGAGAAGGGGGGAAATACATCCCATACAGAAGAACAAAGATGAAGAAGACAGCAGATTTCTCATCAGAAACAATATAAACAAAAGAGCAAACTCTTTAAAGTTCCAGGGTAAAAACAGCCAGGCCTAGAAGTCTACACCTCATGAAACTACTTTTAAAAAATGAAGGTGAAATACTTTTTCAGATATACAGAAGCTGAAAGAACTTATTATAATGCAGCAGATCTGCATTATAAGAAATATTAAAGGAAGCCCTTTATGCAGAAAGAAAACTATGCCAGGTGGCTTTTATGTTATACATGTCCTGGCATACCATCACTTGAAAGTAGGCTGTAATAAGTTAAATATGTGTACTATAAACCATAAAATAACACAATAAAGAGTTATAGCTAATAAGCTAACATATGAGATAGACTGGAATCCTAAAAAAACAGTTAATCCAAAAGAAGGTAGAAAAAGAAAGAAACCATATTAATAATTTCATGCAATTTAAATGATATAAGCACCTTAATTAAAAGGTAGAGATTGTTAGGTTGGATTAAAAAAGCAAGACTCAACTATATGCTGTATAACAAGAAACCTACTTTAAATAAAAGATACAAATAGTTTAAAAGGATGAAAAAAGATATGCCATGCTAACACTAGTTATAAGAAAGTTGGAATGGTTATACTAACATCAAAGTAAATTTTAGAGCAAAGAATATGATAAGGGTTAAAAAGTGCCATTTCACAATGATAAAAAAGTCAGTTCAAGTGAACACAAAAAACCCTAGATGTCTATACACTTAATAAAGAGCTTCAAAATGCAAGTTGCAAGAATTTATCAAACTACTATGAATGAATGCTAATGCACTACTTTTATATTATGAACCCAACTGGGCACACACAAAATAACCTTAATAAATAGCTGTTGAATCAAACATCTACCACATACCAGATAATTTGGTAGGTCTTCCATATGTGCTATATTTTATCTTGACAACAGTTTTGTCAGGTAGGTGGGCATTCATTTGGTTTTACAAATGAGAAAACTGAGGCTCATGCCAATTAAATAATTTGCCTAAAATTACACAGCTACTAACTGGTAAGCTAACATTAAAATCTAGATTTGTCTGACTCCAAAGTCCTTGTATTTTACAACAGGGATATACTGCCACAGTTCATGTTTATTTATGGCAAAAGTCACACTAATGGCTTTTATTATCAAATTACCTGATAGGATATAGTCCCCACCACAGTTCTATGAGACGTACTGCTAAATACACAATGAACAGACATACCTGGGGATAATTCTCCAAGAATGGCAAAAATATAACATCTGCATGTGGCTAAAGGCCAGGATGCTTTTACATTGTAGTGTGTCATGGGAAAAGATCTATATTTCACTAATGTTTTGCTTGCTCATTCAACAAATATCTGAGTCATCTACTATATTTTCTGAGCGATGAGAAGATAAAACAGTTCCTGCCTTCAGGGAATGTTCATTCTAGTGAAGCTGATGATAAACATCTAGAAAAACTTAAAGGAGGAGGTGGTAAGACATACAATACAAAACAAAAACAAAATCTAGGGCTTCAGAGCACAGAATGTACTTCTAACTGAGCAATCACCAAAGAGGTCCATGAAGAAGGTCTCAGTTGACCAAAGCCTTAAAAGATTATAAGACTTTTTAAAAAGTATCATTTCTCTATAAGAGAGAGGCAGACAGACAGAGAAGACTGTGGATAACAACTCAATTTTTCAAAAATCATGTAATTTTAAGAATTCACAACTTGCTGCTTACTATTGGATCAAAATGTGTAGCCCAAATACAGTCTTACAGAATTAGTGTTTTTTCTTATTAAACAATATGCATAATTATTATACTATACTACATCCTAAAATATTTTTAATCTCAATTTCTGAAAACTTTACTTCTAACAGCCAATTAGTTGAGTATCGTGGACATAACTTTTGATACAAACTACTACTATAGTACTAGAAATCTTGACCATATGAAGGCAAGCCGTTATCAAATGCTGTCCTGCATATGCCTCTCGGCATTGCGTTACTGACTGTGATCCTTGTGAGGTGATGAACCAGCAAGAGAGGCATCTTGTGCTCTATAGAGAGAATCAAAGCTCCATCTGCAACTGGAATACAGAGAAGAGGAAACTAACCAGAACTTTCAGAGGCAGCATGCACTGTGAGCAATAACTTCCAGAGGCTGCAAATATCCTCAGTGAGGAAACTCAGCAGCAAGAACCCTTGGCAATGACCTTAAGCAGACTGCCACGAACTGCTGAGAGCTAACCATACAAACCTACAAACCTCTGCTCTTTTTGTATTTGCCAGGTGCTGTTCTTGGTCCTGAAGACTCAGCAGTGAACAAGACAAGGTCCCTGCCCTCAGAGAACTTACATTGAGGTATAGAAGACAGATGATTAACAACTGAACAAGTGGGTACAAGAGTCCCTCCCATTTATCCAAGATCCCCAGCGGATGCCTGAAATCACAGGTAATACCAAACTTCATATATAATATTTTTCCTATACATACACACCTTTGATCAAGTTTATAAATTAGGCACAGGAGAGTAAAAACAATTTCAAAAAATGGGCTTCTCTGGTGGCACAATGGTAAAGAATCCACCTGCAATGCAGGAGACGCAGGTTCAATCCCTGGGTTGGGAAGATCCCCTGGAGGAGGAAATGGCAACCCACTCCAGTATTCTTGCCTGGGAAATCCATGGACAGAGGAGCCTACAGTCCATGGGGCCACAAAAGAGTCAGACATGACTTAGCAACTAAACAACAAGAATAAAATAAGAAAATTATTAACATATACTATAATAAAAGTTACATGAATGTGGTCTCTCTAAGTATCTTGTACAAATTAAATGCCTTTTTCCATCTTAACTACACACTTATCACACTGTGGCCATAATTTTTGCAGTTTGAGCTGCAACAGTAAAACTAGCATGGATTTCTTTTTCCTTCTTCACAAGTCACCTATAGATTTCTTCCTGTACCTTAAGCAGTCTCAACATACAATTGGTTTTCTGTCTTCATTAAGTTAAGAGATTTCAGTTTTTCACCTGAAGAGATACTTTGGCATACTGGCATCACCGGCTTTGGGGCCATTCTTAAGTAAAATAAAGCTTGTTTGAACACAAGTACTGTGACAGGTAGATAACTGAGAGGCTTACTGAGTGACTAATGGATGGTACACACTGGACCAAAGGATGACTCATACTGTATTTCAGTTTAAAATACATGAAGGGCGTATTTCTGGAATTTTCCACTTAATATTTTCAGACAGAGGTTGACCATGATAACTAAAACCTCGGAAAGTGAAAATGCAGATAAGAAAGGACTAACAGAGCTAGCTGAGCCAATGTCTCCTCTGTGCATATCCAATTAGGACAAGAACACCCTATACATTTGATCAACCCTCAACACAAGTAGATGGAACACATAACTAGATAAAACCATTTTTCTCCAGACAGGAATCCAATTAGCCCAGCCCACACTCACAGTCAGAGTAAAGTCATAACAGTCCGGGAGCTCATGATGACGAATAGTCTGCAGGTTAATGGCCTTCAGTTTAAACTGCAGCTCCACTGTTATGAGTCTGGAAAACAGGAGACTTTAGTGCAGTGAAAACATGTACACACAAACAGGAGTTACCCTCCCACCTGCTTCCCTCACCTGTGAAAGTCCAGTGTTAAGTTGAGTTTATTTTCTTCTAATGTTCCAATGTGAAAAGGTTCATTTGGTTCCACAAATAAACATTCTGCCATAGAAAGGAACAAAACATAATATAGCACCTGAAATAAACATAGAAAACTGCATCCTGCAAGCATCATATAATGAAAACTGGATATTCAGATTCTGGTATTTTTGTGAATTAAGATTTTCAGATCTAAACATCCATACCACTTGGTTACAATGACTTTTGTAAGATGTGACTATATATTTCTTGAGTGGATGGAGGTAGAGAAAGATCTGAACTCTATATCACTAACCTTGTATAGAAGGCCATCTTCCTTTCTGTCTTTTTTAGCCTAAATTTTGAGGCCCCTCTCCCTTTTTGTATCCTATGCATACATCTGCCATCAAGCCATCTCATTCTCTGTTGTCCCCTTCTTCTCCTGCCCCCAATCCCTCCAAGCATCAGAGTCTTTTCCCATGAGTCAACTCTTCGCATGAGGTGGCCAATGTATTGGAGGTTCAGCTTTAGCATCAGCCCTTCCAATGAATACCCAGGACTGACCGACTCGATGGAGGTGGGTTTGAGTGAACTCCGGGAGTTGGTGATGGACAGGGAGAACTGGCGTGCTGTGATTCATGGGGTCGCAAAGAGTTGGACACGACTGAGCGACTGAACTGAACTGAACTGACAGTGTCTAAGATAAAATTTTATATGTTTAAAGTATCTATTTTAAAAAAACATTATGGGTTGACAATTTCCCCTCAATAAATACTTTTTTTAAAAAGGAAGACAGCCTCTTAGAAGGTTTTTACTAGTCAGTACTATGATCCTTTATTATTTTTCTCAAAGAAAAAGACCCAGCAGCTACTGCTGAAAGAACTTACTTTTTAACTCAATGACCTAAGTTAATGTTTTAGGGACAAATTGTAAATAGAACTTTGCTAATAGGAATAAATTATGCTGTTCTAAATTCTGGTTCTCACTGGTGGTGGTTTAGTTGCTAAGTTGTGTCTCTTTGCAACTCCATGGACTGTAGCCCACCAGGCTCCTCTGTTCATGGGATTTCCCAGGCAAGAATACTCGAGTGGGTTGCCATTTCCTTCTCCAGGGGATCTTCCTGACCTAGGAATTGAACCCAGGTCTCCTGAAGTGCAGGCATATCTCTAACCGACTGAGCTATGAGGGAATCTCATTACTCAACTTAGCCCCAAAGATACTGAATAGTGAAGTACTATTGAGGGGAGAAAGTTCTGTATATTATATATTCAAGAATTTGCAAACATTTGTTTTACAAGGGCAATATCTATCTATTAAACTGGCTTATCCAGAAGAGAGGTTGTGGAATAAAATGGCTAAGAGCACAGCCTGGGTCAAATTTCAGCACTATCTCTTACTAGGTCCACCTTGAGCAGATTACTAAACCTTCTGAGCCACACTTTAGTCTTCTGAAAAATGAGGATAATAATAAACTTGTCTTGTTGATTTTTTGTCTGTTTGTTTAAGAATCATGAGGTATAGTGAAGTACCTGGCATAATTGATACAGTTCTTACTATGACCTAATAGCACAGGCCAAATCAACATTTTCAGAGATGAAATTACTGACTTTAAATCAAGGAGTTAAAAATGGAAGTTCTAGCTTATAGAAGAATATCACCAGTTTCAATTTCTGGGTCAATGTCAAAGGTATCAATTCCAGGATAGATGTTTCCTTGCTTGTAGAAGTGCCAACAGACTGCCATGGCCGACTGCTCCGTGCCCTTGTTCTCAAATGCATGATTCCCAACTGAGACGTTGCATAGCTGCAAATACTTCAACCAAAAAGAGAAACAGAAAATGAGAGCACCCAGCCAGGCAGAAGTGAAGTCATGATCCCCCTCCCTCCCTGCCTTTGAAACGGTGTGTTCCCACCTCCTGTCCAGGTGGAGACTGGAAAGTAATTGACATGCTACTGTGCATTGGGATGGCAGAGGGCAAAGAGCACTTGTGAATTAGAGCTCTGGGTTCAAGTCTCATTTCTGTGATTGTGAGCAAGTCACAAACTTTATCGGCCTCTGCTTTCTTACCTGCAAAATTAAAGGCTGAATTTACCCTTAAATAACATTTCAAGTTCTTTCCTCCTTTAAAGAACTATGTTTAGGAAGTGACTTTTACATTTAATGTGAGTACAAACTTTATTTATCTTTGAACTATTTTCTATAGTCAAGAGTTCTGCTTTGCTATAATGAAGTGGGATAAAACTGTTCCAGACTAACCAGCAAAACTTTGTCTACAGATAATTTTTTTTTTAATCTTTATCTTTGCAAGAATACAGCTTAGCCAGTTTTAAGCAATATTCCACTACTGAAAGTCCTCCCATGATTTCCTGTGTCTCAGGATAAACTTAAAAGCTCTTTTCCAGGGCCTGGAAAGTCCTACTTCTGGCTCTTCCCTCACTCCTTTGCATACTTGCCTTAAACATACTAAATGTTTTCCAGCCTCCAGGGCCTTTGCTGTTGCCAGTCCTTCAGCCTGAAATATTCTTCCTCAGACTTCAAGTCCCCATAGAGGCCTTTTCTGACCATCTTGAGACCACTGTTCATGTTTTATGCCACCCAATTTTTTTTTCATAGCAGTCATCACTGTTGGAAATCAAATTATTTTGCTCAATTTGTTTAAAATCCATCTCTTCCATTAGAATCTAAGTTCCACAGGGCAAGGAACTAATCAAGCCCACTGCACTAACCTCAGCACTTAGAACCATATTGTAAGCAGATAGGCTGGGCAGGGGGTGGGTCCCTGGAGAAAGAGAATACATGTGACTTTGTCATAAGAGAAGACATTTTTGGCCTCAGCCTTTTTGGATCAAATGCTGGTCCTTAAACAGGTCTCAGTAATTAATAATATTAAGGGAACAAACGAATGTAGAAACAAATGACTGTTATCAGACAAGTAACAACAGCAGAGATAACACACCCATTGTAAAGATTCCCAGCTCTGTTTCAGTGGTAAAGATTAGCCCGTAACACTTAACCTTTCCTGACCCTCATGACTTCAATCAACTAAAACCTGGACTCTGTCGACTGCCCAAGCCCCTTCATAAATATGCAGGTGCCCTTAACTTACAAGTTTCCCAATTTTACTGTCCCAGGAGACACTGCTTTGAGAAAGATCCCTGGTGTTCTCCTTATTTGCTGCAAATAATAAATCCTTCCTTCTGATTTTTAGTTTGGTTGGGTCTTTTGGCTTGACATCCACCAAGAGGCAAACCCAGCTTTCAGGTAAGAGTACACAGAGTACATGCTCAAATATTTGTCAAGTTAACCAAAACTACTATAATATGAGAGAATCTTCATCCACTAGAGCTCATCTACATACAGTAGGGTGGTAAACTGCTAGGATAGGATTTGTTACGGCACCAACATTTCTCCTAGCACTGGGACTGGGAAAATGCGCCAGAAATCTACAGCAATATAATTAAGCTGTACAAATCATTAAATAGTATTATGTCCTGCATCTAGAGGAAATAGTCTAATGCTAGACATATTTAGTTTTGAGATATTTCCCATACAAGGAAATAAGTGCCTTAAGTCTTTCTAAAGCTACTCAGAGTCCAATTGGTAGTTTTATACTGGGGCATGGGAGAGTAGAGGAATACAATATATTAAGTGAAAAAAAGAAGTAAAAGATACTGAATGTGGTAAGGTTCCACGGAGACCAATATGCCTGAAATATGAGATACCTCCTGCCTGTGAAGTGAAGTCACTCTGTCGTGTCCGACTCTTTGAGACCCCGTGGACTGTAGCCTACCAGGCTCCTCCGTCTGTGGGATTCTCCAGGCAAGAGTACTGGAGTGGGTTGGGAGGTAAAGCCAGAAAGGCAGGCAGGGGTCCTGTATGGACCCCTGTAGCCCTTCTGAGTAGCCCACTCCCTGTGAAGCAGTCCAGACAGGAATTACTTAAAGATCTGAACCTCCTATCATAGAAACTTGTGTCTTAAACCTTACAAGATCTTGAAACAGAAAAGATCCAAGCTGTGGGCCTTCAGGTACACGCTATTTTTATAAATGATTCTACAGCCAGACTTGCTTGCTGTCTTAATAAGGCTACTTGTAGAGTCTGAGGGCTTCCAGCAGTAAAGAACCTGCCTGCCAATGTAAGAGACTCAGGTTCGATCCCTAGGTTGGGAAGATCCCCTGGAGGAGGAAATGGAAACCCACTCCAGAATTCTTGTCTGGAGAATCCCATGGACAGAGGAGCCTGGTGGGCTACTGTCCATAGGGTCACAAAGAATTGGATATGACTGAAGTGACTTAGCATGTGAGGTCTGAGCAGTTGCAGAGATGGATGGTGTGGACAAACAGTGTTGCCTGCCATTCCCATAAACAACAAGTGTTGCCAGTCATCAAGCCTTCAGCCACTATAGTGGTGCTGAGGGTATGCCCTGAGGGGAATTCAGGATGGAGGAAAACAGGATACTTGTCCTGGATGGCTAAGATGTATATCAAAGAAATAACTGCCATTAGGCCATATTCATCTTCCCAGAAAATCATTAGCTTGAGATATCTGGTTTTTTGTGATTAGCAGTAATCTTTTGATGTTCCACTACATGGTTCTTGTTTTGTTTTCTGCAAAAACGCTCTTTGGAATAGGCTCTCAGAGCTATCTGAGAGGCTACCTTCCTGGGCTACAGTCCTTGGTGATGTCCTCGAATAAAACATAATTCTCAACTTTTAGGTTATGCTTTTTATTTCCAGTCAACAATCGTCAGGGGCAAGTAGCAGAACTGTGGTCAGCTAAAGGGCCAATTTGGAGCCGGAGTCAGAAGACTCTGGGAGGGGAAGGTGGTATAAGACTATCATTGAAAGGCAGGTGCCCGGTAGGACTGACTAATGGGGCACCTAAGTGGCTATGACATCTGTCGGGCTCTAATGAGGCTGGCATCTCTCCCCACCTGCCTCTGCAGCTCCACCTTGAAAGAACTAGTTTTTCACATGGATTCATGGGTCCTAGGGCATGCTTTGGGAGACTATATAAAAATAGACTACATAAAAATCCCTACCTGAGAAATATGGCACCCAAAGTAAAGCAGATTCAATAGCTTGTTCCTTGATTACAGATGCATTTTTTTGTGTTCTCCCTGTGATTACCTGATCTGAACACAAGAATCTTTTGAGCTCATTCATTCACAAACATCTGAGTGCCTGATATGTACCTCCATCTTCATGAAATAAATATATCAATATCTGGCACTGAACACTATCATAAAATGAGGAATACCAAGCAGTCAAATCTGTGATTTCAGGTGAATCATTTAGAATAAACTGCCAGAAGTGGTAGGAAAGATGGGAGGGGAAAGAGGGTAACCAACTAGAAGTAGGGATTTATAGACTGTGTTTGAGCTGCAAAAAAGTAAGTGGTTCCAAGACCCTGAGACTTTAAATCTAAGCAATTGATCAGAAAGAGAAGCAGCTCTGACAAGTAGGTGGGAAGAGAATATGCATCTGCTTTGAACAGAGTGATTCTGAGGTCCTTGTGAGCTCTCTTCACACAACAGTGTGAGCAACTGTTTTGGAAACATCTGTCTTGGCATGGGTGACAGTGGGGGAAATTCTGCAGGAAAAGGACAGACCTTTGAAGACTGCCCTAAGTTAAGAGGCAGCCGAAAGAAGGAACCCAGTAAAGACAACCCAAACATGATTGATAAAAGCCAGGATATAGTATTAAAATAACTAGGTCTTTGACATTCCAATACATAAATAGACATACTAAACAAGAGTGATGCTGTTACAACCAGTGTTAAATCAGGATAAGCCTAGAGATTATTCAGTTAGATGACGTTTCAGAGATCCACTCTTTAGGAAAACTAGTCATGGAAATAACTCTAAGGGCTGAGAAGCTACTGTCTTTCCTGTCAGTTCTTGGTGACTATCACCTCAACTATCAAGGTATTTCCTTACAGCAGACAAAGATGTTTCTTTCATATCTGTCCATGTTTTCCCTATTCACTTCTCTGGAATAATGTAGAATAATGACCTTATTAACCACAAAAACTTTATTCACTAATATTGTGATTAAGATACTTTTTTACCTTCAGTTTAAAATGCATGATAGTGCTTGGAAGATGGTAGGGAGCCACTTGCCCAAGGTAAACTCTACCCCAAATGTATCTACCTATTTACTAGCACAAGGAATCTACCTACGTGCAATTCTATAAAGAAAAAAGAAATCTGATAAACAGAACTGCCTGAATGCCAAATACTATATCTTTAAGACTGCTTTTAACCTTCATAATAAAGGCAAAAATGTTTTAGGAAGAATTTATTGAATGGTTTATCTCTCACCTCTACCCACCCCTCCTGTCAAAAAGAAATTACTAATTTGCTTCAGAGTAATTCAGATAAACTTAGTAATCTTAAAACAAGAATCTCAAAACTTAATATCTCCAGAATTTTACTACTATTTGACCTTACAAATTGTAGGACATAATTCTATTTAACAACACACGTAGCTTACTTCTATTATTATAGATTTCTGGACAATTTTTGTAATCTGAATGCTATCAGAAAGCCTTAGTGTCACAAATATGTATTTTATCCCATAGTTTGTCTCTGGGAAAATGAAAAGCCCTAATTACACTATAACAATTTTTGAAGAAGAGTTATAATTTTTATATATACTGCAGTTAGTACTGCAGAAATGTTGTCTGCAGTACTTACTCAGGTTGGAAATGCTGACTTCAAGAAAGCTGCCAAAGATTCCTACAAAATAGCAGATTTTCAGACTTGAGAAAGTACTGTTTGTTTGTAGCAAAAACAAATTGATTAGAAACTCACAGTAGAAATTTGACCCACATGTATGAAAAACAAGCTTCCTTTTTGAAGCAGTTAATCAAATGTTACAATAAAACCATTGCCTTATGTGACATAAAGGCCTTTCTTATTTTTAAAATGAATTTCAGGTCTTGGTCACTCTACACTTTCTGCAAGGTTAATAATCTCATTATTTTTTAAGGGTCCCTGAACATATAAACTCTGAAACCTTAATGACTACTTACAACCAAGGTCATGGTTAATAATTTTAAATCTTTGAGGTTCTTATGCCAAGCCCTAGATCTGACTCTTTTAATTAAGTCTTTAAAGTTTCTGTCTCTCTGTTACTAAACAAAAGCTCTTCTCAACTGAGTTTTGTAAAAGTTTGTTGGCAAAGTTACAAAAATTAATGGTGTCATACATGACATTTATAATTTCATTAATAAATGCTCACTCTTGTACACCTGAATGTCAGCTTCTATTTTGCACACTGCTAACAATTCTCCAGTTTAATCTTTCTCCCAAGTAAAGAAATCATGTGCCTGACTTACCTGGTTCACTGCAAAGACGATCTGATCATACACATCTCTTTGTGTATACACTGCATATGTGTCATCCATTCTGTCTATATAGCCTTTTAGGAAGAGGTGCTTGAATGCTACAGTGTTCTCTTCCTTGAAAGCTACCACCATCTGGTTACTCAAGCCAAAAAAGATCAGCTTAAAAGAAAGAAAAAGAGGGTGAAATGGCAATGAAATAAAGGTTTCCACTAAATGATTAATTCATCTATTCAAGATTCAATACCTAATTAATTCCTAATATATTCTATAGAAATTAAACATTTGGCAGTTGGGAACTAATTTGTCCTTAAAGATAAGGTGGGTTTCTAGTTTTAAACTAAAAGAAACTGACTTTGCATACTTTCCACATTTATTTTCAAGTACGATCTCACTTATGACATTGTCCCCACCAATAAAAACTTTAGGAGCTCTGAGAAGTCCTTCAGGAGTTCTTTAGCTCAGAGGAGCAAGATAACTTTGACAAAGGAAGTTGGAAGGTTTCCCTAAGGGAAGAAAGAATAATAGAAACCCTGTAGTATGTGCCTAACTTGGGGCAGGGGACATTTGAGAAGCGTGTGGAGAAAGCGAAGAAGGTCAAGTTGAACTTAGCACTTTGAGGGGGACACTGAGGACACCAGCATAATTCAATTAGAGAAACAGTGAGGAAAAATGTGAGCAGAAACACTGAAGTCAGATGGTGCAGGAGCTTGAAGAGCAAGTAGAAGATTTCAAAATGAAGTCTTCAGGACATCAGGAAGGCTTGAGGCAGGTGTACAATAAAACCTAAGGAATATATAAGTTTAGGTCTTACAATCAAACTATATTTCTAGGACTGATTACCAAAACTGTGACAGTAAGACCAAAAGTAAAAATATTCTTTCAACTCATCTCTAAATTAAAGTACATTAACATATATTCTTAGGGCTTCCCTTATAGCTCAGTTGGTAAACAAATCTCCTGCAATGCAGGAGACCCCGGTTTGATCCCTGGGTTGGGAAGATCCCCTGGAGAAGGGAAAAGCTATCCACCCCAATATTCTGGCCTAGAGAATACCATGGACTATATAGTCCATGGGTTTGCAAAGAGTTGGACGTGACTGAGTGACTTTCACTTTCAGCTTTTAAACATATTCTTAATATTCATGTAGGACTGACCCCCAAGTTTTATATGAAATTCAGTTGTTCTCTCTGATGTGCACACACACACACACAGAGAGTAAGTTTAGAAGATATACTCTGACTTAGATCCCAAAGTGAGGGGATAACATATATTTTGCATAGAAAAGGGAACAACACTGAAAACCTATGTTCCATCCACTATTCCAGGTACTTTCTTCAATTCCAGGTACTTTCTTCACACCAATCCCACATTATAGTTCCTAATACACCCACTTCACAGATGCATAAAGACTCAAAGAAGTTGAATAATTTTTAACAGTAGCAAGTGTATAGTCAAAGTTCAAACCCAAGTCTAACAAACTAAATCTAAGCTCTAACTACACTATCATGCTACACAAAGTATGCAGGATCTGATCAGGGAAGAACAGAGATAGTTAGACCAATCCTTTCCCCTCTCACCTACCCTTGTAATGTATGCCTTGTCCCCACACATCATCACTCTCTGTCTAACTTGACTTTCATTTCTAAAGAGTCTCTTTGAACTGTGTCCTATTTAATCTCAGGAAGATGATGGCTTGATAGTCCAGGGATTTTACATCTGTTGAAACTGATGATTAAAAGATTCCAGAGAATTTCCAAAGATATTTTTACCAATTCATTCAAATATATGAGTACCGCCACAAGCCAGCACTGAGCCATGTCCTAAGCATCCAATGTGTAGACAGTCCCTGACCTCAAGGATCTATGGGCAGACAGAAGGGGCGCTGCAGAGAGAGAACTGCTATAAATCAGAGACTGGGTCAGGCAGTGGTAAAAGGGAAACTTTTCCTAGGCTACCTATCATCACAGACATCTTTCTTTTGCTGCTGCAGACACAAAATCTCCAACTTAACAGAAATGCCACCATCTTTTCCCTGAAAAGAGGAAATCTGTCATCAAGCCACCCTCTGTTGCTCAAAGTCTTTATGTAATATTTGCTTGATTGATCCAATGTAGATTAAGGAAACATTACTGTTAGGAAAAATCCTCAGTTACTTAAAAAAAAACAAAATACACTTACCTAAATGCCTTTTATATGCTTAATACTAACAGGCTTAACATCTTAAACTGTTAGTCAATTTTCCTCTTGACTGCCTTAGGAAACACAGGAAAGATAGAGGAGCTCCCTAAAAGATTTAGGAGTAATTAAGAACATCGGAGAAGGCAATGGCAACCCACTCCAGTACTCTTGCCTGGAAAATCCCATGGATGGAGGAGCCTGGTAGGCTGAAGTCCGTGGGGTCGCTAAGTCAAACATGACTGAGCGACTTCACTTTCACTTTCATGCATTGGAGAAGGAAATGGAAACCCACTCCAGTGTTCTTGCCTGGAGGATCCCAGGGACGGGGGAGCCTGGTGGGCTGCCGTCTATGGGGTCGCACAGAGTCGGACTTAGCAAGAACATAAGTCTTAGAATAGAAAATGAGTTTGAGTCTCAGTTCTACTCTTCTAGTTTCCTGACTATGACAGGTTATTTTACTTCACTAAACCTCAGTGTTCTCATCTGTATAGTGGGGATCCACTACCTACCTCTGATTTAAGAACTGAATATGATGACGTTTAGCGTGAAACACAGTAAACACAGAAGTGGTACTTATCATTACAAGTAGAAAATATTTATGTTCAACTGATACAGGCTTCCCCTCCGACTTATCAGAAACAACATAGAGAAATACTTTCACTATTGTGACATACATTATCACTTGGAAATTAAGAATTTCAATTCAAACTTGCCAAGTATATTGGGAATCAAACAACCATTTTTATGTCGATAATTAGAGCACATGTATCTAAAGTATTAATTCTGCCACTGGCCGTACTAGTCAGTACTCGTCATGTGGCATTCAAAAAACTTTATAAATATCAGCTCCTTATTCTGTAAACTGAAGGAGTCCAGTATTTATCCAATAGAAGTATTGCTGATATTAAAAAAAATAATGTCTTGGAACAAGATAATCACTCAAATGTCAGTTTCCTTTACACAACATCTAGCATCAGAAACTTAGGCAAGAATCTCATCAACTTCAATGAATGGAAAAAGTAACATCAACATATATACACTATCATGTTTAAAACAGATAGCTGGTGAGAAGTACACAACACGGAGTTCAGTCTGGCGCTCTGATGACCTAGAGGGGATGGGAGAGGGGAGGGAGGTTTAAGAGGGAGAGTATATATGTACAATTACGGTTCATCTGCATTGCTGTACGGCAGAAACCACCACAAAATTGTAAAGCAATTATCCTCCAATTAAAAAATAAATAAATAAAAGAATTTCACCAACTTCATATGATTGCCAGCTTCTAACAATCAAGAAGAATTTGTCCTCAATAATCAGTTAAGATGTGTAATTTCAGAGTTAAACAAATTCTCCTTAAACACCAGTCATTTATTTACATATGCATTTTTCACCAAATTAAGAAAAAATAAACCTATCACCTATTTTTCCTATTGAAATGTGCTTTTATTTTTGCTCTTTTGCTTTAAACAAGAGATAATTACTCTCACTAGCAGGAACATACCTTCACAAGAGTAAATTATAAATATATATAAAGAATCACAAAACATAATTTCCCCCCAAAATGTTAAGAGAAGCCAAGGAAATGAGATTCAGCATCTCCTAAAATGAAGTCTCGTATTTCACTACCTATGTTACTCCTTTTAATCAGCTCCACATTCTTCTACTTCAGGGCTCCCATGATCACAGGGATGTGAGAATCCAAATAATTATGAAGAGAGAAATTTTCAGGCAACTAACTAGGGAAAAAAGAAATCTCTAATTGGGCAACAGCTAGCTTCCCAAGTTGATTTAGAAACCTTCAGCTAAACTCCTTGACTGGAAGCAAAGTATTAAAATTTTCTTTTCCTGAAATCTAATTACACTATGTGAGTAAAAATACAATTTAATGAAAGATGAAAAGAAACAAGTTGGGGGGAAAAGTCTTCTTTCACAAATATGGAAGAGAGAGGATTTACGATTGTCTATCTCCTAATTTATTGTTATGAGGCATATAGTTAGAAAGTTATTTAAAAATAAAACAAAACACAGTCATCTTTGTTAGTAAAAGAAAACTTTGCTAAACTCTGATCTGAGGTGCCTACCTGTATAGTCACCATTGCAATTTTTAGAATTTGTATGGCAAGTTTCCAGGGTTTTCTACCTCGAGCCCAGAACTTCTCACAAGGATTCATGAAAAAAAATTTGAGCCTTCGTCTCATCTGGTCTTCTAATAGAAGTTCCTCAGAGGGAGATGTATGCTGGTTAAAAGTGCAGCGATTTTCCTCTTCATGAGAGCTGCAACTACTTACAGCAGCCTCAGGATTTGCCATCTCTAGGAGGAAAAACAAAAAACAAAACTGTAAGGAAAGGCAATATCTATGTTCTTTGTTTTTGGAGGATGGTTGATGGAGTTCAAAGAAAAGATCTGCTTTCAAATAAGCACCATTGTTCTAAACTGCACCTTTGAAGATCAAGGAACAGGACAGAAAGCCGAGAAGTAAACCCTATGGTCAATTAATCCACCACAAAGGAGGCAAGAATATACAATGGAGAAAAGACAGTCTCTTTAATAAGTGGTGCTAGGAAAACTGGATAGCTACCTATAAAAGAATGAAATTAGAACATTCTCTAACATGATATACAAAAATTAACTCAAAATGGATTGAAGACCTAAACGTAAGACTGCTGTGCTGCTAAGTCACTTCAGTCTTGTCCGACTCTGTGCGACCCCACAGTCGGCAGCCCACCAGGCTCCCCGTCTGTGGGATTCTCCAGGTAAGAACACTGGAGTGGGTTCCCATTTCCTTCTCCAATGCGTGAAAGTGAAGTCACTCAGTCGTATCCAACTCTTAGCGACCCCATGGACTGCAGCCTACCAGGCTCCTCCATCCATGGAATTTTCCAGGCAAGAGTACTGGAGTGGGTTGCCATTGCCTTCTCCGGAAGGTAAAACTGGATACTATTAAACTCTTAGAGGAAAACATAGGCAGAATACTCTTCAACACAAATCACTGCAGTTATCTTTTTTGATTTGTCTCTGAGAGTAATGGAAATAAAAATGAAAATAAACATATGAGACCTAATTAAACTCAAAAGCTTTTGCAAAGTAAACCACAAACAAAATGAAAAGACAACCCACGGACAAGTATTAAAAATATATAGGAGGAAATATTTGCAAACGATATGACTGACAAGGGATTAGTCTCCAAAATGTACAAGCAGCTCATGTAGCTCAATATAAAAAAACAAACAACCCCAATCAAAAACGGGCAAAAGACCTAAACAGACATTTCTCCAAAGACTTGCAGATGGTCAAGAGGCATGTGAAAAGAATCTCAACATCACTAATTATTAGAGAAATGAAAAGCAAAACTACAATGAGGTATCACCTCACATCAGTCAGAATGGCCATCATCAAAAAATCTACAAACATAAATGCTGGGTGTGAAGAAAAAGAAACCTCCTACACTACTGAAGGGAATGTAATTTGGCACAGTCACTATGGAGAACAGTATGGAGATACCTTAAAAAACTAAAAACAAAGCTACCATATGATCCAGTAATCCCAGTACTGGGCATATATCTGGAGAAAAAACATGATTAGAATGGATACATGCACCCCAATGTTCACTGCAGTGCTGTTTACAATACCCAAGACACAGAAGCAACCTAAACATCCAGCAACATACGAACAGGCAAAGAAGATGTGGTATGAATACATATATGGAATATTACTCAGCCATGAAAAAGAAAGTATTCCATTTGCAGCAACATGGATGGACCCACAGATGATCATGCTAAATGACATCAGAGAAAGACACATACCATGTGATATCATTTATATGTGGAACCTAAAAAAAAAAAAAGTCATACGATGAACTTATTTACAAAGCAGAAACAGACTTCCAGTCACAGAAAACAAACTTATGGTTACCAAAGGGGAAAGGTGAGAAAGAGTTTAATTAGGACACTGGGATTAACATGCATACTGCTACTGCTGCTGCCGCTTAGTCACTTTGTTCTACTCCATGCGACCCTATGGACTGTAGCTCACCAGGCTCCGCTTTCCATGGAATTCTGCAGGCAAGAGTACTGGAGTAGGTTGCCATTTCCTCCTCCAGGGGATCTCCCCAACTCAGGAATCAAACCAAACTCTCATGCATTGCAGGCAGATTTCACTGAGCTACCAGGGAAGCCCCAACATATATACACTGCTATATATAAAATAATAAACAAGGACCTACTGTAATAGCACAGGGAACTCCACTCAATATTCTGCAATAATGTATATGAGAAAAGAATCTGAAAAAGCAATAGATACATGGATATGTACGACAATTCACTGTGTATCTGGAACTAAAACAACATTTTAAGTCAACTATAATATAAAACAAATTTTTTTAAAATTTAAAAAAAAGAATGTGATTACGATTACAAAAAAATAAACTGCATTTTAGTGTTTACAGAATCAATTAGAACATAGCAAGTCATTTTTCTTTTTATTTCAGTCACTGAATGAATTTTTACCCAATTGAAAACAACCAAGTTCAAAGGGCTGCTGTTAATAGAAGATTATAGTACCAATATATAGTATGTATATGCTTTTTGCCTCATTCAATAACAGACATAGTTAGAGTAGGATGTCCTGAAAGCTCTGGAAAGGTTTCAGAAAGCAGGCTGGACTCTGAAATTATGTGCAAAATTTTGTATATATATGGATATGGGAAATTTTCCCGGGGAGATACAGTTTCATCAGATTATATAAAAAAAGTTTTTTTAAACCATTGAGTTAAAGGTAAAAAAAATGTGATGCAGAGAACAAGGATTCTGCTCTGTTTCTAATCCTGGTTCTACATTGAGACACTTCTGTGACCTTATGCAAGTCATTCAGCCTGTCTGAGCCTCAGTTTTCTCTTTGGCAAAATGGGAATAAGAATATCTATACCTTCATGTGTTTCTAGTGAGAAAATGAAAATAAAGCCCTTGCATAGGGTCTAACACTAAACCATCAGCCTTACTTTCCCTATAGCCCCAGCACACATAGCAGCTTCCTAAACAGCCAACAAAGTTCTTAAGAGGCAGTGTGAGCTTCAGGGGACTTAAAAAGGAGGTCTGCAAAGAACTCAGAATCTCAATTTAAGTCCAAATACCAGCCAGCAACATCACTTGCATTAAGCTTTTTACTGAGGGCATTTATATTTATATAGCACATTTTACTTTTCAAAGCACTTCATACCTTTTTTTGTCCCTTTGAAAGGGATAGGGCTGGTTTTATGTCTTCATAGTCAACTTATTCAAAGTGATAAAGAAGTCACTTTGTAAACTGGAACCTACCCTGGACTGTCCCTCAGACTAATCTTGATATTATGGAAACTTCTTCAAAATAAAATACCACAAACCACTATGGACAGTATTGTTCTTTTTTACAGAACAGAAAGGCTGCTTCTGTGTGATATTTTTACAGAAAATTCTACTCAGAGATTGGGATGTGGGGAAGAGTCAAAGTGTACTAATACAATATCTAACAAGTCACTGTTCGGGTGCTTTCTAAGTCTAGAATTCAACATTTGGTTCTGAGTCAAACATTGTCAGCAAACCCACCATCTCCAAATAGTAGATAGTGACTGTAAGATATATCCATGAGGAAGGTTTTTAAATTTTTGATGAATGAAAAGATTAATAAAGATACTGCTGAGGCAATAGAGCATACATATATTTTCAACAGTATATGCAGTGCTTTCAAACTGAAGTAATTATGAAGAATTCATTAAAGGATGGCTGCTGTGTGTGTTTAAATGCCTGTCAGTCTGAGTACAGTAACTCCTAGATAAAGACATAGGGAGAGAAGAAAGATAATCCATTAGGATTTTCACTCAAGAACATTTTATTTCCTTCTTCAAAAGGGTATATTAATATCTTCATCAGCATTTAAAGACACTGTATCTATGGGATTTATAAGGAAGCTGATTCATGCCAGTTCATGGAAACTCGCACATGACAGTAACAAAATAATGGAACTGTTAATAATATAGCCTCTGTCAGTGAATGACAGATTTGAGCTCACATTCAGACCTTTCTATTTTTGATACAAGGAAAATTAAACTATAAACAAACCAGCCACACGCTGTGTAATAGTAATCCATAGGAACAAAGTGAAAAAGAAGTCAACCACAATTAACTTACTCAGCACACCGCGCACCAAGCTTATGGAAAAGAAGCTATTTCACTCACAAGGACTGACCACTAAACTCGCTGCAAACCTTCGCTTTACTGTCACAGAAGCCCGTCTGAAGGTGCACTTTAAAAACTCGCCGCTGAAGGAGAGTCGCCCCAAACCCTGCACACCCACCCGGGCGCCGCGCAGGATGCAGGGTCCGTGGAGACGCGGGTCAGGAAGAGTCCATCCGCAATACTGGGTTTGCTCTTACAATCTGCAAACGAACACCCTGAGGTTCTTCATTCAGGGCGAGGAGAGGCTTAATTGCAGTGAACTGCAGAAAGTTAAAGCCGAAGAATACGTGTAAATAGTAACAGCCTCGCAGTTGATGACAAGGACGCGAGCTCCTTTCACGACCGACTGGGGACTGCTTTCTCCCCGCGCGGGGACGCCGGCTTTGGTCCCAAGTACATCCTCCCCCTTCCTTCTAATGAAACAGTACTCCGAGTCCGGAGAGGTCGGCTGTGCAACCAGCAGACGGCCACCGAGCCCGCAGCACCACGCGGAAGGCCGCCCCCTACCCAGGCCTCGCGGGGGAGGCCCGGCTTCCCGGGGGCGGCGCGCCGCAGCCCGAGTCCCCGCAAGTGCGGGGGCGCCACTGACCTTGTGCGCCGGGCTGCTGAGCAGCCGGGGGCCCGAACCGCTGCAGCTCGCACCCCGCTCCCTCCTGGGTCCCCTCCATAGCGCCGCCGTCGGACCCGACCCTCCCGCCGTGTATGGCTGGAGACGCGGCGGGCTCTCCGTTCGCGCCGCGGGCGCCGTTCCCACGACACCTGATGCCTCGGGGTGCGGCTGGGCTCGGCTCACCTGCGGCCGCGGCGCGGGAAGCGGGGCGCCAGAGAGGGCCGGTGGGGGGCCTACTTCTCCGGGCCGAGGCCGCGGCAGGTCAGCCGGCTCTAGACGCCTCTAAAGCCCAGCGCAGCCCGGGGTTCGACGTGAGCCGAGCGGCGGTGGCATCGTCCCCCCGCCGGCCGAGTGAACCCGTGACCCTCCTCCGCAGCTCCGCTCCCTTCCACGCCCCTTTCCGCAGCGGTCCGTCCGGACCCGGGGCGCAGGAGGCCGTCTCAACCAGCCCGGGGCCATCCGGGTGTCTGGGCGCCTCAGTCCCTTCGCGCCCCTCCCTGTCTGCTCGGGTTTCTCAGGGTGCTCCGGAGTTGCGCTGCCCGGGTGCGAGGGCGTGGGCTCCTGGCTTCCTCTTTCTACTTGGGGCTGCGGGGAAGGGTGGGTGCGTAAAAGAGCAGGATGTCAAATGACTGGAGGCATGTGAGTACCGAGTCCTCTCTAGCAGCCTTCTATTCTATTCTAATTTTTGTAGACAAAAGAAACCGGGAAGGGGAAGATCTTTCAAACTTGAGCCTTGTACCCTCTTCTAGGCCTTTCAGTTTGGGTGATTGCTATGAAATTAGTGGAGGTTGACTAGACGCTTCTAAACTGGATGTCGGGTCTGAAAGAGCCCTGAAAAGCTCTTAAAAGAAATGTGACTGGAAGTACTTGAAGTAAAGATGCTTTGCTTGGCCAGACTTCAGTCAGATTCCTGAAACCTCCTAGGTTAATCTGTGCACTTCCTTCTAAAATCCAGTTTTAGCAAGAACTTTACTAAGTCAGTTTAACTAGGAACACCCCCCTCCACCCCACTATCTAATGATCCTCAATATATGATCAGGTCCCTCATCTTCCACCATTCCCCAGGTGATGTCTGATCATCCTGGCTGTTTTTCAACAACAATCCTGCTAGGTTAATTTCGCCAGAACTCCCCTTAGCCCTATTTTCTCTTAGTAATTTTCCATCCACTGACCCCCTACCCTTCAAATTTCCACTGGCCCATGCTGTATTAGGAGCTGAGTTCCATTTCTCCCTCCACTGTAAAATCCCATTGCAGTTGTCCCTATAACTACCTGCGTGGACACTTTAATGTGTCATTGACAATTTTTTTGAGAATAGATCTCCAACCGTAACCTTTTTCTTCATGAATTCTTTTTTTTTAATTAAATTAAACTCATCAGGAATAATGAACCAGAAACTTAGATTACTTTTAATGACACCAATTTGGATTTCTTTTCATTGATTTCTTTCTTTTTTTGACTTTGAGCTAGTTTGTAAAGGTCACTGAATTTCCATAACAGGTCGTTCCTCAAATCATATCAAGAGCTTTTAGATATTTCACAAAAACTTTTCCAAATCCTAAACCAGAATAATTTGCATAGGTAGTTTATTAATGGGAATATCTTTTCTTGCAATGGGGTACAAGAATTTTATGCTGTTCGTGAACTCGAATTCCAAGTGCTGTGAACAAGATAGTCACAAGGGTATAATTGGCATACTCAATTCTCAAGCGCAATTTGGAAGACGTAATTTAATCTTTTATGCCCCTATGCCTCCACATTTTGCACTATCTCCACTATAACAGTGATGGTGGGAGTTTGAAATGCTTGATTATTCAGGAACAATCTGAACTTTAGAGGGTTTTGCAGCCCTAAGTGCTAGTCCTAGTTAGAGCTGAATTAAGTAGGCTGGTGAATAGAAAAAGCCAGGCTTTGGTGTCCGGCAGATGAAATGAAAAAAGTTAGTAAGTTATGTCTGACTCTCTGCGATCCCATGGACTATAGCCTGCCAGGATCCCCGTCCATGGAATTCTCCAGGCAAGAACCCTGGACTGGGTAGCCATTTCCTTCTCCAGGGGATCTTCCCACCAAAAGGATCAAACCTGGTGATAGGGTCTGCATGGGGGCCCATTGTTAAAATGGCTCATTGTGCTGACCTCACAAACAAAAGATAAAGTCCTAGTGACCCATGAAACTTACCACATTGCTTAAGCGACATCCTGTTTTCGCTGCTGGCACTTTCTCAACATTATGTGACCACCCTACCATGGTACACTTGAGGCTCTCTGAAGACTACATGATGGCCAGACTCCAGTTGCAGGCTAAACTAACCACTCCACTTCAGGGGATCTGATTTCCCATCTATGGGGTATAAGAGGGATCCACCAGATTGTGGGCTGCTGGTTCTTCTCAAGGGCCATTCTCCCTTTCATTCTCTTTAATAAATTTCCTTTTCTTTGCCTGACTGCTGGGCTCATTCTCTTTTTCTCCGCACTCACCTTACACTGGGGTGCCCTACATTGCAGGCACATTCTTTACCGACTGAGCCACCAGGGAAGCCCATGGTATCAGGCACCTAGGGACCCAAGTTCCCTTCTAAGCCACCTACTGCCTGGCCTCAGGGAATTGCTTAAGCTATCCACCTTCCCATTTCCTTCCATGTATAATTTGCCTACTAAAAGGAATAATGCATTTTAATTAATTTGATGCATACAAAGCACCCACTACTGTGCCTGACCTATTTTCAGTTCAGTTCAGTCGCTCAGTCGTGTCCGACTCTCCGCGACCCCATGAATCACAGCACGCCAGGCCTCCCTGTCCATCACCAACTCCCGGAGTACACTCAAACTCATGTCCACAGAGTCGGTGATGCCATCCAGCCATCTCATTCTCCGTCGTCCCCTTCTCCTCCCGCCCCCAACCTTTCCCAGCATCAGAGTCTTTTCCAGTGAGTCAACTCGTCTCATGAGGTGGCCAAAGTATTGGAGTTTCAGCTTTAGCATCAGTCCCTCCAATGAACATCCAGCATTGATCTCCTTTAGAATGGACTGGTTGGATCTCCTTGCAGTCCAAGGGACTCTCAAGAGTCTTCTCCAACACCACAGTTCAAAAGCATCGATTCTTCGGCGATCAGCTTTCTTCACAGTCCAACTCTCACATCCATACATGACCACGGGAAAAACCATTGCCTTGACTAGACGGACCTTGGTCGGCAAAGTAATGTCTCTGCTTTTTAATATACTATCAAGGTTGGTCATAACTTTCCTTCCAAGGAGCAAGCGTCTTTTAATTTCATGGCTGCAATCAGCATCTGCAGTGATTTTGGAGCCCAAAAAAACAAAGTCTGACACTGTTTCCACTGTTTTTCCATCTATTTCCCATGAAGTGATGGGACCAGATGCCATGATCTTTGTTTTCTGAATGTTGAGCTTCAAGCCAACCTTTTCACTCTCCTCTTTCACTTTCATCAAGAGGCTTTTGAGTTCCTCTTCACTTTCTGCCATAAGGGTAGTGTCATCTGCATATCTGAGGTTATTGATATTTCTCCCGGCAATCTTGATTCCAGCTTGTGCTTCTTCCAGCCCAGCGTTCCTCATGATGTACTCTGCATATAAGTTAAATAAGCAAGGTGACAATATACAACCTTGACGCACTCCTTTTCCTATTTGGAACCAGTCTGTTGTTCCATGACCGGTTCTAACTGTTGCTTCCTGACCTGCATACAGGTTTCTCAAGAGGCAGGTCAGGTGGTCTGGGATTCCCATCTCTTTCAGAATTGCAAATGTTAATCCTTTTTAAATTTTTATTTTTAAAAACTCTAAATTAGTGAAAAAATCAACTATGTTCGTAGATTGCAAGACTATTATTAAGATGTCAGTTTTCACCAGGTTCTTTGATAGATTTAATCCAATCTCAATCAAAATTTTATACAAACTGACAGGCTATTTCTAAAATTCATTGGAAATACAAAGAACCTAGAATAGCCAAAGCAATATATTAAAATAAGGGCAAAATTGGAAGACTTGCCTTACCTGATTTCAAGATTTATTATAAAGCTCTATAAGCATGACAGTTTGGAGTTTATGAAAAAAGACATATAAAAATAAAACAGAATGGAACAGACTATCAATCCCTACGCATATAGTCAATTGATTTTTAACAAAGGTACCAAAACAATGTAAAGGGGAAAATTAAGCTTTTGCAGTCAACATAGTGATATTATTGGCTCAGAGCAACATATGCTGCTGCTGCTGCTAAGTCACTTCAGTCGTGTCCGACTCTGTGTGACCCCATAGACAGAAGCCCACCAGGCTCCCCCGTCCCTGGGATTCTTCAGGCAAGAACACTGGAGTGGGTTGCCATTTCCTTCTCCAATATGTGATAGTGAAAAGTGAAAGTGAAGTCGCTCAGTCGTGTTCGACCCTTAGCGACCCCACGGACTGCAGCCTACCAGGCTCCTCCATCCATGGGATTTTTCAGGCAAGAGTACTGGAGTGGCTTGCCATTGCCTTCTCCGTAGAGCAACATATACAAAACAATATATACTGATGTTGGTGGTTTAGTCTCTTAAGACGTGTTTGATTCATGCTACCACGTGAACTGTAGCCCTCCAGGCTCCTCTGCCAGTGGGATTACCCAGGCAAGAATATTGGCTCATTTCCTGGTTCCTTCAGGGGATCTTCTCGACCCAGGGATCAAACCAGCATCTCTTGCATTGACAGGCTCATTCTTTACTGCCGAGCAAGCAGGAACAGTACTGACGTCAAGTCTAAAGGAAGACAGGAAATATTTACATACAGAGTCAAAAATTAAGGTCAACATTTTTGGAAGCATGTCAGGATCATATTAGAAAGGTTAATATCCAAGCAGTCTGTCTTGCTTGTAACTGTTGTCATATTTTAAACTGTATTCCTGGCTTTGCTGTTGAGCACTTCTTACAAATAACATAAATAGTAATATGCTTAATATATATATTATATAATTAATGTTTAATATATATAATTAATAGTTTATATATATAGAATACAAAAGTGTACTAATCCAGTGGATGGTATTTCGAGAAAGAACATTTTGCAAGCAAAATAACTTCATAAATTGGTGATTTCAACATAATTATATGTAATACTATTGCTCTCGCTAGAAAATCCCAGTGTTAATATTATCTGCTCATGTTTGCTGCATTTTTCAGAGTTTGAATATTCACTAAAAGATACAGTTCTTTGTAAAACAGACTACATATTTTCATAGTGAAAAAAGTAGTTGAGCTTATAAAAAGCAACAGATACTCTAATGCCCAATCTGATAATACTTTTGGAAGCACTTTTAACCTCTGAACCAACATCAAACACAGAGTTAAGAGGAATTTTCTCTCACCTAGAACATTTGTCGCAGAACAAAGATCAAATCTATTGGATAAGGCAATTAATGTTTATGTGTTTTAAGTTGTCATTTGAAGAATATGTTTTTGAATATTAAATTTTTTCACTTTTTATCTATAAAAATTATTTTTACTTAGAATTTATTTTGCATTAATGCTTATCTCTTTTAATGATTTTATTATGAAGTATCTATAACAGGTAGCATACAGCTGAAATATACCATCTTGTCCAATATATTGGTTCATCATAATAATAAATGACACTTTTATTATTATTTTTTTTAAACAGAAGGAAATCTCTGGAACTTTTAGCATAACCCTATCCCAGTAAAATAGTTGCTTATTGTCATGGTTACCATTATATGTTAAAAACATGTGAAAATGGGTTATGAAAAATATAAAATAGGTCATTATTTCAGGAGTTGTTTTTTTGCTGTTG
The DNA here is from genome assembly GCF_049115385.1 of Moschus berezovskii. Classification (NCBI taxonomy): domain Eukaryota; kingdom Metazoa; phylum Chordata; class Mammalia; order Artiodactyla; family Moschidae; genus Moschus; species Moschus berezovskii. The sequence goes on from NC_142463.1 coordinate 63,233,022, forward strand.
TGTCTGAATCTCAAAGATTGATTTCTTTTGGGAATTTGGAAACACTACTGCAATAACCAGTGAATCACCTATAGTCTTCTTGGTAACTGACCCATGGAAAAGAGCTTTTTTCACAACTTTATCTTCTTCTCAAAAATCCTGTCTGTTTCAGAGTAACCTAGGTCAGCTGAGAGTCTTAGGAAGCATGAGTATTAAGTCATGCATAGTGAAGTGGAAGTAGCTCAGTTGTGTCCGACTCTTTACAACCCCATGGAGTATACGGCCCATGGGATTCTCCAGGCCAGAATAGTGGAGTGGGTAGCCGTCCCCTTCTCCAGTGGATCTTCCCAACCCAGGGATCCAACCCAGGTCTCCCGCCTTGTAGGTGGATTCTTTACCAGTTGAGCCACCAGGGAAGTCCAGGTCATGCATAGTCCATGCAAAATATTTCCTACCTTTCTTTTTATATCTGCTCCACTCATCTTATTTACCCCTTAGTGCCTTATCCTTTTTAAAATTAAAATGTTTATTTATACAATACATATATATTCAAGTATATCTTGAGAATCGCCTATATTCTAGTAAGAGTATTAGGTACTACGGATAGGAATATGAATAAAACATAGTTCCAGCTCTTAAAAATCTTGCAGTCTAAAAGATAGTTTTTTTTAATTGAGAAAAATTTAAATACAGTAAAGTACAAAAAAAACCACATTAATCTCACTCAGTAGTCGCAACCTCAAATGCAACAAATTTTACATTTTATTTCATTTCCAGTCTTTTTATCTAATGAGAAATAAAACATTATAAAATTAACAATCCCTCCCAAAATGGAACTTTCTGTCATGAATGGGTATGAATCATCTCAACAGTTCACTTGTAATATTTTTCTCACATACATGTGCCCATAATAAACAGAAATAGCTCATACATGTTTTTGTCAATAATGGCATTGTTCTGTACATAAGTCTTCAACATTCACCTCTCCATTTTGGCTCTGAGTTATATCCATGCAAGTTTATTTATTTTAGCAGTTTTATGGCAATTTATTAACTGTACCATAGCATTCGATCCATTTCCCTACTAATGGGCATTTAGGTTGTTTCCATCTTTTGCCATTACAAAAATTTTACAGTGAACGTATATGAACCATTTCCTCACGTGTAAGAATTCCTCTAGGGTAAATATCCAGGAGTGGAATTGCTGGATTATAGGATATATACATTTTCAGTTTTATTCAGTTCAGTTCAGTTTAGTTCATTTCAGTCGCTCAGTCGTGTCCGACTCTCCGCGACCCCATGAATCACAGCACACTAGGCCTCCCTGTCCATCACCAACTCCCGGAGTTCACTCAAACTCATGTCCACAGAGTCAGTGATGCCATCCAGCCATCTCATTCTCTGTCGTCCCCTTCTCCTCCCGCCCCCAACCTTTCCCAGCATCAGAGTCTTTTAGATACTGTCTTTTACTCCCCAAAGCGGTTGCTCCAGATCATTTAATGAATATTATATGGTGCACAAACAGATTCCAGCATTGGGGATGCAGCAGTAAAAAAGACAAAATCTTTGGCCCTTATAGAGTTCACAATTTAGTGGCAAAGAGAGGCAACAAGTATAATAATGAATTTATAGAGTGTCTTGAGTGCATGTGTGCTAGGTCACTTGAGTAGCGTCCAACTCTTTGCAACCCCATGGACTGTAGCCAGCCAGGCTCCTCTGTCCATGGGATTCTCCAGGCAAGAATACCAGAGTGGGTTGCCATGCACTCCTCCAGGGGATCTTCTCAACCCAGGGATCGAACCTGTGTCTCTATCTCCTGCATTGACACGCAGGTTCCTTACTACTACCACCACCTGGGAAGCCCATAGGGTGTTTTAGAAGGTGATAAATATTGTCATAAAAAAATCAAGCAGAGAATGGGGAGGGAAGAGTATTGAGAAGTTGCCATTTTAAATATGGTGGGCCCAATTGATGGAGAAGGAAATGGCAACCCACTCCAGTATTCTTGCCTGGAGAATCTCATGGACCAAGAAGCCTGGCAGGCTACAGTCCATGAGGTTGCAAGAGTTGGACATGAGTTAGCAACTAAACCACCACCAGGCCTGATTGAGAAGTTAGCATTTTTGCAAAAACATGAAGGAGATCTGGTTTAAGTGTTCCGGTCAGAGGGAACAGCTAGTGCAGAGCAGGACCATGCCTGGTATGTTCAAGTAACCCGGAGGAGGCCAGTGTGTCTGCAGAGGCGTGAGCCACAGGGAAGAATGGTAGGAAATGAGACTAGTAACAGGGGCCAGGTTAAGCTGGACCTTGTAGGTCATTGTGAGAATTTTGTACTTTGGCTTTTACACAGAGTGAAATGAGAGCCTTTGGAGAATTTTGAACAGATGACTGGTATGATATGACCTACATTTTACAAGTGCATCCCTCTGATTGCCATGTCGAAAATACATCCCAAAAGGGTGAAGGATGGAAGCAAAGGCCTCAGAGGAAGACTGTTGGGTCTTTGCCTAAATAACTGTAAAGACGGAGTGGCCATCACTTGAGGTGAAGAAGACTGCAGGATGAGCAGGTAGTTCATCAGCTCAGCAGAGAATCAGGAGTTCAGTTTTGAACATGTGTTTGAGATGTCAGTTAAGTGCTTCTCAAACTATCTGTTGGAGGCAACGTGATTTGGTTTTGTTTCCATTTATCTCACAGATTGATATTTCTGTGAAATACAATAAAAATATATTCCTAGAAAATGGAATAAAGACATTTAGAGTACAAACCAATTTTTTTCATATGTGATAAAAAGCAGTAACTCTATCAAAATGCTAGAAAGCTTTTAAGCAACTTCAATTTCAGTACTTCTTTTGTTGTAGATTGTTAACAAATATTTCCTGGACTGGTAACAAATATTTACTGACTGATTCTGATCTGTGGGTCACACTTTGGATAGCCTTGTATTAGATATCCAAATGGAAATGTCTGTAGACAGTTGAATATTCACATCTACCTTCAGCTGTCATCAAAGGGCAGAGGCAATGTCTGAACAGACATTGAACAGAGTTTCAAATTAATTTTGATTCAACAATCACCATTGAACATATACCACTTTTTTTTAAATTTTATATGGTATGTGATTTTTTAAAAATTTTAATTGGAGGCTAATTACAATATTGTGGTGGTTTTGAGCATATACCACATTTGAGGCTCTATGTTGGCCTTTTTAATGGCAGTGCTATGAGGGAAGGACAGATTAAGATCTGTGGGTAATCTGGACAGGGTACTAATCTGTTATCCCTTTATACTAATATTCTTTAAAATTTTATTTTTACTATATATCTAGTGGGAATAGGGAAAAACTGATTTCTGCTAACAAACATGTATACGGTTTCTTTAAACTGAAAAAAAGTGTATTAAACACAATTTTTTAAACTAGTCACGTCTGAATAGGTTTTTACTGGGGACATACCGAACTGTTCAAAATTTAAATATGAAAACGCTAAACTCAGGAATGGAAACTTTACCCTTTTTAAAAAAACTTTGTGATTTGTACCCTCATATGGCAAACATATTAACATGATTTTGTTTCAAATCTGAAGCTACTTGGTTGAGAGAAGAATCAATTTCTCTCTCTCCTGGTATGAAGTCCCTGAACTAACTGACTGCCTATTTCCAATTCATACTGTGAAAAGTTATCTTTTTTGAAGAAAGCCATTTTCAGCAGCAGTGTGGGCGTTCTGACTCTTTATGTGACTTGGCTCCAAGGAAGGCATTATTATCCCAGATTTTGCAGAAGTAAAACTGAATTAGAGGGAGTTCAACAGCTTGTCTGAGGTCATTTATTCAGAAAGTGACAAATTTAGGCTCTAACATAATTTTTAACTTTATTTAACGTATTATTTGAATGATCCACTTAAAAAGTAGAATTTAAAGTACTTTGATAGCATTAATAAGTATACATGTAGAATTGGTTCCTGATGCCTGTTGATAGTGAAGGACTATCACCTCTGGACGACTCTCTCACTCACCAACTGTTTCTGGTGTAGAGTGGAGTCTCATCTATACTCACAAATAAGTCCACTCTGCTACCACATGACCCTGTATTCTCCTCAACTCCTGCATTGGTCCCTCTGGAGACACAGGCTGCCCTTAGCCTACAGACAGTCCACAGGCCCCCACCTGTTTGTGGGAAGTACCAACAGTTTTGATGGGAATGAGGGTTGTGCTCTTTAGTCACCATTAAACTTAAGCCATTCTGTCCAAGTGTCATAAGAAAGCCTATCATCTCACTTCAGTGTTGTTCATATTCTCATTTCTTATAGAGGTTTCCATTCATTTTTTTTTCTCCTAGAATTGCCACAGTTGGTCTTCTCCCCAGTAGATAAAGCTTTGTTCCCAGGTCAGATTTTTTTTTTTTTTTTGGTCTCTTCTCATTTCTGAATCTGGGTGCTCTTCTGGGATACTCCTCAGTTCCTCAGGTAGTCGGTTATGATAGTTTTCCCAAGCACTGTGCAAACGTGTCAGAATCCCAGCAACTTGGGGCTCAAACAAAGACCCTTCCTTCTCTCGCATCCTTTCTCTCTCCCATACATACTGATGCAGACAGACAGAATACTGGAGTGCATAGCCATTCCCCTCTCCAGAGCATTTTCCTGACCCAGGGATCGAACCTGGGTCTCCCGCATTGCAGGTGGATTCTTTACAGTCTGAACCACCACAGAAGCCCAACAAAACACATAATGACTCCTATTAAGGGTATTCAAGCTGTAGTTGCTGAACTAACCCTTAAACAAAATTCTGATAAGGGGTGAGGAAATCAAGCCCTAAAGTAGCAAAAAGCTAACTCATATCTAATTTGTCAAAGTGAAAGTGAAAGTGTTATTCACTTAGTCCTGTCTGACTCTTTGAGACTCCCTCGACTGTAGCCTGCCAGGCTCCTCTGTCCATGGCATTTTCCAGGCAAGAATACTGAAGTGGGTTACTACTCCCTTCTCCAGGGGTTCTTCCCCACCCAGGGATTGAACCTGGGTCTCCCGCACTGTGGGGAGATTCTTTACTGTCTGAGCCACCAAGGATTACCCTCTGTAAACCCAATCTGAAGTTATCAAGATGTCCTTAAACCATCAGAGAAGTATTTTTAGTAACAGCTTCTTGACTCATTACATTGTCACTCAACTAGTAAGTTTAGTCGCTCAGTCATGTCTGACTCTTTATGACTCCATGGACTGTAGCCCTCCAGACTCCTCTGTCCATGGGATTCTCCAGGCAAGAATACTGGAGTGGGTTGCCATTTCCTTCTCCAAGTGATCTTCCCCAACTCAAAGACTGAATCTGGGTCTTCTGCATTGCAGACAGCTTCTTTACCATCTGAGCCACCAGGGAAGCAACAAATAAAACTAAGCTGATTTTTAAATATCTTCAAATTGCCGGCAGATTTCACTCAGCATCCCCTGGGAGAGCATAGAAGTGTTCATTAGCCACCATGGGGACCACATCCATGAAAGAACATTCATTTATAATTTGAATTTGTAACATGAAGAAATTACTAAACATTTTCAATTTGATTTCTAGCCTTCTTGATATTGGGATTTATGACTCATTCCTCCAAATGGGCATCCCTTTGGGATGTCTGTAAAGATGACACAAAGGCTTGATATGTCATCCAAATCACAAGGTTATAATATTTACTTCCTTAAATCTGACTGTTTTTAAGAAAAGAAAACTCTTTGGAAGAATACAAAGAAACTTTTGTTAGAGAACTTTATCTAGATTTGGTCTCAAGAAGAGTTAATTAATTAAATGATTCAACATATATTAAATACCCATGTCAGATATTGTGCTAAACAACGGTGATATAATGGAATAAGACACCATCCCAGCCCTAAAGTCTAATGGGGAGATATCCATACAAACAAGCCATTGCCACACAATGTAATAGTTGCTATAAAGAAAAAGCAGAAGAAGCAATGACTAATTCTGTTGGATGTCTGGGTGTCTTTCAGGGAATATTGTATTTAAGTTGGTCTTGAAAAATAGTTTACTGAATAATGCAGATGAAGGAAGGCATTAGAGGTTGAGTAGAGGTAGAAGTGGATGCACAGTTATTAAAGGGCAAGGCGTATTTAGGGAGCAGTCCAGGGCTCTGCATAACCAGAGCTCCACCTCTCATCCTGGGACACACAGACTCCCGGGCCTGTGCAGCCGTATGCCAGGAGCTGTGGAAATCCTCAGGGTGAGCATGTCACAGCTGCCCAGGGCTTTTTTGAGTTTATTCCATGTTATATCCATTTTAGTTAATAGTGATTTTGGACACTTTTCCCAGTTTATTGAAATATAAATGAATAAGGGTTTTAGACATATTAAAGAACAAAAGCAAGCATGAACATGTTGTGGAGCAGAATGCTAAAACCTCATGAATTCTTTGTATGAAACAAACATCTCTCAGTTGCAGAAGTCCATTTCAAGTTGTAACCCCTCTAACTATCAGTCTGTTACCAAGCCCCAACCTTTATGGTTCCATGCCTCTCAGCTCTTAAAGGGGTTCAACTGAAAAAAACTGCACTAAAATGTGGACTGAATTAAGGTGAGAAGCAGGAAGTGAGGGTAAAAACATAACTCACTATCCTCTGGATATCTTTAAGGTGTCCTTCAGAACCTTATTTGTACGGGGTTTCATATGCCAGATTGAGAATATGTAAGCAGGGTGCTAACAGGATTGAATTTCTGTTTCAGAGCGCTCTGTGGCACTGTGGCAAATAAATTAGAGAGCAAGAGAAAGAACAAGTCAACAGACCATTGTTACCACCTAAAATAAGTCAGAGGCAGTGAAGATAGCTAAGAAGAGATAGATTATTTGAGAGATAATTTAGAAAGGGAAAATGACAGGATTTAGTGATATTGACTGTGGGAGGTAGGATTCAGGGATGACTCAGATTTCTTGCTTTGCAAGCTAATGGACAGTAAAGTGAAAAAAAAGTTTCTGAAGATACCTGAAAGACATATGAAAGATAATGATTGATTTTTGCTTCTGCTAAAATGTGATGCCTCTGGTACAGTAATTATTATCTTTATTTAGCAACCATTTAAACACCGTGAACTAAGCTAGATATACTTGAAAAGATCCAAGAGGTAGTCAAAATTCAGGTCTGGAATTTAAGAGATGTGTTCGGTTGAGAGTATAAAAATGGAAGTCACTGATGTGTTTGGAGGGATGGTTGAAGTAAAGCAGCATGGTTATGATGCCACCAGGAGAGTGCAAACAGTAGGAAAAGAAGATTCTTCAGGACTGAATCCAGGGGAGAACTAACCTTTCAGTGTGAGAAAGTGGAAGAGCCTGGAAAAAGGTTTTCGCAAAGTCACAATGATAAGACTTCCTCCTAGTTTTGTTTTTTAATGACTTAGTAAAATATACTTGCATTTTGAAAAACATAAATTCTTCAAATATTTGAAAGAATGTACATGATCTTCCTACACACCATATAAAGTCATCTTGTTCAGGGTTACTAAATTTCAGATATTGTTATGAATCTATCAGCTGTTGCCAAATATTTTCATTTTAATTGGGTATAAAATAGGGCTTCCCTGGTGGCTCAGAGGTTAAAGCGCCTGCCTCCAATGCAGGACACCCGGGTTCGATCCCTGGGTTGGGAAGATCCACTCCAGTATTCTTGCCTGGAGAATCCCATGGACGGAGAAGCCTGGTAGGCTACAGTCCACGGGGTCGCAGAGAGTCGGACACGACTGAGCGACGGAACGGAAAATAGTAATTTAGACCAATTACAGAAATCAATTGAATTACTTTATTAAATTCCGCCAGCTTAGAAATTAGGCAGTTTTAATTATTTTTCTAAAGGGGGGGAGGGCGGATAACAGAGGAGCTTTACTGTATGGATCCCGTAGGAGCCATAATTATAGATAAAATGAACCCTGGTGATGCTGAGGGATTTAATCAACTTCCCCTGGAGATTCATACTTTCATTTTGGCTCACACTTTGTACAAAAGTTATTTTGGCAAGAAGTAAATGTAAAACGTGAAAAGTTCCAGGACACCGCGAAACCCGATCGAGCCGTATTTTCTTTCCTTCAGACGGAAATCTAAGCAGGTTCCTGGGAGGGCATCAGGTCGCAGCTGGGGAGGCAGAGCAGCAGCCCTAAATCTTCACATCGTCCCTCGTTCCCTGATGCTAAAGACCTCACCCTAGAACGGTTCTCCTTTGGGTACGGCTGCTTTGGGTACGACGAGGCATGGATCAAGCCTGGCAGTCCTAAAGTCAGGCCAGGTTGCAGCTATCTACACTTTCAAGCTGCACATCTCCTTCCTTAGTGGTGGAAAACTTGCGGGCCTCCGTTCGGGTCAGGTTGAGTGACGTCATCACCATAGAAACCAATCACAAATCTGCTTTGAAAGAGACCGAAGGGAGCGGGCACTGTATTGGTGATGCCATTTTGTCAATCTCAGCAGAGGGCCAGCCTCTTTTCTCTTAGCAACGGATGCGTCAGGGTAACCGTTTGCTGGAGGAACAAGACTGTGTTCTTGGGACTCGTTTTTCTGAGAGAGGAGAGTCAAACTCTCATCTCCAGCTCCCGAAGGAATTTTTCTCCAGGGTATTGCGAAGAGACTTCTTTCCCCTTCACTTTAGCAGTATCAGGTAAGGGAAGCTCTGAGTGGGAAAAGAGGTTTGGAAAACAGTATTTTACTCACTCTTTCAAGGGCATTAGGAGCACTCGCTGTGCCAGCGATGTACACGGACATGGTGAAGACTACATAAATCTACAAAACTTTCCCTGCTTTCAAAGAACTTACAGCCTAGCCAGGGGACAAAAATAATAATGAGAGAGCAGTTAACGACACTCAGAACTTTGAGGGCCAGTACCTGTACACAGGTTTTATAGTCTCAGTGCTTTCACATTGCCTGGAACATAGTAGAAACCCGATAATTACTGGATGGATGGATAGATGGATGAAAAGGAAAACAGCATGATCCTGGTATAGCAGATCAAAGAAGTAATGATTAATGTGGATTGAAGTGATTAGATGTCATCAGAACTTAAGAAAGGGCTTTAGTAGATGGCATGAAGAAGGTAAACAGAGGAACATTAGCTCTTTGAAAGTAATGGCCTTATCTTATTCCTTTGTTGACTTCCAGAACCTAATTGACATTCAATAATTTCTCTTTCCTCACTGTGTATTCTGAAAGTTGAATGAACTTACACCAATCCTTCAGGCAGCTCTGAGTTTGAGGCTCTTGGCTTTGCAGAAGCCCGGCATAATTAACTAGGCTGCAGTGTGATTAGAAAGTATCAAGGAAAACAGGATTGTATTAGCCTGAGTGAGCAAATTGCAGAGGCTTCAGAGAGAAGGTTGAATTGAGCCTTTAAGAATGAGTAAGATTTCAGCAAGCAGAGATGTGCATCTTATGGAAGATGGGGGGTGGGGAGGGCAGGGAGTTTTCACTCTCTGTTTAGAGAATGGATAGTAATTCTATGAGGCCAGAGTAGAACTAGAAGAATAGACGTAGTAAGCTGACTGCGGAGGGTGTTAAAAGTGATGCTTAACGTTTGGACTCCCTTCTGTTTTGCTGAATCTGGTCTTCAGATCACAAGTGTAAGACTGCCTCTCATAGTAATTTAAAAAATGCAGAGTCCCAGGCTCACCCAGATCTTCAGAATCACAGTGGGAGTCCAGGAAACTTGCATTTCAAATGAATTCTATTTCTATACTGCTGCTGCTGCTGCTAAGTCACTTCAGTCGTGTCCGACTCTGTGCGACCCCATGATGGAAGCCCACCAGGCTCCCCCGTCCCTGGGATTCTCCAGGCAAGAACACTGAAATGGGTTGCCATTTCCTTCTCCAATGTGTGAGAGTGAAAAGTGAAAGTGAAGTCGCTCAGTCGTGTCCGACCCATAGCGACCCCACAGACTACAGCCTACCAGGCTCCTCCATCCATGGGATTTTTCTATACTACTAGAGGAGAATTGAAGAAGGAAATGGCAACCCACTCCAGTATTCTTGCCTGGAAAATCCCATGGACGGAGGAGCCTGGTAGGCTACACTCTATGGGGTTGCAAAGAGTCAGACACGACTGAGTGACTTCACTTTCACTGGAGGAGAATGCCTCTGTGGCTGATAGAAACCCACTTTATATTCCCTAGTATACAGGGAAGTGGCTTTTAAAGATCTGCAATTTAGAAAGAGCACTCTGAAGGCCTGCCCTGTAGGACTGTGCTGGTTGGAACAGAAGCGGAACATTTAACAGAAAGTTAAATGTTCATGATCTACTTGGTCGAGTGGCAGGGTAGGGGAAGAGGAATCCGTGGACAGAAAAAAAATTGCATGTTTATTTTGACTAACCACTAATTGAAATGCATTCTTTGGTAACAAACCACAGTAGTATTCACGGGACCTGTGACTTTCATCAAAAGATATTATACACCTTTTCATGTAATATCATGGATGTTATGTTATTTATGCTCACCACTTCTTCAAAATTAAGGCAGTCATTAGAACCACTGCTAGATCTTATTTAATATATTAATAAAGAAGCACATAAATTATTATACCATAATTTTTAAAATAGTTTGATAACTGTATTTCAGTATAATGTATTCCTTGTAATCCCATGTTTTTGTCTGATGCATGTTCTTCACCAAGCTGCCAAAGGGATTTATGGCACAAGACAGGAACTCCTGATACAGGAGGACATGTTGAAGGCCTAAACCAGAGGATGCTATGGGAAAGGAAAGCTTGGAATTCAGGAGATATATCAAAGGGAGAAGTCATGATTTAGCATCTACTTAAATAAGTAAATATCTGATCTTGGAAATAAATGGAAGTAGGTTAGAAGGGGAGAAACGAGAAGAGAAGACTAACAAATATTGTAGAAACAGTTATTTCTGGAGGGTGGGTGTCTTGCACTTCTCCAAAGATGGCAGAAGAGCCCAGGAGAACCTTGAAGCTTAATCATCAGGATCTTGGTAGAGACTGACCAAGAAGCAGCAGTTCTTGGAGACATACTTACAAGACTCCCAAGATGTTAGTCTTGGATCTTATTCTAAATCTCTATTTTTTAACAAAAGTGAAAGTGGTGGAGGCAAGCATGATGAACTTACATCTACTTTGGGAAGATAAAAGAGGATAAAGAGGCTGATGGCCATCTAGACAAGGTCAGATAATTGAAGAAGTCTTAAGGAAGTAATACTTTCATAGAAAGACACTAGGTGAAGATGAGATTCCAGTGTTACAGGTTTTCTTAGAATTAAAAATCTCGTGAATGGCTGTGAGCCACACAGGCATACGTGTAACAGATGGGAAAGTGTAAACAGGTATGTGCAATACAGCAGAATAAACTGAAGAGAGGAAGCTAATAACTGTTTACATTGCTGGATTATGTCAGTTATAATTCATGTCACTTATCCCTTCATTTGCAGTAGTTATCTTCCTGAAGCCTCATAGAAAAACACAGTCCCAGGCGAGTCTTTAGTTTGGAACCAAGTCATGGACAGCTCTGAATGCAATGCTCCTCATTATCAGTGGAGTGCCATCACAGGTTTTGAACGTGAACTGTTGCACAGAGCATTTACCCAGTACTGTTGTCCCTTAGTATCCATGGCAGGGTTTTTTTTTTCAGGCTCCCCCACAGATACCAAAATCCAAGGGTGCTTTTATAAAATGGTGTATTATTTGCAAAACCTAAGCACATCCTGCTGTACACTTTAAATCATCTCTAAATTACTTTTAATACCTAATATAATGTAAATAATAGTGCATGGCAAATTCAAGTTTTGCTTTTTGGAACTTTCTGGAATTTCTTTCCTCAATATTGTTGATCTGAGTTGGGTTGAATCCAACACTGGAACCCACAGCTATGGAGGAGGGTCCACTGTGCTCACTTCTTTTGTCACTCCCAATTGTCTTTTGCTGTTGTTATGGAAGGTAGAAAATGTGTCCTTTGGTACAACTGGTAGCAAAAAGGCATTCTGGAATGAGTGAGTTAATTTACAAAGAAAATTAATAGTTTTAATATCAGAAATACTTAAATGGAATTCTTAAATATTTCTAAGTATTATCTTTCATGAATTCTGTTTTTAAATTCAATCAGCTATGGTGGCTTTGAAAACCAATTGTAGTACAAGCCTCTGGGGTAGACATAACCTTTATTTTAGGAATAGATGAATATCTCTTCTGCTACTCTTAATCATAATGGAATTTACTTCCGTTGGGAACAGGAAAAATATGGTGAGCATTTCAGAGTAATCTTAGTAAAGTTGATAGCTGTATTGAAAGTTTTTCATGACCTTGAAGTAGTCAATTTAATGAGAGAATTTTGGAAAATATAATATAGCACATTCACTACACAAAATATGCTGTTAGTTTTATGAAAAAAATGTAGCAAGACCTGCTGTAATTTAGGGCTTCCCAGGTGGCTCAGTGATAAAGAACCCACCTGCCAATACAGGAGATACAAGAGACTAGTATTCCCTTTCCTACCAAGGATGCAAGGGATCAACAGACTAGCTAAAAATGTTTTCTACGACCCTAACAGGCTTCTCTGGTGGCTCAGACGGTAAAGAATCTGCTTACAATGCAGAAGACACAGATTCAATTCCTGGTTCAGGAAAATCCCCTGGACCAGGAAACGGCAACCCACTCCAGTATTCTTGCCTGGAAAGTCCCAGGGACAGAGGGGCCTGGAGGGCTACAGTCCATGGAGTCACAAAGAGTTGGACATGACTGAGAGACTAAGCACACCCATGCACATTTAATAGCAACATTTGAAAAGAACTGGGCACATATAATTGATTTGGTATTTCTTGGGATGGTTTATGTTGAGCTGAGACCTATACATTCAAGTAGCACCTGCCTGGAACCCGTGATTATTTTACTACATGTGGCAAAGAAGAATTAAATTTGTAGGTGAAGTTAAAATTGCTAATCAGTTGACCTTAAAAGAGAGAGATCATCCTTTATTACCGAGGTGAGTCCAGGGTAATCACCAGGGTTCTTAAAAGTGGAAGAGGGAGGAGGAAGAGAAGGTCAGAATATTCTATGCGAGAAGGACTTAACCCACCATTGCTGGTTTTGAAGATGGAGAAAGAGGGTCCACAAGTCAAGAAATGCTGGGGTCCTCCAGCAGTAGGAAAAGGCAAGGAATGAATTCTTCCCTAGAACCTCTAGAAAGGATGGAAATGCTGATTCATTTCCATGTTGACACATTGATTTTAGCCAGACTTTGAAACTACAGAACTATGAGATAAATTTTTATTGTTTTAAGATACTAAGTTTGTGATAACTGTTTTAGCAGCAATAGAACACTAATACAGCATGCATACAGCTTATTCACAGAAAAAAAAGAAGAGTGAAACCAGTAGTCACTCAGTCATGTCCACCCCATTGACAGTACCCCGAAAGGCTCCTCTGTCCATGGGATTCTCCAGGCAAGAATACTGGAGTGGGTAGCTATTCCCTTCTCCAAGGGATCTTCCCAACCCAGGGATCGAACATGGGTCTCCTGCTTTGCAAGCAGATTCTTTACCATCTGAGCCACGAGGGAAGTTAATCACAACTTAGGAAAAAGACTTTTTTTAGACTGGAATTTCATAAGCTAAGAATAGAAGAAGGGAAGGAAGGACCAAGGAATCATTAACAATTTTTCTTGGTACATATACTGTGCCAGTTACAGAGGTCAAAATAATAGGAAAGAAAATGAACTTCCATCCTCCCAGTATATAGTCTATTTCATGTGCCCCAAATTGAACTCCTGATCTTCCCTGTCAAAACTATTCTTTTCGGAGAAGGCAATGGCAAGCCACTCCAGTACTCTTGCCTAGAAAATCCCATGGATGGAGGAGCCTGGTAGGCTGCAGTCCGTGTGTTCGCTAAGGGTCGGACACGACTGAGTGACTTCACTTTCACTTTTCACTTTCACACATTGGAGAAGGAAATGGCAACCCACTCCAGTGTTCTTGCCTGGAGAATCCCAGGGACGGGGGAGCCTGGTGGGCTGCCATTTCTGGGGTCACACAGAATCGGACATGACTGAAGTGACTTAGCAGCAGCAGCAGCGATGCCATCTGAAGCAACATGGATAAATCTGAATATTATCGTAGTAAGTGAAGTAAGCCTTACAGAGAAAGACAAATATCACATGATATTGCTTATATGTGAAAATTTTTTAAATGATACAAATGAACTTATTTACAAAACAGAAACAGATTCACAGACCTAGAGAATGAATTTAAGATTATAAGGGCAAAAGGGTGGGAGACAGGGATAGACTGGGAGTTTGGAATTAACATGTACACACTGCTATATTTAAATAGATAACTAACAAGGACCTACTGTATAGCACAGGAAACTCTCAATATTCTGTAATAACCTATATGGGAAAAGAATTTTTAAAAGAACAGATACATATATAACTGAATCACTTTGCTGTATACCTGAACAAACACATCATTAACCAAGTATGTTTCAATATAAAATAAAAATTAAAAAAAAAAAAAACAAAAACTATTCTCCCCGGGAATCCCCGTCTCAATAGACAGCAAATCTATGCTTTCAGTTCTTGAGGCAAAACTCACTAAAGTCATCCTCGATCTCTTTCTTTCTCTCAGAACCTGCATCCAAGTCATCAGCAAATACTATGGGTCCTACAAAATCTATCCTGAATCCAGTCACTTTTTCCATCCCACTCTCACCTCTCTGATCTAAACTGCCACCATCTCTTTCTTGGATAATTGACTGTCTTTTAATTGGATTCTCTACTTCAGTTCTTTCCTTGCTATAGTCTTGGCATCACAGCAGCCACAGTGATTCTCAAAATGTGAGTCAAGTCAAGTGAAGTAACTCCCCAGCTCAAAACCATCCAAAGCTCCACACCTCGTTCACAGTGAAACCCAAAGTCCTTCTCCATGACCTAGCCCTCGTGTGGTACATTATATCATTGCCCCCAACTATCCACCTCCCTTGTAGGAGGGATCATACATTCTGACCCATTCCTAGGCAAGCATACATTCTTACCCCCTTATCAGGATTGACTGTGTGATTTGCTTGAGCCAATGGAATGTAAGCACAAAAAAGGACAGTGTACCAGTGCCAAGGAGAAGAGTTAGAAAGCATTACTCGATTTTATTAGCTCTCACGTTTTCTACTGCCGCAAAAGTAGTATGTGTCAAATAGGCACTGCTCCTTCAGCCTGTGTCCCAGAAAAAGACCTGAAGCAGCATCTCACCCACAGCCATAATACAGAACATGGGAAGAAAGGTTTGCTGTTGCATGTTACTGAGCAGTAAAGGGCATTTGTTTCTACAGCAAAATTGACTGTTAATATGACGGGGTCACACAGAGTTGGACACGACTGAAATGACGCAGCAGCAGCAGCAGCAGCATAGCTCCATTACCTCTCCAACCAACTTCAGGTCCTAGCCTTCCCCTCAGTCTCTCTGCTCCAACCATCATGACCTTCTTGTGTTTTCCTAAAGCACCACGCAAACACTTGCCCCAGAACCATTACACCTACCTTCCCCTCTGCCTGGAAATACCCTTTCTTCCCTTATTACCTGCATTTCTGGCTCCCTCCATTCTCTTGGGACTTTGCTTCAGTGTTACTTAAGTGAGGTCTTCCCTGAGTGCACCCTCTCTCCTCCTACACTCCCCCTCTGCTTTTCCTTTTCTCCTTGATAGCTATCATCATTTGAGGTACTGATTATTTTGTTCCTTTCTTTGCTATTTCTTTCCCCACTAGAACATAAGCTCTATCAGGGCAGGAATGTTGCCTATTTTTTCACAGCTATATTCCTAATACTTGGGAAAGCATCTGGCACATTATAGTCACTCAGTAAATATTTGTGAAATAAATAGTATGTGTGTGTGGGTGTGTGTGCATATGTCAGGTGAGTTTGGGTGACCTTCACGAGGTTTCTGTGTATTTTAAGTCAAATATCGCTGGGATAGAATATAGAGATGGGTACATTGATAAGAATCTTCTGAGACAAAGACTAGTTCCAAGATGGGAAATTACACTAAGGCTGGGAAGTAGGATGGAGGAGACTCAACAGGCTGAAACAGTGGGTCAGAGCCATCCATTGCACAATAATTTGCCTAAGGCCACTAAACTGGTATAAAGGTCTGTTTTTAAACCCTGCTGGTCAGACTCCTGAAATCACATCTTATGCATCTAACAAGATGGGTCAGAGCTGATCGCTGAGATGACAGGGATTTAGTGTCATGGCAATGACCTTGAACATGTTATATCCTGTCAAAATTGGTGAGTAATTCCACAGAAAACTTTTGGAGGTATTCTCTGAGAGTACAGATAAAGACACAGTGGTTACATGTACACATTCTAGGACAAAAGTACTATTTAAATTTTGTTGTCGTTCACTCTAAGTGGTGTCTGCACTTTGCAGCCCCATAGACTGCAGCACGCCGGGCTTCACCATCTCCCAGAGTTTGCTCAGTCTCACATCCACTGAGTCAATGATGCCATCCAACCATCTCATCCTCTGTCGCTCCTTTCTCCTCCTGCCCTCAATCTTTCCCAGCACCAGAGTTTTTTTCCAATGAGTCGGCTCTTCACATTGGGTGGTCAAAGTATTGGAGCTTCAGTTTTAACATCGGTCCTTCCAATGAATATTCAGGGTTGATTTCCTTTAGGATTAACTGGCTTTCTGTCCTTGTTGTCCAAGGGGCTCTCAAGAGTCTTCTCCAACACTGCAATTGAAAAGTATCAATTCTTCAGTGCCCAGCCTTCTTTATGGTTCATCTCTTATGTCCATACTTGACTACTGGAAAAATCATAGCTTTGACTATATGGATCTTTGTTGGCAAAGTGATATCTCTACTTTTTCATATGCCATCTAGGTTTATTTATATTATGCAAAAATCATGCATATTTGTACACATTGTGAGTCTGTGCCTGCCTATGGACTTTAAGCCTGTGTTTGTAGCTGGGACACCTGCCAGGCACAGGGCAGCACAGAGCAGCTTCCTAAAATGGAAACAGTAGCAGGAGGCAGGGGATCCAGTGTCCTCTTTTGTACTTCCATGTCAGGATCTGTGGTAGAAACCTTGAAGTGTCTCTTGCCAGAACTTCAGCTTCAGTTGAATGGCTGCCCTGGAATGGCAAGATCTCACTAAGAAGACTATTATTGCAATAAACTTTTGGTCACAAAACACCCGTCTGTGAAGATACATGTTGATTTGCTGTTGTTTAATCGCTAAGTCCTGTCCAACTCTTGTGACCCCATGGACTGTAGCCCACCAGGATCCTCTGTCCTTGGAATCCTCCAAGCAAGAATATTACAGTGGGTTGACATTTCTTTCTCCAGGGTACCTTCCCCACCCAGAGATTGAATCTGTGTCTTCTGTACTGGCAGGCGGATTCTTTACTCGTGAACCACTAGGGAAACCCACACCATGATTTCAGTTCAGTTCAGTTCAGTTCAGTCGCTCAGTCGTGTCCGACTCTCCGCGACCCCATGAATCACAGCACGCCAGGCCTCCCTGTCCATCACCAACTCCCGGAGTACACTCAAACTCATGTCCACAGAGTCGGTGATGCCATCCAGCGCTTTAGCCAAAGACAAAACTTAGGAAATATATTCTTATGTTTATTAGATGATAATACTTATTATTTGAAACTATAAATGATGCTAATTATATCCTCTCTTTATGCAGCTGAAAATCTGAGCCATGGCTCCAAAACCTCAAAAACGAAAGAGAACAAAACATGCCAAAACCAAAATGACATTACCTGGTAGGACGGTTTTCATTTATGGGATTTTTATGGATTTAGTATTTGTATGTCTGTTAGCAGCCAAAACAATCATGGTATTATCTCTCAAACATTTTTTGCTGTCATAAAGTCAAACGCAAGTGGAATTCAAAATATGGGGATTTATTATTATTTTTATTCATATCATTACAATGTCAACTAAATATCATGTGATAAATGACATAAATATTATAGAAAATATATAATTATATTATTCTGTGAGAAAGACAATTATTCAGTTTCTATTTGATTATTAATAAATAGCTTAAGTCTTCATTGTGTATTTGCTTTTGTGTTTTATGTTTTAAGACTTGGTAGAAGACTAAGATACATATCTGATTCAAAAATGTAAATTTAACATCATTTTATTATATTCTAGTTAGTGAAGAAGCAGAACCCATGAATATGGAGAGCATGGGTAAGTGGAAATACAATTCAGAGTCCATGTCCCCAGTTCTGCAACATTTTAATATGCAACAAGCAATATGCAATTATAAATTGAAATGATTGAACAAAATGTGCATGTACTAAAAGTACATCATGTTATTTAGAATATAAAATAAAATTTTTGAAGAAAGATTAAAAGAGTGGAAGAGAGAATTTAAAACTGAACAGTCTCTTAAAAATCTAACATCCTATGATTATTGAGACCTTTTGTAACTATAGAGTGTGTTGTTTATTTTGTAACGATAAAGTTGTTGATTTTTTATAATAATATTTTTCAAACTCTGGCTCATGGGCAACATATATCAGTACGTCATGTTAGGGTTCTATTATTTCAAGGAAAGAAGCTGATTTTTAAGCAAATAAACTAGAACTTAAACAACTAAACTGATGTTGTTCCTACTTTTAGAGGCTAAATAATCTTATTCTAGCAACTTTTATTTTTGTCGTTGTTGTTGAAACTTTCCCTTAGAGTTTTCTTAGATGATGCAGTTCATGTTTAGAAACAGGGAAATACATATATTGTTGATTCACTAACATTGAACTCACAGCCAACAGCACTGTAATTCAGGCCTGACTGGTGTTTATCTAATAATACACATGTTTTCTTATAAAATACATCACAACCTTCTTGCACTTCGGAACACTAGACAACACTTTAGCTGTAAGCTCAGGGACCATTTTAAACAGGCAAATCATCAGTACAAAGCACAAAAAATGTGGCACTGCATCAACAGTGGAAAGGACACTGCAGTTTGAGGGCAAGTAGACGTTAGAGCATCCTTGGCCACATGCACGTTGGGTGACTCACATTTTTTGCCACCTTGAAGCATGTCCACTAGTGAACGTGAAAGTGCCACAGCTATTGATCTTGGGTTACAAATGCATTTTAGAAAGTGAATTTGCAGGTACGTGATTTGTGAATAATGAGGACGGAGCATATTTATTAGTTTGTGCGTTTATATCCTGTTCACACACACCCATGCTGACTCGCCCTTGTGTGCGCTCGCTGCCTGTCACCCCCTCTTCCCTCTCCCTCCTGCACGTCTCTCCTCCGTCTCTCCCTTCCTCTCTCTCTGTTTCTTTCTTGCACACACACAAGCTTCAGGGGAACAGAAACTCTTGTTTACCACTGTACCCCAATGCCTATCTTGATGCAGAATAAACACTCAAAAAATATTTGTTGATTGACTGAGTGAATGAATAAACTGCTTTCCCTATTCTTCCTTTCTAAATAGACCACCAAAACTACTACCCTCCTTAGTTCTATGTTCTCTCACCCAGTTTTCTCCTAGGTAGCACTTGTCACCCTTTGTCCCTATTTGTTTCTGAGTGTATTTATATACTTAACATGTCTCCCCCTCTCAATTGTATACCCTAGCACTAGCACCATGTTTTTCGCGTGGTAGATGCTCAGTAAATATTTTCTGACTAAATAATTAACTAGTAAGCAGATCTATGACTTAGCATGCATGCATGCATGTTTCTTTAGGGAAGAAAAAAGAAATTTCAGCACTTTGTAGTGAGAGTTGAGAGGTTTGATTTAGCATCCCTTTGTCCTACAACCTCTCTCTACTCTCTACTCCCAGACTCCCTTGCTGTGGGCTCCTGTAATTGCCAACTGTCACTCAAGGCTTGGGGCTGTTGTGCTGCTTGAGAGTAGGATTCCCTTTCCTACCAAGGACCAAGGGATCAACAGACTGGCTAAAAAATGTCTCCTAAGGCTCTAACAGCCTTCCTTGGTGGCTCAGACAAGTAAAGAATCTGCTTGCAATGCAGGAGACACAGGTTCAATCCCTGGGTGGGGAGATGCCCTGAAGAAGGAAATGGCAAGCCACTCCAGTACTCTTGCCTGGAGAATCTCATGGACAGAGGAGCTTGGCTGGCTACAATCCATGGGTTTGCAAGACTTGGACACTGCTGCTGCTGCTGCTGCTAAGTCACTTCAGTCGTGTCCGACTCTGTGCGACCCCATAGACGGCAACCCACCAGGCTCCCCCATCCCTGGGATTCTCCAGGCAAGAACACTGGAGTGGGTTGCCATTTCCTTCTCCAATGCATGAGAGAATTGAAACAATTAAATCACCACCACCAAGGCCCTAACAGGCAATGTCTGGAGGTTTCTAGAGATGATGTGTGATTTTTCTACATAATTAACATTTATTGAGCTTTGTGTCAGGAATACTTCTCTCATTCCTTTAGCCCTAGGAAGTTAGTGTTACTGTGGCCATTAGAGGCTGGAGGTGCTATGACTCCCAAAAGTTAAATAATTTACCCAAATTATGTGTCACACTTTAATATCGGTTAGAATATCCATGGTATATTAATGGCTTATGGCCACTGTAACAAGTCATCACAAATTTATTATTGTACAGTTTTGAAAATTAGGAATCTGAAATTGCGTTCCCTGGGGTAAAATCAAATTGTCGGTAGGGCTGATTCTTCTGGAGTCTCTGAAGGGAAGTCTGTTTTCTTACCTTTCCCACCTAAAGGCTCCCAGTGTTAATTGACTCTTGGCCCCTTCCTCTGTCTTCAAAACCAGCAGCGTATCATCTTCTAATCTTTCTCTGACTTTGGCCTCTGCCTCCCTGTCACGTCTCCTCCTTGATATTGACCCTCCAGCCTTCCTCTTATAAGGACCCTTGTGATTTCACGTGACCCACCTCAGAAGCCCAATAACCTTCTCATCTCAAGATCCTTAACTTAATCACACCTGCAAGTCCCTTTTGTCACATAAGGCAACATGTTTCCAGGTTTCAGGAATTAGGATATGGCTGTCTTTGGGGGAAGCATTATTCTGTTTACCACAAGAGATTAATAGCACAGCTTTTGGAGTTAGACAGATGTGGTTTGAATCATAATTCAGCCACTTAGTGACTGTGTGGCCACAAATGACTTCACCTTTTTGAGCTTCTTCCCCATCTGAAGAATGAGGTAGCGACACTCATCTCATGACCATGAGGCAGAAGGGAAATTCGGTAGTACATGCATGCTTCCTTACACAGGGCGGTCACAGAGAAGGTCTGCATTAACTGTTGTTACTATAATACACTCCCATGCAGAGGAGCCTGGGTTCAATCCCTGGTCAGGGTACTAGATCCCATATGCTGCAACTAAGACCCAGTATAGCTAAATAAATTTTTCTTTTAATGCTCAGTGTGAAAGGATTGTTTTTATGACGAATATCTAGCCAGTAGGATTTGAAGTATGTTTAGTGGGAGTGGGTGACGTAGAATACCATCTTGGTCCCTGCCCTTCCAGTTTCTTGGATGGTGGGAAGCTTTCTGGCCTTTGTGAGCACGTCTGTTCATGAGAGACAGCCACCAGCCAACTCTAGCTCTGTGTGGGTCTCACAGTTCCACCTAGTGGTTTTCCATGGCAAAATTGCAGGAACTCACTATATATTGGACACTGCAAATTATAGCTAGCAGTATGGTTTTAAAGGATAATTGTATGTGAATCAAGTCAGCAGTTGTTTTTTGAGCACCTCCTGTATGCCGGGTGTTAGGATTAGTATTTTTCAGGAGATAAAAACGGGCAGTTTTTTTCTAATTTATCAACTTATATTCCAAATGTTTACTTATTATGCCAACTGATTGTACTTTGCAATATATTTCCATATATAATAAGTGTTACACCTATGCTGCTGCTGCTGCTGCTGCTAAGTCACTTCAGTCGTGTCCGACTCTGTGTGACCCGATAGATGGAAGCCCACCAGGCTCCCCTTTCCTGGAGACTAAAAACCCCCAAATCACCTGAATTATTATATCATTGAGCCACTAGGGCTAGAAGTCAGTGTTTCTGTGGGAAAATAAGCTCACAATTCCTACTTGAAAGGCCACCTGCACTTCTCCCCTCGATGATGCTCTTGTTGAGCAGTGGAGGGAGGGGGTCAGACACCCAGGTATGGGGCCTGGGAGGATGAGAGTGGGTTCTGAGACTCTGGGAACATGTTGTTAGGGGACAGAGTTCTGGGGGTAAATGCAGAACTGAGACTGGAGTGGTAGACGCTAGTGATGAGAAAAAGAAAATGAGAAGAAGGCTTGAGAGAGGAGATGGCAACAGGTAAAATGATACCTTGTTCCCTTCCATCCAGTGTCCTATGGCTTGCTGCTGCCCAGGACTGACCTGGGGTGGGGGCAAAGGGACAGGAAGAAGAGGAATGGAAGCCTCCTGAACTTCCCCTCTTCTTCTTCTGAGGGCAGTTCTGGGATTGGGGAACCAGAAGAGGGAAAAGGGAGTCCCTATCCCACCTTCCTCCTCACTGCCAGATTTACCAGTATGACCTAATTGGAAAGTCAGTAGCTTTAAGAAGTGAAGAATTGAACAACAAGTTTGACTGTGAAAAAGAGCCCTGGGGAGCAGTGGTACCTATTGAAGGGCATACTAAGGGCAAACAGCTCAGAGGTAGGAATGTCAGAAGGGAGGAAGAAGCACTGATGGGCTGAGAAGGGCGAAGAGGAGCAGGCAGGTCTTCAGACTGGAGGGAAAGGCAGAAAGTCAGGGCTTGTGCTGATCAGCTGGGCAGGGCTGCAGGCTGTCACAGGATCCTTTGCAGTACAGATAGAATTTTCTCTGTGAGGGGAAATGAGGTCACCTGGTGAGAGAAAGCAGCAGGTGAGCAGTGAGGGAGGGGGTGTTTTAGGAAGGTGATACAGGTTTAGGTTAGAGCCTCAGTTCAGTTCAATTCAGTTCAGTCGCTCAGTCGTGTCTGACTCTCCGCGACCCCATGAACCACAGCATGCCAGGCCTCCCTGTCCATCACCAACTCCCGGAGTTCACCCAAACTCATGTCCACAGAGTCAGTGATGCCATCCAGCCATCTCATTCTCTGTCGTCCCCTTCTCCTCCTGCCCCCAACCTTTCCCAGCATCAGAGTCTTTTCCAGTGAGTCAACTCGTCGCATGAGGTGGCCAAAGTATTGCAGTTTCAGCTTTAGCATCAGTCCTTCCAATGAACACCCAGGACTGATCTCCTTTAGAATGGACTGGTTGGATCTCCTTGCGGTACAAGGGACTCTCAAGAGTCTTCTCCAACATCACTGGCGATAATACCTTCAAACAAAAATTTCACTTTTAAAACCTATCCTAAGAAAAGAATTTGAAATGTGATAAAAATTTTATACTAGATATTTGTTTGTGCTGCTGCTAAGTCACTTCAGTCGTGTCCGACTCTGTGTGACCCCACAGACGGAAGCCAACCAGGCTGCCCCATCCCTGGGATTCTCCAGGCAAGAACACTGGAGTGGGTTGCCATTTCCTTCTCCAATGTGTGAAAGTGAAAAGTGAAAGTGAAGTCGCTCAGTCGTGTCTGACCCTTAGCGACCCCATGGACTGCAGCCTACCAGGCTCCTCCATCCATGGGATTTTCTAGGCAAGAGTATATTGTTTGTAGAGTTGTTTATAATCATTAGAAACAAATTAGAAAAATAAAAGTAATGCTTACCAACAACAGAGTGATTAAAAACTATGTTACAGAAATACGCTAGTTTAAAATGATGCATTAGAAAAATTATACAATGTCATAGTAAAATTCTACTGACATAATGGTAAGTACAAAAGGCAGGATTTAGAATTTCATTTAAGATACTATTAATATGTATGGAGTGACTGGAATAAAACAAACAATTAAAATAAGTTCTCTCTTGAGAGATAGTATTATGAGTAATTGTTATTTCTGGCTTTTTATCTTTTTGACATTTACAAAATTTTATTTCATTTTGGAGTGTAGTTGATTTACAATGCTGTGTTAGTTTCTTCTGTACAAAGAAGTGATTCAGTTACACAAATACATATATCTATTCTTTTTCAGATTCTTTCCTATTTAGGTTTTTACAGAATATTGAGTAGTGTTCCCTGTGCTAATCAGTAGGTCTTTGTTTGTTATCTGTTTTAAATATAGTAGTGAGTATATGTCAATCCCAAACTCCCAGTTTATCCCTCTCCCCCACCACGTTTCCCCTTTCGTTACCATAAGTTTGTTTTCTGTGAGTCTGTTTCTGTTTTATAAATAAATTTATTTGCTGACATTTTTTATAATGGACAAACTTACTTTTAAAATATGAACAATGATTTTAAAGTCTTTTAAAATTTTAACCAAGACCATTATTTAAAGCAAACAACTGCACATTTCCTAGTATTCATATTTTAAATGGTAATATTTAATGTCTAAATTCACTTTGCCTTTCCCAGGTCATCCAGAAATTTATCCTTTAGTGTTAACTACCAAGACCCAGGAAATATTTAACTGCAGAGTGGATGAAGATGTCACAGAAGAACAACCTTACAAACTTATCAGAAAAGAAGATATTTTTGCAGACTTTGCAAACAGAGCTGCAGTATCTGATTTCTACCCAGTCAAAAAAATTGTTCAGGTAAGTATGTCGCCCCTCTTTATTTTTCAGCCTTACCTCAAGAGGTTCCTGATACATAATTACAAAAATTGGAGAGATTCTTGAGTTCAAATCTGGCATTTCCCATTACCGTGGGCAAATGCTACCTTGCTCATGTCTCTTTGGGAATCCTTCTCAATGACCCTTTGTGAAAAACAAACTCCTATCAATGACAAATTGTCTTATTCCACACCCAGAAAAGCTCGTTCTTGCCCAATTTTAACTAGAAAGGGAACCTGCTCTATCTTCCCATACTGCTTTGATTGTAAACATTCATAATTTTGGTCCTAATTTGTATGCAAACATGCTAAAGAGTACAACACCAGATAAAAGGAATGCTTCCATTTTTCCCTTGTTAGAAATAAAATTGCGTGGTAAATTTCCCTGAACCTATTGTGGTTTTTATTTTTTTCCTTTCTTTCTTAAACTTTTTGTTTTGTATTGGGTTATAGCCAATTAGCAATGTTGTGATAGTTTTAGGTGAACAGTGAAGGGACTCAGCCATACATATTATCCATCTATTGTGTTTCAAGACCTTTTGTAAGTTAATAAGATAACTTTGCAATCTGGGGTTATTAATGATAGATTAGCACTATGGTTATCTTCTATGATTGATTGATTAAAGAAATATTAATTTTGTGTCAATATCTGAATAAACTGAATGACTGCTGAACATTAACCTTCTCTTTTGATTATATTTTTGTAGGAATATCCTGGAGAAGAGCTTCTCCTTGTTTACGATAGAGACTTCAAGTATGGACTTAACTTTTATCTTATTGGAACTGAAGAGGGCAAGGAAAACTATTTAAATGTAAGCACACCCTAAGTCAGTGCAACCTGTTGATTGTCAGAAGGAAACACTACCGCTGGGGGTGGGGAGCAGACACATTCATGTTTATTCTTGTTCGGCTCTGATTCCCTGGGACCTAGAGTTCAGTTCAGTTCAGTTCAGTCGCTCAGTCGTGTCCGACTCTCCGCGACCCCATGAATCACAGCACGCCAGGCCTCCCTGTCCATCACCAACTCCCGGAGTACACTCAAACTCATGTCCAGAGAGTCGGTGATGCCATCCAGCCATCTCATTCTCTGTCGTCCCCTTCTCCTCCCGCCCCCAACCTTTCCCAGCATCAGAGTCTTTTCCAGTGAGTCAACTCGTCACATGAGGTGGCCAAAGTATTGCAGTTTCAGCTTTAGCATCAGTCCCTCCAATGAACATCCAGGATTGATCTCCTTTAGAATGGACTGGTTGGATCTCCTTGCAGTCCAAGGGACTCTCAAGAGTCTTCTCCAACACCACAGTTCAAAAGCACCGATTCTTTGGCGATCAGCTTTCTTCACAGTCCAACTCTCACATCCATACATGACCACGGGAAAAACCATTGCCTTGACTGGACGGACCTTGGTTGGCAAAGTAATGTCTCTGCTTTTTAGTATACTATCAAGGTTGGTCATAACTTTCCTTCCAAGGAGCAAGCGTCTTTTAATTTCATGGCTGCAATCATGAGCATTAAGTGTGGAGTGAGGTAGCTAAGACATCTCCTTCTTTGCCCTTCACTTACCCAATGAGAGTGGAAATAGCGAATCTGCTCTCAGCCATTTGTTGGCCTATATTCCTGGTTCTTCTCCTGCCATCTCCATGACTTCAGGTAAGTTACTGACCTCTCACCTGCAAAATGGTGGTACCAGTAGAGCTGTCGTGAAGATTAAGTAAGCCAAAACAGGAAAAGCCCTTTGCACACTGCCTCACACAAAGCTGGGGCTTTATATATGTTTGCTATGATTATTCAAAAGCAAAAATTTGAAAGGACAACTTGGTCAGTGGGCAGTTGAAGGGAATTGGGTGTCAAAGATAAGCAAAAAATAACAGAATGGTAGTTTCCAAGGAAAAGAAGTCAATTCATCTTTGGGGTGTTGCATTCAAAGTGGTCATGAAAGGTAACAAGTTGCCTTCCAGTCTAGCATCCTCATAAGGAAGTGTAGTCAAAGTGAGGGAGACAGAGGCGTTTGCATGGTTGCCCAGTAGCAAGAAAAATAAAGGAAACCCATAGAGTTTTAAAATACCTAAGACTTTGAAAATTTGTTTTCAAAGTTATATATAACAAATATATATATAACTATATATTTGTTAGTCAACATTTTCTATTTCATTTTTATGGTTGTTTTTCTCTGTGTTTTAGTTTTTTATTATGCTGGAATATTTCCAGTGTATAGAAAGGTATACATGATGAAATAAATATCTATACAGAATTAACAAATGAACAAATTAACAAATATTGATATTTTATCATATTTACTTTAAATTCTTTTGAAACAAAATATAACAGATAACATTTCACTCCCTCTTACACATCCTTCTTAATTCGATTTTTCAAACATCTCTATAAGGAACTATTGTTCTAAGGTTGTTATCGTCTTTTGTTCATGGTTTCATACTGTCACCATGTATGTACGTTCTACAGATAATATATCTTATTGCTTAAAATTTACATAAAATTATACAACTTGTTTTTCACTGAATTGTAAAATTCTAGGATCTGTTCATTTTGATACATTTAGACATCATATATATACAGATTGAGTTTGTTCATTCCAATTGTTTTATGAGATTTTATTTTTTGATGATTCCACAGTGTATCAACCCTTTCCCTACTGACATTCATTTAATTGTCCTTTTTTTTCACTATTATGAACAAGGTAGCAATGAACATCTATCTATCTATGTCTGTATTTATATCCATACCTGTACCTCTCTGTACCTCTTCTTTATGGACATCCTGGTTTAAAAAAACATTCACTGTTTATAATTTAGTGGATATCATGTTTATTCATACATGTAATCTTCTTATCAAAAAGCATTATTAAATCAGAGAAAATTAGTTTTGTATTTTATCAAGTTTTAGCATTCCATATTCTTCAATACTTTTTTCTTACCACACATCTTTTCCCTTTATTCTTCTCCCATCTTTTTCTTCTTTCAGCTTCCTTTTTTGTCTTTAAATTCTTTCTTTTTTGCCATTTATTCTTCCCTTTTTTCTTAGTTTCCTTCTCATAACTGAACAGCATGAACCAACAAAGAAGAAAAATGATAAGGGAGAGCTTAATGAATTTATATAAAAGTAAAGTTTATTGCAAAATATACATGTATAATTATAACCTGAATTTGGTTATATATGTATGTATTTTTTGCTGAACTTATCTCTTTTTAAACAAATTGAAGTAAGGTTGATTTACAGTGTTGTGTTAGTTTCAGGTGTGCAGCAAAGTGATTCAGACATATATATACACACATACATATACTTACATATATATTCTTTTTCAGATTCTTTTCCCTTATAGATTATAACAAAATATTGAGTGTAGTTTCCTGTGCTATACAGTAGACCTTGTTGGTTCTTTATTTTATATATAGTAGTTTGTATATGGGGCTTCCCAGGTGGCGCTAGTGGTAAAGAATCCACCTGCCAATACAGGAGACATGGGTTCAATCCCTGGGTTAAGAAGATCCCTTGGAGAAGGAAATGGCAACCCACTCCAGCATTCTTGCCTGGAAAATTCCTTGGGCAGAGGAGCCTGGTGGGCTACAGTCCAAAGGGTCACAAAGAATAGGACACAACTGAGCGAGCTTGCACACATTCATGCACATTAGTATCTATATGGTAACCCCAAACCTCTAATTTACTTCTCTTCTCTTTTCCTCTTTGGTAACTGTAAGTTTGTTTTCTGGTAATACATTTTAGAATGCTATTTATTTTATTCCAGCCCCCAGAACTACCAGAAGATCAAGAAGAATATAAAGATCATATTCCTGAAGAGACATATATTTATAAGCCACCTATTTCTAAACCATGGGTTTCTTTGGGCAGTGAAAAAGAAATTGAAGAAGAATCAGTTAAGGATTCTACAAAACAGGTCAGCAGCTTGAATATGATCTCCAGTCATCACCTCCCTAGAGCTGAGCAACACTTATTCCTGAGGAATCCATATGCTCTGCTATGTTTGCTGTGGGGTTATGGTTTTTCTTTTGATAGAAGAATGGTCACTGTCTTAGGTGGGTGTTATGGGTTGAATTATAGCTCCTCCCGAAAGATAAGTTCAAGTCCTACCCTCCAGTACTTCAGAAAGAAATAAGGGGAGTTTTATCCAATATGGCAGGGGTCTTTATAAGAAGATGGCGTTGTGAAGAGAGAGACAGCAGGAGAACACCATGGAAGACGGGGGCAGAGGTTGGAGTGATGGATCTGCCCCCAGGGAACACCTAGGATTGCTGGCCGTGCCAGCAGAAGCAAGGAAAGAGGCAGGGAACGCGTTCTCCCGCGGAGTCTTCAGAAGGAACCAATCCTCTAACAGCTTTTTTCCTTTTTTTTTAAGTTGGGGTATAGCTGCTTTACCATATTGTGTTGGTTTCTGCTGGACAAGGAAATGAATCAGCTATATATACACACATCCATCCTTATTACAGACTTCTAGCCTCCACAAACAAGTGAGAATAAATTCCTATTGCTTTAGGCCACCTAGTCTGTGGTATGTGATTACGGCAGCCCTAGGAAACGAGGCATTCCCGGAGCAGCCCCTGCGAGGAGCAATTGTGTACAGGTGATTAACGTGTCTCAGAAAAGAATGGGGGGAGCAGCAGGACAGAGACATGGCAGAAGCTCTGCAAGGATGCACTCTTAGGCAAAAGTCTAGCAGAGGGAAGGCTTCAGCCTGCACCCCTAGGGAACTCTGGAGTGTAAGTTATACCTCAGAGTTGTCCCAAATAGAAGCAAAAGAGATGGGCTTACCTGTGTCTCCTACTGTCTATCCCTGGTCAGGATATAATCCAGTCACTTCCTGTTCCTTGTACCATCAGGCAAAGTGGCCTGGTAGCCCTAGAGCATCCTCCGTGGGGGAGCAATAGGTGGTGGATTTGGGAACTGAGAGCGCAAGACCTGGAAAGGTGCACAGAAATCGCATCCAAGAGGATATAGGCAGAACACCAGTGCTGTCGACCACACATCCGATCCTCTCCATAGACTTTTGTCTCCTTTACTGCTCACCTGTGTTGCAGATTACATATATGATTTCTCGAAAACGAAGTGAATTTGGCGCCCCCATTAAGTTCAGTGACCAGAACGCTTCCAGTGTGAAAGATGCCTATATTGAATGTACAGCCTACCCAGATAAAAATTTCACCCTTAAGCAACTTGAGAGAGATGTTGGCATGCAAGTGGTCCCCCAAATCAAGGAAACAAGTACTCAGACAAGATGGTAAGTATGAAATGAATATATATATATTTTTTTCTTTTCAAAAGCAACTATGGTAAAACCTAGCAGTATCTGTGATTACTGTGAGAGCTTTTTAATAGAAACTAATTAACAGTGATGCCACATCTCCACAGAGTAATCCAGCTCAAGAAAAACTAATTATAATCACTGATGCTTTTTAAAAATCTTACTAGGAAAATGAAATATAAGTATATATATGACTGTGTAAAGGGGCTTCCCCAGTGACTCAGTGGTAAAGAATGGGCCTGTAAAGCAGGAGATACGAGTTCAATCCCTGGGTTAGGAAGATCCCCTGGAGTAGGGTATGGAAACCCACTCCAGTATTCTTGCCTGGAGAATCTCATGGACAGGGGACCCTGGCGGGCTACAGTCCATGGGCTTGCAAAGAGTCAGACATGACTAAAGCAACTTAGCACACACGCAGGCTTATTTTTAGGATTAAAAAACTTTTATTTTGAAATAATTTTAGATCTATAGAAGATAAGTCACAAATGTTGGATATGATTTTGAGACCTAGAGAAAGAGAAAACTGCCCAGAATTTTTTTAATGACCTGAACAGTTCCAGGGGGTGGTATAAGCAGAGTTCGAAAAGGACTAGCCCAGGTTGGGTGGAGGGAGTAACAGAGGCAGAAGACAAGCAGATTCCCTGTGGCAGGCAGGAAGGAATTTTTTCAAGTTCTGAAGCAAAGAAGAAGAAAGATTAGAGCTATTAAATAAGTTGAGCCAGATTAATTTTTGAGAGCTTAGTATTGAAACTCCAATTAAAAATCTTAATTTATCTACTTAAAAAAATAGGAATATATAGTGGAACTATATGTAACCTTATCCCGTATTTTCCAAGTCTCCTGTAAATATGTTATCATACTTTCATAATTTTAAAAAAATTTAAATTAAAAGAAAAATAAGATGAGCAAGGCAGTATGTATTAGAGTACAGAGGGGGGAAAAAATCCTGTAGTTGAGGAGATTGGCTAGAGTCTGTTTGTGTGTGTGTGTGTGTGTGTTAGTCGCTTAGTCATGTCTGACTCTTTGCGACCCTGTGGACTGTAGCCTGCCAGGCAGCTCTGTCCATGGGATTCTCCAGGCAAGAATACTGAAGTGAATTGCCATGCCTTCCTCCAGGGGATCTTCCTGACCCAGGGATCAAGCCCACGTCTCCTGCATTGCAGGCAGATTCTTTACTCGCTGAGCCACCAGGGAAGCCCAGATAAGAGTCTTCTATAATTAAACCTGGTCACAGGTAAAATGTGACCAGTGTCTAAAATAAAGTGGTGGCAGTAAACCAAGAAGGAGTGAAGAGGAGACATGTATAAATACAAAATCCCAAAACTCCCATTATTAGAACCAACAAACAATTAGCTAATTGCTCTGCTTTATTTTTTCTTAACAACAAAACTCTTCACAGAAGCCTCCCACATTTTCTAATTCTACCTTCTCTTTTTCCATTCTGTCTTAAGCCCACTCTAGTCTTAACAAGGTCACCAAAGACCTGCAGTGGTCTGATTGCCTAATCCAGTTTTCAGATGCCCTCTCTCTCCATTTCTCAGCAGCATTTAACATGGTTGACTGCTTCTTCTTCTTGGCTTATGAGCAATATTCAATGTACTCTTTCAAACTCACTGGCAGTTCCTTCTCAGTCTCTTTTACTGGATCCTTGTCCTCCCAACTTCTAAACATTAAAGGACCCCCAAATCTAACTCCTTTTGATGTTTTTTCTAACTACACTTAATCCTTGGGTGAATTTTTTAAGTTAGAGCACATATACATAGATACCAGGGGTCAGGACAAGACATGAGTCAGAAGCCAGGGAGGCATATGGACAGACAGGCCAAACCAAAAACGATGAAGAGAAAGACAAGGATTGGTAAACAAGGACTAGTAGTCAAGTCTTGGCAGAGAATTAGGACATCAAAAATCACTAAACACTGACAAGTAAGGGTAAGACCAGAAGGAGAGTGGTGATTCATTATTACAAAAGAAACTTGGATTTTGAGACAAATTTCTTAGTCAAGCCAACTAGAGATTTCTGTTTACTCAGCCATAAAAAAGAATGAAATTGGGTCACTTGTAGAGATGTGGATGGACCTAGAGTCTGTCATACAGAGTAAAGTAAGTCAGAAATAGAAAAACACTGTATATTAATGCATATATGTGGAATCTAGAAAAATGGTACAGATGAAACTATTTCCAGGGCAGCAATAAAGATGCAAACATAGAAAACAGACTTGTGGACAAAGCAGGGGAAGGGAAGGAAAGGAGGAATTGGGAGATTAGGATTGACAAATAGACACTACCATGTGTAAAATAGATAAATCGTGGGACCCTGCTATAAAGTTCAGGAAGCTCATCTCGGTGCCCTGTGATGACCTGGATAGGTGGGATGCGGGTGGAGTGAGAAGAGGTCCAAAAGGGAGGGGATGTATGTATACATATAGCTGATTCACTTCATTGTACAGAAGAAACTAATGCAACATTGTAAAACAATTATACTCGAAAAAAATAAAAAGAATGAGTCAGCCAGGGTAGACTCAGAAAGGAACTTATGACCGCAGGGAACCTAATCACAGGATTTTAGATTTAGTAGGCTCTCCATGCATGTTGAGTGATTATGATGGATAGTTGTTTCTATGTAGATGGAGAGAAAAAAAATGAGAAATAGCTGCAGATCTTGACCCACAAAGTGAAGGAAAGTGTGGAGGAGTGAATCAAAAGGAATTCAGCGGCTCCAGCGGCGCAGGCGCAGACGCGGGAGACGCCCGGCTCCGGCGCAACCGACCACGTGCAGATTCGTGGCTGAGATGAGCTACCCCGCACCCAGGGTTAGGGCGGTGGCGAGAGGAGCTGTACCACATCCAGGAGGCGGTGGCTGCTTGGGCACCGGAGGGCCGAGAGGAGCTGATCCACATTCAAAGCAGGAGGGGCGGCCTTGAGGAGATACCCCTCGTCCAAGGTAAGGTACAGTGGCTGCGCCTTGCTGGAGCAGCTGGGAAGAGATACTCACGACCAAGTGGAATATAAGAATCCAGTGTTCTGGGGAGGAAGGAACAAGATGGCGGAGGGATAAGACGGCGAGATCACTTTCTCCCCAACAAATTCATCAAAAGAACATTTGAACGTGGAGTAAAGTCCACAAAACAACTTCTGAATACTGGCAGAGGACATCAGGCTCCCAGAAAAGCAGCCCATTGTCTTCTAAAGGAGAGAGAAGAAATCCAGCTCCACCCACCAGAACACCAACACATGCTTCCCTAACCAGGGAACCCGGACAAGTCACCCGTCCAACCCCACACACAGTGAAGAAACTACGTAATAAAGAGAACTCCACAAACTGCAAGAAGAGGGAAAGGCCACCCCAAACAAAGCAATATAAGCAAGATGAAGAGGCAGAGAAATACCCAGCAAGTAAAGGAACAAGATAATTGCCGACCAACACAAACAAAAGAAGAAGATATAGGGAATTTACCTGATAAAGAATTTCAAATTTTGATGGTGAAAATGATTCAAAATCTTGAAAGCAGAATGGAGTTACAGATAAATAAGCTGGAGAAAAGGATTGAGAAGATGGAAGAAAGATTTAATAAGGACTTAGAAGAAATAAAAAAGAGTCAATATACAATAAATAATGCAATAGATGAGATCAG
Source organism: Moschus berezovskii (assembly GCF_049115385.1). NCBI lineage: Eukaryota > Metazoa > Chordata > Mammalia > Artiodactyla > Moschidae > Moschus > Moschus berezovskii. Next base: position 63,266,500 of record NC_142463.1, read on the forward strand.
AAACACTCTGGAGGGAACAAACAGTAGAATAACAGAGGCAGAAGACAGGATAAGCGAGCTAGAAGATAGAATTGTAGAAATAAATGAAACAGAGAGGAAAAAAGAAAAACGAATTAAAAGAAATGAGGACAGTATTAGAGACCTCTGGGACAATGTTAAACGCTCCAACATTCGAATCATAGGTGTCCCAGAAGAAGAAGACAAAAAGAAAGACCATGAGAGAATACTTGAGGAGATAATAGTTGAAAACTTCCCTAAAATAGGGAAAGAAATAATCACCCAAGTCCAAGAAACCCAGAGAGTCCCCAACAGGATAAACCCAAGGTGAAATACTCCAAGACACATATTAATCAAATTAACAAAGATCAAACACAAAGAACAAATATTAAAAGCAGCAAGGGAAAAGCAGCAAATAACACATAAGGGGATTCCCATAAGGATAACAGCTGATCTTTCAACAGATACTCTTCAGGCCAGAAGGGAGTGGCAAGACATACTTAAAGTGATGAAAGAAAATACCCTACAGCCCAGATTACTATACCCAGCAAGGATCTCATTCAAATATGAAGGAGAAATCAAAAGCTTTACAGACAAGCAAAAGCTGAGGGAATTCAGCATCACCAAACCAGCTCTCCAACAAATGCTAAAGGATCTTCTATAGACAGGAAACACAGAAAGAGTGTATAAACTTGAACCCAAAGCAATAAAGAAAATGGCTACGGGACCGTACTTATCAATAATTACCTTAAACGTAAATGGGTTGAAATTTTCAAAAAGGCTAGGAAACAATTCTCATAGCCATCAATAGTTCAGTGTTGAGTTCATGAATAGTTTTTAAAGTTTGGGACAAACTGTAGTATTTGCTATTTGAAGTACTATTTGTAATTGGCATATTACGATGTAACATTGGTCTTCATTTCCAACTTAAAACGCCTAAAAATGCCTAACAGGTTTTTAGATTTGTGAACTTTAGTTGAAATGTATTTTACGATGTTACTAAACCTGCAGAAATATTGAAATATTTCAGAGAACTCATTCACTGTACATTTAATTTATTTTATTTATAAAAGTTATGAACTGTAGAAAGTTTTACTTGTTGGGTCAAATGCTTGTTGCTTCAAATGCTTGTTGCATTTGAAGTGCTAGTTACAAGAAAATCAAATACCTTCAATGTATAAATGCTATTAAGTTTTTAAAGGACTCTGGAGTATAAGTAAGTTTGTTTAAAGAAATTTAGTCTGTTCTACTTAAAAAAAAATAAAATAAAATTGGAAAAAAAATAAATAAATAAAAGAAGAATAAAAGAAAAAAAAAAGGAATTCAAATAGTTCACATCCATGTAACTTAGGAGAGTGCTGGTACCATTTACTAAGATCAGAAATTAGGTGGAAAAGATGGGATATATGATTGTGATGGAAGAAGTAAAAAAAAAAAAATCAGAGATGAAGGTTCAGAGATTAATGACTATGAAAACAAATGTTTACAGCGGTCTTACGATATACCAGGCGTTTTTCTAAGTACTTTGCAGACACAACTCAGTTAATTCTCACAACTGCCATCTGAGGTAGACACTATTTCCATTTTACAAGTAAAGAAACGAAAGCAAAGAGGTTAAAAATGAAAGCACAAAGTTTAGAACATAATTTAAATTTCAAGCAGTAATGAATAGATTTGCTGAGAAACAACAAAACAAATCACATTTTAAGAAGTGAGAGTGACTCAGTCATGTTGCTACTTTGATGAAACCACCAGGCGCCACATAATTTCTTGCTTAATCCTACCCAGAGGGTACTAGTGTGGATAGAAACCAAAAGGTAAAGCTAAGATCTGAACCCAAGTCTCTGGTTCCAACACCAACATTCTCTCTTTCCATCATCCTGTCTTCTGCTGTGGACAGTGATCTAGGAAGGGAAAAAAGAAGTCACTGTTCAATTAAATATAAACAAAACTCTCTTTAGCACTCTTTTTGATTACTACCCATTAATATACTTGCCTTTCAGAGACATGTTACTGACATTTGTTCAACAGACACAGATTAAATACAACCTACATTTTTGGAGCACTTAAAATGTGCTAGGCACTATTTTAAAAGCTTTGCATCTATTAACACATTCAGTCCTGACCATGACACTGTGAGCTAGGGGACAGTAAGAACTTCAGTTAGAGATTAAAAAACAGGCACAGAGAGGTTCAATACTGGGTTGGCAAAAAAGTTCATTTGGGTTTTTCCATATGATGTAACAGAAAAACCCAAACAAACTTTTTGGCCAACATGTAATTAATTAGCTCAGGGTCACACAGCTAGTATGTGACAGAACCCGGCTTCAAAGCCAGGCAGCCAGTCACCAGAGTGCACTCTCTTAAGGACTTTATCATGTGATCTTTCTACAGCCCCATACCCTAAAATCAAGGAGCTCACCCAGTCTAGTGGGTGAGACTGACAAAGCCCAGAGGTATAATACAATGTATAATGTCCAAGGGTAGAGGTGAATACTGAGAGCAAACTGGGTGGCATAATTTCTCCCAGAATCCTGCTGTCATTACTGCCAAAATGTAAATTATTTCTGGTTTTGTATATTTAGAGCAGAGTTTCTCAACCTCAACACCACCGCCTGGATAATTCTCTGTTCTGGGGGGTCGGCGGGGGGGGTTGCCGTCTTATACTCTCTAGGGTGTTTAACAATATCTCTGGGCTCTATGCACTAGGTGCCAAAAGCACTTCCAGTTGTGACGACTAAAATTGTTTCCAGACATTACCAAATATTCCTGGATTGAGACGATGGGATAGGATCTCACTGGTTTAGAAACGCTGATTTAATGAAGTGAAGAAAGAATGAAAACCAAATGTAACAAAATGTTAATAATTGAGAACGGACTTGTGCACACAGTGTGGGAAGGAGAGAGTGGGACTAATTGAGAGAGTAGCATTGACATATATATACTGCTGCTGCTGCTAAGTCGCTTCAGTCGTGTCCGACTCTGTGCGACCCCATAGACAGTAGCCCACCGGGCTCCCCCGTCCCTGGGATTCTCCAGGCAAGAACACTGGAGTGGGTTGCCATTTCCTTCTCCAATGTGTGAAAGTGAAAAGGGAAAGTGAAGTCACTCAGTACTGCTGCTGCTGCTAAGTCACTTCAGTCGTGTCTGACTCTGTGTGACCCCATAGATGGAAGCCCACCAGGCTCCCCCGTCCCTGGGATTCTCCAAGCAAGAACACTGGAGTGGGTTGCCATTTCCTTCTCCAATGTGTGAAAGTGAAAAGTGAAAGTGAAGTCGCTCAGTCGTGTCCGACCCTTAGCGACCCCATGGACTGCAGCCTACCAGGCTGCTCCATCCATGGGATTTTCCTAGCATATGTGAAATAAATAGCTAATGGGAAGCTGCTATTAATATATAAGATAGGGACCCAGCCAGCAGCTCTGTTATGACCTAGAGAGGCAGGATGGGGAGGCAGTGGGAGGGAGGGGATATATATATATAATTATGGCTGATTCACGTTGTTGTATGGCAAAAACCAACACAACATTGTGAAACAATTATCTTCCAATTAAAGATTTTTAGAAATGTTAATAATTGATGAATCTGGGTGAAGAGTGTATGGGAATTTCTTATTCCCTTCTTAAAACTTTTCTGTAAGTTTAAAATAGTATCTAAATTTTTTAAAATAAAGAACTTGCTGATTACATCAGAGAGAAATTCACAAATACTTTGAATGGCAGCTGGTATCTAAGGTAAAGAAAAAATTCAATGTATAGAATTTAAATATAAAATAATATCCTAATATGGTCACAGAGAAAAATCTTTGCCCTGCCATGACCTATATTTGTCTTTGATCTAATTTTTGGCATTCAATTTCTTTTAATTTATTAGGACATGTCCCCAAAATGCTACTACGCAATATTATCCAAGAGAATTTTTGGAAGAAGAAAAAGAGGCATTGGGACAATCAAAGACTTTGTCTGAGTTTCTTAACAGTGTGTCCACAAGGTAAAAATTGTATATTAAATTTAAAAACATAAAATGTGTTTATTTATAAGAGACGTTAAAAAACAACTCCATACCTGATGTACAGGTAGAAAGTGTAAAGACAGTTCTTAGACACCCATGAACATGTGATACTTTGTACAGATTCTGTCTTCCTTTCCCTTCTATTGCTAAGCAACATCCTAGACCTTCCAAGCTAGGGCCACACCAAACGGTGTGAACCTGGAAGGTGTATACTGTTGAACATGTGAGGATGTTTTCCTCATGGCAAGTTACCATTTATTTACCATGGTTTCTATTATTTAAGTCTTTTTCTTGATTTTTCATAGGATTACAAAGATGGGGATGTTGTGGAGGTTGAGGATGATCATCACCATGTTCAGTTCAGTTTAGTTGCTCAGTCGTGTCCGACTCTTTGCGACCCCATGAATCACAGCATGCCAGGCCTCCCTGTCCATCACCATGTTAGGAATTTACAAAAATATATTTTAAATGAGAATCTGAATTCAGTTCAGATATAATTTTTGGATGTGTCATCCTTATCTCTAATTCCTATGTTGCTGCACTCTTATTGGCTCTGAAAGAGAAGTGTCTTCAGAATGCCCCCTTCACTCATACCAGGTCCCTAGGCAGACCCTGAGGACTTCTAAACCAGAGAAAAAGTTTGAAGGTCTCATCAAGTTGATATCAGAGTTCAAATGAGTGGAACCAATGGTGGACAAGTCTGCCAGCTGTGCCAATAGGTTGGGTTCCATTTTTTCCCAAAATTATAGATTTGGTAGACAAATTCAAACACAGCCCAAGTTAAACTTATTTTATTTTTAAGGGAACATTTTAAGAGTAAATGTCTTGAAAATTCCAACAACTCTCAAAAAGTTGTTACCTAGAGAGAATCTGGTTCAAATTTTCAGTATAATTATTCAGAAAGAGCTTATTAACTATTTGCCACTCAGTCAGAGAAGGAAATGGCAACCCACTCCAGTGGTCTTGCCTGGAGAATCCCGGGGATAGGGGAGCCTGGTGGGCTGCTGTCTATGGGGTCGCAAAGAGTCGGATATGACTGAAGCAACTTAGCAGCAGCAACAGCAGCACAAGTATGCTATAATTTTTCCTATGTGGACAATTAGAAAGAAACCAGAATACCTGAGGTTTCTTTTCCTTTCCACACAAAAGTTCAGTAATTATTGAAAATTTTCCTAAGAACATTAAAAATGAGAAGTCTGTCTATATACAATCAATTTTGAGGGAATAAATGCTCTATATATGCCAATTCTCAATTATCTACACTGCATATTATCTTTAGACTTGGACTTTTAATCTTCCCTTTCAGTTGCCATAAAGAGAGGGATAGTGAAGAGCTTCATAATTCCTTCCTTGAGATGTGGGATGGAGGAGCCAGAACTATAAGAAGAAAGAGGGAAAATTGGTACAGGAGTTTTAACAGCCCTGGCCAAGAATAAAAAAGAAACCCACATAACCATCACAGCCATGCTTCCCACTCTAAAACTGTTTTAAGGTTTGGTTAATTTTTTTTAATTAAAATAAACCTTGTTTTGTTCTGGAAGAGAACTCTTAGAAATGAGTTCCTTCTTTCTCATAGAATTTTGTCTAGAACAAACTAAAGCAAGCATCAATATGCAAAAGAAGAAAATGATCTGAGAGGAAAGTGAGAAACTTCAAGGGAGTTCAAAGCAACTGAGAAACATTCATCTTGAGGTTAAGAAAAAGAAAAAAACAATACCCATGGGCTTTCACTCAGACTACAAGCTTTGCAAGGCTCAGATTCATCACGCTCAGGAACCACGCAGTACAGTGCAGGGAAATCAAGAAACAGGAAACCAGAGAAAAGGTGTTGTCTTCACTTCTCCCTTGTGAATTACTTCCCAGTGCAGGCTAAAACAGAAATGATTTTCAAATGCTTCTACTTGAAACCGAGTTTAAGCCTTGAAGCTCTGGGTGTGAACCTGCCCTATGCAGGGTGATTCAAACTTTAATGTGCATATGAACCACCTGGGCATCTTGTTAAAATGCAGGTTCTGACTCAGTAGATCTGAGGTGGAACCTGTAACTGCATTTCTAATAGCTCCAGGTCATGCTGATGCTTCTGGTCCAAGGAAATGCATCTAGTTTCAAAGATGAAGTACAAAAAGAATTTAGCCCAGAATATTCAATTATGTAGTGAATGGTTGTTTAGTTGTTAAGTCCTGTCCGACTCTTTTGTGGGGACTGTAGCCTGCCAGGCTCCTTTGTCCATGGAATTTCCTAGGCAAGAATACTGAAGTGAGTTACCATTTTCTTCTCCGGGATATCTTCTCGACCCAGGGATCAAACCCACATCTCCTGTATTGGCTGGCGGATTCTTTAGCAACGTGCTACCAGGGAAGCCCACAGTGAACAGTAGTGAATGATTAATGACAGAGGTGTTAAATGGTACCCTTATTTAATGTGCTAGGAATATCTATTATGATACTTACTGCTTATATTTAATCATCTAACTAAAGGGTTTTTTTCTTTAGGAAATTCATACTTGAAAATCACTCTTTCAACTTATTGTATTTATTTTAAAAAATCAAGTCATTTGGACTTTCAACCATTAGGGTAAAACCTTGGGTGGCATTCTATTGTGGAAAAGCTCCTAGAGGCCTTGGGAGTGGGCTGAGTTTTCAAGCCTAAGCACATAAAGGGACAGTAGACATTATAGCAACTTATAAAACAGGAACTTGTCAAGCTGAGTTCCTTAAACCCAGAAGAGTACTCAGATTGTTTTCCAAAGGAGCAATATTAATACTTTTAGCAGGATAAATTTTCATTTTTAGGGACTGTCTCATGCATTGTGGAAAGATTAGAAATAGAATTAAACACACTAGCACTTCCCAGACACTGACAGCTAAAACCACCACACACACATGCATATACACACATTTCTAAACTCCAGATCTTCCCTTGAGAAACTCTCATTTGTTTTGAATTATATATATAGTATAATTATTATATAATACCATTATAATAATTATATATAAATACAGTAATTAGTATACATGATCATTTGGTACTGAATATGGCTAAAAATATTTGCTCTTTCTATCAATTTGGAGTTTTCAAAAAGCAAATGAGATCAAGTTCAAAGTAGACATTTACTGAGACGTTCACTGTGAAAAATAAAGGAAGAGGAAGCATGATTGAGCAGGGAGAGCTTCAAACAAAGTCTCAGCCAACGCGACAGGGAGCTGCAGAGGAAGACAGCCTGTTGGAGGAGTCCTGCCCAGGGCAGAATTGGCAGCTCTGGAGTCCGCTGTCATTGACCCACAGAGAGCACGATCTTGGCCAGGAAGCTGAGGCAGATTGTGATGCTGTTAGAAGCTATTGTGGGTTTCCCCAGTGGCTCAGTGTAAAGAATCTGCCTATGAGGCAGGAGACATGAGTTTGAACTCTGGGTTGGGAAATCCCCTGGAGGAGGGCATGGCAATCCACTTCACTATTCTTGCCTGGAGGAACCCATGGACAGAGGAGCCTGGTGGGCTACAGTCCATGGGGTTGTAAGGAGTCAGGCATGACTGAAGCAACTGAGCAGGCAGAGGCTATCAGCTAACAGTATCCTGGCACTAGAAGTTCTGAGTAGCACACTGCCATGAATTTTTTTTCTCTTAAGTCATTTAATATTTCACACAGGTATTAATCATTAGTTACCAAATACAACGGAGAACATTTTTTTCTTTCAGTATAAATGAAGCAGGAGGAGCTGCTGAAAGATGTATCATTGAATACTAAAATCCAACCTGTTAATTCTTCTTTTCTCATTTACAAAATAGTGTGGAAATAGCCCTACAGCAAAATGAAATCATGAATACATTTATTCATGACTGGAAATGCCTGGCAGAAGAAGAAGGCACCTTTGGGGATAAGACGGATACCCACCTGAAAGAGTACCAGTCCTTTACTGACCTTCACAGCCTCACCGAGAAGATGATCACCTGCGTCTCCTGGCATCCGGTCATCTACGGTGAGGCAGAGTCTTGACTGGGATTCCCTCCTGGGATGACATCAGAATAAACTTTTGCTTTTACATGTAAAGTTGCAAACTGGCTCACTTTCAGTGAGTCTTTATTTCTGAGTGCCTGCACCTGCCAGGAGCTTTCTTCACCCTCTCTTCATCTCTCCTCCCAGCTACCATTTGGGACCACACTGTGGTCTATACTTTATAAGGAGAAGACCAGAGCTCCCACGTTTCCCAGCTGGTGTTGACTGGGACTTGTTGGGCTCCCAAGGCTAGCTTCACTCCCTGCAATACTCTGCCTCTCTGATTACTGGGCAAGATAGGAGACACATCTCCTTTAAAGTTCTCAGCAGCTAAGATGGTAGGAATGTGCGAGAGCGGAACGATGGACAGAGCCAGCCTTGCTCTCTTTCTTCCTCCTTTCCTGCCCACTGTTGGCCCGCTCCTCACAAAAAACAAACATCTTTTGTTCTTACTAAGTCTTTAAAGTGCACCATTGATTTTATATCAGCAGTCCATCTCAGTTTGGACCAGCCACAGTCAAGTGCTAATAAGCAACAGTGGCTACTGGCAACCAATGTATTATTAGACAGTACAGCTCTAACAATACTCTTGGTCTCCTGTAGAATATTTTTACACAGGTTTCATTAAAATGGAAGTGAACAGTGACTATGTAGAAAAACAAAACCTAAAAACACTTCTCTGTGCACAATGGCTGCAGATTTTAATTCCCAGTTGTGTTCCAAACAGGGCTAATAGCTGTGTCGGTGGCTGTACGACTGTCCTTTGAAGAGAGGGTCCACTTTTCTGGTAAATTACTGCTGCAACCATCATTGATTCTTTTCTGGAGTTTTTCCGATCCGATACATCCTCAGGTAATAAAGGAGACTCATCCATATGCTCTAAAAATTTCAAATACTACTTTCACATATCTTTAGCAGTTTTAATTGCAAAACATTTTATAATCACTTAAGGTTGTAAACCCCTATAAAGCTAGATTTTCTTCAGAATTTTTTGTCATTCAATTTGAGCAAAACTCAAGTTTACACTTAGCTTATTGAAAAAGTTTATTGAACAAATCAGCATATTATTTTTAAAAATATTATAAGAGAAATGTTCAATTGATTTTAAAAGAACAAACTCTTTTATGGGCTTTATATCAATACTAATTGTTCAAATGCAAAGCGACTTTAGTTTCTCATGAACTTCGTCAATTCCGAGGATCACCAGCAGGAGGTGGTAATGAATAAAGATGACTATGTGGGAGATGGTGGGGAGTGGTGGGGACTGCAGCTCTGGAGAGTTCACAGCCCATCTGTGGTGACAGTACTCTTCAACTGTTGCTGTCAAGTGGTCCCGCTTGTCGACAGAATCCAGCAATTTGGTGGGAGATCTCCCAAGTTTTAAATACCTCAACTAAAACTAAACCAAAACACACAGAAATCCAAATAAAATAGGCTGATGGCTGGGTTTACCCCCCCACAGTGTTCAGTTTCCAATGTCTGCTCAAGATGAGTTCTGTTTAGGGGGAGGGAGTTTACAGTGTTAAGTTTTTTCAACATACTTAAATATATTAATATTTTGTTTCTATAAAGCATTGTTTAACTAAAGTTTCCCTAATAAGCCTTCAGTTCAGTTCAGTTGCTCAGTCATGTCTGACTCTTTGCAACCCGATGAACCTCAGCATGCCAGGCCTCCCTGTCCATCACCAACTCCCGGAGTCCACCCAAATTCATGTCCATTGAGTCAGTGATGCCATCCAGCCATCTTGTCCTCTGTCATCCCCTTCTCCTCCTGCCCTCAATTTTTCTCAGCATCAGGGTCTTTTCAAATGAGTCAGCTCTTCGCATCTGGTGGCCAAAGTATTGGAGTTTCAGCTTCAACATCTGTCCTTCCAATGAATACCCAGGACTGATCTCCTTTAGGATGGACTGGTTGGATCTCCTCTCAGTCCAAGGGACTCTCAAGAGTCTTCTCCAACACCACCGTTCAAAGGCATCAATTCTTCAGCACTCAGCTTTCTTTATAGTCCAACTCTCACATCCATACATGAGTACTGGAAAAACCATAGCTTTTACTAGAGGGATCTTTGTTGGCAAAGTAATGTCTCTGCTTTTTAATATACTGTCTAGGTTGGTCATAACTTTCCTTCCAAGGAGTAAGCATCTTTTAATTTCATGGCTGCCATCATCATCTGCAGTGATTTTGGAGCCCAAAAAATAAAGTCTGACACTGTTTCCACTGTTTCCCCATCTATTTGCCATGAAGTGATGGGGCCGGATGCCATGATCTTAGTTTTCTGAATGTTGAGCTTTAAGCCAACTTTTTCACTCTCCTGTTTCACTTTCATCAAGAGGCTCTTTAGTTCTTCTTCACTGTCTTCCATAAGGATGGTATCATTCTGCATATTGAGGTAATTGATATTTCTCCTGGAAATCTTGATTCCAGTTTGTGCTTCATCCAGCCCGGCGGTTCTCATGATGTACTCTGCATATAAGTTAAACAAGCAGGGTGACAATATACAGCCTTGACATACTCCTTTTCCTATTTGGAACCAGTCTGTTGTTCCATGTCCAGTTCTAACTGTTGCTTCCTGACCTGCATACAGGTTTCTCAAGAGGCAGGTCAGGTGGTCTAGGATTCCCATCTCTTTCAGAATTTTCCAGCCTTAGCCTCCCTTATCCCTTCTTCCTTAATTCATTTGAATAAAGAAAATTTTTACTGCTAGAGAGTCTAGGTGCTTTAATTATTATAGATACTGAGATCAAAATGACAGTTCTGTCATTCTTCCTCCTTGGTCTACTTACCACAAGAATGGTGCCATCTCTCACTGGGGTTTTCTAGCATTTTCCAGTAGTGTACAATTACTCTCCAGTCCATGCCATGGAAGTGTGGCTGAACCTCCTGGCACATAGGAAGAGCGAAGAAACACTCTCCTTTCCTCTATTTTGAAGAACAGTTTAAAAAAGATATGGAAATAATTTCTTAAAGATATAATGCAAGTGATTTTGCCTTTGTTCTAATCAAAACTATAAGAAAGTATTAAAAGATTTTATTTTCAAAAGTAAGAGTTTTCTCTAGAATTCACAAAATACCAAATAAACCAAGATAATCCATTCCAATTCCAATCTGAAATCTTTAGCTCAGTGCTGGTAAACCAGTGACCTTTGGAACCTGTATTCTTGGTCATTAATGTTTAGAGAAGAATGGTAACCGTGCCAGTGCTGAGCGTGGTGGCAACACAGTGGCACAGGTGCTAGCTATGGTCAGTATATCTGTTTCCTCGTACTGTTGTATTCCTTGCAGAGCTCCCTCCCTACCCCGTCCCCAGGCACTTGATTTTGTTTATGGGTTCTGTATTATTTTAAAATTTGAAATAATATCACTGGCAACTCCATCATCTATTTTTGTTCACACGTTTTTATTTTTGAGTACTCATTCTGTGCCATGCTGGTATATACAGATGGAAATAAATCATACAAATATCCTGACCTCCCATAGCTTGCTCTCCACACTTTTCAGAAGCACTGATTTCATATTTATTAAAAAAATATATAACATTGACCCACGGAGGGTGGAGGAGGGGAGACCAGGTCCCCCTAAGAACCCTGCTCTCATGTACACCTGGGGCAGATTCACGACAATGCATGGCAAAACAAACCAATATAATATTGTAAAATAATTAGCCTCCAATAAAAAAAAATAAATTAAAAAAATAAATAAATTGATTGAGAAAAAAAAAAAAAAGAACTCTGCTCTCATGTGCATGATCAACGTCCAGAATAAAATTCAGCAAAAGCAGCTTCTGCTCCGGAATGGACTCCATATGCATGTTTTTATAAACAACTATAAAATTAGACTTTTGACTTTATTAATATTATTTTCTTGCTATGATCATAATAGTTTTTCTCATTTTCTCTTGAATTTGGGGATTTACATTAGTTAATGCTGGAAAGCCCAGATGACATCTTCTGCTTCCAGTTCTGTCCGACTGACCCTAATATCATTGCTGGCGGCTGCATAAATGGGCAGGTACATCTGGGTTTTTTTTTTCAGCTCTTTATTAATTTAGGCAGCATTCTGTTTTACATTTTGACTGCTTATTTTTTTGAACTTAAGTGTTCAATTCAGCAGAGGAAAGGCATGTCAATTGCATGCAAATCACCATACAAAGAACTGGGGTATAAAAATGTAGTAGATATGGCATCTGGGCTCAAGATGTCCACAGGGCAACCCAGTTATATGGTAACTGGAAGAAAACCCAGTCAGATCTATTTGTGTGCTAAACTAGAACCATACATTGTGTAAGATTCCACGGAAGAACAAAAACCGTAAGCGTAATACCTCTTGGCCAGGAGGCCTCTTCTGAAATTTCCCTAGGGGTCGGAATTAGGGAATGATCCCGGATTCTCTGGAAAACATACCTATATTACTGAATTTATGTGTGTATAATTTGACACCTTTTTAAAATTATGTAATTTGTATAAAACTTAGATTCTCTCTTCCAATTGCCTGTTTCTCCAACAAAACAAAACAAAAAGCTTATAGCTATTTTATGATCAAAGTTCAAGTTCATTGTGATATAGTGAATTTGACCATTACAAAGGTATAATGATCTTTTATCATGTGGCTAGGAAAGCTTTCTTTTGGTTGAAATGTAAATGACTGCATCATCCATGCTCACTTATCGAGAACCAAAACATCTAAGTAAACTAATTTTCTTCCATGGTTTTGTTCAATAACAACTGGTGGTTATAATGAGGACCCAGAGCACATCCTCCAAGCCTCGCAAATACTGCCCTCTTTACTGATTGAGACGGTGACACAACTTTTCAGAATATTTTAGAAAAGCAAATGAGGAAAACAAAATCAGGCACAATTTTGTAATCTTGATATTTTAGTTTATGGAAATGACTTTTAATCATTGAAAATTGTTCTAGCTTTTCTCATTCTACTTTATTCTGATTTTTTTTAAAAATGACCATTGATGTATATGTAAATTCATAGCTGGCCATGCTGCTGCTACTGCTGTAGAGTTGTTAAGTTGTGTCTGACTCTGCAACCCCATAGACTGTAGCCCACCAGACTCCTCTGTCCATGGAATTCTCCAGGCAAGAATACTGGAGTAGGTAACCATTTCCTTCTCCAAGGGGATCTTCCCAACCTAGGGATCAAACCCAGGTCTCCTCCTTGGCAGGCAGATTCTTTACCACTGAACCACCTGGGAAGCCCTGGAATTGGCCGTGATATTCACTGAAATAGAAATCATCATTTCCTAGCCTTTCAGTCAATTTTGGGTGTTTGTACTTAATTCTGGAGAATGGACTTTTCTCCTGGGTCTAAAGCAGTTGTCCCCACAATCTTCCTCCAAACAGAGGAAGAACTGTTCCCAAAGCAGAGAGAATTGCATGATGTGTACCTTGGATTAAAAAATTTTGGCATTCATTAACACAAGCACAAAAAAGAGCTGAAAATGCTTTTAGAGAGAACAAAACTTTTCTATATTTCCTTTAAAAGCTGCTGACTTAGGATATAGGCTATTTTTTATTATCCTCCCAAGGTGATTGATTTATCAGAGTACATACAGTACCAATAGATTTTTTTAAATGTTCAAGACTCAATTTGCTAATTCCTAAAAATATGTTATGATAACATTTGTTTCTCTTTTAGGTTGTCATGTGGGATATTACTGCACATGCAGATCGAATAGAAAATATCAAGGCAGGTGGTAGTAGAAGTAAAAAAGTCACTCTCAAGGTTAGTTTTTATAACTGCTCACCTGCAAGTTTATTCCATTCAGGAGTTTATCAAAAAGTATATGACAAGGTTGCCAAGCTAAACAAAGACTCAACAGGAAAAAAAAAGTAGTATTTCCTGTCTTCGCATCTGCTGCAGACACATTTTGAGTTGCTTTTATGGAGGCCCTTGAAACAATAAAATGGGAAAGACTAGAGATCCCTTCAAGAAAATTAGAGATACCAAGGGAACATTTCATTCAAAGATGGGCACAATAAAGGAAAGAAATGGTATGGACCTAACAGAGGCAGAAGATATTAAAAAAAGGTTGCAAGAATGCACAGAAAAACTATACAAAAAAGATCTTCACGACCCAGATAATCACGATGGTGTGATCACTCACCTAGAGCCAGACATCCTGGAATGCAAAGTAAAGTGGGCCTTAGGAAGCATCACTGCGAACAAAGCTAGTGGAGATGATGGAATTCCAGTTGAGCTATTTCAAATCCTAAAAGATGATGTTGTGAAAGTGCTGCACTCAATATGCCAGCAAATTTGGAAAACTCAGCAGTGGCCACAGGATTGGAAAAGGTCAGTTTTCATTCCAATCCCAAAGAAAGGCAATGCCAAAGAATGCTCAAATTACTGCACAATTGCACTCATCTCACACGCTAGTAAAGTCATGCTCAAAATTCTCCAAGCCAGGCTTCAACAGTACGTGAACTGTGAACTTTGAGATGTTCAAGCTGGATTTAGAAAAGGCAGAGATCAAACTGCCAACATCCGTTGGATCATCAAAAAAGCAAGAGAGTTCTAGAAAAACATCTATTTCTGCTTTATTGACTATGCCAAAGCCTTTGACTGTGTGGATTACAGTAAATTGTGGAAAATTCTTCAAGAGATGGGAATACCAGACCACCTGAGCTGCCTCCTGAGAAATCTGTATGCAGGTCAAGAAGAAACAGTTAGAACCGAACATGGAACAACAGACTGGTTCCAAATAGGGAAAGGAGTACGTCAAGGCTGTATATTGTCACCCTGCTTATTTAACTTATATGCAGAGTACATCATGAGGAACACTGGGCTGGATGAAGCACAAACTGGAATCAAGATTTCCAGGAGAAATATCAATAACCTCAATATGCAGAATGATACCACCCTTCTGGCAGAAAGTGAAGAAGAACTAAAGAGCCTCTTGATGAAAGTGAAAGAGGAAAGTGAAAAAGTTGGCTTAAAGTTCAACATTCAGAAAACTAAGATCATGGCATCTGGTCCCATCACCTCACTGCAAATAGATGGGGAAACAATGGAAACAGTGTCAGACTTAATTTTTTTTGGCTCCAAAATCACTGCAGATGGTGACTGCAGCCATGAAATTAAAAGATGCTTACTCCTTGGAAGGAAAGTTATGACTAACCTAGACAGTATATTAAAAAGCAGAGACATTACTTTGCCAACAAAGATCCTTCCAGTCAAAGCTATAGTTTTTCCAGCAGTCATGTATGGATGTGAACTGCTGCTGTTGCTACATCGCATCAGTCGTGTCCAACTCTGTGCGACCCCATAGACAGCAGCATACCAGGCTCCGCCGTCCCTGGGATGCTCCAGCCAAGAACACTGGAGTGGTTTGCCATTTCCTTCTCCAATATGGATGTGAGAGTTGGACTATAAAGAAAGCTGAGCACCGAAGAATTGATGCTTTTGAACTGTGGTGTTGGAGAAGACTCTTGAGAGTCCCTTGGACTGCAAGGAGATCCAACCTGTCCATCCTAAAGAAATCAGTCCTGAGTATTCATTGGAAGGACTGATGCTGAAGCTGAAACTCCAATACTTTGGTCACCTGATGGGAAGAACTGACTCACTGGAAAAGACCCTGATGTTGGGAAAGATTGAAGGTGGGAGGAGAAGGGGACCACAGAGGGTGAGATGGTTGGGTGGCATCACGGATTCAATGGACATGAGTTTGAGTGAGCTCCAGAAGCTGGTGATGGACATGACCGAGCAACTGAACTGAACTGAGGCCCTTGATTAGAAACACCACAAAACAGATTGTACTGTCTATCCCAGGATTTCTTTTTTGTGGTCACTGTTGTTAAATAAAGGATCCGAGGGATTCTCTAAAGTGAGGCAGTTGAAAAAGCACTGGAGAGAAGCTCCACGTGTCCAGACTCTAGATCACAGTTTCGTGAGTTTGGGTATGTTCCCCTACCCCCAAATACCCCCAAGCATTGATTTTCTTGCATATAAAATGAGTTACAATCCTTCCTGGTAATAATATTCTCTGACTTGTGAAGCCATGGATTCTGCCAAGAGGTCTGGGAAGAGATGCCTCAGCTCCCAGCTCAGTACTCACCTACCATTTGTCCATTCCCATCCCCAGTCCTTCAACCTGAGCGTCACGGATCTCCACTCAAGAAACCGTGGGATGTGGTCTTCTGTGCATTTAAAAAAAATACTCCTTCAAAAATGGGATCTCATTGGTTCTTTCGGGTATGGGTCAGTCTTTCTTGTAAAAAGTTTAGAGGTAAAATCTTAGACTAAACTGAAGTGGAAAGAAGCTAAACTAATTAGGGGCTTCCCAGGTGGGGCAGTGGTAAAGAACCCACCTGCCAGTTCAGGAGATGCCAGCAATGATCCCTGGGTCGGAAAAATCCCCTGGAGTAGAAAATGGCAACCCGCTACAGTATTCTTGTGTGTGTGTGCGCGCTATAAAACAACCATTTATTATGCTCATGGATTCAGTGGGTAGGCTTTTAGAAGCTTAATATGTTGGCTTGTTTCTGTTCCATTGTCTGGTGCCTCATCTGGGGAGACTGGCATCTTGAGGAAGGGGGCTACTTGGTAACTTGGGGTGGGACCATCCGAAGGCATCTTCACTCACATACTTGAGGGGCGATCTGGCTTTTGACCCAGACTTCCCTAGGCTGTTGACTGGTACGGGTGCACCTCCACATGGTGTCCCCTCGTGGTGTCTTCACGTGACTATTTCAGGCTTTCTTCTAGAACATCATAGAACATCACTTCCACTGCCCGCTTCAGTATTTTTGACTAGAAAAGCTCCCTGGGAACTGAAGCAGAAAGAAGATAATCTAAATACCTAACTGTATAATACATAGAAATACTAATTTATGTTTTTCCTTGAACTGGTATTTCTTCAAATTATTGATTTTAATTGGAATGATACGTCAAGTATGAGTTCCTTCATCAGCTCTCTGAAATTAGCACATAACTTTCTTGTAACATTTTACAGCCTATGTTTCTCCTCGAACCAGAGAGTAATAAAGAAGCAATGTATATCAGACACTGTGCAGTCTCCTCAATAGAAAGTGGACATAGGAAAGTAATTACAGATATACATTGGCTGCCTGATACATTTGAGGTGAGTCTTAATGGCTTCATACTTTTCTCCTGCTGACTTGTAGGTTTTTGGAAAATTTTATTCAAAGAGTTTATTTCAAGTAAACAATTTATTTGCATTTAAATTGTAAATTACCAGGAACTAAACATCACACACTGTGTCACTGTTGACAAACCAAGATCTGACTTGGGGATGAGAAGAAGGCCAGGATTTCAACTTCCATGGTTTATAAACCATTAAAAAAATGTAGGTAGTGTCAACACTGATATAATACAATAATGAAGAAAATGAAGGTTGTAAAAACAGAAACAAATATTTTACACCTTCACGAATTTAAATTTTATGATTTCGCTGTTTAGAGCATACAACTGAAGATCTGGGACGTGTGATAATGTGTCGTTTTGCAAGGTGGTCTTGAATTGAGTGCATCGCGAGGCTGATAGGTGAAAACTCTCGACACCTGTACCGTGAGGGAGCCCGGCTGACTGCCCAGCATTTGTGCTGCAGTGTCACTTTGCAGTCCTGTGCTTTACATGCAAAGTCTGGTGTTTGTGAATTTGAAAACTAATAAACCTCCCAAATGTTTCCCTCAAGGGACTAGGGGTCTACTATGTACTTTCAAAAATTAAAAGATAAGAATATTCTAAAAACTTAGAGTTATGAAGGGAGAAGGCAATGGCAACCCACTCCAATACTCTTTCCTGGAAAATCCCATGGACGGAGGAGCCTGGTAGGCTGCAGTTCATGGGGTAACTGAGAGTCGGACACGATTAAGCGACTTCACTTTCACTTTTCACTCTCATGCATTGGAGAAGGAAATGGCAACCCACTCCAGTGTTCTTGCCTGGAGAATCCCAGGGACGGGGAGCCTGGTGGGCTGCCGTCTATGGGATCACACAAAGTTGGACACGACTGAAGCGACTTAACAGCAGCAGCAGAGTTATGAAGGGTGACAGGGTATCCAAGTGGATTATGCAAAAATATAATTACTTTTCAAAGTTCTAATGGGCCAAAATAAATACAATGAATTAGAATATCCTAATCCTAGATTCTATAGTTTTCTAAGCTAAATAATATTGAAAGAAATTTAAAATATGCACACGTAAATTTTTTAATTAAAAAATAAAGAGCAAGTAGCAAAATGAACAAAAACATTTGCCCCAAATATCGTAAATACAAATTTTCCAGTAAATAAGCTAAACACATATACTGAAAAGCAATTAGCAGATAAACAGGAAAATCATTCAGACTTTCTAATAATCAAAGAAATTAATCATAAAGCAACAATAATGTATTATTTTGGACCTATTTAATTCTTACGTGAGACTTTCAAGTATTATCTTGTGTTAGAAAAGATGAAATGGTGAAATCAATAAACTCTACTGGTTCCAATATAAAAGTTTTAGAATACAATTAGCCAATTGGTTCTTAAATCATTCACATTTTCAAAGTTTTTGACCATTAATACAAAATTTGGGGAATTTATACAAAGAAATAATCCAATTTGTGTCCTAAGATACACAGTCACAGGCATATCTTGACAAATCATGTCAAAGTGTATCCATGAAAAAGATTGGAAAAGGATATAAGGTAGAACTATATTTGATTTTAAAAATTTCTATTTCCCAAACTTTCATAATATGATTATGTTTTGTTTTTTTTTCAATCATTAATGCATAAAGCGCCAGAGTAAGTGCAAGTCTGGAGTCTTGAGCTTCCTACAAGAGGGAAGCCTTATTAGAGGGAAAGGAAACATGGGTTCCTGATTGTTTATCAATCACAGTGGAAGGTGACAGCTGTAACGGAACCTGACTGGGCTCAGGCCACAGCAGAGTCAGCCGGGTTTCCAGGGTCCTCGCCCCTGTGACGCCAACAGGCCTTACCACTGCAGCACCTGTATGCCTCTCCCACCCCTACTTTTACTGTTTATTTGCTGCTGGAACCCTCCACCTTTGCCGTTTTGCTCATCAGTTCTATCGGGTAGGTAGGGTATTGGGGAAAGTAATTTTTCCTGTTGATTTGAGAGTAGCGCTGTCATAGGTTGCCACAAAAAATCTTCCACCTCCTTTGAGAGCTGGCTGGTTGGAAATCTGGACCTTCGGCACTCTAAGCCACTAACCCTCCTTGGACTCTGTGTGCTTAGCAGACTTGTGCCACTAATTACTGAAAGAATGCAGGTGCCCAGCAGTCACTGCATGCTGTATCTAATTTAACACCAAGCCTCTTACCTATTGATCTTACCTGCTTAACAGTCTCAGAAAAGCACCTATGTTCAGCTCCATAATTAACAGTGAAAAGCAGAATGCATTTCTGTTTTTCTATTACATTTTGCATTTCTAATACATTTCTATTACATTTCTAATAATAATAGTAATGAAGTTACGGCACATCATCTATATATTAAAAACCAGAATGGCTTATGACTACCTAGATAAGTTTTCAAATTGCAGTAACTGAAAAATCTTAGGATGGAAATTTATATTCATGCTAACTAAAACTAATTTTAAAATGTAAAAATGTTTCTGTGAAAAAGGACTGGAAAAGATGTATGTCAGAATTATATTTGATTTCAAAACCTTCCAGTTTCCAAATTCTGTGACTGTGTTATGTTCTTTTTAAAAATGTTAAAGAAGAAAAGATTTTATCGTAAAAAGCTTTGAGAAAAAAGTCGTCACTGTTCTAGGTACACAGAACTTATTTCTAGCATTTTTAAAAATAGATTAACAGATTGGGAAATGTCTTTGAAAATCGGAGTGGAATATCCTGTCAACTTGTCACTTGTTCGGCAGACTGGTATGTCTTATTTTAATCATTACCTATTTGTTTTCAAACAATATATTCTTTATCTGATGCTTATAATATGATTGTTGTGCTCTTCTGTTCCTTAAATAATCTTTGTTGCAGCAATTAAGCCTAATTAAAGGACAGAATTTTACATTGTTGCTGGTTTTAAAAAAATCTTCTTATGGATATGGATATATTGTAAAAAGAAGAATGAACTAGATTTCATGACTGGTAATATCAAATAAACATTATCCATAATTGTTCTGGTTCTTCATAGTCACATATTTGTAATTTTGCAATGTTTGTTTATATTCAATTTTATCTCACAATTATGAAGATGACAATATTTAATTCTTTTAGAAGGTGGAAGAGTCTTGCATTTTTTATTGTACATTTATTACAAATGTTTTTAAAAATAATTCAGTAACTATGTTGAAGAATGTTTATTTTTAAAACTTGTATCACTCAATTTATAGAACTGAAAATTCATAGTGAAGTAGGACATATAAATGAGAATAGTATTATCTACAACCAGATACTAGCAAAACTTTACAATTCCAAATAGCTTTGACCCCCATAGAAATCACGACACCTTAAGCTTTAGGCACTGATTGCAGCAGAAGCAGCTGTGGAATGGCAGATGAAGGCATAAATAAATTGAATTAGTTAATCCTGTGAGCATGTATTGGGTAAGGTTCTGTGATTACAAGCAACAGAAATTGACTATAGGTACCTTAAGTGAACAAAATTAATTTATTGGAAGTTTATGCCAATACTGTAATACATGCTTTAGCAGGTTAACTCTTTTTATATTATCAATAACCCTGAAAAAATACTTATGGATCAAGGAAATGAGACATTGAAGGCAAATACATCATGTATCTATAGCTCACTATGTATACAGTGAATAGCCAGAACGAATGGCCAGCCTCTTCCATTAGAAGGGATCAATCAGTTCCAACCATTGTATCACTGTTCAAGATTCAGAGAAGAGATAAATCCAGAAATAAACCCATACATCTGTGGTCAACTGATTTTCAACAAGGGTACCAAGGCAATTTAGTGGAGAAAAATAGTGTTTCAACAAATGGTGCTAGGACAAATGGGTATTGCCTTGCAGAAGAATTAGCTCACACTCCATACAAAAATTAATTGAAAATGAAATAAAGAGCTAAATGTAAGAGTTAAAACTAAACAGCTCTTAGAAGAAAACATGGACACACATAAATATAAGTGTTTATGACCTTGGATTAGGTAATGATTTCCTAGATATTACACCAACAAAGGAAATGCAAATCAGAATCACTTTTTTTTTAGGTAATTAATTTATTTTTTATTGGAGGCAAATTATTTTTCAATATTATATTGGTTGGTTTTGCCATACATTGATATGAATTTGCCCTGGGTTTACATAAGTTCCCCCTCCTGAACACCCCTCCCACCTCCCTCCTCCCTTTATCCTCCCTCTGGGTCATCCCCGCATGCCAGCCCCGAGCATCCTATAACATGCATTGACCCTGAACTAGTGATTCGTTTCACATATGACAACATACGTGTTTCAATGCCACAGAATCACTTTTGATTAGATACCACTTCACACACACTAGATAGCCAAAATAAAAAAGACCAAAAACTAGTAAGTGTTGTTGAGAATGTAGAGAAATTGGGATCTTCAAGACAAAAGAAATAATCCATCTGGTGAGGATGTAGAGAAACTGGAATTCTCAAAAATGATTCAGTTGCTCTGGAAAACAATCTTAACAGTTCCTCAAAAGATTAAACATAGGTGCTACTATGTAACCCAGAAATTCAAGTCCTTAAATATATATCCAAGAGAGATGAAAACCTCCACCCACATAAAACTTATCAACAAATGTTCACAGCAGGATTATTCATAATAGCAAAAGGGGGAAGTAACGAAGTTTTATTTATTCGTTCATCAGTCCATCAAATGATGAACGGGTAAATAAAGTGTAGTATAGTCCACACAATGGAATATTATTTGACAATAAAAAGGGATGATGTACTGATATATACTACAACATGAATGACCTTCAAAAACATGCTAAGTGAAAGAAGCCAGTCACAAAAGACCACATATTGTATGATTCCATTTATATGAAATGTCCAAAATAGACAAATTTGTAGAGATAGTAAGTAGATTAGTAGTTGCTCAGGACTGGTGGGAGGGACTGAAGGAAATGGGGAATGACTGGTAATCTGTACACAAATTCTTGGAGGAGAGGTGATATGAAGTCTTCTAAAATTGATTTTGGTAATGGTTTGCACAATTCAGTGAATACATTAAAAACCACTTAATTCTGTACTTTAAGTGAAAGAAAGTGAAGTGAAAGTATTAGTTACTCAGTCGTGTCCAGCTCTTTGCGACCCCATGGACTATAACCCACCAGGTTCCTCTGTCCACGGGATTCTCCAGATAAGAATACTGGAATGGGTTGCCATTCCCTTCTCCAGGGGATCTTCCCCACCCAGGGATCAAACCCACATCTCTTGCATTGTAGTCAGATTCTTTACCACCGAGCCATCAGGGAAGCACTTTAAGTGTACTTTAAGTGGGTGAATTTTGTGGCATATGAGTTATATTTCAATAAAGTTGTTAAGTTTTTTCAAAAAATATTGCATCACAAAAAAGATTGTCAGTCGCCAAATTCAACTGCCATGTATGATAATATTAGTCTCAATACTAGCAAAATCATTAAATAATCCTATAAACTTTATAATTCTCTAAAATATGAAATGTAAAATAGTCCCATTTCATTAAAATCTTAATTTTGGAGATATCAAATATAGCCATAATCACAATGTTAATGTATAGCAGTGAGAATGGTAGTCTTGAGGTTATACCTTTTCTTTGTACTTAGTTAAAAAATAAACTGTAAACCTTTTTTTAAGCACAATATGCTTTTGGGATATCAGACCACAGAAAGCCTTAACCCCTCAACCACAGGCAGAGAAAAAGAAAGAAGAAAGTATTGAAATTCCTTTTGATATACCAACTACTTTTTTGCATCTAGATCTCAGCTGGAAACCTCTCTCAAAAGTAAGTAACATGGGATTTAGTCCATTTTATTTGCTTATATACACTATATAGTTTGTATGCATAGATATACATATATACATACTTTAAAAGTAGAGCAACTCAGATTAACACAGGACATTACAACTCATGTATTCATTCAACCAATAAATTCTTTCTTTGAGAGGTATTATAATGTCTGCCTAGGTCAAGACAGAAATCACAGTTACCGTGAACTCAAGATGGATGTTTGTTCATGTATAAGCAAGCAGCAACTTACCAATGTTTTTTAAAAACAATTATTCATTATTACATAGCAGTTGCTTAAAAATTAGTAAGCTCTTAGGTTAGCCCAGAAAAGCTAATTTTATCAGTCTTATAGCCAAAATTCTACATGTTTTACCCATCAATAGTAGAATTGTATCACAATACCTATGACCAAATAAAACTGAAGGTAGCTGAAAGAATTATTTGTAGTTGTCTTCAATGGCAGAGCTTGAAGAAAAGTAATTTTAATATAAGAAAAGTAGGGCTGTGAATGAGATGTATGTGAGAAGTATGAAGAAGCTTCTGACATTGATGGCTCCTTTTCTTTGAAATGTCTATTTCCAAATTTAATATTTTTATTTTCCTTTGATTTACAAGTATCACTAAAATTACATTATCATGCATTTGTTCCCATTGGAAGGGAAAGCACAGAGGTGAGAATATTCATGAAGTAACTAGGATTAGAAATTTTCTGGGCAGGATTTATAGAGCTGTTCAGTTCAGTTCAGTCACTCAGTTGTGTCCAACTCTTTGCAACCCCATGAATCGCAGCACGCCAGGCCTTCCTGTCCATCACCAACTCCTGGAGTTCACCCAAACTCATGTGCATCGAGTCGGTGATGCCATCCAGCCATCTCATCCTCTGTCGTCCCCTTCTCCTCCTGCCCCCAATCCCTCCCAGCATCAGGGTCTTTTCCAATGAGTCAACTCTTCGCATCAGGTGGCCAAAGTATTGGAGTTTCAGCCTCACCATCAGTCCTTCCAATGAACACCCAGGACTTGTCTCCTTTAGGATGGACTGGTTGGATCTCCTTGCAGTCCAAGGGACTCTCAAGTGTCTTCTCCAACACCACAGTTCAAAAGCATCAATTCTTCAGCACTCAGCTTTCTTCACAGTCCAACTCTCACATCTATACATGACCACTGGAAAAACCATAGCCTTGACTAGACAGACCTTTGTTGACAAAGTAATGTCTCTGCTTTTTAATATGCTATCTAGGTTGGTCATAATTTTCCTTCCAAGGAGTAAGCGTCTTTTAATTTCATGGCTGCAATCCATAGTTTTAAAAGGAACAAGTAAACAAAGTTCACCTGAGACTAGCTGTATAGCATGTGGACAAGATTTCTAACGGAGAAAAGTGGGGAGGGAGCCATGAGGGGAAAACCTTGTGTGTGACGGTTGCCCATTCTGGAGCAGACCCCGGCCACTGCCGGAACTCAAGGACTTGTATTTCCCTGAAGGGAACTGACAGTTCCAGGGAGGTGCAAGGTCCCTGCACAACTGTTTAGAACTTTCTTCAACTGAAAGATTTAGGGAACAGGGAAACAGGCCATTATTTTATATTAAAACTAACAATAAGATATTATGAAACAGAAGACAAAACAGTTTGAGAAATTTAACAACATATGCGACTTTGGGATTTGGAAAGGAGCCCCCAGACAAGCTCCCCTCAGTAGCCCGGTTTTAGAAACTGTGGTTTAGGTGCTTTCTGTGGGGAAGAGCAACCAAAATCTGAGGAAGAATGGAGAAGGGAGGAAAAGAGGGAAGTAGGGACATAGCCATGTGGGGACAGAGGGAAATGCAAGAATAAATCAGCCGTGGACAGTTTAAGAATATATGGTAATAATCATTCCTATATGTTCTCTCAAAAGATAAAGCTGTCTAAAGGTGAAACAACTTTAGACCACTGCCCAACCAAGTTAAGCCTGAGTGAAGACAATCTCCTTTTCAAAGCACAAGGTAACTGCCTTTGCTTATTAAAAAGGCATTTAATAAGGTTCCAGAGTTAGTAGTTTCAAGTACTACTTGCTGGGATAGTCTAATTTGTAAAAAAAAATACAGAAAAGCAAATCCTCCAGTATGGAATTTTACAATGGCTGTGATAGCTACAGCAAGCACATTAAAACTGCCTGAATACACCAAAAGCCTTGATAGAACTCAGTTCAGTTCAGTTTCATAGTTATTGAGCACATTCATATATTTTTGAAAGCTCATTATACTAAAACATTTAATGAAGATCACTTAATGAATATGTATGTGCTCAAAGAATAATTCTACAGAATGGAATGCATCTCAAGTCTAGCAAACTAAATTATGAAGTACTCAGAAACAAACCACCATTCTCAATCAGAATAGAAAAAATTAGTGTTTATATACCACCATAATAAAACTGAGCAGAGAAAGAACAATTGATTTTTAAATATATCTCAACCTGTATACTCTTTTGGAAGTAATTGAAGGGTGTGCTTATAAACTGTCAAAGCTTAAAGGTTTGCATTAATATCCCACCTGGAGAGCAACGCATAATGAAAGTATACTGGAATCACTAGCATCTGAAGTATTTTCCAAATATTTGCCCTATCAAAAAGATTTACATTTATAAACTGTTCAATGTTAATTAATAAGACACATAAGACAAACATATAACTAATATCAAGCTTGGGCAAAATTCACCTTGAAGGTGTATTTTTCATAGAAACAACCCGATACCTCATGCTGAAAAGAAAAAAATGGAATCACAGAATTTTTAGAGACATTTTCAAAACAATATTAACACATTGCATGTGTTTTATGTATTCGGGCCTCCTTCATTCCAGAGGGTGAGTAAGGAGAGCTCCCTCCTCCAACTCCTCTTTGTATTCCATTATTGGTTTCCATGTACTGAATTCCAGCCATGGGTCAGGTAATGTGCTAATATTGCACATGCTTTTATTCATTTAACAGATATTTATGAAGTATTTATTTTATGCTATGCTCTGGGAGTTCAATGGTGAGTAAAATAGACACTAGTAATCAAAACAGTCCTACAAGCTGGGAGTTATCATTATCAATGTAAAATTAAGGAAACCAAGACTGTAACTTGTAAAAAGTTGTCGATGTCCTAGTCTTATTTTTTTAACCTAATGAAAAAAGATGATCATCAGGGTATTAGTGCTTTTATCCAGTTTATAGTAAGGGTACGATTATGGCCTTTAAAGTGTGGGCTTTTTTTCCTTTTAACCACTTTATTGAGGTATAGTCAACATACAGTAAAATGCACATGTTAAAATGTTCAATCTGATATATTCTGACATATTAAAAACCCCTGAAACCATCATTGTAATCAAGATAATGAGCTTATCCATCACTTCCAAAAGTTAACTCCTGTAGGGACTCTCTTTGCAATCCCTTCCTCCAGGACCTCTCCCACCTCCACTCCCAAGCCACCACTGATTCACTTTATGTCACTAAGAGTTTGCATTTTCTAGAGTTTTATGTCAATCACACAGTTATACATTTTAGGTCTGTCTTCTTTTGATCAGCTCATTATTTGGGGATTCATCCATGTTGTTGTGCATATCAGTAGTTTATTCCTTTTTATTCCAGAGTAGTATTTCATTGCTTGGATATACCACAGATGTTTATTCATTCCACTGTTGATGGGCATTTGGCTTGTTTTCAGCTAGGACATAAATAAAGCTTCTGTGAATGTTCATATACAAGTCTCTGTAAGGACACATGCTTTCATTTGTCTTGGGTAAATATCTAGGAATGGACTGATTAGATCATATGGCAGATGCATGTTTAACTTTTAAACAAACCACCGGTGTTTTCCAAAGTATTTGTACCCTTTTACATTTCCCCCTGGCAGTATATGAGAGTTTGCTGTTCTCCTACGTCCTCACAAACAGTTGGTGTGATTGGTCCTTTTAATTTAATCATTCTGAAATATGGTGTGTGTGTGTGCTCTGCCACTCAGTGTGTCCAACTCTTTGCAACCCCACGGACTGTAGCCCATTAGGTTCCTCTGCCCATGGAATTTTCCAGGCAAGAATACTAAAATATGCTATTGATATCTTATTTGCCTTTATCTAATGGCTAAAGATGTTGACCATATTTTCATGTATTTGTTTACCACCTGTATATCTTCTCTGGCAAAGTGTCCAAAACTTTTGCCAACTTTTTAGTTGTATTGTTTGATTTCTTATTATTGAGCCTTATGAGTTCCTAATATAATCTGCATACTAGTCCTTTATCAAATACATAATTTGCAAATATTTTCTCCCAGCCTGTGATTTATACTCTAATAAATTGTTGTGTTATTCTTCTAACATTTCCTTTGAAAAGCAGCTTTTAACTTTAATAAAGCTAATTTATGCTCCTTCTTGACCCAAAGCAGAGGTCTTTCTAAAGTATCTAAAAGATCTTTCTAATGCTTTTTAAAATGCGTTATGAGATATGACTACTTATTTAAAAAAAAACAGATGAATTGTAACTTTAATGTTCTTCAAGTGAGTATAATTTCTATTGATCCTTCATTTCTTTACGTTAGACTCTTACCCCATCTCTTTCTGAAAATTTCCTAAATATGTTACCATCTCAGGAGACAGAAACCTTTTTTTCCTTAGAGAACATCATATTTCGTTTTAGTGTAGGCACAGCTAACAATAGGGAATGGGCACATAAAGCTCAATGTGGTAAGAGCATTATTTAGAAATACTGTCATCCTTTAACTTTTAAAGGATAATTTTCCCATTGTTATTATCTTCATATCTGTGTCTATTCAAAACATTTATTAAATTCCTACAAAGTACCAGTGTCTGAGGATATATCTGTGCATAAACAAGTCCCTACTTTCAACGAGCTTACATTCTGGTGGGACACACACTAAAATAAATGACAAATACATATCTGTATCTGCTTAAGGAAGGGCCTATATAAAATAAAACTTGAAGCATGCCCCAAATGCCATCAAACAGGAGCGTCATCAAATGAATGTTCTCTTTCCAGACAAAGTCATTTTGTTGAGTTCTTTTTGGTTTAGTCACTAAGTTGTGTCTGATTCATGATCCCATGAACTGTAGCCCACCAGGCTCTTCTATCCATGGGATTTTCCAGGCAAGAATACTGGAATGGGTTGCCATTTCCTTTTCCAGGGGATCTTCCTGACCCAGGAATCAAAGCCATGTCTCCTGCATTGTAGGCAGACTCTTTACCAACTGAACCACCAGGGAAGGGCAAAGTCACTCAGTCATGTTTGATTCTCAAATACCATAGTTAGATAGCCAACTCCTGCTAGCTGACCGGCGACAGGAGGCAGAACATGGCCATAGTAATGCCTTTAGAGATAAGAGGCATGTGTTAGATAGATCCAAGGGATCACCAAGTTAAGTATTTCACTTGATCCCCTGGATCTTTCTAACATATACTTCTTATGGCCCTTGGAGATTTCTTAGAAAAAGGGATATTTGACTAAATCAGCTCAGAAAAGAGGTATGGACATATGTTTTTAATTCTCATCTGAGACTATAGTTGGCCATGTCCTCTTACCTGTATTAAGTTGATATGTCAACGGTACCACAAATCAGAAAAAGACTTAAGTTTCACTTGGTGATCCCCTGGATCTTTCTAACATATGCCTCTTACCTCTGAAGGCACGACCATGTCCTTCCTGCCTCCTGTCGCCAGTCACCTTTCAGGAGTTGGAGATCTAATTATGGTATTTTGAGATCTTCCTTGCACACACTGCCATCTCTCCACCTACTCTGGCCAGATTTGGACCTGTTGACTAGAACACACTCATAGGCTTCTCTATCACATTTTGCTTGTTACGATGGGTTCACTGACTAAGAATCACGGGTGCGTGCTGTTCTACCATCATTTTCCTGAGTACGCCTTCAGTTTGTGTCTGGTACTCTGTTGCCATCTAGTGGCCACAGGCCTGCCATGTTCAGTTCAGTTCAGTTCAGTCGCTCAGTCGTGTCCGACTCTCCGCGACCCCATGAATCACAGCACGCCAGGCCTCCCTGTCCATCACCAACTCCCAGAGTTCACTCAAATTCATGTCCATTGAGTCGGTGATGCCATCCAGCCATCTCATTCTCCGTCGTCCCCCTCTCCTCCCGCCCCCAACCTTTCCCAGCATCAGAGTCTTTTCCAGTGAGTCAACTCGTCGCATGAGGTGGCCAAAGTATTGCAGTTTCAGCTTTAGCATCAGTCCCTCCAATGAACACCCAGGATTGATCTCCTTTAGAATGGACTGGTTGGATCTCCTTGCAGTATAAGGGACTCTCAAGAGTCTTCTCCAACACCACAGTTCAAAAGCATCGATTCTTCAGTGATCAGCTTTCTTCACAGTCCAACTCTCACATCCATACATGACCACGGGAAAAACCATTGCCTTGACTAGACGGACCTTGGTTGGCAAAGTAATATCTCTGCTTTTTAGTATACTATCAAGGTTAGTTATAACTTTCCTTCCAAGGAGCAAGCGTCTTTTAATTTCATGGCTGCAATCAGCATCGGCAGTGATTTTGGAGCCCCCAAAAATAAAGTCTGACACTGTTTCCACTGTTTTCCCATCTATTTCCCATGAAGTGATGGGACCAGATGCCATGATCTTTGTTTTCTGAATGTTGAGCTTCAAGCCAACCTTTTCACTCTTCTCTTTCACTTTCATCAAGAGGCTTTTGAGTTCCTCTTCACTTTCTGCCATAAGGGTAGTGTCATCTGCATATCTGAGGTTGTTGATATTTCTCCCAGCAATCTTGATTCCAGCTTGTGCTTCTTCTAGCCCAGCCTTCCTGATGATGTACTCTGCATATAAGTTAAATAAGCAAGGTGACAATATACAACCTTGACGTACACCTTTTCCTATTTGGAACCAGTCTGTTGTTCCATGTACAGTTCTAACTGTTGCTTCCTGACCTGCATACAGGTTTCTCAAGAGGCAGGTCACATAAAAGTCAGTGCTCTTCTAAATAGTAACTTTTCAGTAAGGTTTTTTAATTTTTGCAATCAGTCTGAATCCCCTTTCTTAAAAAAAAATTCTCTCTATATTTCTTAAAACTTCTCTTGCTATTGTGAATGGGAATTCTTTTTTAAAATTATAATTCTGAATTTATATTAAGTATAACACAATGCTGATTTCAAAGCAACTAACTTGCCTAAACCTTTTAGTTTATCTAGAGATTCTCTTGAATTTTCTTTGAAAGCAACTCTGTGAATCCTATTCACTTTGTCCTTTCTATCCATTTTTTTCATGGTAAATTTTTTCTAGTATTCTTTTAATAAATAGTGATCTTCAGAGAGATATTTTCAGGAGCCGATTTTATGAGCCAATTGTTGTATCTCCTCTTATCAAGAAAAGCACTAAAGTCCTTCATGGTGATGACGAATCCCCATGATACCAAAAGCTTCATGGGACTAGTAGAAACCTTCTGGAAAAATATGTGCTTAATTTCATATATTCTCTTTTCACCAAAATCACATATATACTGACCTTTCCCCCCTGCCTCTTTGGGGTAATTTTTCAGAGCTTTTTGAGGTGCTGTCTTTATATTCTTATAAGCAACAGGATGTGGATTTTGGAGGCTGGGTTTAAATTCAAAAGCCACAATTTATTATTTGAGCAGATCTGTCTGTGCCTTCCCCCACCCCCCCGCCATGTGTTTGAAAGGAGAGAGATGAAACTAAGGGGAGTAAATAATAGCAGTGACTACCTCCTAGAGTGTTATGAAGATAAAATGAGCTAATACAAGTAAGCTGTAAGAACTGCCTATCAGCAGCTCACAATCAGCATTAGCTACCATCTGTGAGACCTTGGGCAAGCTACTTAATCTCTCTGACCCTCAGTTTACTCACCCTTGAAGGAGGATTAACACTTCAACACCTTGGGAGTTATTGTGAGAATGGAATGATATGGTTTAGTGCACACAGCTTAGTGCCTGGTATGTAGTCAGCACTCAGTAAATGTTAGCAACTATTAGCAGCTGCTGATGGAAAATTCATGACCTGTGTGGATAACATTGAATTCAATACATATCCAAGTTATTCCAGGCAAGTCTGAATAAATGCAGCTGATGATAACATTTTTCTCAGGCCTCAGCCTCTTTGACTATCAAATTAAACACTATTGACTAAGCCCGTCTTCTTGGAGCTCCCATCTTGGATTCTGAGATTTTCCTGATCCCTGTTTAGTTTCCCTCCTCTGATCTTTTTCCTGGCTCCATTTCACCTTGCTGCCCTCTCATCAGGAATTTACCTCAAGCTCTAACTTCAGCTGTGTTTTCCCTATTGCACACTCTCCCTTTGATAACATAGTGTACTCTCCCACCTGTGCTGAGAATCCTTAAATCTTGTCTCTCACTGTCTCTTTGTACTGAACCCACCCTACCCATACAACATCAGTGCATCCAGAATAGAACTCATAACGTGAGTCATCCCTGCCTCTCTCCTCAGGCCCCCATGCCCAGTCTCTCACAGAGGATAACTAAATCTGTGTCCACAATGCCTTTTCCTTTTTGCACATTTGCCTTTTCCTTTGCATTATCAGCAGTGACCCTCGGATGAGGCACTTGGTTTCCCTTGTTAGACCAGGGGAGCACTCCCTCAGGAAACATTTTTTTTTTGAGGGTATTAAATCTTTTATTGATTACACATGATAATGGATGATACACAAGCTTCATTCCCATCTATAACTTTATCTGGTACCATAATTCAATTTAGATATATTGCATAGGATGTGTCAACAATCATTAATAATAATATTAAAAAAACTCCATGAATTTGCATGGGCGACCCTTTAAATGGTGAACTCCAGGTCACAACACAGTAACTGTCAGTTCAACTACACCAAGGTTCTGAAGACAATAGCTTCTCCACCAAAGCAGGTTGTAAATAAATTTCAAATGGAACCTGGTATCACCCTGAAGGAATTCTAACTTCAAACGGTAGTTTACCAAAATGGCTTCAGAGTAGACTAACTTTACACAGCACATTAAAAAAAAAAAAAAAGACATTTATTCTGTGTCATGATCAGACTATTACATTTAGCAATCAACAGCATGGGTGCAAAAAAAGAAATCTACATTAAAACCCTTTGTTGGAATGCTTTACACTTTCCACAGAACAGAAGCTAAAATAACCTGTTATACAATTAGTCACAAGTACAGTCCTCTAGTTTTTTGCCCATACACATGAGTATTGTCTAAAACATGTCTTCTTTGCAGCAGCTAGGCCCTGCCACCACTGTGCTTGGCTGAGTTCACGAATCTGTTGTAACCTATAGCTTCCCTGTCACTTCTCTGGCTCTCCTCTCCTGCTGAGCTTTGTTTCCTGGCAGTAATTAAAACCTTCTGCCACTGCCATAGCTACTGCTGCTGCTGCTGGAACCACCATAGCCACCTTGGTTTCGTGGGGCCAGAACTTCTACCTCCAAAATTTGCTCCTTTCATGGGTCCAAAATTTGAAGATTGATTGTTGTAACTGCCAAAATCATTGTAGCTTCCACCACTTCCAAAATTTCTTCCATCATTACCAAATCCATCATAGCCATCCCCACTGCCACCATATCTGCCACCACCACGGCTGCCACCAAAGCCACCTCAACCACTGAAGTTTCCTCCACTACCAAAGTTGTCACTCCCACCCAAACCACCTCCACGACTGCCAACAAAGTTTCCAGAACCACTTCAGCCTCTCTGGCTGGATGAAGCACTAGCCATCTCTTGCTCAGACAGGGCTTTTCTCACTTCACAGGTGTGGCCATTCACAGTGTGGTATTTCTGAATGACAGTCTTGTCTACAGAGTCATGGTCATCAAAGGTTACAAAAGCAAAGCCTCTCTTTTTGCCACTGCTTTGGTCTGTCATGATTTCACTCACTTCAACTTTCCCACACTATTCAAAATAATCTCTCAGGTGATGTTCTTCAGTGTCTTTAATGCCACCAACAAAAATCTTTCACAGGTAAATGGGCACCAGGTCTTTGAGAATGCTCTCTCGCAACGGCCCTCTTTGGTTCCACAACTCTTCCGTCCACCTTGGGTGGCCTTCCACTCACCTCCTCCACCATGGCGTATGTGACAAACCTGAAGCCTCTGGGGTGCTTGGTGTTTGGATCCCTCATTACCACATAGTCTGTGAGCGTTCCCCATTGCTCAAAATGGCTCCTCAGACTCTCATCAGTTGTTTCAAAGCTCAATCCTCTGATGAAGAGCTTCTGCAGCTCTTTCGGCTCTTTGGGAGACTACATGATGGCAGTGGAGGGGGGAAAGACTTCACCGATGCTTTCTTGGCAGTGTCCATGGGCAGAAAGGAGTAACCTAACGAACATATCTCAGGAAACATTTTTTAAGCATATATTCCCAATGAACATGTATTTATTTACAATGTATTTATGTATGTTCTACTCTGGTAATATATTTATGTACATTATTTTTAAAAGAAAAACAGACATAAAAATGTGAAGAATTTGAAATAAATATTTTAATTTTAATTTTATGTATTAAATAGATATGAAATGCCTTTTTTGCTCTTGCTAAATGCATTGTGAATAATATCTTTTAGTAAGAACAATGTGGTTGAATGTGTCTAGTTATTTCTTGAAATGTTGATGACACTGTGTAATACAGCTAGTTAAAGATTCCATGTTTGGCTTACTTTGGTACTTGTTTTTAATGTCTTCAGTTCAGTTCAGTTCAGTTGCTCAGTCATGTCTGACTCTTTGCGACCCCATGAATCGCACCACGCCAGGACTCCCTGTCCATCACCAACTCCCAGAGTCACTCAAACTCATGTCCACAGAGTCGGTGATGCCACCCAGCCATCTCATTCTCTGTCATCCCCTTCTCCTCCTGCCCCCAATCCCTCCCAGCATCAGAGTCTTTTCCAGTAAGTCAACTCGTCACGTGAGGTGGCCAAAGTATTGGAGTTTCAGCTTTAGCATCAGTCCTTCCAATGAACAGCCAGGACTGATCTCCTTTAGAATGGATTGGTTGGATCTCCTTGCGGTCCAAGGGACTCTCAAGAGTCTTCTCCAACACCACAGTTCAAAAGCATCAATTCTTCGGCGATCAGCCTTCTTTACAGTACAACTCTCACATCCATACATGACCACGGGAAAAACCATACCCTTGACTAGACGGACCTTGGTTGGCAAAGTAATATACTTTGGTTGGCTTTTTAATATACTGTCTAGGTTGGTCATAACTTTCCTTCCAAGGAGTAAGCGTCTTTTAATTTCATGGCTGCAATCAGCATCGGCAGTGATTTTGGAGCCCAAAAAAATAAAGTCTGACACTGTTTCCACTGTTTCCCCATCTATTTCCCATGAAGTGATGGAACCAGATGCCATGATCTTTGTTTTCTGAATGTTGAGCTTCAAGCCAACCTTTTCACTCTCCTCTTTCACTTTCATCAAGAGGCTTTTTAGTTCCTCTTCACTTTCTGCCATAAGGGTGGTGTCATCTGCATATCTGAGGTTATTGATGTTTCTCCCAGCAATCTTGATTCCAGCTTGTGCTTCGTCCAGCCCAACATTCCTCATGATGTACTCTGCATATAAGTTAAATAAGCAGGGTGACAATATACAGCTTTGACGTACTCCTTTTCCTATTTGGAACCAGTCTGTTGTTCCATGTCCAGTTCTAACTGTTTCTTCCTGACCTGCATACAGGTTTCTCAAGAGGCAGGTCAGGTGGTCTGGGATTCCCATCTCTTTCAGAATGTTCCACAGATTATTGTGATCCACACAGTCAAAGGTTTGGCATAGTCAATGAAGCAGAAATAGATGTTTTTCTGGAACTCTCTTGCTTTCTCCATGATCCAGCGGATGTTGGCAATTTGATCTCTGGTGCCTCTCCCTTTTCTAAAATCTGCTTGAACATCTGGGAGTTCATGGTTCACATATTGCTGAAGCCTGGATTGGAGAATTTTGAGCATGACTTTACTAGCGTGTGAGATGAGTGCAATTGTGCAGTAATTTGAGCATTCTTTGATATTGCCTTTCTTTGGGATTGGAATGAAGACTGACCTTTTCCAGTCCTGTGGCCACTGCTGAGTTTTCCATATTTGCTGGCATGTTGAGTGCAGCACTTTCACAGCATCATCTTTCAGGATTTGAAATAGCTCAACTAGAATTCCATCACCTCCACTAGCTTTGTTCGTAGTGATGCTTTCTAATGCCCACTTGACTTCACATTCCAAGATGTCTGGCTCTAGGTGAGTGATCACGTCATTATGATTGTCTTGGTCTTGAAGATCTTTTTTGTACAGTTCTTCTGTGTATTCTTGCCACCTCTTCTTAATATCTTCTGTTTCTGTTAGGTCCATACCATTTCTGTCCTTTAATGTCTTACCCAGTATGAAAAGGGATTGCTCAAAGTGTGTAGATCCCAAACAAAGTAAGTGTTGGTTGACTATGCTTAGTAAATCATGATGGTTATTTTTTACTTTTGTCTGAGATGATGGTAAAGTGTTTTTGAAATGCAAAATGTATTTTTAGTATAGTTGAAGTTTTCTTCTTCTATTTATTTTTCATTTATACTTTTGTCAGTTTTTCCATGGTTGATATATTTCCAGAGGATATATTAAGGGTGTGTGTGATGAGTAAAGTATTGTGAGCTTACATTTCTTTATGATCTTTCCCAGGAATATAATATCACATTAAAAAAAATAAGTGATTTGGAAAAATGCCCAAGATATATCTTCAAGAGAACAGAAAAGAAGGATAAAAAGCTAGAAAACCCACTTAAAAAATAAATTGTCTACATATAATCACCAAAAAGTAATATGAGGAAAATAGACCAATATTTTAATAGTGATACCTATGGGAAATGTGATAGTGAATGATCTTTGCTCTTTTATTCATGCTTTTCTCTCTTTTTGAAAGCTTCAGTTAACATTTATTAATTTAAGATCTCAAAAAATAGCATTTATTAATTTTAGGTTAATTAAAATCAATCAGATGCTTTTAAAAAGATAAAAGTTACAGATGACATTTGAATTTCACCCCCTAGTTTAGTTGTGCTCTTACTGTTTACGTGGAGAGCTATGATATAGTATAATCATTGATGTTCATAAACAATAAAGCTGAAATAATGAGCCAACATTAAATAATGTTCAACATGCTGTGTTTATGACAAACACAAATAACATGTTAGATGGATTTAGTTTTTAGCAGTTAAAAAATTTACACGCTAAAAAAAAAATTACACGCAAAAGGCTAACCTTGAATTATTTTTTAAAATTGCTGTATGAAGCCAACTATATAAAAATCATATGAATTGCTCATTAGAGATTTTCAAGGGTGTTAATTCAAGGGAAATATCAATGATATCTCTTATTGAGAAAATTCAAGGGTTGTTATATAACCTAGAGGATGTATTTTGTGTCCAGTATACTGTCAATAATTCTGAGATGATATAGATATTGTAGAAGTGACTTTCAGACTGTGCCATGGAAACTTTTAGAGCCCCTGAAAAGTGGGCAGAGGAGTCTTTTTCCCACCCAAGAAACACTTCAACCGGAGCAGTGTAGCTTTGATCAGGTTTACAGGCAAAGGATTCCATATAAACTTTGGCTTGAAAAAGGCATTCTCCTGCTAAATTAGAAGTCTAAAAATTCTTGGACTTTTGCCCACCACACTGGGGAGGAAGTAGGTTGGATGTGTGTGACAAAGGACAGAGAATATAAACTAATCATATTTTAGAAGATCTTTCACTGTAAATATGTGCTTCTTCTATCCAAATGTCTCTAAAAGAAAAAATATTAGCCCAGAGCAAAGCGGTGAAGGCAGGAGAAATGAACCCATATCAGAATCTGGAGAATGCATTGAACAATATTCTCAAGCCAATAGATGACTTCTGCACCAAGTTCTTTGTGGGAACAGAGGTGAGTTGGAATTACCTGCTTCTAAAACTAGCATTTAAATTACATTTAAAGATATGATTCTGACCTCTATAGTATGTTTGTCTTATGAGGGCTTACAATAATTTTTTTAGTCTTCTATCTTTGGGCCTACAGTATTTATCCTGTTTTCATATTTTCATATGCTTGCTCACATTTAAAAATTTTAAATTCAGTGTCTCATAGATTCATATTTGAATAGTCTATCAAGTTCTTAGATGTCTTTAAATTCATAAATGTGAATAGTCTATAAAATTAGATATGACTTTTTACTAATAAAATCTATAAAATTAGGTATGACTTTTTACTAATAAAAGACTATACAAGTAGGTATGACTCTTTTTACTAATAAATTATCAACTTGAAAATATTTATCAAACACCTATACAATATGGAAAAACCATGTTAAGTGTTTCAGATTTACTAAGAAAATATATTGTTTTGTTAGGCCAGTACAATCTAGTAGGAGAGTGAAAAACTCATTCAATTCAAAAGGTAAATAGCAATTGGATATAGTAACAATAATGACAAAATATGCATAAACATGAAATTTACCATCTTGACCATTTTTGTGTATACCATTCGGTGGTACTAAGTACATTCATATCGTTGAGTAACTCCAGTTGAGTTCCAGTTGAGTTATTTCAAATCCTAAAAGATGATGCTGTGAAAGTGCTGCACTCAATATGCCAGCAAATTTGGAAAACTCAGCAGTGGCCACAGGACTGGAAAAGGTCAGTTTTTATTCCAATCCCAAAGAAAGGCAATGCCAAAGAATGCTCAAACTACCGCACAATTGCACTCATCTCACATGCTAGTAAAGTCATGCTCAAAATTCTCCAAGCCAGGCTTTAGCAATATGTGAACCATGAACTTCCAGATGTTCAAGCTGGTTTTAGAAATAGCAGAGGAACCAGAGATCAAATTGCCAACATCCACTGGATCATGGAGAAAGCAAGAGAGTTCCAGAAAAACATCTATTTCTGCTTCATTGACTATGCCAAAGCTTTGACTGTGTGGATCACAGTAAACTGTGGAAAATTCTGAAAGAGATGGGAATCCCAGACCACCTGACCTGCCTCTTGAGAAACCTGTATGCAGGTCAGGAATCAACAGTTAGAACTGGACATGGAACAACAGACTGGTTCCAGATAGGAAAAGGAGTCCATCAAGGCTGTATATTGTCACCCTGCTTATTTAACTTATATGCAGAGTACATCATGAGAAACTGGGCTGGAGGAAGCACAGGCTGGAATCAAGATTGCCGGGAGAAATATCAATAACCTCAGATATGCAGATGACACCACCCTTATGGCAGAAAGTGAAGAAGAACTAAAAGGCC
Organism: Moschus berezovskii; assembly: GCF_049115385.1. Classification (NCBI taxonomy): domain Eukaryota; kingdom Metazoa; phylum Chordata; class Mammalia; order Artiodactyla; family Moschidae; genus Moschus; species Moschus berezovskii. The sequence goes on from NC_142463.1 coordinate 63,304,670, forward strand.
TCTTGATGAAAGTGAAAGAGGGGAGTGAAAAATTTAGCTTAAAGCTCAACATTCAGAAAACAAAGATCATGGCATCTGGTCCCATCACTTCATGGGAAATAGATGGGGAAACAGTGGAAACAGTGGCTGACTTTATTTTGGGGGGCTCCAAAATCACTGCAGATGATGACTGAGGTCATGAAATTAAGTTTCTCTTTGGAAGGAAAGTTATGACCAACCTAAACAGCATATTTTTGTCAACAAAGGTCCATCTAGTCAAGGCTATGGTTTTTTCAGTAGTCATGTATGGATGTGAGAGTTGGACTATAAGGAAAGCTGAGCTCAGAAGAATTGATGCTTTTGAACTGTGGTGTTGGAGAAGACCCTTGAATGTCCCTTTGACTGCAAGGAGATCCAACCAGTCCATCCTAAAGGAAATCAGTCCTGGGTGTTCATTGGAAGGACTGATGTTGAAGCTGAAACTCCAATATTTTGGCCACCTGATGCGATGAGCTGACTCATTTGAAAAGACCCTGATGTTGGGAAAGATTGAAGGCAGGAGGAGAAGGGGACGACAGAGAATGAGATGGTTGGATGGCATCACTGACTCAATGGACATGAGTTTGGGTAAACTCCATGAGTTGGTGATGGACAGGGAGGCCTGGAGTGCTGCGGTTCGTGGGGTCGCAAAGTGTCAGACATGACTGAGCGACTGAACTGACCTAACTGAAAGCATGACACCCTTGGCTTGAACTCCTCTTTAGTGACTTCTTCATGATACACAAAAAATCCAAACTCCTTACACCAAGGCCTGTAAGTTTCTGCATAAGTTACCTCCTTTCTCTCTCTCTAACTCATCTGTACCAATCTCCTCACTCTGTCTGCTCTGATTTTTTTCTCTCTCATTTTTTGAACCAAACTCTTTCCTGCCTTTCAGGTCCCTGCACTCCTTGGAATGAATGACATTCATCATTCAGCAGTTATTTATTGATCATTTAATATATGCTGGACACTGTTCTTCACCAAGGGAATATAGCAGTGAACAGAACAGCTAGAATTCCCTGCCCTCTAGGGGGATGACATTCCAGTTGGACACTCTTCTACCAGCCCTTGATGTGGCTGACTGATCCTTCTACTTCGGACAGAAAATTTAAGGGAGTTTAATGGGGGCAAAGGGCTGAATCAGGAGGGAGTGGAGCCCTGGAAGCAGAGAGGCCAGGTTGAGGGTGAGCTCAGGTGGGCCCATCCAGGGATGAAGAGAGCCTGAGCAGTGGGGACAAGAATGTCACATAGGTGTAGGGGGAGTGGAAGTGTCAGAACTAAGTAACCAGATGGAGAGGGTGTGAAGGTTTCCAGCCAGGTAGCCGGTGATATAACGGGTGTGTGTGCATGTGCGCTGTCACTTCAGTCATGTCCAACTCCTTGTGACCCTATGGACTGTAGCCCACCAGGTTCCTCTGTCCATGGGATTCTCCAGTCAAGAACACTGGAGTGGGTTGCCATGCCCTCCTCCAGAGGATGCCCACCACCCCTGCCCGCCAGGGATCAAACTCATGTCTGCCCGTGTCTCCTGATTTGCAGGTGGATTCTTCACCCACTGAACCACCAGGGAAGCCCAATATAATGGGCTCTCAACAAATATTTATTAACTGGGTACAAATTATTCCTTTGACTCAGTTCAATGTCAAAATCCCTCATTTCAGCTATGAGAGCCAGGAGATACTAACTGTCTTAGAGGACTTTGATAAAGGCTGAGGTCACATACGTAAAGCTCCTGACAACTCCAGCAAGCACTGTTAGTTCAGTTCAGTTGCTCAGTTGTGTCCAACTCTTTGTGACCCCATGGACTGCAGCACGCCAGGCCTCCCTGTCCATCACCAACTCCCGGAGTTTAGTCAAACTCATGTCCATTGAGTAGGTGATGCTATCCAACCATCTCATCCTCTGTCATCCCCTTCTCCTCCTGCCTTCAATCTTTCCCAGAATCAGGGTCTTTTCCAGTGAGTCAGTTCTTCTCATGAGGTGGCCAAAGTATTGGAGTTTCAGCTTCAGCATCAGTCCTTCCAATGAATATTTAGGATTGATTTCCTTTAGGATGGACTGGTTGGATCTCTTTGCTGTCCAAGGGACTCTCCAGAGTCTTCTCCAACACCACAGTTTATGATGTTGGAGTAAATCATAGACCCAAGGGTGATGTGTACAGTAGGCATATCCCAGGTGCCTGTTCTGTTAGACTCTGTACCAAGAGGGGAGGGAAGACTTGTCCTCAGGCTCTGAATTTCTAGCACCAAACACAGTCCTTGTCTGTCAAGTGAGTTGACGTGGATGAATGTCAATGAATGTCAATGAAAGCCCATCACCCTCAGGCTTTGCTGGTGGCTCAGACGGTAAAGCGTCTGTCTGCAACGCAGGAGACCCGGGTTCGATCCCTGGGTTGGGAAGATCCCCTGGAGAAGGAAATGGCAACCCCACTCCAGTATTCTTGCCTGGAAAATCCCATGGAGCCTGGTGGGCTAGAGTCCCATGGGGTCGCAAAAGAGTCGGACACGACTGAGTGACTTCACTTCATTCTTCCATCACCCTCACTGCACCAAACTGTCATTTGATTAAATCAACCTGTTGCTTTGTGTTTGGGTTGCAATCAGTCTTAGCACATGAATGTGAGGTTTTTTGTCTCTTGTCAGTGTACTCATCGGGAACCTGTCATGTTTTTAGGAAGGTGAAGTGATATACACAGATTGGAAAATGGAAAAAGACCCTGAAACTGGCCGATTTATGGGTAAGGTTTATTCCTTCTTTATTGTTTCTTTATGTTTCCTATTATTTTTCAATAATTCAATTCATTTATTTTTAATTGAAAGATAATTGGTCAACAATAAATTGTGTTGGTTTCTGCCAAACATCAACATGAGTCAGCCATAGGTATACCTGTGTCCCTTCCCTCTTGAACCTCCCTCTCACCTCCCTCCCCATCCCTCCCCTCTAGGTTGTTAAAGAGTCACACAGCAGTTTCTCATTGGCTACCTATTTTACATATGGTAATGTACATGTTTCCATGTTATTCTCTCCAAACATCCCACCCTCTTCTTCCTCCCCCTCACCATGTCCATAAGTCTGTCCTCTTTGTCTGTGTCTCCATTGCTGCCCTGCAAACAGGTTGATCAGTACTGTCTTTCTAGATTCCATATATATGCGTTAATATACAATATTTGTTTCTGACAACTTCACTCTGTATAATATGTTCTAGGTTCATCCTATGAGTAAGTTTTGATGCTCGCTCCATTATTAATAAGCTGTTTCTTTTTTCCAAAGCACTGAGGAGCCCTGGCCTGCCTTATGGGAGGGAGGGCATGTGAGTTTCTGACCCTACACTTGCTATTAAAGTGAGGGCTTCAGATAAGCCGCACCATTGTCACCTAGGAGCTTGTTAGAAAAATAGGATGCTACCCCAGGCCTACTGAATCTAAATACAGATTTTAATAAAATTCTCCAGGTGATTTGTTTTCACACCAAAATCTGAGGAGCACTAATCTGTTGGTACTTAAATTATGGAGATGCTTGGACAATTTATTTTTAAAACAACAATGCTGTTTCAATACTTCAACAACCCAGTAGCTCAGCAGTGTGGAAAACCTATCAAGGTGAAATTATAAGCTAAATTCACCATGATCTTGAAGACCTCAGCACTGTAAGGGAGAAGTAACTCTAGGGGCTGGGACTGGTGGTGTCCATGTGTTCCCCTGATCTTAGGCCCGGACTCTGGGCAAATGAACAGAGGTATGAGGGTCACCACGCCCAGGTATGAACAAGAATCAGAGTCAATGATTCAGGCTTCCCTGCTGGCTCCAGATCCACCTGCCAAATGCAGGAGACGCAAGAGACTGGTTCAATCCCTGGGTTGGGAAGATCCCCTGGAGAAGGAAATGGCAACCCATTCCAGTATTCTTGCCTTGGAAATCCCATGGACTGAGGAGAATGGCAGGCTACAGTCCATGGGGTCACAAGGGTTGGACATGGCTTAGCAACTAAACCACCACCACCAATAAGCAAAGTTCCCTGTCAAAGCTCAGAGCCTTGAGGCACACTACAATTACAACCACTTGCTTTAATGCTTTGGATTTTATCATGGTGTGAACATATATTTGACCTATTTTTCAGAGTGTGGAATAACCATGAGATAAGGAAGAGGCAGCTCCTGGAACCACTTGAACCCTGTGGAGCAGTGAGAAGGAGCAATGAGGCTTGGTTTGCAGAAGGGCTAGTCAGTCTTGTGGGTGGTTGGAGCAGATGGACCTTTGTGAGAGTGATTGAGGTCCAGAGGTAGAGCCACCGCCTGCAGGGGACAGCTGTTGGAGCTCAGATCTCTGCCTTAAACTTAATCTTCACTTTTGAGTCTGGTTCTGCAGGTTAGTGTCTGCCTTAGACCTGCAAAATCGGCTTTGTCAGCATTGCCTCCAGGGTGGTCATTTTCATTTGGAAACAAAGGCATTCCTACTTTCCTTACACAAGTCTCCTGCCTAGAGACCTAAATATGTGTTATTAATAAGAGTGGGGCATTGAGAAAGGATTGGATATGTCTTAAAAAAGAGTCAAGTGCATGTAGAACCAAGACTGATTTCCCATTTTCCAGTCATTTTCAATTCCATGATTTAAGGTTGAACTCAACATTATATACTAAGTATAATATAACATAGTGAATTACATTCAACTACTTTTAGGCTGATTCATGTTTCTATTTATTTAATAATTCATGAATGTTAGTAGTGCATGTGCTGCAGGCCAGGCACATTAGTGCATGGTAACAGTCTCCTCCACACCCCTGGGATACAAGTTGAGGCGATGACTCAGTTTGTGACACCATGACTTGGTTGTGCACAGTTGAACATGGGTTCCTCCTGGTCTCAGATTTTCTTGGAGGCTTACCCTAAACTGCTTTTAAGGTAGCCCATGGCAAACAGGTTGAGCTATTTATTTTAAGTGAATTGCATTCCATCTATAGAGCCAGTGACAATAAACTTAAAAACTAAAAGCTTTATGTTTATACCTCTTTGATGTTTGTTCTTACTTTCATTCATTCATCAAATCATTACTGAGAATCTACTATGTGCCAGGCACTAGGGATACAAAGATAAACAAGATAATTTCTCCCCCAAAGGAGATTGCTGATTTATTGGAAGTCAGCCACATAAACAAATGATGACATTACACTGTCATTGGTGCTGTGGCTGGCAGCCAACACAAATGATATGGAATCCCACAAAGGGACCACCTCTCTTGGGTGGTTAAGAAAAGGCCCTACAGGGAGTTTGGGGGAGAACAGATAGATATGTGTGTATGGCTGAATCCCTTTGCTGTTCACTAAAACTGTTGCAACATTGTTAATTGGCTATGCATGCTCAGTGGCTTCAGTCGTGTCCGACTCTTGTGACCTCTTGGACCACAGCCCAATAGGCTCCTCTGACCATGGAATTTTCCTGCCAAGAATACTAGAGTAGATTGCCATTTCCTCCTACAGGGGAACTTCCCAAGCTCCCAAGGATGAAACCCACATCACCTGCATCTCCTGCATTGCAGGCAGATTCTTTACTGCTGAGCCACTGGGGAAGCCCTAATTGGCTATACCAGAACACAAAATAAAAAGTTTGGAAAAAATGAAAAGGCCCCACCATAGAGAGATACAGTTGAGCTGGGTCTTAAAGGGTAGATTTCAAATTTTCAGATGGAGAAAGACATTCCAGGTAGAAAGAGGAGCAAATGCAAAAACACAGAAGCATGATACAGGATGCTTGGGGCTGGTGCATGGGGATGACCTGGAGGGAGGATATAGGGAAGAGGGAGGTGGGAGGGGGGTTCAAGAAGGGGAACACATGTATACCCAGGGTGGATTTGTGTCAATGTATGGCAAAACCAATCAATATATTAATATAAAGTAATTTACCTCCAATAAGGAGAAGGCAATGGCAAGCCACTCCAGTACTCTTGCCTAGAAAATCCCATGGATGGAGAAGCCTGGTAGGCTGCATTCCATGGGGTCGCTATGAGTCAGACATGACTGAGCGACTTCTCTTTCACTTTTCACTTTCACACATTGGAGAAGGAAATGGCAACCCACTCCAGTGTTCTTGCCTGGAGAATCCCAGGGACGAGGGAGCCTGGTGGGCTTCCGTCTGTGGGGTCACACAGAGTCGGACACGACTGAAGTGACTTAGCAGCAGCAGCAGCAGCCTCCAATTAAAAAAAAAAAACACACACACACAGAAGCTCAGAAGAGCAATGGACAAGTAGGAAACAGGGAGACCTCCTGGCCAAAGCGTAGCAGTAGAGAGGACTACAGCAGCAGGAAAGGCTCCAGGAAGGACATTTTGGTCTACGATGGCAAAGAGCCTTGAGTACCTCAATAAGCCATGGACCTCATCCTAGTACCATCAATATGATCAGAAAATCACTGTGTCAGGACAGCAGGGGTTGCATTAATTTATTGGTGGGTCTTACAATGGCAGCAGGGTGACCAGTTGCAATAGTCTAGATGAGGGATGGAGAGGACTGACATGCAGGTATGGTGATGAGGATGGACAGATGAGGGAGAGGTTTAGAGGTAAAAATGCCAGGGCTTTGTGACCAGTGGGATATGAGTGGAAAAGTAAAACAGAAAGTGCTTTTTATTTCTTGGCATTTAGTTCATTCCTAAAAAAAAAAAAAAGAGAGAGAAATAGCTCTAACCACCTACTTAAAGGTCATTTTTAAATCATCCTCTTACTTTAATACTTTAAAATTACCAATCAAGGATTTTGTAACATGGAAAGTCAAATGACACTTATTCCAATTGGATAATGGTTGAAGTTCAGGGACTGTCAATACATAGAGGTGCTGAACTGTAAATTGTACGGCTTACTTACATTCTGTGAATTGGCAGTGTTTTCCTTGGGAGTTACCAGCCCAATGGCATTCATAAACAGCATGGACATTTCCTGAGGCAATTACTAGGACCCATTTTCTCTTGATCTGCCCCAAGTTCAAATGTGCAAGGCAAGAAGAAAAGTTTCTTCTTTTAAGAAGAAACTTCTGAAAGATAGATTACCCTACCTGAAATATGTGTGATGAAGAAGTCATAATCAAACAAGGCTTCCGGATGACCCAAGAAATACAGACTGATGTATTTGATGATGATGACACTTGACATAATCATCTCATGTACTCAACTCACAAATCGGCACATGTCATGTGTCAGGCACTCTTCCCAATACTTTCCATGGATTAACTCATTTAATCTTCACAGCAACACTGTGGATTTGAACCCAGGCCGTCTGTGCTCTAAACCACATCAGGATGCAAAATCCTTCTTTAGATAATGACTCTGGGAACTACTGTTTTGTTTGTTTAAGTTTCTTACGTGACTGGGGGCTCTGGAATTTCATTGAATAACTTAAGGATAGCTCCATTTACTGCTGAATGGCACTAAGGTCTTTCGAAGGACAAAAGAAAGGAAAAGTTATATGGGCCGAGAACATTCAACATGTTAAAGCACCAGTCTTGATGGTTATCTATATTCCTATCACTCATTAAATTTTGCCGAGGGTTTCTAGACTCCTGGATAGCCCTGTTCATAGAGTGAGATGGTATAGGAAATCCCAGCTCAACAAGGACAAAACCAGGATCTGAGAAATACAGCATCAGCAAGAAGAAAGCTGCTGGTTTCCAGGGATCTCCTGCCTTCCCAGGAATCTTCCAGATCACTTCAAGATGGCCTTAGAAATAAGTCTTCTCTGCTGTCTTCAAGATGGAGCTTTGGCTAGAGGAAAATTGGCCTTTTTGTTTGTTTGTTTTTAACTTAGAAGAGCCAAAGTTAAATTTATATTTTATAAGGTTTTTCAAATAATTTTTAAATTGAGATAAAAATATACATAAACAAGAAATTTAACATGTTAACCATTTTTTAAATATAGTTCCATGGTGTCAAGTGTATTTACACTGTTGTGCAACTAGTCTCCAGAACTCTTTTCACCTTGTGGAACTGAAACTCTGTTCTGGTTAAACACTAGCTCCCACTCCTCTTTCCTCTCAGCCTCTGGCCACCACCTTTATGCTTCCTATCCCTATGAATGTGACTGCCATAAGTACCTTATGTCAGTGGAATCATACAGTATTTGCCTCTTTGCGACTGGCTTATTTCCCTTAAAATAATATACTCAATTTTCATTCATGTTGCAGCATATGTCAGAATTCCCTTGCTTTTAAAGGATGACTGATACTCCATTGTATGGGTATACCACATTCTGCTTATCCATTCATCCATTGATGGACATTTGAGTTGCTTCTACATTTTCAGTATTGCAAATAATGCTTCTATGAACATGGGTGGACAAATATCTCTTTGACATGTATCAGCTTTTTGAAAGATTATGGTAGCTCTTTTTTCTGCTTAATGTTATGTTGGTGTTCTGAGAAAAAATCGAACCTTCACATAGCTATTAATATGTTGAGATTCAGAGTAAGTTGGTGGTTTTAGTACAAAGTAGCCGCACACTGCAGTTTGACCTCGACAGGCACGTATTTTTAGGGCCATCCTTGGGACTTGTGGGTGTGGGCAGCAAGGCGGGAGGAGCAGCCGGCTCTAAAGCCAGGCCAAGGCAGAGAAAACCAAGCCACAGCAGAGTAGATGGACTCGGGGTGCCCAGGACAGAGACAAAGGGGAGGTCATCATTTTAATATCCAAATCAGCTCATCCTCTAGTCTTCCCAGTGGCAATAAATGGAAGGTACAATGAGCCCGTCGCTCTCACCAGAAACCTGGTTGTCATTTCTTTCACCCCTCATGTCAACTCTAGCTCACAAATATTTCTTGATTATCCACTCCTCCCTTGCATCTTCATTCAAGTCACCATCCTTTCTCACCATAACTGCAGCAACCACCTCCCATAGTGTCCCCTCTTTGCTTTTATCTCCTCTGATCTAGTCTTTCCACAGCAGTCAGAGAATCATTTCATATATCAATCAGATCATCTTCTAGCCCTAAAGGACTCATTAAATCACATTATTCTCAGAATGTAATCTAAATGCTTTTCCTAATAAGGCTCTGCAGCACCTGGACTCACCCAGGTCTTCATTTGTTTCCTATGTTTCACCCTGAGATTATCAATTGTTGTTCAGTTGCCTCCAACTCTTTGTGACCCCGTGGACTGTAGCATGCCAGGCTTCCCTATTCTTCACTATCTCCTGGAGTTGGCTCAAACTCATGTCCATTGAGTTGATGATGCCATCCAACCATCTCATCCTCTGACACTCTCTTCTCCTCCTGCTTTCAATCTTTCCCAGCATCAGAGCAGACTCACGGGAGTCAGCTCTTCGCATCAGTTGGAAAAAGTACTGGAGCTTCAGCTTCAGTATCAGTCTTTCCAACAAATACTCAGGATTGATTTCTTTTAGGACTGACTGGTTTGATCTCCTTGCTGTCCAAGGGACTCTCAAAAGTCTTCTCCAGCACCATAGTTTGAAAGCATCAATTCTTCAGCGTTCAGCCTTCTTTATGGTCTAACTCTCATATCTGTACATGACTAATGGAAAAATCATAGCTTTGATTAGATGGACCTTTGTCAGCAAAATGATGTCTCTGTTTTTTAATATACTATGTTTGTCATAGTTTTCCTTCCAAGGAGCAAGTGTCTTTTAATTTCATAGCCATAGCCATCATCCACAGTGATTTTGTAGCCCAAGAAGTAGTCTGTCACTGTTTCCATTTTTTCCCCATCTATTTGCCATGAAGTGATGGGACTAAATGCCATGATCTTCATTTTTTGAATGTTGAGTTTTATTTTTTTTTATTTTTTGGCTATTACAAAAGTTTATTTAACAAAAAAGTTCGGTAAGAAAATGTACACAACCCAATTTTTCTGATAATAAAATGTGGAGAGGAGACACATGGAAGCAGTTGATTTCTCTGGTGAACACAGCCATTGTTCATACCTGTTCCAAGGCTTCTAACATGATGACACTATTTCCTCGTATTACCACCATTCCAGTATTGTTCTGTTGCCCACTAGTTGCCATCTCCACACATTCATCTATCACAATATTCATAAAGGGATCAAATCCCCACAGTATTCCTTGGACATGTCTGCCACCATTTAATTTCAATGATAACTTCTTGTCCATAAATTTCTTCAACTCGGGAGGGTGTGCTTTGCTCATGATGTCTACTCTGCGAGCTCAAAGAAGCCTCCAAATGGAATTCGAGTTGCCCTCACCGAATGTTGAGTTTTAAGCCAGCTTTTTCACTCTCCTCCTTCACCTTCATCAAGAGGCTCTTTATTTCCTCTTCACTTTCTGGATTATCAGACTCCAGTCCTATTGCCTTCCTCAAAATTATAGATGCTCTAAACACTTCCCAGGACTCTGTTGTGTATTATTCCTTCTGTCTGGAATGCTACTCCACACCAAAATCTTCCTCTGCCGAACTCAGGCTTAAATGACTCACCTTCAGAGAATCCTTTTGAAATGTCCTTTGTTATTTTTTCTTGTGATATTTTTTTCCTTCATAATACATTTCACATTTTCTTATTATATGCCTTGGGATATGTTTATGGAGTATCTGTCTTTCCACTGGATTTTAAGTTCTGAGAGGGAAGATAATGTTTGTTTATTAACCATTGTTTACCCAGTCATCCATTATAGCTGGTACTTACAATCCACAAATATTTATTGACTAACAATCTATAACACTGACTAAATGATGGATTAATAAATTGAGTAAATGAATAAGAACGGAAAGTGTTCCTTTGAGCCTGCAAAGTGGCTTCGATGGGCATTTCCCTGGACTTTCCATAAAAAGAGGAAGAGCTGTCCCTTGACAGATTGATTCACCCCAACTGACCTCTGGTTCTCCACTCTCAAACCTCATTAATCAGGACCTATCTGCCCTTTGGAGATCTGCCCATTCTTCACTGTAGGAATGTAAACAGTGTTATGAAAGATGAAATGGCCTTTTCCACTCCAACAGCAAAGAAGCCCGTGAGCCTCTACACAGTCCATGATGGAGCTGTCCACACCGTTCAGAGGTCGCCTTTCTACAAGGACATTATCCTCACTGTTGGGGGTTGGAATGTGGCCATCTGGAAAGAAGGTATTATGGTAAGTTGCCTGCAAAATGTAGGAGTAGGTGTGTGGTCCTTTATTATTGAGAAAAACAATAGGAACAACAGACTGTTCTGACATAACAATGCCTTTGGGATGCTTTTTAGAAATATTGGAACAGATGGCCTGGGCCCCAGCCTGTCAGCAGAACCAGTACAAGCCTTTGGAAAACACAACCATTTGCTTTTCTTCCCTGAGGGCAGGAAACATTTACAAGTCTTTTGTTCTCTGAAACCAATGTTGTCTTCTAAATATATGTTGCGAACTCTTCGCTTGGTTTTTGTTTTTCCCCTCCTCTTAAAATACAAGATGACATACTGATTACTGTATGAAGCCCAAAGAGAAGCAATGGGTCTATCATCTTTACTCCTGCACCAGGCAACTTGTCACCGGAAAGTGGGAGTAAGAAATCTAAGGGATCTGTCACCAGGCAGACAGAGACATGCAGAGGTCAGGATGAGGCAGTGCCAGGAATCTGGTGGTCAGGATTTAGGACAGGGCCTGGATCCAGATAGTCAGAAGCTAAACTGCCAAAACCTAGAAAGATTGGTAAAATTGAGTGAAGCAGGAGTGTGGGAAAATCAGTATGATGTGAACCTTTCATAAGCTACTTAAGAGAATTATATATATATGAGTTTCACATCTGTAATATATATATTCTTTGACCTAACACTTTTCCCTTTTATTTCTGGGACTCTAACTTACATGAATACTCAAAAAAATTGTGTGTGATATATGTACAAGTTTGTCATTGAAAAAATGTTGGGATCTTCTTAAGTGTCCTTCCAGAAAAGGACTTCTACTTCATACCAATGTACTTTGATATGATTTTTTTTCTTTACAACAAGCAAGTATTAGTTTTTCAGTTAAAGAGAAAAGAAATTAAGCCAAGATTGTCCAAATCTGTGCAGGGGTCAAGAACCTGGTTATCCACAGAAACTGAAGTAACTGAGCAAGAACAGATTGGAGTGTCTCCTGTAAGCAGTCCATGAATTAGTGATGTTTGTTTCCCACAAGAAGCCTTTGTTTGCATGTTTGGAAGGGTAGGAGACAGCTCCATAGCTTAGGTTAGTCCCAGAAGATGTAAGTAGGTGAAGGGGTCCACCTGGTTGCCAGGTAGAGCATGATGGTGGAAAGAGAATGCATTTTGATCTTCTGTCTCTATGAAAACCCCCCGAAGAAGGCAAAGTACCCCATAGCAGAGAAGAGAAATAATCTTATTATGTTGCATTGGTAGTCCAAAATCTCTCCCCCAAAATATCCATAAACTACTGGATGCAGCTCACAGGACTGACTGTTCATTCCTTTTCCTGAACACCAGAGCTGTTTCCACGGTGAGTAGGCACCTGACAGGAAAATAAAGATATAAGCAAAACTTATAATCTTATAATTTATAATCTTTACTCATCCAGTGTCCATCAGTCTCCAAACAGCAATGGACTTTAGGAACAGTTGAATTGGAATCACCAATAGCTCAATTAGAGAATTTGATCTTTTCTAAAAAGTCACTAAAATAAAAAAAAAAAATGCTATGAAAATATACAAGAAAGAAAAGAGCCGGCATATATAAAAACCCTATAAGGAAAACTAAGAAGACTTCTGAGTAGGCATAATTCTGCTCTTATATGATCATAGCCATCTGAGTTTTATTCTAAAAACAAAAAACCTTGTGAATATCCCTCAGATAATAACAAAAACTTTTGTTTTTAATTTTAGACCGGACCCCTCCTTCAGTCGTGCTGTGCACCAAAAAGGTACACCTCAGGGCACTGGTCCCTGACCAGGCCTGGAGTCTTCTATATTGGCCGAGAAGATGGATACATCGATATCTGGGACCTTCTTGAGAAAACTCATGAACCAGCCCAGTCCCAAAACATCTGTATAACTATGATCATGTACATCAAACCCTGGACCTTTTCTGGTATGTTAACTCTGATTAAAGGAGCAAAGTCATTTTGCCTTTTTTGGGCAGGGGGCATTTTGACATTCATCTGGAAAGCCTCTGATGTTGCTTCTCAAGTTTTCTCTCCCCATGCCACCTCCTCCCTTCCCATCACTGCACTTCCTTTCCTTCCCTCTTCTACTCAAATTTTGGTTACAACCTGAGTTTCACTAGTTTCTTCATCAGTTATTTCTGAGACACATTTTAGTATGTCAAGCAGGGGCTGATTTTGAACCACTCAATGAAAAGCCTCTTTGTTACCCTCTCTGGGTCCCTAAATCACAGGGTGAACTCTAAATCCTTGCTACCTTTTGCTGCTTCTTTTTCAAATAGAATAAGTTCTGTATCTTTAATCTTTTGTTATGTCACAAATTTTCAATATTTTATCACTTTTATGGCTTTCCCCTGGACAATATCAAGCAGTTCTTTTCATGAAATCTCAATGACTCTGTGAGGTCATATATCTGTTTAAACTATAACTTCTGAACTAACTGTGAGGAAAAAATAATGTATAACAGAGCAAGCAGAAATTCAAGAATGTTTCGATAGAAAAATAATTTATATCTTTTATCTCAGTTTCTCTATTTCACCCAAGTAATACTTTCTACCCAGACTAAGTATATATTTGCCTCGTTTAAAAGAAGTTTACCTTTGTTTCCAGAGATGCACAGGCATAAAATTATCATTTTCTCAGAAGAAATATGAGGTTTAGAAACACAGTCTTCAGGATTTCTAGAGTGTCAGAGTCTGGCTACTACTTGACCATATGTGTCACGAAAATGTGTTTTCCCATATTTGCTGCAAAACATTGCTTTTGCATACCTACAGGGATTACAATTCTAGGATTTAGCAGCGTGAACCAGACCTTCTGAAAAGGAGAAGAAAAAAGTTGAGATAAAAAATTAAAATTCTCCAATATGCTTGTGTTTTACACCCATTTAAAATGACCAAAAGGAGCAATTTGTTTCTGTAATAAGAAAACTGGTTTTGACTGTATTTGAAATTCATCTGGATAATGGCATCCTTTAGCCCTTACTGTCTTTGGTGAAAATTGGCGTCATGATTTTTCTGTGAAAATCTTCCATGTATTGTACCCGCTTCCTTCTCAAATCTGCCATGGATCCAGTCAGAGGGTCAACCTCACCTGGGAGTCACAGTCCTTAAGTAGAGGCTAAGAAAACATGATTGGGGATGAGCAGGGTGGCTGAGAAAGGCTCAAGGTCTCAGCTTTCATTTCACCAACTGGAAAAATGTCTTTCATGTGTTATTATGATCTCCAGTCATGAAGGTCTGATGAGATGCCAAGATTATCACAACCACAACAGGCCCTTTGGGAAATGACAAAGCAAAAATGCAGTACGTGTTTAACTTCTAAGATGACTTTCTGATTGCAGAGCTGTTTTTTCTCCCCTTTTTGAAACTTTCAGCTAAGCAGCAATTTATAGCCATAGCTGATTATTATGGAACACTGCATATATTGGAAATTCCTTGGACATTAAGTCACCCTTCAACCAATGAGGTTAGTAACTTTTGGCTTTGAGGATTTATGTGATCAGATACTGCTGAGACATGTTTTAGAAGTATGTTCAGAAATGACAGCATTTTTGCTCTGTAAGAAAATAAAAGAATCATGCAGTCAAAAATAAGAGGATATTAACCTAAATGGGAAAAGAATTTGAAAAAGAATAGATATATGTATACATGTAGCTGAATCACTTTGCTATGCATCTGAAAGTAACACAACATTGTTAATCAACTATGCTCCAATATAAAATTAAATAATGAGGGGATGTATTCCTGTTGTATGAGATAAATGGCTTAAAGCTAGAGGGGAAAAAAGCATGCAATGAAAGAAAGGCCAAGTAAATGAAGCCCAGATTCAGAGAATAATTGATTTGGGGATTCATAATCATAAGAAGTTATTTTCAGATTGTAACCCAAGCATGGGACCCTTATTTTGGTGATACCCTTCCCAGAGGACCCAGCTGACATTTTTATGCATCTCTCCATTGCCAGCCTCCATCCATCCTTCCCCAGCATGGTGTACTGTAGGCAGCGGGTCTAAAGTGGCAGTGTTCTCTATGCCCCTCCATGCATCCCACCCAGGAGTTTCGTTTCAAGCAGTGTATAATAGTTATAAAAGGAAGATCAATAAATAGTACATAAATATGGGTACAGTAAACATTAAATATATACATTGCAATCTGTTGCAAGTTCCAACAACATCAACCTAGTTCAGTTCAGTTCAGTCGCTCAGTCGTGTCCGACTCTCCGCGACCTCATGAATCACAGCACGCCAGGCATCCCTGTCCATCACCAACTCCCTGAGTTCACTCAAACTCATGTCCAGTTACTTGCAGGCAAAAAACTCTCCCTTCTTTGGTCACCTCACCCAAGGTCTCTGATGCCTTCCTTGCTTCTATTCTTCTGCCCACACATGCTAAGCTCTCCAGGGGACCAGGAACTTAGCTCTGCTTCCATCCACTTTAGGGTTTCCACTGACATCCTCATCTGGGCTTTCCAAGTTTGACTGATAATGCAAAACTTCCCTCAGCCTTAAAAGTGAGAAGGAGAGAAAGGAGGGAAAAGACGCATCCAAGGATATTTCTTTTACAAAATTGAAATTTTTCGCAGCTCTCTCCTTCCAATCCCACTCCTTTTCTGCCATCCCCCAATTCGCAGGTCCCTAAACCTCCAGTAGCCCACGAATTAGCTCCTCTGGTAATGGGCTTTGGGCCTTATCCCAAAGCAGGCAATCTAGCTAATAACTTATAAGCAGCAGACGTTCTTCCAGAGCCTTGTCAAGAACATGGGGGCTTCTCTGTGAGCCCCCCTCTCATGAGCCTGTATTTCTAACAGGTATCAAGTATAAGCCACTACTTTGAAAGAGAAGTCAAACATCTGGAATATGTAGAACAGCGCAGAATAATTCGTGAACAGGAAAAGAGAGAAATGGAGCTGGAACTGGAGAAGAAAAAAGTCGTAAGTTAAATTTCAGAAACCAAAATTACTTCCCTCCTAGAAATCCCATGGATGGAGGAGCCTGGTAGGCTGCAGTCCGTGGGGTCGCTAAGGGTCGGACACGACTGAGCGACTTCACTTTCACTTTTCACTTTCCACTTTCACACATTGGAGAAGGAAATGACAACCCACTCCAGTGTTCTTGCCTGGAGAATCCCAGGGACGGGGGAGCCTGGTGGGCTTCCGTCTATGGGGTCACACAGAGTCGGACACGACTGAAGTGACTTAGCAGCAGCAGCAGCAGCAGCAACACTAGTAGGATTATATTTGTTTGGCTTATTCCACAGATTCAAAAGAAAAACTATGCCTTTTCACATTCTTCTCTTCTTCTCATGGGAGTCAAGAGGGCAGTTCTCTGATTTCCTAGCTTAGTGTGAGTCAAACAACCAATTGGACACCTAGTGAGATTCTATCCAATTTAGTTTCTGACATTTTCTATATTTCAAGTCCTTTAGATTTGGTGGTATCTAAATAACAATATGGATACAGAGATTCAAAGTTTGAATGCTTTCATTTCATAGAAACTTAACATTTAGTGAATAATGCATTAAAACAGTGTAAAAAACAGTGGAATATGAATTAGGACATGTGGGCTCACATCTCATGTCTTCCACTTACTAGCCATGAGATCTAGAGCAAGGTTTGCATCTTTGCTGAGTTTTGGTTCTCTTGTTTTTAAAATGGGAATATTAGTAACAACCTTTTAAGATTACTGTGAGGATTTCAGTTAGGTAACCTGACAAATAATAAACTGTCATTAAGTGGGAGCTAGTATATAGAGGGCATAATAGCTACCAGTTGTTGCTCAATCCCATCTGACTCTTTGCGACCCCATGGACTGTAACCTACCAGGTCTCTCTGTCCATGGGATTCTCTAGGCAAGAATACTGGAGGGGGTTGTCATTTCTTCCTCCAGGGGATGTTCCCAACCCAGAGATTGAACCTTCATCTCCTGAGTCTCCTGAATTGCAGGTGGATTCTTTTCCCCTGAGCCACTAGGGCTCAGAACCCACCTGCCAGTGCAGGAGAGGTAAGCGACATGGGCTCTATCCCTGAGTCTGGAAGATCCCCTGGAAGAGGGTGTGGCAAGCCTCTGTAGTATTCTTGGTGTGCTGTGGTCTCCTGGTGGGCTGTGGTCCATAGGGTCGCAAAGATTCAGACCCGACTGAAGCAGTTTAGCACAGCACAGCACAGTGTATAGAGTCAAACGAACAAATAGATATAAATTTTACTGTAATAGACTAGAACTGTGAAATTTGCGATTGAGGCTAATTTGGTATAGGACGCATCCTTCTTAAACTCTACCAAAAAGGAACCTAAAGCTCTGGAGCCCCCAGCCTCCTCTGTCTCAATCTCTCTGATGTGATTTTACTTTGTTGGTCTTCCTTGACCAGTGGAACTGGGGGCTTTAAACGGTCTGTGAATTCAGCTCTTCTTTCTTTCTCACTTGAGGTCATCTCAGTCCATATTTCTGCTTGTCTCTTGCTCATTCCCTTCCTTGCCCTTTTGGCACCAACAGTTTCATCACTGCCTGCTGTTTCCTTATAACCAAATATATAGCCTCCCCCAATGTCATTACTCATGTGAGACCCGAGGTCTCAATTAAAAACACAAGCATGTGGAAATATTTTCATGTATTGCATTAGCAAATAGATTAACATTATCATACTGTCAGATACAGATTAGTGTAACAAAAGGAGATGAAGCATCATTTCAAAACTTTGTTTAGTGGTGATGAGGTATAAAAAAAGCCAATTAATTGACCTTGTTTACTACAAAAAAAATGGTCTTGGTCTGTTCTTTTACACGGTCACAAACATTGGATGAACTTCTGTCATGGGAGATTACCTGCCACCTTTCCCCACACCAGCAATCATCCACAATTACTAGGAGTGTTTACTTATTTATTTTTTATAATTTTACTTTATTTATTAAAAAGTTTGGGGAGGGCTATGCTGGGTCTTCACTGTTGCTCAGGCGTTTCTCTAGTTGCAGAGAGCGGGGGCTACTCTCCAGTTGCAGTGTGTGCGCTTCTCATTGCAGTGGCTTCTCTTGTGGAGCACAGGCTCTAGGGCACCCGGGCTTCAGTAGTTGCGGTTCCTGGGCTCTAGAGCGCAGGCTCAATAGTTGTGGCACACAGGTTTAGTTGCTCCGCAGCATGTGGGATCTTCCTGGACTAGGGATGAACCCCTGTCTCCTGCGTTGGCTGAAAGATTCTTTACCACTGAGCCACCAGGGAAGCCCCTCAGTTCAGTTCATTCGCTCAGTCGTGTCCGACTCTTTGCGACCCCATGAATCACAGCACGCCAGGCCTCCCTGTCCAGCCCCTAGGAGTGTTTAAATAGCATAGTGACAGCTAATTATCCATATAAGATAATAATAATTTGCATGTGAAGTACTTTTGAAACACTCAAATATTGTAATAATCATATCTTGGAACAGAGTTTCCAAAACTTTTCCACCTCCTTCTTGTAACTTCATTTCCATCTGACATAGTACCCTGCTTAGAGTAGAGCTTCCATGTCTCAAGTTTTCTCTGGAACTAGACGGTGGATAAATGAATACATTTAAAGGGGCTCCTCTGTTACATTTAGAACATGAATAGAGTCACCAAGGAAAAACAGCTAATGTTCATCAGAAGTATCTCCTTACAAGCAATGGCTGATGATAGGAGAAATGGGAACAAACTGTAACAGCCTCAGACAATTGCCGTGGGGATTAAATGAGTTAAATATTTACAGCACTTAGCCAGTAACTGACAGATGGGAAGTGCTAATGTGTCCACTATTAGTATTATTACAGAGGGCAGAGATAATCACATATCCATCCAGCAAGGCTGGTCTTCATGAGCGCCCCCCTCAGCTGGCAGAGATTAGGCCATGCACTTCAACCCACAGATATGAGGGTAATCATATCCGTCTCTTTGCAAACCTTGAATCTGGATACCACTCACTTATTGAAAAATAATAGTAATCACAGCTCTAACAGCACGCAAAATGGGAATTTTCTTAGCTGGAGTTTCAGCTGGAGACCCAAAGCAGAAAACAAGCAGTAGTTTCCATGTGATTCATTCAGAATTCAAAACAATTCTGCAGCCCTTAGTCAGTGACCCACACTCCAGGCTGCACAAGGGAGGCAAGATTTATGGGGAAAGAGGTTGGAAGAGAAGATTTTTTCTTTTTTGAAGAGAAGCATTGGAGGGCTATATATTCCCCATTCCTGCTCCTGCTATACCACTCAGACTCTGGGAGGAGACCTGCAAGGGAAGCACTGCTGGAGACAGGTTACTGGTGAGGATGGACAATTGGCCTCATACACCTGGCAGGAGTTTCGCTAAGCCACAGAAATCCAAGGGCCAGGAACTGCCAAGGGATCAGAGCAGACTGTCCAGGGAGAATACAGGAAACCCAGAGACAGGGACCTGACTCCTATGGCTGGAAAGTCTGCAAGCAAGAGGTTGGCTTCAACAGCTCTGACAGACAAGTGAAGAGAGGAGTGAAGTGAAGTCGCTCAGTCGTGTCCCACTCTGAGATCCCATGGACACCAGGCTCCTCCGTCCATGGGATTTTCTAGGCAAGAGTACTGGAGTGGGTTGTCATTTCCTTCTCCAGGGAATCTTCCCAACCCAGGGATTGAACCCATGTCTCCCGCATTGTAGACAGACGCTTTACCGCCTGAGCCCCCAGGGAAGTCCAGTGGAGAGTGGACCAGTGAGCAAAGAACTTGTACTGATGGCAGAGTGAGGGGGGTGAGTTGTCCTGGGGTCAGGTGGAAACCTGAAAGTGGCTAGGCTCAAATCAAATGCCTCAAGGGACCTTCTTAATGGAGTGAGGCAACCTGTGGAGGCAACCAATGGAAGTGCGCAGGGGGCATTGCAGTGCGGGCATTGCAGTTCTTCACTTACATACTGGGCTGGGCTGGATCTTCAAATAATCTGAAAATGACACTATTCCTAATACCTAAAAGTGGTAGGAAATGCTATGGAAGCTGTCACAAATGTGGCAAAGGACAAAAGTTAGGAGAATAACATCTTTCTACTCTTACCCTGTCAAGTCCTGCTCTTTTTGTGAACTGGTTATTGTAGTTAACACCTATTAAGTGCTTACTGTGTGCCATGTACCATTCTGAGGACCTGCCATGTTTAATAATTCATTTAATACTCACAGTGGTATAATGTTACAGTGATTAGACATGAGGAATCTGAGGAAGCAGATATATTAAGAGAGGGAGAAAGCAAACATATGGCACAAATACATATGAAGGGATGAAGGGAACTTCAGGCATGGTGAACACTGCAAAGAAGAAAATGCTTCTTGCAAATGATTCTCAAGAAACTAGAATAAAATGTGGTGGTGGTGCCCTCAATAGAATCCTCAAAGACAGAGTTTTGTGACAAGAGATCAGAAGGCACAGGATGACATTAGGGTGGGGACAGGACAAGAGGAGGAGAAACAGAACCAACGCAGGGGGATTCTGTGGCGGCTCAGTGGTAGAGTCCGCCCGCCAATGCAGGAGACACGGGTATGAGCCCTGGTCCGGGAAGATCCCACATGTCACAGAGCGACTGAGCCCTGTGCCACAACTATTGAGCCTGTGCTCTGGAGCCCCAGTGCCACAGCTACTGAGCCCACACACCACAGCTACTGAAGCCCATGTGCCCTAGAGTCCGTGCTCTGCAACACAAGAAGCCACCACAACTCGAGAGAAGCCACAACTAGAAAATAGCACCCACTTGCCACAAATAGAGAAAAACCTGTGTAGCAATGAAGACCCAGCACAGCCAAAAAGAAATAAATAAGATTATTTAAAAAAAAATCACAGGACAACATACCAATATGAAGTAATCGTAAGTTCATCGGAGACACAGATGAGAAGAAACAAAATCTTAAAAATCGTAATGACTGCCCTAGCAGATACTACAATAAATTTAATTAATTAATTAAATTAAAATTAAAATACTAGCTAAAGCAGAACAGTACTCATGCAAACATTGACAGATCAAAGAACAAAACAGATGAATCAGATTATTCAGCAAGTAGTGTTGGGTAAAGGAGCTGAGTAAATGCTTTTTGTTGTTTTTCCCCTCCCCTCTCAACATGCTCTTCCCTCTACCGTGGCAGGAGCTCATAGGCCAGCCTGATTTCCCTCTGCCCCTGAGAGCCCACGTCCAGTCCATAACAAAATTTGATCAGCTCCACCACTAGGAGATACCTTGAGACTGCACACACTACTCTGCTGATCTGTGCCCCTCCTATTCAGGGTCAGCAGCCCCTCTCCCTGACTATGCAAGAGATGCCCTCCTGCCCCCTGACCCACAAAGCCCTTCTGGAGAACAGCAGCCAGTCCAGCCCTTCAGAAATAACGGAAGTCCCTTCCATGGGACTTCCCTGGTGGTCCAGTGGTTAAGACTTTGCCTTCCAATGGAGGGAGGTGTGGGGTTTTATCTCTGGTTGGGGAGCTAGATCCCACATGCCTCATAGCCAAAAAACCAAACTAAAACAAAAGCAACATTGTAACAACTTCAATAAGGGATTTAAAAAGTCCACATCAAAATCTTAAAAGGAAATAGTCTCCTCCAGTCTTTGGTATGTATCTCTTGCTGTCAGAGTTTTATACCAGTGACTTGCTTTTCCCCCTCTAGAAAACATTTCAGAAGTCAAAAGAACAGTTGGAAGCTGAGTTGAAAATGGACTACGAGAGTTATTTGGAACTGGAGAAGAACATCCTCAGCAATCTAGGTCTAAGCAAACAGAAAGAATCAATGTCATACGTGGAATTAACATAGAAAAGTTTTCTGTAGAGGTGTTTTGGGGGTCTATGGGACTTTTCTTTTTGCTCATTATTTTTCATGTAAGGTGAACTAGCAAACTAAACATTAAAAAAATTTACTTGCACATATTAAGTTTGTATCTCACTACAATTAAAACTTTTGAATTAAGCGATAAGATCTGTTTCAGTTTGGGGACTGAATATGTACTAAACTTTGTACTGAATATAAAAGGTGTTGATAATGAAGCTTTCATTTTCCTGTAGTATTACAGAGCTTAAGACATCCACACTCAATCCTCAGCCAACATCTATTCAGAACCCCTGATGCCAGACCAGAAGTGGAAATCAAACTTTGCTTCTAATTATCAGGTTGCTTTTGGTCATATCTCCACAAAGCGCTCCCACTGGGCCACTGCACAGATTATCAGGCCATGAGCTAAACAAAATATTAGTAAATTGAATCCAGAAATATACACTGAAAAAGGGTAACATCTGAAGAGCACATTGAGCTTATCTAGGAATTAAAAAGTTAGTTAACAGTAGTGCTCAGTCGCTTCGGTCGTGTCTGACAAGAACACTGGAGTGGGTTACCATACCCACTTCCTGACCCAGGGATCAAACCTGCATCTTTTACATCTCTTCCTGACCCAGGGATCAAACCTGCATCTCTTACATCTCTTGCTTTGACAGGTGGGTTCTTTACTGCTAGCGCCACCTGGGAGGCCCAATGTAACAGTAGAAAATAAATCAACAATTGACTGAAGGAGAGAATTTATGATACAAAATAAACGCAGTAAAACATTCACTAAAATTCAACAGCCACTCATGATAAAACAGTAAATTCTTTGCAACTACAAAAATGAGGAAACCTCCTTAACTGGATGCAGGGTGTCTAAAACAATCCTACAACAAACGTTATACTTAATGGTGAAAAGCTGAAAGTTTCCCTCAGAAGTGTGGAATGAGATGGTGTGCACTCTCCTGTCTCCCAATCAATATCTGGTTAAACTGAAGGTTAACCAGTGTGGGCACATAAAGGCAACAGCATATGAAACTGAGTTGTGAAAGAGCTTAATGTGTCTCAATAAGAGATTCAACACACACACACACACACACACAGACGGGATTTCCCTTGTGGTGGTCCAGGGCTTCCCAGGTGGCACACGTGGTTAAAAAAAATTCCACCTGCCAATGCAGGAGACACAAGAGATGCAGGTTCAATCCCTGGGTGGGAAAGATCTCCTGGAAGAGGAAATGGCAACCCACTCCAGTATTCTTGCCTGGAGAATCCCATGGACAGAGGAGCCTAGCAAGTTATAGTTCAGGGGGTCACAAAGAGTTGGACACAACTGAGCGACTGAGCACACCAGTGGTTAAGACTCCCCAGTTCCACTGCAAGGGGCACGGGTTTGATAACTGGTCAGGGAACTAAAATTTCCACATGCTGACTGCCCTCTCCTTGCAAAAAAAAAGAGGTTCAACATCACAGGAAAGTAACCAGCGTGGGAGGTGCGTTGAGGGGAAAATAGCAGGAGATGAGACTGGAGCTGAGACTTGGAGCTAGATGGTGAAGGCTCCCTTAAACTAAGCAAAAGAAGTTGGATTAGAGTTTGCAAATAATGGGGACTTAATGGAAGGGCTCAGCAGGAAGGTGACATGATCAGCTTTATATTCAGGAAGATAAGGAACAGGTTAGAGTGGGAGAGTCTTGAGGCAGGAAATCCTATCAGGAGACTGTCACAACAGTTCAAGGTAAAAGATTAGGACACCCTGTCCCAAAGCTTAAAAATAAAAGGCTGATTGGATGGGGTAGGGAAGACAAAGGATGATGCCAAGGTTTATAAGTTAAACTGCTAGAGGAAGTAAAACTCAAAATTATTTATCAAAAGTCAGGTAAGTAGTAGCACATGTCTGAGTGCCTTTGGCCGGATGATTTACTGCTGAGAAACATTCTCCTGTGGAGTAACATTTTATAAGAGCAAATGAACACCTGCATATAAGTGATGATGGCCAGCACATGTTAGCGTCATTATTGGAATGTCCTAGGGACTCAACTTGGTGCCTGAATTTTTTTCTTTCTTCTTCTTTTTTTTTAATCCACACTCATGTCTTCGCTGAATCTATCCAGTTTCATAGCTTTACATACAACCTCCATACCTGGCTGGGACTTTCCCATAAAATCGAGCTGTATATTCGCTTGAGTATTTAATGTCTCTACTTAGGTGTATAATGTGTGCATGCTCAGTTGCTCAGTCATGTTCGACTCTTGGTGACTCCACAAACTCTAGCCCAGCAGGCTCCTCTGTCCTTGGGATTTTCCAGGTGTGGGTTGCTTATTTCCTCCTCCAGGGAATCTTCTCGACCCACGTCTCCTGCGTTGCAGGCAGATTCTTTCCCATTGAGTCACTGGGGAAGGCTGGGGATATAGTAGGCATCTCATATTTAAACATGTCCAAAATTGAGTCCCTGAATTTCCCTCCAAAATCCATGCTTCCTTCCCACAGTCCTCTAGTCACCTTGCTTCTAGTTGCTTGGGCAAAAGTCTTGATGTCATCCTTCATTTCTCTCTTTCTCTCACAATTCGTGGCCAATCTATGAGCAAATTCTTTTGACCACACCTTCAAAATACACCCGGAACCTGATCACACCTCTCCTTCCCCACTGTTCCCGCCATGGTCCAAGCCACCTTAAGCGCTGGCAGAATTGTCGCATTGACCTCCTAACAGGTCTCTCTTCAGTCTCTCTCAACAGCAGTCAGGTGGTGGTTTTAAGTGTAAGCCAGTGGCTGTCATTCTTTTGTTCAGAGCTCCTCCTCAGCTTCCCAGCTAACTCAGGGTAGGAGCCAGAGGCCTTCCTGGACCTGTAAGTGCTCATGTGGTTAGACTTTCTGTTGTCATCTTGGTTTCATCTCTCCTCCTCCTCCCCACATCACCCACCATCATGCAGCCTCCTTCCGCCCAACATGCCAGGCTTGGTCCTGACCCAGGTATTTGTGCTCAATAGTCTGTGCTTTCTGTGGTAATTTTCCCTGTTTTATTTTCATATGCTCTCTCAAAGGGGAAAAAAAATATTTTGAGTACTTGCTATGTACCAGGCTCTACATTAAAAAAATTTTTTTTAATTGAAGTATATAGTTGAAAGGAGCTTCCCAGGAGGCTCAGTGGTAAAGAATCTGCCTGCCAATGCAGGAGACGTGAGTTTGATCCCTAGGTCAGGAAGGTCTCCTGGAGAAGGAAATGACAATCTACTCCAGTATTCTTGCCTAGGAAATTCCATGGACAGAGGAGCCGGGCAGGTTATATATTCCATGGGGTTGCAAAAGAGTCTGACATAACTTAGTAACTAAACAACAAATATAGTTGAACAGAGTATTCAGGGTAAGTCTTACTGGGAAGGTGATATTGGAGCAAGGATCTAAAGAAGGTGAAGTGTTTTGCCCTGCAGTCTTCTAGACTGTGTTTGCTAACCCAGCCCCCTCTTCAACCCCAGATGACTTCTGCTTTAGTTTCCTGGACAGAGGTGTGGTCACCTCTTAGTACAAAAGAAGAAGGTGGGACTACAGAGAAAACAGGAGTGTTGTGGTTACATGACAAAATCCATTACCTGGAGCTGGCACATTGTCTCAAACAAAAGTGGGGTTTTCTTGGCATAGACGATACTGAATAAGTGTCTCCTTTAGGATTATCAAGTAAAGAGCTTAGCATGGTAGGGCATACAGCAAGCAGTAAATGTTTTGCTACTATTTTGTCTAATTTTTAAATACAATATGATTGTAACATTTATGCTATTGAAACTAAACATGGGGTTCACTTTGCCTATGAAAGCAGTTATTATCAGTTCAGTGTGAAATTTTTATTGTGTGTTTATAACCTTAGTTTTTCCAGTTCTCATCATCTCACCAGCCTGCAGCCTCCAATGGAGTCACATCAACAGCTGTAGCCCACTTTTCATGGGATCCTACCCCACCTGCTTATCAGGGATTTCATCCTTCTGCGAAGCCCCTCCAGGTGTGTTCTGTAGTCCCTGGGAAGAAGGTAGAGTCATATGTTTAAAAACAAGCCCACAACCACAGGCCCTTCTCCCAATATGCTGGAGATGCTAATGGCCTGTGACAGAGGGGGAAATGCTGGGTCAATCCCTATTGTTAGTTCAGGTTACTAACCTATGTGTTAGTTCAGATCCAGAAAGAAGCGAACACCAAGGCAGCACTAGATGTGCAAGAGATTTACTGGGAGGCCGAGCAGGAGACGCAAGGGAGAGTCTTCAGAGCTCGATGCAGGTCTGGTACCCATGGAAGAGAGAGGGAAGAAAGGAGGATGCATGGGGTGAGTCAGACCACCCAGCATACTCACTTCCCTTTGGAATTTGCGCAGACTCACTGTGCTGCCTCCTTCGTTTTTGGGATGCGTTCTTTCTAAGACTCCTCAACTTCTCCAGCAAATGCTTCTTTTCTCTGGCTCAGACTCTCCATGTAGCAGACAAGGTCAGACCTGCTGAACCCCATCAGAGAATACAGTTGGGAATCAGTTCCCAGGCTGGGAACTCTGACTGAAGGTGTAGAAATATTGAGTATGAATGAAATTGGAGTTCCCTGCTGTAGCTCCTTCCAGTTCTCACGACTCCAGCCCTTTCCCCTACTGCCCCTTCCTTCCCCACTGTGGGTCAACCCAGTTTTCTTTTTCTGCACTTAAATCTTTTGATCTAGTGTATAGTGTAGTGAAAAGAAAGGGGGTCTTGAAATCTTAGCAAAATTGAGTCCTAAACTCAGTTTTTTCACCCAGCTGTTCTGTCCCCCAAGAGTGGGTTATATCATCTGTAAAACTGGGCTAATAATCATACCAACCTCCTACAAAGACCATGTATGTATAACATCTGGCATATAGTTAGTGATTTATAAATGTTGCCTTTTTTTCTTGCTTGGTCTCAGGTGTATACACTCATGCACCAGAGAATCCATAGTGTTTCCTCTTTGTCCTAGGTAATACTCTCTGATTTTAACATTTTTGTTATTAATTATAATGAAAATGTCTCTCACTCTCAAATATGACTTAAATGGGGGCTCTGCATGCTTAGTTTAATATTAGCCTTTGATCATATCAGTAAGAGACCAGACATATTGGATGTAGTATTTAAAATTTGAAAGTAGCTTTTTTTTTTTTGCAAACTTAAAATGTTTATGACTACTCTGAAAATCAATCATTTGAGTAAGGATTGATTTATTAGATTAAATTTAATTATCATTCAGCTGTACAAACTGCTTTTTACCCATTAAGAAATGTTGCATAATTAAGCCAGTGTATTTTCAGGCTCTCAGATAAACATACCGTCTGGGTGCGCTTCGCATGAAAAGGCCGTTGGCTCCAGCAGACCATGGCCCAGGCCCACTTCCGCAGCCTCAGTAGTAATCCGCCACTGTAAATAATTAACACTCCCTGTGCCCTGCATCCAAAGCCTGCATAGATAGGGTAGGCACTCTCCACCTGGTTGCTAAGCTGCCATTGCCAGGTCAGATACTATGTGACTGAGCAAGGCCCCTGCGACGGAAATTGAATATCTCAGTGAAGGGCAAATTAAACCCTATGTGATGAATTCACTCCTTCCACAGCTGCTGAGCTGTTTGAGGGTCATAGGCTCATGTAAAACCACTTCACACTATCAGAGTTTCAGAACGCCAAACATCAAAGAAACCAGCCATGGAAGTTTATGGAGACAATAATGATTTTAAAAAATTGTGTAATTGCTTTCAAATGCTTTCTTGTTCACAAATACGACATTAAAACATATGCAGTGTGGGTGGTAAATAATACAGGTTGTGTTTTTCTGCAACAATGCCAATGTTCCAAAGGGCAAAAAATAAGGTTTCTCTGTTACCTGTATATGTGATATTCTAAACTGTTTTTAATCTTTTATTAAAGAGGGGAAGGAAAGAAGATGTGAAAGAGATTTCATATTATTCCTTGTCAACTAAGATACATTTCCAGTCCTTTTGTGAAATCATATTTTTAAGAAAAATAATTCTCTTAAAAAAACCACTCTAAAAAAAGAAAACAATTCTAAATCAAATCTAATATATGGCAAGTGCCCACTTTATGTCAGCCTGAATAAAGAAGCTAAATTAACCTTTGAGACTGACAATAATTTTTCAGTTTTCATGAAGTTTCTTGACTGTATGGATCTAAATATAACAAATTAAGAAAACAGAATAAACTCAGTTATCCAGAATCCTAACAATCCTTAACTAGAACTTCTGTGCATTCTAGTTTTGTAGTGAACACTTTCGACAACAAAAGACCAAAAAAGTCTTGTTATTAGGGATTTATTATTAGAGGTTTCCGTTCCGTTCCGTCGCTCAGTCGTGTCCGACTCTTTGCGACCCCGTGGACTGTAGCCTACTAGGCTTCTCCGTCCATGGGATTCTCCAGGCAAGAATACTGGAGTGGGTTACCGTTTCCTTCTCCAGGGGATCTTCCCGACCCAGGGATCGAACCCGGGTCTCCCGCATTGGAGGCATACACTTTAACCTCTGAGCCACCAGGGAAGCCCATTAGAGGTTTATTAGGGATCAATTTGAAGGTCCATTGGAATATCAGTAGGATACAGCCTGCAGGTTGTCTCTCTAGGACTCAACAACAATTTCTGATTGTCATTAGGTATAGAGACAGTTATGTAGAGTTTAAGCTCAGCCACACTCAAGCTTTGTAATATTGGGCAAATAACCTTTCTGATCCTCCATTTCTTCATCTATTAAATGAGGATGATAATACCCATTGCACAGAATGATCATGAAGATTATAGTCAGATAAAACATATGAAAGTTCCTTATAAAATTTAAGTGCTTTAAACATGAGTATGTAGAATAATAATAATAATAGACGGTGAACTATTTTGGGATTCTAAAGTGATTTTCGAATCATCGAAACAAGTTTACTTATGCTTACTATAGTGTATTTTATTGCATTATAACGCCTTACAGTGTTTAATTAGCATTCAACTAGCCAAGATATTCCATTCTGTTACCTCACCGGATGTAAATAATTTATCTATGTTTCTAGCCAATTAATTTGGTTTAACAGTCCACTGACTCAATGGACATGAGTTTGAGCAAACTCCAGGAGATAGTGAAGGACAGGGAAGCCTGGAGTGCTGCAGTTCATGGGGTCACAGAGTCAGATATCAGATGTCTGCTTCCTAGAAAATACTATTCCCTTTCCATGGATTAAAAACCACCAAAGAGCTTCCCTGGTGGTCCAGTGGCTAAAGCTCTGCACTGTCAATGCAGGGGGCCTGGGTTTGATCCCTGGTCAGGAAACTAGATCCCACATGCTGCAACTAAGAGTTCACAGGCTGCCACTAAAGATCCCAGAGCTGCAACAAGGATGAAAGATCCCATGTGCTGCAACTAAGACTGGCACTACTAAATTAAAAAAAAAGCTACCAAGAATTAAAAAATGCTCTAAAATGAATCACTACCTAATGCAGCACAATAGTGAGTATCTGCATGCATGTAGCCCACCAGCCTCCTCTGTCCATAGGATTCTCCAGGCAAGGATACTGGAGTGGGTTGCCATGCCCTTCTCCAGGGGATCTTCCTGACCCAAGGATAGAACCTGTGTCTCCTGCACTGCAGGCAGATTCTTTATCACTGAGTCACTGGGGAAGCCACAATAGTATCTACATACCTTTTAAAGATAGTAGTTCATGTGTGGTCTTCCTATAGGAAAATGAACAGTGCTCATAAGAGCTTGTTTAGAGACTAAAAAGGAATTGACAATGTGCTGTTAATAGTTTCCAGTCACAAAGTAAGAGGGGAGTCAGGGCTTTGGAGTCAGAAAGAATTCTGAACCACTTACAATCTTTAGAGATTTAACCATGGCAAGCTTCTGCTGTAGTTGAATGAATTCTCAAAAATGGCCACAGCAATATATCTGCTCCCACGAGCTCTTCAAAACCCTTGCCACACCCCCTCAAAAGATAGACTCTATTTCCCCTCCTCTTGAAACTGGGTGGGGCTCTGTGGTTGCCTCAAAGAACAGAATGCAGCCAAAATGGCTGCATGACTTTTTTTAGAGAAAACTGAAGGTGTCCCCTCTCTCTTACATTGCAGGAGGAATTTTTACCTATTGAGCCATCAGGGAAGCTTGCAGATCAATGCAACAGAATAGAGAACTCAAAAATTCACCCACACAAATATGTCCAACTGATTTCTTGCAAAGACACAAAAGCAGTTCAATGAAGGAATGATATTTTGAGTTTATCTTTGTGTATGGTGTTAGGAAGTGTTCTAATTTCATTCTTTTGCATATAACTGTCCAGTTTTCCCAGCACCATTTATTGAAGAGGCTGTCTTTGCCCCATTGTATATTCTTGCCTCCTCTGTCAAAAATAAGGTACCCATAGGTGCATGGGTTTATTTCTGGGCTTTCTCTCTTGTTCCATTGGTCTGTATTTCTGTTTTTGTGCCGGAGCCATACTATCTTGATGACTGTGGGTTTGTAGTGTAATGTGAATTCAGGAAGGTTGATTCCTTGGCTCCATTTTTTATTTTTAAGATTACTTGGCTATTCAGGGTCTTTTGTGTTTCCATATGAATAGTGAAATTTTTTGTTCTAGTTCTATGAAAAATGCCATTGGTAATTTGATAGGGATCGCATTGAATCTGTAGATCGTGTTTGGTAGTAGTCATTTTCACAGTATTGAGTTTTCCTACCCAGGAACATGGAATATCTCTCCATCTGTTTATGTCATCTTTGATTTCTTTCATTTATGTCTTATAATTTTCTGAGCACAGTTCTTTTGTCTCCTTAGGTAAGTCTATTTCTAGATATTTAATGCTTTTTGTTGCAATGGTGAATGGGATTGATTCGTTAATTTCTATTTCTGATTTTTCATTGTTAGTATATAGAAATGCAAGTGATTTCTGTGTATTGATTATGCATCCTGCAACTTTGCTAAATTCACTGATTCAGTTCAGTTCAGTTCAGTTCAGTCGCTCAGTCGTGTCCGACTCTCCGCGACCCCATGAATCACAGCACGCCAGGCCTCCCTGTCCATCACCAACTCCCGGAGTTCACTCAAACTCATGTCCATCGAGTCGGTGATGCCATCCAGCCATCTCATTCTCCGTCGTCCCCTTCTCCTCCCGCCCCCAACCTTTCCCAGCATCAGAGTCTTTTCCAGTGAGTCAACTCGTCGCATGAGGTGGCCAAAGTATTGCAGCTTCAGCCTCAGCATCAGTCCCTCCAATGAACATCCAGGATTGATCTCCTCTAGAATGGACTGGTTGGATCTCCTTGCAGTATAAGGGACTCTCAAGAGTCTTCTCCAACACCACAGTTCAAAAGCATCGATTCTTCGGCGATCAGCCTTCTTCACAGTCCAACTCTCACATCCATACATGACCACGGGAAAAACCATTGCCTGGACTAGACGGACCTTGGTTGGCAAAGTAATGTCTCTGCTTTTTAATATACTATCAAGGTTGGTCATAACTTTCCTTCCAAGGAGCAAGCGTCTTTTAATTTCATGGCTGCAATCAGCATCTGCAGTGATTTTGGAGCCCAAAAAAACGAAGTCTGACACTGTTTCCACTGTTTTCCCATCTATTTCCCATGAAGTGACGGGACCAGATGCCATGATCTTTGTTTTCTGAATGTTGAGCTTCAAGCCAACCTTTTCACTCTCCTCTTTCACTTTCATCAAGAGGCTTTTGAGTTCCTCTTCACTTTCTGCCATAAGGGTAGTGTCATCTGCATATCTGAGGTTATTGATATTTCTCCCAGCAATCTTGATTCCAGCTTGTGCTTCTTCCAGCCCAGCGTTCCTCATGATGTACTCTGCATATAAGTTAAATAAGCAAGGTGACAATATACAACCTTGACGTACACCTTTTCCTATTTGGAACCAGTCTGTTGTTCCATGTCCAGTTCTAACAGTTGCTTCCTGACCTGCATACAGGTTTCTCAAGAGGCAGGTCAGGTGGTCTGGGATTCCCATCTCTTTCAGAATGTTCCACAGTTTATTGTGATCGACACAGTCAAAGGCTTTGGCATAGTCAATAAAGCAGAAATAGATGTTTTTCTGAAACTCTCTTGCTTTCTCCATGATCCAGCGGATGTTGGCAATTTGATCTCTGGTGCCTCTGCCTTTTCTAAAACCTGCTTGAACATCTGGGAGTTCACGGTTTATATACTGCTGAAGCCTGGCTTGGAGAATTTTGAGCATGACTTTACTGATTAGCCCTAGCAATTTTCTGACACTATCTTTACTATATATCTATGTATAGTATCATGTCATCTGCAAACAGTGAGAGCTTTACTTCTTCTTTTCTAATCTGGATTCCTATTATATCTTTTTCTTCTCTGATTGCTGTAGCTAGGAATTCCGGAACTATGTTGAATAATAGTGGTGAAAGTGGACACCCTTGTCTTGTTCCTGATCTTAGGGGAATGCTTTCAGTTTTTCACCATTGAGAATGTTTGCTGTAAGCTTATCATACTGTGTTGAGGCAGGTTCCTTCTATGCCCATTTTTTGAAGGGTTTTAATCATAAATAGGTGCTGAATTTTATCAAAGGTTTTTTCTGCATCTATTGAGATTATCATATGGTTTTTATTTTCCAATTTGTGAATATGGTGTTTCACATTGATTGATTCCCATATATTGAAGAATCCTTGCATCCCTGGAATAAACCCAACTTGATCACGGTGTATGAGCTTTTTGATGTGTTGATGAATTCTGTTTGCTAAAATTTTGTTGAGGATTTTTGCTATTGGCCTGTAGTTTTCTTTTTTTGTGTTGTCTTTGTCTGGTTTTGGTATCAGAGTGATGGCGACCTCGTAGAATGAGTTTGGAAGTGTTCCTTCCTCTGCAATTTTTTGAAAGAGTTTTAGAAGGATAGGCATTAGCTCTTCTCTAAATGTTTGGTAGAATTCTCCTATGAAGCCATCTAGTCCTGGGCTTTTGTTTTTGGGGGGATTTTTGATCACAGCTTCCATTTCCTGGTTCAGTCTTAGAAGACTGAACTTTTCTAAGAATCTGTCCATTTCTTCCAGGTTATCCATTTTATTGCCACATAGTTGTTCATAATAGTCTGTTACAATTCTTTGTATTTCTGCATTGTCTATTATAACCTCTTCTTTTTCATTTCTAATTTTGTTGATTTGATTCTTCTCTCTTTTTTTCTTGATGAGTCTGGCTAAAGGTTTGTCAATTGTGTTTATCTTCTCAAAGAACCAGCTTTTAGTTGGTAAATCTTTACTATTGTTTCTTTCTTTTTCATTTACTTCTGCTCAGATCTTTATTTCTTTCCTTCTACTAACTTTGTTTTTTGTTCTTTTTCCAGTTGTTTTAGATGTAAAGTTAGGTTGTCTATTTGATGTTTTTCTTGCTTCTTGAGGTAGGATTATATTGCTATAAACTTCCCTCTTAGAACCGCTTTTGCTGCATCCCATAGGTTTTGAGTTGTCGTGTTTTCATTGTCATTTGTTTCTAAAATTTTTTGATTTCCCTTTTGATTTCTTCAGTAACCTGTTGGTTTAGAAATGTGTTGTTTAATCTCCACATGTTTGTGTTTCTTACAGTTTTTTCTCATAATTGATATCTAGTCTCATAATATTGTGGTCAGAGAAGATTTCAATTTTCTTAAATTTACTGAGGTTTGATTTGTGACCCAAGATGTGGTCTATCCTGGAAAATGTTCCATGTGCACTTGAGAAGAAAGTGTATTCTTCTGCATTTGGATGGAATGTCCTAAAGATATCATGAGATCCGTCTCATCTAATGTATCATTTAAGACTTGTGTTTCCTTATTAATTTTCTGTTTTGATGATCTGTCCATTGGTGTGAGTGAGGTGTTAAAGTCTCCTACTATTACTGTGTTACTGTCAGTTTCTCCTTTTGTATCTGTCAGTGTTTGTCTTATGTATTGAGGTGCTCCTGTGTTGGGTGCATAGATATTTACAATTGTTATGTCTTCCTCTTGGATTGATCCCTTGATTAATATTGTATTGTATATACCATTTTAAAATTAATTAATTCTTTTAATTTGTTAAAATACATATAGCATAAAATGTATCATTTTAACCATTTTAAGTCTATAGTTCAGTGCATGCATGCACAAGAGTTGTGTAACTACAACCACCATGCATCTCCAGAATTTTTGTCATCTTGCAAAACTGAAGCTGTATACCTGTTACTCAATTATTCAACCATTCCATCCTTCTCCGGCCCCTGGCAACCACCATTCTACATTCTGTGTCTATGGGATTGATTACAATTTACTACAAAAGTATCTTAATTGAATGCAATCAAACAGTACTTGTTCTTCTGTGACTGGCCTATTTCATCTAGCAAAATGTTTTCAAGGTTCATCCATGCTGTTGTTGTTTAGTTGCTGTGATGTGGTGTGGCATGCGTGCTCAGTCATATCCAACTCTTTACAACCACATGGACTGTAGCCCTCCAGGTTCCTCTGTCCATGGAATTTTCCAGGCAATTATACTAGAATGGGTTGCCATTTCCTATTCAAGGGAATCTTCCCGACCCAGGGATCAAACCTGTGTCTCCTACATCTCCTGCACTGGCAGGGAGATTCTTTACAACTGAGCTACCTGGGAATGTATTAAAATTTCTTTCCTTTTAAAGTTTGAATCATATTCCATTGTGTGTATATACAACATTTTGTTTAACTGTTCATCCATCAATGGACACCTGGGTTGCTCTAAATTTTGGTTACTGTGAATAGTGCTGCTATAAACATAGGTGTAACATCTTAACTAAAAATGGATCATAGATATATGTAAAATGTGAAACTAGGAAAGTTACGGGAGGAAATCTTCAGGACCTAGAACTAGGTAGGCAAAGAGTTCTTAGCCTTGACATCAAAAATGTCATCTATAAAATTAGATCTTAATAAGACTTTTCTCTGTGAAAGAGGATAAAAAGATAAGCTACAGAGTAGAGAAAAATGTTTGCAAATCTCATATCCAACAAAGGAAAAGATGCAATGATAGTAATACACAAATCTCTTTTGTCTTGCTGCGTGGCTTTTAGGATCAGAGTTCACGAAGTAAGACCCGCTGCAGTGAAAGCATGAAGTCCTAACTACTGCACCACCAGGGAATTCCCAATAATATGCAACTTTTATGAAATGCTGACTACGTGCTAGATGCTGTTATATATGTTAAATTACCTAATCCTCCTCATTCTCTTATGGAGTATTAGATATTATCATTGTTACCATTTTATGAATGAGAAAACTGAGGCACAGGCTTAATAACATACCCAGTGTCACACAGCAAAACTGATATTTGAACCCAGGCAACACGCCCTTCAGATCAGGCCTTTAACTTATTTTTTTGACAGTGAGGTTAGCAAATTGTGTTTTATTTTTCAATTTTTATTGGAGTATAGTTAATTTATAATGTTGTCTTAGTTTCAAGTGCAGAGCAAAGAGTATTGGGTCAAAGAGGTGGCAAGAATACACAGAAGAATTATACAAAAAATATTTTCATAACCCAGATAATCATGATGGTGTGATCACTCACCTAGAGCTGCACATCCTGGAATGTGAAGTCAAGTGGGCCTCAGTAAGCATCACTACAAACAAAGCTAGTAGAGGTGATGGAATTCCAGTTGAGCTATTTCAAATCCTAAAAGATGATGCTGTGAAAGTGCTGCACTCAATATGCCAGCAAACTTGGAAAACTCAGCAGTGGCCACGGGAGTGGAAAAAGTCAGTTTTCATTCCAGTCTCAAAGAAAAACAGTGCCAAAGAATGCTCAAACTAATGCACAATTGCACTCATTTCACACGCTAGTAAAGTAATGCTCAAAATTCTCCAAGCCAGGCTTCAACAGTACGTGAACTGTGAACTTCCAGATGTTCAAGCTGGATTTAGAAAAGGCAGAGGCACCAGAGATCAAATTGCCAACATCCTTTGGATCATCAAAAAAGCAAGAAAGTTATAAAAAAACATCTACTTCTGCTTTATTGACTATGCTAAAGCCTTTGACTGTGTGGATCACAACAAAGTGTGGAAAATTCTGAAAGAGATGAGAATACCAGACCACCTGACCTGCCTCTTGAGAAACCTGTATGCAGGTTAGAAAGCAACAGTTAGAACTGGACATGGAACAACAGACTGGTTCCAAATAGGAAAAGGAGTGTATATATATATATATATATATATATATATATATACACATATGACTGTATATATCACCCTGATTATTTAGCTTATATGCAGAGCACATCATGAAAAATGCTGGGCTGGATGAAGCAAAAGCTGGGATCAAGATTGCGGGAGAACTATCAATAACCTCAGGTATGCAGATGACATGACCCTTATGGCAGAAAGTGAAGAAGAAAGATGAAAGTGAAAGAGGAGAATGAAAAATTTGGCTTAAAACGCAAACATTCAGAAATCTAAGATCATGGCATCTGGTCCCATCACTTCATGGCAAATAGTGGGGAAACAGTGGAAACAGTGACATACTTTATTTTTTGGACTCCAAATCATTGCATATGGTGACTGTAGCCATGAAATTAAAAGACTCTTGCTCCTTGGAAGAAAAGGTATGACCAACCTAGACAGCATACTGAAAAGCAGAGACATTACTTTGCCAACCAAGGTCCGTCTAGTCAAGGCTATGGTTTTTCCAGTAGTCATGTATGGATGTGAGAGTTGTACTATAAAGAAAGCTGAGCATCACAGAACTGATGCTTTTGAACTGTGGTGTTGGAGAAGACTCTTGCGAGTCCCTTGGACTGCAAGGAGATCCAACCAGTCCATCCTAAAGGAATCAGTCCTGAGTATTCATTGGAAGGACTGATGCTGAAGCTGAAACTCCAATACTTTGGCCACCTGATGCGAAGAACTGACTCATTTGAAAAGACCCTGATGCTGGGAAAGATTGAGGGCAGGAGGAGAAGGGGACGACAGAGGATGAGATGGTTGGATGGCATCACTGACTCAATGGACATGAGTTTGAGTAAACTCTGCGAGTTGGTGATGAATAGGGAGGCCTTGCATGCTGCAGTCTGTTTGGTCTCAAAGAGTCAGACCTGACTGTGCAACTGAACTAAACTGAGTAGAGTTTCCTGTGCTATAGGGTAGGTTCTCATTAGTTACCTATTTTATACATAACACTGTGTAAATGTCAGTCCCAGTCTCCCA
This sequence comes from Moschus berezovskii, assembly GCF_049115385.1. Lineage (NCBI taxonomy): Eukaryota > Metazoa > Chordata > Mammalia > Artiodactyla > Moschidae > Moschus > Moschus berezovskii. Next base: position 63,341,681 of record NC_142463.1, read on the forward strand.
ATTTGTCCCTCCCCTATGCATCCCCAGTGGACTTCCCTAGTGGCTCAGAAGGTAAAGCGTCTCCCTACAATGCGGGAGACCTGGGTTCAATCCCTGGGTCGGGAACATCTCCTGGAGAAGGAAATGGCAACCCACTCCAGTATTCTTGCCTGGAAAATCCCATGGATGGAGGAGCCTGGTGGGCTACATGTGGTCGCAAAGAATCAGACATGACTGAGCGACTTCACTCACTCATTCACTAACTCATGCATCCCCATGCTCTTAAATCTTAAAAAGCCTCTCTGTACTCAAGATTGTTCATACCAGTACTGCTTATAACACTGGAGCATTGGAAATAACCTCCATATCCATCAATGAGGACTGTTATGTAATCATTCATGTGTGCACGCTCAGTCGCTTTTTCATGTCCGATACTTTTCAACCCCATGGACTGTAGCCTGCCCGGTTCCTCTGTCCATGGAATTTTCCAGGCAAGAATACTGGAGTGGGTTGCCATTTCCTACTCTGGGGATCTTCCCAGCCCAGGGATCTAACCTGGGTGTCCTGCATCTCCCACATTGGCAGGTGGATTCTTTAGCCCTGAGCCACCTGGGAAGCCCATGTACATCATTGAGAAGGTGTAAAAAGTAATACTATAAATTCACTAAAATGATGATGTATAACTTTATTTATTGACCATGAAAGACCTAGAATATGATATTGAGTTTAAAAAGCAAGTTGTAGAACAGTACATATGCAGTCCCATTTTTGTAAGATTTCATACACAAAACTACATAAATATTATGTAGACTCTGAGATGTCTGAAAGGATAATCACTGATATGTTACCAAACCACTTTTTGAATGTTCAGAGTTTTGATTATTTTTCCTTTCATCTTTGTATCTTTCATATTGTTTGAATTTTTAAAAACAAACTGTCTCATTTAAAAGAAATAAAGCCAACTTTTAAAAATCTATTAGCTTTAAACAAATATATAAGAATAAAAGATATTAGAGAAATATTTCTGATGGCTTTGAATATTTTATTTTGTAGGATCAAAATTCTTGCTCAAGTAAATGTGTCTTAGAAAAGAACAAAGACCTTCAATCATTTGCAAAACAGTCTTCTAAGCTTGGATATGCCCAGGTTGGGCTTCCCAGGTGGCACTAGTGGTAAAGAACCTACCTGTCAATGCAGGAGACATAAGAGAGGAGGGCTCAGTCCCTGGGTTGGGAAGATCCCCTGGAGGAGGGCATGGCAACCTACTCCAGTGCTCTTGCCTGGAGAATCCCCTGGACAGAGGAGCCTGGTGGGCTACAATCCAAAGGGTCACAAAGAGTCAGACATGACTGAAGCCACTGAGCGTGCATGCACACATGCCCAGATTGCTCTACTCTTACTACCAACTAGTCGGAAGAGCCCACACTTAGAGCAGTGGTTCTGTCTGGCGTGCATGTCATAATGACCTGCAATGACTGTGAAAGATCAGATGCACAGCCAGGGTTAAGAATCACAGGCCAAAAGCAGCAGACATAGGAGAACAAGCAATTGCAGGAGGGCATCTATTCTAGTTGCTTCCAAGCAAGCACCTTTTGAATTGAGGCCTGAAGATTTAGGCAGGTTTAAGTTGAGGAGCTAAAAAGGGTTTCTCAAATTTAGCAGCTTAAAAAAAAATGGAAATTTGTTCTTTTACAGGTCAGGATGATCCTCTGGAGAAGGAAATGGCAACCCAGTATTCTTGCCTGGAAAATCCCATGGACAGAGGGGCCTGGCAGACTAGAGTCCATGGGGTAACAAAGAATCAGACACAACTTGGCAACTCAGTAACAAAAAGAACAAGAAGCCAGAAGTCAGAACTGAGTCTTGTGGTCTGAAATCCAGGCAGGGCTGCTTCCTTCTGGGTGCAGTGGAGGTGGGGCTGCTCATTCCTCTCGGGGGCTGCGGGCATCCCTCCTTTCACAGCCTCCTCTCCCACCTATGCTGTGCTGTGTGCTCAGTTGCTTCAGTTGTGTCCAACTCTGTGTGACCCCATGGACCGCAGCACGTAAGACTCCTCTGTCCATGGGATTCCCCAGGCATGAACTGGAGTGGATTGCCATTTCCTTCTGCAGGGAATCTTCCCAACCCAGGGATCGAACCTGCATCTTTTACGTCTTCTGTATTGGCAGGAAGATTCTTTACCACTAATGCCACCTGGGAAGCCCTTAATGAAGATCACTATATGGCTAATCTCCTTGAATCTATTATATTCATCACTTGAGATTTTTTTGAAGCAAAGGGACCTTCACTTGTAAGAGGTCTGTATTACTTGAGTATTCTATAATGGGCCTTTATGATTTGACAGTGATTATATTTACTGCTGAAAACTGTAAATTGATGACACACTACTAATAATGATAACTAACGTTTCATGTGAATAAAGCTGATCGCCGAAGAATTGATGCTTTTGAACTGTGGTGTTGGAGAAGACTCTTGAGAGTCCCTTGGACTGCAAGGAGATCCAACCAGTCCATTCTAAAGGAGATCAATCCTGGGTGTTCATTGGAAGGACTGATGCTAAAGCTGAAACTCCAATACTTTGGCCACCTCATGCAACGAGTTGACTCACTGGAAAAGACTCTGATGCTGGGAAGGATTGGGGGCGGGAGGAGAAGGGGACGACAGAGAATGAGATGGCTGGATGGCATCACCAACTCGATGGACATGAGTTTGAGTGAACTCAGGGAGCTGGTGATGGACAGGGAGGCCTGGCGTGCTGTGATTCATGGGGTCACAGAGAGTCGGACATGACTGAGCGACTGAACTGAACTGAACTGAACGTTTTATGAGCTCTTACTGCAGCATCAGGTACTCTCCTAAATGCTTTAATATCTTTTAATCCTCAACAATCCTGTGAGGTAGTGGGTACTATCCCCATATTACAGTTAAGAAAACTGAGACAGAAAAATCATGTTACTAGCCCAAGAAATGTGGTGAGACACAAACCAAGACTGGCTTCAGAGTTCCTGCTCTCACAGGCAGTGTTCGACTGTGAGTCTTAGCATATTGTGCTACCCGAGTCTCATAGGTACAATACACAATAGTACATGGACACACTTAAGGGTGATACTAAGACTCGATGGACATGAGTTTGAGTGAACTCCAGGAGTTGGTGATGGACAGGGAGGCCTGGCGTGTTGTGATTCATGGGGTCGCGGAGAGTCGGACATGACTGAGTGACTGAACCGAACTGAACTGAAGGTATAATTTACATGAAATACACTGTGTATATTTTATTCTTTTAAAGATTGATTTTTTTTTTTTTATTTTGGCTGCACTGGATCTTCCATGCATTGTGGTGAGTGCGGGCTCAGTCACTTCAACTGTGTTTGACTCTTTGTGACCTTATGGACTGTATCCCATCAGGCTACTCTGTCCATGGGATTCTCCAGGCGAGAATACTGGAGTGGGTTGCCATACCCTCCCCCAAGGGATCTTCCCGACCCAGGGATCCAACCTACATCTTCTGAAGCCCATGCATTGAGGGCGGATTCTTTACCACTGAGCCACCAGGAAGCCCCTAGTTTCGGTGAGTGGGCTACTCTTCATTGCAGTGTACAGGCATTGTGGTAGTCTCTCCTGTTGTGGAGCACAGGCTCTATGGCTTGTGAGCTACAGTGGTTGCAGCACAAGGGCTCCAGAGCACCGGCTCAGTAGTTGTGTTCCAAGAGCTTCAGTTACTCCATGGCATGTGGTATCTTCCCGGACCAGGGATCCAGCCCATGTCCCCTGAGTTTGTGGGCAGATTCTCATCCACTGTACCAGCAGGGAAGTCTTGTACATAATTTAAATATAGAAATTTTTAGGTCTTGACATATGTATTTGGGCATGTCAAGTCAAGAAATAAACATATCCATCACCCCCAAATTTTCCTCATGTTGTTTTTCAATAGTTCCCTTAAGCATTTCCCCTCAATTCCCAATCACTTATCTGCTATTTCTATTACAATAGGTAAGCTTGCATTTTTCTAGAATTTTATATAAATGGAATCATATGATATGTACTTATTTTTGTCTTATTCTTTCACTTTTGACATACATCCATGTTGAGGGTATAAATAGTTCATTAGTTTTTATTGCTGAGATATATTCCATTGTATGGATAAATCACAATCTGTTTGATGAACACTTGAATTGGTTATTTCCTGTTTGGGTTCATAACAAATTAGTCTCCCATGATCATTCTTGTGCAAGCCTTTTAATGGACATAAGCTGTTATTTCTCTTTGATAAATATCCAGGAGTAGAATGACTGGATTATATGGTGTGGGTATGTTTGACTTTCTAAGATATTGCCAAATGTTTGCAAACCATTTTACACTGCCACCAGCAGTGATGGCTGTTCTAGTTCCTATACATTCTCACCAGTAGAGTTGGTCTTTTTTTGGGGGTGGGGGGAGGGTTGCCCTGGGTCTTCATGGCTGCACATAGGCTTTCTCTAGTTACAGTGAGCGGGGCTCCTCTCTAGTTGCAATGTGAAGTCTTCTCATTGCAGTGGCTTCTCTTGTTGCAGAGCACAGGCTCTAGTTGCCTGGGCGTCAGTAGTTGTGCTTCTCGGGCTCCAAAGGTCAGGCTCAGCAGTTGTGAAGGGCTTAGTAGCTCTATGACGTGTGGAATCTTCTTGGACCAGGGATCAAACTCGTGTCCCCTACATTGGCACGTGGATTCTTAACCAGTGGACCACCAGTGTCAGTCTTTTAAAATTAGCCATTCTAATTAGGATGTAGTAGTATCTTACTGTAGTTTTAATTTGTATTCCCCTAATGACCAACCTAGATAGCATATTAAAAAGCAGAGATATTACTTTGTCAACAAAGGTCCGTCTAGTCAAGGCTATGGTTTTTCCAGTGGTCATGTATGGATGTGAGAGTTGGACTGTGAAGAAAGCTGATCACCGAAGAATGGATGCTTTTGAACTGTGGTGTTGGAGAAGACTCTTGAGAGTCCCTTGGACTGCAAGGAGATCCAGCCAGCCCATTCTAAAGGAGCTCAGTCCTGGGTGCTCATTGGAAGGACTGATGCTAAAGCTGAAGCTCCAATACTTTGGCTACTTCATGCGAAGAGCTGACTCACTGCAAAAGACTCTGATGCTGGGAAGGATTGGGGGCAGGAGGAGAAGGGGATGACAGAGAATGAGATGGCTGGATGGCATCACTGACTCTGTGGACATGAGTTTGAGTGAACTCCGGGAGTTGGTGATGGACAGGGAGGCCTGGCATGCTGTGATTCACGGGGTCGCGGAGAGTCGCACACGACTGAGCAACTGAACTGAACTGAACTGAATGAGTAGCACTGTTGAGCTTATTTTCCATCCACATATCTTCTTTCATGAAAATGTGTATTCACATCGGTTCAGTTCAGTTCAGTTCAGTCGCTCAGTCGTGTCCGACTCTCCGCGACCCCATGAATCACAGCACGCCAGGCCTCCCTGTCCAACACCAACTCCCGGAGTACACTCAAACTCATGTCCGCAGAGTCGGTGATGCCATCCAGCCATCTCATTCTCTGTCGTCCCCTTCTCCTCCCGCCCCCAATCCTTCCCAGCATCAGAGTCTTTTCCAGTGAGTCAACTCGTCGCATGAGGTGGCCAAAGTATTGCAGCTTCAGCTTTAGCATCAGTCCCTCCAATGAACATCCAGGATTGATCTCCTTTAGAATGGACTGGCTGGATCTCCTTGCAGTATAAGGGACTCTCAAGAGTCTTCTCCAACACCACACTTCAAAAGCATCGATTCTTTGGCGATCAGCCTTCTTCACAGTCCAACTCTCACATCCATACATGACCACGGGAAAAACCATAGCCTTGACTTGACGGACCTTGGTTGGCAAAGTAATGTCTCTGCTTTTTAATATACTATCAAGGTTGGTCATAACTTTCCTTCCAAGGAATAAGCGTCTTTTAATTTCATGGCTGCAATCAGCATCTGCAGTGATTTTGGAGCCCCAAAAAATAAAGTCTGACACCGTTTCCACTGTTTTTCCATCTATTTCCCATGAAGTGATGGGACCAGATGCCATGATCTTTGTTTTCTGAATGTTGAGCTTCAAGCCAACCTTTTCACTCTCCTCTTTCACTTTCATCAAGAGGCTTTTGAGTTCCTCTTCACTTTCTGCCATAAGGGTAGTGTCATCTGCATATCTGAGGTTGTTGATATTTCTCCCAGCAATCTTGATTCCAGCTTGTGCTTCTTCCAGCCCAGCGTTCCTCATGATGTACTCTGCATATAAGTTAAATAAGCAAGGTGACAATATACAACCTTGACGTACACCTTTTCCTATTTGGAACCAGTCTGTTGTTCCATGTCCAGTTCTAACTGTTTCTTCCTCACCTGCATACAGGTTTCTCAAGAGGCAGGTCAGGTGGTCTGGGATTCCCATCTCTTTCAGAATGTTCCACAGTTTATTGTGATCCACACAGTCAAAGGCTTTGGCATAGTCAATGAAGCAGAAATAGATGTTTTTCTGGAACTCTCTTGCTTTCTCCATGATCCAGCGGATGTTGGCAATCTGATCTCTGGTGCCTCTGCCTACTGATTATTTTGGAAGGTTTTGTTGTTTGTTTACTATTCAGATTTGTGAGTTTTCTGGATACAAGTCCTTTACCAGATATATACAAACATTTAGTCCCACTCTGGATTATTTTATTATTCTCTTAACAGTGTTTTTCAAAGGGCAGAAGCTTTTAATTTTGATGAACTTCAGTTAAGCAATTTGTTTTTTTATGGATCACATTTTTCATGACCTGAGAAATTTTTGCATAACCCAAGGTTTTTTTTTTCTGGAAGTTTTGTACTTTTATGCTTTACATTTAGATCTATGATCCATTTCTAGTTGATTTTTGTATGGTATATTATTGAAGGTTTTTTTCCAAATGAATATCCTATTATTCCAGAAATATTTGTTGAAAAAGACTATTCTTTCTCCCCTGGATTGCCTTTGTCAAAAATCAGTTGTCCATATATGTATGAGTCTTTTTCTGAACCCTCTATTATGTTTCATGGATGTTTTGTCTAACCTGGTGCCAATACCATACTGTCTAAATTAGTATCACTTTATAAGTCACCTTAAAATCAGGTAGTATTGGTTCTCCAGTATTGTTTTGGCTAGCCTAGGCTTTTCATATGCAATTAATTTACATATGCAATTCTGGCTTTCATAAAATTTCCATTAAGTGATTTGCTAGAAGCCCCGCCCCTTTATGACTTGGGCCTTGTGTAAGTGTATGAAGAACAGAGCTGATGATGACTTAAGTACTGTTCCTCAGTGGCTAAGGATGTAAGCAGATTTGGGAAGTGGAGATGGCTCATACAATGGCTGACAATCTCCCAGAAGTGAATGTGACCTTGCAAGGTAGCAGCAGCATCAAGGGAGCCCACAGTCAACAGAAAGAACCGAGAGAAACTCATAGAGTTCCCCTGATATTTCCTTTGCATATTCTTTAAAAGCGGCTTAATTTTAAAATAGAGGCTCTCATTTTAAAATAAAGTACAGATAACCCTGCCATCAACACCATAGCATTTTAATCAGATGAGGGGACTGCACACTTTCCAGTGACTCTGGAGGATCAAACAGAAGGTGAGTCTTCCTGGAGGCAGATGAAAAGGAGGTAGATTGTGCTGGGCATGGGAGGGGAGGGCAAGGCTGCCCTGAGGCTTGAGGCACCAGAGCTGGCACATGGCCTGAGAGGCTTGAGGAGAAAAGGACTGATCATGAGAGGCAAGAATATGCCCAGTTTTGGCCACTGTGCAGATTAACCAGGGTGCCGAATGGCAATGATTTCCTAGCAATTACCTGGGAAACCTTTGCATATTGTTGTTGGCTGCCAACATGCCATTCAGCATTTCTATTTCCTGCTGCATTTGATGAAGTGTCCCCAAGTTCATCCTGTGACATTTGGTCACTAGAGGAGGAAGCAATAGGAGGCAATTGTTGGGCGATAACATCCTGTTCTTCTCCTGTTTCCATGAAAGCGAGGGAACTTCCCCACCTCTCAAGGGAACAGGGCACAGGAGGAATGCTTCAGCTTCTCTCTGCCCCTAATTTACTGTTCAAGTCACAAGAAGACAGATTCATCTGAGTGAGACTGAGCAGGACATGAGTCTGCTTGGCTGGGTGCCTTCTCTCTTCCTTCACACACACAGCCAGCCTGTGGGTAGTAGGTAATATGTATATGTTTTTTATATCTCTGACAGCTTCCACCTCAGCCAGGAGAGGCTTGTTTTTCACCAAAGTTGCCAGTGACTGGCTGAGGGGATCAGATCACAGGGATGTAGAAAGAAGCCCATTTCGCTGCAGATCAAAGTCACATTCTCCAGCTTACTAATACTAGAATATATATATATGTGTGTGTGTGTGTGTGTGTATACATTAAAATTTTTCTTAATGTTATTTATTTTTAACTGTGTTGGGTCTTTGTTGCTCTGCATGAGCTTTCTCTTGTTGAGGGTGCATGGGCTTCTCACTGCAGGGGCGTCCCTTGTTGCAGAGCACAGTAGTTGTAGCACACGGGCTCAGTTGCCCTGCAGCATATTAAATCTTCCCAGGTCAGGGATTGAACTTGTGTTCCCTGCGTTGGCAGGCAGATACTTAACCACTGGACCACCAGGGAAGTCCTCCAGCTTATCTGCTATTTTTATCTCCATGTGTCTGGTTCCTATCCGTTCCGTTCCGTTCCGTCGCTCAGTCGTGTCCGACTCTATGCGACCCCGTGGACTGTAGCCTACCAGACTTCTCCGTCCATGGGATTCTCCAGGCAAGAATACTGGAGTGGGTTACCGTTTCCTTCTCCAGGGGATCTTCCCGACCCAGGGATCAATCCCGGGTCTCCCGCATTGGAGGCAGACGCTTTAACCTCTGAGCCACCAGGGAAGCCCTATAATAGGCTCTAATTCCAGGAGGGAAAGATGGGCGTTGTGTCGGTCTCCTACAACACATGCTAGCACAGACGTAGTTGGGAAGAAGAGACGCTGGCAGGAGAGGGCTAAAAGAGGAAACAAAATGAAAACTGTGGTTGTGGTCAGGGCCACAGCCCTGAGAAGACCCTAAAGTAGGAACCCCAGCTGCAAGAATTGACTTTGGTTCTGTTCCCGCCAGTGTGGGGCCTGCAGGGCCACTGGAGTTGGCAGCACAGGGCTCATGAAGAATGGATCCCACCCAGGACATATCTCAGACAGGCTGTTGACAGACCCTTCCTAGCACTGCTAGGAAACCCTTCAGCTCTCTCCATCATCAAGATGAGACTTTCACAAATCTAGATGTAATGTTTTTGTCCCTCCCTGGTGTTATCTATGTGTCCAACATTCAATGCAGTTGTGACTTTGCTTGTGTCCCAATATTTCTGGTACGAAAATTGGATAAAACAGGGACTGTCATTCAGTATTTCCCCAAGTGTGATATGCATGCCAAAGTGTACATTATGAATCTGTTTTAGTGTATTGAAAAAAATATATGAAGTTAACTTGTTTATGACAAATGATTACTGGTTTTCCTTTTATGGTAGCAATATGAAGTTTATAATAATAATAAATTTTAATTTTATTTTATAATAAAATTATAAAATAAATTTAATAGAAAAATGTTTAGAGAAAATAATAAAATAATATTACACATGGTACTTGAATATGGCAGAAATTGTAAAGGTTGTCTGTATAATGTAGGTCTGGGATAGCTAAAAGTAACATGGAAAGGAACACAGGATACCCAAAATATGCATTTTTTCAGAGGATTTTCATAGCAATGGATCTTTCTAACGATGATGAAACCTAGGATTTATGGTGAATTCACATATGACTCTTAGAGGTTAATTATAATCACACAAAGTTTATCTCCAACTCAATTTTTGTGGTGTCCAAAATGACACATTGTGACATGTACTAGAAGTCAGCAACTTACTTTAAAATGTACCAAGAATTAAGACAAAAAAAGAGTGGATACATAGGTACATGATCAAGCAAATACAGCAAAATGCTTAACAATGATAGAAGGTAGGTGGTAAATATGTGAATGTTCACTGTATGATATTCAGCTTTTCTTTATGCTTTAAAGTATTTATAATAAAGTGTTGATGGAAAGAGATATTAACTGGCCTTCTTTTATGTATAGATTGGTTGACTTTACAGGTGAGTTTTGACATTATGTACAGATCAAACATAGACTCATAACCTAGGACAGACGGCCCTTTATGCTCTGACAATTTTCATCTCCCAGGTTTAGACAAGTTGTTTTCACTAATCTAATGATTCAGAGTTGCTCTTAGATTAAAATGTGCACTCACACTGGTGGGAAGGGGGTGGGGTGGGAATGGAGGGGAGGAGTGGGGTTTGGGAGTCAGTCAAGAAGAGACACAAATAGATCCATTTTCCTGAACAAAGGTCAGGAACAAGGGGTTCACTCACTGTTCAGTGTCTGTGGCTGTGAAAAAATGTAAGCTGCAGGCTCATCACTTTCACAAAAACATCTTAGATGTGAAGGTCTTTCCCGTTTCATAATTCAATATCCATTTGTACTTGTCTAAAGCTGGAATTTTAAACTCTCCTTGGAAGAGTTTACTTTGAAGAGTAAAATTTCCAGTCGAAGAAGTGTGTAGAATACTGAGGTCAATACCAAGTTTTCACTACATAATACATCCACTAAGCCAAAAAAGAAAGATTAACTCAACTGACTTAAAAGCATGCCAAAGGCCTTATCAAACAAATAAGGATTAAATTAACACAATTCAGGGGCAATATTTAGGTGTTTTTTTTTTGTCACTTGCTTAAAACAAACACTCGTTTGAGAAAAATGAAAACACTAAATGTAGTTCCTCGCCCTAAAGTGGTCTCTGTTATTCTAATTTTTTTAAAAAAAAGGAATTGTTTATAGTGTTCATTTAACTTTATGAAAATATTTTCTAATAAAGTGAAAAGTAGGTTTTTCCAGTTCTACTAAAAAGTACATGAAAATTAACAGGATATTTTTCATCCCAATTTCTGTAAAGAAATAAATGATTCATTTTAACAAAAGCTTTCTTAGAAACCTTTCTTTCTTATGGTAAGATGTACCTTTTCACACACATATCATTTAAATCATTGTTTCCACTGAACTCTGCAGCACAAAATTACCTAAAATTACCAACCCCCTTATTTTTTAAGTCACTAAATTTTCCCAATGTCATTCTAGTTCCAAAAGAAACACAAATCATTGAAAAAATAAAGGAAACATTATTTTCTTAACCACAAATGATTTATTGATCAGGAGTGAATATTTGAAAAATTACATACACGTTGCGCCTTATAGTGCTTAGTCTTTTCCTGACAAAAGATAAGCATTCTCTAAGAATCCCTTTTTATTCATTCATTTATTAATAATTAACATCTTCAACGTCATAAGTCCTAGGCCTATGGCAAAGAACTAGATACACAAGGTCCCTGTTGCCATGGAAATTACATTCAAGAAGGGTGGGCACAGATAATGATCAAATACACAAGGTACTTTCAGATATTGATAAACGTCTTGATGAAAGTAAGGCAGGAAACATTTTCCAAAGTTATAAATATCTGTAGTTTAATCATATAGTAGCATAACTTTGGGGGCTTGTTACGAGAAATAGAAATCTTTGTCTTCTTCCTCCCCCATTCTCAAAGCAGTTACTGACTACGTTGACATTTAAGCAGAGATGTGAGATGATTAAAAAAGGGCACCCAAGTAAGATCTGGGTGAAGCGCTTTCTAGACACTGGGAATGGCAAGTCCAAAGATCCTTACAGGACTGAGGTCCTCCGTGTTGCTGAAGCACAGGGTGCATGGGAAAAGGTCCAGGAGAGGGTGCGGCTATCTTTTCCAAAGTTTACTTTAGCTTCTGTGGTTGAAATGGATTGTGTTTGTGGAGAGTGTAGAGAGATAGCAAAGAGATGAACTAGGAAGAGACAGAGATGCTGGTGGCTTGGACGAGGGTGTTGGTAGTGACAAACTTCAGTGCACAGAACTGCTGACAGGTTGTGTATAAGGACTAAGAGAATGATTCCAAGTGTGGGGCAACAGGGCGAGATGAAGGCTAGGGAACTGTTGCTCAGGCTGCTCAGCATTTAAATCCCTTTTTTATTTTCATAGAATTTACCTTGGCTAAGTTTCAGAGAAACAATGCTGGCTAACTGCTCTCTGTCTCCTGGACGCTGGGGCAAAATCTGATGCTTCTGTCAGGGACGTTTATCATATTTGAGACTTACTGAATTCAAAGCAAACATGTGGCAAGGAAAGGAGAAAAGAGCATTCCTCTTAGTACCAAATTCCTCAGGTCAGTGAGACTCAAATTAGGACTTAAACATAAAACAGCTTTATCACTGTCCAAGTAGCTAAAGTTTGATGTTCTTAAATTATAAAATCCTAAGCCTCAAAATCATTCTTTGGTCTGAAATTAAATTCTTTCCAGGAACCGAATCACTCCTAACCCTGTTTCTTTAGGGTCCCTGATATAAAGCTACGCGATCTGAAAATTTCCAAAGACAATTACACTGTGGGGCTTTGCTTTCTTGTATTCTTATTCTTACAGTGACTCTATGGGCACCATCGCCAGGTACAGAAGCATTAGTACTTGAGAGTTAATAAGGAATTTATAAAGCATTTCCATAACCACCGTGTTTATAACAGCAGCATCCACTACAAGGAACTCATTTAAAAAACACAGTGTCGTCATATCAATCTTATCTGATAGCAACTCCATCCTTCAGTTGCTCAGGACTTACTCCTTTTGCTCTCAGTCCACTGGCAGATTTCTTTGGCTCCTACTTCAAAATGTATTGAAAATACAATCACTCCTCACCACCTTATTGTCTCCTTGCTGGTCTGAACCACCATCATTCTTGCCTGGATTACTGCAAAGCTGGATGCTAGAAGATAATAGAGAAATGTCTTCAAAGTTCTAAGGAAAATGTGTTTGAACCTAGGACAAGTCCAATCAAAGTGAAGTATGGAAAAGGAATAGAGACCTTGTCAGACGTGCAAGGACTCAAAGTTTATCTCCCATGTGCCTGATTTTTGGGAAGTGGTAGGGCAGAGGGCTACTTATAAATATACTTCAGCAAACAAATCAAAAAAGAAAAAATGAAATTAAGAATACAAAACAAAAAAAGTAGCACATAGGAGTGCAAAGAAAATATATCCCAGGAAGCAGCTAAAAATTGCTAAGCACAAGTTTGATAAAGTTAATTAAGAAGCTTAAAATGATCCCTGGGTTATAGTAAGGAAAATATTTTTCTTCTGTCAAAGAAAAATAAAGGTAATGACACCCTTCAGGAATCCTAGGATGAAAGCTAAAAGTAGTCTGAATGAATTTGGTAATTTAATGACAAAGGAAGTGTAATAGTAAAGTATTCTTCTCTCCAAGAACAAGAAAAGTAATTACTTACTCCAGGAAACATTAAAATCTTCAAAAGCCATTATGAAGCAAATAATACATGATTTAGAGAAACTGATGGCTGTAAGATAAAATATTCCATTTGACCTTTAGTTTGTATTCTGCTTAAATCAGTATACAGACTTTAAGATTGTAAGATTACAATCACATGGTAATATCACCCATGAATATTTCTGCATAATTAGCACAACTGCTTGTTATTGATTAGCAGTTTATAGAATCAATACCTAAATGAAAATCAAAAGTATAGTTTCCCCAAATAACATCTATTAATGATTGATTATATAAACTAACAGTATAACTTAAAGAAGTTGGAGGTAAAGGACAGTAATGAATTGGAAAGAAAGTACCGGGTTGGGTATTTCCACAATGGTAAGAGGTCAAGTGAAGTGAAGTGGCTCAGTCGTGTCCAACTCTTTGAGATCCCACAGACTATAGCCTACCAGATTCCTCCATCCATGGGATTTTCCAGGCAAGAATACTGGAGTGGGTTGCCATTTCCTTCTCCAGGAGATGTTCCCAACCCAGGGATTGAACCCAGGTCTCCCTCATTGTAGGCAGACGCTTTACCATCTGAGCCACCAGGGAAGTCATTAAGAGGTCAAGAGATACTGTTTAAAACTGATGGATCAAAGAATAACTTATTAAAGTCATAGAAGCAACCAAAAGAGAAACCAAAAACTTAAATAAATAAATGAGGAGGAGGAATAGAGTGAAATAAATTGCTTCTCACTCAAAATGGACAGTCAACAGGTACCGCTTAAATGACAAATCAAGAAACAGCAGCAGTAAGCCTAGAGTGACAAAGGCAGTTACCTAACGAATAAAGAGTGTTGTTACCTCTGAGAAGTGAGATTGATGTGGATGGCAGGGAGGAGCACTTTTATTTTTTATTTTCAATCTACTTGAATTGTTTAAAGTCTTTGTTCAGGTACATGCACTAAAATTAAATTTGTTTTCAATTCTAAAAACCATTAGGGCTGGCAGGGGAATGAGAGTTGACTGTCTAACAGTATGGGAAGATTCCAGGAGACTATAAAAAGCAGGTATAAAAACTCAAAAAAGATTTGAAAAGGCCATTTTAAATAAAGGCATATACCTATGGAGTACTTCTAAAACAGCACAGTCAACAAAAGAGATTTATTATGACTGATTTAAACAACCAATGTTTAGTATTTTCCATTAACACTTAAGATGGCAGAGATTAACTTTAAAATTATTAGCATCCAAAATAATGTGTGGCCCTTAAAGTATTGCAGATTTTGGAAAACTCAATTTTGGAAAAAAAATGTTATTACATATATTTATGGATAATATATGATGGTCCAATACTTTAACATGTTCACTTAAAAAGAATGACTTTGAAATAAATGATCCTTAAAAATCATCATAATAATAGCATGACACTGAGGTTATAATGTTTTAATAAAGCTTTTACATTTCTGGTACTAATTCATATAATGTATGTGATATAGCACTCAAAAGGAAGAAGACTGAGGCAGGCTTCTTACAAAATATTTAGGGTACATTTCTTTTGACCATTTCCTCAATAATATATATCTGTCACATATTCTTTTGGCATTTTTCTGAATTATTATATAAAGCTTTAAAAATGAAAGTTTCATATAAAAATAATTATTTTTCTGACTTTTAACAAGTACATGTTCAAATTAAATTACTTGGTATTCCATTTACCAATGTATATTGCATAGAAAGTTAAATACTTTAATATTTAAAAAAAATCAAGAAGTCAGTTTTTTTAATGGCTGCTACATCTTTAACCTGGTAGTTCAAATTTTGTTAATAATTTTAAATTACACATTCTGTAGGTATAAAAGTTTACAAAAAATACACTCCAATTTAATAAAAAAGACTTCTAAGTTTACATGTTCAAACACTGTTGTGATTGCTATAATGTCTATCTTGTAGATATAATTAGTCAAAATAAGTTAATTTTTAAAAATCAATAACGTAGTATTCTGGCAAGATTTCTTTAGAAATAAATGAAGGTAATTATAAAGTCAAAGTTAGATATGTACTATTACAAATAAATATGTTCTAAGTATAATTGTTTTAAAAAGCAGAAGATAAAAATGCATAAATAGGTAAAGATTTTTAAATTGAAGTCACCAGTGCAGAAATCTTGGCACTTAATCCCTTAAAATGTTAGAAGATTTCAATTTAAAGGATGACTTCTCACTGGGGATACTGTGACTTTCTGTAAGTCAAAAATGAAAGTCATTTTTTCTATTTAGATGTTCCTAGTGTTTTGGTTCAAGCGTTTCTAAGCAACTCCTCCTTTAACTTAAATGTTCTTACCCTGAAAAAGACATTTTTAAGCTAACGATTTTGGCCTCATGACATATACTTTAAAGATACACGTGATTTTACAGCCAATCCTTCCCCCCATTCTAATGTCTATACATATATGCGCTGATAAATATATACATATATTGGGGATTACAAAAATACTTATTTTTTAAGTTTAAATAATTACTGAATGTTAACACAGAATACATTAATATTTGTATAATTTTACTTTATAAAAAGGTTTTCTTACAGCAGCATTTGCATTGTGAATGAAATGTGATGGAACGATGTTGCAGTGTGCCTGGATTCATACTGCAAATCAGACGGAGCAGCTGCATTCCTTCCACTGGAAGGAATGTCTGTTTCAGAAAAGCAGTTCCTATAAAGTACAAAAGTCTTGAGGGGCTAATAACTTATATGAACCTTAGAAGTGCATTTTAAACTTATACCCATAGCATTGGCAAGATTTTAAAAAATACCCACAAGAAGTCCAGGTTATCTTTAGCTCAAGAAAAATTCCTTAATGAAATAAGTAAAAATTATGGTAATGAATGGTGTTTTTTGAATTACATGAACTTGTTAGAAAATAACTGAAGGTTTCAAGAGTAAAAAATTTAAAACATCACTGTGAGAGACACAAGACAGTGAGAAAGATGGACGTGAAACATAAGACGTTATGAAAAAGCAAAAACTCTCAACCTTAAACACTCATATTAAACTTGTTTTTGTTGAGTTCACGCTCCAGATTTCCAATCAAAGTATCAATACTTTCTTGTAGATCTTTGAGATTGACTTTTTGGTCCACTCTAGACTCAATTGTCTGCACTGTCAAATACGTCTGAAATGTGCACTCTTTGGACGGAGGAGTTGGCTGTTCAATCACGATATCTGGCTCATATATTTTGCTACAGTTTTCTCCATTTTCTCTGTCTTCTGAAGGGACATCATCATAATCCACAGTATTTAAATTTTCTTTCGTATTTAAAAAGTAGTTTTCTCCACAGCTGCTCCAGTCTCCTGCATAACGATTACTGAGTGGACTGTCTAGTCTGGTTTGCTTTGGCCTGAGTACTCTTGACGATTCAGTACCACTCAAATTTAACAAGTAAGGTCGTTCTTTCTTCCGCCTCAAATAATTTAGAGAAGACTTCTGCTCTGGGAACAAATTGTCTGCTGATTCTTTGATAGTTAAACGTTGCACTAGGAACAAACAATTGATTTGCTTTAGTGACAGTAATCCAACTTAATCCAATTTAAAAACACAGAGCTGAAGATAAGCTATTTAATAATCAGGTACAAACATGCATTACAACAAACACATGCACACTACCAAAAGAAAGCATTCCATAACTATTTTTTCTATCACCAGACATAACCAAAATTAGGAACAGAAGCCAGTAGAACGTTCAGTGGTGCTAATTCATGCTACATCACAACATCCCAAAATAAATCAAATTTCTAAGTTGATTAACTTTCTGTGCAAGTTAATTAATATCTAGCTGTAATTCAAACAGTGGCTAAGCTGGTACATTCTTTTAAATTAAAAGCTACAGCAAAAAGCAGGCAAGGCATGTTTGTGTATAAACAAAACAAAAGTTTCTTTATCTGCAAATATCTAAATGAGGCCAAGGCATCTAAAGTGCTCAGTCTTAAAGTTCTAATCTTTGTGGGGTTTTTTTGCAATTCTACTAGCAGCAGTGTCATAATTTACTTGACTTTAAACAGCCAAATTTCACTTTGATAAAATGCATAAAATCTAGACTTGTCCACTTGTTACCTGAGTTTGATTATACAGCATTAGCTAATAACAGTCTTCATTTATTGCCTGAAAATAGTACAGATATTTTATTTTCCCATTCTGGTTAGGAATCTAACAATCTCAAATAACATTCCTCATATTTAGACTAATTCCTTCTATTATTAATAGTATGCATTGCACTGGCCAAACAGATTAGCAGGGAGACACACATTATTTCATAACAAATCAAGGCTTTACAGCTTACTCTTTTGTGTGTACTGAACAAAACACTTGTCAAATGGACTTAATTTAAATGTTGAGGCACAGCTATTAAAAAATTGTCCATAATGCCTTTCTACTTCTGCTTGTTTATTCTCCATTAATAAGTGCCTCTCCATTTATATACTTCCCTTCACTAAGATAAAGGGAACATATAATCAGTGACAACATACCAATTTTACACTCTCCAACATATTCATTTCCTACTGAATAAAATAAGATAATTAAAGAATAATACAGACATGTATATGGTTCTAGTTTTCCAGATGTACAGTGATTTATATAACATTTTCAGAGATTGAATGATTTTTTAACTTAGATTTTATTAAAACACTTGATAACTGTATATAGGTATGTTTTTAACATTTCTGTTTACCTGCATTTTTATGATGGCTAGTACATATCACTATGAATAGCTAAAAGCTCTTGATCTAAAATTTTCTACAAAAAAAAAGGTCTGATATTTACTTTAAAGGACTGTGTGTGTTAGTCACTCAGTCGTGTCCAACCCTTTACAACTCGTGGACTGGAGCCCACCAGACTCCTCTGTCCATGGGATTTTCCAGGCAAGAATACTGGAGTGGGTTGCCATTTCCTCCTCCTGGGGATCTTCCCAACCCAGGGATCGAACCTGGGTGTCTCCTGTGTCTCCTGCATTGCAGGCGGATTGTTTACCCACTGAGCCATGAAAGGAATGGCGATTATTTACTTTAACTTGATATTTAAAACAGTATTAATAGAGAGTGCCATATGGCATTGCAGAATGGATATCTAAATATTTTCACTGTTTAATTATTCATCCTTCTACTGAAGATGCTTGTCCTGAGTCTCCTTGCTTTTTCCCCTTCATTGGCTGTGCTGTTCTATTCTCAGTGCTTATGTGTCATGCCTGTTGTTTTTGCCAACCCATTACAGTACTAGGCTAACCTTGAGGTCATCTGGTTTGTGATCCAACCAGAGTAAAACATTTTTGACTCTTTGTTGACCTTGTCTTAATTTGTCTGTATTTTCCGACATTCACCTGCAAAAACCCACATTTATTTTGTTGCCAGCTGCTTAAAGTTGCTTAACCAAGTCCCTGTTCAAACATTATTTTTTCATTTTCTTAGAAAACATTTAAGAAAACAATTTATAATATTTTATATCTCTGGTGGCTCAGACAGTAAAGAATCCACCTGCAGTGCATGAGACCTGGATTAGGAAGATCCCCTGGAGAAGGGATTGGCAACCCACTCCAGTATTGTTGCCTAGAGAAGTCCATGGACAGAGGGTCTGGCGAGCTACTGCCCATGGGGTTGCAAAGAATCGGACACAGCTGAGAGACTAACACTTTCTTTCGAAAAACCAACTATAGCATTTTATATCTTTTAGACCACAATTTCTACAAAATCAACTTTACTAGCTTTTTAAACTACTGGTGGTGAAACAGGTTTCCTATTACATATGCAGATAAAATGGTTAATTTTACCCCCCAAAATTCTGGTTTTCCTAGCACAGCTGATTACCCACCTTCAAAAGAATAAGATGAAAATACAATCTAGAAAGTTGTTAAAAAATTCTCAAAATATAATAATTACTAAGGAGCATAATTTTCTTATTTTCTACCAATAGATTTATATTTTTAATCACCACTCTACTAGCTTTTTATCTATAGTATAATTAGCTTGGGCATAATTACTTAATAGAATATATTGGGTATATAGTTGTTGCCAAGTATTCTGTTATAACCTGGAAATGTAGAGGTAAGCAAAATGTAGTCCTTGACCTCATGAAGCTTAGTCTAGTGAGAAAAATGAACCAAAAAGAATTAGGGAAGGAATTCCCTGGCAGTCTAGCAGTTAGGACTCCAGTACTCTCCCTGCCAAGGGCTCAGGTCAATCTCTGGCCAGGGAATTAAGATCCTACAAGCAGCACAGCCAAAAAAAAAAAAAAAAGAATTAGGGAAAACTGATAACTCTTCCAAAAACAAAAGCCCAGTCCCAAATCTATTCGTCATAGAAAATTTGATGTAGCAAACAGCTGGTCTAAGAATTGTACATTCTCTAAAGCTGTTTTCCTATCTATAAAGTGAAAGGGTAGCCTATCATTAATTTTCAATATTCTTAAGACAGCAAACTAATGTTTTTTAAAAGCAACTACCTTCTAAAAACCCAGTACATAAAAATGATGAAAAGAAGACTGTTTTGATCAAAAGAGAAACATGTTTCCATTTTGCTCCCTCACCTGCTGCCAATCTGGCCCCAAAGCTGCTTCCAAACAACTTAGGGTTTTGCCAAAAGAATCTGAAAAGCCACTGGCAGGCTGACTTTTAACTTTCAGTGCCAGTATACCAGGGTTCTAACTGATCACTTTGAAGACAAGATTTTTCAAGAAGAAAAGCTCAAAGTAAATTATATTCAAATTATTAATATAAAGTAAATTATGCTGCCCAAAATTAAAAAAACAAAAAGTTAAGGAAGTAAAAAAGAAGGAAGGTAGGCAGGAAAGGGTGGAACCAATTGTTTTTATTTCTGGAGTAGGGTAAATACCAACAAGAAAAATAAATGGGATACACATAGCAAGGACAGTCACTCAGCAAGTAATATGCCATGGCCCATTCTCTATGTCACCACCAATTTTCTCAGGCTCAGTAAGTGCACTGTATCTACTTGATTTGTGCCTCTTCTTGAATCCAAAAGCAAGTGAGTTAGTAGGCATAACTAACTCCTATTTCCTCTCAACTTTCTGCCCTGTTATATACTTTGTCTGAGGTATTATAACTGAAGAAAAATAACAAGTTATAGACAAGGGGGCAGCTATTTTTCAATCCAACCACACAAACCTTTGGAATAAGGTGTTATACACTCAGACACAATTGCTTAAGGTTGTTATTGAAATACTGTACAGTGAATCTCAAATCTGAACCTTTTTTTTCTATAACATACAACATAAATTTTTGCTCCTAAATCCAACACTAAGATGACTGTTACAAAATAATGGAATGACATTAACCTCTGATACAGAATTAATGATAAAAGACCTCAGATACTGGTAATAAACTTAATATCTCCAGGCAAGCAAACTTTCATTTGATTAGCATAAGATAGCTCCTTTCCCAATTCTTCATGTTTATTAAAATTAAAACAGTTCCAGGAAAAGCTAGGAAACACACATTTAAAACCTGATCCCTTATGTTGGGTACCAAATGTAGAAATCAGACTAATTAATCAGAAGATCTTCATTCAGCACTTTTAACTAATAAATAATACATGCGAACTCAGCTAAAATATAATTTGAAAATGATTTTTTAAGCCTGTATTTAAAAGAAAACAAAAATATTAACTTTCCAAATTGAAAAGTTGAAATTTTTTATTAGCGTAATTTTTAATTCACTTTTTAAAATTAGTTTTTTAAAAGACTAAATCAAGCAATCCTTTATACTCTGTGTTTTTTTTAAATATGTATTTATTTATATTCATTTATTTTTGGCTGTGCTGGGTCTTCCTGCCACACATGGGCTTTCTCTAGCTGCAGCGAGCAGGGGCTACTCTCTAGTTGTGTTGCTTGGTATTTCTCACTGTGGTGGCTTCTCTTGTCTCAGAGCATGGGCTCTAGGGTATGCAGGCTTCAGTAGCTGTGGCTCGAGAGCTCTGGAGCACGGGCTCAGTAGCTGTGACGTATGGGCTTAGCCGCCCTGAGGCATGTAGAATCTTCCCAAACCAGGAATCAAACCTGTGTACCCTGCATCGGCAGGCGGATTCCTAGTCGCTGACTCACCAGGGAAGTCTCAGTCCTTTGTACTTTATTTAGTCTGTCCTTCTCATATACATTCCCTGGTGGTTCAGAGTGTAAAGTGGCTGCCTACCGGGTTCGACCCCTGGGTCGGGAAGATCCCCTGGAGAAGGAAATGGCAACCCACTCCAGTGCTCTTGCCTGGAAAATCCCACGGACTGAGAAGCCTGGTAGGCTACAATCCATGGGGTCGCAAAGAGTCGGACACGATTGAGCGACTTCACTTCACTTCTCATATACATTAACAAAAGAGTTGTTTTTGTTGAATGGCTAAGTTGTGTCCAACTCTTTTGTGACCCCATGGCTCCTCTGTCCATGGGATTTCCTAGGCAAGAATACTAGAGCAGGTTGCCATTTCTTTCTCTAGGGGAACTTCCCGACTCAGGGATCAAACCCACATCTCTTGCACTGCAGGCAGATTCTTTACCACTGAGCCACCAGGGAAGACTAATAAGCACATTTACTGAGGACTGACTTTATGCTAAACTCTCTGCTCATTTCCTTAGATCCTTTATGCCAGTCTTCACAACAACCCTAAGGTAGGCACTATTTATAGAGAAGCAAACTGAGGCTTAAGAAAGTTTGCCTGAAGCCACACTGCTGGTGAGTGCCACAATTGGATCTGAATCCCAGCCTGACTCCAGGGTCCAGACACTTTTAACACTGTGTACTATCCTTAGCATTGAAGTACCTTCACACTTGGTCCTATGCAGGATAGGGGAGGCAAGTGGGAGTTACTATCAGGTAAGAAAATTTTAGAACCTAAATATAGGGATCCTTTATAAAACATTTAATTAAATACATATTCCTTTTAGCTGTGAAAATACTTAAGAGATGTTAGGAAAATAATTGTCAGCCTTTTCTTATTGAATACGGGATGGGCGAGAAAAACTGAAGGTAATTGTCCACTCAAGCCTAGATAATTGAAGAATGATCATGAATACATGAAAGATGTCAGGAAGAACTGATTTAAGTAGAACAATGAATTCTGCTTTAAATCAGTTGAACTAAAAATGACAACGATAAAAATATTAATATTTACTGAGTACCTATATGTGCCAAGAGCTGTGCTGAGCACCTTATACACATATTTTTTTAAATTTAATCTTCCTATTAATTCTATAAACATATTACTAACCCACATGACAAAAAGTGATACTGAGGCTCTAAAATGTTACTGAAGTTGCCCACAGTCAGACTAATAAGGGATACAATCAGGATTCAAACCCAGAGCTGACCAAATCCAAAACGTGCACACTGATCTCTATGTCTACAACAGTATCAGCAAAAGCAGAAAATTTAAATGGAGAAATCTCAAGGGCAGGTTATCAATTCGTACTATTTTAAAAAGCAAAATCTAGAAAAGATTTTCTTCAACCACACATGGGCATATTTAATGATTAGCTAATTCTATCATTGTAGAGATATCATTGTAAGAGAAACATAATTCCACTGAATCATTTACCTGGCCAGAGTTGAAGTAAGTAGTGAAGAACTTCAATATGTTTTTTAAAATCCAAAGCAGTTGCAAGTTCCTCGGAATCAGTAAAGACTCTGTTGTTATGGGTGGAAGTCTCTTGCCTCTGACTTAATAATACTGGTCCAAAGCACACAGCCAAGTTCTGGCAGGTCATCTTATTCACATCATGATAAGAAGCCACCAATTTCAAATGATCCAACAACATCATTAGAGTTGCCTAAATTGAATTAAATTGCGCTTAATACAGTCAAACAGGGATAAACTCAAGGACACAAATATAGACAAATAACCTGTCACTTTTTAGAAGGTTATTTCAAAGATTTGCTTTTAAGCTGGATGTTTGGAACTTGAAACACATTTTTTTTTTAATAAAATGTTACACAGGACACTTAGGTTTTGACAATATAATTTGATTCACTGAATGGTTAAAATATACATTATCTAAAATGCTCATGAATGAATTCCAAATTTTAGCTGGAGTTTCTTAGAAAATATGCCATCAACTTTTTCCTCTCTTCCCTTCTCTAAAAAGATAACAGCAAAAGCTGTAATGAAACGGGGATTAGGGTAGAATGTTCTTTTTTAAGTTTTAAAACAGCATGAATTTATTCTCTGATAGATCTAGAGGCCAGAAGTCTGAAAGGAGTCTCAGGGAGCTAAAATCAAGGTGTCAGCAGGCAGGGCACACTCCTGAGGAAGCTCTAGGGAAGAATCTGTTTCCTTGTCTTTTCCAGAGTCTAAAGCTATATTCTTTACAGTCCTCAACTCAGGGATTCTTCCATTTTAAAAACTAACAATATAACATCTTCTGATTCTGCTTCCCTCTGTTTTCATCACATTGTTTCCTCATCTGCCTGTGGTCAAATCTCCCTCTCCCCGTCCCTTATAAGGATACTTGTGATTACATTTATGATCTACCTTGATAATCCCAGATAATCTCTCCATCTCAAGATACCTATCTGTTTGTTTTGGCATGCAGGATCTTAGTTTTCATACTATGTCACTTTTTATGTAAGAAAGAATGGGAAATGAGAAAACCTACGTGTATCTAATCATTTGTACAAACAGAAATACAGAAAGCATAAACAAAAAACTAATAAGATTAGTTTAATCTATAGTTGGCTAAATAATGGCCACCAAAAATATCCACATTTTTGAAGATATCATTAAATTAGGTATCCTGAGGGAATTCCTTGGCAGTCCAGTGGTTAGGACTCCCCACTTCAACTGCAGGAGTCGCAGAATGTTCATTTTTAAGTTTAAATCCTGTAGTCATAAGTAGGGGGCATCATCTTAAAATCTAGGTTACCATGGCCAGGTTCTATTGTGATTCAGATTAGGAAGAAAGCCAATGCACTTCTTAATTAGTAAATATTTTAAGTAGACAAACAATGGAAAAGGGAAGCATAGAAATAAAAAAATAGAGATGAAGAATAGAAATGAAAAAAATCATTGAAAAAAAACTTTTTTAATCCTTGAAGAAACCTGTAAGGGGAATTTGTTTAAGAAGTGAATGGTTATTTAAGTTTAAGCAATTATGAAAATAAATGGTGTTTTTAATATACTGGTATATGATCAGTCATTTAACAAAATAAGCATGTAATTTCCTCTTCATAATTGAAGAAATAAATACGAATAATAACCTGTAACTTTTAAAAATTATTTTAAAAAATTTAAATGACATATTATCAATATTTCTGGAGCCAAAAGTGACAACTGGATTTAGTGATTAGAAAGTAATTAGTAACCTCGACAAAAACAGATCCACAGAGATGGGTAGGAAACCAGATAACAGTTTGTTGAGTAGTAAATGAGTGGTGAAGAAGTGATAACTGCCAAAACAAACATTTGCTCAGTGTCTGTCTATGAAGGGAAGGGATCAGGAGCAAAATGGATCTAGAGTAGACTACAGTTGATATTCTGAAATCAAAACCAGTCACACACTGGTTAACACAGTTAACACACACAAATGACTGGTTAAATATATGAGGCTCAATCTCAATAGCAAACCAAGAAATGCAATCTAAAATAAGAATTTTTTTTGTCCTTGAAATAAGATCAGCCAAAAAATGCAATTGTTATGTCCCTTTTGAAAAGTAATATGAAAACATGTACTAACAGCCTCAAAATGTTCACAACATTTAAATCAGCAATTTCACTCTGAAATTCTAATCTAAATAAGTAATTCTAACTGAAAAGAAATCTGTGGACAAATATATACAAATAGGTTCAAAACTTAAATTTTATACAAATAATAATAAATTGTCAAATCCATTCAATGGAATACTTTGCAGCCTTTTTAGAAAGAATATTAACAGCATGAGCTTTAAGGCCAGAAAGGCCTAGATTCATATGATAGACTATAACACCCCAAAAGCTATATAATCTTGGGCAAGTGATTTAAATTCCCTGACACTCGAGTCTTCACTCATAAGCAAAATGATACATAATTTTACTTTATATTGATGAAGGAACAATTCTACCCCTTCACCCCACCCTTCTTCTTCTGCCTACCTCTTTGTAGCTATTCCTCTCTCCCACCCAAAGGAACAGAAATTCCTAATCTAACTGGACAGAGCACAGGCCATTCAGGTGACTAAAATAAACTAGTGAATGAAGGTACTGGGCTTAAAGTATTTCTGTCCATTCTTGGACCTTCCGCTCTCACATGATAAGAAATACAGGCAAAGTTGGCCTCATCTGGATAAGCCTGGCCATATTTCTTTCCCTTATTCTCCCTTTTGTTCTAAGGAACAACAGCTAAATTTAGGCTAAGATTAGTTCTGCAAGCCCAGTCATCCTCTCTCTCCTGCAGGCATACCGGAAGATACTGGTATGAGATTTAGATCGTGGGAAGGGGGCAAATGCGGAGAGACACGGAGGAAGGAAAGAGAGGTGGTGAGCGCTAAGTCATGTACACAAAACAGTTACCATATTTTAAAAATACTATTAATAAAAGGAAATAAGCGAAAATGTTAATTACATTGCCTTTAGATACTGATAATTATAATATCCATTCTTCTTTTCTATATCTTCCTAACTTTTAATTATAAACATATCATTTTAATAATAAGATAACAATACTCTTTTAAAACTTATCAGGAGTATTCATGCCTAGGTTAATATCACATGTCAAAGAGATAAAATTGTTTTCTAGATTTATTCTATTTAAGAAGCAGTTTCTAGATTTACACTGTTTAGTCTTTAGCAAAGGTAGAGCTAAAATTCATTAGTGCTACAAATGTCAAATAACTAAGAAATTATCTGTAGCTCTGAAGCTAAGTACTCAGTTCATTAAGTATATGCTTTATTTCAGGAAGAATGTATATCTATGGTGCTTACCTTCTCAACGTCAGGCAGACAATCCAGAAGGCCAAAAGTGTACTGAGAATCACCTGGATCATTCTCACAACCATTTGATGACATTTTCAAAGGATTTTTTGCCATTGCATCTAACACAGCCTCATAAAGCTGCTTTGTTATCAGAGGAGAAGGAAGTTCTCTTAAATAATCCTTAAGAACACCTTCAGAAACCAAACAAACCAGAAATAGATGTCAATTAGTCTTTAGAGTGAAATAATAAAAAGCTGTGGTGAATTTTTTTTCAAAGTATCATTATAGTGAACTTTTAACATTCTGAGAACAATAAAAGCAGAAATGTAAAAAGTATTGTAACAAAACACTTGCAATTTGTATTCTTAGAAATTACTTCATTAATTGACTTTGTTTTGAAACCATGCTAATAAATAGGACATGCATAATATCCAATATCATATATATTAGGTTTGTTCATAAAGTAAATTCCTTTTATAAAAAGCTCCTTTACGTGCATATAAAACAAAAGAAAATAAGGCATACTAATATTAACTGTAAATTATTCCAATTATATGGGTTTTTAATTTCCAGACTTTTCATAAACCCTTGTAAATAAGTGAGCTATATAAATGCAATTCCTCATAAATACAGAAGATATGGCTTAAACACACATACTGAATAGTCTGGATAATCTCCAATGCTATCCTATGAGAGAAAAAAATCATTTCAAAAATCAAAACCCAAGAACAGAAAACAACAAATGTGTCACTATAATAGGAATGATTGGTAAGTCTATTTCAAACACACCACAAATAGTTATGAATTGAGAGGCGATATAGCTATAGCAGAGCAAACAGGAAAGGTCAACAGCTGTTACATATAAGGAAGGTAGGTTAAGATACTAGCAACAGGATAGAATGTGATCACAGGAAAAACATTGACATTTCTGACAGCAAAAACCTAAATATAGACAACACTGATTTAGAAGATGCTCTCAGCTTAGCTGAGAACTTAGTTTGAGGGCTTAATTTGAACTTAAGTGAAAGTGAAAGACGCTCAGTCATGTCCAACTCTTTGCGATCCCATGGACCATACAGTCCATGGAATTCTCCAGGCCAGAATCCTGGAGTGGGTAGCCTTTCCCTTCTCCAGATCTTCCCAACCCAGGAATCGAACCCAGGTCTCCCACATTGCGGGTGGATTCTTTACCAGCCGAGCCACAAGTGAAGCCCAAGAATACTGGAGTGGGTAGTCTATCCCTTCTCCAGTGGATCTTCCCGACCCAGGAATCAACCCGGGATCTCCTGCATTGTAGGTGGATTCTTTACTAACTGAGCTATGAGGAAAGCCCAATTTGAATTTAAACATGATCATAAAGGAAGTTTCCCATCTGATAAATCTTTTAAATTTTGATAACACTATGGCTCATAAGAATTCTTGGCAGGAAATTCAGGTTCAATTCCTGGGTTGGGAAGATACCCTAGAGAATGAAATGGCAACCCACTCCAGTATTCTTGCCTGGGAAATCCCATAGGCAGAGAAGCCTGGTGGGCTACAGTACTTGGGGTTCCAAAATAGTCAGATGTAACCAAACAACACAACAATGGTTCATTAGTTTCTTATGCATCCTTCCAGCTTTTGCTTATGCAAATATAAATATTAATAACATATTACTATTTGTTTTCCTTTATTACATAAAAGACGGCATATATACTTATTCATTTAACATTTTATCCTTGCTGCATGCTGTGCTTAGTCAGTCATATCCAACTCTTTGCGACCCCATGGACTATAGTCTGCCAGGCTCCTCTGTCCATGGGAATTCTCCAGGAGAGAATACTGGAGTCAGTTGCCATGCCCTCCTCCAGGGGATCTTTGCAACGCAGGGATCAAACCCAGGTCTCCTGCATTGCAGGCAGATCTTTACCAACTGAGCCACCAGGGAAGCCCAAGAATACCGGAGTGGGTAGCCTATCCCTTTTTCAGGGGATCTTCCTGACCCAGGAATCAAACTAGGGTCTCCTGTATTGCAAGTGGATTCTTTACCACCTGAGCTACCAGTGAAGTCCTATCCTTGCCATAACCCTTGCCATATTTTCAGTACACAGAAATTTTCTTCAAACATTTTTACAGCCACATCACAGTATTCCAATGTATGGATGCCCCACATTTTGGTCTAGTCAGTGGCTACAGACAGATACTTGTATTCTTTCTAATCTTCTGTTATGTCAAAACATGCTACAATGAATAACCTTGCACACTATCATTTTGTATATATGCAGGTATGTTGGTAGGACAAATTCCGAAAACAGGACCACTGAATCAAAAATATATTTGTCATTCTGAGGAGAAAGGAAGTGTAAGGATGTTTCCTAGGTCTGGGGCTTCAGCATCTAGGTGAATAATAGTGCTATTATTTGAAACGCGGGAAAGGAGGAAAACCATGCTCTAGGGGATAGAAAGGAGTTTCATTTTGAACATGTTAAGCTTATCTATGGGACATTCAAGGCTACTGGATATAAAAATCTGAGACTCAGGAAAAAGATGGCTAGAGACACAGATCTGAGAATGATCAACTTAAACATGATAACTAGAACCTTGGAAATGACTGAGATAATCAAGAATAAGAGAGAGAGAGAGAGAAAAAAGTGAAGTCGCTCAGTCGTGTCTGACTCTTTGCGATCCCATGGACTGTAGGCCACCAGGTTCCTCTGTCCATGGGATTTTTCAGGAAAGGACATTAGAGTGGGTTGCCATTCCCTTCTCCAGGGGATCTTCCCAACCCTGGGATCGAACCTGGGTGTCCCACACTGTACGGAGACTCTTTACCATCTGAGCCACCAGGGAAGCCGAGGAGGTAATATAGAGTGATATGAGAGGGCCTAGCAGAGACATTACTTTGTCAACAAAGGTCTGTCTAGTCAAGACTATGGTTTTTCCAGTGGTCATGTATGGATGTGAGAGCTGGACTATGAGGAAAGCTGAGCGCCGAAGAATTGATGCTTTTGAACTGTGGTGTTGGAGAAGACGCTTGAGAGTCCCTTGGACTGCAAGGAAATCCAACCAGCCCATTCTAAAGGAGATCAGTCCTGGGTGTTCATTGGAAGGACTGATGCTGAGGCTGAAACTCCAATACTTTGGTCACCTCATGTGAAGAGTTGACTCACTGGAAAAAACCCTGATGCTGGGAGGGACTGGGGACAGGAAGAGAAGGGGACAACAGAGGATGAGATGGATGGATGGCATCACCGACTCGATGGACATGAGTTTGGGTGAACTCCGGGAACTGGTGACGGACAGGGAGGCCTGGCGTGCTGTGATTCATGGGGTCGCAAAGAGTCGGACACAACTGAGCGACTGAACTGAGCGACTGAATAAGAGAAAATGATGAAGAACATCAATCAGCTCTTTTTAAAAAAAAGTTTTGTTCTTTAAAAAATTTATTTTTATTTATTTTTAATTGGAGGATGATTGCTCTACAATGTTGTATTGGTTTCTGCTGTATAACAATGTGATTCAACTACAAATATACATATATCCCTCCCACCCCCCCCCACCACCATTCCCAGTCTTCAATCAGCTCTTAAGTGGTCATCAGGAAGAGGATTTTCCAAAGGTGACTAGGAAAGAATGGCTAAGGAAGTGTGAACAGTAAGTAGAGGCAGGATGGGGGTGGGGGCTGGACAGGCAAATATGCTATTGAGGCAGTAAAAGAAAGAATGTTTCAAGAAAGAGTTTAAGGTATCAGTTGATACCCATAATAATTAGGTTAGATAAGAAGAGTGTACTAGATTGGTCATTTGTATGTTAAAGTCATTCAGAATGATGGCAGGACTTCAGATGGAAATCTAACCACAGGTAAGATATCAAAGTCTTTAGTGAATAAATGAAAATGCTCAAGCATTCTGATGATGATATTAAACAGGAAAGAGGAGATGTAAGACTGTGCTGTGAGCCTCCAAAAAACCTTAACATATTCCTTAACATAACTTTCTACTCCATAGTAAAAAGGTAACAAGATGGAAATAGCAGGAAGGAACCAAGAGAATACTGACCAAACTTTTTCTTTGATATATACAAAGAGATACAATATATATAAATTGCTTGGCATATAATAAATACCTATTTATTTATACAGTGATATTCCCATTCCTTAACTTATATCATGTGATCTTTACTATTATCATTAGTTTCCCACAATGAATAGCAACATTCAGTTTAAAAAGAATCTACAACTAGAAAGTGAAAATGCAATTTTCTGCAGCTGCCAAACAAAGACACTACTAAACCTTGAGGGCATAATTTTTTTTAAAGGTTCCATATTTGTTCCTCGACAAAACAAGACTTGTTAGTTCTCATAAAACTCAATATGCCCTGGTAATTTGAGACTTGTCCTATAATGCAATTATATTAAATTAAAATCTAAAAGATCTCCAGAAAAGATAACTTTATAACTTAGTGAAAATATATGTCAAATATCATTATACTTTATATGAGTAATATACTAAATAACCATTAATATAAATGGAATTTTAAATGGATCCAGGTTCAAGATTACTTACTTCACTATAATTTGAAGGCAAATAAGGGAGAATTATTATAACAAACATTAAGCACTTAGAGTATGCTCAGCATATTATGTTCGATGAAGTAAAGGTTATTATTGCTTTTCTATTAATAAATGCAGACAAACTGCACAGGAAAAATAATCAAAAGATTTTATAAAGTGATACAGAGAAGAAGTATTTATAGTACATTGTGACATATATGATATAATGACTCATAAATCTAGAAATTGGCCATATGGCCTTATCTCAAAAACTTAGTTACAGACAGGGGAATCTTAAAACCATATTGCCTTCTTAACATCTTTCAAACACTTTGGGACATAAAAAACATAAGATAATAACTTTGTGGTGACAATCTTTAATGCTACAGAAGCTACTTAAAAAAAACCTGGGGGACATTTATGATGAAGTTTATTTAATGCAACACAGTATATCTTTTATCATGTACTTGAAGTAGGCTATTATTGGTAAATAAAGAACTGGTTCCAGTTACATCTCGTAAGCTGCCCTGTAATAGTTCAGTTCAGTTCAGTTCAGTTCAGTCGCTCAGTCGTGTCCGACTCTCCGCGACCCCATGAATCACAGCACGCCAGGCCTCCCTGTCCATCACCAACCCCCGGAGTACACTCAAATTCATGTCCACAGGTTAGATACTATGAAATCATATGCCTCTTACCTTCAGGCACAAAGACCAACTACACAGAAGATTCTACTCGCCCCTGTGATGCAATATAGGCATCACCACACTGAAAAAGAAAAAGGCATTCTATCTCTAAAATTACATCTGTTCCTCAGAGACTGGTTGGA
Organism: Moschus berezovskii; assembly: GCF_049115385.1. Classification (NCBI taxonomy): domain Eukaryota; kingdom Metazoa; phylum Chordata; class Mammalia; order Artiodactyla; family Moschidae; genus Moschus; species Moschus berezovskii. Next base: position 63,373,354 of record NC_142463.1, read on the forward strand.
AGTACCTATATGTTATTAATTCTCAATCACAAAATTCACCATTCTCTCTGCCTAAAACTTTAATAATCACTAAATAGAAAATACATTGCCTTTTCTAATATCGTCTCTTAAAACTATGAATAGATTTTACACCTTAAATTTTGCACCTGATTGAACAAAATCTGGTTTGTCTGGAGTACTTCTTTCTGTATTCCAGACAAACCAATTACTAAGAACACATTAAACTGTGAGTAAACTCTATCATTCACTCCATTAATATCTTTTTTAGACCTACTGAACTGTTAATTATATTTCAAAGTTTACTTAGAAGTGTGAGTTCACACGGAACAAACACATGAGGCAACACTATTACTGGCCAGCTCCCCAAATTTTGAGCCATGATGAGCCCCTGTGTATAATTTATTGCAATTCCAATGGTATTTCTCAGACAAAACTTAAATCATTCCATTGGCTTTTTATCAAGAAAGAAAAGAGCTATTGGTTCTTCTGAAAAACAACTTTACTGAAATGGAATACAAAGAATAAAGCCAAGAAATATCTAATTCATAAATTATGGAAACTCTCAACTTTAGTAAAGAATGCTTCTATAAATCTAACATTCATTGATCTACTGTCATATCTTCTGCATATGCTGCAAATTTCTGACAATTCAAACCACGTCACTTCATCTTCTTAAACTGTACACATTTGACATAATTTTTATCTCTAAGCCAAGGCTTCAACTAAGACAAAACCTCTTTTTAATCAGAATGTAATTTTCTGAGAATTGATATTTGTAAAATTTCTCTTTAATAAATTCATAAAATGAGTCTTTTTCTGATTCTGTTAATTATATACTACTAAGGGAAAAAAATCTACCTTTTTGTAGAAATGACCCATTTTTTAGTAGAAATAATAAGTCTTCTTCCTTTAGAAAAATAAAAGTAACCATTATTTCTGGTTTGCTAAAACTTACAGGAAAAAAAGTGATTTGGTTTGTCTTCTTTTAGAATTAAAATGCCTGGGATCAAACTTAGTTATCCAAGAATGTATATTAAATAATCTATGAAAATACAGTCACTCAGAGTTCAGAGATTGGGAAGCTCAATTATTTGGAAAGTCTCAATGCTAAAAGTTGGCTTTAAGGATTCCAATCATTAAAAATCTCTTTAATATGTGCAAGTTGAGCCCTCCTCAAATTCTCACCTAGACAACTGTGTGCAAAATAAGAAAGCAATTTAGAGGAGAAAAACAAATATTGTTAGAGCAAGGGAAAAAAAATGGTAGTTGACAACAGAGAGAAGAAAAAGATTATCAAAATACATAGACAATCTGGAAATACATACCAAAGCATCTGTAGCTGAAAGGATGTGATATCTGAGATTATGGTTCAAAATAGTCCAAGTTTGGGGAGAATCAAATGAGGGGTATAAATGAGACAGGTTTGGTCATTATGGAAGCCAGATGATGGACAAAGAAGGTTTATCATAGTATTCTACGCTTGAAAACTTTGCTAATAAAAAGTAGAACAACAACAAAAAACAAACATGGAATTATAAGCCAATAGTCCCCAAATATTGATTAGTTATCAAAAATCTCCTAAAGGCCTTTTTTTCTGTTTTCATCTCATATGATCTCTCCACAGAATGACACTGCATCACACCTTGCTGTGAAAACTCTATTGTTTCTTGTTTTCCAAACTCAATCTCTTTAGATGTTTCTTCTTTCTTTGCCTGCCTCCAAAGTTTGGAAATCCTCAAAGTTCTGGTCTTTTGAAACTTTACAGACAATTGGAAAGTGTTAATTATAACTAGTGCCAATGACCATCAAATTGCCATTTTCATCACTCAGGGTTTTAGAAGAGTATTTGCAATGCTGTACATTGGACTGTATTCATCACCTGGGCAAATAACAGACTCCTCACATTCTACTACATCCTCTCCTTAGCTGCAGATAAGCACTTTCCACTTTGCTTGATATATCCACCGAGATCTCCAGCTGGCACCTCAAGTTCAACATATGTTTGAAAAGAAATCCAATTCATAATCTTTTTCTACATTTTTCCACCAAAAGCAGTAGTTTTCTCTTTCTTATTTCTGCTAATGGAATCCAATCAAGCAGGTGTCAAAGTCATGTTTGTCTGGGCCCTCCCTGTCTTCATATACTTTCAATTCTATTCCCTCCTGCTGTTGCTACTGATGCCATCTGCTCTCATTACCTCTTTGCTAAGACTATAGCCAAGCCTTCCTAACTGGTTTTCTTTCCTCTTCTATCTTCTTATTTCAGTCCATCACACAGACTTGCCAGATAAGTATTCCTGAAGACTCTCCAAAGATTTCATTCCTCTGCTCAAATATCTGATGGATTTTTGATGGATTCCCTCTGTCAAGTAAATAAATCTAAATTCTCTAACCAGATAGTCAATGCCCCTTATATTACCTATGCTCCAGTCAAACTGAATCTGATGGCATTTTATTTATCCCTCTGTGAAGACAAGGTACCCTTTTCCTTCTGTTAGCTACTGGAGCTAATTTAATGTAGGTCTTACTTCCTTCCAAAGGTTGGCTGTTTGAGAACAGGGACCATATCTTGGTACCTCCCCACAGAAAAGAACACAGTAGTGTTTGTGAAAGAAGGAAAAAAAGACTTCAGAATAATACCAAAACAGTATTTCGATTCTCTTTCCTGCAGAGGTAGTCTTTCAGAATGTGTACATAAAAATAACATCTATTTATTACCTGTTATTACATTTATATCTGGGTATTGGCTTTCACACAGACCAACAGCTTTGCTATCCCTCTCAAAAGCCTCTCGAAGTTCTTTCTTGACTGCTGCAGAGCCACACAATCGGTATAGGCCTACTACCTAGAAATAAAATTATCGCCACATTATGGTAAATTGGATAAAGAGAAAATATAATAGTACAGTATGTATAAATCACATGACTTTGGCAATCATATATTCTGATGGCATTTAATTAAAAATACCTCAAACATAAGCTTCTGAAGTCTCACCACAGACTATACTGATTGCAGTTACATAGTTTAATACAAATTTGATATTCTTTTATTTAAATTCAAATGATATACTATGTTACCTGTAGTGATAGCTATAATATCTTAAGCAAAGACACAATCCTTTCCCTTTAATTTTATACACTCAACCAATATCTCCATGGGTGCCTTTTTACATCTTTTGCTCCAGACTGAAGTAATGCAGCACAACAGCTAATCAAAGATTTTGGATTCATAAAGCCCCTTGCTTGGTGAATTTGGGCAAGTTATTTAATTTGTTTAAAACTCAGTTTATTTTTAAAAGCTATAAACTCAGTTTATTTTTTTAAGTATATATTTGAAATAAGGTTCCAGGAAACTATTTGTGTAAAGTTATCTTTTAAAGTTTCTCGGGAAGAAATGAAAACAAATCTAGGATTTTTTTTTAACTTATCAAATGAATTGATTATAAAGCATTGAAGGAAATTCAGTGGAAATAATATATTAAAGGTGAAAATAAAACTTCTAGTTCAAAATGTATTTATGATGCAAAGACACCACTGACTCTCCCTTCAGTCTACATTAAAAAGATTTGTTTTTTAAACATTGTTAGTTCACTATAAATTCACTAAGAGGATATCAATATGGTATCTTAAAGAGAAAACAGGCCTGATTAAGCAATTGGGGCTTTTTAAAAGAAAAAAATATTCATGAAAATTGAGGAAAAGTGGTCGTCATCTATACTTCTACATCAAAGACTATTTAGGAAGTTCAGTCACCTTGAATTGAAAGATTGGATAAAGATATTACTTCAAGACAGAAATAAAGTGAAAACACACAACGCGATCCCCAAGGATCTGAACTAGAAATCATTTAAAAATATTAAAAATGATCTAGAGGAAGAAAGAAAATGAAATTTACAGGTTTACTTATGACACTAACCTCTTAAGAATTATTAAATAACTGATAGACTACACTACAAAAGGTGTGTTTTAATATAGGAAAGTGTCAGTGATGGCTCCACGGAAATGTTATCCAAAATATCTGAGATGACAAGCACTCAGTATTAACTGAAAGATAGCAGAGAATCTACAACTATTTCTAAGAGAAGGTAGTTCAAGGTGCTGCTGAATTCGAAAGGATCAACAGGATATGGGAAACCAAGGAAAGTACTAGGAATAAAATTCAAATTTCCTAATTCTTCACATTCATTGTATATTCACATTGACCACAGCAGGTGCTAGTTACATCATCAAGAGAAAGAAAATCAGAATGGCAAGTGATCCAGAAAATGAAACTACAATATTAAACAGGATCAAAGGAAACACTACAACATTAGAAGAAACCAACTTGAGCAGAGCCCTTCTATTGTAAGCAAACTTAAAGTGTCACAAAAATCTCATAAAGATGTATCCTCTTAAGCTTGAGAAAGATGAATGTAGAACAAATTAAGAAAGTAACACTTCAATAGCAAGTGATAATTTAAAGGAATGTGTTATCCCAAAAGCTGATACTACAAATATAGTTTTTAAAAGTGAATAAAAGAAGGAAGATATACTATACATACATCAGGGAGGAATATTTGAGGATATATTCCTTAACTTCAGAGGCTGATTTCTTGAATCAAACACGAAATACATGCTTGATGCCTCTACTAAGGACAGAATCTAAACTGGACGGACCATAAGTATGATTTCTATACTAATCTTTTCCCACTTGAAGCAGGAGATGCATGATAGTAGCCTTCCAAGTATTTGGAAAATATCACAAACTATTTTTGTATGACTATCTAAACCTGATTGTCATAGTTTAAAAAAAAAGGAATACTGACTAGAAAGGTAAACAAAATTTAAGCAGTATGCTGGTTTGTAAAACACAGGCACATACCAGCCTCTTTCTGTATGTGTATTGAGGTGGAACAGGGAGAAGCAAAAGAGACAAAACAAGAAAAGGTGTTTAAAAAGAACTGTTTCAAACATACAACTGTAAATCTTACTTTTTATTTCATGGGAAATAATTCCTTATTAAAATAAATCTTTCTAAACTTTATAGAAATAAAAAGCATTCCTAAAAAACATTTTCTTGGCATTTAAAATCACTTATAACAGTCTTATCTACTTGCTCTTTATGAAATATTTTCAGAAAATAGACTGCACAAGTATAGTGCTATTTGAGTTACTTATGGGGCATCCCTGGTGGCTCAGACGGTAAAGAATCTGCCTGTAATGCAGGAGACCGGGGTTCAATCCCTGAATCAGAAAGATCCCCTAGAGGAGGAAATAGCTACCGACTCCAGTATTCTTGCCTGGAGAATTCCATGGACAGGCTACATTTCACGGGGTTGCAGAGTCAGACACAACTAAGCAACTAACACACATTTTAATGTACAACTGTAAAAGACTTTAGGTTTATTTAAAGTCTGCCTAACCTCAGGCTTCTCTATATGCTGCCTGGGGAAAAAAATGGAGGGAAAATAGACACCCTTAAGAAAAGAGTAACTGGACCAAAAGTTGGATTCTAAAGGCCTCACTTCTACCCAGACAACACTAACTCGACTTGATAGAATCCCCATATCTGAAAGAGGTTTCAAAAATTCAAATGTCCTACCTCTCTGCTTCAGGAAGTTACTACATCTATTTTTATTAATATAAGCAGAAAAGACTCACAGAGATTAAGTGACTTGCCCAACATCACACAATAATGGATGAGAAACCAGAATCTAACTTTCCTGTATTTTTATACCAAACTCCATTAAGTTAGGAAGTTTCTATAGTTTCCATGTTAAATTCAAGGTACATTATTTTACATTTGCTTCTATATTCTTCTAAAGAAATCATGTTTCAGATTTTATGGTATTCATCCTTGAAATTTTTGATCAATGTTATAAATTCTGATAGCACTAAAGCAAAATACTTTAGTAATGCTTCTAAGGCTTATTTTGTATTGCAAAAGATTAGTATAAATAATTATTTGTACCTTATATTAATATCCTCAGTGATACACTGCTTCTCATTGTCATTCTACAAGTATTAATGAAAATAAAGATAGGGTCTGGTGGTGGTTGTTTAGTCACTAATTCATGTCCAACTCTTGCGACACCATGAACTGTAGCCCATCATGCTTCTCTGTCCATGAGATTTCTGAGAAAAGAATACTGGAGTAGATTGCCATTTCCCTCTCCAGGTGATCTTCCCAACCCAGGTATCGAACCACAGTCTCCTGTATCTCCTGCATTTGGCAGGTGGATTCTTTACTGACTGAGCCACCAAGAAAGCCCCAAAAATAAGGTCTACCAACTGTTTAACATTTACATGAAAGTGAAAGTATCAGTCATGTCTGACTCTTTATGACCGCATGGACTAAGGTTCACCAGGCTCCTTTGTCCGTGGAATTCTCCAGGCAAGAGTGAAGTGGGTTGCCATTTCCTTCTCCAGGGGAACTTCCCGACCCAGGGATCGAACCCAGGTCTCCTGTATTATACGCAGATGCTTTACCGTCCGAGCCACCAGGGAAGCCCATCTTGTTACAAATAGCACCAGGTTTTTTGTTTGTGCTAATGAACTGCTTTTACCTTCTTTAAAAGGAAAAGAGAATGAGATGTGCTTTTATTAGTAGGACCTCTCCTTATCCACCATGCTATCCCAAAGGTAAGACATGAATAAGCTTACGCTTTCCAAAGAGTGGAACTAAGGGAGAACAGGAAATAAGGGCAGGAAGTTAATTTTAGGAGGAAAACAGGGTTATAAGATTCACTGTTGAACTCTCTATCAAGGAAAGTCAAACCATGCAGGTACATTACTTAAATGAATTAGTCTTAGTCCATGTTATTAGCTCTGGCTCTTCCTAGGAATGTCACTGTAAAATGCTATATCTTCATCTCAAAATATAAGTCCATGCAGCCCTGCATCAAACATAAAGAACCATCTAGCATGCTTTCAATCATTGACAACACAGGTTAAGGCATAAATTATATCCTCAACAGTAAAGTAACAAAAATAAAGAATAGCAATGAGAAAAAGTCTAAATTAGATTTTTTAACTTACCTTGAACTCCTTCTCCTCAGGCTTACTATAAATAAACTGAATTAATTACTCGAATAGATAGATAAGGGGGCAATAGAGAAACACAGTAAAATAATACCTGACAGCCTCTCTTTTCAATTTCCATAATACATTTATGAATCAGGAGTGGTACCATCAAGCCTATATTTTCTTTCTCTACAACTTTTCGAATATCAACACCAAATATTATTGGTTCTCGATTTATATCTAGCCCATGAAGTGAATTCTCCCACTGTTCCAAAAGAGTCACTTTCACGTAAATAAGACCTCTAGGTTCAAGTCTGACAGCCAATTGATGTGTCTTTGTCACTCGGAATAAGGTGGGAAGAACAACAGTTCCATGACAACACACTCGGTTTTTTCTTGGAGTAGGTTCCCAACTAAACACTACTAATTTCAAATGCTGTGCATTTTCAATTTCTATGTTGAAAGTATGATCCATGTCTAAAAACGTTGTTCGACATGTGAGCAAAGCTGTTCTGGCTTTGTTCACTGAATCTACCTGAATTGCACAAAAGACATCTTTTGAGTCTGTCCGAGGTGGTTTTAAATCCTCAGCACCATAGAAGTGCACACTCATGAGCCCAGATATGTACTGTGAACACTTCGGTTGATCAGAAAAGCTGTAATGTCTAAAAGCATCAATGTCTATTTCATTCTTGCTGCCGCTATTTGGAATTATGTCTTTTCCTTTTGCAAATTTGTTTTCTGATCCATATTTGCCAGATTTGGCTATCAATTCAGGTGAATCTCCATCACTCAGGTAACCACCTTTGCAGGAATACTTAGAACTCATGGAGGTTTTCTTCTGATAGCTGTGCTGAGAAGACACACTGGTATCAAGATGGTAACGACTTATCACATTCCTCTTAGCAGCTGTGGTTGTATTCCCAGAAGGTAGAATAACAGCATGATGAATCTCTTGACAGTTACATTTAGACAAAGAAGGAGTATTATCTGGACTGTTTACATAATTCAAGGTTCCTTTAACACTCAGTTTTCGGCTAAGTTCTGGCAACTTTTTCATTTTCATGGACAGTTTCCTCACAGTTCGTGGAGATTTTATTTTATCCGGGAAAGACCAATTTATTGAACTGCCTTTTTTCACAGGGCTAGGGCTTGGCGAAGACGGTTCCATAACTCCCAAATCAGTCTTGTTTGTAGTAGCTACACTCCCAGGACCTTGAAAAAAATAAATAAATAAGGTGATATGTTTCAATTTCTTTTTACTTTATAAACCACAAATTTAACAAGCTCTCATATGGACATAAATTCTTCCCTGTTTCATCTTAATGGTGAGGTTTAGTCAAAGGTTTAGCTGAGTTCCCATTACCAAGTTTAAGCAGAATATCAAGATCTACAAAAGGCTTATGGTGGAAAGAAACATCTCCCTCTTCTGCTTTTCTATTCTGAAGGTTTGGAAGAAAGGTAATGTAGGTTCCTTTTAAATCTTTCCCACAGCAATATACTTATAACTGTAAACAGTGGATATCAAAGAAAACTAGGAAAGTTTTCTATTTTAATATGTTCACCAATTCTCCCATTTCCTATTTTAATGTATTTATTTAGAAACTTCACCTAATATAAGAATGATTGATAAAATGTATTTTCTTATAATTTTCAGTTTCCATAAAGAATAAAGTGTTAAGATGCTTTCAAATTTTTCTCCACAAAAACTGCTTTATTTTTTTCTGAATGTCAAAGTTACTCAGGCTTACAATAAAGTTTTTCTAAAAATTTAAAAAGCACAAATAAATAACAGTCCATATCACCAAAAGATTAATCATTGTAAAACTGCACTACCAGATTAATCATGGTAATATAGCAGTGAAAATTATATTCAAAGTAGCTTCTATTATTATTATTAAATTATAATATTTATTATTCAAAATAATACCGGTCAACTTTTACTGAGCTAGACAAAGTATGAAAACTTAATAATTAGTATGCACGGACCCTCATTTAACTCTAATAATAGCCTTATGAGTTAAGATACCATTCTCCAGATGAGGAAATTGATACATGAGCTGTCTAATTTGTCTAAAAATCACAAATCTGGTAAGTGGAAGAATAAGGACTCATATCTGAAAACAGAATTCAGAATTTGTGCTCTAAAATACTATACTTGCAGTCTCTCCACCTTTTTAAATATTTTCCTGTCCATACATGTACATCAAATTGACTTTCAAAGACCTTTCTTCAACTATTATTAAGAAGTTAAAGCATTCCACTTAAGCTTAAACTTTTAATTCCCAGTTTAAAAAAAAAAAGGGAGGCCTGGTATGCTGTGATTCATGGGGTCGCGAAGAGTCGGACACGACTGAGCGACTGAACTGAACTGAAAGGCTAATCAATTTCATTTAAAAATCTGAATATTTCCTAGTAAGTTTTCAAATTATTAGAACAAATTGAAAGTAGCTTCTAAAAATGTAATATTATATAAATTTAAACTGTGCTTTTAAAGAAAAACATAGTATTATCTCAATTATTTAAATTTAAATTAATTTTTCATACTTTATCTAATTATTCCTTATAAAGATCCTTAATGACCCTAGTACCAGAGGCTACTCTATGTAGTACCACATTTGACAATTAAAATGAGAAAAGTGTTTATTCATTTCAAAAAATCAGTAAATTAAATGACCTTTCTTTAAAGTATTAAAATAGTCTAAATAGTCCTTTCTCCATCCTCTTTATGCGTCCTATTGACATAATAGTTTCTTTATAGAGAAAGGACTATTCTAGGTATGCCTGTTGGGCTTTTCTGGTACGTAACTAATAAGAAATGGAGTCTTTAATAAACTAGACAAAGCATTCCCTTATACTATAAACTGTGGTACAATTCTACTGGTTTACTGGTCTAAAATATTCTACAGTAATCAGAGTCCTGCTGTAGCATACAATCTATCTATTTTGTCATGGCCTAAAGAAGCTACCCAGTATACAAAATTGTTCTAGGTTTTATTAAATAAAGAGTCAATTTAATATAATGACTTTTTTTTAAACATATCTCTACTTCAGGCAAGACTGAATTTATTGCAACAAAAATGCTTTGTTTTCATAAAATCCAAGAGCTGAAATATGACCAGGTTCAACAATCACTTAAAATTAAACCACAATTATACTAATCAAATCACAGATTAGCTATAGCTTATAAAGAAAGAAAAGTGCAGTTGCTCAGTCGTGTCTGACTCTTTGCAACCCCAAGGACAGTAGCCCGCACGAGGCTCCTCCGTTCATGGGACTTTCTAGGGAAAGCAAAAACGAAAAATGTTTCAATATAAATTTATGAACCAGACTAGAATCAACTGAAACTGGCACATTCCCTTCAGCACCTAGAACAGTAAATGGCACATAGCAGGAACTAAATATTTATTGAATAACTGAATTCACCAATTGTTAGTTGCCTGTAAACTGGTAAACATTTTAGGAAATACAATATAGAAATTACCTATAATAGTTACCAGCTGTAAAGACCAAGTAAAGATACTATTAATAGTAATCAATCTTAATGAAGCAAAATAGATCATGATAAAGATCACCACAGTAGTAGTGGAAACACTCTATTAACACCTAACAATAAGGAACCAGTCAAATAGGGCACATCAACTCAATTAAATACTAAAAAAATTGGGGAACAGTAACATTAATCGACATGTAAGAATGGGGCTTCCTTCGTAGCTCAGTCAGTAAAGAATCTGCATGCAATGATGCAGGAGAGCCAGGTTCGATTCCTGGGTCAGGAAGATCCAGGAAAAGGAAATGGCAACACATTCCAGTATTCTTGCCTGGAGAATCCCATGGACAGAGGAGCCTGGCAGGCTACAATCCATGGGGTCGCAAGAGTCGGACACGACTTAGTGACCAAACCACCACCACATGTAAGAATATAAAATATAGATAATCAGTGAAATCAGCAATACCCAGAAATAGTCCACTATGACAGCAACTAGATAAAAGGCACATATATATCCAGAATAGGCAAAAAACAGTCATAATTGTGTCAAGATGATCATAAAACTGTCATTCATATTAAAAATACTTAAGCTTTCCTGTTTCTTAATCAAAACATTATTTAGAAATTTAACCATTCTCTTTGCCTATTTCTCAACAGATTTTTGCCAGTGTTGCTAAAGAAAGCGTTATCACTTTGCGTAAATTACCTTTCTGATCATATTAAAACAAAAAAAGATTATATAAATAAATTGTCTAAATATCTTCTTTGGTCAACATAGGAATGTATTTGTTATAACAGTAAGCTTAAGAGAAGAATAACAGTAAGAAAGGAGACATAATTGACATCCTTCTGTACTTTCAAATTTGGGTTTTGTTTTTGTTTTTTTGGTAATGTCTGTCCTCTTAACAGATTCACAATTCGCGACAAACATAAAATAATAAAGTTTAAAGACAGTAACTTGAAGTATATCTCACTTTACATACACTGACTTTCTAACGGTGCTCTTATACTTAATGCCCTCTTGCCTTTTCTGCACCATTCCACACCCATCATGATCTGTCTGTCCTTCTCCTGCAAGCTTTCCTCATCATTCCATCTGGATCTCAACCTGTGTTTCAAATTATTATTTTATATACCATTTATTATTCTTCCCATCCACATTACAAAAGAAACACACAGTCACTGTGGAAAATCAGTTTACACTTAGATATGCACACACACACACAATTTTAATCCCAACACTGGGGGTTGGGGGTGGGGGAGTCAGGTATTAACATTTCCAGTATAGCTTTTCATTGTTTCTTTCAAAATTAACATCATATAGTTCACTGTTTTTTAACTTTTTTTTCTTATCAATGTAACATTTACTCTTTCTCCTCACATCCCTGAGAAAAGGATCCAAATGCAAGTAGTATTTGTAAAGTACAAAAATATCAGCCAGAAAGGGAGAAAATTCAAGGTGAATTATCAAGCCTGCTACCACTCTGGGTAACTAGTGCTTAATTTCCTGAGAAAACTGGGAAACAATGTAGAATTATCCCAACAAGGGTGGAGAGAGCTGGTGTAGGCCTACACCAACTCCTGTCAATCAGGAGTTGAAGGGCACTCTCAGGCCGACCTGCAGGAGACTCCCTAACACTTTGGAAGGAGCCCTCCAAGTAGAGATGCAGATACTGATGCTTGGAAGTAGGCTGCCACCATTTAAATGTATATGGACAAGTACTAACAACACCTGCCACACCCCACATATCATTTGAAATTTTCTAAATTAAAATTCCTTGATATAAAATAGAACTGCTTTCTAAACAACATTTAATAATTGCAAATAACAGTGCTTAGGGTTTCCCTTATAGCTCAGTTGGTAAAGAATCCGCCTGCAATGCAGGAGACCCTGGTATGATCCCTGGGTTGGGAAGATCCACTAGAGAAGGGTTAGGCTACCCACTCTAGTATTCTTGGGGCTTCCCTTGTGGCTCAGCTGGTAAAGAATCTGCCTGCAATGTAGGAGACCTGGGTTCAATCCCTGGGTTGGGAAGATCCCCTGGAGAAGGGAAAGGCTACCCACTCCAGGATTCTGCCCTGGGTCTCAAAGAGTCAGACACGACTGAGCGACTTTCACTTCACTTCAAGAGTGCTTATGCTCTGTTTTCTAGGTACTACATCTGGGACTAAATTTAAAAAGAAGCACATCAGAAATCAAAGAAGAATAAAACCATTAGGTTGAACTATATGAAATATCAGGTTTTTTTCAGGTCAAAAGCTGTTAAATATTGGCAATTACATATGGTTCAACCTAATATATATTCAATTACTTCCTTTCTGGGTTCCGTATCTATTGTAGCACCTATTTGCAAAATATTTACTTTCACCTCTGGTCTCTTTTTCTCTTCTTCTTTTCCTTTGTTTCTGAAGAAATGCAGGCACAAAAGTGAAAACTAATGACTACTAGTATACTGAACATAGAATTTTTCATCTGTGTCCAGGCTAGGTGTAAATGAATGAATACATGAATGAAGCAAAACAAGACATACATAAAGAATACATCTTTTCCGGTCCCCATGACTCCATTCTTTCAACTAAGAGAAAAGTAATTACTCCCTCCATGGACAGACATATTAAACCACACCATATACACTAAAAGTTGGTGTAGGAGTCCAGCTCCTTCACCCCTTACAAAACCAAGTGATAGGAATAATTAAACCAGCATGTACATAAAAGTGTTTATAAATCTTTTTGAGTTTTATTTTTATGAAAATACACTCACATCATAAGGAAAGGTACAAGGCTACAATAAACATCTATACTTAGTTTTAGATACCACCAAATAATTGAAAATGAAAGAAGAAATGGCAGATATATGATCATCTTTACCTGAAGAAGGAGATTTCAACATGGGACTGTCCTCTATAATTATATGTCCTTGCATCTTGCGTCTATGCCTTTGTTTGTACTGCTGCACAAACTCTGTGGGACAGATGGAATCTATAGGATTTATCTCGTTTGACTGTGTGGTCTGAACATCGCCTGTGTGTTCAGAAGAGCAGAGCAAGTCTTCAGTGTACTGATCTGCTTTCACTAGGTTACTGCCAGATAATACTCTCAAACTGACATCAGGAAACTTCAGAACAGCAGAGTCTGTCTCACCAAAACTCAAGGTATTTGAAATACCAAAGTCATCATCCTCAGGAATGGGGTTGTACCATATTTCTCCTTCATCATCTGCATCATTTTCCTCATTAAAGTCTAATGAACAGTTTCTTGATAATGAAGAATTTGTAGCATTACACACCATATACGTACAATATTCTTCAGATGATTTGAGAAAAGGTTGTGACAGCTGCTGTTTAGATAGAGAAATAGGTGAAATCGATAAATGACTTATATCTTGGCATTTCTTATTTTCTTCTTCCAAATTAAAAGATCTCAGAGTACTTTGATATAGCCAATTGCGTTTCTTTGATACAGTGATGCTGTTAAGTGGCTTATGACCCCTGAAGCCAATATTATCCTTCAGATCTTCGAGTTCATTTCCCTTCATTGAAGACTCATAGACATTTTCAAATAAATCTGTTTCAAAGAAAAAAAGAAGGTAGAATATAATACCTGGCATACCAAGAAAGACATGTCACTTAAGACAAATTATTAAAATACTGTTTTTAAAAAGAAAAAAAGGTGTAATATTAATCACATTCAGAGACTAAACTTAGAATAAGAAAAACTTTGGATTTCCCAGCTAAACATGATTTCTATTATTTAGTTATCAGGTCCCATAAGAATTCTTAAGAAAAATGATAAACAAACTCTGAAACTACCTTTATAAAGATCATAGGGCTAAAACAGCTTTATCCTAAGCAAAACATGTTTTATAAAAAGCTTGTATAGAATGCTTGGTACACAGCATGCCTTTAATTAATTGAGTAACTTTCAACTCACTACTACAAGAACTTTAGAAACTACAAAGTAATATTATTACCTTTTCACACAAAGATTAATAAATCTTTCAAAAATAAAATCTTTTAAAAATAAATCAAAAGATTGAATAAATCTTTCTAAATAAGTGTACCTCATTTATTACTAAGTGTCTTACTGATTATTGAAATTTCAAAATAACATCTGTTTTCTAACCACATAATTCCGTAGCAACTCATACAGAGTTTAAATTCTAAATGTCTAGAGCAAAAATAAAAATTAAAAATTCCTAAGAAGGCCCTTGATTAGGACTAAGTATCCTGTCTCACAATAAACACAACACAGCTATATTACTGAAAGGCACAAGCTTAAGTAGCAAGAATACAAGAATGAACAAAATGGTCCCTGCCCTTAAGGAATTCAAAGTCCAGTGTAGAACATCAAATACTTAGATATGTGCATGTATTAATATAATGGATAAGACTCTAAAAATGTATATATAACATTAATTCCATATAAAGGGGGAAATTTTTACACTTCTAAAAAGTTACATAAAGCCAGCTGCAGTGACAGTCAATAAACTAAATATATATCATAATGCTAATTTACTATGCATAAATAATTAAAACAAAACCATATTTCTAATTTTAAGATCATGCCAGGTTTGTAAATTATGATCTGTGCTACTCTGAGTGCGTATATGGTTGATTCATTTTAATATTACAGCAAGTAAAATATAGTAGTCTAGTAACAGAGAGTGATAAAAACATATTAAACTTTGATGAGCTTAACAACAACCAAAAAATTAGGTTTATGTATAATCAACGTTTTCAGTAACTTCCATTCTACTGAAAAAAAATCATTTGAAAATGTAAATTTGCCCTTTTTATAACCCTAAATGTTACCTAATCAAGCAGATTAATTTAAAAACAAAACAAGGGATTGGTCCATCTGTGTATGACAATAAACCATAACTGCTCAATATGTGGATAAAAAATTTAGGGACAAATTTGTTATAATAATGAAAAATTAGGAATAACTTGAGGACCTGCATACAGATTTCTCAAGAGGCAGGTCAGGTGGTCTGGTATTCCCGTAAAAAAATAATAAAAAATAAATAAAAACAAAACAAAGCCTTAAACATAAACTGGGGTTCAAGTTCAATTAGTTCCAGAGGCAAGAACAGAGGAACAGACTTAGAAGAGAAGAAATCCTCCATGAATGACTTCTATGTCAGATATTTATTTACTCAAGAAATATTTACTGAGTGCCTATTATGCGGCAGGAACAAGAGATAAAGCAATAAGAAAGCCCTTCAGTTCAGTTCAGTTCAGTCGCTCAGGCATGTCCAACTCTTTGCAACCTTTAACCCACCACAATAATCCTGAGACAGGTTGAATTAGTTCCATAAGCTTCAAACATATGAGGAATATGGTCAAGGTGCTAGCCCTACGATTCAAATTTAAGTCTCTCTAACCTCAACCAGTCCACCCTAAAGGAGATCAATCCTGGGTGTTCACTGGGAAGGACTGATGCTGAAGCTGAAACTCCAATACTTTGGCCACCTTATGAGAAGAGTTTACTCACTGGAAAAGACCCTGATGCTGGGAGGGATTGGGGGCAGGAGGAGACAGGGACGACAGAGGATGAGATGGCTGGATGGCATCACCGATTTGATGGACATGAGTTTGAGTGAACTCCAGGAGTTGGTGATGGACAGGGAGGCCTGGCGTGCTACGATTCATGGGGTCGTAAAGAGTCAGAAACGACTGAGCAACTGAACTGAACTTAAAGTGAAAGAAAGTGAAAGTGAAGTTGCTCAGTCGTGTCCGACTCTGCGACCCCATGGACTCTGGCCTACCAGGCTCCTCTGTCCATGAGATTCTCCAGGCAAGAGTACTGGAGTGGGTTGCCATTTTCTTCTCCAGGGGATCTTCCCAACCCAGGGATCGAACCCGGGTCTCCAGCATTGGAGGCAGATGCTTTAACCTCTGAGCCACCAGGGACTGAACCTCAAAAACCATGCTCTCACCTGTCTCCCCCACAGCATGCCAGCTACTAAAAGTAGGGAAGTAGGTAACGTCTCTGAACATGATAGTATCAACCCAATTCACCTTATAGGATGGCTCCTAGGATTAAGTAAGGTAATGTTTGAAATACTTTGAAACTATTTAGTACTACTCAGAAAAGTCAAGTAACTTTCCTGAGATCACCTATTGGTAAATGGAAGAGGCAGCAACCAAACCCATCACAAAGTCTACAGGAGTACACCTGGACCACTAGTAAAGGATACCCACCTCCACTCTCCCAGAATCTAATATGCAAACATTTAATAGATATTCAATAAATATCCTGAATTGATTTAATTTACTTTAATCAATGAAACCTGAAGATTCAAGAGTTCGGTTCTGTCTCATTTACATTTAAAATTAAAAACAGTCCTGGACCTGTATCCAGAAAAGACAAAAACTCTAATTCAAAAAGAAACATGCAGCTTCATTTTCATAGCAGCGCTATCTACAATAGCCAAGATATGGAAGCAATCTAAGTGTCCACTGAGAGATGAATGGATAGGGAAGATGTGATGCATACATATACAATAGAATATTACTTAGCCATAAAAAGAGTGAAATAATGCCACTTGTGGCAACATGGATGGACCTTTATCATACTAAATGAAATAAGTCTAACAAATATAATATGCTACCACTTATATGTGGAATCTAAAAAAATGATACAGGGACTTCCCTGGTGGTTGAGTGGTTAAGACTCTGCCTGCCAATGCAGGGGACACGGTTCAATCCCTGGTCCAGGAAGATCCCACATGTCCTGCAGCAACTAAGTCCAAGTATAGGCTCATGAAGAGAAGCCCACACTCACTGAAACTTGAGAAAGCCCACATGGAGCAACAAAGACCCAGCACAGAAAAAAATAAATATTTTTTTAAATTAAAAACAATTTTTAAATGATACAAATGAACTTTTATTTCTAAAACAGAAACAGACTCACAGATACAAACTTATGATTACCAAAGGGGAAGGAGGGGTGGGATAAACAGCCAGAGTTTGCAATTCTGGCTGGAGAGTGATCTGCAATGATCTGAAGTTGAGAAAGATAGCCTTAAGGAACACTGAGAATTGAACTAGAGGGCACCACTTTAGGAGCACTTCTTTATTCTAGTCATCTTGTCCTTTGTGCCTTTTTCATCTTTTCCTCTCTTATGCCTCCTCCTTACTTTCAGAGAACTAAAAACAGTCTCAAAGTTCCCTTCTCTACTTTTCTATCCTCAAAGCTAGCACACAGCAGTTTTCTTAAGAGTTTTTATTGCTCCTAAAGTGGTGTCGTCTAGTTCAATTCCCAGTGTTCCTTAAGGCTGTCTTTCTCAACTACAGATCACTATCCAGCCAGAATCCTAATGACCTGGGACAAGGCAATATTTTCACAAAGCTTGCTTGCCTTTCTCTTGACAACAGCTAAGTGACAGGCATGGTACCAAATGGATTCTCTTTTTTCATCTTCACAGCAACCTGAAGATTGGGGCGATGCAGGGTTGAGTAACTTGTCCAAAGTCATAAGCCTGGTAAGTGGTAGATTTGATCAGAAACCCAAAATCTCTATTCTACTAGCCATTACATTATATGGCCTCCTCTCTTGCTGATTCTAATATCTTTTACTTTTATTGGTGCAAGGCAAGACCAACAGAGAGAAATGCTTATACTTGTCATATGTAAGTAGTAAGTGTAAGTTCATGCTTACAAAACTGAAGCAGAGGGATTTCCCTGGTGGTCCAGTGGTTAAGAATCCACCTGCCAATGCAGGGGACATGAGTTCGATCCCTGGTCTGGGAAGATCCCACATGCCGAAGAGCAACTAAGACCATGGGCCATAACTACTGAGCCCGCATGCTGCAACTATTGCAGCCTGTGAGCCTAGAGCCTGTGCTCCACACAAGAGAAGCCACCACAAGGAAAAGGTTGCTCACCACAAGGACAACAGCGAAGACCCAGCACAGCCAAAAATAAATAAATAAAAATTAAAAAAAAAATTGAAGCAGAAAGAGCGCAAGCGCTTTGCTCTAATAAAGGGGTTAGTATAAGTATCAAGTACCAGAATAAAGTAGAATGCTTTTTCAAAACATTTAACAATATATCAAGATAGGTGACTGGAGGTACTGAGAATTCTAGAGCCTTACTATTCTAAAAGTGTATACCAAACAACAACATCTATACTGGCAGTTTGTTAAAATGTAGAACCTCAAGGTCCCACCCTCACACATATTAAACCTTCATTTTAGCAAGATTTCATATGCATATTAAGTTTGAAAAGCTCTGCTCTATAACTGTGAACCACAGTTTGAGTGATAAAGGTCTGGAAAATAGTCTTTTAGAGATTCTCAAAACATTAAGCACCATTTAGAAATGTAGGACTTTCAAAAATCAACACAACACTGTTTTCTGCTGAATTTGTAATTCTCAGTGTTTTCCTGCCACCAGCAACTCTGATGTTTTATGGCACTCTTCCCAAAACAAACAGAAACTAAAAAATGGACCTGCTTGCTTATGGGGCCACAATGGCAGAATTTCTAACAGAAGGATTTAGATGTAGAAGACAGACAAAAATTAACTTGCCTACATAGTTTTACTAGTCTTGAAAGGGCTAATGCATAAAAGAATTTATTGGAAAAACCCATAAAGAAAATATAGCTCATAAAGTTACAAAAATGGAGCTACAAATATTTCAGAAAACAGAATTGGTAGGAATCTGCATTAAGTGTCAACTTCAATTTAAGACATAATGCACAAGATCATACCAGCTATTTAATACTACTTGTTATAAGCCCTAATTTTTCTTCTTTCACAGATCACGGAACAAGAAGAGTAGAGTCAAAGTAGGCTAATTGTTTTTTAAAGCAGTAAAAGGCCAAGCTAGCTCAACTTGGTGCTCAACCTGGAAAATAAACTTTTCCATTTATTTCTGAGTACTCTCTGCTAATTAAATTTATAAAGACTTAAAATATAGTCAGTAAATAAATTAAAATTCCCTTTTAAGGCTTGCAGAAACTTAACAATATTTACTATGGAATGACTTTAGATTTCTTAAATAATCATCTCAATTAGTAACAAACTGGCCAATCTGTGAACACTCCATCCTGCATCAAATCACTGGCAGCACTATAATATCAAAAAATGTAATAATTCTTAATAGGAGCCAGAAATCAAAACAGAAAACCACTTTGGTTTCCATTTGTCATATGGTCTCAAAAATTTCCGAAACACCTATGTAGACTAGGTATCTCTATCCCCCTATATAGTTGTTCTGTGTTATAAATTCTAACTATAACTGTATTTTGAAAGAAAATATCCTCACAAATCATATTGTATAGCAAAATGTGATAGAAACCTTTAGCCTATTTAACACCTTTATACAATCAAGAATGTACTGCTTCATCAGGACCGCCTGGTTAATTTTTTAGAAAACATGATTAAAACCAGAAGCCAAGTAACCAATTTGCACTAATTAAAGGTAAAAGTGTAAAGTGGATATAGCAATTGATTCTATTCTAGGAGTCCCTCAACTTTTTTGCAACTTTGAGGAAGTTACTTATTTCCCATTTCTTCAATCCAAGCAATTTAATAGAATAATTGGATCAAACCTCTAAGGAAATTTAGAGTCCCTTTGCTTGTGTGTGTGCTCAGTCACTCAGTCATCTGACTCTTTGAGACCCTATGGACTGTAGCCTGCCAGGCTCCTCTGTCCATGGAATTCTCCAGGAAAGAATACGGGAGAGGGTGTCATTTCCTCCTCCAGGGGATCTTTCCAACCCAGGGATGTAATCCAGGTCTCTTGAAGTGCAGGCATATTTCTTACCACTGAGACATTGGGGAAGCCCAAAAAGTCCCTTTGACCTTATATAAATAGGGATTTTGGAGTTATAGAGACTTGAGTTTGAATCCACATAATAGTTTGGACCTATAGCCTAGTATATATAAACCATATAGTAAGTAGTTTAAGTGACCTTGGGCAAAGTACTTAACCTCTTATTTTCTTTTGCTGTTGCTGTTCAATAATAGCTGTCATACCTTCAAGTGTGGGGGGGGGGATGGGGGTGGTGAGGGGATGGGGGTGTAATGAAGATTATATGCAGACCCTATAAAGTATCCAGAATGCTTTTAGTAGATTCAACTAACCATCATAAAATTCAATTTTTTAAAAAAGACTAAACTCTTCAAATCTATACTAGATATATAGACATTGCATAAAGTATTTTTAATCTTTCCTAAAAGATAAACTAATGATTTGAAAGGAAACAACATCTGAGTAAGTTTTTTAAATCAGAGGTTACCTAAACTTTTGTTTAGATTTCTTGCGAAATATCTAATTTACACACAGTAAATATTTAATTTATACATAGAATCACATAGTAATTCTAATGTCATTTATTCTAAAAATTAATTTCATTTACTTAGTTTCTCAATGAAAAAAGTCAATGAATTCATTCTTAAAAGTTACTGCATTTATTATTACTTTTAAAAAGTTTGAATTTTTCCACAACAGCTGAGAATATTAAAAGTCATCAGATAGTAATGTTTAACCTTTGCAACAAAAGGTTAATACATATTTTACTGAAGTTTTATACAGATTTTTGTTATGGCTAAAAGTTAACTGTCTTACAAAGAGTTAACTGATACCAAAATCAGTGGTAGGAAAGGTATAATAGCAATAAAATATAATAAATGATTACAAATACTTTACTACTGGAAATGCATATTTTAATATGAACTTACCATAAAGTACATCTCTCTTCACAAAAATCTGCATTCTATTATCTTTTTATTTAGGTGGAATGGAAAAAGTTTGAGGGAAAATTTTGACAGGTGTGGGTTAGAACTTCACAGATTCAAAAAAACTTTTCTAGTTTTGCATACACTTGAAGTGAATCATTTGACTTGTCTTCATTGTGTAATAAAAAGTTTTGTGAACTTTGTTTCTCCCCAGTTTTGTGTTTATTGGTTAAAAAAGTTAATGTGTACAAACCTAGCCCTGTAGGATTTGCAATTCTTACCAGGGAAACAGCCAAGTACTATGAATACTTTTACATTTCAGCATTTAATATTTTTAAAATTATTACTAATATGTAAGTCATTATGTCCACTAAAAGTCTTTAAGAGTGTAATCCAAAATATCATGTTGTTTTTGGCTCAGTTTGAAGGTACTTCTTTCACAAGAGAATTTTTTGTTATTTACAACTTCAGAGATTTCTCGAATTGATAATATAAACCTTCAGTGAAAACTAAAAATCACACATACAAAACAGGGAGCAAAATCCTATTATTAGGACAAACATACTTTTTACAAATGACTTTAAATGTCCACACTTTCTTTAAAAGTACATAACACATACTTTTCTTTTGATTAAAATCCAAGTGCCCTTCATTTTCCACAATAATAAGATTATCTAGAGCTAGGTTTGGGGGTTAGGGAGGGGAGGGAAAGGTGAAGAGAAGAAGCAAGTGAAATCCTAACCGACTAAAAAATTTTTTTTACTATGATAGTTTTTTCGGTTTACTTTGGCTTTGGGTTTTGGTTGTGTATATGTCTGTGTGCACGAACGCTCCTAGGGTGGGGGAGAGTGAGGAGGTGTAATGACTAAAATGACAGTTTAAAAAGCCCATAAAGTCTAACTTGGATCAAATTCAAATTCACAAACTCCACAAAAGTCTACAGTTCGCCTAGAGCTACAAAGAATAAAAATCAAGGTAGTACCGCCCAACTCTTAAATCCACTAAAAAGTGTGTGGTGAACTTAACCTTTACTCACTGTTGCTCTTAGGAGTAGGTACACTGGTTCCTAGAGAAGAAAAGACAAAACCCCCAAGTTCCTCAAGCCACTGTCAAAAAAAAAAAAAAAAAGCAAAAAAACGAGAGAATGTATGATCCTAGGTAACCGGGAAATCTTATTAGGCTGCCATTGACATGACACTCACTTTGGCACGGGCACGTACCTGTCTGCAAAACCATAACATTCTTCGCTCTAAAACAGAAGCCCGCTCGCTAAACTTTAGGGCTCAAAGAGTTAGCATGTTGATTGCAAGGCATCCTACCTGTCAGCGTAATTCTTTGGTCTGGAGGCACCGACAGGACTTGGCTTTCCCGCATTTTCAAAGCGCCCAGATTTGGAGAGGTTGTTTGAGCACCCGTGCCATCGGGGGGTGTCCTACGGGCGCGACCCTTCATTCCCAAGGACAGCAGACGTCCTTTGTACATCCACTTCTGCAGCTTCTTGACTGTCACCGCGGGCGGCCTGAGGAAAGGGAGTCCCTCCGGGCCGTCCCCTTTGCAGCGGCTTCCCGTGGAGCGGCCAGGGTCCTCGGAGCTGGGAAGCCGGGGGCCCGAGGGCACCGCGGCCCGGGCGCTGCCTCCGCTCCAGCCGTGCATCCCGCCTCCACGTGGCGGCGGCTCGTCCGGCTCCCCGCGCGTAGCGCACGAGATCCAGCTGTCGCTCGGCCACCGCTGGAAGAGAGGCGTTTTGGCACCCACCTGGAGGCTGTCGAGACTTCTGCTGCAGGACAGCCGCATCCGAGGAGTCCGTGGGCGGCCTCCCCCAGACTCCCCAGGAGGCGACCGGGGCGGGGACACCTGCTGCCAAGGGCGGTCGCCGCCTCCGCGCTCCCAGGCTCGGGGGCAGGCTCGGCGGTCCGCCGCGCCGCGGGGGGAAGACGGCTGGCCCGGAGCCCAGGCTCCCGCAGGGCAGCCGCGATCTGCCCAGCCCCGGTCGCCCCGCCGCGCGCAGGAGTCAGGGGGCAGGTCGTGCATGGCCTGGATCAGCAGATAATAGGCCTCTCGCAACTGGGTCTGCAGCCTGCCTGTCTCCAGGCGGCCGCCCTCCGCCCCCGGGGAGGAGCCCACGGCCAGGGGAGGCGGGGGCCACAGCTCCGCCTCCGCCCCCTCAGGCTTGGACGCAGGCTGGAAGTCTCCCGGCAGGTTCTCGTAGTAGTCGGCGTCTTCCTCCTCGTCCTCTCCGCTGCCCTCGGAGCCCGGCGGGGCGTGCAGAGAGGCACGAGGGAGCCCGCGGCCCGGGGGGGTGGCCTCCTTCCAGCTGCGCGGCGGAGGCCCGAGCGCCCCCGACCTCTGCGGCCGCCCTCCCGGGACCCCCGCCTCAGGACCCCACGCCTCAGGCGACGGCGGGGGCCGCTCCAGGTTCGGCAGAGCTCCGCCGGCGCGCTCGCCTGAGGGGGCGTCCCGGGCATCACCCGCGTCTCCCTCTGCAGCCGAAGAGGCCGCCACGGTGGCTGCTGCGGCCGCCCGGAGACCGAGCCCCACGGTGGCGTGGGGACCCCGTCTTCCCCGGAGCCTGGACAGCGTTTTCCTCAGAGGGTCCGTCATCCCCCTCCGCTTCAGCAGCCAGGCTCGCCCCCCGTGCGGGGAGAACTGGGAGCCCCGCTAGCGAGAAAGCTGCGCTGGCGGCGGCGGCTCCCCATGACCGACGCTGGCCCTCTCGGGCTCCTCACATACTTGGCATAACTCTGCCGCGGCAGGGGTGGGGGAGGGCGGCGCCGCCGCAGAGCGCATGCCCCGCGGCTCCGGGCTGCGAAGGGGCGCGCGGGCTGCGGCTGCCGCGCCGAGTTCCCCAGGTGGGCGCACCGCGCCGGGCGAGGCGAGGCGAGGCGGAGGGCGGGGAGGGAGGCGGGTGAGAGCTAAAAGACCGACGGATAAGAAAGTGAACGCGTCATGGGGGCTGGGAGCGGGGTGCAGTGAGAATCGAGGCGGGAAAAATAAGAAGCGGGAAGGTGAGTCTGAGTGGGAAGCTGCAGAATTCGGGTTGGGGAGACAGAAAGGGAAAGTGCCCTCCAGGCTGCCACTCCGTCACCTTCACCTCTACCCCCACCCCCCATTGCCACCATTGCGCGAGGCGTGTCTAGTCCTAGCTTGAGAGAAAACAAAGATTGTTTTGACGGACAAGGTATGAGTACAGGTGTATCTCAGTGCAGTGTGTTCTAGAAACATTCTGAATCATTTTAATTGTACAGGGAGTTGGCTAGTTCAAGGAAATTTGCAGCGATTCCTTTTCAGTTAGGAAAATCTTTTCGTCCCAAAGATCACCATTGTTGTCTCTCTTTACAGGCGTTTTTCTTTGTCTTTCAGTTAATGTATGCAAAAAAAATTAATTCTGGCATAAACCAAAACTTGCAGAAAGGAGCCGCTAGTCTCCCCATCCCCTGCCTAACACTTTGTTTTCATTAGAACTGGGATGAGAAACAACTGGGTTGAAATTTAGAATCAATATTATTTGGAAATACCAACTCTCTCTCAAAAGCATTAAAATCCATGTTCTGTGTAACAATTGTAAAATACCTTGTGTTGTCACAGATCGGTGGACATGTCTGGTTGATAAAAATCAATATGATTTAAGGATTAAACTTTTTAGCGTTTATATGCTAGACAGGGCCTTTGAGTACCTCATAAATATACTACTAATTCCTCGTAGGATACTTGCACCAAGTAAGTACTCAAGAAATACTTTTGAATAAATGAATGCTTGCATAACTCAATAAAAATGTAGCTCTAATTTACCCTGTGTTCAACGATATATGTCTATGTAAGTTCCTTTTTCTTTAAACAAGTCAAAGGCTCCAGCCTCTAGATGTGGTTTGATCTATACTACCTTGGAACCTAGTCTCTGCATCCTGGAATAATTTTACCTGCATCTCTTTTTGCAGAAATCTTAACCATCCTTTAAGACTCCACTTAGCTGTCTTCTTCATGAAATCATCTCTGATCTTCCACATGGACGTAATCTCTCTTCCTCCAAACTCTCCCATAGTACTTTGTTCATACCCACTTATAGTATGTTTATTATTTTTTGTTTTATATAAAGTGTACACTGTCTCCCATACAAGAAAATTCATAAATTCCTTGAGGGCAGAAACTACTTATAATTAACTTTTTTATTCTTCATAGAGTATAACATACATGGCACATGAAGAATTAATATTTTAAAACTAATGTCAACTTTAATTTGAAGGAAACAACTGACTTTAATTTCCAGTCTATTGCCTAACGCTCCACTAGACCATACTCTATTGGTGTTGTTTCAAAATCTTTCAGTGATGTGTAAGAACATAATTTATTAAATAATCTTAATTCTCATCTAGGAAAATACAATGAAATGTTATATTGTAATTCACATACATTACTATTTATAGTTCTACCCTATTTTTATTTCATGGAACTAAAGCTATTTAATGAATAATCAAGGCATAAAATTATGTTCCAGTGAAATATTCCCACAGGAAATGACTGATGGTAAAGCTGCCAGTGATGTCTATAAACACAGTTTGATCTCTATCTCAAAAATTGTTTGCATTCCAACTCTTGGTTGCAAAATCTTTTTATTCTTTGTAGTTAACACAATTGTTAAGAATACTGTAAGTTTCAAATCTGTATTGAAATGAATAGAAAAATATAACCTGGAAGATCTTGGTTGAACTTCGATTTGAATTCAACTTGTCAACTTGTTGAGGTCAAGAATTATAAAACATTGGCTAGCATAAAATATTGTGCAATGTTCTAAGCATTATTCAGAACTAAGTCTGATGCTGGATGGCGTAACTAAACTTAAAGTTGAGAGTGTTCTATCACATAAGTTCACAATTTTTAGGAAGTATTTTGGGTCACAGCTATGTGACTCTAGGGACTTAGAAATGCAACTTCCATTTTTCTATATGTACGTTAACACTTCAATAGAAAGTTTATAAAAATGTAATTCCAAAAAGACAGCACCCACAAAACTTACATTATATACAATTAATGGTGACAAGATATGAACATCAGCTATATTGTGTAAAATCTTCTCGTGTTTTAACAATTTCTGCCCTATTCCCCCAGTTAGCTCAATTTTCATGTGTTTCTAATAAACATATTCTTATGAAAAGGAGGTGGGGATATGTTTTCTAGTGTTTGTACTTATTTCTCACTGACTTGGAAATTATTTTGATCCCCCATGAATTAGCAACGTGTCGGCTCTATCACAAAAGATAAAAAAGTAACTAGGATCACAGGGCTCTAGCAAGGCAGGGAGGCAAACTAGAGATGGGGTCATACCAACTCAGTCTGAGAAAAGGTAGGGGGAGCAGGGCAGGTTGAGGCAGAGGGCTAAGTTTAACAGCAGTAGAAGGGAAATATCTAGGTATCTTATGGTTATTTAACAGGCAATTTAGGGTGTGTTTCTGTTTCTTCGCTGCTCTGTCTTCCATTCTTGGAACCAAAGGCAAGTGTGGTTTTGTTTTCTTTTTTAATGTTTATTTATTTGGCTGTGCCAGCTCTTAGTTGTGGCACATGGGATCTGCAGTCTTCCTTGCAGCATGCAGGATCTTTAGTTGAGGTCTGCAAACTCTTAGTTACAGCATGTGGGATGGCATGTGGGATCTAGTTCCCTGACCAGGGATTGAACCTGGGCCCTCTGAATTGGGAGTGCGGAGTCTTAGCCACTGGACCACCAGGGAAGTCCCCAAAGGCAAGTTTAATTTGTCATTTGCCCAGATCCTTCTCTCTAAACTGCCTTATGGAGATCCTCTGGCCTGCCATGCAGTTCCATAATTAACTGAGTAAAAAGTACTTCAGACTAAAGCTGACCACATCATCATTGCCCTGGGAATCAAAGATGGCATGTCATCAGTATAACAATTTTTATGTTAATGTTTTCATAACTAACCATAACTGGCAATTGGCAATATTCCTTACTTTATCCCCTACCCCCAACCAAAGTAATTAAAAAGAGGGCTTTGCTAAGTACATACACATTTTCTAATATTTAGAGGTTTATAATGTTTTAGAATATTCACTATTTCAGATTCTCTTATTATATATTTGGGATATGTAGAGTAACTTGCTCAAGGTCACCATAATAAGTGAAGGAATTCAGACTCCATCTATCTGATTCCAAAACCTCTGCAGCCCTGGGATATTTCCTTGTGTAGAGAAAGAGAGTAGACATTTTCTGCTTGAACTGACTTGAAACATTGTTTTCATAAATTATTTAGTTGATCACCTTTCAGAAAAGTTTTTAATATTTTATGAGCTTTTCTGAAATACAGCTGAACATTGGAAAGCTGCTTGTTGCACAGCTGAAATACTTCTATATGCAGTCCTCTTCAAGGGTGTTAGAACCAAATCCTATAATATATTCCCATTTAACTGTAAGTATTAAGCCACAATGTGAAACTGTATCCTGTAAATGTAGTCTAATTTTAAAAGTAGGACAAGCTACAATTAAATACTTTAAAGACAAAATATATGCATCCTTAAAACCACAAGAGCTCTCAGATAAACCCCTTGAAAAAGTGAACTGGTATAGCTTGTCTTTCCTAGCTGATTTGTGCCTCAGGGTAACCCACAGTTGAAGGAAATTTGCTCTTTTTTTTTCCCAAAGTTGTTAACCTAGTAACAAGATTTGATACAATATCAACATTTTTACCTTAAAGGAATAATGGATCTACTTACTAATGGACCTATGGATGGAGGTTCATAACACTGTACAGCAGGCAGTGATCAAAACCATCCCCAAGAAAAAGAAATGGAAAAAGGCAAAATGATTGTCTGAGGAGGCCTCACAAATAGCTAAGAAGAGAAGTGAAAAGCAAAGGAAAAAAGAAAAGGTATACCCGTCTGAATGCAGAGTTCCAAAGAATAGCAAGGAGAGATAAGAAGGCCTTCCTCAGTGATCAATGCAAAGAAATAGAGGAAAACAATAGAATGGGAAAGACTAGAGATCTTTTCAAGAAAATTATAGAGATACCAAGGGAACATTTCATGCAGAGATGTGCTCAATAAAGGACAGAAATGGTAGGGACCTAAAAGAACCAGAAGATATTAAGAAGAGGTGGCAAGAATACACAAAACTGTACAAAAAACTTCTTCATGACCCAGATAATCGCGATGGTGTGATCACTCACCTAGAGCCAGACATCTTGGAATGTGAAGTCAAGTGGGTCTTAGAAAGCATCACTACGAACAAAGCTAATGGAGGTGATGGAATTCCAGTTGAGCTATTTCAAATCCTGGAAGATAATGCAATTAAAGTGCTGCACTCAATATCCCAGCAAATTTGGAAAACTCAGCAGTGGCTGCAGGACTGGAAAAGATCAGTTTTTTTCCAATCCCAAGGAAGGGCAATGCCAAAGAATGTTCAAACTACTGCACAATTGCACTCATTTCACATACTAGCAAGGTAATGTTCAAGATCCTGCAAGCTAGGCTTCAAAAGTATGTGAGCCAAACACTTCCAGATGTTTAAGCTGGATTTAGAAAAGGCAGAGGAACCAGAGATCAAATTGCCAACATCCGCTGGATCATCGAAAATGCAAGAGAATTCCAGAAAAACATCTGTGTAGATCACAACAAACTATGGAAAATTCTTAAAGAGATGGGACTATCAGACCTCCTTGCCTGCTTCCTGTGAAACCTATATGCAGATCACAAAGCAACAGTTAGAACCAGACATGGGACAATGGACTGGTTTCATATTGGGAAAGGAGTTTGTCAATGCAGAGTACATCATGCGAAATGCCGGGCTGGATGAAGCACAAGCTGGAATCAAGATTGCTGGGAGAAATATCAATAACCTCAGATATGCAGATGATACCACCCTTATGGCAGAAAGTGAAGAGGAACTAAAGAGCCTCTTGATGAAGGTGAAAGAGGAGAGTGAAAAAGCTGGCTTAAAACTCAACATTCAAAAAACGAAGATCATGGCATCCAGTCCCATCACTTTATGGCAAATAGAAGGGGAAACAGTGGAAACAGTGAAAGACTTTATTTTCTAGGTGACTGCAGCCATGAAATTAAAAGATGGAAGAAAGATGGAAGCTCCTTGGAAGAAAAGCTATGACAAACTTATTGTATTAAAAAGCAGAGACATTACTTTGCTGACAAAGGTCCATATAGTCAAAGCTATGATTTTTCCAGTAGTCATGTATGGATGTGAGAGCTGGACAATAAAAAAGACAGAGCACTGACTAATTGATGCCTTCGAACTGTGGTGCTGGAGAAGATGCTTGAGAGTCCCTTGGACTGCAAGGAGATCCAACCAGTCCATCCTAAAGGAAATCAGTCCTGAATATTCATTGGAAGGACTGATGGTGAAGCAGAAACTCCAATACTTTGGCCACCTGAAGCAAACAGCTGACTGATTTGAAAAGACCCTGATGCTGGGAAAGTTTGAGGGTGGGAGGAGAAGGGGATGACAGAGGATGAGATGGTTGGATGGTGTCACTGACTCAATGCACATGAGTTTGAGCAAACTGCGGGAAATAGTGAAGGACAGGGAAGCCTGTCGTGCTGCAGTCCATGGGGGTTGTAAAAAGTTGGACACCCTGAGCAACTGAATAACAACTAATTGATCTAGACAAAGGTCACCAGTGACTACTAACATAAAAGGAGAAAGAGACAACCTGACTATACATGGCCTCTGATCAAGTACACAACACCACCTGTAATGTATTCTTATCAAAAATGAAATTGAGTCTGATCAACATCATGATCTGATTACCAGTTTTCAGGAATTACAGAGAACTGAGGAATATGTAGATATTAATAACACCATGGGAATGCAATTACAAAATCCAGACTATGGGAAACTGTAGGTCAAAGGATCCAGTCTTTTCACCATACTAGCCAATTACACATGTATGAACTTTCAAATTTTTAATTGGAATCCAACTTTTCAAATAGATCCTGGCAACTGTTTAAAGCAATACAACTTTGAGACCAGCCAAATAGTTTACAGTTCAGGGATAGCAAGAGAATGTTGATATTTAGGTTCAAAAACTGTAATTCCAAACCCTGAGGTGGTATAATGGAAATGATCTGAAATCAGATAGAACTACTTCAAAGCTTAACTTGATCAATCAGATACCCCAACACCACTGATCATGGTGAACTTTTGCTTATTTTTGCCGTTCTAGATCAGTATTTCCCCATCCTTCTAATATTCCACAGCTCTTTTGAAATACCACCTGTTGCCTGTGCTTTTGCAGTTATCTATCAGCTTCCCCTTCGTTCATGCTAATGTCTACTATTTCTTTGTTTCTATATAATTTTATTTATTTATTTTGGCTATGCTGAGTCTTTGCTGCACAGGCTTTTCTCTAGTTGCAGCAAGTGGGGTTTACTATCTAGTTGAGGTGCACAGGTTTCTCATTGCAATGACTTCTCTTGTAGCATGGGCCTTTAGGGTACACGGGCTTCAGTAGTTGCAGCTCCCAGGCTCTAGAGCACAGGCTTAATAGTTGTGGCTCACAAGTTGCTCTGCAGCATGTGGGAGCTTCCCAGATCAGGGATCGAACCCCTGTCTCCTGCGTTAGCTGGTGGATTATTTACCACTGAGCCACCAGGGAAGCCCTACCTCACTATTTCTTTCTCTGCACTATTTTTCTTGTCATCATTCTTGGTGATTTCAATATTCACAAAAGGACCCACCTAATACCCTGTCCTGTCGTTTTTTTGAACTTCTCTAGTAATCTTGCCCTCCACCCATCTCAGCCACCCAGTCCCACAGTCATACTTTAGACTTTGTCATAACCATTAACTGCAGGCTCTGTGGATACCACTTTCCGTTTTCCACCTCACTCCCTCCAGCACTGCCTGCAACAATACTTCAATCCCATTGCCCCTCCAGTCTGTCGCTCCCCTTCATGGTTTCCCAGTCTGTATAATCAGTCCCTTGCATACATCCTCAACTCTTTTGTCCCTCTTTCTCATTGTCCTGCTCATTTGGCAAAACCTCAACTCTGATTAAAACTAACTTCCCCACATATTTTGTGTTGATACTTGAATAGCTTAAGGTCCCTGGAGAAAAACACATAAACTTCAAGTGGTTCCTGGATGCTGCCAAAAAGCTACTAAATAGCCCACTCTTTTCATTTTCTTCTTGTTCAATTAGTTTTGACGTCACCACCCACCTCCTGACTCTCAATTATTACCTTTCTTTTTGTTACAACTGAGATAATGGAAATATCCAAGAGAGAACTACCTAATTTTCCACCACCAAATCTGCCAGCTGGCATTACCTGACACTCCACCGCTCCTAATCCCTTCTATTAGATGGGCTGCCCTGCACGTGCCTGAGGCTAGCTGTCTGACTCCCTCCACCTCTCTGCTCTCCTTGCCCTCCACTCACACTGACTTCCTTGCACCTCCAACACCCCAAGCACACTCTTGCCTTTGCATTTGTTGTTCCCTCTGTCTGACATGGTTTCAGTGTGACTTAGTCCCTCCTTCCATTGAGGTCTCACCTCAGATGTAACATCTCCTTGGAGAGCCCTTCCTTGACCACTTTGCCTAAAATAGCACCCCTGACACTTCCTATCCATTCATTTGCTTTATTTCTCCTCCTTGTGCTTATTACTATTTAATATTGCATTAGATGTCTGTCTGTTTATGTGACACCAGCAACACACCTAAATGCCATAATCTCACCAGGTAAAATTGTGCTCCATACATATTTGTTGAATGAATATGTGATTTTTCACACCCAAGAGCAAGTTAATATATGTTTCCATTTCCTCTGTGGTAAAATAAGTTTGCTACTGTTTAACAGGGTATAGCTGAACCTTAAAAAAACATTATGCTTGGGAGTTCCCTGGCAGTCCAGTGGTTGGGACTCAGGCTTTCACTAGAGGGGGTCCGGGGAGTTCAATCCGTTTTTAGGAAACTAATAAGATCCTACAAGCTGCATGGTACAGTCAGAAAACAAACAGGCAAAACCAAAACCCATTATGCTAAGTGAAAGAAAGTGAAAGTCACTTAGTTATGTCCGATTCTTTGTGACCCCATGGACTATACAGTCCATGGAATTCTCCAGTGGATAGCCTTTCCCTTCTCCAGGGGATCTTCCCAACCCAGGGATCAAACCCAGGTCTTCCATATTGCAGGCACATTCTTTATCAGCTGAGCCACAAGGGAAGCTCAAGTCAGACACAAACAGTCACATATTTTATTATTTCATTTATGTGAACTATCTAAAATAAGGAAATTCACAGAGACAGAAAATAGTTTAGTAATTGCCAGCAACTAGGGGAAGGGAGGAAAGAGGATTGATTGTCAAAGAGCATGGGATATCTTTTTACAATGATGAGAATATTCTAGAGTTAGAGTGTGGTGATGGTTGTACAACCTTGTAAATAAAATAGAAATCACTGAATTGTACACTTTAAAATGGTGAATTTTATGGTAAACTAATTCCATCTTATTTTTTAAAAGAAGTTCTGTTTTCCTGTCCCTTTATACTCCCAGCTAATATTCATGGAAAATCTCAATGAAAGAAAATGTTTTAAAGAAACCCTTAAGGGAAGATTGGAGTTGCAAATAAGAAGAGCTTGAACTATGTTTCACTGGGCAAAAGCTGTCAGAAATGCTTTCACATGATAAATCCTAGGTTTTCAACAGAGTTTCTACATATTCAACAAATAAGTACCAATGGCTTCTTACTTACAGTTTACTTTTCTCTATCAGTTACCGACTGAATTCAAATCTAGATGTATAAAATTAAACAGTAAGACTTTTCTGACCCCCTCAAACTCTCACTACCAAGAAAACAAAAACATTTTCAGCATTTAGAAATAACCTCCTTTCACTTCTTACTTGGAAACTCATGGTCCTTTCATGTAAACAAAACCAAAGAACATTACTTGCACTTATAAGCCAGAAACTACTGAAAAAAGCCATAATTACACTGAGAGAGGTAAGAAAGTAAACACATTTTTAACCTTTTGTGTTCTTCTACTGGAGGATTTTCTCTAAAGCACAGAATAAGGAATTATTTATTTTTGGAATAGCAGGGAACCAGTTGAGGGGAAAAACAAGCCAAAAACTGCCTGATAACTTTTCTCGATTAAAATCATCTTCTGTTTATTCAGTTATATGTAAAGAGGGAACTTTGGATAAGCACTGATTTATTAACTATTTCAGGTAATCCAGAAAGAATGCTAGGCTCTTCTTTGCTATATAAAACCTGTTATTTTCTTCTCAGTCTCATTTTTGTGAAAGCACTTATAACTCATTAATGCCCCGATGGTTTTAGTTTAGCAAAAACTCAGTTTATTTCAGGTGCTATTTTAAACTGTGGTACATACATCAGTTATAACACGTATAAGAAAGGGGAATATAACATGCAAGGCCGGAAATGTCTAGTCAATATAGAAGTGGTAGATTTCAAGAAACACATTTCAAGTGGTGCTATGGGCTGAATATTTGTGTCTTCACACATTTCATATGTTGAAGTCCCAGGGTGATAATATCTGGAGATGGCACCTTTGGGAAGTAATTAGGTCAGGAGAGTGGGGCCCCAGTTTAATAGGAATTACTGTCCTTGTAAGAAGAGACACCAGACAGCTTGATTTTTTTTCTCTCCAAATACAAGAAAAGTCCTTGTGAGCTTGTCTTACATCCATTTGGGCTGCTATAACAAAAATACCAAAGACTGGGTGGCTTATCAACATCAAACATTGATTTCTCACTGAACTGTAGGTAGAGATGTCCAAGATCAAGGCAGCAACAGATTCAGTATCTGGTGAGAACCCCTTTCCTGGTTCATGTAGAGCCATCTTCTCTGTGTTCTCACGTAAAATGAGCAAGGGAGCTCTTTGGAATCTTTCTTTACAAGGACATTAAACACATTCATCTTGGTTCTACATTCATGACCTAATCACCTTCCAAAGACCTCAGTTCCAAATACCATCTAAACACACTGTGCATTAAGATTCAAAATACGAGTTGGGGGCACACGAACATTCAATATATAGCATGAGCTCCTTCTGCAATCCAAGGAGAGAAACCCTCACCAGAAACCAGCCATATGAGCACCCTGATGTTGGACTTCCAGCCTCCAGAATTGTAAGAAATTTCTAGTTTGAGCCAGTCTGTTGTATTTTGTTACAGCAGCCTGAGCAGGCTGAGACAAGAGTGTTCTTTTAAATAAGAGAGCTTTTAAATTAACATGTTTTAGATAAGTAAACTGAAGTGGTAAAAAAAAGATTTAAATTTATGCATATTTCTGATAATAATACTGAGGAACACACCGGAAATTGATGACAATTTCTTTGCTCTGAAAAATTCTGCCTTCAATTATTAATTACAATAAGAGAGTAATAAAGAAATTCTTCCTTGCATTATACTTTGCTTGATGGCTAGTATCGTGTGGTATTATTCTTTGAGCCCACAGGACCCAATGTTGCATACTACCCATTTTTTGAAATCTGGACACTAGTCTTATGTCATGTACATGTTCACAAAAGACTTATCATTGTTACTAAATATCTCAGCCAAGAGTTAATGCAGTTCTTTCTCACACTAATAATGGATTCAAGATGAAGAACAGGGCCATCTGTTTTATCACCAGAGTAAACAAAGTCACCTTCTCTATTGACTCATTCAAGATGAAGCATGATGACAGTTTTCCTAGATGCTCCTAGAGATGCAAATAATCGGCTTGAAAGCATGTTTCATTGGCCATCACTGTCAGACACGATATCCTAGTTTTTCAATAGAGCCCTCAACTCTACACATTCAACTAATACGTATAAGTGACTTCTTCACTAAGAGAAGATTAGAGCCCACAAAGTCATCAGCGGTGTAATGCTCAACAGAGGCACAAGCACCCTATGGGGCTGCTGCTAATTTGCTCCAGTCATGTCTGACTCTGTGCGACCCCATAGACGGCAGCCCACCAGGCTCCTCTGTCCCTGGGACTCTCCAGGCAAGAACACTGGAGTGGGTTGCCATTTCCTTCTTCAATGCATAAAAGTGAAAAGTGAACATGAAGTCGCTCAGTCATGTCCGACTCTTCGAGATCTCATGGACTGTAGCCTATCAGGCTCCTCCTGCCATGGGATTTTCCAGGCAAGAGTGCTGGAGTGGGTTGCCATTTCCTTCTCCAAGCACCCTATAAAAACTAGTAATTATGCTGAAAAACACTACAGGTGAATTTTATGCAAAGATATGAACTTGATCTCAAACATCTATAACAGGGTCCAAGCTCAGTGCCCACTAGCATCTGTTAGGTGTATAGTCCAGAGATAGAAGCAGGGAGCCATGCTTGCCTGTTGGAAAGGAACAACTGCTTTTCCAGATCACAGAATGAAGAATTTTATGACTAGTGTTTTTACTTCACCTCTTAGTCTGATTCTCACCAAAAGTCTTCGGGAGTAGATAGAACAGAAACTGTCATAACCACATTCAGACCAAACAGCTGACACCAGAAGGAAGACATTTAATGATAGTTATTTAGGCCTGAGGAGTATCCAAGCCCAGTTTTCTAAACTTCTAACACAAATCCCTTCATTTTTAAAAAGCATATTATAATTTGATAAAAATGATTCCTTCTTTAAAATGATAGATAACTTGGAAAACATAGAAAAGATAAAGTGAAAAAAACTCATGAAAACACCCCTGCCCCATACACACACATGGGTGCTAAGTCACTTCAGTCGTGTCCAATTCTTTGCAACTCCATGGACTGTAGTCTGCCGAGCTCCTCTGTCCATGGGATTCTTCAGGTAAGACTACTGGAGTGGGTTGCCATGCCTTCCTCCAGGGGATCTTCCTGACCCAAGGAACGAACCTGTATCTCCTGTGGATCCTGCATCGCAGGCGTATTCTTTACTGCTGAGCCACCGGGGAAGCCCATACGCACACACGCACAACTGCTAAAGTGGAATTTAATGTCTCATGGAGGATAGTTGCTGTTGGGAAATCATGTTTCTCAATATTTCAACAACATCAATAGTACTATTGAAATACTATTCTGGTAATACAGAATAATTATCTTGGAGTGTGATGTTTTATGATAAACAGCAACATGGTATAGTGTATTGATATTTGATATAATATGTCTGAGGAAAGAGAAGGTAAAAACTTACTTCACAACAAGAATTTCAAGTCCCCCAATAGAGAATATAATTTTTACCAGGATCTCTGTGAAAGTTTTTCTTTAAATGCAGAAGCTTGCTAATCTGAAAACTTTTTTTTAAACTATGTACACCAGTCAGCAACCTCATAATTACATACCCAAAGATTGTTCAAATAAAAAGAGAACAAAGCTCTGAACCAAAGTTCAATGCATAAGTTAAGACTGCCTGGAGGTATGAGAAGTTTTATGTCTCTGTTTACCCTAGGAGCGAATTAAATAAATGCATATTTAATATATGAATCACAGTTATATTTGCTCCACATATTACACATAGGGAGAAAAAAGGGAATTCTTTCTCAGGTAGAATTTATTAACGAAAACTGAATGTACACCCACAGGTCCAGATGGATCCCCCTAGAAGACAGTCATGACAAGTACAATAAAATATCTGTGAAGCAAAAAAGCAAACTAGGGTTTTGGGTAAAATGTACACTTTATCTCTTAATTATAAAACAAGGAAAGAAAGCATTCAGCACCTGTTTGAGAACTCTGGAAAGTAAATGGTAGCAGGTGGATTGGGGAAGATTAGAGTTCAAAGGACACCAAATTGGTGATGAGTTTATATTTTTTAAAAATTCCAGAATCCCTTGACCTGAATGCAATGCAACCTCACACCTAGAAGTGGGCACTGGGACCCAAAAAGGGAGAGCTCTAGGAGAAGTCCTCTAGTCTTTCTCATGGAGGTGGAAGGCAACACCTAATGCTCAGGAAAAGTGCAAAAACCCCTGAGGTTTTCTCTTTTGTCTATTCTGTGCTCCCGGAAGCCACAATGGCAGCTAAAGGAGTCAGCGCTGTCAGGAAGGGAAACCTTTCTCTCTGAGTGCTGGAGTTGTGACCCCAAGAATGTGGGACAAACCCCTATTGCCTTTTTCTCTCTCTCCATCCTTCTGCTGCTTGCCCTAGATATCAGGCACAGTCATAGCAGTAGCAGCAGAGAGATATAACTGCTTGGTGGCCCACAGACCAAAAAAGTAGAGCACCAAGGAACTGAGAAAGATCTGAGAGATTGTGCCATAGAGTGGGTATCTGTGATCCCCCAAAATCCATGTGTTGAAATCTACTGCCCCAAATGATGGTATTAGGAATGGGGCCTCTGGGAGGTGATTAGGCCATGAAGGCAACGCTTTCAAGAATAGGATTAGTGCTTTTAAAAAAACAGATTTCAGAGAGCTCCCTCCTCCCTTCCACCATATGAGAAAGAAGATGGCCACCTATGAACCAACAGTGGGCCCTCATCTAACACTAAATCTATTGGTACTTTAATCTTGGACTTCCCACCTTCCGAAATTGTAATAAAGAAACTATGAAAAATAAATGTTTATTGTTTAAGTCACCTAGTCTGGTTATTTTTCTTGTAGCAGCCTTAATTGACCGAGGCAGATTATTTATGAATTCCTGGGTTCACAGTGAGCTACACCTGTGTGGATCTGGTCCTAATCAGCATATCAAAGACTTTGAGACCTGAACTAACAGAATACATCACCACCCATGTCCCAAACTAACTACCAGGTGACCTACATGTGGGACAGAACTAAGCAGTGCTGCAAAGTTTTGAAAAACTGACCTTATATTGGAAGCAGAACCTACAGAAAATGGATTGAAACTTGCAGCCTTAACCTAGCCAGATTGACTGTCTCTTTTAAAAAATAAAACTCTCTATAAGATTTTAACAAGACCCAGAGTTCAGAATATAAAATTTAATATGTCCAGGCTATGAGCCAAAATTTCTCAGGGTACATATAACGAAGAAAATCTTATCTTACATAGGAAAAGACAATTAATAGATAATACCAACATGACAAGGATGTTGGTATTCTCTGACAAAGACTTTAAAACAACTATTATGTAACTTCTTCAACAAACAATTGGAAACATTCTTAAATAGAAAAATAGAAAGTTTCAATAAAAAAGTAGAACATATAAAGAAGAACCAAGTGGAAATTTTAAAACTGAAAAATGCAGTGATAAAAATTTAAAACTTCACTAGACAGGCTCAAAAGAATAGAGATGACAGAGAAAGAATCAATGAACTTAAAGATATTTCAATAAAAAATTTCCCATCTGAACAACAGAGAAGAAAGATTTTTAGAAAAATGAACAGACTCAGAGACCCATGGGTTAATAGAAAAAGATCTAACATTCACGTCATCAGAGCCCCAGAAGGAGAGTAGACTGTGAAACTGAAAAAAATATTTGGGGATGTAATGACTGAAAACTTCCTACACCTGGCATGTCTGTTACTGCCTAGGCTTGGAGATGACTTGTTATTTCTGCCCACATTCCATTGATCAAAGAAAATCACTAAACCTAGCCCAAGGGTCCGCATATTCAATTTTTCTAATCTCTGTACTTTGAATTTCTAACTAGTTCCTAAGGGCTGTCCTGATTTTGGCCTTCCTCAGACCCTGCTATCACACTTGATACTATCACGTATTTCATTCCCTGGGATAGCTGCTGACCCACTTCCCTCCATAATCTGCAACTTGTAAGTCTTCTCACCCTTCTGCTATTTTCCTATCTACTTTGTTACCACCTTTGTACACACTGGAACCTCACCTGAGTTTCTATACACTGGTGGGAATTCTAGATCAATCCCTTGCTTCTCTTCTAATGTACTGACAGAACTTAATGGAGGAGAACTACCATTTATGGAGATCCTACTCTGGTCAAGCACTTAATTATAAATCATCTCATTTATTTCCCTCATGACTCTGAGAAACAGAACTCACTACCCGCACTGCATAGACGAGAAGCCTAAAATTCAGGGAGGGAAAGTTACTTGTCCAAGTCACAGAACTGGTAAGTGACTATTAGAATCCACCTAAAAAAAATATTACATCTGATTCCAAAGCCTAAGCTTTTCCTCTACACTCTACTTCGTTCCCAAACACCTGGCTTATTTTCTCTGCATTCTAGCCACAGGCTTAACCCTTTGATTACCAAATGATTTCTTGGGTTCTAACTGTTGTCCTTAGGAAATCCGTCCAGGTCGTTGTGTTGTAGCCACATGTTCTGGGATAAAATCTCACTCAGAAGGTCAATGCAGATCATGGAATGCAGTTTATACACCAGCGGGCCCAAGGCAGAGTCTCATTTTAGCCGAGGACCTGACCAATTTTTGTGAAAACCTTACATACCCGAAGTGTACGTGCTCAAACCCACCTCCCCAAATTCTCTCAAACTAGTCTGAACAAAGGAAAAATAAGATACAATCAAAGTTAACCCGTGATTCGTTTGCCTTAAACCCGTGATTTGTATGCCTTAAGCCTAGGTAGCTAACAGTGGACAATTATCCATAGGCCTGTGGTCATAAGCATAGTAGAATTTATGATTCTATTCGGCTACACAGATAATTAGGGTATTCTTTTAGGCGCTGGAGAGTCTAGGTACAAGCCCTGGGGCTCTTCCATGGGTGGTGGGGGCTGGTTTTCCAGTTGTTATGTCGTTTCCATAGATACTGGGCATGTAGCTCAAAGTCCACAGTTAGGCCCTAGATGGAGTCCTGCTTTCAAGATGGAGCCTGTTCTGTCTGTTTCCTCCTTCAATTGGTCTTGGGGAAAATGCCCAATTAGAAGTCAAACAAAGACTTCTGATTAAAAGATTCTGAAAAGACTTGGCGAAGGAGGCAGTCACCAAATGTTGGCTGGCTAGAAATGAATTGGGAGGGCGTCCTTGCTAGAACGACCCCACCTTTTTTTTTTTCCGCTCAGGGAAGAGTGTGGCCAACGGGTGGAAAGGTACAGTGTTAGCTTGGGAAAAGCAGCCTGGGGTCTGCTTCAGCAAGAATGTGTGGTCAGCTGATGGGTAAAAGGAAGAGGGAGAAAAGGACTATCAGGACAAATGTCTGAGGCAGGGCATTGTCTGTATATGAAAAGAGAAGCGAGTGCTTTTTCCCTAGATGAAAATCACAACAAAATAAGTAGTAGTTACTGCCAAGTCTTGTCAAGGCTGAAGGTGAGCAAAGATTTCATTCCATAGCATTATGTTAACAAGAGAATGAGCCAAACTATAAACGAATCAAATTCTCTGTGTAAACATTCCAAAACTGCTCTGGGGAAAACACAGAGAACGTGGCTTGCTAAAGGACCCAAGAAAATGCATGGATTAGGTCAATTACAGGTTAAGACAGAAAGGTAAAGAGGAATAAGGAGGATGAGTTGGTTCAGGTTGCTACAAAATAAATTGTTTCAAAGTTGTTCACTTAATACTAAAGTTGTGGCCACTGTTTAAAAATATAAAAACCTGACAATACTTGTCTCCTTCCCTCCATCACAGAGCTAATGAGAGCAAATAATTGTAAAGGTCTGATTTAAATACAAACCTCTAAATAATCTCTTCAAAAAGACTGTCCTTTTAAAAAAAGAAAGGGTAAATAAGTCATTGTTTAACATTGAATAGTTAACTATTTTCCACCACAAGGGAGCCAGTTCTATAAAAAGAAGATCTCTTAAGAGGAGGGTGACTTGCCATCAGTATTAAATACTAAATTTTTAAAAATAACTTGCTAATATAACTTCTGTTTCCTTTATAGAGTATTGACATTAATAATCAGTGAAATGCACATTAGAGAAGATAATGTTTTAATAGTTTATTTCATTCATGATAATGAGCTAAGACTTGATACGGCAGAACAGAATGGTGTAGTTGTTACTCTGCCACTTCAAAAGAAGAAGGCTATTCTGATAAAGGTTTTTGTTATTAGAAAGTGCTAATAGTTGGAGATATTAAAAATATTTATATTATTTGTTGAATGGAAGTCCTAATCTCTCTTCTAATTACTTTCCCCCCAAATAACCTGCCAGGGGCCTTCATAATAATGGCTTATATTTTCACAAGACTTTTAATTTGTTACTCAATTTGTCTCCATTTTAGGAATAAAAGAGCAAATCTTAGCTAGGAATTTACTTCCCAACTGTAAATATCAAAGATTACTCCAATTTTAGTGTGTTTTTTCACAAATTGAAAACAGTTCCTTGAACTATCAAGAAAACATTAAAAAATTAAAGTATGAATTAGTGGAAGCATTAAGATCACAAATCAGGGTGGGTAGAGATAAATGTCTTCCCAAATGAATCAAATGCAATCTCCAAGAATAGAACTCTTGAGCTCAGTTTAAAGGGTATCCAAGGAGTGCATGTGTTGGTTTGTTATTTTAGTGGTGCTCTTGAGAGCTGGGGTCATAGGAAGGGACTTATTTTCATTGGATGCTATAAATACATTTGAATCATTATATCATCTCTTAAGAGAGTTTTATAGAAATACCAGGCATAGTTTCAAGTGTAGCAATTTATACAAGTACCTCTCTAAATATATGTCTTGGGATTGTTGCTAAGCCAGGTAATAAGGGGCATTACCACTTCGGCTAAGGCATATTTGTGTGACAGATTAGACCCTGTGTGTAGGCACCTATTTACAGGTCAAAGCCTGCAGGCCTTGAAAGGAGAAAGCTGGGAGCTCACCCAGGCTGGCCTCCAGCTCCCAGGCAGCTGTGTAATCCCACTGAACCTGTTTGGCAGCTCAATCAGCCACTGCTGCAGCTTGCAGATAAGACCCTCTTGGAAAGCCTGATAGCCTTGTCAGTAAGGAAGCTGCAGAAAGCAACTGGAAATTTCCAAAGCATCAAAACAGATTCTCCAATTTGAAAAAGCATTGACATCCACTCATTACAGAGAGCGCTTTGAATAAGATTTTTGTTTTGGAAGGATAGATGACAATTCTTTACTTCTTTGGGTCACATGCAGATCTCAAGCTTATCTTGATCATAAGCAACCATTGTTTTTTTTTTTTTTTTTTTTACCTGTTGCATCACTGAAGCAAAATAAATTACAGTAGCCATGGAAACAAGACTAAGGTTGAATTTCCATAACTCTTTCAGCAATGGATTGGAAAATGCTTCAAAAACATCATTTAAGTTTTACAACTTCCTTATTAGATAAATATTGCAGATCCCATTTTTTGACATCAGTAACAGTTTTTTGGCTTCTAAAAAGAATGAGCCTGGATCAGGGAGTAAAGGAGTGCCCCACCCACAACCCATAAAAAAGTGAGGCTTCCAGCCAGCTAGGTGTGGAACTACCTAGCGCTGACCTGATCCATGATTTCACAATAACATGTCCCTCTACAGACCAGAGAACATTTGAGAAATTCAGCTGGGCTTACACTTTTTGTTTTGCAAAGCAGTGGTCACTAAAGAGAGAATACATTTATTAAAATAAGCACCAATTTATTAAAATAAGACCAATTTATTAAAATAAGACACCAATAACTCTCTTAATGTGAAAGAAAAGTTACTGGGACATAATACTCAAGAAAACCATGAAGATGTTTTAGTCAAAGGAGAAAGAAAAAGACTGAGTGGGCAGACAGTGGTGAGAGGGCTGGAATGTAGAAACCCAAGGGAGCCAGAAAAGAGGAAAATGCAGTGTATGTGTCTAGTTAAGCTGTTTGAAACACTGCTTTATCTCAGGCTAATCGCTTGCTGGCTTATTCTGATACTGCTTTCATTGCCAACTGTTCTTTCCCTATAATACTATTTTTTTCCTTTAAGAAATGATTTGTTTAAGTTTTATTGAAGTGTAGTCAATGTACAAAATTATAAAAGTTACTATAATACCGCTTTTTAATGTAAGGGGTAGAGTTCCTTTCAGGATTATAATTTAGTTTTTCTTTTATAAACAGCTTTTCACCTGTTTAAGAGAAGTGACATGTACATATGAATGTACTCACAAGATAAGAGCTGAAAACCCTATAAATCTTTTGTCTTGAGACCATAAAGAGACAAAGTGCGCTAATAACAAGCTTGTTGTGGTCATTTGATTTCCACAAAATACAAGAGAATTTAAGGAAATGGAGTGAAGGAATAAAACCGTTAAATTAGCAGGTGTCCAAAAATGAGGGAAGTCCAGGATACAAGGAGGTGAGCCATTAAAGAAAGAAAATTAAAGGATTTCATTAAATGTGTGAAAAGAAAAGAAATCTTTTAACAAAAGTTCTTTTGAATCACAATGAAAAAATTTCATTCTCAATAACAAAAACTTGGGTCAAATTAACTGAGATTTTTCCTACATCTTGTTATCTAAGGGGGAAAACTAGATCAAGATCTTTAAAGCATTATTTTTTCTTATTTTAATTATTTTTTAATTTTAAATCAAGTTTAAATCAATTAGGAGATTATTCATTATTACTTAGGTGTTTCTGTGACAACTTTCAAGTTTCACCCTACATTCACATCTAGAATTCTAACTAGAAATTTGTTGAGAATTTTCATTCCTTTATTTCCCAAATAATTAAAAGAACTGTTTTTCTGTTCTATAAGTAATATATCTTAAAATCCAAAATCAATATGCAGACATGTAAGGAAGAATGTAAAAATGACTTGAAATCACCTGAGATAACCACAGTTAATATTTTGGTTTTCATCTTTTTATGCATCTCACTTATCTACATACAAATTTCTGTAAATAGAATCCCATACATGCTATTTTTACTATGCACTTACAATTGTTTTTAAGCAATATTGTGTCTTGGACTTTCCTGGTGGTACATTGGATAGTACTCCACTTGCCAATGCAGGGGACAAGGTTTGATCCCTGGTCTGGGAAGATTCCACATGCCATGGAGAAACTGAGCCCATGCACCCCAACTACTGAGCCCCCATGCTGCAACTACAGAAGCCCGTGTGCCTAGTGCCTGCGCTCTGCAACAAGAGAAGCCACTGTAATGAGAAGCTCTCACCCTGCATTTGGAGAATAGCTCCTACTCTCCACAACTAGAGAAAGCCCATGCACAGCAA
The DNA here is from genome assembly GCF_049115385.1 of Moschus berezovskii. Taxonomy (NCBI): domain Eukaryota; kingdom Metazoa; phylum Chordata; class Mammalia; order Artiodactyla; family Moschidae; genus Moschus; species Moschus berezovskii. The sequence goes on from NC_142463.1 coordinate 63,417,508, forward strand.
CAAAGACCTAGGATAACCAAAATAAATGAATAAATAAAAGTTATATTAAAAAAGAACTGTGCAAAAATATATATTGTTTCTTTGGTTGTATTCTCATCCCAGAGAATGAATACAAAAATATGGTATGGATGTGTCCTTTTCTTTCCCTGCATTCATATAATCTATGTTGTATGTGTTTTGTTGTTGTTTAGTCGCTCAGTCACATCCAACTCCTTGCAGCCCCATGGACTGCAGCACCCCAGGCCTCCCTGTCCTTCACCATCTCTTAGGGCTTGCTCAACCTCATACCATTGAGTTGGTGATGCCATCCAACCATCTCATCCTCTGTCATCCATTATGTATGTGTATAATAGGCATTTCTCTGCATTTCATCTGTCTTATCTAAATGATACCATGAGATTCCTCCGAAAAAACTGGGGTAGCCCTAAACACATTCTTTTCAATGACTGCAATATTTTTCCACTGAATGTATGAACCTAATGCCAAATTTTGACTTTTCCTAATGGCAAACAAGGGTAAAATCAGTATCCTTCTCCATATACCCTTTCAGTTCAGTTCAGTTCAGTTCAGTCACTCAGTCGTGCCTGATTCTTTGCGACCCCGAGGACTGCAGCATTCCAGGCCTTCCTGACCATCACCAACTCCCAGAGTTTACCCAAACTCATGTCCATTGAGTCGGTGATGCCATCCAGCCATCTCATCCTCGGTCGTCCCCTTGTCCTCCTGCCCTCAATCTTTCCCAACATCAGGGTCTTTTCAAATGAGTCAGTTCTTCACATCAGGTGGCCAAAGTATTGGAGTTTCAGCTTCAACATCTGTCCTTCCAATGAACACCCAGGATTGATCTCCTTTAGAATGGACTGGTTGGATCTCCTTGCAGTCCAAGGACTCTCAAAAGTCTTCTCCAACACCACAGTTCAAAAGCATCAATTCTTTGACGCTCAGCTTTTGTTATGGTCCAACTCTCACATCCATACATGACTACTGGAAAAGCCATAGCCTTGACTAGATGGACTTTGTTGGCAAAGTAGTGTCTCTGCTTTTTAATATGCTGTCTATGTTGGCCATAGCTTTCCTTCCAAGGAGTAAGTGTCTTTTAATTTCATGGCTGCAGTCACCATCTGCAGTGATTTTGGAGCCCCAAAATACAAAGTCAGTCACTGTTTCCACTGTTTCCCCATTTATTTGCCATGAAGTGATGGGACCAGATGCCATGATCTTAGTTTTCTGAATGTTGAGCTTTAAGCCAACTTTTTCACTCTCCTGTTTCACTTTCATCAAGAGGTTCTTTAGTTCTTCTTCACTTTCTGCCATAACGGTGGTGTCATCTGCATATCTGAGGTTATTGATATTTCTCCCGGCAATCTTGATTTCATTTTGTGCTTCATCTAGTCCAGTGTTTCTCATGATGTACTCTGCATATAAGTTAAATAAGCAGGATGACAGTATACAGCCTTGACGTACTCCTTTTCCTATTTGGAACCAGTCTGTTGTTCCATGTCCGGTTCTAACTATTACTTCTTGACCTGCATACAGATTTCTCAGGAGGCAGCTCAGGTGTTGTGGTATTCCTATCTCTTTCAGAATTTTCCGCAGTTTATTGTGATCCACACAGTCAAAGGCTTTGGCGTAGTCAATGAAGCAGAAATAGATGTTTTTCTGGAACTCTCTTGCTTTTTCCATGATCCAGCGGATGTTGGCAATTTGATCTCTGGTGCCTCTGCCTTTTCTAAAACCAGCTTGAACATCTGGAAGTTCACGCTTCATGTATTGCTGAAGCCTGGCTTGGAGAATTTTGAGCATGACTTTACTAGCATGTGAGATGAGCGCAATTGTGTGGTAGTTTGAGCATTCTTTGGCATTGCCTTTCTTTGGGATTGGAATGAAAACTGACCTTTTCCAGTCCTGTGGCCACTGCTGAGTTTTCCAAATTAGCTGGCATATTGAGTGCAGCACTTTCACAGCATCATCTTTCAGGATTTGAAATAGTTCAGCTGGAATTCCATCACCTCCATTAGCTTTGTTCGTCGTGATGCTTCCTAAGGCCCACTTGACTTCACATTCCAGGATGTCTGGCTCTAGGTGAGTGATCACACCATCATGATTATCTGGTGGGAAGATCTTTCTTGTACAGTTCTTCTGTGTATTCTTGCCACCTCTTCTTAATATCTTCTGCTTCTGTTAGGTCCCTACCATTTCTGTCCTTTATTGAGCCCATCTTTGCAGGAAATGTTCCCTTTGTATCTCTAATTTTCTTGAAGAGATCTCTAGTCTTTCCCATTCTATTGTTTTCCTCTATTTCTTTGCGCTAATCGCTGAGGTAGGCTTTCTTATCTCTCCTTGCTATTCTTTGGAACTCTGCATTCAAATGGGTATACTTTCCTTTTCTCCTTTGCTTTTCACTTCTCTTCTTTTCACAGCTATTTGAAAGACCTCCTCAGACAGCCATTTTGCTTTTTTGCATTTCTTATTTGGGGATGGTCTTGATCCCTGTCTCCTGTACAATGTCATGAACCTCCATCCATAGTTCCTCAGGCACTCTGTCAATCAGACCTAGTCCCTTAAATCTATTTCTCACTTTCACTGTGTAATCATAAGGGATTTGATTTAGGTCATCTCTGAATGGTCTAGTGGTTTTCCCTTCTTTCTTCAATTTCAGTCTGAATTTGGCAATAAGGAGTTCATGATCTGAGCCACAGTCAGCTCCTAGTCTTGTTTTTGCTGACTGCATAGAGCTTCTCCATCTTTGGCTGCAAAGAATCTAATCATCTGATTTCAGCGTAGACCATCTGGTGATGTCCATGTGTAGAGTCTTCTCTCGTGTTGTTGGAAGAGGGTGTTTGCTATGACCAGTGTGTTCTCAGTCACCCTATTAGCCTTTGTCCTGCTTCCCTATACTATCAGGGGCTCTAATCATAGAATCTCCATATTAATCAGTCTTGGAAACATTTTATCTCTATGTGTTTGTTAATGAAATAATTAAAATTTCTATGTTTTAAATCAATCTTTAGGAATTTTTTTCATGGATATTTCAAACAACAGCCTATTGCAATAGACAGGTGGTGGGCACTTTGATCTTTCAATTCAGTTCAAAGTATTAAGCATTTTGGATATTACGTCATTACTTGGTCATTACTCTTAATTCAGTTCAAAATCTTTAGTATTTTGAATATTACAGTAACTTTCTCATTATATGAGAAAAGGATAGGTAATATGATAGTGTATTCAATGTCAGGGCAAGAAGGTTTATTCTCATTCCTTGTGTCTAGTCTGAGCAGTGGAAGGTTGAGGGTGAAAAGTGGACTTAGAGATCTAGGTCAGTGGGGGTTTCATCATTGTATATGCTGTCAGATCACTCAGGGGCTTTAGGGGAAGAGAAACCAGAGAGAGTTTGCGTTGACTCTGAAATATGTTGCACCAGACATCATATATGTTTCTTTGACTCACTGTCCCTTGATAAGAGGTAGTCATAAAGCCCTAATTGCAAGAGGCTAGGAGGTACAGCCCTCCAGGATTCCCAGGAAAGAAGAGACCCACACAGGACAAAGAGTAGATGTTTCTCCCACATCCAATCCCTCACCCTTCACAGGGATTTCAGTCTATTGTGATGTTTTTTGTCTGTTCATTCTTTAAAGTGATGACATAAAGCATATAATCAGAATGTGGATAAAATTTGTTCCCACAAATAGTATTACAGTTGTGGGTTATATTCTTTACAAAGGTCATAACAACAATCACAATGATTAAAAACTACCATTTATTGAGCATTTATTGTTACTCAAGAACTCCTCCTAGATTATCTGACTTTGTGAAAGAGTTCCTAGTATTATCAGAATTTTATAGACAAGGAAGTAAGGCTCAGACAGCTTAAGCAATTCACCCAAGGTCACAGGTGGTGAGGAGCAGGGCCAGGAACTGAAGCTATGGGGCCTGAACCCAAAGTCCAGGTCTTATCCGCTAGGCCACCGAGTAGCACTTGTACCATAGCTGTGCCCAGCTGTATGCTCTCTAAATGCAGCTGCGCTTCAAAGTCACTGTAGCTCTTAAAGCAGCAAAATCAGGCTTTGACTCACATCAGTTAGCACTGGGAAGCTTCTTACAGATTACTGAGTACACTTTGATTGTCTTGAAAAGAAACTGTGTTGATTAGGATAAGGTTAAGCCATACAGTGGCCTAAGAAAGAAGTTTCCTTTTCTCTCACGTAACAGTCCCAGTGTGAGTGCGCAGGCCTTCGGGGCAGCTTTGCTCCTCACCACCACTCAGGGACCCAGGTTCCGTCCTGCTCCTGTGCTCACTCCCAGGGCTTGTCAGCGAAGCCAGGCACTGCAACCCAGCTCCAGCCAGCGGAGATGGGGGAGTGGGCATGCGCGAAGTACAGGGAGGCTCAGGCCTCCAGCGAGTTAATGACAACTGGCAGGGAGAGATAAGACCTAGACCCAGGGTAGTGACACGCGGAGGAAGAGAAGAGAAGATAACATCCCGTTGTTTCACAGTGGGAGGAGGGAGTACGGGCTCAAAGTAGGGAATTTCATTAGCCAGGCATTAAGAAATATACTTTGGAGTACAAAACTGCTTCCTGATTTTTACTGCCTTCTCCTTTCTCTCTACTACCGACATTACAAGGGTACTTATTAGGGAGGAAAAGGTCTTCGAGCTAGCACTTCACCAGTCAGTAGAAAAGATTGAAAAGTGGAACATGCTGCTATCCGGAAGTAATTAACTGGGATGCTGGGACTGAGATAGTGTGGTTAATGGGACTCTCAAATGAGCCATTTATTCATCAGAAGTATCTTTTTCTTGTTTTGTATTTTAAGTTAAATTAAAATGTCTAAGTAGATGGTGCAGTCACATTGAAAATTTAAATGATGAAAAAAGATTTACCCAGAGAACTCTCCCACCTGTCTTCTTGCTTGTTGTGAAAATGCAGCAGATAAGTAGGAGAAGATTTTATTCTGGCTACTATAATAGAATGTTCATTAAAAAGGAATGTCTCAAAGAACAGGAAGATGGCAGGTAAGCAAGGAGTCATCCACAGGAGTCTTATGGGTGTTCAAGGAAGGATGAAGATAGTCTCAGACAGCAGGGCAGTCCTTTGCTGGAGATGTCTTAACCTTCACTTTTACTGGAGCATGGGGCTCAGGAAAAGTTCAACATTGTCACTGTCTACCCTTGAACTTTTTCTAACCTCTCATAAGTGACTACTTTACAGGATTGGTATTAGTATTACATTATACTAACACAGGTGAATTTGAATATGTACTCTTTTTTGAGACTTTTTTTAAACAGAAGTCTTTCCGTTCCGTTCCGTTTGGTCGCTCAGTCGTGTCCGACTCTTTGCAACCCTGTGGACTGTAACCTAACCAGGCTTCTCTGTCTTAGGTTCACAAGAAAATAGAGAAAAAGGTATATAGATATCTCGTGAATCCCCTGTCCTTCCATATGCATAGCCTCCCCCATTATCAACATCCCCCAACAGAGGGGTGCATTAGTAACAGCCGACGCACCTACACTGACATATCATAATTACTGTTCATAGTTACAGTTCACTCTTGCTGTTGTACATATGATGGGTTTGGACAAATGTGAAATGACATGTGTCCAGCATTATAGTATCATGCAAAGTATTTTCACTTCCCTAAAAATCCTTTGTGCTCTCTTCATCCCTTCCATTCACCCCAACTCCTGACAACCTCTGATCTTTTTATTATAAGTTCCCGTAGTTCTGCCTTTTCCAGAATGTCATATAGTTGGAAACATACACCACACAGTGTTTTCAGATTGGCTTCTTTCATCTAGTAATATGCACATGTCTTTTCATGGCTCATTTCTTTTTAGCACTGAATAATATTCCATTAATTGGTGAATATATATTTTTATCCTTTCCTTTCTTACAAAAAAAGTAAAAAGTAGCATAGTATATATACTTTATGCAACTTCCTTTTCTTAAACTTTATAGTTGTCTATACAGACAGCTTCTTTACCTTATTTTTCCCCACTGCATACTATTACACTGAGTGGATAAACCATAGTTATTTAACCAGTTCCATGTGATATTGATTTACTTCAATATCTTGCTATTATAAACAATGTTTCAATAAATACCATGTATATCCTCAGTCGTGTCCAATTCTTTGCGACCCTGTAGCCCGCCAGGTTCCTCTGTCCATGGACTTCTCCAGGCAAGAATGGGGGTTGCCATTTCCTTCTCCAGTACATCTTATACATTATATACATATATATGTCTATCATATTGCATATGTATTGGTATATCCACAGGATCATTTCCAGAAGTGCAATTGTAGGGTAATCTGTAATATATTTGTAATTTCTATAGATTTTGCCAATTTTCTCTTGATGGATTTTGTTACCTGTGTTGCATGAGCATGCTGTGCCTTTGTAGCCTTACTAACAGAGTGTGTTGTCAAGTGGAATTTTCCTAATCCAGTTAGTGAGAAATAGTATCTCCTAATGTTCATTTGAGGGACTGATGCTAAAGCTGAAACTCCAATACTTTGGCCACCTCATGAGACGAGTTGACTCACTGGAAAAGACTCTGATGCTGGGAAAGGTTGGGGGCGGGAGGAGAAGGGGACGACGGAGAATGAGATGGCTGGATGGCATCACCGACTCTGTGGACATGAGTTTGAGTGTACTCCGGGAGTTGGTGATGGACAGGGAGGCCTGGCGTGCTGTGATTCATGGGGTCGCGGAGAGTCGGACACGACTGAGCGACTGAACTGAACTGAACTGAATAGTATTAGTTTGCATTTATCTTCGTTCAGTTCAACCGCTCAGTCGTTTCTGACTCTTTGCGACCCCATGAATCACAGCACGCCAGGCCTCCCTGTCCATCACCAACTCCCAGAGTTCACTCAAACTCATGTCCATCGAGTTGGTGATGCCATCCAGCCATCTCATTCTCTGGCGTCCCTTCTCCTCCTGCCCCCAATCCCTCCCAGCATCAGAGTCTTTTCCAGTGAGTCAACTCTTTGTATGAGGTGGCCAAAGTATTGGAGCTTCAGCTTTAGCATCAGTCCTTCCAATGAACAGCCAGTACTGATCTCCTTTAGAATGGACTGGTTGGATCTCCTTGCAGTCCAAGGGACTCTCAAGAGTCTTCTCCAACACCACAGTTCAAAAGCATCAATTCTTCGATGCTCAGCTTTCTTCCCAGTCCAACTCTCACATCCATACATGACCACGGGAAAAACCATAGCCTTGACTAGACGGACCTTTGTTGGCAAAGTAATGTCTCTGCTTTTTAATATGCTATCTAGGTTGGTCATAACTTTCCTTCCAAGGAGTAAGCGTCTTTTAATTTCATGGCTGTAAGCAGCATCCGCAGTGATTTTGGAGCCCCCCAAAATAAAGTCTGGCACTGTTTCCACTGTTTCCCCATCTATTTCCCATGAAGTGATGGGACCAGATGCCATGATCTTAGTTTTCTGAATGTTGAGCTTCAAGCCAACCTTTTCACTCTTCTCTTTCACTTTCATCAGAGGCTTTTTAGTTCCTCTTCACTTTCTGCCATAAGGGTGGTGTCATCTGCATATCTGAGGTTATTGATATTTCTCCCGGCAATCTTGATTCCAGCTTGTGCTTCTTCCAGCCCAGCGTTCCTCATGATGTACTCTGCATATAAGTTAAATAAGCAGGGTGACAATATACAACCTTGACGTACTCCTTTTCCTATTTGGAACCAGTCCGTTGTTCCATGTCCAATTCTTACTGTTGCTTCCTGACCTGCATACAGGTTTCTCAAGAGGCAGGTCAGGTGGTCTGGTATTCCCATCTTTAAAACTATCTTTTTGATTCAACAAATGTTTTGAAAATTAATTTAGAAATAGACTCTAGGGGGCTTTACACTGAGTTAGAGTTCCTATCAGAGGGATAACAACACCACAGCTGTACTGAATCCTCAAGAAGGAGGCACACGAATGACTGGATTACAAGAGTTACAGGAATGAGAGCTGCTCACTTCGCAGAAACTATAGCTCACAGAAAACCAACAAAGGCACGAGATACAGACCATTTACTTATGAATGTGTAAAACTCAAGAAAGTCCACATTATTTCTACAACATGTTGAAAGTGCTTCAGAATTCACACAATACTAATTTTCTTTTGGTATATACCAAAAGAAAATTATATAAATTATATATATAATTTATATTATATATTCAATATATATTAAATTATATAATTTAATTTAATATTTCAGTTCAGTTCAGTTCAGTTCAATTCAGTCGCTCAGTCGTGTCCGACTCTCCGCGACCCCATGAATCACGGCACGCCAGGCCTCCCTGTCCATCACCAACTCCCGGAGTTCACTCAAACTCATGTCCACAGAGTCGGTGATGCCATCCAGCCATCTCATTCTCCGTCGTCCCCTTCTCCTCCCACCCCCAACCTTTCCCAGCATCAGAGTCTTTTCCAGTGAGTCAACTCGTCGCATGAGGTGGCCAAAGTATTGGAGTTTCAGCTTTAGCATCAGTCCCTCCAATGAACACCCAGGATTGATCTCCTTTAGAATGGACTGGTTGGATCTCCTTGCAGTCCAAGGTACTCTCAAGAGTCTTCTCCAACACCACAGTTCAAAAGCATCGATTCTTCGGCGATCAGCTTTCTTCACAGTCCAACTCTCACATCCATACATGACCACGGGAAAAACCATTGCCTTGACTAGACGGACCTTGGTTGGCAAAGTAATGTCTCTGCTTTTTAATATACTATCAAGGTTGGTCATAACTTTCCTTCCAAGGAGCAAGTGTCTTTTAATTTCATGACTGCAATCAGCATCTGCAGTGATTTTGGAGCCCAAAAAAACAAAGTCTGACACTGTTTCCACTGTTTTTCCATCTATTTCCCATGAAGTGATGGGACCAGATGCCATGATCTTTGTTTTCTGAATGTTGAGCTTCAAGCCAACCTTTTCACTCTCCTCTTTCACTTTCATCAAGAGGCCTTTGAGTTCCTCTTCACTTTCTGCCATAAGGGTGGTGTCATCTGCATATCTGAGGTTATTGATATTTCTCCCGGCAATCTTGATTCCAGCTTGTGCTTCTTCCAGCCCAGCGTTCCTCATGATGTACTCTGCATATAAGTTAAATAAGCAAGGTGACAATATACAACCTTGACGTACACCTTTACCTATTTGGAACCAGTCGGTTGTTCCATGTCCAGTTCTGACTGTTGCTTCCTGACCTGCATACAGGTTTCTCAAGAGGCAGGTCAGGTGGTCTGGGATTCCCATCTCTTTCAGAATGTTCCACAGTTTATTGTGATCCACACAGTCAAAGGCTTTGGCATAGTCAATGAAGCAGAAATAGATGTTTTTCTGAAACTCTCTTGCTTTCTCCATGATCCAGCGGATGTTGGCAATTTGATCTCTGGTGCCTCTGCCTTTTCTAAAACCTGCTTGAACATCTGGGAGTTCACGGTTTACATACTGCTGAAGCCTGGCTTGGAGAATTTTGAGCATGACTTTACTAGCGTGGGAGATGAGTGCAATTGTGCGGTAGTTTGAACATTCTTTGGCATTGCCTTTCTTTGGGATTGGAATGAAGACTGACCTCTTCCAGTCCTGTGGCCACTGCTGAGTTTTCCAAATTTGCTGGCATATTGAGTGCAGCACTTTCACAGCATCATCTTTCAAGACTTGAAATAGCTCAACTGGCATTCCATCACCTCCACTAGCTTTGTTTGTAGTGATGCTTTCTAAGGCCCACTTGACTTCACATTCCAAGATGTCTGGCTCTAGGTCGGTGATCACAGTATCGTGACTATCTTGGTCGTGAAGATCTTTTTTGTACAGTTCTTCTGTGTATTCCTGCCACCTCTTCTTAATATCTTCTGCTTCTGTTAGGTCCATACCATTTCTGTCCTTTATCGCGCCCATCTTTGCATGAAATGTTCCCTTGGAATCTCTAATTTTCTTGAAGAAGTCTCTTGTTTTTCCTATTCTGTTGTTTTCCTCTATTTCTTTGCATTGATCACTGAGGAAGGCTTTCTTATCTCTCCTTGCTATTCTTTGGAACTCTGCATTCAGATGCTTATATCTTTCCTTTTCTCCTTTGCTTTTTGCCTCTCTTCTTTTTACAGCTATTTGTAAGGCCTCCTCAGACAGCCATTTCGCTCTTTTGCATTTCTTTTCCATGGGGATGGTCTTGGTCCCTGTCTCCTGTACAATGTCACGAACCTCCGTCCAGAGTTCATCAGGCACTCTATCAATCAGATCTAGTCCCTTAAATCTATTTCTCACTTCCACTGTATAATCATAAGGGATTTGATTTAGGTCATATCTGAATGGTCTAGTGGTTTTCCCTACTTTCTTCAATTTAAGTCTGAACTTCGCAATAAGGAGTTCATGATCTGAGCCACAGTCAGCTCCTGGTCTTGTTTTCGCTAACTGTATACAGCTTCTCCATCTTTGGTTGCAAAGAATATAATCAATCTGATTTCGGTGTTGACAATCTGGTGATGTCCATGTGTAGAGTCTTCTCTTGTGTTGTTGGAAGAGGGTGTTTGCTATGACCAGTGCATTCTCTTGACAAAACTCTATTAGCCTTTGCCCTGCTTCATTCCGTGCTCCAAGGCTAAATTTGCCATTTACTCCAGGTGTTTCTTGACTTCCTACTTTTGCATTCCAGTCCCCTAGGATGAAAAGGACATCTTTTTTGGGTGTTAGTTCTAAAAGGTCTTGTAGGTCTTCATAGAACCGATTAACTTCAGCTTCTTCAGCATTACTGGTTGGGGCATAGGCCTGGATTACTGTAATATTGAATGGTTTGCCTTGGAAACGAACAGAAATCATCCTGTCATTTTTAAGATTGCATCCAAGTACTGCATTTCGGACTCTTTTGTTGACCATGATGGCTACTCCATTTCTTCTAAGGGATTCCTGCCCACAGTAGTAGATATAATGGTTTTATATATTTAAATTCTTTTAAATTATATATACCAGTTTATAACAAATGGTAAAATCTGTAACTCTGTTCAAAGTTTTAAAAGATTACTTAAGAATAGTTTCTTGTATTTCTAAAGTCCCAAAGGTCTGTTACTTATTTTTATTTTATATCGTACTATATTTTATTTACAGTGTTGTGTTTGTTTTAGGTGTATAGCAAAGTGATAGTCATATATATATATATATATATATATATATATATATATATATGAATTAACAAAAGCAGTTCCTGTCTTTTGATGGGGTGCTCATGGTTTATAACATAAATGGCATTATTTTGAGAGAGGGATAACTTAGGCATGGCATTGTTTTTTTTTCTTTTTGCAGCTTGAGGCAGTTGTAAAATAACTTAATGTAGCTTTTTGCAACTGTGTATTCTATAGTATTTTTTAATTTGGTGAAACTTTAACTGTTAATGTTTTTGACATTGTGCTTTGTACCATTGATTAAATAAAAATTAAAAAAAAAAAGAAATAGACTCTATTGAAGCAGCTGACCCCATGAATAATCAATGATCAACCTTCCTTCCCCCAGCCCCTGTTGGACCCCTCACCAGTGTAAACCCAAGAGTGTTGTCATTCCACATGGTGGAGAGCAGCACCTCTTCAAGTCCATTCCACGAGATTTACCAACTGTCCTCAAAAGAGATCTGCCCTTGGATAAGTCTGAGACACTCAGACCAAGAAGGTGAAGAGCCTTCCTCACTGGCTGGCTCCTCAGAGGCTTTGTAACTGTGAAGTTCAGTGTCAGTCTCAATGGAGGTTTTTTTTTTTTTTTTAGCAGAGCACTGCTGCTGCTAAGTTGCTGCTAAGTCGCTTCAGTCGTGTCTGACTCTGTGCGACCCCAGAGATGGCAGCCCACCAGGCTCCACCGTCCCTGGGATTCTCCAGGCAAGAACACTGGAGTGGGTTGCCATTTCCTTCTCCAATGCATGAAAGTGAAGTCGCTCAGTCGTGTCCAACTCTTAGTGCAGGCAAGTACTTTTCTTGGAATACATTTCTTGAATGGAGAAAGTTTAGGAGGTTGGGTTGTTAATGGCCAACTCTGAAAAGCAGTTTTAGTTGTTTTTTTTTAAAATAAAAAATTTCTATTGCTTTCTTACAATCTTTTATTCTAAAAATTGAGGAAGTGAGGCTGAGGATCTCCATTAATTGAAAGTTACTAAGAGTTGGATTAACTGAGGTACAAGAATCAGAATACGGACTTGGCGAACTTCCTTCAGAGCCAGCCCAAGGAAATGAGGACCTTAGTAAACTGCTCCTTACCAGTCCTCTCTTCCCTGGGCTGCTTTGCTTAGTCCCTCAAAGAAAATAGGCTGGCAGGAAAAGCCCTGAAAACTTATTTGTGCTGACATGCCGAGATGCTAAGAGTTACCACGTCCCAGGTGGCTCAGGGGTAAAGAATTTCCTGGAGACAATGCAGGAGACAGGAGTTCGATTTCTAGGTGGGGAAGATCCCCTGGAGGTGGGAATGTCAACCCACTCCAGTATTCTTGCCTGGAGAATCCTATGGACAGAGGAGCCTATCAGGCTATAGTCCAAGGGATCACAAAGAGTCTGACATGACTGAATGACTGAGCAAGAACATGCATACTAAGAATTAGTTTTTCATTCAATTATTGAACAATTTTTAACTTTATTGCTCTGTACTGGGTCTCTGAATTTGTCCCACAAGAAATTTAAGGCCCTTCTGGCTCTGCCTCCGTCCTTAGTTGCTCAGTGATGTGCGACTCTTGCGACCCCATGGGGCTCTGTCCAGGGCTCTGCAGCAGCCCCTAATCCAGTTAGGAAGATAAAACTCCCAGCAGTGAGGGAACAATGTAAGTGTGATTAAGTGATAGGGTGAGGGGTAGTATAATGTTACTTCTCCCAGGGAGCTCCTCTCTAGGGAAGCTGCTGTTTAACCCTCTGGTGAAGCTGTACTGGGAATTCCCATTGTGGAATTTCCCCAATTCCACAAGTCACGATAAGAAGACATTTTCCTTCTGTCCTGTTTTTGGGAGAAGGTGTTCCTTGGCACTCTTAGTTGGCTGCTTGCTGCAGTCATGCAAGCCCGCTGCCGTGGGGAATCCAACCGGCTTGGCCTGCCTGAAAGCAGAGGGTAGCTTCAGTAGTTTTTGGCTCCACCTAAGGCTGTTAATTGGAGCACGGAATGAAGCAGGGCAAAGATTAATAGAGTTTTGTCAAGAGAACGCACTGGTCACAGCAAACACCCTCTTCCAGAAACACAAGAGAAGACTCTACACATGGACATCACCAGATGGTCAACACTGAAATCAGATTGATTATATTCATTGCAGCCAAAGATGGAGAAGCTGTATACAGTTAGCAAAAACAAGACCAGGAGCTGACTGTGGCTCAGATCATGAACTCCTTATTGCCAAATTAGACTTAAATTGAAGAAAGTAGGGAAAACCACTAGACCATTCAGATATGACCTAAATCAAATCCCTTATGATTATACAGTGGAAGTGAGAAATAGATTTAAGGGACTAGATCTGATAGAGTGCCTGATGAACTCTGGACGGAGGTTCGTGACATTGTACAGGAGACCAAGACCATCCCCATGGAAAAGAAATGCAAAAAAGCAAAATGGCTGTCTGAGGAGGCCTTACAAATAGCTGTGAAAAGAAGAGAAGTGAAAAGCAAAGGAGAAAAGGAAAGATATAAGCATCTGAACGCAGAGTTCCAAAGAATAGCAAGGAGAGATAAGAAAGCTTTCCTCAGTGATCAATGCAAAGAAATAGAGGAAAACAACAGAATAGGAAAAACAAGAGATCTCTTCAAGAAAATTAGAGATTCCAAGGGAACATTTCATGCAAAGATGGGCGCGATAAAGGACAGAAATGGTATGGACCTAACAGAAGCAGAAGATATTAAGAAGAGGTGGCAGGAATACACAGAAGAACTGTACAAAAAAAGATCTTCACGACCAAGATAGTCACGAAAACGTGATCACCGACCTAGAGCCAGGCATCTTGGAATGTGAAGTCAAGTGGGCCTTAGAAAGCATCACTACAAACAAAGCTAGTGGAGGTGATGGAATGCCAGTTGAGCTATTTCAAATCTTGAAAGATGATGCTGTGAAAGTGCTGCACTCAATATGCCAGCAAATTTGGAAAACTCAGCAGTGGCCACAGGACTGGAAGAGGTCAGTCTTCATTCCAATCCCAAAGAAAGGCAATGCCAAAGAATGCTCAAACTACCACACAACTGCACTCATCTCACACGCTAGTAAAGTCATGCTCAAAATTCTCCAAGCCAGGCTTCAGCAATATATGAACCGTGAACTCCCAGATGTTCAGGCAGGTTTTAGAAAAGGCAGAGGCACCAGAGATCAAATTGCCAACATCCACTGGATCATGGAGAAAGCAAGAGAGTTCCAGAAAAACATCTATTTCTGCTTCATTGACTATGCCAAAGCCTTTGACTGTGTGGATCACAATAGACTGTGGAAAATTCTGAAAGAGATGGGAATACCAGACCACCTGACCTGCCTCTTGAGAAACCTGTATGCAGGTCAGGAAGCAACAGTCAGAACTGGACATGGAACAGACTGGTTCCAAATAGGAAAAGGAGTACGTCAAGGCTGTATATTGTCACCTTGCTTATTTAACTTATATGCAGAGTACATCATGAGGAACGCTGGGCTAGAAGAAGCACAAGCTGGAATCAAGATTGCTGGGAGAAATATCAATAACCTCAGATATGCAGATGACACTACCCTTATGGCAGAAAGAGGAACTAAAAAGCCTCTTGATGAAAGTGAAAGAGGAGAGTGAAAAGGTTGGCTTGAAGCTCAACATTCAGAAAACTAAGATCATGGCATCTGGTCCCATCACTTCATGGGAAATAGATGGAAAAACAGTGGAAACAGTGTCAGACTTTATTTTTTGGGGCTACAAAATCACTGCAGATGCTGATTGCAGCCATGAAATTAAAAGAAGCTTACTCCTTGGAAGGAAAGTTATGACCAACCTTGATAGTATATTAAAAAGCAGAGACATTACTTTGCCAACAAAGGTCCATCTAGTCAAGGCTATGGTTTTTCCCGTGGTCATGTATGGATGTGAGAGTTGGACTGTGAAGAAAGCTGATCGCCGAAGAATCGATGCTTTTGAACTGTGGTGCTGGAGAAGACTCTTGAGAGTCCCTTGGACTGCAAGGAGATCCAACCAGTCCATTGTAAAGGAGATCAGTCCTGGGTGTTCATTGGAAGGACTGATACTAAAGCTGAAACTGCAATACTTTGGCCACCTCATGCGACGAGTTGACTCACTGGAAAAGGCTCTGATGCTGGGAAAGGTTGGGGGCGGGAGGAGAAGGGGACGACAGAGAATGAGATGGCTGGATGGCATCACCGACTCGATGGACATGAGTTTGAGTGAACTCCAGGAGTTGGTGATGGACAGGGAGGCCTGGCGTGCTGTGATTCATGGGGTCGCAAAGAATCGGACACGACTGAGTGACTGAACTGAACTGAAAAGGAAACATGGTTTTTCAGCGTACCTAAAAAGAGGATATATTAGAAATGCCAAATCGCTACTGTAAAAAGCTGGTTTCTCACAGGGTTTTAACATCTAGGACTTTCAAGGAGATGTACAAAAATTTGTAAAATACTTGTTTAAGTATGGTCTCAAGAGGTTAGGAGCATTAATTCAAACTGGACAAACTTACATATGACTCTATATTGAGTTCTTACTCACAAAAGTAATTCTGTAATCATATACTACAACCAAATACTTAATTACAAAGATCTTCATCTCAGGGTTATTTATAGTGGTGAAAAATATGGAAATATTTATAACAAAATAAAAATAAATAACATTTTAAAAATTAGGTCTTTGAAGAATTCTTAATGGAATTGATAATGTTTAATGTTAAGTAAAATATGGGATATCTATATTGTTAAGATCATGTACACATATGGATAGGAAAAAAACTCTAAGAAAATACTGTATATTAAAATGTTAACAGTGAATTTCTCTGCCAAAAGTGATTTCTTTTTTATCTTTGTTTTTTCCAGATCTTCTATAATATGTATGTACCATTTCCACAATCAGAAAAAATTTTAATATTACTGTTATAAAAAATTGTATCTAACATGAATGTTATGACAATGAAGTAAAACAGTATGACAAATTAATTATTGCTATATTTTTGGTGTAAATATTGTTCCTGTTCTTTAAAAACTAAAAAAAAAAAAAAACTACTATTCCTTTGTAGTAAAAAAAAAGTTTAAAAGTTTTGTTTTCTGTGCTTCTGAAACACATGGACATTTTCTCTTACTTTTGGCACCTAAGTGAGGAACTTGAAAATCTATTCTTCAATTTACTTTTTTACATGGATAGCACATTCTCAAAAGTTAGTGCAATAAAGTTGTAATTTCTCTTAGAACACTAACAGCAACAACAAAAAATCTGTTCTCCATCATTGCTTATCACAATTTCACAAATCCCAGTTGGAAAAATTAGTTGAAATCATGGTAAATGCTAAGAAAATCTGGTCCTCCCTCAACAAATTCTCCTGGGCTTAAAAAGAAAAAAAGTTAACATTAGGCTATGTGATTTAAAAAAACCTCCAGGGCGAAAGATTTAATTAGGAACTCTAACTGGCAATCCTATTTCTTTAAAAAAAGCTCCAGAATCTTTTTGTACAGTTGAAGCAGCCAGGTTTGGGAGAACCTTTTTCATGCTGTAGTGGTGACTTCCAAGTGCTTTAGTTCACAATTAAGTCACTTACATCCAGACAGTCTGCAACCCCCAAAGTAAGCTCTTCTCCCAGGTGGCTGCTTGGTGTTAGAGAAAAAAGGCCTTGAAAATTCACAATCACCCTACAAATGTAAGGGCTTATTATCTTTCTTCGCCAACTATGGAGCAGTCTAGAGAAATTAACCCTCTCATTTGTTAGCCTCAATAACAGGCTTTAACAGATCTGCAGCCTTGGATGGCTCAGATAATTGCTCTAATTAGTTTGGTGTGGAGGGAGGCAGGGCCTCAAATAATTAAGCCTAAATTAAAAGAAAAAAAAATGAAAAGTTTATGCCTTGACAGATTTGACATGTGGATTCCAGATGTTATGGAAGAAATTTACTGTTCAGAGTTTTAGGCTACTTTTTGTAGTTGAGAGAGGAATATGGAAAAAGAGAACATGTACGTATGAAATCTAGAAAACTGGTACAGATGAACCTATTTGCAGAGCAGAAATAGAGACACAGATGTAGAGATTGGACATGTGGACATAGAAGGGGGAAGAGGGGACAGATTGGGAGAGTAGCATTGACATATATATACACTGCTGCTGCTGCTGCTAAGTCACTTCAGTCGTGTCCGACTCTGTGTGACCCCATAGACGGAAGCCCACCAGGCTCCCCCGTCCCTGGGATTCTCCAGGCAAGAACACTGGAGTGGGCTGCCATTTCCTTCTCCAATGTGTGAAAGTGAAAAGTGAAAGTGAATTCGCTCAGTCGTGTCCGACCCTTAGCGACCCCACGGACTGCAGCCTACCAGGCTCCTCCATCCATGGAGGAGGCATCCATTTTCTAGGCAAGAGTGCCATAGCCTTCTCCGATATATACAACTACCATGTGTCAAATAGATGATGAGTGGGAAGCTGCTGGATAGCACAGCGAGCTCAGCCTGGTGCTCTGTGATGACCCAGAGGGCTGGGATGGGCGGGGAGAGGGGTGGCAGGGAGGCTTAACAAGAAGGGGATATATGTGTACATACAGCTGATTCACTTTGTTATAAAGCAGAAACGAACACAACATTGTAAGGCAATCATATCCCAATTAAAAAGAGAGAGAGGTTTCATTGATTCTGTGTGTGTGTGCGTGTGGCTGTTTCTCCAGATTGAAAACTAACAAAACCCAGCAACAGGGTCTTAAAGTCTTCCTGGTGCGCGCGCGAGTGATTTCTGAGTTGGTTTGCCTATAGCTTTGCTGGCAGACAAGTCACCTCCTTAGTGGAAGTGAGTGTATTATTTCAATGCAGTTTTTCTCAGGAATTCTAAATTTAAACTCCACAGTAAGCTGGCAAAGGTTGCTAGAATTTTGGTCCTGTTTAGAAATAGAGACAGGTAATTATGCCAGGAATAGAGGCACACTTTTACTTCAATGATATGCACCAAATCTTCCATTTCTTCTTTTTCAGAAAATGGTAAACACAGGGAAAGGAACAGAAGTTCCAGATCCTGGGTACCAAAATATTACAGACGCACAGGAAATGACTTTTCAAATCCAGCCTATAAACCTCTCATTTCGTGGGCTTGCTTGTGAGCCAAGAAAAGAATGGTAAGATCACAGAGGAGACATTCCTACGTTCTGGGAAGGCTGTACCAGGGGAGGCCTTCCCATGCCCTGGTGCTTTGACTCTAAAGTCAAGCCATAATTTGAAATTCTAGAGAAAAGTCAATGAAATTTGAAGCAAAATTTGTGGTTTAGAGCTATCTGGCTTTGCTAAAAAGAAAAAGAAAGAAAGAAAAAAGACTTTGAAAAAGTGAAAAGCTAAAATACATTTTTGGAGGAAGAGGTGTTTATTCTCAGACCTATTACTTTAAGACTGTCAATAAAAAATACCTCAACTATGTGATAAGTGAGTGACTGTAGCTCAGATGGTCAAGAATCTGCCTGCAATGCAATTCAGGAGACCAGGTTTGATCCCAGGGTAGGGAAGATCCCCTGGAGAAGGGAATGGCAACCCACTCCAGTATTCATGCCTGGAGAATCCCATGAGAGACCATGGGGTTGCAGAGTCAGACATGGCTGAGCAACTTTTATTCATTCATGGGCTAAATAAGCTACCAAATTACTGAATTATGCATCGATCTTCCTAAACATTCATGCATTGACTTTCCTTTTACATTTATCTGATCCATCTGAAAGATGTTTCTGGTGTATTTATTTGTATAAACAAATGCTGGGCTTCTGGTTAGTAAATTAGTTTCATTAATTTTCCAAGTATTTGTATTCTGAATGCCTTCTAGGGCTAAGACAGTCTTTGATTCAAATACAGACCAATCAATCAATTTGGGTGAGGAAAGGGCCTGGAGCCAGACTGCCTGCCTTTCCCAGCTCCCCTACCTTGAGTAAATCACCTAACCTCTTTGTATGTCAGTTCTCTCCCCCCTGAAAAGTAGGGCTAGTAATAGCACCTACATCATCAAATTAAATGAGTTACTAATATATGGAAAACACCGGGAACAATACCTGGCATATAATAAATGCTCAGTAAATGTTGGCTCTTTGTTTAGTCCTGAGCACGGGGGAAACAACATACAGGTCCAGATACAGGGACAAACAGAACAAGGTGAATGAGGGAGGGAATAATTGAACTGCTTCTTGGAGGGAAAGAGGGAGTTTGCTAAGTGGACAGCGAAGGGCCAGGCCAAGCAGATGGTACAAGTGAAGGTACAGAATATGAAACTGAAGCGCGCGTCTGGGGCGTAAATGATTTAGGAGAGCTGGATTAAGAGAATGAAGGGAAAGACCCTTCAGTATTGGCTGACCAAACTCATGTGATGGGAAGTAAGGCAGAGGACAGATTTCTGGGTTGATGGTGATGCCATTAACCAGAAATGAATTATAGGAGGTGGTGTGGGTTTTGACTCAGTGTTGGGTTTTGGATGTACAGTATATGGGGGGCCTTTGAGACCCAAGCAGAAGTGTACAATTGCATGCATGAAACTGTGTAGGAAATCATTAGCATGTCACTAATTTTGGGTAGCCATGAACTTGGCTGACATTGCCAAGAACCAGTGTAAAGAAGATAACAATGTAGGGAACACTGGCATCTGAGGGCAGCTGGAAGAGAGAGCCAGAGAGAAGAAATAAAGAGAACCGGGAGAACATGGGCCCTTCGGAGACATCAGAGGAGTAAAGCGTTTCACAGTCATCAGGACGGTTTCGGCTGAAAATCTCAAGATTTTCTGGCTCATGTGACCAAAAACACAAGCCTCAAGAGGATCACCCCTAAAATTTGCTGTGTGATGGAGGGAGCTCAAGCACAGTGCTCTGTGACAACCCAGAGGGGTGGGATGGGGTGGGACGTTCAGGAGGGAGGGGGCATATGCATACCTATGGCTGATTCATGTTGCTGTGTGGCAGAAACCAACACAATACTGTAAAGCAATTGTCCTCCAACTAAAAATAAGTTTAAAAAAGAAAGGGTGCAGTTTCATAAAAAAAAAAAAAAGAGAGAATCACCCTTAAGCCTGGGTGAGGAATTCCTCTTACCTTCTTATCATCAACACTTTGAAGTTATATTGATATACTGAGTGCCTACTATGTGCTGGTACAGTTCTAGTTAATGAACAAAACAGACAAAATTCCTCCTCTGCACATACAAATGCTTCTTGGTATCTTTTTCTCTCATTAAAATGAAAATACAATGCCTTGAACTGCGAAAACTATCTGTGTGGAGGGAGATGAAGAGAGAAAATTTTAGAATATAAAATTTTAAAATATAAAATGCAAAGTTCAAAACACTTGCTGGGAAAGTAACACCTTTCTGCAGGAATGTCTGAACTTCTATACTAAGTGATAATGGAGGGGTGAATGCAGTTCACTATGGATATAAAACTCTAAAATCCAAAATATCACAAATGATACATTTTAAAGTGGATTTAGTCAAAACTCTTATCATAGTTAAATTCAGGTACCTATGAAAGTAATTACATTTTCCAAATATCTCAGTGGGTCTTTGTTTCTAACTGAATTGTATGGCAACATGTTTTATATGTAGGTCCTGTCTAAACCCGCATTGCTACATTTACATTTAAATTAAAAGTATATAGCTTGCACTAAAAGGAGACCTCAGTCTTTATATCCAACTAAGCACTATAAGTTTCTCAAATTTCTCCAATGCCTTAGTTCACTCAGACGCTTCTATTTGGACTACAGCAACCAGCCTTTCTGACTTAGACTTGCATCCTACGTATCTGTCCTCTACATGGCTGAGAGGAGATTTCATCCAAAATGAAGATGAGTCCTTTATTCTTATAGTGCCTTGCACTATAGTTACTCCATAAATTTTGCATGAAATGGGATGCAGCTTCTAGCCTGAGCTCTGAAGCTAAGTTCTGGTGCATTTATGGGTATATTGTTTCATCTTACTGGGCCTTTCATTCTCTAATTTGGAATTTATAAAACCTACTCCATTAGGTTTTTGGCAAATAAAATACTACTATATGATTGAACTTTGTGAATTCAAAAGCACTACACAGCATTAAGGGTGAAGATTAGAAGCAAGTCCAAGTTCTGTTAGCATTTTAATGGCTAAAAAGAAGGGTCATTTTCCTCAGTAATGATCTTTGATTCCAGTTAGAATGTTTTTCATAAAACTCTGTAAAGTTACTTATACTTTAAGTTTTAAAATACGGCCCACAAAAGCTTAGTTCTTTTCTCAAAATTCCTTCTTTGCCCAAATGAAGTCCATGCCTGATGTAACTTAACTTACTCATGTTAAAGATGAGGAAACAATCAGAAACGTCAAATGACTTGATTTCTAAAACAGAAGCAACTTGAATAAAGGATTTTCCTAATCTTCACGGGTTTTTAGATCCTTCTCCACTGGGCGTTCACTACCTGAACCAAACAGCTCCTTATCTACATTACCCACATGGACTCTTAAACATGTTCCCAGAGCGTTTCTGAAGGGGGAAGAAAAATCTACTCTCTGATGCGGTGGTAGATTTAGAGAGGGAAGTGAAAAGTCAATTTTTCAACCAGGAATATTGCTACAGGTGAAGCAATCCATAAGCAAGTTCCTGTCCCCTTCAGTTACTTGGCCGTATTTTGAAAAGAAACTTGGGACACCATAAATGGCTGAGTCAGATTGCTCTAAAATATCAGTATTTAGCCTCCTTTTTCCTAAGTTCTTTCCCCTTCCTAAAACTGGTTTGTTTTTATGGTTGATATTCCATTACATACACGTACTACTTCTTTATCCATTCATCTGTTGAAGGACATCTAGGTTGCTTCCATGTCCTGGCTATTACAAATAGTGCTGAGAGGAACACTGAGGTTCATGTGTCTTTTTGAACTATGGTTTTCTCAGGATATATGCCCAGCGGTGGGATTGCTAGGTCATATGGTAGTTTAATTCCTAGCTTTTTTTTTAAAGGTATCTCCATAATATATACATTACCATGTGTAAAATAACGAGTGGGAAGCTGCTGAATAACACAAGGAGCTCAGCCTGGTGCTCTATGATGCCCTAGAGGGTGAGATGCAGGGCGGGGTGGGAGGGAGGCTGGAGAGGGAGGAGATATATGCATACTTACAGGTGATTCATGTTGTACACAGATGAATCATGTACCGTAGAAACCAATATCACATTGCAAAGCAATTATCTTCCAATTAAAAAAATACTAAAAAAACCTTTTTATTAAAAAAACAAAAACTGGTTTGACCTGTACTCAAAGGTGAACCCTAGTGGCTCAAACAGTAAATAATCAGCCTGCACTGCAGGAGACCTCGATTCTCTCTCTGGGTCGGGAAGATGCCCTGGAGAAGGGATTGGATACCCACTCCAGTATTTTTGCCTGGAGAATTCTATGGACAGAGGAGCCTGATGGGTTACAGTCCGTGGGGCTGCAAACAGTCGGACTCGACAGAGCAACTAACACTTTCATTTTTTCACTTTCACATAGGTACACATCTGCCCTCAGTTGCTTAATAAGCTCACAAGTGTAGTAACTACTTGGCCCATAGATAAAATATTAGAACATTCACCTCCTCCTAAAAAAGTTGTTTCTCACCTCTCCCATTCTGCTACCTTCTAGAAAGGAAGCTCCAAGAACCACTAGGGACTGATTTAGTGATCCTCTGTTCTCCATCACAAACTGATTGATGGGAGTTAGGAGTTGAAACAATAAATGATAAACAGAGGTTAAAAAGATTTTCAGACACTGGCTTGGTGGGCATTTTTCTGTAGTTTGTTTTCATTTTTAAATCTTTCATTTCAGTATCTTCTGAGATATCTGTTCCATCAATACATGAATTCTGACTATACACTTTTCCAGACTTGGAAATCACGACCTTATAATTCCCACTGGTCACATGGGACTCATATTTTACCAGTTGATGTCACTCCCTGGTACATGATACCATTGCCCTCCTAATTATTCACGCACAAAGACTTCAACTTTAAGCAAAAGGTTTCACGCTATTATCAATTACTTCAACCTTGGAATTCAGACAGTTATCAACCTAGAGAATAAGCATCTGTAGAATGGGATTTTGAGGTTTAAGATACTGTGGAAGCTATCACACTCATGTCCCTTCCTTAATTCACAAAACACTGGGACTAGCATCCTTTTAACGACTTTTTACAAACTTTAATCTACTTGATCTATGCTCTCAACAAATTTTATAATTTTTTGAATGTTGGTTTTCAGTATGGGGGAAAATATTCAGACTGGGGATTTTTAAAAACTCAATAAAGTCCTATAACTCCTATCTCTTAATGGCGTAAGAATCATGGAAAGACTGATGGAGTACATAACCTTTCCTTTTTATGTTTCAAAATGTTATAAACAACTCCACTGCATTTTGGACTGTGTAAGTCAAATCTAAGATTATCATCTCCCTAAATACCTTGTTGATTTTATGCAAAGCATTAAAATAGGAGCTGCATAAAGAAAACACATAGAAGCAGGGTTACCAGACAAAACAGAAGTGGCCATTATATTTGAACTTCAGATAAATTGTTAGCATAATTATGTCCCAAATATCGCATATACTAGAACATAATTTGCTGTTTATTTATAATTCAAATTTAACTGGTTGTCCTATAATTTCATTTGCTACATCTAGCAACTTGTAGAAGATCCTTATCTCTGGCAAGCTCACTATTTAAGAGGCAAATTAACAAAAGATCATAACATAAGGTGTATGTGATAAGTGCAGTAATATAACCAGGAGAGGAGATCTCCCCTGATTAACACAGAAGAGTACCTGGAAAATATGGCAACTGCAGTTCCTAAAAGATGACTAAATGCAGATTTCCAGATACGTGGTTTAGTGTGATTTCCAGAGTTCAAGTGTCCTGAGTTAAATCCCAAATACACTCTTGGATAAATTAATCTCTATTATAAAATGAGGCTACTAATACCTGCTTTATTAGGCTACAGATCAGAGATAATACATGCACAAAGCACCTAGAACACGGGAGGCACTTCCAAAATGGAAATATCCACTATCAGAAGGTCACATGGCAAAAAGGGTACTTGTCACAGATATTCAAATGTTA
Organism: Moschus berezovskii; assembly: GCF_049115385.1. Taxonomy (NCBI): domain Eukaryota; kingdom Metazoa; phylum Chordata; class Mammalia; order Artiodactyla; family Moschidae; genus Moschus; species Moschus berezovskii. Next base: position 63,441,723 of record NC_142463.1, read on the forward strand.
ATATTATGCAGTAATATCGGTAAATTTATTTCCATGATCTATTTACACTGTACAAACACTGTTGAAAAGCACCCTACAAGTTCACAGTACATTACAATATATTTACTTTAAAAATATACTCCTTTATAAAAGGTTCATAGAACATTGGCATGTCAACTTGGGATGAAACTCAAAGCATGTCACCAATTCTGTGGTAGCAAGAATGCTTCCAGGCATTGTCAATTACACAGTCACAAGTCACCATTTCAGTTTTAAATACATATTTTTAAATAAAAAATGAATTCTACAGTGGAAAGTTCTGGCAGGAATACTCATTAGTTAATTAACCTATATTTTCATGGAGATGTTGTTTCATAATAATTTACAGTATCAACTTAAGTTTGCCAAAAAGACCCATTTCACCAAGCTTTGCAGTCCAAAGATTCTTGTCATTCTTGTCTATTTTTTCTTCTTTGTTGGTTCTCCCAGTTCTATTTTGCGCTTTTTAGAAGTATGCTCATCTTTTTCATCATCTTTAAATAGGAAAGGAAGAGTTTCAATCAGTAACTTTAAAAAAATATTAGGCATTAAAATTTCATTGACTCTATACCAAAACCATCACCCTTAACTAAATGTTTCTTTCAAAGTTTTCCAATAAAAAACAAAAACTTAAAGGCAGCTGACAGTAAGAAAATCAAATTTGTTCTGATAAAGCTATTCTCAAATATTCTACAGTATATACAAGGTGAATATTTAAATACAAAATCTACATGTTAAGAATGGGATATTTTCTGTTCTTTTTTACAAAAGAAGATGTCAATTTAACCATGACATTATTTAAGTGACTATCTGGCAGTCTTTCCCTTCCAATCTGCCGTCTCTCCCCCACAAACAACTCCCCTCCCTATTGCATCTCCCCATCCCCACCCCCACACTTACTTTTTGAAGTTAAAAAAGCACTCACAGGTAGATGTTTCACTGAAACTGTATTTTCAATTTTGTCCTATGTAGGTAGTTCTACTTTCTCCCCCATTCCCAGGAGGGTCAGAATATTCCAATGGCAAGACAAAACCAGGCTTCTTCCCCCCCTTCATATTATGGAGAATCGGGAGAGGGGAGGGGAGAAGAACCTCAAATTAAAACCATGTCCTTTACACTTTTTGAAAATGTTGTTAGTATCTGTAGTCACAGAAAATTTCTAATTAATAAAAATATTGTAAAATCTGAAACAGTGGGCCCTTTTATTCAATTAAAACAATCCAGCTACACATTTCAACAAAATACAGGGTAGCACAGAGCAGCTGTTAATTCCTATCCTTGAACAAACGTGTGGCATTATTTTAAGAACTCCACACAGATGGAATAAATTACACGTAGGAGATGTTATGATTTATAAAGTACAAATTTATTTTAAGCACATCACTGAATTCTTTGTACTTTATTTCTCAATCAACAGATACTCAAAGTTCAATAACTACCCATGTGGTAGCCTATAAAAAAATGTTTTGATGCTGAAAGGGGACTTCATATTAAAAAATCTGGGAAGCCAACGGACACAGAACATACACTTTTTTTTCAACTTCCCTTTTATTATTAACAGTTAAGAGAACAATGGCAATGCCATTATTATTACTCAACACTTCACATTTACAAAACGACTTCACAGTCATTTTTACATGTTATTTTTTTATATTCTTCTGATAGAGACTGAGGAGTTCTGTCACTACTCTTTTTTTAAATTGGATTATAATTGACACTAACATTAGTTTCAGGTGTACAACATAGTGATTTGATATTTTCATATATTATGAAATGATCACCACAGTAAGTCTAGTTATCACCTGTCACTGTACACGGTTATTACAATATTATTGACTATATTCCCTATGCTGTACATTATATCCCTGTGCTTTAACTTATTTTATAGCTGGAAGTTTGTACCTCTTAATCCCACTCACATATTTCACCTGTCCCGTTAACTCCTACCCTTCTGGCAACTACCAGTTTGTTCTCTTTATCAAGGAGTCTGCTTCTGTTTTGTTTGTTCATTTGTTTTTCAGATCACAAACTTATTACAGGAAAAATAAACTTAAAACTTTAAGCCGGGACTTTCCTGGTGGTCCAGTGGTTAAGAATCTGCCTTGCAATGCAAGGGATGTGGATCAGGGAACTAAGATCCCACCTGCCTTTGAGCAACTAAGCCCTCGCATGGCAACTACTGAGCCTATATGCCACAACTAGAGTCCCAGTGCCACAACAAAAGATTTTGCATGAGGCAAGTAAGACCCAACTCAGCCAAACATAAATAAAAAAACAAACACAAAAAACCCCTAAGACTTCAATTCCCTTCTGATAACTACCATATTCAGAGTATTTCCTTTGTTGATATGGACAATAATAAGTATAAAAGCAGGTAATGCATCTTCAAAACCAGCCAAGGTCTTTGTGTTTTAGTTGGATTTTAATTATCACCATGCCTGACTTTTGAGATTCTTTCCACTAGTAATATAAAAACTGAAATTACCTTTAAACTCTACTAGAAAATGCATTGCTAACATATACTAAAAAGACGATCCTGAGACACTTCTGCCTTTAGTCTGTCACTTACTACAAGTGCACTTACTGAATAACAAGGAAAACAAACTACTGAGGCTAGAAAAATAACTTCCTACCAGTCGCTGAACAGAAGAGCTAATGCCATCTAGTGATACAACAAGGCATTGCCTTAGGAAAAAAAAAAAGAACTTGAAGTGTTTAATCAACTTTACTGAGTTTCTTACTCTGTGCCATATACCGATGAACTAGTAAGGAAGCAGTTGTTTTATATGGAATTCACGTCACTTGAAGCAAACAAGTTTAAACTATTAACAGAAACTAACTTTATAAATTCTTTAAACAAGTGCTGGTAAGTAGCAAGGCTCTGTAATGAGTTTTGATTTTTTTCCCAGCTTCTTCTATCTAGAAGGAGTTAACTGGCAAAAGAGGCCAAAGGGCAGAAAATAAGAAGAAAAGTAAAATCAAAGTTATCTGATAATCTAGAAAATGAGATAATTTAAGAGCGTGGAACTTCTAATACAAGATATTTTATGAATTTTAAAAAAAGCTAAAAAAAGATGATGGGACATCGACTTGTTAACATGGTACAGGAGACTGAAATGGCAAAAATCACTTCTAAGAAGGAAGGTATTTATTACAAAAAAAGGACAGTTATACTCAACAACCAACATTAAAGTCAGAATTGACGATTTCAGTATTATCTTTCCATCTCACAATCCAGCTTTAAGCTGGCTCAGCACTGGGATTCTTTTGTTTTTTGACATTGCTAACATCCACTTCCTAGTGGAGGGCCATCGTATGATCAAAAGGTCAGAAATTATCATGGGACTAGCAGCATTATCTGACACATATTTTCTTCTATCTGAATTTAAAAGGCAAGCTGGAAAAAAAGATAATTCTTTCTACTTGTTTGTCCTGGTATATAAGCCTAGGCTTTTCCACACAGGAACAAAGAAGAGCACCAGCCTATTGACTCTCTGTATTGAATATCAACTCTAATGGCTTTACTGCCAATTCTTCCCACAGGACAGCTACTCCTCCAGCACCCTGGCTTGGAACACATCGAGAGACTAAACCCCAGTTTAATAAAGCATCATTTCCATTTAAAAATCTGATTTCCATTCGGTCTCTTTCTACTTGTGTGAAGCTAGGCAAATTCTTTACACTGCAACTGTCTTCTTGTCTACAAACAGTAATAACAAACGTGCTAACTCTGTACTAGGTTGCTAAGAGTAATAAACTAGAAAACTTACGTAAAAATTAGAGCTTGGCATTGTCTAGTTGTGTGACCTTGGACAAGTCACATAAGCTCTCGTTTTGACATTTCCCTAATGGTTTCACAAGGGGTTGTAAGGATTAAAGGTAATTTATGCAAAAGTGCTTTTTATTAACTACATAAAACTACTATAAAATATGAGGCATTTTAAATGTCCACTTCATTTGGCATCTCCAAAGAGATGCCACTTACTGAAAATATGCCTTCACTAGTGATTTCTAATTCACACCAGAAGTCATGAAAGAAATGGAAAAGCCAGGTAGACTCAAAACTGGAGAGTAATATCCTAAAGGATATAGTAATATCCTATTAAAAAAAAAAAACAGTATACACTTCAGAGTGTATACTGCATTTAACTGTCCCATCTCTTTAGGGTCCTTTAGTCAAAAATGTTTCTTTAATCTTCCTTTGACTTTCATGATCTTGACACCTTTAAAGACTCAGCTTATTATTTTGTGGAATATCCTTCAATTTGGATATGTTTGTCTTTGACAGGAATATCACCAATGTGATGCTGTGTTCGAGTGAACACTCAGTTTTGGTCTGTCCTATTATTTACGATGTTCAGTTTAACCACTTGATTAAAATTGTGTCTCCCAGGCTTCTCTACAATGAAGTAACTCCAAAATGAAGTTACTATTTTTTTCCATTTGGAATTAACAAATATTAATTTTGTGAAAAGATACTTTAGATCTGAATAACCAGCCTATTCCTTAATGCAGACAAACAAAAACTGGAGTAAGACCTTCTACCAGTTCGTTACCCTTTCTCTCACAAGAAAATTCTCTACAGTTGTAAAAGGAGCTAAGTAAAGTAGCACTTGTATTATGGGAAGATCAGAAACTTGTTTAAACCCGGGGCTGATTCATGTCAATGTATGGCAAAACCAATACAATATTGTAAAGTAATTAGCCTCCAATTAAATAAACTAAAAAAAGAAAAAAGAAACTTGTTTAAGAAAAACAGCACACTCTTCCACAAAAATGAGTCAAAAATATTAGTCCAATAATCCATTAAATACTTAAAATGTACTATAAACGGTAATACAAACATAAATAAGCCCTGGATCCTGGTATTTAAGAAACTCATTTTTATAAAGGAGACAGACTTATGAACAAACAACACATAAAAAGTGGTAAGTGCCATCCATGGGAAGCCTAGGTGGCAGTGGGTAAAGAATCCACCTGCCAATGCAGGAGACACAGGAGATTCAGGTTGGTTCCCTGGGAGGGGAAGATTCCCTGGAGAAGGGAATGGCAACTCACTCCAGGATTCCTGCCTGAGAAATCCCATGGACAGAGCAGCCTGGCAGGCTACAGTCCATGAGGTCACAAAGAGTTGGACATGAAAAAGAGTCGAACACGACTGAGTGACTGGGCATGCACATGCATGCGATGCAGGGCACAGAGGAACAAATACTGAACCACAGACTACGGTGCAACATACATGGAACCATTAAATAGCTTGGTCTATTCAGTGCTGAATTTTAAGATCTTAGGAGATGGCAACCCGCTCTAGTAATTTTGCCTGGAACATGCCATAGACAGAGGGGCCTGGCAGGCTACAGTGCATGGGGCTGCAAAGAGTCGGACGCAACTGAGCAGATAAACTACTACAAGGGGGCCATTTGAAACAAGGACAGAGAAAAAGGTAGTCTATCACAGAGGGCTGACTCTGCTGCAGGCGAAGAGTTTTAAGCAAGTGAGGCCAGAAGGTGGAGTGGGTGAAAGTATGGAAGCAGAGATTACTGTGATTACTTATGACTCCTTTTTCCTATTCTAACTACCTAACACTTAAAATTCAAGCAAGAGATGGAATTACAATATTATGAACTAAGGCAAGACAACTAAGTCATTATCTTACTACTATTTTTAACCATTATGTATTAACGGTAAGAAATTCATTTTGTGACACTAATTTTAGCTCTAAAGCACAACTGCTTTAATATAAAATAAAACCTTCACCACTTCACAACTTCGATTACAACAAAGAGTCTATGAAGTAACTCATGTGCTCTAACAATAAGGCATCATATATCACACATAATACTGGTTGAAATAGCAAAGATTTCACTTTAAATCCTGAATATTTTATGACCTTTCTCAAAAACAGAGCAAAAGATATCCGAAGACCACCATAATCAGTTTAACTCAATAGACTGAAGTTTCATTCATTAAATATCTCATTCTTTTAAAACTCATCACAGGGATCAAAAGGTATCACCACTGGAATCTGACTTTCCTTACCTGATTCCACTGTCTCCTCCCCTTCTGGTAGAAGCCTAGCTTTCTTAGCATTCTGTGGGGCATCATCACCATTGTCCTCATATATGTCAGACCATTTTATTGCCATATCCAGCTCTGGAGGGGGAGGTTTCTTCTCTGTAGAGTAGGTCTCTGGAGGTGGTACATAGTTTGACTTCCATATTTTGAATTCCTTTGGAGGCTGTTAAGCAAACACATTAAGAAGCACTGTGACGCACCGAGGTTTCTATAATCGATGTGGGCACATGCAACTCCCTGCCGTTCGCTTACTGTTCAGGCTGACTTTTTTTTTTTTTAAGGTTTAAAGACACATTTTTCCATCAAAATCACAATACTGTTAAGTGAAAAGCCAAAGGGTTCCCTGTACGAATAAAGCTAATAACTTTTAGTTACCAAAGAAGAATCCAGTCTCAGATACTACGCCAAGGCTGACCCCTTCAGGAGGCTGCAGCAGACACTGTCTTGGAGGCAGCACCGCAGGCACTTCGGCGTCAAAGGGAAGGGGTCTCGGGGAGAAGCTGCAGCAGGGGGGCGGGGGAGTCACCACCGTTAGTCCTCGCCGCGCGGGGTCAGGGCACCGAGTGTGGAGGTTTGGGTCTCCTCACAAGGGGGTGGGGGCTGCGGGTCCAGTATGACACCCACCAGGCTGGGGGAAAGGGGCCCGGGCTCCCCAGGGCTGGAGGTGGGAGAGGATGGTGCGGCAACCCGCAGGGCGTGACTGCGAGTGAGGGGCGGACAGCTGGTCCCCAAGACGGGGCTCAGGAGGAAGGGGGCGGAGGCTGGGACCAAGATCGAGAAACGGGGTCGGGGACCTCACCTCCTCTGGAGCTTTGACGACGTGCCTCTCCCAGTCTATCTGTTTGTTGAGCGGATTGTAAAGAAAGGCCGGGCGAGTCACGCTCCGGAACAGCTCGTCTGGCCCAGGCAGCCGCTTCTCCGCCTTGTTCCCATAGCCGCCGGCCGACTTCGCTGGATCTTGGGCCTTACGACTTGTCTCCTCCGGCTCGCTGTTATCCTCCTCGTCCGAGGAGCCTGAGCTGCTGCTCCCGTAAGCCGCGAAATAGCTTAAAGGATCCTTCTCCTCCGCTGCCATGACTGCCGCACCGGTCCGCCCAGGGCGCCGCCGGAAACCGGAAGTCACTCCGGGGCCCGCCCCGCAGTTGACCCCGCCCCAAGTCCCGCTGATGGGCCCGAGGCCTGCGCCCCCTGGCGGTTGCATCGCGGTTTTGCGCCCGGGTTGGGGGACTGAGGCTGAAGGCTGACCGGCCAGTTCAGTTCAGTTCAGTTCATTTCAGTCGCTCAGTCATGTCCGACTCTCCGCGACCCCATGAATCACAGCACGCCAGGCCTCCCTGTCCATCACCAACTCCCGGAGTACACTCAAACTCATGTCCACAGAGTCGGTGATGCCATCCAGCCATCACATTCTCCGTCGTCCCCTTCTCCTCCCGCCCCCAACCTTTCCCAGCATCAGAGTCTTTTCCAGTGAGTCGACTCGTCGCATGAGGTGGCCAAAGTATTGCAGTTTCAGCTTTAGCATCAGTCCCTCCAATGAACACCCAGGATTGATCTCCTTTAGAATGGACTGGTTGGATCTCCTTGCAGTATAAGGGACTCTCAAGAGTCTTCTCCAACACCACAGTTCAAAAGTATCGATTCTTCGGCGATCAGCCTTCTTCACAGTCCAACTCTCACATCCATACATGACCACGGGAAAAACCATTGCCTTGACAAGAGGCACGTCCCTAAACAGGGAGTTCTAATGCTCATTACTGAGAGGCCTTGAAAAGAGACAGATCCTGAGACGGTAGTCTCAACCAAACTTTCAGATAGAGTATGAGTTTATTAAAGGCAGAGAAGAGCTGAAAAAAATTTTTTCGCTGCCACCTTAAAGCCTTGCCCAGTGAGACCGGGATTTCTTCCTGATTGCGCAGCATCTCTTCTTCAAAATAAAATTACTCGTCCCCTCTGTCGTCATGGAAGACCTCCGTGGGTAAGTGGTCAGGCAGAATTCTTTCCTGCTTCATGTCATTCCAGTGCATTCTGAACAACCTTCTTTGTTGGAACTTCTCTTGTATTGCATCACACCACTCTGAGGGATCCTCCAAACTCTATGGCTTCTTATTGTCAGCCTCCTTCCGTGCTGGCTTTGCTCCGAATGGCCCTTATGTGTTGATGGTTCCCAACGTACTATACCATCGTTCAGCAACACTTACTAACCAAGTGTTACAGAGTTGCAAGTCAGACCATCCCTTTCCAGAGTGTTAACCACCTTAATGCTTGTGACGTCAACAGCCGGGTCTCCAAATCCAGGCAAGGCAAGCTCTGATCCACACCTCTACTTGGCTCTTAAACTTTCCCTATGGCCAAGTCTCAAACACCCACTTAAAGATCAGTAAATTGTTTTTCCATATAACTTGCTTCTACATTTGTGCCCCTCCCTTTTAGTAAATGACACAACCACCTGCTTAGCCACCAGGGAAACTAGAAATCTTGGACTTTTGGGGAACTCAGAGAATGACACACTTGAAGGCAGTAAAGATGGTATCAGTGTGAAGTTGGTATCAGAGGTATGCATTCACAGACCGCACCTAAGGATGCCTATGTCAGACACGATTTAGCAACTAAACAACAACGATTTATTGTAGCCAAATACAGATTAAAATTAACCAAGGGAAGAGATGTAGGGGGCAGAATGCTGGAGCCTTCCACATGCAGAGCTTCTGGTTGTCTTCTCCCAGTGGAGGTGTAGAAAGTGCTCACTTCTGCAGCAAAGATATGTGACAACCTGCATGGAGCCATCAGGGGAGCCTCACCAGAGCCTTAGTCTCCAGAGGTTTTATTGGGGATCAGTCATTCGGACATAGCCTCCAGCCCTTCCAGAAAAGTGCAAAGTGAAAGTCGCTCAGACTCTTTGTAACCCCATGGACTATACAGTCAATGGAATTCTCTAGGCCAGAATACTGGCGTGGGTAGCCTTTTCCTTCTCCAGGGGATCCTCCCAACCCAGGGATCGAACCCAGGTCTCCTGCACAGCAGGCAGATTCTTTACTAGCTGAGCCACAAGGGAAGCCCAAGAATACTGGTGTGGGTTGCCATGCCCTCCTTCAGGGCATCTTCCCAACCCAGGGATCGAACCCAAATCTCCCACATTGCAGGCGGATTCTTTACCAGCTGAGCCACCAGGGAAACCCAAGGATACTGGAGTGAGTAGCCTATCCATTCTGCAGGGGATCTTCCTGTAGGGTAAGGGAGTTAGAGAAGGTGAGGTTCAGAAAAAGACTGGCACTTTACAGGAACAGATCACCTTTAATGAGGCGAGACGGGGCAGCAGTCAGATTAGTGAGCTGCATCACTAACCCAAGAAAAGAGTAAGTATATAGAGGCATATATGTGGAAAGCTATTGTCTTAAGGGGGCCTGTTCTTCTCCAAGGTTGTTCGGGGTAGTTACCTGTTAAATGGCTGGGGCAAGGAATTCTGGAGATCGGCCAGAGGTTGGGACCTGCTGGGAGCTGGGCATGATCAACCTTAAGGTACATTTTTTTTCTTCGTGTGAGAGAGTTCTTTATTTTGCATAGGGTGGTGGGTAGGACCCGGAGGGGAGTTTTAACTCCAGGCTATTTTGAGCCATGTAACTTTCCTTCACTTCCCAACCCAGGAATCGAATTGGGGTTTCCTGCATTGCAGGTGGATTCTTTACCAGCTAAGCTACCTGGGAAGCCTATACTAGTCTGTAATACACCTTTTATTTCAGTATAATAAAAAGAAAGAAGAAAATTCAAACTTCTCACAATGGTTTATAAGTCCTTCCATATCTGATCCTCACTATCTGTGAAATCTTACTCTTCAGTCCAGGCGCCTGAATTCCCCAGTCATCCCTCTTACGATCCTGCCTGTATTGTCCTCACTAGCTTATTCTTGCCTCAGGCCTTCTGCACTCGATGTTCAGTTCAGTCGCTCAGTTGTGTCCGACTCTTTGCAACCCCATGAACCGGAGCACACCACGCCTCCCTGTCCATCACCAACTCCCGGAGTTCACCCAAACTTGTGTCCATTGAGTCGGTGATGCCATCCAACCATCTCATCCTCTGTTGTCCCCTTCTCCTCCTGCCCTCAATCTTTCCCAGCATCTGGGTCTTTTCAAATGAGTCAGCTCTTCACATCAGGTGGCCAAAGTATTGGAGTTTCAGCTTCAACATCAGTCCTTCCAGTGAACACCCAGGACTGATCTCCTTTAGGATGGACTGGTCGGATCTCCTTGCAGTCCAAGGGACTCTCAAGAGTCTTCTCCAACACCACAGTTCAAAAACATCAATTCTTCTGCGCTCAGCTTTCTTTAAGTCCAACTCTCACATCCATACATGACTACTGGAAAAACCATAGCCTTGACCTTTGTTGACAAAGTAATGTCTCTGCTTTTTTAATATGCTGTCTAGGTTGGTCATAATTTTCCTTCCAAGGAGTAAGCGTCTTTTAATTTCATGGCTGCAATCACCATCTGCAGTGATTTTGGAGCCCAGAAAAATAAAGTCAGCCAGTTTCTCCACCTATTTGCCATGAAGTGATGGGACCAGATGCCATGATCTTTGTTTTCTGAATGTTGAGCTTTAAGCCAACTTTTTCACTCTCTTCTTCCACTTTCATCAGGAGGCTCTTTAGTTCTTCTTCACTTTTTGCCATAAGGGTGGTGTCATTTGCATATCTGAGGTTATTGATATTTCTCCTGGCAATCTTGATTCCAGCTTGTGCTTCTTCCAGCCCAGCATTTCTCATGATGTACTTTGCATATAAGTTATATAAGCAGGGTGACAATATACAGCCTTGACGTACTCCTTTTCCTATTTGGAACCAGTCCGTTGTTCCACGTCCAGTTCTAACTGTTGCTTCCTGACCTGCACACAGGTTTCTCAAGAGGCAGGTCAGGTGGTCTGGTATTCCCATCTCTTTCAGAATTTTCCACAGTTTATTGTGATCCACACAGTTTGCCTAAACTTCTCCCTAGAACTTCACACAGCCTGCCCCTTCATTCTTATGATTTAGGCTCAGCTCAAATGTTGCCTGCTTTGAGAGGAGTTCCCTCATGCTGTTATACTCTGGTCCAAGTTACTTTTTAGCTCATACATGCCCTATTTTGTATCTGTGGCAGCTAGAATTATCTGGGTTTCCTTGTTTATTTTCTATGTCCTCCAACTAGAATACGAGTTCTCTATGAGAACACAGACTTGGTCTGTTTTGTTTATGGCTGTTATGTGCAGCGCCTAGAATGATAGGTACCAATAAATTCTGAATTAATGAGTGAAAAAATACAGTCTCCACTCTTACCTGCCATCTGAGAAATGTTAACAAGAGAGCTACAGCTAAAACTAACAAACTAACAAAATTATGCAAAGCAGTTATATTCCCATGAAAAAATAGCAAATAAATAAAAATAGAAAAAAATTTTTTTAGAAAGAGCATGGAGTTATAGAAAGAACACTGACCTTAAAGTCAAACAGTCCTAGATTTCAATTCTAAAGAGACTTTCTCTGTTCAAAAAAAAGTAACAATAAAACCTTCCTTGCAGGGTTGGTATTAGCACTGAAAACAGTAACACACATGTGGAAACACCAAGCACCAGTATTTGGCACCCAGCAAGATTGTGGTTTCCAAACATTTTTGCACATTGGAATTACCTAGGAATTTTGACACACTTCTGTTGACTGTCTTTCACAATCCAAACATTCTGACATTCTCATTTAATTGGCAATAGGGTGTAGCCTGGCACTGTGATCTTTAAATGCTCTTTAGGTGATTTAAAATGGGCAGCAAAGTTTGAGAACCACCACAGGACAACTGTCTGATAATTAAGTAGAATGTCAAGTTCGGAGTGAGGACTTAGGAGCAGCACTAAAGTTACTTACCAATTGTGCTTAAATTTAGCTGTCCTTTCAGAAAACTTTCCTAAGAGTACATTTAACAATTAAAGATCGATTTGCTCCTCGGTTAGCTATTTTTTTCCCAAGTCAATAATCATTGTATAACTAAATATTGATCATACTACTATATGATTCTTCAAACAATATATTATACAATTGTTAAGTATATATATTTTAAAACATTTTTAATATTGAAAGGAAAGCTATGACAAACCTAGAGAGAGCATTAAAAATAGAGACATAACTTTGCTTACAAAGGTCCATATAGTCAAAGCTGGGGTTTTTCCAGTAGTCATGTACAGACGTGAAACTTGGACCATAAAGAAAGCTGAGCACCAAAGAATTGATGTTTTCAAATTGTGGTGCTGGAGAAGACTCTTTTTAAGAGTCCCTTGGACAGCAGGGAGATCAAATCAGTCAAAGCTAAAGGAAATCAACACTGAATATTCACTGGAAGGACTGATGATAAAGTTGAAGCTCCAATGCTTTGGCCACCTGATGTGAAGAGCCAATTCATTGGAAAAATTCCTGATTCTGGAAAAGATTGAAGGCAAAAGGAGAAGGGGGCAGCAGAGGATGAGACGGTTAGATATCATCACTGACTCAATGGGCATTAATGTGAGGAAACTCCAGGAAATAGTGAAGGACAGAGGAGCCTGGTGTGGGTCTCAAAAAGGCAGACATGACTTAGCAACTGAACATAACAACAACACAGGAAACGGGACAGGAGAGGGTATATGGGAACTCTACTTCCTGCTCAAGTTTTCCATAAACCTAGGACTGCTCTAGAATATAAATTCTCAATTTTGTGTGTTTTTATATTAAGTGATAATGTATCTGTGAACTTTTTCACTGCTGCATTAATCAACCCAATAACCAGTTGCACTCTATCATGTTAGACTACCATTCAAATTTACACATTTTTGGCAACAGCTAGTTTTCAGTGTTTAAAGGAAAAAAACTGACTTCATAGGATTCAGAAAACCCAAAAGCCTGAATTTGAAAACCCAAAAACCTTAATTTTATTGCTTACATAGTTAGTCAACAATCTGAAAGAAAAGTATTAATATAAATATAGGTGCTACAGCATATCTAAATTAAGATTTTTGATTCCAAGTAAATCTTAAACTTAACAAAAAAAGTAACTGCGTATCAAATTTTATTTTAATAAATGAAAAGCCTGCTTCTGCTTTTTAAAAAGATTTCTTCAAACATAATGTCATTATTTTTTTTTTCAACTGCCAATATCTTATTATGCTATCCTGGAGGTGAAACATGCTTCTCCAAAATCCTTGGAAAATGTTTATACTATAAAAATCACCCAGTCTTTAAAAAAAGTTAAAAGCCAATACGCCAGTCTTCTTCATGATTGATAATTTCATCAGTCCATCCAGAAATTAACTTCATCTCACAACTTGAAGTAATATTTCCTATAAAAATTGGTACATATAAAAATAGTTCTAGGTATTTCCAATTGAAAAAATTGAAACTTCCAAAACACAGCACTACAACTTAAAAATGTTTATTTTCAATAGCATATTTCCATCTCTGCTTTTTGCAAGTAATGGAAATATATATAAGACAGGTATCTGGAAATAGATAATTATAATTTAATGAGAACAATGAAAGCAGAAGATTTATAAATTTGTAAAGAAAGTCATACTTTGTCATAGAACAAATTATCTGCTTGTTCCAAACAGTATTAAAAATAGAATGTAATATACACACACAAAAACCATTTTGTCCTAATTATTTCAACTGTTCAGTGGTCCTCATTAAAAGGGAACAAAAAATACAGAAAAAAGTATTTTTAAAAATCTCATCAAATTATATGTAATAACTGAAGTTTATGCCAATATTTTTCTTTAGGAATAAAAATGATAAAGCAAAGAATGTCACAATTTTAAGGAAGTAGTATTTGTTAGTAAAATTAGTAAGACATGTATTTTGGCAAATTGATACCTTAGTTGGCTCAAATCCCATTAGATATCCCTCTGAATCAAAAGGGGACTTTGTAAGTGTCTGGAAGCCAACTAAGTGGGGAAAAGATTTTTTTCTGTCTGCTGGCAGTTTTCCCAGTAGTGATAGGCTTTATTACCAAATGGAAACAGCTTAAATTTACTGCTGAATGGTTGGAAAGGACTATTAGACTATGAAACTTATTAGCGCAAACTCACAAGGAAGAAACATTATTCACAGTCTAACATTCTATTCTCAAATAGAGAAATGTTGTCTATTAGACACTCTCTTCTAACACATGAAGAGAGTGAAAACACTAAATCTCAAACTTTTGAAATTTGAAAATACTGAAAAGTACATGATCAACATTGAATATGATCAACACTTACTTTAGCTCTCTAAAAATGCTTCTTTTATTCTAGAAAATTCTATTTACAAAGTATTTTATGTTGCATTTTATAAAACATGTATCAATATTAGTGAGTCACTGTAGCAATTTTATGATTCATATCCTTTCCAATATTTTTTGTCATCATTAAAAAAAAGTAAAAGGCAGTAAACTGTCATTGCCGCAAAACAGCGCGTGATCGTAAGGGAAGAAACATCTCACTAGAGTTTCCTTCTTCTTCTAACTGCAGCTCTGGAGGCAAAGGAGGAGCCCCAGGGTCCCCAGGTCTCGGAAGTGTAGTTGAAGAGAAGGTCGGATTTTCAGTTCTGCCTACTTCTAGAACAGGCAAATTCAGAGAAGAATTGGTAGAAAAAAAGGGGGCCGTGCTGGATTCTCCTTCTGGGTGATACATGATGGTGGATGCTCTCAGTTTCTCAGAGAAATTACTTTCATCCGAATTTGATCTAGAGAGGTTATTTGTGGCTCCATCAGGAAAAGGCTCACAGCTGCTACATTTCAGTCCTACAATACAATTATTCAGATATAAATAAGAAGTAACTAGGAAATGTGAATCCACACCCATCTTGGAATTTTTTAAAGGTTATACAGATTTAAACAGCAGTTTATAAATTGTCATAATCCATTTCACATTTTATCTGCTCCTGCCAATCATGAAGTATACTGCTATTTACATTTTTGAGACAAGTGAATAATCTCAAGGAAGTTAAACGACATGCTAAAATTCACGTTTAATTTCTGTACTTATACTTAACCATTGAAGGACCTGAAAAAATAAAGCAGCTCCTAAAATTATTCATAGAATAAGAAATAGCTTTTACAACTAAAAAATATTTTTAGGCATTCTAGTATACACACACACAAAACATTACCCAATAAAAACAAAATTAAAACTGGATATATCCAAAAATTCTATAAGTTAAGGACTTTCAATTCCTGAATCACGGAGTATTAGAAGTGGAAGGGATTCTGGAGGGCATCTAGGATAGCCTCTCACTATGAGAGACACTATGAGAAGACTGAGGCCCAGAACACTGAAGTCATGTCCAATGTTCCAGGATTGCTTCATGCTAAGGTGACACCTAGAACCCAAGTCTCTTCACATTACACAAAAAGTGTTCTGATTCTCAACCTACCATTTTACTAAATAGCAGTGGTTGTTCTGAACAAAAAATTCTTTCATATCCAAAGGATATAGTCAACAATTAGCCTCATGGTGGAAATAAATACAAATGCATTTATCTTTCTGTTAGGCTTAGCAAATATTCAACCCAACTGTGTACAGGCACAGAAAAGGTTCTGAGTTGACAGATTTTGCATAACACCTGCAAAGTCTGTAAAGCACATCTGTATGTCATTTTTTTTCCACTGGTTTTTCAACTTCACAATGCAGTCAGCATTTCTGTCCCATGGAAGAAAAACTATTTTCTTAAATATGTTTCAAGGGGAAACTTCACGTGTGTTCCAGCCTCAGACTTATAGACTGAGTTCTGTAAGGTAAAGTTAAATTACTCATTTCTGTTTCCCTAGTTCTTAAAAGAGCTGGAACAGAGCTGTTATCACACTCACATTTATCTTAAGTGCTATGTAGAGAGAGACAGGGGGAAAAAATGGGGGACTGGGGGGAGAGGGGAATTTAAATTGTGCAGACAGTTCTGTATAGCATTCCAATCAGTGAGTGTGCTCCAGGGTGAGGGCGAAACAGAAGGGGTGAAGTGGCTCCTCCCTTAATCCGTATCAGTTTCATGCCTCTCTCGTCTCGCCAGACTGAGTGTGATTCTAGTGTTTAAAGTCACGTATAATTTATACAGCATGATTCTTATCAACATAGGCCAACTATGTTGGTGGAAGAAAAACCACCAGAGTTTATCAAAGGTAAAATACTTTATACACTGTTCTTTATTTGTGATCTGCATTTTCAGGGGTTACTTTTTAACAGATTAATTTTGCATCCTACTAACTTTAGAAACAAACTCCTATGTTTCTATGAAATACTGCAATTTCATTATGGTTGTTTTCTATAAATATAGTGTTGCTGCTGCTGCTGCTGCTAAGTCGCTTCAGTTGTGTCCGACTCTGCCACCCTATAGACGATAGCCCATCAGGCTCCCGCATCCCTGGGATTCTCCAGGCAAGAACACTGGAGTGGGTTGCCATGCATTCTCCAAAACATAGTGTTAATGAACAGAAATACGGAATACTGAGTGATACTTCACTTTTGCAATGTAATGAAATCAAATAAGGTTAAAAAAAATGCAAATCAAATGTAATGTTGAAGCTTGAACTTTTTAAATAAAAGCAAAAATGGTCATTTCTGGGTTTTCTGTTTGGCATTCTACTTACAAAAGCATTGTTACATTAAATGAACTCTTGGATACCTAAGATATCTTACCTTTCAGATGCTCTAGTTTTATATTCCTAAGTTTCAGCACTTCATCTGTAATCTTCTGTATTAGGAAGTTCTGTGTTTTTTCTCGTCGAATAGATTCGACCAGGGTATCCAGTCCTTTGGGGTTTTCTTGCAAGTAGTCTAACAGTTTTCCAGCCCTTTTTCTACTTGACGTTCGGCAAGAAATTTCTTCAGTGTCTTCTCTACTGAGTATTTTTTTTGCTCGTAGATGATCAAAATGTCTCTCAGCTATGATTTTTTCACACAGGTATACACGCAAATTTTCTAAAGCCTGAAAGAAATAAAATATGGCTTAATGTAACACCTAAGTCATACAGGTGACTGATGGTAAGTTAGGAATCTGACTGGTAAGAGAAAACATCCTGAAGTCAGGAAGCTCAGCCCTACTAAAGGCATGCTATTAAGATGAGTGAGCAGGGTTTCCCTGGTGGCTCAGTGGTAAAGAATCTGCCTGCTAGTGCAGGAGACACAGGTTCGATCCCTGGTCCAGGAAGATTTCCACATGCTGTGGAGCAACTAAGCCCGTGCATCACAACTCTTGAACCTGTGCTTCAGAGCCTGGGAGCCACAACTACTGAGCCCACGTGCTGCAACTATTGAAGTCCGCATGCTCCAGAGCCCATGCTCCCAAACAAGAGAAGCTACCACAATGAGAAGTCTGTGCACCACAGCTAGAGAGTAGCCCCCACTTGGGGCAATATGAGAAAAGCCTGTGCAACAACGAAGACCCAGCACAAAAATAAATAAATAAAAATTATATACATTTAAAAAAGATGAAAGAGGAAGGAGACAGAAGGTCTCTGACTAGATATTCCTCACTGCTTCCATCCTGCTCTGATCTCATCTTCACAACTATAAGCCAAGATCAAACTATTGTGGGGAGGGGGCCAGTCTCTTCTAGGGATCTTGGGTCTGTGGAAATAAGAGGTATGCTGAGGGCCTTCAGAGGTAAAGATGAGAGCAGAGGTTACTGGACATTTTAGTTTCCATTTAGTAAGGAATCTATGATTAGTCAGGACCAGAGAGGATAACTTAGGGAGAGGTCTCATGGTTTATAACTTTCTCGTTATTAATTGTGCATCTTTCTAGAGTAAAACCCCAAAAGAGAGAGAAAGAAAAAGAGCCTAAACTAAAGGGGACCATAAAGTGTCTGTCTTTGGAGTCAGCTGGCAAGACGATAATCTAACTCAGTCTTGGGACGCAGAAAGGTATGGGAAGAAAGAAACATTGATATTGAAAAAAAAAAAACATTGATATAAAAAAAAAAAACTAAGAAATAAAAAGAAATCACATAAACAGGCCTACACCTGACAAGGGCTTCCCAGGTGGCGCTTGTGGGAAAGAACTCGCCTGCCAAAGCAGACCTAAGAGACATGGGTTTGATCCCTCGGTTCAGGAAGATCTCCTGGAGGAGGGCATGACAACTCACTCCAGTATTCTT
The DNA here is from genome assembly GCF_049115385.1 of Moschus berezovskii. Lineage (NCBI taxonomy): Eukaryota > Metazoa > Chordata > Mammalia > Artiodactyla > Moschidae > Moschus > Moschus berezovskii. Next base: position 63,459,930 of record NC_142463.1, read on the forward strand.
GCCCTGGAGGGCTACAGTCCATAGGGTCTCAAAGAGTCAGAAAATACTAAAGCAACTTAGCACGCATGCACACCTGACAAGTGCCGAGTGAGGCTTAATTAGCCAAAAATCGACCTGGGTCTCCATAAATGGTATTAATAACTTGATGTGAGCAGCTGTATTACATAGCTCCTTCATTTACTAGATATGCGATCTTGGGTAACTTCACTCCTTTGGGCCTCAGTTTCCTCATCTGAGTGTAATGAGATATGTAATACTTAACATATGTAAAGTACTTGGAAAAGTGCTTGGTACATATAAGTGGTAAGTAAATGTTAGTGATGATGCCAATGATGACTAATTTGATTAGCACTGACAAAGATGAACTAAAGGCAATGGAAAATCTTCAAAATACTCCAGTATGTGGTGGCAGAAAAGTAGCTTAGGTGAAGGGGTTCCTAGAGTTCTCAGTCCACTAAATTCCCACATTTATTTATTCACACAAGACACATTTCGCATATCTAAATGCCTAATATGCCAAGTGCTGACAGTGGATATGCAAAGATGAACAAGACTTAAACTCTTCATGCAAAGGGCACATAGTCTGGTTGAAGAATACATTATTAACTCAAGTTAGTAATTGTGAGATAATGGAATATGACCCAGAAAAATAAAAAGATATAGGTCAAGTAGTGGGGAAGCATTGAAGAGGCAACTTATTCTGCCTCTAGGACCTGGGAAATTTACAGAGGCCACACCTGAGCAAGAGGCATGAAAGGTATGTAGTAGGGGAAATTACATTTCCCTGCAGCCAAAACCTCATCAAAGGCTTATAAATAAGAAGCCATAAGAAAAGTTTTACAGAGGGCTGGGAGAAGCAAAAATTGGGGTCAAAGGGGACTGTTAGACGACTGCTGCCATATCTTACATATATCATGCTGAGTGCATGAATTTCAGCTGACAGGATGAGGACAGAGAAAAATAGATTTAAAAGATGAAGTTCTTGGAAAACCTCATGTGTTTCATTTCTACCATATATTGTTGATCCCTAAATTTTGCTATGTGATCGAGACTTTCTCCCTAGAGATCCCAATGATACTTGAAATTCAACACATCCAAAACCAAATTTATCTTCTCCTATCCTTTTCCTCTGACATTGTAAACTCACTTGGGAGTACCACCATCTATTCAACAAGCTATAAACCTTCAACCCATCCTTGACTTTTCCGTTTCCACCCACCTGATACATTCGATCACCCACCCACCAAATCTTGCTGATATTTATCTTCCTCAGCGCATACATTCAAATCATCACCAAGTCCTATAGCGCATACATTCAAATCATCACCAAGTCCTATCACTACTATTGAAAAAATGGAATTCTCCTATTCCATCCATCTCCACTACCTGTACCCTGATCCAAATCGCCATCATCTCTCACCTCTATGAAGTCCAAGAATCGCCTCACTAGTTGCCCTCTTCTCATTTTTGCTCACCCTAGTCCATACATTAGGCAGAGGAAACTCTTCAATAGGTCTCCATTACACCTGGGAAGAAAATTCCACTTTACTACCATCTATAAGACCCTTTATAATCTGGCCCTAGCCTACCATCCTAACTTCACCTCAAGGCACTCAACAGCTTGCCTGCATTAGATCCTTTGCAAATTCTATTCTGTCTAGAATGTTCTTCCCCAGTTCTGTCATATCCTTCAGGAATCAGTTTAAACATAACCTTCCCTGAATATCCTATCTCAAGTAATTTCTCCCTTATCCTGCTATTGCCTCAGCACCTGTTCATCTCCTTCACAGTACTTACCATAATTTGAAATTATACATTCGTTTTCAACCCTAAGAACTCACATGTTAAAAGCAGGCAAGAACCAGGTACATTTTGTTCAACTCTGTATATCCTAAACTTAGCAGAGTGCCAAGTAGATAATGTTTTGGATGACTGCAAAATTCACCGTTATTTTGTGATTCACAATTATCATTTTACATGTCTCCTCCTGCCCCAAGAAGTTGAGTTGTTCTCAAACTAGAATTTTGTCTTCGTTTTAAATTTTTAAACTGTTAGAATCAATGGCAGTATCAGCCTCACAGTAGTGTGTAGTCCATATTTATGAAACTAAACTAAATTCAAAGATGAGAGAAACAACTAGATGAGGTATACAGGGAGAAGCGATATAGTAAAGAAGTGGTAGCCTGGAAAAAAAAAGGGGGAGTTTCCACGTGGATAAGTCCTCTATATCTGCAGATTCTGCACCCTCGGATTCAACCAAGAATGGATCAAAAATATTTGGGAAAAAAAATTTCCAGAAGTTTCAAAAAGCAAAACTTGAATTTGCTGTGTGGGTCAACTGTTTACATAGCATTTACATTATACTAGGTATTATAAAGGGATTCCCTGATGGCTCAGACGGTAAAGCCTCTGCCCGAAATGTGGGAGACCTGGGTTCGATCCCTGGTTTGGGAAGATCCCCTGGAAAAGGAAATGGCAACCCACTCCAGTACTCTTGCCTAGAAAATTCCATGGATGGAGGAGCCTGGTGGGCTACAGTCCATGGGGTCACAAAGAGTCGGACACGACTGAAGGTATTATAAGTAATCTAGAGTTGATTCAGAGTATATGGGCAGATGTATGTACGTTCCATGCAAATATTATACCATATTATAAAAGGGACTTGAGTATCCATGAATTTGGTATCAGCAGTCAACCCCCCATGGATACAGAAGGAAAACTGTACACTAGTCACCAAAACAGAGAATATAGTAGAAATAGCAAGTGGCTTTGGGGGAGGGATGATAAAAAATTCAATTTTAGACAAAGCGAGGAGTCTGAAGGATATAAAAGTGGATTTCCAGTAGATATTTGGAAATAAGCACTTAGAGATGAGAAAGAAGGAAGTCCAAATATGTGAATGATAATTTTAAAACTTCTAAGGTCACAAACCATTTTGAAAATATCATGAACAAAATTTCTAAGAAAAAGATGCGCACACACTGTTTTTCATAGATGTCCTGAGACCTGTTCATGATTCCCCAAGGTTATGAATTTCTGATACAGCTGTAAATCGAAGTCATGGAAATGGAAAGTATCAATGAACAGATGGGAAAAAAATAAAGGCCTGGAAGCCTCCCTTCACATCTGTACAGGTTTTATATGTATAGGTTTTTTATGTACATGTTTTATGTCTTTTCACTTGAACCTCTCACTACCTGTCTTATCAACTATAAAATGGGAAAGACAATTATTTGCCTTAGAGGTTGTTGGGAACATTGTCAACTGTGACACAGCAGGCCTAGCTCTTGAAGTTCATGTTTTTACTGGCGCAAATCTTGAGTAACACAACACTCTTTTGTACTTTAGTAGTTATCAATATCCCAGTCTTAACTAGAATATAAAGCCGGGGGGACTTTTTTTTGGTATCTTCCCAGGCCTAAGAACAGTACTTTCCATAAAATAAGTGCTCCACAACTATCTGTTGGAGGAGGAAACTAAGGCACACGTCCCAGTCATAACCAGTTTCCTTCTGCTAATTCATTATCAGAATTGCTCACAGTAATTCTGTAACTACTCACTGTAATTATGAGTACAGTGCAATAAACCTTACCGGTGAGGGAAAAGCAAACATTTAAAACGCTGTTGTTCTGTCTAGTTCACAAAGATGATTTTGTATAAGTATTGCAGTGGTAAGCCAGAACACAGTTCATATTGTTTTTAATTTGAATATAAAGTATTTTGATGGTTCTCAGAGAAGTCTCATGTGGCAAAACAAGTTACTAAAAGCGAAGGAAAAGAGAAACAGGTCAGACCTCAATAAAGTCATTCTCTACGAATAAATACTAAGATCTGTGCACTTCATCATCCAAGCAGAAGAGCATAATTTAGCTACTGAGTATCTCCAGCGTTTACCTGTACATTAATTCTCGACTTCTTCTATTCTCCCCCCACCCCCACCCCGCCCCTTCAATTTAAATACGTGGGTGTTTCCTTAGTAGGGGAATTCCAGGTAGTGCTTTTCAGCTGTCGACTTCCCCCAACCCCTTTTGCAAAAGTTTCACGTATTTGCTCCGCTGCTTGGGACGCTTTATCTGGTCCAGCTTTTGCTCCAGGTCGAGCCAGCAGCCAAGGCAGTCTGACTCAAGGATGAACTTGAGTCGTCGACCCCTAGCAACGCAGCTCCAAAGCGCACCTGGGATGGAATCACCAGGGGAGGAGTGAAGAGTGGGCAAGAAGCTGACTGCGAAGAAACGCTCCACTGAACAAGGTTTCAGAAACCCAAACCCTGCCTTCACTGATTTAAAACGTGGACTAACAGGTCAGAGGGCGGCAAGGAAGTCCCTCGCGTGCAGGGCTCGTCGCGGTCCTGCGGTTCTTGGACGTTCTGCTTCTCCGACCCCGGACTCCTCCTCCAGTTCCGACTCGGACTAGGACGCTGGGTTTCCGCCTTCCTCGCCCGCCCCCGCCCACCCCGAGCCCGCGACGGCGCCGGGGCAAGGCTGCGCTACTCACGTCCTTCTTCACTTCAGTCAGGTCCTCCTCGGTGAGGGACGGCGCGGGGGGCTCCATGGCGGAGGCGGGAGATGGCGCTGCTTCCGGGTCCAGGAGCTCCGGCTGCGCCGCCCCGCCCAGGCTGCGGGCTTCGGCCTTCGAGTGAAGGGGCAGAAGGGAGGCGGAGAGGGTCGGGAGGGAGAGGGCTGCCCCTTCGAGGACCGATGGACTAGTAGGTCAAACTGTGGTGCTTCCGGCAGAGCCGAGGGCGCAGCAGACGTACTCGTCCACAAGCGGAGCTCGGAACCCCGGATCCTTCTCCCTCCCGGAGGCCCAGGAGCAGGCACCGCCCCTCGGGGGGCCACCGGGAGCGCCCGCCCAGTCTCTACAGCAGCCAATCAGAGCTAGCCTGCGGGACACCCTTGTCCCCGCCCCCTGCCGGAGCCTTTCAGGAGTGGCTCCGCCCACAGCCTCCTGAGCGTCAGCGAGTGGCAGCGGGCTGGCCTCCCCGAAGGGAATCGTTTCCGTGGGTGGGGTGCTAGCTGCTCTGCCTGCCTGCGGTCGCCGCCTGCGCAGACAGTTCACAGGTGGAGTCGGGTCTCTGCTTGTCTGTACTTTATGGGTCCTCCCCTTTTCCCAGACCCTATCCAACGATTTTCTGTTGCTGCTTGCTCACTCCTTTTAAAACTATTTGGTCAGACACTGACATGCGTGCCTACACATGCACGAGACGCATGTACACAGCCTATCAACAGTATTAAATTTATGAAAGAGAAAAACCGCCTACAGTGCCAACACTAACGCTTAATTTAACGTCTGCATTCTTTTTGGTCTCTTTATTATCAACATGTTTCCTCATTTATTCATCCGTATAATGAAGATTTGTCTACTTCATACCTCTCACAGGGCCGCTGTGAAAATTAAATGACGTGGTATCTGTAAGGTTCTTACAGGTACTGGGCACACAGTATGCACCCAATTTATCATTATTTTACACTACTAAAACATTTATTGAGTCCTTACTAATGTGTTCTAGGTATCTTATTCTGATAACCATTCTACCGTTATACTGGGGAGCCTGATGAACAAATCACTATTCTCAGAATGGTATTCCAGCTACTGACATAGGTGTATATACCCAGTAAAAATCTGGCTGGATGAAAATCTCAAAACAGAGTCCTGCGCACAAGAGGGTTCTTTGGACAACATGCTAAGTAAACTAGAAATAAAGTAGATGGTACTTGAAGCTAGAAGGTAGGTAAAAATGATAAGAGGACCAAAAACAAACTTTGAATCCCAACAATTAAGGGAAGAGAAAGGAAAGGAATCAAAAAGAACAACATTGACAAAGCCACACCAATCTATATTTGATCAAAACACAGGGGTTCTATTTTTAACATTATGTCACATGTCTTTTTCCATATTGATACATAGTATTTTTTCTGATTGCTTAATCTTCCATCTGCTAGATATAATCCAATTAACTAAACCACTTGTTCTTTCATTTCTCAAACATTTACTGAGTGTCAGCTATGTGCCAAAGACTGCTCTAGGTGCTGCAGAAACAGCTGTGAATGAAATAGATAACAATTCCTTTCCTCCCAGAGTTTAAATTCTAGCATATGTGTGTGGGGGGCATGGCAGACAGACATTTGAAAAACATTGTGTAAATTATTTATTATGTTGCTGCTGCTGCTGCTAAGTCGCGTCAGTGGTGTCCGACTCTGTGCGACCCCATAGATGGCAGCCCAACAGGCTCCTGTGTCCCTGGGATTCTCCAGGCAAGAATACTGGAGTGGGTTGCCATTTCTTTGTGTTCAGTTCAGTTCAGTTCAGTCGCTCAGTCGTGTCCGACTCTCCGCGACCCCATGAATCACAGCACGCCAGGCCTCCCTGTCCACCACCAACTCCCGGAGTTCACTCAAACTCATGTCCACAGAGTCGGTGATGCCATCCAGCCATCTCATTCTCCGTCGTCCCCTTCTCCTCCCGCCCCCAACCTTTCCCAGCATCAGAGTCTTTTCCAATGAGTCAACTCGTCGCATGAGTTGGCCAAAGTATTGGAGTTTCAGCTTTAGCATCAGTCAGAAGATAATAAATACTAAGAGAAAATGTAAGACAGGGCAATAGGATGAGAGTGTCTGGAGTAATAAAATTTTAAATCGACTGGTTAATGAAAACCTTATTGAGAAAGGGAGATTGGAATTACTACTTCAAGAAATTGAGGGAATGAGCCATGTAGACATATGGAGAAAGAATACAATGAGAAGAGGAAACAGTCGATGAAGAGGATCCATGTGACTGGGGGGGATAAGGTTCTTGTGTGCCACTGTAAAAGTTTACTTTGACTTTGCTCTGAGTCATATGGGCATACTTTGAGTCAGATGGGAAGCCACTGGAGGGTTCGTCACAGAGGAGTGATATGATCCGATTTACGATTTGAAAAAGGAACACTTTCACTGTTGCCTTGAGGGGCAGGAAGATGGGAGAGGGGAGACCAGATAGGGAGCTATCACCATCATCTGGCCCGGAAGGTGGTGGCTCTGAATGGGGCTGGTAGAAACAAAGGTGGTGAGAACATTTTGAAGTGGGGAAGTGATTTCATTTCCTTTTCAAAGAATCACTCTGGTGGCTGAGTAGAGAATAAATTATAGATATATAGGGTGGAAGCCGAGAGATCAGCTGGAAGCTACCAGAGTGATCCCAGCAAAGACGAGAGTGGTGTCATCAGGCTGGGAGCAGTGGTAAGTTCTTCCCCATGGTGACCTCAAGTGAGCAAAGTTGCTCAGTTGTGTCCAACTCTTTGCAACCTCATGGACTGTAGCCTACCAGCCTCCTCCGTCCATGGGATTTTCCAGGCAAGAGTACTGGAGTGGGTTGCCATTTCCTTCTCCAGGGGATCTTCCCAACCCAGGGATCGAACCTGAGTCTCCCACATTGTAGGCAGGCGCTTTTACCGTCTGAGCCGCCAGGGAAGTCCTAATATGTGAACAATACATGAACCATGATCTTCCAGATGTTCAAGCTGGTTATAGAAAAGGCAGAGGAACCAGTGATCAAATTGCCAACATCCGTTGGATCATCAATAAAGCAAGAGAGTTCCAGAAAAACATCTATTTCTGCTTTATTGGCTATGCCAAAGCCTTTGACTGTGTGGATCATAATAAACTGTGGAAAATTCTTCAAGAGATGGGAATACCAGACCACCTGACCTGCCTCTTGAGAAATCTGTATGCAGGTCCTCAAGTTATTCCTAATTTTTCATTATTATAACAAATTTGTCCCTAAATTTTTTATCCACATATTCCCCAGGCCTTTTTTCTTTTGAATTATCTTTTTTTTTTTTTTTTTGCATAAGTTTTCAGGAGCAGGAGTACAGAGCCTAGTGAAATGACTATTTTCTGTCTTTTCATGCATATTTCCACAGGTTCTCTCCAAGGGATTGGTCCATCTGTGTATGACAATAAACCATAACTGCTCTGCTGATGCGGAGAAGGCAATGGCAACCCACTCCAGTGCTCTTGCCTGGAAAATCCCATGGACTGAGGAGCCTGGTGGGCTGCAGTCCATGGGGTCGCTAAGAGTCGGACACAACTGAGCGACTTCACTTTCACTTTTCACTTTCATGCATTGGAGAAGGAAGTGGCAACCCACTCCTGTGTTCTTGCCTGGAGAATCCCAGGGACGGGGGAGCCTGGTGGGCTGCCCTCTATGGGGTCGCAGAGAGTCGGAGACGACTGAAGCGACTTAGCAGCAGCAGCTCTGCTGATGAAAGAGGGGACTCAGAACCTATCAAAGCAAAGGGATTTGAACGAGGCCAATTTGCTACACTCACTTTGATAAGAAATTATCATTATGAGGTTGCTGTTCTTTTAAGATTTATTTATTTATTTAGGAGTTTTGGCTGTGGATTTTTTTTTGACTGTGTCTTTGTTGCTGCTCACAGGCTTTCTCTAGCTGTGGTGAGCAGTGGCTACTCTCTAGTTGTGGTGCTCGGGCTTCTTATTGCAGTGGCTTCTCTTGTGGAGCATGGGCTTCAGTACTTGTGGAATACAGGCTTAGTTGCCCTGTGGTATGTGGAACCTTCCGGGACCAGGGATCGAACTCATGTCCCCTGCCTTGACAAGTGGATTCTTAACCACTGAACCACCAGGGAAATCTGAGGTTGCTATTCTATTCTTCTTGTTTAAACAAAATACTTCAAACACACCAAATTATAAAAAATAGCATTACAAACACCCTACATTCATTACCAAGATTTAACAAGTAGTGATATTTTGCTGTATTTGCTTCTGTTATGTTTTTTTATTGCCAAATATTAGTGGCAGATTAATATTGATTAGTTGCTGATTCTTGAGCCTTCTTTATGACCCTTATTATGCATCTGACTTTTTCCTTGTTGTTGACTACCATTTCACTTCTGACACCTCCAGCCTTCTTCCTTATTTATTCCCTGTTTCATTTATTCAACAAAAATGTTGTCAGAATGGAAGTTATAAAATGAGGATAAGGGGTTGGGTGGGACTGAATGAGGAAGCCAAAAGGTTGATATTTTGTTTTTAAGGCCACATCGCAATGTTCCCAAGTCACATAGTCTATGTCAGAGCAGCCACATCTGAGTGTCATGTGCCTGATCACAGAGCTAGTTCACACCAGGACTTGCAATTCCCATGCCTGCTTGTATTCAAGTGCATCATCCTTCTTTCATAAGCAAATTATTTCCCCTTTCTCTGCTCTGTTACAGGAAAAGACATAATGAGCATAGGGCACAGATTCAAGAAAATCACCCTGCCCTCTCTCTTTTTTTTTTTTTAATTTTTAATGCCATTTATATTATAAACCACGAGCTCCCCATCAAAAGACGGGAACTGCTTTTGTTAATTCATATATATATATATATATATATATATATATATATATATATATGACTGTATCACTTTGCTATACACCTGAAACAAACACAACACTGTAAATAAAATATAGTACAATATAAAATAAAAATAAGTAACAGATCTTTGGGGCTTTACACTGAGTTAGAGTTCCTATCAGAGGGATAACAGCACCACAGCCACACTGGATCCTCATGAAGGAGGCACACGAATGACTGGGTTACAAGAGTTACAGGAATGAGAGCTGCTCATTTCCCAGAAACCACAGCTCACAGAAAACCAACAAAGGCACGAGATACAGACCATTCACTTATGAATGTGTAAAACTCAAAAAAGTCCACATCACTCCTACAACATGTCGAAAGTGCCTCAGAATTCACACAATACCAACTTTCTCATGGTTCTGGTTAAATTACACATACCAGTTTATAACAAATGGCAAAATATGTAACTCTGTTCAAAGTTTTAAAAAATTACTTAAGAATAATTTCCTGTATTTCTATGCCACCTTTATAGTTCTGGTTTCTCATTTCTTAATTAATAAATTCAGCGTGCAGGTTCTATCCCAGGCTAATTTATACACTTCTGGAAGAAACGGCCTCTTAAATCCACAGAGTGTTGAGGTGGGGAGCCCCTAAACACGTCAGATTCGTTTCACATATGATAATATACATGTTTCAATCCATTCTCCCAAATCATCCCACCCTCGCCCTCTCCCACAGAGTCCAAAAGACTGCTCCACACATCCAAGTCTGTGCTGTTGTCTCATATACAGGGTTATCGTTATCCTCTTGCTATATTCCATATATGTGTGTTAATATACTGTATTGGTGTTTTTGTTTCTGGCTTACTTCGCGTTGTATAATAGGCTCCAGTTTTGTCCACCTCATTAGAACTAATTCAAATGTATTCTTTTTAATCACTGAGTAGTACTCCATTGTGTAAATGTACCAAAGCTTTCTTATCCATTCATCTGCGGATGGACATCTAGGTTGCTTCCATGTCGTGGCTATTATAAACAGTGCTGTGATGAACATTGGAGTACATGTGGCTCTTTCAATTCTGGTTTTCTCGGTGTGTATGCCCAGGAGTGGGATTGCTGGGTCCTATGGCAGTTCTATTACCAGTTTTTAAAGGAATCTCCACACTGTTCTCCATAGTGGCTGTACTAGTTTGCATTCCCACCAACAGTGTAAGAGGGTTCCCTTTTCTCCACACCCTCTCCAGCATTTATTGTTTGTAGACTTTTGGATAGCAGCCATTCTGACTGGCGTGAAATGATACCTCATTGTGGTTTTAATTTGCATTTCTCTAATTATGAGTGATGTTGAGCATCTTTTCCTGTGTTTGTTAGCCATCTGTATGTCTTCTTTGGAGAAATGTCTGTTTAGTTCTTTAGCCCATTTTTTGATTGGGTCATTTATTTTTCTGGAATTGAACTGCAGGAGTTGCTTGTATATTTTTGAGATTAATCCTTTATCAGTTGCTTCATTTGCTATTATTTTCTCCCATTCTGAAGGCTGTCTTTTCACCTTGTTTATAGTTTCCTTTGCTGTGCAGAAACTTTTAATTAGGTCCCATTTGTTTATTTTTGCTTTTATTTCCAATATTCTGGGAGATGGGTCATGGAGGATCCTGCTGTGACTTATGTCGGAGAGTGTTTTGCCTATGTTCTCCTCTAGGAGTTTTATAGTTTCTGGTCTTACATTTAGATCTTTAATCCATTTTGAGTTTATTTTTGCGTATGGTGTTAGGGAATGTTCTAGTTTCATTCTTTTACAAGTGGTTGACCAGTTTTCCCAGCACCACTTGTTAAAGAGATTGTCTTTTCTCCATTGAATATTCTTGCCTCCCTTGTCAAAGATAAGGTGTCCATAGGCGCATGGATTTATCTCTGTGCTTTCTATTTTGTTCCATTGATCTATATTTCTGTCTTTATGCCAGTACCATACTGTCTTGATAACTGTGGCTTTGTAGTAGAGCCTGATTCCGGCAGGTTGATTCCCCCAGTTCCATTCTTCTTTCTCAAGATTGCTTTGGCTATGCGAGGCTTTTTGTATTTCCATACAGATTGTGAAATTATTTGTTCTAGCTCTGTGAAAAACACCGTTGGTAGCTTGATAGGGATTGCATTGAACTTATACATTACTTTAGGCAATATATTCATTTTCACAATATTTATTATTCCAATCCATGAACATAGTATGTTTCTCCATCTATTAGTGTCCTCTCTGATTTCTTTCACCAATGTTTTATAGTTTTCTATATATAGGTCTTTTGTTTCTTTAGGTAGATATATTCCTAAGTATTTTATTCTTTTCGTTGCAACGGTGAATGGAATTGTTTCCTTAATTTCTCTTTCTATTTTCTCATTATTAGTGTATAGGAATGCAAGGGATTTCTGTGTGTTGATTTTATATCCTGCAACTTTACTATATTCACTGATTAGCTCTAGTAATTTTCTGGTAGAGTCTTTAGGGTTTTCTGTGTAGAGGATCATGTCATCTGCAAACAATGAGAGTTTTACTTCTTCTTTTCCTTTTTGAATTCCTTTTATGTCTTTTTCTGCTCTGATTGCTGTGGCCAAAACTTCCAAAACTATGTTGAATAGTAATGGTGAGAGTGGGCACCCTTGTCTTGTTCCTGACTTTAGGGGAAACGCTTTCAATTTTTCACCATTGAGGATAATGTTTGCTGTGGATTTGTCATATATAGATTTTATTACGTTGAGGTATGTTCCTTCTATTCCCGCCTTCTGGAGGGTTTTGATCATAAATGGATGTTGAATTTTGTCAAAGGCTTTCTCTGCATCTATTGAAATAATCATATGGTTTTTATTTTTCAATTTGTTAATGTGGTGTATTACATTGATTGATTTGTGGATATTGAAGAATCCTTGCATTCCTGGGATAAAGCCCACTTGGTCATGTTGTATGATCTTTTTAATGTGTTGTTGGATTCTGATTGCTAGAATTTTGTTAAGGATTTTTGTATCTATGTTCATCAGTGATATTGGCCTGTAGTTCTCTTTTTATGTGGCATCTTTGTCAGGTTTTGGTATTAGGGTGATGGTGGCCTCATAGAATGAGTTAGGAAGTTTACCTTCCTCTGCAATTTTCTGGAAGAGTTTGAGTAGGATAGGTGTTAGATCTTCTCTAAATTTTTGGTAGAACTCAGCTGTGAAGCCATCTGGACCTGGGCTTTTGTTTGCTGGAAGATTTCTGATTACAGTCTCAATTTCCATGCTTGTGATGGGTCTGTTAAGATTTTCTATATCTTCCTGGTTCAGTTTTGGAAAGTTATACTTATCTAAGAATTTGTCCATTTCTTGAAAGTTGTCCATTTTATTGGCATATAATTGCTGATAATAGTCTCTTATGATCCTTTGTATTTCTGTGTTGTCTGTTGTGATCTCTCCCTTTTCATTTCTAATTTTATTGATTTGGTTTTTCTCCCTTTGTTTCTTGATGAGTCTGGCTAGTGATTTGTCAATTTTATTTACCCTCTCAAAGAACCAGATTTTGGCTTTGTTGATTTTTGCTATGGTCTCTTTCTTTTGTATTTATTTCTGCCCTAATTTTTAAAATCTCTTTTCTTCTACTAACCCTAGGGTTCTTCATTTCTTCCTTTTCTAGTTGCTTTAGGTGTAGAGTTAGGTTATTTAGTTGGCTTTTTTCTTGTTTCTTGAGGTATGCCTGTATTGCTATGAACCTTCTCCTTAGCACTGATTTTACAGTGTCCCACAGGTTTTGGGTTGTTGTGTTTTCATTTTCATTCATTTCTATGCATATTTTGATTTCTTTTTTGATTTCTTCAATGATTTGTTCGTTATTCAGCAGCGTGTTGTTCAGTCTCCATATATTGGAATTTTTAATAGTTTTTCTCCTGTAATTAAGATCCAGTCTTACTGCATTGTGGTCAGAAAAGATGCTTGGAATGATTTCAATTTTTTTAAATTTCCCAAGGCTAGATTTATGGCCCAGGATGTGATCTATCCTGGAGAAGTTTCTGTGTGCACTTGAGAAGAAGGTGAAATTCATTATTTTGGGGTGAAATGGCCTATAGATATCTATTAGATCTCACTGGTCTATTGTATCATTTAACTTTTGTGTTTCCTTGTTAATTTTCTGTTTGGTTAATCTATCCATAGGTGTGAGTGGGGTATTAAAGTCTCCCACTATTACTGTGTTATGGTTGATTTCCCCTTTCATACTTGTCCGTATTAGTCTCACATATTGTGGTGCTCCTATGTTGGGTGCATATATATTTATAATTGTTATATCTTCTTCTTGGATTGAGCCTTTGATCATTATGTAGTGTCCTTCGTTGTCTCTTTTCACAGCCTTTGTTTTAAAGTCTATTTTATCTGATATGAGTATTGCTACTCCTGCTTTCTTTTGGTCTCTGTGTGGAATATCTTTTTCCAGCCCTTCACTTTCAGTCTGTATGTGTCCCTCATTTTGAGGTGGGTCTCTTGTAGACAACATATATGGGGGTCTTGTTTTTGTATCCATTCAGCCAGCCTTTGTCTTTTGGTTGGGGCGTTCAACCCATTTACATTTAAGGTAATTATTGATAAGTATGATCCTGTTGCCATTTTCTTTATTGTTTTGGGTTTGAGTTTATAAACTCATTCTGTGTTTCCTGTCTAGAGAAGGTCCTTTAGCATTTGTTGGAGAGCTGGTTTGATAATGCTGAATTCTCTCAGCTTTTGCCTGTCTGTAAAGCTTTTGATTTCACCTTCATACTTGAATGAGATCCTTGCTGGGTACAGTAATCTGGGCTGTAGGTTATTTTCTTTCATCACTTTAAGTATGCCCTGCCTTTCCCTCCTGGCCTGAAGAGTTTCTATTGAAAGGTCAGCTGTTATCCTTATGGGGTCCCCTTGTGTGTTATTTGTTGCTTTTCCCTTGCTGCTTTTAATATTTGTTCTTTGCGTTTGATCTTTGTTAATTTGATTAGTATGTGTCTTGGGGTATTTCGCCTTGGGTTTATCCTGTCTGGGACTCTTTGGGATTCTTGGACTTGGGTTATTATTTCCTTCCCCATTTTAGGGAAATTTTCAACTATTATCTCCTCAAGTATTTTCTCATGGTCTTTCTTCTTGTCTTCTTCTTCTGGGACTCCTATGATTCGGATGTTGGGGCGTTTAAAATTGTCCCAGAGGTCTCTGAGATTGTCCTCATTTCTTTTAATTAGTTTTTCTTTTTTCCTCTCTGCTTCATTTATTACTACCATTCTATCTTCTAACTCACTTATTCTATCTTCTGCCTCTGTTATTCTACTGTTGGTTCCCTCCAGAGTGTTTTTGATCTCATCTATTGCATTACTCATTGTATATTGACTCTTTTTTATTTCTTCTAGATCCTTATTAAACCTTTCTTGCATCTTCTCAATCCTCGTCTCCAGATTATTTATCTGTAACTCCAATTTGCTTTCAAGATTTTGGATCAATTTCACTATCATTATTTGGAATTCTTTATCAGGTAGATTCCCTATCTCTTCCTCTTTTGTTTGGGTTGGTGGGCATTTATCCTGTTCCTTTATTTGCTGGGTATTTCTCTGCCTCTTCATCTTGCTTATATTGCTGTGTTTGGGGTGGCCTTTCCGTCTTCAGGCAGTTTGTGGAGTTCTCTTTATTGTGGAGTTTCCTTGCTATGGGTGAGGTTGGACGCGTGGTTTGTCAAGGTTCCCTGGTTAGGGAAGCTTGTGTCAGTGTTCTGATGGGTGGAGCTGGATTTCTTCTCTCTGGAGTGCAATGAAGTGACTAATAATGAGTTCAGTTCAGTTCAGTTCAGTCGCTCAGTCATGTCCGACTCTCCGCGACCCCATGAATCACAGCACGCCAGGCCTCCCTGTCCATCACCAACTCCCGGAGTTCAATCAAACTCATGTCCACAGAGTTGGTGATGCCATCCAGCCATCTCATTCTCTGTCGTCCCCTTCTCCTCCCGCCCCCAACATTTCCCAACATCAGAGTCTTTCCCAGTGAGTCAACTCGTCGCATGAGGTGGCCAAATATTGGAGTTTCAGCTTTAGCATCAGTCCTTCCAATGAACACCCAGGATTGATCTCCTTTAGAATGGACTGATTGGATCTCCTTGCAGTCCAAGGTACTCTCAAGAGTCTTCTCCAACACCACAGTTCAAAAGCATCAATTCTTCGGTGCTCAGCTTTCTTCACAGTCCAACTCCCACATCCATACATGACCACGGGAAAAACCATAGCCTTGACTAGACGGACCTTTGTTGGCAAAGTAATGTCTCTGCTTTTGAATATGCTATCTAGGTTGGTCATAACTTTCCTTCCAAGGAATAAGCGTCTTTTAATTTCATGGCTGCAATCAGCATCTGCAGTATGAGATGTCAGTAGGTTTGGAGTGACTTTGGACAACCTGTATAGTCACTTCCAAGGTGGTTCCCTCTGTTTTAGCTTCTGTTTGGTGGTCTCTTCAGTGTCTAATTTCCGCCCTGACACTGAGGGGTGGTGGTGGACACTTTTTAAAGCTCACTTATTCAGTCCTGTTCTGGAAAGGGAGGAACACTGCAGAGAAATACCTCTGGCATCTGTGGGGAGTGCTCGCAGTGTCCCGGCCACACTGGGTTTGCCCTCGCTCACGGCGTGTGTGTTGTCCCAGTCTACACTGCACAGGCTCTAAGTTGCTCTGCCGATAACTGTCTGAGGCCGGCTCTGGGTTGCATGCATGTCCCAGGTCTAAGCCACTCAGGTTCAGGTACTTGGGTACTCCACAAAAGCGCAGACTTGGTTGGGCCTGTGTTTTGTGCCTTCCCCGGGCCGAGCAGCTCAAGTGACCAGGTGTTTGGCAAGTGCAGTCACTGTGACTTATCACCTCCCTGGTCCCTCCCGCTCGGTTTTCTGTGTATACAACCGGCGCACCTTCTCAGGCGGATGTTAACCAGCCAGAAACCCAAAAAGTCTTGGTTAACACTAAAGCCTGCCTGTAGATTGGTATCAAATGCCTCTCTGGGACCGCGATTGCCCCCTTCTGGCTCTGACTGCCCTCCCCTGCCTGTCTCGGCAGGGAATGGGCCGTCCACAGCCGGCTAGCTCTGCTCAGTCTTTTGTTCTGTGAGCGGGGCTGGCAGAGTCTTAAGTTAGGGCTTTTCGCCTTTTCGCAGGGTAGCTACCCCACAGTCTGCTCTGCTATCTCCAGTCATCTCCCCCAGACTGCCCTCACGGCATTCATGTCCGGTCCTCTCTCTAAGCAGTTCAGCTGGCTCCTCCCTGCCCAGGCCCCACTTGTTAATGGCGGATGCGGGCGTCTGCTCTGCTTCTCTGCTGGGAGTTACCTTTGGACTCGTAAGCTGTGAGGTTTAATTATTTATTTCTTTTTCTCCCGGTTGGTTGTGTTGTCCTCTGAGGTTCCAAGGCTCGCCACAGACTCACCTGTGAGAGTGTTTCCTGGTTTCAGAAACTTCTCTCTTTTTTTATGCCTCCCTTCCCAGGACGGACTCCGTCCCTACTTCTTTTGTCTCTCTTTTTATCGTTTATGTTTTTTCCTACCTTCTTTTGAAGACAATGGGCTGCTTTTCTGGGTGCCTGATGTCCTCTGCCAGCATTCAGAAGTTGTTTTATGGACTTTACTCAGTGTTCAAATGTTCTTTTGGTGAATTTGTGAGGGAGAAAGTGGTCTCGCTGTTCTATTCCTCCGCCATCTTGTTTCAGCGCCTGCCCTTTCTCTACTTTGCAATACTTCTGCCTTTTCCCCACCCCCTCCATCCTCACCTTGACCTCTAGACTCACCATCTGCCTCTTTCTATGAAATACAAGGCATCTGATAAATGGACTATGAAGGATACAGTTAGGGCATGACAAACATAAGACAGTATATCAGAGTGTTTGAAAATGAAGATGTTTGGTGTCTGACGGACTTAGGGTATTAGTTTCTTAAGGTTGCCTTGACAAATTACTGAACATGGGGTATAAAACAACAGAAATGTATTCTCTCGCAGTTAGAGGTTAGAAATCCGAAAATGGCAGAGCCATCACAGCTCCCTCTGAAGGCCCTGCTGCTGCTGCTAAGTCGCTTCAGTCGTGTCCGACTCTGTGTGACCCAATAGACGGAAGCCCACCAGGCTCCCCCATCCCTGGGATTCTCCAGGCAAGAACACTGGAGTGAGTTGCCATTTCCTTCTCCAACGCAAGAAAGTGAAAAGTGAAAGTGAAGTCGCTCAGTCATGTTAGAGTCTTAGCGACCCCACGGACTGCAGCCTACCAGGCTCCTCCATCCATGGGATTTTCCAGGCAAGAGTACTGGAGTGGGGTGCCATTGCCTTCTCCCTGAAGGTCCTAGGGGAGATTAACTTTGTACCTCTTCCTAGTGTCTGGTGGCTGCTGTGGCAATCCTTGGCCTTTCTTGGCTCTGGCCGCATGACTTCAGTCTCTGCCTCCATCTTGACATGGCCTTCCCTGTTTTCTACCTATGTCTGTTTCCAAATGTCCTTTTTGAAAGGACACTAATCATTGGGTTTAGGGCCCACTCTAACCCAGGATGAAATTATCTTAACTTGGTTACATCTGGAAAGACACTTTTCAAATAAGGTCACATTCTGAGTTTCCAGTGAACGCTAAAGGAGACGCCATTCAACTCTGTACAGCTGAATTCTAAATTTGCCAGTTATTAGCTGTATGATCTGGGAATGATCAATAAGCATTCCATAAACCTAGCTGTTATAAGAAGGCAGAGGGAGGGAAGAGGAGACCATTTCTCACTGAAAAGACAACATGAAAGAGGTGCATTTAAATTGGGCTGGTGAAGCTTTAACTGCTGTTTAATGATTTATTCCAACACTTCCTGCTAGATACCAGGTGCCATGAATTCTATTTCATGGTGACTCAAATTCTATTTCAAGTAATCTATATTATAAATTTCCTGGAAATTGTTAACAGGGAAAACTAGCCACTTCTGAGTCAGATACTCCTGGTCTGAATGGCAAGGCGATATGTGGGAGAGTTTAGATGTCTTAGGGACTTTGGGAAGATTCCAGGTGGTCCTGCCCCCAGGAGTAGCTTGCAGCCTAGGAAGGAAGAACCAGGAGGGTATGGAGTGGGGAGCATGAGCCTGAGCAGATCCTCTGAAGACAGTTACAAGAGCATCCCAAGACTGAGATATTATTGGGGCTGATGAAGAAATCAGAGAAAAGAGATCATTTTCTCTGCCTTCTGCCTAGAGAACAGGTTGGTTTGGAGGATAAGGACAGGCATTTGGTACTAGAGGCCTGCATGTTTATGGGATAGGCTGCCTTGGATCTAGTTGAGGGGAGGCAATGTCCTGTATACCAGCAGGGAGATCTTGAGAAAAGGGCTAGATCTCCTAGGAATACAACTGCCTGGGAAGAACCAATTACTAGCAATTTATTTCATACCCATTCTGAGCCAAGCACACCACTTCTGCTGTTATAACTTTTTCAAATTAATTAATTTTTTTCATGAAGGATAATTGCTTTACAGAATTTTGTTGTTTTCTGTCAAACATCAACATGAATCAGCCATAGGTATACACATATCCCATCCCTTTTGAACATCCTTCCCACTTCCCTTCCCATCCAACCCCTCTAGGTTGATACAGAGCCCCCGTTTGAGTTTCCTGAGCCATACGGCAGATTCCCATTGGCTATCTATTTACATATGGCTGCTGTTACAATTTAACCTCTATGATAGTCCTTCCAGGTAGGCTTTATTACCCTCAATTTATAGGTGAGGACTCTGAGCCTTAGAAAATGTTTTGCCCAAGGCCATTCCTCTAACAAGTAGCAGAATCAGGATTACAACTCAGCTCTATCTGATAACAAAGCCAGTGTTCTCAATTACTAGCTATCAGTTCAGTTTAGTTCAGTTGCTCAGTGTGTCTGACTCTTTGTGACCCCGTGGACTGTAGCCTGCCAGGCCTCCCTGTCCATCACCAACTCCCGGAGCTTACTCAAACTCATGTCCATTGAATCAGTGATACCATCCAACCATCTCATCCTCTGTCATCCCCTTCTCCTTCCACCTTCAATCTTTCCCAGCATCAGGGTCTTTTCAAATGAGTCAGTTCTTGGCATCAGGTGGCCAAGTATTTGAGTTTCAGCTTCAGCATCAGTCCTTCCAATGAATATTTAGTACTGATTTCCTTTAGGATGGACTGGTTGGATATCCTAGCAGTTCAAAGAACTCTCAAGAGTCTTCTCCAACACCACAGTCTCAGTTTTCTTTATAGTCCAACTCTCACATCCATACATGACCACTGGAAAAACCATAGCCTTGACAAGACATACCTTTGTTGGCAAAGTTATGTCTCCGCTTTTTAATATGCTATCTAGGTTGGTCATAACTTTCCTTCCAAGGAGTAAGCATCTTTTAACTTCATGGCTATAGTCACCATCTGCAGTGATTTTGGAGCCCCCTAAAATAAAGTCAGCCACTGTTTCCACTGTTTCCCCATCTATTTGCAGTGAGGAGATGGGACCCGATGCCATGATCTTAGTTTTCTGAATGTTGAGCTTTAAGCCAACTTTTCACTCTCCTCTTTCACTTTCAACAAGACGCTCTTTAGTTCTTCCTCATTTTCTGCCATAAAGGTGATGTCATCTGCATATCTGAGGTTATTGATATTTCTCCTGGCAATCTTGATTCCATTTTGTGCTTCATCTAGTCCAGTGTTTCTCATGATGTACTCTGCATATAAGTTAAATAAGCAGGGTGACAATATACAGCCTTGACATATTCCTTTCCCTATTTGGAACCAGTCTGTTGTTCCATGTCCAGTTCTAACTGTTGCTTCCCTGACCTACATACAGGTTTCTCAAGAGGCAGGTCAGGTGGTCTGGGATTCCCATCTCTTTCAGAATTTTCCACAGTTTATTGTGATCGACACAGTCAAAGGCTTTGGCGTAGTCAATAAAGCAGAAATAGAGGTTTTTCTGGAAATCTCTTGCTTTCTCCATGATCCAGCAGATGTTGGCAATTTGATCTCTGGTTCCTCTGTCTTTTCTAAAACCAGCTTGAACATCTGGAATTTCACGGTTCATGTACTGTTGAAGCCTGGCTTAGAGAATTTTGAGCATTACTTTACTAGCGTATGAGATGAGTGCAATTGTGCAGTAGTTTGAGCATTCTTTGGCATTGCCTTTCTTTGGGATTGGAATGAAGACTGACCTTTTCCAGTCCTGTGGCCACTGCTGAGTTTTCCAAATTTGCTGACATATTGAGTGCAGCACTTTCACAGCATCAACTTTTAGGATTTGAAATAGCTCAACTGAATTCTATCACCTCCACTAGCTTTGTTCATAGTGATGCTTCCAAAGGCCCACTTGACTTCACATTCCCGGATGTGTGGCTCTAGGTAAGTGATCAAACCATCGTGATTATCTGGGTCATGAATATAATTTTTGTACAGTTCTTATTAGCTATAGACTGAACTAATTGCTTTAGAATATAGTGATTCTGTGGAGCTGTAAGATACTCAAACGTTTCCTGGGGCAAGAGGAGAGATATAGCACATTCAGTTCTGTTCTCTGTTTCTGAGGTAAGAAAACGAAAAGCCAGGAAACTTATCATGGGATTTTTAAGCTCCCCAAATGCAAAGGAGAACACCCAAAGATGGGCTGAAAGAAAGTTTTTAGGTTCTTGATGGACCCTGAACTGCAGCCTTATAAGAGCATCCTGCCACTATGAAGGCCAAGGAATGCACGCAGTGTTCCAAGTCTATGGATGTAATTGATAGAGCAAAATTCTGAAAGGCAGCATCAATATAACTAAGGTTGGCCAGAGCTCAGGAATGTAGCAAGAGGACTTCACAGTCTATGGTGAGTTTCTGCAAATGTACCATCCTCTGGTGAGTGAAGAGATGGTAACTAAACAGCTTCATATGAGTTCAGAGGTTCATAGTTCTGTCAGTTGGTACCTCAAGGTACAGAAGCAAACTTGAGAATGAGAATTCCTGGTCCTGCTGAAGATGCATGAGGCATTGGGTACATGGTGGCAATGCTGGAGACCAGGCACGGGTCAGTAATATGAGTTGCAGAAGGAGGAAGAAGGTGGAACTCGCAAACTGTGGGTTGGATTCAAATGCAGATGTAATTCTGGGAAGGAACATTAAAGGAGTAGCTGATGTGTGTCTAGAGTGAAGGTTGGGGTGACCACTGAGAGGTAGCGTGGCCTCCCCCAAAATCAGTCAGTTCCTCCTGAGCCATGGTTAGAATCAGTGGTTTTTGGTCTGGGATCACATGGGAGCTAAAGGATCACTTGGGAGCTAAAGACCCACTGCAGACCAGTTTTAAAGCCTGAGTAGTGGGAGGACATTTTTTCCCCTTCTGATAGTTTCACTGATATATAATTCACATATTACATAATTCACCTAATGTATAAAATTCAGAGCTTTTTAGTACAGTCACAGAATTATGTTACCATCATTCAATCAATTTAAGAATATTTCTTTACTCTTAAAAAGAAATCTGTGGTCTTTAATATAAATGGAATGATATAATTTATGACGTTTTGTGTCTGGCGTCTTTCACTTTGCATAATGTTTTCAAGGTTCATCTATGTTGTAGCAGGAACTGGTGGTTCGTTCCTTTTTATGGCTGGATAAATATTCTACTGTATGAATATGCCACATTTTATTTATGCATTCATAAATTGGTGAACATTTGGCTTATTTCCACTTTTTGGCTACTGTGAAAAAAACTATTATTTTGAACATTTTTGTACAGGGTATTGTGTGAATGTATGCTTTCATTTCTCCTGGGTATAGATCTAGGAGTGAAATTGCTGGGTTTCATGATAACACTGTGTTTTACCTTTTGGAGGAGCAGTGGCAGTTTTGAAAATTTCCTAGTTGATTGTAATGAGACCATTAGACTCACGGGTAGGATGAGAACCAGTGGTGCTGACAGAATGGTGAATCACAGAACATAGGCTGACAGTTTCAGGGAGACACTTGCAGCTTTAGGGAGACATTTAATAATTCCTGGGGATCTTGTAGAACACTGATGTTCATAGGTGGCTTCCCAGCTCTACCCAAGATGTTAGTGACTGCTGTTGACATTCAGGGATGTATGTCTTAGCACCCTGTTCTCAGCTCTATTCAATTCTACATTTATACTAATGACTTCAGGGAACAAATATCTGGAGCAGGAGTTTTCAAACTTTTTTCTAACTGTACAACCCTTTCTTCCAATGAAATCTCTGTAGAAACTTAAGAGAAAAAAAACCCAAGCAGGTAAAAGAGGAGCTCTTCTTGGGACCACCAGGAGTGAGCAGATTGTTAGGGTGCTGCCTAGTGACTTGTGGAAGCCTCCGCCCTCCTCTGCTCACCCAGGGCTTTATAGAACATAGTTTGAACACCAGTGATTCAGAAGGTAGTTTTTCATTAAATATGGGTAACCCAAAACTGAGATCATAAAATACTTTTAATAACAAATCCAGGATCAAGATCAACTCTTACAGAGATCAATATAAAGGGTAAACAAAACTAAAACTAATCTTCTCTGAAGTGGGTTGTATTGAGAAGTAAAAAGTTTTATTTCCTGCAAGATATTCAAACATATCCCAGACAACTTTTTCTACAAGGGGATTTAAAAACCAGAAGGTGAGGAGGTTGGCCTCAG
Organism: Moschus berezovskii; assembly: GCF_049115385.1. Classification (NCBI taxonomy): domain Eukaryota; kingdom Metazoa; phylum Chordata; class Mammalia; order Artiodactyla; family Moschidae; genus Moschus; species Moschus berezovskii. The sequence goes on from NC_142463.1 coordinate 63,482,902, forward strand.
TGATTTTGACAGTGCTCTCACTCTAAACTTCTAGAAGATTGTATTCATATTGGCAGAGTTACTTGCACCAGGTCTCTGGTTGGCAGGGGAAGGGGTTTGGCCTGCAGGATAAAAAGTTGTTGTTTTTCTCTTTTATCTTTCTCCTAATTTTCCTAATCTGGCTCCACTGGGGTTTTGCCTTGAAAACAACTGACTGTGATAGCAGGGCATGTTAGAGCTACTGTTTTTATTATATAATATTTAATCTATGATTATTCAGTTAGCTTGTAACTTCAATAAAGCCAGCACATTAGTTACTTTTTCAATGCTGCTCCTGGAACAGTGACTGGCCCATAGTAGGTGCTATGGATCGAATGTGCCTCCTCCAAAATTCATATGTTGAAATCCCATCACTCAGTGTGATGGTATTAGGTAGGGCCTTTGGGAGGTGATTAGGTCATGAGGGTGGAGCCCTATGAATAGGATGAGAGCTGTTGTAAAACAGACTGCAGAGAACTCTTGCTTTTTCGTCCAGGGGAAGATATAATGAAGAGTCAGCTGTCTGCCACCTGGAAGGGGGCTCTCTCCATAGATCTAGACCATGCCAGCACCCTTAGAGATCACAGACTTACAGCTGTGGAACCATGAGAAATAAAACTGTTGTTTACAAGCCACCCAGTTCAGTTCAGTTCAGTCGCTCAGTTGTGTCGACTCTTTGCGACCCCATGAATCACAGCACGCCAGGCCTCCCTGTCCATCACCAACTCCCGGAGTTCACTCAAACTCATGTCCATCGAGTCAGTGATGCCATCCAGCCATCTCATTCTCTGTCGTCCCCTTCTCCTCCCACCCCCAATCCCTCCCAGCATCAGAGTCTTTTCCAGTGAGTCAACTCGTCACATGAGGTGGCCAAAGTATTGGAGCTTCAGCTTTAGCATCAGCCCTTCCAATGAACACCCAGGATTGATCTCTTTAGAATGGACTGGTTGGATCTCCTTGCAGTCCAAGGGACTCTCAAGAGTCTTCTCCAGCACCATAGTTCAAAAGCATCAATTCTTCAGTGATCAGCTTTCTTCACAGTTCAACTCTCACATGCATACATGACCACTGGAAAAACCATAGCCTTGACTAGATGGACCTTGGTTGGCCTGCTTTTTAATATGCTCTCCAGATTGGTTATAACTTTCCTTCCAAGGAGTAAGCGTCTTTTAATTTCATGGCTGCAATCAGCATCCGTAAGTGATTTTGGAGCCCAAAAAAATAAAGTCTGACACTGTTTCCAATGTTTCCCCATCTATTTCCCATGAAGTGATGGGACCAGATGCCATGATCTTAGTTTTCTGAATGTTGAGTTTCAAGCCAACTTTTTCACTCTCCTCTTTCACTTTCATCAAGAGGCTTTTTAGTTCCTCTTCACTTTCTGCCATAAGGGTGGTGTCATCTGCATATCTGAGGTTATTGATATTTCTCCCAGCAATCTTGATTCCAGCTTGTGCTTCTTCCAGCCCAGCGTTCCTCATGATGTACTCTGCATATAAGTTAAATAAGCAGGGTGACAATATACAGCCTTGACGTACTCCTTTCCCTATTTGGAACCAGTCTGTTGTTTCATGTCCAGTTCTAACCATTGCTTCCTGACCTGCATACAGGTTTCTCAAGAGGCAGGTCAGGTGGTCTGGGATTCCCATCTCTTTCAGAATGTTCCACAGTTTATTGTGATCCACACAGTCAAAGGCTTTGTCATAGTCAATGAAGCAGAAATAGGTGTTTTTCTGGAACTCTCTTGCTTTCTCCATGATCCAGCGGATGTTGGCAATTTGATCTCTGGTGCCTCTGCCTTTTCTAAAACCTGCCTGAACATCTGGGAGTTCATGGTTCACATATTGCTGAAGCCTGGCTTGGAGAATTTTGAGCATGACTATACTAGCGTGTGAGATGAGTACAATTGTGCAGTAGTTTGAGCATTCTTTGGCATTGCCTTTCTTAGGGATTGGAATGAAGACTGACCTTTTCCAGTCCTGTGGCCACTGCTGAGTTTTCCAAATTTGCTGGCATATTGAGTGCAGCACTTTCACAGCATCATCTTTCAGGATTTGAAATAGCTCAACTGGCATTCCATCACCTCCACTAGCTTTGTTCGTAGTGATGCTTCCTAACGCCCACTTGACTTCACATTCCAGGATGTCTGGCTCTAGATGAGTGATCACACCATCGTGATTATCTTGGTCGTGAAGATCTTTTTTGTACAGTTCTTCTGTTTATTCTTGCCACCTCTTCTTAATATCTTCTGCTTCTGTTAGGTCCATACCATTTCTGTCCTTTATCGAGCCCATCTTTGCATGAAATGTTCCCTTGGTATCTCTAATTTTCTTGAAGAGATCTCTTGTATTTGTTGTATCAGCCCAAATGGACTAAGACACTAAGTGTACAATAAACACATGTTGAATGACTGATGAACTAAAAAGCTATTCAACAGGTATAAAGGTTCGGTTATACAAAACGAATGTGTTCTAGAGATCTCCTGTACAACATTGGGCTTATGGTTAACAGTACTCTATTTTACACTAAAACATTTATTAAGAGGGTCGATTTCACGTTAAGCATTCTTACCACAATAAAGTAAAAAACACAATATTCTTAACATCTTAATATCAGCATACTTTTTCCTTTACACCCCTCAGTTCTGCACCCTCCCCTCAGCAGCCACTCTCCCTTTTGTACCACTCCAGGATGCAGCTCAAGGAGACATCAGCGCTCTGCAACTCTTCTCGGCCTTAGTACCACCCACTTGCCTCAACCTATCTCTTTCCCTCCTCCATCCTGACCTCTATCCTTGTACTTTTTGGCTGACACCTCATTCTCTGGGTTCCAGCCTTACTTTCCTTTTGCTTGCATCATTTCTTTACCACTTACTTTTCAAGTTCAGGCAAGTTTCCTAATTGCTCTGTCCCCAAGTTTCTCATCCACTCAGGAAAAGAAAAAAAAGCTTAAATATGTGAAGGGAAGAGAATTAAAGATGGAATGTTGGGAATTATTACCATAAAAAGAGTAAGAAATAACGACATCTGATCTTAGATTGGTTGAACGCACATAAAGTGCTAAGTTTCTTGCGTACACCACACAGGCAGTAAATATTAGCATCCTCATGTGCTCATCCTTCGGATCTAATGCTTGTCAGCACCTTCTTCTTGATGATGACCTTGAATCCCCTGGGGCACGGCAGCTTCTCCCATCCACTGTGCTGCCCTGAGGAAACTCGGGCCCAGGGCCACCACTGTAGGTTCTGGCTCCCTCTGAGCTGCTCCCACATATTGTTGGCCTATGTTTCGAGCAGAAACAAATCTCGCTATTGCTAAAGATTAGTCATTGATTCTGTGTTTCTGATCGGGGCACTGCCAGGCACGTCAAACTGCTGATTGAGGATTCAACATCACAGCAGCGCTGCACTTTAAACTTGAAAATTCCCAAACCCACCACTTGTCTGTCAAACTCCGTTTAGCTCTGCCAGCCATCTGAAATTTCTTAGAATTGCTGCTGTTTATTTCAACTCTGGGTAGTTCCTACAGTAGTGAAAATCATGTCAAGCCTTTCAAAAGAGGAAGATCATCGTACTCTTCTTTCAAGAGAAAAAAAATGATTCCATTGTGTTTTTACTAAGTATGATTCTGTTGACAAATGAACCTGCATCTCTCAGTGTATATATTTTCAGGGTAATATAATGCTTTGGTAAGCATATGATCAATTTCAGGTCTATTTTAGGAAAAAGACAGTGACAGTTGTATTTTAGGGAGTGACCCCTTGGGCAGCAGGGATTCCCAGGTACCGCTAGTTGTAAAGAATCTGCCTGCAATGCAGAGGATACAGGAGAGAAGATTCGATCCCTGGGTCGGGAGGCTCCCCTGGAGAAGGAAATGGCAACTTACTCCAGTATTCTTGCCTGGGAAATCCCATGGACTGAGGAACTTTGTGGGTTACAGTCCATAGGGTTGCAAAAGAGTCAGACACCACTGAGCGACTGAGCACACACGCACCCTCGGGCCCCAACCTGGGGAGTGGGATAGAGAAGTCTTAGACTGACTTGAGAAAAGAGCTGAGGCCCTGAGCTCATGAGGAAGGGTGGGTTTGAGAGAATTGATGGACCTTCTCAGACCCAGATGTGGAGCAACACCCCAAGTCTATTTTCCTTAAGAATCCTGATTGTATTTGGCAGTTTGTGATACTTAGGAATTTGTTGACTGTGGTTACATTAGATGAAAATCACACACCACACAGTCTCCAGCCTCCAAACTCCAAGTCTTTTTCTTCTTTTCTTGCTGCTCCGAAAGGGCAGTTTGGTCTCCAGTGTTCTAACATACTCTATGATTTACTGAGGTGAATGATTTATGACATCTCCTCTGTTATAATGTGAGCTCCAAAGGGCAGAGATCTTTGTTTTATTTCCTGATGTATTCAAGGTGCTTATAAGAGTGCTTGGTTTATAGTAGATACTGAGTAAATAATTATTGAATTGGAATGAACAAAGAAAAGGCTGTTCAATATATTAAATGCTGTGGAAATTTCAGGTAGAATGATAACACAGAGGAAAGCCCTGGTTTTAGAAAAGGAGGTTACTGGGACCCTAGAGTAATTTCAGTAGAATGTGTTGTGGAAGCTAAGATGAAATGTTGCCATTGTTGTCCATAGATTCACTTTATAGAAAAATGTGGTTTGGGGAGGTAAGAAAATAAGGCCATGAGGTTAGTCTTGTGGTATGATATTTTGTTCATTTATTATGTTTGGCTCAAAAGTTAAAATATATTGGCCTATATTTGGTGAGGATGATTTGAGAGAAAAATACACCTGGAAATATACTGCTAGTTTCTCAAAGGATTGTTTCATTTGACTTGAGAGAATTGGAGACAAAGTACAAATAAGCAGAAAGGAATGTTTCGCTTTCATTTGATAAACAACAAAAAGTTTATTGTTAATCTACGTGGACATTTTAGGGTCAGATTTCTTCTTGGGATATTTTAGTGCTCGCTGACATAAAATTTCTCTCTGATCTTTGCTCCACCCCTTGACAGAGCTGTGTTATATGTTGTGTTGTTTGACAACATTTTAAGTCATGCTCTGATTCCTAGAAGGAAGCACCTCTTCTAGGGGACTTTATGAACACTGTCAGAGTTGATCTGTGGCTTAACAGTCCATTGTTTTTCTTAGTTGCTCTCAGAGGCATAGATGGAGGATTCTGTGGAGTCATCCTGACTGAGATAGCTGATGGAGACTTAATTCATATGCCACTCATCTGTCATGACTTTACCACCAATGCCTACATAAATTTAACTTTCCTTTTAAATATAGATTTATGGTATCTACCTCCGCCCTTGGTTTGGTGGCAGAAAGTGTCCTGTGGCCTGTCTGAAGGTTCCCAGAGTCATCTTGTGGGAAAGCAGGGAGGTCCCTCGTGTTCCTCTGCGCTAGCTCCCTGATCCCTCAGCCACACTGCTTCTGGTGGCCCTGGGAAATTGCTGCTCCCCTGGGCACAGTTATCTCCATGGGTGCTGCTACTGCCGTTACCACTTTGGCCTCAGGGGAGGGGACACTCTTCTGTCCTTTGATGATCAGGCTCAAAAATGAACAGCCCCTTCCCTGAGGTTGTCACAGCATAGAACACACCTTGCTGGAACTTTCAGTATGGATTTACTCCATGCAAAAATAACAGGAGGAAAGGTAAAAATTGAGAATAACTTAAGAAAGAAATAACTTAGAGCTTGCAGACTGAGAGCCACAATGTCTTAGTTTATGTTCCCCAGAAGCTGACTCAGAGGCACACATCTGAGTGTAAATAGTTCACTTGGCAGATGATTTGTGCGTAGGAAGTGTTGGTGAAAGTAGAGAAGTCATTCGGGGGAGGGAAGGAAATCTAGATCGGGTGTATCAGTAAGAAGATTGCTTCTGTGGGCAGCTGGGGCACCATACCCTAAGGGACCTTTGAAAGAGAGTATGGAACTGCCTGCTCAACATTGCAGTCACTAAGTTCACGAAACTGCTGAGCATCTGAAATGTGGCTAATCACGATTGAGACTGACTCTGTGAAAACACCATTGAGTTTCTCATACTTAGTACAAAAAAAAATGTAAAACATCTCATTGATGACTTTTATATTGATTACACTCAGACATGATAAATTTTAGATATATGATTTCAACAAAATATATTATTAGAATTAATTTCACTTGTTTCATTTTACTTTGAAAAGTGTAGCTACTAGGAAATGTAAAATTCCACCTGTCATTTGCATTATATTTCAGTTGAACAGTACTGGTGTAGGTCATGCCTTAGAATTCTCTGACCTGAAAATTGAAGAAACTGAGTATATTTATTTGCTTGCTCCAAATCATCACTGGCCGAACACTGCCCTGGAGGGTGTGTGTGTGGGGCCGGCGGTGGTGGCGGGGGAGTTAATTCCCTGGGACTTTTGCTGCTACCTGCAGAGCAGTGTCCTGAGCTGGAGAGAGTCCCAGGGAGGTAGTCAGTAAAAAGCAGTGGGTGCCAAGGCGTTTGGGAGGGTACCAACTGTGCCTGGCACACTCTCTCCTTCCTATCTCCCAAAGCAAAGCCCATCTTAACCAACAAATTCTATCTCCCCAAACAGGAGAGCTCCAGTCATTTTCATTCTCAGAGGCCAGAGCTGACTCACTCCAGGGAAAAGAAGAAAGTATTTGGTCATTTTTTTCTTCTTCACTCCGTTCTAGGTCAGCTCATCCAAGAAATGATTGACGGGGGAGCTGTCATTGTTGGCAGTGAGGTCTGGTATTAAGGTCTTCCAAAGACAAAGAATGCACGGCCTAATATCAGAATGTTTCTCAAGATCTGGGTTCCTCAGCCAACTCTGCAGCAGGACATCTACAGGTAAGCCCCAGTTGTAATGGGCAAAGCTACTTTTCCTGCTTTGTCCTCTGTGAAAGGTCCACATGTCTGTCCTGCAGCCTTCAAGAAGCATGGGAACAAGAACACACAACTTGACAATAACAAGTCTCATATTCTAGAACAATGCCTGATTCATTCAGAGTGGGATAATATTTTAAAGAATTATTTCTGTGTTCTCACACCTGTTTCCCAATTGTCACAACCTTCCCAATTCTGGGCTCTCTGATTTTCTTCACTTGCACCCTGAGAATCTTCCTCCTAGCCCAGAAAACTAGTTATGTCATCCACTGCTTTAAGGAAGGTTGTCATTCTTAAACCAGAGAATGCATGCGTGTGTGCTCGGTTACATCCGACTCTTTGTGACCCTATGGACTGTAGCTCACCAGGCTCCTCGGCCCGTGAGATTCTCTAGGCGAGAATACTGGAGTGTGTTGCCATGCCCTAAACCAGAAAATAAAGGAGGCAAATTTGTGGTGTTTAAGTTCAGAAGTCACTGGTGCAGGTGTAAGAAAGAGCCAGATGAGTAGCTGCATAATTACAAAGAGAGGTCTATCCCCGTAGACTAAAGATTGCACAGACTGGCGGATGGGGAGAGAAGAAGGACTCAGGAGAGAGAGAGAGAGTGCTACCTGTGCTCCACTGGAACATGGCCCATGGCCCATCAGCTCACATTCTAAGGTCCTAGATCAGATGTCCTGTTCATCTGGGTTGCAGTCACAGTGGTGATTAATTAGATCCAAAGACAGGTACCTGTGCCCTGAGATTCTGCCACCCATACCATATGGGAAGCTCCTTTCCAGCAGCCTGCTGCTGCTGCTGCTAAGTCATTTCAGTCGTGTCCGACTCTGTGTGACCCCATAGACAGAAGCCCATCAGGCTCCTCCATCCCTGGGATTCTCCAGGCAAGAACACTGGAGTGGGTTGCCATTTCCTTCTCCAATGTGTGAAAGTGAAAAGTGAAAGTGAAGTCGCTCAGTCGTGTCCGACCCTTAGCGACCCCACGGACTGCAGCCTACCAGGCTCCTCCATCCATGGGATTTTCTAGGCAAGAGTACTGGAGGACACTTCAAAGCCCTGAGATCAAAGTCTTGGTCACCTAGAGGTCTTCCTGGAGTAGTACCTGGGCAAGTGGTACCATGGGACCAGGTAAACTGGCCCCAAACCTCTCAGCAAGCCAGGACAATGGTAGACACACACCTGCACTACATTTCTTAGAGTAGGAATATTTATCCAAAGGAAATATCATCTTAGTAACTATGTCTCTGTCCACAGTTATGGCAACTACTTACATTAATGTGCAGAGCGACTTTTCGAGGTCACCATGTTATTGACTGCACCCCACCCCCAGGGTATTGAGTAGGCTTACCACAAAAGAGGAGGAATTTGCTTAAAGGTCAATCAATTGAGAAATACGAGGCGTTCAAAAAAACCCAAGGTGTGATCTCACCTGGTGTCATCTTTTATCATATACACCTGGTCTAAAGAGCCAGAAAACTTTCTGGATGAGTCAGAAGTAGTCAGTGAGAAAAGCAGAAAGTTGTGTAAGCTGCCTTATAATTACTCATGGAAAGGTGTGTCTTGGGTACATCCAGGATACACTGTCTTCTTTGGCTGAGGTGGTTGGATTCAGTGGGTACATTCCAGGAATTGTTTTCTCAGGCTTCAAGATCGAAAAAGAGGTAAGTGGAAATTTGCCCGAAGGACTTTTGTAGCATCTGGCTTCTTTAGGCCAATTTAGGGCAGTAAACCTTTGTCACTGACTCTTGATTACTGCTTTAGATCCACTAACATTAGAAACAAGTGTTTAATGCCCTAGTGACCCAGCAAATATTTCCAAGAGCAGCCTCTTCTATTTTATGCTTCCGGGGCTAGGTGGTTGTGGGTTAGTAATGGAGAAGACAAATGGAAAGTATCTGGACAATTGAAGGGAAATGACAATAAACTGCTTTGCAGATATTGTTGGAGCCTGGAGCGTGTCGTTTGTTGCCTAAGGTAAATGTCTCTTAGGGCAGTGGTCCCCAACCTTTTTGGCACTGGGGACCAGTTTCGTGGAACACAGTTTTTCCGTGGACCAGAGATGAGAGTAGTTTCATGATGATTGAAGTACATTACACTTATTGTGCACTTTATTTCTATTATATTACATCTCTACCTCCGATCATCAGGTATTAGATCCTGGAGGTTGGGGACCCCCATCTTAGGGTGATCCCCAGCCACAAACCCCCTCCTCTGAACCCTGAACCAATTGCCACCTCCGTACACTGTGACTGCTTCACCCTTCGCTGACTGGAAGGGGTTTGCACACTTGACTCAAGTGGTACCCCTCAGACTCTTTGTCGTGCAAACTGGGAAATGGGCCTGAGAGCCTCCTGAGCAGCAGTATTTGGCAGCTGTGCACAGGCTGCCCTGGCAGATGTACAGAGTGAAGAGGAAAGGAGGACGGTTCAGACAGCAGAGCAGCATCACTGCAGCCCTGGGCCCCTTCCCTGCCAGGTCTGGCTCCAGACTTCACTATGCCGCCAACTGGTGGATACCATGATGTATCTGAAGTAATCCTCACTTGAAGGGGAGCTTGGGGGAGAAAGGATACATGTATATGTATGGTTGAGTCGCTCTGCTGTGCACCTGAAATTATCACAACATTGTTCAGTTCAGTTCAGTTGCTCAGTCGTGACCGACTCTTTGCGACCCCATGAATCACAGCACGCCAGGCCTCCCTGCCCATCACCAACTCTCGGAGTTCACTCAAACTCATGTCCATCGAGTCAGTGATGCCATCCAGCCATCTTATTCTCTGTAGTCCCCTTCTCCTCCTGCCCCCAATCCCTCCCAGCATAAGAGTCTTTTCCAGTGAGTCAACTCGTCACATGAGGTGGCCAAAGTATTGGAGTTTCAGCTTTAGCATCAGACCTTCCAATGAACATCCAGGATCGATCTCCTTTAGAATGGACTGGTTGGATCTCCTTGCAGTCCAAGGGACTCTCAAGAGTCTTCTCCAGCACCACAGTTCAAAAGCATCAATTCTTCGGCGATCAGCTTTCTTCACAGTCCAACTCCCACATCCATACATGACCACTGGAAAAACCATAGCCTTGACTAGACAGACCTTTGTTGGCAAAGTAACGTCTCTGCTTTTTAATATGCTATCTAGGTTGGTCATAACTTTCCTTCCAAGGAATAAGCGTCTTTTAATTTCATGGCTGCAATCAGCATCCGCAGTGATTTTGGAGCCCAAAAAAATAAAGTCTGACACTGTTTCCACTGTTTCCCCATCTATTTCCCATGAAGTGATGGGACCAGATGCCATGATCTTTGTTTTCTGAATGTTGAGCTTCAAGCCAAACTTTTCACTCTCCTCTTTCACTTTCATCAAGAGGCTTTTTAGTTCCTCTTCACTTTCTGCCATAAGGGTGGTGTCATCTGCATGTCTGAGGTTATCGATATTTCTCCCAGCAATCTTGATTCAAGCTTGTGCTTCTTCCAGCCCAGCGTTCCTCATGATGTACTCTGCATATAAGTTAAATAAGCAGGGTGACAATATACAACCTTGACGTACTCCTTTTCCTATTTGGAACCAGTCTGTTCTTCCATGTCCAGTTCTAACTGTTGCCTCCTGACCTGCATACAGATTTCTCAGGAGACAGGTCAGGTGGTCTGGTATTCCCATCTGTTTCAGAATTTTCCACAGTTTATTGTGATCGACACAGTCAAAGGCTTTGGCATAGTCAATGAAGCAGACATAGGTGTTTTTCTGGAACTCTCTTGCTTTCTCCATGATCCAGCGGATGTTGGCAATTTGATCTCTGGTGCCTCTGCCTTTTCTAAAACCTGCTTGAACTTCTGGAAGTTCACGGTTCACATATTGTTAAATGGCTATATTCCAATATAAAAGAAAAAGTTTAAAAAGATACATCAAAAGGATCAGACAATATGAAAAAATAAAACAGTAAAATAAAATAACCTCCACATCTGCTTCAATGGTGGTGAAATCCATTTTCGAGTTCCCGCATCGGAAGTGCAGCCTGTCCATTCCTGAGCACAGGCAGTGTGGCTGGAACAGTCCCAGGAGCCACAGTCCTCACAGCAGTCTTCTGTATGAGACAGTGCTCATTTCCTTCACCTGTTTTTCCCACTCAAGAGGCTTTCTGGACCCTGCAGTCTACAATGAAGTGCGAGGGGCAGGTCAGCAAAGGGCAGAAGAACAGCATCCCTTTTCTCTGCGGAGGTTCCCCCCACTCCACACTTTAAAGTTTATTAAACAGGGAAAAGGTCAGGGAAGACACTCCCTTCCTGTCTCTCCTCTGTTTTTCATTCCATGGGAACGTTTTGGGCACTTACTCACGCCAGGCACTATGTAAGAAACTAAAGCTGTAGTACCTCCTGGAGCCTGTGTTATAGTGCAGGAAGGCAGACAATAAATAAACGTGCAGCTAAATAATTTCAGAGAGCAGAGAGCCATGAAGTAGATAAAATAGAGTGACTGTGCCCACGTACTGGCTCCTTTAAGAAGGATGTCAGGGCAGAGCACTCTGAGTGGGGGATGTAGATGGATATGGGAATGACAGACAGGGAAGGAGCTGGCCACAGGAATTGTATGGAAACAGATTTCTAGACAGGAGTTCAGCATATTCGCGGGGACGGGGCCCCCTGCGTCCCTTCCTGACCTCCCGCAATCCTTTACTTTGTTTTCCTTTTCTTTCCTCTCCTTTCCTTTCCCTTCCCTCAAATATTAACTGAGCTCCCACTAGGAGAGAGGAGTTAGCCGGAACAGATCAAAAGACTAGGACAGAATATTTGCCCAGGGGAAATCCACAGGACAGGTAATGAGAAAGAGAGAGAAGCAAGTCATTAAAGCTCTGATGGTGTGTTCACTGTCGAAGGGAGTAGAGAGTGTTATTGGGAAGGTGATGGACTAGCAGAGGAGGCTGCAGATACCATCCAGGAGGTTCTCTTAAACATGTGCTCAACAGCCGGGTCCTTCAAGGAGGAGGCTGAGCTTCTGAAGGATCAGAAAGTTCAGCTTCTTTCCAATGTAGAGCTCTTTGTCTTGGATGCCTTCAAAACAAAGTGGGAAGTTTATTGGAAAAGTCCAGAAAAGTACATGTACCGGACAGTAACAGGGAAACCCAGTAGAAAGTTGGAATTGATCCAAGTGGTTGGAAAAACAGGAAAGGTGACTTTTATTTGTAGGACTAGGATGCTGACATTAACACACACACACACACACACACAGTGCTCAGAGAACTGAAGGCAAAGTGATGAATTGGCAGCTGTCCCTGAAAATGCATAATCCAAGAACAGAAATTTACAGAACAAGGGAGAAATCTTAACATCACACAGAGTCAGGGTGAACTCTCTGGTACTTATGTAACTGATGAAAGGTTTAAAGAAAGCTGTGTATTTACTTAATGGTATGACTCATTTAAATGGAACAAACTTAAAATAACACACACACAATGACTGGATTTTCCATTTATTGTTGTTGTGGGTCCATGTGACACTTAACGACATTGAAGTCCAAAAATATGGAAACCGCCAACAGAACATGTCTATGTAAGGATGAAAGAGGAACAGGCCGTATCATGTAAAGCAGTTTAAGAGGAAATGTGCACTCCAGCCACTGTGTCCTGCGTGCCCTGAGACGACAGCTGGGGTGAGTAGGTGTTGGGTGTGAGATAAACGGAAGAAGTGACTGCAGTGGTGGGAGGTGTGAATGCCAGACTGTAACTTGGGTTTGCGGTAAACACCAGAAAGAGCCTGGAATGGAGTTTTAATCACGACGTCAGAATTAGAGTTGATCCCAGGGTAACCAGATGTCCCTCTTGAAGGACACTGTCATTTTATAAACATTTGCGCCAAGATGACTTTGAAGGAAAAGCATAGTCCTTAGTCAGGACTGGTCTATGGCAGCATTTCTTCTACTTGGTGAATTTGGGAAGGGACACTGGGAGTTTGGCTCAGTGCCTGACTTTTTACTCTCAGGAGCAGGCTCATCAGCTGGGAGCATGCGTTTCTTTTCACTCAGCATCCCCAGGGCAGGCTCTGCCCCCTCATCAGGAGGCTTGCTCTGGCCCAGCAGTGCCTTGAAATGGTGGTTTCTGTTTCCATTGGCCCATAGATACAAATGAGACCACAGATAGAGGAAAGCTTGGCATGCTGCAGTCCATGGGGCGGCAGAGAATCAGACACGACTTAGTGACTGAACAACAGTAGCAACAAATGAGCTCAGGCTTCCCAGGTGGTACTAGTGGTAAAGAACCCGCCTGCCAACGCAGGAGATGTAAGAGAGCATGGTTCCTTCCCTCCCTGGGTTGGGAAGATCCCCCGGAGGAGGGCCCATCCACTCACTCCTGGAGAACTCTTGCCTGGAGAATACCGTGGACAGAGGAACCTGGCAGGCTACAGTCCATGGGGTTGCAAAGAGTTGGGCATGTCTGAAACTACTTAGCACGCTTGCACAAATGAGCTCTTCCAGTCTCACCTTTCTCAGTAATAAATGTGATATTTGGATATCTAACTAAATACTTGGTATTTTCTCTTATCTTTCAATATAATCAGAGAGATTATACTAAGGCTGGGAAACAAAACATCATTACTGAGGCTCTTACAGGGTCCTGAGGGGAAATAGCTCAAAGAGCCTCCAGAGTTCTTGAATTTGAGATTAGTCAGAGGACCCCTGCCAATCTAGAGAGGCAAGTATTACACATTCAGACAAAGGAAATACACTGTGATTTCTAAGGTGACCCTCAAATCAAAAGTCGCAAGAGCAGACACTCTGAGTGCCAGGAGTGAACTTGTAGTTGAGCTGCTTTTCACACGGGCAAGTCTATGTAACATGCTTCAGGGTGAGAATTCTCTGAGAATCATGTTTCTGTTTCAGCCATGCCAGGAGGTCTGCTAGGTTTTAAAAATTCCAATAATTCCCTTATGGACCAGAAATCAGAACAACAACCAAAACAACAAAAATCCCCTCAAAACTAAAAATGGGCTTCCCAGGCAGCTCAGTGGTAAAGAATCTGCCTGCCAAGCAGGAGAAGCGAGTTCGATCCCTGAGTCAGGAAGAAACCCTGGAGAAGGAAACGGTAACACTCCAGTACTCATGCCTAGATAATTCCATGGACAGAGGAGCCTAGTGGGCTACAGTCCATGGGGTTGCAAAAGAGTCAGATACAAGTTAGTGACTAAACAACAAGAAAACTAAAAAAGAAAATCTACTCCAAATGAATAAAACAGCACTTATATAAATGGTATGTGACACATATAGGGTAGTTACTGTACAAAAACAGAACAATAAAATCTAAGTTCTACTAAGCACTTTTAAACACATCTACTTTGATCTGCTTAAACATCTCATGGTATTACTGTGGCTTCCACTTCCAGAAAAGGATAAAAGGAGGGATGGAAAGGACTAGAGGGGGCCAGCGGGTGGGAAGCGGGCATCCAGATTGACGGGGCCGTTTGAGGGAGACGCCGAGGGCCGCCAAGTGCAGCTCTGCTGGGCTGGGCCCCGTACAGTCATATGTGATGACCTCAGAGCTATCTGCCATCTTAGAAACATCACAGAAGTGTGGGATTATGGTGTTTTATATCTCTAACCACATCAGATTCCAAATATAACTTACTCTGCAGAGTGAGGTATCAGTTCCCCTCCTCAGCAAGTCGCATTGCCTAGGCCTCGTGTACGGGGCCCTGACGTCCTGCTGTGCCAGCATCGAGGCTTCTCCCCTTAGCTGCACCTGCTCACCACAGCTAGGTGTTTTCCACGTAGGTCCACATGGGCCTCTCCGGGGCCAGCCCGGCCAGGGTGGAAACCTTCCATTAACCGAGCATCTCTAATGTCCCACGATAGACAGAAGACGAACATGCGTATCATTCTCTGCAATCGCCATCACGACCTATGTGGTAGACGTCTGCTGTCATTATCCTATAAATGAAATCTTTAAACCTCAGAGATTCCCTACCCAATTCAGTGCTGGCATCCGATGGCATGTGAACTCTCCATGAGGAACTGGACAAGCATAAAGATTAGTGAACGCTGTTGGCAAATGGAAAGGAGAATTTCTGCTGAAGACAAGGATGAAACAGGTACAGAAAGCCGCAGACACACGGAGGATGATGTTATACTTTGCTATTCCAGGAACAAAATTATGTGAATACCTGTCAACGATGGAATGAGTTTGCAGCAATTCAGTGAAGAGCCCACCTGAGAAGAAAGCTGGCCAAGAGGGTAAAAAGAAAAAGTCTGCCTGAGAAAAAGCTGTTGAGAGGGGTGCATCACTCGGATCGGGGAACAAGGTCAGTGACCACCCAGGAACTAAGCATGGGATAAGTTTGCTCTTGACGTCGTGGTTTGGAAGGGACCAGTTTTCACAGAATGCAGATGAAATTATAGAACTATAGGAATGAGGTATTTTTAGGAGGCTGACTAACTGAGATAACTAAGTAGCTTTTAAAAAATAACTTTTATTTTTAGAAAAGTATGATGGAACCCTAAGTGCCCATTGCCTGCTTCAATAATGATAACATTTGCCATTCTAGTGCCATCTATCTTGCCAGACTTTTTTTTTCTGCAGTATTTTAAATGCATTCTTGCCATCATATTACTTTACATATAAATACTTCAGAATGAATTTCTATGAGAAAATAAATTTTTAATATAATCATAATGCCATTATCACATCTAACAAAAAATAATTTCTTATTGTCATTCAGTAGTCAGCCTATGTTAAATTTTAATGAATTGTCTTAAAACTCTCCTTTTATAATTGATTTGTTTGAATAAAGATCCAAATAAGATTCACATGTTGCATTTCACAGTCATGTATCATTGTGGAACTTTTCTCCTATATCCATTGATTACTTTTTGAACACCACTAAAATCAATAATGCCAAGGCAATCTGAGGTCAGGGTCCTTAACCTACTCAAGTTAACCATAATACTACACTAGGAAATCAAACACATAAAGAGGCTAAGGATTGTAATCAATTTAGGATGATAGACATTAAAAAAAAAATGTCTAAGTATGGGACCCAAACTACTTAACTACAAATAAAGACAGGAGTGTTGCAATAGAGAAACTCAGTAGACAGCAACTTAACCAAGGGGTCACTACAAACCTCTCCAGTGATAAGGCATATCAACGTCGGTGGTGTTGGTTTAGTCTCTAAGTTGTGTTTGACTCTAGAGACCCCATGGACTGTAGCCCACCAGGCTCCTCTGTCCATGGAATTTTCCAGGCAAGAATTTTGGAGTGGGTTGCCATTTCCTTCTCCAGGGAATCTTCCCGACCCAGGGATCAAACCTGCATCTCCTTCACTGGCAGGTGAATTCTCTTCTGCTGGGCCAGCAGGGAAACCCATATCAACGTTATTAACCCCTTGATATGATGAGAAGACATTATCCATTTTGTGGTATTTTGCTAAAAGCACATTACATGATTCCAGTCATTAGAAAACTTTTGACAAACTCAAATTTTACAAAATAACTGAAAGTGTCAAGTTCACCAAAGACTGAGAAATTTTCTCCTACAGATTGCAAGAGATAAGACCTGACTAAACTAAATACAATATAGGATCCTGGATTCCTGGAACAGAAAGACAACATTCATGGGGAAATGATGAAATTTAAGTAAGGTCTGTAGTTTAGTTAATAAGATTGTACCAAAGTTAAGTTTCTATTCTTGATAATTATATTGTGTTCAGGTAAGATGTGAACATTAGGGGAGTGGGGTAAGGGATATAAAAAAATTTTTGTGCCCTTTTGGCAACTTTTCTTCAGTTTAAAACTAGTTCAAATGAAAAGTTAAAAAAAGAAGTTTGATGCATCTTTTTTTTTTTTTTTTGGCGTGAGGAAAATTTATGTAAATACCAGTTTTTAGAAACTTAAATATAAAAGAGTTTCAAAAGTGGCATATTATGTCATAAATATATTTCACTCTAAAAGTAATGTTGAAAGCATAAAGCATTTGTCTTTGGGATAAGCAATATTTATAAAAATAAGAAACATTTGCAAAGTATCTTGATTGCTAAGTGTTTACATCAGCTACAACTGTTTCACTAAAAAATGAACATAGCTATTTCAGTGGAGAGGAAAAGTAATATATGCTTTTTCTTCAACATATCTGAAGAATTTGATATTTCAAAGATAGAAGTCATTTTAAGAGGTTAAATATGAGACCTACAAAGTCGAACGATAGAGTATAGTTTAAAGACATTTAAAGACATAATTTCTTTTCACTAGCTCTGCAATTGATCTTAATTTTGCAATTGTGGGCTCATGGTCTTAATACAAAGTACAGAAACCATGTTTCTTTCCAAGAAGCATGTTTTTTTGACCATGGAGTCTTAGGGAATTTCATACCTGCTAATCCATTCTAAAGGAGATCAATCCTGGGTGTTCATTGGAAGGACTGATGCTAAAGCTGAAACTCCAATACTTTGGCCACCTCATGCGACGAGTTGACTCATTGGAGAAGAGTCTGATGCTGGGAGGGATTGGGGGCAGGAGGAGACGGGGACGACAGAGAATGAGATGGCTGGATGGCATCACTGACTCGATGGACATGAGTTTGAGTGAACTCCGGGAGTTAGTGATGGACAGGGAGGCCTGGTGTGCTGTAATTCATGGGGTCGCAAAGAGTCGGACACAACTGAGTGACTGAACTGAACTGAATGTCTGACCTAAATCAAATCCCTTATGATTATACAGTGGAAGTGAGAAATAGATTTAAGGGACTAGATCTGATAGAGAGAATGCCTGATGAACTCTGGACGGAGGTTTGTGACATTGTACAGGAGACAGGGACCAAGACCATCCCCAAGAAAAAAAAATGCAAAAAAGCAAAATGCTGTCTGAGGAGGCCTTACAAATAGCTGTGAAAAGAAGAGAAGCGAAAAGCAAAGGAGAAAAGGAAAGATATACCCATTTGAATGCAGAGTTCCAAAGAATAGCAAGGAGAGATAAGAAAGCCTTCCTCAGCGATCAGTGCAAAGAAATAGAGGAAAACATAGAATGGGAAAGACTAGAGATCTCTTCAAGAAAATTAGAGATACCAAGGGAACATTTCATGCAAAGCTGGGCACAATAAAGGACAGAAATGGTAGGGACCTAACAGAAGCAGACGATATTAAGAAGAGGTGGCAAGAATACACAAAAGAACTGTACAAAATAGATCTTCATGACCCATATAATCACGATGATGTGATCACTCACACTCACTTAGAGCCAGACATCCTGGAATGTGAAGTCAAGTGGGACTTAGGAAGCATCACTACGAACAAAGCTAGTGAAAGTGATGGAATTCCAGTTGAGCTATTTCAAATCCTGAAAGATGATGCTGTGAAAGTGCTGCACTCAATATGCCAGCAAATTTGGAAAACTCAGCAATGGCCACAGGACTGGAAAAGGTCAGCTTTCATTCCGATCCCAAAGAAAGGCAATGCCGAATAATTCTCAAACTACTACAAAATTGCACTCCTCTCACACGCTAGTAAAGTCATGCTCAAAATTCTCCAATCCAGGCTTTAGCAATACGTGAACCGTGAACTTTCAGATGTTCAAGCTGGTTTTAGAAAAGACAGAGGAACCAGAGATCAAATTGCCAACATCCGCTGGATCATTGAAAAGGCAAGAGAATTCCAGAAGAACCTCTATTTCTGCTTTATTGACTAGGCCAAAGCCTTTGACTGTGTGGATCACAATAAACTGTGGAAAATTCTGAAAGAGATAGGAATACCAGACCACCTGACCTGCCTCTTGAGAAACCTGTATGCAGGTCAGGAAGCAACAGTTAGAACTGGACATTGAACAACAGACTGGTTCCAAATAGGAAAAGGAGTACGTAAAGGCTATATATTGTCACCCTGCTTATTTAACTTATGTGCAGAGTACATCATGAGAAATGCTGGACTGGAGGAAGCACAAGCTGAAATCAAGATTTCCGGGAGAAATACCAATAACCTCAGATATGCAGATGACACCACCCTTATGGCAGAAAGTGAAGAAGAACTAAAGGGCCTCTTGATGAAAGTGAAAGAGGAGAGTGAAAAAGTTGGCTTAAAGCTCAACATTCAGAAAAATAAGATCATGGCATCCAGTCCCATCACTTCATGGCAAATAGATGGGGAAACAGTGGAAATAGTGGCTGACTTATTTTTCTGGGCTTCAAGATTGCTGCAGATGGTGATTGCAGCTATGAAATTAAAAGACGCTTACTCCTTGGAAGGAAAGTTAGGACCAACCTAGATAGCATATTAAAAAGCAGAGACATTACTTTGTCAACAAAGGTCCGTCTAGTCAAGGCTGTGGTTTTTCCAGTGGTCATGTATGGATGTGAGAGTTGGACTATAAAGAAAGCTGAGTGCAGAAGAATTGATGCTTTTGAACTGTGGTGTTGGAGAAGACTCTTGAGAGTCCCTTGGACTGCAAGGAGATCCAACCAGTCCATCCTGAAGGAGATCAGTGCTGGGTGTTTATTGGAAGGACTGATGTTGAAGTTGAAACTCCAATACTTTGGCCACCTGATGCGAAGAACTGACTCATTTGAAAAGATCCTGATGCTGGTAAAGATTGAGGGCAGGAGAAGAAGGGGACGACAGAGGATGAGATGGTTGGATGGCATCATTGACTCAATGGACATGGTTTGGGTGAACTGCGGGAGTTGGTGATGGACAGGGAGGCATGGTGTGCTGCGGTTCATGGGGTCGCAAAGAGTCGGACACGACTGAGCCACTGAACTGAACTGAATGCTAAGAACTTGAGATCCACTTCATAAAAATAAATAATTAATATTGTGAGTGTTTACTACATGCCAAGTATTGTGAAAGATGGTTTCATTTATTCAAAAAATTTAATCCTACCAAAACCCTATGAGAGTTATAATTTTTACCCCCATGTTGCAGGTGAAGAAACAAAGATGTAGTGTGATGGATGTTAACCTGCCCAAGGCTGAGCAACTAGAAAAATGGCTGAATAGGATGAAACTTCGAAAGCTACACCTTTAGGGACTTGCCTGGCAGTCCAGTGGTTAAGACTCTGTGCTTCTAATGTAGGGGGCATGAGTGTGATCTCTGGTCATGGAGCTGGGATCCCACAAGCTATGTAGCATGGCCAGAGAGGGCGAAAAGTGGTAAGGCTATGCCTTTAACCACTGCTCTGAATGGCCAACCATATCAAACCCTACTATAACTGATTTTCTCTCTCAGAGAACCATAAAATAACCTGCCCAAAGTTATTTTACAGATTAAGTGACACTTTCTTTTTAATGGATGTGTTGGTTTCTGCAACTGTGAAATCAACGATAAGTGGTCAGCAGTTCCTCCAGAGGGAAGTCAGTGTTTTGTTTAAATGGTCCAGTGTGTCCTTCCCCTATGCTGGCTCTCCTGGTGTGTAGGCAGCGTGGTCACTTTCTCCGGACATCATGTACTTTCCTGATGTCACAGGGCTCATGGTGACCATCACCACCACACAGGCTTCCTGATAAAAACCTTTCTGACCCCGTTCTCTAACAGTGTCCGATGTATTCCGCTTCTCCTCCTACCCATGCTATGCCTCCTTCCCCAGCCCCCAGGCCCAGGGCTGGTACCTTCCAGTCTTCCTCCTTTCAAGTTAGCCAGGGCACTCCCCACTTCCAACCCGGTCAAGGCCAGGGAGGTTCTGGGCGAGACGACCGTCACCCTTCAAATGTCAGTGGGCAGTGTGAGCAACCCTGTCTGGGCTGCGAAAGGAAACCCTAGCAATCTGATCTGTGTATCTACTTCCTAGCCACAGTGTGTGCAGGGCGTCCCAGCTACAAAGATTCTGCAGTGCATTATGGTGCAGTGATGGGAGCCCTGCTACTCTGAGCAGATGAGGAGGAGGGGAATGGAGGTGTGAAAGGCACGGCTGGCTTATGGACAGAACAGTTCTGGCAATGCCATCCTTCTCTTGGACAGAAGTTTTGCTGATTCTCTGCTTCCATCCTCAAGTCTCTCATAAGCAGGGTAGCTGTGCTCCCCACAGTCTGCTCTCTGGGGGCAAACAGGGGCTGAGATCATGAGAAGGGTGTGGGGCAGTACATAAGTTTATTGAAGGCACAGACCGTGTTGACATCTATAATCTCTGTAACACCCACATTAAGTTGAGTGCTTGGTGTGTGTGTGTTAAGTTGCTTCAGTTGTGTCTGACTCTTTGTGATGCTGTGGACCATAGCCTGGCAGGCTCCTCTGTCCATGGTAGATTGTCTTGGCCCAGGGAGTGAATCAGGGTCTTCTGTATTGCAGGCAAATTCTTTACTGTCAGAGCCACCAGGGAAGCTTGGCATAGAGTGAGCCTCAGTGCAGTTTTGCTGAATGAGTGAATAGTGAAGGAAGGCAATTTCATTTAGTGTTGTTTCTTTAGCAATATTTTTCAGTTCAGCTCTTTGGGAGAGCCAGTGCCAGTCTCCCGAAATCTTCCAACTTCCTGTCTCCTAAAGTTTGGGAAGTAGGCCAGGGATGCCCAAAGAGGGGCATTCTGTAAAGAGACTTTGAGGTCCTTTGATTTTCAGAGGGGCAGCCAATGAAGAAATTGGCAGAGCACAGATAACTCTTGCCTTTCCCTTCAGTTCAGTTCAGTTCAGTCTCTCAGTCGTGTCCGACTCTTTGCGACCCCATGAATCACAGCACGCCAGGCCTCCCTGTCCATCACCAACTTCCGGAGTTCACTCAGACTCATGTCCATCGAGTCGGTGATGCCATCCAGCCATCTCATTCCCTGTCGTCCCCTTCTCCTCCTGCTCCCTTAGGGTGCCCAAATTTTGGTCTTTGTTGCCAGAACTGTTCCTAGTTTGGAAAGTTCAAATCTATCAGTCTTACTATTCATTCAATCAATATTTATTGAGCTCCTTCCATATGCCAGGCAAAGGACCAGGGTTACAGTGTGAGCAAAGCCAGGTCCTGTTTCCCCAGGAATGAGCTATGCTCTGGATCATAGCTGCTCTATGACCTTTGGGAAACATCATCTGTGTCAGCTTCAACTTGATTCTAGACGTCTTTCTTTCAGCTCTGTGTGGATTCAGCTTACACGAAAAAAACATGTAAACAACTGGGGACACATTTCAGGGCTGGTACTTGGGAGAGAAAGCAATTGAAATGCGTACTTGAGGAAAGGTTCAAGTACAAGCTAGGAGCCTCTGCCCAGCAGAAGCCATGATTTTATCTTCCTCTCCCCCTCCCCTTCCCCATTATGCCCTTCATTTATTGAGCACCAGCAGTGCCACATATTCTGCACACATCATCTCCTTCTGTGTCTGCTCCAAGAGATGGGCTTCATTGTCTCTCTCTTACAGCTTCAGAAACTGAGACTCAGAGGGATAAGGATGGTTGTTAAAAGGGTTAAATGAGATAATCCACACAAAAACATCTAGCTCAGTGCCTGGTAAACAGGAAATACTCAATAACTATATTAGTTTTCATTGTTTTCACAGAGGAGGAAACAGGCTTACAGAAGACAAGTGATTTGCCAGTGCTGACTCCAGAATTTACATATTGTAGGTACTTAGGGTGGTGATCTGGTTGGGCTGTTGGGGAGACTATTCTGGTTGAAGTTGTGCTTGCACCAAAAGTATACTGGGTTCACTTAGCTTGTGAATAACAAAAAAAAACCCAAAATTTCAAATAAGGCTCTATTCGTATTTTGCATAAGATCAAGAATATTTCCACTGTTTTCTTTTTTTTTTAACAATGATGATTATGATCATCGTTTGGAACAGCTTGAGGTCTGAGAGTATCATGGATGGCTAAATCCTTTCTAAGTGACCTTTTGGCTCCGCCACTGTGGTGCTGGTGAAGACTCTTGAAGTGCAAGGAGATCAAACCAGTCAACCCTAAAGGAAATCAACTCTGAATATTCATTAGAAGGACTGGTGCTGAAGCTGAAGCTCCAAAACTTTGGCCACCTGATGTGAAGAGCCGACTTACTGGAAAAGACCCTGATGCTGGGAAAGATTGAGGGTGGGAGGAGAAGAGGGCAACAAAGGGTGAGACGATTGGATGGCGTCACCGACTCAATGGTCATGAGTTTGAGCAAGCTCCAGGAGACAGAGAAGGACAGGGCAGACTGGCGTGCTGCAGTCAGTGGGGTCACAAAGAGCTGGACATGACTGAGTGACTGAAAAGCAACGGTAATGGCCCAGGCTAGAATCTGGGAGCAGTCCCGATTCTAGAGCCCATGTCTCCACCACTACCCTGTACCCTCTGTAAGTTGGCAAAAGACGTGACTCATGGAGGGTTTGATTTCCCCTGAGCCGGGCCTCCTGCCAGAGGAGTTGAGGACTGGTGAGCTCGTGTGACTCTCTTCTGGGACCACCACCCCTGCTTTTCACCAGTAAAGCCAAAAGGTAGATTTCCCTTCCTCTCATTTCCTGAACAGCAGAGACTTCTAGCACTTAAGATGAACCTGGACTGGGGCTTTTCACCCTTCTCCAAATTATTTTGGAAGTCTGTCTCACAGCATTAGAGCAAATCTCCCGCCAGCTCAGCAGGCCTGCTGGCTGTGACAGTCTCCAATTAATCAGAGTTTTCATTCTCCACTGAAAATGCCCAAGGTGCTGTCATGGGCTCCTCACAGACAGAAGTAATTGTAGAGACTTCCTGGATTTACTTCCGAAGGGGTCCAATAGGATTTTGAGAGTTTCTTGGTAACCATGATGATAACACAGTGATAACAAGCAAGGCTGGAATTTTACAAGCAAAGGCTTCTCAGCTCTGAAGAGAATGTCAAAGATACCAGTTTGTAGACTTGTTTCAGATTCTGACTGGAGGTTAAGTGTGGTATTTGGTCAGCTCCAGCTGGAAAGCAAAGTCAGTCCTTCAGCTTGGGAGATGGACGGCTGGCTCCATTTTTTCACTGCCTGATGGATCCATTCCTGCCTGGGTCACCACACATTTACTGAGCTTCTACTATGTGTCAAGGGGCTTCCCAGGTGGCTTAGTGGTAAAGAATCTACCTGCCAATGCCGGAGATGCAGGTTTGATCGCTGGGTTGGGAAGATCCCCTGGAGGAAGAAATGGCAACCCGCTCTAGTACTCTTGCCTGGGAAATCCCATGGACAGAAAACTGGTGGGCTATAGTCCATGGGGTCACAAAAGTTTGACACAACTGAACAATTGAGCACGCTCATACTATGTGTCAAACACCATACTAAGTACTGGAAATGTGATGACCTGCACGGCCCCTGCCTCAGTGATCACTGTCCTCTTAGAAGACACAGCTGCGTAATCAGAAAAATATTATATTTTTGTTATATAATCTGTGAGCTTGTCTATTTTTATATTTTCAAACATCCTGAGGACTGACTGTATTGGATGCTGGGTGTATGAGGTTGAGAAAGGCTGTTTCAGCCTTCACTGTCTAGTAAGGTAAGAATAACCTGGGCACAAAAACCAAAAAGCAGAGTGCTGACTGACCAGAGCTGTGGCCAAGGGACATGGTTGGTTTCAGGTGCCAACCTGACTGGGCCACAGGGTGCCCAGATAATCAGTTGAACATCATTTCTGGGTGTGTCTGTGGGAGGATTTCTGGATGAGGTTCCCATTTGAATTGGTGGAAGAGTTAGTGATTTACCCTCCTCAACGTGGATGGGCCTCATCCAGTTTGCTGAGGGCCTGCATAGAGTGAAAGGCCAAGTAAGAAAGAATTCTCTCCTTCTGCCTGTTGTCTCTGAGCTGGGACATTGGTCTTCTCCTGCCTTCAGACTTGGACATCATCTGGAAGCCCTTGGACAGACTTGAACGGCACCATTGGCTTCCCTGAGCCTCTAGCCTGTCAACTGCAGATCATGGACTTATCAGCCTCCATGATTGTATGAGACAATTCCTTATAGTAAGTCTACCTATCTAGTACCCATCTGTCTGTATATCTATTTTCTATCTAGTATCTCTCTGTATATCTATCTAGATAGCTATCTTCTTTCTTCCTATAGCAATAATGGGAGTACAGCCATTGAAACGTCTGTTACATAGAGCAAAAATGCCCTTGTGGGTTTTCCACACTTTTGAAGGCTGAGGCAATGAGGGCTGAGTCAGACTGCACACGGGTCTGGACCAACTTCCTTCCTGCCCTCCCTTCCACGTTCTCTGCTGCCGTCCTATCTCCTTCTCCTCCTCTCCTTGTCTCTTCTCCCTTTGATTCTCCTGCCATTCTCAATTTCTTGTCGTCCCCACCTACTACTGGATCTCATCACCTTAAGGTTTTTTCCTTTCTCTTAAAACACCTGTTAGCGGGTAGGTGTCGGATGGACATATTTCACATGCAGATGTGAATAATTAATAAGAAGTAAAGTATTGCCACCTCCACCTCTACCCCAGAGTTGATGACTATTTTTCAGCAAACAAACAGATCATTAGCTGAAGAGCTGGTGCTCCGTGTCAGGAAATTGGAAATGCCGCCACAGAGTAGTGGGTCAAGGGATGGCTGGAGGTTGGGGTGGGAGCAGAGTTAGTTTCCTGGTCAGGATGCCTCAGACCCTCCCAGATTCCAGTGTGTAAGGATCTAAAACACCTCTGCAGGGACTCTGACTCCATTTCCGGCTACAGCCAAGGTGGGAGAGGCCAGGCTACTGAATCTGCCCAGGCCAGGTCCATGGCCAGGTCCTAAGAAGCTTAGCTTCCCAGAGGTCACGGGTATCACGGAGGCCACCAGGTCAGAAGCCCCACATTCTTAGCCTGACTTGCTGTAGTCCATGGGGTCGCAAAGAATCCAACACGACTTAAGTGACTGAACCACCATCAAAAGGCCTCATGAGAAAATTCAAATGACCACCTGAGGGCGCTGTGGCTCCACAATTTTCCTGCAAAAACTGCTTTCCACAAACCGGGATGCCTTTTGTTTTTGAGACTCAGCCAGGGGATGCCTCTTGGAAAGAGTATAACACACACTTAGGGGTCTACATTAATATGGAAAGGAAGAGATAAGAGCACTTTCTACGTTCTGAAAATGCCTAATATGTGATCACTTTGAAATGGTAATAGGGCACCTGTTTTCATTCATCAGAGAAGAATAATGTTGAAGAGCTAGAACTGGGCTAATGGTGTGAGTCCCAGAGCCACACCCACTAGCCCAGATTGATTCCCTCTGGGCTTCAGTTTTATCACCTGCCTCTTAAGGTACTTGTTCAGGGAAAGTTTAGGGGAAGAAGAAGCATTATGGCACTGTGCCAGGTACATACAACTTTAGAAAAAACGAGAAGTCATTCTCATTAAACATTAGTTAAAAGTTTTAAAAAAGATATCATGAGGGCATCAGCTGCTTGCTAGACAAATAGGATGGGCAGGGGTCCAAGGCTGTACAGTTGGATTTAAAAAAGGAATGAGTATTTAGACAGCAAGATAGGACAGGCCCCCCGAAGCAAAGCAAATGCCACCAGAAAGGGGAACTTGATTGCTCCCTCTTCTTCTCATATAAAAATGCTGTGTTGGTGCAAGGCTCATAAACTCACCTGGCCAAGAACTGGCTTCTTTCAGTATTACTTTCAAACTTGCCACTTTGAGCAAATTTCATCTCATCTCCTTTTGCTTATTCGGACTGCTGTTTATTCCAGCTCAAAGAGCACAATGGTGGCCGAAATGTAATGTGGGGTTTGGGAACTTGTGAGGGGAGAAAGGCTGGCCAGTTAGCCAAACTGTTACACAACCTATGTGGACTCCTGGGTTGACTAACGAGGACCTTGGTATGTGTGGTAATTACACACACTTGAGTTGAGTTTTGTGAAAACATAAAAAAACATTATTTCCTCTTTTAAAAAGGCTGTGATGGTAAGAAGCATTTCATAAGTAATCATTATTTGGCACTCTTTCAAGCACTGGGCTCTGTCAATGAATTTTAACCACGAAGGAAAAGGAAATCTAATTGGGGGTGAAGGTAGTTTCAGGAATGGCAGCTTATGAGTTTTGTACTGACAGGTGCTCGTGAAAAGCTGATTAATCCCATTCAAGAATATAATAGGCTACATTTGTACAGCACTGCATAGGATACCAAGTACTTTTATATAAATTCTCTCATTCAATAATCCCAACCACCCTTTGAGATACAAAGATGACAATATTATTACTGTCATTAAGAGAACAGCTTTATTGAGATTTAATTCACATACAAGCAATCCAGCCATTTAAATTGTACAATTCAGTGGTTTTAAGCATTTTCACAGATATACACAGCCATCACCACAAATGATTGTAGAACATTTTCATTATGTCAAAAAGAAACCTCCTATCTTTTAGTATCAGTCCCTCTCCTTCTCCCTCCCTGCCTCCCGCATCTTCCCAGCCCTAAGCAACCACTAATCTACTTTCTGTGTCTGAAGATTTGCTATTCTGGAATTTCATATACATGAAATCATACTACACGGTCTTTTGTGACTGACTTCTTTCACTTAGCACGTTTTCAAGGTTCATTCATGTTGCAGCATGCATCTGTGCTCCATTCTTTTTTGTGGCTGAATAATATTCTGTTGTGTGGAGATGACACATTTTCTTTATCCATTTGTCAATTGGTATACACTTGGGTTGTTGCTACCCTTTGGTTACTTTGAATAACTCTGCTATAAACATTCATGTACAAGTTTTTATATGGACATATGCTTTCATTTGGAGAAGGCAATGGCAAGCCACTCCAGTACTCTTGCCTGGAAAATCCCATGGATGGAGGAGCCTGGTAGGCTGCAGTCCGTGGGGTCTCTAAGGGTCGGACACGACTGAACGACTTCACTTTCACTTTTCACTTTCACACATTGGAGAAGGAAATGGCAACCCACTCCAGTGTTCTTGCCTGGAGAGTCCCAGGGATGGGGGAGCCTGGTGGGCTTCTGTCTATAGGGTCACACAGAGTTGGACACGACTGAAGTGACTTAGCAGCAGCAGCATGCTTTCATTTCTCTTAGGTATATATTCCTAGGAGTGGAATTACTGGTTCAATTGGTAGTTCAGTGTTTAAACCCTGAAAAACTGCCAGATTGTTTTCCAAAGTGGCTGCATTTTGTATTCCCATCAGCAGTATATGAAGGTTCTGATTCTCCACTTCCTTGTTAATATTTGTGATTATATGACTTCTTGCTTCTTGCCGTTCTAATGGGCGTGAAGTGGTATCTCACTGTGGTTGGATTTGCACATCCCTGATGACAAATAATGTCAAACATTTTTTAAAATGTGTTAATCAGCCATTTGTATATCTTCTCTGGAGATATGTCTTTTTAGATCCTTTGCTTATTTTAAAATTGGGTTATTTATAATTTTTATCATTGAATAGTAAGAGTTCTTTAGGTAGTCTAGATAAAGTACGTCATCAAATATATGATATATTGTCTCTCATTTGATTAGCTGATTTTAATGTTGCTTGTGTTTTTGGTGTCATGTCTAAGAATTCATTGTCAAAGCCAAGGTCATGAAGATTTACTCCCAAGTTTTCTCCCAAAAGTTATATATATATTTTCCTTATACTTAGGTGTTTGAGCCATTTTGAATTAATTTTTATATATGGTGTAAGGGAAGGGTCTAACTTTATTCTTTTGTGTGTGGATATATAGTTGTTTCAGGAGTATTTGTTGAGAAGTCTATCCCCCAACTGAATAGTTTCGACCTTCTTGTTGAAAAAGTTGACCATTGACACATGGGTTTATTTCTTGACTCTCAGTTCTATCCCATTGATCTGTGTGTCTGTCTTTATTCTAGTACCACATGTTTTGATTACTCTTAGTTTTGAACTTTGAAGGAGGTCTGAGTCCTACAAATTTATTTTTCTTTTTCAGTATTGTTTTCTTCAGTTGTTTGGGGTTCCTTCAAATTCCATATGAATTTAAGAATCAGCTTGCCAATTTCTACAAAGAAGTCAGTTAGGATTCTGATAGATATTTCGTTGAATCTGTAGATAAGATATTGACATCTTAACAATATTGTGAGTGAGTGAAAGTTGTTCAGTCATGTCCAACTCTGCAACCCCATGGACTGTAGCCCCCCAAGCTCCTTTGTCCATGGAATTCTCCAAGCAAGAATACCGGAGTGGGTTGTCATTCCTTTCTCTAGGGGATCTTCCTGACCCAGGAATCAAACTCTGGTCTCCTACACTGCAGGCCTATTCTTTACCACTTGAGCCACCAAGGAAGCCCTTAACAATATTAAGTAGTTTAACAAATAAACATGAGAGGTTTTTCCGTTTACTTAGCTCTTCTTTGATTTCTTTTAACAATGATTTTTAATTTTCGGAGTATAAGGTCTTCACTTTATTCCTAAGTAATTTATTCTTTCTGATGCTATTATAAATGTAATTATTTTTCTTGGTTTTATTTTTGGATTGTTTATCACATGTATATAAATGCAATTGACTTTTAAAATATTTATCTTGTATCCTAACACCTTGATGAACTCATGTATTAGTTCTAACCATTTTTTAGTGGGTCCCTTATGATTTTCTGTGTATAAAATCACGTCATCACGTCAATCTCTTTGAATAGAGAGTGTTCCTTCTCCCTCTCCAATCTGGATGCCGACAGTTTAGCCTACACCTCCAAGGAATCTACCAATTGCTTTTCACTACAACCGCCACTGTTTTTGAACCCATCTTCAGACAACTTCTTCATACTCTGTTGCAAAAGAAGTCAGTTTTTTGATGAGAATTTGGAACTCTGTTCTACAGCGTGCTTCTTTTCCTGGGCAAAGTCTCTGAGGCAATGTTCTGCAGCTGTAGTGGAGACAATGGTGTGCTCCTCTCTGAGTGACCTCTTTGCTTTAGTTGTTACGTGCTAGGTGGAGGGGGACAGTAGCCTAGTCTTTTTGACTTGCCTCTCCTGGCGGGCACCCCCACTCTGGAAGCGGAGGCAAGGGTGTTTAGGGCGCCAGTATTCTCCCAGGTGCAAGGCTCAGGGTAGAGCCTCTGTCTCATGAGTGGGGCTAGGAGAAAGAAAGGAGCCCCCACCTTCTGGCCACACTTGTCTGGAAATCAATGTCAACAACAGGTAGTTGAGGGCAAAATGACAATGCTTGCATCTTGCAATGAGGACAATGCTAACCTTTCACCTTTCTGAAGCTCCAGAGGGCCCTGTGTTCTTGGCCCCCCGTCTGGAGTGGAGTTCTATCCCACTGATCCAGGAGGGGAGAAGGAGGGGTGCAGGTTCAAATACCATAGAGTCTCCTTGATCTTACCAAGTTTCATAGATTTGCTTGACTAAAAGTCTTCATTTGATGTATACACTTATGACCATTTCCAGAGACTTTAAATATTTCTTTAAAAACTTTTTTTCTTCAGTTTTGGAAGGGAGTCAGCCATCTATATCCTGATGCTGTCATACTGGAAGTGGAACCCTTATTACTGTCATTTAATAGATGAGGACAGTGTTCACAGTTCTCAGTGTTCACTGAGACTGGGGAAGAGAGGGTTAGAGGGGAAAGGAAAGTCACTGAGGATCAGAACAGTTCAAATACCTAATCATAGACTTCTAGGGTGGTGAAGGATGTTGGATGCTACCTACATCAGATTTAACTGGATAGAGCAGTCCCTGCAACCACTCTTGGATATGGTCCTTTAGTTTCTACTTGAACACCCCCCAGGAATGGGGAGCTCACTACTATTAGTTTAGACTGAATATTATCCTCACGAGCAACATAACCATGTAAAATCAAAACAGCTCGTGCCGAGCAAGGCTGACTATATGTAGAAACAAAAGGGGAAAATGCAGAAAATAGGTTCTTTGGAATTCTAAGCAACTTTATGTCACCAGCGGGTCATAGGCACACAGTGAAAAGGCAGCTAGCTCTTTCTGGACACCAGGTGCCCAAGCGACTGCACTAATTTTAGAACTAACGTAGTGCTTACTAAAGAGGTCCAGGACTCATGGGTCTGGAATGTGCCATTCTTTCACCCTCAGGCTGTGCAGACTCTTGTTCTTCTGTTGATTCTGCTCCAACCATTTTCTGATACTGAGAGAGAGAACCACAGAACTGGCATGTGCCTAAGGAATTTGCTAAGAAATAGGATTTAAATGCCAACCTTGAGAGACAGAGATGGTGATGACTACTCTCTGAAGGGCCGAGAGCTCATTTTCATCGTGTCATTGTGCTGATCATCTTCTGCTCTCCCCAGATCCTTTCTCTACCCTTCTCTGCCAGTTCTGTGCTGGCCCCTGCAAGGGGTATCACCTTGGACCCCCACTAGCCATCTTGCCATTGTTTCTAGTCAGAAAGTGAGAAAGGAGAAACCTGGTCTCTGATTGAGCTGTGGCCCTTCATTTTCTCTTCCAGATCCAGTGGCGTGATTTCTTGTCCTCGTCCTGCTGGGTTTAGGGTTGCTGCTCACAGCTAGTTTCTGGGCACCTCACCCACTCTCCCTTGTTTGTATGTTGAACATTCACATCTTTGAAACAGACCTTTGTTAAAATCTCTTTATTTGATACAAATGGGGGTGAATTCTATTTCCTATCAGATAGATTCCTTGTTACCACCTTTGTTGCTGTTTGTTGTTCATTCACTAAGTCATGTCTAACTCCTTGCAACCCCATGGACTGCAGCACGCCAAGGTTCCCTGTCCTTCACCATCTCCCAGAGATGTGCTCAACATGTGCTCAAACTCATGTTCATTGAGTCAGTGATGCCATCCAACCATCTCATCCTCTGTCATACCTTGCCATGGTAATAATGTTCCATCTGTCTCCCTTAATTATTATTAAGCCTAGAAAGCAAGCAAGCCCTGTATTGCTGTCCTAACATTAACTCCAGGGGAATCTCATACACTCATCTGAGTCCCATGTAAACAAAATAGATGACTTTGTTCATATCCTGTCCTGGAATTTTAAGCCTCTGTTGGATCCATGGCCATGACTCTGTTTATTCCAAAGCTCTTTCCAGAGGTAGAAGAGCTAACATTTTTACACAGCTCAACTGTTGCTTGGAATCAGAACTTGTTTGGTTCCTGAACTTTTCCTGCAGTGGTGTGAAATATGCAGAGTTTGAAATATGCACTCTTGTATTTTGATGGGAGAGTGGGAAATTTCAACACATAGCACATGGTTGCTCTGTTTAATTTTGAGCAGTTGTCCTCTGAGTTCTGGCCCAAAGCCCTGTCTAATCAATAGGCATCCTTGTCTGTGGGCAGGAACTTAGAAAAAAAAATATTAAAAAAAAGTTTAAGCATAGGAAAAGCAAACCACCTTCAGAAGTCTGTGTTAATTCACCCAAATTCTTTCTTTGTAGTCATAGCCAAATGACTAAACTTTCTATTTATAAATAGAGAGGGCTTCCCAAGACCTAGGGACCCATCGCTGCTTGTAGGCATTCATGTCACAAGCCAGCCCAAGCTATATTTTACCAAGTGGTTAAGGGGCAAACTGGTTTGAATCTTTTATTTATTTATAGTGACTAGCATACTTGGCACTTACATGTTCTCCCAAAAGCCTGATAACCCCCTTATCTTGTGTTCTAAGTGGTTCAGCTTTCACTGAGTTAGAAATGAGTGTTTGGAGAGGGAAGGGAGAAGAGGACCATTCCGATTTGCCAGAAGTTCCCTAAGGCAGGTATATCTTTGGAGCAGCCTTGTCGGGGACCAAGGAAACCTGCAAACTCACCACAGAAGCTGTCAGGCCAGCTTACAGGCATCAATGATGAAAATTTTGAGTTATTTCTGGAGTAGGTGATTGATGTGTCAAATAGAAGATGACATTTTGATGGGCTCCAGACTTGTTGTGATAGGAGTTAATGAGGATAATGATGATGATAATGATATTTACATTATACCTTTCTTCTAAGGAACCCTTTTGTCCTTTTATCTCATTCGCCTTGAAAATATCCCCTTGGAGTTGGGAGAGGAAGGTGTTATTAATCTGTTTTTCAGGAGAGAAAATAGAAGGTTAATTGCCCAGCTCTCATTTTGGTGATGAGAAGAGATATTTCAATGATGAATTATATTTGGGGAGATTAAGTTTAGAAGAACACCAGACTCAGCTCCCGGTCATTGCATACAATGCTGCCATATCATATTCCATTTTGTACAACTCCTTGTCCCCACAGTCTTCAGGGGACACTCCCAGACTACCAAAGTGAGTGAAAGTGAAAATCGTTCAGTCGTGTCTGACTCTTTGTGACCCCATGGGCTAGACAGTCCATGGAATTCTCAGGCCAGAATACTGGAGTGGGTAGCTGTTTCCTTCTCCAGGGGCTCTTCCCAACCCATGGATCAAACCCAGGTTTCTCACATTGCAGGTGGATTCTTAACCAGCTGAGTCCCAAGAGAAGCCCAAGAATACAGGAGTGGGTAGCCTATCCCTTCTCCAGCGGATCTTCCTGACCCAGGAATCAAACTGGGGTCTCCTGCATTGCAGGAGATTGGATTTTTTACCAACTGAGCTATCAGGGAAGCCCAAATTCTGCCCCAATATCCAAAGCCCTTGACATTCCAACATCCATCGTCTCACTGTGCTCTTGTATTTGTTGTCTCATGTTTCAGCTAAACAAATCCATTTGCTGGGCTCTACCATGTGCTCTGAGAACCCCATTCTCCTTTCATAATGTTTACTACACTTTCTGTAACTTGTTTAATGTCTGTCTTCCTACTTGGATGTAAATTCTAGGAAAGCAGGGGTAGTTACCACTGTATCGCCAGGGCCCAGCAGAGTTAATGGGCACAAGGTGGGTGCCTCTGAAGTGCACACCATGCTCTTCTACCTCCCAGCGTTTGCTCTTGCTATTTCCCAGGCCTCCATCCTGGCTTATTGAAGCCAGAACTGACTTTTCAAGGCCAGGTTAAGCCCTCTGTCTGTTCGCCCCTACTCAGGAACCACCATGGCACCATTCTTTTTGGTGGTTCCCTTACCTTCTCTTGTGTCCCCATCATCTGGGTAACTGTTTGTCTTCCTTTCCTGCCCCTCTCAGGCTGTCAGCTCTTGAAAGACAGAAGCTGCACCCAGGAGCCTGGCATAGTGTGTGTGCATGTGTGTTCAGTCACTTAGTCATGCCCGACTCTGCGACCCCATGGACTGTAGCCCACCAGGCTCCTCTGTCCATAGGACTCTTCAGGCAAGAATGCGGGAGTGGGCTGGCAGAGGGAGGGCACTTGCTAAACAAGTGTTCACGTGTTTGTGGTTGCTGTTGTTCATTCACTAAGTTGTGTGTGTGCGACTCTTTGAGACCCCACGGACTGCAGAATGCCAGGCCACCCTGTCCCTCACTCTCTCCCAGAGTTTGCCCAAGAACACGTCCTCTGAGTCGGTGACGCCATCCAACTGTCTCATCCTCTGCCGCCCTCTTCTCCTTTGGCTCATGTGTCTAAAATGATTGTTGATCAGAATTCTTCATCCAGCAAATTCTCATTTTCAGAATCTGAAGCTTGTCATGAGAGGGGATTTTTATCTTCATTCTTCTGGAAGGCTGGGAGGAAGACCAGTCAGGGAAGCCCTGCTAATTTTTGCCTAAAAAGTGCCTCCCTGGGACTTCCCTGGTGGTCCAGTGGTTAGGTCTCTGAGCTTTCAATGTGGGGGACCTGGGTTTGACCCCTGGTTGGGGAACTAAGATCCCGTGTACTGCACAGTACAGCCCAAAATTAAAAGAAAATAATAATAAGAAACTGTCTCCCTTTCTCCTCTGAGAGTAGCACAGAACCCTGGCACTTGGGTGGAGGGTTCCATTTCCTCTGGGGGCCCAGAGCAGTTTTGCAGAGGGTGGCAGTTGGCAGTTTTTAGCTTCATCACCCATATTAATACTCACCTAAATAATGAGAACTAACCAACGCATTATCCACTGAGAGATGTGACTAAATCAATGAACTCTCCAAGGGATTTTAGTATTGGTTTGTGTTTCCGGTGGGCTTTTGCATTCATCCTTCAGTTACGGTAAGAGGACTACAGATTGAGCTCACCCTGTGGGTGTGTGAAAGCTTGCATACAGAACATTTTTGATAGCCTAAAGACCCCGGCTACTAGAAATGTGGGCATGCTGAACATCTGTGATATAACATTCCATATAAATTAGAAAGAGCTGCTGTACAACTGTATCATGAAATATTTGGGGCTGTTAAAATTGCTGATGTAGATCTATATTTATTGACATGGAGAGATAGCCACAATATATTGCCAAGTGAAGGAAGCAGGCTATGAAACAGTGTAATTATGTAAAATTATCCCAGATATAAATATCTGTATCTGTGAGGATATTCTCCAAAAATTAAAAAAAAAATTTATGTATTTGGCTGTGCCAGTTCTTAGCTGCAGCATGCAGGATCTTCATTGTGGCATGCAGACTCTTGGAGCATATGGGATCTAGTTCCCTGACCAGGGTTCAAACCTGAGCTCCCTGCATTCGGAACTTGAGTGTCAGCCCCTGGACCACTAGGGAAGTCCTTCTTCAAAATTTTAATAGTAGCTATCTGTAGATGATAAAATTTGGGGTATTTTTTCCTATGTTTTATGTTTTTTGGGGGGTATGGTGTGATTTTTATTTTTGCGATGAGCAGTTATTACCTTTACAATCAAAAAAGAGAACAATGAAGCTACTTTCAGTTTGCAAAAAATTGTTGGAAATAAAAAGCCTCATTAAAAAAACCTTCAAATTTCCTTAAAAAAATGCGTACTATAAAATAAAACAAAAAACCAAACTCTTGCATTAGCATATTAAAAAAACTGTTCAACGGTCTCCATAACTGAGCCATATTATAATGTGCTGACGACAGTTAGGAGTACAAGAAACCAGGGAAGCTGTTTTGAGGAGGAACACATGTGAAATCAAGGTCTCCTGACCAGGCATGGATAATATGCGTACTTCTTAAGCACCAGAAGGATGAAGTATCCTTCAATTGTCATTTTAATCCAAGGTTTGGATGGCATCTTATTTACAGATATAGTATATCTAATCCCATATCTTATAGGAAAAGAGAAAAAACCTTCCCATCTCTGAAAGCAAGGAAATGGTGATTTCATTCACCATAGAAGTTTCTGTTGCAAAAAAGAGACACAGGCTGTCGAGCACAGTACAACTCACACTTTATTCCATCGTGATTGGTATACTTGTAGGATAAGGACAGCAAAAGACTAAAATCAGTGCAGAACTTCTCTGGACTAAAGGGCCGTGAAAGGCATTACTGGTTTTGGCACACAGAGTGGATAATCATACATGGCCTGCAACAGGATGGTCAGTAAGATAAAATGCACAATAAATCTAACACCATGTGGAAATCATTTCTGAGTTTTGTAGGATGTTAAGGAGTAAATAATTACAAAGATTAACATGCAACTCTAAATAAATCACATTGTTCATCTGCAGACTATTTCCCCCCTTCGGGATGAAGAGATAGCCTTAGGAATCTGTTCACAGTAGCTTGAAAGAGCAATCGATACACAGGAGAGAGATCTGCCTGCTGATTTCTATAGCAATCTGTCACAGTTGAGAAATAATGCCACATCATGTACTTTCTCTATATTGTCCTTGGTAAGCTGAATCTTATTGACCACAATATTCTGACTCAACTGTTATTTACTTACATACAATTTCTAATGTCCTTATAATGTCAAAAAGCAGTTTCTGTTAGTTTATCCTTGTAAATCACATGGGACAAAAGAGGAACCTATATAATGGGTTGTCTTTCCTCTTCAAAGATAATATTATGCTGATGAGTACACCAAAGAAAGAATATTAGTATTCTCAAGTGTTTTAGGTTTTCACATCATCATACCACAGATAGGTCCAAAGAAGCCAGTCCTGTAGGTGATGGAACAGTGCAGAATAAGATTCTGTAGAAGAGGCACATAGATGCTAAGTGATTTCTTGAGACAAAGAGAAGGAAAGATGGAAAGACGCAAAGAAAAAGAAAAGTGAAAACAGCCTTCTGTTAGAACAAACTGTTCAAAAGAAAAATTGATCCACTTTCAATTTACTAAACATAATAGAGAACAGTTCTTTAATTTGGAATGCTAGAAATAAAGATATTGAAAATCATAAGCCAGTTAGCTTTACTAGTAAGCCTGAAGTGGCTCATTGCGTTCATTTTCCCATGGTTGTTTTTGAGATGTTGAACTCTCTTGGGGAGGATTTCTGTTTTTGCCAGCATAGGGCAAGATTTAACCCAAAAGGGCAGCTATAAGTGGTGAGGACAAATTTTATTTATTAACTTGGCATGTGAGTGACATTCATTCTCTCTGTAGCAAAAATATATTGTTCACCCATGATGAGACAGTTGGAAATATGACAGTAATCAAGATGTTTTAGTCATAGGATGCATGAAATTAGATATTTGTACATGATATGAATATTAAAGTTAAGTAAAAAGAAAAAGAAGGAGGAGAAGGAATTTCTTCAAAGTCTGACATAAAATCATCAAATAAAAAAATAGTGGTTAAGGATGTCTTGCATGCTCAGAGGTTTCTGACTTTCATTAGCTCAGGGGGAGATAGAATAAATGAAGGTATTCTCTCTTGGTCACCAAACATAAGGAATGTCTGATTACAAACCTGTAGGTGAGCAGAGCAAGACTTGAAGTAGCATTTCTTAAACTCCCTGAATCTTAAGAAGCCAAAGCCTTATAGGAAAGGTGGAGATGACTGGGAAGTTTGATAACATGCCTGGATCAGTCACCATTCCTTGGAAAGTACCATTTCCCCGGGTTGCTAAAAGGCTGATTCTTTTAGGTTTAAGTAAAAGACAACTATCTCTCCCTTCGCTGCAGCATTGTTCTTTGTTAAGAGATTTGTGTCAGTTTAAGCTTGTGTAACAGGAAGGCTAGACAGGAAATAAATTTTAATTGAATTCCACAGTAAATGTTCATGGATATTTCAAAGTAGAATTGTCCATTGTCTGTGGCTGGTTTCAAGCACCAAGCCTATCATTTCCTGAACATGCTCCAATTGCCTTGCACTAGCTGAAGCGACTTAGCAGCAGCAGCAGCAGCAGCCCATCTACAATCATTGTTAAATGTAATGTCTCTTCTGAAAGGAATAACTCTGTAGATCAGGAAAAGTGTAGGGGTAGAAGGGTGGAAACAGCGTGAGTTACAACTGGGGCGGGGGTGGGGAGGAATGAAAGTGAGTTAAACAAAAAAAATTCAGTCTTTTCCTCAAGGTCTGTACATGGTCAGTAATGAAGCAAAAATTCATGGAATGTGACTTAAAGACTTCCTGAAGTGTTGTACCCATGCACTGTTTCCAAGCTTCTTGATCTGCAGTCCCCTAGCAACCATCTTATTCTGAATTCACCTTCCTAGGTGTGGTGTCCTATTTCTTCTGGGATTTAGATCTCTGGGGCAAACTCCATCGGGAACTGCCACTGTGTAAGTTAAGTCTCCCCTCAACAGCTGCTCTGATTTTCGTCACAGTTCTGCTAAGGTGGACCCTTTTGGGGGTGAGTGGTGTGATGGTAGAAGATGCAGCCGTGAGGCAGAGAAGACTTGCAGAAGAGTCTACTTGCAGGAAGGTGTGGAGAAGGTGAGACCCCGGATTCTACCTAAGGTCAAGGTGACAGTGACAGAAGTAGGAAAAGAAGAAAAAAGAGGGAAAAGGAGAGGATCCCTGGACCAGGGAATTTCACAGGAGCCAGAGATTACTAATAACATACAGAAAGAAAACCCAGTTTATCTGACTGATCAAGAAGACATTCTTCAGCATATATTGGCAACTAAATGATTTTCACACAGATAATACAAACACTAAAACAAGTGTTTCCTTACTAGTATTAATCACGTTTCAATAATTCATTAGCTCTATATTTTCTAGATTGCTTAACTCGTTGAGCAAATCCACAGTTTAGGTACCACTGCGAGGGGAGGGGGTGGGGGAGGT
The DNA here is from genome assembly GCF_049115385.1 of Moschus berezovskii. NCBI lineage: Eukaryota > Metazoa > Chordata > Mammalia > Artiodactyla > Moschidae > Moschus > Moschus berezovskii. The sequence goes on from NC_142463.1 coordinate 63,521,544, forward strand.
GCAGAACGAAGGAATGAAACTTAGAATTGCAAACCAGGGTTAGTGGCGCAGTGGCACAGGAGATTGTCAGTGAAAACGACAGAAGTGGGTACAGTTACCGGCCTTAGGAGTGCAGCACTGCCGGATACAAGGGAGGGACTGCGACTCAGGAGTCAACTTTCTTGTTAATTAAAACCGAGCAGCAGGTCAGCAGCCCGTCCACCTTTTCAAGTTCAGAATTGCTCACGGGGATCAGCATATGGTCCTTCAGCTTTTCATAAACCTGCGGGAGGAATCAAGGAAAAGTAGAGAAGGTTCAGTTTCTGCCTCTGTTTTCCCCGCGCCCCCCCAGCCCCACTCCCTCTGCGTGGGATAGATAAGTCATTTAGCTTGTGAGTTTAGGCTTTCCATACATGGAACCCCAAGGTATGCATGTCACTGAGACCACACCCATGCCCACAGCGAAACCCATAAAGCGAGCAGCACTGGTTAACCACTAGCTCTCTGCTCCAACCTCAAAGCCAAAGATGTGTCAGAAATGTGGTTGTTACTAGAAAGGCCTTTATTCTGCCCTTGTCAGAGCTGGATTAAGTGATATATGAAAGTCTGTGGCCTTGATTTCAGTCTGAGTATGACTCTCTCTCCACACTTTAAAACCCTCTCAACTACAATGTTTCTTTCCTTAACAAGCTAACTAGAAACACTTGCCAAAATATGATTTAAATGAAGGGTTTCAGGTCAAAGTGCTTTTAAATGACAGGTGTGAATTTTAGAGCATCTTTTGACATGAATAGAAAGAAAGCATGTGTCAAACCTTCAAATAAACAGTAAACAGATTTTTCTCTGATGATAAATCAAAGCATATTGTTTAAAAAAAATCACTTGAAAATATACTGTCTAAAACCAATCCACCATGCTTCTGTAGAATGTACTTGGTTCCTTAAAATTCGGTACCATGGTTAATTAAGAGTGCTGGAATTAGAGCTGCATTCCAGCCCCAATTCTGTCAACTCATGGTTTCAAGTGTGATTTCAGTCAATTAGCATCCCCATGGGATTATTTCTCTGTAAGACTGGAATAATAGTGCCTGCACGGGCTGCTGTAATGGAGGAATAAGATAATGCATACAGCATGCCAGGCACAGTGACTGGCACAGAGAAAGCCCTCTATAGACATGAATAATGTTATGTTTTTGGTGATAGACCCAGGGCTGAATTCAGAAGCAGTTAATGATAATCCCACTATCACATGGTTGATGTGGCTGAAGAGGTAGGTATGAACGATCCAGAGCTCCATTTCCCCAAGTAAGTTCAGTGACTAGGGTGCTTACTGATTCTGCAGATTCCAGGGTGGGAGTCCAGGAACCTGTATTTTTAACAACTTTGATGCACATTAAGGTATGAGATCCAGTATTCATCTGAGATCTGGTTAAAACGCAGTCTGGGGGGTCAGAGGTCCTCTATTTTCCTCAGATTCAAACTTTTGGCCATGAAAATTGAAAAAAAAAATCTTTATCCTCTTCCCCTTCTCCCTTTTTAATCTGCTGAGGGAGATCCTGATTATGAGAATCAGCCTAGTAATTATATAGTACTGAATTTTTAAAAGGTAGCAAAACTGTCTTATAAAAATTTTAAACCTAAGATACATGCATATAAAAAAAGAGAGAGCAATGGCTTTTAAGGCTCTTCTGTAATGCTTCATATAGATATCTTGTTCCTTTGGGCAGAGATGATGCTGAAATGCCTAAAAAGGATCTGAACCCTTGAAGGATCTATGCATGAGCACCCTTGGATCTGTTTGGTATGATTAAATTGAAATTACTAAAGTATACAGGTAAGACTAACAGAGTGCTTTGAAAGGCTGGGAAGACCAGCCTTTCTCTCAGACCAGGAAAGAATTCCATACCGAGGAGGCATTTCGCTGTTTAGAACACAAATGAAGAGATACTTGTAGGGACCAGCTCACTGGTTCTGAGTGTGCAATATTTTATATTTCTTCCTGTTCTCTCCTTTCAAGACTTTGCTGCTGAGGATGTGTAATCCCTGCTTTTCTGCAGCCCTGACAATGAGCATGCTTCTCTTTGGGTCATTCCTACTTCTCTGCCTTAAGGAATAAATTACCCTCTGATGAGGGGCAGTTTAGATTTGTCAGAAATAATGACACAGTTGACCTGTGTAGGTCTGTATGCTTTATGAGCATGTGAGTGTCAGGAAGTACATTTAATCATAGCTGGAGCACAGACTCAGGAGATCCAATACTCATTTGAAAGGCTCTGAATACCAGGCACGATCATCTCAATTACTCTGCATGCATTACTGGCCAATGACACTAATGAGAAGAACAAGCTAAATCAACTTTCCTTTGGCCCTAAATTATGTTATCCTTTTGGCTTTCCTAATGATGTGTATAGGGGGAAAGGAAGCCCCTGTTATTTGTCACTCGATCGTGAAAAGAATCCTTAGGCAGGAAGGCTTCGAGGAGTCTCCCCAGCTACTGTGTCAGGAAGGACGTTTTATTACCTTTGCACTTTCTGGGTACTCTTCTGGGGTTCGGTGCAGCAAGACGTGGCCTTTGCTGGGGATATTCAGGTATAGGCAGTTTGCGGCCGTGTCATCAGGCACCGTGAGTTTGTCGTAGCGATGATCACTCATCTGTTGCATGATCTATAGAGAGATACAAAGCCGGCCTAAGCAGAGCATCTCCCACATCGGCCAACAGGTGGGCAGTGTGGCAGGATAAAAGCTTGCAACCTACACCTAAGCATGCTCCTTTGTGTAGAAGTTTGTCCATTACTTCCAGTCACTTAAAACCAGAAAAGGAAAACCAGATGTAACTATGGTTCTTTGGAAGAACTGTAAGGGTTCTTTTAAAAGTGTTTTTAAGGGTTTTTAAATGATTATTTTTTCTAGATTTTGTTCATAAGATCTATCAGAAAGACACACAGACAAAAGGCCCCGCTGGGGTTTTGGTAATATCCTTGGCTGAGTTAGCAGGACTGTTCTGGTCTATAGGGAAAAGACTATAGCAATAATCAGAATGGTCAGTTATTGATTTAGCGATAACTGCACATGTACATCGGAGAAGGCAATGGCAAGCCACTCCAGTACTCTTGCCTAGAAAATCCCATGGATGGAGGAGCCTGGTAGGCTGCAGTCCGTGGGGTCGCTAAGGGTCAGACACGACTGAGCGACTTTACTTTCACTTTTCACTTTCACACACTGGAGAAGGAAATGGCAACCCACTCCAGTGTTCTTGCCTGGAGAATCCCAGGGAAGGGGGAGCCTGGTGGGCTTCCGTCTATGGGGTCATACAGAGTCGGACACGACTGAAGTGACTTAGCAGCAGCAGCAGCAGCAGCACACATACATGCACAAACATAATTTATTCTTCCAGGTTCATTTATTAATAAATAGAATTGAATTGTCTGTTAGCAGGTGCTGTCCTTAATACAATAAGCATAAAAATCCCCTGGGGGAGGTGAACGTTAAAGTCATATTCCAAGGTCTCACCCCTAGGGATTCTGGTTTGACAGATTTAAGGTGAGGAACAGAAATTTGTATTCTGAGGTCCCTCCGGGTAATTTTGAGGGAGATGGTCCCTGGACCACACTTGGAGAAAAACCGACTTAGCAAGTCTATTCATCAAGTGAAGGGTTTATTAGTAAGTACTGTAGTATAAAAACAACTTAAAAATAAGACAGATGAATTCTACAAAGAATTAAAAATATTGGTATCTCATCTTCAGTCCCTCAACAAATTAAAACAAAAACGCAAATAACAACCTCCCTCACCCCCTACCCTCACCCCAAAAGGCCAAAAATATCCAAACATCAAAAATGAAAACAAGTATTATTTTGGGCTTACTCATGTAGCTTCTATACATTTGAAAGAATCTGCCAAAATGTCATGCCATGAAGGTATAACAAGATCTTTTCATTGTCTGGTTCTAATCTACATTTCCAGCTAGGTCTTCCTTTACCCCCCAATATCTGTGTGGAAATGGGCCTCAAATTACTAGAACCCAGAGTTAGGTCTCTTGCACATTCAGTCACAGAGCCACTGGACAGTAAGATTTATGTCGGGAAAGAGTGGAAGAGACAGCAAGCTCCCCGCAGAAACTTCATTCCCAAGAGGATGTGAAGAGTACAGATGGTAAGGTCTTCTTGGCTCACCAGCAGGTAAACCATTCTCTTTTCCTAGTGGGGACCATGTCAAGGGCAGATAGAAACCAGAAGTAATATGGAATATCCTTCACAGAGAAGGAAACATCGGGAGTGGGGATGAGCTTAAGCAGTATATCAAAGGCTCAGAGATGCAAAGATAGTTCAGTTCAGTTCAGTTCAGTCGCTCAGTCGTGTCCGACTCTCCGCGACCCCATGAATCACAGCACGCCAGGCCTCCCTGTCCATCACCAACTCCCGGAGTACACTCAAACTCATGTCCACAGAGTCGGTGATGCCATCCAGCCATCTCATTCTCCGTCGTCCCCTTCTCCTCCCGCCCCCAACCTTTCCCAGCATCAGAGTCTTTTCCAGTGAGTCAACTCGTCGCATGAGGTGGCCAAAGTATTGGAGTTTCAGCTTTAGCATCAGTCCCTCCAATGAACATCCAGGATTGATCTCCTTTAGAATGGACTGGTTGGATCTCCTTGCAGTATAAGGGACTCTCAAGAGTCTTCTCCAACACCACAGTTCAAAAGCATCGATTCTTCGGCGATCAGCTTTCTTCACAGTCCAACTCTCACATCCATACATGACCACGGGAAAAACCATTGCCTTGACTAGACGGACCTTGGTCGGCAAAGTAATGTCTCTGCTTTTTAATATACTATCAAGGTTGGTCATAACTTTCCTTCCAAGGAGCAAGCGTCTTTTAATTTCATGGCTGCAATCAGCATCTGCAGTGATTTTGGAGCCCAAAAAAACAAAGTCTGACACTGTTTCCACTGTTTTTCCATCTATTTCCCATGAAGTGATGGGACCAGAAGCCATGATCTTTGTTTTCTGAATGTTGAGCTTCAAGCCAACCTTTTCACTCTCCTCTTTCACTTTCATCAAGAGGCTTTTGAGTTCCTCTTCACTTTCTGCCATAAGGGTAGTGTCATCTGCATATCTGAGGTTATTGATATTTCTCCCAGCAATCTTGATTCCAGCTTGTGCTTCTTCCAGCCCAGCGTTCCTCATGATGTACTCTGCATATAAGTTAAATAAGCAAGGTGACAATATACAACCTTGACGCACTCCTTTTCTTATTTGGAACCAGTCTGTTGTTCCATGACTGGTTCTAACTGTTGCTTCCTGACCTGCATACAGGTTTCTCAAGAGGCAGGTCAGGTGGTCTGGGATTCCCATCTCTTTCAGAATGTTCCACAGTTTATTGTGATCCACACAGTCAAAGGCTTTGGCATAGTCAATGAAGCAGAAATAGATGTTTTTCTGAAACTCTCTTGCTTTCTCCATGATCCAGCGGATGTTGGCAATTTGATCTCTGGTGCCTCTGCCTTTTCTAAAACCTGCTTGAACATCTGGGAGTTCACGGTTTACATACTGCTGAAGCCTGGCTTGGAGAATTTTGAGCATGACTTTACTAGCGTGTGAGATGAGTGCAATTGTGCGGTAGTTTGAGCATTCTTTGGCATTGCCTTTCTTTGGGATTGGAATGAAGACTGACCTCTTCCAGTCCTGTGGCCACTGCTGAGTTTTCCAAATCTGCTGGCATATTGAGTGCAGCACTTTCACAGCATCATCTTTCAAGACTTGAAATAGCTCAACTGGAATTCCATCACCTCCACTAGCTTTGTTCGTAGTGATGCTTTCTAAGGCCCACTTGACTTCACATTCCAAGATGTCTGGCTCTAGGTCAGTGATCACATTATCGTGACTATCTTGGTCGTGAAGATCTTTTTTGTACAGTTCTTCTGTGTATTCCTGCCACCTCTTCTTAATATCTTCTGCTTCTGTTAGGTCCATACCATTTCTGTCCTTTATCGAGCTCATCTTTGCATGAAAAGTTCCCTTGGAATCTCTAATTTTCTTGAAGAGGTCTCTTGTTTTTCCTTTTCTGTTGTTTTCCTCTATTTCTTTGCATTGATCACTGAGGAAGGCTTTCTTATCTCTCCTTGCTATTCTTTGGAACTCTGCATTCAGATGCTTATATCTTTCCTTTTCTCCTTTGCTTTTCGCCTCTCTTCTTTTTACAGCTATTTGTAAGGCCTCCTCAGACAGCCATTTCGCTCTTTTGCATTTCTTTTCCATGGGGATGGTCTTGGTCCCTGTCTCCTGTACAATGTCACGAACCTCCGTCCAGAGTTCATCAGGCACTCTATCAATCAGATCCAGTCCCTTAAATCTATTTCTCACTTCCACTGCATAATCATAAGGGATTTGATTGAGGTCATATCTGAATGGTCTAGTGGTTTTCCCTACTTTCTTCAATTTAAGTCTGAACTTCGCAATAAGGAGTTCATGATCCGAGCCACAGTCAGCTCCTGGTCTTGTTTTCGCTAACTGTATACAGCTTCTCCATCTTTGGTTGCAAAGAATATAATCAATCTGATTTCGGTGTTGACCATCTGGTGATGTCCATGTGTAGAGTCTTCTCTTGTGTTGTTGGAAGAGGGTGTTTGCTATGACCAGTGCATTCTCTTGACAAAACTCTATTAGCCTTTGCCCTGCTTCATTCCGTGCTCCAAGGCCAAATTTGCCAGTTACTCCAAGTGTTTCTTGACTTCCTACTTTTGCATTCCAGTCCCCTATAATGAAAAGGACATCTTTTTTGGGTGTTAGTTCTAAAAGGTCTTGTAGGTCTTCATAGAACCGATTAAGGTAAGGTACAGCAGCTGCACTTTGCTGGAGCGGCTGTGAAGAGATTTTCCACGACCAAGGTAAGAGAAACCGAAATAAGACGGTAGGTATTACTAGGGGGCACCAGAGGGCAGACAAACTGAAATCATAATCACAGGAAACTAGCTGATCTAATCACATGGACCACAGCCGAACGTGGTCCCCTGGAGAAGGGAATGGCAAACCACTTCAGTATACTTGCCTTGAGAACCCCGTGAACGGTAACAAAGGACAAAATGATAGGATACTGAATGAGGAATTCCCCAGGTCGGTAGGTGCCCAGTATGCTACTGGAGCTCAGTGGAGAAATAACTATAGAAGGAATAAAGGGATGGAGCAAAAGCAAAACCAATACCCAGTTGTGGATGTGACCAATGATAGAAACAAGGTCCGGTGCTGTAAAGAGCAATATTGCATAGGAACCTGGAATGTTAGGTCCATGAATCAAGGCAAATTGGAAGTGGTCAAACAGGAGATGGCAAGAGTGAATGTCGACATTCTAGGAATCAGTGAACTAAAATGGACTGGAATGGGTGAATTTAACTCGGATGACCATTATATCTACTACTGTGGGCAGGAATCCCTTAGAAGAAATGGAGTAGCCATCATGGTAAACAAAAGAGTCCGAAATGCAGTACTTGGATGCAATCTTAAAAATGACAGGATGATTTCTGTTCGTTTCCAAGGCAAACCATTCAATATCACAGTAATCCAGGCCTATGCCCCAACCAGTAATGCTGAAGAAGCCGAAGTTAATCGGTTCTATGAAGATGCAAAGATAAGCAGGATAATATCCAGTGTTTGAAGAGGTCACAGCCTACTGGAGGAGACTGTCAGACAATTGTATTACAATCAGAACAAGCAGAGCACCATACTGACAACTTTATATGTATTATTGCATCCCCAAATTCCCATTTTACAGATCAAGAAAATGGACTGAGAAAGGTCAAAAAACTTGACCAAGCTCATGCAGGTAGATTTAAATCCAGATTTGTGCAACTCAAAACTTAATTTATTAATCATCTCACTTTGCTCTCTTTCTTAACCTCCAGAGCTGCAGCAAAATCTTTGTCCTACAAAGTACCATATCATTTATTTTTCACTTATTTGGTACTTTTAATTTATGGTAAAAACTGACCATGGTACCATTAATCATGGTACTATTTCTTCTCTTTTCATGTGTAATCTTATTATGGCATGGTACAGTTTAGATTTGACTGGACATCTCTCTTGCACTTTTTATTTTAAATTGTTCCCTGAGGGGATAGACCCATAGGGTGAATCACCCACCAGTAGGGTGGGCGCTTCTTTAACACCTAGACTGAGAAACCTCAGATCTATTCAATACATATGGGCTCCCCAGGTGGCTCAGTGGTAAAGAATCTGCCTGCCACTGGAGGAGATCAAAAAGAATCAGGTTCGATCCCTGGGTTGGGAAGATTCCCTGAAGGAGGAAATGGCAATCCACTTTAGTATTCTTGCCTGGAAAGTCATATAGACAGAGGATCCTGGCAGGTTACAGTCCATGGGGTTGCAGAGTCAGACATAACTGAGAACAGCACAGCAGCAGCAGCCATTCAATACATGGACAATTAAGCACTATTCTAAGCAAATTATCAATATATTCAACTGAGCTCTCTTTTTGAAATGGATATGCTGCAAAATAATATGAAGAGACTTGTTTAAGAGAAAAAAATCCAGACCCAAGTAACTCTCTTATGAATTGCTATTTACTTATATCTTACGCAGGCTTTCTTTTGGCTGCTTTCAAAACACAGTAATAGTAGCTTCGCTTTATCATGGTGTGGAAAGGGACACATTAAGACCATGAACTCTGGAATAAGACCTGGCTTCCCTGGTGGCTCAGAGGTTAAAGCGTCTGCCTGGAATGCAGGAGACCCGGGTTCTATCCCTGAGTTGGGAAGAACCCCTGGAGAAGGAGATGGCAACCCACTCCAGTACTCTTGCTTGGAGAATCCCATGGAGGGAGGAGCCTGGTGGGCTACAGTCCACGGGGTCGCAAAGAGTCGGACACGACTGAGCGACTTCACTTTCTTCCTTTCTTGAGTCTCAGTTCTCTCCGCTGTGAGCTATGGAAATTCAAGCTCTTTTTTTTCACTTCTTAGCTTCCTCATCCGTTGTTCAGTTGCTCAGCTGTGTCCGACTCTTTGTGACCCTGTGTACTGCAGACTCCTCGTCTATAAAACTGGAATAATAATGGTCTCTCACACATTTATTATGAAAGATAAATGAAGATAATGAATATAATTAGGCACTGTATTAATCCCTTAATTAGCTACTAGTATTTTACCACAGCATGATCAGACAAACAGGGTTCATGTGTCCAGTCTGCAGTCCCATCTACTGTTCTAGCAAACTTTGCCCTTTAAACGCACACTTAAAATGGTCTGTTTTGAGGTCAAGAAATCATCTATGGCTCTTAGTACAAGACTAGCTGAAAGAGAAAGAAGCATAGCAAGTCCATACCTCACAGGCCTGAGTATAACTTCAATGATCCCATGAGCAGCCTGGCAAACTCCCCACCTCTCAGTCTGACTCATGCTTCTCCGGGGGTGACTATGAAGCAGAAACATGGAATGCTGTACATTCCAGAGGAAGTGTTATCAAGGATGTTATCAGTGCTGACTTCTTGTTTAACCATGAAGAACAAACTAGAATCTTCAAGGTTATGCCTACCTCAGAAAGTGCCCAGTTTCTCTGGAGTAACGGAGACAGAATACTTCCTTTCCTGGTGTGCTTTGTTTACCTGGCCTTCAGCTCTCACCATGCTCCCTCCTATCCACCCCGCCTCACCCCCACCAACCTTCTAGTTTGAACAGTACCACCCCCGCTTCCTATGTGCTTGATTTATTGTTCTTCAGTTAACGGTGTTTATGTGAAATTCTAATAGCTGTTTTTCCTTACTCTTTAAAGTTTCTCTCTCTTCCGGGTCTTATATGTATGATTTATAACTTCTGGTGGGAACATTCCTAAAATTACTGACATAAGGGTCAGTACCCAACCTAACATTGTTTGAGGATAGTTTCACTTTTTTTCATCACTATGAGGAAAGGAATGATAATATTCTTAGTGGGGGAATACTTTAATGCTGGGAATACATAAAGTAATTCACTGATAAATTCTATTGAGAGATACTCTTAAAATAAATGTCTAAGTGAAACCACTGAAGCCACCTTAGGAGAAGCTTTGCAATTAATTTATCAAGGCCCCCTGGTTATCATTTTAAGACAGGTTTAAAAATATGCCAAAAGAAATGACTTTTAATAATAGAACAGACCCCGTTTGGAGCAGTGAGTAGTTCTGCTTAACTATGGAAGAAAAATTACAAAAGCTCTGTCAGGCGTAGTCTTTCTAAATTAAAAGGATTTAGGAAGTGGTAACTATAGATAATAAGCAAAAAATTACATTGTTTCCATGAAAAAGCTAAAGGTACTTATTCTAAACACAAAGGGTTTCCATCTTTTGGGACAAAGAACAGGTTTTTCTTTTCCTGTTAGTGATTATTTTATTTTTTCTTATGTGTTGTTATTGTCTGAATAAGACAGCTTGCGTTTATTTATAGCTGGGTTCAGGAGATGTATGTATATACAGAATGCAGGGTGCTTGCCATCCAGAGGGGAACACACGGAAAAAGATTCAGGAGATTGTGTGTCTGTCTAGCATCTTTCCCCTGTTGTGCTGGAACGGCACTGTGAGGATGTGAGGATGTGCTCGCAGCCCTCCTGGCAGGGCATCACCTCAAATAGCTCAGTGATGGAGCCAGCATAAGGCAGAGAAACAGGTTTTGCTTCTGCTTTGTGGATGCACGGCAGCCTTTGTTAAAAGATGAGCATCATTTCAAATATCCTGAGAATGTGGCTGTTGGTCTATTTAGTTCTATGTCCCAATATTTTTTCCTAAAAAGGGGTGGAGGAGGTGTAATGCTCCAAAGCTGTGTGTAAAGTGTTCTTTTAACCCCAGGGACTGTACTTCCTGCTTCTCACTGCCCTGGGAGCCAGAATGAAAAGGAGAAGCCCCTAAACCATGCACACGCTACAAGGTCCCCAGAGGCCCCGGATTCTGGGCAACACACAGGATTACTACAGGGCTTCGGGGGAAGAACTGAAAGGCTAAATCACTGTTCTGAACTTCTTTCTGACTTTTGCCATTTCCCAAAGGAGTTATTTCACTCACTATGTGTGCTATGCTGTGCTTAGTTGCTCAGTCGTGTCTGACTCTTTGCCACCCCATGGAGTGTAGCCCGCCAAGTTCTTCTGTTCATGGGGATTCTCCAGGCAAGAATACTAGAGTGGGTTGCCATGCCCTCCTCCAGGGGATCTTCCTGACCCAGGAATCAAACCCAGGTCTCCTGCATTGCAGTCAGATCCTTTACCAGGGAAGCCCAGGAATACTGGAGTGGGTAGCCTATTGGTTCTCCAGGGGATCTTCCCTACCCAGGAGTCGAAACTGGGTCTCCTGCATTGCAGGCATAGTTTTTACCAACCGAGCTACTCAGGACAGGATACAACTGGCATTCAGTCCAATTCCACTGTCTTCCTAGAGCTCCCCCTTCAGGCCTGGCATGATGGCAGTGGAAGGTGGGAACCTAGGCAAGACGCCAAGTTAACCTGGGCATGGATTCTGCCTTCAGAAGATGATAATCTATAATTTAAGCTAGGTCAAGGGTAAACTAGCAGTAAAATGAAAGTCAGTGTCACTTCTTACACAGGCCTCTCCTTCACGAAGAAGGCACGCAGCCCTAAGAGGAAATGGCTCTGAGAATCATCTTGGCCACGTCCTGGTGGTCTGTTACACAGCTGCTCATCCGAAGGAACCCACATTGCTCCCCAGAGGGGAGCTGTCACAAAACAGAGTGGGAAATGTCTGGCTTCCAGCCCAAGATAATTTGCATGGCTAGTTGCATTAACAACCAGGCATTTCCGGCAGTTCCCAACATTTCTGGGAATTTTCTCATCCAAGGGTCTGGAAGGCAATTTCATTCTCTCACTTGTTACTTACTCATGGTTTCTTTGTACATCACTTATTTTGAAAAAATTCCCAGGCTATGTTGTTTCACAGAACAATGTAGGACGCATTGGTCAAATACCGAATCAAAGTTGTATAGAAGGTGATTAAAGATGTTTAGGAAACAGAGCACATTCTTGGCTTGCTCATACCGGATCTTCCTATGAAACATACATATGTATTCATCTTAACATATCAAAGTGGAACCAACTCAATAAAACAACTCATTATAGATTCTATTGAGATATACAGTATATGATGTGAAGCACACTTTTCATTGCTCCTGGATATCTAAAATCATTCATACATTTATTTATCCACCCATCCATCAAGAGTTTATTGAGAATTTGACAATACACCAGGCATCAAGTCCTGGCAGTCCTTTTAAGGCTCCGTCAAATAGCTATGAATGACATTCTAGAATTGATATCATGTTTTCATTTTTTAATAGTGTTACCATGGATCAGCTCAAAATGAACACAACCCAAGTGAGGCTGCCTTTTAAACAACCTCTCTGAATTGATGGGTCGTATAGATCCTAAGAATGAAGTTACGTGGTTCGTTCTAGTTAAATCTGGGCAAACTTTCAATGCCAAATATTTCCTTCCAAGCTAGCTGACATTTCCTCCATAAATTATCTCATGTTTGGAGCTGCTGCTTTTACTCAGATCATATGGGCCACATGAAAATGTGCAGGAAAGATTTCTTCTGTTATTCAAACTACAACCGCAAGTCACAAAAACTATTTCTGGAAGGAATCCTCAAACACAATGGTTTCTATGGAAGGCTGGGACCCGCACCCCCGCCCCCTGCCCCTCCCAACTCTTATAAGACCACTCTGAACTCTGTGGAGGGCTGAGGAACAGAGTAGGAGCAGAAGGAACAAGTAGCAATTCTCTGGGTGAGTTACAGCCCTAGTTTGAATTTTTGACTCAAGGGGTGGAGAGGGAAAAAATCAGACCAAAGCAACCCTCCCCAAATGCAAAATCTGGCATTCTTCCCTCCCTTCTTCCCCCTGCCATGCTTCTCTATGACTAGCTATGTAGCAGATGCAAATCCCCCACAGTCTTATTCTTATATCTTGAATAAGTACAGTAGACAGCTGCTTACTTGATTATTGAAGTCATGCCCTGGCTTTGCTTCTCCAGATACCTACACCCTAAATTCAGCTCCTAAAATCTCATCATCAAAAATTAACTTCCCTGGGTATTGGGAACTGGATGGTCTTTCAGTTTCCCTTGGGTCATCAATAACAAGAAAGAATTGAAGTGTTTATTGATCTATCTTCTAATTATTTATGGTTCATCTATTTTCATTCCTTTCTTCAACAATTCATTTTACAGATAAGAAAGCAAAGGTTCAGACAAATTCAGTAATTTGCCCAAGGTCACACATGAAGACAGAAATCCAGGATTCAGGTCCAAGTAAGTCAGTTTCCAAATGCCCACCAATTTGTGGTCACATCAGTCTGCCACCTTTGCAAATAGCCCTTGAAAGATTAGACTCAGAACTCACTAACTGACAGTCTGTGGGCTAATTTTTCCTGTAGATACAGTTTATTTGACATGCACATATTTTTAAAAGTTTGCATTTAAGTGCATTTTGGACAGAGAAGGTCTGATCCCTGAAGTTGTCTGAGTTTGCTATTAGACTACAATGGTTGGTTTCCTCAGAGATAGCTACTCTATTTTTTAAGTAGATGAAGGAAGAGAAAAGCCTTCAGGAATAGAAAAGGACAGTGGGTGAAGAGGCATTATCACCTCTAGAGCAGCAGAGGGGCAAGCTCAAAGGTGAGAGATGAGAAATGGCCAAACATGCACACTTTGTAATGATGCCCATGTCCAGCTCTGTTGACTCGGACCCCACCACTGGTGGATTAATGCTTAGTCTATGTATGAGCAAATGATTCCTTGGTTAATCTCATCAGGTACCCATTTAAACATTTATTTTGCAATAATTGTGATTGTTTTGCTTTGAGACATTCAAAATCCTCGACCTGGTGTGCTTGGCCATTTGTGAAAGAGTTGCTTGGGGTTAGAGGAGAGTCTGTGCATTCGTTTTTGTTTCTTTTCTGGAACAGTGTGAAGAAAATCACCACTGGGACTTCTAATTGCTCTACAAAACTGTACTCATAGCCTGGGTACAGGCTAAGAAAAAAGTCTTTAGCATATGTTCAGTGCCCTGAGATCTTCAGCTTCAGGTGGTAGAATGCAGGTAAATGTGGGGAAAATATATGCCTAATGTGTCCATAGAAGTTTATTATAAATTTTAATGTATTATAAAGGATGGGTAGCAATAATCTATAAATAATAATAAAGACTTCAGCGCTCCTGACTGTAATTTTCATATTGCCTATTGATTCTCACAGAATGCTTCTATTGATTTTTGCAGTTTGTGCATTTGAGGCCAAACCAATAGTTGCAACTGACAAATCAGCATAACAATTCCAAAATGGCTGCTGGGTGATATTTTGTAAACAATAGTAAGACGGATGAAACACTGTTTGGCAATGATGTAAGTGACTTCATTGCTAAAGTGCATAGTGGCTTTTGAATACTGGAAGAATATTTCCTCATTTTCCCTCAATGTAATTGTTACATACATAATATACTTTTAAGTTTAATCTGCATAATTAAAAATTTTCCCATTGTTTATTGGCTATACCCCAATACTGGAGAAGGAAACAGCAGTCTGCTCCAGTATTCTTGCTTGGGAATTCCATGGGCAGAGGAGCCTGGAGGGCTATAGGCCATGGGGTCACAAAGAGTTGGATTTGACTTAGTGACTGAGCATGTATACCCCAATACAAAATTAAAAGTTTAGAAAATTTCTCCATCACTTTCTTATGTCTAGAAAATCAGTAAAATGATAAATTAAGTCCTGTTTTGTAGCTTTGCTGATTTCTGTGGTGCAAACATTCTCACCGTAGCCAATTTCAAGTTACCACTGTGATATTATTGAATATGGCCTAGGGAAGGGATGTGCACGGGCACACTGTTATATAGCACTACCATATACACAAACAGATGTAAACAACTGTAAGAGCATGGCTAATGGTAAAATGTAATAATGTAATTAGGAAGTTATTACCTTTTTTAGAACAAACTTTATTTAATCATAAGTTTATACAATTTGATTTTTAATAATAGATGTGTTTAATAAACACCTGTCAAAATTCCCAAAAATGTAACAGTTGGCCTGGGTAAGCTAGCTGTAGCAAACCACTGCCCTATACAGGGGGCTTCATGGTTTTATAAGACTTGGTTCTTGAATTTCAGCATAATTTGGCCTTTCATAGAAAGTTACTTTAAGTCACCCTCCACCTTCTTTGTTAGTACCACAGATAACTTTAGTTTTAAAATTTGGCTCATGTAGCTCTTGTTTTCTCATGGCAGACAATACTTGAGGATTAGCTTTCAATGAGCTTTTGAAATACACTGATGGTATAAGGTATCATGAATACTTAAAAGGAAGGATAGCAAATTGGATTTGCTAAATAGGAGCCTAAACTCAATGAAGCTTTCAAACATACAAGAGAAGATGACTGATTGGAAACTTAAAGTCTAATTGTCCTATGTGTAAAGAGGAAATGAGAATTCACAGTTTACATTAGTAAACTTGGCTCCAATTTAAATTATTGTTCCCCTTTTACACCATCTTTCCCTTTCATTTCCAGTTAGGTTATTTTGCTATACTCCTTCCATCTTTATAAGCTACTTAAGAAATGAGGTGCTGTATGATTACATAATTTCAGATAGTTCTTCTAAAAATGTTTTTAATTATAAATGAAAATACAAGTTATAAAAATACATAACACAAGTTTCTTGTATGAGTCAAATATGAAAAAATTTCTATTGGACTTAATGCAAATGTACACATTTGTCAAAGCCCATTGAACTATACATTCAAAGCTTGTGAATTTTATTGTATGGAAATTATATTTCACAAAAGCTGACTTTAAAAAGTTGAAGCCCTCTTTCTCCCCCTGTATTCCATCATTGTCTTTTCTCTTCTCCCTTTCCTTATGGAAAATTACTATTAAGTTTGATGTAGGTCCTTCAGACTATTTCTAACACATGTACATACTCAAAACAGAACCTGTTTATCTCCCACTGAATTTGTCAGTGAAGGAGACTGAACATCTCAGTTTTGAGAGGCCCCAAAGCCCACTTCTCTCAAAGGCTGGTAACAAAAACCTCTTCAGATTTCGTACTTGTGGAGGCAATTTCTGTGATTGTCTTAATCACAGAAATTCTGAGTTCCAATGTCTGTAAATAATATTACATAAAAGTTGATTAAATATTGGGATTGTATGCATGCGTGCATGCTAGGTTGCTTCAGTCGTGTCCAACTTTTTTGTGATCCCATGGACTGTAGCCACCAGGCTCTTCTGTCCATGGAATTTCCCAGGCAAAAATACCAGAGTGGGTTGCCATGCCCTCCTCGAGGAGATCTTCCCCACCCAGGTATTGAATCCTCATCTCTTATGTCTCCTGCTTTGGCAGGCGGGTTCTTTACCACTAGTGCCACCTGGGAAGCCCACTGGGATTGTATATAGCTATCTAATTCCCTGCTTTTGAAAGACTCTCTTGTTGTCATGAACTACTTGATCTTCAGGAGTCATTTCAGTTGCTAAACGCATCGGGAATAAAAGCCCCTCAACTATGATATGCTCAGAAATGGAAATTTCTGTGAAACAAGGTTCACAGATCTCACTCATGTTTTAGGATGGGTTTTTTTAACCTCAGCACTGTTGACATTTTGGGCTGGATAATTATTTGTTTTGGGGGCTGTCCTGTGTATTATAGGAGGTTGAGCATCCTTGGCCTCTACGCACTATATATCAGTAGCATCCATCCCCTTCACCCCCCACATAATAACAAAAATATCTCCAGATACTGTTGGATGTTTCCTTCAGGGAAAGGGAGGACAAAGTTGCCTCTGGTTGAAAACCACTGTTTTAAGAAGAAAGCTATCGAATCTATTCATATTTTAAAATAAGAGCAGATACTTATGGGAGATAGGAGGAAAAATAACCAGAAAAAGAGAAATCAAACTTCCAAAGAAGTATACCATTTGCTCTTCTATTCTTCCTCTGAATTAATAGGATCCATGAAAATAAATGGATTGGTATTTAAGAAAACAGCTTTTATCCACACATATCTTGTACAAGAAACCCAAATCCCGTGTAAATGACAACCAAACCATGGCAGATGAAGAAAGCAGCCACCCCACCTCACCTACTTATGTGGGGTGTTTCCTGGGCTCTCTGTTTTACATTTCTGAAATGGGGAGGAGAAATTGTGGTTTCCTCTTGGATTTGGCCTTTGCTAGTGTCAGACAGTGAATGTTGAGAAGGGACTTTGAAAGCTTGGGAAAATGATGTCGTTTCATCAAGCCCACTTCTCTTTTATGGAGGTTCAGAGAGATAAAAATTTTTTTTTTTATTTTATTGGAGGCAAATTACCTTACATTAATATATTAGTTGGTTTTGCCATACATTGACATGAATCCGCCCCGGGTGTACATGTGTTCTCTTTCTTGAACCCCCCTCCCACCTCCCTCTTCCCCATATCCTCCCTCCATGTCAGAGAGATAAAAAATTAAGTGACTTACCTAAAATCACACAAAGGTAGTGAACTGAACTGCAAAGCTAGGACTACACCCTAGTTCTCATGACTCAGTCCAGGCCTTTTCTAGTGGTCTTGGTTTGGTGGAGAGAATTTAAGCGGGGCAAAGAGGAACAATATCAACCCCTCCCCAGCCTCCTCCTCCACTCCCAAGTTAAGGAGTCTCTCTTCCCTTTCAAGATCTAAAGTAGGTTGTCTAGTACAACCTATTTGCATTCCATGATTTGTGGAATGTCCTAGGCCAGCGGTTCTTGATTTGGGCCACACATTAGAATCATCTGGGGAACTTTAAAAAAATATATAGGTTTCTGGGTCCCAATCATAGAGATTCTTTTTTGACTTGGTCTAGAGTAGGGAAAAATGTCATTATTTCTTTTTAAATGCTCCCTCCAGATGACTATTATATGTAGACAGGATTGAGAACCACTAGTCTGTGCCCTTTCTATAACTTTGACTAATTTGGGGAGAGGGGTTGAGAAGGGAAAGGAGGTAGCTGATATTCACATATTATCTCTGGCCCCACTGAATTAGATCCCTTTAGAAATATAATTATTTTACAGGTGCTGTCCCTCTTTTAAACGATGTCAACATAAGCTGGGACCCCAGTCTCTCTTTGACTGCCTGGAAAAAAAAGCCCTCTTCACCTACAGTAATAGATTGTTCTCAAGTTTGGCAGATTGGAGTACTGCAGTAATAGAGACACTTAAAATAGAATATGAAATGCTGGTGTTCTTCAAAGATTCGACAACTCTGCTTTGTAGTTCAGATCTCTCCTCATTCCCTTTTCTCTGCTCTTTCCCCATCTCCACATTCCTGTTGCTTCTAACAGAGGACATTTTTGCTTTCTCTTTTGCTGTATTGTCTCCTGCTGATCCCAAGCCTTCAAGGGTCTCACCTTTTACCCCAAAGGCCTTATTGTATTTTCCTAGACAAAGGCAGTTCTCTAAGAATGCAGGGTTTAGCTCTTCCAAGGGCCTATGGACACTGTGGTTGCTTCCCGCACATCCATTCTCTGCTTTCTTAGTAGTCACTGGGTTTTCACTTGTATATCCACACCTCCCTGTGAAGCCCACATTATCTGGGGGAAGCTAATTCCACCTCTGACTGCAGGACTGAGACTCTAGGCCAAAGGTTCCTCTCTTGGTTCACAGTACCCATAAGTATCCCAGTAATATTTTCATGGAGCCTTCAGGCCAAGAAAAAAGAGTGAAACACAAACCAAAACAAACAAACAAAAAATAAACTCTATCAAATCTAACGCTTTTATTTACTAAGTAGTTAGGTCCAAACAACTTAATAGTAGAATGGTGTGTGATGTCTGACAGGTATATCTGTATTCTTTTTGAAAATTTTATATTTCTGCCATTGTACCCCTGTGAATTTGTTTGTGGTGCTCCATTGTACCTGGATGCAGTCAGGAAACTGTAGCTCCAGAGAAATTCACCCCCAGTTCCATTAGTGGTTCAGGGATGAACAGAGGACCAATTTGAACCAATAAGAATGGACAATATTGGAAAGAAACTTCCTTACTTTTCTGAGAGAACTGATGTCCCTCTTCCTGAATGGGGGTGAGGAGGCAAGTAGCTGCCAGGAGCTGCTGGCAACCACTGTGCTTCCCTGAAGAGGAGCCAGCTTTATAGTGAAGCTCATCTGTAGAAGGGAAGACAGAGTCTGGTTCTTTGTCAGCATCATTGAGCAGACCTATCAAATCTACCCTAAAATCTACGTTACTTCTGAACTACAGGGACCAATAATTCTCCTTCATGGTTTTAGCCAGTTTGACCTGGGTTTTCTGTTCATGGCTAGTGAAGACAAACAGCTTTTATCATTGAGAATTAAATTTGGCTATGACAGGAAGTACCTGCCCCCTCTAAACAACTTTTAAAAGTTTCTTTCTCTGTCATGTGAAAGGAGTTTTGAGGTTGTAGTGCAGTGTATGGACTTGACAGTCATCACAGGCTGAAGTTCTTCTAGCTTTTTGCTCCGTTATGTAGCCCTTGTCCTTGTGGTATGAAATAGCTGTTTGTGCTCCAGCCTTCACATATTTTTTTCAAGCTTTGGGGTAGGGAGAAGGGCACAACTCTTCTCTTTCAAATCCAGGCTTCCTAGATCTCATACCCAGCACCACTAATTTCATATCATTGGACAATACTTAGTCTCATTGTTATACCTAGGACAAAGAAAGCTGAGAGGTGTGGACTTTGTTCCAAGTGGCAATATGTTCATTTAAAACTCAAGGTTCAATTAATAAGAAGGAAAGGTGGCATAGAAGTTGGAGAAGGCAATTAGCTGACTGTCATCAATTGGTTGAGAGAGCAATACATTTTAGTATCCCTACTGTATATATTTTGACCTCTGCCCCTTTAGGCAATTGACATACTGCTTGGATTGAATTGAGTTAAGGTAACCAAGTCATCACAGGAGAGTGGATGAAGCTTCCAGAGAGACACAGACACATCACTGGCTCTCTGTGCAGGGCCTGGCATGGGGTAGGCGCTCAACATATTTGTTAAATGTTGAACGAATGGATGAATAATCTTTCAGCAGTGCATTTTACCATTTCAGTAACTCTTAAACTCTTCCTAAAATCTCCTGATGCAATTTCCTGTAAGACACACTCACTCAGAGCTCAACCTTCTGGAAGCAAAGAGGAGCTTCCAGTCAGTGCTTGTGCGCATCCTTCTGTGCAATTGATCCTTGTCACTGGAACGCCGGCTTCAATCAGCGTGGGTGCTCTCTCTAGGGGCACCTTTTCAAATTCTTCCTAACAAGCTCAGGGATGGGAGCACACAATACTTCCCACCCAAGTTTCCTTCCTCTTTCCACTGTTCCTACTTGAAAAATTTAATATCCCGCTTATTTTCAAGCCACAGGACTTCAGACCTTCAGACTTTTCTATTCAAGTCTAAGAGCCTTATGTAGCCAAAGAGAATTAGAACAATAAGCACTTATTGCAGATATGTTGTATTTTAATATGCAAACATTATCAACAGATAGAAAGGAACTAGATGGAATACATGATATTGCTTATTCTGTAAGCATTTCCCCTAAAATGTCACTGTATTTTAAAGAAATTAGCTTTTCGTAGGTATTTGTATTTCAATAATCTAGTGAAGCTTAGCATGTTTTTTTTTGTTTGTTCTTAAAATGGAAACATAAACTTTATGTTATGAAATTTGCTACCACAATTTTTTTTTTTTACTTTTAAAAAGTTTACTTGATTTATTTTAATTGGAGGCTACTGGAAAAGACTCTGATGCTAGGAAAGGTTGGGGGCAGGAGGAGAAGGGGACAACAGAGAATGAGATGGCTAGATGGCATCACCGACTCTGTGGACATGAGTTTGAGTGTACTCCGGGAGTTGGTGATGGACAGGGAAGCCTGGCTTGCTGTGATTCATGGGGTCGCGGAGAGTCGGACACGACTGAGCGACTGAACTGAACTGATCTGAACTACTTTACAATACTGTGGTGGTTTTTGCATACATTGACATGAGTCAGTCATGGGTGCATGTGTCCCCCATCCTGAACCCCCCGCCCACTTCTCTCCCCACCCCATCCCTCCGAGTTGTCCCAGAGCACCAGCTTTGAGTGCCCTGCTTCATGCATTGAACTTGTACCGGCCACCTATTTTACATATGGAAATACATGTTTCAATGCTATTCTCTCAAATCATTCCACCCTTGACTTCTCCCACTTAGTCCAAAAGTCTGTTCTTTACATCTGTGTCTCTTTTAATGTCTTGCATATAGGGTTGTCAGTACCATTTCTAAGTTTCATATGTATGCGTTAATATCCTGTATTGGTGTTTCTCTTTCTGACTTACTTCACACTGTATAATAGGCTCCAGTTTCATCCACCTCATTAGAACTAACTCAAATACATTCAT
Source organism: Moschus berezovskii (assembly GCF_049115385.1). Classification (NCBI taxonomy): domain Eukaryota; kingdom Metazoa; phylum Chordata; class Mammalia; order Artiodactyla; family Moschidae; genus Moschus; species Moschus berezovskii. Next base: position 63,542,907 of record NC_142463.1, read on the forward strand.
TTTTATAGCTGAGTAATATTCCACTGTGTATATGTACCACAGTTTTCTTATCCATTCATCTGCAGATGGACATCTAGGTTGCTTCTATGTCCTGGCTATTGTAAACAGTGCTGCGATGAACATTGGAGTACATGTGTCTCTTTCAATTCGGGTTTTCTCAGTGTGTATGCCTAGCAGTGGGCTTGCTGGGTCATACAGCAGTTCTAGTTCCAGTTTTAAAGGAATCTCCACACTGTTCTCCATAGTGGCTGTACTAGTTTCTGCATGGTTTTTTATCACATGAGTGTTACTTCTCTGAAGTGCTATGCCAGTTGTTTTATTTTATAAGATACTATTCTGAATGATATTAGGGGGCATTTTCTGTCCAACAACACAGTGATTTACTTTTGTCATGAATTGTCTCCCCCTGCCCTCAAATGCTGATATAGGATGTCTGGTGAACTCCAGACAGAGGCATGCTTCTCACAGTGTGGTCTGCAGACTACCTGCACCCAAGTCATGCAGGGGTTCCTAGGCTCCATGCCCAGGGTTGCTGCTGAATTTCTCGTGGTCAACCCCAGAAATGTGGTGTGCATGTCATTATTTATTTAATTGGAGGATAATTGCTTTACAATGTTGTGTTGGTTTCTACTGTATATCAGTGTGAATCAGCTGTAAGTATACATAGATCCCCTCCCGCTGAACCTCCCTCCCCACTCAACCCCACCCTCTAGGTTGTCACAGAGCACCGTGCTGAGCTCCCTGTGTTAGGCAGCAGTTTCCCACCCTCTATCTAGTGAACACATGGTAGTGCAGATAGGTCCATGCTACTCTCTCACTTTGTCCCACCCTCTCCTTCCTCCGCTGTGTCTATGAGTCTGTTCTCCATGTCTGTGTCTCTATTCCTTCTCTGCAAATAGGTTCAACAGAACCATTTTTCTGGATTCTATATATATGCGTGCGTTTTTTTTTTGGCCACACCATGCAGGATCTTAGTTTCCCAACCAGGGATCAAACCCGGGCCCACAGCAGTGAAGGCCCAAGTGGTAATACTAGACTGCCAGGGAATTCCTGTGATACACATTTCAAATGTGCACTCTGTGTGATTCTTGGGTATGCTGAAGTTCAAAGATCACTAACTTAGGCTTTTCAAATTAAATTAACATGAACATCACACCTAAAATGTATTATTACCACTATTGATATTACAACTACTGGTAGCTAATCTATATTGAACTCATCACTTTCCAGGGTGTAGGTTTTTTGTTTTTGAAACTCTGTACCAAGAGTGACCTCTGTATATGTGGTTACAGCTTTGAATTTGGTCCCACTCCAGAAAAAGATAAAAGGGAATGGCTTTGTTGTAAGCTATCTCCAAAGTTTTATACATCTGTAAGCAGATAGTATTTGAGAAATACCGGGTCCCTCAGTGACCATAAATGAAAAACAGATTAAAATGGGAGAAATAGTAAATGATTATTAAGGATAGAGTACTACTGGAGTGGTTTTGTTATTCAGTAGGTCCTTGTTTTACATGTAGTAGTGTGTATACTTTAATCCCAAACTCCCAATTTATCCCTCTCCCCCAGAATATTTACTTTTAATTTGCTTCTCTTGCATGTCACTGTTTCTAAGGATGGGCTGAATCCCAGTATTGTATCCGTGTGCATGTTTTCTCTAGAAGTTGGAGAATGATTTAGGGTTAAAATGCCATTTCTAATTTAGTGCCTAGGTTTTACCATATGCTTTATTAACCTTCAGCCAAGCAATAGGATACTCATCAACACCTAAGGCATTTAATACATGTGATGTTCACGGAGAAACAGTAACCCAAAACTCAACCATTCTCCCTCCAGCTCAACTGACACATTTCCTAATCTGTTCCACATCAAGGGTACTGGTGTTGGCTTGGTGAGAGTGTCACATAGGCCATTCTGTGATGTACGATTTCAGTCCACCAGGCACAAATCATCCTGGGTAATTTTTTTTTTGTGTGTGTGGTCTTTTGCCAACTCAATTCAGCCAAGAAACAATGAGACCCTGCTGGAGACAGAGGGCACACAAATGTTAAAGTGATTTTTTTCCATGTGCTTTGAGAGTGAGTAGATAAAGATAATAAAAAATAAATGGAAAAGGATAAAGGACAGAGACTCTAAGTTCAGATGAGCTGCTGACTGCTGCCAGTGAAAACTGAAATGGGAGCCAGCCCCATTAGTGTCTTACGAGCTTAGACGTCGGCCATCTACCAGAGCTGCCGTCAGTTGGATGTGTCTGAAGTATAGCTCAGCTCTCAAAATGTGAATCTAGGTCAGAGGAATCCAGCAACACATTCTACCCACCAGTGTTCTATGGTTTGTTCCCGTGTTGATGGAGAGAACTGAATTTACCACTCCAGGGAGAGTTTGAACTCTCTTCTGAGAATTCCACCAAAGGCACCCCATTTGGTAGTCTTTTCTGATGTGATTTTGTTGATCATTGTCCCCTAGAGCCTAGTACAGTGCCTAGTACAGAATGCAAGTTCTATAAGTATCTGTCCAAGTGCTGACCTGGGCCTTTTTCCTCCCCTGCCCTTTCAACTCCATCAGTTATGATGTTCTGCTACTTCTGTAAATAGAACTCACCCCCTAGAGGGTTATCTCGGTTGTCATGGCTGCTTCTCCAGTCCAGACCCTACTTTCCTTTATTTCTGGACTCTGTGATGCTTCCTGACTAGCTTTATTACCCCTGATCTTCCTGTTAAATCATTCTAGGCATAACATCAGACAGATCTCTCTGAAATACCACCTTTTACACCTTTGCTAAAAAATCGAGTGGCTTCCCATAGCCTGCAGATAAGAAGACTCCAATTCCTTTACTTTTGGACTAGCCCCAGCTTATTTCTTAGACCTTAATTCTCTTCCTGTCCTTGCACATCATCTGTTGATTATAAAATAGATATTCCCCCCGTCGTCCATCTACAGCGAACACTCATCCCCTGTGTCTGTCCGTCTGTCTTGCTGTTTGTTCAGGTGCACTCGGACTTTGGTTCCCTCCTCCTGTGATCACTCTATCCTTGGAACTCCCACTACCTCTACTAGGACCCTGCACCATTTAGCAGGCATTTGCCTTATCTTACACTGGCACTGTCCTGTTTCTCCAGTTCAGCTGGAGAGGCCTTGAGGGCATCCTCCTCCATGTTCCCTGTGTGTGAGACTCTTATCTTTCATACAGTTGCTGCTAAATTGCTGTATGATGCTCAAGAAGCCCTAACTTCAAACTCAACTGTAATCTCTTTTTAGGGGCTTCCCAGGGGACTGAAGTGACTTAGCAGCAGCAGCAGCAGGGGGCACTAGTGGTAAAGAACCCGCCTGCCAATGCAGGAGACAAGAGACACAGGTGTGATCCCTGGGTTGAAAGATACCCTGGAGGAGGGCTTGACCACCCACTGCAGTATTCTTACCTCCAGAATCCCATGAGCAGAGGAGCCTGGTACGCTATAGCCTATAGGGTTGCACAGAGTTGGACATGACTGAAGCGACTTAGCACACATGCAATCTCTTTTCAATTGCCTTTTCTTTCATCTGCCTTTTGAAAAGTCTTTTTGCAGAAGAGACAACAATAAGAGGTTTTGGAAACCTTACCTTTTTTTCTATCAGATTTTTATGTATGAATTAGGAAATGATGATTTTGTTAGATATCCAGTTTAATAGTTACATACTCAGTTGAAGCCTCCTCAAAGAGAGATGGAACTAGGATGGAGTCTTCTGCAGTTTTCTATCCTCAAGCCAGCATCAACACGTTCAGCTAAGTATAAGTGTTCTATCACTTACTGCCACTGAAAGGACCATGTCACAATGGTCAAGAGTCTACAGTGAACCCACTTTGGAACTATCTATATCACTGAGTGCTTTCTAATTAAATGGTTGCTACTTTTTGCCAAGCTTGAGACATAGTTCTTCACCTTGACTGCCTGTCATGAAATTTCAAGCGGGGAGGAATGAAGCTCTCATTCCTTGGAGAGGCTGATTGAACTTTGTTTTTTCAGGATGAGATTGCCTAGTGGAGACGGGGTCACACAGGGAGAGCTGGAGGCAGAGCCAGAAGGACAACCTGTGAATTTGGACTCTAAGTTCTTTGCTTTGCCCTCAAATCCATTTTGGCCCTTTAAACAACTGTGCTTCTTCAGTCAAATCAACATATGATTTTGTTTGTAAAGTAAGTTTTTTCTCTAATATCAGTAAAAATATGAAGTTTAGTCTTTTTTTCTCTTTGGCATAAATCTCTGTACCTCAAGATAAGGTACTGTTGTTAGATTTTTCTTTGTGTATGTGTGTATATGTGTGTGTTGGGGGTAGGGTTTGGGAAGCATGAGTCAAATGCAAATTTTCTATTCTCAGAAAATGATAACATTAGTGATTTTTGATAACTCAGAATATTTTAATAAAGAAGTTTAACATGTCAAATGGATTGAATGATGGCATTCAAGTTATTACCTAGTTAGGTATTGTATTAATATTTTAAGTTGTACAACGTTGAGCTCTTGGCATGAAAAGAGTAAGAAGTTTCTGACTTTTGATGGTTTTTGATTTGGATACTTTAACTTTTAATGCTACTTGGAGGATGTTCTTTTGTACCTCTATTATAGACATAGTGATTGGCTTCTTCAGGTGCATATTATTCAGGATCATAAGTTAAGTGATTTTGTAAGTTGTAGAAATTCTTGAAGGCAGTGGCTTTCAACTTAGTCTGTGTGCCAGAATCACCTATGGAACTTTTGAAAATATAGATGCCTGGTAGAGGACAGACTTGTGGTTGCCAAGAGGGAGAGGGGCAGTGTGGGGAAGTTTGAGAGTTGGGGATTAGCAGATGCAAACTATTATATATTGAATGGATAAATAATAAGGTACTACTTATACTTCTTATAGGGAACTATATTCAATATCCTGTGATAAACCATAATGGGAAAGAATATGAAAAGGAATGTATTTATACATATATATGTATGTCGGAGAAGGCGATGGCACCCCACTCCAGTACTCTTGCCTGGAAAATCCCATGGACGGAGGAACCTGGTAGGCTGCAGTCCATGGGGTCGCGAAAAGTCAGACACGACTGAGCGACTTCACTTTCACTTTTCACTTTCATGCATTGGAGAAGGAAATGGCAACCCACTCCAGTATTTTTGTCTGGAGAATCCCAGGGACGGGGGAGCCTGGTGGGCTGCCGTCTATGCGTCTATGGGGTCGCACAGAGTCGGACACGACTGAAGCGACTTAGCAGCAGCAGCAGCATATATGTGTGTATATATATATATAACTGAATCATTCTGCTGTATAGCACCAATTAGCACAACACTGTAAATCAACTATACCTCAATAATAAATTTAAAAAAAAAATGCAGAGGGCCAGACTGGATCCCAGACTTAGAACATCAGAGTTTTCTGAGACAGGGACAGGACAATGTGTTTTCAGAAAGTTTTAAACCACATCTTTTACCAGGAATCACTAATTCAAGGTCACTCAGAGGCTTTTTCTTTCATGAGCAGGAGTTTTGGATCGAAAGAACCCTTAAAAGACCATTTGTTCAACCTCCAAACAAGTACTTGAGTTCCCCCAACGACATCCCATAGAGTTTGCTAAGTACTTTTTGATGTCCATTATATAATGGATAGAATGAACAGCCTTTTAAATATTATTTCTTCCTTTTTTTCCTCTTTGACATTTTCTTGAAAGCTCAAGAGAAAAAAACACATTATTGTTCCCTTTCTCCTACTTGGCCAATTTTGCTTTCTTCCTGCCTTGCTTGGGATTAGTGTTGATATACAGCAAGGTTGTTTTGGTCTCCGAGCTTCAGATTATTTATTGCCCTCTCATGCCAAAGCATTTTATTTGGCCACCCCAGCCTTGTTGGCACACAGCTCTGGGAATACTGTCAGATAAGCCAACTGCTGCCAGGAAAAGGAGCATAAACAGTTGTTACAAACTCAGAGTCTATTTGGTTTTGTGTTTTAATTTCTTAATTCAGGCACGGTTGATTATTTTTTAAAAGATTATTGTGAATCTGGTGAATACAATTGGAACAGAAAACCCAAAAATAAGACTGAATCAAACCTATGATGGATTGTCAATTTGTCCTTCACAGTAGAGATACAAAGTGGGAAATCTTGTGGCTACAGACTGTAATTCCCTGTGACGGCAACTGAAAATGCAAAGTCTTTATTTTTCCATTTCAATCATGCTGTTGATACTGGTTAGCTCTCTGTCTGTCTTTTGGTTTTTGCTATTGCTGTTCCAGTTGTCATTAAAGGAAATTCCAGGCGATTAAAAAAACATACAAAATCCAAAAACATTAAGGACTTTTTCCATTTTCATTTTTTAAATGACCACCTATAAAATAACATGGACATTTTTGGACATAAAATCAATGCTGAAGCTGAGTCAAAATGAGAGGAAATACTGAGTGACCTCTACTATATAGTTAGTCATACAAAAGAAAAACACACTGTATCCTATGCAATTTAAATGAGCTCAGAGCAAGCAGCCTGTGTCCTCATTCAAGGAATCTTACAAATGCAATTTGTTATTTCAGGAAACATAAAAAACTTAAAGACATTTCCGTCCAGATGCATTATGATCTTTTTAATTTAAAATTACAAGTCTACTGGAATTCCATGTACTACATTTCAGCTCCATTTATGTGACAAAGGCAGAAAAAATAGAGTGGTGATCTCATAATTCTTTTCTTACCACATCCTTTTAGTATTTCTATTAAAAATCTTAAACAGTAATTCATTGTGATACAAAAGAATAAAATTAGTAATAAAAGAAAGGTCACTAAACAAAACTGCAGATGCTGAAAGGAGAAAAATACCTGGTCTCCTGTGTGGGCTTAAGTTAGGAAGGTGGGGATATGCCTCTTGCCTGCTGGCCAGCTTATGGCACACCCCTCAACATGTCACTACCACAAGTCCCTGGAGCTCTGAACTTGGGGAGGGCAGCAGCTTCCTCATCTGATTGTTTTAGCTAAGCGTCACTCTTCCCCACCTCCTTTCCCTCTCTTCTTCACTCCCTCTCTTTGTCCTTCCTTTCTCTTACTCCCAGTTGGCTGGAAGACTAAATGCTACCAAGAAGACTGGGTTAAAAATTATTACTGAGAGCCCCTCCCGATGGTGAGAATTATGATCTGTCCTCCTGTGACAGAGAGCATGTAATTAATCCAGGTTCCTGGAAAGCCAGTCGATTTTGGCAGGGATATAGAAAAAGAACAGGTGAGATGTAGTGCAAATCTACTCTTTATTATGTTTTTTTCCCTCCCCAGCTTTACTGACATATAAAGGACTATATATATTTATCTTTCTTTAAGGTTTACAAAGACTGGCAGGCGAGGAGAAATGGGGAGATATTAGTCAAGGGGTATATAAAGTTTGCCTTTTTTTTCCTTATTAAAAGATATCACATGGAAGGTAAAGCAAAGATTTGAGACTTAGACTCAGCTACCGAAGGATTATTTCTGTAAGTTAATCACAGCCCATTTCCAACAATATATGTATTTTTACTAATCTTTAAAAATTAAAGTATAACATACAAGATGGCCCTGCACACCATGACTCCCTCCCTCTTGAATTAACTACTAATAGCATAGACTGCTAATAGCATAGAGTGGTTTGATCTCTGGGCTTCCCTGGTGGCTCAGAAGGTGAAGAATCTGCCTACAATGTGGAAGACCCAGGTTTGATTCCCTGGGTTGGAAAGATCCCCTGGAGAAGGGAATGGCTACCCACTCCAGTTTTATCTCTTGTTTAACTTTAAATGAATGAGATAAGAGAATATGTGTTATCTGGAGGTTGGCTTCTGTTGCTCAAATTACATTTGTGACTCGAAGCTCCAGCTGTGCAGCAACTGGAGTTCTCATCGTCTTTGAATAGACAAACATTCCTCCTGGAAGAGTACTAGTGGATCTACTGCCTGAACATAAATTAATTACACTTATATTATTTTTTTTTATAGCTAGAGGAGCAGGATGAAGGTGGTGATTGCCCAGGGGCATGAAGGGAATGATGAAAAGTGAAGGAGAAAAAGTATAGCAAGGGCAGGTTGCTCTAAAGGCTAATTTTGCTTAGCTAATAGTATTTCTAGGGTAAGACCTGGTATCTAATATTTATAGTAATTTCAAGTCAACCTAATTGCCAGTACTTTGGCCACATCAATGGTAAAATGTGGTAATGATAGGTCCTCCTTTCTTTCTTTCCTATGTTAGACAAACTGTATTAAAAGTGTATTAAATATACCCTGCGTTAAATACATTCTGGGCTTTTTAGCAGAGAGTTGCTAAAATCATGTTGGATGGATTATTTCATTTAAGTAGACAATGCATCAGAGAAGGCAATGGCAAGCCACTCCAGTGCTCTTGCCTAGAAAATCCCACGGACGGAGGAGCCTGGTAGGCTGCAGTCCGTGGGGTCGCTGAGGGTTGGACACGACTGAGCGACTTCACTTTCACTTTTCACTTTCACACATTGGAGGAGGAAATGGCAACTCACTCCAGTGTTCTTGCCTGGAGAATCCCAGGGACGGGGGAGCCTGGTGGGCTTCCGTCTATGGGGTCACATAGAGTCGGACACGACTGAAGTGACTTAGCAGCAGCAGCAGCAGATAATGCATACATTATTAAATCTCCTACAGCCTAGAGAGGTATGATGACTATCTCCATAAGAACCCACTTCATTAACCAAGAATAGACTTTGCAACCCGTTATAAAGTGTTTCAAATGCAGTAAGACTACCGGGAAACCCTTGGGCTCTCAGCTTTGCATGAATATGCAAGAAGTAGTTTTAAAGACTCTGAAGGAAGCAAGTACTCAGAGAGCAGTGACAGATGTGGGAAGCAATCAGGTTTTCAGTGTGTAGCACAGAAAGGCACAATTCACCCCTGTTTAAATGCTACGCCCTTCAAAGTGATGCCCAAGTGGCCAGGGGCTTCTCTATGGAGACAAGACTGAGACATCAAGATTTACGAAGGAGAAACAGATATCTGGGACCAAACTCACATCTCCCCTGATACAGATCAGATACTGATAACCAGCAATAAATGGGAAGAGAGGAATAGTTGGAGAGAGGGGAAGAGAAAGAGGGAGCTTAGCTAGAACCAATCCATGGCAAAATAATTAGAAAAGCCTTTCCAATAGAAAAAGAATGGCTATGGAGTGGGCTGGGCAACTGGGGCCAGCAGAAGCTGGGTCCAGTAAATCTGATTCTGAAACCATGAGATCCTATTCAAAATGCCTTGTTTTGTCTGTTCTCAGTATTTTCACTTGTGAAGTGGAAAAAAAAAATACACAATTTCATTACTTGTAAATGACGTATTTGTCTGTCCATTTGTCTTCCTGCCTGTCTATATCAGTATTTATATGTCTAAATTAACAGTAGGACTTACCCACCATCGATTTTATTCATTGATTTAATACAGGTGCCTAAACTGTTCTCAGATAACCAGTTCAATTCACTAAATCTGAATTTCACCAACCCACTTATTTCTGACCCTCATGGAGATCTCATTAGTTTTCAGTTTACTTTGTACTCCTACTTTGGCTACCAGGGAAGAGGACCTTTTTGATGCTAGGAACATGGCAGGTGGGCACTGGCCAACTCCACAGGCCCATGGTTTATGAAGCACATTTTCTGATGGAAAATTCAGTCTCCAAAGAATGTCTTTCTAGTCAGAATTATTTATAGTTTCTGACACAGAAGGTTTCAAGCATAGAATGAACATCATTATTAACAATGACTCAAATGAACTCTAAAGGAAGGAGGACTATAAAACCCTCATGGGATGCTCTTAAAAGATGTGGTCTTAGAGGACTTGACAATGGAAATGAAATGGTTAATGGAGAAATGTGAGTGAGCAGCCAAGGCATAGAATGGAACTTGAGGCTTGGCTTTCTTTTTCCAGGTCATCAGTTGCCATTTTTTGACCACAGGGCCTTCCCTCTCCATTTAATATTTTGCAAAAGGAGGGATGGTCCAACAGCTTTGCAGCAATACAGCTTCTTCTGCTCAGAGCCTATAGATAACCAGACTTCTACTTCATGGAGATAAACTCATTCTTTTGCTCACTTTTATGTCCCTACCTCTTCAGACATCATCTGCCCCATCCAGCTGTGTCCCTTGGAACCCACAAGAAAACTCTTTATTAGTTGGGATAGTTTGGTTACATCTCATGAATATACTGTGCTTAGTCTTTGCTTATTTCCTGTCCCCACCTGGAACTCTCTTTCACTGAATCCCACTCTGACAAACCCTTCAAGACCCTCATCAAGCCACATTTTCTTCATGAAGTTTTCTCTGAATATCTAGACCTCAAGGAGTTTCTTCTTCTCTTCTAATAACAATTAGGGCTATTTCATATAACTGAGTGCTAGTTAACCATATTGTGTTATCTCTTAGTTTATTACATGTTAGTTTCTCTAGATTAAATTAGGGACCAATTTGCGTTAGAGACCTACTGAGTTAGAGACCAATTTTATTTAATTTAGGAACCTAGTTTACCCAGAATGGCAGATGAAACTACTTTTTCTAGTTTGTCTACCCAGAGGAGGTTCTTTCTGCTGATTTACACAAAGGCACAGCATGGACAACTTCAGCCTTCTCCTTTACTTGTAATCAATTTCAGACACATGCAGGCCAACCCAGCTGCCATGGGAAGACATCATAGTTAGTCCCTGAGGAGAGAAATCAATCTTCCTAGATCTTCTGAATGACATCATTCATCAAATATTTTCTTTCAAGGCATCATTTCTTTTTTTATATGCAGAAAGTTGACACAGGCTTCCAGATGAAACAGAACAAAAAAGATTCTCTAAAGGAAATATAGAAAAAGCCACTAAACTCAAAATCCAAAGTAGATTATTCAGCAACAATTGTTAAAGGTCCTAGGAATATAATCAGAGATACAGTCTGGGAAAGGGAAGAAAGAAAGGCCAAGTTCACTGACTGAAAGAACTTGCAGATAATGCAAAGCAGAAAGTCAGCAATTGGGAGGCAGAGGTTGCTTCCCAGCAAACCATACCAAGCCCAGCCCTGAGGTAGAAGAGTTAAGACCAGATAGGGCAAACAAATAAACTGTGTACCTTGGAGCACACAAATTTCCTCTCTTTGCCTAAGAGAAATTTCTGTCTTGGTTCTTTACTTTTAGTTTTTGGCCGAGCTGTGCTGCATGGAGTATCTTAGTTTTCTGCCTGTGTGAGTGCTAAATTTCTTCAACCATGTTCTTCGCAACCCCATGGAATGTAGTCCTCCAGGCTCCTCTGTCCATGGGATTATCCCAGCAAGAATACTGAAATGGGTTGCCATTTCCATCTCCAGGGGATCTTCCTGACCCAGGGATTGAACCCTCATCTCCTGTGGCTCCTGCATTGGGAGGCAGATTCTTTTACCACTGAGTCACCTGGGAAGCCCATCTTAGTTCCCTGAACAGGAATCAAACTTGTGCCCTCTGCATTGGGAACACAGAGTCTTAATCACTAGACTGTCAGGGAAATTCCTGCCTTGGTCCTTTAGTAAGTCACATGTCATGCAGGACCACTTGAGAGGAAGGGGCAAAAAGTAGTCCCAGCCCACCTTTTAGTATTAGCTTTGTGATCTGGGGTGAGCCATTAGTTCTTAACTGCAAAATGGAGATAAAGTCACTTCCCTCATTCATTTATTCATTGTGAGCCAGATATTTATTTAGGGACCACCTTGGGCCAAACATAAAGGGGCACAATAGTGACCAAAATGGACAAGGTCTTTGCCCTTATGAAGTGTCCAGATCATCTCCCAGGGTTATTAGCTACAGAGAAGGAAGGTGTCTTTGAACAGGAAAGCACTATAACAATAGAAAATCTTCATTATCAATGACGTCTACTCTCCATCTAGCTGTGTGACCCAAAGTAAGTAGTAATTTTTCTGGACTTTCCGATTCCTATCTGTGAAATGAGAAAAATGGCTTTCCTAAAATTTAAGTATTCCACTGCAAATGGAGACTTTAAAATTTTTAGGTACTTCTGAATCACAACTTTCTAAAAGATTATTATGACATAGTTCAGAAGTACAAAAGGATAAGAATAACGTAACGACTCTGTGTACCAATTACCTGAGTTAAGAGATAAAACATTATAAAGAACTCTGCTGGTGGAATGCCCTCCTTTTCCTCAGAAGAAATAACTTTGATGAGTTGTTTCTTTCCAGGAAACCTGGTGTGTGAGGAAGAATGGTTCATTAGTGAAGAACTCTTCTGATAGGTGTATTTTCCAGGAAGAGTACTTACTAAGTACTTACTTGGAGAAGGAAATGGCAACCCACTCTAGTATTCTTGCCTGGAAATCCCCATGGACAGAGGAACCTGGTGGGCTACAGTCTACGGGGTTGCAAAGAGTCAGACATGACTTAACAACTGAACAACAAGTACTTATTTACTCAGAGTAACAGTACGTACTAAGTGGTCATAAAAGTGAAAGTGAAAGTCACTCAGTTGTGTTCGACTATTTGCGACCCCATTGACTATACAGTCCATGGAATTCTCCTGGCCAGAATACTGGAGTGGGTAGCCTTTCCCTTCTCCAGGAGATCTTCCCAATCCAGGGATCGAACCCAGGTCTCCCACACTGCAGGCAGATTCTTTACCAGATGAACCACAAGGAAAACCCATCAGTTCAGTTCAGTTCAGTCGCTCAGTCGTGTCCGACACTGCGACCCCATGAATCACAGCACGCCAGGCCTCCCTGTCCATCACCAACTCCCGGAGTTCACTCAAACTCATGTCCATCGAGTCAGTGATGCCATCCAGCCATCTCATTCTCTGTTGTCCCCGTCTCCTCCCACCCTCAATCCCTCCTAGCATCAGACTCTTTTCCAGTGAGTCAACTCGTCGCATGAGGTGGCCAGAGTATTGCAGTTTCAGCTTTAGCATCAGTCCTTCCAATGAACACCCAGGATTGATCTCCTTTAGAATGGACTGGTTGGATCTCCTTGCAGTCCAAGGGACTCTCAAAAGTCTTCTCCAGCACCACAGTTCAAAAGCATCAATTCTTCGGCGATCAGCTTTCTTCACAGTCCAACTCTCACATCCATACATGACCACGGGAAAAACCATAGCCTTGACTAGACGGACCTTGGTTGGCAAAGTAATGTCTCTGCTTTTTAATATGCTCTCTAGGTTGGTCATAACTTTCCTTCCAAGGAGTAAGCGTCTTTTAATTTCATGGCTGCAATCAGCATCTGCAGTGATTTTGGAGCCCAAAAAAATAAAGTCTGACACTGTTTCCACTCTTTCCCCATCTATTTCCCATGAAGTGATGGGACCAGAGGCCATGATCTTCGTTTTCTGAATATTGAGCTTCAAGCCAAACTTTTCACTCTCCTCTTTCACTTTCATCAAGAGGCTTTTGAGTTCCTCTTCACTTTCTGCCATAAGGGTGGTGTCATCTGCATATCTGAGGTTATTGATATTTCTCCCAGCAATCTTGATTCCAGCTGGTGCTTCTTCCAGCCCAGCATTCCTCATGATGTACTCTGCATATAAGTTAAATAAGCAGGGTGACAATATACAACCTTGATGTACTCCTTTTCCTATTTGGAACCGGTCTGTTGTTCCATGACCAGTTCTAACTGTTGCTTCCTGACCTGCATACAGGTTTCTCAAGAGGCAGGTCAGGTGGTCTGGTATTCCCATGTCTTTCCATGGTTCCTAATAAATGTGAGGTCATGATGGTGTAAATCAGAGAAAGCTCAAGTAACAGCTTGTTCTCTCCCTGCTACCCTTGGTTGCTGTCTGTCCAGTAGACAGTATTAGAAAAACCATGTGGTAGGCAGTGCATACTGCATTTCGAAAGAGCAAAGTTTTACATTTACCTTGAGGGCCTTCTGTGCAGATTCACTGGATCCAATAGCGATTAGGTTAGGCCCAGCCATGCTGCAGAAACTCTTCAAGTGTAAAGCATCCACCACGGGGACCGTGGAGACTGCATAGTCCTATGCATATGAGAGAAAGCAGTTTGTCATGGCAGAATAACTCTAAAACCCGTTCAAACTTGCTCAAAACATTCTTGCTCCCCAGGAGGCTGCTGGGGTCCCTGAACATCTGGAAGGAAAACTGGGACCCATAGGTTTGGGTATTTCCAGTTAAATGAAGACTGCTTCTAAGAAGGAAGTGCAGAGTCTCCTACCTGACCTGTGACTGCCTTAACAGCTTTGCTGGCTGACCTGCAGAGGGGGCTACTCTAGAAGGATGTGTCTGAATATCCTGTGCAAACAAGAGCCTCACATCGTCCTAGGGAACAGCTTCTTGGGGATTACATCTCTTCCTTAGCAGTCTGGTGAGCCAATCTGCTCAAAATCAGTAAAGGGACCTTGGGAGGATGTATGTGCAAGGCCCAGCACACAGTAGGCAGCCAAGTGTGGGTGATCTTTAATTCCGATCTGAAAAATTCCACATTTCATTTTAGAGACAACTGGGACTCCAGATACATTTTTTGGTCATCAATTGTGTCGGGAATATCTGCCAAGTGGTTGTATGATTGATTATGCACTGGGAGAAAGCAGAATGTCCATGATAACTTTATCTGTTGCTGCTGTGGGAGTCCCATGAAGCCTATTTATTAAGTCCTAACCTCTAAAAGTGAAGTGAAAGTCGCTCAGTTGTGTCCGACTCTTTGCGACTCCATAGACTACACAGTCCATGGAATTCTCCAGGCCAGAATACTGGAGTGGGTAGCCTTTCCCTTCTCCAGGGGATCTTCCCGACCCAGGGATCGAACTCGGGTCTCCCGCATTGTAGGCGGATTCTTTATCAGCAGAGCCGGAGCCTTCTGAGATGCTGCGTCTGGTGCTGCAGTCCTCATTTTGCCCCCAATGAAACTTACAACTCTCAAGTTGTACATCTTTTTCTAGTTGACACTTATGGGAACCACAAAGAGACCCAGAGTGGACTTCCTTCCTTCCACTGGACTCCAAGAGGAAGGAGAGCTTTGGTACCAGCAGCGGCCCCGTGTGCCCATCCGCCTCCTCAGGGAGTGCAGACAAATTTGGGTTTAATATAGGAGAAGGCAATGGCATTCCACTCCAGTACTCTTGCCTGGAGAATCCCATGGACGGAGAGCCTGGTGGACTGCAGTCCATGGGGTCGCAAAGAGTCGGACACAACTGAGCAACTTCACTGTCACGCATTGGAGAAGGAAATGGCAATCCACTCCAGTATTCTTGCCTGGTGGGCTGCCATCCATGGGGTCGCACAGGGTCGGACACAACTGAAGCGACTTAGAAGTAGCAGCTTCTAAAACTTCTAGCAAACATACAAATATTAGGAGTTATTTTGCAAAGCCCATGACAAAAATATTATTCATGATATATTGATTTAATCAGGTAGTTACTCTGTGCCAGGCATAAATTATCCTTTACCTACCTTAAAAGTATCAGCCAAGATTTCCGCACCTCGTTGATTTGTCCTTTTAGAAAGGCCCACAAAAAATTCTCTGCCTGAAATAAATGTCATGGAACACAGTGAGTGGGTAGCATCAGTGATGACATGCTATTTTTCTATCTATAAATAAAGACTTTAAAGCATTACACAGTTCTTTCCTACCGTAGAGGTCAGCTCCACTTGTACTCTGACTCCTGCTCTCTTTATGTAAATGATTTCAAACTATTGCCATTAGAAATAAACTCTTTCAAATTGATAGAGGCAGAAAGTATCAATAGAATTGTGGTTGAGATGGGCTGATGTGGGGGAGGGGACTGAGCAGGCGCTAGCGAGTCAGTGTTTAATGGGTATGATGTTTCATTTTGGTAAGGCAAAACAGTGCTGGAGATGGCTGGTGGTGATGGTTGCAAAACATGAATGCAGTTAATACCCCTGAACTGTATTTAACTATTTTAAAATAGTTAAATGGTAAATTTTATGTTATGTATATTTTACCACAATAAGATAATATGGTTTTTATTTAGAAAAGAACAGAATTAAACATATTAATAACCTGCAATCAGAAATTAATAGCAATAAGTTAGCAGAACTTCCTTTTTTTCACCCAAAAGAACACTACTATACAGTCTTGATGAGTCAGATACCTTTTTTTCTTTTTTAAAACATAGTGTTGATGTAAGGGCTGATGAAACCATCTCAGTAAAATGAGTTTAGTGCTGACTGGTCTTCAGCTCTAAGAGCTGTCTTTAAAATAACACACCTATTTATTTCAAATTAACCCTCAAATACATCTATCTACAAAGCACTAAAGTTTCGGAGAAAGAAACTTTCCAGTTATTTGGCTTTTCTGAAATTCTACAAAAAAAATTTTTTTTTCTCAGATAGCAAAGCATTAAGTAAAACTGCTCTTTTAGTTATAGGCAAAAAACCAATGATAATAGATAGAGTTAGGCAATACATAAGTGTAGGGGTTCTTATCCTTCCTTAATTCTTTGGGAAAGAATTCTACATGAAATGTGGAAAATATATTCCAAGAGAAATCAGTATATATTTTGCCCCAGAACGAGTATAAACAGTGTAGTCATGTACACTTGTAGCCATGTAGAAAGAATTGCTTGATAGACTTCACACCTGTTACAACTTTAATCTTCATGGTGTCCTTATAACAGGGGTAAAAGACATAGGTCAAATGATGTTATGAAAATTCCATTGGCTTATGCTGTTGGCAGACACAAGAATTGTTGGTGGCAAACTGACAGTGTTTTGGGTAATGGCCTGATTGTATTGTCCCTTAAGAAAACTCACTACATACAAATCAAAACTTAAATAAGGGAAAGGTCCTTTCAGTTCAGTTCAGTTCAGTTCAGTCACTCAGTCGTGTCTGACTCTTTGCGACCCCATGAACCACAGCACGCCAGGCCTCCCTGTCCATCACCAACTCCCGGAGTTCACTCAAACTCATGTCCATCAAGTCGGTGATGCCATCCAGCCATCTCATTCTCGGTCGTCCCCGTCTCCTCCCACCCCCAATTCCGCCCAGCATCAGACTCTTCCAGTGAGTCAACTTGTCGCATGAGGTGGCCAAAGTATTGGAGTTTCAGCTCTAGCATCAGTCCCTCCAATGAACACCCAGGATTGATCTCCTTTAGAATGGACTGGTTGGATCTCCTTGCAGTCCAAGGGACTCTCGAGAGTCTTCTCCAGCACCACAGTTCAAAAGCATCAATTCTTCGGTGATCAGCTTTCTTCACAGTCCAACTCGTCCTTTCCTTGACAAAAAGTATTAATCTGTTTATTAAAAAAGTCAGTTGAAATAAAAAAGACAAGTTTCCTTAATTCTCTTATGATAAGTGTAGATTTATAAATTAGATTTACACAGAATTAAAAAAAAACAAAACACTTAGGGACTTTCCTGGCAATTCAGTGATTAAGACTCCATGCTCCCAATGCAGCAAACATGGGTTTTATCACTGGTTGGGGAACTAAGATCCTGATGCTGCATGGCACAGCCAAAACGAACAAACAAACAAAAGTTACTTAAAAAAAGAAGTGAAGCAACTTAAATTTAAAAAAAAATTACTTCATTACGCAAATTTATACACACTATATGCAAATATAAACACCTTACACACTTTTTCCATTTAAAAGTGAAAGGTTGTTGCTGAACCACTCAAAGACACCGGGATTCTTGGCCTCCGGAGGAGAGGAATTCAATCTGGGGCCAGGGACGAGGCTTGATCACTCAGAGTTTTGTGTAATAAAGTTTCATTAAAGTATAAAGGAGATAGAGAAAGCTTCTGACATAGGCATCAGAAGGGGGCAGAAAGAGTACCCGCTTGCTAGTGTTAGCAATGGAGTTATATACTCTCCAATGAATCCAAAGAATGTCTGGAGGTTGTAAAGACCTCACCAGACCTACTCCCATAATTTACATTTTAAGATAACAGAATTAGTCAGAAGGTTTAATCCAGGGACTGTCCTCAGGCAGGATACATTATTGTTATACAATCCTAAGGAATGTAGAGGAAAAAAAAAGTTTGTCCTTTCTTCCTCCTTGAGAATTCTCTCTCCTTGGGGATCCCTAGACTTCTTATCAACTTGTCCAGGAAATGACTCTCTCAAAAGTACAAAGAAAAGCAAACTGCTTATGTTTTTAAAAAGTAAGCCAGACGTTTGTATCTAGCAGTATGGCAGGCTATACTCCTTAAATGGCCTTTCTGATAAAAACAACTGAAGTTCTGGAATCAGAATAGTAAACAGTATTTGGGTTGTTATATGTCTCATGTCATTTTCTTCTATAACCACTCACCCTCTTTTTCTTTTCCTTCCTCACCTTATTCTTTCATAGAAGAAATCAGGTCATTTATCCTACTGACTTTCCTACATTCTGGATTTGGTTGTTTCCTTATGTGTGTGTGTGTGTGCACGCGCGCGCGCATGTGTGAAGTTGCTTCAGCCTTGTCCCTCTCTTTGCGACCCCATGGACTGTAGCCCACCAGGCTCCTCTGTCTATGGGATTCTCCAGGCAAGAACACTGGAGTGGGTTGCCATGCCCTTCTCCAGGGGATCTTCTCAGCCCAGAGACTGAACCAACATCTTTGCATCTCCTGCATGGCAGGCAGATTCTTTACTGTCTGAACCACCAGGGAAGCCCCTCCTTGCATACTAACATTAAATTGTTCCTTTATCCTTTGTATTTTTGGCAAATTGATAGTCTATGTAGAAACTTCATTAGATTCTTGCTCTTTTTTTTGGGGGGACAGGACTACTTCAGTGGTGGGGCTATCAGTTCAGTTGCTCAGCTGTGTCCCGACTCTTTGTGAGCCCATGGACTGAAGCACACCAGGCTTTCCTGTCCATCACTAACTCCCAGAGCTTGCTCAAACTCATGTCCATCGAGTCAGTGATGCCATCCAACCATCTCATCCTCTGTCATCCCCTTCTCCTCCTGCCTTCAATCTTTCCCAGCATCAGGGTCTTTTCCAGTGAGTTAGTTCTTTGCATCAGGTGGCCAAAGTATTGGAGCTTCAGTTTCAGCATCAGTACCTCCAATGAATATTCAGGACTGATTTCCTTTAGGATTTACTGGTTTGATCTCCTTGCAGTCCAAGGGACTCTCAAGAGTCTACTCCAGCACCACAGTTCAAAAGCATCAGAGGTGGGGTTACACGTCTATTGTATCACATCCCGAAGCACATCATATCCTGACTGTCACATTTTCAGTGATACTAAAATCACAAGAGTGTTCATGTAGTATCAGCTTGATTCCTCCATCATAAAGCTCCCCATCAAGCTTTCATGTAAAGGTTTTTTTTTTTTTTATTGTTGTTGTTGTTTCATTCCTTTATCTGTTTTTTTTCCCCCTGCTTTGAAGCTTGTGGGAACTTAGTTTTCTGACCAGGGATCAAATCCATACCCTCTGCATTGGAAGCCTGAAGTCCTAACCACTGGACTGCCGGGAAAGCCCCTCATATAAAAGTTTTACATGCTTTGATGATCATTGCACAGGTCCTTTGTTTTATTAAGGATCTACATTTACTGGGTAGAATTCTAAAAAACTTTTCTCAATCAAGTATTTGGTCTACCTGAAGCAGAGTTCACAAAGAAAAAATAGGATAAATGCTTTATATTTATCAGTTATCACAGTAATGAATTGTTATC
Organism: Moschus berezovskii; assembly: GCF_049115385.1. NCBI lineage: Eukaryota > Metazoa > Chordata > Mammalia > Artiodactyla > Moschidae > Moschus > Moschus berezovskii. Next base: position 63,562,479 of record NC_142463.1, read on the forward strand.
CCAGCAACTTATAATAATGATCAATATGTTTTTTTTAAAAAATCATTATCCACTAATAAGCCAAAGAATAAATCATAATGGAAAATGGAAAACATTTTGAGTTAATAACAAAAATATTCATATCAAAACATAAAGGATTCAGCTAAAGCACTACTTAGAAGGTAGTACTTACATGCTTACATTAAGAAGAGGAAAGTTTCAAAATAAAGAGACAAGATTTCACTTTGCAATTAAAGGAAAAAAGAACAATGAAAACGAAATTTGAAGGAAGGAAATAAAGGTAGAAACAGGAAGAGAAAAGTAAACATACAAGAGAGAGGGTTCAAAAAGCCTAAAGTTAGTTCTTTGAAAAGGTTAATGAAATTGACAGATCTCTGGCAAGTAAATGAAGGCCCAAATAAACATCATGAATGAAAGGGGACATAGCTGTAAATTGTTGTAGAACTTAAAACAGATATTAAGAAAATATGAATAACTTTATACCCAACATTTTAAAAACTTAGATGAAATAAATAAAATCTCAGAAAACAGAGCTCACTAAAATTGGCTCAGAAAAAAATCTCAATAGTCACATAATTATTACAAAAACAAAATCAGTTGAAAATCTTCCCACAAGGAAATCACAAGGACTACAGGGCCTTAATAGGTAAATTCTACCAAAGTTCAAGTAATGCACAATTAAAGTTTTACTGATCTTAGAGAATAGAAACACAGGAAAATATTCTGTAATACATTTTATATGAGGTTAACATACTTTCAACCAAAACCAGACAAGGATAACAAGAAAGAAAAGTTGTAGGCCACAGAAACAAATCTTAAACAATTATCAGCAAACTAAATACAGTGAAATGAAATGAAAGTTGCTCAGTCATGTGACTCTTTGTGACCCCAAGGACTATACAGTCTATGGAATTCTCCAGGCAAAAATACTGGAGTGAGTAGCCCTTCCCTTCTCCAGGGGATCTTCCCAACCCAGGGATTGAGCCCGGGTCTCCCTCATTGCAGGCAGATTCTTTACCAGCTGAGTCACCAGGGAAGCCCTAAAAAAGCTAAATACAACACTGTAATAAAAAGAGGATATATCTTGATTAAGTTTGATTTCATCCCAGGGATGTAAACTTTGATCATTGATATCAGGAAATCAGTTAATATAATTAACCACATAAATAGATTAAAGAAGGAAATCATATAATCATTGAAGTAGAATGAGAGTCTATCACCTGAAATTCTATTTCTTGCTCTTTAAAGAAACTTATATATGTACTCAGGAGATACAACAAAACTGTACATAGCAGCATTTAAGACAGTAAAAAAAAAACTGAAAAGTACTCAAATATATATCAGCAGTAAAATGAATAAATACATCATGCATCATGGTGCATTTTTACTATAAAATTTGACACAGCTGTGATAATGAATGAGCTCCAGCTACATGGATCAAGTTAGATCAAAGGCAGAAAAATCATACAAGAGTTTTCATATAATATCACCTTAATTATATAAAGTCATAAGAAAAGCAAAACTAAACAATATATAATTTAGGAGTGCACATATTGAGGCAAAACTGAAAAAAGACAAGGCAGTGATTAACACAAAATTCAAGACAGGGTATACCTCATGCTGGGAGGAGAGAAAGTTTGGGACTGGGGCTTCTATGGTCCTGGCAATGTTCTGTTTCATAAGCCAGGTGTTAGGTACTCAGGTGTCCATTATATTATTGGTCTTGAAACTGTACATAAACATTTTATAACTTTTCTTTATATGCCCCATATTTCACAAAAATAAATCAATGAAAGTAGAGGAAAATTGATGTTGTCTATCTACGAGAAAAAGGATTGAAACACATTCTACCAGTAGCTGCTTGCCTGACTGACAGATTTCCCAGTGGAACTAGAGTTGGAAGTTGCTTTCCTTCTGTCCATTTCCTGATCAATTATTCATGAAGCTCTGAGTCACAGAAGGAAGGGGACACAGAGCACATGGGAAGTGCTCCAGATTTTGTCTCTTACTCAACTCTGCACAATATAAAAACTGAGTGGTGATGGTTGTACAATGTTGTGAATGCAATTAATGCCGCTTGAATTATACACTGAAAAATCATCAGACTAGCACATTTTAGGTTAAATATATTTTACTACAATCTTAAGGAAGCAAAAAAGTTGAGAATTAGGAATAGAAGGTAGGACCACACATTAGGTATGAATGAGAGGCCAAGCAGATAAAGATCTTAATATTACAACACTATCTCTGTTTTTAATAACATAACTTTAAAAATATTAAGCACCGAATATTATCAAAACAAAGCTTACACATAGTGTCCAAGGCAAGTCTCATTGCTCAGGACTTAATTAGAAGTTATGGGAAAAACAACAGGCTTGAGATGCTATGGAAAGACCTTTGACAAGTGGAAGGGGTTCCTAAGCCTTGCTGTAACAATGAGAAGATTTTAGGGAATCTGTTCAGCTCAGCTGTTGAGGTAACTAAATGGCTGTGAACACAGCTTGTTTTAAATCATTCTTCAAATAGTATCTGTACCTGCTTACAACAAGTTATTTATTCTATGGCTATGTTCTGGTAAAAAAAGTTTTATTGTAACGAAGTGTGATTTACACACCTAGCTTATCACAAAAGCCCATTTTCTAAGAGAAATAGGCTGTTGTTCTGTACTGCTAAAAAGAATTAAAAGTGCCATCAATGGGAGACACAAAGAATATTCTAAGTGGAACTTACTAGGCAGATTCAAAGAATGCCTGAGCTGAGAATGCAGCGTAGGCCTCTCTGACCCCTTGCTCTGTGTTCTTAGGGCTCAATGGGTGTGCACAACAAACCCCAGAGACAGGGCCGTTGCCTATGACAGTGGTAGCACAGGTCGTGCAGGGCACAACTCCAGGGGAGGGCTCTTCACAAACCTATGAGAAAAATGGCATCCCCTGAGGCTCAGTGACAGTGCCCCCACCCATAGGTATGTGAAACCAAGCAAGGAACTACGCAGAGTTTCCGGGTAAAAACTTTCTCCTCCAGGAACATTAACTATATCAAAATGTAAGATATATGAAACATTATTTTTATATTAAAATGAAAATGACTATATTTTTTTCTATATACATGGGATTTGATATAAAATTCACATCAGCTAAAATATTAAACTTCCAAGAATCTCCAGGCTTCCAGTGGGCCACATGGGACCATGTCCCCAGATCTCTGGGGACCAGCCTCTGCTGTTAGGGCTACATCTGTGAAACAGATATTTATTCTTTGACAAGTAGGGGAAAACAAACTCTCATTATCAATTAAAAATTATTATTGATGTCTTGTTGGTCAATATGTCTAGCATGACTCTGGGGACCCAGATTTTAGCACATGACTTTAGAAAAACAATAATAATATGATCATAAAGAGCTGGAAAAGTTAAATGCTAAAATTACCATTTCTGTAGTACCCATTATAAAAATGGATTCCAGTTAGATCAATAATAATATCAGCTATTTACATTTTGTTGAGTTCTGCTATTATTCACCTGGCATTAAGTCAAGCCAGTTTACACTGAAAATTATTTAAATTTATCTTGCCATCTGGGAAAAAAATTATTTTTAAATGACAGATCTTGAATTAAGAATTTTTCAAATACAGACTGGATATACTGTCACACAATGCAAAACTATGCAACTCTTAAGCTAAAGTTGTGGAAGAACACAATAGACACAACCTATAAAATGATATATATATACTGATAACATGTAAAATAAGCAACCACATGCATACAAAAGTACTAAAGGTACTTTAATATTCAATAAAAAATTATTCAATAATCCAGATATTGAAATGATTATCTTTGAATGAAAGGTCATTTTTCGTTTTCTTTCTTTTGTGCTTCTCTGTATTTTCCAAATTACTCTTTCATTGGTAATTAATAAAAACCTATAATTAAGCAAAGGGATATAGGAAAGGTATTAGAAATATTTTTAGATAGGAAAAAGTAAATACAACACTACCTGTGAATAAGACATCTCCACCATCTAAAGTTGCATTTTCATCTTTCATCTCTACTATGTTGAGCTGAAGTTTTTCTAGTGCTTCTTTCATCATGTCAACCTATTGAAAATAAAATGATTCAGATTAATATTCTTACCATTTTCTAACAAGAAAACCAGTCATCTAAAACTTAAGATCACTGAATTATGCTCCCACGTGCACACAAACACACACAAGCATACTCTCGTGAATATATAAAGTGAAAGTGAAGTCGCTCAGTCGTGTCCAACTCTTTGTGACCCCATGGACTGTAGCCCACCCGGCTCCTCCATCCATGGAATTTTCCAGGCAAGAGTACTGGAGTGGGTTGCCATTTCCTTCTCCAGGAGATCTTCCTGACCCAGGGATTGAACCCGGGTCTCCCACATTGCAGCCAGACGCTTTACCATCTGAGCCACCAGGGAAGCTCGTGAATATATAAGTGTAGTATATATTGAACCAGCCATGATCATTTGCAAGAGAAGAAATTACCTGTTAGAAATTGTCTGTTTTGTCCCCTTCTAGTCTAAAATCAAGTCAATATTAGGATCTCTCTCTTTTTTGTCTATTGGAATAGACTACTTAGAGGACAGTGTTGTAAGTGTGACTGCTTAGGGTACAGGAGTTGAGAAATGTGGGAGACAGAATACTTAACCCAGCTACACTTGCCAGAAAAATATAAGATTTAATTTAAGTCAGACAATAACCAATAACTTGAAATCTCAGCCCTCTTGACTGTTACTGTTTTCTATTCAAATAGTTGCTAAAATATCAGAACATCTATGGCTTCTCTGTAAATCTGAACTGTTATTTAAATTTTAACCTAGGTCTCTACAGGTGATTAATAAATACAGTAATTGTAATCAAACCAAAGAATACCAGAAAATGAATTTCAGAGACTTTCTATGACTTCAGGGATCAGTCTACAGCACAGAGATACTCCGGGCTGGACTAGGGTGCACTTAGAGTAAGGTTTACTTTAATACAAGAGTAAAATATAAGGCATGACAAATGCCCTTTGAAGCTCACAATTTAAGTCCTTCCAACAGTTCAACAAAACAATTTAAATATTTCTGAGGGTCTGCATAACTTTTAACATGGTAAAGACATACATTGAGAAGACATGAATAGAGACTAAGGGAAAAACAAGAGATCGCATGACACTGGGAAAAGCAAAACTTCTTCTGGCAAAAGTTCCCCCAAAATACAGCATGCCCAGTACACATAGTGAATCGTCAATGAAGAGTTTAGGAGACATAAATACAGCAGAGTAACTTCTAAAGTAATAAAAACATGGACATACTTTGACAGCAAGCCCGACATTCATGCAGTCAAAAAATATTAAAGAAAATACAAAATAAAATAAATATATCATCTCATCTTTGTCCTGGAACTCATGTAAAAATTCCACAAACTAGAGTGACTCAGAACAATAAAAAGTTGTTTCCATGGATGAAATGGTCTTCATGTAATAAATACATCTAGTGAGTTCTTTTAACAACAGGTTTTCCTATGTAACAGGAAGTGGAATCGTTGCTATAGCATAAGATAGAAGTAAACTAATATTTACCATGACTTGTTGGGCTACAGTGAACCCAGGAAAACACACAACTGTTTTCTTCCTGCATCTGCCTCTGTGTCCATGGAAAATTCACTGAGTTTGGAGAAATTATGAGAACTGAGCTACTGTTACCTTTGGTTTCTATTACGAATGCCACTGCTTCCCTTATAAGTTAACCTTTCAAAGATTACTAGGAATTCAGCAATAAGTATTTTTGATCTGAAAAGTTTACGTGTAATATTTCAGCTCAGGAACTGTATTCAATTCTTAATTAAGAGTTTAAAGAGACAGAAGCAGGGAGGCTAATAAATACTGCACTTTAAAGTCCTATATCTTTCAAATTAAAGTTTTTAGAGGATAAAATGCATGTGGTTTCTTAAAAGTTAAACAGCTGCACCAACACGAAAAAACTGGCTTTTGTGTAAGGACTTTAAAAAAAAATTCAGTCATATCTATACACACAAAGTCATTAGGATAGGTCCATACCATAAACACAGCTGATACTATTACTTTCCGAGTTAAGGGTGTGGACAAGTTAAAAAATGTTTTAAACATTAAGTAAACAATTTTAAGAATTGCAGGATGATACAGCATCGGATGGGCAGGGCTAACCCCAGTGAAATTTCTGGAGAAGAAAACCAGAGGCTCAACTCCATTCAGGACCCCACACTCTTGGCACAGGGGTTACATGAAGCAGACAAACTTGATTGCAAACAAAACCCAGAGTTGCCCTGACACACGGCCCATAGCAAGCCAGTTATTCAGGTAGTTAGAACACTAAATATAATTATAGAAGTGGGAATATTTGTGGAAAAGTTCCAAACCATGAGCCTTCAAGAAACTGCCCAGTCTATGGTTTCATGGCTGTGTTTAATGTTGACATAATTAAATTTCAAGAGAAAAAAAAAGACCAAGGAACACCCGCCTTTCACTGAGACAGTAAACTTGCAGAGTGGAAATTAGCATTACTCAGGATGGAGAGAAACTCTCAGAACAAACAGTATTACTTCCAAAGGTTGAGTTGAATGGGTCACTTTAGCTCATGAAATTATGAATAAAAATGGCAAATTAGAGAAACAACCTTAATTTAAACTTAACTAGCTTATTTTCATACTTGATCCTAAAAAATTTACAAGAACTTCTTCCCTTTTCACTCTACATGCATTCTACATACAATGTTGTGTTGGTTTCTGCCATACAACACAAACCAGCCATAATTATACGTATATCAACTCCCTCTTGAGTCACCCCAACTCCCCCATATATTTTTTTAGGTTTATATTCTCATTTCTTTTTGCCCCATCTTTTCTCCTCCCACCCTTTGGGACAGGTTTCTTTCCTGGCCACAGGGGGTTCAGGCCACACTTGCTGCTTCCGATCATACAAACCACACGTCTTTCAAGAGCTGGTACTATTTGAGGTACTATCTGAGGTGGGGCTTCCCGGGTAGCTCAGTACTTGTAACTTGTACTATGAAACTGACCTCCAAGAGAAAAGCTGCTGCTTTCTCTTACATTTGGATGAGTTTCTTGTGTTTTACCACCCTATGACAGATCCCATCTGCTTTCTAGTGAATTAAAATTAGTCTTTTCTGCAAAGCCAATGTAAAGTCAGGGCACAAACATTGAGGACACATTTAAATTTAAATCAATCCAATTTGATTTCATTCCAGCATCTGGAAGTTGCCAGGCTATGTGGTAGATTTCTTGTATAATCTCTGCTTTGAAATAGCCCTCTGGAGGTAATACACGAGGTGGGAAGTGGGCTTGTCCTGGAAGATGTTCCACAGCACTCAAAAGAGTGTCAGCCAAGATGGTACAGAATGATTACAGTTATTGAAGACATTACACTCAAAAGGGCTCGTCTAAAGAATGTCTACTCCTTCCTAATGCCTGGTCTCCTTTTCTTACCTTTTCTGTTCTACTCTCTTTTGACTTTCTTTCACGGCTCTCATTTCTGTTCCCTCATTTGTCCTGTCATGTTCACGTCATCATCCTGCCTTCTCATTTCATTCCTTTTGGATTCTCACAGTGATGGCAAGAAGTGAGGATCTGAATACAGGCTGTGTCATATACTGAGCTAACCCGATGGCTCCGTGGCTAAAGAATCCACCTATAGTGCAGGAGACACAGGAGATGTGGGTTCGATTCCTGGGTCAGGAATATCTCCTGTAGAAGAAATGGCAACCCACTCCAGTATTCTCACCTGGAACATCCCATGGACAGAGAAGCCTTGGGGGCTACAACCCAAAGGGTTGAAAAGAGTCGGCCACGACTAACGACAAAGCACAGCACTCTATCACTTATTAGCAATATGACTTGGGATGAGTTAACGTCTCTGAGCCCAAGTTTTCTAATTGGCTAGTGGGATAACGTGTTCTCTTTAATGGTGATTATGTGAGTAACAAATTAATATACAGAAAGTGCCTAGTTCAGCACCTGACACATTGTGTGCAAAACCAGTAGTTGGTATCGTTATTATTTTGCCTTAAATTAACTTAGTGCTTTGGGTTCTGGCTCTCTTTCAAAAAAATAAAAATAAAACATACAATTTTCATTATGAAATAAAACATTTTGATCCTAACTCTCCTTTTCTTCTTGCAAAATTCCTCCAAACACAAAATACCAAAACAAAAAAAACCTTTACACATTTTTATTGGCAAGTTGTATTCTAGAATAGTTTGCAACACACCATAATTAGTTGCAATACTCTTTATTTAGAGGCCAACGTTTTCCAGTTAGCCCTATCCAAAGTTGTCTTTGATGCATATTTTCAACAACGTTCACTGTTAATGTTTCCCACCTTCCCTTCAGATGCTGTGACTGTGCTCGTGAGGCAAAATGAACCATTCTGTGCTGCGCTCCATTAAGAACCGCACCTCTGTTTGCCAAGCCACTTTCCTTTAGCTGCTTCTGCTCAATGGGCTGCCAGATGTTCTGACTACAAACGAGGCCCTTGGCATTGGCCTGTCTGCAGCTGACAGGCATCAGTCACCTATAGTTCTGCCCTGTGATGGGAGCAGTGCTGTCAACACTATTACAACTAGGTTTTCAGTGCCCATCCATTTAAATGTTCTGAATCCCTTTGATCTCATCATATTATCTTAAAAATTATCCTGTCATCCTGGTCTAGTTCTGAAGAACTGAATAGCAGCAACATAGTTTTGTTAGTAGTGAAATGGTTTCATTTTCTCAATTTGCCACTGATTTTGTTTTGCTGATCAGTGTTAAGTGTGACTGCTGAGGAAGTCACTCAAGAAGCGGATGTGATGTCTTCGACTTGTCATGACACAGCTGTCTTGGAACTTTCATCAAAGCTGTACTGTGTTGTCCCTGGTCACACAAAAACCTTCATTTGTTTATGCCACCTTCATGTTCTTTGTTAATCAGTACATCTTCAGCCACTGTGGCCACCTGAACTAGCATATTTGAGTGATTTTGTAACAATACTTAATGTCCATATCATGTTTTCACATGTATTTTCTCATTTGATCAACATTTCAAGTTCAATAAACACTTAGTGGATGTCAGCTTCAAAAAAAAAAAAAAAACAAAACCAGGTTGCAAAGATTAAAAAACCTCACAAAACTATAGTTCTTGTCCCTGGGAAGTTAGCTATCCAGTGCGGAAGACGTACCTTATGAATATATAACGACAGTAAGATAGAATATTTGTTGTGATGCTCAGAATAACTCCAAAAGGTAGGAAGCGTACACAATGATATACCCATTTTACATATAAGTAAACCAAGGCTAAGGGAGGCTGACTGACTTGAGTCAACCTTCCTGAGCCCATGCCCATGTTCATGTTCATCTGCACTGCACTGCATGATCATGATTCTACTGAAGTCTTATCACAGAGTGCAGCTCACATTGGAACTGGAGCTCATGTCTTCTCTTTTCCAACTCTGTACATTTAAGTCTACTCTGGATTCCATGATCTCTTCACATCAGAGATAGATGACATTTCTGTATGTTAGGGCCCTAGGATGCTAAGGTGTGATGTAATTAACAGTATGAATAGGATTATAAACTACGGCGGGAATGTTCGCCAAGGATGCAAGGATGGCCAGCATTTTAATCGACACCCTTCAACTTTGGGATGCCTTAGGTTTATTCAGTGGTTTCTCCCTTAACTTTTCCACGTGTACTAATGAAATTACTAAAGTTAACCAAAACCACCACCCCCCAAAAAAAATGTCAAAAAGGAGTTTAATATACTAAATGATTCAAACTTAAAAATTTCTAAATAATAACACATTGAGATTCTCTTCTACATTCTAATTTTAGGGCAAAACTCTTAGGAAGAATTTAGTTAACAATGATAGTAGCAAACATTCATATAGTCTTCCCAGCCAGACACTCTACTAAGAACTCCTATTGAATTTACCTAACCTTCCTAATCCAATGAAACAAGTAGTAACAGTGTTTCTGTTTTACAGATGAGAAAGCCAAGGCAAGGTTGTGACTTGCCCAGTGTCTTAGAGCAGTAGAGCTGAAATCTGACCTTAGAGAGTTTTACTCTAAAGCTTGTGTTCTTCTTTGCTATACAGTTTGTCACTAACAAAAAGACAATTTAGCTAACCACTGTGCATTTAAATGAAAACTAATGTTAGAAGTGACTGTGAGAATCTATAATATTCATAAAAACATATTGTGCTGTGTGTGTTTATTTACTCAGTAACGTCCAACTGTTTGTGACCCCATGGACTATAGCCCGCCAGGCTTCTCTGTCCATGGGAATTCTTCAGGCAAGAATACTGGAGTGGGTTGCATTCCCTCCTCCAGGGGATCTTCCTAACCCAGGGATCAAACTTAGGTCTCCTGCATTGCAGGCAGAACATATAGTCACTTAAATCTATTTGTTTAAAAAAAATGTGGACTAAGATATTCTTGAGGAGGACAGGGACAGAGGTACAACTTTCTAGCAATGTGAACTTTGATTTTGACTTCTAAAGATCCTAAATTTTGCTTTCTTAAGTGTATACCAACTAAGGCTAATGAATTTTAGGAGTCATTACTTCATTCTTCCAATTTCTAGATTATATTATGAGAAATTAGTTGCATAAAAATCTTTAAATAGTCAACAATATATTTTAATTACAGTGAGATTACAATAGCATATGGACATGTGGATACACTCCAAACCAATTCAATCAATCTGGAGAGCATCTGAGAAGGGTTTCTGCCACACTGGGAAGTATGGTAGGCTTCCCATAAAGAATTCCAAGATGGTACCTAAGACAGCCATCCCCTGATGGGCATGCCATGTGTAAACCTCTCCCTTTGAGTTTCGAAAGGACTTGCAAACATGATGAGTTATCACTCCTGTGATTAAGTTACATTTCACAGCACAGGTAAAGATGTAGTTCAGGTCCTTAATCAGTTGACTTGAGTTACTCAAAACAGAGATTATCTTGGATGGGCCAGATCTAATCAGGTGAACCCTTAAAAGAGGGTTTAAAGGTCAGAGATGGAAGAAGTCAGAAATATGTTCTCTAACTGTTCTGAAAGAAAGCAAACAGCCACGTTGGGAACTGCCTATGGAGGGGGCCTACCAGGTGGCCTCTAGGAACTGAGAGCAACTCCCAGATGCTAGCTAGCAAAACCTCAGGGACCTTAGTCCTACAATCCTAAGGAATTGAATTCTGTCAACAACAGAATTCTGAATTAGCCTAGAAGAAGACCTAACCTCCAGGTGAGAATACAGTCCAGCTGACAACCAGGTACACTGTGCCCAGACCTCCAACTTATAAACACTGTGAGATAATAAATCGGTGTTCTTTTAATGCTATGTTTATGATAGCAATAGAAAACTATAGAGAGAACCCCAAATTTTTTAAAAATGTATTTAAAAAGGCTTTGATCTGAAGCAAAATGTTGAACTAAATGTTCATTTCCAAGTTGTTCAGAATATAGTGTACTAGTTCTTAAAATGTTCTTAAGAAATTCCCAAGAAAATAATGATTTAAATAAATTTAGGATTCCAGACCCATTCATTTCCTTAATCCATTATTTTTTAAAAAAGATTTGTTTATTTATTTTTGGTTGAACTGGGACTTCACTGCTATGTGGGGTCTTCTCTAGTAGTGGTGAGTGGGTGCTATTCTCTGGCTGTGGTATGCAGGCTTTTTGTGGTGGCTTCTCTTGTTGTGGAGCTTGAACACAGGCTTCAGTGGTGGCGGCTTGTGGGCTCAGTAGTTGGTGCTCCCCGGCTCTAGAGCACAGGCTCAGCAGTTGTGGCACATGGACTTAATTCCTCTGCAACATGTGGGATCTTCCCGGATCAGGGATTGAACCCATGTTTCCTGCATTGGCAGGTAAATTCTTTACCCCTGTGCCACCAGGGAAGATCTCCATGATCTATTATTTACTGAAATCTTCTACAATTAAGTTTTTAAATGAAGAAAACAAGTTGCAATTCCATTACAAATCTAATACATGCTCATAAAAATTAAAATGATCAAAGTAAATATGTAAATAGCAATACAAAGCAAAACTGTGCCTTGGGCCATTCCAATCTTATTTTGTTTCATTTGTTCAGTAAATATTGAGTTTGCATTGTGAGCTAGACACCATGATAGACAGTGGTCAGTGGCCATCAAAAACAGGACATGATCCCTGTTATATAGTGCCCTTAGGGTAATACACGTTAAAGAGTTACACATTATGATAAGGGATATTGGAGGAAACAATTGTGTGCTTTGAGAAATAAGGTGGGTACATGATACAGTAGGTCAAGAAAGATCACTCTGAGGAAGTAACATTTAAGCTAAGAAATCAAAATCATAACAGCAATCTGTTACTGCTGGAGGGTCATCTGGAATTCTTCTTTAGAAACAGAAAGGTTTCTGGATGATCCTTAGATTATAAATAGCTCAACTTCGTCTATGAAAAATTAAGGAAAGGCTTACTGTGTTAGGAAAATGGTCAGTAGAACTGAAAATTACTTAATACATCAAAATCTTCAAAACTTATCAGTCAAATAAATGTCATTAGTTCTGTGATTATTCTGGGAACTCATAGTATTTATAGGATGTATGTGTGTGAAAGTTTTATAACCACCTAGTTCATGTCTCTCTTACTGAACCTTTGTAATAATATTATTAAATATCCATTGCATTTCCCGCCCCCACTGATTTCTTAGATTTCTAAACTTACTGGTTTATTTCCAGTGACAAATTCTAAAAATTAACCAGGATATTTAAAATCTTGGTTTCCATATTTGTAAGATGAGAGGGCAGAGCTTAAGAATGAGATCATTTCCAGCTCGAGATTTCTAACAGTTGTAGTCTCAAAACAATTTTTGGCATTCATAAATGTGACTCTAACTGTAATTCCATTTACCCTCTAGAGAGTTTACTAAAAACACCCCAGATGGTTATTTATGAGTAAAGTATTCTAGTATTTAACCAAATTCAATCAGAAGCAAGAGTCTGGGGACTTCCCTGGCGGTCCAGTAATCAGGAGTCCAAGTTCCCACTGCAGGGGCAAGGTTCCATCCTGGTCAGGGAACTAAGAGCTCACAAGCTGCGCAGCCAAGAAGAAAGGCAAGAAGCTGGGTATATGGATGCAGGGGAAAGATAAGACTGATCCAAAAGTGGATTAAAAGATCCTAGGATAGGAACCTCAGAGGTGAATGGAAGGATTCTGCTGCAGTGGGAAAAACTATACCTAGAAAATAAGGTGTGTGTGTGTGTCTTAATGCTAACTTTTGATACTTGTATTTTATTATTATGTTTTTTAGTAACCCAGAGTACTGTTTTTTACCTCCCAACAGGGAGAATAATTATATTACGTAGAATAATGCCTTTCTTGTATATCAGGCCTTGCTTTGCTGTTAACTTCTGTGTGCTTGTTCATATCCATATAAAGTATAGATTTCATCAACTTTGGTTTCATTCCTACCCAATCCCCAGGGTCAATCATGACCTGAAAAAAGGATTTAACAAGCTCCAGGTCAATGCTCTGGGATGTAGTATTAACTCTTTACGCTTTGTCCCATTTAAGACTACATACCTAGGTACTGCTTTTTTATTCTTTTCCCTGGAGTACTGTTCTAGTAACTTACCCAAGTCTCTTCCTATGAGTAGGGTCTTTCTATATGTTCTTTCTAAAAATTTGAGGTTTGGTCCTACAAGCCAGCACTGTAGATGGGCTTTCCAGGTGCTAACTACATGCAATTGATCCTTATCATCTCTCTCCTGAACACAGAATAAGTATCTTCAAGATCTGAGAAGTCTCTCTCTTAACTACTCAAAACTCTGACACTCTTACAATTTAAATGCCACAGACTTAACTTTCATCATTAAGTAAAATTTATTAAGCTCTTTCTAAGTCCCAGGCATTGTGATAGGTGGTTTTAGATGGATTATCATAGTTAATTATGCCACATCCCTTCAGGTATCTCCTAGTCTAAATCAGTCCATCCCTCTTAGCAGGGACTGGTGAAATGACCTACTTTTAGCCATGGAGGAGAAGTCTGTTGAGTTTCTGGAGACATAGAAGGAAACATAATCCCACTTCTTTCTGAATGGTACATTGTCCTGTATGGTACCTGGAACTGGACTGGTCTGACAACATGATATCACCTAGCATGACAGGACAGAGTGACAGAAAGAGCCTGGATCGTTGATGACATTGTGAGCTGATGAATGGACCAGTCCTAGAACCCTGGAATTCTGACACAGTAGATTTTTCATTTCCTTAATTTTATTTGAGTTTTCTCTTAGCTGCAGCTAACAGAAACTCATTTGTTTATATAACAAAATTGATAAGCAATAGCTAAAGAGTCCATAACAAGACAAAACTGCTAAAACTCATTAAATTCTGATGTAGAAACAACTACTAATGGAAGACTTTCCTCTCTCTGGGACTATGCCATGACTTGCCATTCAACAAATGACACAATATGTAAGATGCTATTTTAACTGATAGCACCCAGTATCTTGGCTGATAAGCATGTTGATTAAGTGTCACTTATCACATGAAGACCACTCTGCTCATAGAAAACAGAAGATTATAAATAATTGGTTAAGTGAAAAGCACCCCAGGAAGTATTACATTGCCTTAATCTGTAGATAAAGCATAATTGCTATGGCTCCACATGTCAGAGTTGGAAGTTAATGTTCAGTACTCTCATCTCTGAACCAGGACTTAGGTCCGGAGGAATGTGAATAGGAAGGTTAGATAGAAATACAGAAAGAAACCCAGTGGGGTCAGAGTACACAGGACAAACAAAAATAGCTCTGGGCAAGACCCCTGTCATTATGTGGAGAGAACATGAAGACAAAACAGCAAAGTTCTAGATTTTCAAAGGCCCATGCATTAAGATATCACAGCAAGAAAGTTTTGGGGAAGAAGGCTGGAAACAACGTGTAGTTTTAAAATGAAAAGCAAAGCAGGGGCTCTTGCTGGTCTTGTCACTCTCTTGATATAAATGTACTCATTCAAGCGGTCCATTTCCTTGTTGATAATGACACAGTACGTGTATTGAGTTTCTAAGAGCCACTGATACTCTGTTTGCAGAGAACAAATAAAAATATGATTTATCACCAAATACCAAAGGGAAATAAGTGTCAGCTGCCAAAAGGCCTGCAAGATTTAGTATGTTAAAAACTAGAGAATTGACATGTTTTTAAAATTTTAAACTAATTTTCCCGAAAGTTGAGAAGCATAAAAATTTGCTGTGCACACCATCCAAAATAAGCACCAGACATCAAGTTTGAAGTGCCCGTAATTTTCTATGAATTCAGAGAAGTTGCATGTTGCCATTTATAAAGGCAAACAGACTGAAAGTATGAGAAATATTTTGTATCTCCAGTACACAATTCATACATTGTAGGTACTAAGCTGCCTCAGAAACCTGCCAGCAGACCCCTGCTCCCGCCCCAGCTGCAAGCCCTGGCTCCATTTGATATGCCTTCTGTATGCTCCCATGTTCCTCAGGCCATTCTACTAACAAAAGATCTGGCCCCAGTAGACCCTCTATATGTTCACTGAAAGAACAGATGAACAACTTTGTGACTTCTAGAAGTGTTATAACAAATTTACTCATAATTTTAAAATATTCACTTTGTTTAACCAAGGCCAGTCGCAAGGTGGGGTAACTTCTTCTAGATAACTCTCACTCTTTCCAAGGTAAGCAGATTCATCTTTATTTCTAAAGACCCCCAAGTGAGGAGACTACCCCTTGGTCTATTTGTCACAGTAATCATTAACTCTTCTCTTTACCTTCTCCAATAAATTGATTCATTTATCAGGTCATTCAACAAGTACCTATTCAACATTTTTATACACATCTGGCACTATTCTAGGCCCTGGAAATACATCAGTGAAAAGATAAAATCCTTGTGTGTATTCTGGCAGGGATATGGAGGGATCGACAAGAAATAACAAACAGAAAAATATTAGGTAGAGGTAGATACTATGCAGAGATTTAATTCTCGGACATGATATATAAAATAAGTGGTAGTTACTGTAGATTGGGAGGCTAAAAACACCTTTCTGAAAATGTGACATGCATACTGACATCTAAATGACCTAAAGGACCAACAGGGAGAAGAATATTCCAACAAAAAGCAATGCAAAGGCCCTTAGGTGGGAGCGAGTGTGACTTGTTCAAGAAACAGAACAGAACAGAAAGATAGTCAGTGTGGGACTATGATAGGGCAAGTATTATGACCTGAAGTGGCTCCCTCCCAAATTCACATGTTGAAGTCCTACCATCAGAATATGACTCTTTGAACACAGGGCCTTTAAATAGGTAATTAAGTTAAACTGATTGGGGCTTACTAGGGTGAGCCCTAATCCAATATGACTGGTGTCCTTACACAAAGAGGAAAGTAGAGCACAGACAGATACAGAGGGAGGATGCAATGAAGACACAGGGAAAAGGTGGCCACTTGCTTCTCAAGGAGAAGTCAACCCTGCTTATAGCATAATTTCACACTTCTAGCCTGCAAGTTTGTGAGAAAATGTGGTGGTGGTGGTTTAGTCACTAAGTTGTGTCTGACTCTTGTGACCCCATGGACTGTAGCCCACCAGGCTCCTCTGCCCATGGGATTTCCCAGGCAAGAATACTGGAGTGGGTTGCCATTTCTTTCTGCAGGGGATCTTCCTAACCTAGGAATTGAACCTGTGTCTCCTGTATTGCAAGCAGATTCTTTACCAATAAATTTCTGTTATTTATACCACCTGGTCTATGGTACTTTGCTATGGTATCTTTAGAAAATGAATGCAGAAAGGTATTAGATATGCAGCAAGGGGATTGAGGATGGGGACAGATTACATAGAACTTAGTAAACCAGCAAAAAGGATTGGAATTTTAAGTGTTATCAGAAGCCACTGGAAATTTGAGGGAGGGGAGTGACATGATTTCATTTACAAAGGTAATTCTGGCTAGCTGCTTTGTGGAAAATGGACTGCAAGGCAAGATGATACAGGGAACTTAGTTAAGAGACTGTTGCAGTAGACCAAGTGAAAGATATTGATGATTTGAACAAGGGTGATGATAGTGAAGAAAAGGAACAGTGACTGGATTGGAGATGTGTTTTTAAGGAGAGCTGACAAGACTTGCTGGTGGATTAGATGTGGGGGTGAAGGAAAGGAAAGAGTCAAGAATGACTCAGGTTTTGGTCTTGATCAACTGGGTAAATGGTGGTAGCAATTTTTATATAGAGGAACTGCAGAGAACAAGGGCAAGTTTGGAAGAAAATTCAAGTTTTGTTTTGGCCATTTTGAAATTGAAATGCCTTCTAGACATTCAAATAGAGAGGACAACACATTTGAATATATTAATCTAGACTTCTGCAGAGTAGTCGGAACTGGAAATAAGACGAAGTCAATGACATAAAATCTAAAACTAAGGAACATGAGAACTATACTTCAGACTCTATCCTGCAGGAAATGAGGTGACAATTCCTCCTAACAACAGTATTCCAAGAAAGAGACTCCAAGAGATATTTAGATCCATTGCTGTTACAAGGTATGGTAGCTATTTGCAGCAACAGTTAGAAAAACCTCTCTCTGGCAGCAAAGCCCTGCTTTATGCATATTCACTGTGATTACACAGCACCAGGATTAAAGCTCTGGAAACACATAAATGGATTGCAATGAACTTTCCAGATGTAGTAGGTATGTAAAGTCTTCAAGTGCTACTTCTTCTCAATTGCCTGTCCATTTTCTTGTTAAATTCAATTTTGTGGCAGCTACACCACGTAGTAGTAGTATATGACTTTATTCATTCAGAAACCTTCAATTTTGAAATTATGATCACTTGAACAGACAAGGCAAAGTTCATTAAGCAAATAAATAGAGTATACAAGGCTATAAGAAGAACAACTTTCAAACGTGGTGTAGATGAGGCAGTTTACACTATATTTGCACTATAGCACCATGGGCTGAATAAATGCTACTGTGCCAATTAAAATACATTTTTATTTCCTTATTCAAGTAGGTTTACTAAAATTGTTTCTTGATTGACAGAAACCCTTCATTAGTAAACATGCAATGATTGCTGTATGTGCTAAAAATCGTAAGGCTGCATTTTCTTTAAAAAATACTGTACTTACTAATTGTTTTAACCAATTGACACAAGCTTTCTTCACAGTTGGTGCAAGTTGGTGCTTTTTTAACTGCAGTACATTGCCCAGTGTTTGAACACAATATTCAAGATGGCTTTTGGAATGCTATTTTTTTTTTTTTTCCTTCTGAGTCTTGAGTTTTTTGTGGGTGTTTTGTGATTTCAGCCTTCATTAAAGATGGCTGTGACAGGCTCCAGCAGGAATAACAGAGGAGATACTAATTCATTCTAAGAAGAGGCCTTTGGATTCTGGGCTATAGCATGGCAAATATTCACCCTTTATTGTATGTTCAAACATTTGCTTCTTTTGGAACCTATTTAAAGCACATAAGTGAAAAGCCATCAGCTGAATATTTGTATGCTTATGGATATTGAGTAAAGGCTTATTTCCAACAGTAGTTGTATGAAACGGCTAGCTTCAAGAAATTGTTCTTGTTTTTGACGGTTGTCCACATTCTAACATGATGGTAATAAAAATAGTGAGTAATTTCTCTCCTCTGTTATCAAATCTGGGCATCCTTGGCTGGATTGAGACTGGAACAGTCTGATAATATTTTCCTAACAGAAACATTCCAGTCAATGTTTTACCTAGGAAAACTAATTATTGTCTAGCTAATGAGTTTTGCCTTTTCCAAATTGCTTTAGAAAAATATGGTAATCTTCTTGCCCTTACAGTTTTTCTCCCTTTCCCCCTCAAAGGTTTATTTCTGCTTCTAATTTGTCACTAAGTATTAACTAAAATAAAACATTCATTTGAGGAATAGCTACTAGTTCCTTCTGTAACACAGAAGGGACTTGGTTTTGAGTAATTCTCAAAGTACAAACCTTAATACCATCTAGATTCTCTGCTTATGAGGCAAAGCATGATGAAATTATATTCTCAGAAATGTCATTGCCCCTATTTATTGTTTTTTTTTCTTGAACTGGAGCTGAGCTGGCAAGGTTCCATTGTCTCTCAACCAGATTTATTATGGATCAGATGCATTCCATTTCACAACAGGAATGTGCTCATTATGAAATGTACAAAGCTTATAGTCCAACAAAGCATACACTATGTTAGCCAAAAACCACTCTAACAGTGGGAATAGTGTGTAAAGTGTTCAGATGTATCTGAACTAAATTTAATATCACAGAAGCTGATGCTCAAATCTTGAAATAAATCTCTGTAAACACAGTAATGTTTATGCTTTCAAAACTAAACTGAATGTATTTTAGAATTATGCAAATATATTCCCATAGTATTTCTTACTGACATTATATAGTTAGCCAGGTTTTCTTGTTGCTTCCGCTTCTTCCCTATAGTACCTCAGAGCCTTGAAAAGTAGATTAACTCTTTCAGGTCTTCAGAGCACAGTTTAACTTATCGCTTCATCAGTGATCAATGTTATTGAGTATTTGTGCAATGAACTGAACAGCATCCTTATAAATAACCAGGGAAAAGCTAAAAGATTCTTTAAGAACAAGAAGAATGTGGATAAATTTAGCAGTTAAAAGACTAGGTGAAAACTAGATTAAAACAATTTTTAGAAGTATGATTGTCAATAAAGACTTAAAAATGTGCAAAAATGAAAGAGCTATGATTGGTGAATAATGGTTGTGTCACTAGTAGAAGAAGTTGAGGAATACTTAAACATTTAAAACTTCATCTACTACCAACAACTATAGTAACCATTGCCCATTCTGGCTCCCAAAGCAAATAGATTTAGATGCACATTTTGTATTGTTCTAAACACCTCAAATTAATGTGACTCTAGGTAAGGAAGAGTGGGCTGTTAGTAGCTATCCTGCAGGAGTCTTTTTGGCTTGGGATATCAGCCCCTGGTTCATCTGTGGCTCACTCCATCCAGGTTCTCACTTTTGGGGTCTTCTTGCTTCCCCGGGATATCCCTCCATACAGAACTTGAAGAAGACCCAGCACAGCTTTTGCTCCTGCATGATCCATTTCTAGCCCATGCAAACACTTCCACAAACTCTGGCAGTGCCATTATGACCAACACAGTAGCACTCTTTGGGTTCCATATCTAAACAATTTGTTGCCCAGTTTCTGGCTCTCAAGATCACGTAGACTCTGGTCCGTGGCATTTTCCTACCTGTAGGGAACATATATCAATTCTCTGAGGGGTCTCTTTAAAGCCTAATCTCTATAGACAAAGTGAAAATGGTAGCACATCCCATTCCACACATTCAATGTACAAAAATTAGAAAGTATAGATTCAGTTCAGTTCAGTTCAGTCACTCAGTTGTGTCTGACTTTCTGCGACCCCATGAAACGCAGCACCTCCCAGGAGGCGAGGCCTCCCTATCCATCACCAACTCCCGGAGTTTATCCAACTCATGTCCATTGAGTCAGTGATGCCATCCAACCATCTCATCCTCTGTTTTACCCTTCTCCTCCCGCCTTCAATCTTTCCCAGCATCAGAGTCTTTTCAAATGAGTCAGGTCTTTGCATCAGGTGGCTCAAGTATTGCAGTTTCAGCTTTAACATCAGTCCTTCCAATGAACACCCAGGACTGATCTCCTTTAGGATGGACTGGTTGGATCTCCTTGCAGTCCAAGGGACTCTCAAGAGTCTTCTCCAACACCACAGTTCAAAAGCATCAATTCTTCTGCTCTCAGCATTCTTTATAGTCCAACTCTAACATTCATACATGCTGCTGCTGCTGCTAAATCACTTCAGTCGTGTCTGATTCTGTGCAACCCCATAGACGGCAGCCCACCAGGCATGACTATTGGAAAAACCATAGCCTTGACTCGACAGACCTTTGTTGACAAAGTAATGTCTCTGCTTTTTAATATGCTGTCTAGGTTGGTCATAACTTTCCTTGAGAAAGTACAGATAAGTAAAAATAAAACCATTAAAAATCTTTGTAACCACAAAACCGTGCATAGACATCACTGTTAATAATTTCACACACAAACTCCCAGAATTTCCTATTAAATATGTTTATAAGAAGACATTTTTGCTCATCTATAAAATTATACTATAAGCACACACATCCCATATTTAAATAAAGCATGGGGCATTATTATAAAGTAATTTAAAAATACATTCACACTTTAAATTGAGATTGCTTTAAAGTGGACTTACTGAAAAACTCTCTTCTGAAAAAAGTCTTTTGTTCTGAGGTAATTACAGATATAATAAATAAAGCTCCTTGTATTGAATTTCAGACTGCTTCAAAACTTAACCCTAAGCGAAGATTAAGATTTTTATAGTGGTAAGAAAATTTGCCTTTTTATACGGTTCATGGGATTCTCACAGCAACAGTCGACTCACTGGAAAAGACCCTGAGACTGGGAAATATTCAAGACAGAAGGAGAAGAGGGTGACAGAGGATAAGGTGGTAGGATGGCATCACCAAGTCAATGGATACGATCTTGGGCAAACTCCAGGAGATGGTGAGGGACAAGGAGGCCTGCCATACGTACTGCAGCCCATGGGGTTACAGAGAGTTGGACACAACTTGGTGACTGAACACCACCAACAAAAGATAATTTGAGAGCAACTTTATAAAACATTTAAAGAAATGCTTCAGGATCAATTAGGATATGCGCTAAAATTTGAGGATACAAAGTTATGTCACAATTTGCAGTGTAGTTCTTTGAATTAATCAGATTAATCAGATAAGAGAAATTTAAAAAAAATAGAAATATTTATCTGCCAAAAAATAATTTGTTCTGAGACAACAGTAAAGATTTTCTTTTGTGATGATACAAAGTTTAAGTTTTTGAATCACATTCTGGTTCAAGAATTCCAGACTCAAAATGATTGATTATTAAATGTTGGACAAAGAGAGGTGCTCTGTTCCTTGTGGGTACATAGAACAGACTCAGAATGCACTTGGTGAATCCAATTCCTCATTATCTTGAAGACACCTGATATCCTATGATATCTGATGAAGCTGCCAGCTCCTTGTCCACTCCGACTACATGCCATGTACCCCATTTTATGACTAAACAGGATTTAAAATTCATGAAGGTTGTTGAAAGCTCAACTGTCGCATTCAACTCATTCCAAAGTGTATGGGAAAAAGAGCAGAGCAGACATTTCAACTGAAGCCATTATTGTGCCTGGATAAACATACTCCATTAAATTGCTAATAAACCTACTAGATGTTGATCACATCAGCCATACAGTTGCATTCTTTTCCTTTATACCAACTCACCCAATTTCTTCTGTGCAGCACTACTCTTTCTGTGTCCTTTATTCCAAGGTTGCCGCGCATTCAAAGCACTTATTCAGTAAGTTTATAATCCAGTTTAGTATGCTGTTAACAGAATTCTTTAAAGAAGATCATGGAAAAGGAAAATCAAACTTATTTTTGGATCAGTGACCAAGTTTAAAGGAAACACATACTAAACTAGTTTAAAGGAAAAGGTCAGGATCCATGAGGTATTAAGGAAAAAGAAAAGAAAAAACATTCATTTCCACAATTTTCCGACATTCCTTAAAAATAAAAACAAGCTTAAGTATGGAATGGCAGGGTCCTACTTCCCCTATGCTAATGGTGGTGAACAGTACTGCCTTTCATAGGAAACTAGAAAGCAAAGGTTTTTCCTCAACACCAGGGAAGTCTTGGCTTCTCTTCCCTTCATTTATTCTGGGGTGCAAATTAAACCCTATAAACCTTGAGTTAGTCTCTCAAAACAAATAATAATACACAATGGATTAAATGCTCTCAAGTTTGCTTTTTATTAGCATAACTAATTAACTGTCTTGCAATTACAGATGGTATATTAAGCCACTGTTGTATTAGTGTTAAATACTGAAAATATGTGAGGCTGAATATATATCCTATAGAATTAGGCATTTTTTAGAGAACTAATACACTATCTATACTGTCTACTTGATGACTGACTTAGTTAAATAATTTATTTTCTATTTAAAGATCAATTGAAAATGTATGATGGTAAAAACTAATGTTAAGGGAACAAATGCTTTAATTTTAAAATTCTTTAATCAAATAGGAAGCAATTGTTTTTGTGTATTTTTTTTAATTTGGTATATCCAAGTAAAAGCCTTAGAAGAAAGTACAGGTCTCCCCACACTTTGGTACCAAAATGTTGTCTCTAACAAGTCAGTTTTTCAATGGGTAGAGTTGAGGTAGCATTTCTTTCCATAGAGCAACTAGTTTAAAATAACCGGCCAATGTAATCAAAATGCTTTTTTTTCCCCTACCAGCAAAGTCAAGCTGAATAAAAGTAAAATCCACTTTCTGGACTATTTTATGATCATCAAAATATTTGTGTCTATCTTTTTAGTGTGACTAAGATTAGGTGTAGTGAAAGAATTTTTCCTGCAGCTTCTCTGTGACACACCTTACTGAGAACAGATAAAAATCACTTCTAAATCATGCACAAGCCATAGTAGAGAAGAAATAAATGTTAAAACAATAATATCATTCAACAAAAATAAAAATGAATAATAGTCCAATATAAAAAGTTGTGAAATTACAGTAATTTCACAACCCATAAGAAATAGCAAAACACAGTTACCTATAACAAATATTTTTTGATCATCTTATAGATGTCAGAGCTAGGTGCAGATATACATGTTGGCAAATGACTGGACTGGAGAATTTAATGAAAAGAAGCTAGAAGGGATATATAACTCACAGAATCAAGGAATATTAAGATTAGAAGAGATTTTAGCAGTCATATGGATCAGGGGACCAAGTCCTACGAGGTTTAATAACTTTATCCATTCACAGGGGCAAAAAAGCAGGACTAGAACCCAAGGCCCCTTATTTATAGCATAGTGAAATGCCTGACTCAGTAGAAATGTTTTCAAGACAAAAAGTCAATGATAAGGCTACTAATAAAAATTGTTTCTTAGTTTGGTAATTAATAAGTATCTTATTGATTACATATATATAGACATTTAAATTGTCTTAGACTCAAGTACAGATAACCAGATTTTACCTAAAGTTTTCACATTGCCTAGGATTTCACTTTTCATGGTATCAAATGAGGAAGTATTTGCTGATGAAACCAAAGAACACAGAATAAATGTGGCTTGGTGCTGGAAGACAAGGGTGAGGACTATGGTCCTATGTGACATTATGCAAGCAGTAACATTTTTTGAGGTTTTCACATAATGTAGAGTTAATGGTCCAGGTGTTTTTCAATTTTTTGAACTGATAGAAAATTGAAAATCAAAGGTATTCATAGTGTCTGGCAAATTTCCCTAAAAGGTTCTTTAATAAAGTAGAATCTCTCTCTCTCTGCCCCCGTCTGCCTCTCTCTTTCATGCACACATGCACACACTAACACACAAACACACATGTGTGCATACATTTAAGGATTTTTGAGTAATCTGTTTGAAGACTGGAGATTTGGCTTCCAGAGTTGATAACTTCTCTTCTTCTTCATTAATATATTTGAAGACTGCATACATAAAGAAACAGGAAAATACAAAATATAAACTGACACAGCTTTTGTATTTGATTTCTAACTTCTGATAGCTGAATATTTTGAAAATATATCTAAAGGAATACAAAACATGTGGCATAAGAAGAAGGCTTTCAGCATGAATATGAGGTAGTAAAGCAGTTAGACTGATTTTTACAGGTAACTTATTGGACTCCATCCTATTGCAATAGCCTGCATATTGCAATTTATAAAAAACACAAGTTAAAAATGATTTTGTTCAGTACATATGGTTGGGTGTCAGATTCTGGAAATCAGAAAGGGGTAAAAGAAGTTAATGAGAGTGAATGAACTCTCCCTTGTTAAAGGCAAAGTGTTAGAACAAGTGTAAGCTTTTAAGAAGGAGTACTTTGGTATCTTCTCTTCTCCTTAAAGGCTGCTTTCTCATAACCTTTTCTCCAAATATGACAAATGCAAATCTTAGCTTTATGTATTTAGGATGTCCACTTTAATAAAACTTTCTAGTAACCTAATGGGAAGAGGATTGTACCTGTTCTAGATGGATTATCAAAAAACAATAAATTAGTACCCTGTCTATGGAGCCTGTGACTTTTAACACGTAAAAACTCTGGCAAATGAAACACTCTATTCTTGTAAATGAAGTAAACATTCAGACAGATATTCTGTGACTTCACTAAGCCAAATATAACAGGAAAAGACTCCATACAGTTATCTGAGACTGAAGAAAATTTATAGTGTCAAATAAACAGAAAAAAAGCCACTAGAATAATCCACAGTTAAAATTCTAAATCAAAAAGATTTTTTTTACCTTTACCATATTTAAATTTCCTAATGTACTTTAAATACAAAACCTGCCTTAGGCTGGACACACAGGTATGTGTTAAATGTCATTGACTGCGCCATTGTCTGTAAATAAATTATTTTCATTATGGTTTATCTGGGATAAATTTTGCTTTCTGCCTCAACACAATCATACAATGGTATTAATAACGGCTATAATGAAACTTGTAAAGAATTATCCAATCTCTCATTTTCACAGATGGACAGACTGAGGTCCAATTGAATTCCCATTCAAAGTCACAAGCTGGTTATAGTTCAGAGCTGTACCTTCTGTCTCCCAGAACAGTGGGCAGGGCATCATGTTCTTGGCACTGTATGCCCATCAACAACAATGGCTGCAATTGCACCATTCAATGATGGTGCCCTTCTAAGCACTCCTCCTAGATGACTTTATAATCAAACATAAAAATCCATGAAGTGTATGCTATTTTCACCACTGTTCTTTAGAAACGGAAATGGAGGCACTGAGAGCTTAAGTAATTTTTGCAAGAGTCTCCTCCAGAGTCACAGCAGACTCTTGCTCTTAACTATTACATTACTGTTGACTCTTATTTTCTCTAGTTCTCTTTATTTAGCACACTCTAATGGAACTCATCTTTCCTCTAAGGTGCTGCTGCTGCTAAGTCACTTCAGTCGTGTCCGACTCTGTGTGACCCCATAGACAGCAGCCACCCAGGCTCCTCCGTCCCTGGGATTCTCCAGGCAAGAACACCGGAGTGGGTTGCCCTTTCCTTCTCCAATGCATCAAAGTGAAAAGTGAAAGTGAAGTCGCTCAGTCATGTCTGACTCCTAGTGACCCCATGGACTGCAGCCTACCAGGCTCCTCCGTCCATGGAATTGTCCAGGCAAGAACACTGGAGTGGGGTGCCATTGCCTTCTCTGTCTTTCCCCTAAACTTGCTGACATGCTTACTCTCCAAGTCAGTGTCATCACTGTCCTCTTAGTCACCAAGCTTGAAAACTTCAGAGTCATCTTTGACTTCTCCCTAATTCCTCACCCTTCTCCACATTTCTGTCACTGGAAAGGCTCTTGAATCCATGTGTACTGAAATATGGCCTCATTCTTCATGTTCCACGGCCTGAACAATCACTCAGTCTCCTAACTGATCTCCTCATCATGGCCTTCTCTTCTCCAACTCATCACATACACACTCTAACCAGACTAATTTTCCTAAAACAATGGACATCTCATCAATTAAAAAACCTAAGCTTACCTAACATTCACATTTGAAACTTTCTTTTAAATGTTTAAAGCTTTTTTTAAAATTACTCTTCGAAATCTTATACAATTGTGTGAAGTTGGTATCATTTTCCTTGGTTTTGACCAAAGACAATGAACCAGGCCCCATGACAGTAATATGCAGTGCATAATTTAAAAACGACAAGCTCTGTTATATAAAAATGTCACTTTTTTCTTATAATTGCACATATTTCCTAGAGACAGGAAACAATCCAAGTAAATACAGTCAAATCCAGTAATTTCTGAATCATTTCAAATTGAAACTCAGTTAAATTCATATCCTTCCCTTTCTTTCCAAATCTTTTTCTCAGTAATATTCACACAGGCCATTTACACAGAACTCTGTGCTGGCTCTTTCAGGATTTACAATCATCCCCCCACAGTCCTAGATTTTCGGTCACTGGCATAATTGTAGCTGAAATGGTCATACTTGCTCTGGTCTCTAGTTATATTGTTCATGCTGCCTTCTGCAACCACATAATCTGATCCCAGCTGTAAGATCCCTTTCATTAGTGGCTTCCTCTTCCTCTTTTATCTTTCTCTGGCTCTCTCCTTCTGTGTCTCTCTTTCGGTCTCTGTCTCACACGCACGCACACGCGCGCGCACACAAACACGCATCTTTCTTCTCTGCTATTTATGGTGAAGGGACAGTAAACTAGGGATGACTGTATGGAAATCAAGGCCATGAGAGTACATGGGTCACACCACTGCAGCCCAGAATCCAGGATAAGATGTTAGCTATTTCTACTCTACTCAAGATTTTCCATGTTAACCCTTGGATTCCATGAAGTTTGAAGTATCTCTGGGGTTTGTCAAATGGAGCCTTTAGTTTACAATGGCAGTGGATGGTATCTTTGATAGAACCTAGAAGATCCCTCCTTTTCACTTTCACACATTGGAGAAGGAAATGGCAACCTACTCCAGTGTTCTTGCTTGGAGAATCCCAGGGATGGGGTAGCCTGGTGGGCTGCCGTCTGTGGGGTCGCGCAGAGTCGGACATGACTGAAGTGACTTAGCAGCAGCAGCAGCAGAGGATCCCTCCTCTTGATTTCCTCAATCACATCCAAGAGTGGACATGCATTCTTCTTGCTTGGAAGTAACTCCATCACTTACTTAATCTCAGTCTTCACTGAGTAAAACTCAGACAATAATATATGCTTTATAAAGATCAGAAGTTATGAAGCTATAACATCTAGAAAAGTGACTAGCACAAAATCTATCTATAATTCGGAAATGCCAAATTTGAAAACAAAGAATCTTTCAATCACTGGTCAGGAACTAAGATCCCACAGGCCTGCCATGAGCTGTGGCCAAAAAAACATTTTCTTTGGTGGCAAAGTCTAATCTGAGTCAATGTGAAGGTATGTACAGACATACTTTATCTCTACCTAGAACGAATATATAGTCATTCTATAAACATATATAGTTTATGAATAAATAATAATATATGTGTTGCTGCATATGTATTAATGTGTTTAGTTATAGGCACTATTTCAGACTTGTCTGGATATATTTTGAAATACAGAGTTTACATACCCTATTTCTTAAATCTGAAAAAATTTGAATTTTTAAACACTTACGGCCTCATGAGTTTCTGAAAAGGAAATTATTAGAAAGATATTTTTTCTTTGGATATAGAATTCTAGGTTGAATTTCTTTTTTTTAGCACTTTAACAAATATCATTACATTGTTTTATGGCCTGCAATGTTTCTAATGAAAATTCTGCTGTCATTCTTTTTTTTTGTTCTTCTATATGAGATGCATGTTTTCCCCTGATTGCTTCTAAGATTTTCTCTTCATCACTGGTTTTCAGCAATTTGATTATAATGTATCTTGGTTTGGCTTTCTTTATTCCTTCTGCTTTGTATTTATTCAGCATTTTAAGTCTGTGGGCTAATAGTTTTCATCAACCTTGAAAAGTGTTCAGCTATTATTCCTTCAAGTATTTTTTCTGTCCACTCCTCACCTCCAAATATTCTTTATTTTTTTAAAGTATTTTTTTCTCTCTGTGCTTCATTTTGGCAAGTTTCTATTGCAATATATTCAAGTTCACTGTTAATCCCCATCCAGTATGTTTTCCATTTAATTTTTTTTTTTCATTTCTTGAAATTTCATTCAGGACTTTAAAAAATATACATGTCTTTCATGTCTTGCTGAGTTTTTCTTTACATCCTTAACCATTTTTATGAGATTTTTTAATGATAATTGCTTTGAAGTCCCTTCCTACTATTTCTACTATATCATTTACATGTCTCTTTCTATTAATTGACTTTTCTACTAAATATGGGTCATATTTTCCTGCTTCTTTGCATGACTGTTAATTTTTTATTAGATTCTTGGCACTGTAGACTTTTACACTATTGGGTGCTAGATTTTACTGTATTTCTTTAAAGAATGTTAGACTATACAGTCCATGGAATTCTCCAGGCCAGAATACTGGAGTGGGTAGCCTTTCCCTTCTCCAGGGGATCTTCCCAATCCAGGGACCAAACCCAGGTTTCCCTCATTGCAGGCAGGTTCTTTACCAGCTGAGCCACAAGGGAAGCCCTTTACTTGTAGTTGAATAACTTTGAGATCATTTTGATCTTTCTGAGTATAAGTTTTAGGCTTTGTTATGGTGATTTCAGGGCAGTGTTTAGTCTGGGATTGATCTCTTCTCACTGTAAGTTATGGCACTTCTGAGGTTCTACCCAATTTTGATATCTCTCCATTCTGACTGGTGGGAATATGAACTTTTTCCATTTATATGTGCATTCTGGGAATTGTTTGGCCTACTTTCTGCTGGTTCTTTCTCCAGCCTTACGTACATCCTTTTATGTATGCACAGACAAACTCTTCGCCAAAGACTAAAGGAACAATTCTGCAGATCTCCGGAATGCTCTGTGAAGCTCCCTCATCTCCAGTACTTTGTCCTGCAAATTCTACCAACTTAGCCTCCCAAACTCTGATCCTTGTCTTCTCAACTCAGTGAGATCACTGAACTCTGTTCCATTCCCCCTCCCTCTTCTGTGGCCTGGAAACTGCCTCCAGACAGTAAGCTGGGGCAACTGTAGCTCTTACTCCATCTGCTTCCCTTCCCTCAAGGATCACAGTCCTACACTTCCTGTTGTGCATTGTTTAAAAGCCATTGTTTCATATAATTGGTCATTTTCTAGTTGTTTATAAGAAAAAAGGAAATTCTTGTAGGCTTTCCTGGATAGACTTAGAAAGCTCAAGCCTGTAAACTTAAACATTGTTACTCTGCTTCCCTGACAACCTCCATAACAACATTATATAATATCTTGTAACTGAAGTAACTCTTTTTTTCTCATTAAAGCAATGAAGACCCACAATTCCCCTTTTAACAAATAAATGTATGATCTAGAAATTAGTTCTCTGAGAATAAATATAGTGATTATTGATGATTTTAGTGATGTTGGTGTGAGAGGTAGTAGACAGTGACTGTGATAAAACTCCTTTAGTGTTTATTTAAATTTTACATAAAATGCCATGCTCTAATATAGCTGTTAACTTTAACAGAGGTTGGAAGTTAATTAAGGAGGCCATTTGGAACTATACAGCAGTCTGTGTCTGGACTGTGTTTGGGAAATGGATCTGTAACAAAGTGATTAATATGCAAATTTAATCATTATATTAAAATTAACAGAGACTAGGTAACATAATTAATAATTGCTGCTGGTTCCTTTTTTCTTCTCTGCAATATCTATTTAAGCCCCTGAAAAGACAGACTTAGCATGCCAGAATACTGTTGGTGGAGTCAGAGCCATTCACACAGAGCAAAGCAGGTGGAAACAGAGAACCATAGCTACACCCAGGGAACTTTTCTAACTTGAAGCAAAAACAAATTCAGAATGGCTTCAGAAAAAAACATTGCATTTAGGCCTGGTGAAGAAAACCAGGAACATCTTAGAAGAAAATAAGGAAGTCATAAAATAGGTACTAAATTTTATCTCGTAACGACCCTGTTCTTTAATAACTTGTTTTTAGGAGAGCTGTCTCATTTAAAAACACACTTCAAAAGAATATTATCAAGTTGCAAATGTACCAGCCTCCCCTCAAATCATTTTACGGGGAATATTCGTTTCAGCTGCAAGGAAGGCCAAACCTAAAGTCAGTTTTCTCAGCCTTGCAAGGAGGCCGTCTACAAGAATAACTGATTCATAGACAGTGGAATTAGCCAGACCTCATTTTGAATAGAAGATCAACTAGTTACCAGTTGTGTGACCCTGAAAGATCACTCAACCTCTCCAACTTTTGGGTTCTTATTGCTAAAGTGGAGATTATAATAATAACTGTCCCATAGGGTTGCTGTGAAGATTATGT
Organism: Moschus berezovskii; assembly: GCF_049115385.1. NCBI lineage: Eukaryota > Metazoa > Chordata > Mammalia > Artiodactyla > Moschidae > Moschus > Moschus berezovskii. Next base: position 63,593,426 of record NC_142463.1, read on the forward strand.
GAGATAATGCGTGTAAGAGCCTTAATATAATGCCTGGCATGTAGAAAGCTCTCAAATTTAGCTATTGCTACTAATACTATTGTTATTAAAAAAAAACACCTGTCTCTGGAACTCTAGCTTTTTAAGTATGAGTTATATATATATAGAGAGATGGTAAATGTTACAAACTATGAGATTATAGAAATAATCACTGATTTGTTTTGTTGTATGGCAGAATCAACACAATATTGTAATGCAATTTTCTTCCAATTAAAAAAAGAAATAATCTGAATGACCAAATGAAAGGTAATTATATAAAAACAATTTTAACCATGTTTATTGTTTTTCCTTAAACCTGGAAACTGGAAGCATGAGGCAAAACATTTCCCCCCAACCTTGTTCCATTCCTGAGTGTGTTGTCCAGAATCATTAGGTCCCTTAATAAAGCATAAAATTACACTTTATCTTAAAAAATCATGACAATTAAAAAAAAGCCATAAGTATTTCCTCTTTATCTGAAAGTAACACTCAGGAAAATCCTAGGATCTATTATTTTAGGACAATCAATGGCTTTTTGAAAAAATGACAAGAAGAAAGTATCATCTTCATAGTGCTCTTGATGAAGCTATTTGAATCTACTTTCAATATAAAATATTTGGTTTCCTAACTGATGTACCGGAGAAGGCAATGGCAAGCCACTCCAGTACTCTTGCCTAGAAAATCCCATGGATGGAGGAGCCTGGTAGTAGGCTGCAGTCCGTGGGGTCGCTAAGGGTCTGACACGACTGAGTGACTTCACTTTCACTTTTTGCTTTCACACATTGGAGAAGGAAATGGCAACCCACTCCAGTGTTCTTGCCTGGAGAATCCCAGGGATGGGGCAGCCTGGTGGGCTGCAGTCTATGGGGTCACACAGAGTCGGACAGAAGTGACTTAGCAGCAGCAGCAGCAGCAACTGATGTATGGCTTCTTTGTTAAGGTCCCACTGGCCAGGATTCACTAAAAGGAATTCAAACAATCCCTGAGAGACTGTACAGCGAATTGCTTAAGTTCACAAGATTGGAGATTGAACAACTTCGTTCCAGTTCTTGTTCTGATAGTTGCAAGTTGATTGGGCAAATTACTTATACTCTGAGCCTCAGTTTTCTCAGCTATAAATGTTTTAATCTTCTGATGAATAAAATTATGTGTGTGTGTATATATGTGTGTGTGTATATATATATATATGCTTCCCAGGTGGTTCTAGTGGTAAAGAACCCAGCTGCCAATGCAGGAGCCATAAGAGACTTGGGTTTGATCCTTGGATCAGGAAGATCCCCTGGAGGAGGGCATGGCAACCCACTCCAGTATTCTTGCCTGGAGAATCCCTATGAACAGAGGAGCCTGGTGGGCTACAGTCCATGGGGTCATGAAGAGTAGGACATGACTGAAGCAACTTAGCATACATATATATATATATATATATATAGCACTCAGCATGGCACTCTATCCACAGTAAATAGTTAATGGGCATTATTTACTTACAATCTATTAAATTCTAATATGAATCCAGATAATCCATACAAAAAAAAGGAAAACACCGGCTGTGCCACTTTCATCAGTACAGACTCATTAGCCACTAAACAGACATGTGTAGAATGGCTGAGGCTGTGTCAGGTCTGTGATCAATGCTTTCATTACTTAGTTGAAGTCCTTTAGTCATGAGGATCTGCAGCAGAGACCGAGTTCTGGGGGGGAGGGCAGTAGCTCTATTCTCATGTCAATGGCGGCGTCACTACCATGGTGCCTAGCAGATAAAAGATGTTGATGAGGTTTTTATGTTTTTGACCAATGAGTAAGGAATGAATTAGTGGTTATGATACATGGATAATTAAGATGAACACCATGACCTCAAGAAACTCATATTCTAGCTGGAGTTGGAGTTAAATCCCAGAAGGGGTAATGAACGCCTGGAGGAACCTCAGGCAGTGGGAGAACCACGAGTGAAACACCGAAGATTTCTGTTACAGTTGCGTTAACACAGTTTACTGACACTGGCCAAAAAATAAAAATCAAAATCAAACGACATTTTTAGAAGACTTCTCAATTTCTAACAAAAACAGAAGTATCTTTATCACTTATGATAGAAAAAAGAAATTAGTCCATTTTATATCTGAAGTCAAAGGAGAGAAAGGAACATACTGTTTCATAGTCTTCTTTGTCAGGTCAAACCCAATCCTGCCTGTGTCCTTGCCCTATTTGCCAGTGATTAGGAGTGTTAATCACTACCCGCTCCTCTCTCCCATTCTGTAACTACTCAGGAAGAGACATGGGATAAATGGGGATCAGACAGCAGCTTCACCCAATGGCCAAATTGAAGAACTGGCAAGGTTCCCTACCTTCCAGTCAGAACTGAACACAGCCTGCAAGCAGGGTGAATCTAGTTAAAAAACCCACTCCACCCACCTGTCTCAAGACATTCCACAAAAAAAATAGGAAACAGAGGGGAGGGTGTGCTCTGCTGAGCAAAGAGAAAAAGGTGGAACCTGTTCCGTAATTTTGAAGCAAAGTGATCTGCCAATCCACTCAAAAATGTGGCTGACCAACAGGATTAGCTATTTCCTGTTATGGATCAAAGGACCAGAATGGTTCACTGCAATGGTTTCCTTTAAGGAAACATCAGGAAAAGAAATAAAGGGCCCCTGTCTCCCATATTCCAAGTGTAACTTTTAATTTAGGAGAGAGAGGATGCTATATTGTTTTTAGATAAAATAGATGCTTGTTCTTCTGCTACAGATAGCAGAAAGCCAAGTGTTCTGATTTATTTCTAACTAAGAATGGCCCAATAAGATAAACTTACTAGCTGATAAAAACCAAAACAAGGGACTACAATTCAAATATCCTACAACCAAAGTTATTTTACTGTTTATTTGTCTTTTATATAATAATCTGGAGGAAATTAAATCACTTAGTTGCCTGGGTATGCAGTTCTCAAATAGTTCATCTTGGAGACAAGGCAAGGAAACAGCATTGCCCAAATTTAATACATGTTTTATTGAGATATTATTTTGGCCATGAGGAGTCCAGATTTAGGACCTTACATATTTTTTAGATTGCGTTTATGTCAGCCTTTTTAAAGGAACAGAACTGTAGGGTTTACAAAAGCGTTTTTTTTCTTGGTCTATACGCCTGAGTAGACCCAAAGATTTTTTTTCCTTTGGAAAAACTTGGCCTTGTTTTGCTGTATCCGAGCCACTTTTTCATAATAAAATCTTGGGCTCACTGGCACTAGTCATCAAAAACAATCAAGGAGGGCTGCCAGCAGCACAGTCTACTCTTCCAGAAAATTCTAAAATGCACATCTGAATTAAGAGAGTCCCCCCCAACCCCGTATTACTGAATCCAATGAGATATATCTACTCTAGAAATGTAGTAGAAGATGCTATTCACAAAATCACACACGGCATACATGGAGTCTGTGAGAGAAAACTCCTCTTTGAGCTTAGTAAGAACACTTTTACTTATTTTCAGATCACTGACTGATTTGCCTGCATCTTCCATCCTCAGGGTTGAAACGCCTGCAAGGTTCACTTCTTAACCCTAGCAGTTAGAAAACTTAGACTGCAATTCATGACCTGGACCAGTGGGTAGATCATGCATATCATTAACTGTGCTCTCTGCTCTACCCAATGATAACTACTTATTTTCTCCCTTTATCCATATTTCCACTGATTTTACCTTGTATTTTATATATCCTTTTAGGCTATCTTATATCCCTTCTGCAGAAAAAAATGAAAAACATAACAATCAGAGATATAATCCACGCCCACAATGTGATTAGAACAAATGGGACTTGGGACAGTGTAGGTAAAGTTCTGAAGTTTCTAAAGTTTTATTTATACAATGCCAGAACATTGGGCTGCAAAGCAAACACTGCAAGTACACTAGACTGACACTCTCTTTCATCAGAAAGGTTGGATCTGTGTAGAAAATGCCTTCCAGTACTTAAACGCAGCTGTGATAATATACTATGTTGACACAGTCTAACAATAGAATGACAGAAACGTTCTAGTTTTCCAAGAGTCTAGAGCTCTGAAGAGAGAAGGGAGACTACTATGAAAACTAGAAATTCATTAAAAGTGAAATCTGCCATTATTGACCTTCTTTTTCACTTTCTGGGAATACAAGAGAAGGACTAAAAAATTCAGAACTACTAAAGATAGTTCTAACAGCATATATAGAATAGCACAGTTAATATTTACCTTAATGAAAAAAGGTTGCAATAAGGGTGAGATATAATTTTATTTTGAATTTTAAGATAAGCATTGTTTGAGATATTTTAAAATTTCTCATGCAACCATAGAATCAGATATTGCTCTGTATGCATTAAAAAAAGAAGCACTATTACTATCTTATTTGAAAGAAGACATTTTCATAAACTGTTTTGGATCTAGTTCTTTTTTAATGTGTTTTGAAAGTGTAGTCTTAAAAATTCACTTATTTCTCTCTTCCAGCCAGAGTCTAAGTGTGAAATGTTTTCCTCAATCAATCTTTCACTTAATACCAAATGAGATTACTTTCTAAATTTTTATAGACAAAATATTTTTAAAAGATGGTATGTGTGAATTTCCCACACTGTTTTAGACTTGGATTTATTTGATAATTTCTTCTGAACTTCATACTTTCAGTTACAAATACTAAAGATAAAAAAGTGTTTTCTGAATTTGCTAGTAAATAAAGCTGACTTAAAGTTTCATTTCTAGAAAACACAATTAACTAATGAAATATTTCTCAGAATTCTTGTTTCTGCTCCAAAAATATTAGTTTAGCTTCAACAGATACCTGGTCTCTTAAAGAAACTGTGTACGTGCCCACTGAGGAGTGTCTGTTCCCAGTGATAAGAAGGAATCTGTGTCTTTTGGCAGAGGGCTGGGACCTTCCCTTATGGCCTCTTAGAGTTTGAGCTGGAGACTAATGATAGCAAATTTGAGGGAATTTTTTCCTTGGACATGTAAACTCTCAGATTTATCTCAGAATTATAGAAGAGAAGTAAAACAAAATAGAACAGTTACATCCAAGAAAAACCTGAGAGTAACCATTCAAAATGTGCAATACACACTGTCCTTAAAATGTATTTGAAGGTCCACCTCTACAAGGGCTGCCTAAACAACCCCAAGTTCTACAATTCAGGAATCTTATTTCCAGGCACAGTGTCCCAAAGCATTTTCAATTTTCAACTGGAACTCTCAGCCCTTTACTTTAAAGATAGTCTAAAGTCAGAAACCAAAAATACTGATCTGTTTTTTCAACCCCCAAGTTACTCCTCATCAATATAACACTGACAATTTCTGAACAAACATTCTCAAGGCTAGCTATGGTTCAAGCAAGTCCTAAACCTATTAAGGGGAAAATAAGGTCTTCAGAAAAGAAAAAAAGTATGACTATGCTCAGTTGGAAAAAGATCTATTTTCCCCCTGATGCTCAATTGTGTATTAAATCAGTTCCGATTTTATTTCAGACCATTAGTATGTAATTTAACACAGTTCTTAAAATAAATGGATGTTTCGGTCTATTTTATGTCAAATTGTTTACTAGAAAAATCACTCAATGGGTAGAACCACAAAATATAGTTTCCCTTGTGTGATTGCTTACAAACAGATATAAGTTGTAGTCTTGGCAACATTACATTTTAACAACATAATTGCTGACAATAAAACACTAGTATACAAAACAATTTTTATACCTTAAATCATAACTATATTTTCTCTAGTTGCTTTTACTAGGATAAGAAATCTTTCTGCAATTAGTTTTCAACAGTAAATTTCCTAAATATTTTAAAGCCCACATGAAAGAAAAAAAGGTTTATGGAATTTTCCTTTAAGAACTGTTATTACTACATTTCACAAAGAAAGCTAATCAGAAAAATTCAGAGCAATGTTACAATTCACAAGTATTTAAATTCAATGGCCTTCCTTTCTAGGATCCACTCCTTAGAGGATGCCACCAGGTCACAATGACCGATCACACCCAAAACTTCTCCCTATAGGACTGCAGGTGACAAACCCTGCGAGACCATATTCTGGAAAGCCCTGCTGAGCTTCATCTGTCCTTACCAGAGCTGACTGCCATCAAACTGCCATCCAAAACTGCTTTAGGGAAGCAGTTCCTCCGCAATCTCTTCAACAGATTCTCTGTTTTAACATCCACCTGTGTTCCTGCAGAACAGTCTGACCCGGATTGAGCCATGGAGCAAATAATAACACTAACTGCAACTCCAGACAGAAAAAAATAGAAGTTAATTTTCCAGACTCTTGTGGGAATACAGAGCATGTCTGTTGAAACTCAATCCAAGAGTTCAATGATACTGTAGACTCAAGTATTTCTTTATATTCCACGTAATGGCTTTTCCGTTCTTGGTGTTTTATAACACATGACTGAGCCATGATTTAGAAAGTGAGGGACATTCTCTCTCTGTCTCTCCCACCCTCTCTCTCAAGTTGAATTATACAAAAACTATAATTGCAAAGTGAAACATTAACAGAAAGCCCCAAGGGTTGTTCCATTTAGAGTTCTTACTGAATGTCATCACAGCAATTTAAGTTAATCTATGCTGATTCTCTTTATTTGGGAGGAACATCATTTCTTAAGGCATGAGGCCTAAACTTCTTTCCTTTGAGTTTTGTTTTGCTTCATTTTTGCCAGGGAATGACTGACTCTACAGTCTGCCCTTGCAGAGCCTGCGTATTACGTTCTCTATCACTTTCAGCTCTGTTTTATCTTCTCTTGGCAAGGACAGACATGTATTTTTGCTGATACCACTCTGAAGCTACATGAGGCCTTCTATTTTTTAGGAAGGGGACACTAGATTCTCTATCAGTTCTACACAGCTGCCACTTCATATTATTCTGAGAGCAGAGATGCTAGCAGTTCTCTTCAACTTAATTCAACAGATAGGCCAAGTGGGTTCGATTCCATTTGATCAACGCTCTAGCATAACAAAGATACCTAAAAGAAACAGGGGTTAAGCCATATCTAAGATTACAGAGGGAAATACTCAAATACCTAAGGAAAAAATATTGCTTTTCCCTGACATTAAAAAATTTACTGTGAAAACAATACACTTGGTTCTATAAAGGGTGGGTGTCATCAAATGTTAGTACAGACATGGAGATATTTCCTCCAAACAAACACAGGTGTTAGGAAGCTTAAGCATATAAATAGGTCATTCCTTATTTTTCTGTAAGTTTGTTTTAAAGTATTAAAAAGTAATGTTCTGAATCAACAGTATCAGGCTGTACTAAGGTGTGCTTATCCCCTGCTCTACACTGGGCTGGAGAAATATTTGGTTGTTGTCTGAAATTAAAGTGCCCTCAATGAAATCCTGCTTCACAGCAGTGAATAGTTAACTGAAGATGGCACACTGAACAGAGGTTTTAAAAGAAGTTAGGGTCTATAACGGAGAAGGCAATGGCAAGCCACTCCAGTACTCTTTCCTGGAAAATCCCATGGATGGAGGAGCCTGGTGGGCTGCAGTCCATGGGGTCGCTAAGGGTTGGACACGACTGAGCGACTTCACTTTCACTTTTCACTTTCACACATTGGAGAAGGAAATGGCAACCCACTCCAGTGTTCTTGCCTGGAGAATCCCAGGGATGGGGGAGCCTGGTGGGCTTCCATCTATGGGGTCACACAGAGTCGGACACGACTGAAGTGACTTAGCAGCAGCAGCAGCAGCAGGGTCCACAAGGAGAAGGAGAGGGCCTCATTGAACGAGGGGATGCAAGAAGCCAAGAATCACAAATGTTTTGCTTCTCCGCAAGAAAGAAGGCTGAAGTACAAGACTCTTCTATGTGCGCTTATCCCAAACTCCCTAACGTGAGATGATTTCCCCAACTCATCTGAAGACAGCTCTGTTGAAATCAGAAGTCAAACAAGCACTAATGTTGCCAGCTTAAAACAAACATGGTTTGGTTCTGAGTATTAAGAGCATATTATTATCAGCCTCCAAGAGTTTTAGAGAAGCTGAGGATGGATATTTATCCAGACCCACGATGTGCCAGGGCTAGGATGTTTCTTCATTTGAATCCAACAGGAACCGGGTGCGACATGCATTATTACATTAGAGATGTGGGAATTTGAGGCCCGAAGAACTTGCTCAAGGTCACACTATTTAGAACCCGGGGCAGCCAGGAATAGAACTGAGGCCTGTTCAACTTCAAAGCCCACATTCTATCTCAGAAGTGTTATCCTTAGGAGAAATTTATGGAATAGAATTTTATCCTGAGAAACTAAGGAACACACTCAAATCCAATAACTTTTTAAAAATCTTGTTTTTAGGTTAAGATTCATTATGCTCTCTTTCTTCTTTAAAAATTTTTGTTCAAATTATCCCTTTCCTCTCATCAAAATCAAACATTAACCTCTGTGACAAATTATGGGATTCTGTATTTTACAACTTGAAATAATCAGGCAGGAGACATACAGAACCTGACATAGTTTACACATTCATAAATAGCAAGCTGAAAAAATGACATTCTATTTTTATGGTAGTTTTTAATTTTTACATTAAAAGCCATTATACCAAAAATTTAAAATAACATGTTAAATTACAAAGACAGTCTTTATGACTCACAGAGAAGCAATAAAAATTAGAGTACATTTAATAAAAATGAAAGACAACCTTCTTCTTAAAAAACATAAGAACAAGTGTGTATTTCTTTAAAAGAGTTTAGACTTTTTTAGTTGAGTTTTTGTTTTTGGTGTCTGTGTCCACTTTTTAAATGTTTCCATTTCCTCCACACACATATTTCTGAAGAGCTATGAACAGGAAGTTTTCTCTTATATTTTCCCAAGTAGAAATTCCTCCAGCTGCACATTGACTTTCCCATTGCCCCAGTATTAAAGTTCTGGGCAAAGTTTTAATTACTAATTTAGGAACAATGACACATTTTAAAATTTAATACATTTTGCCCTTTTTATAGACCATGTAGAATGAAACCTCAGTGTGCTTGAAAAATCTCTTAGCAACTGAGAGCGGAGCTGGCCAACAATGGATGATTCATTGATTTAGCTTGAGTGTGCAGGAATGACTGCCAAAAGGTCTGAATAAACTCACATTGCTAGACACTATGGTAAAACGTACTCTGACCTCTTTTAAAACTCTATCAGAGCAGAAAGGTAAACTTGCAGCTTTCCAGCAATTCACTGGCTCTGGAAATATGCTTGAATTATTATATCTTGTTTTTATAATGAATGATAGACTTTCTGAGATGATCAATTTCACCTAATTAGACAATAGCTGCTACTAATTGGAGATTTCCAAGGGGACGGTACTGTGTTTTTAAGCACTAAAAATGATGGTTGCCCGTTCAATTTAAATTTGAAAGGAGGCTTTTTGAAATCTGAAACTGAAAGAACTGATTGTTAGGTTTTTTTTTGGTAATATTGACCCAAGGATTATGCAAGATTACCCTAAACAATAACTTGTGCATTCAAACTTAGTTATGAAACAGATATTGACATCTGTCAGAATATGCATACGTATAGAGATCATAGCAGCACATCCTATCTGATGTTTACATAAAATTCAAAAAGAGCTCAGTTGTTTTGTTCACATCTATCATTTATCTCCTCCAATATCCTTTTTAGGGGTAAGAATTATTTTCTTGCATTAGAACTGGGAGACGATGGACATGGAATTTAAATTGCTTGCTTGAGGTCTAGCTATTCAAAGGCAGGTCCAGGTTTACAATACAGATTTGATAGTTTACAGTTAGGTATTAGATCCATTGCACTACTTCACCAACTACAAATTTGTCAGCAGTAATAAAAATAATTCATGAAACTAAATCTCTTTCATTTTCTTTTTGAACAAAGACGTATTTCCCAATTTCTTTTGCTCTTGACAGCAGAAACAATGAACAGGAAACTTTCTGCCTGGAAAGAGCTCTGCTCTTGGCTCTTTACTTCCTTCTTGTTCTCCCTTTTCCTTCTTCCTCTCTCCTTTTCTCTTGCATCCTTTTTTTTTTTGGTAAAAGAGTCAAACAATAAAGATCAATTGAAAGATCCTCCCTCTACTTCTGGTCTTTCTCTCAGAAGTAACCACTGTTATCAATTTGGAGTATTTTTTTTCATACTGCTTTTTGGATATTTACATAATTATATCAAAGCATATGAAACATATTAATAATTTTGATTTTTTTCTCCATTTCATACATTGTCATATATTGTTATACAAATACTTTTTTTAAAAAGCACTTCTTGGAAATCTTTCCATATCTGTATGTAGACATCTATTCAAGTGATTGTTAAAAATCATTTCAGGTTTTCATGGTGGCTCAGTGGTAAAGAATATATCTGCCAAGGCAGGAGATATAGGATTGATCCCTGGGTTGGGAAGATCCCCTGGAGAAGGAAATGGCAACCCACTCCAGTATTCTTTCCTAGGAAGTCCCATGGACAGAAGAGCCTGGTGGGCTACTGTCCATAGGGTCACAAAGAGTTGGACATGACTTAGCAACTAAATAATAACAACAACAAAAATCATTTTGTAACATGTACTTCACTTTTTGAAATGGGGTAACTTATATACATCCACTAAAAATGTTGCTGTTCTTCTAGCATAAGTTAGATGGACAAATGGAATGAAATAAAATGTACAAAAAAAGTACAGATGAATGAAGATATTTAGTGTAATTTTTACTTAATTTCATGAATGACAGTTCTATGTATCTGATAATGGCAGGAGCAATGAACAGGTTTGTTACATTGGAAAATGTAGACCAATTAGTAACAATGGGTAGTAAAGTGGAAAAGACGGGAATTTTTCAAGAAAGGGGCCATACCAACTTAGGGATCACAACAGGTGTGGAGAACTTTATGGGGACCAAATTGAATAAAAGACACATAGTCCCTGATCTCACAGAGCTAAGAGCCCAATTCTAAATAACCTCCAATTTTACCTCCTCCTCTCTATTCCCATTGTCACTATTACTACAGACTCAGTTTCTGGCATAAACTGCTGCAGGAGGCCCTAAGTAATTTCTCTGAGTTCAGTGTTTTGATCTTCTATCCTGCAGCAGTGTTGAGTTGTGTTGTGTTAGTCACTTCAGTTGTGTCCGACTCTTTGTGACCCCATGGACTGTAGCCCACTAGGCTTCTCTGTCCATGGGATTTCCCAGCCAAGCGAGTTGCCATTTACTTCTCCAGGGGAATCTTCCTAACCCAGGGATTGAACCTGGGTTGCCTGCATTGCAGGCAGATTCTTTACCATCTAAGCCACCAGGGAAGCCCTATTCTACAGCAGAGGCATCCCCAAACACTGAGGTCTAAACACATTACTGCCTTGTTGTTGTTTAGTCACTAAGTTGTGTCCAACTCCTTTGTGACTCATGGACTGTAGCCCGCCAGGCTCCTCTGTCCATGGGATTTCCCAAGCAAGAATACTGGAGTGGGTTGCCATTTCTTTCTCCAGGGGATCTTCCTAACCCAGGGATGGGACCCTTGTCTCCTGCATTGGCAGGCGGATTCTTTACAACTGAGCCACCAGGGAAGCCCCACATTACTGCCTAGTGAAACACCTTCATCACTTTCACTACGATATGGGACAAAGCATAATCATCTGATCTCGGCACTCACAGCCCTTTCCCATTTTTTCCTGTTACTTTAATTTCTTGTCGCATTAAACTTTCTTCGGTTCTTTAGAGATTCTCTGTCAGATCTCTATGGTGTTTCATATACAGTCTAAAATATTGCTCACCTTTCCCCATCTGGAACTTCTACTTAACATTCTAGACCCAGATCAAACATTGCCTCTTTTGTGAAGGGCTACCTGATTCCTCCACAGCAGGTATGTACTTCTGTGCTCCCAAAGCAGTTTGCATTCACCTCTAAAATGGCATTTCATGTTGTTTCAGCATTATTTGTAATGCATATATGAGCTTTTTCAGCTCTTTTTATAGGAAATGCTATTTACCAGCTAAAAACCAATTTTGAGGATATGATGCTAAAGTATCAAATTTACGCTACCAGCCATGACTCACCGCTTCCCTAGTCTTCATCCCTACTTGAGTTGTTGAGGTAAAAGTTAACTAGGCAGATCCAATGTCTATTACTGTTGCTGTTCAGTCGCTCAGTCGTTTCAGATTCTCTGAGACCCCATGGACTGCAGCACACCAGGCTTCCCTGTCCTTCACTATCTTCCATGGTTTGCTCAAACCTGTGTCCACTGAGTTGGTGATGCCATCCAACCATCTCATCCTCTGTTGCGCCCTTCTGCTCCTGCCCTCAATCTTTTCCAGCATCAGGGTCTTTTGCAATGAGTCAGCTCTTCCCATCAGGTGGCCAAAGTATTGGAACTTCAGCTTCAGCATCAGTCCCTCCAGTGAATATTCAGGGTTGATTTCCTTTAGGATTGATTGGTTTGATTTCCGTGCTGTCCAAGGGACCTTTGATTATAATGCCTATTAAAATCATAACAATTTGCTTTATATTCATACCAACATAGATTATAGAAAGATATATCTAAGGAAATCTCCATCAAATTGAACATTTATCTCCTTTAGAGAAAAGGAAAAATGAAATTAATATTTGAATATCTTTAGGTTTGGATACTATGATTTAGTTTAGAATGCATAATCCAAATATATTCTTAAAGATAATATTGCAGTGGTTGGCATGACCTAGACTCAAGAATATTTTGATTCTCAATTTCACTTACCTTTATCTCATAAATAATTAAATATTTGCTTCTTTGGTGGATAATCAAAGTAAATAAAGCAGTGAAAAAATAACCTTTTGCTTCAGGTGCAACAGTCTTGGGGAATATGGACCAATAAGGAGAAGCATTCTGATGAAGCAGTCAGATGCCATAAAATCATAGAGTCAGTGTAGACAGTACTGTTCATCTATAGGTCTGAGATAATGCATTGAGATCCAACTCTATCCAATTATATTCTTCATAGGTTCTCCTAATGAGTGCAGGGAGGGACCCAGACCAGCCAGTCTCGGCCTAGCCCACAGGTTAACACATGGTCCCCCAAACCACTGCAGGGCATGTGAAAACATTCAGGCATTATCCATGAAACAGACCAACAACAGTCTGACAGAGAAGGAGTCATCCAAGAAATAGTAATAAATTGCTATGAATAGTTTGAATTAAATATTCACACAGTTTTATAGAATTATTGCCTAAAGAAAGGTAGGCTTGTGCTTTTTGTCTTTGGGTTTTTTAGGGCATGGTTTTTAGAACAGTTATCTTCACAAAGTTGGTAGAGGAGCTAGAAGAATTTGAAATTAAACATCTGGAACAATTCCAATAAGTAACTTAGAATAAGATTTTAAAAAAAACCTACAAGTATAAAGGTTAAGTAGGATAAAGAAAAGACTTCATATAGCTGGAGAAACAACTAGAACAAGAACAGATCTGCAGAAGGTAAGAGGCTCCTTCTCCTGACACATTAAATGCTGACCCCGATGAGGGACTGATGCTGTATTGCTTATCACCATGTGCTGTCACTGTGTCTTTCAATTCTGGATGCCAGCCCTTAGCAAAATGACTGTTCAGTACATCTGTCTAGATCCAGATGCAGGACAGCAGACAATTAATTCTACTGAGTCCAAATAAAAAGACTGTGAAAGAGACATCTGCAGTTCTGAGAGTTGCCATGATGACAACTACTAAGTCATTTGAGGGTAGATGTTATATTTCACGATCATTCTGAGGCTTCCTGTGGAGACTGCTGCTGAGGATTTCTTGGAAGTATTTTGATCATGCTGGCTTCTGCCCTTAAAGAAGAAATCTTAAGAAGCCGAGGAAGATTAGCTGAGACCTCTGCCTCAGCACCATAGAGGCTAATCAACAACTAGAAAATAAATTAGAAAAGGATAAAAGCAGGACTTCTACCCCACCTAGGCCTGGAGGAATTTTCTGCACTGATATCACCACGGCTTCTTCTAAATTACCCTGCCAATGTAGGATGTACTTGTAGATTTTAAGTGAGAGAGGCATTAGACTGATTTTAAATTCCCACATGTACCTGTATTCAGGTCAAGAAGCAACAGAACTGGACGTGGAACAACAGACTGGTTCCAAATAGGACAAGGAGTACGTCAAGGCTGTATATTGTCACCCTGCTTATTTAACTTATATGCAGAGTACATCATGAGAAATGCTGGACTGAAGCACAAACTGGAATCAAGATTGCCGGGAGAAATATCAATAACCTCAGATATGCACATGACACCATCCTTATGTCAGAAAGTGAAGAAGAACTAAAGAGCTCTTGATGAAAGTGAAAGAAGAGAGTGAAAAAGTTGGCTTAAAGCTCAATATTCAGAAAGCTAAGATCATGGCATCTGGTCACATCTCATTTTTTTGGGCTCCAAAATCTCTCAGATGGTGACTGCAGCCATGAAATTAAAATAGACGCTTGCTCCTTGGAAGGAAAGTTATGACCAACCAACAGATAGCATATTAAAAAGCAGAGACATTACTTTGCCAACAAAGGTCTGTCTAGTCAAGGCTAGACAGTAGCCTTGATTTGACAGTAGTCATGTATGGATGTGAGAGTTGGACTATAAAGAAAGCTGAGCACCGAAGACGATGCTTTTGAACTGTAGTGTTGGAGAAGATTCTTGAGAGTCCCTTGGACTGCAAGGAGATCCAACCAGTCCATCCTAAAGGATGAGTGTTCACTGGAAGGACTGATGCTGAAGCTGAAACTTAAATATTTTAGCCACTTGATGTGAAGAATCGACTCATTTGAAAAGACCCTGATGCTGGGAAAGACTGAAGGCAGGAGAAGGGGATGACAGAGGATGAGATGGTTGGATGGCATCACCGACTCAATGGACATGAGTTTGAGTTGGTGATGGGTAGGGAAGCCTGAAGTGCTGCAGTCCATGGGATCACAAAGAGTTGGACACAACTGAGCGACTGAACTGAACTGGACATGTACCAAATCCAGGCATAATGCCAGTGGTAGGAAATAGAATACACTTTTAAAAATTAAATTTAAACATTTTGTTTTAAGGCCTGGGATAGTCTCTCATTTACCATAAATTGTCTTTATAATTCAACTCTGACATCAAGAATTTATTGAGTGTAGAGTCTACTATAGATGCTTTCATGCTATTTGTCAAATTATAGAGTAAAAATAACCAATAAATAATCAGTAAAAATAACCAAAAAATATCCAATCAGCTCTCAGAACACACTGAATTTTTACCTTTTAAGATCTTCTACCAATTGTTTCTCCCCTTAACAAACCATAATATCCCCTTCATTCAAGGCATGACTGCTCTGCTGTGACTATAGTCTCTTGGTCATTATGACCTCTGTGTATTTGCTTAGTCATTTCTCCCCATCTAAAAAGTCTTCCCTTCTTCTTCACTATCAGTTGGTGGGTTATAGCTCAAAAGTACCTCTTTGGTTCTTTCCTAATCCCACATCTTCCTGCCCTCATTTGTCTAGGAAATCTGTTGATGAGCCCTGTGCCATCAGCTAGAAGATGAGGTGGACTGAAGCAGGAAGTTGGTTCCATAGGGAATGATGAAGCCTCTCAAGAAGAAAACCAAATAGTGACTATGTATAAAATAATTTGAGGAAAATTTACTTTGTTAATGGATTCTGGAAGGTACAGTTTGAGTAAAATGTAAAATAAGTTCATTATTGTGAATACTTTGGTAGAAGAATTAATAGCTATTTTAAAAAATATATAATGTTATATAATAAAACCTACAGGTCATCTTGCTACATGATTATTATTATTTTTGAGCTACAATTTTTTGTTGGACCCAAGGAAATTCAGCACCCTTTAAGAAACTAGTCTGAATCTCTGATAACCAGGAAATAAAGGAAATTTACTTATAGTCTGACCATATAAGGACACTGGATCCAAGTCCTGTGAACCTGTGCTTTTGCACATATTTTTTGCAGCTGCTGTTGCAGTTCAGAGCCAACGCTGAGCTTTGAAAGTTTGGATTCCTGTGTGTTGTGATAATCAGCTGGGGGTTGGAAATGCCTTAAAAAATCTAATGCTCTGGCACTTTAACAAGGCTTCTGAAAAAACATTTTAACATCTGGAATCAAGTATTCCGTGGAAGTCCAAGACCAACAGAGTAAAAAACATTTCTTTCAGTAACAGTTAAAATGTGGCACTTTCCTCTCCTTCATCAAATGAATGGGTTTATTTTATAATGATTGTGAGATGGTTTATAATAAATATGGAATGGAAGCAAGGTGTAGAAAACTGGATGTTCTAGATATTTACAGGTGAAAATCTCTCCCAAATACGCTTCTTTACTCTTTCATATCATTTTCTCTTTTAAAACTCAATTCTGGAAGAGAAATAATTACCCAAATCAAGCCTCCTTCATTTAGCCCTTCTGAGTGACTGCTGAATGAGGGTGAGTAGAGTCTATAGACTTCATCTTTGACATTTCCCACGTTTTAGAAGAAGGCAAAGGCAATAATAGCGCATGTGCCTGTCGTAGGTCTCTGCACAGCCAGGTAACTCAGATCGAATGCAAATAGAAGTGGCTATGTCTACTGAAGGTTTACTAATTCTCTACAGAGTTTAGACATTGTTTAAAACAACATATTAAAATGTGTTCTCTACTAAAGTGATAATAGATGGTATCTAGTGAGTGTTTAACAGGTGTTAGGCACTGTGCATTTAACTTCCAAAATAATTTTTATCCTTCTGTTTTTTATGATGAGTGGTACAGTGGAACTGACACAGAAAGAGACAACCAGAAGAATGAAACAGAACGGAGAACCCAGAAACAGACCCACACATATACACAGGGTCATGACTCATGACCAAGAGGGCACTGTAGGTTAGCAGGTAAAGGAGACATCATTCGATAATGATGTCAGAAGCGTTAGTTCTCCATGTGGGGAATAAAATAGAAAGAAAGAAATTGGATCTTTTCCTCTTACAATATATAAGAATATATTTAAAATAGAAGTGAAATCTTAGCTAGAAATATTAAAGCTTTAAAAAGACAATACAAAAGGAGATATGACCACCTTAAAATTAAGAGGTTCCCTTCATCAAAAAATACCGTAGAGTACAAGCCACAAATTTGGAAGTTATATTTGTAAAACATATAACCAACAAAGGATATTTCTGGTACTTATAAAGAACTCCTTTGAAAAAGGAAAACAGCTCAATAGAAAAATGGCCAATGGATAGGTACAGATATTTCAAAGAAGTGGAAGAGACCCAAACAGTGCCTAGCTAATGGGAGGTACTCAAGCAGTATTCATTGAGTAAATGAGACCATAAATGGCTCATAAACATATAAGAAGACATCGAACCTCACTGGTAAGCAGGGAAACAAAAATCACAATGAGATAGCATTTCATACTCACTATGCTGGAAAGAACTAAAATCAAATAATATCAAGTATTGGAGGGGAATGTGATGCAATGGGCACTTTGTTCAACCGCTGTGGGAACATAAACAGGAACAACCACTTTGGAAAACATCTTGGCATTACTTGGTACAGATGAAAATATATATACCTTATGACCCAGATCTATTCTGAGGTATCTACCCAAGAGGATCTCTTGCACATGCAATCTAGAAGACATGTTTAAGACTATTAATTGCAAGATCTCATAACAGCAAGAAACTAGAACTAGCTTAAATGTAAATCAGCAGGAAAATGGATGAACAAATTGAATATACTTATTTCAACACACAGTAATGTTAAGCTAAGAAGTCACACAAAACTATAAAGTATGATTCTATTTATAAGAAGATGTGGTACATATATACAATGGAATATTACTTAGCCATAAAAAGGAATGAAACTGGGTCATTCGTAGAGATGTGGATGAACCTAGAGTCTATCAAACAGAGTGAAGAAAGTCAGAAAGAGAAAAACAAACATTAACATACATATTGAAATCTGCAAAAATGGTACTGATGAACCTATTGGCAGGGAAGAAATAGAGAATGGACTTGTGGACATGGTAGGAGTGGAAGGATAGGGTGGGATGAATTGAGAGAGTAGCACTGACATATGGACATACACTACCATCAATAAAATAGACAGCTAGTGGGAAGCTGCTGTATAGCACAGGGAGTTCAACTTGGTGCTCTGTGATGATCTAGAGGGATGGGATGGGGGTGGGGGAGTGGGAGGGAGGTTCAAGCAGGAGTGGATATGTATATACACAGATGATTTACTTCAATTGTACAGAAAACAACACAACATTGTAAAGCAAGTGGTTAGTCAGTCAGTCAGTTCAGTCGCTCAGTCGTGTCCGACTCTCCGCGACCCCATGAATCACAGCACGCCAGGCCTCCCTGTCCATCACCAACTCCCGGAGTTCACTCAAACTCATGTCCACAGAGTCGGTGATGCCATCCAGCCATCTCATTCTCTGTCGTCCCCTTCTCCTCCTGCCCCCAACCTTTCCCAGCATCAGAGTATACGCCAGTAAAAGAGATAAAATAATGTAGTTTAAAATGAAGAAAAGATTAATTGAAAGGAAAAAAAAAGATGCATTTTTGCACAAAAAATAAAGCTAAAAACCAGACAAAACTATGCATTGCATTATTTTGGAGGGAAAAAAAATACATAGATGATTAAATTAGGGGAAAAAAACAAGGAAATAAGTTAACATCAAATTCAGATGAGTAGTTACCCCTATGGGGAAGACTACAAGTGAGGAAGGGTATTCATGGGTCTTCTAAGTTTTGATTGCTTAATCTGTGTAATAAATACACAAGTGTTCATTTTATTATTTTTCTTTAAGCTGTTTAGTTATGTTTTATAACATTCTTCTGAATGTATAATAAATTTTTCAATAATTAAAAAATATCATATGTGAGCTAAATTTTTAAATAAATAAAATTCTACCTGCATCCTACCATAGTTATTATCTACTTATATAAATTATATCATGAAAGCCTTAGTAAAGCAACTAAAATAATTCCCTAATTTATCTGTGTTGATATTCATGTTTTTGAGTTTGCTTATATTAGAACATACTAGCATAAAATTTCCTTTAAGGTAAGAAGAAACAATAGATCTTTTCTGAAATTTTTACTTTAACGAAGTCACTCGTGGTAGTCTTTTGTGACTATAATCTTGGTTTCCTTTTGCAAATAGTATCTGATTAGTTTGATTATCCACAGAGAAATGCTCATGAAGTTAATAACACATTCACAAATGATATTTATTTACAAAACAAGTATTTCTAGTTTCTATAAAAGAAAGAGTTTAGAATAGTGTGGTCAGATCTGGAGTGAATCTGACTACTGGCCTGGGATTTTGAATCATGGTTCTCTGTGTAGCTTTTACTGGGTGTGCCTACTGGATTTAATCTTCTAGAAGACAATTTTTGTGGATGAAACCCACCAACTGCGAAGTGATAGAATTGCGATGTGAAAAAAAAATCTGATTTTCATGAAGGGACTCTTGGCACTTGGAGATGAAATCTGAGGCCTCAAAGCCAAGCTGGCTGGGCTGGACGGCGGTGTGGAGCACAGAAAGCCTGCAGCCTGGAGCTGGCTCCAGCCAAGGACAGCTGTCTCCTGGCGGGGCTGGGTCAGTCCTCTGCGGGGTGAGTGAAAGGGAGGAGAGGGAAGCCAGCCTGTGGGTCGAGCCCCATTCACAGAGAGGCAAGTGGGCTCAATATGCTTGCATTCTAAGAATTTTGGTCCCCACCCCTACCATCCTAGGAGTCTCATTTCCAGCATCACCTCCCCCAGAACTTCCAAACATTGGCAGGTCCCCTTCTCAGTGCTGGGCTCCTATATGCTCCCACAACTTGGTTGACCAAGGACTCTGATCATATTTTCTGGGAATTTAAGCAAACAGGGTCCTCTTAAGAAAAACAAACTTAGACTGTGAATCCCACCCATTTCATTCCAGTAAAATCTTAAAGCCTTAAAATATTCCCCTTTACCAACCGTCATATACATAACTTCCCTATGATCAGCGTGTTATTCCTGTAGAATTATTCAACACAAAAAGAGTGAAACCATCTCAGACTGTCATCTAAACCCCCAAATGGCATCGATTCAACTCATTTGCACTATAAAAGCCTTATCTCTCATGAACTGAAGAACAAATTTAGGAAATCAACTACAATGTGTGCAAAATAATTGCAAAAGACTCCAATTTGAAAACTAAAACCAAAAATTCATTATATTCTTAAAAAGATGGTCTTAAACAATGTCTTAGAAATTTGCCTATTAAGTATATTTACACACCACATACCATTCTACTAATAATTACTAATAATGGCTGTTTTGCGGAAAGACTGTAGGAAATGGTGGCAGAAGATAAGCTTTCAAAGTGTTTGATTAGGATGGGCATAATGACCAAATCTACTGAGCTCTTTGAAAACACTAGCAGAAGAGGCTGAAACAGCAGCTTCATCTGTTTGAACCTCCTTTGTTATTAAACTTGCTGCTGCTGCAGACAGATAAGATCCAAGACCAAACACAAAAACATACATTTGATTCAGCAAGAGGCTTATCTCAACAATTGGACAGTCTGTTCAAGAAACTGGCCCAAGTTAAGCATTTTCCCTTGTTACCATAACAATTCAGAGTCTTCCTTCAGTGTGGAAAGAAAAGTACAAACACGAAAGGTTAATTTCTCTTCTGTCCCATTAAAACAAGACCAATAAACCTCAGTAAAACAAGAAATTTATGAAGTTTCTAAAAAATTTCTTTTATATGGTTTTCATAATTTGACACATCTGGGGGTTATAACTTATAGGAACAGAAAGAGATCACTAATTGGTCTGAAATGGAGAAACTTTATGATCTCAAATCTGGTGGAATACAATTTATGGACCAAATCCCAGAAAAGATCTCACATTTCATGGAGATTTAATATTTCATTTACATATTTCAGTTAAATATGTTTCAGAGCAGTCAATGAAAGTTTTCACCTTTCACATTCTCATTTGAGCAAGCTGAAAAAAATGTAGAATTTCTTCAGCTGATGGAAAAACTTGTCTTGATGTTCAGAAATGTGTCACTGAAACTTTCAACATAGCTCCCACTTTCTCTAGCTTTCCTGGCCCATTTGGGCTGTTTTCTAATTCAGGAGGTTTAACCACTAAGACCGCCATTTGGGCCAGGCTGTGGTTCCTACCCAACGACCAAGGTCAAAGGTGGTCAAGTGTGGAGTGTGGACCGGCCAGGACAGAAGTAGTCAGGTCTCCCCAGCTTGGCTCCACGTCCCTCTCCACTCATATGTGGTTGGGTTGATGCCTGCTTAACAAGAAAGTGTCTTTTATATGTCTGTCTAAAAAAAGTTTGTTACTGATTCAGCCCAACTTTTCCTTTCTGAGAAAACCAGTCAAGAGGAATCTGTAATAAACTGATGGCAAATTTCACAAGGAAAACATAAGTTGATGTGTGGTAAACTATTGTTCTTAGGAAAAAGCCACTTAAGTTGGAGAAGTATTGCAGCCTTGCACAACTCCTGGGGAGATCACTCACACTGAATTTTATACCAGTGCTGTTTTCTGGAGTTGTGCAATGCACTGACCCTTAGGACAGCAGTGGTGAGAAAGTCTGGGTAATCTTTTTAAAAAATAAACTTTGTTTTTAGATCAATTTTAGGTTTACAGAAAAATTGTGAAGCTAATCCAGGCAGCGCCCCCCACAGAGCCCCACAACCAGTTTCCTGTATAATTGACATACCTTGGTATGGTACCTTTGCTCCCATACTTTGGTACCTTGTTAAGGAACCAATACTGATATAGTTTTATCAACTAAAGTCCATACTTTATTCAGATTGCCTTAGTTTTAGCCTAATGTCCTTTTTGTGTTCAGGATATTACACTGCATTTAGTTATCATATCATCCTAAGCTTCTTTTGGCTGTAGTAAGTTTTCAGATTTTCCTTGTTTGTGATGACTTTGAGAGTTTTGAGGACTCCTGGTCAGGTATTTCATAGAATGTCCCCTGGTTTGAATTTGCCCAATATTTTCCTCATGATTAGACTGGGGGAGGATGATTTTGGGGGAGGAAGACCACAGAGGTAGAGTACCTTTTTCGTCATGTTGTATCAAGAGCACACACTGTCAGCATGACTTATCACTGTTGACGGTGATCTTGATCACCTGGCTGAGACAGATTTTAGCAGGTTTCTCCCATGTAAAGTTACTTTTGTCTCCCCTTTTCTACCTTTGGGACGAAGTCACCATGTGCAGTCCACACTTATATCTACATACATTATTTGGAATTCTTCTGCATAGAAGATTTGATTTTTCTCCCATGAGCATTTATTGATTCAATCATTTATTTGTATCAGTATGAACTCAAGTATATTTATTTTATACTTTGCATTATAATCCAATAATATTTTATTCACTTTGTTGTTCCATCTTTAGTTCAAATTGCCTCCTATATCATCATGCTCCACCATTGTATGTGTGTTTTATTTTTATATTTTTGTTGCACTGGGTCTTCACTGCAGTGTGTGGGCTTCTCTAGTTGTGGCACATGGGGCCTTAGTTCTCTGATAGGATTGAACCCTGTGTACACTGCATTGGAAGGCAGATTCTTAACCACTGGACCACCAGGGAAGTCCAGTATGTGTGTTTTTAAGTATTTCCTAACTTTCTGGCACTATAAGAAGATCCAGGTTCACTGTGTAGATTTCTTGATCTAGTCCTAAAATCAGCTATTTCTATAAGGTGTTCTGGTTCTTTTTATTGGAGGATGATATTAGAAACCAAGATCTGGGTCCTAGGAAGGATGATTGATGCTGGGGTGTTGCTACTGTAGGCCCTCTCAGTTGACGGAGCAAGAACTATATTTCCATATATCAAACCATACACACATATCTACAAACATTTCTATATGTAACCATCTGTATTTATATTGTTAAACATGGATTCATACCAGTGTCTCCAACTCTAATCTGTTACTGTAGGGATCATTCTAGCTTTTCTTATGTGCAAACTCTGCTCCAACAGTGGGAAACAGCTTTTACCATCTGCCATCCATTTACTTAATCGTTCAATTCCAGCGTATGTGTACAGCAATAATCCTGAAGAAAAAATATCTCCAAAGGAAAAAAATGTCAACTGTTGTACAGTGCTTATATACTTTTCTTTTGCTTTTAGAGATTCCACTCATCCCCAAAGTCATTTATTAGGTCAGCAGCTCTTTCGCCAGCCCCTTTGGTGAGGTTGTTTCATACCTTATGATATGGATAAATTGGTTTTAAAAATCATATTCTGCTTTCCATCCTGGTTTCCCAACCTCCCAATTTTTTTTTTTCTTAAGTCTGAATACACTGAAGTTTAGGATTCTCAGGTGGCACAGTGGTAAAGAATCCACCTGCCAATGCAGGAGATGCAAGAAACATGGTTCAATCCCTGGGTCAGGAAGATCCCCTGGAGTAGGAAATGGCAATCCATGCTAGTATTCTTGCCTGGAAAATTCCATGAACAGAGGAGCCTGGTGGGCTACAGTCTATGGGGTTCCAAAGAGTTAGACACAACTGAGCACACAGGCATGCTTGCGTGCACACTGAAGCTCACTCTTTGTGCTGTAATGTTCTATGGGTTTTGACAAACGTATAGTGTCACGTATTCAAAATAACTATCAAACAGAATAGATTCACTGCCCCACAAAATCCCCTGTGCTTTACATATTTAACTCTCCTCCTTTTTCCTTGAATCCCTGGCAGTCACTGATCGTTTCACTGTCACTATGATGTTGCCTTTTCCAGAACATCATATAATTGGAATAATACAGTATATGGCTTTTTTAGTCTGGCTTCTTTCACTTACCAGTATGCATTAAGATTTATACATGTCTTAGGAGAAGACTCTTGAGAGTCCCTTGGACTTCAAGGAGATCCAAACAGTCCATTCTAAAGGAAATCAATCCTGGGTGTTCACTGGAAGGACTGATGCTAAAGCTGAAACTCCAATACTTTGGCCACCTCATGCGACGAGTTGACTCACTGGAAAAAGAGTCTGACGCTGGGAGGGATTGGGGGTGGGAGGAGAAGGGGACGACAGAGAGTGAGATGGCTGGATGGCATCACCGACTCTGTGGACATGAGTTTGAGTGAACTCCGGGAGTTGGTGATGGACAGGGAGGCCTGGCGTGCTGTGATTCATGGGGTCGCAAAGAGTCGGACACGACTGAGCGACTGAACTGAATACAGCAATATAAAGCAACTATACTCCAACAATAGAAAAAGATTCATCCATGTCTTTTCGTGGCTTTATTCCTTGTTTCTTAATGATGATTAACATTCCTTCATGTGGATGTACCACATACAGATCCATTAACCTATATTTGCTTCCAGTTTGCTTCCTTTGTTCCTTTTTTTTCTCTTTTTTTGGTGCTGTTGTAAATGATATATATTTTTTTAATTTCAAATTGTTTGTTATTGGTATATAGGCAAGCGATTAACTTTTGTGTATTAACATTGTGTCCTGAGAACTTTTTATGCTCTTCTAATTCCCAGAAGTTTTTTTTCTTGGTCAATTCTTTCACCTGCAACTAAAGGACACTTTCATTTTATTCTTCCAATCTTTATATATTTATTTCCTTTTCTTGTCTTACTGCACTATCTAGGACTTTCAGTACAATGTTGAGAGCAATGGTTAGAGAGAACGTCTTTGTTATCAAGAGTTCCTGATCTTAGTGGGAAACTAAGGTTGTTCCTATCAAGAATGTGTTATCTGAGGGCTTTTTTTTTGTTTGCTTTTTCGTAGATGTTCTTTATTAAATTGAGGAAGTTCTTCTCTATTCCTAATTTTTGTTGAGTTTTTTTCAATCATGAATGAGTGTTGGATTTTGTCAAATGTTTATCTTCATTATTAATATTTTCTTCTTTAGCCTTTACATATGGTAGACTACACTGAACAACTTTCAAATGCTGAATCAGGCCTGCAAACCCGACATAAGTGCCATTCAGTCATGGCAAATAATTATTTTTATACACAGTTGGATTCAGTTTGTTAATATTTTATTGAGAATGTTTATATCTATATTAATAAGAGATATTGGCCATGTGCAGTTTTCCTTTCTTGTAATGTCTTTATCTGATTTTGGTATTAGGGTAATACTAGCCTCAGAGAATGAGTTAGGAAGTACTTCTATTTCTATTTTCTGGAAGAGCTTATGAAGAATGTGTCATTTCTTCCTTAATCGTTGAAGAGAATTCACAAATGAAACCAATCAAGCTTGGTGTTTTGGGGGGATTTTTTTTGGAAGGTTATAAATTACTTTGGGACAAGATGGGAAAGAGATGGGGGGACTAGAGAGACTAGGGTATAATGTGGATGGTACAACCTGACATACTTATGTTTTTCTGTACCAACATGAACTAAGAAGATATCTGTCAATACATGATATAAGAACAGATTTAAGCAGGAAAAAGACCTTTGGAGATGCAGATGCAGTCTAGCGAGCATGACTTCTTAAAAATCCATGTCTTTTTTTTCCTTTCCTTATCCAGTATCTCTGCTTTCTCAAATGTGAAAATGGGTACCATTATCTCCCTCCTCTTTAATTCACATGGGTATAAAAAAAAAAACACACCAATATTTTGAGTTCCTAAAGGGCTTAACATATATATATATATATATCTCCTCTTTAAAGGAAAATTTTAAACTCTGAGATGCTAAATTTAAATTCTTTTTCTAAATTTTCCCAATTTTCTCCAGTGAATATATATTAATTAGATTTATAATAGAAAAAAATTGCAAAGTAAAGAGTAATCCACCTTTGGCTTTCCTTTTTAGTTTATCAGTGTAAAAGAAGCAAGGGTAAACACACAGCATATAGGTAAGAATTGCATTAGCTATATACACAATAAAGAAAATTATCACAGTCATTCAGTCTATTGTCACAAGCTATTTGTAGGAGAGAGTGTACTTTTCACTGAAACATTTATTTATGCTCTGCTAAGCAGCTTTTAACATTTCACTTACTGAGATCATACAATATTGTTTTTAAATTAAACATTGCTTTACAGTTCATTTCCAGGTGAGCTGTCATGTCATATTAACTGCTGGATGAAGTCAGGCGTTATAGTTCACTCTGCAATTCTTTCATGTTGAAAGTGAAAAATCTCACTTCAAGACTATATGTTTTAGATTTTTATTTTTCAAAGGCAAGCCATTGTTTCTTTTCTTATCTTACTTTTCTTTCTAGATTTTCACTGGTTCATCTTCACAAGCCAACAAATTTATGATAACCCAATTTTTCTTAAATATTTTATTTTGACTGACATAAATTTGCATCCCTCCCCACTGCACCCCCTACATCAAGTTTCTATGGGTAGTCATTCCTTCTCTCAGATAGCGGTATTTCTGTGATGAATAAATTAAAGCTAGACTTTTCTAGTTTGTAACGAGTGCCTCGGTCAACACAAACATAAAACATTACACATTTGATTAGAGAATGCATTCTCAAGTAGAAGTACCAGAATGTTCAGTTAAACAACTGTTTTTCAATCTTGCTCATCTCAATACATAAGGCTTATATATTAATCTCAAGTCTGGGATTCTATATCAATTAAATGTGTCTTTGCAAGAACTTAAATCCAAAGACAATAAAAGTTACTATGTTTTTCCAAAGTAGTTTAAAACTTCCCTTCAAAGCATAAGCATACTTTAGTTGGTGGACTGTTTTAATACAAGGATAGCTTGTGGTCTTAAAGAATTCTGAATTAGGCTAACTAAATTTAAATCCTGCATCCATCTTGAATTATCTGATGGATCTTGTTTAAGGGAAGTTACTTAATTATCCTGCCCATCAGTTTTTCTGTCTGAAATACAGAGATTCATTCATTTAAAGCATTTAGAAACTGTCATTCATTCAAAAAAATATATATTTATTGTGTGAGACTCTATTCTAACTGCTGGGATATGTATGTGTGTGCTCAGTTGCTCAGTCGTGTCCAACTCTTTGTGACCACATGGACTATAGCCTGCTAGGCTGGGGATATAGCAGTGAACAAAAGAGATAAAAATCCTGTCCTAGTGGATCTTACATTATATGAAACACTAGTAGGAATAATTTTAGTACTGCCTTCATAGAATTGTTATGTGAATTAAATTAATTACACATGAGACAGTGTCAGGCACACAGTGAGAACTTATTAAACGTCAGCCACATCATTATCCAACATTTAATTTTCACAAAAAGCTTTCCTTTTATATTTTCCCCATTCCTTGGAACCCAGAAACAATAGATTTAAATTTAGCATTCTATGTGACATCACTGAGACTCAATTTCCTTATCTGTAAAATGGTGATACTTGCCCTCTCCTGGCCATGTAGTGTTGGTAGAAAAATGAAATAATTCATATGAAAGTGATTTTTAAACCAAGTGCTACAGGATTAAAAATGTCATTATGTGGCATCTGGCATAAGTCCTTGCACTCAGAAGTCTCTTAAGGCATGTTTACTGAATTAAATATTAATTTACTGCATAAGCAATTGTGTAGCCACTGTTCAAGCAGTCTTGAAAATGCCTGAGACTCAAACATAAGCTTTATAAGTAGGGTAACCAGTTACTAGCTTACCCAAACAACTAATTTATTACTGACATTTAGTAACTTATCTGAACTCTCAAAGGTGTCAAGAAACATTACATTTTCTTTGCACACTCACTTGAATTAAAACTTCTAAACATCCTTATTATCTTGTGGGTGATCTTAATTCAAGTTATTTTATAGGTGAAGCATGTAAGACTCAGAGAAGTTAAGTAACTTCCTCAGGATCAGAGCCAGTTAGCATGAGCTCCACTTTCCATTTCATAATTTAACCAAAGACAGTGCTGGTGCTGACATATAAAATATAACACAGGTCTCCGATTCTCACTTAAACCCTGCTCAATTCCACAGTCTGTAAAGGGCTAATCATTCTAGTAGTTCTGTTTTTGTTTCTTGGTTTTGTTTTTTCCAGTGTAAGAGATAATGAAGAACAAGTTTAGAGAAGAGAGCATCCTGTATTATGGCATGTCAGCAAATCTGTTTGTTTTCTGGAACATTTTATGTGAAGTTTCAGATTTCTAACCATCAAGGAGCCTGCTCAGAAGAAACATGCTAGTTTTGGAACTTTTATTTGGGGTTTTATTCCAGCTGGTTTGTATGGTAACTTAGATTTAAGCAAGGCTTTTACAGCTGTGAGATCTCCATATAGAAATGGCATGTGCAAAATGCTTGTGTCTTGTCAGTCCTTGCATGGCCAGCTCAGAGGACAGGCCAGAATAGTCAACTATCTTCTTACACGATCGTTAAAGTGGATGTGTTCACATGACTGTTGTAAACTGTTCTTGAAAAAACAAACAAATAAACGTAGTGAAAATATCTTGTTTCTCTCTAAGGATGTGACCCTTGGAAGAGTAGAAAAAGCAGAAGAGTTAGAAGATGTCACAACAGGAGTTAACGATATTTGAGCATATTTTTTTTCTTTTTACATCTTTCCCACCTCATAAACATTAATGTGTTCCTAACGAACTATCCTCCCAAATATCCTAGGCGAAGGAGTGAGTAGAAAGACTCTGGTCTTTCAGGTGTCAAATATCTCTTTCAGCACTGAGATCTGAACACGAGGGAGAGAATAATCCAAGCTACTGAGCCCAACCCTTACGTTGGGCTCCATTCTATATCATGGTCTCACTAGTTATGGAAAGTAATAGATTGCTGTGGCAGTCAAGTGTTAACTAGCTGGGTCTCAGTTAACTGCCACTAAATTGTCTATCCATATTCAGAACCCAAGTGGTGTCACCCAAGATCCTTTAAGTTATCCATCTGCCTTTCCAGACTTCTTAGAATCAGGACTCGGGAGAAGGATATGATTGCACGTGCCAAGGCTTGCTTGGAGACAAATGCTACTCAAGAAGGGGAAGGTTGTTGCCAGGTCAGTGAACAGATATCTGAGAAGGCAGTGGGAATGGCCTGTTCCCCACTGACTTCCTGCAGTAGACTCAAGACAAGTTAACTCCAGACAACATCAACATCCAGCAGCTTGCTGTTTAATCCTGCCTGCCTGGGTAGCAAAGAAAGCAGTGCTTTATGCAGGATCAAGCATTTTAGCTCTGCTGGGCTACAATTTTCTAGTAAAGGCTTCTTCTATTGAGTATGTATGATAAAATCCAAGCATTTGTGGCCATGTGGCTAGAAGAGAGCAACACAGGAAAGTGAAACCCGCAAAGAGGGCTACCGTGGAAATCCAAAGCTATAGACAAGAAGACTGGGAACCTGGGGAGGGCTGTGGGGACAGGAGACTTTTGAGTTCCAGAGCAAATGGCTAGAATAGGTCTCTAGGGCCTGGGGAAATGCCTTACCTTCCCTGTCAGATAGCAAGAAGATGCAAGTTCCAGGGCCTGAAGTGAACTACATAATGCTGTTCCTTAAGCTAGAATCCTCCTCGTGCGTCTGTCAACTGGGAAATATTTTCTCTCCCTCCTTCTATTCTTATTTTTCTTTTAAAGATGAAACTATGATAGTGTTTAAAAACACTAAGACATATCCTCCCCTGTGCAGTAGCACATTTGATCCTCTTGGGCACCTCTTGATCTGATACCGGGTGAGCAGCACCTACAGCCTGACAAAGCTGATGCTTGGAGGCATAAGCAACCTTCCTTACATACATTTATTATTATTATTTTTTAAGATAACATCTATTTCTTAAAAGTTAACATGTGCATAATAGGAAACCAAAAAGCACAAGAAGCAAAAATCAAAGTCATTCATAATCACAAGCAGTTTATCATTTGATATGTCCTTCTAAGTCTCATTTGTGTATTTTCACAACTAAGCATCCATTTTTATGTAATTAAGACCATACAGTTATGTATCATGCTGTTGCACACATCATGAATATTTACCATTTCAAAGTCCCAAAGCTTACTTACAGCCCATACATTGAGAAAAGTCCAGCTAGGTGAGGTGGGTGGTCTCAAGGTGCCTCTCCATTTCTCACACAAAGTTGCTCTCGGAATCAATCCAAGAGGCAGGATCCTCAAAGGATGATATACTTTCCCCCAACCTCAGGCATTGAACTTGTGCTAACAACCCCAGGGGGTGCTACCTCCGTTAATTAAAACATGATAAGCTTTATAGTTAAAAATGTTGCTCATCCCTAGGCATAAGAAATGGCATTCTGAAAGATCCTCAGGAAATGGGTGGTGACTTTGCAGTTAGAAAGTTTTAAAAGGACTGTGTGAGCTATTTCTCCATTTTTTAAGGTTCATCTCCTTCTACCTCCTTTCCTAGAATGTGAACTCCTTGAGGGCAGTGGTCTTGCCCTGTTTGGTGGTCCTGGAGCATGAATGGTGAACAAAGGTTCAAGATGGCAAGTTGGAGCATCACCACCCAGGAAACTTTTTGAGTGTATTGCCTCTTCATCTCCCACTTTTCGATCTACATGGACTAACACAGTGCATGGTCTAAAGAAGGCTTTCAGCTAAACTTTTGCTAAATTAACAAGAATACTCCCCCATATCTCTCCAAAGTTATGAAACTGAGACATCTAATCAACATTAGAACTCAGAGATAATGCAAAACCTGATGTTATATATGCTTCTAAATATAGTAATTTTTGTGGATTATTCATGGCCAATTTTTATTCCCAGTAGATTCCACACTGCCTGGAATGATGAAAGAATACTACATCCCTTAAAGGCACAATTGAATTGTACTCAGGAAATGTGGTTATTTTAATATTATTGTAAACCAAACATAATTAAGAACGTTAATCTTCCCAGGAAAATATCACATGACATATTCCAGAAACAAATGTAAATGAATTTTAGTTTACTTGATAATTTGGTTTTTCTATTCCACCTTTCATTAGTTAATTCAAATGTTTAGTACCAAAGGCTTCTAAAAAACTAACAGAATTTTTCCCTTTTTGCTCTGGTATTTTAGCATCTTGAAAGCATCAGTTCAGTTCAGTCACTCAGTCGTGTCCGACTCTTTGTGACCCCATGAATCACAGCACGCCAGGCCTCCCTGTCCATCACCAACTCCCGGAATTCACTCAAACTCATGTTCATTGAGTCGGTGATGCCATCCAGCCATCTCATTCTCTGTCGTCCTCGTTTCCTCCCACCCCCAATCCCTCCTAGCATCAGACTCTTTTCCAGTGAGTCAACTCATCGCATGAGGTGGCCAAAGTATTGGAGTTTTAGCTTTAGCATCAGTCCTCCCAATGAACACCCAGGATTGATCTCCTCTAGAATGGACTGGTTGGAGCTCCTTGCAGTCCAAGGGACTCTCAAGAGTCACCACAGTTCAAAAGCATCAATTCTTCGGCGATCAGCTTTCTTCACAGTCCAACTCTCACATCCATACAGGACCACGGGAAAAACCATAGCCTTGACTAGACGGACCTTTGTTAGCAAAGGAATGTCTCTGCTTTTTAATATGCTATCTAGGTTGGTCATAGCTTTCCTTCCAAGGAGTAAGCGTCTTTTAATTTCATGGCTGCAATCAGCATCTGCAGTGATTTTGGAGCCCAAAAAAATAAAGTCTGACACTGTTTCCACTGTTTTCCCATCTATTTCCCATGCAGTGATGGGACCAGATGCCATGATCTTAGTTTTATGAATGTTGAGCTTCAAGCCAAACTTTTCACTCTCCTCTTTCACTTTCATCAAGAGGCTTTTTAGTTCCTCTTCACTTTCTGCCATAAGGGTGATGTCATCTGCATATCTGAGGTTATTGATATTTCTCCCGGCAATCTTGATTCCAGCTTGTGCTTCTTCCAGCCCAGCGTTCCTCATGATGTACTCTGCATATAAGTTAAATAAGCACGGTGACAATATACAGCCTTGACATACTCCTTTTCCTATTTGGAATCAGTCTGTTGTTCCATGTCCAGTTCTAACTGTTGCTTCCTGACCTGCATACAGGTTTCTCAAGAGGCAGGTCAGGTGGTCTGGTATTCCCATCTCTTTCAGAATTTTCCACAGTTTATTGTGATCCATACAGTCAAAGTCTTTGGCATAGTCAAGAAAGCAGAAATAGATGTTTTCCTGGAACTGTGTTGCTTTTTCGATGATCCAGCCGATGTTGGCAATTTGATCTCTGGTTCCTCTGCCTTTTCTAAAACCAGCTTGAACATCTGGAAGTTCACGGTTCATGTATTGCTGAAGCCTGGCTTGGAGAATTTTGAGCATTCCTTTACTAGCGTGTGAGATGAGTACAATTGTACGGTAGTTTGAGCATTCTTTGGCGTTGACTTTCTTTGGGATTGGAATGAAAACTGACCTTTTCTAGTCCTGTGGCCACTGCTGAGTTTTCCAAATTTGCTGGCATATTGAGTGCAGCACTTTCACAGCATCATCTTTCAGGATTTGAAATAGCTCAACTGAAATTCCATCACCTCCACTAGCTTTGTTCATACTGATGCTTTCTAAGGTCCGCTTGACTTCACATGACAGGATGTCTGACTCTTGGTGAGTGATCACCCCATTGTGACTATCTGGGTCGTGAAGATCTTTTTTGTATAGTTCTTCTGTGTATTCTTGCCACCTCTTCTTAATATCTTCTGCTTCTGTTAGGTCCCTACCATTTCTGTTCTTCATTGAACCCATCTTTGCATGAAATGTTCCCTTGGTATCTCTAATCTTCTTGAAGAGATCTCTAGTCTTTCCCATTCTATTGTTTTCCTCTATTTCTTTGCACTGATCACTGAGGAAGGCTTTCTTATCTCTCCTCGCTATTCTTTGGAACTTTGCATTCAAATGGGTATATCTTTCCTTT
Organism: Moschus berezovskii; assembly: GCF_049115385.1. Lineage (NCBI taxonomy): Eukaryota > Metazoa > Chordata > Mammalia > Artiodactyla > Moschidae > Moschus > Moschus berezovskii. The sequence continues at coordinate 63,626,117 of NC_142463.1, forward strand.
TCTCCTTTGCTTTTTGCTTCTCTTCTTTTGACAGCTATTTGTAAGGCTTCCTCAGACAGCCATTTTGTTTTTTGCATTTCTTTTCCATGGGGATGGTCTTGATCCCTGTCTCCTGTACAATGTCATGAATCCGTCCATAGTTCATCAGGTACTTTATCTAACAGATCTAGTCCCTTAAATCTATTTCTCACTTCCACTGTATAGTCACAGGGATTTGATTTAGGTCATACCTGAATGGTCTAGTGGTTTTCCCTGCTTTCTTCAATTTCAGTCTGAATTTGGCAATAAGGAGTTCATGATCTGAGCCACAGTCAGCTCCCAGGCTTGTTTTTTGCTGACTGTATAGAGCTTCTCCATCTTTGGCTGTAAAGAATATAATCAATCTGATTTCAGTGTTGACCATCTGGTGATGTCCATGTGTAGAATCTTCTCTTGTGTTGTTGGAAGAGGGTCTTTGCTATGACCAGTGCATTCTCTTGGCACAACTCTATTAGCCTTTGCCCTGCTTCATTCCTTACTCCAAGGCCAAATTTGCCTGTTACTCTAGGTGTCTTGACTTCCTACTTTGCATTCCAGTCCCCTGTAATGAAAAGGACATCTTTTCAGGTGTTAATTCTAAAAGGTCTTGTAGGTCTTCATAGAACTGTTCAACTTCAGCTTCTTCAGTGTTACTGTTTGGAGCATAGGCTTGGATTACCGTGATATTGAATGGTTTGCCTTGGAAACGAACAGAAATCATTCTGTTATTTTTGAGATTTCATCCAAGTACTGCATTTCAGACTCTTTTGTTGACCATGATGGCTACTCCATTTCTTCTAAGGGATTCCTGCCCACAGTAGTAGATACAATGGTCATCTGAGTTAAACTCACCCATTTCAGTCCATTTTAGTTCACTGATTTCTAGAATGTCAACGTTCACTCTTGCCATCTCCTGTTAGACCACTTCCAATTTACCTTGATTCATGAACCTAACATTCCAGGTTCCTATGCAATATTTTCTTTACAGCATTGGACCTTGCTTCTATCACCAGTCATATCCACAACTGGATGTTGTTTTGCTTTGGCTCCATCCCTTCATTTTTCTGAAGTTATTTCTCCACTGATCTCCACCAGTAGCATATTCGGCACCTACCAACCTGGGGAGTTCCTCTTTCAGTATCCTATCATTTTGCCTTTTCATACTGTTCATGGGGTTCTCAAGGCAAGAATACTGAAATGGTTTGTCATTCCTTTCTCCAGTGGACCACATTCTGTCAGACCTCTCCACCATGACTCGTCCGTCTTGGGTGGCCCCACACAGCATGGCTTAGTTTCATTGAGTTAGACAAGGCTGTGTTCTGTGTGATCAGATTGGCTAGTTTTCTGTCATTATGGTTTCAGTGTGTCTGCCCTCTGATGCCATCTTGCAATACCTACTGTCTTACTTGGGTTTTTTTACCTTAGATGTGGGGTATCTCTTCACGGCTGCTCCAGCAAAGCGCAGCTGCTGCTCCTTACCTTGGACAAGGGGTATCTCCTCACGGCTGCCCCTCCTGACCTTGAACATGGAGTGGTTCCTCTCAGCCCTCCTGCACCCGTGCAGCCACTGCTCCTTCTCCATTTAGATTTGGCTTTAACTTATAGGTTTGGAGAAGATAACTTCAAACCATGGAATCCACTCTATGACATTCTGTATTGCATGATACCAATCTATGTAAAAAACTTGTTTGGAGCCAAGCTGTGTGAAAGTCGCACAGTTGTGTCCAACTCTTTGTGATCTCATGGACTGTAGCTTGCCAAGCTCCTATGTTCATGGAATTCTCCAGGCCAGAATACTGGAGTGGGTAGACGTTCCCTCCTCCAGGTTATCTTCCCAACCCAGGGATCGAACCCAGTCACTTGCATTGCAGACAGATTCTTTACTGTCTGAGCCATCAGGGGCCAGGCTGTATATATATATATATGTATGTATGTATGTATGTCTATGTATATTTAACTTCTATGCAGAGTATATCATGAGAAACGCTGGGCTGGAAGAAGCACAAGCTGGAATCAAGATTGCCGGGAGAAATATCAACAACTTTAGATATGCAGATGACACCACCCTTATGGCAGAAAGTGAAGAGGAACTAAAAAGCCTCTTGATGAAAGTGAAAGAGGAGAGTGAAAAGTTTGGCTTGAAGCTCAACATTCAGAAAACAAAGATCATGGCATCTGGTCCCATCACTTCATGGGAAATAGATGGGGAAACAGTGGAAACAGTGCCAGACTTTATTTTTTGGGGCTCCAAAATCACTGCAGATGCTGATTGCAGCCATGAAATTAAGAGACGCTTACTCCTTGGAAGGAAAGTTATGACCAACCTAGAGAGTATATTAAAAAGCAGAGACATTACTTCGCCAACAAAGGTCTATCTAGTCAAGGTTATGGTTTTTCCAGTGGTCGTGTATGGATGTGAGAGTTGGACTGTGAAGAAATCTGAGCACCAAAGAATTGATGCTTTTGAATTGTGGTTTTGGAGAAGACCCTTGAGAGTCCCTTGGACTGCAAGGAGATCCAACCAGTCCATCCTAAGGGAGATCAATCCTGGGTGTTCATTGGAAGGACTGATGCTAAAGCTGAAACTCCAATACTTTGGCCACCTCATGTGAAGAGCTGACTCATTGGAAAAGACTCTGATGCTGGGATGGATTGGGGGCAGGAGGAAAAGGGGACAACAGATGAGATTACTGGATGGCATCACTGACTCGATGGACATGAGTTTGAGTGAAATCTGGGAGCTGGTGATGGACAGGGAGGCCTGGCATGGTGCGATTCATGGGGTTGCAAAGAGTCGGACATGACTGAGCGACTGAACTGTACTGAACTGATACACACACACACACACACAAATATACAGTACTCAATTTTTTGTATTTTTGTTTTTAAGGTCCTTTATGTGCCTGGAGAATCTCCTAGAGAGAGGAATCTGGCAGGCTACAAATTATAGGGCTGCAAAAGTCGGACACAACTGAAAGCAACATAGCAAGAACGCTAAGTTATGAGAACTTTTGTGGAAAGTCTGAGATGCCAAGAATTGTAATTAGGAGGTAAAACATCAAGGACCTGGCAAGGGACTTAAGCTGGAAGACCCAGAAGAAAGGAGTGGCAGGGCAGCAGTGTAGGGTTTGAGCTTGTCCTGGCGGAGAGGGAGAGGATTTTCCTATTCACCTCTGCATATGAAATCTATCTCCTCTCTGAGATTTCTGGAAAATGCATCAAGCATTGGGTTGACATGTATAGAGATTTCCATCCTCAACAGTAAACAACAATGACAACTGTTGTAATGCAAAAAAAATCTAGCATGCAATCTGAGAACATCATTAGAATTTTCTAAAGAAAGATAGTTAATACACAAAAGTGTAAGGAATTTCACACGTATTATTGTTAATTCAATAACAGTACTGAATAATATATGTAACAACAAAGAAATATACATATACAAATATTAAATGATATATATATAAAACTTGTATCAAATTATTATTTTTTATTTAGATATAATTGATATATTAGTTTCAGGATTTCAACATGATGATTTGATATTTGTACACTGTGAAATGATCACCACAATAAGTCTAATTAACATTCATCACCAAACACTGTTATAAACATTTTTCTTTTAATGATAACTTTTAAGATTTTTTTTCTTCATACTAAAATCTTAAGCTGGAAAAAAAATGAGCATATTTAAAAAAAACTCAAAGCTTCCATATTTGTACCATTCTTTCATAAGAAAATCTTTAAAATCATCCATATTCTTTCATAAAACAATGTCAACAAGCTAATAACTATGTAATGTAACATAGATGTATTATTTATAACCCAAGCTATGTTTAATTATAAAGAGAAATACTAGGAAAGCTTTAAATTTAAGGGAAAAATAAATATTTTGTGATTTCTGATTTATTTAATTTAAAATCCATGTGTAATATGTTCAATGCTTTTGATATTTGATTTAAAAAAACACATATAAACCTCAGATAATTATTTATTTCACTTATTTAGCTCAAATGTAGGGTTCAAAGAAAACAACTCAGCATTTTTGTATACCATATTTTTTATTAATTAAAAATAAATGGATGATATTAAGGTGTAAAAAGTAGTGAAAGTGATTTATTTCTCCCATTGTTATTCCTTCCCCTGTTTTAATGTTACACTACTCCCCTCGTCCCCATCCTAAAAACACACAAAAACCACTTGTTTCTCTTTTTCTTTATGGCTCATTACTTTTTAGTTTTTATACAAAACATTTTGATCCATCTACCATTTATTTTGATATGTCACATGAGACTTTAATTTTTTTTTTTTGCTATTTTTTACTGAAATATAGGGGTTTCCCTGGTGGTGCAGTGGTGAAGAATCTGCCTGCATTGGAGATGCATGAGAGGTGGGTTTGAACCCTGTGTCGGGAAGATCCCCTGGAGGAGGGCATGGCAACCCACTCCAGACTTCTTGCCTGGATAATCCCGTGGAGTGAGAAGCCTGGTGGGCTACAGTCCACGGGGTTGCAAAGAGTAGGACATGACTGAAGCGACTGACCACACATGCACTCACTGAAACATAACTGCTTTACAATGTTGTGTTAGTTTCAGCTCCACAATGTTGTGAACCAGTCATATGTATACATATATCCCCTCCCTCTTGAGCTTCTTCCCCACCCCCATCCCACCCCACTAGGTCATCACAGAGCACCAAGCTGAGCTTCCTGTGCTATACAGCAGTTTCCCACTAGCTATCTATTTGAACCTATTTGCAGAGCAGGAATGGAGGTGGAGACATGGAGAACAGACTTGTGGACACAAAGGGAGAAGAGAGGGCATGAACTGAGACAGTGGCTTTGACACCTTAATTTTTAAAAATGATTAATCAACTGCCCAGCTCCACTGCTTTATGATGCCTCCTAACACATTTGCTAATTCTTACGTATAATCGAGTCTAGATCCAAGACTACCTATGTTTCATTAATTTTTATGTCTACTCTTTGCAACAATACCATTTGCATTATTGTTGTATAATGCTATGTTTCAACACCTTATAATGAAGGAAATTCTCTAACCAAATATAATCCCCACTTCTTCAAAAGTATTCTTGGTTACTTTTGTGCACATTCTTGGATCTATATGAGCTTTCACTCATTTGTCAAAGCAAAAGAATCCTGCTGGCATTTGATTGGATATATAATATTTTACAAACCTCATAATATATTGTGATATTTAGTAATTATTTAGAAACACATCATTTTACTTTTTGTTGTTATTTTATATCTCAGCAACATTTTATAATTTTCCTTATATGGGTCCTGAGATTTTTTTAATAAAAGTTTTTCTGAGATATTTTCAGTTCAGTTCAGTTCAGTTGCTCAATCGTGTCCGACTCTCCGCGACCCCATGAATCACAGCACGCCAGGCCTCCCTGTCCATCACCAACTCCCGGAGTATTAGGTTTGCATAAATATTTACTGATAGGTTATTGACATTATATGAAATAACAATTGATCTTTCTTCCTGATTTGCCTATTAGTTCTAATAGTTCTCTGTTTGATTGCCTTGGGATTTCTAATTAGACAGTTTAAGAAGGCAAATAATCATGATTTTAGTCTCTTCCTTTCCAATAATTATTCACTCATTCAGTGCATATCTAATGAGCATCTCCTACACAAGGAATGATATTAGACAATAGGAAAACAAATATGAATAATACACACAAAAATTCCCACTTTGGTGGAGCTTACATTATAGTAGGGGAGAAAAACAACAAATAAACATAATAAATATAGTATGTGAAAAGATGAAAAATCCAATGGAAAAGCAGAGTAGGCTAAGGGAGACAAGGAAGGCAAGAAGTGGAAGGTTTCACAATTTTAAATAAGGCGGTCTGTGTAGACCTCTCTGAGGAAAGGCTTGATGAAAGCGAGGAAATGAGCCATGCATATGTCTGAGAGAGGCGTGTTCAAGGCAAACAGAACACGCAGTGCAAAGCCTTAAGGAGGAGTGTTTGGGGCTATGGTTAGATGGAAGTGAGCATAGCACATATGATGGTGCTAGGCCACTTATTTATGTTTCATATTTTATTGCATTGGCCAGGAATTGAAGAACAATATTAAATAAAGGTGAAAATGGGCCTCCTTAGTTTGTGACAGCTTTTAATAACAATACCTTTGTGCTTTAATTTGATCATTGATTTAAATAGCTATTATTCATTACATTTAAAAAATTATGTCAATTCACAATTTAACAGAATAGCAAATCATATGATTATCTTAAAGCTGCAGAAAAGTCATATGAAAATATGTAATACCCTTTGTGAAATTCAGAAAAACTTTCAGGAAACTAGGAGTAGAAAGAAACTTTCTCAATCTAAGCATCTATTAAAAACTTACAATTAACATCACATTTAATGGCAAAACACTAAATGCTTTTCCCCTAAAGATTAAAGATTCCCGTAAAGATTAAAGATTAGAAATAGGCTAGGATGTTAACTTTCATAACCTTTTTCAATGTTGCATTAAAGGTTTTAGAGCAATAAGTTCAAATAGAAAAACAAAGGAAGGAAGGAAGAGACATTGTTCAGAGAAGAAGTAAAACTGTGGACTTTTTTCAGATGACTTGAGCATGTGCATAGAAAAATCCAATAAAATCCACAAAATATTAATAGAACTAATGAGCAAATTTAGCAAGGTTGCAGATACACACTCAGTATACATAATTTAAAAAACTGTTTTTCTATATACTAGCAATAAACAATTGGAAAATAAATTTTAAGAAACAATACCATTTATAGTAGCACCAACAAGATCGACTAGTTAAGGAAACTGAAAATTTACAAAACATTGCAGGGGGACAGTAAAGAAGGCTAAATACATATTGGGTCTTCTTCGTATAATTCAATATTGTTAAGATGTCATTTCTCCAAAAATTGATCTATAAATTCAACATAATAGATAAACACAATGTGTAACACAAGGTTATACTGAACAAGAGAGACTAAATATATATACTGAAGCAATGCTGTCTTCTTTCCCTTGCCAGAGCAGTGTCAGAGGAAGCTAGTTAAAAGGTGTACATAAAATCCACAGTCTGTAACACTTAAAATGTTCAGATTTCAATTGAAAAGTCATACATTATCCCAAGGACAAGGAAAACCACAATTTGAATTTTAAAAAGAATCAACAGATACCAATACTAATTGACAGAGATATTAGAATTATATGACAAAAATTTTAAAGCAGTCATCATAAAAATATTTTGATGAGCAATTACAAAATGCTGGAAACAAATGGAAAAAGAGAAGTTTGTAGCAAAGAAATAAAGATATGAAGAGGAACCAAATGAACCTGTGAGATTACAACAAAATTCTAACATTCATGTCATCAGAATCCAGATAGAGAGGAGAAAGAGGGTAAGGCTGATAATGTACTCAAAGAAATAATGGCTGAAACTTTCCCAAGTTGGCAAAAGATCTAAACCGTCAGATTCAAGAAGCCGAACAAATTCTGAAAATAAACTCAAAGAAATTCACACCAAGACACATGATGGTCAAACTTCTGAAAACCAAAAACAAGCAAAAATCACAGAAGCAGCAAGAAAACAACTTGTATATAGAAGGAAAACAATTCAAAGAGTGGATTTTCACCAGACACTATGAAGGCTAGACCACGGGGTCACAAAGAGTTGGACATGACTGAGCGACTGAACTGAATTGATGAAGGCTAGAAGGATGTCACAATTTTCAAATAACACTCCCCCTCCAAAAAAAAGAACTGTCAATCCAACATCCTATATCAATGAAAATATTCTTCATAAATGAAGGGAAATTCAAGACATTCTCAGATTAGTGAAAATTATGAGAATTTGACACTGGTAGGCTTACCCGTAAAAATGGCTAAAGAAAGTTCTCTTAACAGACAGGAAAAATAAAAGAAGAAAGCTTAGAACATTAGGAAAGAAAAGCAACAGGCAGTAAAAATACAAATAATTCAATGCCAGTTTCCTCTTGAATTTTCTAAATAATGCTTCACATTTGAAGCAAGAATTATGACTGATGTGATTCCAAATGTAGGTGTAGGAAATATTGACAATTAGAAATGAAAGAAGGTTAAGGGAGGGAAGTAAAGGAAGGTAAGGTTTTGATACTTCACTCAAACTGATAAAATGTCTCAAACTGATAAGTTATATATATGCAATATACCTAGAGCAATCACTAAATAAGCTGTACAAAGAGACATCAAAAACACTACAGATAAAAAAAAATTCTAAAAATTGTTCAAATAATCCACAGGAAGGTAAGAAGAATAAAACAGAAATATGAAAAATAGAACATACAGAAAACAAAAAATAAAATGGTTGACTTAGCTCTTTGCTGTTCAGTTGCTCAGTTGTGTCTGACTCTTCATGACCCCATGGACTGCAACACACCAGGCTTCCCTGTCCTTCACCATCTCCCGGAACTTGCTCAAACTCATGTCCATCGAGTTGGTGATGCCATCCAACCATCTCATCCTCTGTCATCCCCTTCTCCTGCCTTCAGTCTTTCCCTGCATCAGGGTCTTTTCCAATGAGTCAGTTCTTCCCATCAGGTGGCCAAAGTATTGGAGTTTCAGCTTCAGCATCAGTCCTTCCAATGAACATTCAGGACTTATTTCCTTTAGGATGGACTAGTTGGATCTCCTTGTAGTTCAAGAGACTCTCAAGAGTCTTCTTCAACACCACAGTTCAAAAGCATCAATTCTTTGGGGCTCAGCCTTCTTTACTGTCCCAACTCTCACATCCACACATGACTACTGGAAAAACCATAGCTTTGACTATATGGACCTTTGTTGGCAAAGTAATGTCTCTGCTTTTTAATATGCTGTCTAGGTTTATCATAGCTTTTCTCCCAGAGGGCAAGCATCTTTAATTTCATGGCTATAGTCACCATCTGCAGTGATTTTGAACTTAGCTCTAAAGTATCAATAATTACATTAACCACACGTGATCTTAATACATCAGTTAAAATTCAGAGATTGAAGTGGTTAAAAAATCGAACAGAATTTTATGTTGTCAACAAAACCTCACATCAAACATAATGACATAGGTAGATTGGAAATAAGATGATAGAAAATGTAGCATGGAAACCTTAGTCAAAACAAAACAGGAATAGTTATATTAATGTCAGATAGACTTCAGAGCAATGATAGCTACCAGAGTACGAGAGACATTACAAAATGCTAAAAGGGACAATCCACCCAGAAGACCCAGCAATCCTAGCAACCCTAAATAATTAAGCACCAACTCATAGAGCTGTAAAATACGTGAAGAAAAATTATAAAGGGAAAGCGACTGTGGGGAAATTAACAAGATGGCGCCACTCAGGGTCCTGCCTCAAGCTCTCGCTGCCCTCTTGCCCCATGTTCTGTAAAACAATGACTTTGCATAGTTATGTAACAGCTGAGATCATTCACAGCACTGCACATGCACGTCTGGAGGTACTTGCTTGGTCACGGGCTACTTTGTGAGGTATGCCTGTATGAGCTTCACCATGAAAGCCCTGGCTGCTGCTGCATTGGGGCTACATTGGAGCAGCCTCATGATTATATTATATGCGGTTATGTTATGGCTATGTTATAGTTATGTTATGTCTACTGCTATGGCTGCTGCATCAACCAGGAGAGAGGCTCTATTATGGCTGCCCTGCCAGCCAGGAGAGAATAAATGTGTCTGCAGTTCCTACGGCTCCTCCCATCTTCTTCCAGCCTCTTAGCTTGCGCCTTGTCTACCCTGGGTTCAGCGAACAGTGTGAACAACAAGATAATCAGCGCTGTGAGCAGGATCAGCAATACAACGGGCATAGTCAGCAGGATGAACAGCAATACGCTGACAAATTGGAGATTTAAACTCCCTTCTTTTCAGTGACTGGTAGAACAAGTACATATAAAATCAGGATGGACACAGAAGAACTCAACCATACCATCAACCAACAGCATTTGATCGATATTTATAGAACATCCAACAACAGCAAAATACACATTCTTTTCAAGTGCCCCATAACATATACTAAAACATGTTTAACTCAGTATATCCTGGGCCATAAAACAAACCTCATCAATTGAAAAGAAACCTTGAAATTATACAGTGTGTTCTCTGACCACAATGGAATCAAATCTGAAATTGATAATCGAATGGTAACAGGAAAAGCTTCAAATGCCCAGACACCAAACAACATACTTCTAAGTAGTCTCTGAGTTAAAGGGAAGTCTCAGGGAAATGGAAAAATACATAGAAATGAATTAAAATAAAAATATAAAAAATTTTAGAACATAGCTAAAGTAGTGCTAAGAAGGAAAATTATAGCATTAAAAAGCTTAGATTGAAAGAGAGGAAAAATCACAAATAAATAATCTAATCTTTCACCTCAAGAATACAGAATAAGAGAGAAAGCCCCATGAGATCAAAGCAAGTAGAAGGAAGAACATAATAAAGATAAACACAGAAATCAAAGACATTGAAACAGAAAAAGCAATACAGAAAATTAACGTTACAGAAGCTGGTTCTTTGAAAAGATCAATGAAACTGACAATCTGCTAGTAAGACTGACCAAAAAAGAGAAAAGACACAGATTACCAATATCAAGAATGAAATGGGGGATATTACTACAGACCCTGAAGACATATAAGGAATAATAAGGGAATACTACAAACAACTGTACACTCATAAATTTAACAACCTAGATTGAAACAGTCAATCCCTTGGAAAACACAGGCTACCACAACTCACACAAGATGAAATTGATTATCTGAGCAGTCCTATAACTATTAAGAAAATTCAACTGATAATTTTAAAACTTCAAAAAAACCAAAACTCTCCTGACTCAGATGGTTTCCCTGGAAAGTTCTGCCAAAAATTAGAAGATTTAACACCAATTTTATACAATCTCTTCCAGAAAAAGAAGACGGAACATTTTTCAATTCATTTTATCTATTTTTTTCAATTCATTTTATTAAGCTAGGATTATCCTAGTACCAAAATCACACAAAGACAGCAGACATACACATGCACATACACACATACACACATAAAGCTACAGACCTATATCCCTCATAAACAGAGACACAAACATCCACAACTGATATTACCAAATAGAATTCAGAAATAGATGAAAAGAACTGTATACTATAATCAAGTTGACTGGTTCAATATGTTAAGAATAAATAATACAATCTACCATATAACAGGTTTAAAAAGAAAAAATCATACTACCGTATCAATAGATTCAGAAAAGCACTGAAAAATCAACACTCATGATAAAAAACACTCAAAAACATAAGAATAGAGGAGAACTTTTTCAACTTGGTAAACATTATCTATAAAAATCTTACAGATAATTTTAAACTTAGTGGTGACAGTCTGAACTCTTTCTTAGATCAGGAACAAAGTAAGGATATTTGCTGTCACCACTCACTCTTATTCACCATAGTATCATATAAGTTTTCAAAGTTTTCATTTTTCTGGGACAAATGTATACAAGCACGTACATATCTGAAAGTAGTAAAAATATCTTTAAAAATAAATGAATGCTCATCTCAGATGACACCATTTACGGTGAGTCCTCCCAGACCTACCTACTTTAGACAAGTGTGCTCAGGGTTTCTCTCAGGTACAGCTCTTATCACTGTTACAGCTGTGTGTTTATTCTTCTTCCCACCTTCAATCCTAGTAGACTATGGTGCAATGCCTAGCACACTGACCTCATATAGAACTTTTATCATAAGAGTTGGCTAGGTGACAACACAAGCTGAAGTTAAAAGGGGAACTGTCATCAGACCCTCACCATCATGAACTTTTGTAGGGCAAACTCATCTCGTTGCCACTGACTTTAGCGTCAGTTGATGAGGCTCTGAATCCTGATTTTCACTGTTTCAATGTGGGTACCAATCTGGGAGTCTCTGCTCCATCATTTCTTTCTTCAACCACTTCTGTGAGAGTTGGAAGAAGCACACTGTACCCTCCAGATTCCCAATTTTTAAAGGTACTTCTTGCTTAGCATTATTCCTTTTACTAGAGTTACTTTCAGTTTCTCATAGCTTATCATCTCATTGACATCTGCACAAGTCTCCTCCAGGCTTGTTCATCTAATAGTCCAATTAACACAGTGCAGTGGGAAGCAGTCTGGGTCCTTCCTTGCTTCATAGTCTGAATGCAAGGCTGACTATCAATTCCAATGCTTCCCATGAGTTCAATTCAATTATAAAAAGATATACATTATGTGGCAACACAATGCCACTGAGTCCTATGAGGCTTATTTGTCTCTCACGCAAATAGAAACTCTGCAAACTCTCAGAATTTAATTTGGATTCTCTTCTTACTATACATGTTATCTCAGTGCATGAGAAAAAGGATTTATTTATAGCAATATCACTGGAAAGAAAGAGCATCCTTTAGCAACTGGGAGCTGTCTGCATCATGATTAGGTAATGGGAGGTGGTAAAAGAATGGAGAATTAGTAATTATTAACAGTTGTAGTAGAGTATACTAGGCTAACAGCAAGGGTTGGGGAGTCAGAAAGTCTAGTTTAGAATCAAGTTTTCAACATGTATTAGTAGGTAATCTTGGGCAAATTATTTAATATCTTGGGGGCTTAGTTTTGTTGCTTGTCAAATGTGGATATTAACATCTACCTCAGAGGATTTCATGAGATTAAAAAACTCAAGATCCTGTCACACAGTAAATACTCACTAAATGGCCATAGTGATAATGACAGTCACTTGTTTCTGAACTCAGCTTTATAGTAATCGGGCATTGCAGTAACATACCAGGATCCCTGGTACAAGGTATTGCATCTTCCTGAATAGCAAAAATTGGAGACAGCCACCTTTGGAAATAGAATTCAATAACCTAAGACCCACTGCTCATGTATGATGAAGTGATTAAGAATCAAGAGTTAAGTCAAAGCCCGAAGGGCCATGTCACCCCTCCTCAAATCAAGTGCCATATTTTAAAATCAGAAAATGGACTTGAGTAGCGCCTTCACAGACCACTATATAATTCATAAGATGAGTAAAAACAAGGTACAGAGTCACTGGCCCTCACAACATAAATCCTACAGGTTATTTCAGCTTTGAGAACACAATGAAAATATGTTTGGGAAATACAACAGAAGAAATTTCTGACAACTATAGTTGCCACTCTGTATTGGTGGGTTCTGCATTTGCAGATTCAATTAACTGCAAATAAAAAAATTTTTTAATTCCAGAAAGTTTTAAAAAGCAAAACCTGAATTTACTGTGAACCAGCAATTATTTATATACCAGAGTGGGTAGCCATTCCCCTCTCCAGGGTATCTTCCTGACCTAGGGATCAAACCTGGGTCACCTGCATTGCAGGCAGATACTTCACCATCTGAGTCACTAGGGAAGTCCATTTATATAACATTTACATTGTATTTACAACTATTTTCATAGCATTTACATTGTACTAGGTATTATAAGTAATTTAGAGATGATGCAAAGTACAAGGGAGGATGCACATAAGTAGGTTATACACAAATACTACTCCATTTTATATAAGGAACTTAGAGCACTCATGGATTTTAGTATTTCAAGGGATCCCTCAAGGATACCAAGGGACAACTGTACAATAATTTCTTTTACTTGCAAAAAAAAAAAAAGGTAATCCCTATTATTCCCCAAAGCTCTAAGAAGTTTTTAGTACTTTTATTTCCTAAAAATGAATTTTCACAAACTTGAAAAAAATATGCAGTAAGATTTATGAAAATCCTGAGGTACCATATTTTATTTTCTAGCATATCAAAATCATCAGAGGAGCCAAAGAAGAAAAATCCTGCTCTGTCCCTGTAACCACTGTTTTCCTAGAAAGGCAAACCCATCTCTTTTCTGTACCATCAAAGAAATGGCTTGCCATATGAAAGCTAATAGCTTCCATTTATGCCACTCATCTTGATTTAATATTTCAGAGAACACAAGAGTGTGAAAAGTGGACAATGAAGGTTTTGGTAGAAATATCCTGGGAAAGCTGTGGGTTATCATTAATGCAAAAGATGAGAAAGCAGTAACGTGTATCTCATGAAAATGTGTGCTATGGCAACACTGGTGCACTGTGAGCCTTGGTCAGAGTTGGCTCGGGTACTAGGTGTGAGGAAGCTGCAAGAGCTCTGCTGGCTGCATTGGTAATGGTGCCTAGCATCTCCAGGCTTCACTGTCCTGGGTGAATTAATCATCTATAAGAGTATTAATGGTGGAGGTAAGAAGGGGTATAGAGCAGGGGAGCTGGAAATTTCTGAGTTTGGGAAAGCAGAGAAGTTCCACATACACACTTGGCCATTACCAGTGAAAAGAGAGGCCCTGGAAGAGGTGAGGGCCACAACTGGGAAGTGATGGATGTTGCTGATAACTCATACTTCTTTCACATTTCTGCCCAGGGCCAGCCCTATTGCCTCAAGTTGAGACAGCAGAAGAGCAACTCATGGTACAGTCATCGTACCATGGTGTTTTAAAACAAATTCACATAATCTTTGACATTCTTCCAACAAGTGGTAAAAACTAATTCCCCTTCCTTTGAATATGTGTATGCTTTATTGGCTTGCTTCTAGTAAAAAAAACTGTGATAATGCAAGATTTCTGAGACTAGGTGGAAAAGGCAATGGAGGATCCACCTGGTATGGATGTGCTCTCTCGCTCCCTCGCTCTCTCCCGACCCCCACTCCCTCTCTTACTATGCCTCTGTCTCCTGAGTACTCTGAGCTAACATGTAGGAAGCCTGACAACTCTGATGCCACCATACTGGAGAAAAGTGAAAGTCATGCAGGCATGACCAACTTTTTGCAACCCCATGGACTATATAGTCCATAGAATTCTCCAGGCCAGAATACTAGAGTGGGTAGATGTTCCCTTTTCCAGGGGATCTTCCCAACCCAGGGACTGAACCCAAGTCTCCCACATTGCAGGCAGATTCTTTACCAGTTGAGCCACCAGGGAAGTCCACCATACTGCAGAGACCACTGGCAAATCCACATAAAGTGGGAGAGAGAGGCCTGTGAAGCCTTAGCTGTAACAGTTCCCAGTTGTTTATTTCCCACATCACTTACCAGAAATGTAAATATTCTGTTCCTCTTTGAGTCACCCCAGCTGACATCAAGCAAAGCAGAGACGAACTAACTCCACTAAGTCCTGCCCAAATTGCAAATTCATAAGCAAATCAAATTCTGTCATTGCTTTAAGCCACTAAGTTTTGGGATAATTTGTTGCTGCTGCTGCTGCTGCTAAGTCACTTCAGTCGTGTCCGACTCTGTGTGACCCCATAGACGGCAGTTAGGCAACATTAAATAACCAGAACAAAAATCACAGTGATAATGGGGAAGATCTATTTTCAAAGGGTCCTTAGTTTTCAAGGTATGATATGGATACCCAGAGAGCTCTGTTTAGCATTCTAGGGTATGTCAAAATAAAACCTCTTAGGAGAAACTAGTGGTGAAGGTGTAATAAAAATTCTATAACATGATGATAATTAATAGGATGTGCTTTGCTGTCCGCCATCCCCAGGGCCTTGCCAACAAGCCATGTAAGGATCCAGACTCAAGCCTTCTTGGCCCATGCAGACAGGCATGCAGGGACTCAGCCCCACTCACCAGCACACCAACAGCAGCCCCATGCACCCATGGGTCACAAGCCAACCACACAGGAAGGCTACATTGTCCTGCAATGGGCCTGCAACCACCATATGAGGTGTGGCTTCACAGCCAACCCAGCCAGGGCCACCCCACCTACCAGTGCACCCTCAGTAGTTTGCCCTACCACAACAGAAGGCTGTACACAGTCCAAATAGGGAGCACTCTTAGCGCATACAGCTCTGGTGATCAGAGGGGAGTGTGCTGCTGGGATCCATAGGGTGTTTCCTGTGTAAGGTTATTTCTCCAAGACTGGAAAACCCAACTGACCCATCTAAATACATAGAAATAAAGAGAATTCAGCAAAAATATTCCAAATGAAGGAACAAGACAAAAACCTCAGAAGAAGAATTAAACAAAGTGGAGATAGCAATCTAACTGATAAAGAGTTCAAAGTAATGATCATAAGGATGCTCAACAAACGAGACAAGAATGGGTGAACACAGTGAGAATTTGAATAAAGAGAAAATATAAACGATAAATGCTGGAGAGGGTGTGGAGAAAAGGGAACCCTCTTGTATTGTTGGTGGGAATGTAAACTGATATAGCCACTATGGAGAACAGTATGGAGATTCCTTAAAAAACTAGGAATAAAACTATCATGACCCAACAATCACACTACTGGGCGTATACCCTGAGGAAACCATAATTGAAAAAGATACACATACCCCAATGTTAGGCTTCCCTGATAGCTCAGTTGGTAAAGAATCCACCTGCAATGCAGGAGACCCCAGTTGGATTCCTGGGTTGGGAAGATCCCCTGGAGAAGGGAAAGGCTACCCATTTCAGTATTCTGGCCTGGAGAATTCCATGAACTGTATAATCCATAGGGTCACAAAAAGTTGAATACAACTGAGTGACTTTCACTTTCACCCCAGTGTTCACTGCAGCACTATTTACATCTTTCTTTTACTCCACTAACAGAAACTTCTTTGTTTTTTAAAGAGTTCCGTTAGAAAATTAATAGAGAATCTCTGATCCTGCTTATAGAATGGGTTAGTCCGTCCTACTGAACCCTTTCTGGGTCTGGACTTGGTGTTAAGCACAAGTGTATATTATAAATAATGTAGACCTTCCTACAAACTTTGAAGTTCACCATTAACCTCAGATATGCAGATGACACTACCCTTATGGCAGAAAGTGAAGAGGAACTCAAAAGCCTCTTGATGAAAGTGAAAGAGGAGAGTGAAAAGGTTGGTTTGAAGCTCAACATTCAGAAAACAAAGATCATGGCATCTGGTCCCATCACTTCATGGGAAATAGATGGAAAAACAGTGGAAACAGTGTCAGACTTTGTTTTTTTGGGCTCCAAAATCACTGCAGATGCTGATTGCAGCCATGAAATTAAAAGACGCTTGCTCCTTGGAAGGAAAGTTATGACCAACCTTGATAGTATATTAAAAAGCAGAGACATTACTTTGCCAACCAAGGTCCGTCTAGTCAAGGCAATGGTTTTTCCCGTGGTCATGTATGGTTGTGAGAGTTGGACTGTGAAGAAGGCTGATCGCCGAAGAATCGATGCTTTTGAACTGTGGTGTTGGAGAAGACTCTTGAGAGTCCCTTATACTGCAAGGAGATCCAACCAGTCCATTCTAAAGGAGATCAATCCTGGATGTTCATTGGAGGGACTGATGCTAAAGCTGAAACTGCAATACTTTGGCCACCTCATGCGACGAGTTGACTCACTGGAAAAGACTCTGATGCTGGGAAAGGTTGGGGGCGGGAGGAGAAGGGGACGACGGAGAATGAGATGGCTGGATGGCATCACCGACTCTGTGGACATGAGTTTGAGTGTACTCCGGGAGTTGGTGATGGACAGGGAGGCCTGGCGTGCTGTGATTCATGGGGTCGCGGAGAGTCGGACACGACTGAGCGACTGAACTGAACTGAACTGAACTGAGAGCCTGTAGACCCAAGGGCTGCCTCAGGCCAAACAACTACCAGGGAGGAAGTGCAACCCCACCCACCAGCAGATAATTGGATTAAAGATTTACTGAGTAAGGCCTTGCCCACCAGAGTTATACCCAGTTTTTCCCATGGCCAGTTGCTCCCATTAAAAAGCTTACATAAGCCTCTTAGCCTCAGCCATCAGAGGGCAGACAGAAGAAGGAAAAAGAAGCACAGTATCAGAGAGGCTAAAACAAAAACCATGTTACAGAAAGTTAATCACCATGGAAAAGCAGAAAGTTATGTCCCAGATGAAGGGACAAGATAAAACCCCAGAAAAACAACTAAATGGAGGTACACAGCCTTCCAGAAAAAGAATTCAGAATAACGATAGTGAAGATGATACTGGATCTCAGGAAAAGAATGGAGGTAAAGATTGAGAAGATGCAAGAAATGTTTACCAAAGACCTAGAAGGACTAAAGAACAAACAAACAGAGATGAATAATACACTAGAAGGAATCCATAGCAAAATTACTGAGGCAACTATTAACAAACATAAAGAGAGAAATTTGGAGTAATACAGTAATAGAAGGGGACTTTAACAACCCAGTGACATCAAAAGCTTTTACACAGTGAAGACTATCAACAAAATGAAAACAGCCTCCTGAATGGGAGAAGATGATATATTACAATTGATATATCTAATAAAGGGTTAATATCCAAAATATACAAAGAGCCCATACAATTCAACATCAAAACAAACAATTTGATTTTAAAAACAGGCAGAAGACCTGAACAGACATTTCTGCAAAAAAGAAATAGCCAACAGGCCCATGAAAAGATGCTCAACATTACTCACTAATCATCAAGAAAATGAAAATCAAAACCACAATGAGATACTAACTCACACTTGTCAGAATGGCTATCATCAAAAGACAAAAAATAACAAGTGTTGTTGACAGTGTGGAGAAAAGGGAACTCTTGAGCACTGTTAGTGGGATTGCTAGTGGTCCTATAGAAAATAGTATAGATTTTCCTCAAAAAATTAAAAATAGAATGTCACGTGACAAGCAACTTCAATTCCAAGTATTTACCTGGATAAAACAAAAATATTAATAAAAAAGTAATATGCACACCAATATTCACTGAAATATTATTTATAATAGCCAAGATATAGAAGCAACTTTAGTGTCCATTGATGGATGAATATATAAAGAAGATATGATACATATACACATATATATAATCATAATGGATTAGACATATAAGAATGAAATCTTGCCATATACAATAACATGGATAAATTTATAAAGCATTATACTAAGTGAAATAAGTCAGATAGAGAAAGACAAATACTATATGATCTTGCTTGTATGGGGAATCTAAAAATAAATAACCAGAACAAAATGAATACCAGTTCATAGATACAGACAGCAAATGGATGGTTGCCAGAGGGGAGGGGTATGTGTGGTACAGCTGAAATAGGTAAATGAGATTAAGAGGTACAAACATCTAGTTATAAAATAAGTCACAAAGATATAATATGAAGCATAAGGAACACGGTCAATAGTATTGCAATAACTTTGTGTAGGGACAGATGGTTACTAGACTTATTGCTGTGATCATTTCATAATATATGCAAATGTCAAATCACTATGCAGGACACCTGAAACTAACCTGATACTGTATGTCAACTATATTTCAGTTTAAAATGAGGATGGTTTTGGACTCAGGATAGTCTAAATATGAATCTTAAAACTCTAGTATTTACTAAGTCTGTGATCCTAGTCAAATTACTTCACTTATCTGAATTTAAATTTGCCCATCTGGAAGACTGTGATAATATTATCACTGTGCCAAGATTGTGATAATTCATACAGCTGTTGGAAAAATTAAGTGAGCTGATAGTAAGTGCTTAATGGTGATTATTATTATCATTAATTAATGGTGACCATTATTATTGTTATTTTTTCAGTTTTCCCATTATTGCATTCTACCATAACTAGCAGTGGAGAAATACTAATGTTTCAGCTTATGTTAGTTACCAAAGCATTCTTCTATACAGACAATTTGCCAATTAATTAAGAATTTCTCAGTGTATCCTTTACATTCCCAGCATTGTGCTAAACCTGTGGCAACTATAGAGGGATGGAGACTATCATCCTGGGAAATCAACAGTCTAAACATCCCAAACTGGGATGACATGTTGAACAAGTATCATCTTCAGCTTCCCAGGCATGTGATGAAATTCTGATCTCCAAGTCTTTCTGTGAAAGGGCTGTGGTGCTGTGGAAAAGGCTTTTTCACTATCTCTGGCTGCTATAGAAGAGTTCTGCATGTTATACACATCATGAGTACAGAGCAGTCAATAGTTCTCTGTCCATGGAATTCTCCAGGCAAGAACACTGGAGTGGGTAGCCATTCCCTTCTCCAGGAAATTTCCTGACCCAAGGATGGAACCTGGGTCTCCTGCATTGCAAGCAGACTCTTTACCATCTGAGCCTCCGGGGAAGCCCCTCCATGTTCACTGGCTGCTACAAAGAGTTCTGAATGTTATACATATCATGAATATTTAGCAATGAAGGTATTATATTGGGTTGGCCAAAAAGTTCATTCAGGTTCTCCCGTAACATCTTCCAGAAAAACCCAAATGAACATTTTGGCCAATCTAATACATTAGCTCTTCTCTATTTTCTAATATCTAATATTAATATCATATAATGAGTGTTTCTGAAACTATCTTCCCTTTAAAGTAATTTTAATTGTTTAGCTGCTATATACTAAAAAGTGGTTTCCATGTAAGATTTAGAAACAGCTCAACATACAGTTCAACAAAATTTGTTGAGTGCCTTACTAGGACATAGGTACAATCTAGTGAAAACTATTAAACTGAAATTAAACCTAGTAGAGTATCCTATGGAGAATGAAATGGCAACCCACTCCAGTGTTCTTGCCTGGAGAATCCCAGGGATGGGGGAGCCTGGTGGGCTTCTGTCTATGGGGTCACACAGAGTCGGACACGACTGAAGTGACTTAGCAGCAGCAGCAGCAGCAGAGTATCCTAGGATCCGAATAGGATATAAAATAGTTTCTTGGTAATGAATGAAGTTTGATGACTAATTTTCCTATTTTAACAGCTATTAATAACTTTTCAAAGAATGATTAGAAAGTTCACCATAACCTAATGACTACAGCATTTTAAATGCATGTATTCTAAAACAGTTCAGAGAGCAGTCTTTGATATAATGTCTCATAGCTCTCCATAGAGGCATTTACACTTTTCTGAAAGAAACGTAGAGTTTTAATTGAAGCCCTGGGTGATTATTCAAGTCAAAGTAAGCCAAAAGTTATAAATTTGCCTAGCTTATTAAGATTCTGTCTTTCTAGTATTTTCCACAGTAATGAATACTGAATATCTGATGTTTACGAGCATTAGTGAAAGTGAAAGTCGCTCAGTTGTGTTCGACTCTTTGAAACCCCATGGACTCGTCCATGGAATTCTCCAGCCCAGAATATTGGAGTGGGTAGCTCTTCCCTTCCCCAGGGGATCTTCCCAATCCAGGGATCGAACCCAGGTCTCCCACATTGCAGGCGGATTCTTTACCAACCGAGCTATCAGGGAAGCCCAAGCAACCTAAAAACACAAAATACTGTGGTATGATTGAGGCATTTAAAACTTTTTACTATAACTTTTTCATAACTAAGAGCAGGCTTTTTCTTTAAGGCAAAGTCCAGTTTTTTTTTTGGATCCCTGAGTCAGACCATCAATCCTCTTTATAGTCCCAAACAACTCTATCCTCCTTTGCTATTAGACATACTCCTCTCCAACTTCCCGATATCCCTCTGAAACTGGTGCGCAATAATCAAACTACATGGTAAGCTTGCAGGGGTCTAACCAGAGGTGAGTAGCCGGAAAGATCACTATACGTGATTCTATGAATTGTGCTTGGAAGTCTATTCTCATGTAACACTCTCAGTAATTCTTGTCTTTAAAGGAGTTGGAGAAAGTTATGAAAAACTATGCAAGCTGTAACTTTTCATAGGTAAGAAATACCCAGAAGCTTTGGTTTTTAATGTAACTTCCTTAGATAAAAACCAGTTTTCCTTTTCCAATCCGGGAAGTGAATGTCTGTAATACAACATAAATTACACAGTTTCTGATTTTACTGTCTAGACACCATCAGCCCCCTTAACACTACCTTCTCTGTCAAAAGTCTGGGCAGGGCCCAAAAACAACTGATGTCCAACTAAGCTTGGAAATATATATTCCTTCCAACTAAAGCTGGCAGGACTCTTGTGAGCATAGTTGAAGCCAACAAAAAGCAGGATTGGAAAATAAAGAATGGTTAAAAAGGTGGGGGGGTGACGAATACAAAACCCTTTCACGAATTAACAAGGCTCAATGGCATCAACTTGAATGGTTTGTCTCCACCTTAACTTCCAAATAAGGTAGTGTATCAGCCTTGCAGATAAATGCAGATATTTTTATAGCCTCATCAGCCTTAGAGGCCCCACTGTCTGACAGATACAGATAATAAGAGAATTAAGTATGTGCTCAAGAGGACAGCAACACTCACCTGGGTTTTTACAGCTCCTCTTCTCTGAGCTCAGAGTAATCCTTCAGCACAAGATGAGAGTACAGAGAAAAGAGACAAGCAATCAGTGGCTTGTTAAGGATGGAGGGTTACGGAACCATATGAAGCCTGGAGATCCACTACCTTTCTCAGATCACTTAACTGCTTTCCTCTGAGCCGGCTGAGGAAATGCTACATTAACCTAATAACAGTAGTAGAAATAAAAGTAACAGCAGCTTTCATTCTTTGACTGACTACTGTATGCTAGGAATTATAGTAGATGTTTCTTGTTTATTCTCATAACAGCATAGCTTTCAAATCTATGATATGTTTGCTGCAGAGCCACAGAGGAAAGATCTATCTTGGAGCATGCACATATAAGGAAGATTATTCAATGAATTTCCAAAACGGTGATTTTGAGGAAACCTTGCTTATATATAGCACTTTAACATTACAAAGACTTTCCACATTTGTTTTTCATTTCATCTTCACAAAAGCCTTGAGTAGCAAGAATCCTTTTTTCTGTTTTGCATAGGAGGAAACCAAAGCTCAGGGAGACTGTGACCAGATCTATGACTTGAACAGAAGTGTCCTGACTCCAACTCTTCCTTGCTTCACCAAAATTGCCCCCTACAAGAGTGGCCCTGATAATATTGTGAAAGTTAAACCAATTTACACACAGTTGACTCCATTCAATTAACATTCACTAGTTCCAGAAAAACATCTATTTCTGCTTTGTTGACTATGCCAAAGCCTTTGACTGTGTGGATCACAATAAACTGTGGAAAATTCTGAAAAAGATGGGAATACCAGACCACCTGACCTGCCTCTTGAGAAACCTGTATGCAGGTCAGGAAGCAACAGTTAGAGCTGGACATGGAACAATAAACTGGTTCCAAATAGGAAAAGGAGTACGTCAAGGCTGTATATTGTCACCCTGCTTATTTAACTTATATGCACAGTACATCATGAGAAATGCTGGGCTGGAAGAAGCACAAGCTGGAATCAAGATTGCTGGGAGAAATATCAATAACCTCAGATGCAGATGACACCACCCTTATGGCAGGAAGTGAAGAAGAACTAAAGAGTCTCTTGATGAAGGTGAAAGAGGAGAGTGAAAAAGTTGGCTTAAAGCTCAACATTCAGAAAACTAAGATCATGGCCTCTGGTCCCATCACTTCATGGCAAATAGATGGGGAAACAGTGGCTGACTTTATTTTTTTGGCTCCAAAATCACTGCAGATGGTGATTGCAACCATGAAATTAAAAGATGCTTATTCCTTGGAAGGAGTTTTGACCAACCTAGACAGCATATTAAAAAGCAGAGACATTACTTTGTCCATAAAGGTCCTTCTAGTCAAGGCTATGGTTTTTCCAGTGGTCCTGTATGGATGTGAGAGTTGGACTGTGAAGAAAGCTGATCGCCGAAGAATTGATGCTTTTGAACTGTGGTGTTGGAGAAGATTCTTGAGAGTCCCTTGGACTGCAAGGAGATTCAACCAGTCCATCCTAAAGGAGATCAGTCCTGGGTATTCACTGGAAGGACTGATGTTGAAGCTGAAACTCCAATACTTTGACCACCTGATGCAAAGAGCTGACTCATTTGAAAAGACCCTGATGCTGGGAAAGATTGAGGGCAGGAGGAGAAGGGGGCGATAGAGGATGAGATGGTTGGATGGCATCACCGACTTAATGGACATGGGTTTGGGTGTATTCTGAGAGTTGGTGATGGACAGGGAGGCCTGGTGTGCTGTGGTTCATGGGGTCGCAAAGAGTCGGACACGACTGAGAGACTGAACTGAACACCTACTGTGCTCAGTACTGGAAGCTCAGAAGTGAAACAGCCACAGGTGATGCAAGAAAGGAGTTCACAGATTATTGAAGAAGACCTTCATGTAATTAAGTAATTGCAACACAGAGCAGTTTGTAGTAACCACACAGGGGACACATAACTCTAGCATCACTTCAAGGAAGAGGGGCATCTGAGATAGGGTTAATAGGATGAATTCAAGAGTTCAACAGGCAGGCCCTTCTTTAATTTTCAATGAAGAAGAGTAAAAGACTAACTTATGCAATGGAAGAATTGTGCCCAAGACCAAATATTTAGGAATACTGACATAGGTTGCTTTTGCAAACCAGATCATAGGACAACAAATTAGGAGGAATGGTTAATGTTAGAAGCAAATGAACTTAAAAAATAAAGAGGTCCTTCTTTTTTCCCTAAAGGTTATGTGCTCAATGAAAATGACACATTATGTTTTAAAGCCAGATGAATTTATCCCAACAGTTAAATATCATCTGCAACTCTGACCATTTGCTAGAATGGTAAACTAAAATATTTCAGCCCAATAAAAATATCTGCAACATGCTTATGTTTGCTTTCTGGAGCATCTCTAATTGGGGCTGGTTAGAAGTTGAAATACTCCTGGTGAGCTGTACTGCCCAGGAGATTGCTCATGAACTTGTCTACTGGAGTGCTTTCAGGAAGACAGGAGCGAAATGTCAGCCTGACTCAGCAGTTCATCTCCATCCCAAGTTCACTTCTGACCTACCCTTTGGCAATATCACTTCAAAGACATCAAGGTGGAATTCCCATCTTCTGAGGCCCAATATCCCAAATCCTCTCTTTCATGCTCTTGTGTCCCTTATTGTAACCCCAACTCCCTCTCTCTTCCTCCTCCTGAAACCTCCCAGCACCACCCCTAATCATCTGGAGAGGCAGCATATTTCTAGGTGGAAACTGAGGATCTCATTTCCAGCCAGTATTTCCCCCATTCTTCTCCTTGTCTCTTCCCATCTGCCCATTTTCTTCTCAGAATCCATTCTCCTGTAGGTTTTTATGTCAATTTTTACGTGTGGGCAGGAGAGAAGCATTCTCACTGAACGGACGTAGTAGGGGGCCACCTTCAACAGAAAAGAAAAGAAGGTCATCATCATAAAATTTCAAAACTCAAACAGAAAAAAGGCCAAGATGGTGGTGGCACCCAGAACAATTTTTTCCCCTCAACAGTTCAGTGTTCAGATTCACCTCTTAGCAGGAGGAAAGTAGCTCTACATGAGACACCATCACTGCCCATCTATATGCAGGACTCTGCCCTGTCCACAGACTCTGCTGCTTTGTAGAAACCTACTCTGGCCTTTGACCCTGAAGCACAGCTGACAGAACCAACATTAGGCAGCCGACATAAACCCTATCATTCCTTAGGCTGGAGAAGGAACTGGCAACCCACTCTAGTATTCTTGGCTGGAGACTCAAATGGAGAAAGAAACCCGGCAGGCTATCGTTCATGGGGTCGCAAAGAATCGGATGTAACTGAGCATCCCTAGGCTAGCCAACCAACCACCTATGACTTGGCTGCCTGGCTCAAAAAATTATGAGAATCCCCATGGGGGAATTTAAAATTGAGAAAGTGCTCAGTCCGATTGATATGAGGTAAACGCCGAACCACAGGGAAATGAAGTTGTGAGAAAATAACAGAATGAAGTAGATCCGTGCAGACAAGAGTGAGCTTGAGGGAAAAGAGTGATTCCCTCTTCTGAGTGATTTTGTGGTTTCAATTTGAGGAAGTACAACACACCAATTTTCCTCCTCCTGTTTCTTGCAGTAGCCATGGATAGGTCTCTGTTGTTTGCAAAAGCCCTAAAACAACCTGAATACAATGCAAAAATCATTGACCCAGTAACTGATTGCTAGTTTTAGCCTGGAGACAGATTTGATAATTCCCCATCAAGTTCTAAAACTTGCCAAAGATTCAAATTGAGTTACCAGAAACTGCAAGATTAGTCAGTCTAAATTATGCAAAATGTTAACCAAAAGTTACAGTGGCCTTTACTCTCTGAATTTCCTCATCCACAGGCTAATCCTTAATGAAAACACAGGAAAGATCTCTCCTCTGTGAAACTATCCTCTTCCTTCACATTCAGTTATCCAAACAAGCCAGCTGTGCCTCTGTGTTCATCACTTATTCTAATTAACCCAAGAAAGCCATGGAGGCCTTGTACAGTGCTGTGTGTTCAACAGTAAATATCAGCCAATTATGATCAGGAGTCAGCATCTTCATTATCATTTCTGGTGAGAACATCAAGGTCTATTAGTTTCAAGTTGTGATTCTGGATCACCAGTCAGAATTCATGTGTTTATCACTGCTAATTCTGTTCTTTAATTCTCTCAATCACTTCTGTTCTAAAAGATAAAGAACGGCAGGAACTTTTAAAAGTGCAAGATCCTGAGAAGTTGGTTTATTTTCTACAAAGGTTTCCTTCCCCTCTTCCCATCACCCATCTTTGTTTACAAGTAAATGCCTCTCTATTGCTTTCCTTCAGTGCAAATATTCACATGAAAAACATCTACATAAATAAGCGAGTGGTGTCAGAATCTGAAGAAATGTGCTGTGTATCAATAGCAGCTTTAAGTTCCCACTATGGTTCAGGACACTCCAGTGACTCAAATGACCTTTCTGTTCAAGGATTTGCATCACTTCCTTTGTTCTAGCTTTGCACTATATGGAATTACAATAATGTGAGTAATTTTTCTTCTCCAAAAAAGAAACAACATTACAAAACACAGGAAATCTA
The DNA here is from genome assembly GCF_049115385.1 of Moschus berezovskii. NCBI lineage: Eukaryota > Metazoa > Chordata > Mammalia > Artiodactyla > Moschidae > Moschus > Moschus berezovskii. The sequence goes on from NC_142463.1 coordinate 63,652,832, forward strand.
TGGAAACATTTTTGACAATTGAGATAATCACATTTTAATCTGTTCAACGAAATACAGTAACGTTACTTTTCTACCAGAAAATGCCTGTTAACTAAATTGTACTAAAGCTACTTCAGCAATAATTCAAAGAATAAGTTTCCTTATTACACTGAGCCAGAAAAGTGGCATTTAATTGATAACTAATTACTGTAGGAGGTGAGGAGGAAAAAGAAATATTAAATATATGCTAACTTAGGGAAGTTATCTTACTCCAAAATTCTTCATGAGTGTTTAGTCACTTCAATCGTGTCTGACTCTTTGCGACCCTATGAACTGTAGCCCACCAGGCTCTTCTGACCATGGGATTCTCCAGGCAAGAATGCTGGAGGGTTGCCATGCCCTCCTCCAGGAGATATTTCCAAGCCAGGAATTGAATCTGTGTCTCTTATGTATCCTGCATTGGCAGGTGGTTCTTTACCAATAACGCCTCCTGGAAAACCCAAACTTCTTCTTAAGATGCACCTAATAAATACTTTAAGACATGCAAGCGTGTATTGGATTTGATGTCCAGTCAGCAAAATGGTCCACCAGGGCAAGACCAGTGACCAGGGATAGTTCCAACTCCAGGCAGAAGGAAGAAGAATCATAGTGGGACCAGAGGCTCCAGCAAAAGGGATCAGGTTGATGGGTTTACCCCAGCATAAGGCAGGCTGGTGTTTGCCCTGAAGGCTGGAACAACCTAAGGTCTTGGCATGTTTCAAGGATTCTCTCATACAAGAGCTAAAGTTCAGTCTTGAAGTCTTTAGTGGGGGATCCAGGCAGAAAATCAGCAAAAGGGGTCAAGATATAAATCAGTTAATGAAATGAGGGCACAACCTCAGCATATGAAATGAGCAAAGATCATGACAGAGAAGGCCAACAGCAGAAATGATGAGGCTGATCCACTAACCTATTGGCCAAAGGGTCCTTAAATCTCCTCTGCTAATAGCCAGACTGCTCCAAGAGCTTGGAACAGGACCAAGATAGCTGGTGAGAATGATAGACTTAAATTTCTGACTCACAATAAATACATGATAAACCGTATTATTGATGTTGTTTATTGTGAAAGGATTAACTGAGAGAAGTGGGGTCACAGTGGAAGGAGTCTATGAACCCTGAAAACTAGACCTGTCACATGGAGAGACATGTTTGGTAGTGAAGTTCAGGCAGGTGGGTGGAATCTCTGGAAAGATGGTGGCAGGAACCAGAGGGAGATAAGGTTAAGGATGTGTGATGGGATAGAGACAGACAGACCACAGGGTCCACAAGTCAGAACTGATCAGAGGGCAGGTCCCTAGGGGGCTGGATTACAGGGGCAGGACTCTAGTCCTCTACAGAGGGGAGAGGGGATATCCAGAAGAATAAAATCAAAAGCTGTATGAACAGGAGCATTGGCATGCGTACCAGTGGTCCCAAGAGCAAGACTGAAGAGGGAGGGAGGGTAAGGAGCCAAGAGTTTATTCAAACCATCACAAAAGTTCAGTATCTTAGTTATGGGGTTAAGGGATGCTGAGACCCAAAGCCAAGCCTGTCATCCGACCCTCCCTCCTCTAGAATACAGGAAGAACAATGTCTGGGCATAACTCTATGTGCATCCCTGCTCCCTCAATCAAAACGTAGGTGCATAGGAATTCAGCAAGTTGCAGTTCACTTGTTCTGAAGCGTGTATTATTGTATTGTTGACCTGGGGTCTGTGTTACCAACTGAGACACACAGAGTTAGGGTAACAACTATTTCCAGAATAGTGATAATCTTTCAGAATAGTGATATCTTTCACATATTTTCCCCTTCGAATCAGCTCTGGGAGGACTGAACAAGTCTGTGGGTGAATAGATGGAATTAACCCTTGTATGTTATTCCAAAGAGCCGGGGGATTCCTTCCTTGATCTAGGTCATTCCTAGGATCCCGTTTCAGACACTTACTAAGCATGCCTCTTGCACATACAAGTTAAGGGCAAAGTTCTCCAAGAGCTGCTTAATTATTTGGTGAGGAACTCTGCCAACAAATATCAAGCCCAGACTAAATGCGTGGCTGGAGACACTGGCCAGCTCATCTGTGATTCTGCTAGGTGGGGAAAGTTTTTGGGCTAGTCTCATAGATGAAGGATAGAGGGATGGCCAGCTGCTGAGTTGAAACTTGTCTTCAGAAAGGAAGCCTTTGTCTCTCATTCTTCTTGATGTCCTCACTAATGGATGGGGTACCAGCCCCTGGTAGCATCAAACCCGTGGCTGTGCTAGTTGTATCAACAGAGTCTCACTAAGTTATGTCTCTTTGTGACCCCATGGTCTATAGCACACCAGGCCTATCTGTCCCTCACCATCTCCTGGAGTTTGCCCAAGTTCATGTCCATTGAATCAGTGATGCCACCCAACCATATCATCCTCTGCTGCCCTCTCCTCCTTTTTGCCTTCGATCTTTCCCAGCATCAGGGTCTTTTCCAATGAGTTGTCAGCTCTTCGCATCAGATAGCCAAAGTATTAGAGCTTCAGCTTCAGCATCAGTCCTTCCAATGAGTATTCAGGGTTGATTTTCTTTAGGATTGACTGGTTTGCTCTCCTTGCTGTCCAAAGGACTCTGGAGAGTCTTCTCCAGCACCACAATTTGAAAGCATCAGTTCTTCAGCGTTCAGCCTTTTTTATGATCTGGCTCTCACATCCATACGTGACTACTAGAAAAACCATAGCTTCGACTATATGGACTTTTGTCAGCAAAGAGATGTCTCTGCTTTTTAATATGCTGTCTAGGTTTGTCACAGCCTTCCTTCCAAGAAGTAAGCGTCTTCTAATATGGGGCAAAAAGCCAGACACACTCCATGCTACTACTGTAGATTCTGCTGTCTCAGGCAGACTGGGATCCAGAGAGTTGGTCCTAAGGCTTCTGCAGAGGACTATAGGACCAGGGACCCATCTCCAGGTCAGGCAGGCTATGACCCCAGGTTCTGGAGTTAGAGTTCAGAGGTAGCCACTACATAATACCTACAGCCATGATCCTTTCAGAGTGTTTTCACTCATTTCATTTAAACTTCAGCACAACAGAGGGTGACTGACAGCAGCATAACCCCAGTTTACAGGGAGGAATCCTGCATCCACAGCAGTTGTCCTCTAGCCCCCAGTATACAGTTTTTATGCAGAGAGGTTTGAAGACTTCCAGTCTAGGCCCTGCTTAATACCAACCTACCACTTTACTGCCTGGGGAAGGGTCTCTGGTAGTACCATATTCGGCCAGCTATTTATCATTTGATCAACAAACATTTATTGCCTACCATTAAATAAGAGGTATTCTAAGAAATAATATTCAGGCCCTTTTCAGCTAAGGTCTCCTATGAACTTTTTACAACCTTATAAGGAAAGTTATCCTTTACCTTTGCACCTGTTTCCAGTTTTTGGAAAACATTTTAATTTAAAATTTATTTTTTATTATCTTGATTGCAGTATAGTTGATTTATAATGTTTCACATGTACAGCAAAGTGATTCAGTTATACATATATATGTTCTTTTCCAGATTCTTTTCCATTATAGGCTATTACAAGATATTGAATATAGTTTCCTGTGCTATACAGTAGGTGCTTACCACTGTTTATAGGTACACATATATTTGCCGTTATTTATTTTATGTTTTTCTCCCCAATTAGACTGCAGGTTCCATCAGGGTAGGTTTCATATTTGTTCACTTTATCTGTTTTATATATAGCGGGCACTTAATAGTAATTGCTTGTTGAACAAACAAAAGCCATGTTACACTTTACAGATGACAAACTATACCCAAACTATATATACTTTACTTATATATATAACTATATATATATATATATAAAACTATACTTATGTGCCCAAGTTTACCTTGCTAACAAGGAGTAGATCTTTAAGTTGCCTGGAGCTTTCTAAGGGTAGCCTCTTTTTATCAAGGCCTCTCCCAAAGGGTTGTCAGAGCATCACAGTCACAGTGATATAGGTCAAATCTATGCAGTCAGAGACATCATTAAGAATAAGCTGGTCATCTCTAGTTCCTAAATAATAATGTTATTACTACCATTCCCTGATAGTTCAGTTGGTAAAGAATCCACCTGCAACATAGGAGATCCTGGTTTGATTCCTGGGTCAGAAAGATCTTCTGGAGAAGGGATAGGCTACCCACTCCAGTATTCTTGGGCTTCCCTGGTGGCTCAGCTGGTAAAGAATCTGCCTGCAGTGCGGGAGACCTGGGTTCGATCCCAGGGTTGGGAAGATCCCCTGGAGAAAGGAAAGGCTACCCGCTCCAGTATCCTGGCCTGGAGAATTTCATGGACTGTGTAGTCCATTGGGTCTCAAAGAGTCTGACATGACTGAGTGACTTTCACTTTCACTACCATTATGTACATTCTAACCCTCATCATAACAATATTACCAGTGGAATCACATATGTCAAGGCCATCACAGTGTTCAGCACACTTCAATCTTCAACAACCTTGGGCAGCAGCAAAAAGATATTTTACTGGAAATTGAAACTTGTGAATTGCCCAAGATGATGTAACTGCAAAGAGGAACCAAAACTCAACTCCAGGTGGAATTTCACCTTGCAACGTAAGAGTTTTAGAAGTTCTTAAAAATGGAGAAGATATTAAATGTATAAAGATGTTAGAAATGTGAATTCAGGAACTTCCTTGGCAGTCCAGTGGTTAAGACTTCGTCTTCCAATGGAGGGGGTGTGGGTTTGAGTCCTGGTTGGGAAGCTAAGATCTCACATGCCTCAATGCAAAAATAAAAACATATAATAGAAGGAATATTGTAAACAAGTTGAAAAATACTTTAAAAACAGTCTACTTCCATGAGTTTCCTGAATGGTTCAGTGGTAAAGAATCCACCTGCCAATGCAAGAGACACGGATTCAATCCCTGATCTGGGAGGAACTCACATGCTTCAGAGCAACAAAGCCCACGTGCCACAACTATTGAGCCTGTGCTCTAGAGCCTGTGAGCCACAGCTACTGAAACCCTCCTGTCCTAGAGCCCCGTGCTCCATAACAAGAGAAGCCACTGCAATGAGAAGCCCATGTACCACAACTAGGGAGTAACCCCTGCTTGCCACAACTAAGAAAAGCCCCAGCAGCAATGAAGACCCAACAGCCAAAAACAAAAATAAATAAAAATGTAAAAAAAAGGACAATGCTATGAAAAGAAAAAACAAAGTAAAGAGATGGGACTACTTTAAAAGAAAAAAAGTGAAAGGTCCACATCCAAAAAAAAAAAAGGAAATGTGAATTCAAATCTAAACACCCATATGCAACCAGTTCAAATGATAAGCTTAACGGTAGAGATTCTTGAAATACACATTCAGAAGATCAGAAGGCTGAAAAGGACTTATACAAAGAGTATTATTTTTTGTTTCAGTTGAATATGATGACTCACTCCAAAATGAGGTAGAAAAAAGGCCAGGGCCCATACTGTTGCTTAGTCACTAAGTTGTGTTCAACTCTTTGTGACCCCATGGACAGGAGTCCACAAGCCTCCCCTGTCCATGGCATTTTCAGGCAAGAATACTGGAGTGTTGCCATCATACCTGCCTTTTTGGTAGCACAAGCTTTAGTGGACTGGCCCAGCCACAACTGAGGTTCAAGCTCAAGAGATGTTTCTAATGTTACTTTCCCAACCTCCTGGCAGATTTCAGGCAGAGTCAGCACAGGGGACCAAAATACAAAAGCCCTGAATCCCAACTCCAGGCACAGTCTCAATGTCTGGGTAGGCCTCAGGTAGCTAGGCCACAGTCAAAGGGACAGAGGTCTCCAGTTTCCAGGGAGAGAAAGTAGCAAGACAAAAGTCCTTAGGGGCTTGAATGACTGCTCTCTAGAAAAGACGGACAGCGGACAACCACAGAAAGGAAAGGAACTGATCAATCACTGATAGAAGAGCTCCTTCTGCATGGTACTGCTAGGCACTTCAACATGTAAATAGATCAAATCAACATAACAAACTTATAGTGTGATCAAAACTACTCCAGTTTTTATAGATGATGAAACTGAAGGCTCAACTTGCTCAAGGCCACACAGCAAATAAGCAGTGGAACCACAATTTGAATCCACAGCTGTCCTCTTTCACCCCTCAAGGCACTTGGAAAGGAGAAGGCACAGCTCAAGGAATGTCACAGGAGTCGGTCTGCTTCTTGAGTCAGTTTTAAGGCATGTGTCTCTACATGCCAGGCTCTGTGTGCCAGGTGATCGTGCTGGGATGAAGATGACTGACATACCTAAAACAAGTAGGCACCTCAAGTGATAATGGATTTGGGGGGAGTGGAGCAAGCTAAAGGGCAGATCAGTGGGGAGCAAGGGACAGTAGGATCAGCAGAGTCGAGGCGGGTGTCAAGAAAACATGAAAATGCACAGGGCTCTAATGTGGCCCTTTCAATAAGAGGTGTGTTTTCTGAATTCCTGCAATCCTAGGCTATAATAGCATACGATCATACTTTGGTTTACAAATGAACATATCACGTCTAAATGTATAGAAACACTCTATAGCATTTATGTGAGGGAGTCCTTGATATCTGAAAACGCTTATTCACTGACAGAAGCCCAAGACTTTCCAACAATGTTTTCACTATATTTCCAGTGTTGGCTTTTCTTCTCTTCCTCTCCATCTCATGCACTCTGCTACATTCAGATGAGTGGCCTTACCTTCCTATTAGGTAACGAAAGCAGTGCCTGAGACCAAGCTGCCCGTTTTTGCTCCATGAGTCAAGTGCCTTTGACCCAGGCCAACACTCTATAGTTGCTGCAAACAGTGAAGAATGTCAACAAAAACTAGAATGATAGTATTTTTTTCATGTTGGTCTCCTAGATAAGTAGATTTCAATGACAATGATCCACAGTAAGAAATATACTTTACACTGGGATCCACAACACACAAGGGCACATGTATACGTGCATGTGTGAGAAAAGAAGACAAAGCTACATAAAACAATACCTGCCTGTCTTATGCGCACACTCTGATATTTCTATCAGAAATATTACTTCCAGTTCATTGCAAAAAACAAAGAGGGTAATGATACACTAGGTCGACTTTATGATCCCCTTATGAGTTGAAACTTGTAATTTGACATCACTATCAAGGTCCAGGAAATGAGGACAAATCCACGGTGTTACAGAAATTCCCCAACCAGAGAAGGGTAGGAAAGGTCCAGGAACTGCACAAGCTCTTTCTCTTCTGTTGACAGTTCCAGAAAACAGTAAAACCAAGAGGAAAGAATGTGATCATAGACACAGAAAAGCCCAGCGAAAAAGCAGAATTAAAAAAATATTTCTCCTGGCTAGTGGTCCACCAAAATATAGTGACTCAAGATTCCCTCTAATCATTTTTTTTCTAAAGGGAATTGAATGGTATTTTTTTCTATTTTTTTCCTAAAATATTCTTATTTTATTTATTTATTATTATCTTTTACTTTACAATATTGTATTGGTTTTGCCATACATTGACATGAATCCACCCTGGGTGTATAGGCGTTCCCCATTTTGAACCCCCCTCCCACGTTCCTCCCCATATCATCCCTCTGGGTCATCTCAGTGCACCAGCCCCGAGCATCCTGTATCATGCATCGAATCTGTACTGGCGATTTGTTTCACATATGATAATATACATGTTTCAATGCCATTCTTCCAAATCATCCTACCCTCGCCCTCTCCCACAGAGTCCAAAAGACTGTTGTATACATCTGTATCTCTTTGGTCTTTTTTCTAAAAAAAAAAAAGTATTATTTATTTATATGTTTACTTATTTCTTTTTAGCTGCACTGGGTCTTCGTTGCTGTGCATGGGCTTTCTCTAGTAGTGGCGAACCGGGGGACTCTCTAGTTGTGGCGAGCAGCGTGTGGGCTTCTCATTGAGGTGGCTTCTCTTGTTGCAGAGCATGGGCTCAGGAGCATGGGCTCAGTAGTTGTGACCCACCGGCTTAGTTGCCTCTTGGCATGTGGGATCCTCCTGGATCCCAGGGATCAAACCCGTGTCCCCTGCATTGGCAGGCAGATTCTTAACCATTGGTCCACCATAGAAGTCCTTTCCTCTAATCATTTTTGATGCCCCACATTACTACAAAGTATTATTTACAGAGAAGGCATTGTTAGAAAACTGATTTTATCCAAACCTGACTCAGAATGTGTTAATTTATCCAAACCTGATTGAGAATGTGTGTGGAGCTGTGTGCGTTTGTGTGTGTGTGTTTTAAACAGGCCAAGGGACAGTAGCTGTTACATTTTTGGAATTTCCAGTCATTAGGCTGACCTCAGGGCAGGCAAGGGAACGTGTTTCATTCAGGGAACGTGTTTCATTCAGGGAACGTGTATCGAATCATAATTGAGCCCTTAGCCAGCTGAGGCCAGTGGGCTGTATCTTGTATATTTTTCTGCCTTTCCAGAAAATGTTGTAACTTAAATCCCTATCATTTCTTCCCCTCACCAAGAAGCTTCTCTCTGGGGTCCAGTTTAGCAGCAATATTAATCCTCAGTTTCTTTCAAACCACTCAGAGGCTTCAGTTATCCAGTTGAGTGGTCACAAAGAAAAATGCAGACATGAACATGACAATCACACTATCCATTTTTCTCATGTAATTATAGTTCCAAGATGAACATTTCTGAGCCCTTTCCCTACAAACACACAATTTCTCCAGTCACAGCCACAAACTGTTTGCCTCTATCATTAATGTCTCCTAGCAAAATATTCAAAGCACTCCTTTTCGGCAGGGTGGAGGGGACAAAAGAGCATGTGTGAGGGAGCACACTTCACTCTGAGTACTAGGCTGCTCAGCTGTGAAAAGGGGGTTACCACAGAAAAAAAATGGACACATTTTTCCCTGTAGTTACAGACTAACTCATTACTCACCAGTCAAATGCACTTTCTCAGAATGAACCACAACCTACACATTGGTCAAAGCGTCTCCTATTTAGTGGACACCATCAACAACAAATACTGCTGAAATGAATTACTTGGGGAAGAAAACTAAATTTCTTTTGGGCATTCTTTCATAAAAGCTGGATTTCTACCCATTTAGTATGGCAGAAGTGGGAAAAAATGATGAAAGCAGTGATTTTCAAGGTCCCTGTAGGCCTTTCGGCAGTGGTCTGAGAATGACTTGAACTAACATTATGACTGTTTTAGCACATTCTAGGGCTCTTTGAACAACAACAACAAAAACCTGTTCTGAGTTTCTGTTTTCTTTCCAAGAGTACCCACAGCCAAATCCTGACCCTGGACCCTGAGGTCTCCTGGGGTCCATGAAGATCTCAGCTCCCACCTGGGTGCTGCAGGTGGGAAGACGCAGGAGCACAACCTCTCCTAATGCAAGGGGATAGTGATGCTGCCTGCGAATCAATTCTCCAAAAAGTGAAAAACATGCAAGCTCAGATGGAAACTATTCTTTCTCATCTTAGTCAATGTAACTATCCCTGGTTTAGAATGTCATCAGAGAAGGGTAGGTAGAATCAGCTTCCAGCAAAGAGTCAAGTAAACAGTCTTCTTCCCCCTTATGTTCCCAATTATGATTTCTGTTGTTGATGTTGGATGGACAGGAATACAAACAGCCAGGACACTGGTAAGGATTCAACCCAAGCAAGTGGAAATCAGTGTGCTTCGATACGTATAGGGAAGCATTCGGGATTCTGGCCATGATTCCCAGAACCCAGAGGCCAAAAGACATGACCCTCTAGAATTTCTATAAAAGTCTGAGTGGTACAATCTGGTTGAAAGGTGATATAGTGGGTTTTTATACTTTTTTCTTAGCATGACTCAGAGTAAGAAACATATTTTATGTTCCGAATTAATATACACATGAACATGAATGTATAAACTGAAAGGTTTCATGAAAAAATATTGACCCTAGGTTCCCATGTACTCTGACATTTTCTACTGATTCTATTATGAGAAAAATAAAAGAGCTGGACATGACCCACTAAATTGATTTCATGACTCCATGATAGTAGATGGATAGCAGCAATTTGAAGACACACACACACACACACACACACACACTGTACTAAGAGCCTTGTCTTGAAGCTGTACTCTGTTCAGAGTCAAACTGCTTATATATTTGGGAGAAGCTTGGGGAAGCTTGGAGACTAAGGGAAGCATACAGCTTTAGAGATGCTTAGTAACAGAGTAATAGAGAAAAGTGAAGAATTCGGTGCCCTTTTTAATTGTGGTCATTCCCTCGCCCAACAGTGCATTTTTTGGAGAAAGAGGGGCCAGAAAGCCAGGATCCTTCATAAAGGACTAAGACGGCACACAGGAGACTATGAAAGCAAGAGCAAAAATGGTTTGAGTGCCTCAAAATAAAGAACGAGATTTAAACTTCTCCACATAAAACTCTTGAATTGCAAAATACATCTGTATGACAAATATGAGTGAAGCCAAGTTTTAGTTACTCTCTTTCCCTGTAAAATGGAAGTTCCCTTTTGATTAAAAAAAATTAAGATTAAAATAGATGTATTTTTATTCTATTTTTACCTTGTAACTGCACCAAGATTATTTAACTAACTTAAATTTTTTGGAATCATTTCAGGCTAAAAATGTCTAAGTTTATCACAAGCATATTTCCAAGTTAAAAAAAATTATGTCAATATCTTACTTGTCAACAGTCTTAATTTTTACACAGCTTATTATAGAAGGGCTACATCTAAATGAGTATCTTGCTTTTATGGTGTTTACTTAGAAAAATAACTGTATGCATTTTTTTTGAAGACAAAAGGTAAAATCTGGAAAATGAAACTCAAATTTCATCACCAAATGGAAATTAGTACATATGCATGGGGGGTTTATAAGAAAGAAGTGCTATGGGCAAGTCAAGACTTTTAGTTTAAGAGAAAACACACCTCACAGGACATACCTCGTATCCAATTCCCTCCATTATTTTGGGCCACTGATTGACATTCACCACAGAAACATCAGCTGGTAGACACAGCTGACAGTGATGTGTGATGACAGAAATCATGTGGAATGATTTCTAGGAATCTTATGATCTTTCCGTGGCTTTTATTTGAAGTTTTCTGTGGGAAACATTTCTTATCAAATGTGCTATATAAAAGGTTGAACATGGAGATTTTGACATAGAGTTAGAAAATTCAACTTCATCTCTTAATGGGTTATCATTAGTAAGGCATGAGTTTAAATGATTGGTTAATTAAGTAGAACAAGTTTAATGTTTTCAGTTGAAAGAAATCCAGTATGTTTATTTATCAAACCCCAATCCCATCTCACAAATATAAATTATTATAATCTCCCCATCCCTCATCCCTTCTCCGCCCTCTACTTTCCACCCTAATACACCCTGAGTTCCAAAAGGAAAGTGTAGCATCTCCAAGCTGGAAAGAATATTAGATCTCATTATCACCACAAAAATCAAAACCAGCATGCCCCAACACCTAGGACAGTGTTGTATTCTGACTCTGCTGTTGTCTGTAGCTTCTACAAAATTTAACCTAAGATTATAAATGCATGGTTAGTTTTGGGTACACTAGATTTATATTAGTGTGAGATTCAATGGTGTCTACTACCACAATGGAAAGACTTGTGAATAAAAACACATTTCAACAGCAAACAGGAAAGAGTTCTCTCTTACCTGCCATTGACATGGGTAATATCATATACCTATATGTGGCAGATGCCAGGTTTGCTTCACACATCCTAATGGGCAAATTTTGGGCCAAAGGGGAAAAAGCACAACTTAGCCAAATGACATTCTAGCAACCTCAAGAAATGAATCTCAGATTTGGAGTGGACTTCAGTCCATTCCAGAGTAAGACTACATAGTTCCCAAGCTGTGCTATTCAGGAATCCTGGAAGGAATGCCAGACCCTGATGAAGAACAAGGTATAAGAAAAGATGGTAGTACAATTTAGAAATGCAGAGTGTCAGACCGCCAAACCTCTCTGGGCCCCAAGCAGGAAAGCACGATTAAGAAGTAGTTCTCCTGGTGAACTCGAACTGGGAATCAAAATTTTAGATCTGAGAGGGCACAGGCAGGCTTTTCTCAATCCTGCATCCTTTTCAACATTAGTGAAACTAATTTTCACTGCGCCATCACCCTCATCCTCTCCCACAGTGCTCACTGTCTCTGAAGACTGCCTCTCTCTGCCTTCCTCTGCTTGCTGCTAACTCAATAATCACGTCTGAGAAGCCCTGGTATGGGTCAGACCCATCTCCTGGACGTTCCTCAGCACCAGACGGAGCTCTGCCATAAAGGCCTATTCTCCAAGTGTCTGCCACTGGTCTGCCTCGCTAGCTGGACTGTGAGGTCCTTGTAGCAAGGTGGTATCTAATTCACCTCCATCTCCACAGCATCAAATACTGAGTCTGGTGTGTAGTAGACAGTTGTTGAATGCACAAACATTCACGAGTGATCCAACTATTATGCCTTCAACTTCAAAATCACAGTCATTTTTAACACAATCATGGCACTCATCATTACTGCTATAATAAATAATAAAATTTCAATATTTCTTTTTTTTAAACTTTTTATTTTATACTGGAGTATAGCCACTTAACAATGTTGAGATAGCTTCAGATGCTCAGCAGAGTGACTCATACATATAGTATCCATTCTCCCCCAATCTCCCCTCCCATCCAGGCTGCCAGATAACATTGAACAGAGTTCTCTCTGCCATTTAGAAGCATTTTATCCATTTTAAATATAGCAGTGTGTCTGCATTTATCTCAAACTCCCTAACTATCCCTTGCCCTGACACTTCCTGGTAAACATAAGTTCGTTCTTTAAGTCTGTGAGTCTGTTTCTGAAGAAAACTTCTGAAAGTTTTCCATGGAAAACTTCAATATTTCTTAAAATAACGACAGAGAACTCAAGGCAAATGCATTTTTAATGAAGTCAAAGATTCACTTACACATATTCAAGTCAAACAAAATACTGATGTACTTACTCATCTCTATCAGAATGACAACTTATACCATAAGCCCATCTAGCTATGAAAGCAGGCTAAAAGTTGTATTCCCTTTAATCTGCTATGTTAAACTAATTCAGGTTTGTCCCCATTGATTTGTTGGGCAAAATTAAACGCACCCTGTACTAATTCGTACTTCTGTCTTCATAGTCTGCTGTGCTCATTTCTCTGGTCATATAAACATGATGAATCTAAAGTCCAGTGATCTATTCTTTCTATGTGATTCTACCCCTCCATCAGCGCTCAGTTTTAGGAAGACAATGTACATTATTACATTGTTTGATGATGACAAAGTAAACTAGGATGGTGTTACATGCACACATTTTTTAAATGGGATTTGTTATTTGAGATTACTCTGTCCGTTTGGATGAGAAGTGCCTGTTTATGAAATGTGCCTGAGGACTCTGACAGATTTAAAGCCTAATATCAGTTTAGGGAAAGCAGTGAAAGCCAACTGCAAAGGTCAGGGGAACATTCTGATGGAACATCAGGGATTTTGCTACAGTAAATAAAGATTCATCTACGACATGGGGTGAACAATGCATTGCAGTCCATATAAGGTATAAATGAAACCTTTTCTCATTAGGATTTCAGTTATTTTACCTTCAATTATGGTACCTCTTGATTAGGAGAATGAACTCTACCACCTGTCCAGATCTCCAGTCAGGAAGCTGGGCTTTCTGAAGTGGTTACAGATTTTTAACAGCAAATACTGTCAAGTAAATAATAACCATCACTCATTTTCTAAACACACATCTCCAAATTTAGATTGAGTTTCATGAATCATTTATTTACGATGCAAAGATAGTAGAAGGTGCTGCTGCTGCTGCTGCTGCTATGTCACTTCAGTTATGTCCGACTCTGTGTGACCCCATAAACGGAAGCCCACCAGGCTCCCCTGTCCCTGGGATTCTCCAGGCAAGAACACTGGAGTGGGTTGCCATTTCCTTCTCCAATGTGTGAAAGTGAAAAGGGAAAGTGAAGTCGCTCAGTCGTGTCTGACCCTTAGCGACCCCACGGACTGCAGCCTACCAGGCTCCTCCATCCATGGGATTTTCTAGGCAATAGTACTGGAGTGGCTTGCCATTGCCTTCTCCATAGTAGAAGGTAAATCTGTTCAAAAGTCTTAAGTAGATTTTTTTGTGTTGTGGTTTATATTAATGGACTAGATACCTAATTTTGAAGAAATCCGAGCTCAGTAAGAATTAAAAAACATGCAAAAGCAATTTCACAGCATATCTGAATTATAAGGGATCCATCCCTGCCTTCTTAGTTTTATGATTCTAAGGATCTCTGCAGAAAGCTCATTTTCAGCTAATAGTATCTAATAGAAGTCACTCCCTACTCATCATTACATTCTTTCTTTTCAAGGCTTTCAAGATCAACTGCATGGGAGTAGATTACATTATTAGATGCATCCAAGTTTCCAAGAAACAGTTCAATTTCAAAAAGCTTATTGCCAAGGCCACGTAAAAGAGTCTGAAAAGAAACACCCTGAAAGGGAGCAGTTGTTCTAACCAGTTTGAGGTGACAATTTATCAAGAACCATTAATCTGCTGCCATGTGAGGTGCCTCCAGCTCATTCACTTTCTAGCTTGGTAAGAGTCTGGGTAATTTCTAATTATGGCTTAAGGCAGTTTTCTCACCTGAAGTTAAACAGAAGTTTGAGGAAATGTGTGCATTTTAAAAAGCAATCAACCAGTCTGCTGGTAAATAAGGCACAATTATTCATGAACTGTGCCCAGGCAATTTGGGGGTTTCATGTAAATGAATTATTTTTAACTAAAATGAAAAAAATTTTCAGTTTTTTAGGAGGGAGGGAGGTAAAATGATTCACTTAATGTCCAAGTTATACTGTACATCGTTAGTGTATAAAATGAAACTCAGGTAGCAGTTTTATATTGATTTAATGATCCGTTAAACTCGACAACTGGCAATAAGCCCTCCAAGCAAAAATGATCATACTTTCCTGAGAAGTTCAATTCTGCCACTAATTAGCTGTGTGTGACTTTGGATCAGTTACTTAACCTTGGTTACCCAAGACTCAGTCCCCTTATCTTTTAAATAGAGCTAATATTAATAATAACATTGAGGCTTCCCTATTGGCTCAGTGGTAAAGAATCTGCCTGCCACTGTAGGAGACACAGGTTCAATCCTTGCGTCGGGAAGAACCCCTGGAGAAGGAAATAGCAACCCACTCCAGTACTCTGGCCTGGGAAATCCCACAGACAGAGGAGCCTGGTGAGCTACAGTCTATGGGGTTGCATAGAGTCAGACATGACTTAGCAACTAAACAACAAAAATAATAACATTATCTTTTGTTATTCACACACACAAACACACACAATTTGGTTGGTTATTAGACACGATCTTAATGCTCACCTTGCCTTTGGAAATAATATAATTATGCTTTTTCCGAACCAAATAAGAAGCCAGGACCAAAATGCTGCTGCTAAGTCGCTTCAGTCGTGTCCGACTCTGTGCGACCCCATAGACGGCAGCCCACCAGGCTACCCTGTCCCTGGGATTCTCCAGGCAAGAATACTGGAGTGGGTTGCCATTTCCTTCTCCAATGCGTGAAAGTGAAAAGTGAAAGTGAAGCTGCTCAGTCGTGTCCGACTCCTAGCGACCCCATGGACTGCAGCTTACCAGGTTCCTCCATCCATGGGATTTTCCAGGCAAGAGTACTGGAGTAGGTTGCCATTGCCTTCTCCCAGGACCAAAATACGTAAATGCAAATAGCTAACTGCCCTAATAGAACAGAAATTACTATGAAAATATGTATTGCTTACCTTTTCCATTTACACCTTCCTGTCCGCCACCCCCCACCCCACACCCACCCCTCCACCCCAGCCTTCATGTATATTTCTACATTGGAGATTTATTACCTTGTGCTAAGCATTGCCTTCTTCCTAAAGAGGTCCCCAACAATGCAAAGGCTCTAGGTAGGGATAACGAAAGCCATTATCACTTTGCGAGAATGAGTTTGCATGGCTTTTCTCCTGACAGAATACTTCATATATTAACACTTAGTACCTGGGAAAATACAAAATGGCTCTGAGAGAGGGGTGAAAGGGCACAGGATCTATTTCACAATTTTCCTTGAATAAATTTTGTCAGTTAATCATTTATTAAGTACTAAAAACCTTCTGGAAAAAAAAATTACAGAAAATGGCATTTGCCACACATAGTATTTGCCTCAGGAAGAGAAGTGGGTAGTAAGGCACAAGGGTGAGGTGAGGGGGAAAGACTCACCTTTATGATGTTTCCTTCTGTACCTTTTGAATTTGGTGCTACAGGCAAGTATAATAGAAATTTTTATTTTTTAAAGAATCCAGTCATCACACTCTGTCACCTGCCTTATTTCAGCTTTTAGATACTTGTTTACTCAACTTTTGATATTTATAATTGACCTTCTAAAATGTAGTCTGGATTCATTTAAAATATGACTGGCTTTTCAAGGCTAATTTATTTGTCTTCAAAGTATTTAACATATGAAGGAATTCATATTCCTGAAGACATGGAGTTATAAGATAAGTAATATTATTTGCTGATTTTCTCCATATACATTTTACTTCACTAAAACTTATGCTTGCTGCAGATATGGTCTGTGTTTTACTAATCTTTGGAGGCCCCTTTAGGGCAAATACTGGGCATGCACAGAAGGGTTACTTTCTTGAGTTTGGTTCTCAGTCCTTTCTTCCAAGGAAGAAAAGTCATTAAATATAACATGATGTTTTGATTAAGAAGAAACTTCTCAGCATTTTAATAAAAACAAAACAACAACAAAAGACAGAGAGGAAGAGAAAAACAGTTACAAATCACCTAGAGTCGCAATGAAACTTTTGGGACTCTACTGATTGGAAATGCTTAAAAAACACCAGATATGCTATAATAAGGGAGAAGAAAGGTTGACTTAAAATCATAGACACATTTTTTTTCAACAAAATATTTGCCACATGACTATTGTGTACAAGGTCCAGGAGATAAAATGTTGAACAATGCGGATATGCTTCTTGCACTCACAGCTTTCATAATAGTGGAGGGGGCTACAGATAGATATACAGACAATTATCATATGTTACGATAAATATAACAGGGCATACAGAGGTGTAAAAGGAGAACTAATCCTATGCTTGAGAAAGTGAGATCTAACATCACAACACTTGGAACTAGAGCTTTAGAGTCTGGCAAATCTGAGTTCAAATCCTGGTTTCAGTGGTTCTACTTGGGTTCCAAAATAACTGCAGTCATGGAATTAAAAGACACTTGCTCCATGGAACAAAAGCTATGACAAACTTAGACAGCATATTAAAAAGCAGAGACATTACTTTGCCAACAAATGTTCATCTAGTCAAAGCTATGGTTTTTCCAGTAGTCATGTATGGATGTGAGAGATGGGCCATAAAGAAGGCTGAGCACCGAAGAATTGATGCAAAGAGATCCAACCAGTCCATCCTAAAGGAAATCAGTCCTGAATATTCATTGGAATATTGGAGCTTGAAGCTCCAATACTTTGGCTACCTGATGCAAAGAGCCAACTTATTGGATAAGATCCTGATGCTAGGAAAGATTGAAGGCAGGAGGAGAAGAGGGTGACAGAGGATGAGATGGTGGGATGGCATCACTGACTCAATGGACATGAGTTTGAGCAAGCCCAGGAGACGGTGAAGGACAGGGAAGCCTGCAGTCCAAAGGGTCACAAAGAGTAGGACACGACTGAGCAAGTGAACAACAACGACTCTATCAGTTCAGTTCAGTCACTCAGTCGTGTCCGACTCTTCATAACCCCATGAACCTCAGCAAGTCAGGCCTCCCTGTCCATCAGCAACTCCTGGAGTTCACTCAGATTCTTCTCCATTGAGTCGGTGGTGCCATACAATCACCTCATCCTCTGTCATCCCCTTCTCCTCCTGCCCTCAATCTTTCCCAACATCAGGGTCTTTTCAAATGAGTCAGCTCTTTGCATCAGGTGGCCAAAGTGTTGGAGTTTCAGCTTCAACATCAGTCCTTCCAATGAACACCCAGGACCGATCTCCTTTAGGATGGACTGGTTGAATCTCCTTGCAGTCCAAGGGGCTCTCAAGAGTCTTCTCCAGCACCACAGTTCAAAAGCATCAATTCTTCGGCACTCAGCTTTCTTTATAGTCCACCTCTCACATCCATATATGACTACTGGAAAAACCATAGCTTTGACTGGACAGACCTTTGTTGACAAAGTAATGTCTCTGCTTTTTAATAACTTTCCTTCCAAGGAGTAAGCGTCATAACTTTCCTTCCAAGGAGTAAGAGTCTTTTAATTTCATGGTTGCAATCACCATCTGCAGTGATTTTGGAGCCCAGAAAAATAAAGTTAGACACTGTTTCCACTGTTTCCCCATCTATTTCCCATGAAGTGATGGGACCGGATGCCATGATCTTAGTTTTCTGAATACTGAGCTTTAAGCCAACTTTTTTACTCTCCTCTTTCACTTTTATCAAGAGGCTCTTTAGTTCTTCTTCACTTTCTGCCATAAGTGTGGTGTCATCTGCATATCTGAGGTTATTTATATTTCTCCCAGCAATCTTGATTCCAGCTTGTGCTTCTTCCAGCCCAGCGTTCCTCATGATGTACTCTGCATATAAGTTAAATAAGCACGGTGACAATATACAGCCTTGACATACTCCTTTTCATATTTGGAACCAGTCTGTTGTTCCATGTCCAGTTCTAACTGTTGCTTCCTGACCTGCATACAGGTTTCTCAAGAGGCAGGTCAGGTGGTCTGGGATTCCCATCTCTTTCAGAATGTTCCACAGTTCATTGTGATCCACATAGTCAAAGGCTTTGGCATAGTCAAGAAAGCAGAAATAGATGTTTTTCTGGAATTCTCTTGCTTTTTCGATGATCCAGCGGATATTGGCAATTTAATCTCTGGTGCCTCTGCCTTTTCTAGAACCAGCTTGAACATCTGGAAGTTCATAGTTCATGTATTGCTGAAGCCTGGCTTGGGGAATTTTGAGCATTACTTTACTAGCGTGTGAGATGAGTGAAATTGTGCAGTAGTTTGAGCATTCTTTGGCATTGCCTTTCTTTGGGACTGGAATGAAAACTGACCTTTTCCAGTCCTGTGGCCACTGCTGAGTTTTCCAAATTTGCTGGTATATTGAGTGCACAACTTCCCCAGCATCATCTTTCAGGATTTGAAATAGCTCAACTGGAATTCCATCACCTCCACTAGCTTTGTTCGTAGTGATGCTTCCTAAGGTGCACTTGACTTCATATTCCAGGATGTCTGGCTCTCGGTGAGTGATCACACCATCATGACTATCTGGGTCGTGAAGATCTTTTTTGTACAGTTCTTCTGTGTATTCTTGCCACCTCTTCTTAATATCTTATGCTTCTGTTAGGTCCATACCATTTCTGTCCTTTATCGAGCCTATCTTTGCATAAAATGTTCCCTTGGTATCTCTAATTTTCTTAAAGAGATTCCTAGTCTTTCCCATTCTATTGTTTTCCTCTATTTCTTTGCACTGATCACTGAGGAAGGCTTTCTTATCTCTCCCTGCTATTCTTGGAACTCTGCATTCAAATGGGTGTATCTTTCCTTTTCTTCTTTGCTTTTCGCTTCCCTTCTTTTCACAGCCTCCTCAGACAGCCATTTTGTTTTCTGCATTTCTTTTTTGGGGATGGTCTTGATCCCTGTCTCCTGTACAATGTCACGAACCTCCGTCCAGAGTTCATCAGGCACTCTGTCTATCAGATCTAGGCCCTTAAATCTATTTCTCACTTCCACTGTACAGTCATAACGGATTTGATTTAGGTCACACCTGAATGGTCTCATGGTTTCCCCACTGTCTTCAATTTCAGTCTGAATTTGTTAATAAGGAATTCACGATCTGAGCCGCAGTAAGCTCCCGGTCTTGTTTTTGCTGACTGTATAGAGCTTCTCCATCTTTGGCTGCAAAGAATATAATCAATCTGATTTCAGTGTCAACCATCTGGTGATGTCCATGTGTACAGTCGTCTTTTGTGTTGTTGGAAGAGGGTGTATGCTATGACCAGTGCGTTCTCTTGGCAAAACTCTATTAGCCTTTGCCCTGCTTCATTCTGTACTCCAAGGCCAAATTTGCCTGTTACTCCAGGAGTTTCTTGACTTCCTAGTTTTGCATTCCAGTCCCCTATAATGAAAAGGACATCTTTTTTGGGTGTTAGTTCTAGAAGGTCTTGTCGGTCTTCATAGAAATGTTCAACTTCAGCTTCTTCAGTGTTACTGGTCAGGGCATAGACTTGGAGTACCATCATATTGAATGGTTTGCCTTGGAAACGAACAGAGATCATGCTGTCGTTTTGAGACTGCACCCAAGTACTGCATTTCGGACTCTTTTGTTGACTATGATGGCTACTCCATTTCTTCTAAGGGATTCCTGCCCACAGTAATAGATATAATGGTCATCTGAGTTAAATTCACCCATTCCAGTCCATCTTAGTTCGCTGATTCCTAGAATGTCTATGTTCACTCTTGCCATCTCCTGTTTGACCATTCCAATTTGCCTTGATTCATGGACCTAATGTTCCAGGTTCCTATGCAATATTGCTTTTTACAGTATCGGAACTTACTTCTATCACCAGTCACATCCACAACTGGGTACTGTTTTTGCTTTGGCTCCATCCCTTCATTCTTTCTGGAGTTATTTCTCCACTGATCTCCAGTAGCATATTGGGCACCTACCGACGTGGGGAGTTCCTCTTTCAGTGTCCTATCATTTTGCCTTTTCATACTGTTCATGGGGTTCTCAAGGCAAGAAGACTGAGGTGGTTTGCCTTGGGCAATTTATTTAATCTCACTAAGACTCAGTGTCATCAACTTTTAAATACAAATAAAGATAACAATGAGCTCAAAGAGTTGATGTGAACGTTCAGTGATATGCATGTCATAAATCCAGCACAATATCTGGCAAATGGCAAGCACCCAGTAACACTTAGCTAATAATATTAATGGTAACAGTAAGCTGAGAACTGACGCATGAGTAGGAATAGCCAGATAAAATGCAGGAGAGGAAGGAAGAAGAGTGTCCTGGGTGAAGGAAGAATGTATGCCCATAAAAGCAATAGCATGGTGAGTCAGAAAAAGAACCTGGCTTGAGTCAAGGGTTGAATATCATGTGGGGTGGGGTCAGAGATGCAGCTAAAGCTGAAAAGGCAAGCAGAGCCCAGTTCAATGGGTTTATCTAGCTCAATGGAGGCCCTTCTAGAATTTTAATCAGAAGAGGAACAGGATCAGATTTGAGTTTTAGAAAGACCAACTTGGCTACAGTGTGAAAAATGGAATGAGTAGTAAGAGACAGGAAACAAGGAGATCAGTGTTAATAATTTTTAAATAATGCTTTGGCTGTTGTGTAATTTCAGTTAGGGAGATTAGTGTTACATGAAATATTTATATATAACAATTCAAGAGGGCCTTGAAGTAATTATTATCAGCTCACTGATATTAGCTAATTGTTGAGCTGTTAGCTATTTAATTGCTAAGTCATGTCCAACTCTTTTGTGACTCCATGGAGTGTAGCCTCCTGTAGGGTCCTCTGTCCATGGAATTTTCCAGGCGATAATACTGGAGTGGGTTGCATGTTCCTTCTCAAGGGGATCTTCCTGACCCAGGGATCGAATCACGTCTCTTGCTTGGCAGGTATATTCTTTAACACTGAGTCACCTGGGAAGCTAACTAGTATTTTATTAATTCATTTGTTCATTCACTCAGCAAGCATTTATTAACTTCAATGTAGGCAGCAAACTATGAGAGATTTCAAAGAAATCTCCAAAGCACTCCACCCAACATGACTGCCTGAATTCTTTTCTCTGGTTGGAAGGTCTGTTACCCTGGGGATCTGGTCAGAGGCAATGGCAAAGGTGATGTGGGGAGGGGCCATACACCAGCAGAAAACTCAAACTGGGAGGCAGTGCTACAGAGCAGATTAGGATGGAACCTAAGGCATGAAGACAACTCCCCTTCACCCTGGGATGGGGAAATGTTACTATAACTGCATCAGTGTACAGTAGACTTCTTACTGCTCAAGGAACAAATCTTCCATGACCCACTGGGAAGTGAATAAAAACACTTCATGAAATGTCCTGCCCTCTATATTTCAGATGGATTAATAAATTTATTACTACAATTCTATGAAATAGGTATGATTATGTCCACTTTACAGGTGAGAAAACTGAGGCAAGAGATAGTCCCCAAGGTCACAGGATTACATTCAGTCTGATGTTCTTATCTATTACACTACGCAGCCTCTGGCAGTGGGCCACCAGCCAGCTACAAGAGTGAGGTCTTTTTTAAATGTATGCCTCAAAATCTGATGGGGAGACAGATCACTGCCCACTTTAGCATCAGGAAGGTCAAAATTTGAAAGGTTTTATTATAGGAATAAAATGAAATGGATGATTAAATATATTCACAGTCTCTTAACAGGAAATTGGACCAGC
This sequence comes from Moschus berezovskii, assembly GCF_049115385.1. NCBI lineage: Eukaryota > Metazoa > Chordata > Mammalia > Artiodactyla > Moschidae > Moschus > Moschus berezovskii. Next base: position 63,675,220 of record NC_142463.1, read on the forward strand.
CTCAACAAATGAGTACCATTTTGAAAGGGTTTTTAAAATCTACCTTACTCTTTTAAACAAACCACAGTTTTGTCATATGGCCTAGGACACATCAGAAAGTGTTCAAATGTGGTTACGTGCTTATCAGTTTAAAACGGAGCAGGTCATCTCACAGACTCAAAGATGGAGAGGCATGGCAAAGGAGATAAAAGAGCTAAGAGAATGTGACCTGTTACTCTCGGTTTTCTGCTAAGGCAGGGTGGGGAAGAAAAAAAAAAAAAGCTGATAATCTCAGTGAGAAATAAACCAAATATGCTTTTCCTCTCAGATCAAGCAAAGTTCTATCATCCACTCACGTAGTGAAGCAGGTGGAGAATAAGCACATTTTTAACTATGAGCTCTGTGAGACATTTCCAATGTGAATCGAATAAAGACAAAATAGGGGGGAAAATCCCTAACCCTCCATATAAGAAAGAAACCAGCAGCTTCTTGCAATGCCACTTGATGCCAATAGCAACCGAGAGTCTTGAGCCCCGGCTCTTAGCAGGCAACGAGAAGAATCCCAGGCCAGATGGCATTTTAAAATCCAATCTCACTCTATTTGTCTCTCCCCACTAACCTACCTTGTGTTTAAAGCAATCACTGCCATTTTCACAAACTGCAATATTTTAAAGTAGTCACCATCCTTAGAACACAGAAAGCTATAATTACTATGAGTTTTAAAGTAGAGAGAATAAAAATTATGGAATTTGTGAAACCATTTCCCTAAACATACACACACATACACACACCCAACACCCTACACTGAATACAGCTTTTCCAACCCAGACACCACAGCTCAGCAACAAGCCAGTGTTACATTCATTCACTTGTTAGTCCCTTTCTGCGGGACTCTCTCCACCACTGAAAAGTAACTTGGGACGCCGTGAATCTATGGGAACCGACAACCCGCTCCTTCGTCTGGACAGCCCTGCTTCCATCTTCTGGCAGGACTTGTGGGTTCAGGGTCACCAACCCGCCCTCAGAGCCCCTAGCCCGGCCTCCACCCGCCCGCCTGAAAGGGTACCTCTCCCTGCCCCCAGCTCCCTGGGAAACGGGCAGAGTTTCGCTGTCTTTACTGCTTTTTAATCTTTACAAATAAAAATACTGTGAGATGGATTCCCCACCCCACCCACCTGCCCGAGTCTGCACGACCACACTCAGTCGGGTCCTCTCCAAGGCATTCAAGCTGCGCCGGCAGCCGGGAGGCGTGAACAATGAACTTCTCTCTTTCGCACACACACCCTCTCCCCTAAATGGGAAGTTCTGAACTAGCCCGGGGGCCAGTTCCGCGATTTCCCCGGCAGGTCGGTCGCGCTCGGTAGGTGAGGGCCGGGCGAGCACGCCGGGCCGCACCCCTCGCTTCTCCGGGCGGGCAGTTACCTCCTTCCTCCGGCTCGGCGCCCCGGGGCGGGTGATCAGGGCCGTCTCCTCGCACACCACGGCCACGTCCTCCACGAACACGCAGTCTGGGAGGCTCTCGTCGGCGGGCAGCTGCACCACCTGCAGCCCCAGCTTACTGCCCAGCACGCCCACGTAGAGCTGGTGCTGCCGCTCAGCGCGGGCGAAATCCACCTCGTCGCCCTTGGAGCGCCTCAGCGCCTGCTGGGCGAGGGACTCGGGCAGCGCCCGTACCACGACATGGGTGGCCCGGCCAAAGGCGGCTGGGTGGCCGAGGGATGCCATGGCTCGGGTGGCGGCGCGGGGCGCGGCGGTAGGGTCTTGTGCGGGCGACGCTCGCCGAGTCTGCGAGCGCCCGGCGGCTCCCCTCGGCAGCCGGCGAATGCGGTGCAGCGGGAGCCCGGCTCGCGCCCGGAGCCCTGCCCGCGCGACTGAGCATGCCCAGAGCCCCGGGCGCCTGCCCGCGCGCAGCCCGCGCGCCCACTCGGCGCTCTCGGGTTTGCAGGCGGCCCGGGCGGGAGTTGTAGTGGCGACCGTCGCACGAAGTCGGGGTGAAGGCGGCGGCCGAGGAAGCGGGGATCTCGAGAGGTGTGCGCTGGTGGGTGGCTGGCTGGACCAACCGCGGCCAAAAGGCGCGGTACCCGAACCTGACGTTACCCGTATTTCGCCGCAGGTGCATCCCTCACATTTGGAGAGCGGCTGTGGTCTGCGCAGAGCGACTGGAAGGGGTTGCTTGGTGGTCGGGAAGCCAAGGATGGGATGATTCCTTTCTGGATAGATACTTTGACCTCTCTCCCTACTCTGCTGTTCCTAGGTTCCCCAACCAGTTCCCAGGATGAGAATCTGTCTTTGTACCCAAGTCCATGTTACCTTGGGGCTTGTCAGATAGCTCGGTGGTAAAGAATCCACCTGCCAATGCAGCAGACACGAGTTCGATCTCTAGGTCTGGAAGATCCCCTGGATAATGGCAACCCGCTTAAGTATTCTACACACTCCAGTACTCTTGTCCTGATAATCCTATGGACAGAGGAGCCTGGTAGACTACAGTCCATGGGGTCCCAAAGAGTTAGACACCACTGAGCACGCGTGCATGCCATGTTACCTTGACTTTCTCTGCAAATGACCCCCTCACCTCTCGCCAGACTCGAGATTGTGAAAAGGATCTTATTTCTTCCTGTCTGTAAGGACAGGAAACACAGAGAGAAATAGACATACAGAAACTCACAGTGTTTCAAGGACAACCCATTCTTATGAACCGAGTGGGTGCGTGCCTGCTCACTTCCATCAGTCCTGTCCAACTCTTTGGACCCCAAGAACTGTAGCCCACCAGACTCCTCTGTCCATGGGATTCTCCAGGCAAGAATATTGGAGTGGGTTGCCATGATCTCCTCCAGGCGATCTTCCCAACCCAGAGATCGAACCAGTGTCTCCTGAGTCTCCTGCATTACAGGCAGATTCTTTACAGAGTCACGGGGAAAGTGCTATGAACACTGTGATTATGTGTGATTCTGGACTTTTTGCCTCCAGAATAGGGAGGAAAAGACCAAGTGTGTTTTCATCAGCCATAGATGAGTTCTCACCTTGAGCAGTTTCAGATGTGGAGCATCACATCTCTTTTGTCTTTGGGAAAGAGGGTTTCCAAATTCCTCCCTTGCCTTCCCCTCAGGTCTGTTCAGACTCTGTGAAATTCTTGTATTTATTAAACGTTTCTTTTCTCATGCCCCTCAGGAGTTCCTTTTCCTTCATAATGGTACTAGGCTTCTATTTTCCCATCTCACACATTACAGATAAAAATAATCCATGGGTTCTGCTCTTTTTGAGGGGAAGATCCACTTCAGCTTGTAACTCCAAAATCATCTTCTTTCCTCAAATTCTGTAGCACATTTCTAATTTAAAGATTAATTAGATCATAGAACATTAGATTTGAATGGGATCTTAGAAGCACTTTCATTTAACTCCCTACGCAATGTTCTGGAATTCCAGCTAAAACATCTATGACAGTCACCAGTTCTTTACTTGAACGTTCTAAACTCACTTACAAAGTGTATTCTACTTACAGAGTTATCACAGGTAAAAAAATGTTCATTTGGGGCTTATATACCCCTGGTCCCAGTTCTGCCTTCTGCCATTACCTAATGTGCTAGTGTTCTTTCACAAGGCAGCATTCACACATCTGAAGACATTTCTGCTCTCCTTGCTACCTGACGCCCCCTCCCACTCGCTGTCCTAACTCACTCTGGGACTTGACGCTAACCCAACCAAAAAAGAACTAGTGATTGGTTTCTAAATCTCATCAATATTCTGGTCATCTTCCTTTTGGTTCACACCAGTTTGCCAGTATCCCTTTTAAATCATAGTATCCAGAATAGAAACAATTCTTCCTGTGTGGCCTGACTCTCACGGACTATAGTTGGACCCTTATTCCAGGTGCTAGGCTTCTATTAACACTGCCTAAACCCCTGGAGGAAGAAATGGCAACCCGCTCCAGTATTCTTGCCTGGGAAATCCCATGGACAGAGGACCTGGTGGGCCACAGTCCATGGGGTTGCAGAGTCGGACACAACTTAGCAACTAAACATGCAAACATGCAGTGTAGGTTTCAAGGAGAGATCTAGCTAAGGATCCTGGAACAGTTGTCTCAGTTAAGCACAAAGGAGATGTGATCTGCCTTCTCTCCTCTCTCTCTCAAGGATGACTTGAATTTACCCAGATGACATGGCATTTCTCAGCTCTGAAAGTGACTGGTTTTAAGTGAAGGACAGCTCCATCCCTGATGCTGGGAAGTAGGACCAAAAGTAACATAACAAACCTGTGAGACCTACTGGGTTCTACTTCTGAGGCAACTATCAGGGGACCCATGCTGTTGGCACCAAATTAGTGTCCAGAAATTACTTGATGGTGTCCTCAGCAGGGGATTCCCACCAGTGCTACCGGTGAAAGTTACCTCATGTGCTGAGCTTGCCCAGGCTAAAATAGGGGACTTTGTTCCCCTCTTTACTTAACATTGAGGTTTGTGTACCTCTATTGGTCCCCACCTAGCAAGCTTAATTCATGCCCATGCCTTGTTAGAGCCTGAATACTTTGCTACCAAGTGCCCTGAGCCTAATTACAAACAAAGTCCCATGTATCCACTCTGGGCCCATGTCAACCCAGCAGCCAATTAAAACCTGAAAGATTTTTCCTATAAATTGACATTAGCCACATGTTCCATACTGAAATTGGGCCTCTGTTTTTTTTTTTAATCTAATTTTGAAGTTACCCCTAGTAAATGTTATCTGCTTCACTCCAACTTGCCTCATTTTGATTCTGTCATCCTGTGCATTATTTATTACCTCTAGTTTTGTGTCATCTGAAATTTGATAAGCATGCCTTCTGTCTCTTCTAAGCAGTTGTCAAAAAGTGTTAGAATGTGTATGTTGGTGAAAAGAATAATAAAGAAAATTATATTTACATGCCTTCCTGCTTGAGTGATGAAGGACTATTTTGGGGAACATGGACTTTATTGAGTCTAATACATATGTACATTCATTTTCCTCACAGATATTTATTGAGAATTCTCAAGGCGCACCACCACGTTAGGTACTTCAGAGACATACAGGCAGCTTTAAAACATGATCCTTGACCTTGAAGAGCTTACTGGGAAAACAGGACATCCAAAATTAGAGCTATGCTAAGAGCACGTGAGAGTTGGACTGTGAAGAAAGCTGATCGCCGAAGAATTGATGCTTTTGAACTGTGGTGCTGGAGAAGACTCTTGAGAGTCCCTTGGACTGCAAGGAAATCCAACCAGTCCATTCTAAAGGAGATCAATCCTGGGTGTTCATTGGAAGGACTGATGCTAAAGCTGAAACTCCAATACTTTGGCCACCTCATGCGACGAGTTGACTCACTGGAAAAGACTCTGATGCTAGGAGGGATTGGGGGTAGGAGGAGACAGGGACGACGAGAATGAGATGGCTGGATGGCATCACCGACTTGATGGACATGAGTTTGAGTGAACTCTGGGAGTTGGTGATGGACAGGGAGGCCTGGCGTGCTGTGGTTCATGGGGTTGCGAAGTGTCGGACACGACTGAGCGACTGAACTGAACTGAACTGAAGAGCACATTAGAGATACAACCAACAAAGTGGCACAGAAAGTTAAGCGAGAAAGAAAGCACTGTGGCTAGTAGGAGTGAAAGAGAGCTGCTTGAAGATGCGTGGACTTGGTTTAGGCCTTGAGTAATGTTTAGGATGTGAATATTTGGAAGAAGAGAATAAGAATCCCAAGGAAAAGAATGTGCAAAAGCCAAATGCATGTTCAAGGAACAATAGATCAGCTCAAATCATGTATGCATTGGTTAAGAGAACTCTAGCTGCTATAACAAAATGACCCCAACACATATGGTGGAACCAAGTTGGTAGTGTATCTCTTGTTCACTTAAAAGCTAACACAGATGTTCTTGATTGGTTCCTGACTCTTCTCCAAACAACATGCAGGGGTCTGGCCTTCTTCCATTTTGTGGCTCCAACACTTTCAAATATAACATCCAAGTTCACCATGCTTACCTTCCTCAAGCTGAAAGAAAATTATAACATGCAGTATCAGATGTAGAGGCTTGATGGGCCAGGCCAGGAAGTGATATACATCACCTCTGCTCACTTTCCTCTGGCTGGGACTCAGTCATACAGCTACAGTAACCAAAGGGAAGAGCTGGGGAATAGTCTTCTATGAGCCCAGAAAGGAGAGGAAACAGGTTGGGGAAACAGCTAGCTGGTTTGTGACCCAGAGTACAATGGAGAAAATGGAGAATAAAGGTAGAAAGGTTTAAGCTTTCATCGCTTGAGCAGTGGAGAGACATATGGTGTGGAGACTGAGTGTAGCTTCCGAAGCCAAACTTTGTGGGTGGAAGCTTGGCTCTGCTATTTTCCTATTGTATGCTCTTAGTTGTGTTACTTAAAAACTCTTTGCCTCCTTTTCTTCCTCATTTATGAAACTGGAAACAATGAAACCATTATCATAGGATTATTAGTAAGGTTAAAATTAATAATACAAATGTCTTAGTAAAGTGCCAGAAATGGTATCTAGCACCTAGAAGGTGTTCTTTAAATATTACCCATTAACAGGTTTGGGGGAGTTTGTTATTATTTTGGGTTTTTAAAATTTTATTGGATTATAATTGATTTACAATGTCGTGTCAGTTTCAGGAGTATAGCAAAGTGATTCGGCTATACATATACATATATTCATCCTTTTTCAGATTCTTTTCTCATATAGGTCATCATGGAATATTGAGTTGAGTTCTCTGTGCTATACAGTAACACTGACAGGTTTTGAACAGAAGGCTTTGACCATGATTTCCTACTAATGGCCAAACCACATACTCACATCCCTTGTATTATCAGAGTCATATAGCTATCCTAATGCTTTCCAGCAGAACCCTTGACCTTCCTAGATTGATAGATCAAATCTCACTCACAAGTGTAATCATAGATTCAATACACATTTTTGAATCTTTGCTACATACCAGGTACAGGAGATGTAATTGTGAATTACATTATGGAGTTTATGGTCAAATTGTTCCTTTTTCTCTTCCACAAATTTCAAGATCTTTGTAACTAATTCCCTGTTTAAATTCTATTTGGAATACCTAGAACTGTTTATATACTCCTGGCTGGACACTGACTGATACAGAGGCAGTTTTTCTTTTCCATTGATAATATATCAAGATCTACATTTGAATTCAAATTTAGATAGCAATTATTTCAGGATTAAAATAGACATTCATGCCTTACTCCTTTATTTCGCCATTTTCAGCAGATATAATATTTGCTTTCATTGGGGAATGGGTGTTTGAGGGTAGGGGTTGGAATCCTTAAAGAGAATGAAGGCTCAGTGGTGTCCTCATCCATCCCAAATACTGGAAATACTAGATCAAGTAAATACCATAAATCTGCATTCTGACACTAAGTCTTGAGTGTTTCCAGATAAGAATCATTGTTTGACGCAAAAAGTTTTACTGTGGAGGAAACTGACTGCTGCAGATTTCCTTTGATGTACAGTCAGTAAGTTATGTTTGGTCGAACGGCCAGGCAGCGTTTTATGGACAAGGAGATGGTTCCAGGGTTCTGGTTCCTAAAGTCAAGATTTGTAGCCCCTAATCTTGGCTTCTTCAACTTTCATCTGGGAATTCATTCTTTAAACAAATATTTACCAAACACCTACAATGTGTATGGAAGAGAAATAAAAGCAGTGAGTAAGGCATAATAAATCTGACTTTGACTCCTGCCCCTCTTGCATCTTAGTTGTATAATTTTGGTGTGCTGAAGACTCAGGCTTCACTATTTTTTGTCTTGCTCTAAACCAAGGGGACTGCCCTTCATGGACCATATCACCCGGTATCTCATTATTGTTGGCTTTGGCCAATGAGGAGCTCTTACAGGAGATAGGAGGACAAGAGGAAATGGAAATCAACATATTTATTCCTCTTACTCCCTTCCTGCTTTTCATGGTTCTAACAACAACCCTTTTATAATCATAGCTTCTGTCTGGTGGTCCCTCATTTTGGTGATTCTAGCTCCTGGCTGGGTTCTTATAACCTCACGTAACTACTTACATGAAAGTAGTAAACAGCACATTTTAAAGTTCTCTTTTAAGTACACAACATTATCAATATTAAAGAAAAAGAGGATGTGAAGAAAAGGCAATTCAGCATTTTCAGAAAGAGCATTTGGCAATATTCAATGCATGAGGCTGTGTTTGGGGCTATCCACCCTCTCCAACTTCTCAAAGTAGTTTTTGGCACTGTGAATGTTGATCAGTGTAGTTGCAGAAGGGATCAAGGGACCAACATAGCCATGACATAAAGTTTGATGTAAGAATATTGATGAAAGCAGCCAAGGGAGAATTCCTAACTTCTATGCTCTGGAAAGAAGTAGCCAGTTGACTCCAACTCAGCTTGAACCGGAGAAGGCAATGGCAACCCACTCCAGTACTACTCTTGCCTGAAAAATCCCATGGACGGAGGAGCCTGGTAGGCTGCAGTCCACGGGGTTGCTAGGAGTTGGACGCAACTGAATGACTTCACTTTCACTTTTCACTTTGATGCATTGGAGAAGGAAATGGCAACCCACTCCAGTGTTCTTGCCTGGAGAAGCCCAGGGACGGGGGAGCCTGGTGGGCTGCCGTCCGTGGGGTCGCACAGAGTCAGACACGACTGAAGCGACTTAGCAGCAGCAGCAGCAGCAGCAAGGGTGGTAATGGCTTCTTATTTTTGCTAGCCTCTGGGTGCCTCAACATTCCTCCATTCATTCTCTTTTACTCTGCCTATACCTCTAAAAACATTTCCTTTTTAAAAGAAATCCTACTAAACATTCTCTTCAAAAATTGTCAGCTGAGCATGCTGTTTGTTTTTGACCAGGGACCTCATTTGGGTGAGTCACTTAAGTTTATGTGTAAAGTGGCTGCTCTGAAGCTGAAATATGACAGCATGTACAAAAGGGTCTTAGCATTGTACCTGGCACTGAGAAATAATGAATGATAGCCACTAGTATTGGTAGATATTGCACTTTTGTGCCAGGCACAATAATGAATATCAAAGTTTCCATCTACCTCTGTGCAAAATGCCCATTTCTACCACTCAACATATCCAAGTTCTCCAAATGAGTTAATACAGTGCCTATCTCAGTAACAGGGCACACTGTAAGCATTAAGCACTCTTGGCTCTTCAAAGCTCACCCCCTTCCACACAAGTAACATTTCCCTTTTCTGAACTTCCATAACTCTTTCTATATTCTTCTTTTTGTGTAGCTTATTACTTTCTCTTAGCAGTGTAATACGGAGAAGGCAATGGCAAGCCACTCCAGTACTCTTGCCTAGAAAATCCCATGGATAGAGGAGCCTGGTAGGCTGCAGTCTGTGGGGTCGCTAAGGGTCAGACACGACTGAGCAACTTCACTTTGACTTTTCACTTTCATGCATTGGAGAAGGAAATGGCAGCCCACTTTGGTGTTCTTGCCTGGAGAATCCCAGGGACGGGGGAGCCCGGTGGGCTGCCGTCTATGGGGTCACACAGAGTCGGACACGACTGAAGTGACGCAGCAGCAGCAGCAGCAGCAGCAGTGTAATAACCCACTGATGCCAGAATCATCTACTTCATTATAACCATATCAAGGGTTACGGAGATCAGCAAAGTATCCTGAAATGTGCAAATGACTACATAAATGTACTGAGTGTGAATAACAAGTTTCTCATGTGTTGATGGTATGTATAGATTAGTGTGACCCTGCCTCTTAATAATTTTTTCAGTTTATCAGAGTTTTTTGCAATATTATCTTTCCAGAAATATTTTTCACAATTATTCTATACTTAGATTTGTGGGGAAGAAATAGATTTGGGGTTTCTCTGGTGGCTCAGACCATAAAGAATCTGCCCACAATGCAGGGGACCCGGGTTTGATCCCTGGGTTAGGAAGATCCCCTACAGAGGGGAATGGCAACCTACTCCATTATTTTTGCCTGGAGAATTCCATGGACAGAGAAACATGGTGGGCTACAGTCTTTGGGGTTGCAAAGAGTCAGACATAACTGAATGACTAACACTTTCACTTCATTTCTAAATACATGTTTGTGGAAAAGAAATAGATTAGGCTCTGATTAGCCCCCTTCATTTCCTTATGAAATCAAATTGCCTCATTTTCTTATGAAGGGCAACGTCCTGTGTGCGCTCTCCGTATCAACCTACAATTGTTTGAATGTAGGATTAGATCACAAATGCCCTGGGAATTCTCCTTCCAGTTTTCCTCTTCTGCATCAGTGACACTGCTTTCTGCTGGCTTCTTTTCCCTAGTGCTCTGTCTCTCTATAGCTGTCTGCCTCTGCTTCTGTTTCACTGCTTTTAAATGTTGACTAAGTCTCTGATTTCAGTCTCCTTTCCTCTTCTTCCAGCTTTAAATGCTCCCTCCTCTGGGTAGACTAATCTAGGCCCATGACTTCAAATGTCACCTCAGTTTCATCAGTGCCTGCACTGTCATTGCTGCTTTCACACTCTCTCCTGAGCTTCAGAGCTGCCTGGAAGGCATCCCTGTTTTTCAGCTCAGTTCAGTACAGTTGCTCAGTCTTGTCCATACACGACTACTGGAAAAACCATAGCTTTGACTAGACAGACCTTTGTTGGCAAAGTAATGTCTCTGCTTTTTAATATGCTGTCTAAGTTGGTCATAACTTTTCGTGAAAGGAGCAAGCGTCTTTTAATCTTGTGGCTGCAGTCACCAACTGCAGAGATTTTGGAGTCCCCCAGAATAAAGGCTCTCACTGTCTCCATTGTTTCCCCATCTATTTGCCATGAAGTGATGGGACCAGATCTTAGGTTTCTAAGATCTTTGGTTTCTGAATGTTGAGTTTTAAGCCAACTTTTTCACTTTTCTCTTTCACTTTCATCAAGAGGCTCTTTAGTTCTTCTTCACTTTCTGCCATAAGGGTGGTGTCATCTGCATATTTGAGGTTATTGATATTTCTCCTGGCAATCTTGATTCCAGCCTGTGCTTCATCTAGTCCAGCATTTCTCATGACGTATTCTGCATATGAGTTAAATAAGCAGGGTGACAATATACAGCCTTGATATCCTCCTTTCCGATTTGGAACCAGTCCATTGTTCCATGTCCAGTTCTAACTGTTGCTTCTTGACCTGCAGACAGAATTCTCAGGAAGCAGGTCAGGTGGTCTGGTATTCCCATCTCTTTCAGAATTTTTCACACTTTGTTGTGATCCACACAGTCAAAGGCTTTGGCATAGTCAATAAAGCAGAAGGAGATCTTTTTCTGGAACTCTCTTGCTTCTTCGATGATCCAGCGGATGTTGGCAATTTGATCTCTGGTTCCTCTGCCTTTTCTAAATCAGCCCTGAACATCTGGAAGCTCATGGTTCACATATTGCTGAAGCTTCGCTTGGAGAATCTTGAGCATTATTTTGCTAGCATGTGAAATGAATGCAATTGTGCGGTAGTTTGAGCATTCTTTGGCATTGCCTTTCTTTGGAATTGGAATGAAAACTGACCTTTGCCAGTCCTGTGGCCACTGCTGAGTTTTCCAAATTTGCTGGCATATTGAGTGCAGCACTTTCACAGCATCATCTTTCAGGATTTGAAATAGCTCAACTGGAATTCCATTACCTCCACTAGCTTTGTTTGTAAGCTAGTGCTAATGCTTAGAAAGGTAATGCTTCCTAAGGCCCACTTGACTTTCACATTCCAGGATGTCTGGCTCTAGGTGAGTGATCACATCATGATGATTATCTGGGTCGTGAAGATATTTTGTATAGTTCTTGTATGTATTCTTGCCACCTCTTCTTAATATCTTCTGCTTCCGTTAGGTCCATACCATTTCTGTCCTTTATTGTGCCCATCTTTGCATAAAATGTTCCCTTGGTATCTCTAATTTTCTTGACGCGATCTCTAGTCTTTCCCATTCTGTTGTTTTCCTCTATTTCTTTGCACTGATTACTGAGGAAGCCTCTCTTATCTCTCCTTTCTATTCTTTTGAACTCTGCATTCAAATGGGTATATGTTTCCTTTTCTTCTTTGCCTTTCACTTCTCTTCTTTTCTCAACTATTTGTAAGGCCTTGTCAGACAACCATTTTGCATTTTTGCATTTCTTTTTCTTTGGGATGGTCTTGATCCCTGTCTCCTATACAACTTCATGAACCTCCGTCCATAGTTCATCAGGCACTCTGTCTATCAGATCTAGTCCCTTAAATCTCTTTCTCACTTCCATTGTATAATCATAAGGGATTTGATTTAGGTCATACCTGAATGGTCTAGTGGTTTTTCCCTACTTTCTTCAATTTGAGTCTGAAATTGGCAATAAGGAGTTCATGATCTGAGCCAGTCAGCTCCCGGGCTTGTTTTTGCTGACTGTATAGAGTTTCTCCATCTTTGGCTGCAAAGAATATAATCAGTCTCATTTTGGTGTTGACCATCTGGTGATGTCCATGTGTAGAGTCTTCTCTTGTGTTTTTAGAAGAGGGTGTTTGCTATGACCAGTGCGTTCTCTTGGCAGAACTCTGTTAGCCTTTGCCCTGCTTCATTCTGTACTCCAAGGCCAAATTTGCCTGTTACTCTAGATATTTCTTGACTTCCTACTTTTGCATTCCAGTCCCCTATAATGAAAAGGACATCTTTTTTGGGTGTTAGTTCTAAGAGGTCTTGTAGGTCTTCATAGAACCATTCAACTTCAGCTTCTTCAGCATTACTGATCAGGATATAGACTTGGACTACTGTGATATTGAATGGTTTGCCTTGGAAATGCACAGAGATCATTCTGTCTTTTTTGGGATCTCATCCAAGTACTGAATTTCAGAATCTTGTTGACTATGATGGCTATTCTATTTCTTCTAAGGGATTCTTGCTCACAGTAGTAGATATAATGATCATTTGAGTTAAATTCACCCATTCCAATCCATTTTAGTTTGCTGATTCTTAAAATGTCACTCTTGCCATCTTCTGTTTGACCACTTCCAATTTGCCTTGATTCATGGACCTAACATTCCAGGTTCTTATGCAATATTGTTCTTTTTTAATTTAATTTTTATTGGAGGCTAATTACTTTACAATATTATATTGGTTGGTTTTGCCATACATTGACATGAATCTGCCCCAGGTGTACATGTGTTCCCCTTCTTGAACCCCCCTCCCACCTCCCTCCTCCCCTTATCCTCCCTCTGGGTCATCCCTGTGCACCAGCCCCGAGCATCCTGTGTCATGCATCAAACCTGGACTGGTGATTTGTTTCACATGTGTTAATATAAATGTTTTAATGCCATTCTCCTAAATCATCCCACTCTCACCCTCTCCCACAGAGTCCAAAAGACTGTTCTATACACCTGTGTCTCTTTTGCTGTCTCGTATACAGGGTTATTATTACCATCTCTCTAAATTCCATATATATGCGTGAGTATACTGTATTGGTGTTTTTCTTTCTGGCTTACTTCACTCTGTATAATAGGCTCCAGTTTCATCCACCTCACTAGAACTGATTCAAATGTATTCTTTTTAATGGCTGAGTAATACTCCATTGTGTATATATACCAAAGCTTTCTTATCCATTCATCTGCAGATGGACATCTAGGTTCCTTCCATGTCCTGGCTATTATAAACAGTGCTGCAATGAACATTGGAGTACATGTGTCTCTTTCAATTCTGGTTTCCTTGGTGTGTATGCCCAGGAGTGCGATTGCTGGGTCGTATGGCAGTTCTAGTTCCAGTTTTTTAGGGGATCTCCACACTGTTCTCCATAGTGGCTGTACTAGTTTGCATTCCCACCAACAGTGTAAGAGGGTTCCCTTCTCTCCACACCCTCTCCAGCATTTATTGCATGTAGACTTTTTTTTTTAGTTTAGATCCTCAAAGTTTATTCACCTTATAATTGAAATTTCATACCCTTTTTCAGTTCAGTTAAGTTCAGTCGCTCAGTCGTGTCCCACTCCTTGTGACCCCATGAATCACAGCATGCCAGGCCTCCCTGTCCATCACCAACTCCTGGAGTTCACTCAAACTCATGTCCATCGAGCTGGTGATGCCATCCAGCCATCTCCTTCTCTGTCGTCCCCGTCTCCTCCCGCCCCCAATCCCTCCCAGCATCAGAGTATTTTCCAGTGAGTCAACTCGTTCATTGAGGTGGCCAAAATATTGGAGTTTCAGTTTTAGCATCAGTCCTTCCAATGAACACCCAGGATTGATCTCCTTTAGAATGGACTGGTTGGATCTCCCTGCAGTCCAAGGGACTCTCAAGAGTTTTCTCCAGCACCACAGTTTGAAAGCATCAATTCTTCAGCAATAAGCTTTCTTCACAGTCCAACTCTCACATCCATACATGACCACGGGAAAAACCATAGCGTTGCATGTAGACTTTTGGATAGCAGCCATTCTGACTGGTATGAAATGGTATCTCATTGTGGTTTTGATTTGCATTTCTCTGATTATGATGGATGTTGAGCATTTTTTCATGTGTTTGTTAGCCATCTGTATATCTTCTTTGGAGAAATGTCTGTTTAGTTCTTTGGCCCATCAGACTTTACTTCCATCACCAGTCACATCCACAACTGGGTGTTGTTTTTGCTTTGGCTCCATCCCTTCATTCTTTCTGGAGTTATTTCTCCACTGATCTCCAGTAGCATATTTTTAGTCCCACCTTTGTAAAGTCCCACCTTAACTCCACCGTTTTTAGTCCCACCTTAACTCCAACATCAACATGTCCAGAACTGAGTTTATTGTGTTCTGTCCAGACTGCTCCTTTTCCCCTTGCATTCTCTTTTCCATCCACACAAATTGTTGCTCAAGCCAGTAATCTGAAGTTCACTGTTAATATACTGCTGAAGCCTGGCTTTGAGAACTTCAGTATTATTTTGCTAGCATGTGAGATGAGTGCAATTGTACTGTAGTTTGAGCATTATTTGGCATTGCCTTTCTTTGGGATTGCAATGAAAACCGACCTTTTCCGGGTCTGAGGCTTATCCTTAGCTTCACTTTCTTCTTTGTCTCCAAATTGAATCAATCAAGTCTGAACGATCAGTCTCCTTAAAATGGCTCAAATCCATCCATGTCTCTCCATTCACTCTGCTACCACCAAATCCAGAATATAATCATTGGTCTCCTGGATTCTCACACGGCCCTCCTATCCAGAGTGGTCTTTCTAAACTACAAATCTGACCATGCCACTGTCTTGCCTAAATGCTTCAGTGGTTCCCCAGTACCCTCAGAATGAAGCCCAAATGCCTTACCATGGGCCACAAGACACCTTCCCCATTCTCATTCTGGTCACTTTCTCATTTTTCTCTTACATGGGCCTCTGGACATCATATTGTATCCCCTGGAATGTGCTTGACCTCATTCCTGCTTGAGCAACTCTTAATCCTTCTTTAAGACTCAGTAAAGGCATTACCTTCTAAGAAGCCTTCTCCCCCTCCCCTGTCCCAGTCCAGATGTGACCCACCTGTATTCTTGCTTTCACTCCCATTATGCAATGCCATGTTACTTGCCAGTCTAAGGAGCTCTTGGCAGACACATACATCTTTTTTGTTGCTGAACCTTCAATTCAGTGGCTTAATTAAAGCAATGAATGGCATTCACTTCTCCCTACTTGCATCAGTTCACCTTTATAATAATGAGTTTCTGTTCTTACAAAATAAGATTATACCAGGACCCCTTTCAGTTTTAAGAGTCTCTGATTCTATTGCTCCAATGCCTGCTAATTGCTGCAGGGTAGTAGAAAGTTCATGGTTTGGGTTTGAATCCTGGCTCTATCACAGCTGTGTGATCTTGTACAATTTGGTTAACCTTTCTGAGCCTCAGAGCCTCATATGTAAAACAGGAATAGTAATACCAATCCAGGGTTGGTATGAAAAGGATTAAATAAAATTAACTTGAATGACATGTGAAATATGTTCTCCTCATTCTTCCCCCTGGTTAAGACAGTCAGTATACAAATAGCCCTTTTTTAAAATCCTGGCTCCACCCCTTGTGTGTGTGTGTGTGTGTGTTAGTCCCTCAGTCATGTCTGACTCTTTGTGATTCCAAGGACTATAGCCCCACTAGGCTCCTCTGTCCATGGAATTCTCCAGGCAAGAATACTGGATTGGGTTGCCATTTCCTTCTCTGGCTCCACCCCTTATTCCTGTACAATTCTGGTCAATCAATTGTGTATACAGAGCTTTGATTTTTTCTTATGAAAAAAGAAAATGATACCGACCTTATGGTGTTGTAGAGGTTAATGAGATGATCTGTGTAAAGCTTTGTAGCATATAGATAGAATAAGCACTCAATAAATGTTATTGGCTTTTTTGATGACGATGATAAAAAAAAATAGAAAACAAGGAGGAGAAGAAGAAGAAATATGCAAAACCCGACAATAACTGTCTTTCAGTGGAAATTACTCCTTTTTCTCCTTCCCATTCGATTCATGGTTAGGTAAATCTTTGTTTTCTCATTCTAAGGTCAAATTCCATTACAATAAAGTTGTTACCCAGCTTTCCCTGATGAATGGGAATCTTCTGGTATTGAATATTAGTGAAAATGTAATACATTTTAAACAATTTAGGTCATTTATATTTCATTTGCTTGATAATGTACACATACAACTCTTAGAAATATAGGCCATGTAAAAAACAGTGTCAAATTATTTCCTATACATTATGACTTGCAGAAATGGAGAGTTTGCAAGCCTCTAGTGGTTTTACGTGGAGAAGGCAATGGCAAGCCACTCCAGTACTGTTGCCTAGAAAATCCCATGGACAGAGGAGCCTAGTTGGGCTA
Source organism: Moschus berezovskii (assembly GCF_049115385.1). NCBI lineage: Eukaryota > Metazoa > Chordata > Mammalia > Artiodactyla > Moschidae > Moschus > Moschus berezovskii. Next base: position 63,691,922 of record NC_142463.1, read on the forward strand.
CAGTCCATGGGGTTGCTACTAGTCGGACAAGACTGAGCAACTTCATTTTCACTTTTCACTTTCACACATTGGAGAAGGAAATGGCAACCCACTCCAGTGTTCTTGCCTGGAGAATCCCAGGAATGGCAGAGCCTGGTGGGCTGCCGTCTATGCGGTCGCACAGAGTCGGACATGACTGTAGCGACTTAGCAGCAGCAGCAGCAGCAGTGGTTTTACAGAGAGAGTCTCACTATCCCTGTTGTCTGAATTCTTACTTCTGAGGTGGTTGCTACATATGTCCTTATTTCACCCTTCACCTATTTTCTCCTCCAAATCATCTTTTCTCAGCTCCTCCGTGTCATGAATTTACTTTTCTCACTCTTCATTCCAGTTATCTAGTGCTGCATAACAAACCACCCCCAAACTTAGTGACTGGAAAGAGTCTTTTTATTTTGCCAATGATTTTTAGATAGGGAATTTGGGAAGGGCTTATGCAGGTGGTTCCTCTTTGATCCTTGTGGATTTCATTGGGGTAGCCAGAGCTGGAGAGTCCAAGAGGGCTCCCTCACTCACATCTCCGCTGCCCCCATGTTCCTTGGCTTCTCCCTTGCCGTGGGATGAATTTCTTTCTCCAGTACCTCGCCATGTGGCTTGGGTTACTCACAGCATGGTGGTCTCAATGTGGTCTCAATGTGGTCTCACTTCTTAATTAGCTGTTGATTTCCTAGAGGTGGTAAGTGCATGCTGCCAGGCTATTTAAAGGCTACACACAGGACTAGCACAGCATCATGTCTGCCATTCTATATTGGTCAAAGTAGTTACAGACCTGTCCAGACTCAGAAAGGAAATATGCACCACTTCTCAATGGAAGGGAATGCCCATCATTAATCAGGTGCATTCTTATTCTCCAGTTCTGTTATTATTCTGGTATAGTATTTATATAACTTTTTCAGAGAATTTGCCTTCCATTTCATAAAGTTTCTAACTTGCCCTGAATTACAATCAAGGTCCATATTATAGATTTTTTGACACAGCTAGCTCAATTTACTGACTAGTGCTAGGCACTAGTACTGTCTTATAGGGAAGATGGCTATTTATCAAACACCACATAATTAAATACAAACTAAGTGCTATAAAGGAAAAGCACTGGACACCCGGGGCCTGTATAATATCAGAAGTCTCATCTGTCTAGGGTATCAAGGGAGGTTTCCTGAGGTGGTGACTTTTGAGCTGAGACTTTGAAGTCTGGGTAGGTATTAATTAGGATTGGAGAGAACATTTCAAACGAAGGGAACACATGAGCAAAGACAAAGAGTGAGAAGAAACTCATCAATGAATTTGGTAAAGTTGCAGGACACAAAATTAATACACAGAAATCTCTTGCGTTTGTATATACTAATAATGAAGATCAGAAACAGAGATTAAGGAAACAATCCCATTTATCATCACATCTAAACAAAACAAAACACCTAGTAACAAACCTACCTCAGTCAGTTCAGTCGCTCAGTCATGTCCGACTCTGTGACCCCATGAACTGCAGCACGTCAGGCCTCCCTGTCCATCACCAACTCCCGGAGTTTATCCAAACCCATGTCCATTGAGTTGGTGATACGATCCAACCATCTCATTCTCTGTCATCCCCTTCTCCTCCTGCCTTCAATCTCTTCCAGCATCAGGGTCTTTTCCAATGAGTCACCTCTTCGCATCAGGTGGCCAAAGTATTGGAGTTTCAGCTTCAACATCAGTCCTTCCAATGAATATTCAGGACAGATTTCTTTTAGGATGGACTGGTTGGATCTCCTTGCAGTCCAAGGGATTCTCAAGAGTCTTCTCCAACACTACAGTTCAAAAGCATCAATTATTCAGTGCTCAGCTTTCTTTATACTCCAACTCTCACATCCATACATGACCACTGGAAAAACCATAGCCTTGACTAGATGGACCTTTGTTGACAAAGTAATGTATCTGCTTTTCAATATGCTGTCTAGGTTGGTCATAACTTTCCTTCCAGGAAGTAAGCATCTTTTAATTTCATGGCTGCAATCACCATCTTCAGTGATTTTGGAGCCCAGAAAAATAAAGTCAGCCACTGTTTCCACTGTTTCCCCATCTATTTCCCATGAAGTGATGGGACCAAATGCCATGATCTTAGTTTTATGAACGTTGAGCTTCAAGCCAACTTTTTCACTCTCCTCTTTCACTTTCATCAAGAGGCTCTTTAGTTCTTCTTCACTTTCTACCATAAGGGTGGTGTCATCTGCATATCTGAGGTTATTCATATTTCTCCCAGCAATCTTGATTTCAGCTTGTGCTTCATCCAGCCCAGTGTTTCTCATAATTCACTCTGCATATAAGTTAAAAAAACAGGGTGACAATATACAGCCTTGACGTACTCCTTTTCCTATTTGGAACCAGTTTATTGTTCCATGTCCAGTTCTAACTGTTGCTTCCATAATTCACTCTGCATATAAGTTAAAAAAACAGGGTGACAATATACAGCCTTGACGTACTCCTTTTCCTATTTGGAACTAGTCTGTTGTTCCATGTCCAGTTCTAACTGTTGCTTCCTGACCTGCAAACAGATTTCTCAAGAGGCAGGTCAGGTGGTCTGGTATTCCCATCTCTTGAAGAATTTCCCACAGTTTATTGTGATTCACACAGTCAAAGGCTTTGGCATAGTCAAACCTACCTAAGGAGGCAAAAAACCTGTACTCAGAAAACTAGAAGATGAATTTGGAATTGACATATGTATTCTGTTGATACTATATATAAAATAGATAACTAATAAGAACCTACTATATAGCACAGAAAACTCTACTCAGTGCTCTGTGGTGACATAAATGGGAAGGAAATCCAAAAAAGGGGGGATATATATATACACATAACTGATTCACTTTGCTGTACAGCAGGAACAAATACAACATTGCAAAGTAATTGTACTCCAATAAAAACAAAATAAAATGGGCTATGAAAAAATTCCCATCTCACAAGAGTTGTTAGAGAATTAAGTAAAAGAATAGGTATGAATAGTTTTTTTTCTAAATTATTAGAGTGTGTTTCTACTTGTAGTTATTGTTTTGTATGTTAAAATCATTATGAATAATAGAAAAAAGACTAACTCTTGCAAAGATTATCCAATTCTTTAGAAATAATATATGATTCATACTACTATCTCCATTAGTCTCATTATATAAAAATAATTCTATATATGTATACATACAACTCTTATGTGAAAGCCAGAAGAAAATGGTAATTTGTGTTCATACAGGCCACATATGTATCTACTTACTAAATTTTCCAGAGAATTTATTTAAACACCCCAGCAGATCAGTATATGCATCAGTATAAAATGATGAACAGATTATCTATAAATTACTAGTCTAGCATATTTTGTTTTTGGACCCCAGTACATGGGCTTCAATTTTCTGTTCAGTTCTTAAGTTTTTTTAGTGTATTTTTTATATTTGAAAAAATTAACTATACCATCTGCCAATTCAAAAGTGGGGAAAAATGAGAAAAGTCTTTAAAGAAAAACCTTTTCAAAAATATAGGAAGAAGTAAAAAGCAAGAAGACTGTCTCAGAAAGCAATTTTTCTTGTGGGAATGCTGTGATAATTGTATCATCTTAGGAGGAAAGGGGACAAGAGTACTACATAGAAAAATCAGAATTGCACTTTTATGGAAACCTCATGTGTTCCCACAAAATAAGACCATATCATGCAACTTGAAAAAGAAAGGAAAAGGATTTCAACTCTAATTTGCCTTTTGCCAAGAACTTTCTGACATTATAATTAACTTTAGGAATTATCTTTTCAGTTAAACTTTTCTTTTTGTGACCTTGTTAATGTTTCTTGAGCTTTACAATATTGTCTGCCTCACTGCAATGTCATTCTGATTCTCCTTGGAAATGGTCATCACTGGTAAGGTGCAGATTGGGAGAAGAGGTTGGACACTGTCAGGAGAGACTGATGAATGTCAACTGAGGAAGAATGAACTGTTAACATTTTGGGGAATAGTCCCGAGGACTTCATATCATATCAGTCTACAATATCACAGTCTATATAAGTTTATATTACTTTTTAATATTTATTCTAAGGAATAAATAAAAGAGTGAGAAAAAAAGACTAACTCATGCAAAGATTATTTAACTCCTTAGAAATAATATATGATTCATACTACTATCTCCAGGGTGAAAATAATTCACCCTTTAAAAGGAATTCTATTTTCATTGCCCTTTGAAAGTTTAAACATAATTTTTATTTTACTTTAATTTGTTTTGCTTTTAAAAGACTCATGGTTTGTTATCGCCCAAGAGGTAGTAACAGAAAAAGCTAAAAGAGATTACTTTTCCTCTCTTGTTTTTCTTTTATATAAAAAAGAAAAAATTAAATGCTTAATTAAATCAAATGAATTAACTGAACACTGACTAGTGTTTGCACCACTAATTGCTTATTGAATATTACAACAGCATTCAAACAGTCTGAATATGGAATAGGTCTGCCCATGAACAAATTATGCACTTTTAGTGGTACATGGTATGGGAATAGGCATTCTGGAGGTGGAGCCCATGTGGGTATCATCAAAGCAGAGTGTTAAATATTGCTAGTTCAGTTTGCTGCTGCTGCTGCTGCTGCTAAGTCACTTCAGTCGTGTCCGACTCTGTGTGACCCCATAGACGGCAGCCCACCAGGCTTCCCAGTCCCTGGGATTCTCCAGGCAAGAACACTGGAGTGGGTTGCCATTTCCTTCAGTTTGCTAGGCTTTGTTTTCATCCCTTCAGGGTGAAATTGGTGCTTCCAGCTTCCATCTGCTTTGCCCTACTTGGGAGAGAGTTCTGTGGGCTGTCCTAATCACATTTCCAGGAAGAGTTCACAAAAATCTGATTTGGAAATTTCCAGAAATGACTATGCCCATCTTAACACATAAGATGGACTCTAAGAAGATAATATGTACTTGTCACATTGTTCTAAAGCAGACATTCAATTACAGTCAAAGAGCACATGTCTGCTCTCACAGGGACAACTATGAGCAATTAACAGAGAAAACAGACTACATAACAAACTTCAAAATCTCTAATCAACACAGAATTTCCTCAATGCTCCCCCTCCCCACCGCTCACACAGTCAGCCACCCCTCTCCCCATGCAGCATCTCCCAGCCTAGGTTTAAACTGCTCCCTCTACAACCCAGATGTATTCACAATGGAGCTCATTCTTCCAGATTCTCCCTAAGCATCTAATTAAACCTAATAAACCTATTTGTGCTACAATTTTAGTAAATGAAAATAACTTTAATCAATTCAGTACCTTTCACTGAGTGACTGTGTGCTAAGCACTGTGGTTAACAATATGCTTTAGAAACAGTTTCTCTATTCATTTAAAAAATCGGGAAAAATTGAGAAGTCCTGTAATAAGGGAGCAGTTAAATAAATCATGTTACATCGATACCTGTGGGGTACTCTGTAGCCACTCAAAAGAATGCTTTCGATGGGTGTCAACCAAACTTATTGTGGTAATCATTTGACAATACATATACTTTAAACCTATGCACTGTAGTATGTCAATTATATCAATAAAATTTTAAAAAGGAAAACAATGCTTTGGTATGACCTCAGTTTTAGCTTTTAAATTTGCATAGAAGGGACTTCCCTGATGGTCCAGTAGTTGGGAGTCCACCAGTCAAGGCAGGGACGTGGGTTCGGTCCCTGGTCAGGGAACTAAGATCCCACATGCCACAGGGCAACAAAGCCTGTGCACCGCAACTAGAGAGAAGCCCACATGCCACAAGAAAGAACCTATATGATGCAACTAAAACCCAACCCAGCCAAAAATTAATATTTTTTTAAAAATATACATAAGAAAGATAATAAAATAGAATAGTAACTTTGCCTATCTTTAAGAAGAGGGACTATATATTATTTTTATTTTCTTCAAACTTCTACGTACTTTCCAATTTTCTTCAAGAAGCATATACCATGTTATAATCAGAAAACAAACAATATACAGTTTAACCAGAAGACAATAAATTACTCTCTGAAAGAGTTATCAGTTTAGTCCAGAAGATACTACATCAAAAATGATTATATATGTTATGGGCTTCCCTGGTGGCTCAGCTGGTAAAGAATCTGCCTTCAATGCGGGAAACCTGGGTTCGATCCCTGGGTTGGGAAGATAGCCTGGAGAAGGGAACGGCTACCCACTCCAGCATTCTTGCCTGGAGAATTCCATGGACTGTATAGTCTATGTGGTCTCAAAGAGTCAGACAGGACTGAGTGACTTTCACTTTCATGTATGTTATGGTAAGTGTTATAATTTTGTACAAGGTGTTATGAGAACATCTAACCACCAATACACGTGACAGAATATTTAATATGAAACTGCCCCCATTGATTTTATAAATGCAGTTACTACTGTAAGGAAATGTATAGTTCACAATGCCTAATCAGAAATCTTTGGTGCCAGATATGTTTCAGAACTTAGACTTTTCTGGACTGTAGAAATCATATGGTAAGTATATGTTTTTGCAAAGAACCTCTAATGGGCCTGGGGCAGCACCTTAAGATCCAAATATTAATATTTCCATTTACTTAGATGGGACAATTAGAATATGGACTACATTGATTCTCATCAGTTCCGGTCACCAAATTTGTTACTGAAAAGTCTTACCTTCCAGCCCTTTTGGATTTCTGAATTGCAGATAAAGGATTAGGACCTGGATGAGAAAGGTGGGGACTCGGGACCACAGCCTGCACAAGGTGTTATCATTATCTCTTTGTCAGCTTCTAGCTCATCAAGTTTAACATGTATTCTGATCATAGGAGCCATAAACCTGATTTCTATTCACGTTCAATTCAGCTCAATTGCTCAGTCTTGTCCAACTCTTTCGAATCCATGAATCACAGCACGCCAGGTCTCCCTGTCCATCACCAACTCCCGGACGGAGTTCACACAAACTCATGTGCATCAAGTCGGTGATTCCATCCAGCAATCTCATCCTCTGTCGTCCCCTTCTCCTCCTGCCCCCAATCCCTCCCAGCATCAGGGTCTTTTCCAATGAGTCAACTCTTCACATGAGGTGGCCAAAGTATTGGAGTTTCAGCCTCAGCATCAGTCCTTCCAATGAACACGCAGGACTGGTCTCCTTTCGGATGGATTGGTTGATTCTCCTTGCAGTCCAAGGGACTCTCAAGAATCTTCTCCAACACCACAGTTCAAAAGCATCAATTCTTTAGCACTCAGCTTTCTTCACAGTCCAACTCTCACATCCATACATGACCACTGGAAAAACCATAGCCTTGACTAGACGGACCTTTGTTGGCAATGTCTCTGCTTTTTTTTTTTAATTAATTTATTTTTTCTTGGAGGCTAATTATTTTACAATATTTTATTGGTTGGTTTTGCCATACATTGACATGAATCCGCCCCGGGTGTACATGAGTTCCCCATCCTGAACCCCCCTCCCAACTCCCTCCTCCCTTTATCCTCCCTCTGGGTCATCCCCACACACCAGCCCCGAGTATCCTGTAAAATGCATCAACCCTGAACTGCTGATTCGTTTCACATATGAAACATACATGTTTCAATGCCATTCTCTCAAATCATCCCACCCTCACCCTCTCCCACAAAGTCCCAAAGACTGTTCGATACATCTGTGCCTCTTTTGCTGTCTCGTATACAGGGTTATATTTCCATCTTTCTAAATTCCATATATATGCGTTAGTATACTGTATTGGTGTTTTTCTTTCTGGCTTACTTCACTCTATATGCTATCTAGGTTGGTCATAACTTTCCTTCCAAGGAGTAAGCATCTTTTAATTTCATGGCTGCAATCACCATCTTCAGTGATTTTGGAGCCCAAAAAAATAAAGTCTGACACTGTTTCTACTGTTTCCCCCTATTTCCCTTGAAGTGATGGGACCAGATGCCATGATCTTTGTTTTCTGAATGTTGAGCTTTAAGCCAACTTTTTCACTCTCCTCATTCACCTTCATCAAGAGGCTTTTTAGTTCCTCTTCACTTTCTGCCATAAAGGTGGTGTCATCTGCATATCTGAGGTTATTCATATTTCTCCCAGCAATCTTGATTCCAGCTTGTGCTTCCTCCAACCCAGCATTTCTCATGATGTACTCTGCATGTTTAAGTTAAATAAGCAGGGTGACAATATACAGCCTTGACGTACTCCTTTTCCTATTTGGAACCAGTCTGTTGTTCCATGTCCAAGCTAACTCTTGCTTCCTGACCTGCATACATGTTTCTCAAAAGGCAGGTCAGGTGGTCGGGTATTCCCATCTCTTGAAGAATTCTCCACAGTTTATTGTGATCTACACAGTCAAAGCTTTTGGCATAGTCAATAAAGCAGAAATAGATGTTTTTCTGGAACTCTCTTGCTTTTTCGATGATCCAGCGGATGTTGGCAATTTGATCTCTGGTTCCTCTGCCTCTTCTAAAACCAGCTTGAACATCTAGAAGTTCATGGTTCATGTATTGCTGAAGCCTGACTTGGAGAATTTTAAGCATCAGTTTACTAGCGTGTGAGATGAGTGCAATTGTGCGGTAATTTGAGCATTCTTTGGCATTGCCTTTCTTTGGGATTGGAATGAAAACTGACCTTTGCCAGTCCGGTGGCCACTGCTGAGTTTTCCAAATTTGCTGGTATATTGAGTGTAGAACTTTCACAGCATCATTTTTCAGGATTTGAAATAGCACAACTGGGATTCCATCACCTCCACTAGCTTTGTTCATAGTGACACTTTCTAAGGCCCACTTGACTTCACATTCCAGGATGTCTGGCTCTAGAGGAGTGATCACACCATCGTAATTATCTGGGTTGTGAAGATCTTTTTTGTACAGTTCTTCTGTGTATTCTTGCTACCTCTTTTTAATATCTTCTGCTTCTGTTAGGTCCACACCATTTCTGTCCTTTATCAAGCCCATCTTTGCATAAAATGTTCCCTTGGTATCTCTACTTTTCTTGAAGCGATCTCTAGTCTTTCCCATTCTGTTGTTTTCCTCTATTTCTTTGCATTGATCACTGAGGAAGGCTTTCTTATCTCTCCTTGCTATTCTTTGGAACTCTGCATTCAAATGGGAATATCTTTCCTTTTCTCCTTTGCTTTTTTGCTTCTATTCTTTTCACAGCCCATTGTAATGCCTCCTCAGACAACCATTTTGCTTTTTTGCATTTCTTTTCCATGGGGATGGTCTTGATTCCTGTCTCCTGTACAATGTCACGAACCTCTGTCCATAGTTCATCAGGCACTCTGTCTATCAGATCTAGTCCCTTAAATCTATTTCTCACTTTCATTGCATAATCATAAGGGATTTGATTTAGGTCATACCTGAATGGTCTAGTGGTTTTTCCCTTCTTTCTTCAATTTAAATCTGAAATTGGCAATAAGGAGTTCATGATCTGAGCCAGTCAGCTCCTGGTCTTGTTTTTGCTAACTGTATAGAGCTTCTCCATCTTTGGCTGCAAAGAATATAATCAGTCTGATTTCGGTGTTGACCATCTGGTGATGTCCATGTGTAGAATCTTCTCTTGTGTTTTTAGAAGAGGGTATTTGCTATGACCAGTGCGTTCTCTTGGCAAAACTCTATTAGCCTTTGCCCTGCTTCATTCCGTGCTCCAAGGCCAAATTTGCCTGTTACTCCAGGTGTTTCTTCACTTCCTACTTTTGCATTCCAGTCCCCTATAATGCAAAGAACATCTTTTTTGGGTGTTAGCTCTAAGAGTTCTTGTAGGTCTTCATAGAACTGTTCAACTTCAGCTTCTTCTGTGTTACTGGTTGGGGCATAGGCTTGAATCACCATGATATTGAATGGTTTGCCTAGGAAACGAACAGAGATCATGCTGTCATTTTTGAGATTGCATCCAAGTACTTCATTTCGGACTCTTTTGTTGACCATGATGGCTACTCCATTTCTTCTAAGGGATTCCTGCCCACAGTAGTAGATATAATGGTCATCTGAGTTAAATTCACCCATTCCAGTCCATTTTAGTTCGCTGATTCCTAGAATGTCGACGTTCACTCTTGCCATCTCCTGTTTGATCACTTCCAATTTGCCTTGATTCATGGACCTAACATTCCAGGTTCCTATGCAATATTGCTCTTTACAGCATCGGACCTTGCTTCTATCACCAGTCACATCCACAACTGGGTATTGTTCTTGCTTTGGCTCCATCCCTTCATTCTTTCTGGAGTTATTTCTCCACTCATCTCCTGTAGCATATTGGGCACCTGCTGACCTGGGGAGTTCCTCTTTCAGTGTCCCATCTATTTGCCTTTTCATACTGTTCATGGGGTTCTCAAGGCAAGAATACTGAAGTGGTTTATTCACATTAGAGCATGTGATAGTATTTGATCTTAGATATAAACCTCAGGAGTGAAAATATTCTAATTTGTGCCTTGAAGACACATGTGCTTAAAGGGCCTCGCTTGTTTTAAAGGAGAAAAAAAATGTTATCAGAAACACACCTTATAAACATTTAAAAGCATTAAGAACTATGTAGGTCTTCTAAGTAGAGGTAATATTAGTAGAGCTGGCAAAAATGTATTTCTGAGTACTTTTTAAAGATTGTTTCCAAGCCTAACATATCCCAATCACTGTTGGGTGAATTCAGGCAGCTAGGTGACCAAAAGGCTATGGTTTCAGCCCTTAAGTCTAAAACTGCTGAGTTATTAGACAGTTTTGAAGAAAATTCTTTATTATATAGACATACATAAGACATATTTAATATATAGATAGACATAATGGGGAGTTTATTCAATCTCTGTGGTAAAACGTGTGCAGTGTCTGAGCTAATTATCACATGCGACTAAGGACAAGTAGCAATTTCCATGAAGTGACAGATAAGCGGTTTTAGAGGGGAAAAGTGCCAAGGATGATTCATTTGAAATCAACCTTGACAGTTTTCCTGCTGATGAGGCTGACAGAACAGAGGGCTACACCTGGGGTTAAATCCTTCAGTTCTAGGAAACTGCTCTGTCTTTAGAGCTTGCTCCCCCAAGCTCTGCTAGTCCAGCAAGACAGACCATTTAATTTTCTCCTGTGGATACAAGATCTTCCACAGTCAGACTAACAATGCAGAACTTTTGACAGAAAGAGGAATTTTTCCTTAGTTCTACAAACCATTCAGTCAAATGAATGCTGATTTATTAATGCAAGTTGACCATCAAGCACTAAATTCCACAATAATCCCTCAAAATTATGATTTACATTACTACTTTCTCTTTGACTAACCTGACTACTAGAACTACCAGTATGTATAAAATTGATTGATTTGACCTCCTATATACCTTTTCAGATTCTGGTTGGAGACATAAGAGCAGAAACATGGCCCAAGGGCAAAAGCAGGTAAGCAACTTAAGAGACATATGTACTTTATGAGTCATTGGAAGTTGGCAATTTTGAACATTTTCATCACCACTTTCACATAATACTAAACTCTTCTTAGCAACTGATATAGGCTGCTGTGTGCTATGAATAGCACAACCAGAGTTTCAATGAGCTTTTTTTTCCATATTAAATTCACATTTATCAACCTACTATAGATTTCCATCTTCATAATCATCACACTGAAAAATTATTAAATGTTTAATATCATATAATGCAAAGAGTCAGACACGACTGAGTGACTGAACTGAACTGAATGCTAATGTAAGCACCATAAAAATAAATTAAGGACACTTGGGTCTTATTTTCTGGGACCTTACAGTTTTGAACAAAAGATGATGACAAAGAAAAACATATAAGCTATACAAAAACAACTGCATGAATTAAATAGGTAAAACATTATATTGAGAACGAACAAGAAACAGCCTAGGGAGGTTTTTAGCTAATGAGTGAAGAGGCAATTATAGAAGCAACCCACAGGGAACTGATCCTTAAAAGGGCCTAATTATTTAATTAAGACACTCTTTCCTGGAGGGGGGCAAATCCAGAGATTTTTCAGACTTGGTAACTGCAAAATAACTAAAATTCTGGTGTGGGAGAAGTATTTCAGAACTTTCTATCTCCAAAACTTATAATAAATGGCATTAGAACTAAGATCCAGTAAATATTGTTGAAGTTTTGCCTTCAACCACATGTCACTAAGAGTCAGCAGGCTATTGATATTGAGAAAAGTGTCAGGATTATGTTCAAAAGTATATTGAACTCAGGCTTATGACAGTGCCCCTTACTATAGAAAATGTTTTGATATTTTTTAGGGGACTACAAGTAACACTTTTTAATGAAATAAACAACAACCTCCAAAGAATGTATACATTATTACATGTATTATAGTGACATTATTTTACATTTTTGCAAATAGAGGATAGTCGAATTCTCCTATCTACTTCTGCATTCAATCTAATGCAAATCTAGTTTCTTTAACAATTGTGTATATTAAAGGAGTTCAGTATCATGTTTTGCTAATACATATATGCAGTGAAATGATTACTACAATAAAGCTAATTAATGTATCCATCTCCTAACACATTTAGCACTTTTGTGTGTTTGGTGAAGGCACCTGAATTTGACTCTCTCAGCAAATTCTCAGTATACAATACAGTGTTACTAACTAAAGTCATCATGCTACGTATTAGGACCTCAAGATACTATAGAAAATGAATACTACCTATTAGATATGTCAATGGACACAGCATCAGTAGGACAATTAAAGTCAATGAACTCTGAGAACAAATTATTATGAGGCCATATTTATACAAGCATGTCTTAATATGGAAAAGTTTACGCATTTATTTTTATCTACTCTAAGGTAAACTGAATCAAGAAAAGATAACGAGCCTAATTCTAAAATCTGTCTCTGGTAGATTACTGACACAGCTGAAACTCTCCAAAATCAGCCTCTTTGGTTTGTAAAGTGAATTCTTTCAGCTAGAAAAAATATTAATGATTTGTTTTCTGCAAATTTCACATTTTAAAAGGGTATCTTTGAGAAAGACATGTGAGAAAGATATCTAACTACAAAGCAGTGGAGATTACCCCGGTGCCACTCTGGCTCTCTGGCAAGCAAATGTGGATCTGAGGTTCTAGCTGAAGTCTCACTTCCACAAAGCGATGTTTATAGATAAGTAACTTACATTACCACAAAGCATAAGAAATGTGGTTTTCTGGAGATAAGGATGAAAATCCACTGGGTTGAGAGCTGTCATCTTTCTTTGAAATATAAAATGTACTTAAACACAGGGTATCCTCATAGAAATGCATTAGTTTGGAGATACAGTTTTCAAACCACACACCAAAAAAATCTACAAAATTGAACGCACTCCAAAATATCAAAAGATTCATGGAGAATGGTCCTGAAAGAATTCAGCTCTTATGAATCAATCAAGGGCCCAATAATACACTTACCGTGCAGAGTTAGAAACCTCCTGCGAAGTACTTCCCCTAAGCATTGAATGGGATTTTATTAGAGAGTACTGTGATATTTTTGTCTTTAACATTTCAGCCAGGCTGTATATTTACTCATTCATTCAACCATCAAGTGCCTAATGGATATCAGTATTGAGGATGCAAAATGAATATGCTATGGCTCCTGCTGAACGTCTTGAATCTAATAGGAAGGAATAATCATGTAGAAAATTTCAATGGGGTTCAATTAATATAGGATGATATCAGGAAAAACACTATCTCTATTTGGGGGAGCTTCATCACAAGTATGGAGAAGGCAATGGCACCCCACTCCAGTACTCTTTCCTGGAGAATCCCATGGACGGAGGAGCCTGGTGGGCTGCAGTCCATGGGTTTGCTGAGAGTCAGACACGACTGAGTGACTTCACTTTCACTTTTCACTTTCATGCATTGGAGAGGAAATGGCAACCCACTCTGGTGTTCTTGCCTGGAGAGTCCCAGGGACAGGGGAGCCTGGTAGGCTGCCGTCTATGGGGTCGCACAGAGTCAGACACGACTGAAGTGACTTAGCAGCAGTAGCATCATAAGTAACAAATAGAAGGTGATCCAAGCATTGGAAATGGCATTTACAAAGGCATGGAGTGGTCCAAGAAATGGAAATGACATTTACAAAGGCCTTGAGACAGAGAAAAAGTACTTTGGGGTCATGGCACACAACTCAAAATGAGTCTATGGGTGTAGAGAGTCAGGAGAAGGCTAGATGACCAACGAAGAAATCTATGATTAGACATTAAACAGAAATTAAAAGACCTCTTTGGGGTGTGTGTGTGCTAAGTTGCTTCAGTCATGTCTGACTGTGCAACCCTATGGACTGTGGTCCACCAGGCTCTGTCCATGGGATTCTCCAGGCAAGAATACTGTAGTGGGTTGCCATGCCCTCTTCCAGGGGATCTTCCCATCCCAGGGATTGAACCTGGATCTCCTGCAACTCCTGCATTGCAGGCAGATTCTTTACCATGGAACCACCAGGGAAGCCCCTCTTTGGGGTAGTATGCTATAATGTCTCTAGAACAATAATTGGCCAAAGTAAGTTGTGGGAAAATTTACATCTTTGTCCATGGAAGAGATTGGGTCCCCTTAGTGGTTATGTCAATGGGTCTTCTGGGTCCTCTTCTCAGTGATTGTATGCTTGAATATGGATTACCCACTGAGGGAAGTTAGGGGGGAGGTATTACTCTCAGAGCCTTTCTGGGCATTACTGAAAGAATACTTGAGAACCTGTTGCTATCATCTTTCAATCAAATGCATGCATGTGGGGCACTTCAAGCTCTACTGGCAGTAACCAATGCAGATCCAAGAAAGGGGCAGTAGATGATAAGAGCTGTCTATATCATCATGAGGATTACTAAAGAACTGACTGAGAAAGCAATTTAATGCAGTTAATAGTTATAATAGGATACATGTGTCTTTTTCAATTTTGGTTTCCTCAGGGTATATGCCTAGGACTGGGATTGCTGGGTCATATGGTGGTTTTATTCCTAGTTTTTAAAGGAATATCCATACCATCTTCCACAGAGGCTGTATCAATTCACATTCCCACCAACAGTGCAAGAATGTTCCCTTTTTTCCACACCCTCTCCAGCATTTATTTTTTGTAGACTTTTTGATGATGGCCATTCTGGCTGGTGTGAGGTGATATCTCATTGTGGTTTTGATTTGCATGTCTCTAATAATGAGCAATGTTGAGCATCTTTTCATGTGTTTGTTAGCCATCTGTGTATCTTCTTTGGAAAAATGTCTGCTTAGGTCTTTTTCCCACTTTTTGATTGGGTGGTTTGTTTTTCTGGATGAGTTCCTTATATATTTTGGAAATTAATCCTTTGTCAGTTGTTTCATTTGCTATTATTTTCTCCCATTCTGAGGGTTGTCTTTTCATTTTGCTTATAGTTTCCTTTACTGTGCAAAAGCTTTTAAATTTAATCAGGTCCCACTTGTTTACTTTTGTTTTTATTTCCATTACTCTAGGAGGTGGGTCATAGAGGATCTTGCTTTGATTTATGTCATCAAGTGTTCTGCCTATGTTTTCCTCTAAGAGTTTTCTAGTTTTCTGGTCTTAACATCTAGGTCTTTAATCCATTTTGAGTTTATCTTTGTGTATGGTGTTAGGAAGTGTTCTAATTTCATTCTTTTACATGTAGCTGTCCAGTTTTCCCAGCACCATTTACTGAAGAGGCTGTCTTTGCCCCATTGTATATTCTTGCCTCCTTTGTCAAAACTAAGGTACCCATAGGTGCATGGATCTATTTTTGCTTTCTATCTTGTCCCATTGATCTATATTTCTGTTTCCGTGCCAGTGCCATACTATCTTGATGACTGTAGGTTTGTAGGGTAATGTGAATTCAGGAAGGTTGATTCCTTGCCTCCATTTTTTATTTTTAAGATTACTTGGCTATTTGGGGTCTTTGGTGTTTCCATATGAATTGTGAAATTTTTTGTTCTAGTTCTGTGACAAATGCAATTGGTAATTTGATAGGGATCACATTGAATCTGTAGATCGCATTTGATAGTATAGTCATTTTCACTATATTGATTCTTCCTACCCAGGAACATGGAATATCTCTCCATCTGTTTATGTCGTCTTTGATTTCTTTCATCATTGTCTTATAATTTTCTGTGCACAGTTCTTTTGTCTCTTTCAGTTCAGTTCAGTCACTCGGTCGTGTCCGACTCTTTGTGACCCCATGAATCACAGCACTCCAGGCCTCCCTGTCCATCACCAACTCCCGGAGTTCACTCAAACTCATGTCCACCGAGTCGGTGATGCCATTGAGCCATCTCATTCTCTGTCATCCCCTTCTCCTCCTGCCCCCAATTCCTCCCAGCATCAGAGTCTTTTCCAGCGAGTCAACTGTTCGCACGAGGTGGCCTTTAGGTAAGTTTATTCCTAGATATTTACTTTTGTTGCAATGGTGAATGGGATTGATTCCTTAATTTCTCTTTCTGATTTTTCATTGTTAGTATATAGAAATGCAAGTGATTTCTGTGTATTGATTTTGTATCCTGCAACTTTGCTAAATTCACTGATTAGTTCTAGTAATTTTATGATACTACCTTTAGGGTTTTCTGTGTACAGTATCATGTCATCTGCAAACAATGAGAGCTTTACTTCTTATCCAATCTGGATTCCTTTTATTTCTTTTTCTTCTCTGATTGCTGTAGCTAGGACTTCCAGAACTATGTTGAATACTAGTGGTAAAAGAGGACACCCTTGTCTTGTTCCTGATCTTAGGGGAATGCTTTCAGTTTTTCCCCATTGAGAATAATGTTTGCCATAGGCTTATAATATATGGCCTTCGCTATGTTGAGTCCCTGGTGGCTTAGATGGTAAAGCATCTGCCTGCAATATGGGAGACCTGGGTTCGATCCCTCAGTCAGAAAGATTCCCTGGAGAAGGAAATGGCAACCCACTCCAGTACTCTTGCCTGGAAAATCTCATGGATAGAGGAGCCTGGTAGATTACAGTCCATGGGGTCACAGAGAGTCGGACATGACTAAGCAACTTCACTTTTCACTTTATGTTGAGGTAGATTCCTTCTACGCCCATTTGTTGAAGAGTTTTATTCATAAATGGTGCTGAACTTTATCAGAGGCTTTCTCTACATCTGTTGAGATTATTGTATGGTTTTTATCTTTCAATTTGTTAATATGGTGTATCACATTGATTGATTTGCATATATTGAATCCTTGCATATCGGAATAAACCCAACTTGATCATGGGTGTATGAGCTTTTTGATGTGTTGCTGAATTCTATTTGTTAAAATTTTGTTGAGGATTTTTGCATCTATGTTCATCAGTGATATTGGCCTGTAGTTTTCTTTTTTTGTGTTTTCTTTTTCTGGTTTTGGTATAAGGGTGATGGTGGCCTCATTGAATGAATTTGGAAATGTTCCTTCCTCTGCAATTTTTTGAAAGACTTTTAGAAGGATAGTCATTAGCTCTTCTCTAAATGTTTGACAGAATTCTCCTGTGAAGCCATCTGGTCCTGGGCTTTTGTTTTATGGGAGATTTTTGATCACAGCTTCAATTTTAGTGCTTGTAATTGGGTTGTTCATAATTTCTATTTCTTTTTGGTTCAGTCTGGAAAAACTGAACTGTTCTAAGAATCTGTCCATTTCTTCCAGGTTATTCATTTTATTGCCATATAGCTGTTTATAATAGTCTCTTATAATCCTTTGTATTTCTGCATTGTCTGTTGTAACCTCTCCTTTTTCATTTCTAATTTTGTTGATTTGATTGTTCTCTCTTTTTTTCTTGATGAGTCTGGCTAAAGGTTTGTCAATTTTGTTTATCTTCTCAAAGAACCAGCTTTTAGTTTTATTAATTTTTACTGTTGTTACTTTCATTTCTTTTTCATTTATTTCTGCTTGGATATTTACAATTTCTTTCCTTCTACTAATTTTGGGTTTTTTTTTTTTTTTTGTTGTTGTTCTTTTTTTTCCAGTTGTTTTAGGTGTAAAGTTAGGTTGTCTATTCAATGTTTTTCTTGCTTCTTGAGGTAGGATTGTATTGCTATAAACTTCCCTCTTAGAACTGCTTTTGCTGCATCCCATAGGTTTTGAGTTGTCATGTTTTCATTGTCATTTGTTTCTAAAATTTTTTGATTTCCCTTTTGATTTCTTCAGTAACCTGTTGGTTATTTAGAAATGTGTTGTTTAATCTCCATGTGTTTGTGTTTCTTACAGGTTTTCTTTTTTTTTTGTAATTGATATCCAGTCTCACAGCATTGTGGTTGGAGAAGATGTTTGATGTGATTTCAATTTTCTTAAATTTACTGAGGTTTTGTTTGTGACCCAAGATGTGGTCTATCTTGGAGAATGTTCCATGTGCACTTGATAAAAAGGTATAGTCTTCTGCATTTAGATGGAATGTCCTAAAGATATCAATGAGATCCATCTCATCTAATGTATTATTTAAGACTTGTGTTTCCTTATTAATTTTCTGTTTTGATGATCTGTCCATTGGTGTGAGTGAGGTGTTAAAGTCTCCTGCTATTACTGTGTTACTGTCAATTTCTCCTTTTATGTCTGTTAGTGTTTGTCTTATGTATTGAGGTGCTCCTACGTTGGGTGTATAGATATTTACAATTGTTATGTCCTCCTCTTGGATTGATCCCTTGATCATGTCCTTCCTTAACTCTTGTAGTATTCTTTAAGGTCTATTTTGTCAGATATGAGGATTGCTACTCCAGCTTTGTCTGGCTCTAGGTCAGTGATCACGTTATCGTGACTATCTTGGTCGTGAAGATCTTTTTTGTACAGTTCTTCTGTGTATTCTTGCCACCTCTTCTTAATATCTTCTGCTTCTGTTAGGTCCATACCATTTCTGTCCTTTATCGAGCCCATCTTTGCATGAAATGTCCCCTTGGAATCTCTAATTTTCTTGAAGAGGTCTCTTGTTTTTCCTATTCTGTTGTTTTCCTCTATTTCTTTGCATTGATCACTGAGGAAGTCTTTCTTATTTCTCCTTGCTATTCTTTGGAACTCTGCATTCAAATGCTTATATCTTTCCTTTTCTCCTTTGCTTTTCGCTTCTCTTCTTTTCACAGCTATTTGTAAGGCCTCCTCAGACAGCCATTTCGCTCTTTTGCATTTCTTTTCCATGGGGATGGTCTTGGTCCCTGTCTCCTGTACAATGTCACGAACCTCCGTCCAGAGTTCATCAGGCACTCTATCTATCAGATCTAGTCCCTTAAATCTATTTCTCACTTCCACTGTATAATCATAAGGGATTTGATTGAGGTCATACCTGAATGGTCTAGTGGTTTTCCCTACTTTCTTCAATTTAAGTCTGAACTTCGCAATAAGGAGTTCATGATCTGAGCCACAGTCAGCTCCTGGTCTTGTTTTTGCTAACTGTATACAGCTTCTCCATCTTTGGCTGCAAAGAATATAATCAATCTGATTTCGGTGTTGACCATCTGGTGATGTCCATGTGTAGAGTCTTCTCTTGTGTTGTTGGAAGAGGGTGTTTGCTATGACCAGTGCATTCTCTTGACAAAACTCTATTAGCCTTTGCCCTGCTTCATTCCGTGCTCCAAGGCCAAATTTGCCAGTTACTCCAGGTGTTTCTTGACTTCCTACTTTTGCATTCCAATCCCCTATAATGAAAAGGACATCTTTTTTGGGTGTTAGTTCTAAAAGGTCTTGTAGGTCTTCATAGAACCGATTAACTTCAGCTTCTTCAGCATTACTGGTTGGGGCATAGGCCTGGATTACTGTAATATTGAATGGTTTGCCTTGGAAACAAACAGAAATCATCCTGTCATTTTTAAGATTGCATCCAAGTACTGCATTTCGGACTCTTTTGTTGACCATGATGGCTACTCCATTTCTTCTAAGGGATTCCTGCCCACAGTAGTAGATATAATGGTCATCTGAGTTAAATTCACCCATTCCAGTCCATTTTAATTCACTGATTCCTAGAATGTCGACGTTCACTCTTGCCATCTCCTGTTTGACCACTTCCAATTTGCCTTGATTCATGGACCTAACATTCCAGGTTCCTATGCAATATTGCTCTTTACAGCACCGGACCTTGCTTCTATCACTGGTCACATCCACAACTGGGTATTGGTTTTGCTTTTGCTCCATCCCTTTATTCCTTCTATAGTTATTTCTCCACTGAGCTCCAGTAGCATACTGGGCACCTACCGACCTGGGGAATTCCTCATTCATTATCCTATCATTTTGCCCTTTGTCACTGTTCATGGGGTTCTCAAGGCAAGTATACTGAAGTGGTTTGCCATTCCCTTCTCCAGTGGACCACATTCGGCTGTGGTCCATGTGATCAGATCGGCTAGTTTCCTGTGATTATGATTTCAGTTTGTCTGCCCTCTGGTACCCCCTAGCAATACCTACCGTCTTATTTGGTTTTCTCTTACCTTGGTCGTGGAAAATCTCTTCACAGCCGCCCCAGCAAAGTGCAGCTGCTGTACCTTACCTTGGACGAGGGGTATCTCCTCAAGGTCGCCCCTCCTGACCTTGAACGTGGAGTAGCTCCTCTCGGCCCTCCTGCGCCCGCGCAGCCACCGCCTGTTGGACGTGGGGTAGCTCCTCTTGGCCGCCGGCCCTGGCCTCAGGCGTGGGGTAGCTCCTCACGGCCGCACCTCTTTGTGTGGTTCGTTGCGCCGGCGCCGGCGTCTCTCGCGTCGCGTCTGCGCCGCCGGGGCCGGCGTCTCTCGCGTCGCGTCTGCGCCGCCGGGGAAGTCAAGTGGGCCTTAGAAAGCATCACTACTAACAAAGCTAGTGGAGGTGATGGAATTCCAGTTGAGCTATTACAAGTCTTGAAAGATGATGCTGTGAAAGTGCTGCACTCAATATGTCAGCAGATTTGGAAAACTCAGCAGTGGCCACAGGACTGGAAGAGGTCAGTCTTCATTCCAATCCCAAAGAAAGGCAATGCCAAAGAGTGCTCAAACTACCGGACAATTGCCCTCACCTCACACGCTAGCAAAGTCATGCTCAAAATTCTCCAAGCCAGGCTTCAACAATATGTAAACCGTGAACTCCCAGATGTTCAAGCAGGTTTTAGAAAAGGCAGAGGCACCAGAGATCAAATTGCCAACATCCGCTGGATCATGGAGAAAGCAAGAGAGTTTCAGAAAAACATCTATTTCTGCTTCATTGACTATGCCAAAGCCTTTGACTGTGTGGATCACAATAAACTGTGGAACATTCTGAAAGAGATGGGAATCCCAGACCACCTGACCTGCCTCTTGAGAAACCTGTATGCAGGTCAGGAAGCAACAGTTAGAACTGGACATGGAACAACAGACTGGTTCCAAATAGGAAAAGGTGTACGTCAAGGTTGTATATTGTCACCTTGCTTATTTAACTTATATGCAGAGTACATCATGAGGAACGCTGGGCTGGAAGAAGCACAAGCTGGAATCAAGATTGCTGGGAGAAATATCAATAACCTCAGATATGCAGATGACACTACCCTTATGGCAGAAAGTGAAGAGGAACTCAAAAGCCTCTTGATGAAAGTGAAAGAGGAGAGTGAAAAGGTTGGTTTGAAGCTCAACATTCAGAAAACAAAGATCATGGCATCTGGTCCCATCACTTCATGGGAAATAGATGGAAAAACAGTGGAAACAGTGTCAGACTTTGTTTTTTTGGGCTCCAAAATCACTGCAGATGCTGATTGCAGCCATGAAATTAAAAGACGCTTGCTCCTTGGAAGGAAAGTTATGACCAATCTTGATAGTATATTAAAAAGCAGAGACATTACTTTGCCAACCAAGGTCCGTCTAGTCAAGGCAATGGTTTTTCCCGTGGTCATGTATGGATGTGAGAGTTGGACTGTGAAGAAGGCTGATCGCCGAAGAATCGATGCTTTTGAACTGTGGTGTTGGAGAAGACTCTTGAGAGTCCCTTATACTGCAAGGAGATCCAACCAGTCCATTCTAAAGGAGATCAATCCTGGATGTTCATTGGAGGGACTGATGCTAAAGCTGAAACTGCAATACTTTGGCCACCTCATGCGACGAGTTGACTCACTGGAAAAGACTCTGATGCTGGGAAAGGTTGGGGGCGGGAGGAGAAGGGGACGACGGAGAATGAGATGGCTGGATGGCATCACCGACTCTGTGGACATGAGTTTGAGTGAACTCCGGGAGTTGGTGATGGACAGGGAGGCCTGGCGTGCTGTGATTCATGGGGTCGCGGAGAGTCGGACACGACTGAGCGACTGAACTGAACTGAACTGAACTCCAGCTTTCTTTTGCTTCCCATTTGCATGGAATGTATTTTTCCATCTTCTCACTTTCAGTCTACATGAATCTTTAGGTCTGAAGTGGGTTTCTTGTAGACAGTATATATATGGGTCTTATTTTTGTATCCATGCAGCCAGTCTGTGTCTTTTGGTTGGAGCATTTAATCTGTTTACATTTAAAGTAATTATTGATATATATGTTCCTATTGCCATTTTCTTAGTTGTTTGGGGTTGATTTTGTCGATCTTTTTCTTCTCTTGTATTTCTTGACTGTATAAGTCCCTTTAACATTCATTGTAAAGCTGGTTTGGTGGTACTGAATTCTCTTAACTTCCACTTGTCTGAAAAGCTTTTTATTTCTCCATCAATTCTGAATGGGATCCTTGGTGGGTAAAGTAATCTTGGTTATAGATTTTTCCCTTTTAGTACTTTAACTATATCCTGCCATTCCCTTCTGGCCTGCAAAGTTTCTGCTGAAAGATCAGCTGTTAAGCGTATAGGGCTTCCATTTATGTTACTTGTTGCTTTTCCCTTGCTGCTTTTAATATTCTTTCTTTGTGTTTAGTCTTTGTTAGTTTCATTAATATGTGTCTTGGCATGTTTCTCCTTAGGTTTATCCTGTATGGGACTCTTTGTGCCTCTTGGACTTGATTGACTATTTCCTTTTCCACATTGGGGAAATTTTCAACTATAATCTCTTCAAAAATTTTCTCATACCCTTTCTTTTTCTCTTCTTCTGGGACCTCTATGATTTGAATGTTGGTGCATTTGATAGTGTCCTAGAGGTCTCTGAGACTATCCTCAGTTCTTTTCATTCTTTTTACTTTATTCTGCTCTTCAGAAGTTATTTCCACCGATTTATCTTCCAGCTCACTGATTTGTTCTTCTGCTTCAGATATTCTGCTATTAATTCCTTCTAGGGTATTTTTAATTTCAGTAATTGTGTTGTTTGTCTCTGCCTGTTTATTCGTTAATTCTTCTAGGTCTTTGTTAATTGATTCTTGCATTTTTTACATTTTGTTTTCAAGGTTTTTGATAATCTTTACTATCATTATTCTGAATTCTTTTTCAGGTAGTTTGCCTATTTCCTCTTCATTTATTTGGATTTCTGTGTTTCTCATTTGTTCTTTCATTTTTGTAGTATTTCTCTGACTTTTCATTATTTTTTTTTAAACTTATTGTGTTTGAGGTCTTCTTTTCCTAGGCTTCAAGGTTGAATTCTCTCTTCCCTTTTGGTTTCTGACCTCCTAAGTTTGGTCCAGCGGTTTGTGTAAGGTTAGTATAGGGTGAGCTTTGGGCTGAGTTTTTTCGTTTGTTTGTTTCTTTTTCCTCAGATGAGGCATCCTGCACAGGGTGCTACTGGTGATTGAGTGATGCTGGATCTTGTATTCAAGTGATTTTCTTTGTGTGAGTTCTCACTATTTGATACTCCCTAGGGTTAGTCCATGGGGTCGCTAAGGGTCGGACACAACTGAGCGACTTCAATTTCACTTTTCACTTTCACACATTGGAGAAGGAAATGGCAACCCACTCCAGTGTTCTTGCCTGGAGAATCCCAGGGAGGGGGGAGCCTGGTGGGCTTCCGTCTATGGGGTCACACAGAGTTGGACACGACTGAAGTGACTTAGCAGCAGCAGTAGCAGGGTTAGTTCTCTGGTAGTCTAGGGCCTTAGGGTCAGTGCTCTCACTCCGAAGGCTCAGGGCTTGATCTCTGGTCAGGAAAGAAGATTCCACAAGTAGTTTGTTATGACATTAAGTGAAATTAAAACAAATACCCCAAAATGAGAAACCAAAGAGGAACCCCAGACAAATGGCAGTTACAAAATCAGGCAAATGATAATTAAAATAATGGAATATACACACATACATATACACCCATAAGCAAAGTCAAAACAGTCCAACAAAAATAGAGTAGATTGACCTGATGAACAAAGGAAATAAAAAATTATATTTACCAGTTTAGAACAAAACTAACTAAAGTACAAACTGGAAAACAAAACTAAAGCAGAGTGCTAAGTGGGAAATAAAGCAATGAAAACAAAACTGACAAATATGTTGAAAGGAAAGAAAAGAAAGAATAAATATTCAAAGCTAAATAGAGGTAGATGAAGAAGATTTATATACATTAAAGATTAACTGCAAGGGGAAAAGAACAGTAGGAAAGACAACAAAGGAATAAAAAAATATAATAGGTTTAAAAAATTAAAATTAAAAAAAGAGAAAAGAAGAAGAAAAAAAGAAAAACTCCACAGAACTGTAAAAGCCCAACATAGAGGCAGAAGTTTATAACAATAATAAAAAATATGACTGAAAAAATAAAGCTTAATTAGATTTCATAGTGCCAATAAAATTGACAACTACAACAGAGGGGGAAAAAAGGACAAAAAAAAAAAAATCCAAAAGAATCTACAGAACAAGTCAAAACATAAGAATAATAAATGTTTTTCTTGAGTCACTGCTGTCTGAGTCCTTTTCCCTTGCTGGGAGTTACAGTCCACCTCATATCCCTATGGTGCCCGCCAACACTGTGCTGATCTCTGGACCTGCTGCGGGGGCTGCTCAAAGTCTAATCTGCTCCTATACCTGTGCGTTCTTGCCTCCAATGTCCACAGCTATCAGAACTAGTGTGTTTTCTTTTATGGGAGCACTCAATCTCTGTTTATACATCATAGACACAGAGTCTGCCTAGTTGATCATGTGGATTTAATCTGCAGCTTATACAGCTGATAGGAAGGTTTAGGGTCTTCTTCCTTAGCCACACTGCCCCTGCTTTTCAACTGTGATTCTATTTCCACCTCTGCATGTGGGTCATCCATCAGAGCTTGCCCCTGAGGCTGCCCTGGAGGACTTGGGTTTGCCCCCTGTGAGGGTCAGGTGTGAAGGTGGTGCAGTTGCTTGAGTCGCAGGGGTTTTGGCAGCACCAGGTACTCAGTGGAGTTGGCGGCTAGGATGGCAGGAAATATAGTGCTCTAGAAGGGTATAGCAAACAGTATTGGCCTATACGCTTCAGTATTCTTGCCTGGAGAAACCCCCTCCCTGACAGAGAAGACTGGCAGGCCACAGTCTATAGGGTCGCAAAGAGTTGGACATGACCAAAGCAACCCTGCGTGTATAGATGCAAGACATTTTTTGCCTGTGGCAGCTCTTCCCCAGTGAGAGTTGAGTGTGAAGGTGGCACGGCTGCTTGGCTTGCAGGGACCCTGACAGCACCAAGTGTGCAGGGACACGGACTGCCTCCGCCTCAGGAGTTATGGCACTATCAGAGTCTTTTCTTGAGCCTCTTGTAGCTGGTGATCAGAAGGCCTCTTTGGCCAGTCTTTCTCCATAGCTCTGCCCATTCAGGCACTTAGAAGGCTCCCTTGCCCGGAGTCCTTCTCTGTTGTTTGGTGCATCATGCACATAGAGGGGCCCCCTAGCTGGGGTCCTATTCTGTAGTTCAGTGCATCAGGCATTTGATGGGCCTGCCTTTCTATTGTTCAGCTGCTGATTCTGGTGTGTAAGAAGAGAGACACTATGGTGATGGCTCCACTTCTTACATGCGACTCAGCAGTATCACCTTGCTCCCATGGCTGCCCAGCTTTTCTCCACAGGTATTTCCCGCCACAGTCTCCTCCGTCACATCCCCTCCATCCGTCTGTCTGCAGTCAACAGCAGCCCCTGCCCTGTGATCGCTTCACAATCCCTAAACTCCAGTTCCCAGCTGATGTGCCTTCCAGAGGACCTGAGTCCCTGTCCAGGGTATGTATGGCTGCAGCAAGGACTGTCTGATTCTCATTCCATTTAGGCTGCCACAGGTCAGCTGTTTCACTCTCAGCCTTAAATGCTTCTCCTCTGACTCAGACAATTGCCCTGATGTAGGGATCAGACCCCTGCTTCAGTTCTCCCAGCTGCCGAGGGCAGGTCCAGTCCTACTAACATTCTTGTTTTTTCCCTCTAGTTCCTTCATCCTACTGAGTTTTGTGTGGTTCTATATATTCTTTTCTGCTGGTCAGGTACTCCTGTCCACTCTCAGCTGGTCTTTTGCATCCACTTCTGTGTCTGACGGTATATTCCTGATGTATCGTGGAAAGAGATGTACTCCACGTCCACCTATTCCTCCACCATCTTGTTCTACCCCCCTGAAGATGCAAATTATATTAGTAAAACATACAGCTAGGAAATATGTTTTGCTTTGTCATTGCTTATAAATAATAGTCAGCAAACACCTGACTGTTGCTTATTAGACATGCTATACAGGCCATTCTTAGCACATTCATGTGTATGGGGTTTAAGAGAAGGGTACTTGTGTAGAAGAAAATTTAGTGATCTTTAAAACTGAGTTCAAATAGTTATTCTTCTCAGAAATGGGAAAGAATCAAGAATGAGGAAGAGAGAAAAAGTATGGCCACAAAATACTTCCGGACAAACTCACCAAAAACAAAATAATAGACCTTGTGCTACTCTATCAGCCTGAGCTATACTGCCTGAAGGAAGAGAAAGCAGAGGGGAGAGACAGAGTGGAAGTACGTGGACAGAACAATGTGTCCTTAAAATATGGCTTAAATCGAATTCGGGGATAACGGGGAGAGAGCAGCCAAAATCAAACCAAGGCTTCAAGTCCAAATGACTGGGTAGAAATGTAGTACTGTTAGCTGAAATAGGGTAGAAGATAACTTAGGATGGGGTAAGAGTTTATTTTAGTATACGTTATAGTTGGAGACTGGTGAGATACATAGGTTAAAGTTATCAGCAGACATTCAATAAAGAAGTTGAGGTAAAGAGAGAGAGATCTGGGAGCTCCTTTGATAATTATTTATGACAGCGAGGAGGCATAGGGAGAAAGAGCAAGGACAGAATGATGGAGACCACTCACATTCAGAGACACAAGGAAAAAGATGATCACTAAAATATGAATGGTCAGAAAAAAGCAGATTAGTGGTTGCCTAAGGCTGGGAGGGATGTGTGATTGGAGAGGGTGGCTAAGGAATGTAGAGTTTCTTTTCAGAGGTAATGAAAATGTTTTCAAACTGACTGTGGTGATTATTGCACAATTCAGTGTATATTGAATATAAAAAGCCATTGAATTGTACACTTTGAGCGAACTGCATATCCATAAAGTTGTCGAAATGTTTAAAAATATATTACTGGTCAGAAAGAGAAAAAGTAAACCAAGGCGGTGGGGTGGTAGAATCAAGAGGAGGGCATAGTCAACTGTGCCATGTGCTAGAAGAAAGATAATGCAATGATATGAACCCCAGGATAGTATGTTAGGAGAATGAAGTCAGATTTTAAGATACTAAGTAATGAGCTGAATAATGAAAAATTAAAGTTAAGAAATACTTTATACTGACTTTTTAGATGGTTGTGGAGTGAAGGAGAAAGATAGGATAACGATGATATTCCATCATATTTACATTCCACTTTAAGGCAACCGTATACTGCCACCTACATTTCCTTTTTGATGATATCTCAAGGAGATAGTCTTAGAGGTAGATAAGTGGGGGGAGATGCATCAGAGAGGAATAACTGGAAACACAGATAGACAATGAAGAAATGGATGGAGTTAGTTTTCTATGGCAGTGAAAGAGAGAAGAAATTACTGCTGGGAAAGGGTAGGTTTTTTAAAATTAATTCTATTTTATTTTAATTTAATTATATCCCCATCCACACAGGTCACAAAACTAAATACCTAGGAGTGATCATAGACTTTTACTTTATTTCTGATCTTTTATGTCCAATGACTGTGCTGTGCTTAGTCACTCAGTCGTGTCCGACTCATGTCCTCCTCCAGGAGACCTTCCCAACCCAGGGATCGAACCCAGGTCTCCTGCACTGTAGGTGGATTCTTTACCAGCTGAGCCACCAGGGAAGCCCAAGAATACTGGACTGGGTAGCCTATCCCTTCTCCAGGGCACCTTCCAAACCCAGGAATCAAACTGGGATCTCCTACCCAGGCAGATTCTTTACTAGCTGAGCTACCAGGGAAACCCCTAACTGGATTATAGTTGCTTTCAAATGTTGTGTTAGTTTCTTCTATACAGCACAGTGAATCAGTTCAGTTCAATTCAGTCGCTCAGTCGTGTCCGATACTTTGCAACCCCATGAATCACAGCATGCCAGGCCTCCCTGTCCATCACCAACTCTCGGAGTTCACTCAAACTCATGTCCATCGAGTCAGTGATGCCATTGAGCCATCTCATTCTCTGTCGTCCCCTTCTCCTGCCCCCAATCCCTCCCAGCATCAGAGTCTTTTCCAGTGAGTCAACTCTTTGCATGAGGTGGCCAAAGTATTGGAGTTTCAGCTTTAGCATCAGTCCTTCCAATGAACACTTAAATTGAAGAAAGTAGGGAAAACCACCAGACCATTCAGATATGACCTAAATCAAATCCCTTATGATTATACAGTGGAAGTGAGAAATAGATTGAAGGGACTAGATCTGATAGATAGAGTGCCTGATGAACTCTGGACAGAGGTTCGTGACATTGTAGAAGAGACAGGGATCAAGACCATCCCCATGGAAAAGAAATGCAAAAAAGCAAAACGGCTGTCTGAGGAGGCCTTACAAAAAGCTGTGAAAAGAAGAAAAGCGAAAAGCAGAGGAGAAAAGGAAAGATATAAGCATCTGAATGCAGAGTTCCAAAGAATAGCAAGGAGAGATAAGAAAGCCTTCCTCAGTGATCAATGCAAAGAAATAGAGGAAAACAACAGAATGGGAACGACTAGAGATCTCTTCAAGAAAATTAGAGATACCAAGGGAACATTTCATGCAAAGATGGGCTCGATAAAGGACAGAAATGGTAGGGACCTAACAGAAGCAGAAGATATTAAGAAGAGGTGGCAAGAATACATAGAAGAACTGTATAAAAAAGATCTTCACGACCCAGATAATCACGATGGTGTGATCACTCACCGAGAGCCGGACATCCTGGAATGTGAAGTCAAGTGGGCCTTAGGAAGCATCTACGAACAAAGCTAGTGGAGGTGATGGAATTCCAGTTGAGCTATTTCAAATCCTGAAAGATGTTGCTGTGAAAGTGCTGCACTCAATATGTCAGCAAATTTGGAAAACTCAGCAATGGCCACAGGACTGGAAAAGGTCAGTTTTCATTCCAATCCCAAAGAAAGCAAAGTGAACAGTCACATGTAAATGTATATCCCCTCTTCCTTGGATTTCCTTCCCAATTAGGTCATCACAGGGCATTGAGTAGAGTTCCCTGTGCTATACAGTAGGTTCTCATTAGTTATGGTGGCTCAGACAGTAAATAATCTGCCTGCCATGTGGGAGAACTGGGTTCGATCCCTGGCTCAGGAAGATTCCCCTGGAGAAGGCAATGGCTACCTACTCCAGCATTCTTGCTGGGAAATCCCATGGACAGAGGAGCCTGGTGGGCTACAGTCCTTGGGGTCTCAAAGAGTTGGACATGACTGAGTGACTAACATTTTATACATAGTATAAAATATAACACTTTATACATATACACATACATAATGTATATATGCCAATCCCAATCTCCTAATCTCACTCCCCTCACCCCCTTGGAGGACACCTTTAACTTTGAAAAGAAAGAAGATAAAGTGAGTTGGTGAAAATATTTTTGAGGTAAAAATAATGGAGGTTCATGACACAAGACCTGAAAATAATCAAGGTAACCTTGAATCGAGGGCCCGGCTGATAAGAGAAATGTGAAACGAGTAGGGAAATGATGATGATGTTGGCATAAAGTCAAAACATTGACTCCCTACTAAGTCACGAGCTCTCCAGATCTCTTATATAACACAGTAGTCCTCCCACTAATGCGGTGGTGAGTGGATATTGGAAGTACTGGAACCATGAGCAAACAGTCTTAAACGACCCGGCAAAAGCATTAGGAGAAGCTCATCCATTATAAATTCAATTCACGAGTCTGCTTTCGGCTCCCACACCAAGTCCACTCTACAGGAAGCAAAAATGTGAAGTGAGTTGTTAGAATAATGCATTCCCACAGGACATGACATCCTAAAGTTTTTCAAACTACAGAAATTCCACCTTCAACCACCCTCTTTAGAGGCTCTGCTTTTTCTAAGATAGTACTCAAGTGTTTATAACTTTCTTCATTAAAAGGTATGTATATTAAGAAATAAACTCAAGTTTTTACTCTATGAGCCAACATCCTGGGAGAGGAAAGTATGATAGGTTTTTTTCTTGGCTACAAAGTTCACGTGACATGTCCACTCAGGCCCTGTGGTGTCTTAGCCAGATATCCAGAGATTCTAGCATTTTGGTTCTTTGAACCAACTCTACCACTAAAATACTAATTATTCTACTACCTATTATAGAAGGTAAAGGTTACTATCTCAGCATGCTTGATGCATCTCTTTCCATAGGAAACAAATTCTAATGAAATGGAATTTCATTTCATTAGAAATTCAATTCAACCAATCATATTACCTCATCTCCCTGGTTGTGACTGGTTTGAGGAGGAGTATGTGACTTAAGTTAGTCCCATGCAAATCATGCTTGAAATTGTTTTCAGATTGGAGCCTAAAAGGAAGAAACCTTCCTTCTTTGCTGATAGAAGAGCTGCTTAGATAAGAAGAGATCAAGGTTGCTAGGAGTCATGATGTCCCCCATGGCATGGAGAAAGCCATCTGCAAAGAGTACCAGACAAACTGGTTAGAAATAGAGAGGGAATCCTGAAAGTATTCCTGCCACAGAATCCAGACATCACCAGAACCAGTTCCTTACATCCCGTGTTTGGGTTATACCAGCCTTTTGGAAGGGCAAGTTAGGATTCAGTCATTGGCAAACTAAAGTGGTCCAACTTGTGCAAAGGATATCTTATACTTACAGTGTGTTCAATAAATACGTACTGAATACCTGGTTGCTTTGATGTCAGTGTTCTTTCCATACTTTTTGCTTCTGCACTTTCTTTGTGTCCTACGACTTCATTCTCAATAAGCTTTGATCAAAAGCAAGCCTCCAATTTCCTAGTAATAACTGGGAAATAGCCCCCAACCTTGACCAAAGTCATTTAATATGTCTGTGTTTCAGTTTCTTAATTTGTAAAGTATGGAAAATAATAACAGCAGCTACTTGTTTAGCCATCTACCATATTCCAGGTACTGGCCTAATGCTTAACATACATTATTCTAATTTTTACAGCAATTTTCTAACACATTCATAATGATCCCCATTTTATATAGATGAGGATGCTGGGATGCAATGAGTTTAAATGAGTTAACCAAGGTCATACAGTTTGAGCAACATAATTCTGATTCATACCCAGATTTATCTGAGCCTGTGCTCTTTCCAGTGTCCCATGATGCCCTGCTTATTCAAAAAGCTTGTGTGCGTAATAGGATAATGCAGGTAAAGTTGAAAATGGTAAAAATCATTCTCTAATTGACAACAAAAATGTGGAAGTGGACCTAAATATTAACAAGGAAGATTTAGGTTAAGGAGAACATTCTAACTACCTCAATTATGGCATAGAAAGAGAAAAAGTGATTGAAAAAGTGCTGAATCTCATATATATGAGAAATTTTATGAAGAGAGAAAGTGCAGCCAAGATTCTGTTCCATGTCTGAAGCCTCAATAAAACACAGAAGGATATAAGTAGGGAAGCTTTGCTAAGCATGGGAGAACTGAAGTTCTTCTCATTTTTGCCATTGAACCATTAGTACCTAAGACCTGCATTTCCTTCGTGGTCCTCTTAA
Organism: Moschus berezovskii; assembly: GCF_049115385.1. Taxonomy (NCBI): domain Eukaryota; kingdom Metazoa; phylum Chordata; class Mammalia; order Artiodactyla; family Moschidae; genus Moschus; species Moschus berezovskii. The sequence continues at coordinate 63,723,707 of NC_142463.1, forward strand.
TGCAGTATGCTTATATGATATGAAGATTTTGACTTACAGATCCAAATGATAATATCAGCGGTATTTGAAAGGAACAAACATATAGTAATGCTGTATAAGTGTCATTAAAATATATACAAATCCTATTTTGGTAAAATTTAACTAAAAGAAGGAAAAGATTCAGTCTATGACTATTTCAAACAACTTCAAGGAAACCACATTATAAATACCTATTTTATGTCCATTTTCTTCATTAGCTGTGAGTATTTTGGAAACAGAAATTGTGTCCTACTCATCTTTTTATCTCTAGAATCTAACATAGCTGAAATACAGCATAGGTTACATTATCATTTTCATCGGTCCTGGGAACTTTAGTTTCCAAAGACTTCTTCCATTAAAAAACATATTAAAAATTGTATTTTATTACCATGTTGGTATAAAGGTAAATAGATTAGTATTACATACTTTAATATTTTTTAACCTAAAAGTTAATTTTTCTTTTGGTTTTAAAAGACATGAAAACAATTGCACAGCTCCCTAAAAGTATTGTGGCCTCCAGGCACTGTGCCTATCTTGCCTGTGGACTACTCAGTCCTGATATGTGTTAAATATAATTTTGTTAAATTAATGAAATGAATAAATAATTTAAAATTAACATCTACCTGATAGTACTGATTCTTAGAGCTTCTATAATGCAGTAACACTCAGCTTAAAATAGTTTTCAAAACAACTAATTAATAAAATCATCACAAAGTACTAACATTCATTTAATCTGAAGCCAACTATTGAAATGTACCACTGCAAACAAAATTAAAACCCTAGAGCAGTGCAGAAGAAGCCTGTCAAAGTGGCAAAGTAAATATTTTAAAATAATAACAGAGGTTGCTCTAATTCTGAACAAATAGAGCCCACCTCTTAAAACAGTGAAAAGTAAACAGTTTCTTTTTAAAATTCTGACATTCCAAGAGAGTCAGTTCATAAGGTGGATACTTTAAAAAATGTGGGCTTATACTTGGAGCCACATAGTTACTGACTATAATTTAGTTAAATGTGTGCCCAGACTCGGGCGCTGCTGCCTTTCACAACATTGCTTTTGGAACTCAGCACTTCTCCACTATTGTTTCCAGAGACATCTTTTTTATATAGAAAACTGATTGATGAAATCTTAGGCATGAATGAATGCTAATGTATATAATAAATTAAAATGCTGTCATTGTATAAGAAAGGTTTATTGGCTAACTGTGCTATTTCTTCTAGTAATTCAAAGCCTAGTGTTTAATTTACAGAATGAAATGGGGAAATCAATTATTCAGTTCGTAGTATGGCAAAACTGGTTTTCAAAATTATGTTTTGGGAGGCAACCAGGGTGATTTCTCCACAACTTAAAATGTAGGGTCAAATCTGAACAGTTTTTCCCGACTTCAACATGTATTGAACAATGTTCAAACTATGAGGAAGCATTTTGGGATTGCCTGGACAGCGTTGTGTGCAAATTAGTACCTGGATAATAATTCAGATTCATCCTTCCAAAAAGGATATCATACATATAAAGTGGTGCTAATATTTATGGGATGGACATTTACCAGAATAGCTCTTAAAGGCTACATAATAAAAGTGCATAACAGTTGCCTAAATGAATTAACCATTGAAACTGAAATGGATTCAGCTAATGGATTCTGCCTTCCCAGAAAGTGTCCTCTTTTAATAATAAAAAAGCAGAAAAACATGTTTTTCCTTCTCTTTTTCATAACATCTAGCCTCCTGAGTAACAGGAGGAAGACGGGGACTGCCCAGACACGGCCTGGGCCAGCAACAGAGAAAGGTGGTCCAGGGATCAGACACTCTTGCATCTCCTCTCCAAGGGGGCCGCCTCAGCAGCTGCCATATCCTTCTGCCCTTCGAAACAGTAAACCCTGCTAGAGTTTCAAACTTACTTCCTGAATCGCATTACCAAAGTGGCAGCCTTGCCAGATCCCTGTCAATGCCTGTTATATGTGAAGGTGGCGAAGGCTTTGAGGGGCTTGTGAACAGGAAAGGGTATTTTTGTTTGGGAGGGGACACCACCTGGCTGAGCTACCTGCCATCCATTGGGTGTTTCTGGAGTTGAAACGAATACAACAGAGGAGAAGGACACCCAAGATTACTTGGTCCATCTCATGCTAGCAGGGATTCTCCCTGTGCACGGTTGAACTCATAAGCGGTCTTGTAATGAGTCTGTTAGTTATCCCAAGGCACATAATGCAGAGTTCCAAAGATCCAGGTTGTGGACTCAACTCACAGTTATTCAGGCAGCCTTTCAGCCAAACAAGCCCTGTATTTTCCCACATTCTCCAAATGACATCCTCCTCTGGTCAACTTATTGCTGGTGAGCCATTCCAGCAGAGGGCAGGCAGGGGAAAGGAGAGGAGCCATATATTACAGCATATGTCTAGAGTGTTCTGAACAAGTTAAGACAAATTTTCTGGATTACTAAGAACAACAAAGGTCTATCTGTCCAAATATTTTTTCTCCTATCTGTCTGTATAAGGTGTTTCCAGTTTTTGGGAGTCCCTTTCTCAAGGAATTCACAATACGGTTTGGGAAGGCAAAAGACACATGAAATAGTAAAAAAGCCAGGCTCTAAAGTCATGCCAAATAAATTCATGAGTTTCAAGAGAAGGAAGAGTGTCTTTGGGTACTAAAATCAGTGACAGCATTTATAGATTAAAAGTATAAATATCAATAAACAATGAGTCAGTGTTTGGGCAAATGTAATTGTTGAAAAATACACTGAACAGGTTTGGATGATAGTCTCACAGAGAAGATGTATATAGGCATCCCGTTAGAATTTGGTATAGGTAGGACAGATCTCATTGGATCTCATCTTAGTACCAGGCCTTTGTGGTCATCAGCCAGCGTGAAGGCACTAGAAGATTCAGGACTGGTTGGCATTCCAGGAGGAAAAAGTCTATATCTTTCCATATCATTTATTAACGTCTGTGTGACAATGTCATGGGCAACTCACTGTGGGGAGATCCTCATCAGATAAACAGGGCTGCAAAATTCATAGCCAAGGAATGTGGGCTGGAGAGGCACTCCCATCCCCAGCTGCTACCTGAACACCCAGGACTGGCTGGGAACCAAGCAGACATGCTGAAACCAGGAGCCTCAGCCATGAATGGCAATGTTACAGCTGCTTAATCCTAAATGAAAAGTAATTGCTTCTGGCTTCAAGAATAAAGGAAAAACAAGATCAGCCTTGGCCGAATCACATTTTTTCTTCCAAAACAACCAGGCTATAGGCCGGGTTCTAAAACTTTTTGGTATTTAAAAATGTGAGAAAATGTATGTTTTCTGTCAACATAATTTAAATCCAGCCAAGAGGACTCATATATATGAACACTTGAATACAAATACATTTTTGATTAAAATGATTAAGTCAAATGTGCTTACTTTTAGCTGTAGAGGATGACATCTAAAATTTAATTTACCTGAATATAATTTTAGCAAGTTGGCCTTCAAAATAGCTGTTGCTTTTTCTTTGGAAGCTTTTCCTACTGAAAAGTCTCAGCAGAAGTTGCCAGAGCTCCTTTTCTGTACAGCTGAAACCGCACATGGAGAAATGCAGAAGAATGAGGAGGAGTAAGGCATTTGCCTACTTCTAATACATCCTAACAGGCTTCAGCAATATGTGAACTGTGAACTTCCAGATGTTCAAGCAGGTTTTAGAAAAGGCAGAGGCACCAGAGATCATATTGCCAACATCCGCTGGATCATGGAGAAAGCAAGAGAGTTCCAGAAAAGCATCTATTTCTGCTTCATTGACTAAGCCAAAGCCTTTGACTGTGTGAATCGCAATAAACTGTGGAAAATTCTGAAAGAGATGGGAATCCCAGACCACCTGACCTGCCTTTTGAGAAACCTGTATGCAGGTCAGGAAGCAACAGTTAGAATTGGACATGGAACAATGGACTGGTTCCAAATCAGAAAGGAGGATGGATATCAAGGCTGTATATTGTCACCCTGCTTATTTAACTTCTATGCAGAGTACATCATGAGGAATGCTGGACTGGAAGAAGCACAAGCTGGAATCAGGATTACTGGGAGAAATATCAATAACCTCAGATATGCAGATGACACCACCCGTATGGAAGAAAGTGAAGAGGAAATAAAAACCTCTTGATGAAACTGAAAGAGGAGAGTGAAAAGGTTGGCTTGAAGCTCAACATTCAGAAAACAAAGATCATGGCATCTGGTCCCATCACTTCATGGGAAATAGATGGGGAAACAGTGGAAACAGTGTCAGACTTTATTTTTTGGGGCTCCAAAATCACTGCGGATGGTGATTGCAGCCATAAAATTAAAAGATGCTTACTCCTTGGAAGAAAAGTTATGACCACCCTAGACACTATATTAAAAAGCAGAGACATTGCTTTGCCAACAAAGGTCCGTCTAGTCAAGGCTATGGTTTTTCCCGTGGTCATGTATGGATGTGAGAGTTGGACTGTGAAGAAAGCTGATCACCGAAGAATTGATGCTTTTGAACTGTGGTTCTGGAGAAGACTCTTGAGAGTCCCTTGGACTGCAAGGAGATCCAACCAGTCCATTCTAAAGGAGATCAGTCCTGGGTGTTCATTGGAAGGACTGATGCTAAAGCTGAAACTCCAATACTTTGGCCACCTCATGCGAAGAGTGGACTCACTGGAAAAGACTCTGATGCCGGGAAGGATTGGGGGCGGGAGGAGAAGGGGACGACAGAGAATGAGATGGTTGGATGGCATCACTGACTCAATGGACATGAGTTTGAGTGAACTCTGGGAGTTGGTGATGGACAGGGAGGCCTGGCGTGCTGTGATTCATGGGGTCGCAAAGAGTCAGTCACGACTGAGCGACTGAACTGAACTGAATACATCCTCATGATGACAATGTCTTCTCTATTAAAAAATTGATAAAAATCATAAAGAGACAGCTATGAGTTTAAATTACTGTTAGAAAAAACTAAAGACAACTCTAACCCACACCTGAGTATGTAATATTTGTGCTTTTATTTGTTTACCTCTCAAGGGCTACAGAAAGTCAAACATCAGGATCTTTTTTTAGGCAGTCTCCATTTCCTTAAGAGCAAGGGAGCAATGACAGAGTAAAAACAGCAGGAATGAAAACAAACAAATCTTGCCTTTCATGTTCTAACTTTTAAATTATATGCATTAATTTAAAATATGTGTGACAAACTCACAATGATGTATAAGGACAATTAAAATGTATCTTGTCTCCTGAAAGTGTTAGTCACTCAGTTGTGTCCAACTCTGTAACCCCATGTACTATAGCCTCTGTCCATGCGATTCTCCAGGCAATAATACTTGAGTGGGTTGCCATTCCCTTCTCCAGAGGATAGTCCCAACCCAGGGATAGAACCTGGGTCTCCTGCATTGCTGGCAGATTCTTTACTATCAGAGCCACCAGGGAAGCCCCTCTTGTCTCCTCAGTTCAGTTCGTTCAGTCACTCAGTCGTGACCCACTCTTTGCAGTCCCATCAATCACAGCACGCCAGGCCTCCCTGTCCATCACCAACTCCTGGAGTTCACTCAAACTCATGTCCACAGAGTCGGTGATGCCATCCAACCATCTCATTCTCTGTCATCCCCTTCTCCTCCCGCCCCCAATCCTTCCCAGCATCAGAGTCTTTTCCAGTGAGTCCACTCTTCGCATGAGGTGGCCAAAGTATTGGAGTTTCAGCTTTAGCATCAGTCCTTCCAATGAACACCCAGGACTGATCTCCTTTAGAATGGACTGGTTGGATCTCCTTGCAGTCCAAGGGACTCTCAAGAGTCTTCTACAACACCACAATTCAAAAGCATCAATTCTTTGGTGATCAGCTTTCTTCACAGTCCAACTCTCACATCCATACATGACCACGGGAAAAGCCACAGCCTTGACTAGATGGATCTTTGTTGGCAAAGCAATGTCTATGCTTTTTAATATACTGTCTAGGGTGGTCATAAATTTCCTTCCAAGGAGCAAGCGTCTTTTAATTTCCTGGCTGCAATCAGCATCTGCAGTGATTTTGGAGCCCCAAAAAATAAAGTCTGACACTGTTTCCACTGTTTCCCCATCTATTTCCCATGAAGTGATGGGACCAGATGCCATGATCTTTGTTTTCTGAATGTTGAGCTTCAAGCCAACCTTTTCACTCTCCTCTTTCAGTTTCATCAAGAGGTTTTTATTTCCTCTTCACTTTCTTCCATAAGGGTGGTGTCATCTGCATATCTGAGGTTATTGATATTTCTCCTGGCAATCTTGATTCCAGCTTGTGCTTCTTCCAGCCCAGCGTTCCTCATGATGTACTCTGCATAGAAGTTAAATAAGCAGGGTGACAATAATCAACTTTATCTCCTAGAGCCACGTAAAATTTTCTACATAAATAGCAATTTCATGTGATTTAACCTAATACTTCAAGTCTTCATGGGGATGAAAATACAACCTGATTTGTCTTCTTGCCATCATTCTGTACTAACACTAATATTATAAAACTAATATGACACACACTATCTTCTTGCAGGTGCTAACACTGAAGATATTCCTTTAGAAGAACCAAGACTATTTATAGACATTGCTCACAACTTGTATTTCTGCTCCTTTAATTCAAAACAGAAAAAAAATTAATTCTTATACCAGAAGTTTTTTGGATATCACCAGTGTTTTGGATTTAACTTAAGAGAACAACACTGTGACACTGACAACTGTGACTGCTTTCTCATGAGCTCAGGCCGGTGGACAGCTGGAAGGCCAGCCACCAACCCAATAACCTGATGCACCATAATCATAAACTCAAGGGCTTATTTTAGTGAAAGGTGTCAGCCAGTCCATGAGGTAAAGAAACAGCGATGAACAACATTAAGAATGCAAAGAATGTTAACAGCTGATGAATCGTGCCCTCTATTGGTATATGACACACAGCCAGTGACCTGGAAAGCCACAGTATTTCCAAAGACAAAGGACTTTGGTGCTTAGTAACACTTTGAATATTTTTTTAAAAAGCGGTTCTTTTTACACCAATACTCTACCATTCTATGTCACGAAAGGATACTGAGTGTTCAGATGGTCCCAATTTTCTTTTTTACACTAAACATGATTCAGATGTTAGCAATGTTTCCATTTCCATTATAGAAGAAGCCTTAGGCAAGCTTTCTATTCTCATAAAATATGAGTATGTGCCAAGGAAATATAGATTTAAAGTATAATGTAAACATACATTTTAATGGAGCTACACAGTGACTGCAAACATTTAGATGATTTGGAAGTTTGTATATTAATATGTATGTTGTTGAATGCAATTTTAATCTAAATATGTCAGTTGCGAACTTAAGGCAATCTCAGTTTTATATAAAAAAAAATAGACTACGGGAAACAGAGCTGGTAGCATTAGGCCTGGTAGGGTCTTGTGGATAGTGATGAGATGAGGATCATCCATGGGTTAAGGCTGCCTTTCCAGACCGTCCAACAACTAAGTCATTAGTTTCCAAGGGCATTTGTACCACCTATGGAAAATGTCAGATCTGTGCACACCAGACAGATCCTTCACAACCCATCCCACCACCCCACTGCACAAAAGTTGCTGCACCAGCAGACAAAGAAGGCTGTTTCTTTCCATTACCAAATAGATATACTATTCCTGTCAAAAAAAGAGCACATAAAGTGTCTTTTCATAATATCACGACCAATTGAGACCATGGTAAGAAAATCAGCTTGCCTAGATGAGGCCCCTTCTCTTCTTGGATAGCCAGGACTTGAAGGAGAGACTCTGACCTGCGCCACTGGTCAGTGACTAATTTTACACACTGAACTGGTCCTGAGGACCTGAGCTGTCTTCTTAGTAAGTGAAGAACATTATCTTGTAGAACGGCACAGTGGTGTGAGCCAGGGCCACTCTGTGTGTGCAACAGACTGAGAAACAGCCAAATGAACCTCTTAAAAGGATTTCTCCTCTTTTGCTTCTATTTGCCAGTGTTAGGCTTTTACTGGCTTAGACTGCCACCTTTTTCTAGTACCATTTTTCCCATAGCCTGTTGGTCTCTTCTAATGGTTCCTAGAAATCTCTCTTCTGACTTCTTATCAGAATCAAAAAGGGAAGAAGAAAATGCTAATTACCTCAGTGAGTTCTGACAATGAGTGGGATTCATTTGAAGAAGGGGACCTTATGGTACCCAACCTAACATCTCTTGATAGTCTTGTCTGGCAGGTTAAATACCATTTAAAGATATTCTGCAACTTAGAAACCTTTATATCCTAAATTCCTGGTTCAGTTCAGTTCAGTCTCTGAGCCGTGTCCGATTCTTTGCGACCCCATGAATCGCAGCACACCAGGCCTCCCTGTCCATCACCAACTCCCGGAGTTCACTCAAACTCATGTCCACCGAGTCGGTGATGCCATCCAGCCATTTCATCTTCTGTCGCCCCCTTCTCCTCCTGCCCCCAATCCTTCCCAGCATCAGGGTCTTTTCCAATGAGTCAACTCTTTGCATGAAGTGGCCAAAGTATTGGAGTTTCAGCTTTAGCATCAGTCCTTCCAATGAACACCCAGGATTGATCTCCTTTAGGATGGACTGGTTGGATCTCCTTGCAGTCCAAGGGACTCTCAAGAGTCTTCTCCAGCACCACAGTTCAAAAGCATCAATTCTTCGGCGATCAGCTTTCTTCACAGTCCAACTCTCATATCCATACATGACCACGGGAAAAACCATAGCCTTGACTCAACGGATCATTGTTGGCAAAGCAATGTCTACGCTTTTGAATATACTGTCTAGGGTGGTCATAACTTTCCTTCCAAGGAGCAAGCATCCTTTAATTTCATGGCTGCAATCACCATCTACAGTGATTTTGGAGCCCAAAAAAATAAAGTCTGACACTGTTTCCCCATCTATTTCCCATGAAGTGATGGGATCAGATGCCATGATCTTTGTTTTCTGAATGTTGAGCTTTAAGCCAACTTTTTCACTCTCCTCTTTCACTTTCATCAAGAGGCTTTTTAGTTCCTCTTCACTTTCTTCCATAAGGGTGGTGTCATCTGCATATCTGAGGTTATTGATATTTCTCCCAGCAATCTTGATTCCAGCTGGTGCTTCTTCCAGCCCAGCGTTCCTCATGATGTACTCTGCATATAAGTTAAATAAGTAGGGTGACAATATACAGCCTTGACGTATTCCTTTTCCTATTTGGAACCAGTCTGTTCCATGCCCAGTTCTAACTGTTGCTTCCTGACCTGCATACAGGTTTCTCAAGAGGCAGGTCAGGTGTTTACACCATGCTAAACTCTTGGATGCTAGCACAATAGTCCATATACTTGGAGAGATAGGTCTGACTCTTCCATGATTCCACTATGTACCCAAACTGGAAACCAATTTCTGAATGGCCTCCTCTAGCTTCTTGTGGAGTCCCACCTTTCGAAAGCCCCTTATGAATCCCTACCAGCCTTCCACTCTAAATAGAGCACTGTGACTTGCCACCAAGCAGTTAACCTGAACAAAAACTGATTAGAGCCACTCTCATACCTGAATTCCTTAAGCAAATTTCTAACTGGTGTCTTTCTGGTTGTGGTATAGCTGGCTAACTATAACAGTTAAGGAGATAGTCCATGCTAAACCCATCAACACTGCTTACTCTTAAACTGACTTTCAAAATGCAGTTAACAAATTCATAAGTGCATCACTACAGAGGTCCACCATTCCTTCTCATATCTCTCAGGTCGCCAGTTGAGAAAAGAATACAGTTACACAGTCCACAGTTGACTATGTCCTCTCAACGAAACTGTGCCCTGTGTTCAGAAGTCCAAGTACAATCAAGTACTGAACATATGCCCAAGAGTCCTGTAACTCGACTACAGAAGATGCACCTTGTGAGTATTCCCTTTGAGAGACCCTGTGGATAAAATGAGAAATTCAATAGAGAATTACTTGAAAGAGGTCTTATTACAAAAGATAAGTTTATTCTCCATGCTCAGTTCTCCCCACAATTTACTCCACCTGTATAATGGATTTAACTATAAACCTAATTATTAATAGGATAGAGAAAGGAGCCATTACATTGTGGAAAGTGGTAAGTTAGCTACTCCCAAGAACACCTTTCTGAGTATATCTTTCTCTGATACTCATTTCCAGGAAGGTGGTTGAACTAAGTTGAGTAATTAGACAAAAAAAAAATGGTGAGAATATGGATTTGTCTCTTAGGTTTTATATTGCTAGGCCTACATATCAGTTCAGTCCAGTTCAGTCGCTCAGTCGTGTCCGGCTCTTTGCAACCCCATGAACTGCAGCACGCCAGGCCTCCCTGTCCATCACTAACTCCCGGAGTCCACCCAAGCCATGTCCATTGAGTCAGAGATGCCCTCCAACCATCTCATCCTTTGTTGTTCCCTACTCCTCCCAATTCAATCTTTCCCAGCATCAGGGTATTTGCAAATGAGCCAATTATTTGCATCAGGTGGCCATAGTATTGGAGCTTCAGCTTTAACATCAGTCCTTCAAATGAATATTCAAAACTGGTTTATTTTAGGATGGACTGGTTGCATCTCCTTGCAGTACAAGGGACTCTCAAGAGTCTTCTCCAACACCACAGTTCAGAAGCATCAATTCTTTGGAGATCCACTTTATGGTCCAGCTCTCATATCCATACATGACCACTGGGAAAACCATAGTTTTGACTATACAGACCTTTGTTGGCAAAGTAATGTCTCTGCTTTTTAATATGCTGTCTAGGTTGGTCATAACTTTCCTGCCAAGGGGTAAGCGCCTTTTAATTTCATGGCTGCAGTCACCAACTACAGAGATTTTGGAGCCCCTCCAAAATAAAGTCTGCCACTGTTTCCACTGTTTCCTCATCTATTTGCCATGAAGTGATGGAACCAGATGCCATGATCTCAGTTTTCTGAATGTTGAGCTTTAAGCCAACTTTTTCACTCTCTTCTTTCACCTTCATCAAGAGGCTCTTTAGTTTTTCTTCACTTTCTGCCACAAGGGTGGTGTCACCTGCATATCTAAGGTTATTGATATTTCTCCCGGCAGTCTTCATTCCAGCTTGTGCTTCTTCCAGCCCAGCGTTCCTCATGATGTACTCTGCATATAAGTTAAATAAGCAGGGTGACAATATACAGCCTTGATGTACTCCTTTTCCTATTTGGAACCAGTCTGTTGTTCCATTTCCAGTTCTAACTGTTGCTTCCTGACCTGCAGACAGATTTCTCAGGAGGCAGGTCAGGTGGTCTGGTATTCCCTTCTCTTTTAGAATTTTCCACAGTTTCTTGTGATCCACAGTCAAATGCTTTGGCATGGTCAATGAAGCAGAAATAGATGTTTTCCTGTAACTCTTACTATTTTGAGGATCCAACAGAGGTTGGTAATTTGATCTCTGGTTCCTCTGCCTTTTCTAAAACTAGCTTGAACATCTGAAAGTTCATGGTTCACATATTCTTGAAACATGGCTTGGAGAATTTTGAGCATTATTTTACTGGCATGTGAGATGAGTGCAATTGTACGGTAGTTTGAGCATTCTTTGGCATTGCCTTTCTTTGGGATTGGAATGAAAACTGACCTTTTCCAGTCCTGCTGCTGAGTTTTGCAAATTTGCTGGCATATTGAGTACAGCACTTTCACAGGATCATCTTTTAGGATTTAAATAGCTCAGCTGGAATTCCATCACCTCCACTAGCTTTATTCATAGTGACGCTTCCTAAGGCCTACTTGACTTCACATTCCAGGATGTCCAGCTCTAGGTGAGTGATCACACCATTGTGATTATCTGGGTAATGAAGATATTTTTTGTATAGTTCTGTGTATTCTTGCCACCTCTTCTTAATCTCTTCTGCTTCTGTTAGGTCCATACCATTTCTGTCCTTTTTGTGCCCATCTTTGCATGGAATGTTCCTTTGGTGTCTCTGATTTTCTTGAAGAGATCGCTAGTCTTTCCAATTCAATTTTTTCTTCTATCTCTTTGCATTGATCACTGAGGAAGGCTTTCTTATTTCTCCTTGGTATTCTTTGGAACTCTGCATTCAGATGCTTATCTCTTTCCTTTTCTCCTTTGCCTTTTGCTTTTCTTCTTAAAACACCTATTTGTAAGGCCTCCTCAGACAGCCACTTTGCTTTTTTGCATTTCTTTTTCTTGGGGATGGTTTTGTTCCCTGTCTCTTATACAGTGTCACGAACTTCCGTCCATAGTTCATCAGGCACTCTGTCTATCAGATCTAGTCCCTTAAAGCTATTTCTCACTTCCACTGTATAATCGTAAGGGGGTTGATATAGTCTTATCTAAATGGTCTAGTTATTTTCCCTACTTTCTTCAATTTAAGTGTGAATTTGGCAATAAGGAGTTCATGACCTGAGCCACAGTCAGATCTTGGCCTTGTTTATGCTGACTGTATAGAGCTTCTCCGTCTTTGGCAGCAAAGAATATAATCAGTCTGATTTCAGTGTTGACCATCTGGTGATGTCCATGTGTAGAGTCTTCTCTTGTGTTGTTGGAAGAGGGTGATTGCCATGACCAGTGTGTTCTCTTGACAAAACTGTTAGCCTTTGCCCTGCTTCATTCTGTACGCCAAGGCCAAATTTGCCTATTACTCCACGTGTTTCTTGACTTCCTACTTTTGCATTCCAGTCCCCTATAATGAAAAGGACATCTTCTTGGGGTGTTAATTCTAGAAGGTCTTGTAGGTCTTCACTGAACTGTTCAACTTCAGCTTCTTCAGCATTACTGTTTGGGGCATAGACTTGGATTACCATGATATTGAATGGTTTGCCTCAGAAACGAACAGAGATCATTCTGTCCTTTTTGGGATTGCATCCAAGTACTGCATTTCAGACTCTTTTGTTGACTATCATGGCTACTCCATTTCTTCTAAGGGATTCCTGCCCACAGTAGTGGATATAATGGTCATCTGAGTTAAATTCACCCATTCTAGTCCATTTTAGTTCGCTGATTCCTAAAATATCAATGTTCATTCTTGCCATCTCCTGTTTGATCACTTCCAATTTTCCTTGATTCATGGACCTAACATTCCAGGTTCCTATGCAACACTGCTCTTTACAGCATCAGACTTTACTTCCATCACCAGTCACATCCACAGCTGGGTGTTTTTTTTTTTTTTTTTTTTTCGCTTTTGCTCCATCTCTTCATTCTTTCTGGAGTTATTTCTCCACTCTTTTGCAGTAGCATATTGGGCACCTACCGACCTGGGGATTTCATCTTTCAGTGTCATACCTTTTTGCCTTTTCACACTGTTCATTGGGTTCTCAAGGCAAGAATACTGAAGTGGTTTGCCATTCCCTTCTCCAGTAGACCACATTTTGTCAGAACTCTCCACCATGACCTATCTGTCTTGGGTGGCCCTATATGGCATGGCTCATAGTTTCATTGAGTTAGACAAGGCTGTGTTCCATGTGATTAGATTGGTTAGTTTTCTGTGATTGTGGTTTTCAGTCTATCTGTTCTCTAATGGAGAAGGATAAGTGGCTTCCTGATGGGAGAGAGTGACTGAAGGAGAAACTGTTTCTTTTTCTGATGGGTGGTTCCATGCTCAGTAAATTTAATCCAATTTTCTGTTGATGGATGGAGCTGTGTTCCCGCCCTGCAATTTACCTGGGGCCAAACTATGGTGGAGGTAATGAAGATAATGGTGACCTCCTTCAAAGGATCCCATGTGTGTACTGCTACACTCAGTGCCTCCAACCCTGCAGCAGGCCACCACTGACCCATGCCTCTGCTGGAGACTCCTGGACACTCATAGGTAAGTCTGGGTCAGTCTCTTGTGGGGTCACTGCTCCTTTCTCCTGGGTCTTGGTGCATACAAAGTTCTGTTTGTGCCCTCCAAGAGTCTTTTTCCCAGTCCTGTGTAAGGTCTGGCAGCTCTACGGTGGGGTTAATGGTGACCTCCTCCAAGAGGGCTTATGCCATACCCAAGTCGGCTGCACCCAGAGCCTTTGTCCCTGTGGCAGGCCACTGCTGACCCACACCTTCACAGGAGACACTCAAACACAGTTCTGTCTCAGTCTCTGTGGGGTCCCTGGGTCCTGGTGCACACAAGGTTTATCTGAACCTCTGACCGTCTATGGTGGAAATGGGGTTTGATTTTAAACACGAATTCACCCCTCCTACCATCTTGCTTCTCTTAAAGACACTTACTCCTTGGAAGGAAAATTATGACCAACCTAGATAGCATATTAAAAAGCAGAGACATTACTTTGCCAACCAAGGTCTGTCCAGTCAAGGCTATGGTTTTTCCAGTGGTCATGTATGGATGTGAGAGTTGGACTGTGAAGAAAGCTGATCACTGAAGAATTGATGCTTTTGAACTGTGGTTCTGGAGAAGACTCTTGAGAGTCCCTTGGACTGCAAGGAGATCCAATCAGTCCATTCTAAAGGAGATCAATCCTGGGTGTTCATTGGAAGGACTGATGCTAAAGCTGAAACTCCAATACTTTGGCCACCTCATGAGAAGAGTGGACTCACTGGAAAAGAAGCTGATGCTGGGAGGGATTGGGGGCAGGAGGAGAAGGGGACGACAGAGAATGAGATGGCTGGATGGCATCACCGACTCAATGGACATTAGTTTGAGTGGACTCCGGGAGTTGGTGATGGACAGGGAGGCCTGGCGTGCTGTGATTCATAGGGTCGCAAAGAGTCGGACACGACTGAGCAACTGAACTGAACTGAACCATCTTCCTGGGGCTTCTCCTTTGCCATCAGGCATGGGGTATCTCCTCACAACCACTCCAGTGCCTACCATCTTACTGGGGTTTCTTACTGGCCTACACATTGTACCCTTTGAAAGTGAAAGTGAAAGTCATACAGTGTTGTCCAACTCTGTGATCCCATGGACTGTAGCTTGCCCAGCTCCTCTGTCCATGAAATTCTCCATGCAAAGTACTGGAGTGGGTTGCTATTTCCTTCTCCAGGGGATCTTCCTGACCCAGGGATCAAACCCAGGTCTCTTGAATTGCAGGCAGATTCTTACCAACTGAGCCACTAGGGAAGCCCCTTTAGGAGTTCCTGTTTTGGGGGTAGGGAGTAGTGTAGTAGTAGCCTAACTACTCTAGACCTATTATGGGACCTGCAGTTACAGTATAAACATTTTATAGGCTCCCACCAGGCCATCTCTAGCTAAACTGGCTTATAAGATCATACCTGGGGATTAAACAGACACCTGCTCTGTAAGGAATATATTTCCTGCATCTTGGCATACTTGAGTCAAGAGCAAATAAAACACATTCCAAAAGACCACTGGGAAAGAATTAAGAAAGCATTTATGCTAGTAGATTAAAGCATTTCATCTGTATAATGTTTCCTGGAGCAGTACTTAATGTGCTTTCCACATCCACTGCAAACTTTTCAGTAACCCTTCTAACTTTAAAGAACTTTACTTCAGAAAATCTCAGCCTAATAAAACGTGAAGTTAGAGTTTTTTTAACATCATTGTTTTTCTACATCTTGCTTTCGATTTTTTCTGGTTGAATAGAAGCATAGGTACACTTGTAAATGAGTCTTGCTGTGTTTATTTAGAGGAGTCAAAACCCAGGAATCAACAACACATACATAAAATGCACGAGACCAGTAAGTCTTTTTGCACACCTACAGTAAACAGTGAAACCTGTGTGAGATCCTGGTTGACTGGGTATTCACAGGGATCAGAAAATAGATTGTTAAAGATATCATATATCCTTCCTTATTTTTGCTTTGCTTTTCCTATTCTCCATAATCAGGTGCTGTATATAAAGTGGCATTCAAATTTGAAGTATTAAAGGAATCAATAAATTCTATAAATACATAGCAACTTTAAGGAGAAAGAAGAATAGTTACAACCTAATGAGTAATTTCTGCCAAGCCCTCTTTGTCTCATCTTAAGAGAAAAGGAGGGCATTGGAGTAGGTAGAAAAAAGATTTGTTAATGGAAAATTACTGAATTGAAACCATATAACGTTAGTGTAATTGAATGTATCAGTAACTGTTCCAATGTATATGTTTTATAATGTTGGTTTTTAAAAAGTTAAAAAAAGCAAGATTATAAAAGTGTAATCTCTCAGTCATTGCCTCCTTCCCAAGCCCCTTAGGGCCTGCCCCTCATGGAAGGCTGCATCCCAGGTCCCACATCCCTGAGATATTGTTCCTGTGGTACCGCCTTCGCTGCCATCCCTTCTGCAGTGCTGCAGCCACTGGCCCAGGGTTGCTCCAGGCCAGGCTGCTTCTCACTGTAGCCCTGGCAGGCATTAATGAGCCCGCTCTCCCTGCCTCTCCTCTGAGCGCTTCAGGGACAACCCTGCCTCTTCTGCTTCCTACCGCTCTCTCTAGAGCAGTAGGGAAACTCCAGAGGAGCTGCGCTCAGTATATCTCACCTGCCCTTGTCCCCTGGGGTCAGCTCTGCTTCTCCTCCAGCCAGATTTTCCCTGTCCACAGCTACTGGTCAGAAGTAGGATTTCCCCCTGGTGGTAGTTTTTGTTGAACAAGGATTCTTTAAATTGCCAAGTATTTGCTAACAACTTTTTATGTGTATAGAATCTTATTAATCGTAAAGAAATGAGTGAAAAGAACTGGATAAACATACAAATTATTTAAAACCAAATATTTTCTTTGATGTGAAAGTGAAGTCACTCAGTCATATCCGACTCTTTGTGACCCCATGGACTGTAACCTGCCAGGCTCCTCCGTCCATGGGATTCTCCAGGCAAGAATACTGGAGTGGGTTGCCATTTCCTTCTTCAGGGGATCTTCCTGACCCAGGGATCGAACTCAGGTCTCCCACATTAAAGGCAGATTCTTTACTGTCTGAGCCACCAGAGAAGACTTTTTAAAAGTCTTCCACTTTAGAATAAAGTGTTGAAATCTACTAGATTCTCTAGATGTTCTTTACTCTATCTGTAAAGCTCATTTATCAGGTTGACAAATAAATACGCATCACATGCAGTGTGTCATGTTCTATCCCCAGTGCTGGGATACAAGATGGGAAAGATGCCTGCTCTCATGGAGCTTCCAATAAACAAGCAAGGTAACATCAGTGACTGGTAAGTACAATATCAGACAGTGGGTAAACGATCAGGGGAAAATAAAGCAGGCTAATGGGATAGAAGTTGATGGGAGGAAAACTTTGATCAGGGAGGGGAAGGAAGGTCTCTGAGAAGATGACATCTGGGCTTAATGATGGGAAGATCTAGGGGGAAAAAAACCCCAGGCAGGAGAAACAGCAAAGTTACGGGAATGTAATGATCCAGGAAATGAATGACAGGAGATGAGGTCAGACAGACCCAGCCCAGATCAGGTAGGGCTTACAAAATTATGGTAAGAAGTTTTTGTTTTATTTTAAATACCATGGGGAGAATTGGGAGATTTCAAAAGAGAATGACAGTCTGTGATTATATTTTTAAAAGATCACACTGGCTGCTGGGTAGAGACTGGATTGTAGGCGAGCAAGAGTGTAAGACTCCAAGATTCATTAGGAGCTGTTGTAAGCTAAACAAGAAATGATGGTTCTATAGCTGTATGAAATAAATGTGTGTTCTATTAGATAATGCCCTCTGCTGATAGCCCACTATACAAGGTACTGGATCTATGTGTAACAAAGTGTACGACTGGGTCACTGACTTCAAAGATCTTTTTATAATTTAATGGAGATGACAGATAAAATTAAAGAGGACCAAAAAAAGTGGGGGGGAGGATATCTTCTTGAGGCAAGAAAAATTTTCCAGAGGTTAACAGGTGCTCAACAATAGCTAGGGTAAAATCTTATGGGTCACTCTACCCTGAATCACCAGTGTTACAGAAAATTAAAAGAAACCCACCACCCAAACCTTGAATCACAATAACATGATCGAGAAAGTGACAAGCAAATGTAAACATAATTTTCAACATTTACTGAGAACTTAGACTGTATTAATGCTCCAATGAATCATTTAATTCCCCAGAACAACCCTATGATAGTGTTTACCTAGATTTAAAAACCCACATCTGTGAACACAGTAACTTGTCTAATGCTTCACACAGCTAACAACCTCTAGAGCCCAGCCTCAATTCTAATCAGTCTAATCCCAAATCCAAGCTTCCCAGGTGGCACCAGTGGTAAAGAACCCTCCTGCCAATGCAGGAGACATAAGAGACATGGGCTCAACCCCTAGGTTGGAGAGATTCCCTGGTAGAGGGCATGGCAACCCACTCCAGTATTCTTGCCTGGAGAATCCCACGGACGGAGGAGCCTGGTGGGCTACAGTCCATGGGGTCGCAAAGAGTTGGACACAACCGAAACAATTTCGCAGGCATAAGGATAAGACCAGTGTTTCCTAGATGCCTGATGGTAGGAACTAGTTTGTAGGAGTTTCCTGATGGCCTCATGGTTAGGATTCTGGGCATTCAATCCCTGGCCAGGGAACTGAGATCCAACAAGCTGCAGGATCCCTCCAAATGATTCTTACTATCTTATTCTTAATAATACAATCATTCTAATTATATAGCCTACAGAAGAATAGACCATATCTAGCAAAAAAAAAAAGCACAGATTAATGGAGAAGACAGTATAGAGGAACAATCAAGGTGTGTGGCATTTATCAGAAACTCCTTGGGAGAATTTAGTTTTAAGCTGAATTTTGAAAGGAATGAAGAAAGAAAGGAAGGAAGGAAGCATTGCAGAAAAGAAATGCATGAAAACGACAAGGAGAGAATTGGTGTGTAGAGCACTTATAGGTATTGATGTCCCAAAAGGAGGAAGGTGACTTGATTGAGCACACACTCCACCATTCAGTTCTTATTTATGTAGGTTCAAGTAGGTTCAGAGCATTTGTAGGTTATAAAGCAACCTAAATCCTTGGCATGATCTTGGCCAAGATTGTCCTAGAAAATCCATCCCTGAAACAATTCTCTATTAATCATTCTCTTGCATTAAAAGGTCAGAAATAATCCTATTGAGATAATTTTTTTCTTTTCAAAACTAAACATGTTTACCTGACTTCCTATAATAGACAAATGAGCCCAAAACACAACCTTGCTTGGAATATAATAATAGGAAATTTTCTTTTACTTATGCATAGACATTCTTAAGTACATTGCCAACTGGATGCCACAGAAGCCATGTCCTAAATTTTTCTGTAGCATTACTTTTAACAGGCTGCAACTCAACAGATGTCCATCAAGTGTTGACTTTATACCAGACAGTGTGAGCAGCACAGGGGAGACCACAATGAATAAACTATGGCTCTTAATCCTGAGGGTTCAGAACTAAGTGGAAGGAGACAGACAACCAAATATGTCATTCCATTACAAGTCCTGGATGAAGGTTTGTATAAACAGCCAGACACAGCAGAGAGGGAGTGCTAGCTCTGCCTACGAGAGTTTGGAAAGGTGAATGGTCTTGCTTGTTAGGTTTTGAAAGACTCACAGGATTTCAATGGGAAAAGGATGGAGAAAGTATTCTAGAACAAGAAGAGAGAAGAAAGAATGACACAGAGATCAGTACGAAAGAGTGAGCACTGTAGCCCACAGTTTTTTTCAGCCTACAGTGTTTTAAAGAAACTTACTGGTCAGTTTTTAAAATGAGAATTTGTATATAAACTTTTATTTTTAACTTACAGTCAAACACAAAGATTTAGCAACACTGGGCCTTCATTCAACTGATCCTGAGTAATACTGCCCCCATGAGTGAGGGATCTTGGTCCCCAATCACCGAAATACATATCTCCTAAAAATAAGAATTTTCTTCTATTAATATATTACCATATTCATTATCACATCTAAAAAAAGTTAATATTAGTTTCTTAATATCATATGTCATATTTAATATATAGAAAGTGAAAGTGTTAGTTGCTCAGTTGTGTCCGACTCTTTGCTGCCCTATGGACTATAGCCCACCCAGCTCTTCTGTCCATGGAATTCTCCAGGCAAGATTACTAGAGTGGGTTTCCATTCCCTTCTCCAGGGGATCTTCCTGACCCAGGGATGGAACCTGGGTCTCCTGCATTGCAGGGAAGATTCTTTACTATCCAAGCCACCAATGGAGCTTTTAACATATAGCTCATATTCAAATTTTCTCCAGTTGTTCTCAAAGTGGTTTTTTAGCTTTTTTTAATCGGGTCAAGAGTCAATCAAATTTTGTATACTGTATTTGGTTGTCATATCTCTTCAGTCTCTTTTAATCTAGATCGATTCTTGCCTACTCTTTCTCCACTGATGACAGTGACTTTTGAAAGAATCTAAAAAAGTCATCTATAAAATATTTCACATTTGAGGTTCCTCTGTATGTTTCCTTGGCTTAATAATTTTATTGTTCTTTGATTCCCTGTAACTCCTATATATTTGAAGCTAAGTCTAAAGGCTTAATTAGATTCAGGTTGAACGTCTTTGTCAAGAATAGTTCATAAACAACTCTGTGAATTTCATCTGCATCACATCAACAGGAACATAATGAAAGATTATCCCATATTATTAATGCTTTTGTATCAATCCCTTGGTCAAAAGTGGGGACTATCACCAGGTCTCTTCCCTTTGTTCTTCACAATCAATAAGTAATCTGTGAGGGGATGTTTTGTCACTGTGTGACTATCCTGTTCTGCAATAATCTTTCATCACTGGTGATCCTTGCCTGAATCAATTACTTCATTGGGGGTTGCAAAATAGTGACTTTAAAATAGTTTCACTCCTATTTTTGTCATTTTTTTCTAAATATGAATTTTCCCTCATCAACTATTAATAGTATGATATACAACTCCCCATAGAAAGGAAAGGTAAATGTTTAGTTCTTTCCTTTTTATTACCAATTTCAGAATAAGGATTTATTGAGTAGTCATCTCTAATGATCCAAATGATTTTTTCCTCCTTTCCTTTTTTTGAGTATAACTGTGAACTAATAGACTTTTATGTATTCAATGTTTTACAAACAATTATACTTCAAATTGTTCAAAAATTTTCTAGTGGGAACCCTTTCAAGCTAATTCCTGGGTCCTTTTAACATGCCCCTATAAATCACTGAGCACTTCTTGAGCTTCTGACATAACATATCCTAAACTCACCGTGTGGTATCCTGCTCAACACCTAGAATCAGCTATTTCTCTAAAGACCACTATTCTTTTAGTAGGTAAAGATGAATTGAATTCAAAATCTGGATTCTGGATGTGCTTATTGGGAAGGGGATATCATAGCTTTTATGTTCTTTCAGTGGATGAAGCCAGAATAGATAGGTAGATATGTTTAATATATTAGTCCATATTGATATTTGTAATTCAAATTTAATATCATAGATTAATATTACAAGTCTGTTTCTATTAGATAATTGTATTAAAGGGAGAATGAACAGAACTGTAATGAGATGGATATATGAGACAAGGAAAAGGTCAAGAATGACTTCCTATGTTTTTAGCTTGAAAACATGAACCTGGATGAGAGGCCATGTTATAAAGATAGGAAGTAAGAAAAAGAAGAAAAATTCATAGTGTATTGGTAAGGGATTAGACATCAATTTTATATGGCTCAGTGTTTTACTTTATTAGCTATAAAATTAAATTATTTAAGAACTTACATCCACAGATGAGGCAGTGACAAAACAAGGATTTTACATAGATATAGAAATGTAAGCTATATTCAAAGTACCAGTCAAGAGTCACTAAACATTGGGTGTTCTTCAAACACTGTTAACATCTATGAAATTCCTGTTCTCCAGTACATGGGTGAAGCTTGACACCACAGTATGACTTATTAGGGCAAGAAAATTTATCTCAAAGGAGGATAGAAAATTAAAAATGGAGGTAAAGATCTTCTGAGAAGTGATAATGATAAAGAAACAACTAAAAACAACCCTGAATTTAAAACATGGTGTACTAATTTTTGAGGGCTGCCAAAACAAAGGACCAAAGATTCATTGCCTTAAGCAACAGAAATTTATTTTCTCACAGTCCTGGAGTCTAGACGTCCAAGATCAAGCAGGTTTGTTTTCTCTTGAGATCTCTCTTCTTGGTTTGCTGATGGTTACCTTCTCCCTGTGTCCTCACATAACCATCTTTCCATCTGTGTTTCTGTGTCCTAATTTCTCTAATAAGGACACCAATCATATTGGGTTAGGACCCACCAACATGACCTCATTTTATCTTAATTACCTCTTTAAAGGACCCATCTCCAAATACAGTCATGTTTCCGACTGGACAAAGACAATTTGGTAGCATTATTGCTACATAATGGCTTGAGCAAATTTGAGATGATGATTAAATGATGAGCCATACATTCATCCAGATTTCTATGGTCAAAGATGAATATACACAGAGAAAATTAGAGACAGAAGAATATATCCACCCCATTTCCGCCAAGATTTTCTAGGCTTTGAACTTGAGTCATAATGCTTAGCTTGCTCTCTGCGGGGGGATGAGGTGATGGTATTTAATCATTGCTTTTTTCTTCCTTTTTCAGGACAAGTAGCCCTGTGCCAACTGACTCATTTGATACCAGCCTTAACTGTCACAAATGATATAGGATGGCAGATTTCAACTATCTTAGTATAGGAAAAATTAAAGAAGAGGAAATCAAGTTTTTTTTAAGAATGCTAGAAGACTGGCAGTTTTACAGATGGGGGAATAAAGGATAAGGGAGGGGCCGTAAACCGATTTGCCTGGGGACTTGCTCAGCTAGTTAAGGACACAGCTGAGACTGCCTCTTTGACTCCTACCCCAGTGTTCTTTCTACTTCACCACAACTAAGTAACTCTGTGTTTAATTTTTTTCTGTTTAAAATGTTCTTGGAAGTATTACTTACATGATTTTGAAATGCCAAAGAACATTCTGGTATAGTGGTTAAGGGTACAGACTGGTTAAACAAGCTTGTGTTTCAACCACAGCTTTATCATTTACTATTACACAGCCTGGATCAGACTGTCTAACTTCTTAAAGCCTTGATTTCCTCAACAGTAGAATGGGGTAACAGTAGCACCTACCTCACAAAGGCCCTGAAGACTTTAAGCTAAAGCATTAAAAAAAAAAATGAATAGTATCAGGTACAGGGTAAATGTTCCCAACCCAGGGATCGAACCCAATCTCCTCCATTGCAGGCAGATTCTTTACCATCTGAGCTATCAGGGAAGCCTATTCAATAAACAGGAGGTGCTATTACTCATTATAATACCTGAAAATTAATCAAAATTTCCAGCCTGTTTTCCTGGGTAAAATGAAGCACAAATAAATAAAAATGTAAACAAACATCATTAGGTAGACATCTTTCCATTTCACAGCCATGAAGATGTTTATTACAATGTCCCAGGATTTAGCAGTTGAGCAAAAAACAGAAAATAAGGAGAACAATTGAGTCAAAGGTTTCATAACTCTAAATAAGAAAAATCACAGCATAAGGAGAAAGCCAAAATCTCCAAAGCAGTAGAGATAAAGTTCTAGAACAAGGAAAGAATTTGGGGAAAAAAGAGGATGCTATCAGATCTACAAGCACAACAAAAGCATTAGTGCAAGCTGGAAGTGAAGGAGACCACTTTCCAGACAAAAAAGTGGAGTTAAGATGCCCAAGGAAAGTAAAAAGTTGTTTTCAGCAAGAAAGACTCCTTGTCTTTCAGAGCCTGGGATCCCTTAATGTGAAGAGGTTGTTTTGATGTAGAGTCATGTGAGGAATTGACCATTAAATCTCATGGGGGGCCTGCTTTGGTGACTCCAATAAAATGCCAGCTAGTCACAGAGCCTGTGCACTTGAGTTGGCCGCTATGTTAATTTTCTTTAACCAGTGATTTCTTCCATAAGTTGAGTTCCAGGGGCCTGCTGGGAAGACTATCATTCAAAATTAATGAAATGCTATTAGTATTTTAAAGTAACTATTGTGCATATGGGAAAATCTAGCTTCAGTTGAAGTAACAGAGAATTTTAGAATGGATGTGTTAGCACAAGAGATCCTTACTGAAAAGGCTATTTATTTTTGTCAGTCACTATTGCCTCAAAGGCCAAAAAGCAAGACTCAGAAGTAAAAGCACAAAATGAATCTGTCCACAATGCATAGAGAAAAGTTAAAGCCAGAGGAAATCTCCTGGAACAGATGTCTGCAAGTCCTCCAGTTAAAATGAAGGAGAAAGGCACTTGCAGTTACATGATCATTTCAGTTCTTTGCTTTGCTGAAATTGTCACCAATGAGCCATATCCATCCATACTTTTTCTTAATTCTTTTCCTGCTGATTTCAGTTCTAGTCTAAGAGCTTCATTTGGAACATTTTGCAAGGCACTTAGGCAGTATTTATAAAAAATACTTGATATGATTCTCCTCTGAACCAATTATTTCACTTCTAGGAAATTTTTCTGTAAAAATTCTAACTAAGGCATATAAAGATATAGACATAAGGAAAACTACTGTCCCATTGTCTGAAATACCATACACTGAAAGCAGTCTAAATGCCCATCAACATGAGCTGGCTAATAAAGAATGACTTAGCTCTATAGATATCCTGGAGTCAGATCACCTGAGTTTGAGTTCCCATTCCACAACAACTTTCTTGTGATTGCTTATACTTGTTTTCTATTGCTGCCACGATAACAGATTACCACAATTTTAGAGGTATAAAACAACTCAAATTTATCATCTCATAGTTTGGTAGGTCTGGTATGGGTCTCACTGGACCAAAACTAATGCATTGGCAATGCTGGGGTCCTTCTTTCAGAGTACGGAAGGAATCTCTTTCCTTGCTCCTTCAGTTTTGCATGGTTATAAGACTGAGATCACTGTTCCCTTGCTGGTTATTAGTTGATGGATCCCTTAGCTCCTAGAGTCCCCTTGTTGGTCCTACATGTAGACCCAAAATATGTACATTAAAATGTTTAAGAAGGCTTAAACAGAAACTTGTATGCAAGTTTAATAATTTATAAACACTGTCAAGAAGCAAAGAAGCAACTAGAGTAGGGATTAAACTGATCAGACAGATTTAGTTTTGAACCAGAATCTGAAGGAGGAAAGGAAATTCATGGATTTCTAAGAGGGAACAATTCAGATAGCAAAATGGACTGTGTCATGGCACAAAGAGACCTTATCAACAGAACACAGCGGACAGTAGTAGATGAGGGTGGTTGAAGCAGGAATTCCTTTCTGAAATTCTGAAGAGCTATGGAAACAGACTTAAGTACTTAGATGGATATAAGCACAGAAAAATGCCAATATATAATTAAATAGAAAATTTAGGCTACTGGAAGAATAGACCTGACATCACAGATTTATATTAACTATAACAATCACCTTCTTCTTTATATTTTTGCTGTCTCCAATTTTTACTCTAGATAAAGAATAAGGAAGGTATTTATGTACTGCTTTTCAAGAAAAAGGGGAAACGCTAATGGAGAACCATGAAGGAGCCTCAGTTGGTTCTCTCTTGGAAGTGTTGGAATTACTTGAAGTGAAGTCGCTCAGTCATATCTGACTCTTTGCGATCCAATGGACTGTAGTCTACGAGGCTCCTCCGTCCATGGGATTTTCCAGGCAAGCGTACTGGAGTGGGTTGCCATTTCTCTAGGGTTAAATACCATTACTTAATAGACTAACACACACAAATATCCTCTCCCCCAAAATGGAGCTCTATTTTGAAAATATCCCACCTAATGCCATCAAGGCTGCTCCAGTGGCTCAGCGGTAAAGAATCTGCCTGCAATGCAGGAGATGTGCAAGAGACGTGGGTTCCATCCCTGGGTTGGAAAAATCCCCTGAAGAAGGAAATGGCTACCCATGCCAGTATTCTTGACTGGAAAATCCCATGGACAGAGGAGCCTGGTGGGCTATGGTTCATGGGGTCACAAAGAGTTGGACACGACAGAAGCGACTAACCACACACATGATGCCATCAAAATATTCTAATGTTGGGCTAAACTCATCATTCTGCCTTCAAATTAATTTGTGTGAAAGGCTCAACCTAAGCTGTACTCGGCTGATGCAGGTGGCCATGACCACACACTGGACCCCTGAGTCAGTCCAGATCTTGTGGTTCGCAGAACGGGTCCTGCTGCCTCTGCTCCTCAGCCTGACAACACTGAGGCAGCTTCCTGTGGCCTCCCCACCAGATGGCGGCCAGAATAAACTCTCTCTCTTTCTCTAGGCCAATCTTAACAGTCCCTCACCAAGCTTAAAGTCTTCCTCAGGGAGCCAGCCTCGCACTACTGTGTCTCTGAGAGTTGCAACAAGCCACATGTCACTGATAATAAAGACTAATAGATTCCAAGGACCCATTGTTTTCAGCCCCGTGTCTACAGCAGCTTCCCCCATCACTCGGTCACCAGCTCTGCCTCCTGGCAAACTCCTGCTCCAGTACGTCTCAGCTCAGGTGCTTGCTCCCCTGTGAACCCACGTCTCTGACTTCCCCAGCCAACTTAAGTTCTTCTCTTAAAGCCATGCTGCGCCTTGTGTAGACTCCCACCTAAGACTTGTCTTGTTTGATGGCGGCAGTTGATACAACTGTCTCCTCTTCCAGTGTGAGTTTCTTGAAAGAAAGGCATGACAGAGACCGTGCCTTGGTTCAGAAAATAGCAGCTTTCAGAACATTCTAGGCACACAGTGAACATTAATGCATGCTGAATGAATAAATTAATACTACCACTAATATGGGGTCTACAGAGTCACCAGTTAATTAGATCAATGCCTCCTCCCCTCCCCTTTTCCTGCTATATGTGGCAGCAGGGAAAACTTGTCTCCCTGATTATGTCAAACAACACTGTCTCTTGAAGTCTCTGCATTTTGAGAGTAAAGGTTGAAGGAAATGTTTTTCCTTTATAAAAGTAAAGACTTTGCTTATTGGCAAAGAGAAGATACTGTATTCATTAGAAGAGAAAGTGGCCTAGCAATTCTTCCTATGTTCCTATAACTAATTCCGTTCTGTTCCGTTGCTCAGTCGTGTCCGACTCTTTGCGACCCCGTGGACTGCAGCCTACCAGGCTTCTCCGTCCATGGGATTCTCCAGGCAAGAATACTGGAGTGGGTTACCGTATCCTTCTCCAGGGGATCTTCCCGACCCAGGGATCGAACCCGGGTCTCCCGCATTGGAGGCAGACACTTTAACCTCTGAGCCACCAGGGAAGCCCATAACTAATTAGAGATAAGTAATTTAAAAAATCAATATCTATAAAAATTGATCCACAAACTAATAAGGATGATGAGTTGAATCATAAAAATACCATGCTATTTATATTTCCTACACACACACACACACGCAGTACATTTATTCTAAATGGAAAAGTATAAATATTGGGATAAAAACATTTAAACTACAGAAACACAAAACTGCAAATGCTAATCCTGCCTAAAGGGTAGAATTTAATTCTGTGCTAAGCTACTGTATGTGGGATTAAGAGGCGTGGTTAACCAAACATTTGAGAACAAGTAATTACCACTGAATCTCTATATCACATATTTGTCTCACACATAATTTATACAACAAGTCCACAGACAGGAAAAATAAAATGCTGCTTGAAACATTTTTTCCTAGCCACAAATGTTTCAGGCTTGCTTTTCTTTCCTCATCAAAGATTATTTACACGTATGGTCTTGGGTTGGATAGCAGCAGGATATTTTCTCTCTGATACATAGGGACAAAGAAATGATGTCTCTAACCTGTTATTCATAACTGTGTCTTTCCAGCCAATCTCAGGCATCTGAGTGTGAATGTATAGTGTCCCTCTGGTTGTTTTATATAATGCTTTCAGAGTGGAATAAACTTGCAAGGAAACACTTTCATTTAGTCACCTATTTGTTCTTTCAGCAATATTGATGAAGCACCTATGTGGCAAGAATTGACACTGGGATCTCCAGAAACCAGGGAACAAGATAAGGTCTCCACCCTTGATGAAGTCATAGTCTAGAAGCAGAGATGATTAAACCAAGAATTATAATGTAGAATGATAAGCCAGGATAGGGGGATACATGGGGAGTTATAGGGATCTGACATCTGTCTGGGATGGTCAGGGAGGGCTTCCAGCAAGAGGTGTCAAATCTAAGTTACATCTTGATTGACCTGTAAGGCCCAGACAATTGAAGGAGGGTACAGAAGTGGAAAATTCAAAGCTAAGAGATGAGCAGGGAGAGATCAGAGTCTGAGAAGGAAAGTGGGAATAGGTGTGGCAGGGTAGTGCTTCCTGATGGAGCGGAGCAGACACATAAAGAGTCTGAGTCTTGAAGTAAACGTTTTCTGTGCTCACAAGCCAACTAACAGCTTTTGTGGCCCTCCTCTCCCTCTCTACCTGGGGCACCTTCAACAAAAAGGAAAGTGGAGAGCTCAAGTATATTTGTGAGAGACATCAAGCCTCTGGGCAACAGCATCTTGGCTGGACTGCTTCTGGCATTTGCTCTTGGTTTAGCATTTTGCACAAAGCAGGGCAATATAAACCAACAAACCATAACTTGTCTGCAACTCCAGCTCAGTTCTGGCTTAATGCAGTATTTGGTAAAAATCTGACCTGGGGCAAAAAACTTAATGTAATTGTGCCTCAGTGCCTTGTCTTTAGAATAGATGGCAGTGAGAATAAGTGAGTGCATGTAAAGTGATCAGAACAAAGCCCGACACAAAGCAAATGCCCAATAAGTATTAGCCATAATTATTTTACTCTGCATATTAGATGTGTGGATAAAACTTGTTGGTCAATTATTTAAATAACTGGCAGGTCATTTATAGGAACTGGACTCAGGAATAAAGTTGTTGTTTAATGTCTTTGGCACTAATAGAATTCTATAGTTAACCCCGTGAACATAAAGGCTGAACTTTGGTGGTGGATTTTTTGGTTTATATTAATTCATTGAACATTCATTAGCCCTGAACTTATTGAGTGTCTACTGAATGTCAAGCCTCAGGGTCCAAATTACCTGAGATGGGCTGACATATTAATACATACTTAGAAGTACCTGCAAAGTATATGTAACTGTTGAGGATAAGATGATGCCCTCCAGCAGGATACATGCTACCAAGAGTCAGGGACAATAAACATCAGGGCTTGTTTCACACCAGGCTCTTGACTAATTACCTTACCTGGGTTATCTCAAAATGCTGAGGGAGTTGTAGTATGCAGACATGGTTCCCAGTGGGGAGATTGGGAAAGATTTCATAGAGGTAGAGATACTAGAACAGAATCTTAGAAGACGCTTCACTTCTGGAGCATTTTGCTCTGTCCTGGCTTTACAGCAGAACATCCAATGGCTTTTCCTAAGCTGCCACATAATATAAAGGCTCTTTTAAAGAAAATAGTCAATAAAAGGGGATGGTTTCTACCTGAGTCAGAGTCCAGCTGTTGTTTAAAAATGAACAACTTCTCATTTCATTGTCAAGCCTAGAGTCATCTTGCCTGCATCACAATCCAAATTCCATCTCCCTCTGAAAGTCCCTTCTTTCCCGCCCTTCACTGGGAATCATGTCTGAAGCACATGCTGGAATCCTGTTCCTAATTATTGGTTGTGTAATTTATTGATAAAGCAAAGCCAAATATGAGTAAGAAGGAAAGCTTAATTAGAAATAAAGCACTCAGTGTCCCAACAAGGAAAATTCCAGGGCTTCAAAAATAGAAAATCAGTGATACATAGTTTGAGGGCTTTGTCACTAAAGAAATAATCCCAGTACTTAATATGCCAGAAAATGAATTAAACAGATGGGGGAAAGTTATCAGTGGCAGGGAATGGGCACCTACAGAGAAATAGAACGATTCAGAACCAAATGACTCTGGCACACACTGAAGATGTGCTGTGTCCTGAAATGAATGCTATAGAAAATCTGTGTGAAAAGGAATATAATATCAGCTATGAAGAGAGAACATAACAGATTATTGGCTGGTACAGAGCTGCAGCCACTTTTTAACTGGGTTGATTAGTTCATTTCGTTAAATGGTTGATTTGTATGATTTCTTACTTTATGGAATTGATTACCTTAGTGAATCAACCAAAGCAGTAACGAGTAGAGTGTGGATGCAGTTTTATTCTGATAAACTGACCTTTAAATACAGCTGACCTTTGAACAATGGGTTTGCACTGTGGAGGTTCACTTATATGTGAATATTTTTTGCAGTCATAAATACTATAGTACTGCATGATCTGCAGTTGACTGAAACCAAGAATACAGAAGAATCTCAGATATAGACAGCTGACTATAAGTTTGTTGTTGTGTCTGACTCTTTGTGACCCCATGGAAAAACCATAGCTTTGACTACACAAATCTTTGTTGGCAAAGTGATGTCTCTGCTTTTTAATACACTGTCGAGGTTTGTCATAACTTTCCTTCCAAGGAGTAAGTGTCTTTTAATTTCATGGCAGCAGCCACTGTCCTTAGTGATTTTGGAGCCCAAGGAGATAAAATCTATCACTGCTTTCACTTTTTCCCCATCTATTTGCCATGAAATGATGCCAAATGCCATGATCGTAGTTTTTTTAATGTTGAGTTTCAAGTCAGCTTTTTCACTCTCCTCTTTCACCCTTATCAAGAGGCTCTTTAGTGTTTCTTCACTTTCTGCCATTAGACTGGTATCATCTTCATATCTGACTGTAAGTTATATGTGGATTTTTGAATGTGAGGGAGATCAACACCACTAACTCCATGTTGTTCAAGAGTCAACTACATACAGAAAAACAGATTAAAAAAACCTGTTTTTCATAACAGAGAAACAGCACACACACCTACACAGCCTACACCTATATGAACATGTTTTGAATTAATTGGTCATTTACACATATCAGCTCATAGGACCTTTACAGGATCCCCAAACTCACTTTTCAGTGTCAGTGAGTTCCTGGATGATCCTTGACAGATAACTTAGCCTGTTTTCCAATTATTGTATTGCACCACTAAAAGGACGTTGCACACATACACACAAGCACACACACCCCACACTAAGATTGATCAGGAGGCTTTTACATTTTCAAGAAACAGAGATCTGGAAAACATAGCTTCTGAGTGATGGCATAACAAGTTTCTATTTATACCTCATCTTCCATCCATTGATGTGAACTAGGGGTCTTTCTCTGTCAGAGAATAATTTTAGGGAATGAGTTTCCTGGTGAGCTCACAGCTTAACACTGCTTGTATCACCATCTTGAGTCAGCAGTGGCTAATGCTGTGCAAAATAAGCTAATTTTAGTCATCTGTGGGATCCTTATAAACACTCCATAATGACTCTTTTAAAAGTCAGTGTAAACTTGCTATCTCTGCTTCATTTCCTGCTCCTAATAATCCGCTAGGGGTATTTTTAGGTGATGACAATCTTATAGGACTGGTTGAGGTGAGTTTCTCTATTTCAAACTTGGCATTTAAAAATTCTGCCATATATTATGCTAAGTGAAATAAGTCAAAGAAAAACACTGTATGATATCATTTACACGTGGAATCTAAAAAATACAACAAACCAACGAATATAACAAAAAAGCAGCAGACTCACAAATACTAAGAACAAACTAGTGGTGACCAATGAGGAGAGACAAGCTGGGAGGGGCAAGACAGGGGTACAAGAGTAAGAGGCACAAACTATTTAGGTATAAAATAAACCAGAAGCAGATATTGTACAACTCAGAGAATACATTCAATGTTTTATAATAACTAAAAATGAAGTATAACCTTCAAAATTGTGAATCACTATATTTTATACCTGTAACTTAAATAATAATATATAGCAACAACACTTCAATTTAAGAAAAAAAGAGGAAAATTCTGCCACAGATTCCAAAGTCAAAGCGACTCTGGTTAAATGTCATCAGAAAAGTGACTAACAAGGCAACAAAAGACATGGAAATGTACATATCCTATAGGAGCTACAGAAAAGGCACTGCCCACCTATCTCTCATCTTAACAACACTTTCCGTGAGCCCCAGCCCCCAGCTACAAGAGGGAGAAGAGATCAGGAGAGAAAAATGCTCATCCCCTAAGCTAAGAGCTTTCCTTCCAACACTCATACTGTACATGTGGAGTGTGAAATGATCGCTTAGCTTCTTAATCATCTCGTTCTGTGATGAGCCCCTGGCGCTGAGTCACATTTCACTGGGAGTCGGTCACAGGCCAAATATAGAGCAGCTCTAATTTGTGCAGTGTCTCATGGGTCACCGAGGAAGAATAGGGCCTGAGGACAGACTCCACTGGTCAGATGACACAGATCCAGATGTGTGATCATAGGCTGTAACACCTAGCCAAGAACTCATATTTAAGATGTTGTACTAGGGTTTTGGAGAAAGATACTGAGTTTTACTGTGTTTATCAAGGAATATGAAAACCAAGAGGGGATGAATTAGAAAGAAGAAGGTAAGGAGAATTCTAGACAAAGTAAACCCTCGAGGTTGCCAGGGAAGAGCCCAGAAAGAACATGAAGGAACCCAGCTCTACATGAAAAAAGTTTCTTGGGTTTTGTGCTCTCCTACTTGAAAATCTTCAACTCTGGAATGTTTGTTATCAAGGTGTTCTGGTCTAAAAAAGAGAATTATAGAACCTCAAAGGAAGTATTTGAGATGCAAGAAGAAAGATGAAGGGAGAGAGGAAGGCAGATTTGGAAATATTAATAGAGAAAAGGAGGCAAATGGTGTATCCTGTAATTATTTTTCTCAAAAAGGCAGCTAATAAGAGTTCCAGGGTAGAATTTCTATTTCTTGAATTTGTTCAAAGTAACTTTGAGACTCTCAGAATTGGGGGAGGTCAAGTTTTTGTTATAGGAAACTTCTTTTAAATGCCTCTTTCCAAAGAAAACACATGTCATACCAAGATACACAATCTATGTGTAGCTTCACCGTGGTGCTAGAAACTCGGCCCCACTGATTGATTCTTCTTCACTGAGAATTGCAGTGTCCCCATTTACCCCTCTGAAATCTACTTTGATGGACTCCCAGTTGAGTGAAGCAAGTCTTTCAGAGCAGAGAGGCAGCTGCCGCTGTCTGGCCGGCTGCTAATGAAAGGCTTATGCAGTGGTCTCTGTGAACCAGGCAGGCAGGGCTCCAGCCGGATCCTAAGAAACCAACTTTTTGAGGAACGTTGTGTTAAGGAATGTCTGGAATGTTTTCAGTCCCGAGAGTTCCCTGGGTAGCCTATATGGTCCATGATGAAGAATGGGCAAAGAAGAATGGGCGGGTAACAATGTTCAGCAAGACTGATTCAGATCAGAGAGCAATCAGGGATTTAAAAAAAAAATCATTAACATGAGGCGTAATATTGGCTCATCTCAACCGCTAAATGCAGTTTCAGAATTTCTTTTTGGAGTCCAGCTGCATCACACAGACCATCTACCATAGTCCAGGTTAATGAGAGGGTAGGTGCTAAATAGGCTATAAATTCTAAACTAAAAAGTAGCAACTACACATGAATTTTTTCCTACCATTTTGCTTAGTATATGAGTGAGTGAACACTGTTAAAACATCAGAATAACTGCCCCCTTGATTTTACATTATTAACTGGTTATTCACAGGATGGGAAGCTATATTTTTAACTATATTTTAAAGGTTTAAAATATATTTAAAGGTTTAAAAAATGCTATTTATAGATAAGTGTTTGTATGCTCATAGACATACATGTATATGAATATATTTTGCCTGAATGCCTCTTTTGTTTATTAGAACTGTAAATTTGCTAAGTCTAAGGACACTGCTTTAATAATAATTTAGCATTTAAAATCATATTTAATGTATAGAATAACATGGCCTTTTTTTACTTTTCATTTTGAATATTCTCTGTCTTAAGAGTTCTCAAACTTTTTGTTTGCATTCCACAGTAAGAAATATATTTTAAATTTTTGATTCAGCACTTACATGCCGGATATATTTATATGCTATTTATATACATATATAAGTATATATATGAAACAAAACCTACCCTTTCAAAGTGTTATGCATGCTGATATTTTGTTTTATTTTTCTATTTGCATAAAATATCATGACTCATTTTATTAATTTTCCTACTTACTGATGGATCATGACCTGTAATTTGAGAAATGTTGTTTTACCTGGTCTTTTAAGTAATTTCATAATTCTGTTAAGAAAAATAAAATGTTATAATGTGATAATATGGGTATCCATTTGAAGTGATTCAAGGAAATACATGAGTGCTAATAAAAGAACTCTGTCTTTGATTTAAGCTAATCATGATCATTATGTTGTGTTCTCCTATTCTGGAGAATATTAACTTTCTAAAAATGAGAATAGTCATGTAATCCCTTTCTTCTTTTAAAACAACATTTTCACAACCTTTCAAACCTAACTAAGCCATCTCCTTCCTTTAGCTATCCCATCCCCAAGACACCTACTTCTTTTTAAAGAAAATGAAGATATTTGATAGAATACAAAAATTAAGAGTAAAATTCCAGGTTTTACTATAGCTGACTTCTACTAGCTCACCTTAGAATTATCATAAGGCCACATGCAGCATAAGAATAAATGCAGAAGCAGGTTCTGGGCACTTGATGGCTCCTTAGAATTGACTGTAAACTAACTTCTGAAGATCAGATCAGATATTAATTACCAAGAGGGGTAATTATTGGAGAAACTTTGTGGTGACACCATCTGCGAAAATGGAGAATAATTCTGTAGAGTGAATGATTCCCTAATACAGGGGTCTGTATTGACGGGCTGGTCAGAATGCAGTAAGCCCAAGACATCAAGAAGGCTATTTTTGAAACAGTCTGTGTATTTCACTTCAACAGATCTAATTTGTAAATTTAGATTTTTGCACATTGAGTGAATTAAAATGGGCCTGAATTGTCCTTTTTCTTGATGCTGGCCTACCTAGTTCACAAATTGGTGTTGAGAGATAGGAATTTCTTGCCATTTAACCACTTTTGACCAGGACTTTCTAAACTTGACTATGGAATCATTTTTTGTGGGTCATACCTACCATAACAGTTAATAATTTGAGAGAACACAGTTTGGGGATCACAGGACCCATCCCCTCCCCTTGAACTAAGCACCTCTCAGTCAGTCAGTTCAGTTGCTCAGTCATGTCCGACTCTCCGCGACCCCGTGAATCACAGCACGCCAGGCCTCCCTGTCCATCACCAACTCCCGGAGTTGACTCAAACTCATGTCCACAGAGTCGGTGATGCCATCCAACCATCTCATTCTCTGTTGTCCCCTTCTCCTCCTGCCCTCAATCCCTCCCAGCATCAGAGTCTTTCCCAGTGAGTCAAGCACCTCTAGCCCCTCCCAATCCAGAGTCCATGTCCTTTACCATCACACTCCATCAGCCTCTCGGAGGCCTGAGTCTCTGTTTACATATCTCACTAACCAAATCTCCTGGCTGTTAAGGCTAGATGTCCAAAACTGTGCATTTACTCTCTCAATTATTTCTAAAAGTCTTATAATGTAACCAAATCAATCTAGCACATTTGTAAAGGTGTAGAAAGCTATTCTACAATATAAAGTGACTTTTACCTCCAATGTCCCTATAGAGAAAAAAGTTTTTGTGCTTTGAATAACAAAAAATACTAAAACCCCTTGAAGTCTCTAGTCCTATGAAGCCACAAATTACAGTGTGAACATCAAATAATTCTATTAAGGTGATATAAAAGAACTGAATTCAATATCAGTTCAGTTCAGTTCAGTTCAGTCGCTTAGTCGTGTCCGACTCTTTGCGACCCCATGAACCACAGCATGCCAGGCCTCCCTGTCCATCACCAACTCCTGGAGTTCATTCAAACTCATGTCCATCGAGTTGGTGATGCCATCCAGCCATCTCATTCTCTGCCGTCTCCGTCTCCTCCTACCCCCAAATCCCTCCTAGCATCAGAGTCTTTTCCAGTGAGTCAACTTGTCACATGAGGTGGCCAAAGTATTGGAGTTTCTGCTTTAGCATAAGTCCTTCCAATGAACACCCAGGATTGATCTCCCTTAGAATGGACTGGTTGGATCTCCTTACAGTCCAAGGGACTCTCAAGAGTCTTCTCCAGCACCACAGTTCAAAAGCATCAATTCTTCGGCGATCAGCTTTCTTCACAGTCCAACTCTCACATCCATACAGGACCACGGGAAAAACCATAGCCTTGACTAGACGGACCTTGGTTGGCAAAGTAATGTCTCTGCTTTTTAATATGCTATCTAGGCTGGTCACAACTTTCCTTCCAAGGAGCAAGCGTCTTTTAAGTTCATGGCTGCAATCAGCATCCGAAGTGATTGTGGAGCCCAAAAAAATAAAGTCTGACACTGTTTCCACTGTTTCCCCATCTATTTCCCATGAAGTGATGGGACCAGATGCCATGATCTTTGTTTTCTGAATGTTGAGCTTCAAGCCAACCTTTTCACTCTCCTCTTTCACTTTCATCAAAAGGCCTTTGAGTTCCTCTTCACTTTCTTCCATAAGGGTGGTGTCATCTGCATATCTGAGGTTATTGATATTT
Organism: Moschus berezovskii; assembly: GCF_049115385.1. Classification (NCBI taxonomy): domain Eukaryota; kingdom Metazoa; phylum Chordata; class Mammalia; order Artiodactyla; family Moschidae; genus Moschus; species Moschus berezovskii. The sequence goes on from NC_142463.1 coordinate 63,759,961, forward strand.
CTCCCGGCAATCTTGATTCCAGCTTGTGCTTCTTCTAGCCCAGTGTTCCTCATGATGTACTCTGCATATAAGTTAAATAAGCAGGGTGACAATATACAACCTTGACGTACTCCTTTTCCTATTTGGAACCAGTCTGTTGTTCCATGTCCAGTTCTAACTGTTGCTTCCTGACCTGCATACAGGTTTCTCAAGAGGCAGGTCAGGTGGTCTGGGATTCCCATCTCTTTCAGAATGTTCCACAGTTTATTGTGATCCACACAGTCAAAGGCTTTGGCATAGTCAATGAAGCAGAGATAGATGTTTTTCTGGAACTCTCTTGCTTTCTCCATGATCCAGTGGATGTTGGCAATTTTATCTCTGGTGCCTCTGCCTTTTCTAAAACCTGCTTGAACATCTGGAAGTTCACGATTCACATATTGCTGAAGCCTAGCTTGGAGAGTTTTGACCATGACTTTACTAGCGTGTGAGATGAGTGCAATTGTGCGGTAGTTTGAGCATTCTTTGGCATTCTCTTTCTTTGGGATTGGAATGAAGACTGACCTTTTCCAGTCCTGTGGCCATTGCTGAGTTTTCCAAATTTGCTGGCATATTGAGTGCAGCACTTTCACAGCATCATCTTTCAGGATTTGAAATAGCTCAATTGGAATTCCATCACCTCCACTAGCTTTGTTCGTAGTGATGTTCTCTAAGGCCCACTTTACTTCACATTCCAAGATGTCTGGTTCCAGGTGAGTGATCACGCCATCTTGATTATCTTGGTCGTGAAGATCTTTTTTGTACAGTTCTTCTGTGTATTCTTGCCACCTCTTCTTAATATCCTCTGCTTCTGTTAGGTCCATACCATTTCTGTCCTTTATCGAGCCCATCTTTGCATGAAATGTTCCCTTGATATCTCTAATTTTCTTGAAAAGATCTCTTGTTTTTCCTATTCTGTTGTTTTCCTCTATTTCTTGCATTGATTGCTGAGGAAGGCTTTCTTACCTCTCCTTGCTATTCTTTGGAACTCTGCATTCAGATGCTTATATCTTTCCTTTTCTCCTTTGCTTTTCACTTCTCTTCTTTTCACAGCTATTTGTAAGGCCTCCTCAGACAGCCATTTTGCTTTTTTGCATTTCTTTTCCATGGGGATGGTCTTGGTCCCTGTCTCCTGTACAATGTCACGAACCTCCATCCAGAGTTCATCAGGCACTCTATCTATCAGATCTAGACCCTTAAATCTATTTCTTACTTCCACTGTATAATCATAAGGGATTTTATTTAGGTCATATCTGAATGGTCTAATGGTTTTCCCTACTTTATTCAATATCAGTCACCTTCAATTTCACCACTGTTGAGATGGATAAAATCTAACATTTATTGGGTGTTTATTGTGGACCAGGCACCCTGCCATGTGCTTTCCATAGATTATCTTATTTCACAACAACCTTATGAGAAAGACACAGTTGCTATTCCCCTCCTACAGAAGCAAAACCCAAGGCACTGGGAGTCAACTTGAGATCACATAGCTATCTAGCCAATGACAGAGCCAGGATGTGAAGAGAAGAACCTGGTTTTTACATGTCCCCAGCTATTGTACACGTTAACTCTGGGGTGCACAGAGTAAAGCCAAGTATGAGTTCCCGGGTTCTAACAAAGTGATCATTTGCTTTTTACAAGCCCCACATTAAAACCTACATGACATCTACTAAATGGTTACCCTTGGGGAACCTTCAAAATCTGTCAACTGGAAATAAGATTCCAGAAGGGGAAACCCTAAAACCGTTAATTGCTCTGAGATGATATGTTGGTTTGGCAGGTCTGGCTTGTCTTAAAAGGAAGGCTTTTTTTTTTTTTTTTAAGGTATAACTGAATAATATGGCATTAAAGAAACATGACTCGAGTTCTCTTGCTTATAAATCATAGTTGTCATTTCTAGGTTTGCTGAAGACTGTTTTGCAATCTTTTACTAAGCTGGAGAAAACCAACACTGTACACACTTAGGTATATTCTGCACTCTTGTTCCCTTCACCAAAGAACCTCACAGTTTTTAGTATTTTAGTTACTCAAAACACTCAAAACAAGGATTGTTTTCCTCTGTAGGGATATTAGAGGAAAAAAGTCATTTTATGTTCTAAAATAATTTATTTTACATTAACCTTCACAAATGTGCCATATTGATTGGGCTACTTTTAAAGCTTTAAGACAGAATCAAGACTGCTATAAGAAAGTGTTGAACAATCTAAAATAACTGGAGACAGAGGCCATTTATTGTTTTCTTTAAAAATAGTTATAGATGGATTTCAAGGAGGTAAAAGAGATGAAAACAGAAGATAAAAAAAAAAATAAACATTTAATGAGGCATAGAGGTGGCTTCGGAGAAGGCAATGGCAAGCCACTCCAGTACTATTGCCTAGAAAATCCCATGGATGGAGGAGCCTGGTAGGCTGTAGCCCATGGGGTCGCTAAGGGTCGGACACGACTGAGCGACTTCACTTTCACTTTTCACTTTCACACATTGGAGAAGGAAATGGCAACCCACTCCAGTGTTCTTGCCTGGAGAATCCCAGGGACGGGGGAGCCTGGTGGGCTTCCGTCTATGGGGTCACACAGAGTCGGACACGACTGAAGTGACTTAGCAGCAGCAGCAGCAGCAGAGGTGGCTTTGGGAATTTACACCTAAAGAAAATCTCCAAATCAAAAACCAAAGAAAAAAGGACTTCCCTGGTGCCACAGTGGATAAGAATCTGCCTGCCAATGCAGGGGACATGGGTTTGATTCCTTGCTCGGAAAGATTCCACATGCAGCAGAGCAACTAAGCCCGCGCACCACAACTACTGAGCCTGCGTTCTAAAGGCCAAGGGCTACAATATTGAAGCCCTGTGCTCTGAAACGAGAGAAGCCACTTCAATGAGAAGCCTGCACACCACAACGAAGAGCAGCCCCCACTTGCTGCAAATATAGAAAGCCCATGAAAAGCAAGGAAGACCAAGCATAGCCAAAAATAAATAAATAAAAGATGTGATTTCTTTAGGAAAAAAAAAGAATAAATAACCCCAGGAGGCAGTATAGAATAAGGTTAAGAACCAGTCCCACAACCTGGGTTAACTCATGAGGTAAGTGACCTTGTGCAAGATACCCATTCTCCCTGTGCTTAATTTCTTCCTCTTTAAATGAGGTTGTTAATAAGACCTACTTCATGAGGTTGCTTGCTGTGATAACTTAATAATTTATAAAAGCACTAAGGACAATAAGTGCTCCATAACTGCCATCTATTAAAACAGATGGTACAGGACTTCCCTGGTAGTCCAGTGGTTAAGACCCCATGCTTCCAGTGTAAGGGGTGTAGGTTCAATGCCTGGTCAGGGAACTAAGATCCCACATGCCATGTCACGTGGCGGGAAAATTAAAAATAAAAACAGAAGACATCACAAATCATTGCACACTTGAAGGGGTGTGAAGAAGGTAAGTTAAACAAAGGTAAGTGTTTTTAAAACAAACAAGGATAATCCTACTTCTACTGCTGAGACCTCGTGGTAGAACTGACACATTGTGGTACTCAGTAGATATTGAATGATCGACCTAATTAATCAACCAGTGAATGAATCAAGGAATGGAGTCATAAGAAGAAAAGCTTGCTTTCAAAAAAATGAAACTCTTTGCTTTCTACAGGCCTTTTGAACCCCTCTGTTCCATCCATAAAAGAGAAGGTATCCAGGATAATCCGGAATAGTCTTTCTTTAAAAAAGAAAAAATATATTTATTTATTTGGCTTCATTGGGTCTTAGCTGTGTCATGTGAGATCTAGTTCCCTGACTAGGAATGAACCCAGGCCCCCTGTATTGGGAGCAAGCAGTTTTAGCCACTAGATCAGCAGGGAAGTCCCCAAAATAGTTTTTCTATTCCTTTTGCAATAACTCAGTTCAGTAAATTTTAAACTTTTTCTAAAACTACACTAACACATATTCAAGAACACAACAAATTTATAAATAAAAACTTTAAGTGACCTCTATATCATGAGAAGAAAAGGAGAAGAGATGTTCAAAGATGAAGTTTTGTTTAACACATTTATTTCTGTCTAAACAGTGTGATTTAAAATGAATGAATGTTGTGTGAAAATACATACATATTTTTTAACAAAAAGAACAATAAAAGCGAGTGTGTTGAATGAGAGAGAGGGAAAGGAAAGTCAGATAAATTGGTTATTTTCCTGCCACTAGGAGAAGTATCATGATGCTATATTCTTTCAATCCAGTTATTTACCTTCAGAAATTACTTTTGGCTTCTTTCCAATTCTGAACAAGGATCAAAATCACAAACACTTTCGACAACAATATGTTCCTCTTGCGTAAAAGTTTCTTCTAGGCCACATACATAATTAAAATCCTGTTGACTCAGGAATAACATCTCAGAACTGAATGTCCAAACTCTGTAACTTGCTTCCTTTTCTAACCAGACAGCACAGCTGCCAAGAGCTTCTGGGCCCTCTGCCTCTTTTCTTCATGTATAATTATTATACATTATATAGTGTATACTTGATTTTCCAAAGCCTGCCAGAAAAGGTTCCTGTGACTACTTATTTGAACTTTGTTGTGTAGACATGTGACCAAAAACACAGTGTTTCAAAACAGAAGAAAAAAGGAGTGGGGTAGGAGTAGATATGCTTAGAAATTCTTACTTTCCATGGAAATGAGATGAAAATCTAAAGGCAAAGCAATATATATACATATATTATATATAATATATATGTATATATAGCTTATAAAGCAAAATTAACTGAAGACAGAATATTTTTAAAATTCATGATGCCATATTATAACAGAAAACATTAGTTTCCAATATTTGAAATGAGGAAATAGACTTTAAAAGGTCTTCAAAATATATATGAGGCATAAAATAAAGGACTTCAGCTTTCCTTCACCTTTGGGCAGCACCAGATTTAAACCAGACATGAAAATCTATCCTATTTTTAAAGACCCCTAGAGAAAGAGGTTTCACAACGTTTCTTAGGAAGTTGTTCCAATATTCCTCCCAGCCATAAAACTCTTACATTCTAACCTAAATCCCTCACGCTCTAGTTTTAGCCCATTTCCTTTCGCTCAGCCGAACCATGGTTGAAGAACAGTTGCTTACTTACCAAACCAACATTATGAGAATACTCCTTCTGCTGTGTTTTTTTTTTCCAGCCCATAGTTGTCTGAATCTCTTCTATTTCTTCAAAAATATTTAGATATGATATTGATCTATTTTTTTTTCAGTTTTCTGAAAGTTCTCACTTCTATAAATTTTCAGGAAGACCTATCTATCTTTTAAAGGCTTTTAAGCTGCAAGTAATTGAAGATTTTAGTATAGATAACTAAAATTGTTTTTACCAGATAGTTTACTACCCATGATCATTTTTCTTCCACATTCTAAAACTTATTTTAGAAACAAGGTGATCATCAAACTTTGGTGTGCCTTAGAAAATTAGAGAAGCTTCTAAAAATAAGATGCCCAACTCTTGACCCAGACTCAGTAAATTATAATCTTTAAGGTCCTGTATGGATTTGAGAGTGGGACTGTGAAGAAAACTGAGCGCTGAAGAATTGATGCTTTTGAACTGTGGTGTTGGAGAAGACTCTTGAAAGTCCCTTGGACTGCAAGGAGATCCAACAAGTCCATCCTAAAGGAGATCAGTCTTGGGTGTTCATTGGAAGGACTGATGCTGAAGCTGAAACTCCAATACGCTGGCCACCTGGTGCGAAGAGTTGACTCATTGGAAAAGACCCTGATGCTGGGAGTGATTGGGGGCAGGAGGAGAAGGGGATGACAGAGGATGAGATGGCTGGATGGCATCACCGACTCGATGGACATGAGTTTGGGTAAACTCCGGGAGTTGGTGATGGACAGGGATGCCTGGTGTGCTGCGATTCATGGGGTCGCAAAGAGTTGGACACGACTGAGCGACTGAACTGAACTGAACTGAATGTCCTGGCATCCTTCAATCGCTCTCCTTTAAAAAGTGGCTACCCACTCTTGTTAATTTGGTTAATAAGAAAGTTATCAAGCCCATTATTAAAAATGGAAACAAGATAGCTCAATTGGTAAAGAATCCACATGCAATGCAGGAGACCTCAGTTCGATTCCTGGGTCAGGAAAATGCACTGGAGAAGGGATAGGTTATCCACTCTAGTATTCTTAGGCTTCCCTTGTGGCTTAGCTGGTCAAGAATCTGCCTGCAATGAGGGAGACCTGGTTCAATCCCTGGATTGGGAAAATCCCCTGGAGAAGGGAAGGGCTACCCACTCTAGTATTCTGGCCTGGAGAATTCTATGGACTATATCGTCCATGGGGCTGCAAAGAGTCGGACATGACTGAGCTACTTTTACTTCACTTCACTTCTTCAACAACAAAAACATAATAAGAAAATGTGTGTTCTTTTTCTCCTCAATAAAGTCAATTCTGCTTCTGCACTTAAAACTGACACATTAACAGAGTCAGGTTTTTGGTAGTGTACTGAAATTCAACATCATAATCCCCATTAGCAGGAAAATCAAAACCAAACCTAATCCATGCCTACAAGTTTCCCACACTAGAACTAAATGCACTGCCAACAGGCTCTTGATGTATAATACATTATCACATGAAAATGCGATTATGAAAAATACGAGACTACCACTGTCTACAAGTACATAATGCATTCAACATAAGATACACAATAACTTTCAAAATTTAAGCTAGCTTCTGTGGATATGAGCCCATTTAAAGGACCTGGAGTGTCAAGGTAAAGGGAGAACTAATTATTGTGCAAAATGACATAAAAATAGAAACATCAACAAAGTACAAGAGCTGAGGAGGAGTTGGAAGGTTCTATGTGAGAGGCACGGAGAAGGCAATGGCAAGCCACTCCAGTACTCTTGCCTAGAAAATCGCATGGACAGAGGAGCCTGGTGGGTTGCAGTCCATGGGGTCGCTACTAGTCGGACACGACTGAGCGACTTCACTTTCACTTTTCACTTTCACACATTGGAGAAGGAAATGGCAACCCACTCCAGTGTTCTTGCCTGGAGAATCCCAGGGAGGGCGGAGCCTGGTCGGCTGCCGTCTATGAGGTCGCACAGAGTCGGACACGACTGAAGCGACTTAGCAGCAGCAGCATGTGAGAGGCAAGGTGGGACTTTCCTGGCAGTTCAGTGTTTAAGACTCCAAGCTTCCACTACAGGGGGTGTGGCTTCCACTCCTGGTTGGGGGGCAGTGGATGGAGGGAGACTAAGCCATGGTAAGGCCAAAAAAAATGTCTATATGAGAGGCAAGAGCATCTTTTCCAGCAAATTTTAAGGTGAATCAGGGAAGGTCTGTGCTTAGACCCTCCATGTGGTATTATTATTAGTGGTGGATTGCCACAAAAGTGGAACACCAGGAGACTGCCTCAATGATTTGCGCATGTGGTTTCATTTCTTTCCCTGATATTCTTAAGCATCACTGTTGGATTATCCAAAGGGGCTGCCTCAGATAGTCTGTGCTCTGCATTTTCCCACAAGCACACAGTCAAGAGGGGGAGAAAAATACTAAAGCAGCCACAGAAATGTAGGTCAAAAAAAGAGCTCAGAAATTGCTGCAAAAGGAAAAAAGAGAGAGTAGCAAAAAAAATGACAGTCAAATGCTGAGATATTCAAGGACAACTTAGGTGGGCAAAGAAAAAGGTATCTCTTGTGATGAGAATTTTTAAGATCTATTTTTAAAAGAATAAACAACACAATAATAATTGTGTTGGTTTCTGCTGTACGGCAAAGGGAATCAGTTATACATATATATATCCCACTCTTTTTTACATTCTATTCCCTATAGGTCATTACAGAATATTGAGTAGAGTTCCCTGTGCTATCAGTAAGTCCTTATTGAGTTATCTATTTTATGTAGAGAGCATATGTCAGTCCCCCAATTTTTTCCCTCCCCTTTTCCCTTTGGTAACCATGTTTGTTTTCTACATCTGTGACTCTATTTCTGTTTTGTAAATAGGTTCATTTGCACCATATTTTTAACTTCTACATATAAGCAGTATCACATAATATTTATCTTGCTCTGACTTACTTCAGTCTCCAGGTCCACCCATATTGCTACAAATGCATTATTTCATTCTTTTTTTAAGGCTGAGTGATATGCCATATCTTTTCTGGTGGTTCAGATGGTAAAGAATCTACCTGCAATGTGGGAGACTCGGGTTCAATCCCTGGGTCAGGAAGATGCCCTGGAGAAGGGATTGGATACCCATTCCAGTATTCTTGCCTGGAAAATTCCATGGATGGAGGAGCCTGGAGGGCTACAGTCCATGGGGTCACAAAGAATTGGACACAACTGAAGTGACTTAAAGCAGAGACATTACTTTGCCAACCAAGGTCCGTTTAGTCAAGGCTATGGTTTTTCCCGTGGTCATGTATGGATGTGAGAGTTGGACTGTGAAGAAAGCTGATCACTGAAGAATTGATGCTTTTGAACTGTGGTGTTGGAGAAGACTCTTGAGAGTCCCTTGGACTGCAAGGAGATCCAACCAGTCCATTCTAAAGGAGATCAGTCCTGGGTGTTCATTGGAAGGACTGATGTTGAAGCTGAAACTTCAATACTTTGGCCACCTCATGCGACGAGTTGACTCACTGGAAAAGACCCTGATGCTGGGAGGGATTGGGGGCGGGAGGAGAAGGGGATGACAGAGAATGAGATGGCTGGATGGCATCACCGACTCGATGGACATGAGTTTGAGTGAACTCCGGGAGTTGGTGATGGACAGGAAGGCCTGGCGTGCTGTGATCCATGGGGTCGCAAAGAGTCGGACACGACTGAGTAACTGAACTGAACCGACCAGAGGTGTATGGATTTATCTCTGGACTTTCCATCCTATTCCACTGATCTAATTTCTGTTTATAGACGGAACATACCTCAACATAATCCTTTTGTAGTTCTCCAAACTTGTTTCTCTGGTGCCTCTGTTTCATTTTCAATAAATTGTCTACAAGTTGCTTTTCTCTAGAGTTTCCATCCTTTGTTCTTTTCTCTTTTCCCCCTAAATTCCCTTTATTTAAAAATCCTATGTGTATCTATGGCTTCAAGCACCACTTATGAGAATGACTCTAAACATCAGGTCCCACAAGTAAAGGGTTCTATAAGATTGCTTCCCCCATTTCAGGCTCAAGTTGAAGGTCAAAGCTATAGATTAGCAGTTCCCATGACCCTCTCCTTGGTCTTCAGACACCAGTCACAATGTTGTTACCTGTAGTTCTGACTAACCAGCTATAAATCAGAGGTTCCCATGACCTCCTCTTTGAGTTCAGTTAATTTGCTAGAACAGCTAAAATCACTCAAGTAGTCAGTTAGAAGTGCTGCACAGGTCTGGGGAGGGCGTGGAGCCTCCATGCCTTCTCCTACTGCAGCTCTCCCTCATCTCCATGTGTTCACCAATTCAGCAGCTTTCTGAGCTCTCTCCTCTCGGGTGTTTGTGGAGGCATTAGTACCACAATCATGGTTGATTAAATCATTGGCCCTTGTTGACTGATTCAACCTCCAGGCCCTTTCCCCTCTCTGGAAGTCTTCAATCACAAGGTTGGTTCTCCTGGCAACCAGCCCCCAACCTTAGTGAGGCCCGAAAGTCACTTCATTATCATAACATGAGACACCTTTGTCAGTCTCAACACTTAGAAAATTCAAAGGGTTTGGGGAGCTGTAAGTCAGGAACTGTGCATGAGGATCAACTATAAATGAGACTTCCCAGGGGGCGTTAGTGGTATAGAACCCATGGGGCAATGCAGGAGACACGAGAGATGTGGGTTGGATCCCTGGGTAAGGAAGAGCTCCTGGAGTGAGAAATGGCAACCCAATTCAGTATTCTTGCCTGGAAAGTTCCAAGGACAGAGGAGCCTGGCAGGCTATAGCCCATGGGGTTACAAAGAGTGGGAAACGACTGAGCACCACCAACATGTTTTAATCATCTGAATGACCAAGTACATGTTTTTTCTTATAAATCACAATATCACACCCCATATCTTCTGTTTATGTACAAACCTCTCCATCCAGCGTGCTTCTTCCTTTGAGGCACGCTATTGCTTAGCAAATCCTGTTAATGGTGTCTCCAAGGCAAGGCACAGGTCATATTCACTCTCACTAGTTCACCCCTAGATTAGCCCTTCACTAACTCGTGCCTAGACTATTGTAATAGTGTCCCAGATGGGCTCTTCCCAAAACTGATTCTTAAAATTATTAGCAATTTGGATGTCACAGTTTGATTGATCACTCTCTTTCTGAAGTCCTTCTATATTTCTCCCTTGCTTATCAGAGTTAGTTCAACTTTATTTTTTAAAAACAGTAAGTTTATTGAACCCATTATGTGACCAGTGCTGCACACATTATTTTACTTATTTCTCTGAAAAGCCTATAAAGTGGATTTGTGTGTGAAATAATTACAAATGCAAAATATTAAAGTATTTCCATCAATTGTGGATATACCACTGATTTAACAACTTTTTTTAGGCAATAAAGAAATATTACACTAAATATACATATTGATTGCAAGATTTTTTTATTTCAAAAACATTAAAATGAGAAAGAAAAATGTGACTCTTAGAAACAAGGAAATACAATACCTTCCTATTTTAAACCAAGTCATTGTTCTTTCTGATATACAATGTTCCTTTTCCCTTTGACCCAGGGTTCAAATTTTTTAGTCTTATTTCCCTCTCTTCTCCTCATGCTTCTTTCATTTACCCGCTCCGGCGTCTTGGTCTTGATTTCTCCTATACCAGAAATACTCACTCTTTCTTACTCCACTTGTGCAAAGACAACTATGCCTCAACACATAGCTCAAACACACCTTCCTTCATTAATTCTTTTCTGATTCCCCAAATGAAAACGACCTCTCATTCCTCTGAATTATCATACATTTTGCACTCTGACATGAAACTACTCTTTGTATCTTGTGATAGGTTTATGTATACTCCATTCCTCCACATGAGTCTAAGCTTCTCTGAGATCCAACTGTAACTCATACATCTTTGCACAACTACCCCCAATGCCCTCCTCCTGTACCCACTATAAACCCTAGCAACTCCTTGTACATAATAAACTCTTAGGCATACATATCAATTGAATGACTAAACAGAACACATTTAGCGATTTTTCCCTATTATTCATTATGACTAAAGGAAGACTGATGGTCCCCAAGCATGTTGCCACTCCTCATCCAAGAATCAAGGTGTATGGGACTTCCCTGGTGGTCCAGTGGTTAAGAATCTGCCTTGCAATGCAGGGGTCACAGGTTGGAGCCCTGGTCTGGGAACTAACATCCCACATGCTGCGGGGCAACTTGGAGAAGGAAATGGTACTAAGCCTGAGCTGTGCAGTGAGCAACGACTGAAGCCCGCATGCTCTGGAGCCTGTGAGTCACAACAAGAGAGTCCGTGCACTGCAGTGAAAGATCCCATGGGACACAATGAAGATCCGGCAACTAAGACCCCATGCAGCCAAATAAATAAATATTTTTTAAAAAGAATCGAGATTAGGACGTCAAGAAATGTTCATTCTCTTGACACAGTCAAGTCACAACTTGATGGGCTCAAACAACTGTACTTTTCCTAAGTGATAGCCTTTTTATTTCTTCAAGAATAAAACTTATTTTGAAGGCGGCTCTTTAGAACTTAGGCTAAACTAACTTTCCTTTTAAAAATATAAAGTCCTTCTAAGCAACTGAAGAAATGCTCTGTGTGCTAAAGTGGAAATTTTTTATCATCTTGCTCTTACCATTTTCTGGAGGGGAAGTTGTTGTGGGAAACCTAAATATTTCTTAGCCTTGGCCCTTGCCCTAATATTTCATAGGAAAGTGTTACACTAAAAATAAGTATGTCACAGACACTTGTTTATATTCTTTATTATTAGTCTCAGTTCAGTTCAGTTGCTCAGTCATGTCCAACTCTTTGTGACCCCTTGAACTGCAGCATGCTAGGCCTCCCTGTCCATCACCAACTCTTGGAGTCCACTCAAACCCATGTCCATTGAGTCGGTGATGCCATCCAACCATCTCATCCTCTGTCGTCCCCTTCTCCTCCTGCCCTCAATCTTTCCCAGCATCAGGATCTTTTCAAATGAGTCAGCTCTTTGCATCAGGCGGCCAAGTATTGGAGTTTCAGCTTAAACATCAGTCCTTCCAATGAACACCCAGGACTGATCTCCTTTAGGATGGGCTGGTTGGATCTCCTTGCAGTCCAAGGGACTCAGACATTAGCAAATGATGTTATATAGATCTTTGTTTGTTCTTTTGTTTATGTCTTACAGCAGCCGTCCCCAACTTTTTGGCACCAGGGATTAGTTTCGTGGAAGACAACTTTTCCATGGACGGGGTGGGGGTAATGGTTTGGGGATGATTCAAGCACATTATATTTATTATGTCACTGCTGACGTGACAGGAGGCTGAGCTCAGGTAGTAAGGAGATGGGGATGGAGAAAGAAAGTGAAAGTCGCTCAGTTGTATCCGACTCTTTGCGACCCCATGGACTATACAGACCATGGAATTCTCCAAGCCAGAATACTGGAGTGGGTAGCCGCTCCCTTCTCCAGGAGGTCTTCCCAACCCAGGGATCAAACCAAGGTCTCCCATATTGCAGGTGGATTCTTTACCAGCTGAGCCACAAAAGTGACTGTAAATATACAGGAATCTTCACGTCCCCCCCGGCCACTCACCTCCTCCTGTGCAGCCTGGTTCCTAACAGGCCACTGACTGGTACTGGTCCATGACCTGGGGGTTGGGGACCCCTGCTTTACAGGATACAGCAGAATCCTGTGATGATCTACTGTGTTACTTAGACTCTTTATTGCAGTAGGAGAGCTTACAAAAAATTTTAAAACATTTTCTCATTTAATTCTCAAAATAACTCACGAAAGTAGGTATTGATATACACATTTTACAAATGAATCAACTGAGAATCATTCAAGAATATTTTCACCCAAGGTCATATAGCTAATCAATGGAAGAGAGTGGATTTGAATCCAGGTCTCCTCACTCCGGGACCTGAACTTGGTTCGTAATTTGTAAGGAATCTGATATGAGAAACTAGTGTTTTCAAATGAGACTAGTATTTATGGAAGAGTCTGACAAACTATTGCTGTGTCATGACCTTTAAAAAGAAACCAAGAGTAAATAACTCTAAAAGTTTACAGATTGTACATGCAAGAATCTATGTGATTCAGTTTCAAGTGTTTTGTCAGCCCACTAATACTTAGATTCTGAGGAAATTGGAATTCTCTACCCTCTCAAACCTCCTCTCTGAGTTCTATTTCCAGTTATCTGATTTGGAATTTTGTCACAAGAAAACAGGTGGTTTATGTCACCTCATATCTCAATTTCCAAAAAACTTCTAACATCAGATATCCAGATAAATGGTGATAAGATGTAAGGATATGAAGACTAGATCAATAGCATTCCAATCTTTTTGAAGAAACAGTCCTCTGTCTATCCACACCCTCAACTAACATTGATTTATGAAAAGCCACCCACAAAGAGAGAAAATGATGGCACCACCACTCAGGCCCACCTGGTCTAACCCCAAAATACACTTGCACACATGCTCTCAGCCATCCTCCGTTCCCTCTCCATGACAGTTTGTGTTTTTATTTGGCCAAAAGCTAGTTGTTAAAGATGAAATGAACAAACACAGGTTTTTAGATCACAGCAAGGAAATCTTTAAGCAAACCTACGTAGGTTGACTAAGACAGGATGAAATCACAGAAATTTTTTAAATATAGGTTTAATCTTTATAATGACTGTGAATGAAAAATGTTGCCACCATATCAGTAAACAAAGGCTGTTGCAAGCCATCAATCCATTACAGCAGCCCCAACAGTAAGCCCTGAGGGAACTCAGGATAGAGGTGAACAAGCTGCCCCACTGCCAAGCCTTAGGTCACTGCAGCCACCCCCATGGTCCACCCTGAGGGGACTCAGGATGAGACAGATACTGGCCCCAGATAGCTGAGGTGCATATCAAAGGAGGGTTCCCATGAGTCCAGACTCTTGCATCTTCCCATACATAGAAAAGTGCTAAATTCATTAACTTGAAATATCTGGTTGTCTTGATTTAACAGGAATCTTTTGATGTCCTTACTGCCTGTTCTTTGTTGTAAAAACTCCTATATCTCCTGGCTTCTCCCTTACCGCTTCCGAACAGTCCCTCTGAACAATTCTGAGAGGTTGCCTCCTGAGCTTGAAGTCTTCAGAAAGTCTGCCAAATAAAACAGACTTCTCAACTTTCAAGTTGTACATTTTTTTTAAGTTAACATGACCTTGAGAGGTGGACATAATTATACCCATTTTACAAATGAGGATACTGAGGCTCAGCAAGGTTAAATAACTCACTCAAGGTCATACAGTTAGAGAGTGGTAGATCCAAACTCTCTGTCTTCTTTCAAAGTCTGTGCTGTTACTAATACTACCACATAGCTTCGCAGATCTATTTTTGTGTGATATTAAGATATAGATGAAGTCCAGTATATTATATTATATCACTGGATTATCCTCACAATTCAGTTCAGTTCAGTTGCTCAGTCATGTCCGACTCTTTGCAACCCCATGGACTGCAGCACACCAGGCTTCCTTGTTCATCACCAACTCCTGGAGCATATTCAAACTCATGTCCATCGCGTTGGCGATGCCATCTAACCATCTTATCCTCTGTTGTCCCATTCTCCTCCCGCCATCAATCATTCCCAGCATCAAGGTCTTTTCCAATGAGTCAGTTCTTTGCATCAGGTGGCCAAAGTATTAGAGTTTCAGCTACAGCATCAGTCATTCCAGTGAATATTCAGGACTGATTTCCCTTAGGATGGACTGGTTGGATCTCCTTGCAGTCCAAGGGACTCGCAAGAGTCTTTTCCAACACCACAGTTCAAAAGCATCAGTTCTTCTGCACTCAGCTTTCTTTATAGTCCAACTCTCACATCCATCCATGACTACTGGAAAAATCATAGCTTTGACTAGATGGACCTTTGTTGGTAAAGTAATGTCTCAACTTTTTAATATGCTGTCTAGGTTGGTCATAACTGTTATGCCCTGAGTCCGGTCCCCCCATACTGGTAGAATAAGACACTCGCAGCAATGCAAAAGCAAGAATGGGGTTTATTTCTAGCTTGAGCTAGGGCTCATGCCTCCTCTAGCGCAGTGGAATGCGGATAAGAGCCCGGAGCCCAGGTCACAGCGGTTTTTATAGTCTCAGATTACATAAGCACCTATTTTTGTTCAAAAGATCAAGCTGGCAGAAGCTCATTGGCCAGTTCATGTGCGCGCAAAAGCTCATTGGCCAGTTTATGCTCAGGGTTTTTCTGGGGGATTTCCCTTTTTCCTCTGATTGGCCTGATTTTTGGCGCCTGGGGGACTTTCTAGGGAGGAGTTTCTTATTTTTGGTGCTGACAGGATTTTCTTAGGGAGGAGTTTCTGTGAATTTAGCCTCCACCCTGTCTCCAGGAAATCGAAACTTAGGCCTAAGCAAGGTCTCAGGCGTATTATGGCTACTCAGATGTTAGGGCTCCTAACAATAACTTTTTTCCAAGAAGAAAGCATCTTTTAATTTCATGGCTACAATCACCATCTACAGTGATTCTGGAACCCCCAAAAATAAAGTCAGCCACTGTTTCCATTGTTTCCCCATCTATCTGCCATGGACTAATGGGACCAGATGCCATGATCTTAGTTTTCTGAATGTTGAGTTTTAAGCCAATTTTTTCACTCTCCTCTTTCACTTTCATCAAAAGGCTCTTTAGTTCTTCTTTGCTTTCTGCCATAAGGGTGGGGTCATCTGCATATCTGAGGTTATTGATATTTCTCCTGGCAATCTTGATTCCAGCCTGTGCTTCATCCAGCCCAGCATTTTGCATGATGCTCTCTGTATATAAGTTAAATAAGCAGGATGACAATATACAGCCTTGACATACTCCTTTCCCGATTTGGAACCAGTCTGTTGTTCCATATCCTCACAAGGAACCCGTAAATATGCTAACAAAAGACAAAAGAATAATCTAGATTTTCTATTGGTTTCCATTTCTTCCATCCTTTCTGGAATCTCTCTTAACTAAATTCTTAGTCACAACTATCTATATGCACATCTAACACATTTGAACCTTAACAATGAAAAGAAAACAACAGTTCAAACATTCTACTGTCTTGAAGAAAACAACTACAATATACAAAAGATACTCTGAGGTCTACCTGGATGATAGACCTCTCAGAAGAGTTTGAGGCAGAGTTGTTCATAAAGCACATAGGAAACAAGCAACTGCCTCTAAAATTGTCTTCCATCAATTCCTGTGGTTTTGGGCCATTGACCAATGTCACAGAAAGTTGCTCACTTCAAGAAAACATATCCACAGCTGCATGCACACTGGTATCTGGTCATTTCTGGAATGGTTGAGGCAAGTTGAGAGAATTTTAAAGAAAAGAGAAACATAGCACTTAAATTGGGCATGGAGAAATGGATAATGGCAGACATAGTTGTTTTCTTTGGGTGTATGTTGACATCTTTGTATGTACTTTGAGTACTTGTTTATACTATACATAAAGTAGATAAGCAACAAAGATTTATTGTATAGCCCAGGGAATAATGTCTGATACCTTGTAATAACCTATAATGAAATATAATCTGCAAAGAGAAAATCTGAATCACTATGCTGTACATCTGAAACTAACATGATATTGTAAACAACTATGCTTCAATTAAAAAAAGAGTATTTAAGTAATTATTTGAATATTTGATGGATTTTATCCTTTTTATCCACATATATCAATAAAAGGGGGAATGAAAATGGAAAAAAAATACTGATACTATTGATAAGGATAGAGCTCATAAATTTAATACAGTTGTGATGAAAACAGAAAACAGTGGCCAAGCCAAAAGCAGACACACTTTGGTCTCAACTGGAGGATGGCTGGACTTCAGCCAGTACTCCCTATATCCAGCGCTGAGGGAAAGCATTAAACTAAACAGCTCAGACAAAATGCTAGAAATACACAACCAAAAACTATCTGTGAAAACAAGATATATTGAGGGATTTTCTGGTACTTTTAGTTCTTTGGTCCTAGAATGCTGTTTACAATACATAAGTCTATGATTTGAGTTTTGTGAATTAGTTCATATTTTTAGGAGTGCATTATGTACAAATGTACACAGAGGACTGCTTATACCTAGCTGTTTTGTCTCCATGCCCATTCATTTGAGCTAAACAAACAAATTGGATGTCAGAGTGATGAAGCCTGCAGAATAAGCATAAAAACGCTAAAATGACTGCAGATCCAGGAGCTGGGGCGAGCATCCAGATTTGTGCATGAGGAAGAGCTGAGGTTAATGCAGCTGCAAACCAATACCCTACAGAGGCACAGGCACACGCAGGTGGCACTGCCTGATGGACAGGAAGCCCTCAGGGCTGCAGCCTTCTTTCAGATGTTGTGGGGAAAAGAAACTAGATGCATGAAGTTCCCTCTCTAAAGAACAGTTAAATAAATAACTTCAGAGCACAATGCCCTAAACCTGGTCCCAGGAATTTCTTGAGCTGAGATAAATGTCTGCTTATGAATACCCAATTCTGTCCCCAGTTTCCTGAGGTGTTTTTTTTTTTTTTCCCTTCACTCAGATACCCAGAAGCCCTCTTTTCTTTGTGGCTTTATCAGTCAGCCCTATCTATCACCATCAGACTTGCCTTCCCTCCTAAATAAAAGTACAGAGAAAATTTCTACCCATCCACCCACTCATCAGGGACTACAAGATTCAACTCACATTCTGCAAGCTCAGGATGGAACATGAATCCTTTTAACTACCTGGGCACAGTAGCTGACTATCAGGAAACTGCCTGTGGCCTCCTCATGTTGCCACACTATTTACACAGCTGATGGAAGTTTGCCCTGGTTGAGGAATTTGGCTCTAGAGGATTCCCTTTAGAATTCCCAAAGAGCCCATTCACCCCATCCCACCCGCACAGATGCCTGTGGAGATAGGAACAGTGGTGTTCATTTTCTAACTTCCTCTGTACACACCATAACTCTACACATTTATTTAAAAGCGGGGGTCACAGAAGAGCTGAGGGAGCTACAAAACATAACACTGTATGAGCTATTTTCAGAAAATATTTTAGGTAAAGTCAACAACCCCCTACCCCTGCCACTCAAACATTCCTCTGCTCCATTCAACAGCCTAAACTCTGCCCTGCATGTCTGCAGACACGAAGTAAGGCTGGGACGTGACGCCCAACAGAGAAGGAACCTTTCCAGGGCAGCAACAGGAAAGCCCAAAGAGTCACCTAGTCTCAAAGCAGAGAGGAGAGAAACAGCAAAGCAGAAGCCTTGACATCACTCTCCTTTAATAATTTAAAGCCTTGCTATTAGCAGAGTGGAAAGAAAATATGAGACATGATTTCATCATGACAATAAGACAGCGGAGGTGATAAGCCGGAGGAAGTAATTTTCTGAGGCCTTTCTTGATTTTTTTAAAGATAAGGATCAATTTTTATTCTGTTAATTATTAAAGTATGTTAGAAATGACAGTAAGCTATTAAAGTCTCGCACTCTTACTGCCAACTGCGATAGTAGTGACAGTCCAGTCCTGCCAGCCATGGGGCCTGCTTTCCCCAGCTGTGAATAACTCCTTTCACTAGGAAAACTTGTCAGGAAACAGCCTTCCATTCAGAAGAGAGGTGTCTATGAGATGTAAATGTAGATCCAAAATGTTCCCTTTCTTAATTTCCTTTCCTTGCTGCTAATATTATCCTAGCCTAAATAATCTTCCTACATTGCTCAAATAAACCCCTTCTAAACCAGCTCAATCTTAAGAATGAGGACAGGAGATAACTGATCCTCCCACATATATATCCTACTTCTTTCCTTTGGAAAGACAAAAGTGTAGTCTCAAGGTTAAGGGCTTAGGTTTTGGTGTCAAACTTTCTTGAGTTTGACTTGACCTTGCTAAATTGACTCAGCAACTTTGGACAAATTACTTTCATCTCAGTGTTCTTATTTGTATCAATTTCCTTATTTGTAAAATGGGAACAATAGCAGTTCCTAGCTTCTATTACGGAGAAGGCAATGGCAAGCCACTCCAGTACTATTGCCTAGAAAATCCCATGGATGGAGGAGCCTGGTAGGCTGCAGTCCGTGGGGTCGCTAAGGGTCGGACACGACTGAGCAACTTCACTTTCACTTTTCACTTTCCACTTTCACACATTGGAGAAGGAAATGGCAACCCACTCCAATGTTCTTGCCTGGAGAATCCCAGGGACGGGGGAGCCTGGTGGGCTTCCGTCTATGGGGTCACACAGAGTTGGACACGACTGAAGTGACTGAGCAGCAGCAGCAGCAGCTTCTATTAGGGGTGGTTGTAAAGATTATACATAAGACAACTTGACTATGGATTAATAGACTGAAAAAAAGTACACACTAAAAGTTGAGAGTTAGGTCAAAACTAAGGACTTATTGTAGCCAGGAAATTAAAAGATGCTTACTCCTTGGAAGGAAAGTTATGACCAACCTAGATAGCATATTAAAAAGCAGAGACATTACTTTGCCAACAAAGGTCCATCTAGTCAAGGCTATGGTTTTTCCGGTGGTCATGTATGGATGTGAGAGTTGGACTGTGAAGAAAGCTGAGCGCCGAAGGATTGATGCTTTTGAACTGTGGTGTTGGAGAAGACTCTTGAGAGTCCCTTGGACTGCAAGGAGATCCAACCAGTCCATTCTAAAGGAGATCAATCCTGGGTGTTCATTGGAAGGACTGATGCTAAAGCTGAAACTCCAATACTTTGGCCACCTCATGCGTCGAGTTGACTCACTGGAAAAGACTCTGATGCTAGGAAGAATTGGGGGTGGGAGGAGACGGGGACGACAGAGAATGAGATGGCTGGATGGCATCACCGACTCTGTGGACATGAGTTTGAGTGAACTCTGGGAGTTGGTGATGGATAGGGAGGCCTGGCGTGCTGTGATTCATGGGGTCGCAAAGAGTCGGACACTACTGAGCGACTGAACTGAACTGAAGGACTTAAACCCAGGACCCAGAATCTCAGATAACCCTGAGAAACTGCCCCAAAGAGACAAAAAATATGCAGGAGTTTTTGCAACAAAGATCAGGTAGTCAGAACATCAAAAGATTGCTGTCAACTAAAAAAAATCTGATAAATTAAGGAATTTAGCACATTTCTGTGTAGAAGATACAAGATTCTTGGCTCACGGGAATCATGCCTTTGATATGCACCTCAGCTATCTGGGGCCAGTATCCTGTGTTTGCTCATCTTAAGTGTCCCGAAGGTGCAAGGCTGGGGGAGGGGTGGTGCCTACAGTGTCTGATGATTTAATGTGGGCACTATATTTCTATCCTGAATTCCCTCAGGGCTCACCATTGGGGTGGTTTTAATGTGATGGCATGATGGTTGCAACAGCCCTTTTTTACGGACGTGGCAGGTAACATTTTTCATTCACAAATAGTATCCAAAACAAAGTAAGCACTCAGTAAAGTCCGTAATTACTACCATAGGCTTTTTCATCTCTAGACAGATTCAAGTAGACCACACAAGGACAGAAGGCAAACAGCACTGATTAGAGAAAAACATCACAGGTAGAAGGGTTCTGAACGTTCAGTTCAGTTCAGTTCAGTCGCTCAGTCGTGTCTGACTCTTTGCAACCCCATGAATCACAGCACGCCAGGCCTCCCTGTCCATCACCAACTCCCGGAGTTCACTCAAACTCATGTTCATCGAGTCGGTGATGCCATCCAGCCATCTCATTCTCTGTCGTCCCCGTCTCCTCCCACCCCCAATCCCTCCCAGCGTTAGTGGAGCAAAAACAAATGAAAGTCAGGCAGTCTTTAATTAAAAGTCCAAACATCATGTGATAATAGTGATTATTTACAGGCTAATGGTTCGTAAGAGAGAAAACAGACTTTCTGTATGTATACAGAAACAATAGGAAGAGCGTTATTTGAGAAGTCAAAGAGAACTTAGAAAAAAGCAATTTTTAAATGACCAAAGAATTAAAAAGTGAAAAAAAGAAACACTTAAAAAAGAAGAGGTTAATGAATAAGCAACAAACAGTTCATGCTCAGCTGATCTCTATAATAATGCTAGTGTTTGGGGACAGAAATAACCTCATATTATAGGCTTTCTGGGATTTAGGGAGGGAGCTGCACTATAAATTACTGTGTACTCTGGGGACTGAGTTAGACACACAGTGTAACTCTATCTCTGCCCTTACCCATCTTAGAAGGTCCAGCCAGCTTAAACCCTTTCCCATCCCCTCAACGGAAAATGTTGGCCTTGTGGTTAAGAGAAAAGAGGCCAGAATGGGGAAAACATGGGTGGCAGTACTGGAACAGTCTCTTATTCAGTAGGTTGCAGTAGATGACACAACCTTGCTAGCCTCAGTGACTGCATCTGAAAAATGGGGCTACCTCTCTGAATAGTACCTATCTCAGAGGGCTGTGTGAGAGATCAATGTGAAGATGCACACTGGGGATATAGGTCTCCCATCTTCAGTGGGAGCAGTCAGAGCCCAATCCAACTGTTCATTTTATAGGTAAGAAAACTAATATCTAGAAAAGTTAAAATCTAGCCCAATTGTTAATAGTTTCAAAGCCTGGACTAGAACCTAAATCTTGATTTTTAATTCAGTATTTTTGCATTTCAATGCGCCTTCACAGAGCTTTGCAAATATTCTCCTACACTGATTTTGCCCTTTTCTGAACATTTTCGGAAAGTGCCATTTTCAACCAGTACCATCAGTATAACACTTGCATACCCTCAAATGATAAATTTGTTCCTTCAACTACATTGTAAGTTCCTTCAAGTGAAAAAAGAGGTTTCAAATGCCTTCTATCTATCCACAGGTATCTACTCAAATGCTGGGCACGTAATGTTAATTGATTGATAGAGTGGTTTCTTTCGGAAGAGGTTTTACTTGGGATAAAATGTTACTGTGAGGAAGATGCTGGCCAGCTGTTCAGATCTGCAGAAGATCAGATCACACGAAATGGGTTTTGAACACACCCAAAGAGACCCATAAAAAATCAACTGCAAGGGAATTTAAATACAGAAATAACAGAACAAAGAAGGCAGAAGGCCCTTTCTTCATGTCAGTGTTTTTAAACAGTCTATTTTTAGATGAAAACACATTGGCAACCATCACAATATTGTAATTATCCTCCAATTAAGATAAATTAATTAATTTTTAAAAAATGCATTGACACAGGCCATTGGTTCTTAACCTGTGGTTGGTAAACCCTAAATGTTGCAGAATTACTGCAAAGGATCTGCAAATTGATTTGTACATCAAACACTGTAGAATGAATAAATGTTTTGCACCTACTTACAATATTTGTGTCCCCAAAATGCATGTACAGTCTACTTTGATTTAATAAAATTGCAAATTCTTTTAAATACTTTGTGGACTTGGCTATAATTTTTTATCACTGCACATTTTTAATTCAGTCAACAAAGCTGTGTCTAACACTTACTGAACATTTTCAGTGTGGCTAGCACAGTGCTATGCCATCCAGATTATTTTTGTTTAGCTCTTGTTAGCACCCAGAAGGTAGGTACAATTGTTACCCCAATTTTACACATAAGAAAACTGAGGTTTGTAGAGTTTAATTAACTCACCATTTGGTTTTACTAGCAGGAGATGATGGAGCCAGACTCTGACTCTGAAGTTTGTGGCATTGCCCATGGTTAGGATACTTTGTAATTGACAGGTATAAAATATTTTACCTATTAACATCCATGTATATGTGTCCAGGAAATGGGTGTTGATCCATGAAATTTGATGTTTGAAGAAGATTCTCATATCTGCAAGGATAGCAGCACATACTAGAGGTTACAAGTGCTTCTGGAATAGCTCTCTGACTTTGGGTGAGCCAGGTGCTTAGAACTAAGGAATTCAACTGATTGATTTCTAGAAATAGCTCCAAGACAGATATTCTGTTATTCTATAATTCACATCAGCATTTCCCAAGATAGATTCTGCAGAATTCTGTCAAAAAGGACCCTCCACAGAAAAAGCTTCCATGGTCAAACAAGTCTGGAAAACATCAGAAATGAAGAGAACCACCATACACAAAAGAGAATATCCTCTTTTGGAAATTGGTAATTATACTTTCACACATAAGTCCTGCAGCACATTGGCTTACACAAAGTTAAACATGTTCTCTTCTTGCAAGACTTCTCAAGAAGGAAACATTTTTCATTCTGTGTAACCCAGAGCACCCTAAAAATACTTGGGTATCAAACGTCTTCTGTATATAACTACTTTCATGGAATTATTTCCATAGCATATTTGTAGATTATAACTTCACTCTGGCAGTTAAAATGTTTCTGAATCAAAGTGCTAACTTATGACAACTGACTTCTGAGAGTCTTCCAAACCGTGCCATTCTTTAGTGATATTGGCTTTCAGAAAGCTCTTTAGCCTAAAGGTATATTTATCTAAGGACTATACAGACAGCTAATTTTTTTGTTTCTCTTCAAGCATGAAATAAAATTTTTATCACAGTGACACTCTGAAGGTTATGTTTTTCTCTTTCCAAAATCTGTTCTATACTAATGATTCTCAAATTTTATTATCATCAGAATCACCTGGAAGGATTGTTAAGCCTACCACAGAATTGCTGTGTCTATCACAATTGCTAAGCCTACCACAGAAAGTGAGAAACTCATTCAACAGATCAGGACTGAAGCCAGAGTATTTACCTGACTAACATGCTTTTGGTCTGAGGACTATGCCATTCCTAGATTTCTTGTTTCAGATTGAGATCATGAAGTAGAACATGGAAGATATTTTGGTCTCTGCTTCCATCATCAAGGGCTGTTGTTGTTTGCTTTCTGTAAGCCTGACCCTTAGATACTGAGCCACATACCTATGGTGTCTTCTTTGTGTTTTGAATTTTTACTTTAAAAAGTATCAAAAGCTTCAGAAATCAAATATAAAGAAAGGAGTTGGGAGAACAGAGAATGTCTTTGACCAGGTTTTAATAAAAGAAACTTTGAAAATATTTCATATTTAACTACTTAAGAGCTAAATTTCTTATTTCTCATTTAATCATATGGATTAAATGAACTTATTCTTGTCTCCTTGGAGGAGTGATTAAGTAACATCTTATAAATACAGACAAATTTTACATCACTGACACTTGGTCTGGGGCTCCATTCACCAAAACCCACAGAACTTTAACTGACCTTTAATTTCTACAACAGAAATTTTGATGATGCTAAAGAAGCCATAGGGACTTCCCAGGTGACTCAGTGGTGAAGAATCCACCTGCAATGCAGGAGACATGCATTCAATCCCTGAGTCACGAAGATCTCTTGGAGAAGGAAATGGCAACCCACCCCAGTATTCTTGCCTGGGAAATCCCATGGACAGAGGAGCCTGGCGAACTACAGTCCATGGGGTTGCAGAGTCAGACATGACGTAATGACTAAACAACAACAACAAAAAGAAGCTATAGAGTCAAGGAACCCTTTAAAATAATAATGATTATAAACGTAGCACAGAATCACAAAACTGGCACAGTCTGGTATAATAAATGTATTCCTGGGAAATTGCAAGTCAAATTAGTCAATTGGATCCTATTTACATATTCTAATTTTGGATATGCCCAACTGACACTGTTTCTTAACTTTTTACTTTGAAGTGTCTGCTTATTATGAGCTCCTCAGCCCTACTGACCTGTCAAGGAAGAAAGAAGAGAAACTAACCTTTACTGAGCATCTTCTAATGGTTACATCATCTCATCTACAACAAATCTGTGATGAGGGACTGATCCCTAGAAAAGCTGAGGCCAAGAGGCTCCCATCACATTGATAAATGGCAGCTTCAGGACATAAGTCAGCCGTGGGCAGTCCCAAGTCCACTTTTTTCACCCCCCCACCCCCCCACTGCACCAACCACTCTGCTTCAAGACCTTAGTGATCCTTGGATGGAATAGGAGGGCTCCCTCTTTAAAGGACAGCTATAAGAGAGAATTATTTGGTGTTGGAATGAATTACCAATAATTTGTAGGTTTTAAAATGATCATGTTCACATATGTATCACCTAAGTGCAACCAGTCCATTCTAAAGGAGATCAGTCGTGGGTGTTCATTGGAAGGACTGATGCTAAAGCTGAAACTCCAATACTTTGGCCACCTCATGCGACAAGTTGACTCACTGGAAAAGACTCTGATGCTGGGAGGGATTGGGGGTGGGAGGAGACGGGGACGACAGAGAATGAGATGGCTGGATGGCATCACCGACTCGATGGACATGAGTTTGAGTGAACTCCGGGGGTTGGTGATGGACAGGGAGGCCTGGCGTGCTGTGATTCATGGGGTCGCAAAGAGTCGGTCACGACTGAGCGACTGAACTGAAGTGGTGAAAACATCTGATACTGAAACTGAGAGGCATAAAATTAAATCAAAATGTTTCACTCAGAGGTATGCAAAATGTTACACCTTTACATACCAGTTGCTTAAGAAGACCAGCAAATAACCCAAGGGAGTAATTAAAAACCAGGTACAATTTAAAGGTCCTCCATGAGCACTTTTACATTAATCTCAAACTTAGGAAGGCACATGTAGCATTACTCTATATACTCCACCTGTAGTGAAAACACCAGCATTACCAACTTGCTAGCACTGCCTTCAGAGAAGGCAATGGCAAGCCACTCCAGTACTCTTGCCTAGAAAATCGCATGGACAGGGGAGCCTGGTGGGCTGCAGTCCATGGGGTCGCTACTAGTCGGACATGACTGAGCGACTTCACTTTCGCTTTTCACTTTCACACATTGGAGAAGGAAATGGCAACCCACTCCAGTGTTCTTGCCTGGAGAATCCCAGGGACGGGGGAGCCTGGTTGGCTGCCGTCTATGGGGTCACACAGAGTCGGACACGACTGAAGTGACTTAGCAGCAGCAGCAGCAGCAGCACTGCCTTGGTTACATAAAGCAGTTCATGGCAATGTTCTTGGTAAAAGGGAAAACATCCTTTCTACGCAGGCTCTGAAACCCTGTGCAAACAAATTTCTCCCAAGTAAGCTGAGCTCTGCCCACGGAGCATACTTTAGGGTTTAGTATATGTGTAAGCTGAGTTCCCCGCTATTATCCACACTGTCAGGAAGGCTTTTATGAATGTGTGACCTTAGGTTTTAAAAGCAGACCACAGAAGCTGACAATGACCTAAGCTACCTGTGAATGTCAGCCTTTCAGCTTAGAGAATATTACTGATGAACCCAGGCTACACAGGGCTGCTGTGCAGCTTTGGAACCAGGCAAAACACTCCCAGTTTTAATAGTTACTGGGGTGTGAGAGACACAGCAATAGGCTGTTCATGACACCTCTGGGAAAGTGTTTGTTAGAAATAAACAAGGCTTATGAATAGAGCTCTACCACTCTGGGACATCTGGTTTTCACTGGTTAATTCTCCAGATTACTTCGATAACTTGTGTCAACAGAAATCCAACTGCTGAGCAGAATTAAATGCCACTGTTCTGCATAGAATGATAACAGCTCCCTGCTCATTCAGAGTATCAGAATTTCTAGATCAGAAACACAGACCGACATTTATAACATTTAAATTAGCAAGAGTCTAACAAAGTTCCTACTTTCCTTTCTTCCTTGCTGTAACATTTACTGCACCTATTCCCATGAGACACACTAGTAATACAAAGATGATAAGGTATGGTCTATTCCCCTAAAGGGCTCAGTCTAGTCCACAAAATAAACATGAAATGTGCATAACACTATAATAGGACAGATGTTATGGTAGAAGACAGAATATCACAGGAGACCAATAGGTAGCAGCCTACTGCATCATGTTTCACAGAGGTGATATTTCAATTTGGTATTAATTGACGGCAAGGAATTTTGCCTGGTGGAAGAAGAGGTGATAAAAAGAATTATTTGGGTAGAGAAAAGATCATATGCAAAGACAAGGATAGGGTATGGTATGCCAGGAATGGTGAGGAGTTCTCTGTGGTTGCCACAAAGAGTTTGAGGGAATGATGGAAGAAACAGCACAAATTCTAGACTTTTTAACTAGGGCAAGGGTTTGGGGTGGACATGGGAAATTGAAGGTAATGAAATTGAAGGGTTGCTGAGGTACAGATTCATTGGGATGAGGGAGGGTGGGAAGATGAAATCCCAAGGAGATGACTAGTCCTATCAAATATCCAGTCCACACACATTTGGACAAGTCTTTGCTAAAGGAAGTGTCCATGTCTAGTGATGAATCATACCTGTTCATGCCACCATGTCTGGAGAAAGAGTCGCTGTTACTATTTCTTATAGACCAGAAAAGACAGAAAACCCTCTCTCCTTTCCTTTCAAAGGGAGATAATATTAACCCTTACAGAGATTAGCCGTCTTTTTCCCCTCAAATCTCACCTCTCCAAGTCATCTTCCACACTGTTGCCAGAGTCATCTTCCTAAAGCACCACTCTTATTTTTTTTTAGTGTTTTTTTTTAATTGGAGGCTAATTATTTTACAATATTATATTGGTTGGCTTTGCCATACATTGACATGAATCCACCCCGGGTGTACATGAGTTTCCCTTCCTGAACCCCCCTCCCACCTTCCTCCTCCCCTTATCCTCCCTCTGGGTCATCCCCGCATACCAGCCCCGAGCATCCTGTATCATGCGTTGAATCTGGACTGGTGATTCATTTCACATATGATAACATACATGTTTCAATGCCAGTCTCCCAAATCATCCCACCCTCGCCCTCTCCCACAGAGTCCCAAAGACTGTTCTATACGCCTGTGTCTCTTTTGCTGTCTCGTATACAGGGTTATCATTTCCATCTTTCTAAATTCCACATATATGCGTTAGTATACTGTATTGGTGTTTTTCTTTCTGGCTTACTTCACTCTGTATAATGGGCTCCAGTTTCATCCACCTCATTAGAACTGATTCAAATGCATTCTTTTTAATGGCTGAGTATCATGAGGAACGCTGGGCTAGAAGAAGCACAAGCTGGAATCAAGATTGCTGGGAAACATATCAATAACCTCAGATATGCAGATGACACTACCCTTATGGCAGAAAGTGAAGAGGAACTCAAAAGCCTCTTGATGAAAGTGAAAGAGGAGAGTGGAAAGGTTGGCTTGAAGCTCAACATTCAGAAAACAAAGATCATGGCATCTGGTCCCATCACTTCATGGCAAATAGATGGAAAAATAGTGGAAATAGTGTCAGACTTTATTTTTTTGGGCTCCACAATCACTGCAGATGCTGATTGCAGCCATGAAATTAAAAGACGCTTACTCCTTGGAAGG
The DNA here is from genome assembly GCF_049115385.1 of Moschus berezovskii. Taxonomy (NCBI): domain Eukaryota; kingdom Metazoa; phylum Chordata; class Mammalia; order Artiodactyla; family Moschidae; genus Moschus; species Moschus berezovskii. Next base: position 63,788,225 of record NC_142463.1, read on the forward strand.
AAAGTTATGACCAACCTTGATAGTATATTAAAAAGCAGAGACATTACTTTGCCAACCAAGGTCCATCTAGTCAAGGCTATGGTTTTTCCCATGGTCATGTATGGATGTGAGAGTTGGACTGTGAAGAAAGCTGAGCGCTGAAGAATTGGTGCTTTTGAACTTTGGTGTTGGAGAAGACTCTTGAGAGTCCCTTGGACTGCAAGGAGATCCAACCAGTCCATTCTAAAGGAGATCAATCCTGGGTGTTCATTGGAAGGACTGATGCTAAAGCTGAAACTGCAATACTTTGGCCACCTCATGCGACAAGTTGACTCACTGGAAAAGACGCTGATGCTAGGAGGGATTGGGGGTGGGAGGAGACGGGGACGTCAGAGAATGAGATGGCTGGATGGCATCACTGACTCTGTGGACATGAGTCTGAGTGAACTCCAGGGGTTGGTGATGGACAGAGAGGCCTGACGTGCTGTGATTCACGGGGTCGCAAAGAGTCGGACACGACTGAGTGACTGAACTGAACTGAGTACTCCATTGTGTATATGTACCAAAGCTTTCTTATCCATTCGTCTGCAGATAGACATCTAGATTGATTCCATGTCCTCGCTATTATAAACAGTGCTGCGATGAACATTGGAGTACATGTGTCTCTTTCGATTCTGGTTTCCTTGGTGTGTATGCCCAGGAGTGCGATTGCTAGATCATATGGCAGTTCTATTTCCAGTTTTTTAAGGCATCTCCACACTGTTCTCTATAGTGGCTATACTAGTTTGCATTCCCACCAACAGTGTAAGAGGGTTCCCTTCTCTCCACACTCTCTCCAGCATGTAGACTTTTGGATAGCAGCCATTCTGACTGGTGTGAAATGGTATCTCATTGTGGTTTTGGTTTGCATTTCTCCGATTATTTTAAAAGCTAGCTTCTCAGTGACTAGAGTCTGAAGTTCAAATTCTTTAGCAGTATTAGCTTTTCCTTATACAACACACCTTTCTACACTTCTGTGCTTCTGCTCATGTAGGAATGACATATCTTTCTCCCCTACTCTTAATCTGTCAAAATTCTACTTGTCCGAAGTTCAGCATAATGGCCAACTCCTCGATGAGACCCCTCTTAATTCTTCTCATCATGATCATTCCTTCCTTGTTGACCCATATTCTCTTGGGTTCTCGCCAGCTGGTTCCCACCAGCACCTATTTTACTCTGTTCTGTAGTTTAGGTGTCTCTGGGAAGTTGTTACTGGAGTGGACGTCTTGACTAGGGACAAGGGAAAGAAAGGGAGGGAAGAAGTTTAGCTTCTGAGTAGACACAGTAACTCATTACTAGATAAGAACCAGGTGGAGGCAGTCCGAGCAGTAAATAAGTAAGGCACAGCTGCCAAAGTGGAAGACGGTAAATACTTTGGCCACCTGATGCGAAGAGCCAGCTCACTGGAAAGGATCCTGATTCTGGGGAAGATTGAGGGCAGGAGGAGAAGGGGGCGACAGAAGATGAGATGGTTGGAGGGCATCACCAACTCAATGGACATGAGTCTGAGCAAACTCTGGGAGATACTGAAGGACTGGGAAGCCTGGTGTGCTGCATGCAGTCCGTGAGGTCTCAAAGAGTCAGATATGAATGAGCAACTGAACAACAACGAACAACTGCAACAATATTTCCCAAGTTTTTCTACAAAGTGGTCTCTAACCTGGAAATAAACCCTGTTTCTCCCCTCTTGAATCTGAGATGGCCTTAGGGCTCACCTGTAACAAATAGAATACTGCACAAGTAACGTTGCATGGCCTCTGAGGTGACACCCTACGGCCATCCCCTGGTTCTCTTGGGATGCTTGCTCAGCCTCCATGTACGATGTCTGCCTCCCCAAAGACTACAGTGCTGCAATAGGTAGTCTCTTAGTAGACAGTCTTGGAGTAAACTCAGAGACTATGTTGGTGTTCCAGTAGACAGTCTCCACTAAGCTCATATTCCACACCCCCACCAAGGTGACAGACTTGTCAGTAAAATCATCTTAGACCCTCTTGGCCAGCCATCTTCCAGCTGAGTACCACTGAGTGACTTGGCCACCTCACGAGGAACAGAAGAATCTTTTCCTTTCAGAAGAGGCTGGGTCCTGGCCAAATTATTGGCTCACAGAATCCACAAGATACGATTTAATGGCTTCAGTTTTAGGTTACTATCTTTTGGAATACTTTGTTATAAAGCAATAGATACCAGAAAAGTCAGGGAATGAATGAATCCTAACTCTTTTATTCCTAAAGCAAATTGGTCTTCTGAAAGAGACAAAAATGTTATCTGGGATCCCCTGATAACATTTAAGGTGCTTAGTGAGAACCAATGAATCCTTAACTGTGAACACGTGTCTGAGGCCACTGGGGGCCCAGAAGCCACCCTCAAAGGGCAGCGTTGCTGATCTGACCAGCAGATGGTGCCCCATCTTAGGTCTGTGGAAGCTCACTGCACTTTGTAAGAGCACGAATTAGAAGTCAGTGGAATGAAAAGATTATGCTCAGAAGATGATAGAGACCAGGAAGAAAGAACGGCATACATGCTCAGTCATTTCTGACTCTTTGAGACCCCATGGATTGTAGCTTTCCAGGCTCCTCTGTCCATGGATGTTCCAAGCAGAAATACTACTGGAGTGGGTTGCCATTTCCTCCTCCAGGGGATCTTCCAGACCAGGGATTGATCCTGCATCTTCTGCCTTGGCAGGTGGACTCTTTACCACTGCGCCATCCAGAGGCTTGATAAATACCTGTTGTGTGAACTGACTGAATTCAGAAATTGAAGGCAAAACTGGTAGTAGAGTTTTCTGAGAGAAAATGGGCAGCTGAGCAATACAGGACACCTGATGAGCTGTGACTGGATATCGGATGCAGATCCGGACTCTCCTTCTGAGACATTTCAGTCAGAATGCTTGTAGGTCAGAGAACTGTGACCAGTCTGCTGGAGGACTCTTTGTGGAAGAACTTCCTGAGGATTCTGGCTCTGAGTTGAGTGTCTTGCCCTGATGAGCTCACCCAGCCTTCTGCCTACCATCAGCATCTTCATCTGAAGGTTCTACTTGTTGCTCACACAGCATTTGCCTTTCTCTTCTCACCATTCTGAGGAACTCATTAGTTAAGTGCTAGCTAGCACCCACAGATTTCCCTAATCATTTTCCACCATTATTCTGAGCCCTACATGAAACATTCCTCTTTTCTGAGCTCACAATAGCTTCTTTTTCCTCAGGACCATATTTAAGATCTCCCATACTGATTTAAACCTATTAATGCCTGAAGGAGAGACTGACTCAAGACCAACGTACAGGCCCTCACAGTTATCCTGAAAAGAGAATGACGAGATTTCTGATCTCTAAAGCAGCTTTTTTTTTTTCCACAGGAAGATCAAAACCATGTCCTGTATTTTCAGAAGGCCTTTCATATTCTTATTCAATGCATATTTTTGAAGTCATAGTCCTGACTGAGAATGTGCTTTAAGCTAGATTTTTAAAAGAGTTAAGATTTTGTTGTGATTTTCAAAGGGCTAAAAATTTTATCAAATATCTTATTTTCATTACACTGATGACAAATTGCATAATTTTCAGGATTATAACTGCACACTTCCCTTGCACAAATCTTAGGATTCCCAGTCTCCTGGAGAAATCTCAACTTTGTCTCTATTTTCAGAGATTTGTTAACTATACCGCAGTGAAAATGTTAAACAAAAGGACCAGTTTACTTATGGATTCAGGCTAGGAAAGCCTTGAATCAAAACAAATGGAGAAATTGGCTTTAGGGCCAGACAGAATCAATTGTTTCCTGATCAGTTGTGGTTTGGGGAACCTAATGAAGAGTGATCCCTCAACAAGGACTGGGATTAATGCACTGTCAGACATCATTAATCACTGCAGTTTCCCAAATCACCTGTCTTCAGTCAGAATACCTTTGTTTCACAGGCATTTCTCCATATTCTTGACAAACAGCACACATATTCATTAGTCTATTAGCAGACTAATGAATGTTCATTAACACAGACATTATCATTTAAATATTTAAGAGGGGTTGCTAAATCATTTTTCAAATGTGGTATTTCGTTCAAGGATGAAGTCAATTATGCTAAATTTTAAAAACCAAGCAATGCATTTTTCGGTGTTTTATATGCCTCCTTCTACACTAAGTTCCTTGAGGGCAGGATCTGGGTATGATTCATCTTTGAGTTGCTTTTTGGTGCTTGGCCCTGTGCCCGGCACACTGGAGTGAAGTAAACAGCTTTGGAATGAATGAAAAGAAGCATATTTGAAGAGGAAAGGGTGGATTCCACGTGAATGCACAGACGAGTTCTCTGACAGCCGTGTGATTTAAAAGGAACACATGTACAGCCCTGCAGTTTGTAAGCACTTCCGCACATTTATCATCTCTAAGCCAAGTGTCAGTAAGCTTATTTTATTGTGGAGGAAACTGATTTCTAGGAGATTATGGGATTCATCTCAGACTTTCTGATTCTCTAGTTCCTGGAATCAGGAAACAAAACCACATACACACACACAAAATCATCTCCCAAAATTCATTCAAGAGGCCCATGTTTTTAATGTTTTAATCTGCCTACCACATTATCATCAAAATTCTATCTATGGAGGGAGAACATTGAACACCATATTTAAAATCAGTTTCTTCACCTGCAGCTATACATGCCCATACCCTAGTCCTCCAGAACACACAGAGTGACTGATGGGATCTGATGTGGCTGAACCCGCTGACCCAGTTTGCAGTACATGCACATAAAATTCAGTGCTTAGCTTTGCAAACACTTAATCAGGTGTGTTTTCAGGAGACAATGAAAAATCAACTCTAGCTTGTAAAATCTAAAGAACTGCTCCAAGAGAAAGGTGAAATTAAGTATCCCTGCTCAGAAATGTTTGATGTCCTTGCAATATTAGGAATATGGCAATAAGGTAAAATTCTCCATGATGTTGCTTATTTTGATATGCTTTTAAGCATTATCTGAATACACTTATCATCAAAATGATATAAAGGCAGTTCACACCCAGGACAGAAAAACGTGCTCATCACCCTCCCAGCCCCAGCAGTTCTGCCAGCGGGGTGTGAGTGGCAGGTCGAGCAGAGCGCAGGAGTAGGCTGGAGAACGTTGCCTCCTCCTTCTGTGAGGCAAAGCCAAAAAAGGTTCCTCATTACTGCTGGCTCTTTGATCTCTCGCTCCCTATTTTTAGAACTCTTCTGTCCAATATCTTCTGCCCCATTGCCATGACCTTTCATGACACACCTCCTGGTGGTTATTTTGGGATCCTATTCCTTTCCCAAAGTATTACTACAGCTAGAATTAATGTGTGAGGTAGATCAGCACAAGTCTTTGCTTGAAAAAGGACCCAAAGGACATGTGCCCACATGAGGGGGAGAGGGCTGGTGCACAAAGGACAGATTCATCATCCATATTTTTAGTCATCAAAGCATTCTAAAAGGCTGCTCAACATAGCAGATACGGCAACCTCACAAGACAGCATTATCTAGGTGCCCAATCTGGGCATGCGGAGTTTGAAAATGTGTCCAGTACAGCTAAAGAGGTATAAATATGTGTGTTGTTTCTGGGGTAGAGAAAGGAGAAGCAACCATAAAAAAAAAGACATAGGATTTATCACTTCAGGTTTCTTTTTCAGACTTTCTCTCTCCCTAAATCTACAAATCATATGAAAGAATCAGTGCCAATAATGAGGGAAGGGCAGAGAGATCAAGCATGCTCTGATTGCTCAGTATCCCTTAGAAAAGTATTTTCACACAGAATTTATAAAGGGAGAACAAAAGGTCCCTTGCCAAAAATAAGAAGGGCACATAGATCCAGGAGCAAAAATCCTCCTTGGTGAAGACAGAGACATCTTTTGTGTTCATCACTATAGCTTCTGTGTCAAGTACAGTGTTAAACAGATAGGTACATGAATGAGATAATTTGATGTAATGATAACAGCTAAACGTTATTGAGTACCTGGCTATGTGACAAGCACTATTCTACAAGATCTTCATAAATTAAATTACTGACAAGATCTTCATAAATTAAATTACTGAATGCTTACAACAAACCCATGAGATATAAGCTTATATTGTTCCCATTTGAGAGAGAAGGATACTGAAATATAGAGAGGCTAGGTATCTCATCCCAGGCCCAACAGTTCTTTTATTAAATTTCTTTTTCTAAAAATGTACTTTTAAAAATAGTTTTTTTTTTTTTTTTTAAGGTCATGCCATGTGGCAGGCATGTGGGATCTTAGTTCCCTGATCAGGAATCTAACCCACACCCCCTGTACTGGAAGCAAGGAGTCCTAACCGCTGAACCATCAGGGAAGTCCCTCAGGTCAAAGAGTTCTTAAGTGAGAGGGCCAGAGTTCAACATTATGCACTTTGGGATCCAGAGTTTATGCTTGCAGAGTAAAGAAATAGGTTTTCCTCCCTCTGCTACATCCATGAGGAATTTGAAGAAAGAGCTACACTTAGTCTCATGGCCTGAACTGTATCCTCTCAAAGTTCATATGTTGAAGTCCTAACCCCAGTATCTCATAATGTGACTATATTTAGAAATAGAGTCTTTCAAGAGGTTATTAAATTAAACTGAGGTCATTATGGTGTAGTCCAATTTGGAGTAATCCACTATGTCTACTGTCTTTATAAGAAGAAGAAATGGACACAAGCATTCATGTACATATGAAGACACAAGAATCACTATTAGCAAGCCAAGGAAAGATGCCTTAGAAGAAACCTGCAAATGCACTGATCTTGGACTTCTAGCTCCCATAACTGTAAGAAAATAAATCTTAATTAAAATAAATTTTGTTTGACTTCTGATCATTTGTTATGACAGTCCTAGCAAACTAATTAATACATTCCATGTTAAAGTGTAAAATGGAAACCAAGAACAATGCATTTGGTACAAACGAGTCAAAATGAACTCAACAATTCAAGGCAGAAAGTTGCTTCCCTTCCATGGTCATTGGTTGACCAGTTATACAACTTTTGCCAGTTCCCAATTAGGTGGGAAGTGTTGAGAACTTTATTTTCAGTGGCCCAGACAGCTCCCCTCTCAGAGGACCCCTAATGAATACACAGATTGCAAAACATGACTCCACTTAAAGTTTGTGAAGGGTATATGATTTCTATGTCTGTAGATTTTTTTTGTCCTTGAGTATGTCCATGTTCTGAGTAAAGCCCTTTCTTTACTATACACTCATTTATCAGATACCTCATATTATAAAGCAGTTTTTAGCATAAAAGTTATATGAAAAATAAAATAAGAATATAAAAATCACCCATAATCTCATTATCCATAGATAAATGATATTAACAAAGAATGAATGTACATATATACATATGATCTTTATAGAAAAGTGGTACCTTGATGTGTATAGAGTTCTTTGGACTGCTTTTGTTCAATTAACACTGTTTTGAGAGTTCCCGCAAGTTATTAAATAGTGTTCAGAAAACAAGATTCTAATGGCTTCATGATATTCCTTCCAAGAGATTATATTATAATTTATTAAACATAAACTCAATACTGGCAAGGATACTGTGAAGCAGGCACTCTCCTAAACTGTTGATAGAAGTAGAAAATGTTGTGACCTTCTAGAAAGCAGTTTGACATTATAGATCAATATTATTAAAAGAATTCATACCCACTGCTCCAGTAAAGAAAGGCAAAAGATAAACATTCACCTTCTCAGGGAAGCTGTTCCAGTCCATCTTCTTTAAATTGCATTCCTGACATTTGACATTGACTAGCAGAGAGACCTCGTGACATCCTAGGTCATTCAACAGAGACACCAGTAGAGTCATATCTTAGTAGTAAGCCCAAACTATCTCTTGAGTGAAGGGTTCTCTAGACCTGCCCTGGGAAAGTATAAGGCCTTGAATGGGTCAAGCTAATCAGCATATAACTTAATGACCTGTCAAAGCAAAACACCACACTATTTAAAGAGAAAAAACAAACAATATCTGTTTGAAAATACAACAACATAATATTTACAACACTCAGCTTCCAAGTAAAAAATTACTAGACATGCCAAATAGCAGGAAAATGTGATCCAGAATCAGGAGAAAAAGTAATCGATAGAAACAAACTTAGAAATTACAGGGTTAATGAGACTAGAAAATTATAACATCAAAAGAGTTATTATAACTGGACAGACCGCCAGTCCAGGTTCAATGCATGAGACAGGGTGCTCAGGGCTGGTGCACTGGGATGACCCAGAGGGATGGGATGGGGAGGGAGGTGGGAGGGGGGTTCAGGATGGGGAACACATGTACACCCATGGCTGATTCATGTCAATGTATGGCAAAACCACTACAATATTATAAAGTAATTAGCCTCCAATTAAAATAAAATAAAAATAAAAAATAAAAGAACTATTATAACTGTGTACACGTATTTAAGGTAAAATATAAATGTAAAGTGTAAGATATTTTTTAAAAATCAAATAGTTTCAGACTGTAATGAAATCAAACTAGAAATGAATATTTATTATTATTTATTTAGAAATAAATAAGTAACTAGAATGATGCCTGAAAAATATCCAAATGTTCAAATCCTAAATTACACACTAACCCAAGAGTCAAAATGAAAGTAAAAAGGAAATCAGAAAAGCCTTTCAAATGAATGAAAATAAAAGCATATGTATCAAATTTTCTGGGATGCAACTGGAGCATCTATAGGGAAGTCTGCAGCACTAAATGATTACAATAGAAAGAGAAAAGATCTTAAGTCAGTGACCTTAGGTTCCACATTAAGAAACTTGACAAATAAGAGAAAACTGAACCCAAAGTAAACAAAAGAAATAAAGCCAGATGGCATACCACAAACAATGGGGGAATCAAATTAAACAATACTTTAAAATGCTACCAAATGTAACGGGATGCTGGGTCACAGCCCTCTTGCCGATTTTGCTCTTCTTTCCTGTCTACTTCCAATGTGTTCCACTGCCTAGGAAAAAAGCTTCAATAACTAGGCTTACCTTTAAAACTATATAACAGAAATCTTGGGATTCACCATGCACCATTTCTAGTGAGGCCAAGAATACAATTCACACATCCATTAGTTATTATCACAATGCCAGAACATGTAACTTCACCTAAAAGGCCATAAATAGACATCAGGAAGCCTAGACTGCTTACCAAAGGGAAGCGGAAAGGCATTGAAAACAAAACTACCCAACCCCTTACTAACAAGATTGTCAGAGGACCCTCTGAGTTTACGTTGATATTATGTCATTTAAGCATAGTCATTTAAAACCAAGCAGAGACAGACTCAGCCTGTTCTTTCAAGCTTTGCAGAAGCAGCACTGGAATTTCCAAGAGCAACACCATCAAGGGTAATGAGAAGACCTCACCGCTAGCATAGCCCATGCACACATAAGGAGCCAGAGGCAGTGTGTACACAATGCACCCTTATGAGGGGACACAGTATTTGCACACAGGCATTATTTACCTGGGCTCCCCTGGTAGCTCAGACGGTAAAGAATCTACCTGCAATGCAGGAGATCCAGGTTCGATCCCTAGATTGGGAAGATACCCTGAAGAAGAGAATGGCAGTCCACTCCAGTATTATTGCCTGGAGAATTCCATGGATAGAAGAGCCAGGCAGGCTACATTCCATGGGTCTCAAAGAGTTGGACACTACTGAGCAGCTACCTATTATTTACCTATGCTCTCACCACTCTAGACCATGCCGTCCTCAAAGTCAGAGACCACATCTTAGTCACCTTTGTATCCCTGAACCCTAGCATGGTGCAATCATTTAATAAATGTCCTTTAAAAGTCAAGCGGGAACCCCCTAGCAACCTAAAGGGTTGTAGAAAACACCCAGTGTGATAGCCTTGAGACTTAGAACACAAAACACATCTTCAGATCCAAGTTGAAACTAAAGAACACAGGCTTACTATCTCTTTCCTGAGTTCAATTCAATTTTTGAAACATTTAAAAATGGATTTGTTTCCAGCCTTCAGTGAGTATTTGGGTGGGACTGGGTTTTATCTGAACCAGTCTGCCCATCCTTTTCCCACGGTGTTCTGGAAGAAAGCAAAGAGTGGTGACTCACAACCTGGCACTATTCTTAGTTCCTATGTACTGACAGCAGACTGAATTCCAAAAGAGAGGCATTTACTGAATACAAAGGATTAAAACCTGGATGTCCCGGCCCTAAAATGTGGTTCAGGTTATAAACTTTCCAACATGATGCTAAATTAGCTGCATTTGGTTCCAGATGCTTAATGCCTAGTGAGTGGAAAGGTGACTTCAAGTGGAAATGGCCTCAATTCTTACTTTGTGTCACTTCAGAATTATTCCCTGAGTTTACCTCACACTCTCATCTCCTACCTCCTTCCTTGGCTCCAGCTTTTTGAATTTCAGGCTCTTGAAAACAGTGCTTGCAGGATGGCCCAACTATGAAAGCAGTCCTTTCTGGCCACCTCTCCTGGATGGAGACTCGAGGACTTCTCTATTGGAAACTGCAGAGCAAGGACTTAGGAAGTGCAGAAAACCCACAGAAAAGAAAGGTGATTGGAATCAGGATGAGCTCTGTTAACAAGAAAAGATAATGAATCCACAGGAATGTCATAATTCACTATGTTCTTCTCATTCCACCCCAACACACAAGCACCCACACAAACACATGTACAGACAACTACACTTCAGTGCTTTGTCCAATACCCTTTTCACATAGTCCTCTGACTTTCTTCTGAGTTTCCACTCCCTTAATGAGTTGTTGTTCAGTCACTCAGTTGTGTCCAACTCTTTGTAACCCCTTGGATGGCAGCACACCAGGCTTCCCTGTCCTTCACCATCTCTCAGACTTTGCTCAAACTCATGTCCATTGAGTCGGTGAAGGGCATCACCCTTTATGAGTGCTTGCTCTTTTTCTATACTTTCTTACTGTTGTCGCCTTGCCTTTACCAATAACCTCAGATATGCAGATGACACCACCCTTATGGAAGAAAGTGAAGAGGAACTAAGAAGCCTCTTGATGAAAATGAAAGAGGAGAGTGAAAAAGATGACTTGAAGCTCAACATTCAGAAAACGAAGATCATGGCATCTGGTCCCATCACTTCATGGGAAATAGATGGGGAAACAGTGGAAACAGTGTCAGACTATTTTTTTGGGCTCCAAAATCACTGCAGATGCTGACTGCAGCCATTAAATTAAAAGACGCTTACTCCTTGGAAGAAAAGTTATGACCAACCTAGATAGCATATTAAAAAGCAGAGACATTACTTTGCCAACAAAGGTCCGTCTAGTCAAGGCTATGGTTTTTCCAGTGGTCATGTATGGATGTGAGAGTTGGACTGTGAAGAAAGCTGATCACCGAAGAATTGATGCTTTTGAACTGTGGTGCTGGAGAAGACTCTTGAGAGTCCCTTGGACTGCAAGGAGATCCAACCAGTCCATTCTAAAGGAGATCAGTCCTGGATGTTCATTGGAAGGACTGATGCTAAAGCTGAAACTCCAATATTTTGGCCACCTCATGCGACGAGTTGACTCACTGGAAAAGACTCTGATGCTGGGAGGGATTGGGGGCAGGAGAAGAAGGGGACGACAGAGAATGAGATGGCTGGATGGCATCACCGACTTGATGGACGTGAATTTGAGTGAACTCCGGGAGTTGGTGATGGACAGGGAGGCCTGGCGTGCTGCGATTCATGGGGTCGCAAAGAGTTGAACATGGCTGAGGGACTGAACTTTTGTCACCTTGCCTTTATAGAACCACTGTATTACTTCAGTGCAGTCTCAGACTGCCAAGGCACTTCCTTCAGTCTTTGAAACACAAACTCCCTAAGTTATACTTCCTTCATTATTTCCATTTAAACTCCATACCCTGGGGAACCTGTAATCTATCCCTAGAAGACAGAAATCATGGATATCTAAATTATTCTACATAGTGCCTAGCAAGGAAGCAAATCCAAGTGCAGGCTTAGTATCACCATGCCTGTTCTCTGAATATAGCGGTGAGGATAATGATCTCATTCACTTTAATTTGCACCTTCTTGAGAAGTCAGGCTCACCAGTGAGTGGCTCAAAAACTGTAGCATCAATGGATCTGAAAATGCTAAGAAAATGTGAAAGGGCTGGCTCTATAAAGGCAAGCTGGTGACAATAAAAGAAAATAGAACAAAAACGAACACTCGTAAAGGGAGCTGAAACTCAGGAAGGTAGGACAATGTAGCAGAAATGTAGAAAGGGCAAAGACTTTGGGTTTGGGAGCAGTTAGGTCTGGGTTAGACGCCTTATTTGGTCACGTACTAACTGCCTGATCTTGAGCGAGTTGCTAACTTCACGGAACTCCAACTTCCTAAGTTTAGAAAGATGTTCACATGCTCACCTCAGAGGATTTTCTTGAATGTAAGGTAGATAACCTTTAAGGTTTTTGGCTCATGTCAGTTCCCTTCCCTCTCACCTCAGAAAAAAGGATCCATAGTGATAATTTCCAATAGCACCCACAAAGTTGGTCAAGTCTGTAATCAATGCATTTTCAGAGGCTCATATTAAGTTTCTCATTTATATGTGTTTTACTATTGTCTCATGAAGATGCCCATGTTTTCTGCAATCGCCAGCTTCAAGGGGAACATACATGTTAGTGCCTGCGTGTGACTGAGTCTGACCCATCCTATCCACCAAAATATACAAACTGAAAAAGACCTCACATTTTTAGAGGGTGGGACTCAAAGTTAACATGTTCCTTATCTTTATTTCCAAAGCAATTTGGCTGCCTTTTAACTAGAACATAAATCGCTGTATTGTGTATTATATTATCTGTTTATGCCTCTAGATCTTTTCTAGGCTATGAGAGCCAACATAGCAAAATCTAGATGTTGTTTCTCTTTGCCTTGCCACTTAGAATGAAGCCTGTCATTCATATCATATTAATAAGGCTGAACTGAGCCATTCACTTCTGAATCGGCAGTGCTTTGGTATATATCCACATTTTATAACTCCCCCAGCAGCATTTCCTAGGGCCTCAGAAGATTCAAGCATTGAAGACATGCTGTCTTTGCCCTTTAAGAATTGACTGTTCAGGTGATCAAAAAGTACGAACTTTCAGTTATAAAATAATATAAATAAATCCTGGGAATGTAATGTACAGTATGGTGACTATAGTTCATGCTGTGCTAAGTTGCTTCAGTTGTGTCCAACTCTTTGCGATCCTATGGACTGTAGCCCACCAAGCTCCTCTGTCCATGGGATTCTCCAGGCAAGAATACCAGAGGGGGTTGACATGCCCTCCTCCAGGGGATCTTCCTGACCCGGGAATCAAACTCACATCTCTTATGTCTCCTGCATTGGCAGGCAAGTTCTTTTACCACTAGTACCACCTGGGAAGCCCCAACTATAGTTGATACTGCATTGTAAATAAGAGTAGATCTTAAAACTTCTACACATCCCCCCCAAAAAACACTATATGAGGTGATGGATGTGAACTAGACTTACTCTGGTGATCATTTCCCAATATATATATACATTGAATCATTATGTTGTATACCTAAAATTAATATATCAATTTTTAAGTTAGAAACAATTACAAAAAAATAGAACTGACTGTTTAAAAGCAGCTTTGTTTTTTTTTTTGAAAGCTAATATTTAATCAAAGGAGAGAGGATAAAAGATGTCAAAGAAATGCCTGGGACTAGCCTTAAATTGCTGTATGCTTTTTATTTTTTGCCATAACCTTGGGCACCTCACCCATGCCCACATCCAAGGTTCAGTGATACCTTGCACAAGGTGCACACAAGGAGTGTTTGATGGGTGCCTGGAGGGCTCTGTACTGAGCAGCTCAGATGTGAGGGTGACCACAAGCTGTGGGTGGTAGCAGTACCATCTGCCTCAGGTGATAAAGTCAATGGTGATGACTAAGCTAGGGTAGAAGCATCTCTCAATCTCTGAGTTCCTCCTCTGCTCTGACACATCTCTTTCTCTTCAGAGGAAATAGGAACAAGCTCAGGCAAGGGTCCCTGAGGAGGAAACCCTTTTTTATTATTTAACTCATTCATTACCAGACTCTCTTGAAGAAAGTGAGGTCTACCATGACTGAAAACACAAAGAAGCTCACATTTAGAAAAATATTTAAGTGAGGTCCACAATCAGTTGTTAGGAGGAAGTCAAGAAGTTGGGGGCAAGTACCTAGATTTTAAGGCAGATTCCATCAAAAGAATGGCCTTTGGATGCAGACACTCTGCTGTCCCTTAACATCTCACACATATACGAACTGCCTAGTCTTTGATAGACAAAACTCAGGCACCATAGATACAGAGATCCTCATGACTCCCAAACACTGAGGCCAAGTGTTAGCTGTCACTAACTCTCAAGTATGGTGTTTTGTATCTGACTGATCTGTGGGGCACTTCAGTGCATGACCTCTGAGTTGGGGCAACCTCATTATCTTATAGATGAAGAAATCAAGGCAAAAACTTCACATGGCTCAACACTGTTTGCAGGCAAAGTTGCAATTCCATGACAGGCAAGGCCATTAGAGTGCTTTGTTAGATGATCACTGGGGCCCCAGTGCAAGCCAGGATCCTGACTTGGGTGGGGTTTATAAATCACATCATCTATATATAACTTAGCAAATGATTTTTAAACTAAGAGTTCATCTAGCTTTTTTTCTCTAGTCTAAAGAATACAGAATATTCTCTAGAGAATAAGTCTAATTCATCCTATGCTAATTGTAGTAAAAGTAAAGGCAATGGTGGTGATTGCAGTGGAAATAATTATAATTTATTAAGTACTTACTATATGCCAAGCATCCTGCTGAGTATTAAACATGTCTTATGTCTTTGTTCAGCCCAGCTGCCAGAATCCTCCTTCACACTTAATCCTTGGCCCTGCAAAAGTTGGCACAAATAAATGGCTTCAGTCTCTCTGTGTGTTCACGTACTGTGCCCAGATCAAATCCTTTCTCAATTCTGAATGTAGTATGTGTGGTTTTAAGTGGGCATTTAAGAGACAAGTATCTCTGGAAATAAAACCCACAGAAGGTGAAGGTTAATTCTTAATCTCTGAATCTGGAACCAACCCATTTGATAGTGATTTATAATTATATATTCTGTATTGCTCAAGCATGTCTAGAAGATAGATAGCAGGGTGTAGTGGGAGGGGTACCTTCCAGTCCATTCCTTTGAAATGTTTCTATGTTATCACAAAACAAGAAGATCTGTAACATAAAGGGGCTAGAAATGCCTGGTTTCCTGTGGACAGATGCCAGGTGAAGAAAATAAACAGATATAGTTCCCACTGGATACAAATGCCCTAAAAAAAAAAAAAAAGTGTTTCCTACCATGCTGCCAAGAGAATGCCTGCTTGTAGTGTTTGGGGAAGATGGAAAGTGGAAAATAAGAAAAGACACATTCCAATTTTGTTGATAGAGCATAAACTCTTACAACTGAGTCAAGTGACAGCCCTAACTCTTAAACAAATGAAAGCCTAACCAACCTGCCAGTTCAGTGGAGCCCATGGTGCTATTCCTTAATATGTCAAGAGAGGCTGAGAGTTACAGAATGCCAGAGCAGGACAAGTTTTCAGAGTCATTTAGTCTGGAAATCACAATTGGCAGCTCCCACACATTGTCTTCTTGAGTTTTCCCAGGATTAACTTAGATGGCATTTTAACATTGTTTTAATTAATTGTCAATATTTAAAAAATCAAAAGCCTTTGCGTAAAAATTCAGAACACTAGTATCTCTAAAATTTGAAAAAACAAGCAAACACTGGATCTACATTTTCACCTACTAACCACTCAGCCCCCACTCCACCCCTCAGAGTCTACACTATCCACATTGCTGCCCCAGGCTGAGGCCAGTGTCATCAGACAAAAATCCTTGGAATGGCATTTTGTTACCTGGCTGATCCCTTTGAGCCCTTTAGTGCATATTCCCCGAGCTGGGGCAATGCCATTATCTTATAGATGAGAGGAAACCAAGGCAAAACCTCACAGGCTCACCACTACCTGTAGACAGAGTCCCAATAACATGGGTAAGGCCACTGGCAGAAGATCCGGTTGACAACTCTTGCCAGTTCCCCAAAGGAATTCTACGGCCAAGCCTTACTAGTGGGTCATCAAAGCTCTATTCCCTCAAATATCTTTCCATGTATCAGACTCTTGTTTCTCCTTATAGACTCAGATTAGTTCTATATCCATTGCCCAGCCCCCAAAGTGTCAGACTGTAAAGTTGTTCAGGGAAAGGCCAATATTAAAGTCCCCTTTTTTGTGCCATGACATATCATGAGCTCAGAATAAATCTGGGGTTTGAAGAGGATAAGCAATTTGTCCTCAGATACATAGGTGATTATGCTCATAACATAATTGGAAAAAATAAGTTAAAAATAGATTGAGTATATAAGAAACACTCAGACTGATAAACTATCAAGTAAGTAGCAGTGAAAACTATCTCAGTGACAAACGTAACTCTTACCAGGCCAACACTTACACCAGAAGTAGGACTGTCTGATCAACGTGGCTTGTAAAATATCAGAAGGGTTCCAAAGTCCTAGACATCTTCTCTGCCATTTGCCAAGGTGTCAAAAAGTCCACTATATAAATCTGTTTGCATTAAGGCTTTTTCTGTTGAAATGCAACAACCCTCTCCCTCTCCTCTCCAAGAGCCAGTGCTATGCCGTGCCTAGTTGCTCAGTCATGTCCAACTCTTTGCAACCCCATGGACAAGCCCGCCAGGTTCCTCTGTCCATGGGGATTTTCCAGGCAGGAATACTGGAGTGGGTTTCCATGCCCTCCTCCCAGGGATCTTCCCAACCCAGGGATTGAACCCAGGTCTCCCACATTTTCAGGTGGATTTTTATCGTCTGAGCCACCAGCGAAGCCCAAGAGCCAGTACCTAAGGCAATTCTTAGAGGTTTGTACAGCCTTTTCAGTTAACTCATCAACTTCTTTTCTATCTGATGCATTTATCCTGGAACATCTGGGTAAGTTGTGATAGAGCTAAATAAAGGTAAGTTTCAGAAGAAGGGACGGGTCTGAACCTGTGGTGATGGGGCGTAGGCACAGCGGTTAAGTACAAGGTCAGCTAGGACCAAGAAGCCTGGGTTCAATTCGGCTACCTACTGAGTGCTCTTTAGTCTTTACTCTCTGTGCCTCCAATTTTTTTCCATTTAGATAGAGAATGGTGTTAACAGTGCCCTCAATGGGCCATTACAGAATCAAATAAGTCAATAAATAGCAGGCCGTTCAAAACCGTGCCTGACACAAAGTGAGCCCTATATAAGCATTGGCTTCTGTCATTATCAGGAGAAGTGAAGTGAAGTGAAATCGCTCAGTCGTGTCCGACTCTTTGCGACCCCATGGTAGGTATGTAAGCCTACCAGGCTTCTCCATCCATGGGATTTTCCAAGCAAGGGTAGTGGAGTGGATTGCCATTTCCTTCTCCAGGGGATCTTCCCGACTCAGGAATCGAACTCAGGTCTCATTGCAGACAGACGCTTTACCCTCTGAGCCACGAGAAGATGGCATGAAATTTGGCCCTGAAAGGGACTGCTCCAGTTTTACCACTGCTGTCTCCTTTCCCAATTTACTGATGAAGGATACAGGGTCCATTAAGGATGTGCAGTTTACTGAACACTGTAGGCTAGTGGACGGCAGAGCTAGGGCTTCCTATCCAGGGGTAGGAAGTAAGTTCCGCCTCCACGGAACTTACTGATGAAGAGGGAAGGAAGGGTTGTAGGAGACCCAAGAGAAACCGAGAGCGAGCTTCAGGCCTCTCTCCCTTCTAGGGATAACGGGATCAAGGCCCTCGGGGACTTCTCCCCCAAATTAAATCCTGGTCCCCACTGGGTGGGCTTGATGTCTCAAGAACGTCTGGTTCCGACACACACCCACGCCCCCGCGCCTGGGCGTACCCTCCAAGTCTGGCGCAGCGCGGCAACTCTGCCCCGTTGGGAGGACGAGTCAACAGCGGGGTGGACGGGAAAAGTGACACAATCGGGCCGGCGCCCTCCGCGCCAGCCTCCCACGCAGCGCAGGGAGGGCCGGGCCCTCTCAAGGGCTGCGGGTACGGGTCCCGCGGCCGCGGCCTCTGGGGCACGCGCGCACCCGCACGCCCGGCTCGCCGGCCGCCCCGCCGCGCGAGGGCCGGACGCGGGCACCTTTCAGCAACGCGGCGGCCGCGCGGTTGCCGGGCCCAGCTCCTCCGGCCGCCGCCGTCGCCTCCGCCCCCCAGAGCTGGATGACGGAGTCTTGAAAGACTTTCACCAAATATGGGCCGGGGCTGGAAACGTCCTGCGGCGCGCGCCGCCGGAAACCTCTAGTCCTCTAGCAACCGCGGTGACTCCGGGTGCGCGGGCCGGGCGGCCGGCAGGGGGCAGCGGGCGGCCGGCGGCCGGGCGCTTCCCGGCGGTCGGCCCGGGATCTCTCCCCTCCCCATGCCACTCTTGCCGCGCGGCCCCTGCCCGCTGTCTCCGCAGAGGTGCGGGGGGCAGCCGAGGCCTTCCCAGCACCATTGCCACTCAGTTCCTGCCCCCATCTTGCTCTCTGGCTCTCCCTGAGATCTCTCGGGGAGGGGTGGGCGGTGGAGGGGAGATCGAATAGCCTTAAAGCCGGCCTTTCGCTGTCACCATGAGTTGTTCTGTTCCTTAAGGTGGCTATAAAAAGTGGAGTTGTGAGACCACCTGACTGTGAGGACAAATGCAAGCACACAGCTTACAGGCACTTTTGTCGTCCAAGGCGGTGGTTCTCAGGGTGTGATTCCCTGAACCAGCGGTATCACATCACCTCGAGACTTCTTTGAAACTAATTAGAACTAATTAGGAACTAAGAAACTTCTTAGAACTAATAACAAATTGTGGGGTGGGGCCAGTTGGGTCGTTCGTCTAACCAGCCCTCCAGGTGAGTCTGATGCGGGTCAAAGTTGGAGAACCACTGGTCTAGGGCTAGGAAACCGAAGTCGCCAGAGTTAGGGTGATTATTATTCTCAGTTGCCGCCAGACAGTGAACCCTTCTTTTGGTGACCTAAAATTCCCTGGCATCAGCGGGCGAGAGACGTTCCCATCGCTCAGTCCAAAGCCAGGAACTGAGAAGACAAGCAGCCCCTTCTCCGTGCCCTGCAGCCCAAGGAAACAAGGCGGCCCGTTATTCACTCTGGGGGCACCCGGAGAGGGAGGGTGGGGGAGGAAAGAGAGCAAAAGAACCATGCAGAAGGAGGACCGGAGGACACTTACCCATAAACGTTTGCACATTTACCCTTCAATCTGTCAACGTGAGCTGCTCTGCAGCTCTCAGCAGAGGCGAGAAGGCAACAGGACGTTTGGGGTTTCTGGACCTTCTTGGAACAGGACTTGAGGAGCTGCTATTCCTCTTGTCTGATGCTGTCGTTTACTAGCAGTTGAACCAGGACATAGTATGGGGAAAGGCTGTGCACATAGGTTACTCCTGTCTCTCTGGCTCCCCGGTCCTGGCCCTGTTTGCTCCGGCTTCCCACCCACTCCCACAACACACCCCCTGCTTTAAATGGGCAGCTGACGGTGAGGTTCTGTAAGCTTCTCCTCTGAGGCAAACTCTTCCTCCAAGATTCCCAAGATGAAGTCCAGAAACAAACCCACACACTCCTGTTAGAAAACTTTAATCTGATTTTTAATGGAATCTCTGGAATGGTGTGTTTGTGAATGCTGTGCTGCACACTGAATCTCTCTGAGCTCCCCCTTGCCCCTACCCCCTATACAACTTCCATCAAGGAACAAGGTGTATACATAAGCCAGTTGGATCATCTGTTGTAATTTCATTTTTAAATTATGATAGACAGATTGCATGAAAAACAAGGAATTCCAAAGAATTTCCTGCCCTGGGAACAGAAGTTAAGTCTATATTTAACAACATTTGAAGCTGTCAAGAATGCTTTGTGGTTGGATAACAGAGGCAGAAAAATGTTAAAAACGCAGGCTACTGCTATACCCAAATATGGAAATATTGTTACGTCTGGTGTCTGATTCACCATCTGGAAATACTTACAACCATGAAGTCAAATAGAAAAGACGCCGCAACAGAAGCCAGGAACGCTCCTCTCCATTCTCTCTCTACCGCCTCCTCCCACCCTGTACTGCATCGACTCCTAGTCACTTCATTATGGAGGAAACAATACTGAAACTCTACTACAGGAAAAAAACAAAAACGGTTTCTAAATAATAACTGGTGAGTTGACTTGGATAGGGCCCAGAAAACCTGACAGTTTATTGTCTTGAAAAGTAAGACCCCCTCTCAACTAAACCTTAAAGATCCTATTCCCTCTAGTAAAAGCCTCTGAGACTTCTGGAAGAACACTTTTGAATGAATGAAACTTAATTCTTTCCTGCCACAGTTCTCTGCATTGGAGAATGTTTTCATTGCAGTAGGTCTTTATTGTGTTTATCAGTCATTCACAGACAGTTACACTGAAGGCCTTCTTAAGCCAGACGGCTCAGTCATTTAGACTGAACAGCCCTAAACATTACAAAGGACAAGAATTTCTCCTAGAGCACATATACATGAGAAAGTGGCATAATTACTGTGTATGTTTTAATGAAAATTACACAAGAAGTGTAGTTTTTGAAACTTTGAGGGAACATTTGTCAAGCATACTAATGGTTTTTGAAGTTCAAATAATTTGCTTTGTAAGGGGTCTTCTACTGAATGTGTTGCTGGTAGAAAAAGATCTTAAAATTGCCAACTATTTTTTTTTTTTACTACAGAATATTACATCCTAAGACTCTAATTTCTCTGTACTTAGAGGGCAAAGCATTGCAATTCACTTGAAATGGAGGCTTCTAAGTGGTCCCAGGAAAGGAGTTAAACCCCCCTGCAAGGAGTCTGTTCTCCAGAGATCCATTGGGCACAATGGTGCTGGAATCTGGTTTGATTTTGCTGTATATGCCGGTAATGATCTCAATACAAATCACTTCACCGTAGTCCTCTACGCTTCTGGCTGTCTGCTTAGTTAGCGTCGCCGAAGGGCTTACCCGGTCTCCTGCATCAGTGAGGAAGTGTTAAGACAGCCTGCCGGAGAACTCCCTGCGTTCGTTTCCTCTCGGACTTCCAACACAGGCAGTGGGCTGGAACTTAAGTGGGAACCTCCAAAAACAAACAAGTACGACGTACCGAAAGCGGGGCGGGGAGGGGGGAGCGGAAGAGGGAAGACCTCTGTTTGGGAATCTGCCAGACAATGGGGGAAGTAGATTTCCCCCCTCCCTTCTCATTCATAAATGCCACTGCGGGTATTAATTTGCAATATATTTAATTTGGCTAATAAACACCATGCCAAAGCTTTGGGACTGGATCAGAGCATGCCTCTATGAAGTCCTCAAATAGCGTCCTGGCTACCAGACACTCCCCCTCCTCGTTCGCCTTTCTCAATAGATAACTTGATTCTCACCTTCTCTGTAAACAGGCAAACAGCTTGCTGCCTTCCCGGGTGAGGGCTTCCAAGGCTGCGGGGTCAACTCGGCATCACCAAACAAAACGACTTTTGTCCCTCCCTCCAGGTCCTCCCACCCTCCCAGTCCAGGCAAAGTTCTGAACTCGCCCCCCTCAGCCCTTCCACCACCATCACCATCATCACGCCAAGGAGAGCCCTCCGCAATAGAAGTCGTTATTTAAAGTGGAAAAAACGGAAGATTGTTTTCTTGACGGGTCCAGGACAAAAAAAAAAAAAAAGTGCAACGGAGCCAGGGGAGGCGCTTGGCAGGAACCCGCGCCAACCAGCATTCCTGAGATGTTTGAGAATTCTGGAACGCACAGACAGAGCCGACGTCACTGAAACACGCGGCGCCGCGACCGGCCCGTATAAAAGGCGGGCTCTGGGCGCTGGGGCAGACCGCGAGCGAGAGCGCCCCCGAGCAGCACCCGCGTCCTCCGCTACTCCTCGGCCAGGACCTCGGGAGAAGGACGCCCGCAAACCGCTCGCCGGCCCGGCCCTCGCCTCCCCGCCGCTAGGCCCACGACCCCAGCCGCGCCGGCTCGCCCGCTGCGCTCTGGTGTGTTGGCGTCTTTGCCTCCGCGCCAGCCGGGACCACTCCTGCGCGCCACGATGAGCTCCCGCACCGCCAGGACGCTCGCCCTCGCCGTCACCCTTCTCCACTTGGCCAGGCTGGTGAGTTCTTAGGCCACCACTTCCCCGTCCGCTCTCACAGCCCCTTCCCCTTTCCCCGGACGACCCGCTGTCGGAAGAGCTAGACTCCTAAGTTCGGGGCGGGGGTGCTTCTCGGTATAGCTCTTTCTTTAAGCCCTGAAGACCTGCCGGGGGCCTCCTGGCGTTCGCCGCTGCCCGGGACGGCCGGGCTGGACGGGATCAGAAACCCCCCTCCCCTGCCGCCCGGGTCACACACCCTCGTCCCTTCCTGGGGCGCCTCTCCTCCGTACCCCGCGGAGCCTCACGCGTTTCCTCACCCCCTTCCAGGCTCTCTCCACCTGCCCCGCCGCCTGCCACTGCCCCCTGGAGGCTCCCAAGTGCGCCCCGGGAGTCGGGCTGGTCCGGGACGCCTGCGGCTGCTGTAAGGTCTGCGCCAAGCAGCTCAATGAGGACTGCAGCAAAATGCAGCCCTGCGACCACACCAAGGGGCTGGAATGCAACTTCGGCGCCAGCTCCACGGCTCTGAAGGGGATCTGCAGAGGTAAGAGGCTTGCGGTTTGGCCCCTTCTTAAAAAAAGAATAGTCCCCGAAGTCCAGAAGTTTAGTAATTTTGAGACCATGTATGGTGATGCTTTGTTGTTGGTAGCTTGGCAGAAAGGCACATGATTTCAGCAGTCTGGAATGCAATTCAGTGTGTCTGGGCCCAACGAAAAGCGCATACGGAAAAGTGATTCCTGACTAACTTATTGTTCTGGCCTGGAGTCTCCGGGGAATTGTAGGAAACTTTACCATAAATTGCATTAAGCAGCAGAAAATATGTATGAGTTTCAGGCCGTAGTTCGGAATCTTACCTTTATCCACCCCTTCCTTTCTTTTTCGGTGCTCTTTGCAGCTCAGTCGGAGGGCAGACCCTGTGAATATAACTCCAGAATCTACCAGAATGGGGAAAGTTTCCAGCCGAACTGTAAACATCAGTGCACGTGTATCGACGGCGCCGTGGGCTGCATTCCTCTGTGCCCCCAAGAACTCTCTCTCCCCAACTTGGGCTGCCCCAACCCCCGGCTGGTCAAAGTTACCGGGCAGTGCTGTGAGGAGTGGGTCTGCGACGACGACGGTGACAAGGACCCTATGGACGACAGGGAGGGCCTCCAGGGCAAGGAGCTGGCCTTCGATGCCTCGGAGGTGGAGTTAACAAGAAACAATGAATTAATTGCAGTTGGAAAAGGCGGCTTCCTGAAGCGGCTCCCCGGTAAGTTAAGACTGCGACCTTGCACTGAACCCTATGCCTAGTCTGAAGCTTTAGAGAAATGAGAACTTGAATTTGTTTGTGTCCCAATGTCTCTGAGAACTCGTCCCTCTTGTTTGTCTGTCTAGTTTTTGGAACGGAACCTCGCATTCTTTACAACCCTTCTTCACATGGCCAGAAATGTATCGTCCAAACAACTTCGTGGTCCCAGTGCTCAAAGACCTGTGGAACTGGTATCTCCACACGCGTTACCAATGACAACCCTGAATGCCGTCTGGTGAAAGAAACCCGGATCTGTGAAGTGCGGCCTTGTGGACAGCCGGCGTACAGCAGCCTGAAAGTAAGTGCCTGCGGTGCTGTGGTGTAGACTGGTCCCCTGGGTGTAGCCTGGGTGAGAAGGGACCTTCTCTTCCAAGAAAGAGAAAACACCAACTTCCCTTCTCTTTTCTTACAGAAGGGCAAGAAATGCAGCAAGACCAAGAAATCCCCCGAACCGGTTCACTTTACTTACGCTGGGTGTTCGAGTGTGAAGAAATACCGGCCCAAGTACTGCGGTTCCTGCGTGGACGGCCGCTGCTGCACGCCTCAGCAGACCAGGACTGTGAAGATGCGGTTCCGCTGCGAAGACGGTGAAATGTTTTCCAAGAACGTCATGATGATACAGTCCTGCAGATGCAACTACAACTGCCCGCATGCCAACGAGGCCGCCTTCCCCTTCTACAGGCTGTTCAATGACATTCACAAGTTTAGGGACTAAATGCGACTCGGGTTTCCAGCACAAGGGTGGACAGAGTGGGGACAGAGGAGTGTCAGAATCACGGAGGCGTGGGTGGGGGCGGCGGGGTGCAGGGACTTACGGTAGAAGGGAGGCATTGCTCATTCTTGAGTAGTATTAAGGTATTTCGAAACTGCCAGGTGTGCTGGTGCACGTGGACACTAATGCAGCTGCGATTGGAGAATACTTCGCTTCATAGTATTGGAGCACACGTTACCGCTTCATTTTGGAGCTCGTGGTGGTGATGACGTTCTGGTTTCTGTTTGTAAATTATTTGGTAAGCATATTTTTCTCTAGGCTTTTTTCCTTTCGGTTTTACAGTTGTAAAAGGTCATTAGGATTAGTTGGACAGTTGAAACCTTCATCCTTTGACAGAAGTAAATGGGAAGGGGGTCCGTCCCTTTCTGAAGGTGACACTCTGTGAGTGTCCGTGAGAGGCAGCTATCTGCACTCTAAATTGCAAACAGAAATCAGGTGTTTTAAGACTGAATGTTTTTATTTATCAAAATGTAGCTTTCGGGGAGGGAGGGGAAATGTAATACTGGAATAATTTGTAAATGATTTTAATTTTATATTCAGTGAAAAGAATTTATTTATGGAATTAATCATTTAATAAAGAAATATTTACCTAATATCTGAGTGCGTGGCATTCAGTATTTTTAGAGAATGTTCAAAGCCATTGGGGACAATCTAGCTTATGCATTCAATCACTGAAACAAGATTTACTGAGTGAGCCAGGAACTGTTCTAGTGCTTGGGATAGAGCAGGGAACTAACAATGATTGCTTTTATAAATTCAGTAGAGAAAAACCTTGGCATTTAAAGTAATCTGTTTTAAAAACACATATTGAACCCCAGCCCTTATACAAAGCACAAGAAGGAATCTGAAGTTAAGTTTGTGATTTAAATGATAATGCTTTATTTTCATAAGAATTCAAAGCCTAAGGGCCTCCATCACCCAAGCTCTTTGAGGTGGGTGTAGTAGAGTCATTTATCATTTTAATCACTAGGTAACTGTGCACATCGCTTTAGAGAGGAGAGAAACTTCAACGCAAACAGTCCATAACTCAGGCTGCCCACATCTAAATCCATGGGCAAGATTTAAATATGGTTGGATGATGTGTTATCAGGTCACCTGTTCATATTTTTCTAGTATCGTTCCTAAAACCTGGGAGAATGACTCAAAAATTCACCCGTGGTTGGGATCAGAGAAAAAAAATCTTACAATCTACAGAAGTCAGTTTGTTTTCATTGAATGAATTTGAAGCATTGACTTGTGTTAATCCTAATAAGCCGATGATTAGGTAAACATGCTGTTAAATGCAAAGGAATGCAAGGAATTTCAAGTACTTTTCCAATAGCATGAGGACCATGCTACCCCACCCCCTTTCCTTTTTATAATATACAATATATTGAGGCAGGAGGGAGCAGTTAGATAGAACTGGCTATCCAGAGGGTCAGAGGCCAGATGCAGTGCATTCCTAAAAGGACCTGCATTGTAGGTCTAGGAGAGGTTGAGAAGGCTGTGTCAATGTTTGTGAAAAATGCTGGTAGCTAGTTCTAGAAGAATCACATCTTAAGAAAGCACTGACAGTAAACGTTTTATAGACAGAAGTTTCCCTTTCATCTAAGCTCCTGTTCAAATCCATAGTGAAATATTGTTAAGAGAGTACTTGAATCTTTAGGCAACAAGAGGAGGTGCTTTAAAAGGGGAGCCGCTTCTGGGATCTTGTGAGTTTTCAAAATAGCTTAATACTGATGCTGCATTAAGTCCTACAGAAAAACAGTGCCTGAGCACCTGTTTTAAAGCCTTACTGAAATTCATAACATTTCAAGTAAAATCTGTGGACAAAGGCCTTCACTCTTCTGACAATGTCTTGCCTTAAATATTATAAATTTTGCCTACTGAGTAGTCAGTTTTTCTTGCCTGAGGCATCCAAATTTTAAGGTATTTGGAAATTTGAACACCACCTGGCTCAGTCTTGGATGTAGTTAAACTTGTCAGTGCAACAGAACACGTAAAACATAATAAAGTTGTGGGGATTTTTGGTGCAATATTGTTAAACAGACATCTGAACCTCTAGGCAAAATTTTTGCATTCCCAGGCACCAATCCTGGTATTGTCTTCTAATATTAGAGCCCAGCAAATTGCTTCTTACACGAAGATCAAGGAGCAATATTTTGTAGACCCTTTAAGTATGTAGAGAGGTAATACTTGTCCTGTGCTGTGCTTAGTTGCTCAGTCGTGTCTGAGTCTCTGCAACCCCATGGACTCTAGCCCACCAGGCTCTGCTATGGGGATTCCCTAGGCAAGAATACTAGAGTGGGCTGCTATGCTCTCCTCCAGGGGGTCTTCCCAACCCAGGGATGGAACTCAGGTCTCCTGCATTGCAGCCAGATTCGTTACCATCTGAGCCACCAGGGAAGCCCAGTATTTGTCCACTGAAGTTCAAATGTAAAACATCTAGTGTGGGAAAATACTGGATCTTTGATCATTAACCGTATCATAAGAAATACACTAAGTGATACACAAATGCTGATTCAATGAGTACTTAATTAATTTTAAAAAGCGCCAATAGACGCAAAATATTTGATTTGGCCACAGAAAAGAGTGAGAGTGAGGACATTAAAAGAAATTGAGAATGAAATTATGCAATTTAGCACATATCAGTTTCATCTAGGTCTAAAATGGAACACTGCCTCCTTCAAATATTGAGAAAACAAAAAAACATGCATTGCAAATGTGAAATAGAACATATTTTTACCTTCTACCCATGGGCTTCCCTGGTAGCTCAGTCAGTAAAGAAACTGCCTGCAGTTCAGGAGACCCAGGTTCAATCCTTAGGTCAGGAAGATCCTCTGGAGAAGAAATGGCAACCCATTCTAGTATTCTTGCCTGGAGAATTCCATGGACAGAGGATCCTGGCAGGCTACAGCCCATGGGGTCAACTAAACCACCACCACATGTGGTCAAGATCTTATGTCGTAATCACTTTCCAATCTAAAAGATTTTGATGTTCTTGAGCTGTTTTCTTGTTTTGTTTTTGATAGAGATGTGAGCCTTAAGAGTTATATAGTGATCCCAGAATCCTAGGAATTCAGTGAATCTTAAGAAATATTCTTTGGGACATTTAGCAGGCAAAAGGAGAAGGTGGCAGAGGATGAGATGGTTAGATAGCATCACCGATTCAATGGACATGAATTTGCGCAAACTCCAGGAGATGGTGAAGGACAGGAAGCCTGGCATGCTGCAGTCAGTCCATGGGGTCACAGAGTCGGACATGGCTTAGTGATTGAACAACAAAGCAGCATGGTGATGATTCTCACATAAGCACATGTGCTGTTCACTCCATAAAGAGATGCAACTGAAACAAAATTAGTAAAGTATATTTTAGTTATTTTACCAGTACAGTGACCAGATTTGATATGTTCACAACCTCTTTTCCTGCTTCTGACACTATTTGAAAGTCACTTTAGCAATAGCAAGGGTCCAGTGGGACCACAGTACAGAATAAAGCTGTGTTTTGGGCAGAATGGCAGATGATGTTATAGAAAGAATCCCAGAATCCCAAACTAGAAACTGGGAGACATGTCTTTTACACTAGCTCTGCCATTGATTTACTGGGTAAGCCTGGGTGAGTTTCTGGATTCTTTTCTCCTGTTTTAAAATGGAACTTCCCACATTTTTGTCACCAAAAAATTTTTTTTCATATATTCTCTTTAATACATTGACTCCCATACCTTTAAAACTTTGCCTCCTCAAGTAACTGAATGTATGAAGCAAAAACTGTTCACGTTTGTCTGTGGGCGAAAGCACTCATCTCCATGAAGCCTTTGAAAATATAAGGCCCTCTTTACTTTCTAAAGCCCTCCTGGTTATCGGATGTGGCAGTTCCTGGACCTTGCAGGTTATAGGCCATATTTTTCCTCTCCCTATATAGCCCCAATATCTGGACCTTTTAAAATCCCTGCCCTAAAAAGCTTATTCTTTGAGACAAAGCACATTGTGATGCATGACAGTGATGCATGTGTCCTAAGAAAAGAACAGACTTGTAACTTTATTGCTGATGGGAAACACTTAACCACATAATCTGCTGCTGCTGCTGCTAAGTCGCTTCAGTCGTGTCCGACTCTGTGCGACCCCAGAGACTGCAGCCCACCAGGCTCCCCCGTCCCTGGGATTCTCCAGGCACACTGGAGTGGGTTGCCATTTCCTTCTCCAATGCATGAAAGTGAAGTCGCTCAGCCATGTCCGACTCTTAGCGACCCCATGGACTGCAGCCTACCAGGCTCCTCTGTCCATGGGATTTTCCAGGCAAGAGTACTGGAGTGGGGTGCCATTGCCTTCTCCAATCCACATAATCTAATAAGGTACAATTCAATTAAACAAGTACTCAAGTACGTTTGTTAGTACTTTACAGTTCTCATGTTTTCTGCTCGTTTATTCTGAATCCACCTCTTTCTTAGTCTAGTGCAAACATCCAAATCTAAGACATCATCATCTCTTGCCTGAATTACTGGAACGGCCCCTTCACTTGTGGCATGCAGTATTTTTCAAAGGTGGCTGCAACCATGTCTTCCAACCCACATGCCCTTCAGCAGTGTGAACCTATTGCTTTCCAAAATAGATGGGGTCTACTCTTCCACCCTCTCGGAGCTGGGTGGGCTCTTTGACCGCCTTGACCAATGAACATCTAAGAAGTCGTGCGATGTGGTGCTAGTTCCAAATGGTGCACTGGCTAGGTGCTCCTATTTCCTTTATCTTAAAAAATGAGCTTCCATAAAAGAATTGTAAGTACCCGGAGACTAGAAGACTGAGAAGCCCATGCCACAGGGATAGGCTTGAGAGGATGAGATGCCATGTGGAGACAGAGGAAGATCAGGGAGCCCTCGGGTACTACATGTGTATGAAGACACCATCTTGGAAATGGACCCTCCAGCCCCAGCTGCCTCACAAGCTGATGTCTTGTAAATCAGAGATGAGCTGCCTGTTGAATCTTTCCCAGAATTCTTGACCCATAAAATGATGAACAAACCAATATGATTATTTAAGGCCCTAAGTTTTGAGTCTTGTTTGTTACATGTCAATAGTTAACTGAAACATCACTGGTTGCCAATCTTGACCATCAGTGGTCTATTTTCCTTACAGGAGCTGGAGTAATTCTTAAAAGCATAAATTAGAAATAGGTCAGTCTTTGACTTAAAGGCTCGATGGCTTCCCATTGCTCTTGGAATAAGATTCAACTCCTTACTTGGCACACAGCTCCTGGTAACCTGTCTACTTCTTTTATTTACTCACTGTAAGTGGAGTTTATGGTGCTCCACTTGCCCCTTCCTCTCTGAAATAAGCCGTGTAAGTTCCTCCTCAGGACCTTTGCACTAGCTGTGTTTCTCTGCCCCAAATGTCCTGCTCCCTGATCTGAACTTCTTCCTATCATGCAGGTCTCAGAGTCAATGCTACATTCTCAGTGACCTTCCTTCCCAACCTAGACCCAGTCTAAAGTAGTCTACAGCAAAGTTGACTGTTTCAAATGTTCAGTTCAGTTCAGTCGCTCAGTTGTGTCCGACTCTTTGCGACCCCATGAATCACAGCACGTCAGGCCTCCCTGTCCATCACCAACTCCCGGAGTTCACTCAAACTCATGTCCATCGAGTTGGTGATGCCATCCAGCCATCTCATCCTCTGTCGTCCCTTCTCCTCCCGCCCCCAATCCCTCCCAGCATCCGAGTCTTTTCCAGTGAGTCAACTCGTTGCATGAGGTGGCCAAAGTATTGCAGTTTCAGCTTTAGCATCAGTCCTTCCAATGAACACCCAGGATTGATCTCCTTTAGAATGGACTGGTTGGATCTCCTTGCAGTCCAAGGGACTCTCAAGAGTCTTCTCCAGCATTGTATCTAAAAAATACCATCAGGGTAACATCTAGACTTTTGTTCAACCCAACAAACCAGCATATAAAATTAACATATAAAATTAACCATCACCATACTTGCGTTGTAAAACCTTTTGGGAAGAAGAAACTAAAGTCTTCTCTTTAAAATGGAATGCATTTTAGCAGTCAGAAAAAAGCAAAATTGTTGCTAGATATGCCTACGATCCCTCTAGGTCGGACACTGTGCCTGGGTATGTATGGGGGAGGGGCGCCAGCATTGATTTTTCATTGACCAAAGGTATAGGGCACCTCAAGAAGATTTCTAGAACACTGGGAAATAGATGGAAAAACAGTGAAAACAGTGTCAGACTTTGTTTTTTTGGGCTCCAAAATCACTGCAGATGCTGATTGCAGCCATGAAATTAAAAGACGCTTGCTCCTTGGAAGGAAAGTTATGACCAACCTTGATAGTATATTAAAAAGCAGAGACATTACTTTGCCAACCAAGGTCCGTCTAGTCAAGGCAATGGTTTTTCCCGTCGTCATGTATGGATGTGAGACTTGGACTGTGAAGAAGGCTGATCGCCGAAGAATTGATGCTTTTGAACTGTGGTGTTGGAGAAGACTCTTGAGAGTCCCTTATACTGTAAGGAGATCCAACCAGTCCATTCTAAAGGAGATCAATCCTGGATGTTCATTGGAGGGACTGATGCTAAAGCTGAAACTGCAATACTTTGGCCACCTCATGCGACGAGTTGACTCACTGGAAAAGACTCTGATGCTGGGAAAGGTTGGGGGCGGGAGGAGAAGGGGACGACGGAGAATGAGATGGCTGGATGGCATCACCGACTCTGTGGACATGAGTTTGAGTGTACTCCGGGAGTTGGTGATGGACAGGGAGGCCTGGCGTGCTGTGATTCATGGGGTCGCGGAGAGTCGGACACGACTGAGCGACTGAACTGAACTGAACTGAACTGAACCCCAAGTTCCATATCGAGCTAGCAGGATCCACCTCAACCGAAATGGATGTAGGATTCTCATTAAACCTCTGGAGAAAATTCTCCAAACCTTCATAAATGTGGTAAAACACAGTCCCTTACTTGTACACACTACCAGAAAGAAAACAAGTGCTCCATCCATTGGCTCATCAGGCAAATCCATGGTAGCAACACCACCACATCGTGAGTGGCTATTTAACTATTCCCACCAGATTTTAAATTCTTTAAAGAGTTTTGTCAAAGAATGAGTGCCAACAAAGAATAGATTGAAAGGAGTTTGAGAGTGAGTTTCCCAAACCTCCAGATCTTCATGAAGAAGAGAAAGCAAGTTTGTCCTGCCTTACCTCATAGCAGAGGTCCTAAGCACATGTGTGCTAAGTTGCTTCAGTTGTGTCTGACTCTTCGTAACCCTATGGATTGTAGCCTGCCAGGTTCCTCTGTCCATGGGATTCTTCAGGCAAGAGTACTGCAGTGGGTTGCCATGCTCTCCTCCAGGTGATCTTCCCAACCCAGGGATTGAACCTGTGTCTTCTGCAATTGGCAGGTGGGTTATTTACCACTAGTGCCACCTGGGAAGCCCAGAGGTCCTAGGTTGGTGACTCAAATAGGATTGGACAATAAATATGTTTTGTTCAGCCTGCAGAGAGTTTATAAAAACTGGGATTTGCTGCCAATATTTGAAAATTGAGAATTTTTCCATATTCCCATTTTTCTGACTTCTTTTGAAAAATTCATAGATCTGGTACAGTGGGCCACGGTTTCTACAAGTTAGTTTGCACAGGGTGGGAGCTGAGTTGCAGCCTCCCCTCTTAGAGTAGGTATGCTGCATTCACCAGAGATGGATGGAGAAGAGATACACGTGTATTCCCATGTTTGGTGGAACTGAAGGGCAGGCAGAGATGATCGTTAAAAATCCAGGATCTTTCTAAAAAAGGCACAACCAGAGCACCACTTTTACTATGAAAGTGCTTCAAAAAAAGATTTTAGGCATGGAAACTCTGCATTATAAGCCCAGGAAAAAGTAGAGACCACTTCATTCATTTCAAATCTCTGTGGGGATGTAAATAAGCCCCCACTCCCTATCTTCCTTCTACCATTCCAAACTGTGTATTTTTGTGGAGAAGTTGTACCTATTCCGTTTACAATATCATGTCACATTTTTCAACTGACACCGGATAAGTTGAACAGAGATATACACTGCATCCTGAACCTCTGCTGAATTTAACCATCTATTTTTATAGTAACCAAAGAGCCTTCTCAGGAGAGTCATTCCAGGTAGCCAGGGGGTTTGTTCTAGAAATCTTTTTTAATGACTCAAAAATGCTCCTTCAAGTGCTGTCACATAAATGTTACTCATTTTTCAGAGGTGTTCAATGAACTTCAGAGAGATTGAAGACTTTCCTGAGTAGTTACAGTTAGTCAGTAGCAGAGCAGAAGGCAGACCCCAGGATTTATTCTCTGAGCTTATCCCTGACAGAGTCATTTGGGGTGAAGGAAAGCACTTGGGTTACAGGGATGTTTGGCTGGCTCTTGTTATCAACGTAGCTCCTGGGACAACTTCCGCTAATGGATTTCCTATAGGCGAGTCAGCATCCTCAGCACCCCAGAGCAAGGATGATGCCCTTCTCCAGCAAATAGAGAATGATTCAACATTGTAAAAATGTGTATCTTCTGTGAAAG
The DNA here is from genome assembly GCF_049115385.1 of Moschus berezovskii. Classification (NCBI taxonomy): domain Eukaryota; kingdom Metazoa; phylum Chordata; class Mammalia; order Artiodactyla; family Moschidae; genus Moschus; species Moschus berezovskii. The sequence continues at coordinate 63,820,847 of NC_142463.1, forward strand.
AGATTGGCTAACTTTAAAAAAAAAAAAAAGTTGCTCATTCATGGAAGGAGTTTAAATTCTGGGCTCATGAGCAAAACTTTCAGAGAGGTCCCGCCCACGTTCCAAATCAGTTTACTCTTGGAAAGGAGCCCATGTCTTTAATTGACTTCTTGCATTCAAAATGATACTTGGCCTTTTAAAGTGCTCTTTTTAATATCTGGCTTGTTTTTCCTTAACAAAAGAAGGCATACTCATACAAATTCAATATTATAAGAAATACAGAATGTCAAAAATGAAGGTCTCTAGGAAACCCTCCCCTTCACACAGGTCCTCACATCCAGCCTCTTTTATGTGCATACTACACATTGTACTTACAGGTTTGGGCTGTGCCTAACCTGATATTCATTATTATTACTACTATTATGAACAAAAAGATTAGACTATACACAGAGCTTTACAGTTCTTATATCTTGAAAGTCATTTAATGTTGTTGCATGTAGTTCTCCTTCAGCCACTATAGTGGGTTCATAGACTTTCATTATTTTATTGATGTGCCACAATTTATTCAAGTACTTGGCGTGGGGATATGCATCTCACAGCCACCCTTCATTTCCTTGACTCCTTGCTAGCAGAACCCCAGTTTTGTTCATGTGTTCTCCCTTCCATATGTTCAGGGAAGGAGTCCCCTGTCTCTCCCTAACCCCAGGGATTGCATCAGGACTGGCTTCAGCCACCATAATGGTCTCATTTCATTATCCATGATGGGCTATGATTTAATCCTGATCATAATATTCCAGAAAATGTCTACTAGGGGAGGATGGTGGGGGATCTTCTGAGAAAGGATTTCTCTAATAATAAAAAGAAACTAGAAGAGGAGAGCCTTTCTTCTTTGCTGGACATCTCCTCTCTTGAGCTCAGGGAGAAGTGTAACTGACACACTGAAGTTGGCAGAACAGAACGTAGGAGGCCCCTGGGTCTCTGAAGAGATCACTGAGCTGTCGAGTCACCCGACCTTCAGCCCTCTGACATCCATACCTCTTGTTTAGTGTGATAAGAAATCTATTGTTCAAGCTATTTTATAGTAAACCATTACAGCTAAAATTATCCTTGTTGTCGTTTAGCTACTAAGTTGTAATTGACTCTTTTGCAACACCATGGACTGCAGCCTGCCAGGCTCCTCTGTCCATGGGATTTTCCAGGCAAGAATACTGGAGTGGATGCCATGCCCTCCTCCTGGGGATCTTCCCAACCCAGGGATCGAAACCACATTTCCTGCATTGGGAGGAAGATTCTTTACCACTGAGCCATCAGCGAAGCCCGAAATCATCCAACTGATGACTTTACACTTGGCCCTTTTTGAGGCCTATTGATTTATAAATAACACAAAGATAACCATAATCCATAATGGAGAAGGAAATGGCAACCCACTCCAGTGTTCTTGCCTGGAGAATCCCAGGGACGGGGGAGCCTGGTAGGAGGCCGTCTATGGGGTCACACAGAGTCGGACACAACTGAAGTGACTTAGCAGCAGCCATAATCCAAAGGAGAATAAATTACTCCTAAAAAAGAGTGAATGAACCAACAAGCAAATATTTGGCAGAAATATAATGTGTCCATTCATTTACTGAACATTTACTGAGTATGTAGTACTTGACAGGCCACATATCAAGACATGGGTAACAGATGAAATAATGAGACATTGTCCCTGGCCACAAGGATGTCATATCTAGCAGAGGTAGCAATGTATACAAATAATTCTGGTGCATAGTAACGGCATTGGAGAACCCAGGACTGTGAGAGTACAAAGGGTAGTTAGAGAAAAGTGCACAGAGGACAAAACATCTGAATTGGGTCTTGAGGCATGAATAGGAGTTTGCTACTTGGAATTACTTCCAAAACTGGTGGGATCGGGGGAAGTATTTGAAGCCTGGGAATTCTATCAAAGCCAGCAAAGTATTTTGCATCTTGGTTTTTACAAAGGATAAGAAGAAAAGCAGGGTTCAGCAGGGACCTAAAGAATATCTGACCTGGTGATGGGGACAGGCTGGACCCTTCTATGGGAATTACCTTTGGAAATCCCCCACCACCACAGTAATAAGAGCTGCCATCCTGCAGAGAGTGAAGTAGCGAAGTAGCATTGGCACCACCAGATACAGGTTGAAAATCAGTCTGTTTCTCCCACATGACAGCTTCAATATGACAGGTTGATCTCAGACTGACAGGATCCACTCTAGGCCTGACCCACTGGTAGGTCACCTGAGGAGGCCCTCATGACTACTTGGACTCAGGTGTGACGGCAAAAAGCCCAGAGAGAAGTGGCCTGGATGACTTGGTCGCTGCCACCCTCTTGTTTTTGTGCCACAGTCAGAATCTCATAGGAGGCCAGCCCATTAATGGCTTCCGGTTCCTCCTCAAGTGATGCTTCCTGCTTGCTGCACACAGCTTCCTCATCCAGGATCTTAAAGCCTACAGTGTGTGACATGTAAACAAAAGGCCACAGGGGCAACTCCATGCCGGCTCCTGAAACCTCATCTATTCTTCCAGAACTCTCATAATTGCATTCACAGTCAAAGTGAATGTCAAGAAAAGGCATAACGAAATAGTCAAGTGTCTTCATGTTCTGTATGGGCAAGAACTATAAAGTCCCTCATAGACTTTCTGGGCTACATCAATGATTGCCAAGTTAGAGGGTTTGGACTGTGCTATTATGTTGATGTGCTTGGTCTAGACCATTCCAGCTATCTGCACATGCTCTTAAGAATGTATTTAACCTACACCGTCACTCTCACTATCATCTGCCTAGAAGCTGTACATTGTCTTAACCCTTTCAGAAGTTACAGACCAGATCTCTTGGCATGAGATGGGAATACAGCCATTTAAATAAATAGAACAGGGCAATGGTTCAGCACCCACAACAGGAGTCACTGTTTTTTTGGGTGAGGAATGGTGAGGCCAAAAAAAGATAGGGAAGAAATCCCCTGTAACATTCAGTTCAGTTCAGTCCCTCAGTCGTGTCCGACTCTTTGCGACCCCATGAATCACAGCACGCCAGGCCTCCCTGTCCATCACCAACTCCCGGAGTTCACTCAAACTCATATCCACAGAGTCGGTGATGCCATCCAGCCATCTCATTCTCTGTCGTCCCCTTCTCCTCCCGCCCCCAATCCCTCCCAGCATCAGAGTCTTTTCCAGTGAATCAACTCGTCTCATGAGGTGGCCAAAGTATTGGAGTTTCAGCTTTAGCATCAGTCCTTCCAATGAACACCCAGGATTGATCTCCTCTAGAATGGACTGGCTGGATCTCCTTGCAGTCCAAGGGACTCTCAAGAGTCTTCTCCAGCACCACAGTTCAAAAGCATCAATTCTTCGGCAATCAACCTTCTTCATAGTCCAACTCTCACATCCATACATGACCACGGGAAAAACCATAGCCTTGACTAGATGGACCTTTGTTGGCAAAGTAATGTCTCTGCTTTTCAATATGCTATCCAGGTTGGTCATAACTTTCCTTCCAAGGAGTAAGCGTCTTTTAATTTCATGGCTGCAATCAGCATCTGCAGTGATTTTAGAGCCCAAATAAATAAAGTCTGACACTGTCTCCACTGTTTTTCCATCTATTTCCCATGAAGTGATGGGACCAGATGCCATGATCTTTGTTTTTCTGAATGTTGAGCTTCAAGCCAACCTTTTCACTCTCCTCTTTCACTTTCATCAAGAGGCTTTTGAGTTCCTCTTCACTTTCTGCCATAAGGGTGGTGTCATCTGCATATCTGAGGTTACTGATATTTCTCCCGGCAATTTTGATTCCAGCTTGTGCTTCTTCCAGCCCAGCGTTCCTCATGATGTACGCTGCAAATATACAGCCTTGACGTACTCCTTTTCCTATTTGGAACCAGTCTGTTGTTCCATGTACAGTTCTGACTGTTGCTTCCTGACCTGCATACAGGTTTCTCAAGAGGCAGGTCAGGTGGTCTGGTATTCCCATCTCTTTCAGAATTTTCCACAGTTTATTGTGATCCACACAGTCAAAGGCTTTGGAGAGAGGCCGCCGGGCGCAGACGCGAGGGACGCCGGCCCCGGCGGCGCAGACGCGAGGGACGCCGGCCCCGGCGGCGCAGACGCGAGGGACGCCGGCCCCGGCGGCGCAGACGCGAGGGACGCCGGCCCCGGCGGCGCAGACGCGAGGGACGCCGGCCCCGGCGGCGCAGACGCGAGGGACGCCGGCCCCGGCGGCGCAGACGCGAGGGACGCCGGCCCCGGCGGCGCAGACGCGAGGGACGCCGGCCCCGGCGGCGCAGACGCGAGGGACGCCGGCCCCGGCGGCGCAGACGCGAGGGACGCCGGCCCCGGCGGCGCAGACGCGAGGGACGCCGGCCCCGGCGCAACCGACCACACAAAGAGGCACGGCCGTGAGGAGCAACGCCACGCCTGAGGCCAGGGCCGGCGGCCGAGAGGAGCTGCCCCACGTCCAATAGGCAGGAGGGCTGAGAGGAGCTACTCCATGTTCAAGGTCAGGGGTGCGGCCTTGAGGAGATACCCCTCCTCCAAGGTAAGGTGCAGCAGCTGCGCTTTCTTGGAGCAGCTGTGAAGAGATATCCCACGCCCAAAGTAAGAGAAACCCAAATAAGACGGTAGGTATTGCGAGGGGGCGTCAGAGGGCAGACACACTGAAATCATAATCACAGGAAACGAGTCGATCTGATCACATGGACCACAGCCGAATGTGGTCCACTGGAGAAGGGAATGGCAAACCACTTCAGTATGCTTGCCTTGAGAACCCCATGAACAGTATCAAGGGGCAAGATGATAGGATACTGAATGAGGAATTCCCCAGGTCTGTAGGTGCCCAGTATGCTACTGGAGATAAATGGAGAAATTACTCTAGAAGGAATGAATGGAGGGAGCAAAAGCAAAACCAATACCCTGCAACATTAGACAGACTGTAAGAAATCATTCTGAATTTGAGCCAAGAAGTCAAGACTAGCAGTCACATTGAACTTTTTTTTGTAAGAAAAATTTGGCTTCCATAACAGAAGTTCATTCATTTGACATATATCTGTACATATATTTCTATCTATCTGCACACGTATGTTTATATGTGCACACATACCACACACACACAGTTGTTATTTATATTCTTGTTTGTTATTGGCCAGGCACAGGGCTGGCTCTTGGAAGGTCCAGCTGGCAGAGGACTTGCCATCTAGAAGTCAGAGATCAAACACCAATTTCCTCATTCCTGAAGGGCTGCCTCCCAGACCTGCTCCTGCTGCTTGGCTCCTTTGGTTTTCTCAGGACCCACACAGAAGGCAATCAACCAGGTCATGGCCACTACCATTTCCCACTCCCAGAATGGAGGAAGGGCAAGACCACTCCAGCCTAGTGTCCCTGGATAACTGTGGACGAGGGATATTATTTGAACTTGTGACACACATTCTCTGCAACAGGAAACCCATAAGGTATATTCACACAGGGGCCCAATTTTATCCTTCGAACATCAAATCCCACTTGGAGTTCTGTGGCATTAAACTGTCACCTAGCGCTTACATCTACCCTGTTTCACCTAAGACGCTGATGACTGCAAGGTAAGGTCACCCTTTTACATACCACTGAGAAAAACTCAGCCAATTAAACTAGCCACACCACCTGCAGTAAGATGCATTGTGATTTCAGCGCTCTTAAAGGGTGAAAACATACTTTTAAGCATCAGTGAAATCAAGGGCTTGTCTTTCCCACTAGACTGTGAGTTCCTAGAAAATAGGGCACGCCTTACAATCTCCTCTGCTTTGCTGTGCCCAGTACAGTGTCACACACAGAAAGTCTGTAGCAAACACTTCTGAATGAATGAGTAGCTGATACAAATCCCACGTTCACCTGAGCAATCAAGCAGCCTACTCAGGCAGAGCCAGACGGTCTAGATTGTGCCTGGTTCTTCCTATCACACCTGCCTTTGGAAAGTGGCAGCTCAGAGAGCTTGGAGGGGTCTCCCAAAACACACCTACTCCAGCACTTAGGGCAGCTCCAGGCCTGCTAACGTTAAGGCCAGGTCAACAAGCTTCTGGCCAGACACACTGCGACACCAGGCTCCCCAGGGACCTATTTATGTTTCGCCTGGAAACCGGTGTGTAATATCAAACTCTTGAAAATAAAATCGGAGGTAAAGTAGACTGTGGGAGTTGGCTATTTAGAGGAATTGCTGGCGAGTCCTCTTGTAAAGTCAATAACCACCCCAGATTTATCTATTTTATGACTTTGGATTTTTGTGTATCGAGTTCCCGACAAGCAAGGCACACCCTTATATTGAGTTTCCCCACAGCAGAGTCTTTGTGCTGGGTCAGTGGCTTAAAGTGTTTTTGCCATGACTGGCCTCTCTCCCTTGAGGGTTCCTAGTCTGCTCGGGCCCCCCATTAGACCAATCCCCTCCCCCAGATGCCAGGGCTTCCCCGTTGCGGAGGGAACAGATGGAAACCACAGTTTCCTTTGTTCATTTACTTTAGAATGAAGTTCTTTCTGACTAGAGCTGCATTCCAACTTGAGCCAGATGGGCCACAGCGATAATGCAGGTATGTGCCCTGCATCGAACAGACAGCATCAGTGAGCATGCGCCACGCCGGCCGGTGGCGAAGGGAGCACTCCCCACGTTTCACCCGCTTGAACTGAGCATCCGAGACGCTCCAGGTTCTGAGCCCGGCTCCCCTGAGGAAGAAAGAGGTGAACAAGACCGTCTCTGGTAGAACTAGTTACAGTGAGCTTTGCTGGATGATTCCAAGCTGCCTCGGCCTGAAAGAGTTGCGGAAGGTTTTTACACAGAGTAGAACCTGGAAGTTCGGTCTCGATGGAAAAGGAGAAACGAGAAAGGGAAACAGGGCTATGAGAACAGCCTGTGAAAAGGCACAGGTATGCAGGAGCCCGAAAAACCCTGGGAAAGATAGGTTTAGAGGGTTCTTTGCAGCCCCTCCCTTTATTCTCCCGTGAGGGAGGAGAAAATGACCCTGGACCTGGCCCGTCATTGCAAGGTCTCCAGGGAATCCCAAACGACCTCCCAGATGTGCTGTTTCCCTCCAACCTGCGACTCTGTAGCCCTCTCTCTCTCCTGGTACCATGGGTGCGGCCGGACCCGCAGACGGGAAATGGTGCCCCCACCCCTGGAAAGGTCTTCTCTCCTATAGCTTCACAGGTTAGATGGGGGAGGGCAGCAGGAGAGAGCCAGCTAGGTGCCCTGACAATGGTGCTGGAACAGAGCTGAATTCCTAATCAGGAATGCCAGATGACTTCCTCTTGCTTGTGTAGTCCTCTTCCCTCGTCCTTCCTGAACTATCCACACTTGCGAAATCTGCAAGCTCATATTTGCCTGACCTGCTCCTCTGAGTCTGCCTCCAGGGCGTAATAAATAATTCCCGGAAAACACAAGTTCTCACGACCCCTTAAGAGTGGTGAGAGGCATTCAGGCAGTGGCTATGGGTCTTCGAGTCTTGACTTCACATTCCCTTAATCTCTGGGCTCTGCACCATCTGTGGACAGTCCTCTCACCCACTGCTGGCAGGCCGATGTCGGCTGCTCTACTTCAGAATACTAGCCAGTCGGGATGAGAATGACAGAAACTGGGATGAATCCTAGGGCGGAACACTTAGGAGAGACTTAGAAGCTCCTGGCTCCACCTACTGCCAGAACCCCCTCCCCACCTGCTCGGCAGGAGGCAACCCAGGCTTCTCCCTAATTTCTATGGTGCCCACTGTAACTCTTGCAGTTCATCCTCCAGACGTGTTAGACATTCTTCTGAATATTAATCTGAAACTCATTTCCCTGTAACTTTTAGTTCCTGTTTATGTTTCTCCTCCTGGCACTCTTCAGAATGAATTTAATCATCTTCCATATGTCATAGTTAAATAAGTCTGTGCTCCATCCTTCATCCCTACTTGCACTGCCAGCCTTTCTTTTCCTTTCTGTTTCTTTTATCCATGGAGAAGAATTTATGGGGGCTACAATGATTCCTCACGTGATCTGATCTTCAGGCCTTCATTTCCTGATTACTTACTTCCAGGTATACTTGAGTTTGTCAAGGTCACTGTGAAAAATGGGATACTGGTGGGTTAGATCTTGGGAGCAAGAGATTGGTGGTCCACTAGATCTTCCCTGAGGGCTGACTCCAGCGAGTCTGTCTGCTTCCTTAAGGGACCGAAGTTCAGTTAAGTTCAGTTCAGTCACTCAGTCTTGTCCGACTCTTTGCGACCCCATGAATCACAGCACGCCAGGCCTCCCTGTCCATCACCAACTCCGGGAGTTCACTCAAACTCATGTCCATCGAGTCGGTGATGCCATCCAGCCATCTCATTCTTTGTCGTCCCCGTCTCCTCCTGCCCCCAATCCCTCCCAGCATAAGAGTCTTTTCCAGTGAGTCAGCTCTTCGCATGAGGTGGCCAAAGTATTGGAGTTTCAGCTTTAGCATCAGTCCTTCCAATGAACACCCAGGATTGATCTCCTTTAGAATGGACTGATTGGATCTCCTTGCAGTCCAAGGGACTCGCAAGAGTCTTCTCCAACACCACAGCTCAAAAGCATCAATTCTTCAGCGATCAGCTTTCTTCACAGTCCAACTCTCACATCCATACATGACCATGGGAAAAACTATAGCCCTGACTAGATGGACCTTTGCTGGCAAAGTAATGTCTCTGCTTTTTTAGTATGCTGTCTAGGTTGGTCATAACTTTCCATCCAAGGAGCAAGCATCTTTTAATTTCCTGGCTGCAATCAGCATCTGCAGTGATTTTGGAGCCCCAAAATATAAAGTCTGACACTGTTCCCACTGTTTCCCTGTCTATTTCCCATGAAGTGATGGGACCAGATGCCATGATCTTCGTTTTCTGAATGTTGAGCTTCAAGCCAACCTTTTCACTCTCCTCTTTCACTTTCATCAAGAGGCTTTTGAGTTCCTCTTCACTTTCTGCCATAAGGGTGGTGTCATCTGCATATCTGAGGTTATTGATATTTCTCCCGGCAATTTTGATTCCAGCTTGTGCTTCTTCCAGCCCAGCGTTCCTCATGATGTACTCTGCATATAAGTTAAATAAGCAGGGTGACAATATACAGCCTTGATATCCTCCTTTCCGATTTGGAACCAGTCCGTTGTTCCATATCCAATTCTAACTGTTGCTTCCTGACCTGCATACAGGTTTCTCAAGAGGCAGGTCAGGTGGTCTGGGATTCCCATCTCTTTCAGAATTTTCCACAGTTTATTGTGATCCACACAGTCAAAGGGTTTGTCATAGTCAATGAAGCAGAAATAGATGTTTTTCTGGAACTCTCTTGCTTTCTCCATGATCCAGTGGATGTTGGCAATTTGATCTCTGGTGCCTCTGCCTTTTCTAAAACCTGCTTGAATATCTGGAAGTTCATGGTTCACGTATTGCTGAAGCCTGGCCTGGAGAATTTTGAGCATGACTTTACTAGCATGTGAGATGAGAGCAATTGTGCAAAAGTTTGAGCATTCCTTGGCATTCCCTTTCTTTGGGATTGGAATGAAGACTGACCTTTTCCAGTCCTGTGGCCACTGCTGAGTTTTCCAAATTTGCTGGCATATTGAGTGCAGCATCATCTTTCAGGATTTGAAATAGCTCAACTGGAATTCCATTACCTCCACTAGCTTTGCAAAGTGTTTTTCTATTTACATACCTACCTTCCCTACTAAACTGTGAGCACTTATTCTCTTGTCTTCCCAGCCCCCAGTGCAAGTACAGGCATAAATTTCAGAATCCAAGAGAAAATGTGGTACAGGAGAATTGGGTCTTAAAGTCCTTCTGTCTCTAGACCCTGACACAAAGCCTGGTAACCAGTAGGCACTTAGTAACTGTATGGTCTATCAACCAGTTGTTTCATGAAAGCAGGCTGAGCTTGCATTTAATTTCTTAGCAGTATGTCAATGCTTATGGTTAACTGGAATCCTGTGGTCTAATTCTTGTGACATTCTCTAAGGATCATCTGCCAATTCCACTTGTATTGTTGACCTTTCTTAATGTAAATTTAGGACTTGACATTTGTGTAAAAAACCCTTCCAAAATTTGGCCACTTAGAACAACAATGACTTATCATTTGTCACAATTTTGTTGGTTGACTTGGTTTAGCTAGGTGGTTACTCCTGTAATTCCTCATTCAATTAGAAGCCTGGCTGTGAACTGGATGTCTGAGACGACCCCTCAGCCCCCATGGTTTCCTTTCTTGTGGCTTCTCATCATCTATAGTCTAGCCTGAGCTGCTTTACAGCCATGGAGCTGGCTTCTGAGAGGAAGTGTTCCAGGTAGACAAGCCCCACTGTGCAAGTACCTATTACACCTCTGAGTATGGCACACTCACTGATGCCTCATTGGTCAAAATAAGTCACATGATCACAGAGTCAAAGTGGGAGGGAATTGCAGAAGGTCATGGATAGCAAGAGGTTTGGTTCATTAGGGGCCATCAATGCTATAGTTTACCATGTTTACCCTTATTAAACTTCACTGTCACATATTTGAGAGGGAGTATTTTTTTCTCATTTGTTTTCAAAACCCAAATTTTGTGGATGAAGAGGGAGGTGATGAGGAAGATGCATCATTTATTGTCTCCTGTGTGCCAGGTTGCCCTTCACATATTTAAGACTCATGAAAAAAATCTGAAGGACAGAATTACTCCCATTTTAGAGATGAGTGGGATTCAGAGAACCTCAATAAATTCCTCAAAATCTCCCAATTAGTTGAAAGGCAGAATTTCAACCTAGATCTCTAATCCAAAGAATGTTTTTTTTGTTTTGTTTTGTTTTAAATTACTGAACCACACTGCTCTCTCTTGGAATCTGTGCTTTTGACTCAAAGAAATATACAGTTGTTTTTCAGTTCTAATAAGGAACTCAAGAAATCAGATGATGCAAAGTAACTTTTCTTTCTCTGGAGTTCTTTAAATGTTTCAATCTCATTTTGTCCTGGGATATTTTGGTTTCTTTTGTTTTACATAGCTAATTCCTCTAAGCAGTGAAGGAGCCCTAAAGTTCTGATCATACTGTAGAGCTGGGATGTTTAAATATCTGGATGAAGGTTCTGATAAGATTTTATAAACATAGCTATAAGGCAGGATTCCTGTACAAAAAAGCTCAGTCTGAACTTGAAGTCAATCTTAACTCCATCCCTACTGTATGAATTCCCAGTCTAATTGGCCTCCAAGTAGAGAACTATGCTTTTTTCTTTATCTACTCTGGTAAATTATTAAAGGGCTCTTCTGCCCATGGGGGGAGATCATTAACTACCTGGGAGATTGCAGAAGGCACCTGGCAGGTGCAGCAAGGTGAACCTGGGCTGCTCTGACTAGGATGGCAGAACTGAGTGTCCTTAGGCAGCTTCCACTGGTGGCCAGAATGACAGAGGACCCCAGTGGTCAGGGGTGGGTGGTGGGGATAGGCCAATGGGCAAGAATGGAGGTGAGAATGGGATGGGGGGAGGGGGCCTCCCCTGTGCAACCTACAACCTCATTTTTAAATTTTAAACTCATTTAACTAATAAAAATCCAATTTGCCTGGCTGAACATGTGCCAATATGTATCTGCACTTACCCACACTCCCTCCTTTCTGTCGTGGAGGGTGGGGCTACTGGGTGACAGCCCTGTTACCTGTAAAAGTAGAGGCTGGGGCAAATGCCAGATTGCTCACTGGAGAAATACTTGTGTAGGTGACATGGGAGGGCAGGAGACATGGGCAGGAGCCATAGACCCTCAGCCAACCTCTTCACCAGCCCAGTCTCTTCAGGTGAGGTGACATGGGGGGTTACGTGACATGGCCAAGTCCCTGACTTCATTAGTGCCAGAGATGGGGATACAAGCTACATCTCCTACTTCTGTGAATGTTAAGTCACTTCAGTCATGTCCGACTCTTAGTGACCTCATGGACCATAGCCTGCCAGGTTCCTCTCTCCATGGGATTCTCCAGGCAAGAATACTGGAGTGGGTTGTCATGCCCTCCTCCACGTAATCTTCCTGACCCGGGGATTGAACCCTGATCTTCTGTGTTGCAGGCAGATTTGTTACCATCTGAGCCACCAGGGAAGTCCCTCCTATTTCTAGGGCAGGGTTTTTCCCTTGGCACTGGGTGCTGTTGCTGATTTCAATAGCTTTAACCAGTATATTGGGTGGACCATGGAAAGCACTTTTCCCAGATTGTCTAGGGACTGGAACACTAGCTTTTGGCCTTCAGACTAATAACTCACAGCCTGGTTAGTCTCATGTCCTCGTTCCATCCTTCACTTACTACTCATTTTGGAAAGTGATTGCAGTTGTTGGAGAATTCTCTTGTCTGTGATTCTGCTCTCAGCTTTTCCATCTACAAAGTGGGCCCTGAGTACAACCTTTCATTCCTTCCTTGCTCAAGGATCTGGGAAGAATTTCTGCGGTAGTGTGAGGTTCATCTGGAATGAGAGTCATTCTTCACCGTTCACCCTTGTGGTGCCAGAACTCAGCCATATGCAGTTTCTGATTCACTCTGGCCCTGCAATACATGCACGAAAAATCATCTTTTTTTTGATTTGGTGGATGATCCTCTCCTTTTGTGGATGGAGGCACCAGTCGGCCTATGGGGCTAGAGTTGGTAAGGAAAGGGGTGATGGAGGTACGAGACTGGGAGAAAGGTTCATCCATGATTATTTAAACTTATTTTAATGCAGGTGTGCTACTCCTTGCTGAGACCAGTGTCTGGTCCCTGACCTTTGGAAGGTCACATCTGTGGGAGAGGCAGATCAAAACAAATTATTATTTTTTTTTGCAGTATTTCTTAAATAGCTTTATTGAGGTATGATTGAAATATAGGAAGCTACACATTACAAATGTACATACACCCATGAAACCGTCACCACAATCAAGATAATAAAAATATCCACCACCCTTTAAAATTTCCTCATGCACCTTTTCTTTTTTCCTTTTTCTTCTTAAATTTATTTTTAATTGGAGGATAATTGCTTTCCAAAGTTGTGTTGACTTCTATCATACAACAGCGTGAATCAGCCATAAGAGTATACATATGTCCCCTCCCTCTTAAACCTTCCTCCCACACCTCTAGGCTGTCACAGAGCACCAGGCTGAGCTCCCTGTGTTGTAAAGCAACTTCACATTAGCAATCCATTTTAGATATGGTCATGCATATAAAACAAATCATTTTAATTCCCCAGGAATGGGAGGTTACGCAGCATAGCCAAGGCCAGAGATGGGACCAGAACCCACATCTCCCACCTCCCAGGACAGGATTTTCCCTCCACCCCGGAGCTGTTGCCAACTTCAATAGGTGTAAGGAGTGTACTGTGTAAGGTGTAAGCCAGCACATTTCTCTAGGAGCACGGAGTTTGGGGGTGAGAGGAGCAGGCACAAAGCTCTGTGGAGGAAGGGCACAGAGCCTCTGCTGCTGACTGAGCCCCAGAAGACAAGCGGACAAGGAATTAGGCGAAGGCATTCTAGGCTGAGGATATAGCCTGGGCAGAAGCACAGCGGCCCTTGGTAGTCAGGGGCTACTCTGCCTGGCCGTGGCTTCAACCCCACACAGCACGGTGTACAGGAACCAGGTGCCTAGGGGCCGCCCTTGCATTCTCCCTCGTGGGAGGCCTCCCAAGGAGGTCGGGAGAGCTCTGCCTCAGGTTCTTATTGTCTGAAGTCACTGAGCCTCCTGAAAGTATTTCAAGAATGTGGAGGCCTGACTCACTCTCTTCCTTGAGTTCACAGTCTGAAGTTCATAAAGCCGCTTTCCCCTTTAGTCATTCTTATTCAAACATCAGCTCACATGCCTCACAGATGGAGCTGGCAGGAGGAATCCAGGGACACATTTTTTTGCTCAGGATGTGAAAGTAGATGAGGAGTGAAGGAGATCAAGGAGAGATTATTCACCAAGAGCCAGGCCCCTTTGGCAGGGGCTGTCGATGTATGCAGGGAACTGCTGGCTGGCTCGGAGCAGAGACCCCAGTAGAAAGGAAAGCTGTGGAAGCCAGAGTCTCCAGCCTTAGTTTCCTCAACAGCCTCTTTACACCTACTGCAGAGTCAGGCTTCCCTGGTGGCTCAGTTAGAAAAGAGACCACCTGCAATGCAGCAGATGTGGGTTCAATCGCTGGGTTGAAAAGATCCCCTGGAGGAGGGCATGGCAACCCACTCCAGTATTCTTGCCTGGAGAACGCTATAGACAGAGGAGCCTGGCAAGCTTTGGTCCATAGGGTCTCAAAGAGTTGGACATGACTGGAGCGACTTAGCATGCACTGTAGAGAGGCATGATAAAGATGGAATGAGTTAATCCATGTAAAACGCTCAGAATACTGCCTGATCCATAATAAACACTCAATAATTGCTAGTTTATTACTAATATCATTACTCATAGTTGGCAAAGAGTGAGCTTTCTAAACACAGAGTGATGGGAAGAGAGGGAGTCTTTCTGGAATAAGACTGCAAGGGTTACACCTGAAAGGAGAACCTCCCCCTGCAGTGTCTGGAGTGGTCTGGCTGAGGAGGACTTGGGAAGTAGCACACAGTGGGTAGGGCAGTGCCAAGAGAGGAAACTCAAGTGTCCGCCTCTCACCAGATGCCAAAGACAAAGTTGTAACTAAAGTACTTCATCTGGATGGGAAACAGGTATCAAAACATCCAGAGAAGAAACAAAAGGGACACAGAAGAGACATTTAGGACTTGGGCTGAGCGGACAAAGAGCCCAGTGCAAGTTTCCAAACTGGTATTATTCACCTTATTTCTCCTGTTGCCATGTAGCCAATGACGTTAGCAAGACAGGCCGCTCGAGAATGGATCAGATGCTCTGTTTTCCTCCTTTCTGACTCCGGCTCATTTTAGAGGATGGAGGATGCCAGGAGACTTCCAGATCAAAACTCCCGTCCACACCACTGCCTCGGGCTGTTTTGAGACCCATCCTAGAACACATCGGCAGTTATCTTGACTCACAGCTTTGAGTCTAAGTGGTCTTAGCACTGCTGGAATTCTGCTTGGCTAAGGCAAACCTTTCTGCCTTTCTGAATACTCAATCTACAGAGAAACTCTCACTCCTGCCCAACTTAGACAAGGTGCTGAGCACCCTGGCAGAGGTACGGAAAGGGATGCATGCAGTCCCAGAGAGCCTCTGGAATTCATTTGGCAGGTGCACTGCTTTATTTCTTCCTGCTCCCTCAGCCCCTCTGTCCTCATCCCCCGTCCCCTCCTGCTTCAAGTGGCCAAAAGGTTGAGCACCTGCCTCTGGGTGCATCTGCCATTGCAGTGACCACAAAGTAAGAATCCTACATGAATTTGAAAGGTCCTTAAAAAAAAAAGTAAAAATAGTCCCAGAGACAGAGATGATTAAAGGGTTTCATTGAAGGAATTGAAAAAAATTATTAGCAGCTCAAAAAGAGATGGCTGAATACTATAGGAGGAGAAGGCCACTTTAGACCAATGACGTTACTCTCTTGATGCATGGAAGGTAACTTAGAGGAGAGTTGAAATGAGGTGATTCTTGAAAGAAGGGAAGGTTATTAGATTCCTTACTATTAATCATGAAAATTCCTCAATTTTTTATTAAGCAGCTTTCCCCCCTGTTAATTAGATACATGTTATGTCAAGTAATTCAAACTGTGTAGAAGGGAATGAGGTAAAAAGTGAAATTCCTTTTCTCCACTTCATACCCTCCTCCCCACACCTCCCTGAGTCCCACTCCCTAGCAGAAACCACTCTGAACATTTCCTTCCCTATCTTTCTAGAATTTTCTATGCACATTCCAGCCACCTCTCACACTACTCTTCTTAACTCATGCACAAAGTGTCTTCAAACATGGGATCTTGCAGCATTATACTTCTTTTGTCAGGAAAGCTCTTCTAGTTTTTGTGGCTAGCCCCTTCAGGATTCACGATCTACTTAGGACTGTCACTGGCTCAGAGAGACAGCCTGAAACATCTCTATTTAAACAGAAGCCTCATGGTCACCACCATTCTCTACCCCAACCATCCAGGTTCACCACTGTCTGCCCAACCTGTAGCACAATGTCTGATGCACAGAAGGTATTTGATAAATATATGATGGATGCATGAGTGAGTACATTAGTTGCACACACACACACATACACTGTCATACAAGTGTAGAGATTCTTTCCACAAAATATAAATGTGGTGGTATTATAGCTAGGGGTCTGCAAAAATGATAATAAGTAACATTTCTTGAACACATTTGGCCTATTCTAAGCTTTCATGTACTCTTTCATTTAATTCTTACAACAATCCCATAAGATAGGTACTAATACTATCCCACTTTACAGATGAGGAAACAAAGAAATGGAGACACAGGGAGGTTAACTGACATCCTCGGGTGACACAGCTTGCAAATGACAGAGCTAGCACATATACAGTTCCCTTAATCTTATAATGACTTTAACCTTAGCAAATATATATATTTTTTAATCGTGGCAAAATATACATAACAAAATTTACCATTTTAATCATTTTTAAGTTTATAGTTCAGTGGCATTAGGTACATTCCCATTGTTGTGCAACCACCACCATCCATCTCAGGAACGTTTGTCATCTTCCTCAGCTGAAACTACGCACCCACTTATTAAACAAAAACTCTCCATCCCCTCTTCCTTCCAGCCCCTGGCAAACACCATTATATTTTCTGTCTCCATGAATTTGAATACTTCAGGTACCTCTAGGGCTTCCCAGGTGGCTCAGTGGTAAAGAATCCACCTGCCAAGCAGGAGATGCCAGTTTGATTCCTAGATCAGGAAGATGCCCTCAAGAAGGAAATGGCAACCCACCCCAGTATTCTTGCCTGGGAAATCTCATGGACAGAGGAGCCTAGCAGGCTACAGTCCATGGAGTCAGACACACTTTAGCAACTAAACAACAACAAGGCACCTCATGTAAATGGAATCACACAATATTTGTCCTTCTGTGGCTTATTTCATTTTGTAAAATGTCTTCTTTAGGGACTTACCCGTCTGGTCCAGTGGTTAAGACTCTGAGCTCCCAATGCAAGGGGCCCAGGTTCGATCCCTGGTCAGGCAACTAGATCCTACATGCTGCAACTAAGACCTGGTGCAGACAAATAAATGAATAAATAGTTTTTAAAAAATTAAATAAAATGTCTTCTTTAGTATTTTAATGAATAATTTTATTGAATAAAATATTTGAGCACATGATATGAAATTCAAAAGGTACAAAAGGACACAGAATGAAAAGCAAGTTCTTCTCCCACCTCTGCCTCCAGGCACCCCTGGGGCAATCATTCTTCTCAGGACCCAGAGATGCTCTATGCATATGCAATTATATGCCCACATCTATTTTTTATACCAGTCATTGCATATTCTACATACTGTTCTTTCTCTTGCATTTCCCATTTAACTTGGAGATCATTCCATGTCTCTGTACATAGAATGGCTTCTCAGTAACTTTTTAAAACTGAAATTTAATATACATAAAGGGAAATGCATATACTATAAGACTCCAGCTGAATAAGTGTTCACAAACTGAACACATCCATATAACTAGCACCCTGATTGAGAAACCCAACATTATCAGACCCTCCAAGTCTCCCTCTGGTTCCTTTCCAGGCATGGCCCATCCCCTCCTCAAGGGTAGTCACTCTCCCGACATCTTAACAGACTAGATCAGGTTTGCCAGTTTATGTAATTTTTACAAAAAGAATTCTACTGCGTATCCTCTGGTGAAGGGCTCGTTTTGTTTACCATTATACTGATGAGATCCATCAATGTCACTGACTTTCAGCTGATGATTAACAAATCTTTGGATAAATTAAGGCCCTTGCTGCTGCCGATGAGACCATCCCTGCCTGTTTGATGTTTCGCTCAGTCTCAGCCTCACAACACTGGCCTTTCTCTAAATGGCATGGTAAATGCCTGAAAGAGTTCACAGATAGCCGAAATTCACCACCAGATGCAGCTCGTGATGAAAACCAGCAGCCTGGTGTTGAGAAGGCTTATGTGGGCATGAGCAGAGGGGAAGGAGGAGCAGCAGCAGCCTTCCTTTCTGATCAACATCTTTACAGCTACGGCTCAGTAAGACAAGCTTTTGGAGCCCTCATTCATTCAGCCAGGAACTCAAATCTCAAATTCCCTGTACATGAGAAATCATGACAAAGCACTGGTCTGCATTCCCTTTGCAAATATTACTTTGAAAGTGGAGTCAAAATGACTTCCAAGAGCAGAGCAGAGCAGCTTTAACTAATATCAGCAAAGGGCCTAAGAAAAGAGATGGAGTTAATGTATTCCATCTGTTTGTTTGCTCTCTTGTGCCCTGAGACTCAGGACAAAATACCAGTTTGGCAAAGGAATTGTATATACAGGGCAGGAACAAGGTATCAACAGGGCAAGGCTGGACACACTGTCCAACCTGTGTTGGCCATGTATGAATTTGAAACCCCAAACTGGCAAATCTGTCCCCAGCCTCACCCCCACCCCTAGCCTGGCAATGACAGCAGTATCTATTCCCAGATATGAGTTGTTATTCGTCAGGACCAATCAGCACTTTCACGTAGGGCCAATCATCGCTGCCCTGATTGGCTCAGGAGGCAACATGCAGGACTGCATTCTTGTGGTTTGCTCTTCCAGAAAGGCCTTTCCCAAGCACCACATGCTGCCTGCACTGGGTCCAGCAGAAGAAGGGGAGGCAAAGCTGTGCCTGTGGCAGACTCTGTTTTACCAGAATAATACTGTGCTTCTTGCCTTGGTTGAATGCATTCCTTCTCCCCACATAGGCCTTCTCTTGCAAGGCTTTGTTGCACAGTCTCCAAAAGACCTCTTCTCTATTTACCTGCCAGCTTGTAACAAATAATTATAGTGGCTGCTGGGTATCCTTCCAAACTGGTCATGACCTCATTCAGTTATTTTAGCAGCAAAAAAAAAAAATCACAGAAAACCCAAGACAATCCAAAAATCATCTCCTAGGTGGCTCAGAGGTTAGAGCGTCTGACTCCAATGCGGGAGACCCGGGTTCGATCCCTGGGTCGGGAAGATCCCCTGGAGAAGGAAACGGTAACCCACTCCAGTATTCTCGGAGAAGGCAATGGCAAGCCACTCCAGTACTATTGCCTAGAAAATCCCATGGATGCAGGAGCCTGGTTGGCTGTAGTCCATGGGGTCGCTAAGGGTCGGACACGACTGAGCGACTTCACTTTCACTTTTCACACGTTGGAGAAGGAAATGGCAACCCACTCCGGTGTTCTTGCCTGGAGAATCCCAGGGACGGGGGAGCCTGGTGGGCTTCCGTCTATGGGGTCGCACAGAGTCGGACGCGACTGGGGTGACTTAGCAGCAGCAGCTTTCAATTAGGATGTGAAAAGAGAGAAAAGGAAGGAAGGATAAGCATAAAATGAGAAAAAAGCTTGTGGGAGAAGTTGAAAATAAGTCTTTTCCAATTTCAGAAAGAATATCCCATTTAAATGCTTTATAAAGGTTTTCTTTGATGAGTAGTAGAGTATTGCACAAGATGGATAACTTTCTAGTGGCTTTTCAACCAGGCTTCTTTTGATAGGTGTCTGATACCCACTGCAGACAAGGGGAAAGGATACAGCAGGAGACCATGTACTCCTACTGCTAATCAGGGATGGGGAAGGTCTGCCAAAACCATCGCCATCTCTCAGTTTGTATCACCAGGAGCCTGTGGAGGCCACTCCTGGATAAATAAAACCCTGTCTAACTTTATTCCATAAAATTATGTCACAGTCCTTCCTGGAAACTTCTTCAAAAAGAGGATGGAAATAAGAAATGCCCACAGGGAAGGTTTTCATAGTGGTCCACAAGCTCAACTGGCTGGAATCTGCAGAAGGCAACAACAACAACAAAAAAGAAAATGGAATCTTCACCCAAAAACTGAACAGAAGATAAGCAAACATCAGGTGACAGAACAAACAGGCAGGGAATATGACCCACCTGTCCTGGAAGGGATAGTTCAGTTCAGTTCAGTTCAGTCGCTCAGTCGTGTCTGACTCTTTGCGACCCCATGAATCACAGCACGCCAGGCCTCCCTGTCCATCACCAACTCCTGGAGTTCACTCAAACTCATGTCCATCGAGTCAGTGATGCCATCCAACCATCTCATTCTCTGTCGTCCCCTTCTCCTCCTGCCCCCAATCCTTCCCAGCATCAGAGTCTTTTTCAGTGAGTCAACTCGTCGCATGAGGTGGCCAAAGTATTGGAGTTTCAGCTTTAGCATCAGTCCTTCCAATGAACACCCAGGATTGATCTCCTTTAGAATGGACTGGTTGTATCTCCTTGCAGTCCGAGGGACTCTCAAGAGTCTTCTCCAACACCACAGTTCAAAAGCATCGATTCTTCGGCGATCAGCTTTCTTCACAGTCCAACTCTCACATCCATACATGACCACGGGAAAAACCATAGCCTTGACTAGACGGACCTTGGTTGGCTAAGTAATGTCTCTGCTTTTTAATATACTTTCTAGGTTGGTCATAACTTTCCTTCTAAGGAGTAAGCGTCTTTTAATTTCATGGTTGCAGTCAGCATCTGCAGTGATTTTGGAGCCCAAAAAAATAAAGTTTGACACTGTTTCCACTGTTTCCCCATCCATGAAGTGATGGGACCAGATGCCATAATCTTCATTTTCTGAATGCTGAGCTTCAAGCCAACCTTTTCACTCTCCTCTTTCACTTTCATCAAGAGGCTTTTGAGTTCCTCTTCACTTTCTGCCAGAAGGGTGGTGTCATCTGCGTATCTGAGGTTATTGATATTTCTCCCAGCAATCTTGATTTCAGCTTGTGCTTCTTCCAGCCCAGCGTTCCTCATGATGTACTCTGCATAGAAGTTAAATAAGCAGGGTGACGATATACAGCCTTGACGGACTCCTTTTCCTATTTGGAACCAGTCTGTTGTTCCATGTCCAGTTCTAACTGTTGCTTCCTGACCTGCATTCAGTTCAGTTCAGTCGCTCAGTCGTGTCCGACTCTCCGCGACCCCATGAATCACAGCACGCCAGGCCTCCCTGTCCATCACCAACTCCCGGAGTACACTCAAACTCATGTCCACAGAGTCGGTGATGCCATCCAGCCATACAGGTTTCTAAAAGGCAGGTCAGGTGGTCTGGTATTCCCATCTCTTTCAGAATGTTCCAGTTTATTGTGATCGACACAGTCAAAGGCGTCAATGAAGCAGAGATAGATGGGAAGGGATATAGTTCTTGTATTACTCTCAATTACTTTTAGAACTAACACCCAAAAAAGATGTCCTTTTCATTATAGGGGACTGGAATGCAAAAGTAGGAAGTCCAGAAACACCTGGAGTAACAGGCAAATTTGGCCTTGGAGCATGGAATGAAGCAGGGCAAAGGCTAATAGAGTTTTGTCAAGAGAATGCACTGGTCATAGCAAACACCCTCTTCCAACAACACAAGAGAAGACTCTACACATGGACATTATCAGATGGTCAACACCTAAATCAGATTGATTATATTCTTTGCAACCAAAGATGGAGAAGCTGTATACAGTTAGCAAAAACAAGACCAGGAGCTGACTGTGGCTCAGATCATGAACTCCTTATTGCAAAATTCAGACTTAAATTGAAGAAAGTAGGGAAAACCACTAGACCATTCAGATATGACCTCAATCAAATCCCTTATGATTATACAGTGGAAGTGAGAAATAGATTTAAGGGACTAGATCTGATTGATAGAGTACCTGATGAACTCTGGTTGGAGGTTCGTGACATTGTACAGGAGACAGGGACCAAGACCATCCCCATGGAAAAGAAATGCAAAAGAGCGAAATGGCTGTCTGAGGAGGCCTTACAAAGAGCTGTGAAAAGAAGAGAAGCGAAAAGCAAAGGAGAAAAGGAAAGATATAAGCATCTGAATGCAGAGTTCCAAAGAATAGCAAGGAGAAATAAGAAAGACTTCCTCAGTGATCAATGCAAAGAAATAGAGGAAAACAACAGAACAGGAAAAACAAAGGACCTCTTCAAGAAAATTAGAGATTTCAAGGGAACATTTCATGCAAAGATGGGCTCGATAAAGGACAGAAATGGTATGGCCCTAACAGAAGCAGAAGATATTAAGAAGAGGTGGCAAGAATTCACAGAAGAACTGTACAAAAAAGATCTTCACAACCAAGATAGTCACGATAACGTGATCACTGACCTAGAGCCAGACATCTTGGAATGTGAAGTCAAGTGGGCCTTAGAAAGCATCACTACGAACAAAGCTAGTGGAGGTGATAGAATTCCAGTTGAGCTATTTCAAGTCTTGAAAGATGATGCTGTGAAAGTGCTGCACTCAATATGCCAGCAGATTTGGAAAACTCAGCAGTGGCCACAGGACTGGAATAGGTCAGTCTTCATTCCAATCCCAAAGAAAGGCAATGCCAAAGAATGCTCAAACTACCGCACAATTGCACTCATCTCACACGCTAGTAAAGTCATGCTCAAAATTCTCCAAGCCAGGCTTCAGCAATATGTGAACCGTGAACTCCCAGATGTTCAAGCAGGTTTTAGAAAAGGCAGAGGCACCAGAGATCAAATTGCCAACATCCGCTGGATCATGGAGAAAGCAAGAGAGTTCCAGAAAAACATCTATTTCTGCTTCATTGACTATGCCAAAGCCTTTGACTGTGTAGATCACAATAAACTGTGGAACATTCTGAAAGAGATGGGAATCCCAGACCACCTGACCTGCCTCTTGAGAAACCTATATGCAGGTCAGGAAGCAATGGTTAGAACTGGACATGAAACAACAGACTGGTTCCAAATAGGAAAAGGAGTGTGTCAAGGCTGTATATTGTCACCTTGCTTATTTAACTTCTATGCAGAGTACATCATGAGGAACGCTGGGCTGGAAGAAGCACAAGCTGGAATCAAGATTGCTGGGAGAAATATCAATAACCTCAGATATGCAGATGACACTACCCTTATGGCAGAAAGTGAAGAGGAACTCAAAAGCCTCTTGATGAAAGTGAAAGAGGAGAGTGAAAAGGTTGGCTTGAAGCTCAACATTCAGAAAACAAAGATCATGGCATCTGGTCCCATCACTTCATGGGAAATAGATGGAAAAACAGTGGAAACAGTGTCAGACTGTATTTTTTTGGGCTCCAAAATCACTGCAGATGCTGATTGCAGCCAGGAAATTAAAAGATGCTTGCTCCTTGGAAGGAAAGTTATGACCAACCTTGATAGTATATTAAAAAGCAGAGACATTACTTTGCCAACCAAGGTCCGTCTAGTCAAGGCTATGGTTTTTCCCGTGGTCATGTATGGATGTGAGAGTTGGACTGTGAAGAAAGCTGATCGCCGAAGAATGTATGCTTTTGAACTGTGGTGTTGGAGAAGACTCTTGAGAGTCCCTTATACTGCAAGGAGATCCAACCAGTCCATTCTAAAGGAGATCAATCCTGGGTGTTCATTGGAGGGACTGATGCTAAAGCTGAAACTGCAGTACTTTGGCCACCTCATGCGACGAGTTGACTCACTGGAAAAGACTCTGATGCTGGGAAAGGTTGGGGGCGGGAGGAGAAGGGGACGACAGAGAATGAGATGGCTGGATGGCATTACCGACTCTGTGGACATGAGTTTGAGTGAGCTCCGGGAGTTGGTGATGGACAGGGAGGCCTGGCGTGCTGTGATTCATGGGGTCGCGGAGAGTCGGACACGACTGAGCGACTGAACTGAACTGAACTGATTACTCTCAAAACATGAGGAGGTTCTAATTAACTCTGCGGCTTTGAACCCAAGCCTGAGCAAAAGCTTCAGTCTTGATTCCTGGAAGAGCTGTATGAAGTACAAGGGCCAAGGGCTTTTCAGTCTGATAGGAACTGAGAGTCAGTCTCATGTGAACAAAAGTTCCCGGAACCAACAGTAGTTGGCAGCAGATAACCTCTCCAAACTGAGAGAGAGTCGAATCCTTGACTGTTAGTGCCAGAAGGTATCTTAGAGATGGCCCAAGCCCCAGTCCTCTACTTTAGAGATGAGGAAACCTAGATCCAGAAAAGGTAAAAGCTTGTCCCAGGTCACAGAGCTGGGTAATGGCACAGCTGTGACCAGCCTCAAGGTGATCTGGCTTTCATTGCCACACCTCAGCCAATGTATAACCCAAGATCAAAATAGTCAGCGGCAGAAGGAAGGGGAAGAGTTATGGGTTTTGAGACATTAGTAATCCTAACATTAGATATACAGTTGACATCATTAGCCAGCTAACTCTGCTGATGTCCCATGTCCTCAATGTAAGAGGCAGAATCTATTGTACTAATGAGGGGACTGGTACCATTAGCCATTTGGCAGACATTTTTTTCAAGTTTAGGGTTCTAGCTATATATATATATATACCCCTGGTGGCTCAGTGGGTAAAGAATCCTCCTGCAATGCAGGAGCTGCAGAAGACTTGGGTTTGATCCCTGGGTTGGGAAGATCCCCTGGAGGAGGAAATGGCAACCCACTCCTGTATTCTTGCCAGGAAAATCACATGCACAGAGGAGCCTGGTGGGCTGCAGGCCAAAGGGTCACAAAGAGTTGGATATGATGAGCATACACACACACACACACACACACACACACACACGTGGAGATTTATATAATCACTAAATATACACCTTGACCATTTTATTATGTAGATTGAATGAATGAACATTTGTCCTTTAATTTTGCCAGGAAAAAAAATTCCTTTGAATTATTCACAAAGTTATATGGCTTGTAGTTTAAAAACAAAATTGGTTAGGCCCCCTCCTCTTTTTCACTGTTTATTAGTTTTAAAAAGTGACTAGTTTTTAAAAAGTAATGAAGGTGTTGGAAGAGCAGACATAAAGTCCATTCAATCATCCCTGGCAGGATGAGGAACATTTGTCCAATAGTGGAGTTCCTGAATCGGGACAAGGAAGAAGGGCTTGCCTATGAAAGCCATGGGTAAGCCGCTATATTTTAGATGCTTATTTTGGGGGGCCCTTCAAAGAACTGAGTAATTAGAATGCCAAGTTGAGAGAGGATATAGAGTTTTTTCTCATTGTTTTCTAATGTAGGTTAGCTAAAACATCTACAATACTGGGAGACCTCCTGTATTTTTCAAATTGCAAGCCATACAAAATGTGTATGCAGAATACTCCCCTGGCATATTTCAATCTACATGAATTAACTTGAATATTTAAATGAAGATTTTTAAATGTTTTGATTATAATCATTACCCAGCCCTCCAAAGTGTTTAGGTGTGAACGCTTTGGAGACAGATTTTCTGTTCTCTTAGAGGTGCTGGAGTCTCTGCAGTTCTAGATCACCGCTGATAAAACAGAATGGGTGGACTGATAGGAGTCAGATGCTGGGAGGCCACTCCTGGTAAGTGTAACTCACTTGCCTCAACTAGGCACCCTAGTTGTTTGTAGCAGATCACCTTTGGTAGCTGAAGTCTATACTTTTCAGTGATGGTCCCATCTGATGACAACTGTCCATAAAACCAAGGCTGGCCAGCACTGAACCTCCTTCAGTTCAGTTCAGTCGCTCAGTCGTGTCCGACTCTCCGCGACCCCATGAATCACAGCACGCCAGGCCTCCCTGTCCATCACCAACTCCCAGAGTTCACTCAAACTCATGTCCACAGAGTCGGTGATGCCATCCAGCCATCTCACTCTCTGTCGTCCCCTTCTCCTCCCACCCCCAATCCTTCCCAGCATGAGAGTCTTTTCCAGTGAGTCAACTTGTCGCATGAGGTGGCCAAAGTATTGCAGTTTCAGTTTTAGCATCAGTCCTTTCAATGAACACCCAGGATTGATCTCCTTTAAATGGACTGGTTGGATCTCCTTGCAGTCCAAGGGACTCTCAAGAGTCTTCTCCAGCACCATAGTTCAAAAGCATCAATTCTTCGGCGATCAGCTTTCTTCACAATCCAACTCTCACATCCATATATGACCACGGGAAAAACCATAGCCTTGACTAGATGGACCTTTGTTGGCAAAGTAATGTCTCTGCTTTTTAATATGCTATCCAGGTTGGTCATAACTTTCCTTCCAAGGAGTAAGCGTCTTTTAATTTCATGGCTGCAATCAGCATCTGCAATGATTTTGGAGTCCCCAAAAATAAAGTCTGACACTGTTTCCAGTGTTTCCCCATCTATTTCCCATGAAGTGATGGGACCAGATGCCATGATCTTTGTTTTCTGAATGTTGAGCTTCAAGCCAACCTTTTCACTCTCCTCTTTCACTTTCATCAAGAGGCTTTTTAGTTCCTCTCCACTTTCTGCCATAAGGGTAGTGTCATCTGCATATCTGAGGTTATTGATATGTCTCCCAGCAATCTTGATTCCAGCTTGTGCTTCTTCCAGCCCAGCGTTCCTCATGATGTACTCTGCATATAAGTTAAATAAGCAAGGAGACAATATACAGCCTTGACGTACTCCTTTTCCTATTTGGAACCAGTCTGTTGTTCCATGTACAGTTCTGACTGTTGCTTCCTGACCTGCATATAGGTTTCTCAAGAGGCAGGTCAGGTGGTCTGGGATTCCCATCTCTTTCAGAATGTTCCACAGTTTATTGTGATCCACACAGTCAAAGGCTTTGGCATAGTCAATGAAGCAGAAATAGATGTTTTTCTGGAACTCTCTTGCTTTCTCCATGATCCAGCGGATGTTGGCAATTTGATCTCTGGTGCCTCTGCCTTTTCTAAAACCTGCTTGAACATCTGGGAGTTCACGGTTCACATATTGCTGAAGCCTGGCTTGGAGAATTTTGAGCATGACTTTACTAGCGTGTGAGATGAGTGCAATTGTGCGGTAGTTTGAGCATTCTTTGGCATTGCCTTTCTTTGGGATTAGAATGAAGACTGACCCTCTCCAGTCCTGTGGCCACTGCTGAGTTTTCCAAATCTGCTGGCATATTGAGTGCAGCACTTTCACAGCATCATCTTTCAAGACTTGAAATAGCTCAACTGGAATTCTATCACCTCCACTAGCTTTGTTCGTAGTGATGCTTTCTAAGGCCCACTTGACTTCACATTCCAAAATGTCTGGCTCTAGGTCAGTAATCACGTTATCGTGACTATCTTGGTTGTGAAGATCTTTTTTGTACAGTTCTTCTGTGTATTCTTGCCACCTCTTCTTAATATCTTCTGCTTCTGTTAGGTCCATATCATTTCTGTCCTTTATCGAGCTCATCTTTGCATGAAATATTCCCTTGGAATCTCTAATTTTCTTGAAGAGATCTCTTTTTTCCTATTCTGTTGTTTTCCTCTATTTCTTTGCATTGATCATTGAAGAAGGCTTTCTTACCTCTCCTTGCTATTCTTTGGAACTCTGCATTCAGATGCTTATATCTTTCCTTTTCTCCTTTGCTTTTCGCTTCTCTTCTTTTCACAGCTCTTTGTAAGGCCTCCTCAGACAGCCATTTCACTCTTTTGCATTTCTTTTCCATGGGGATGGTCTTGGTCCCTGTCTCCTGTACAATGTCACGAACCTCCGTCCATAGTTCATCAGGCACTCTATCTATCAGATCTAGTCCCTTAAATCTATTTCTCACTTCCACTGTATAATCATAAGGGATTTGATTGAGGTCATATCTGAATGGTCTAGTGATTTTCCCTACTTTCTTCAATTTAAGTCTGAATTTTGCAATAAGGAGTTCATGATCTGAGCCACAATCAGCTCCTGGTCTTGTTTTTGCTAACTGTATACAGCTTCTCCATCTTTGGTTGCAAAGAATATAATCAATCTGATTTCAGTGTTGACCATCTGGTGATGTCCATGTGTAGAGTCTTCTCTTGTGTTTTTGGAAGAGGGTGTTTTGCTATGACAAACACCGGCGGCGCAGATGCGAGAGACGCTGGTGCAACCGACCAGGCAAAGAGGTGCAGCCGTGAGGAGCTACCCCACATCCAATAGGTGGTGGCAACGCGGGCGCAGGAGGGCCGAGAGGAGCTACTCCACGTTCAAGGTCAGGAGGGGCGGCCTTGAGGAGATACCCTTCATCCAAGGTAAGGTGCAGCAGCTGCGCTTTCTTGGAGCAGCTGTGAAGAGATATCCCACGCCCAAGGTAAGAGAAACCCAAATAAGACAGTAGGTATTGCGAGGGGGCATCAGAGGGCAGACACACTGAAATCATAATCACAGGAAACGAGTCGATCTGATCACATGGACCACAGCCGAATGTGGTCCACTGGAGAAGGGAATGGCAAACCACTTCAGTATGCTTGCCTTGAGAACCCCATGAACAGTATCAAAGGGCAAAATGATAGGATACTGAATGAGGAATTCCCCAGGTCGGTAGGTGCCCAGTATGCTACTGGAGCTCAGTGGAGAAATAACTCTAGAAGGAATGAAGGGATGGAGCAAAAGCAAAACTAATACCCAGTTGTGGATGTGACCGGTGACAGAAGTAAGGGCCGGTGCTGTAAAGAGCAATATTGCATAGGAACCTGGAATGTTAGGTCCATGAATCAAAGCAAATTGGAAGTGGTCAAACAGGAGATGACAAGAGTAAACGTCGACATTCTAGGAATCAGTGAACTAAAATGGACTGGAATGGGTGAATTTAACTCAGATGACCATTATATCTACTACTGTGGGCAGGAATCCCTTAGAAGAAATGGAGTAGCCATCATGGTCAACAAAAGAGTCCGAAATGCAGTACTTGGATGCAATCTTAAAAATGACAGAATGATTTCTGTTCGTTTCCAAGGCAAACCATTCAATATTACAGTAATCCAGGCCTATGCCCCAACCAGTAACGCTGAAGAAGCCGAAGTTGAACGGTTCTATGAAGACCTCCAAGACCTTTTAGAACTAACACCCAAAAAAGATGTCCTTTTCATTATAGGGGACTGGAATGCAAAAGTAGGAAGTCAAGAAACACCTGGAGTAACAGGCAAATTCGGCCTTGGAGCACGGAATGAAGCAGGGCAAAGGCTAATAGAGTTTTGTCAAGAGAACGCACTGGTCATAGCAGATTGAACCTCCTTGGCGCTCCCTAAGTGCTCCAAACCTCAGAACCCCAAAGACAGTTTGATGAATGAGCCCACACCCTTTGAGCTTAATGGGACTGCTCTCACCACGCCACAAGGATAGCTTTGAAAAGCAGTAGTAATTGTAGTTGCTCAGCTGTGTCTGACTCTGTGACTGCATGGACAGTGGCCCACAAAGCTTCTCTGCCCATGGAATTCTCCAGGCAAGAAAACTGGAGTGGGTTGCCATGCCCTCCTCCAGGGGATCTTCCTGACCGGGGATTGAACCTGAGTCTCCTGCATTGCAGGCAGATTCTTTATTTTTGAGCCACCAAGGAGGACTACTGTTTATTGACCAGTTATTGTGTACAGAGCTCAAGACCTGTTATCTTATTTCCTCTCAAAATCAGCAATGCAAGGTAGGGGGAATGGCTCCCTGATACAGAGACGAGGAAAGCAGAGGTCAGCCAAGGCTTATTAACTCACCCACTTAACTCACACAGCTTGTAAGCGGCAGAGCTGGTCAAATCGTTGACTCTTGGACTCTAAACCCTTTGCTTCCTGAGTCAGAGTCCCTGCTGGTAAAGCAGCACTCATACACTCCAGTTCCAGATTTCAAGTTATTGTCAGAAGCCCTCTTAATTCTAGTGTGTTTGGAATCCTGTCTTCTGAAACTTCATGTTTGTCAAGCATACATAAGACTTCCTTCGATTTCTCTGCAAATTTTTACCAAATAAAACCATAAGCACTTCCATAGCAACATTACAACACAAACATGGTGTAATCTTTGTCCACTGCAGTACACAGTTTGAAAAGTTTTTTTTTTAAATATATAAAAAAAAACCAACTACATCTGTATACAGTTGAACTGAACCCCATGGCAACAAATACAAACATAAACGAGGGCTCTTTAAGCATTTTCTTCTTTTCTTTGCAGGTAAGGGTTTGAGAACATCAGAAACTGGGTTGTACCACTTGTGACTAAGCAGAGCCCCAGTTCGGTGACCGAGGAGCCGCCAGGGCGACGCGGGCCTCCTGCAGGACAGTGGCCCCTGCCTGCTGCGCGCGCGCCACTCCCGGCCCGGGAGCCCTGGCCACCGGCGCTTGACGCACGCGGAGCCGCGGGGGCCGCGGACCCGGCCTCTTGGAACCTGAGAGCGGTTCGCAAGATGAGCCGGGTCAGGTCCCCGGGGGAGGCCGGGCGCCACCCGACCCGCAGGAACGCGGGTGCCCATAGGGGAGGGGCCGGGATGCGGGCACATCCTTCCGTTGCCGCTCTGCCTCTGCACCCCCGGGCGTGGCGCCGGCCGGTCCCATTTCATCCTCCCCACGAACCTCCAAAGCGGTGTTGCCATGAGCCACGTTCACAAACGAAATCTTCCAGCCTCACGGACGATCTGAACTTGCCTAAGCCCCCTCGGCTGGGAAGGTGGAGTGAAGGGATTTGAATACAGGACTTTTTCCCCCCTCTTCTTCTTCTTTTACTCTATTTCGCTTGGCTCCCGACGTCTAGGGAGCCAAGGACGGTAATTCGCGCCCCTTCGAGCCGGCTGTCGTGACGCTTCCCGGGGCAGTCCTGGGTGCGCCTCCTGGGGAGCGCTGGGGCGGAGGCATCGGCTGCGCTGAGTGATGCAAGTAAAGGCGGGTTTGTCAGTCTGAGGTCCCTGCTTCTCTCCTCTGATTCTCCCTCCTCCCAGAGCCCCAGCTGTTTAAGGCTTTCTATGTCTTGACAAATGGCGACACTACCGAAATGAAGAGAATCCCAAACAAACTAAGCATCTGGGGTTTATGCAGTGATTTATTCTCGTTTCCATAGGGAAAGGCCCAGCACGCACCAGCTGATGGGGGATGGGTGTGGCTGTCACTGAGTAAATGCTATTCTCTGTGTTTCATTTTCATGAGCCGGAGAGACTTATTATGGGCAGGTGCTAAAACCTGAATGTCCTTGGCTGCTTCCTCACTGAGCTTGTGATGAGGTATCTAGTTGACTGCTGAGGGGGTGGGAGGGGGTGGGGGTGGGTGGGTTGAAGAACATCCAAGTGATGATAACAAGAAAACCTCCCATTTCTGAAATACTTGCTAGCTGTCAGGCACTCTGAGAAACCCTTTAGAGCATTTCATCCTGACAAAACAGGGGAGGCAGATAATACTGTTTATTCTCATTTAACTCATGAGAAATCCAGCGCTCTCAGAGGTAATCTGTTATGCCCCAGATCCTGCAGTGGCAGAGCGGGTTCTGCTCAGGGCTTCAGACTCCAGAGCCTGTCCAGCAGCGATTTCCCATAGAGGAGGGTGTTGGTTAGTGGCACAGTGGTGTCTGACTCCTTGGAGAGTCAGATATATATAGCCCACCAGGTTCCTTTGTCCATGGGATTTCCCAGGCAGAATACTGGAATGGGTTGCCATTTCCTTCTCCAGGGGATCTTCCCAGCCCAGGGATGGAACCAATGTTTCCTGCTTTGGCAGGCAAGAGAGCGTGACCGAGGGAAGCCACTCGGGGAGCCCCAGAAGTGGGTGAGTGTGTGCTCAGTCGTGTCTCCTATGCCACCTGAGAAGGGGGTAGAGGGCCACTCCAAAAAGACACCCATAAGACTGTGCCAGGAGAGACACAGACTTTCAGGTGGTCTTGAACCAGCTTTAGGACATGGTGGGGGAGGAGGAGGAGGAGAGGAGTGGGAACACCCCCGCTTCTTGTCTGGATCCAAAGAGGGGATCCAAAGTTCAGTCAGGAAGGTTCTTTATTTAATCAATTGTTTTTTGTTTTCAGAACTAAAGTGGAAATGACCCAGTGAGGAAGGAAAGTGAGCACCGCCTGCCCTGGCCACACAATTAAAACATATACGCCGGCCAAAGGTGCATCACTCCTCTGCCCATCTCTTCAGAGTGAGAAAGGCTCTTTTTGACCTGGAAACCTATTAAAGCATTCCACTGGGGGAATTCTCTGCCCCTGCTGGAGGGACACTGTGAGAAAATCTTGTTCTTTAGAATGCAGCCACACAAAGTGTTTTGTGCAAATACCGAGTCATGATTCTATAAATGTAAAGAAGAATTAGGGATGGTATGTGAACAAAAGCTGGACAGAGGATGCACGCCCAGATGCTGTCTTGGCCAGGTTGCAGTTTGAATGATCTAATGTTTTCTGGCTCCTTCTTGCTTTGCTTTTCCAATTTGGTTTGAATATTTGCATTGCTGTATTATTTTCTCTGTACAATTGCTGTTGTCTGTACACAATTAGGTCATTTTCACAGTTGGGTGAGGAGATACTTCAGACCTGAGATGAGCTGCAGCTGCTAGCTGATTCCCTCCTGGGATGTGTAATTAGATTCCCATCCTATTGGTCCCAAAGACACTACCTGCACCCAACATTAATGTAAGCCATCTAACCAAGTGGAAAGAAACCATGACATCCCTTTGTAATGGTGGCTAAGCACATCTTGTCTCCGTAAGTTTTGGGTTAATTTGCTGATCTAGTCATCCTGTTCTTTGTGCCAATTCTAACCTTGTATTGCTATGCTCCAGACAAGAGAAAGGACTGTTTCCTGGAAGCCTGTGGCTTTTTGGTTTGTGGCAGGTCTGCTGAAGACCTGGTTAAGGGAGAAGAAAAGGAAATTAACAGGATGAGGAGGAAGGGCCAGCTGCCTCCAGAAGTGCACGCGGAAATTCCATGTAGATGCTCAGGTCAGTACAGAGGCTGGACTTCAAACTAGGACTTTGAAGAGAGAGAAAGGGGATCCCAAAGGAAAGGAGGCTTATTTGGCAGGTGAAAGCTGATCAGGGCCATGTCCACAAAGTGCTCTACAATGCCCCACTGGTGTAAACTCTCATTGATACACACTTTACTGATAGAGCTTTCTCAACTACGTGGAGTTTGTGGCCCTTCGGTCAAGGCCAGGGCTAAAGTTGACGTCCATGCTACTACTTTGAACTAAGGTTGGGCTGAACAAATGGAAAGGACATGTATGATAGTCACTAGGGAAGCCCCCTGACTCTTAACATGCTTCATAATCAGACATGACTGTGCCCAGCTTATTGAATGGGCAGGACGGTCTTTCTGACTCAGCCTTCTCATTGTTTTCTGCTTGCTTCCTCTTTGGTGCCCTAGGTCTGAATCTGACAGTGGCCTTGCTGGTCCTCTTTTCTTTTTTCCGTTTTATCTGGATCACTCGTTCACCATTAATTTACTAGCTATTTGATCCCCTTCTGTGTGTCAGACTTGTGTTAGATGCTGGAGTTACAAGTGAGTAAGGAGTCTTTGCTCTCGTGGAGCCTGCAGTCTCAGGAGGGACACCAACCATGAGTGTGATAGGGAAACCCATATTCAGGTGCTGAGTGATGGCTGAAGGATGAGGCAGCCAACCCTGAGAGATGGGACACCTTATCTAAGCTCTCACAGATGGCTGATGACTGTCGAGTTGAAACTAAAGAGATCATTTGGGAATAGAAACCTGGCCTCCTGCCATCATCTCCTTCCAAGGCACCACACTCACGATCTTCTCTAATTCTTTCTCATCCAGTCGCACATGCTTAGAACTTACCCTTTTCTCAAAACTGAGCTATTCCTATCTCAGTAAAATTCATGTTTGTCACTAAAGCTAGGTGTCTGTCCTATCTCTAAGAATTGATGTGCCGATAAGTTGAGCTGACAGACATAAAAGTGCTTTGAGAACTAAACCCAATACAAACCTAAGTACCAAAACTACTATCTAAAATATTCAATACATGAATGCATCAAGGGATCAATCATTAATTAATACTAGGTTCTGTGGGGGCAGGACATGTCTTCATATACAGGATGGCCCCATCTCTAAAGGAATTTCTGGACAAGTTGATGGTACAGGGTTAAAGAGGGAAGAAAGTAGGCATTTATTGAGTACTTATTGTGTGGTATGCAGTGTGCTACCTGCTTGTCCTTACAGTATCTCAGATAATCGTCACAACAATCTGGGAGGTTGGAGTGACTTTTCTTAATGTATGGATGGAATGCCCTCTCCCAATCCCTGTCTATTCAGGCACAATGTAGCATAATAGCTAAAAGCCTTGTAACAGGACTCAAACTTCTTGAATTCATATCCAGGCAATGCTAACTACTTTTGGTATGACTGAGCAAATTACTCAGATTCTCTGTACTTCAGTTATAAAATTGGGATGATAAGAATGGTGCCAATTTTATGCTTTGTTGTAAGGATAAGATACATGGGAAGTACTTGCCACAGTTAGTACAGAGTAAGCACTAGATAAAAATTAGGAATTGTTGTTATTATCCAGCTCCAGTCCCTTTTTATCTGCAAAGCCTTCCCAGATCCCCCATCAGAACTGATCTCTTTTGCTTCTGTAGCCTCACATCACTGTGGGCATGCCTTAGCACATTCTT
Source organism: Moschus berezovskii (assembly GCF_049115385.1). Taxonomy (NCBI): domain Eukaryota; kingdom Metazoa; phylum Chordata; class Mammalia; order Artiodactyla; family Moschidae; genus Moschus; species Moschus berezovskii. The sequence continues at coordinate 63,855,079 of NC_142463.1, forward strand.
ATGTGTACAGGGTTATTAGTGTCTGGCACAGAAAACACATTCAATAAATGTCAATGGTTGGATGAATGGATGTTTCTGTCTCCTCAATCTCTCTCCTATGCTCATAGAAGGAAGGTAGTATTGTGTTTCTTGCTATAAGGCAGACAAAACACCCAGATGTTCTAAATAAAATACAACAAATATACTTTGAATGCATGGCCAAACTCTTGTGTAAATTAGGGAAATCCTCATGGACACACACACAAGAGGGACTGGAATTCAGAGAGGTAAACTGCTACTGAAACTCTGCTGCTTTGGGAAATCTGACTATCTGGTGACTTTGGGGTTTGGTTTCAGGCACTTTATGGAGGACAGAAGACAAGGCATAGTGTCTTCAAAAGATTGGTAAGCTGGAGTGAGATGTCTGCATAAAAGTGAGACTCATGAGGGTAGACTAAGGGGAAAAAAAAAACCAACCCTAAGTGCATGAAGAAAAACAAAAGAAATGTCTGTCTTGGCCTGGGCTCATAAGATGTTAAAATCACAGACTTCCCCATCACAGATTTAGAGTTTAAATTTGTATTACCTGCATGGTCTGGGAACTATAGCTAAAAATTAGTTTAAGTTGGTCCCAGATTGGTAACAAGCCAGAGCACCTGGCATCTTCACTGGAGGGATAGTCACCAAGGTCTCACTGAAGTCTAACAGATAAAGCCCCACTGAACATGAGATCACAATCTAAAATTACAAATCACACTAGGAAACAAGCTACAATGAGTGAAAACTAGTAGAAACCATAGAACTAGACATTACAACAGTTATCATATATGAAATATAAATTGCTTAAAATGTTTAAAGAAATAAAAGGGGGAAACAAAAACATGAAAAAGAATAAATAAAATCTAAAAGACCAGGAAGAATTGAGAAAGAACCAAATGCTACTTCTGGAAATAAAAAATACATAATTATTAAAGTTATAAATATGGTGAATACATAAAAGTAGAATAGATACAGATAAAAGGAGAGTTAGGGAACTGGAAGACAGATGTGAAGAAATTGCTCATGATACAGGAAAAAAAGGGAGAGCTAGAGAGACAAAGAAATGTGAAACATAAGATGTTAAAGGAGTCAGAAGAAAAAAAATAGAATATAAGAAAGGCAGCATTTAGATAAAATGGCTAAAGTTTCCAGAGTTCAGTTCAGTTCAGTCACTCAGTCATGTCTGACTCTTTGTGACCCCATGGACTGCAGCATGCCAGGCCTGCTTGTCCATCACCAACTCCCAGAGTTTACTTAAACTCATGTCCATTGAGTCAGTGATGCCATCCAACCATCTCATTCTCTGGTGTCCCCTTCTCCTCCTGCCTTCAATCTTTCCTAGCCTCAGGGTCTTTTCAAATGAGTCAATTCTTCGCATCAGGTGGCCAAAGTATTGGAGTTTCAGCTTCAACATCAATCCTTCCAATGAAGGACTTCCAGAGTTAAGGGCAGGAAATAGGACTTGTTTAATTTTTGAATCTAAAGCACTTTGGCAAGGGCCTGACACACAGTAGATGTCCAGTAAATGTTGAGTTGAATTGACACATGTGCTGTGGAACTTGCTTGTCCTTTACTTCATACACCTATTTATTTTAAAAATATTCACTAAAGATACAGTTGTGAACAAAAGACAAAATCCTTGTCTTCACTGAACTTATGTTCTGGATGAAGAAAACATAATAAATTAACAAATTAATATTCAAGATACTTTAACACTGTAAGAAATGTTATGAAGAAAGTGAAAGGGTCATTTAATAGAGAGACTGGGAATAACTTCATTGATGAAGTGAGAGCTCAATGTTAAGAAGTCAAGTGAAGACATTACAAGTGAGTGATACAGTGAGTGCAAAGGCCCTGAGTGAGAAATAACTTGGCATTTTTGAGGAAGAGAAAGAAGTCAATGTGTCTAGAGCTGACACAAAAAGTGGTATGAGATGTGATCTGAGAGATGGGCAGGAACAACAGTATTTTCCCCCTTGAGAGCAGCATGAAGTCACTGGAGGGATTTAAGCACAGGAACAATCTATTCTGCCACCCTGCATACTGTGTGGTAATAGACTGTAGTGGTAGCAAGAATAGATTAGGGATCCCAGCTAGTGATTTCAGTCATTCAGGCAAGAGATGACAGCAGCTTGGACTAGGATGATGGCCATGAGTATGGAAAAAAGTGGAGGGACTCAGATATATTTTGGAAGTAGAAACAGGGTATTTGGCTGGTGGCTCAGACAGTAAAGTGTCTGCCTACAATGTGGGAGACCTGGGTTCAATCCCTGGCTCGGGAAGATCTCCTGGAGAAGGAAATGGCAACCCACTTCAGTATTCTTGCCTGGAAAATCCCATGGATGGAGGAACCTGGTAGGCTACAGTTCATGGGGTCGCAAAGAGTCGGACACAACTGAGCAACTTACTTTATTTCTTTCACTTTCTTTTAAAAGGTGAAGGAAAGGGGAGGCGGGATTAGCATGACTGTTAAATTTTTGGATTGAGTGACTGGGTGAATAGCCGTGCCGTTTTCCAGATGGAGAAGAGTAGAAGAGCAGTATGTGGGTGGGAGTGTGGTGGGAACATGAAACAGGAGTTCTTCTTTGTGCATGTTAAGCTTGAGAGTCCTGTCAGATGTCTGAGCCGATACTGTATATGAGAATATGAAGAAGCTCAGGAAAATGAGCCCCAAGCCAAGGAGTGTTCCTATTTTGCAGCTTATGTTTCCTTCAAGATCCTCCTATAGTGTAGGTATGGATGGGGGTATGCATGGGGGACTGACCACTTTTAGCTACAGACTCTGGGAGCAGGTTCAATGGAGCTCTGGAGTTTAGGAGACTCTTTTGGCCCCATTGCTTAACTGAGCATGGGAGCTTGCAGTCTTCCAGGCCCATGTAACCCTGATGATTTTGGTAGCTGCTGTAGTTTTAAGGCAATGTGCTTTTTGAGGGATGTCAAAAGTCTGAGTTCAGAAACGACTCAGTGACAAACTCAGGCGGTTCTTGTGTGGGGAAGGGTGGAGAAGTTATCATGTCATCTGGCTCCCACCCACTCCCGCCCACTAACTCAGAGCATTGTATCTCAGAGATCCAAGAGAGTCAAGTGTCAGGAATATGACGCATCAGAGATACAAAGGAAAAGGAGATCCCAGCATGAGTTAATGACCGAAGAATGCCTTAGCCCATTACATAAGCGAAAGTGAAACCTCTGAGGAACAAATAAACAAAGGGTATCATATTGATATAAAAATACAAGAAGCTCACTCTGTGGTTGCTGACATACATCACTGCGGAAACAGACTCATGTCCGAAGTGACTATGGTTAAACTTGGAACCACATGACAGGAGTTTTAGGAAGTTCTGAAGTAATCAAGAATAACTTGAACCAAATAGCTTTCTTCCCCAAGCTTATGGCTTTGAGAGAAAGGACAAGGATTCCTCTCTGGAGAGGAGGGACCACAATGCAAGGGGACCAAGTGACTCAAGGTATGTTATTTCATATAAAAGAAGGAAACTACTGTCGCCGTGGAAAATGACTGTAAGTTGACGGCCATTAGTCAGGATTCAGCTCTAAAATCCATGAGACTGTGGTAGGATTCTTTTCTTCTCAGTTATGCATTCATTCAAGCTTGCTGATAAATCTTTCTCCTTTCATTTCTTAGGAAAACCAAGACTGTTACTTTGATCCTATACCTTACCATGTCGCTCAGCCAACTAGGAAACTCAGAGTCAAACCAAGGCCCATCCTTCACTAATAAGTACAGAAAACTTTAGGTAAATGTAGCTTGAAGTCCACGTCATTATTGGATTAACTTTGTTTTTAACCCTTATTTTTCTTTCATTCCCCATTTTATGATTTTTTTTTTTTAAACAATGTGTTTCACATACCATGTGTTTTGGAATGAAGTAGAATATAAGAAAAAAATAAATAAACTTTCTGCCCAAACAAGGCAGCATGAAAAACAGATACCTGGTGGTGGTACAATATCTCAATGAACAGAACAGTTCTAATTGCTGTCTGTTAGACACCTACGTCAGTATCATTAAGTTCATTAGATAGACAGGAATCTTGTTGCAGCTATAACATGATGGCACATTAAACGTTCGTGAACAAAAGAGGAGGTATTCAAGGTAAGATGGGCAGAGCCAGTGAAAACAATCAGCTGTGCAATTCCAGCTCCTTTAGGAGTTGATTTCCACCCAGCCTGGGAAAGGCTTCCAGAAGGAACTCCTTTGGCTGCCTAGGTGGTTCTCTTACAGAAACTTGGTTGTGTCCTAGGTACGCTTCGTCCCTCAGCTCCCACCTATTGGGACAGACCAGACTGTTGTCCAAACCAATGGGTGAGAACCCACCCTTGACCTCTGGAAAGGTTACTTTGCCTGCTATCTGATTATTTATTTACATGTTAGCAGTTTTATTCCTTTTTTCTGTTTTTAGAAAATGAAAAAGTAATTTTTTAAATCCCAAGAGTAAGAGAAGGGCAATAAAAATTCAGATATACCAAAATATATAAAACATAAAATCAAACTTCCTTTCTTTTCCTCTCTTCTCCCCTTCCAATGCACCTACCCAATTGTCAAATGTAGCCGCCACTAACTGCAGTGCAAACACACCTGGATCTTTTCTGTACACATTCAGACATCTTTACATATACATACATGTGCTTATAGAGTCTGTGTATAGCTTTTTTTTCTTTAAAGAATTTTTCTCTTCACATTATTCTATAACTTGCTTTTTGCAGTCAGTAAAATATTGTGAACTACTGTTCCATACATAGCAACCACATTCTTTATAATGGCTACTGAATGAATCATGGAACTATACCAAAATGTATTCAACCTATTAAGGAACATTTAGGTTGTTTCTAATATTTTGATAGGACAGATTAATGCTGCATTGAGCATTCTTATACATGTATTACTCTTTTTATTTCTAAGAGTGGAACTGCTGGGTCAAAGGGTATACATGTATTGAATTTTGATAGGCACTGCCAAGCTGTCTTCCAGAAAGACTGACCAATTTGCACATCTACTAACTATGGAAGAATGCCCTTTGTTCACATTCCCATCAACAATGGATATTGCCTGCTTTTTTTCCTTTTTCTTTTTTTTAAAATTTTGGCAGAACTGATTGGCAAGAGCATGGTACTTATTTTAATTTGTATTTACCAGGCCAGTAGTAAGTTTGATCACTTTTAGTCTTTTACTATAGGTACAATGAAAGACAAAGTTGAAGGAGTGGTTTTAATGTATTTCTTTTAGATACAGATGACCAATCCAACGTGTAATATTTTCAGCTACTGATCTCTAAGAGAGCTTCCTTTTGGCTCAGATGGTAAAAAATCAGCCTGCAATGCAGGAGACCTGAGTTCAATCCCTGGGTTGGAAGATCCCCTGGAGAAGGGAATGGCAACCCACTCCAGTATTCTTGCTTGGAGAATCTCCATGAACAGAGGAGCCTGGCAGCTACAGTCCATAGGGTCACAAAGAATCGGACATGACTAAGCTACTAAGCACAGTTTAAGAAGATCCACATTTGAATGTTACACATTTCCGTGTTAAGAAAGTCAGTCATAATTGTACTCCCAAGGTCAAATTGCATGTGATGTTTATTCTTGGCTTTACATAATGGCTTTGGCCCAGAACATTAAAAGATGTCAGAACTATATTTTGATTATTTTCCCTTGTGCCAACATTATCACGCTAGCAGTTACAAACAACAGAAACAACTCTGACCAAATTATGGATAATAAGTTTATTTTGTAATGGTTGAGAGCCCACAATTGGGCTAATTAATGGGATGACTTACCCCCAGAAACTACCTTGGTGGTCTCATAGCAGGCATGGTATGGCTGGAAGGTCTCCACACAGCAAATGTTTTAAATTTCTTGATCTCTATGCTCAAGAGTCTACTTCTAGGAAGAAAGCATCTATTGGCTTAACTTGGGCCTCAAGGGAAGGCAGGCTCTTAATTACAATCCCAATAGACTGAATCCAACAGGAAGCGATCCTTCTTCAAAAGAAAACTGGGGTATTGTTAGCGAATGAAGTGGATGCTAGTCAGCCAAAACCAAAACAGAACAAACAAAACCATCCCCTACACTAATCTTTCCAACTGCCATTTCTTCTCTTCCCCTTGTAAACCTTTCAGTTCCCACAGTCTTCATAGATCATCTTTCAGATAGCATAGCAGGCTGCTTATATCCAGAATGGGGACCCCATGGGGCAGAATAACAGAGACCCTCTTATTCAACTTGCATCTTGTGCTATGCTTTCTCAAGTATTTCCTCCTATTCCAGCCCTGGGATCAAAACACTTAAGTCAAGACTTCCCTTGTGGTCCAGTGGTTAAGAATCTGCCTTCCAATGCAGGAAATGAGGGTTCGATCCCTGGATGGGGAACTAAGATTCCACATGCCGTGGAGCTACTAAGCTTGCTCAATACAACTAGAAAGCCCAGGTGCAGTGACCACTGAAGTGCTCCAGAGCCTGTTGGGCTTCTCCACAATAAAGAAGCCCAAGCATCGCAACTAGAGAAAACCTGCACACCAAATGACGACCTAGTGCAGCCAAAAGCAAAAAATACACTGAAGTCTTAGAATAAGAAAGTTTTTCCTGAGAGTTTATAATACTGGCTTTCTCTCACTCTGCATTTTACTTGGTTATCCTTGAATACATAGAAATTCTGTGTATTCATTTATTTACTCATTCATTCATCCAATTTCTACTTATAGAAAGCAATGCTGTGCTATACATTGTTCTAGGTGCTGAAGGAACAGCAATGAAATGGAAAGACAAGGTCTCTGTCCTAGTAACAGATGATGCTGGAAGGAGGAAGCAAGGCTGGAAATTGGACTTTGGATTTTATCTGAAAAGCAATATAAAATACTTAAAGGTTTTGGACAGGTAAGAAATACAATCAGATTGTATTTTAGATACATTATTTTAATTTGTACTGTAAGTCCATAGAGAATGGACTATGAGGCGATAGGAACAGAAGCCAAGAGACCAGTCCAAGGACCAGTGTAGTAGCTGGATGAGAAAAGATGTTAACTTGGACTAGTTTGGTGGCCAAAGAGAAAATGAGTTGTGGACAGAATAAAGAGAGATTTAGAAAGCTGAATGGATAGGTTCGTGTAGCTGGTTGGAGTATTAGGGAAAAGGAAAAAGATAATTCTGATATTTCTGGTGTGAGCAACTGAATGGATAGTGATGACCCGGGGGAGCTGGTTAGGAGGAAGCAGAGAAGAGAATGAACCAGCCGTGTGTTACACTGAGAACGTGTGTGACTGTCACGTCAAGTAAGCAGTTAGGTCAGGTCTGAAGGTCAGAAGAGAGATCCAGTGGTCACTGAACCAAGGAGTTAGCAGATGCCCAAGGAGAGGGTGTAGATTGAATAGATGGGTCACCAACACTGAACTCATATCTTAAATAAAGGAACTCTGGAATAGTTTGCCTTAAGAACTGTCTGTTTCCCATGGAGCCCCACATCCGTTCTTTTCTGCTGCAGTTTTTTTCAGTCGCCAGCCCTGCATGTAAGGAGGTTACTAACTCAAGCAACACTGCTGGTGGACTCGTTTGGCCCAGATCATAGAAGGATTCTCAACTAAATCTGTTCAGTTCCACCTTGTTTGGAGGGACACATGTTCCTCATCATGCCCACATCCTCACACAGACTGTCCAGGTAAGTCTCCCACCTTTGGTTCAAGGGCTTACAGGTTTCTGGGGCCATTGGACACAGGGATACACAGGCTATGGGCTGTTGTTGGTGGGATGGTGGGTCTACCCCTTGATGACATCCCAGCCCTGAGCCCTTTTTACTCTATTCCTCGGTCTTCATGGCAAATCAGAGGATCCTCCTCCCTCCACACCATCCTCTCTGGTGCCACTTGACCCTCTCCTGCCTCCTTTCCTCACACCGGCACTAGGACATCCAGTCATTAAAGATGGAAGGATCGTATATTCAGTGGATCCTTTGGGTCTTTGTTTCTGTTTCCATCTGCAGTGCCCTTAGGTATCAGGCAGAGAGAAGGGAAGGGATACACACAGGAAGCATGTCAATAGGCTGAGAAGTTTGCTACACTTTCAGATGACAGCTCACCTACAGACAAGATGGTTCAGGAATCAGCTAAGCGCTGGATTTCTTAATACTGCCAGGAGTAACTCAGAAGGCTGGGGATATGGCTGGAAAGATCAGACACCCAAGCTGTTGAAAACCACAGTTTTGGTAAATACATGCACAATTTAAAAAATGTATTTGCAAAAATCTAGTTGCCTCCAGTCCAGCCTTCCCTATTAATCAAAGGATTTTTTCTTGAGCTCTGTGGCCCAGTCTATGATCCCAGCTCTGACCACTGCTGCCCATGCAGGTCTCAATGAATTTCTCTCAGAGTCTCCAGACTGCCTTGTTCCTCTTGGGACAGTTTTCGCCGAAGCTGAGCAGCCTGGCCCCCAGCTGTGCAGGGCCCTCTCTCCGGTAAGAGGAAACGCTTTCAGCTTAGTCCATTAACACAAACATTCAAAAGCAAACATTCAAAAGCCACAGATCGTGTTCACATAAATAAAACAGGATTGAGAAAAGCTTCACCCCAAGAAACCAAAAGGGTGTTTTAAAAAACTGCCCCTGCCTTCCAAGTAGGCAGGCAGCAAAAGCCACAGCGATTCCAAAGCGTTGTGTGCTCCTTAGAGCTGGGTGGCTGCAGCCACAGGCCTTTGAAGAGGAAATGCCAGCCCTGGGACAGGCAGAGAGCCAGCCCCCAAGTCCTGAAAGTACCAGAGAGAAGCTGAAAGCAGCGAAGGGGTAGGGGGAGCACAGCTGGGAAGTGAAAAACGGGAGGAAGGTGCAGGGAAAATAAACGGGGAGGCTCTTCCCAACTGGGCTCCCCACACCCAGGCCAAAGAGTCAGTAGACAGAGCAATTCACTGTGCCCCTGAGACAGAGCTGGGCACGGAGAGGCCAGGGCGGCGGGCACAGCCCAGAGTGACTAAGGCTCCGCGGAGGGGTGTGTGTCCTTGCTGAGGGGTGGAGAGGGGTGGTGGTGTCTGGGCTGAGAGATGCCTTCACTTTGAAAGCTTCTGAGGAAATTAACTTTACAAGGTGCCTCCCTGTCTCCCAGAGTTATTAAAAGAAAGGAGGGAGCAAAGAAGAAATGGAAAAATGGTAACACCTCAGGAAGGGCTGAATGATCCCAACTGAAGGAAATGGGAGGCAGATTAAGTGATGAATGTGCAACCTCCTCTCAGGGAGGAAGAACTCTGAGCGTGACCCTGTGTAAATGGGAAAAAACAAAAGAAAACAGAAAACCCCCACGCAAAGCACGACACTCAGTGTGGCCAAGGGCAAAACACACAGACACACATACACATGCCCTTTGAATGTAGGATGAATGACTAATTAAATAGCCTAGGAACTTCCAAGTAAAAGGTCTGTTGGTACTTCTGTCTCAGTGGGGCAGCACTGAACGCTAAAGGAACGGAGCGAGGAAGAAAGGTGCTGTAAGTCATGGGCCCGAGAAGGTGCACGTCTGGGCGCCTCTGGAGTCCCAGCAGTGGGGCCCACAGATGGATGTCTGTCTGGACATCCATTGCTCATTTGTTGATGAAGAGAAAAGAAGCACTAAATCTAATCACTCTTTAAAAAAAAAAGGAAGCCAACTGAAGCCATGGATTTCACAGGAAGCCAGGTGTTTTCCTATGTGTTAAAAATCTGGGATTTAAACATTTAAACCCCTCCTGCCTGACAATAATCCTCAGATCAGATGAGGCCACCCTCGCCCAACTTTGGCAAGCCCAGTCAGTGTTTGAAAGCATGATCGTTAGAAGCTTGTGCCTGCCCAGACACGTGTACCCACAACTGCCTTAAACTCAGAATTGCGTTCAGGTGGGCTAGCAAATCCAGGGTTGGAAAAAATATACTGGGAGAGAAACGGCCTACCGTCCACTCCTCTTCTTGCTCTTCACCCCAAAGCCCTCAGTCCCCTAAGACTCTGCAGGTGACACTTGGAGTGAGTGGCCTTCTAGTGGCCAGGCATCTCTGTGTTTCCTTCCAGACAATGCTGCATTTGCCCGCTGGCGGAGGAAACATTTCCAGCTGGTTTCTGCTGGCTCCTTCATCAAAGCTGCTTCTGAACCTCTCATACTGCTCCTCCCAACATGCGAAGGCTTTGTTTTCTTCACCAAATTGTCAAGAGTCCTGATGACAGTACTTCAGGACAGAAGCTGACTCAGCCTGGGTACACAAGGTCATGATGGACAGCTCCAGTCTCCATGGGCTAACTTTTATTTTCAACTCCTCTAATTATTTTGTGTGTGTTTTAAGAGATTTAGAGACAATCATAGCCACTTATATTAAGTGTTTACCATGTGCCAGATGCTTTATATATATTACCCTATGTAATTCTTGGCCTGAGACAGGTACCATGTTGATTCCTGGGTTAACTGAGGCTCAGAGAGGCTGTGCAGCTTGTCAGAGAACATAGGACTAGAAAATCAAAGACTCAGCATTTGAACTCATTTCTATTTAATTCACTAATTGGTTCCTTCAATCAGTATCCCGGACTGGCTCCAGGGGCCACAGATAGATTCATTTCTGCAACAGGGAAAAATTGGTAAGAGATCCCATGCTGAGTTAACCTTTAACTAATATAACTCAATGGTCTGCCTCTGGTGTTGACCAGCAGGAACGTTAGAGAGGCAAGGTTAGGACATCATATTAAAAAAGTTGAGTACCTCCCTAAGTATCTCCTAATCTCTCACTGATATATGCTAAATCCATTAATATTTTCAGTCTACATCAATCTCTTGGATACCAGTTTCTATATGTTTATTATCTTCTACATTTACTATATTTTTGGGTACTCTGAATTACTTTTAAGTTTCAAGGGACATCCTCATACTCTCTTATTCCTAGATTTATTGGCTGATAGGAATCAAGACCAAAAGGAAAAAATCTCATCAGGCTGAAATGATAGAATGAAAATGAGTGAGAATAAATGACAAGTCATGAAAACTGAGGTTCAGTTAGTCAGCTGACTGACTGCAGAACGATGGCGAACCAAGATGGGTGTTGTTACTTCATGGTCAGCAGTGGATAAGGTGATCTTAGGCTGCCTGAATAGAAACACAGAGCCTAGGAGAAAGCGGGGGACAGCTCTAGTTCAGTCTACACTGTATATATATTAAGTCAGGTTCTAGCCACACAGCTTTAATAGTAACAAAGACATCTGGGTGTTAAAAAAAAAAAGTGAGAAAACCACATTTCATGAAGCGATCTGATGTGTGTATTGAGGGAAAAGTGGAAGACGGCAGGATTAAGTGTGTTGAAACATTTGAAGCCAGGGAGCAGCTTCAGAGGGAAAACCTGGAACCAAACGGAAAGAAATTTCAAGGGGCCGATTTTGGTTCAGTATATGGGAGAATTTTTCTATCAAAACTTCCAAAACAGAATGTGCTGCCTCAGATGGTGATAAGCTTTCCAACCTCGGGATATGCAAAAAGAGGCTGGATGACCACATGTGAGAGATACTTTGGAGGAAATTCTGAAATTGGAGGTGGGCAAGGGTAATTTCATGACCTCTAGGCTCCCTTCCAGTTATGAGATTCCCCATTTAATATCTCTCACCCTTCATTCACCATCTGGGCAATCCCTAAAACACCCAGTAATCTCTCAAAGCTTCAATTTTCTCTTCAGTAAAAGGATTACATGAAACCTGTTAAATCACAAGTTTAATGTGAAAATACTAGTTATATTTTACTAGGATTCATAATTATATTTTTTAAAATAAATTTTTTCATGAATCACATAAAAATCACCTTGCTTAAACCCCTGAAGCATCTTTGGAGGTCCTGGACTAGTTGATCTCTATGGTCCTTTTGGTTCTAAGATTCTACAATTCTGCGGTTTTGCAGAGACCTTAAAGGTCATGACACGCAGGGGAAAGAAACCTCCTTGGAAAAGACGAGACCACTAAAAGGAGGTGCTTGTTTGAGTTTCCTCACATTCTCTATGTCACTTAGGAAATTTTGTTGTTGTTGCAAATGAGGGGAAAGCCCTCCAGAATGACTCCAAAATGAAAGCAAATTGTTATAACCAGGATCCATCTCTTAGCTCCGCTTCTAGCTTCTCATGCTGGGTCCCCTTGTGGCAGCAAAAATAGTGACATCCCTATGAGTTAGGCTAGTGAGGAAGAGAGATGGAGTTCTAGCAGTTCTGGCAAAAATTGGAGGCTCATTCTGGTATGGATTTCCATGCCCATTCCTGAACCAATGACTGTGGCTGAGATGGAATGGGAAGGCAGGCATCAATCCCAACCCAGCCCTACAGCTGAGAATATGGGGAAGTGGCTCTCAGAGGAAATGTGGAGAACCAGACGGAAGGACTCAGCAACGTTGCCTGGTCGTCTTCAGCTGCCTGACAGCAACCCACAGCTTCCACACACACACAGCACCTTACTTCTCTAAAGGGACGTCATGTGAAACTTCTTCATTACTAAAGCTAGATCCAAGTTCAATATTTCATGTCAGTGTGCAAATCTTGTCAAGCGGTTCTTCTTTGTCCATTGATCTATGGGTAAATAAGAAGTTAAGTCACACCCTATGTATATTAGGACAGAGAAAACAGAAAAATTCCAAACTGCAAAGGACATCCAGTGGCTCACACATATTACAATCTTTTTGGACAAAAGTGGCAAAGACTCCTTATCTTGTAGTGAAGTGGTGGTCTGGGGCTGCCCCACTTTCACTTTCTAAGAGGATCCCCTTGTCCCCTGTTTCTTTGAGGGAGCCTTTTCATCAACAGCACAGCTTTAATACCATTGCTCTCTGGTATAAATGGGAGTGCACCTGTGGTGGGGGAAGGGGTTCCAAGGACAGTTTTCAGACTGGTTCCCATCTATGTGTTTCTGGTTGTGATGGTTAATTTTATGTATCAACTTGACTGGGTCATGGGGTACCCAGGTATTTGGTAAAACATTATTCTGGATGTTTCTGTAAGGATATTTTGGAATGAAATTAACATTTAAATCAGAAGAGGCAGTAAAGCAGACTACTATCCTTAATATGGGTGGGGCTCAGCCAATCAGTTGAAGGTCTGATTAGAGTCAAGTGGTTGATCACCCCCTGAGTAAGACAGAATCCCTCTGACCTGACCACCTTTGAACAGGGACATTCCTTCAGACTCAAACTGAAACATCTGCTCTCACGGGTCTTAGCTTGAGCACTTACCTTGTAGATCTTAGGACTTGCCAGACTCCATAATCACATGAGCCAGTTCCTGATAAGTTGCTTCTCTCTCTGCATATATACCTATTGGTTCTGCTTCTCTGAATAACCCTGATAATACACTGGTCAATTCCATGAGTTAGTAATAAAAGTAGAGATCTAGCTGATTTATAGCTTCATTTAGAACACAGATTTGGGGTGGCTGTAAATTAATGGCTTCTGCCTCTATATTGGCCTCTTTTGGGAGCAATACAATGCAATGACCTGGAGCTACTCTCCCTTTGCTGGAGGGGTGCACACCAGCTGCATCTGTTCAAGAGGCATGGCTATCCCTTTTGACAGGTCAGGAGGGTGCAACAAGAGGATTCTAGAAGAGGTATGGGAGATCACACTTATTCTAGGTCCTAATCTTTCTTTGGGCTTCCAGGTGGCTAAAGAATCCTCCTGCCAATGCAGGAGATCAGGGTTCGATCCCTGGATTGGGAAAATCCCCTGAAGATAGAAATGGCAACCCACTCCAGTATTCTTCCCTGGGAAATCCCATGGGCAGAGGAGCCTGGCAGGCTACAGTCCATGGGGTTGCAAAAGAGCCAGACATGGCTGAGCGAATAAACAACAGTAACAATCTATCTTTATTGTACTTTTCCCTTCTTTTTTCTTTTGCTCAAACTAATTTAACTTTACAAGGAATCTGGCTTTTCCATTCAGCAAAGGATCCAGATGAATACACTCAGTTGACTTGGGTCACAGGCAGAAACTGTTTTTTGTAGCAAAGCCTTATTTCATTCCTTCTTGGTTTTAGAGGCATTAGCTCTTGTAAAATTTACAAAGGCTTCAACCTGCAACCACTACATTCCTACAACCTGAACTTTCCGTCCAAGTCCCTGAATGCTGCCGCCCAGAGTCACATGGGCTGAAAATCCCAGTATACATTAGACAATTTACCACAAAACAAGCTGCCAATAACCGACTGTGTTAAAGACTGTTACTGTCCCAATACCCATCTAATTATCCTCCTTAGTAAGAAGAAGCCATAATTTTTAGTTAGGCACATTGCCAATCAGAAGGACTTTTTCCCACTCCCTTGAAAGCAGGTGTGGCTATATGGCCAAATTCTGGATATGGGATATCAACAGAAGTGCTGTGTGCAACTTCCACAAACTGTCCATAAAAGGCCCATTAAGATTATTTTTCCTTTTACAGACCAACCTAATCCTCGCTAACACCAAGAAGTTCTTCTATCTTTACTCATCCAATTCTATAATCCAGGGGCTGCAACTTGCCATGTTTCATTTCCTGGTATTAAATTCTGACAGTTGACAGAAAATCTAACTTACTCAAACTTGATTCAGCTCAGTTCAGTTCAGTTGCTCAGTCGTGTCCGACTCTTTGCGGAAAGCAAAATGGCTGTCTGAGGAGGCCTTACAAATAGCTGTGAAAAGATGAGAAGCGAAAAGCAAAGGAAAAAAGGAAAGATATAAGCATCTGAATGCAGAGTTCCAAAGAATAGCAAGGAGAGATAAGAAAGCCTTCCTCAGCGATCAATGCAAAGAAATAGAGGAAAACAACAGAATAGGAAAAACAAGAGATCTCTTCAAGAAAATTAGAGATTCCAAGGGAACATTTCATGCAAAGATTGGCTCGATAAAGGACAGAAATGGTATGGCCCTAACAGAAGCAGAAGATATTAAGAAGAGGTGGCAAGAATACACAGAAGAACTGTACAAAAAAGATCTTCACGACCAAGATAATCACGATGGCGTGATCACTGACCTAGAGCCAGACATCTTGGAATGTGAAGTCAAGTGGGCCTTAGAAAGCATCACTACGAACAGACTTGATTAAGGGAGGAAAAAAGAGGAATGTAATGGGTAATGTAACTGAGCACTCCACAGGGATATATGGGCTTGGCTTAATCTAGATTCGATCAGCTTCCTCTGAGTTGTCACCAGTCTCAGGCAGGCTCCCCTTACAGTAGCAAAACAAGCTAACCCGCTTTTAACCTGAACCTTTATAGTAGGGGAGATTCTATCTGCCTGTTCTGTAGTCTCTTGGATTGCACCAGCTTAGGTCACCTGCACAGTTCTGAACCAAACACAGGATCATGGGAGTGGGATCTGTTGAGGCTGCTGAAAACCCACCCTAGAGCTAGGGTTGGTCTTAATTCCATCTGAACTGGATCCCTGTGAACAGAAGGAGCTGCTAGCTTCCCAAAGAAACTCATGGTAGTGTTCCGAGACGGGGGATGCATGCTGAGTAGCAAACAAGACGTTTTACCATACTCTTTAATTTATACTTGGCCCATCACTTGGCCTAAGCTTTACAGATTCATTACCACCCTTTGCAGAAATCTTAAACAGGACTAAAGGAGATTACAAAATATTTTAAAGTCCTTTTGAATAGACTAAGTTATAGGATTTCAAATTAAGTACTGTTTGACGGGTTAAGAAAGAACTTGCTGTCCTTCATACTCCTAAGGGGCACAGAAGTTTGGTAGGGGAAAGGAAGATTTGATTGCTTAGGAAAAAAAAATCAAACCAAACCTCCCAACAGGTCTTGGCACTTAAGAAAGTGAGAAAAGAACACCTGGATCATGCTTTCCCTTTGACTGTCCACACACAGTAGCTTCCTTCTTGCAGAGTCACATTAATTCACTACCAGGAAGACTGGATGCCTGCTCTCATTTGGCTTTCCTGACCACCTCAAGTTTTCCATTTCCAATGCTTAGAAGTTTTGTTTGTGAGGGTCCAAATGTGGCAGGAACTATTTACAGGCTTCTAAGCTGCACTCGCTGTGCAGGCCAAGGGTGTTGGCTGAACAACCGACCAACCTTTCCAGGGAGAGATCTGAAGCAGGGGATTTGAAAAAACACCTTCCAATCTGTCAGGAACATGGAAAAAGTTGCTGTCTCTTCTACATTGGCGGGGGCGCCAAAGCACATCACAGCATCTGGTTAACCAACTGCTAAAACTTCAAAACACAGAGATCAAACTCTACTGTTTTTCTTTAGGAACACAGAGCAGCAGTCAAGCATAGGACCACAGGGTTCTAGGAAAAATAAGAAGTTATTGGGCTTCAGGGACTGTCTTTCCACCACAGATTCATACTGTATAGACTTAAACTAGAATCAACTGTTAAAAGAGCCAAAAGAAATCATACCAAGAGGTGATATGTGGCAATCTCTTCTCATGGTAAAAATAACAGAATACTTAGCAGAAAACTGGGAGAAGGAAAGCTTTTCTGAGATATAAAGTGAAACCGTTATTTGATGAACACTGCATTACCTAGCCAAGGGAGACAGAAATTTCCCTTTTAAAAATCAAGAGGCTTAGTTTACTCTCCTTGGTTATACAGTTTAGAGCATGAACACTTGCTTTCATGAAATTAAGACTCAGATTTCACTATTTACAAGGCCTTTGTCTTTTCATGGATTTTCTCCAACTGTCCCATTTCCACTTTTGAAGTCATTCTCAAGATTTCCACTTCCTCCCCTATGGTTGTCCTAGCTCCCCAAGTCTGTCCTTTCCAGAGGCAATGCCCAGCAGCTCTCAGTTGGATTTACCAGTGTGCCAAGCACATGTTCCTGCCGCAGCTCAACATAAGGTCAACTCGACAATCATTAACAGCTGTCTTTGTGTCCTTATGTCCTTTCCATGTGGGCTCCCTTTACCATATAGTCCTGGACAGCCATGTTCCCTGAGGTCGGTTGTAACAGCTTTGAGCAGTGCTCAGTTCAGCCGTGCACAATCCATCATGGACAGTGACACAGACTTGATACTAACATCTTGGATTCCACTGAAAGAAACTGGCACTAGCATTAACAGCTGGTTTCAAACTAACTGAAGTGATTGAAGTTTTTATGCCCAAACCAGCAAAATATGAGTAACATGGATGAAAGACTCAAGACAGGAACTGAAAACATTAGGAAAAACAGCCCACTGTCCATCAACGGCGAGAAAAACCTCCAAGAAAAGCGGTTTCACAAACTCTGAAGAAACTGTCCTACTTTTTCAAAAACTTCGTTAGGTAAAGTAGCCTATTAAAATAATTATCCATTTTTAAGTAGCAGTAAACTGTAATATCATCTCAAAATCATTATGAAACATAGTATGACTTCAGGATGACTTGATGACCTGGGCAGAGCCCATCCAGGAGTCCAATTAACCTAATGGTTAAGGACACGACCTCTGAAGCCCGACTTGCCTTGGTTTAAATCGTGACCCGCCTAGTTAATTTCCATGTAACCCATCCAGTTTGGACCTTAATTTCCTTTCCTATATAAAATGGGGATGATTATTGACTCTAGAACCCACATTTTAACATTCTTGAAATCTTTAGGGCCTTAAAAAAGGCTGGTGGCCAAGCCATAGTCATGATGTACCTGTCACATATGATTGTGCATATGTGGTTGTTTCTGGTGGCACAAATGGACATCAGCAATCTTTCAATATTTCATTCTACAGGCCATCGTCTTAATAACAGCTGACCAAAATTCTTCTGTTAAATACTTTTGATCAAGGAAACATCAGCATCAGAACATGCAGAATGGGTGTCAGTGTCTGACTCTTTGTGACCCCATGGACTGGAGCCCGCCAGGCTCCTGTCAGAATTTTCCAGGCAAGAATACTGGAGTGGGTTGCCATATCCTCTTCCAGAGGATCTTCCCCAGCCAGGGATCAAACTCATGTCTTTTGTGTCTTCTGCATTGCAGGCAGATTCTTTACCACTATGCCACCTGGGAAGCCCTCATTCCACAGACCATCATCTTACTAACAGTTAACCAACACCTTTCTGTTAAATACCTTCTGATTAAGAAAACACGAGAATCAGAACTTGCAGAATGGGTGTCAGTGACTTTGAGGGAAATTGCACAGACAGTGGTGGAGCAGTTCATTAAGAATTGCTGCATCATGTGGTCTGAGTCATAAAGGTCAGACTGTGAAGTTTTAGGAATGCCTTACCAAGTTAATTTCACTTGTTTAAAATATAAGCATAGAATATGTTTGTCTCAATATCACATTACATCAATTCTAGCTATTTTTTCCATATTTTAACATCTCAAGTCAGGATGTGTCATACAATTTGTTGAGCCATGTATTTTTATTCTTAGTGCTATACAAAATGGTATGTCTTACAACTGACAAAGTCTGAGATTTACTGAAATAAAACGCCCAAAAGAGCTTTTTGCATAAGCATTCTAAATTTTCTAAAAAACATTGTCACAATTTAATTGTCAGCATTGTTTTCTGTTAATAAAATGGCACATCTTATCACTAATGACACTGTGGAGTCAATGAAACACAGCAGTACTTACTTCACTGGACTGTGAAGAATCAGTGATGAACAGTTTTAACGTGCTTAGAATGGTGCCTATGTTCTATGCTTTTAGACATTAATATTAGCCTATCAGTCAGGGGCTTTACTATAGATTGACAGATATCAATCTATAACAAAACCTTAAAAATTTGCTTTCAACCTAGAGAGCTTCCCTACTTCTCCCAACTTATCTCAAAATCCAGTCTTTATTGAGATCTTACCTTATGCCAGAAACTGCTTGATATTGTGCCATAATTATCAACTACAGATTTGGCCTTAAGACCAGTTAAACAACAGTTTTAGCAATAATAATATAGACAGGAAGAAAGATAATACCAGGTTCTGAGAGGAATTAAGAGAAGGAAAATATCGAACACTCATCATTCATCATTTAACAGTGTGACCTAGGATAAGTCTGAACCTCTATTGCCTTGGTTTTCTCATCTGTGAAATGGATTTACTGTAAACCCTGTCGATAATGCTGTCTACCATAACATGAATCAGTTCCATTTTCCACCTGAGGCCCTGTTCACAAATGCACGTGGGCTCAAATCCCAACTCTTGGTTGAGGTGAGGAACATGAAAGAGAGGGTGAAGGTGGGTGAGGAGATGGTAGGCTGTCTCAGGAAGTGGGGAGGCAGAGGGTGAGTTAATCTCAGAGAGGGGTGCTGAGATGGGCACTGACTACCTGAGAGACTCCTGGGCTCCTGCTATTTTCTTAGATGTACAAGACAGACATAGGACTGGCTCACAATTGTCAGAACAGGGCATGGTATTTAGTAAGCTATTAATATATGCTAGTTATTAACCTTATTATCAATATGATATTAAAAACACTTAACAAGCAGTGTGGCATGAGCATCTGCCTATCAGGAGACGCATGCAGTGTGAACAGAACTCTGGGTTCTAAGTGAGAGGCTCACAGCCATGACTGGTCAAGCTGAGTCTCAGCGAGTAGGGAGAGTATGTTCATATGGAGATTATGAACAAGGAGAAAGGCACTTCAGGGGGGAAATGTTTCGGATGTATATATGGCAGCGTTTTTGTTGTTTTACGAGACTGAAGTTAAAGGGTGGAGATAAAGGAAAGAAATGGCTGTAAAATTAGGTTGGGGCCCAGTC
Organism: Moschus berezovskii; assembly: GCF_049115385.1. Taxonomy (NCBI): domain Eukaryota; kingdom Metazoa; phylum Chordata; class Mammalia; order Artiodactyla; family Moschidae; genus Moschus; species Moschus berezovskii. The sequence continues at coordinate 63,874,732 of NC_142463.1, forward strand.
ATGGAGTAAGTGGTATTGTGTTCATTAAGAAAACAAAACTGGTGACAGCAGAATTGTGTAGCAGCTTATCAAAGGCTAAAGGATGCATTTGGTTATGAAGTTCAAAATGAGTGCAGCCCACCACACTTCAGTATGGAAAATGTCCACATTTTAGTTCATTTTAAAGAACACATGCACACATACTTTAGATAGCTTTCAGCTGACCAAAGTTAAAAGAAAATATTTTGTAATGAAGTACAGATCCTCAGAGGTTTAAGGGTCTATTTTTACTAAAATAGTCTTCATTTTTTTGAAGCATTATTCTCCAGTACAACGCTAATTTCAAAATCAGTATTTTTCACATGTTGACAAAACTGGCCATTTCCAAATCCATCTTGGAAACAGACTGGTGCTCGGTGCATCTGATCAAACCAGTAGCAACATAATGTCAAACACAAATGGGAAACATTAAAAAAAAGCCTATAATGGCAACTCAGCAGCAATGGCACAGGTAGGAACTAAAATCTCTAGTTAAAGCCAATGAAGGCCTGCAGATTAATTCTGAATTTTACTCCTTATGTGATTTCAAATCAGAAACCCCCGATACTCAAATTCCAATAAATGTGCAATGGACATCTGTTTGTTTCTTTTGTATTTTCAGGAACCACCTTTCCTCTACACTTCCCTACACCCTTCCTTTTTCTGGTAATTTCCCCTTCCTTTGGGAGAACTCCTCATCAGCTCAGGGATAGAATGTGATCTCATGTGGTTAAAATGAAAGTTCTTACCCCCAGTTTTATATAACTTGCTGCCAAGCTTTGTATGATGATGTAGGCTGAAGCTGTCGACAGCTGTCACCTACTATCCTCACCTCGCTGCCTCCCACTCCAAAGTGGGCATCCCCAAAGAGAAAGTTTGCCTGGGAAAGAAAACCAATCCATGGAAAAAAAAAGAAAAACAGGGTCAAGTATGAGAGATGGAAAGACAGATGGCTTCTTTGTTGTTTGGACCCAATCACGCCTGGAATTCCCAGCACAGGAGTCAATAAACTGCCTTTCATGCTGACACTGGTTTAAGTTTTTGACACTTGCAGTTGAAGGATGATTGGTTAATAAAAGTATTTAACACATTTTAATACAGTAATTTATGACTAAATAAAAGCAGCTTAGGTTATCTTTACTTAAAATTTAATGCCTGATATGAAATCAGGTACAACACACTGCATATCCCAAACAAATTAAACAAACCATATAAAGTAAATTGTTGGCATTATACGTTTAACATTTCACTACACATCATGAAACCTGAATCCTACCACTTGCTACAGTGAAACAAACTGGCTCAACTACACATAGGAATATTACAGTAACTTTCTTTAATTCCTATTTATAATATAAACAGGTGCAAGTTTTGTTTACTGTAAATTTATGTCTATTAATCCCATATGTAATAATTAGCAATTATGAAAGGCCTACCTTCCCTTTGAAATCATTGTTTAAAAAATAAGGCCAGGTGGAGCCTTTCTCCTTTTAAAATATGGTTCATGGATGAAATGCAGGATGTTGAACTTAACATGGGTTAGGAAGTTTGTTTATTCATCAGAATTTGTCAGGAATCCAAAATGGTGAAGGCCTCTAAAAAAGAAATTGGGTTTTAATACTATAAACTTAAAGGGCTCTCAGTGAATTATTCCAAGTTTACCCCATCCAAGCAGCTGACATAGTTATTCACTAAAACACATTTACTGTAAATTCTGTGGGAATAAATGTGCATATTAATCAAATGATCTGATAGTTATATTATGGGAACTCTGCTATATTCTTTCCTAAGGTATAGTCCATAATTTAAAATCTAACAGAATTCTAGACAATAGATATGGTAAAGATGCATTAGATCATGTGGGTTTTTTTTTTTCCCCTCCTAGGGAGGGAAAGTACAGGATAAATCCTTTGGTTTTTGTCCAGTTTTTCAACTTAAATTCTAGATGGGATGGAACTCAACACTTTTCTTGGAAATGAGACTACATCATAACAGATTCCACTGTCAGGAAATTCCTCTCCACCCTGATACTCAGATCACATGTTCTTTTTGTGTACTTTATCCCACTTTTCCCAATAACAATTCTGTGACATGTTTGATTCAATTCATTCTCTTTCTTGCCTGTCTCAAGAAGATAAATCTCACTGTTAAGATTGTGAAATCCCATTTAGTTGCCAATCCAGTAATTATTGTGAAAAACATAATTCTACACAAAGTTTTTACTACATATGGGGAGAAGATCCCTGAAGCTGCTTAAGGAAGTATATGTATTTTTCAAACGCCTAACCCTCACTGTCTATGAATCACATTTCTACCACTGCTCTATATCAAAGGTCATTGTGCCATTACTGTCTTTAGATGCTCTTCTCCAATTTCTACCCCAAGTTACATATATTTGTATTCTACAAGTTTCTTCTGTGCTTATAATGTTCTCATTATGTTTTCATATTTCTAATCTTTCCAAGTCTCTTTTAATGAATACCTCTGGTTTCTTTTTGGTCTAAAACTTATCCTAATTGTAAACTAAAAATGAATTTCACTGATATTCAATTTTATCATTTGTTTTCTTAACCATTAAGTACACAGATGCAATACAGATGTAATAATCTTTTATAGTCACATTTCAATTTCATAACTATAAATTCCAGTAAAACTAGGAAACTTTAATTTTAATAAGTGAGATCATAATGTATACAGAGCTGCCATAAGGTATAAATTAAATCATGTATATACATAAATACACATTCCAAAAGCACTTTGAAGAGTTCCAAGTGTTTCTTGTTTAGCTATTGCTAGATGTTTCCAAACACAGCATAAAACTGCTCATCACGACACCCCGTGTGGTAATGTCAAGAATGGGGTGAAAGGCACAGAATTCACAGTAAGACACAGCTCACTGTGTGAATAAGGAAAGCCAGATTTGTGAGCACCGATGATTCAAAGAACAATATGGAGCCGCTGATTTCCTGAACTGACTGTAAGAAACAGCAGTTCTAGTACTTATACAACCTTTTACATAGGACATCATACCAGGTGCCACCCAAATATAAAAGATCCATTCAGTTGTCTCAAGAAGTTAAGCTACATACAAATCTCAAGGACAAGAATGGGCATCTGAGGGACCAGTCCTCCTGTGGTTAGATGGTGTGCCATATGGCCCTTCTTTAGTGAGGTTCCACTAAAGAGAATGCCAACTTTTGGCTGACGCAGGATCCTTGGATCAAACTAACAGTTTTCAGCCTACAGAATAAAGCACATTAAAGTGTGAGCCTTACAAGTCAATTCAGGAAGCTAGAAAATACATTAAAACATTTTCTTTTTCCAAGATGGTTTAATCACTTTTCAGAGAAACAAAACTTTCCAACGACCAAGTGAAAGTACCCCCAAATCTTCCAACAAGGTCCTCTGCCACTATCTGGGTACTGTCACATTCTTCTTCCAAAAGAAGTGCTCAATTTTCATCACCAGTGTTCTTAGTAGATTCACTTTTCACTGAAAAAATAAGTAAACATACAGTCAAGTGTGTATACTGTTTCTGTTTAGCCTATTCTGTTTTTCCCTCTTCTCTCCTCCCTTCTGATTCATACCAACAGCACTGCTCGTGGGGATAGACAAACCATGTCATGTCCCAGGCAGCTGAGATACACAATTTCTGGCCACAATAAATACAGAAATGATGTCTGAAAGTGGCAATTATATTTTGTGAGGTAACATCCTTCCTGACTCTGCGGAAGACTCAGGAATGGTCACTTCACAGTGTGGGTAGGATCCGATACTTGCACCACTGAACAGACCACTATTATCACTCAGGCTGGCCAAGTGTGGTTGGAATAAATTTTTCCAGGATTTTTTTAAACCTAAAATTGAGGGTCAGTATATATTGCATGAATGTGGGCTGACAGAATACTAGCTAATCGCCGTCTCCTTCTTTTCACAGGAAAGGAGACTGAGAGCAGAAATGGAGCTCCTTTAAAGGAGCTGTCTTGACTACAGCAAAACTATGATTTACTCACTAATGGACAGTTCTACGAGGATAGACACTGGGTTTTTCTCTCCTGTATTTATTTCCCCAGTGTAGCATGTATACTGAATTAATATAACTATAAGCTACTCCAACTTATAGATTTTTTTTTTCAATTTGCAAAATGGGAAACAGAATAACTGCTCTATTTATTTTATTGTACAGGGAAGCTAAAAGGAAACAGTACATAAACACTTTGAGAACTATTAAGGTTAAAATACAGATTATTTGCTTGAGGCTTATCGCCCTTTATCTGCATTGTGTAGGTAAGGAAAATAAAGCTCAGAGGCAGAGTAAATGCCAAGAACCCAGCTAATAAGAGGTAATGCTAGAACCATAAATTTGGATCTTGCTTCATATTCCAATTGCCAAGTTCCTTGGGTTTGCCAATGGTACCTAGATGTAACACTGTACCAGCAACCAAACTGGTGTCCATCGGGTCATTTTTACAAGGAAGGCACTGAAATAGGTTCTACCCAAGATATGGTCCTGATCTTTGTAGAAGTTCATAAAGATCCTATCAGAGTCCTTCATAGCAGAGTCCTTCAGGTCTCTCTCCATGATAATACAAGTTAGTTGTTTTCTCCTCTGGCTTTCTCAGGACTGAAACCATTATAGACCTTATTGCACTGTAAAGTTGCTATGTGTGTTCTTGTGCCTGAACTCCATCCCCATCCCACTGCCCCACCCCCACCACCCCCACAGAAACAAAAAGGGAGAGACGAGGGTGTAAGCAGGAGTGAGGCAGGAGAAAGGAAGAAAGGATTTATTGGCCCAAGAAGAGACTGATGTGGAAATTCCCTGATGGTTTGGTGATTAGGACTAAGTTCTTTCACTGACGAGGGCCCAGGTTCAATCCGTGGTTGGGGAACAAGCCTCATGTCGTGATCAAAATAAATAAATAAATAAGAAAGGGCTGATATATAAGTAACTTCTATGTTAGTATTTTCACTAATTCAAGTAATCATTTTTGGGTTGTGTGCGTGCATTCTAAGTCACTTCAGTTGTGTCTGACTCTTTGAGACCTTATGGACCATAGCCAGCTAGGCGCCTCTGTCCAGGGGATTCTCCAGGCTAGAATACTGGAGTGGGATGCCATAGCCTCCTCCAAGGGGATCTTCCCAACCTAGGGATGCAACCCGCACCTCTTAAGTTTCCAGTACTGGCAGGCAGGTTCTTTACCACTAGCGCCACCTGGGAAACCTAAAAAGGCAGGAGTATTCTGTGATTCTGAGTTATATTAGAGAAATATATTTTGCTAATTTTTTAAGTTAATGGGCTTTGTGCTGGTTGGTATTGCAGTTTGGGATGCTTTTCCTTTTGCTGCTTACTGAAGTTGCCCAGTTTTCTTCTTTTAATGGAGCTCCACTCTTTTTTTCCCTTAGTCTGAAATGTAGCATGCCTTTACTGTGTCATTTAAATCTACCAGCTAAGTTTGGCAAACAGGACCTATGAGACAAGAAACACCATTCTGAGCACTTCCCACTGGACTGATACAAGGTGTGGGGACAGCACTCTACGCCTCCAATCCAGTGGGGCTATATTAACTGCTTAACCTTTTCCATTCCATAAAAAGCCAGAAGGAAACAAAACTTGTCTATTGCCCATAGACTTTTTAAAAAATAAACTATGGCCATCTATACTCATAACAAACATTTTAACAATCATCAAATGTGAAAACAACTGAATCCCAGGCCAGAAATACACATTCCCCAAACTAGAAGAGAGACACCTTTGCTATAAACTCAAGATCAAAATCCAACTTTTTTTGCCTCTGGAGAGAGAAAAAATTTCAAGGCTTTCCAAAGAAAATGCCCCGTTCTTATGTAACACCCCCTTTCTGCCCCCCGCACTAAGGGACCACCCTGTAGAATATCCAGTGCTGTGAGAATGTACAAAGGAAAAGACACCTTGAAGTGCTTACACAAAGAAATGCATCTACAGGAAGACCCTGGCATTATTTTTAGTCCATGTATTCATGATGTGACAACACTGATGTGGTCCTTAAAATCCTGCTAGATCGTCTTCAGTTCCCTGCCACAGCAGCTCTAAATGATCCTCTATACTGAAAGCGCAAGCCACTTGAGGTTCATGTAAATAAGTTAAATATTGAACAACCACCAAAAAATACCAAATTTTACTTCATAAGGTTCCAAGTACACTACAAAAGTAGCCTTTTCTTTTTGCTTCGTGACAGGAAGGCTTACTTCAATGTGCATTCCTAAACAAGGTGAAAGAGGAGCTGTGTGTGCTGTGTTTATTTACACAGACAATGTTTGCTCTGGCTAGTAACCCATCTTACTAAACAACTTTCCCTGAAACCAACATTTAGAGAGAGAGCTATGTGAATTATACTAAGGAAAAAGAAAGGTTTTACACAGTTTAAAAAAAAAATAGTGAAACTGGCCATTAAGTACTGAAATTTCTATTTTAATTTGAAAAAATAAAAATGGATGCTCTTAAATTGTAAAACAAAACAAAACAAAACATAAAGTCAAGAATTAACCTAAAGATTTAGAGAGCTAATTGATTATTAGAAACTTCATGTTTGCCAATTAAAAATTAGGCTTCAAATTGTGGCACTAACAAAATTTGGCTAGTTAAAAAATCTTTTTTCTATTAACTTTCACAAAGAAAAACAGCTGCCATACACACATACAGAGAAGACCTTACAACAAAGGTTATTGCCTATTAAGAGTCTATAATGCTGGTATAACAATAAAACCTGAACCATCTATTTCCAATCCAAGGATTCTGTGGTTCTCTGGAGTTACAATGAGACCCGGCCTGTACCTATAATTCTTACCTGAAAGTGCTATCTAGTGGTTCTGAGCTAAGGTAAGTAACTTCTTTTTCTTTCTAGAAGTAATTTTTAAATTTTATTCATCTTCTAGAATTTACACTCAGCTACAGAATTAGTTTCAACAGTAACTGCAAATACGGATGTCACCTTATATACTAACATTTTACACATACCATTTCCAGTTTTGGTACTTCCTCCCAACTTCACTACTCACCAAAGAGGGAAAAGTATAGAATACTAAAAATGTTTTGTGATCTCTCATTTTAGGAATCTCTAAGGGGTTTTAACTAGGGAATAAATTTATCTGATCTTAGATAGAAAAAGACAAAATACAAAAAACTCCAAAGAGGCAAAGGACATCTTTTCATAGGCAGACATTCAATGATTCATTCATTTTAAGTTGATAAAAGCTTACAGGCTCTCAAACAGAACAGAAGCAACAGCTCAATCATATTTTTCTTTATAGCATTATCTGTAGTTAAAGACGAAATTCAGGTAAGTGTGTAAATACAGTGAGAAAATATATAAAGACAATCATGTAACTGTTTCAATTTCATCAGTTATTTAAAAGTTACCAGGAAGAAATTTACACTCACCTTGGTGAAGAACTTTCATGTCATTACTGTATTCTTTTAATACCACGTGTAATGTTGGGTACTCAATGATCACTTTGCCCCTCAAATTGTCAAGGAGACTTTTGTCAGAATCCAGCTCATAATATCTTTTAGAAAAAAAGCAAAACAAAAATATAAGCACCCTTTTATTTGAAGTTACTCATAAACAAAATATGAGTCCCTTATATTAAAAAATTTTACATGGAGATAACAATAATTCAATAGCTGTTTCCTTATAATATAGTAAGTTTACCACCACTAAGAAAATTCGGTAAAAGAGCTATTATTATAAGGTCCCAAAGTAAATCAAAAGCATATCAAATAATTTGACATTAGAAAAGCTCTAGAATAAATCATTCATTTTCATCTTAAGGGATAAAGGCTTTTATATAATATCTATATTTGATGTGTCATGAATTTTTCTTGGATAAAATACTGACTAGCTAAAAACTCAAATTCCTCAAATATATTTAGTTTAAGTCTTAAAAGAAAACCAAACAACTAGCCCTGATAGTTTATAGTAATATATGGCAGTAAAATAACTGGCTATACTTCTGTAAAAATTTAATTCTAAATTACATTTTCCAAAATCTGTATTCAGTTCAGTTCAGTTGCTCAGTCGTGTCTGACTCTTTGCGACCCCATGAATCACAGCACGCCAGGCCTTCCTGTCCATCACCAACTCCACCATGTAATTAAATCTGGCTTTATTTTGAAATTTAAAAAAAAAACACACAGGTTTGAGATTATGAATGAGGTAAAAGAACAATAAGAAATATGGAGTTTATCTATAAAGAGTTGGACACGACTGAGTGACTTGCACTTTTTGGGCTTTCCTGATAGGTCAGCTGGTAAAGAATCTGCCTGTGATACAGGAGAACCCGGTTCGATCCCCTAGAGAAGGAAAAGGCTACCCACTCCAGAATTTTGGGCTGGAGAATTCCACGGATTGTATAGTCCATGGGGTCACAGAATCAACAGAGCAACTTTTACTTTCACTATGACATAAGCCAGTAAATGTGTCACAGAAAATTAGATGTTAATATTCCTTAAAGTATGAAATTTTCAAGTAATTATTAAAAAAATTTTTTTTCAGTTGATTAAAGATATATGCCCCTAGCATTCTTCCTTGCTTGCTCTCTGAGGTAGGAAGAAAGGGGTGAATTTCAGCTGGCTCATTAGGCACTGTTTAAAAGAATGTGCTGGCATGTGACTATCATGTCATGACAAAGAGGAGAAACCTCAGAACCTCCACCAGTGTAGTGCGGAAGTTCTCCAACTTTTTTCCTCTTATCTCCACAGATGACAGATGATACTCACATGCAAAGCACATATACCAAGATATACCAGGCCTGACAGCTGGAACACCATCCTCTTTCCTTCTACTCAAGAAAGTACACTGAAATACCAGTGATCAACAGTGAGGCTGCCATTGAGATACATTTGAATCTTCTGTAATTTTAAGAGTAAAACATTCAAATTTGGGTATTTCTTAATGAGCAACAAACTATTTGCACCACACTTTGCAGCTGACTGAGACATGCAACACACTTATAAGAACTCTTGGTGTAGTGATTCCTCTGTATGCTAACTCTGTCCCATGCAATAGTTTCCCAATGAGGGAAAACAGAATTTCTTCACAAAATGCAAAGCTGAGCTCACTACAAAAACTGACTTCTTTTTAAGAAATGAGTGACAAGTGAGAAAACAACTGTAAAACCAAAACTTTACTTATGTTTGCATGACCACAATTAAATTCTTCACTTAAGAATCAGAATATTTTTTATGTTGAAAAGAAACCTGAAATGCAGAACACTCAGTTTTCCTAAACTAGTCACCCTCGTGCCCATAGGCCACAGAATGCATACATTCTTTTCCCTGTGTAATGCAATACAGATGTGTTTACGATACTTTAAAAGTGGTTCCAGCCTTCAAGGAATAAATGCTTCACGTCTTTTACACGTTATTTCCATTTGAAACAAGCTGTATTTTTTTTTTTTTAAGTTAACAGTGATTATACAAAAAAGAGAGACTGAATTAGATATAGAAGTATACAATTAACTTTTATAAAGTAAAATACAAAATGGATGTAACTCAACCTTTCTTAGGAGAAAGTTTGACTTGAACTTTCAAATAGGAACTTTTCAAGTGGCATCCTACAAACACCTGTGGTAACTTATCTTCTGTACAGTTTAACTGAATCATAAGGCTTCTATTAAGAGACATTTTCCAAATAAGGGATTGTTTTCTACATATTTAATTATTTTTGGTAAAGAATTTTCAGTTCATATCTAATGTTTTAGGTATTTTCTTTGTAAAATATTAAATCTTCATTAAGCTTCTCTAGATTTCCAAAGTGAAGCAATTAAAATAAACCTCGTATGTTGTGTAGTTTTAATTAGAATCACTGAATTTTACTTAGTTTTTACTAAAAGATGTTGCAAACTTATCATAGCAATATTGCTATCAAGTGTCAATAAGCTTGGAGACCTGTTTTCCAGTCTGTTACTTAAAAGAGGATTAGACTTCACTGAAATTCTGAATTTCTTTGATTTTTCTTACTAGTGGTTACTCTTAATCTACCATTAATATCTGCCAGTAATTAGGAAGTAAATTATGTAAACTGTTTCCTAAAGAAAGGCTATTAAACATAAATGTGGTAACATTTTGTGGACCTGGGGTTTAGTTAAAGGAGGCAGTAACTTTTGCTGGTTGCTTGGGTCTGGAGTCTAACACTCAAAGTCCGGGCTCCATCTCTTACTGGTCTGTGATTCTTGACAAGTTACTTCTCTAATTCCTATTCCATGCTCAAAAGTGGAGATAATAACCGTATCACTTCAGAGTTATTACAAGGGCTAAATGATAAAACACAGAAATTGTTAACTCATTTACTTAATCTGTGAACACAGTTTTACCACTGTATTTACCTAAAATAACAACGCATTCTTACAGAAACTTTAGTTCAAAACAGTCAGTGAACATTTTCAATAATGAAGAATGGCACTTATGTAGCACTGAACCAGTTACTTTTTTATGCGTTCTGCATTTTTAAACGTAGCCTCACAGCCTTCCTCACAACTTTCAAAACATTATTTTGTATTACATTTACTTCCAAGAGGCTATAACTACTTTGAATGCTTCTGTTTCCATTATCTTGAGGCAAGCTGTAGTCTAGCTTGGCACTGCCCAAAACCTTTAGGAGTCAGCTCCTCTGCAAGCCATTAAGTCACCGAATCCTAAGCGAAAGCGTCTTTTTGAAATTTTCACGAACTCTGGTGTTCCCATTAGTAAAAGGGTTCTACTACCACAAGACAAACTACTTGGGTTTGAAAGAATTAACATACCAACATTTGTCTTTTCTTTTTCCCTTAGGGAGCCTCTTAGACATTTTCTCTTGTTATTTCACTTGTTTATTACTCTCACAGGCTCACTAGCCGACCCAGCTCCAGACACCTTCACTGGGGCATCACAAGGGCAGCACAGCTCAGGAGGCTAAACAGGTATTACAGTGATTGACACCATATAGGTAAAAGGGGATTGATATTCAAGGGTATGCTTTTAAGCTTAGCTCTATTGCTAACTTTCAAAGAAACTGGCCAAGTTCTCTTGAACTTCCTTCTCTGCACTTTATTAGCAAATTGGGAATTTTTAAACTTCCCATAACTTAAAAGGAGACAGATTTTTTTAAAAAAGAGAGCAGTCACAAACCACTCTATTTCCTATCTAACCACTGACAAGCCTTAGATCATCTTCCCTTTCATCCCCTTAAGAAACAGGTGAACTAAAATTGAATATTCTCCAAATTTAACGGTTTAATAGCAATCCCGAGGCCACAGAATTTTACTACTACAAAATAAGGTCATCCAATGAGGTGATCACCAAGATCCCTTCAGCTTTAAAACTGTGCAAGTTTTTTGATATTTATCTACAAAAGGCAGCATTTAACCTATATTCTTCATAGTTGTGTGTATTTATTTCTTAATTTAGATTTCTAGGTTAAAAGCGCAAATTGTACACAGCTGAATCTCTCGGTGTTTAACAAGCTTAGCCTTAACATAAATCAGTTTGTTGTTATCTGATAGGCAAATGTTTTTCAAGTATGATTTATCTTGGTATAAACTGAATTCAGTAAAGTTAATCAATTATAAACTAAATGTTTTAGATTCATACTTATCAAATTCCTTTAAAATAAGTAATTTTAAAGTACTAAACTTATTTCAGTAGAGCAGAAAGAGAACAGATTAAGTGAACAAACTAGTTTTTAAAATCCAAATGAAATGGAAGAAAGAAACCAGATTAGTAATGAAGACCCAGAATAGGGGAAAAAAGGATACATAAATTGAAACTAACACATGTAAAACCAAACTAAATACAGGGGTCAGACAGTTTTATTTTTTTAATTCTTCTGTTTAAAAGAAAAAGGCTTTAGTTAAAACTTCTCCGAATGATACTCCTGTGTGACAATTTTTGCAACTCAAACTGTCCACGTCACATTAGACACAGAAGTCAGATTTTCTTCTTACCTAATTTCACTTACTTCATATTAAAAATATAACAGTAGTTGAACCAGTAGTTTGTTGCACCTTGTTTTGGGACTTTTATGTAATTTATTTAAACATGTAAATGAGGACTCCACATGCTTGGCATGGAGCACTGGTCATTAGTGGGGCAGTGCAGACACCTGCCTCCATTCATAAAGCTCTACAGCTCAGAAATGCACAGGTAGATGATCCCAGTCTATTGATGACATGAAAGCTATGGGATGTAGTGAAATAAACTGACCAACTACACAATTTAAAACATTCTTTAAATAGGGCTTTACAAGGCTCTTATTCTAGATGTCATTAGTAGTAAGCTCAATTACTTGTAAATCCAGAAGGCTTAGATTCCAATCTTATCACAGGTCCTTACATGCTCTGATTTCTCAAGAGTATTCAGTTTTCCTCATCAGTATAATGATGGAAGTTATCTAGCTTGTAAAGTTATCTAGCTCATCAGCTAGCTTGTAAAGATTAAATCTAATAGGTGAAAATGTTTCTAAAATGTAACTAGTATCAGTAATAAGACTTTGCACTTCAAAGGTAATTTTGCACCTTTAGCAAGGAAATAACATACTTTTCAGGAATTATGTTCATCATTTTGAACAAGTTACTAGAAAAAAGCATAAATTCTGTAGACAAAAAGACCTGAGTCCAAATCCTGACTTTGTAACTGTAATTTGGTTTCTTTGGGTAACTCAATTTCTCAGAGTCCATGATCCCTATCTTGTAGATATACAGTACATGCTTCATTAGAATTAATGCACATGAAAATGTAAACAGTCCCTAGCATTCATTCATCAATCAATTCCTCAAATATTTATTTAGTATCTACCATGTAAGGTGGCTCAGATGGTAAAGAATTCGCCTGCAATGCAGGAGACACAGGTTCAAACCCTCGGCTGGGAAGATCCCCTGGAGAAGGAAATGGCAACCCACTCCAGTATTCTTGCCTGGGAAATCTCATGGACAGATGAGCCTCGAGGGCTACAATCCACTGGGGTTGCAGAGTCAGATATGACTGAGTGACTAAGATAAAGATAGTCTCCTAGCAAATGGAAGTTCACAGAAATAAACCCTACAGTTTATTGGAAGTGTCAGTTAAAGAAACAAGCTATCACATTTCATTGGGACACATGTCATGATAAAAATCTAAACCTAAGTAGATACTCAATAAACCTTCTCTCTTATCCCTTATTCACCTCCAAATGTTCTTTCAGACTGCAGAGGTGCCTGTAGTATCTAGGCACTTCATTTGCTAACTCGAGCTCCTTCCCTCCTTAATTGGTTCTTAAAAATCCTTCCCCCTGCATGGATTTTCTCCTAATTAAAACAGGGAATTTTAAGTAGCCTTTCTCCTGTTAACAAAGCATATCTTTCTTCTGGTGCTAGACTAAATGCAAGAGTCTGATACACCTTCAATCTTCATTAGGAACTATCACTTTGGAAAATATGATCATGTTCCTCCAAATAACTTGCTTAAATGTTAAGTGGTTCATGAATTAACTATACCATGGAATTATTTGCCTGTTTGGTTATTCCTCACTCAACACATACGTACTAAGGTCTACCATGTAGCAGATGCTGTTTCAAGAACCGGGAATACAATGGTGAACTGTTAGGTATTCACTAGACGTGAAAACATGAAGGCTTTCTAGGAAGAAATCACATGTACAAGGTATTAATAGATAACACACACAGACTTCAAACAGTTTTGGTACTTATAAATTTCAGTGTGAAGTCTGGTTGAAAAGGAGATGAGGTACTTTGGCTAAAATGAATCACCTAGAAATTTCAATATTTCGTTATTCTCTCTGCAGAGTATATAAAATCTGACACAAGTTATTATGTAACATAACTAGAATGGATAAAATTAGTGGATTAACATCAAGCTGAGAGTTTAAATTTATTTTCCAAGTTTTTAGAGAAAACTCTTTATGTTTTACATAATCCTCTTAATCAATAATCAAAATAGTACATAGTTGGTATGAGATCATTACTATGGAAACTGTAGACTTAACATCCATTAAGACTTTGACTGTCATATCATTTTGGATCTACTTTTCTTTACAGTCTCTCAAATTAATATTCACAAGTTCACAGCAGCTGAAACTTCAACCACCCATCCATCCAGCTGAGTTTCAGCTTCCCTGGAGCTAAGTAAGAGTAAACTTCTCTAAAGCTACGTTTACAATTCTTATCATAAAACTGCCTCAAGCAGAATGCCACACATAAAACCCATTTCATCACTGGATGTGTTGTGAGATGATGAAAGTATTTAGCGACTTGTGCTACATATTTTCTTTATGTGTGCAGACATTCTTCAGGTTGATTCTAACATTTTCCAGTTCTGAAATGATCCCTTGCTTCCTCTGTTCTAGAGTCTAGATCCAAAATGTGGCCAACGGTTAAGACCATTTTGAGCACATACTCATCCTGCTCACAATTCTCACTTTGGGAAATAATCAATAATCACAGTAATGGATATAACAAAGAACTGGGGTTGAGTTCTATATCTTCCAAGACCGTGCACTCTGGTCATTTATGGCACTGAGAAGCATGTATTATATCGAAAAGACCATACCAAGGCTTTGGAAGCAGGTGTGCCTATGTTTGGATCTAGGTTTCACTAGTTACAGCAACCCACTCCAGTACTCTTGCCTGGAAAATCCCATGGACGGAGGAGCCTGGTAGGCTGCAGTCCATGGGGTTGCTAAGTCGGATACGACTGAGCGACTTCACTTTCACTTTTTGCTTGCATGCATTGAAGAAGGAAATGGCAACCCACTCCAGTGTTCTTGCCTGGAGGATCCCAGGGACAGGGGAGCCTGGTGGACTGCCGTCTATAGAGTCACACAGAGTCGGACACGACTGAAGCGACTTAACGGCAGCAGAAGTTAGCGGTTACAAATTTGCAGTTAGGGCTTTCTGGGTAATGAAACATATTTATGATGTATAATGTACGTATGTTGTTATTGTTTAGTTGGTAAGTCATATCTGACTCTTTTTGACCCCACGGACTGTAGCCCACCAGGCTCCTCAATCCATGGGATTTCCCAGACAAGAAAACTGGAATGGGTTGGCATTTCTTTCTCCAGGAGAACTTCTGGACCCAGGGATCGAACGTTCATCTCCTGCAGTATAGGCGGATTCTTTACCACTGAGCCACCAGGGAAGCCCAAGGTATATACTGGGTAACATAATTGTAATGTCTATAAAATGCTTAACAAAGTACTTAAAAAACAGTAGGAGGCACTCAATAAAAGGGTGTCATTAATACTTATATGTTCCATAAAGACATCCATCAGCCTTTAGATTTAACTCTGATTTTAAACACCCTTGCAGCAAACATTTGTGTATGTCTCCATTTGGGAAAACTTATGCACGTTCTTCACACTTTTCTGTTTATCATAACCCAAAATAATTTTAGAAAACAAAGGTACTTTTGTCCATTTTAAAACAGACATCTAAGATTTCATTTAAAAATCTTTATTCACAAGTTTAAACAGATTATAAAGAACATAATTTGTAGTGCAGTGCAAATACTGATAATTTAAAATGAAAATCTTATATCACTCAAGTAAATTCACTGGAATTTAAATAAAATGGGAATGGTACCAGTATCACTAACTTAAAAACTGAACAAGTTCTTCCTTAATAGTTAGAAATCTTATATGGTTTCCCTTTCTCCTGATTGTCTTTCCATTTCAATTTTCCACAGAATTTTATCCTAAATACATTCATGCTTGAAAACCTTTTACTTATCACCCAGTTATACTTCCCTGTAACAAAAATGTGTATGTTAGGTAAAAATTTCATTTTATTATCTATGACCTTAAGGCATTAAATATTAAAATTTCTTCTGGATAGAATAATTGTAATTATTATTAGTATAAAACTGATCAAAACAAAAACATATTACAAACATTTAAAGTACAATTTTGCTGGGAATGCATCTCTTAATGAGATAAGTGAGTGCTGATGATGGCATCTTCTACTAACCTGCAAGGTTAGGTTTACAACTGACTCTTAGATTAAGTGATTTCCCCCCATTTATCTCTGCAGAATTCATTACTAGAATTAAATTCCAAAAGGGAAACAAAAGGAAGTTTAAGTAATCTCATCTGGAGAGCACACTGCTGTTAGTCACTAACCCTTCCTTCATCACAGTTATTTTCAATGGATCTAACTAAAAGGCAAAACCGATCTCTGGCTATTTACATAAGACAAGGCATCTGAAAGTAGTTAATGCCGTTCTTAGAAATCCTGGAATTCCTTTAATGTTCTCTGATATATATTTAATTCTATACCATTATTATCAAAATAATTTTAAGTTCAAAGGTCTTCAGTTCCTTAATGGCAGGATATCTTTTTAAAAAAATCCTAATTTTTAACATGTATATTATAAATTTTTTATTTAGAATATCTTCAAAGTATACTTTTCAATCATTCTCTGTAAGCCTGAAATAAGATTTAGTTTCCTACTACTAGTTCGATTAGGCAAAGGGTACAGACCCTATCTTTAAAGATGCAGAAATCTGACTTCAAAAATTCATCCTAATGTTACACATTTCTACATACAACTTCAACAACTCAACTGCATAAACATCTACCAAATACTTCTTATACAGAAAACACATTAGACACTTGTATGGGATTTAAAAATGTCCTCAAGGAGTTTACCATTCTGGGCAGTGTTTCTAAGTGTGGTTCCAGGATAACTTCTATCATGGTCCCTTAGGAGGCAGAGACTAAAAAATGCGGGTTCTCTGTAAGATTGACTAAACCCAAAACTGTGAAGGTGGGCTGAAAATCAACATTTTCATCTGTCCTAGATAATTATGATGGACACCGAAATCTGAGAAGCAATGTTCTGAGAAAGGAAACACAGGTTAAATAATCAGTTGGAGAAGCTAAGGGAGCAAAATCAGCCAGTACGTGTCTGGGCGAGGTGAAAAGCAAGGAGAGACCTGGAGGAGGTGACACAGGCAAGAGACCAGGCTCTCAGAATCAACAAAGTCTGAGAGGTAGTGCCTTGCAGGCAGAATTCAGAGTCTAGGAAGTCAGAATCTGAGCAAGTAACCTGAGCTGGGGGGTCACTCTGCTTTAAGGTAGAAGTCCGGAGGGGGGGCGGTCTTTGCTTGCTGGTGGGTGGGTGTTAGTGAAAATCAAAAAGACGTCAGGAGGGTCTCACTTGAGGCCTTTATGGAGGCAAAACCAATTTCTCTAAAAGGGCATAGGAAAAAGTATCTTACCTCTTAACTTCACAGTAAATGATTTTTAAATATTTCAAGTTACAGATCCAAAGAAAGTAAAGTAACTTTAGTTTTTTATTTAAAAAACATCCTCTCAGCATGGAAATAAAATCATCCAAGAGAAATAGCTCATTCTTTTGCTGGTTTTTTTTTTTGCTTAAAAAAAAAAAAGAAAAAAGCGTTCCGAAATTATTAACTATAACCAACAACCAGCATAGTAGGAAACAACTAAAAGAATCTGTGCAAGTACAATAGGTGGTACCCACAAAAGAATAATAACGTCTTCTCTGACATTCATGAAATCAAAGCTTAGATAATATTTTAATTTGGTCTGGGTTTAAAGTCTCAACTCCTGGCTCTATATGCCTATTTTTGGAAGTAGAGTGAAGACAACTGGTCTCTGCACCCATCAAAAACTGACATGCAAAGATGCCTATGTTTTCTGCTATGCCGTATTATTAAATACATATCTATTATAATATTTACCACATACCTATCTCCATTCCTCAACTGTGAGCATCTTGAGGCCTAGTCTTTTAGATGTTTATGTGTTCCTAAGGCTTAGCACTGTGCTGGCATATGGAAGGGACTCAATGAATATTAACCGAATAAATGAAAAATAAAGACTGATCAATCTTAACCTATTGATACTTCAGGTCAAGGTTACATATCAAAAAGCCTGTTCTCTGAACAAGTGCTTTTTCTGAAGAAATTTTACATTATACTTGGTAGTTGTTTTAATAATCTATCTTTCTCTCTCATAAGCATGCAGGAATCGGCAAATACGGTCAGCAGGCCAAATTCTGTCCATTGTCTGTTTTTGTAAATAAGGTTTTATAGTCACACCCAGACAATCAGTTATGCACTGTCTATAGCTGTTTATGTGCTACCGTGGCAGCTTGACAGTTGCAACTGTACTGTCTGGCCACTCGCAAAAAAGCTGTCCGAACCCTGCTTTAAAGTGGTATCAATGCCTAGCACATAGCAGGCACACATATATTTAAATGAATTAGCATACTCCTTATTGGGTCTTCCCTTGTGGCTCAGTTGGTAAAGAGTCTGCCTGCACTGCAGGAGATCTGGGTTCAATTCCTGGGTTGGGAAGATCCCTGGAGAAGGAAATGGCAACCCATTCCAGTGTCCTTGCCTAGAGAATCCCATGGACAGAGGAGTCTGGCAGGCTACAGTTCCTGGGGTCACAAGAGTTGGACACGACTTAGCAGCTAAACCACCACCACACTACTTATTAAAAGAGTTAAGACTGAATTCCTACTATGGGAAACTCACTGACTCAGCACTGTAAGGAATATAAAAATGAAGATGCACATGGCAGCCACTGTTTTCAAAAGGGAGTTCATCACCATATGGGATGTTTCATTGAGATAAATATAAGACAGGAATTCAGGAATCTATGAGAAGCTTTTGAGGCTCAAAGGATACAGAAATAGGGGGGCTTAGTAATAAGGGATTAATACAGAAAGGCCATTCTTTTTGAAAGTAATGACTGAGAAAATGATGACACTTCTACTTGAAACTCAATGTGCCTTAACCCTCTCCAGACCTTATCTCCATCTCTCAGAAGACAGATCCACACCAGGCACCCCAGTCAACGTTGCTTCATGTCTGTTTTCTTCATTACAACAAAACTGTACCCTACTCAGTCTTATATAAACCCCAATTTTTGTAATTTATAGGCCAAGGACAGTAAATGCACTTAATTAATGGCTTTTGAGTAAATCTGAAAAGAATTCATCCCACAACAGCTTAAACCACATTGTTATCAAAATCAGGATCTTATATAAACATCAAAGCAGCAACAAAGTAAACATAAAACAATAGAAAATGCATCTGAATTTCTTTATGGAAAAAAAATGACTCTTTATGGAAAGTAAATAGTAGAATATAGGTCTAAAATTTAATAGATTTGAAAAATTACAATTGAACAAACAGCATCAAAGCTGGGAGTATTCTAACTTATTTTGTCAATAAGTTAGCAGCAATATAATGGCTGCCTCTGATGGTGCCTGGTATTACCGTCATAGCCTTTTTTGCTCCAAAACACTCATTTACTCTCTGAAAACAGAAACATAGTGAGAAATGATGTGCAAGAGAGTATCTTACATGAATTCTCCTCCACTGGGAATGTAAGCTCCACAGAGTCAAGAACGGTTTTCCTTGCTGCTATCAGTCTAATGTCTGTAACACCTGGACCACAATGGGTACTCACTAAGTGTCAGCTGAATGAATGAATGGATTTACTTAAGCAGACTTACTTAAATTTATAGTGAGTGAGTGAGTGAAAGTTGCTCAGTCGCGTCCACGAAATTCTCCAGGCCAGAATACTGGAGTGGGTAGCCTTTTCCTTCTCCAGGGGATGTTCCCAACCGAGGGATCGAGCTCAGGTTAGGTGGACTCTTTACCAGCTGAGCTACAAGGGAGGCCCACTTACTTTTATAAGAAGATACAAATTCAATCCTGTGTATTCTGGAAAGAAAACGCCTAAAGAGCAACAAATTCCTTAGGGTGAGATACACATTCTATGATCACCTAAATCTAAACATAAAAGTTGAATGAAGTAAAGTTAAAGCATGGGAAAATTTAAGATTGCTCTAGCTGATCAGTTATATAATGGGACAATTGTCATAAACCCTCCAAGAGTGAAAAATACAACCAGTGAAAATCACCAATACCAAGGATTTGGTCAAAAGACTACTCTGAAGTTACTGGAGTGCTATAAATCGTATGATATATTTAAAACCAGAAAGCCACAAGGAAAATACGTTTCAACCTTCTAAGTACTTTTCAGGAAATAATAAAATCCTCCTTATCTTAAATTAGAAGCCTGCATTTTATAACCTATAATAATCTTACTTAGATGTTTTCTGAATGTACTTTCCTTTAATGGTGTAACTGTAATTAAGTATACAATGAAATGTAAACGCTCATCTTAGCCTATCTATGAATGTGTAATCTGATGAACACAGGTTTAAAAATCTTTAATTAAAAAAAAAAAATCTACTTCTAAATGTATCTCCATAGAATCAAATTTCATTATTCATGATTAGAAACTAATACAACTGGGGAGTTTTGTAGAAATTAGGATAACTATACTTAAGGATGACTTAACAGTCAGAGATAAAAGGATGTACCTTAGCCCAACATAGGTCCACCTTCAGGAGAAAAGGGATCTCACTTAGAGTTTCTAACATTATTATTGCCTTAAAGTGGAAAACATCACTTGTCAAAGTTATGCAACATGGCAATTTTTAAGAACAAAATTCTTAGACCTTGGTTGTAAGCTACTGCTTCCTCTTCTTTGATGGTATTTTCATATATCATTGAGTTTAAGTAAACAACTCAAGTGGGGGAATCTGGAGGACATGTTTTCCTAAACAGATAAGCGAAAGTCAGAATACTTTTCATGTTACTCAGTTTGGCTTGGGTTTAGTATTCGAGGTATTCCTTAAAGTCAATACCACTCATCTTTATTACCGTACCATTATCTCCCCTTTGGGGATTAAAAAGGTTAATCCAAGGCCCAATCGAAGTCCTTCTTAGGTTTCTAAAGAAGGAAAGCCATAACATGAGAGAAAATAAAGGCTCTCACAGGGAAATGGAGCCCAGAGAAGTTGCGTGTCTAGAATTAGGTCATCTGATCTTCACTGCAGTACAGTCCTTTGACCTTTTTTGGTGAGGGTTTATCCTCTTTGGTCCTTTGTTAAAATACAATCTACCAATCTCACTTGTATCCTCCTGTCGTGCTATGTTCGGATTTCTTTCTATGCAACTTCCTGAAAAGGTTTTACCAACAGCTCCCCTCTGGGTTGTGTCATGCTCCAGGCATTTCTGTCACTCTCCGAGAAAACTCTGTCCTCTAGGACAAGCTGAGATCACCATTCCCATTCTCCCTACACAGATTTACAGTAGGTATTTCCAAGTCAAAAACGAACACTATCTGGGCCTAAGCAGTCTATCTTATATTATAAACTTTAAGCAATATCTTACCTTTTATAATAGGTAAGGAATTCAAGGAATTTTGGTTTCCCTGAATTTTGGAAAATGTTTTGTAAGAATCCATTTATCTGTTGTAATAGTAGCAGTAACAGCAATAGTAATAATAAAAGCACACACTTACCATGTGCTAAATATTTATCTCAATCTCTCATGACAACCTGATTATTATTAACCCCAGTTTAGAGATGAGGAAACTAAGGCAGTTAGGCTATCTAATTTACTCAAGTTAATGTAATTAGAAGCAGACTGAACCGGGATTCAAACCCAGCTTTGTTTCCCAGCTTGGTTGCTTAAATCTCTAAGCTATACAAGCAGATGAGACCAATCATATTTAGTCTGAAGTGGATCTAGTAGTTTTGTTAATGAAACAAAAGGGGGAAAGCATCACAGATCTTAAAAGATCAGTGTTCTGCAATTTAGTGTAATGCACACGTAACTGGCACTTATTAAAGACACACTGCAGGGACTCTCAAAAATCTGTCAACATTGTCTACTTCATCAACCCATTAAAGAAGGGACAGAGAGCCTACTGATATTAAAACTCTCAAATCACAAGGTCTGTTAGAGCCTGGCTTTCTTTACGTTCTGTGTAGAGCTCTTTCCACTGTGATATATTCAATGGTCAGTTTATCACATGAATTTTTTTATTCCTAAAGCAAAACCTGGAACATTGGAACTCTGTTGTATAGAATAGGCTTCCTTGGTGCCTCAGTAGTAAAGAATCTGCTTCAATGCAGGAGATTCAAGAGACTCGGGTTTGATCTCTAGGTCAGGAAGATCCCTTAGAGTAGGAAATGGCAACCCACTCCAGTATTCTTGCCTAGGAAATTCGATGAACAGAGGAGCCTGATGGGCTACAGTTCACGGAGTTGTAAAACAGCTGGACATGACTGAGGATGCATGCACATACACCTGTACAGAATATTTCTCGAAATAAGTTACAATGGAATTTAAAAACCTTTCAGTTGCACAGGATGCTATTTTAAAATATTCTAACCAGGGTGACTTTTCAATTGCATTTAATCCTATATTATGATGTGTGATTATTTAAAAATTTTAATTTGAAGGTCATTTTTAAAAGCCTAGGCTTTGCTGACAGCCAGATAATTAGTAAAATAACTAGCCACTTCCACTAAGCAAGCTACTTAGTTGTATTACAGAATTAGAAAACATTTAAAGAAATGGAAAGAGAAGCAACTTTACCTTATTAAATTTTGCTGCATATTTTCTACCTTCATTAAAATTCGGACCCCAGTCTGAGAGCAAATGTAGGCTTTCAACCTGAAATAAAAATGTCATATTAAAGAAAGTAAAACTGCTTTGTAGTGTATTTTAAAATTGTGTCTATGGAAAACTAAGCATCTATGAATAGCTAATTATAATACTTAAAATTTACCTATCCAAGCACAGAAAAAGTGTTGAAAACATTTTCTAACCGACAATCTAAATGTAAAAAATTACCTATCTTCTCTCTGTACAGATTAATCTTGCTAATTTATTTTTTTTTAAAAGTATCCAATTTGATGACAGGTATTTTACCTTATTGTTAAATATATGACCAGTGATAACAATTAGATTATTCGTAGTAAGAGGAAAGGCTTCCCTGGTGGCTCAGTGGTAAAGAATCTGCCTGCTAAGCAGGAGATGCGGGTTTGATCCCTGGGTTGGGAAGATCCCCTGGAGAAGGAAATGGCAACCCACTTCAGTATTCTTGCCTGCGAAATCCCACAAACGCTGGAGTCTGGGGGACTACAGTCCATGGGATTGCAGAGAGTCAGACATGAGCTGAATGACTAAACAACGACTACAGTAAGAGGAAAAGAAACATGGTAGTGGTCCCAAAGACACTGTGTGGTATGCGACATCAATTGGGTTTGAGTCAACATTTTTTATGAAAAGAAGATGAGGTTTAACTAGAACTGAATCAGATGCTTTAGAATTCACCCAATTTAAAATTTAAAACAAACCAAACATTACTATCTTAAGCAGGTATCCCCTGGTGAAAAGAAACTCCTGCTCAGAAACACATTCACATACTAATAGTTTCCTTCTTTCAGTGCTGGCTACTATGTGTAAGACTCTGTACCAGGAACCTTATATATGTAATTTTTTAAAAGCTTCATAACAACTCTATCTAGTAAACACCATCATTCTCATTTTACTGACGGCAAAAATTAAGGCCCAGAAGTTAGGTAAGTAAGTTGGTTCCTGATCACATAGCTAATAAGGGACAAAATTAGCCATTCTAAAGCAGATATTCAAAACTGAATCTTTCCACTATGCTTTGTTAACCATTTTTGTCCATGTATTTCTGGACAGAAGGCAGAACTACATTACTTAATTTTATGAAGACTTGGCTGAAACAGGATTTCCTATCTTCAACTACTTGGAAACTCTTAATTTTCAGAGTTTTGAGTTCAACTTTGGAAGGCAGTTTAGTTTAAGGGGTAAGAGTACAGACTCTTGAATCCAGACCACCTGAATTTGAATCCTAGTTTCCCTAATTATTAGCTCTATGAGGTCACTTAACCACTTT
Source organism: Moschus berezovskii (assembly GCF_049115385.1). Classification (NCBI taxonomy): domain Eukaryota; kingdom Metazoa; phylum Chordata; class Mammalia; order Artiodactyla; family Moschidae; genus Moschus; species Moschus berezovskii. The sequence continues at coordinate 63,898,531 of NC_142463.1, forward strand.
AAGGCTCAGTTTCTCCACCTGTAAAATGGATAAAATGGCAATAATCTATTTTAAAGGGTTATTGTGAGGATTAAATGAATTAATACAAAGTGTTGAGTACTGTTACTATTATTATAACCAAAATTCTCACCCAAAACATCACCTCTGACTGATAAAGCCTTGAGTACACCCCAAGGAAATGGGACAGAAAGTAAACTGTATGAAAATATCACATTCTAATAAAAACATGGCTTTATTTAATAAATACGCACAAAATACACACCTCATTATGTAGAATAATTTCAGAAAGTTACAAGATTTTTGAAACATACCTTTGACGAATTACAGGATCAGACTTTTCAGGATCAATGTAAGGTCTTAGGATTTCATTAATAGTTTTATCATCTGGTACTCTTCCCAACAAAAACAAAAACAAAATTTATTATTTATAATTTTCTATTAAAGGTGTTAATTTAGAATTATTAAATATTGTGGCTTTAGAGAAATAACTGAACACAGACTTTTTATTCTAGTCTTGGCAAAATATAACATCCTTTTAAGCAAAAATTACTTAGGAAAAAAGCTCATACATACTCATATACACTACTGTGGTACATATCCCTACCTGTAAAATATAAGTCCTTTCCCTGTTGTTAGTCAGTTATGCAACCTTAAATAATTTATGCATAGTATGAATATATGCTAAAGATATTATTTAAAAGGCAACTTTAAAATTTTCTTAACCCAAGGAATCAAATAGTATACCACCATTCAAATTTTTAAATGGTATCTGAAAATGTTCATAATGTGAAAAAAGTAGGATAAACAACTATTATGTGAATTAATTCCAATTATGAGTATACATATTATTCATGTCCAAAATAATGGATTTTCTGAGGACACATTGTGATGTTAATAGCAGTAATTTTATCACAGTAGAATTTGGGATTATTTTTCATTTCCTGTATAACCACCCAGCTGAAGATGTTTCCTCTTGATTCAGCCCTATGCTGCTCTCCTTAACATCTCTCCCCATGTTGAAGTAAACACTATTATGATTTCTGTGCTAATCACTTCCCTCAGAGTTCTACCACTACTATAGGTATTCCTGAAAAGTATACTCTATTTTTTCCATATTTGCATACAAAAATCATACTCTATATTCTTCCTTAACTTGGTTTTCTCACTCGACATTACTTTTGAGGTTCACCCATGTTGATATGTGTAATTATAGCTGATTCATTTTCAGTGGTGTGTAGCATTTCATTGTATGAATATACCATACTTAGTTATCCATTCTACTACTAACAGCACATTTAACAGTTTATTTTAAATACGGAGATGTAATGAAAACAAGTAAATTCTCAACAGATAGAGTATACCTTTTTTCTACGTACACAGCTTGACTCTGAGGAAATTGAAGCTTCACATGCCAACAAAACTGTTGTTTTCTAAGAGAGAAAATAATCATGGGATAAAGGCAGACAACAGAAATCTGAACACACAACTAACTTCCTAAATTTTTGTTTTCAGATAATAATTCTAAAAGTATTCTTAGAGTTTAAAATTTTTTTCTATTAAAAGCTATTTTCTCTTTTCTAGAATGTTAGAGGCTATGTTTTTTAAACAATATACTTGCAAGAGGTTTTGAGAGGAAAAAATATTAAGCAGAACAGAAATTCCAAGGACTTCGCATTCTTAAATTAAAAGGCAATTTCTCATAGTTCAGGGGCTTCTGAGATCAGTGAGCTACTACTTAAAGTTTACAAATAAATTTCCTCATGACTAAAAATAAAGAGTTGATGTCTCTGCCTGACTAGTCTGAAAATTAGGTGAATGAAGTATAGTCCAGTTGAGACCAGCTGGCTGCAGATACACTTCTGAGCCATGAGTACGTGCATTCAGTAGCAAAACAGGAGACAACAAGTTGGTTGCTAAGCAGAAAGCACTCTGAGTTAGTCCATTCGCTGTTAGTCTAAACTTTGGCTTGACACAGAATCAACTGTAACAATTCACTAAATGTGTGATTTTAGAAAAATGGCCATATGCTCTATCCAATGCATCTACATTTGGAGACCATTACTTTTAAAAAAAATTTAATGCTCCAAATATTCAATCCATTACAGGAATTTAAATGTCTTCACTACATGATCATTTTATACATGTTTTCCTTCTTAGCAAATAAATTTCTAACAACCTGCTGGCAAATTTATTGCTAGCTGTATGTACAAGCAATGGTCAACATCTCCTATAAATCTATCACTTAGCAGCACGATCCCAAAATCTAAAATAATTTTTTTTAATACAATCTGGTAGAATATCTCCCATCAAACATTTATATGATTTGGTCAATTTTTTGTGTGAAGACTAACATAAAATTAAGTAAAAATCCTTTTAATGTAAGTCATCACAGATTTGCTTATGGATGCTTTCTTCAGTAACAAGATAGTTTTGGGCACTAGTTAGAGAAAAACATATTGATGATGCTTGATAGTGCCACTTACACAAGAAGTGTATCTTAAATTTAATTTTCTTTTTTTGGATAGATTTAAGTTGCAAAGCACCCCTTACTGATTTAAAGGTTAGATATCTAGAATCTCAGAGGAGAAAACTTAAAAAAAGAACAAAAAACCTGAACACAAACACAAAGTTACTGGTTTTAAATAAAGAATTCTTCTAAAATGAAACACCTTGCAGTATTTGTTATCTGTGAAATAGGTAAGTATAGTATCAGTATCAAGAGGCCAAGAGGCACCACATTTCTTAGTATGAAGTAAAGTAATTTTTTAATCTTAATGCACGATATGGTTTCCTTCATATTTAAGTTACAGAGGGAAGAGGAAAGATTACCAGCTTGTCATGTTTTGGAATTGTAGATCATAATCACCACAATTGTTGCTTGAATAATTTCAAGAACCATTTGCCTTTTTTAACATTCAGTGGACCCCAGATACCCTCAGAAAGTACTTAACATTCCAAAAACAAAGATAGAAAAGTCCTTGGAAATAATTTTATTAGTTGTAGTTAACTAGTTGTGGCTATATGAGAATCATTCATTACTATTTTATTATACATTGCTAAATTATGCCTATTATCTATTTATATTTGGCCCAAGTTCCAAACATGAACAAATCTGAAAAGTGTATTTAGCTTAAAAACAAAAAGAGAATAAAAACATTCAACATACACATAGTCAATCAACTTGCATGTTGCCATATTTATATGCTTGAGATACTTTCTTCTAAGAAATGTAAGATTATAAATGTGGTTGATGAGTCTCTTCACTGTTCCTTGATCCAATTCCCTTCTTCTTAAGAGAAGTAATTACTATCCTGAGGTTGGGTATCTATTTTTGCCATTTATGGTTTTACATTTTTAATACATATACAAACATACCTATAAGCAATATTTCGTGTGATAGCAACACCTATTTCACTGTTATCATACTCTAAATACCTCATGTCATGCTCTTTATGTTTTACTTTGGAGACTTATGATGATACATGTAAATTAGTTCATTAATTTTAACGATTACATAGTGTTCCATTGCACGAAGAATGCCAAAATCTATTTATCGACTCTCTGACATTTCCCATTTTTTACCACTTGTTCTTGTTCTTACATCACAGTAAAGAAAACACAGAAGAATGGCCTCAGGGATGGGGCTATCATCTACCTTTTCTGGTACATAGAACTTAACTTCACTGAAAAACTGCCTCCATGTTTTTATGATTGTATAAGAGGCATTTGTGAACAGTAATGCGGAGTCTAAAATTTAAGAGAAGGTGGACAAAGAGGCTGAAGAGTACTGTATAAAAAATTCCTGAAATGAATGAGTTAATGAATTACCTCTGAAGTGGTTCTTCAGTGTTCCTGAAATTGATGTGGTCCTGACTAAGGCAATGAAATCTCTAAGTCTGAAAGAATTAGCTTTGTTTTTCATTTTTCCATACGTATATAGAGTGATATGGGCTTCCCTGGTGGCTCAGACAGTAAAGTATCCGCCTGCAATGCAAGAGACTGGGTTTGATCCCTGGGTCAGGAAGATCCCTTGGAGAAGGGAATGGCTACCCACTCCAGTATTCTTGCCTGGAGGATTCCATGGACAGAGGAGGCTGGTGGGCTACACTCCACGGGGTCGCAAAAAGTCAGACACAACGGAGTAACTGAATAGCAGCATATCACTACATGAAAGTGAAAGTAGTCACTCAGTCGGGCCCGACTCTTTGTGACCCCATGGACTACAGCCCACCAGGTTCCTCTGTCCATGGGGTTTTTCCAGACAAGAATACTTGAGTGGACTGCCATTTCCTTCTCCAGGGGATCTTCCTGCCCTAGGGATCAAACCCACATCTCCTGCATTGCAGGCAGATTCTTTACTGCTGCGCCACACAAGAAGCCCATATAGTGATAAAAGTCCTACTTAAAAAAATACATACATCAGAGTGAAAGTAGTCAGTCGTGCCCGACTCTTTGTGACCCCATGGACTACAGCCCACCAGGTTCCTCTGTCCATGGGGTTTTTCCAGACAAGAATACTGGAGGGGACTGCCATTTCCTTACTCCAGGTGATCTTCCTGACCTAGGGATCAAACCCGCATCTCCTGCACTGCAGGCAGATTCTTTACTGCTGAGCTACCAGGGAAGCCCATATAGTGATAAAAGTCCTACTTAAAAAAAAATACATACATCAAAATCCCAACAACATTATTTTTAGGGGGAACTGAGTCCCCCTCTCTTTTGTTTGTAAGTTTTCCGAAAGGATACTTTGTAAAAAAAAAAAAAAGATTAAAATTAATAATGTTTCAGTGAGCATCTCTAGGCATACATACAATTGTTTTTGAATTTTGGGTTATTTTCTAAATATAGATTCCAAGATATAGAATCATTAGGATAAAGCTGGGTTTCTCAACCTCAGCAGTGCTGACAATTTGGACCAGATAATTCTATTATGGTTCAAGGTATGGGTATACATCACCTTGTGCACTGCAAGATGTTTAGCAACAGGCCTCTCACCACAAGATGCCACTAGCAACACCCACTCCCTCAGTTGTGACAACTAAAAATGTTCCTAAATACTGCAAATGTCCTCTGGGAGGCAAAATTACAACCACTGGGATAGAGGTTTAAATATTTATTATTGTTCTTAATGCATTAGGACTTCTGTTCCCTCAATTCAACAAAATGCCTTAAATTGTAAAGATGTCATTGTGTCCCTACCATATTTATCAACATTCTCAAGGATGGAATTACTATACCCAGATTATTCTCAGCAACTTAGGCACCCTAAAGCTCAACGTTTGTAGTTCGATAGTAGACCAGTGAAGTAATGGTGGCGATACTTAAATCTAATGTTCCCTTCTGGACAACCTGACAAAGTAATAAAACACACACACACACACACTAGACCAACCTGACAAAGTAATAAAACACACACACACACACACACACACACACACACACTAGACCAGTGAAGTAATGGTGGCAATACTTAAATCTAATGTTCCCTTCTGGACAACCTGACAAAGTAATAAAACACACACACACACACACACAATAGACCAGTGAAGTAATGGTGGCGATACTTAAATCTAATGTTCCCTTCTGGACAACCTGACAAAGTAATAAAACACACACACACACACACACACACACACACACACACACACAATAGACCAGTGAAGTAATGGTGGTGATACTTAAATCTAATGTTCCCTTCTGGACAACCTGACAAAGTAATAAAACACACACATACACACACAACCTGACAAAGTAATAATGCGCACACACACACACACAACCTGACAAAGTAATAACACACACACACACACACACACACCCCCACACACACCCCCATACATTCTCAATGTGGGAAGCATCACTCTCTCTCACACACACACACACACACACACACACACACATACACCCACCCATACATTCTCAATGTGGGAAGCATCCCTTCCAAAAGGCTGAAAACTGCACACACACACACACACACATCACTCCCAAAAGGCTGAAAACTGTACACACACACACACACAGGGTAAAAAAAATTAGTATAATGGTTTGTTTGTGGCCCTTTGGAGAGCTCCCATACATAAACATATATATACAGTATAGCTGCGGTATCAAAATATCGGGGTGGGCGGGCAGGCAGCAATTTGAGGGAAAATGTTTAAAAAGGTTCCTTGGGAGGAGATAATGAGAAAAGACTGAGAAACACCTATGCGAACAAGTATTAAATGACAAAAATAATCATTATTTTACACTTGATTTTAGTGAGTTAACATAGGACATTTATTCAACAACACTTGCTTACTAGAAACTGTTGAGGTTCATTCTCTCCCACAGTTCCAAGACAGTAATATGTGGATGAAACAAAAATTTGGGGCTGGGGAAGTACTGTATTTATATACTCAACTACTCTGACTCCATGACTTTGTATTTAGAAGTATGAAGGATACGCCCCAAATTTTTAACTATGGTTATTTCTTAACAATATGAAAGGACTTCATTCTTTCTTTGTGTGTCTGTATTAAACAAACTGTTGACATAATGACTGGCTGTTTTTTATTATCAGAAAAATCAAAGATGCTTTCATGGGGAAGTCACAGAAAAGACAAGAATAATTTTAACATTTTTTTTAAACTTAAAAATATTTTATTCACTGACATATATACACTATCATATGTAAAACAGACAGCTAGTGGGAAGCTACTGTATAACACAGGGAGCCCAGCCTGTGCTCTGTGACGACCTGTGTTGAATAAATGTCCCATTCACGTTGTTGTATAGCACAAACCATCACAACCCTGTAAAGCAATTATCCTATTAAAAACAAATAAATAAAAGTGATGAATATTCAGGGGAAAATTCTCAAGTTTTTCCAAATAAAATATATTTTATTATTAGAAGTCCTATTTTAAAATGTTTATCTCAGAAATTATTACTCAACCAGAACTAGGGTTCCGTATTTAATCTTCTGACAGCTTCAAAGCTTTGTGCCTCAAGAAATATGCTGCAACTAAGAGGAACATATGGAGACTGAATTCTAAGAACTAAGATTTCTAATACAAAGTTTAAATGCATGTGAACACTTTTGTTCCTTAAAAAAATTGCCAATCCTCATTCCATTACATCACTGATTAACCAACATTTACTCAAAGAACACTTGTGAGGGCTCGCTGGGCATTAGGGATGCAAAGAGACAGGGGATGAGCCCAAAGCGGCCTCTTTTTAAAAGGGCAGTGAATGAACCACCAACGCACGATGTTTTTCCTTCCAAATCACTGTAAGAAGAGTATAGAGTAAGAGAACTCTGTTCTTTAATGACACTGTACACAGAAAAGATATCCAATATACTGTAGTGCACAGAGGTAGGAGAGGGGAGCGGTTGAGTGGACTCTGAATCCTACTCTTAACAAAACTTATTACTTCATGTGATCTTGAGCAAGAGACACATCTCCTCCATGCCTCAGCGTTCTCACAGTAAAACAGGGAGAACAATATTTATATCATAGGATTAAGTGAGTATATATATGTCAAGAGCTCAGAACATCACAACCAAAAACATCAGTCACTGTTATTACTACTGTTATAATTTTACATTCAATTTAACGTCTTCAACTTAGAATATTGTACCATGAATTATAACCAAACTCTACTTTCATGGAATTCAGTGTTTATGAAACTGGACATGTGGACTAATACCAGACTGCAAAGTGCTCTGAATGTTCTGTCAAACAACATGGATTTTATTCTGATTAACGCACTACCAACAAAGGTTTTTAAAGAAGAGCGAAATGAAGGCTTGGAAGGAAATCTCTCATCCTGCTGTTTAATTCTCCTAATAACTGCTTCTGCAGTATATTAAGGCCATTAACTCTTCAACCCTTGCTCACAGTTATTACGGGAAGTAATTCCTACTATTGTGGAGAAGCTTGCTGATACAGTGCAATTTAAATATGCCTGAAATTTTCACTTATGATTCATAAATACAGGTGACATCATGAGGTAAGCTAAAGCTAAATTTTCTACAAGCCTGATCTTCAGACTACCATGTGTATGTGTGTGCTCAGTCACTTCAGTCGTGTCTGACTCTTCATGGCCCTATGGACTGTAGCTCCCCAGGCTTCTCTGTCCATGGGATTCTCAGGCAAGAATACTGGAGTGGGTTGCCATGCCCTCCTCCAGGGATCTTCCTGACCCAGGCATCGAACCCATACCACTTATTAACTCAGAAAAGTCTACAGGTTATGCAAACTACCAGTGAAGCCTTATATCAGAAAGCACTAGCTAGTAGCAACAGCAATAACAATAGTTATCCTTTGGTATCCTGGGGGAATTGGTTCAGTTCTCCCCTGCACCCCACTGCATAGATACCAAAATTGAAGATGCTCAAGTCCTTTACATAAAATGTCTATCAGCATATAACCTACACACATCCTCCCAAATACTTTAAAATCATCTCTAGATTTCTTATAATATCTAATACAATATAAATGCTATGTAAACAGTTGCTGGTGTATAGCATATTCAAGTTTTGCTTTTTTGGAACCTTCCAGGATTTTCCCCAAATATTTTTAATCTGTGATTGACTGAATCTGTAGATGCAGAACTGGCAGATGCAGAGGGTTGACTAGTTTATTAAGTGCCTCCTGAATGCCAGGCATTGTTCTAAGTGTTTTATATGTATCAATTAATTTAATTCTTGTAATTCTAGGGGATAAAAGTTACTATTTCATTTAAAGGAGAGAATACTAAGGTAAAGACAAGTCAGGCACTCTTCCAACATTATTATTCTGCTGGAAAGTGGCAGAGCTAGGGTTTGAACCAGGCAGCACTTTAACTCTTAAGAGTTTATGCTGAATCTAGCATTATGAACTTTCCAGAAATCAAAGTTCAACAATACACCACATTTATAGCTCAAATTGGTTTGAACTGAATATTTTATTTCATGCAAACAAAGCATCTTGTTTCATACAAGGGATTACATTTTCTTTCTAGGTTCCTTCTTGTATTTCTAAGCCATAGTGAAGATAGATTAATCAATACATTGTCAACTGCTATAAAATTTGCAAAAAGCAAATAACACTCTATGGAATATCAGGTAAAAGGAATTTTATTCCACTGTGGGTTATAAAATCTTATTTTAACTTAAAGCAGAAAGAAAATCTACAAAAATGTGAAACCCTTCAATAATAAATAAATGCACATAATTCTTCACTCACAGGCATTTTATCTTTTGAAATTTAAATTTTTATCTTTTAAATTTAAAGCCTCAAAAATAAACATAACTATCTTCATAAAAATAGCCCATCTATTTTGTTAGGATTGGTACCATAGTAAGTGTTCTTGGAAGAGTGAATGCAAAGGGTTACTGGAACTGGGGAGAATGAAAACCGTAATTTTATGCCTCACATCATTATGAAATACTTTGAAAAATTCCAGTTATATTTCGCTCTTTTAAAAACCAGTTTCACTACTACATGATAATAGTAGGAAACAGGTTAACCTGTTTGTGGAGTATGTGGTAGACAGTGTATTAAGAAAACGGATATAGTAGGCAAAGATCGAAATGAAAAAAGTACATTTTGCTTCAAATAACTAATATATATTTGAGCGCTTAGTAAGGCAGTTCTCCACCGGGAGTGGCACCAACCTCATTTGGAAGTGGCTAGGCAGTTTTGATTGTTCCGAGACTGGGGAGCACTTCAGTGGGCAGGGACCAGAAATGCCAACCTTCCTGTAATGCACACGGAAGTCCCACACAACAAAATCTGTCCTGTTCAAAATGTCAACAGAAACACTAGAATACAGAAAGGAGAACAGATACACGCATACCAAAAACCGGACAGCAGCACTAAATGCAGGCATCTGTTTTACATTAACTTTGGAGGAAATACGTACCATAGGAACCCTGGCAAAGGAGAAATAATGGAGAGGATGAGCTACCACGTGTACTTTCCCAGATGTCTAGGAAACAGGAAAGGGGAAGGCATTCTAGGCTTAAGAATATAACCACTCTGGGTACCTTTAGTTGAATACACTAGGAAATCAGGTGGGGACATCTATGAAAATCTACTATTCAGTATGGATCCCAATCCTTAGAGGAACAGGAACATACTGCTTCAAGTAAGAAATATTTGAAAGAGATATTTCCAACTGCCTGAAAAGTAGCAATTTCAAATGCGGGGCAGGTAGGAGGGATAAAGGAAGGTAATTTTAGGTCACAGAAAAGGGTGAAACACTTGAGAGCTTCAGAGAGTCCAAAGCTGGTGAGGTGACAGATTTCACCTACTGGCAATTCTGCCTGTGACCAGTAAACGTATCTCTGAGCTAATGACTCCTGTGGGTACAGAAGTATTAAAGGATTCTGAGCAGGTGACCATCACAGTAAACACACGCTTTCAGAAGATGTACTGGCATCTACGTGTAAGAGTGACTGAGGTAAGGAGACACTGAAGGAAGGTAGGGAGAGTTCCTTAGAGGTTCCCCGATAATCCGGGTGAGGCAAGAGGGGCCTGCATGGGACAAGATGATAGCTGCTGGACACTACACACGACAGATGCTACAGTGAAGGAAGTGGAAAGGCACTCATTCCTGAGATGAACAAGCAGACGTGGCGACTGAGGACAGACTTCCCTAACTGAACCAATATAGGGACCGTAACATGATCAACAACGTTTGGTTTCCACTTGCGTGAATGCTGCCTGTTGCCGTGGAAAGGTACACCCTCTCTGATGCTGTGGAGTAAAAACTTCCTTACCATTGTCTACATGGCCCCAATAAGGAAACACCTGATTAACCGAAGAACCACTAGAAGAACAGTGTGAAAGAATAGAGGCATTAAGTCCTTGTTGTTGCTTTGAAATTCTTCCATCAAACTACAACAGTTATGGGAAAGAAACCACAGAGCTATAGTAGGTACTATATCATATTCTCTACTATGTCATAGTCTCTAATGCACCTCTCTCATCACGACCATAATTGCTAAACCCATTATTTCATTTTCTTTTGTTCTTTTCTAAAGTCAGTTTGCAGCAAGGTAAAAACCTATACTACTTATAAAACACCATGCCCAAAACAAAACAAAAAGCTCAAACCCACAAAAACAAAACCAAAAACCTGTCCTTTAAGAAATGTATTGCCATATAATTGTTGAAGGAAAAAAGTGCTACAATGATGGATAGGTATATCACTGCAATATAAATTGAATGTTATAATTTTATTCAAAAAAGTAATGAAAAAAATTTTAACTGAAGTGTAGTTGATTTAGAATGTTTTGCCAATCTTTGCTATATAGTAAAATGACTCAGTTATACACATATAGACGTAGACGTTTTTACAAAAAGTAATTTTAAGACTCTGTAAAAGGTTATTTCTTTACAAGAGAGACATCTAGTGGCTAGCTTCTAAAACAGGACTGGAGCTCAAATACCAATTCATACTGTTGTTTAACAATGGACACACTTCTACTATCTAAACACTCTAAGAGAGACCCATAGACAGAAAGCCTAAGAATTCTGAGCCAAAAGTAAGATAGCAACTCAGTTCTAAGTTGACAGTGGTAAAGGAATGAAGATAGACTGGGCTGCTTAGAACTGAGGGTCGGGGTCATGTGGAGATAAACTGCCAGAAGAGGACGGTCAAAAGTTGGATCCACTCCTAGGGAATAAGAGGTTAGACCACACAAGAGAGCATATGCCTGGAGATAAGGTAAATATATTACTGGGGAGGAGTCCTCAGTCCAATTCTTTTTTTCCAAATGACAACTCAAAATATATTGCCCCTCACTGCTGAATCCTCAGCTCAGACCCTAATAGCCCAGGAAAATAAAATAAGGAACTTAGGCAACCAAATGAGATGTTATTCAAACACAATCAGGATAATCTCCAGGTCTGCTACCCATGCCTTCCTATAAAAAAAACAAACAAACTAAAATACAACTTAGTATTTCTGGCAACCACTCCATATTCATACATTTAGAGTTGCTGAATTTTTTCCCATTATAAAGGCACACCATAATTTACTTAAGTAATCCACTATTGAAGGGTATTTAGATTCATACTACTCTCTTACTATCAAAACATTGCACTGAATATCCTTGTACATATTTCATGTTCTATACATATGATTATATGTGCCAGATACATTTCTAAGAGTAGAACTGTTCAGTGAACAAGTCATTATGCCTTCCTGATCCATCTCTCTTCAACAACTGATGTTCCCTTTGTTCTGGGCTACTACTTATTTTAAGTAATTAGTGCAAAATGGTAAAGAAGATAATCTGAAAATCTTCTCAAAGCACTCAATAAGAAATCCTGGAGAAATACAGCAAACGTACTGAGCTCATCAAAAAGTAAGAAAAATCTTCAGGAGCCAAAAGGAAGCAGGAACTAAAAACCATAGTGGAATGAGGAAACTACATCTGCTCTAGAGGCCTTTGCCTCTGAGTAACCAAGAGGCTTGGTAATCAAAAGGCTTATGTTTCAACAGTCACAGGGTAACATGAGACAAGATACTGGTATCACATAAGGCGAAGACCTTAAATTGAGATCACTGCATAAAACTAGTGAAAGCGTGAACCTGAAAAATTCTGCCTACCAGCAAAGGGAGATAAGGAGGAAACCTGTTCATCTCAGTTTAAGCCTGAGGGAGAGAGAAAGGATCAGGGGGTGGGGGAAAGGTTTCAATTGAGAATGAATAACTATGAAATCCTCAAATGGGTTTGGAGTTCAAATCATTACCATAGTATAGTCTGATAAACTGCAAACTAAGAAATTAGAGTGTCCTGGACTGGTAAAATGGGGTATCTGGCATAAGCAATTGCATACCACCTCCTACATGAACTTGACTTCACAATTACATTTTAGAAAAAAAACAAGGAAATAAGCCAACATAATGAAAATCAGCAGAAACAGCAGATAGCTGTAGCAAATTTCCAAGAAATTCAGACAGAATTATTTATGCAGATAACAGATGTATTAAATTATTGAATAAAAAGGGAGGTTAAAACCTGAGAAAGGAAAACATTCTACTTAAAAGACCAGATACATTTGAAAAAGGAACATAACTCCTAGACATGAAAAAAGTAACTGAAACAAAAAACCCATCCAGTGCATGGGCTAAAGGTCAGATTAATTAGACACAACAAGGAGGGAAAAGTGACTTGGTTGATACAGCTGAATTAATTGCCCAGAATACAGCAAAGATGAACAAAGAAGCAAAAAATTAAGGTAACATATTAGAATTTTCCAGAATTACGCAGAAAGTACACCACCACCAAAGGAAGATAAATCACCCAAAGACAAAAATGAAGAACTGAAGAGCAACTGATATAGAAAGGCTACATAAAACAACAATGTTCTCAATAGCGGCAAAATAAGTGAGAAGACAGTGTAATAAGTAATTAAACTGAAGTACTAAAATGTGACCCTGAGATACTTCAAATTCAGCTAAACTATTGTTCAAAAGCAAGGGTGGAGCTATAGGATTCATATATATGAAATTTTAAAACAGGCAAAATTCATCTTCAGGGGAAAAATTAGAATAGGTTGTCTGGGGAGGAAAGGAGATAACTAGGAAATATCTTTTGGGTGTTAACAGTGTTTTACCTATTTATAGGGACTGGTTATACAGGTATATATGCATTTGTCAAAACTCAACAAATATACACAAGATTTGTGCATTTCACTGCATGTAAATTTCACAACAATAGTAAAAGTTATTTAGCTTCTTATCTTTCAGACAACTAAACTCCAATATTATTTTTTCACTGAATATTTATCATGGATGTCATCGCATGACAATACTTCTATATCTAATTGTTTTTGTTTAATGGTTGCACAGAATTCCATTGTATGAAGGCATCATCAGTCCACTACTCAGGGATACTCAAAGTTGTTTCCAGGTTTTGCGTTATTAAAAACCATACTGCACTAGATAAATATGTACGTATATCTCTGTGAACTGTACTAATGCATGTGTAGGCTAAATTCCTTGAATAGGCATGTATAACGTTTTTAGAAATACTGCCTTCTAAAATGACTCATACATTTTTACTCTCAAGAACAGTGAAAGAAGAAAATGGTCCAGGTAGCTCACACATTCACTGTATTAGATATTATTAATATATGTTTGTCAGACACATACTCTGTGTATACACACACACACACATACATACACATCTTTCTATGACCATCTATTATTATCCTTCGTCCTTTCTTAGTTACTCGTCTTTTTTCTTATCAATGCATAAACATTCTGTCATATATGTCAAAGATTTTTCTGGAGAGGGGGTGTCTTTTGATTTTATTATGGTCTTTTCAGGCTATACACTTTTTTTTTAAAAAGCTATGTAAATTTAGTTATTTTTCCCTTAATGGCTTTGGATGGGATGCTTCTCTCTTCAAAATTATGAAAATATTTCCATATTTTTATTCCAAGTTTTAGATTTTACTAACATGATGTTGTAGGTCACTTAGACTTCCAAAATAAATTTACTCATTCATAGAAAATGAGATCAGATTTCTGGTTACCTGAGAGAAGGGAGAAAGAAGGGGAACTGGAGAAGGGTAGTCAAAAAGTGCAAACTTTCAGTTGCAAGAGAAATAAGCACTAAGGAGATAAAAAAACAACATGATACATATAACCAATACTGCAGTGTGTTATATGTAAAAGTTGCTCAGAGAGTAAGCATTCTCATCACAAGAAAACTTTTCTATATCTTTAATTTTTTATCTATGAGATGAGGGATGTTTAAATTTATTATGATAATCACTTCATGATGTTTGTAAATCAAATCATTAGGCTGTACACCTTACACAGAGTTGTATGTCAATTATATCTCAAAATCAGAAGGATTTTAATTTCACCTGGACCTTCATCAAAAGATCATTTGATGGCTGAGCAACTTCCACAAAACAACTTCTGAACACTGGCGGAGGACACCAGGCACCCAGAAAGGCAGCCCATTCTTTTTTAAACGAGGTAGGACAAAATATAAAAGACAAAGAGACAAACCAGTTAGGGATGGAGACCTGTCCTGGGAAGTCGTAAAGTTTCCACACAATAGGAAACCCTCTCACAGGTAGGTCTGTGGGGAGTTCTGGCATCTCAGAAGGCAAAATAACTTAGAGGGAAAAAAAAAACCCACAGAATACACGCCTAACCGCAACTGTAGAAAAGAGAACCTTTCCGGAAAGGCTCTAACCTAACAATCTAACATGCAGCCTGGCCTGATCACAGCACAAAGGACTGAGCAAATCCCAAAGGAGAGCAAGCAGTGTACCAGTCCCTCCCCGCCCAGAGGCAGAGAGGCAGCCCTGACACTGCCAGAGCCTGAAGGCAAGGGGCTCTTAGCCCCAAAGAGGGTATCTTCCACCAAACTGTGAGCAGGCTCCCAGCTGCTAACCACTTCTTCCTGAGATCCTGGATGGCTGACATCTGCCAGGAGTGTTGCAGCCTGAGATCAGCTCTCCAGAGGAGACATACAGCACACATGCTCTTGCTGCGCAGCCAGGACCCGGAAGGTGATTAAGATGCACAGCCCACATGAGAAAGTGCGCTCGCCAAGCACCTGGTCAACTGAGCTGTTGAGACCAGGGAAGGGCACAAAATGCATGCCCAACCCACAGAAACTGAGCCAGAACAGTGTCTGAGTGTCTCCTGTGGAAGTACGGGTCAGCAGTGGACTGCTGCAGGGGCAGGGGCTCCGGGTGCAGCAGACCTGGGTATGGCATAAGCTCTCTTGGAGGAGGTTGCCACTGACCCCACCACAGAACTTCCAGAACTTACACAGGACTGGGGAAACAAACTCCTGGAGGGCACAAGCAAAACCTTGTGTGCACCAGGACCCAGGAGAAAGGAGCAGTGACCCCACAAGAGACTGACCCAGACATGCCCATGAGTGTCCAGGAGTCTTCACGGAGGCGTGGGTCAGAGGTGGCCTGCGTCAGGGTCAGAGGCACTGAGTGCGCCTGCATGGGACCTTTCCAAGAGGGTACCATTATCTTCATTATTTCCACCAAAGCTTGGCCTCAGGTGAAGCAACAGGGAGGGAACACAGCCATGCCCATCAACAGAAAACTGGATTAAAGATTTACTGAACACAGCCCCACCCATCAGAACAAGACCCAGTTTCCTCCTCAGTCAGTCTCTCCCTTCAGAAAGCTTCCATAAGCCTCTTATCCCCATCCATCAGAGGGCAGACAGCATGAAAACCACAACCACAGAAAATTAACCAGCTGATCACATGGACCACAGCCTTGACTAGCTCAAAGAAACTATGAGCCATGCCGTGTAGGGGCCACCCATGATGGATGGGTCATGGCAGAGAGTTCTGACAAAACATGGTCCAATGGAGAATGGAATGGCAAACCATTTCAGTATAGTTGTCTTGAGAACCCCATGAACAGTATGAAAAGGCAAAAAGGTATGACACTGAACGATGAACTCATCAGATCGGTGGGTGCCCAATATTCTACTGGAGAAGAGTGGAGAAATAACTCCAGAAAGAATGAAGAGAAGGAGCCAAAGCAAAAACAACACCCAGTTGTGGATGTGACTGGTGATAGAAGTAAAGTCCAATGCTGTAAAGAGCAATATTGCACAGGAACCTGGAATGTTAAGTCCATGAAAAAAGGCAAATTGGAAGTGGTCAAACAGGAGATGGCAAGAGTGAACATTGACATTTTAGGAATCAGCAAACTAAAATGGACTAGAATGGGTGAATTTAACTCAAATGATCATTATATTTACTACTGTGAGCAAGAATCCCTTAGAAAAAATAAAGTAGCCATCATAGTCAACAAAAGAGTCTGAAATGCAGTACTTGGATGCAATCTCAAATACGACAGAATGATCTCTTTTCGTTTCTAAGGCAAACCATTCAATATCGCTGTAAAAGTGAAAAGAAAGTGAAGTTGCACAGTCGTGTCCGATTCTGCGAACCCATGGACTGCAGCCTACCAGGCTCCTCCGTCCATGGGATTTTCCAGGCAAGAATACTGGAGCGGGTTGCCATTTCCTTCTCCAGGAGATCTTCCCAACCCAGAGATTGAACCCGGGTCTCCCACATTGTAAGCAGACACTTTACCATCTGAGCCACCAGGGAAGTCCAATATCGCTGTACCCAAGTCTATGTCCCGACCAGTAATGCTGAAGAAGCTAAAGTTGAACAGTTCTATGAATACCTATAAGACCTTATAGAACTAACACCCCAAAAAGATGTCCTTTTCATTATAGGGGACTGGAGTGCAAAAGTAGGAAATCAAGAGCTACCTGGAGTAACAAGCAAATTTCACCTTGGAGTACAAAATGAAACAGGGCAAAGGCTAATAGAGTTTTGTCAAGAGAATGCACTGGTCATAGTAAACATCCTCTTCCAACAACAAAAGCAAAGACTCTACACATGGATACCACCAGATGGTCAATACTGAAATCAGATTGATTATATTCTTTGTAACCAAAGATGGAGAAACTCTATACAGTCAGCAAAAACAAGACCAGGAGCTGACTGTGGCTCAGACCATGAACTCCTTATTGCCAAATTCAGACTTAAATTGAAGAAAGTAGGGAAAACCACTAGACCATTCAGGTTATGACCTAAATCAAATCCCTTATGATTATATGGTGAACGTGACACATAGATTCAAGGGATTAGAAATAGATTTAAGGGACTAGATCTGATAGACAGAGTGCTTGATGAACTATGGATGGAGGTTTGTGACACTGTACAAGAGACAGGAATCAAGACCATCCCCAAGAAAAAGAAATTCAACAAAGCAAAATAGCTGTCTGAGGAGACCTTACATATAGCTGTGAAAAGAAGAAAAGCAAAAGGCAAAGGAGAAAGGGAAAGATATACCCATTTGAATGCAGAGTTCCAAAGAATAGCAAAGAGATAAGAAAGCTTTCCTTAGCGATCAGTGCAAAGATATAAGAGGAAAACAACAGAATGGGAAAGACTAGAGATCTCGTCAAGAAAATTAGAGATATAAGGGAATATTTCCTGCAAAGATAGGCTCAATAAAGGACAGAAATGGTACTGATCCAACAGAAGCAGAAGATATTAAGAGGTGGCAAGAATACACAAAACTGTACAAAAAAGAACTTCACAACCCAGATAATCGTGAAGGTGTGATCACTCACACTCACCTAGAGCCAGACATCTTGGAATGTGAAGTCAAGTGGGCCTTAGGAAGCATTACTACGAACAAAGCTAGTGGAGATGAAGGAATTCCAGTTAAGCTATTTCAAATCCTAAAAGATGATGCTGTGAAAGTGCTGCACTCAATATGCCAGCAAATTTGGAAAACTCAGCAGTGGCCACAGGACTGGAAAAGGTCAGTTTTCATTCCAATCCCAAAGAAAGGCAATGCCAAAGAATGCTCAAACTACCGCACAATTGTACTCATCTCACATGCTAGTAAAGTAATGCTCAAAATTCTCCAAGCCAGGCTTCAGCAATACATGAACCGTAAACTTCCAGATATTCAAGCTAGTTTTAGAAAAGGCAGAGGCACCAGAGATCAAATTGCCAAGATCCTCCGGATCATCGAAAAAGCAAGAGAGTTCCAAAAAAACATCTATTTCTGCTTTATTGACTATGCCAAAGCCTTTGACGGTGTGGATCACAATAAACTGTGGAAAATTCTGAAAGAGATGGGAATACCAGACCACCTGATCTGTCTCTTGAGAAACCTGTATGCAGGTCAGGAAGCAAAGTTAGGACTCAACATGGAACAATAGACTGGTTCCAAATAGGTAAAGGAGTACGTCAAGGCTGTATATTGTCACCTTGCTTATTTAACTTATATGCAGAGTACATCATGAGGAATGCTGGGCTGGAGGAAGCACAAGCTGGAATCAAGATTGCTGGGAGACATATCAATAACCTCAGATATGCAGATGACACCACCCTTCTGGCAGAAAATGAAGAACTAAAGAGCCTCTTGATGAAAGTGAAAGAGGAGAGTGAAAAAGTTGGCTTAAAGTTCAACATTCAGAAAACTAAGATCATGGCATCGGGTCCCATCACTTCATGGGAAATAGATGGGGAAACAGTGTCAGACTTTATTTTTTTGGGCTCCAAAGTCACTGCAGATGGTGATTGCAGCCATGAAATTAAAAGACGCTTACTCCTGGAAGGAAAATTATGACCAATCTAGATAACATATTAAAAAGTAGAGACGTTACTTTGCCAACAAAGGTTCATCTAGTCAAGGTTATGGTTTTTCCAGTGGTCATGTATGGATGTGAGAGTTGGACTGTGAAGAAAGCTGATCGCCGAAGAATTGATGCTTTTGAACTGTGGTGTTGGAGAAGACTCTTGAGAGTCCCTTGGACTGCAAGGAGTTCCAACCAGTCCATCCTAAAGGAGATCAGTCTGGGTGTTCATTGGAAGGACTGATGTTGAAGCTGAAGCTCCTATACTTTGGCCACCTGATGCGAAGAGCTGACTCATTTGAAAAGACCCTGATGCTGGGAAAGATTGAGGGCAGGAGGAGAAGGGGACCACAGGAGATGAGATGGTTGGATGGCATCACCGACTCGATGGACATGGGTCTGGGTAGACTCCGGGAGTTGGTGATGGAACAGGGAAGCCTGGAGTGCCGTGGACCCTGGGGTTGCAAAGAGTTGGACATGACTGAGGAATTGAACTGACTGGACTTTCTAGTAAAAAAAAAAATCGTCAAATGGCAGGCTGTGTCAACTGCATTTATTGAATAAGTCATTATCTATACTAATTTGAAATGCTATCTCTATCTGATCATATACTACATTGCTAAATAGCCCCATGTCTATTTTCTATAATCTCACTGTAGATTTCTACATCAATACCATAAAACTTTACTAAAATTTCATACATTTTAATAAGCCCAGCCTTATTCCTCTTTTTTTCCCCTGGTTTTTCCTGGTGCTTCTCCCATGTTTATTCTTCAGAATGAACTAGGTCATTTTATGGATCCTTTCCTTCTCCCCCCGCAAAATTTTTTTTTTCCAAAATAAAAAACAATTTCATTTGTGATTTCATTAGGATCATATCAGGTTTAAAGATCATTCATTTAAGAAATAAATGTTATTTCTATAATATTAGGTCAGCTAATAACAAGGTCCTTTCCCCCCATTTGCTCGACTTTTTTTTTTTTTATTTTACAATATTATATTGGTTGGTTTTGCCATACATTGACATGAATTCGCCCCAGGTATACATGAGTTCCCCCTCCTGAACCCCCCTCTCACCTCCCTCCTCCCTTTATCCTCCCTCTGGGTCATCCCCACACACCAGCCCCGAGTATCCTGTAACATGCATTGACCCTGAACTGCTGATTCGTTTCACATATGACAACATACATGTTTCAATGTCATTCTCTCAAATCATCCCACCCTTACCCTCTCCCACAAAGTCCCCAAAACTGTTCGATACAACTGTGTCTCTTCTGCTGTCTCTTATACAGGGTTATCATTTGCATCTTTCTAAATTCCATATATATGTGTTAGTATACTGTATTGGTGTTTTTCTTTCTGGCTTACTTCACTCTGTATAATAGGCTCCAGTTTCATCCACCTCATTAGAACTGATTCAAATACATTCTTTTTAATGGCTGAGTAATACTCCATTGTGTATATGTACCAAAGCTTTCTTATCCATTCATCTACAGATGGACATCTAGGTTGCTTCCATGTCCTGGCTATTATAAACAGTGCTGCGATGAACATTGGAGTACATGTGTCTCTTTCAATTCTGGTTTCCTCGGTGTATATGCCCAGAAGTGCGATTGCTGGATCATATGGCAGTTCTATTTCCAGTTTGTTGAGGAATCTCCACACTGTTCTCCATAGTGGCTGTACTAGTTTGCATTCCCACCAACAGTGTAAGAGGGTTCCCTTCTCTCCACACCCTCTCCAGCATTTATTGCATGTAGACTTTTGGATAGCAGCCATTCTGACTGGTGTGAAATGGTATCTCATTGTGGTTTTGATTTGCATTTCTCTGATTATGAGGGATGCTGAGCATTTTTTCATGTGTTTGTTAGCCATCTTTATGTCTTCTTTGGAGAAATGTCTGTTTAGTTCTTTGGCCCATTTTTTGATTGGGTCATTTATTTTTCTGGAATTGAGCTGCAGGAGCTGCTTATATATTTTGGAGATTAATCCTTTATCAGTTGCTTCATTTGCTATTATTTTCTCCCATTCTGAAGGCTGTCTTTTCACCTTACTTATAGTTTCCTTTGCTGTGCAGAAGCTTTTGATTTTAATTAGGTCCCATTCGTTTAAAGAATGAAACTAGAACACTTCCTAACACCATACACCAAAATAAACTCAAAATGGATTAGAGAGCTAAATGTAAGACCAGAAACTATAAAACTCCTAGAGGAGAACGTAGGCAAAACACTCTCCGACATAAATCACAGCAGGATCCTCCAAGACCCAACTCCCAGAATATTGGAAATAAATGCTCGACTTTTTAAAACCATTCAGTAGAATTTGTTTTCTTCACACAGATCTTTCCTATTCTTTCAACAGTTTTTGATTAGCCCTAGGTGAGAATACATATAAAGTTATACGCCATACAAAAAGATGAGGCAGAGCATTTACCTCTGAAAAAGTCACTATTTAAAAGAAGTAGTTTGGGGTCTGCTCTAAACGTTGGCCAACTGATGCAAAGAGCCAATTCATTGGAAAAGACACTGATGCTGGGAAAGAGTGAAGGCAGGAGAACAGGGCGACAGAGGATGAGATGGTTTGATGGCATCACTGACTCAATGGATATGAGTCTGAGCAAACTCCACGAGATACTGAAGGACAGCGAGACCTGAGTGCTGCAGCCCATGGCGTTGCAAATAGTTGGACATGACATAGTGGCTGAATAACAATGACTAAAATAAGCAGGGGAGCCTTATACCATTTTCTTACCAAGCTCCTCTATTTTTAACAGAGAATGTCTATTTTGTATTGGCTCAAGTTATTCTTAACATAAACATCTCTTAACTTTTCTTTGTTTATTAAAGTTATCCATTATGACAAATTCACCAGTCAAATTTACCAGACCTTTAAAATTTACAGCTATTAAATATACTTTTGACATCACAGGCTGGTTAGTGTTATATCACACTTCAACTATAAAATGAAAATTATGGTTGCTAGTCTTAGAAAAATGTATATATCACATAATTTTGCATATGATTTTGGAGATTTGAAGTCATACTGGTCAAAAACTTTTACCATAAAGAATGCCTCGCTTAAAATGAACCTATGATTCTAAGGTATTAATGCATTTGCTACTATATAACTTGCTATTAGTCCTACAGAGCTAATTCAGGCACAATGTACATTAGTCACACTTCATGGTGGCGGGGGCAGAGGGGGGTTAGGTATTCAATTTTTTTTTTTTAAACCCTCTTATTTTCAAATAATTTCAAACTTTACAGAAAACTTACAAAATTACCACAAAGAATTCTTCACTCAGATTGCTCAAAAGTTACCACTGGAACATTCAATTTTAAATAACTTCAATTTGAGTTTTTGTGTATATTGTAGCTTAAGCTGCTTAAATAAGCAAAGGACCAATTTAATGCCTAGGGAGTAATTACAATAATCTTAGTACAGGACCAAAATCACATGGGAACAATTCCAAGCCCTGAATCTCTGAAGCTGAAAGATTTTCATAACTCCTCTAGCAGCAAAAAACTGACTGAGCTCATTTATAATCATTATTTTCCCATTTTAAACATTTGGAGGTTTCACTGCAGAAATGGTATTGTTTGATTATAATGCTGCCCTAGACCTACTAGGAATGAATTTAATATAGTAAATGTATTCCCAAAGATTTCCAGTACGAAAATGCAGATCTTTTATTGCTGCACATTATCTACTTAGTAAGTGCTAGATATTATTTTAATATTATTTCATTTATTCCCATCAACAATCTAGCAAATTCACTTTTGCCCAAGGACACCTAACATATATCAAGTGTAGAAACAATATTCAAATTCATGTTTATCTCAGTCAAAACTTTAACCACTTCTTAAAGTTTAAAAAAGCATTATAAACAATTCTCTTAAAAACAGACTATCGGAGATATGGGAGGTAAAAATAATTCTTTGATAACATTATGATCATTGAAAGTTTTTACCATTTTCATACAAATGTCTGAGAAACCACAGGTATCACAAAGAATGCCTCTGTGTGTGTGTTACCGATATCCAGTGAGCAGAGGCCAGGGATGCTGCTAACATCCTAAAATGCACACTCACAACAGGGAGCTCTGTGGTTCAATATGTTAGCAGCACCAAGATAAGAAATCATGACCTAAATCACTGATGAAAATGCTGAAAAACGAACAGAGTATAAGGACACACTCAAAAGACTTCCAAGCTATTAACCAATTGAGCAGACTATTGACTAACTAATAAGTATGGCTATTAACTAAATGGGAACTCACCTTCATGCTTTATTATTCAAGGAATATCCAAATACAGACATTTTAAATTCAGTTTGTGGCATGATTATTTTCCATTTAGAAATAATAACGGGCAATTTAACAAAGAACAAATGGAAAAATTCTGTCCCACGGATCTGAATTACTTAATCAAAACAGTTCTAAGATTATCTTACTACCACAGATTGGATTAAGTCAAACTTCACATTTGAATTTTAAAATATTGTTTTGAAACACATGGGCAAACACTCCCTATCTAAATAGCAATTAAGTAAAAGCAAATTAAAACAATTTCCACCTTCCAAAATAGCAACAAATATTAAAAAAGAGACAATTCAGTGCTAGTAAAATGTTTAAATAGGATTTCTAAGTTACTGTAAATGGAAATGAAAACTGGCTTATCCCTAGTTTATTATTACTAGCCTTACTTTATAGATGAGGAACTGAAACACAAGGAAGTTAGGTGGCTTAGCTTAGTACCACATGGCTGGAAGAGGAAGGTCAGACATTTGAACCCAGGCAGCCTAGCTCGTTTGTGTTCTTAACCACTCCACTTTACTATCTTTATGTTTTATAGAACCTTTCTTTTTTTTAGCAATTCTTTAAAATCCATCAAAGATGACTGGAAGGCAAAATTAAGCATAGAAAGACTGGTAAAAACATTTACAATGCATGCAACTGATCAAGATGAGATAAAAATATCCTTATCTGAATGAAAAAGTTGAAGAATTCAACCTCTAATCAGATAGGCAAAGAAGTTTAATAATATTCAATTAAAGCACAGTATAACTAAAATTGAAGAAAGTAGGGAAAACCACTAGACCATTCAGATATGACCTCAATCAAATCCCTTATGATGATACAGTGGAAGTGAGAAATAGATTTAAGGGACTAGATCTGATTGATAGAGTGCCTGATGAACTCTGGTTGGAGGTTCGTGACATTGTACAGGAGACAGGGACCAAGACCATCCCCATGGAAAAGAAATGCAGAAGAGCGAAATGGCTGTCTGAGGAGGCCTTACAAATAGCTGTGAAAAGAAGAGAGGCGAAAAGCAAAGGAGAAAAGGAAATATATAAGCATCTGAATGCAGAGTTCCAAAGAATAGCAAGGAGAGATAAGAAAGACTTCCTCAGTGATCAATGCAAAGAAATAGAGGAAAACAACAGAATAGGAAAAACAAGAGACCTCTTCAAGAAAATTAGAGATTCCAAGGGAACATTTCATGCAAAGATGGGCTCGATAAAGGACAGAAATGGTATGGACCTAACAGAAGCAGAAGATATTAAGAAGAGGTGGCAGGAATACACAGAAGAACTGTACACAAAAGATCTTCACGACCAAGATAGTCACGATAACGTGATCACTGACCTAGAGCCAGACATTTTGGAATGTGAAGTCAAGTGGGCCTTAGAAAGCATCACTACGAACAAAGCTAGTGGAGGTGATGGAATTCCAGTTGAGCTATTTCAAGTCTTGAAAGATGATGCTGTGAAAGTGCTGCACTCAATATGCCAGCAGATTTGGAAAACTCAGCACTGGCCACAGGACTGGAAAAGGTCAGTCTTCGTTCCAATCCCAAAGAAAGGCAATGCCAAAGAATGCTCAAACTACCGCACAATGGCACTCATCTCACACGCTAGTAAAGTCATGCTCAAAATTCTCCAAGCCAGGCTTCAGCAGTATGTAAACCGTGAACTCCCAGATGTTCAAGCAGGTTTTAGAAAAGGCAGAGGCACCAGAGATCAAATTGCCAACATCCGCTGGATCATGGAGAAAGCAAGAGAGTTCCAGAAAAACATCTATTTCTGCTTCATTGACTATGCCAAAGCCTTTGACTGTGTGGATCACAATAAACTGTGGAACATTCTGAAAGAGATGGGAATCCCAGACCACCTGACCTGCCTCTTGAGAAACCTGTATGCAGGTCAGGAAGCAACTGTTAGAACTGGACATGGAACAACAGACTGGTTCCAAATAGGAAAAGGGGTACGTCAAGGTTGTATATTGTCACCTTGCTTATTTAACTTATATGCAGAGTACATCATGAGGAACGCTGGGCTGGAAGAAGCACAAGCTGGAATCAAGATTGCTGGGAGAAATATCAATAACCTCAGATATGCAGATGACACTACCCTTATGGCAGAAAGTGGAGAGGAACTCAAAAGCCTCTTGATGAAAGTGAGAGAGGAGAGTGAAAAGGTTGGCTTGAAGCTCAACATTCAGAAAACAAAGATCATGGCATCTGGTCCCATCACTTCATGGGAAATAGATGGCAAAACAGTGGAAACAGTGTCAGACTTTATTTTTTTGGGCTCCAAAATCACTGCAGATGCTGATTGCAGCCATGAAATTAAAAGACGCTTGCTCCTTGGAAGGAAAGTTATGACCAACCTTGACAGTATATTAAAAAGCAGAGACATTACTTTGCCAACCAAGGTCCGTCTAGTCAAGGCAATGGTTTTTCCCGTGGTCATGTATGGATGTGACAGTTGGACTGTGAAGAAAGCTGATCGCCGAAGAATCGATGCTTTTGAACTGTGGTGTTGGAGAAGACTCTTGAGAGTCCCTTATACTGCAAGGAGATCCAACCAGTCCATTCTAAAGGAGATCAATCCTGGATGTTCATTGGAGGGACTGATGCTAAAGCTGAAACTGCAATACTTTGGCCACCTCATGCGGCGAGTTGACTCACTGGAAAAGACTCTGATGCTGGGAAAGGTTGGGGGCGGGAGGAGAAGGGGACAACGGAGAATGAGATGGCTGGATGGCATAAGCGACTCTGTGGACATGAGTTTGAGTGAACTCCGGGAGTTAGTGATGGACAGGGAGGCCTGGCGTGCTGTGGTTCATGGGGTCGCGGAGAGTCGGACACGACTGAGCGACTGTACTGAACTGAACTGACTGATAACTAAAATAGGTACTCATACATTTTTGTAAAAGCTACAAAGTGGTACTTTTTTTGAGAGGACAATTTGGAGTTTCTCTCAATAGTTTAAATGCATGTAATCTGTGACCCAGTAATGCCACTTATCAGGGATCGATCTACAGAAAAGTCACATAAGCATGCAAAACAATCTGTTCAAGGATGTTTACAACAGCATTGTTTGTAATAATTAAAAACCACAAATTAAGCAACTGTTCGTGAATATGGTAATAAATAAATTACGATAGAGTAGTCATAGTTGAAATATACTATTTAAAATGAGGCAGGTTTTGGGATTAGGGTGATGGTGGCCTCATAGAATGAGTTTGGAAGTTTCCCTTCCTCGGCTATTTTCTGGAAGAGTTTGAGTAGAATAGGTGTTAGCTCTTCTCTAAATTTTTGGTAGAATTCAGCTGTGAAGCCGTCTGGACCTGGGCTTTTGTTTGCTGGGAGATTTTTGATTACAGTTTCAATTTCCGTGCTTGTGATGGGTTTGTTCAGATTTTCTATTTCTTCCTGGTTCAGTTTTGGAAAGTTGTACTTTTCTAGGAATTTGTCCATTTCTTCCAGGTTATTCATTTTATTGCCATATAATTGCTGATAGTATTCTCTAATAATCCTTTGTATTTCTGTGTTGTCAGTTGTGATCTCTCCATTTTCATTTCTAATTTTATTGATTTGGTTCTTCTCCCTTTGTTTCTTGATGAGTCTGGCTAGTGGTTTGTCAATTTTATTCACCTTCTCAAAGAACCAGCTTTTGGCTTTGTTGATTTTTGCTATGGTCTCTTTTGTTTCTTTTGCATTTATCTCTGCCCTAATTTTTATGATTTCTTTCCTTCTACTGACCCTGGGGTTCTTCATTTCTTCCTTTTCTAGTTGCTTTAGATGTAGAGTTAGGTTATTTAGTTGACTTTTTTCTTGTTTCTTGAGGTGTGCCTGTATTGCTATGAACTTCCCCCTTAGCACTGCTTTTACAGTGTCCCAGAGGTTTTGGGTTGTTGTGTTTTCATTTTCATTCATTTCTATGCATATTTTGATGTCTCTTTTGATTTCTTCTATGATTTGTTCATTATTCAGCAGCGTGTTGTTCAGTCTCCATATGTTGGCACTTTTAATAGTTATTCTCCTGTAACTGAGATCTAATCTTACTGCATTGTGGTCAGAAAAGATGCTTGGAATGATTTCAATTTTTTTGAATTTACCTAGGCTAGATTTATGTCCCAGGATGTGATCTATCCTGGAAAAGGTTCCGTGTGCGCTTGAGAAAAAGGTGAAATTCATTGTTTTGGGGTGAAATGTCCTATAGATATCTATTAGGTCTAACTGTTCTATTATATCATTTAAAGATTGTGTTTCCTTGTTAATTTTCTGTTTAGTTGATCTATCCATAGATGTAAGTGGGGTGTTAAAATCTCCCACTATTATTGTGTTATTGTTAATTTCCCCTTTCATACCTGTTAGTAATTGTCTTACATATTGCGGTGCTCCTATGTTAGGTGCATAAATATTTATAATTGTTATATCTTCTTCTTGGATTGATCCTTTGATCATTATGTAGTTTCCTTCTTTGTCTCGTTTCACAGCCTTTCGTTTCACCCTAATCCCAAAACCTGGTAAAGACCCCACAAAAAAAGAAAACTATAGGCCAATATCACTGATGAACATAGATGCAAAAATCCTTAACAAAATTCTAGCAATCAGAATCCAACAACACATTAAGAAGATCATACATCATGACCAAGTGGGCTTTATCCCAGGAATGCAAGGATTCTTCAATATCCGCAAATCAATCAACGTAATACACCACATCAACAAACTGAAAAATAAAAATCATATGATTATCTCAATAGATGCAGAGAAAGCCTTCGACAAAATTCAACATCCATTTTTGATAAAAACCCTCCAGAAAGTGGGAATTGAAGGGACATACCTCAACATAATAAAAGCTATATATGACAAACCCACAGCAAACATTATCCTCAATGGTGAAAAACTGAAAGCATTTCCCCTAAAGTCAGGAACAAGACAAGGGTGCCCACTCTCACCACTACTATTCAACATAGTTCTGGAAGTTTTGGCCACAGCAATCAGAGCAGAAAAAGACATAAAAGGAATACAAATTGGAAAAGAAGAAGTAAAGCTTTCACTGTTCGCTGATGACATGATCCTCTACACAGAAAACCCTAAAGACTCTACCAGAAAACTACTAGAGCTAATCAATGATTACAGTAAAGTTGCAGGATATAAAATCAACACACAGAAATCCCTTGCATTCCTATACACTAATAATGAGAAAATAGAAAGAGAAATTAAGGAAACTATTCCATTCACTGTTGCAACGAAAACAATTAAATACTTAGGAATATATCTACCTAAGGAAACAAAAGACTTGTACATAGAAAACTATAAAACACTAGTGAAAGTAATCAAAGAGGACACTAATAGATGGAGAAATATACCGTGTTCGTGGATTGGAAGAATAAATATTGTAAAAATGAGTATACTACCCAAAGTAATTTATACATTCAATGCAATCCCTATCAAGCTACCAACAATATTTTTCACAGAACTAGAACAAATAATCTCACAATTTGTATGGAAATACAAAAAACCTCGAATAGCTAAAGCAATTTTGAGGAAGAAGAATGGAACTGGGGGAATTAACCTGCCAGACTTCAGGCTCTATTACAAAGCCACAGTCATCAAGACAGTATGGTACTGGCATAAAGACAGAAATATAGATCAATGGAACAAAATAGAAAGCCCAGAGATAAACCCACGCTCCTATGGACACCTTATCTTTGACAAAGGAGGCAAGAATATAAAATGGAGAAAAGACAGTCTCTTTAACAAGTGGTGCTGGGAAAACTGGTCAGCCACTTGTAAAAGAATGAAACTAGAACACTTCCTAACACCATACACCAAAATAAACTCAAAATGGATTAAAGATCTAAATGTAAGACCAGAAACTATAAAACTCCTAGAGGAGAACGTAGGCAAAACACTCTCCGACATAAATCACAGCAGGATCCTCCAAGACCCACCTCCCAGAATATTGGAAATAAAAGCAAAAATAAACAAATGGGACCTAATTAAAATCAAAAGCTTCTGCACAGCAAAGGAAACTCTAAGCAAGGTGAAAAGACAGCCTTCAGAATGGGAGAAAATAATAGCAAATGAAGCAACTGATAAAGGATTAATCTCCAAATTATACAAGCAGCTCCTGCAGCTTAATTCCAGAAAACTAAGTGACCCAATCAAAAAATGGGCCAAAGAACTAAACAGACATTTCTCCAAAGAAGACATAAAGATGGCTAACAAACACATGAAAAAATGCTCAACATCCCTCATCATCAGAGAAATGCAAATCAAAACCACAATGAGATACCATTTCACACCAGTCAGAATGGCTGCTATCCAAAAGTCTACATGCAATAAATGCTGGAGAGGGTGTGGAGAGAAGGGAACCCTCTTACACTGTTGGTGGGAATGCAAACTAGTACAGCCACTATGGAGAACAGTGTGGAGATTCCTCAGAAAACTGGAAATAGAACTGCCATATGATCCAGCGATCGCACTCCTGGGCATACACACTGAGGAAACCAGAATTGAAAGAGACACATGTACTCCAATGTTCATTGCAGCACTGTTTATAATAGCCAGGACATGGAAGCAACCTAGATGTCCATCTGCAGACGAATGGATAAGAAAGCTTTGGTACATATACACAATGGAGTATTTCTCAGCCATCAAAAAGAATGCATTTGAATCAGTTTTAATGAGGTGGATGAAATTGGAGCCAATTATACAGAGTGAAGTAAGCCAGAAAGAAGAACATCAATACCGTATATTAACACATATATATGGAATTTAGAAAAATGGTAACCTGAACCCTGTATAAGAGACTGCAAAAGAGACATAGGCATTTAGAACAGTCTTTGGGACTCTGTGGGAGAGGGTGAAGGTGGAATGATTGGGGAGAATGGAATTGTAGCATGTATATTATCATAAGTGACCAGTCCAGGTTCGACGCATAAATTTTCCTCTGTTCATTTCTTTGCATTTGTGCTTTTTTAATAAAAATACTTTTAACTATAAAAAAAAAAAAAAAAAAAAAAAAAAATAAAATGAGGCAGACTTGCATTAACAAGCATGAAGTTCATAATATATTGCTAAATAGGAAAAAGCTAGCTGTAGAAAAAAAGTGTACCTTTATTTATAAAGTAATGCTTAACTTGAGAGTCAGGCAAATTTTTATACTTTTATGTAAGTATTTAATATTACATTTTATTTTATTAATTGAAAAAAAGAAGCAAACATGATGAGAAGGAAACATGAAATATTATCATTGGTTGTCTCTACATAGTGGAATTACAGTTGCTATTTTTCCTTTAAACTCTTTATGCTGAGGCTTTATTACTTTTACAATTGCTACTATGTGCTGATTTCTTCCTACCCTCAAGTTAGTGTCTAAGTAAATTAACACACTAAGGTCAGGACTACACAGTAACTATCATTAGCTCCATTTTACAGTGGTAAAAACAGCTGAAAAACTAATTAAAGTCTATTGTGTTCTATGTTGCTAATCTCTTCATGGCAAGACACTAAAAATATAAAAACATCAAGCCCAAATCATTGTAAATTCATGAGTAAAAGGCATAACGCAAGAAGAGTCTGATTTGCTACTTCACAGATGAGGTATTCCAAAATAACAGCATAAATTTGTAATCTAAACTCAGAAGATACACTGAATGTAGTAATCTTGGAAAAAAATTCCCACAAACATTTATGTATCTAAAGACCTCAAAGTTTTACATTTGAGGCTCTGAATGTTTTCTTTCATAAAACAGGAATATATTTTATATTTCAGAAGGCACAAACCGGTTACTTTAAATTTCAAACAAATTATGTCAATTTCTACGTCAGTTTCAAAACACACAAGTGAATTATCTTTTATTTGATAAATGCAAAGTGAAGTGAAGTCGCTCGGTGGTGTATGACTCTTTGTGACCCCATGGACTGTAGCCTGCCAGGCTC
This sequence comes from Moschus berezovskii, assembly GCF_049115385.1. Lineage (NCBI taxonomy): Eukaryota > Metazoa > Chordata > Mammalia > Artiodactyla > Moschidae > Moschus > Moschus berezovskii. The sequence continues at coordinate 63,929,919 of NC_142463.1, forward strand.
CCCCATCCATGGGATTTTCCAGGCAAGAATACTGGAATGGGTTGCTATTTCCTTCTCCAGGGGATCTTCCCGACCCAGGGATCGAACATGGTCTCCCGCAATGCAGGCAGACTACTGTCTGAGCCAACAGAGAAGTATAATAAATGCAAAATATTACTATAATCTTGGAAACCAACCAGAAAAAGAGAAAACCACCTTTATTTATAACCATCTGTTCTGAAGTATGTAAGTGGATAACACCATTCTCTAAAAATATAACATCTGTTGAAAAGGTGGAAGACTTTTAGAATAATGATAATTCTGATGGTTCCATTTTTTTAATTTACGTAGTAAAATTTTAAAGGAACTGTAGCGTTACCTAGCTCAACCCCCACCATTATACAGATAGAGCCCAGAGAAAGGAAGTAATTTGCTCAAAGCCTTGCAGTTACTAAGAGGCTAAAGAGGGAGGGACTCACTCAGGCTTTTTGATTCTAAAACCAGAATCTTGACTTTGTAAAGGTACTATCTAATAATTTAATGGGCTACTTACAGTACTTTGGGATCCTGTTCTCCTCTGTACGAATGGGGCCTTTTTGACTTAGCAATTTCAGAGAGCAAGAAACTAATCTCTAATGTATTTTCTCTATTCAGATTTTCTGATGGACAGGGAGGCCTGGCGTGCTGTGATTCATGGGGTTGCGGAGAGTCGGACACGACTGAGCGACTGAACTGAACTGAAATGTTTTCCAAGTTCCTTTCTTCTCCATCACTGACTCTCGAATTACTATTTGGAATTCCAAAGTAGAAAGGAGTATAAAAGTCAAGCTCCTCTGGTTAAAAATATGCAGAAATTCTGCTTTGACTTCTTGTTTTGTCTTTGAAGCTTCTTCAAGCTCCTTCTCTCTCTCCATCTCTCTCTCTCAAATACATACAAATACATAGGGAGCAAACAAAAAATGTTAAAGTCACATGACATAAAACTAGCATAAGTTCTTAAATGCTTAAGTCCAATTTCTGCAGTCATCTTGTCCTGTATCAATCAATGACAAACATCTCATAGGCCACACTTTGAGGAGCAATGTTCCAAGCAAACCAAACCTTAAAAGATGCTCCTCATCAAATTAGAACATCTAATATGCTAAAAAAGAAGTCAGAAACTTACTTCTTATCAAAAAATGTTGAATTTTCTTTCCTTTTTGTGAATCCATTGGGTAGAAGTTTTAAATTAATACCTTGCTTTCGAGCACGATTTTTCATAAAGTACATCTAACAAACAAAAACAAATAGACAAATTAATTTTCAAATAGCTTAAATTTCAAAAGCACATAAAACAATGTTTAAAACATAAATTAAGGTTTATCAAATACTTACGCTTCACAAACTACACTAAACAGCAATATCTCATTTAATCCTCACAATATTATGAAGCAGGTATTATTATTACTCTCATTTCTGCTATTTCAGAGATGTAAAGTCTACATTAAAATCCAGGTCTGTCTAATTTCAGTCTGTGCTTTTAACCATATATCCTATAAGCCAAAAGAAGAATTTCATGGGGATTTTTAAAAAAAATACAGGTTTTAGCAATCACAAGAATTACCTATACAGTTTTTTTTTTCTTCTTTTTTACTGATGGTTTCATACCATAGTTAGCTATATATATGCCTGCTTCTACTACTAGGCAGGTAGCTCATTCAGGGAAGGAACTATGGCGCTGCCTACTACAAGGCTTAACTTAAAAGTAGCCACTAATGTAGGATGTACAAAATGAGGTATGAGAATTATAGCTCTGACATGTATTATTCCACCGACCACATAGTTTGGTGGAGCTGAATTAGTCAACTCCAGAGAGTGCTTAAGGAAGTAATATCATCAAGGAAGAAGAAAGATCACTCAAAGAAGTGGCAAAATATAAACGCAACTTTTTAAGTGAGTGGCATCTAGACTTTGCAATGTACAGAGTTAGACAATCAAGTCATAAGTCAAGGGGAAGGGAGGGTCAGTAAGAAAATGACTTAAGAAATTACAAGCAATTTCACAGTGCATGTGAAATTTGGTTTAAGTAATGACAGTGATTATAAGGAACCAACTTTCCTACTGAAAACATCTAAGAATGCTATATATATTTGTGTGTGTGTAAATATTTTTAAAGATCACCTTAAAAGCATTGAAGAGCTAACAGAAATGGGAAACTACAGGCCAATATTTAATGAAAAGTGAAACTCAGAGAAGTAAGCAAAAAGCACTGAAGCCACTTTTGCTAATTATGGCAAATATAGGCTTCCCCTTTCTAGAGCCTCCTCAGCAAGACGGTCAAGATCCAGTAATGTTTGTGGAAACTACTCTCAAATGAAATGAAACTGAGTCACAGAATAATACACCCTCAGGGTAAGGGTGACCAGAGCATGCTAAGAATTTTTTTATTAGTTTGACTGGAACAGGGGGGAAAAAAAATCCATTAGAAATTGTCTAGCCTGGCCATGGCAGTCCATGCTCAGACTTGAAATGATTTGCCTTGCTTTGCTGCTGCTAAGTCGCTTCAGTCATGTCTGACTCTGTGCGACCCTAAAGACGGCAGCCCACTAGGCTCCGCTGTCCCTGGGATTCTCCAGGCAAGAACGCTGGAGTGGGTTGCCATTTCCTTCTCCAATGCATGAAAGTGAAAAGTGAAAGTGAAGTCTCTCAGTCGTATCTAACTCTTGGCGACCCCATGGACTGCAGCCTACCAGGCTCCTCCGTCCATGGGATTTTCCAGGCAAGAGTACTGGAGTGGGTTGCCATTGCCTTCCCCTTGCCTTGCTTTGGGATTAATGTAATCTTAAACCTTCAACCTGGTTTAAGATAGTCTAGATCTGCAATGTTTCTAGGTACCTGGTAGAATCAAAGAAGGCCTATTTATTTATTCCAGCCTTCAAATAATTCTCAGAAGTAATTTTTAAAGGGAAAAATAAAAGAATACTCAACAAAAAATAAACAAGCATAACCAATATAAGAAAATAAGGGGGTCTTCCCTGGTGGTCTACTGAATAAGAATCCTCCTGCCAATGAAGGTTTGATCCCTGGTTAGGGGACTAAGATCCTATATGCCAAGGGGCAACTAAGCCCAAGTGCCACAGGTGCTGAGCTGTATGCTGCAACCACTAAAGCCGATATACTGTAGAGTTTGAGCTCTGCAACAACAGAAGCCACCACAATGAAAAAAAAAAATAAAGAAGAAAGTAAGTCTCAGTATACAGGAACCAAAAGAGAAAAAGAGATTCAGGTAAGAGTTACAGATTGTCAGAATGGAGAAAAACTAGAACTCAACTATATGGTACTTTGAAAAGACACACACAGAACACAGGGATACAGAAAGGCCTAAAGTAAAAGTCAGGGACAAAACACACCAAAGGAGTGAAATAGCTTAATAACAGACAAATACACAAAAAGCTAGAGACAAAAAGGGTTACAACATAAGGGCCAAAGGGTAAACACACCAATAATTTCCTGAAGAATGCATCTAATAATGTACCCTTAAAGCATATTAAGCAAAGCTAACTGAACCGCAAGAAGAAACATACAAATCCTTCTGATTTTATCTATTGGGAAGTATTAACATATGTCTCTCAGTAACTGGTAGAAGAAAGAAAGAAAGAAACAAACAAAAAAATCAGTAATGTTATAATTTGAACAACGTATTTAACAAACCTGACCTAAAGGAATATGTTTAAAATAAGACATTTAGCAATTGTAGAATACTTCCCCCGCTTCCCCAAGAAAACAGCGAACGTTACAAAATTTGACTATATGCTAGGACATAAACACAAGTCTTAATGTATTTTTTAAAAAATGAACTCAGAAAAAGATATGTTCTTTGACCATAATGCAATTAAGCTAAAAATAATAAGGATATAACAGAAGTCAAGAGGACACAGTAACTAAATAGAAAAGGAATCGGTAATAGCAACTGATCTAGAACAAAAGACACAAGTAAGCAATATCACAAATGATACTACAATTCCTACAGACCCATTAAAGAAAATGTTATGAAGAACTTTATGCCAATACATTGGAAAATTTAGGTAAAACGAACAAATTCTTAGGAAAATGTAGTCTTAAGACAGAAACAACCTGAACAGTCCCATTAATAGTAAAGAATAAACTTCTGCAGCCTATTAAAAAATTATACCAAATTCCCAAGGAAGAAATAATCCCAACGTTAATGTATTTAAGAACAAAATGGGAACATCATTAAATAATTTTATGAAACTGGAATCACATCAACAGAGAAACTTAAGAATACCAAAAAGGAAAATCAGAAGTTATCTCACTCATGAACAGAAATGCAAAATGAATGAAAGGATAATGCGTACACATATATAACACAACTGAATTCTGCCAAGTATAAAAAGCATCATATGATAATAATACACCATGCAAGTTTAGCTTAGAAAATCAGCTAAAAGATTATTATTCATATTCTTGTTCAGTTCAGTTCAGTTCAGTCGCTCAGTCGTGTCCGACTCTCCGCGACCCCATGAATCACAGCACTCCAGGCCTCCCTGTCCATCACCAACTCCTGGAGTTCACTCAAACTCATGTCCACAGAGTCGGTGATGCCATCCAGCCATCTCATTCTCTGTCGTCCCTTTCTCCTCCCGCCCCCAACCTTTCCCAGCATCAGAGTCTTTTCCAGTGAGTCAACTCGTCACGTATTCTTATTAGTATATACTAAAAGAATAATAAAATATAGAAAAAAGATTTGATAAAATATAACCACCATTCATGTTAACATGTGTTAGCAAACTGGGAACAGAACTTCTTTAATCTAGATATCAAACTATACCCACAAAAAACTGAAAAGTAAACTTAAATGAAATCTTATAAGGGAAATCTTAAATCTTTTCCCTCTATGATCAGGGTTATAAAACAAAGATATAGAAAAGAGCTAATATACGAGGCCTGAAACTTATCCTTAGAAAGTTCTGTTGGCAAGGTTTGCTCTTGGCTGAGGTCTGGCAATTTGACTGGTAAATGGATCCTACACTGACAAAAAATTTCTCCTAAAATGGTAGGAAAAATGGTAGGTTCTGCTTCATTATGCTGAAATTGTATAAAAATGTGGTTTTTATCTGCTTTCCTTCTGGGTGTATGGAACTTGGCAACTGCTAGGCTAAGGATGCTTCTTCAACCAGTCCTCATAAAAACCTTGGGCAATGAGTCTCTAATGAGTTTCCCTGGTAGACAATAAACTTTAAACATTAGTTATCACAAACTGTCGCCTGAGGAAATTAACTGTGTATTGTATGACTCCAATAGGTGAGGAATTTGGGAAGCTTGGGGCTGGATTCCTACAGGCTTGGCCCCATACACACTTTCCTTTTGCAAAGTTTGCTCTGTATTCTTGCATTGTAATAAACTTCAGCCATGAGTTCAATTGTATGTTACATCCTGTGAACCCCTTGAGCAAATCATCAAATTCAGGAGTGGACTTTAAATATCTACTATCATCACTACTATTTTACTTTATTGGAAGTTCTTGCTATTCTAATAAGGTAAGAAAAAGAGAGAATAAGGACAGAAAACTAGAAACAAATCGTGATGAACTGTTTACAGAGAAAACCTCAAAAAATCTATAGATAAGGTGTTGGAATAGATTTTAATATGGCTACTACCATAAAATGGACAACAACAAAAACTTCCTGTATGCAGGTCAGGAAGCAACAGTTAGAACTGGACATGGAACAACAGACTGGTTCCAAATAGGAAAAGGAGTACGTCAAGGTTGTATATTGTCACCCTGCTTATTTAACTTCTATGCAGAGTACATCATGAGGAACGCTGGGCTGGAGGAAGCACAAGCTGGAATCAAGATTGCCGGGAGAAATATCAATAACCTCAGATAGGCAGATGACACCACCCTTATGGCAGAAAGTGAAGAGGAACTCAAAGGCCTATTGATGAAAGTGGAAGAGGAGAGTGAAAAGGTTGGCTTGAAGCTCAACATTCAGAAAACAAAGATCATGGCATCTGGTCCCATCACTTCAAGGGAAATAGATGGGGAAACAGTGGAAACAGTGTCAGACTTTATTTTTTTGGGCTCCAAAATCACTGCAGATGCTGATTGCAGCCAGGAAATTAAAAGACGCTTACTCCTTGGAAGGAAAGTTATGACCAACCTAGATAGCATATTAAAAAGCAGAGACATTACTTTGCCAACCCAGGTCCGTCTAGTCAAGGCTATGGTTTTTCCTGTGGTCCTGTATGGATGTGAGAGTTGGACTGTGAAGAAAGCTGATCACCAAAGCTGATCACAGCTTTTGAACTGTGGTGCTGGAGAAGACTCTTGAGAGTCCCTTAAACTGCAAGGAGATCCAACCAGTCCATTCTAAAGGAGATCAATCCTGGGTGTTCATTGGAAGGACTGATGCTAAAGCTGAAACTCCAATACTTTGGCCACCTCATGCGATGAGTTGACTCACTGGAAAAGACTCTGATGCTGGGAGGGATTGGGGGCAGGAGGAAAAGGGGACGACAGAGAATGAGATGGCTGGATGGCATCACCGACTCGATGGACGTGAGTTTGCGTGAACTCCAGGAGTTGGTGACGGACAGGGAGGCCTGGCGTGCTGTGATTCATGGGGTTGCAAAGAGTCGGACACGACTGACTGACTGAACTGAACTGAACTACCATAAAATGGACAACAACAAAAACTTTCATTCCTGAATACCAACAAAGAGATAATAAAAATTTTCTAAAGAAAATACTATTAAAATACTATGAAAAAATAAAGTACTCAAGAATAAGTCTAACAAAAAATGTGCAAGACCTTCACTGAGAAAATTACAGAGATGTTAAAGACCCAAATAAATGCAGAGATACAACTATCAAGGATTTAAATATCCAATGCCACTAAATCCAATCACCCAAGTAACTCCACAAAATAAATGCAAATCCAATCAAAATATCCAAGTGGGGAAGGTAGGACTATAAAGCAGTTGGCTGATTTTTATATCTGTATAAAGTTACGAAGAGCCACATCTGTATTTCACACAATATTCTATCAAATATTCTAGAAAAATGATTGTGGTCTAATCTAAACAATGAACAAAGTGAGAAGATTTACTTCTTCAGTGAGTTCATGAAAGACTACAATAGTTGCGAGAGACAAGAGATTTAACAGAATAGAACAGATAGGCCAGAAACAAACAGGCCAAGCATATGTGGATGCCTCATATATAACAAAGATGGTCCTGCAAAGCAGTAGAGAAAGGATGAACTTTTCAATAACTGGTGCTAGAAAAAGCAGATTATTCATGTGGAAAATTAAATAGGACCTCGACTTCACAAGATAGACAAAAATCAGTTCCATGTTTACAGACATAAATGGGAGACGTGATACTACAAAGCTTTCAGAAAATATTTACAGGAGAACGGCTTTATAACCTCAAGGAAAGGAAGGATTTCTTTATAAACACATAAAACTATTAACTACAAAGGAAACACAAGACAATTTCTACTACATTAAAATTTTAAAAAGCTGTTTACCGTAAGACATGAAAGAGTACAAACACAAGCCACAGAATGAAAGGATTTATAACAATCAACATAAGCATCTAAAAATACAAAGAAAACTAGTAGGAAAAAACAACAGAACAATGACAAGATGGACAGAGACTTAACAGGCATACATCACAAAGGGGAACATCCAAAGGCCAATAAGATATTTGAAAGGTGCTCAGTCTCATTAAGAGGCTTCTTGATAGCTCAGCTGGTAAAGAATCCTCCTGCAATGCAGGAGATCCCAGTTCAACTCCTGGGTTGGGAAATCCACTAGGGAAGGGATAGGCTACCCACTCCAGTATTCTTGGGTTTCTTTTGCGGCTCAGCTGGTAAAGAATCTGCCTGCAATGCAGGAGACCTGGGTTCTATCCCTGGGTTGGGACGATCCCCTGGAGAAGGGTAAGACTACCCACTCCAGTATTCTGGCCTGGAGAATTCCACGGACTGCATAGTCCCATGGGGTTGCAAAGAGTCGAACACAACTGAGCAACTTTTATTTTCACTTTCAATCTCATTATGAATTGGACAACTGTAGATTAAAAATCATAATAAAGTAACAAAGCCATCAAACTGACAAAAGCTTAAAAACTATGACCAAGTCAAATATCTGGAGAGGATGTGACAACAGGTATACTTAAATACTGTGAGTATAAACTGCCATCACCACTTTAGAAAATATTTTGGTAACATACACTCAAATTGAAGATATGCATACTCCACAACAAAGCAATTTCACTCCTAGGTATGAACTCCAGAAAAACATGCAAAAGCAAACCACAATTCCTAAACAAAAGTGTTCACTATAGCATTTTTCATAAAATTTATTACAGAAAACCCAGGAATAAGAATGGTTCTGGGTTGGGCATAACATGGCGGCAGGAATTCTTGAGAAGCTGGTTATGTTCTAATTCTAGATCTAGGTAGTAGCTACATGGATGCTCACTCCATAATTATTATTAAATGGTATATTTCTGTTTTACGCTTTTTTATATGCATGCCATATTTCATAAAAAGAAAATATTTAAAAAGCAAAAAGCAATTTATCCTTTAAGTATATAATTTAATTATGTCTAAGGCTGCAGTCCATGGGTCACAAAGAGTCAGACATGACTGAGCGCCTTCACTTTCACTTTTCTCTTTCATGCATTGGAGAAGCAAATGGCAACCCACTCCAGTGTTCTTGCCTGGAGAATCCCAGGGACGGGGGATCCTGGGGGGCTTCCGTCTATGGGGTCACACAGAGTCAGACACGACTGAGGCAACTTGACAGCAGCAGCAAGCTTGAGAAAAAAAACTTGATATATGGTAATTTTTCTTTCAGATACGTGTAATGTCATGTCTGTACCAATAATACCAATAAAATAAACTGTTTAAAGAGTATTAAAATTCTGCAACTCCAATACCACTATGGTCTCTGAAAAACAAAGATAATTCCATGATGTGATTAAATAATATTAAATAATTTTTAGAACAATAGCAGTTGGAAAATATTTCTAATATGTAAGCTTTTAATTTTGCACAGTGCTTAAGGAATGAAAAGGAAATTAAAGAGTATAACAAGTTTATTAAAATAGCAAGTCCTATTAGCACTTCTTTCCAAATTCAAATCTAATCACTTCCCCTGTATAGCATAGGGAACTCAGTGATCTGTGGTGATCTAAATGGAAGGCAATTCAAGGAAGAGGGGATATACATTTATACATGTTGCTGATTCACTCTGCTGTACAGCAGAAACTGATACAACACTGTAAATCAACTATACTCCAATTAAATAGAACACATCTAATCACTTCCCAATATTCTAACATCATCTGTGACCAGAACCACAACAATAGCTCTGTAACTGATCTCCCAGCTTCCAATCTTCCACTCTTGCCTATTCAAGTCCACTTTCCAGAGAGCCTCAAGAGTGATCTTTCAAAAAGCAAACATGCTTAATTGCCTCCCATGGCCTCCATTTTTACTTTGAATACATTAGGAGACTTCATCAGTTTCTTTAACCTCACCGTTCAACATGCTCCTCACTCAACTATGCTACAGTCACTGGGCTCCTCTTTTAAGCCCTCAAACACACTAACTCTGACCCTGATTCATTCTATACTTCTGCTTTTGTCTCTGCCTGTAGAGTCGTCCTTCAAACGATCACGTGACTGCCTTTCTCATCATTCACATTGCTGCTTGATGTCATCTCTCAGAGAAGACTCTCCCGACTACTCTCAGAACCCCCTTCCCCCACAAACACCGTTTTGATTTTCTTTAACCTCCTTTCGTCCTCTTTATCTTTCACATGCACTTAACTCTATCTGAAATTATATTTGTTCCTGTACACATCCCCTGTCTCTCCCACTATAATACAAGTACCATAAGGGGAAGGATTTTGTTTTGGTCACTGCTGTATCCCTAGCAACTGGAATAGCCCTGGATCATAGCAGCCACTAAATATATATTATCTGTTGAGTGCAAAAAGAAAAAAACAATCTATTTGATTAGAAGAAACTCTAACTGGAAAAGAATAGAAGAAATACTTACATGTTTATTGCTGATTGGTCTTTTCAAGAAAGCATCTCTAGAAATATGGTCTGCTGTTCTTGCCACATCTTCTAAAAATCGATAATCTACAAATTTCAAAAAAACAGAAAAATTAATAAATGATATATGCCTATGGCCAGGAAGCATCAATGTGCTATACATAAGATGGCTTACCACTTAGGAGATTCATTTCAGTAAACTGTTGTATTGAAACATACGCAGTTTTATCTCGAACTCCGTTACATGTTAGTTCTGCTTTGTGTTTCTTTACACAGGGCAAACTGAAGGGACAAAGAGAAGGAACTTTAATGCTTTGAGGTAAAAAGGGTACAGGCAGAGATAATAAGGTAGAAAATTACATATATACCTGCAGGAATACCGCAAACAACGTGGACATCTGTACTTTGCTTCTTCTGTACCACAAGTTTCACATCTACAAAAGCCCACCAGAAACTTAATTATCAAATATTAATTCTATATATTTATTTATAAACTTTTAATCCATCACAATTTACAGACATGCAGTCACAGTGAATAAAGTAGATGCAAGTAACTCTAACGAAATAATGGACAGCTGCCAAACATCATTAGAAAATTCTCCTCTAGGAAACCATCTCTAAATGACACTACATTTACAATGTTGTTTAATGATAGGTAATTCAAGACAACATGTATTAAATTTAAAAAAGAATCTCACTGTGACTTCCTTTTCTATATAATCAGACAGTGAGATCACTTATTGATATTTTAACTTGTAATTCCTGACACTGTTAACTGTGTGTGTGCACATACCCAGAAGCCAACCCATGAGCTGTTTATATATCTTAAAGGCAGAAACATTCAGAAAAAGAAGACCCAGGCAAATTTAGAGAGCAGCAGTTGCATCTTTCTTCCACAGTTCCTCATCCAACTGAGAATGGGCATCAAAAAACTCTAGAAATACAACTACCCATCATCTGTCTCCAACTGATCTTTCACTTGAGTTACAATCAGTGTACAATGACAATCAAACTACAAACACACAAGCAAACTACATGTTGACTCACTGTATTCGAGACAGAAATAGTCCCAAGAATCTGACTACGCTTATTTCCTATGCTGCCACATGATCACACTATAAAGAAATTAAATCAAAAGCAATAAATGTTCACAGTACCCATTGAGAAACTAGCCAATTGAGTGAGTTCAAATGTATTTTGCCTAATTTTAACTTACTCCACTTCGCCCTTGTTGGTTTTATTAGACTGTTCCTCACACCTATCCTGCCTCAAAAGAATACTGAGCCAAGGGCATACAAAGTCAAGCCAGATTCTGCTCCAAGGGTTTTCTGGTCCCAAGAATTTTCACTTCCTAACTTGGCCACTGGACACTAGGACCAACCTCACATATTTTCACAGAATTTGTTGTTATCTTACAAAACCCTCCTTTTCTAATCACCCCTCCCCCCACCACTCAGACTCCCGGCTTATTTTTCATTATGCCACACCTTACTGATCGTGTAGTTTCTTTCAACCTAGACAACAAAAGACCTTCACAGATCTGCCCTACCTTGACATGGCCAGTTTCCGCTTGGAGCCCACTGAGGGATTTATCTGAGCCTCTTCTTTCACCTTTGTATCATCCATCATTTCTTCTTTGGGGAAATACTTCTCTTCTTTTACATACACTTCATCCATTATTTCCTCCTTTTTAATATTCAGATCAAGAGACACTTCCTCACGTTTAATCTCCAAGCTGTCTTTCTTCTCTTCCTTCACTTCTACCAAGCTATCTTTCTTCTCTTCCTTCACTTCTAGCCAGTCCATCACTTCTTCTTCCTTCACCTTCACTTTCTCTTCCTTTATCTCTGTTTCTTCTACCTTTTCTTCTTTTACCATCAAACTACTATCCATCTCCTGCTTCACCTCCAATGTGCCTGGTTTTTCCTCTTTCACCTCAGGTCCGTCCCCCTCCTGCTTTACCCACTGGCCATTCAGCGTACCTTCTACCATTTCTGACCAGTCCATTACTTCCTGCTTCACAACCGTTAGGTCCATTCGCATCTCCTCTGCTCTTCGTATACTTTCTTCTTCCCCTGCCCCTGTCTTCTCCATTCCGGTCAGACCATTCTCCGCCTCTCCATCGCCGGACTCCTCCGTCCTTACTCTCTCCTTATCTGACTCGAGACTTAGCCGCGCCCCCTCAGCTTCACTCTGGAGACCTCCTCCCGACATCTCTTCACTTTCAGCAGCAAAATCCATCAGCTCAAGATCCTTGACCTCCGTTGCCACTCCGTGCTTCAATGTGTTTGGTTCACGCCAAGAGGGCTGAGTTACCTGCAAAACCACGAAGAGCGGCCCACGTGCATATCAGAGAAGTAGTAAGTAGTGAACGCCGACCCGGCGCGCCTGTCCGAACAGTCGTAAGGCAACGCTTCCGCGCCGTGCCCTTTCACGACTCTTGGAGCTCTTTACGGCTCTGCGGCAGTCCCGCACAGATCTTCCCTGGATCCGCTTGAGACCACGCCCACTTAGATCCCGCCTCCGGGGCGGGGTTTCACCAAACCCTTCCCTTGGAGAGGCGGTGCCTTCTGCACCAGGCTATACGCTTCCGATTTAAGAGACCAGAGGAGTTCAGGATAAGGGAGGGAAGCGAAGTCGTCGCTGCATTCAAATGTGAAGACCTACTCTACTCTGTTCAAAGCTTGCATGAAAATGGAAGAAACACCTAATAGAACTCCTCTCCATGCTTCAGTTTCTTAAGCAGTACTCCAGAGACGATGGTATTACAAATCTTTTAGTTTATTTTTATGTTACGTGTAATAATGTATGGAAATAAGCTAGCAGTGATGAAACAAACAACATATCATCTCTATTATTACCGGGAATCCTGATGGGTTTCAGATAGAAAGAAGGCATTATTTTTATTCTTTCAGTTATTTGTCAATAACAGCCGGTATCAGCTAGTTCCCCATTTATAGCATCCTACTGAATTATCTTTAGAATGTAGATATATCTATATATCTATATATATCACATATATTTAAAGACCGGGTCAAAAATTCAAAAAGTTAAATTAAAACTCAAAAGTTGGCTTAAAGCTCAACATTCAGAAAACTAAGATCATGGCATCTGGTCCCATCACTTCATGGGAAATAGATGGGGAAACAGTGTCAGACTTTACTTTTTTGGGCTCCAAAATCATTGCAGATGCTGATTGCAGCCATGAAATTAAGACACTTACTCCTTGGAAGGAAAATTATGACCAACCTAGATAGCATATTAGGAGAAGGCAATGGCAAGCCACTCCAGTACTCTTGCCTAGAAAATCCCATGGATGGAGGAGCCTGGTGGGCTGCAGTCTGTGGGGTCGCAATGGGTCGGACACGACTGAGCGACTTCACTTTCACACATTGGAGAAGGAAATGGCAACCCACTCCAATGTTCTTGCCTGGAGAATCTCAGGGAAGGGGGAGCCTGGTGGGCTTCCGTCTATGGGGTCACACAGAGTTGGACACGACTGAAGTGACTTAGCAGCAGATAGCATATTAAAAAGCAGAGACGTTAGTTTGCCACCAAAGGTCCATCTAGTCAAAGCTATGGTTTTTCCAGTGGTCATGTATGGATGTGAGAGTTGGACTTGAAGAAAGCTGAGCACTGAAGAATTGATGCTTTCGAGTTGTGGTGTTGGAGAAGACTCTTGAGAGTCCCTTGGACTGCAAGGAGATCCAATCAGTCCATTCTAAAGGAGATCAATCCTGGGTGTTCATTGGAAGGACTGATGCTAAAGCTGAAACTCCAATATTTTGGCCACCTCATGCGACGAGTTGACTCACTGGAAAAGACCCCGATGCTGGGAGGGATTGGGGGTGGGAGGAGACAGGGACAACAGAGAATGAGATGGCTGGATGGCATCACCGACTTGATGGACATGTGTTTGAGTGAACTCCGGGAGTTGGTGATGGGCAGGGAGGCTGGCGTGCTGTGATTCATGGGGTCGCAAAGAGTCGGACACGACTGAACTGAACTGAACTGATCACATACTGAGCATTAAGAGTTTTCACTTAATCATTACATAGTGTCTATGAGATACATTATTTTTCTCTGTGCATAAGGAGACTTCAAAGAAACGGATTTTTAGCTGTGGGCTGCTTTCTTCCATTCCCTCAAATTCTGTTTTGGTTTGCAGGATGCTCAGCTGTTATCACTTGATGAAGGAGTGGGTGAGCAGAATGAGGACATTTTGAAACTTTAGTTGAGGCTGCACTGATTCAGTAGCACTGGAAGTAGCACTGAAGTAAGCTGAGAACGTTTTGTGAAATTTTCTCACGGGTTAAGGTAAAGAGGCTTACAGAGAAGTCATGACAGTGTTTTTTTGAGATACTTAGAGGTACCGGCTGCCCATTGAGTCAAAGAGAGCCTTACTGGTAACCCTGTTAGTAATCAAGTTTGTTGGACTCCTTCATAAACAGAAATTGCTAAGAGACCAGGCAAGAAAATCAGGCAAGGCTTTATTGGGAGGGAAAGCAAGTAACAGGTGGTTTTGCTCACTGGTGGGAATGGGGGAGGGGTGCTCCAGGGCAAGCTGGTTCCTTCTGTGGGTTAAAGGTAGGGTCTAGGGTTCCGGGATTAAAGGGTCACTTAGTTGGTCTGCTTACCCCCTTGGTGGTGCTGTGTGCTGGGTGTGTGCACAGTTTCCTGCTTTTGTTCCAGACTCTTTAGAAGGGGTTGTTGGGTTTTTGGTCTTTTTGTGTCTTGTTCATAATTTGCCCCAGCTGCCCATGCAGGCAGTTATATTTTTAGTCCCTTATGGTTTCTTTGTATTTTGTTGCTGGAGGAGACTTTTGTCCAAGTGCAAGCACTGCAACAAAGGGTCTCAGGTCTCATGGCCTAGCCTGTCTCAGATTTGCAGGCCGGATTACATGTTTATGCTAGGAATAGTGCTAAATAACAAGGAATCCACATGGCCTTGCTAAAGACAAAATTTGGGGGAAGATAGTAATAGGAGGATATGTTTATCCTCAAGAGAATAAAACCATCTGGATTTCCATTTAAGATTACAGGGCAAGTTGTGAAGCTACAAATCAGACACCAGAAGTAAAAACACTTTGGAGTATTTTGGATATTTGTCGTTTTCCTACATTTGTTCTTGTAATCTGTGTGTGTTTTGTAACGGTCATTGGAGGGATAATTGTTAAACCAGTAAGGATTCTTGAGAGCATCACAGCTAATCACTTACCTGAGTTAAACAGTTAACACTGTAAGACTAGTTTTAATGGAGGCATCAGAGGTTATGGGGCTTCCCTGGTGGCTCAGGGGTAAAGAATCTGCCTACAATGCAGGAGATGCAGGTTCGATCCCTGGATGGGGAAGATCCCCTGAAGGAGGGAATGGCAACCCACTTCAGGATTCTTGCCTGGAGAATCACATGGACAGAGGAGCCATTTCATAGGGTCGCAAAGAATCAGACGTGACTGAAGTGACTGAGCATGCATGCATGCAGAGGTTGTGATGATATTGTTAAAGGGCAGTTTTGAAGGAGGAGGAGGACTTGAGCGGTCCTAGAGGAGAGAACTTTGGGTTGTCTGAGTATAGAGCAAGGTTATTGCCTACTAGGACAAACATGGCAGGGATGCTGGGTTGGGGGTAGGGAGAAGATATTTGTGAGGCTGTCATCGAATTCCTATCCAGTTCCTCAGACTCATCCCCCTCCCTTTTTCTACTTCAATGGAGTAGGACAAGCCCAGCTCCTTCAGTACAGGATTGAAACTTCATGCTGTCCCTATCATCTCTGACCACCATCCCTGCACAAGGCGTCATAGTGCGCTGCCCTGCTCACTTTGGCAGCTGGCCCTTTGCCAAAATCATAGTTGGTTCACTTTAACAGCTATGCCATGGGTTACCAGAGTTCAGAGTAGTTTTCTTCTAATGAAATAAAGTGAGACTTTGTCTTTTAGCTTATTAGGAGAGTATACATTATGTTACCATAGTGTATTAAAACTACTTATTTTTAGATATATTTATCCAAATGAATATTATCCTTCTAAGTAGTCACCTAGGGATTGCATACACTTACTTTTCTTGATGCTATTGTTTAAACATAGGTTTTATAAATTTTTTCTTAGATTTATCTTTTGTAATACTTTGAAACAAGCTAAAGTTTGTTTCACATTGTTTTTAATCTTCTTAAAAATTATTTTATATTGGAGTATAGTTGATATGATAGTATATTAAAAAGCAGAGACATTACTTTGCCAACCAAGGTCCGTCTAGTCAAGGCAATGGTTTTTCCCGTGGTCATGTATGGATGTGAGAGTTGGACTGTGAAGAAAGCTGATCGCCGAAGAATCGATGCTTTTGAACTGTGGTGTTGGAGAAGACTCTTATACTGCAAGGAGATCCAACCAGTCCATTCTAGAGGAGATCAATCCTGGATGTTCATTGGAGGGACTGATGCTAAAGCTGAAACTGCAATACTTTGGCCACCTCATGCGACGAGTTGACTCACTGGAAAAGACTCTGATGCTGGGAAAGGTTGGGGGCGGGAGGAGAAGGGGACGAGAGAATGAGATGGCTGGATGGCATCACCGACTCTGTGGACATGAGTTTGAGTGTACCCCGGGAGTTGGTGATGGACAGGGAGACCTGGCGTGCTGTGATTCATGGGGTCGCGGAGAGTCGGACACGACTGAGCGACTGAACTGAACTGAACTGATAGTTGATATACAATGTTGTGTTACAGGTGTACAGCAAAATGATTCAGTTATACATATAATATATATTCTGTTTTTCAGATTCTTTTCCCATATACATTATTAGAGAATATTGAGTAGAATTCCCTGTACTATACACTAGGACCTTGTAGAGTATCAATTTTATATATAGCAGGATATATATGTTAATCTAGAATTCCTAATTTATCCCTTCTACCACCTTTCCCCTCTGGTAAATAGAAGTTTTCTATGCCTGTTAGTCTGTGTTGTGT
The DNA here is from genome assembly GCF_049115385.1 of Moschus berezovskii. Taxonomy (NCBI): domain Eukaryota; kingdom Metazoa; phylum Chordata; class Mammalia; order Artiodactyla; family Moschidae; genus Moschus; species Moschus berezovskii. The sequence goes on from NC_142463.1 coordinate 63,946,936, forward strand.
AATTAAGTTATTTTGTATCATTTTTTTTAAGATTCTATATATAAGTGATATTACATGATATTTGTCTTTGTCTGATTTATATCACTTAGTATGATAATCTCTAGGTCCATCCATGTTGCTGCAAATGGTATTTCATTCTTTTTAATGGCTGAGAAATATTCCATTGTATATATGTACCACATATTTATCCATTCATGTGCTGATGTACATTTAGGTTGCTTCCATGTCTTGTCTACTGTAAATAGTGCTGCAGTGAATATTGGGGTGCATGGATTTTTCTAAGAGTCATTTTTTTCGAATATATGCCCCCAAGTGGGATTGGTGGATTGTATGGTGGCTCTGTTTTTAGTTTTGTAAGGAACCTGAACTGTTCTCCACAGTGGTTGTACCAGTTTACATTTCTGCCAACAGTGTGGGAGGGTTCCCTTTTCTGCACACCCTGACCAGCTTTTAATGCTTATAGACTTTTTGATGGTGACCATTCTGACTGTTGTGAGGTGATACTGCCTTGTAGTTTTGATTTGCATTTCTCTAATTATTAGTGTTAGTTGCTCAGTCATGTCTGACTCTTTGTGACCCTATGCACTGTAGACTGTCAGGCTCCTCTGTCCATGGGATTCTCCAGACAAGAATACTGGAGTGGGTTGCCATTTCCTTCTCCAGGGAAACTTCCTGACCCAGGAATCGAATCCAGGTCTCCTGCATTGCAGGGAGATTCTTTACCGAGGTTGAGCATCTTTTCATATACTTTTTGGCTATCTGTGTCTTCTTTGAACAAATAGCTATTTAGATCTTCTACCTATTTTTTAATTGTTTTTTTTTTATATTGACCTGCATGAGCTATTTGTAGATTTTGGAGATTAATTACTTAACAGTTACTTTGTTTGGAAATATTATCTCCCATTCTGTGAGTTGCCTTTTTGTTTTATGATTTCCTTTGCTATGCAAAAGCTTTGAAGGTTAATTAGGTCCCATTTGTTTATCTTTGTTTTTATTTTCATTACTCTAGGATGTGGGTCCCAAAAGATATTATTGCAATTTATGTCTGATTTATGCAGAGTTAAATTTATGCCTATGTTTTCCTCAAAGAGATATATAGTATCCAGACTTCCATTTAGGTCTCTGCTTCTGTTTTGAGTTTATTTTGGGGTATGGTATTAGAGAATGTTCTAATTTCATTCTTTACATATGCCTGTCAGGTTTAACAGTTCCATTTACTTAGAGTAATATTTTTTCTCCACTGTATAGTCTTGCCTTCTTTGTCATAGATTAATTGACCATAGTTGCATGGGTTTGTTTCTGGGTTTTCTGTCCTGTTCCGTTGATCTATAAGTTTGTCTTTGTGCTAGTACTGTACTGTTTTGATTATTGCAGCTTATGAGGCTTACGTCAGGGAAGCTGATTCCTCCAGCTCCATTTTTTTCCCTTAGATTGCTTTGCTTGTTTGGGCTCTTTTGTGCTTGCATATAAATTTAAAAATTTTTTTCTTCTAGACCTGCAAAAAATGCCATCAGTAATTTGCATGGAATCTGTAGATTGCTTTGGGTGGTATAGTCATTCTAACAATATGGATTCTTCCAGTCCAGGACATGATTTATCTTTCCATGTGTTCATCTCATCTTCAGTTTCTTTCATCACTGTCTATAGTTTTATGAGTATAGATCTTTTGCCTCTTCATTTTTTTTTTCTTATTCCAAGGGATCTTTATTATTTTTTTTTTCAAGTGCATAATTTTATTTATTTATTTATTTTTTAATTTCAACCTTTTTTATTATATATTTATTATTATATAACATGTTATATTATATATAATATAATATATGATACATATTATTTATTATATATAAACATTTTAAATAATATTATATATTATATATAATTATTTATTAAATATACATTATATTTATTATTAAAATAATACATTAATGATTAATAATAATTACATATAATATGTATATACTATATATAATTACCTTTACAGAATGTAGAGAAAAAGAAGAAAAAATTATTATACTATCCTAATGCAATCATTGTTAGCATTTTTAAATGTTTCCTTCTTTTTCCTATCAACTTCTTTGCATAGTTGTAATCACAATTACTTTTTTTTTTCTCCTCATCCAGTATTTATTTTATTTTTTATTTTTTAAATATATATTTTTTGAATCCACATACATTATTTTATTTTTTTTAAATGTATAAAACTATTTTTATTTATTTATTTATTTTCAAGTTGAACAGACTAAATTTCTTTAAACAAACTTACTTATACTCCAGAGTCCTTTAAAAACTTAATAGCATTTATACATTGAAGGTATTTGATTTTCTTGTAACTAGCACTTCAAATGCAACAAGCATTTGAAACAACAAGCATTTGACCCAACAAGTAAAACTTTCTACAGTTCATAACTTTTATAAATAAAATAAATTAAATGTACAGTGAATAAGTTCTCTGAAATATTTCAATATTTCTGCAGGTTTAGTAACATCGTAAAATACATTTCAACTAAAATTCACAAATCTAAAAACCTGTTAGGCATTTTTAGGCATTTTAAGTTGGAAATGAAGACCAATGTTACATCGTAATATGCCAATTACAAATAGTACTTCAAATAGCAAATACTACAGTTTGTCCCAAACTTTAAAAACTATTCATGAACTCAACACTGAACTATTGATGGCTATGAGAATTGTTTCCTAGCCTTTTTGAAAATTTCAACCCATTTACGTTTAAAGTAATTATTGATAAGTACGATCCCGTAGCCATTTTCTTTATTGCTTTGGGTTCAAGTTTATACACTCTTTCTGTGTTTCCTGTCTATAGAAGATCCTTTAGCATTTGTTGGAGAGCTGGTTTGGTGATGCTGAATTCCCTCAGCTTTTGCTTGTCTGTAAAGCTTTTGATTTCTCCTTCATATTTGAATGAGATCCTTGCTGGGTATAGTAATCTGGGCTGTAGGGTATTTTCTTTCATCACTTTAAGTATGTCTTGCCACTCCCTTCTGGCCTGAAGAGTTTCTGTTGAAAGATCAGCTGTTATCCTTATGGGAATCCCCTTATGTGTTATTTGCTGCTTTTCCCTTGCTGCTTTTAATATTTGTTCTTTGTGTTTGATCTTTGTTAATTTGATTAATATGTGTCTTGGAGTATTTCGCCTTGGGTTTATCCTGTTGGGGACTCTCTGGGCTTCTTGGACTTGGGTGATTATTTCTTTCCCCATTTTAGGGAAGTTTTCAACTATTATCTCCTCAAGTATTCTCTCATGGTCTTTCTTTTTGTCTTCTTCTTCCGGGACTCCTATGATTCGAATGTTGGAGCGTTTAACATTGTCCCAGAGGTCTCTAATATTGTCCTCATTTCTTTTAATTCGTTTTTCTTTTTTCCTCTCTGTTTCATTTATTTCTACAATTCTATCTTCTAGTTCGCTTATCCGGTCTTCTGCCTCTGTTATTCTACTGTTTGTTCCCTCCAGAGTGTTTCTGATCTCATCTATTGCATTATTCATTGTATATTGACTCTTTTTTATTTCTTCTAAGTCCTTATTAAATCTTTCTTCCATCTTCTCAATCCTTTTCTCCAGGTTATTTATCTGTAACTCCATTTTGCTTTCAAGATTTTGAATCATTTTCACCATCAAAATTTGAAATTCTTTATCAGGTAAATTCCCTATATCTTCTTCTTTTGTTTGTGTTGGTGGGCAATTATCTTGTTCCTTTACTTGTTGGGTATTTCTCTGCCTCTTCATCTTGCTTATATTGCTTTGCTTGGGGTGGCCTTTCCCTCTTCTTGCAGTTTGTGGAGTTCTCTTAATTATGTCGTTTCTTCGCTGTGTGTGGGGTTGGACGGGTGACTTGTCTGGCTTCCCTGGTTAGGGAAGCATGTGTCGGTGTTCTGGTGGGTGGAGCTGGATTTCTTCTCTCTCCTTTAGAAGACAATGGGCTGCTTTTCTGGGAGCCTGATGTCCTCTGCCAGTATTCAGAAGTTGTTTTGTGGAGTTTACTCCGCGTTCAAATGTTCTTTTGATGAATTTGTGGGGGAGAAAGTGGTCTCGCCGTCTTATCCCTCCGCCATCTTGTTCCTTCCTCCCCAGAACACTGGATTCTTATATTCCACTTGATCGTGGAGTATCTCTTCCCAGCTGCTCCAGCAAGGCGCAGCCGCTGTACCTTACCTTGGACGAGGGGAATCTCCTCAAGGCCGCCCCTTCTGCTTTGAATGTGGATCAGCTCCTCTCGGCCCTCCAGTGCCCAAGCAGCCACCGCCTCCTGAACGTGGTACAGCTCCTCTCGACCACCGCCCTAACCCTGGGCGCGGGGTAGCTCCTCTCAGCCACTATTCTGCACGTGGTCGGTTGCGCCGGAGCCGGGCGTCTCTCGCGTCTGCGCCGCCGGAGCCGGGCGTCTCTCTTTTGCCTCTTCAGGTAGGTTTATTCCTAGTTATTTTATTCTTTTTGATATGATAGTGAAAGGGGTTTTCCCCCTTCCTTGTTATAGAAATGTAACAGAATTCTGTGTATTTTGTAACCTGCAAATTTACTGAATTCGTTGAGCTCTAATAGTTTTCTGGTAGAATCTTTAGGATTTTTTATATAAAGTATCATGTTATATGGAAACGGTAACAGCTTTGTTTCTCCTTTTCCAGTTTGGATTCATTTTAATTTAATTTTCTTCTGATTTCTCTGGCTAGGATATCCAAAACTATGTGGAATAAAAGTGGTGAGAATCAACATCCTTGTCTTGCTTCTGATCTTAGCGGAAATGTTTTCAGCTTTTCACCTTGCAGTTCAGTAAGTTGCTCAGTCATGTCCGACTCTTTGTGACCCCATGGACTGCAGCACGCCAGGCTTCCCTGTCCATCACCAACTCCCAGAACTTGCTCAAACTCATGTACATCAAGTTAGTGATGCCATCCCACCATCGCATCCTCTGTTGTCCCCTTTTCCTCCCACCTTCAATCTTTCCCAGCATCAGGGTCTTTTCAAATGAGTCAGCTCTTTGCATCAGGTGGCCAAAGTATTGGAGTTTCAGCTTCAGCATCAGTCCTTCCAATGAATATTCAGGACTGATTTCATTTAGGATGTACTGATTGGATCTCCTTGCAGTCCAAGGGACTCTCAAGAGTCTTCTCCAGCACCACAGTTCAAAAGCATCAATTCTTTGGTGCTCAGCTTCCTTTATAGTCCAACCCTCACATCCATACATGACTACTGGAAAAACCATAGCTTTGACCAGATGGACATTTGATGGCAAAGTAATGTCTCTGCTTTTTAATATGCTGTCTAGGTTGGTCATAGCTTTTCTTCCAAGAAGCAAGTGTCTTTTAATTTCATGGCTGCAGTCACCATCTGCAGTGATTTTGGAGCCCAAAAAAATAAAGTCTGACACTGTTTCCACTGTTTCCCCATCTATTTCCCATGAAATGATGGGACCAGATGCCATGATCTTAGTTTTCTGAATGTTGGCAATTTGATCTCTAGTTCCTCTGCTGTTTTTAAATCCAGCTTGAACATCTGGAAGTTCATGGTTCACGTACTGTTGAAGCCTGGCTGGAGAATTTTCACCATTGAGTATGATAGCTGAGTATCATGTTACCTGTAGGACATATATGGCCTTTATTATGTTGAGGTAGGTTCATTCCCTCTATGCCTGCTTTATTGAGTTTTTATCATGAATGGGTGTTGAATTTTGTCAAAAGGTTTTTCTCCATTTATTGAGATGATCGTATGGTGTTTATTCCTTGGTTTGTTGATGTGGTGTGTCATAACTGATTGATTTGAGGATATTGAAAAATCCTTATTTTTTTAATTCAGATTTCTAAATTCATTAAATTTTATTTTATTTTTTTTTAAGTAATTAATTTATTTTTTATTCGAGGCAAATTATTTTACAATATTATATTGGTTGGTTTTGCCATATATTGACATGAATTCGCCCCGGGTTTACATAAGTTCCCCCTTCTGAACCCCCCTCCCACCTCCCTCCTCCCTTTATCCTCCCTCCTCCCTTTATCCTCCCTCTGGGTCATCTCCGCACGCCAGCCCTGAGCATCCTGTAACATGCATTGACCCTGAACTAGTGATTCGTTTCACATATGACAACATACGTGTTTCAATGCCATTCTCCCAAATCATCCCACCCTAACCCTCCCCCACAGAGTCCAAAAGACTGTTCTATACATCTGTGTCTCTTTTGCTGTCTCGTATACAGGGTTATCATTTGCATCTTTCTAAATTCCATATATATGCCTTAGTATACTGTACTGGTGTTTTTCTTTCTGGCTTACTTCACTCTGTATAATAGGCTCCAGTTTCATCCACCTCATTAGAACTGATTCAAATGTATTCTTTTTAATGGCTGAATAATACTCCATTGTGTATATGTACCAAAGCTTTCTTATCCATTCGTCTGCAGATGGACATCTAGGTTGCTTCCATGTCCTGGCTATTATAAACAGTGCTGCAATGAACATTGGAGTACATGTGTCTCTTTCAATTCTGGTTTCCTCGGTGTGTATGCCCAGGAGTGCGATTGCGGGATCATATGGCAGTTCTATTTCCAGTTTGTTGAGGAATCTCCACACTGTTCTCCATAGTGGCTGTACTAGTTTGCATTCCCACTAACAGTGTAAGAGGGTTCCTTTCTCTCCACATCCTCTCCAGCATTTATTGCATGTGGACTTTTGGATAGCAGCCATTCTGACAGGTGTGAAATGGTATCTCATTGTGGTTTTGATTTGCATCTCTCTGATTATGAGGGATGTTGAGCATTTTTTCATGTGTTTGTTAGCCATCTTTATGTCTTCTTTGGAGAAATGTCTGTTTAGTTCTTTGGCCCATTTTTTGATTGGGTCATTTATTTTTCTGGAATTGAGCTGCAGGTGCTGCTTGTATATTTTGGAGATTAATCCTTTATCAGCTGCTACATTTGCTATTATTTTCTCCCATTCTGAAGGCTGTCTTTTCACCTTGCTTATAGTTTCCTTTGCTGTGCAGAAGCTTTTGATTTTAATTAGGTCCCATTTGTTTATTTTTGCTTTTATTTCCAATATTCTGGGAGGTGGGTCTTGGAGGATCCTGCTGTGATTTATGTCGGAGAGTGTTTTGCCTACGTTCTCCTCTAGGAGTTTTATAGTTTCTGGTCTTACATTTAGCTCTTTAATCCATTTTGAGTTTCTTTTTGTGTATGGTGTTAGGAAGTGTTCTAGTTTCATTCTTTTACAAGTGGCTGACCAGTTTTCCCAGAACCACTTGTTAAAGAGACTGTCTTTTCTCCAGTTTATATTCTTGCCTCCTTTGTCAAAGATAAGGTGTCCATAGGTGCGTGGATTTATCTCTGGGCTTTCTATTTTGTTCCATTGATCTATATTTCTGTCTTTATGCCAGTACCATGCTGTCTTGATGACTGTGGCTTTGTAGTAGAGCCTGAAGTCCGGCAGGTTAATTCCCCCAGTTCCATTTTTCTTCCTCAAGATTGCTTTGGCTATTCGAGGTTTTTTGTATTTCCATACAAATTGTGAGACTATTTGTTCTAGTTCTGTGAAAAATATCGTTGGTAGCTTGATAGGGATTGCATTGAATATATAAATTACTTTGGGTAGTATACTCATTTTTACAATATTTATTCTTCCAATCCATGAACATGGTATATTTCTCCATCTATTAGTGTCCTCTTTGATTACTTTCAGTAGTGTTTTATAGTTTTCTACGTACAAGAATGCATTTGGGAATTCTTCCTCTGCAATTTTTGGGAATGTTTTCAGAAGGGTAGGTGTTCATTCTTCTCTAAATGTTTAATAGAATTCACCTGTGAAGCCATCTGGTCCTGGATTTTGTTGTAAGTTTTCAAATCACAGTTTCAATTTTAGTATGTGATTAGTCTGTTCATATTTTCTATTTTCTTCCTCATTCAGTCTTGGTAGATTGTACCTTTCTAAAAATTTGTCCATTACTTCTAGGTTGCCCCATTTTATTAGCATATAGTTCCTTGTAGTAGTCTCTCATGACCCTTTGTATTTCTATAATGCCTGTAGTAACTTACTTTTTTTCACTTCTAATTTATTGACACCTCTCCCTTTTATTCCTGATGAGTGGCTAAAGGTTTAGCAATTTTATCTTTTCAAAGAACCAGCTTTTAGTTTCATTGATCTTTTCTATTGTTATGTTTGTCTTTATTTCATTTATTTCTGCTCTGATATTTATGACTTCTTTCCTTGTATACTAACTTTGGATTTTGTTTGCTCTTCTTTCTCTGGTTGCTTTAGGTCTGAGGTTAGGTAGTTTATTTGAAATTCTTTTTATTTCATAAAGTAAGATTTTATTGTTATAAACATCCTTCTTAGAACTGGTTTTGTTATATCCCATAGATTTTGGATCATTTTTCATTTTCATTTGTCTCTAGATACTTTTTGATTTCCTCTTTGATTTCTTCAGTGTTCCACTGGAAGGACTGATGTTGAAGCTGAAACTCCAATACTTTGGTTACCTGATGCAAAGAGCTGACTCATTTGAAAAGACCCTCTTGCTGGGAAAGATTGAGGACAGGAGGGGAAGGGGTCGACAGATGATGAGATGGTTGGATGTCATCACCGACTCAATGGACATGAGTTTGGGTAAACCCCGGGAGTGGGTAATGGACAGGTAGTCCTGGCGTGCTGCAGTCCATGGGGTCGCAAAGAGTCAGACATGACTGAGCAGCTGAACTGAACTGAATATTCATTGTGTGTGTGTACCAGTTTCTTTACCCACTTATCTATGGATGGACATCTAGGTTGCTTCCATGTCCTAGCTGTTGTATATAGTGCTGCAATGAACTTTGGGGTACATGTGTTTTTTTCAGTTATTGTTTCCTCAGGGTGTATGCCCAGCAGTAGGATTGTTGGATCATATGGTACTTTTATTCCTAGTTTTTAAGGAGTCTTCATACTGTTCTCCATAGTGGCTGTATTAATTTGCATTCCTGCCAACAGTGCAAGAGGGTTCCCTTTCTCCACACCCTCTGCAGCTTTCATGGTTTGTAGATTTTTTGATGATGGCCATTTTGTCCAGTGTGAGATGATACCTCATTGCAGTTTCAATTTGCACTTTTCTAATAATGAGCAATGTTGAGCATCTTTTCATGTGTTTATTAGCCATCTGTGTGTCTTCTTTGGAGAAATGTCTGTTTAGGTTTTTTTGCCCAGTTTTTGATTTGATTTGATTCGATTGATAGTTTTCCTGAGATTGAGCTGAATGAGCTGCTTGTATATTTTTGAGATTAATCCTTTGTCAGTTGTTTCATTTGCAGTTATTTTCTCTTATTTGAGGGTTGTCTTGTTGCCTTGTTTATAGTTTGCTTTGCTGTGTTAAAGCTTAAGTTTAATTTCATCTCATTTGTTTATTTTTGTTTTTTATTTCCATTCCCATAGCAGGTGGGTCATAGAGGATCTTGCTGTGATTTATGTCAGAGTATTCTATTTTCCTTTAAGAATTTTATAGTTTCTGGTCTTATATTTATGTCTTTAATCCATTTTGAGTTTATTTTTGTGTATCATATTAGGAAGTGTTCTACTTTCACGGATCTTTTCTCCATTGTATATTATTGCTTCATTTATCAAAGATAAGGTACTTTGGCCACCTCATGCGAAGAGTTGACTCACTGGAAAAGACTGTGATGCTTTGAGGGATCGGGGGCAGGAGGAGAAGGGGATTACAGAGAATGAGATGGCTGGATGGCATCATTGACTTGATGGATGTGAGTTTGAGTGAACTCCGGGAGTTGGTGATGGACAGGGAGGCCTGGCATGCTGTGATTCATTGGGTTGCAAAGAGTCGGACACGACTGAGTGACTGAACTGAACTGAACTGAATTGAAGGTGACTTTTGGTATATGGGTTTATATCTGGGCTTTCTATCTTGTTCCATTGGTCTGTATTTCTGTTTTGTGCCAGTACTATACTGTCTTGGTGGCTGTAGCTTTGTAGTATAAAGTCAAACAGATTGATTCCTCCAGCTCCATGTTTGTTTGTTTTTTTTTCTCAAGATTGCTTTAGCTCTTCAGGGTCTTTTGTATTTGCATACAAATTGTGAAATTTTTTTTCTAGTTCTGTGAAAAATACCATTGGTAGTTTGATAAGGATTGCACTTGTTTGTACATTTTCTTTTTTTGATGATGGCCATTCTGACCAGTGTAATGTGATACTTCAGTGTAGTTTTGATTTTAATTTCTCTAATAGTTATCGATGTTGAGCATGTTTTCATGTATTTGTTTTCCATCTGTATGTTTTCTTGAGTGGGACCAGGCGTTAGTGTCCAAATGGCTTTCTCAAGAAGAGCTCTCACCAATGAATAATCACTGGTACCTTTGCCACCAGTTTCCTTGTGGGCACATTGACTTAAAGCTGCACCCCACCCCCCACCTCTCCAGGAGACCCTCCAATACCCGCAGGTAGGTCTGGTCCAGGCTTTTATGAAGTTACTGCTTTTTCCGTGGAAAGCAGCCATTTATCCAATCATCTGTTGATGGACATTTAGGTTGCTTCTATGTCTTGGCTATTGTAAATACAGTAAGTCCCTTATCTATGAATGTGTTCCATTCTGAGAGCAAGTTTATTAAGGCCAACTCATTTAAATCCAGCAAAATTAGCCTAGGTATCCAACAAATATTGTAATAGCTTTATAATACTTTTCACACAAATAATATATAGAAAGCAAAGAAACACAAAGAATAAAGGAAACATTTTAAATCTTAAAGTACAGTATTCTAAAGTATAGTAATACAGTAATACTGCTGGCATATAGGGGCTGGCATCAGTTGAACCGACAAGAAGAGTTACTGACTGGAGGAGGGAGAGGATGTGGGAGATGGTAGAGCTGAAGGTCACCAGCAGTAGATGGAGGGCAAGCTGCAGTTTCACTCAGAGGCACAGGTTCTAATTCCTTGCTGGATTTATTTTTATCACTGCAGATGCTGATTGCAGCCAGGAAATTAAAAGACGCTTACTCCTTGGAAGGAAAGTTATGACCAACCTAGATAGCATATTAAAAAGCAGAGACATTACTTTGCCAACCAAGGTCCGTCTAGTCAAGGCTATGGTTTTTCCCGTGGTCATGTATGGATGTGCGAGTTGGACTGTGAAGAAAGCTGATCGCCGAAGAATCGATGCTTTTGAACTGTGGTGCTGGAGAAGACTCTTGAGAGTCCCTTGGACTGCAAGGAGATCCAACCAGTCCATTCTAAAGGAGATCAATCCTGGGTGTTCATTGGAAGGACTGATGCTAAAGCTGAAACTGCAATACTTTGGCCACGTCATGCGACGAGTTGACTCACTGGAAAAGACTCTGATGCTGGGAGGGATTGGGGGTGGGAGGAGACGGGGACGACAGAGAATGAGATGGCTGGATGGCATCACCGACTCGATGGACATGAGTTTGCGTGAACTCCGGGAGTTGGTGATGGACAGGGAGGCCTGGCGTGCTGTGATTCATGGGGTCGCAAAGAGTCGGACACAATTGAGTGACTGAACTGAACTGAACTGAATTTTGTAAAAATATCTTGGCTATTCTAGGTCTTTTGCATATTCATATAAATTTTAGGATCAGTTTATCAGTTTCTACAAAGGAGCTTGCTGGTATTTTGACAAAGATTGTGTAGAACTGATAAATCATTTGGGAGAGAACTGGCACCTTAATGGTAATATTTTATTGTGGTTGTTTAGTCTCCAAGTTGTTTCTGACTCTTTTGCAACTTCATGTACTGTAGCCTGCCAGGCTCTTCTGGTGTGTTTTATTACAGTCCATGAAAATGGAATGTCACTCATTTAGATTGTCTTTTAGTTTCATTTAACAATGCTTTGTAGTTTTTTGTGTAAAATTTTTTGCATATCTTTTGCTAAATGTATTCCTAAGTGTTCTTTTTAATGTGATTTTGAAAAGGATTAGTTTAAGTTTTAGATACATCATTGCTAGCATATAGATATACAATTGATTTTTTATGTTGATTTTATATCCTCAAACCTTTCTAAATTTATTTTATTATATATGTTATATATAATGTATATCTGATTGAATTTGCTGTATTCTGTTTCTATATTTCCATGTATGTTAATCAGGGATATTTGTCTATAGCTCTCTTTTCTTGAAATGTGATAAAGTTTTGTCTTCAGGGTTTTCTTCTTATCCCTTAACTTTTATGTTTCCCATCTTTTCATTGCTTCTAGATACATTTCTGGCAGAGATCCCCAACTAATTTCTGCCTTACTAATTTGTTATTTTTTGGGATCTAATCTTCAGCAATCTATCTGCTTAGTTCATTTCAATGACTGTTTTCTTCATAACCAGTGAAATAACTGGAAGCCAGAAGCTTATTAGTGCTTCATATTCCTAATATTCTCCCTTGTCTTTTTGGTGGCATTTCTTTTACTCGTTTACGATTTCTCACTAGGTTTTGGTCTAGTAATTCTGCTCCTCTAGGACAAATTGTCCAGTTGTTTTTTAAATTTGTTTTGTGGATTTATACTCCTCAATTGTAATATTTTTCCTATGATCTCATATTCCCTTGGGAGTACCAGCAACTTCAGCTGTAATTCATACTTGAAAGGGAGGATCAAAAACCTGAGACTTGGACTGTGATTCCTCTGATGTGATTTTTTTTCTTTTCTTTTTTTTTTTTTGAGATGGTACAGGAAAGAGGAACCTCAGGGTGAAAAGCCGTTTGTGTTACAATCTGAACTCTGCTAGTTCCATTCTGCCTTTCCTTGAAGAGAACGTGCCCCTAGGTTTTTCCCCAGTATCCCTGAATTTGCTATCCCTTCTCCATTAACTGCTGTATTCTGTGGCATCATTTAGACCCCAGGGTGGAGGGAAGTAAAGGACAGAACTGTTCCAAGCCTACCTGTATGTGTAAATATCAGCTTCCCTATGTAACTCTGCCTGCTTGGATAGGTGCTGGACTGGACCTGCTGTTTTCATGCCCAACTCGAGTTGGGGTGTGCTGTGATACGCCAGGATGATATGATTAGAAAAGGGCATAATCAGAGAGCCCATCTTTCCATTCTGTTCCTTACCTAAATCAGTGTCCATCTGTGATACCAGGCTTTCCTTTTTCCACTACGATGGTATCCATCTCCCTTTCCTCTCCCAGGGGTTTCTTTTCCTTAGAGTTTCTGAGTTATTCTCCAAGATCCATTATCACCCTCTCACTTACATGACATGTCAAGGATTAGATTTGGGTCCCTCAGGAAGGCAGTAGTGTTGTTAATTTCATTTCTTTTTCAGGAACTGAATCCTACAGATTGAACTTTTAGGAGGTAGTCATGATCATGAATTTCTGAAATTACTTTAAAGGTAAGTCAAAGATCCTTCCTACTGGGCTTCCTGTGACATTGCTCAAATTTTCCAAGGATGCAAAACATTTCACTATATTCCCAGAGGTTTCTTTATATTCCCAACTTTGAGGCAATGCAGACATTCCCATATGTATGTTCATCACTGTCACTTTGTGTACTTGATCAAAAACAGATTTCTGGGCCTCTTCCTGGAGATAGTTAATCAAAATGGAGAGATCTAATTAGGAAATATTTTTAACAGGTGTCTTTGTTCATACTTCTGATGTATAATCAGATTTGGAAACCACTTGGGGAAGGCATTACAGCTGCCACTGTCCAGTATGGTACCACTGGCCACAGTGGCTATTGACCACTTGAGATATACCGATCCAAGTTGAGATGTAGTATAAGTGTGAAATATTTACATTGGGTTACATGTAGTATAAATGTGAAATACATTGGATTACACAGATTTAGTATAAAATTTGATAACTTTCATATTGAGTACATGTTAGTATTTTAGATACAGTGGGCTATGTATAATACATTATTAAAATTATTTTCACTTGTTTTTATTTTTTAAAATGTAGGTACTTGAAAATTTTAGATTATGTATGTGGCTCACATTAAATTTTCACTGGACAATGCTGGACCAATGGACCAAGAAGATACTATTAAAATTTAAATTCTAATTCAGTTCAGTTGAGTCGCTCAGTCGTGTCCAACTCTCCGCGACCCCATGAATCACAGCACGCCAGGCCTCCCTGTCCATCACCAACTCCCGGAGTTCACGCAAATTCATGTCCACAGAGTCGGTGATGCCATCCAGCCATCTCATTCTCTGTCATCCCCTTCTCCTCCCGCCCCAATCTTTCCCAGCATCAGAGTCTTTTCCAGTGAGTCAACTCGTCGCATGACGTGGCCAAAGTATTGCAGTTTCAGCTTTAGCATCAGTCCCTCCAATGAACACCCAGGATTGATCTCCTTTAGAATGGACTGGTTGGATCTCCTTGCAGTCCAAGGGACTCTCAAGAGTCTTCTCCAGCACCACAGTTCAAAAGCATCGATTCTTCGGCGATCAGCTTTCTTCACAGTCCAACTCGCACATCCATACATGACCACGGGAAAAACCATAGCCTTGACTAGACGGACCTTGGTTGGCAAAGTAATGTCTCTGCTTTTTAATATGCTATCTAGGTTGGTCATAACTTTCCTTCCAAGGAGTAAGCGTCTTTTAATTTCCTGGCTGCAATCAGCATCTGCAGTGATTTTGGAGCCCCCCAAAATAAAGTCTGACACTGTTTCCACTGTTTCCCCATCTATTTCCCATGAAGTGATGGGACCAGATGCCATGATCTTTGTTTTCTGAATGTTGAGCTTCAAGCCAACCTTTTCACTCTCCTCTTTCACTTTCATCAAGAGGCTTTTGAGTTCCTCTTCACTTTCTGCCATAAGGGTGGTGTCATCTGCATATCTGAGGTTATTGTATTTCTCCCAGCAATCTTGATTCCAGCTTGTGCTTCTTCCAGCCCAGCGTTCCTCATGATGTACTCTGCATTTAAGTTAAATAAGCAAGGTGACAATATACAGAGAGACGCAGGCCCCAGCGGCGCAGCCGCGAGACACGCAGGCCCCAGCGGCGCAGCCGCGAGAGACAGCAGCTGTGGCGCAACCGACCACGCAAAGAGGTGCGGCGGAGAGGAGCTACCCCACGCCTGAGGCCAGGGCCGGCAGCCTAGAGGAACTGCCCCACGTCCAATAGGCGGTGGCTGCGCAGGCGCAGGAGGGCCGAGAGGAGCTACTCCACGTTCAAGGTCAGGAGGGACCGCCTTGAGGAGATACCCTCAAGGTAAGGTGCAGCAGCTGCGCTTTCTTGGAGCAGCTGTGAAGAGATATCCCACGGCCAAGGTAAGAGAAACCCAAATAAGACGGTAGGTATTGCGAGGGGGCATCAGAGGGCAGACACACTGAAATCATAATCACAGGAAACGAGTCGATCTGATCACATGGACCACAGCCGAATGTGGTCCACTGGAGAAGGGAATGGCAAACCACTTCAGTATACTTGCCTTGAGAACCCCATGAACAGTATCAAAGGGCAAAATGATAGGATACTGAATGAGGAATTCCCCAGGTCGGTAGGTGCCCAGTATGCTACTGGAGATCAGTGGAGAAATAACTCTAGAAGGAATGAAGGGTTGGAGCAAAAGCAAAACCAATACCCAGTTGTGGATGTGACCAGTGATAGAAGCAAGGTCCGGTGCTGTAAACAGCAATATTTCATAGGAACCTGGAATGTTAGGTCCATGAATCAAGGCAAATTGGAAGTGGTCAAACAGGAGATGGCAAGAGTGAACATAGACATTCTAGGAATCAGTGAACTAAAATGGACTGGAATGGGTGAATTTAACTCAGATGACCATTATATCTACTACTGTGGGCAGGAATCCCTTAGAAGAAATGGAGTAGCCATCATGGTCAACAAAAGAGTCCGAAATGCAGTACTTGGATGCAATCTTAAAAACGACAGAATGATTTCTGTTCGTTTCCAAGGCAAACCATTCAATATTACAGTAATCCAGGCCTATGCCCCAACCAGTAATGCTGAAGAAGCCGAAGTTAATCGGTTCTATGAAGACCTACAAGACCTTTTAGAACTAACACCCAAAAAAGATGTCCTTTTCATTCTAGGGGACTGGAATGCAAAAGTAGGAAGTCAAGAAACACCTGGAGTAACAGGCAAATTTGGCCTTGGAGCACGGAATGAAGCAGGGCAAAGGCTAATAGAGTTTTGCCAAGAGAATGCACTGGTCATAGCAAACACCCTCTTCCAACAACACAAGAGAAGACTCTACACATGGACATCACCAGATGGTCAACACCGAAATCAGATTGATTATATTCTTTGCAACCAAAGATGGAGAAGCTGTATACAGTTAGCGAAAACAAGACCAGGAGCTGACTGTGGCTCAGATCATGAACTCCTTATTGCCAAGTTCAGACTGAAATTGAAGAAAGTAGGGAAAACCACTAGACCATTCAGATATGACCTAAATCAAATCCCTTATGATTATACAGTGGAAGTGAGGAATAGATTTAAGGGACTAGATCTGATAGAGTGCCTGATGAACTCTGGACGGAGGTTCGTGACATTGTACAGGAGACAGGGACCAAGACCATCCCCATGGAAAAGAAATGCAAAAGAGCGAAATGGCTGTCTGAGGAGGCCTTACAAATAGCTGTGAAAAGAAGAGAAGCGAAAAGCAAAGGAGAAAAAGGAAATTCTAATTAGATGGGCCTAATGAGTGTTCTTGCCTGGAGAATCCCAGGAAAGGGGGAGCCTGGTGGGCTGCTGTCTATGGGGTCACAGAGAGACAGACACGACTGAAGCGACTTAGCAGCAGCAGCAACGTAATGTGAATAATCAAGAATTAGCTAAGTGTGTTAGTTCACTTATTAATTTGTTAATTCAGTCAATAAATATTTGTTTCTTCAGTGTACTTTCCAGACTGCTGCCTGAGCATCTTTGCTAAATACAAGTCTGATAATGTCAGTCAACACCTTAAAACTCTTGAATGCCTAATGTTGCTCTAAGGACAAAAGACCTAAATCCTTATTATTGGTTTGCAAAGACCCCTTATATTCTGGCCCATAGCTTCTCAGCCTCATCTCTAATTACTCATCCTCTAGATGTCCAGTAAGCACTACTTTCCTAGGAGAGCCTTCCTTAGCTATTCTTCCTCCTTCTGCTCCAGCCTCAGTAGAACTTCTGTGTTTCTTTCAAATTGTAATGATATATTCATGAATATTATCATTTTATTAACACTAGTTTCTCTCCAGATAGTGAACTCATTAAGCACAGACACCTTGCCGTTTTGCTCATTTTAAATTTCCAACTTGGGTCACCGTGTCTAGTTTACAGCACACAAGAAGACTTGAAGGACTTGAGCACCTGTTTGCATCATGCACCAAGCTATTCTGTGTGATTATCAACATTAAAATCTGTACTGTCTTCAGAGGAGTCACAGTTAAGCGAAGGAAGACAAACATGTGAAAAGCAGTAACAATAAAGTAAAGCAAGTGTAGAGGATAAAATGTGATATAAAGAAGAGGCAGCTTGCATTCCTTTGTAGGGAAAGTTGGGAGAGCATTCCTAAGGAGCTGACTTGAAGAATGAGCAGGAATCGGCCAGGAGGTCAAGGTGGGAAAGCTTTCTAGACAGAGGAATGAAAAAGTGTACCATGTTTAGGGAACAGCAGATAAGTTAGGTGTGGACTACTGGAGTATAATGACTCTGGTTAGAAAGGAGGGAGAGTAGATTGACAAGTGATCAGAGGCCAGGTCTTCAAGGCCTAATAGGCCTTGGAGAGAAGCTTGCGTGCCTTCATTTCCTGGGCAGTCAGGAGCCAGATTCATTTCCTGAGCCTGTGTTCTTAGGTTGGGACACAGAAGCAAGTGGTCAGGGAAGAAACCACTGGTTGGTTCTGGGTATGATTATTCTTTAGCAGGGGAACATGACGTTCTGTGATTTGGATGGGCTTGTTATTACAACACAAGTAACAGTTCCCAAAGAATTGGCTGGATCTTTTATTGGCAAAAGCATGATAAGGATCTAATAAATCATGATTCAGGAGGGTTTAGTCATAATTGATGAGCCTTTAGAAGAATCCAGTAATTGGGTCATTGCTATCAGAGGAATCTAGGACCTAATACAGAAGGCATTGTGTTTGCTGCAAAGAAGTATGTGGAATAGGTTCCTAAAACGATTTTAAAGTTTTCTGGAAAAAAAATTTTTTTTAATTTTTATCTTTTTAATACCTAAAACCTAAAAATAGCAATTTTTACTAGCCAGAATATTTAGTTTTGAAACCAAACTAAACAAATTCTGCTTGTTTTAATTTCTCACTTCCAACTGTTAAACCAAAAACTTTGTTTGTGTTTACTAATTACATTTTGTACAAAGTTTTAAATTTTTCATTGTAGGAAAACTTGAAAGTTTTTCTGTGGTATTTTGAATTATATAGGAGATATTAAGGGACAATTGAATATTACTTTATCTGAATATTTTGTATAGCATCTCGGCATTTGTATTGGTTGTTAAATGGCTTAATATCTTTTACAAATCCAAAACATGTTACTGAGAAAAACTAAATATAAAATTCATAAAGTTAAAGTTTTCCTTTTTTAATGAATTACTTTTTTAATGAAAATATTACTATTAATATTTTGAAATAGGTATCATTCACACCAGTTACATGGCAGCAAATTGAAATAGAAAAAATAGGGCTATTATCTGGGTTTTTTAACTAATGCAAGCTATTTATAGAATAGTAATGGAACATACATGGATGAAATAAGTTATCCTGGTTACAGAGGAGGGGCAGTGAAATCACAGAGAGCTAGGTTATAATTATATCTCTGCAAGTTTTCTGCCATTTCAGTTCAGTCCAGTCACTCAGTTGTGTCCAACTCTTTGCGACCCCATGAATCGCAGCACACCAGGCCTCCCTGTCCATCACCAACTCCCAGAGTCTACCCAAACCCATGTCCATTGAGTCGGTGATGCCATCCAGCCATTTGACTTTGGGCAAAATCTCAGTTCTTCATATGTCAATTTATTTTAGGATTAAATGCATGAACACTTTTAGTACAGTTCCTCACATTAAAAAAAAATAACATAAGTAAATCATTAATGATTGTTATTGTTTTCTTAAATTTTTGGTTCCCTTTATTTTGTTTTAATTGTCCTGAAGTATAGTTGATTTACAGTGTAGCGTTAATTTCTTCTGTATAACAAGTGACTCAGTTATACATACATAATTTTTTTGTATATGTAAAAGAATATATATATGCTTTTTCATATTTTTATCCATTATGGTTTATCACAGGATATAGAATATAGTTCCTGATGTTATACAGTAGTAGGACCTTGTCTATCCATTCTATATATAATAGTTTGTATCTGCTAATCCCAAACTCCCATTCCTTCTCTTCCCTACTCCTCTTACCCTTGCAGCCACAAATCTGTTCTCTGAATCTGTGGGTCTGTTTTTGTTTCATAGATACTCTGTGTTGTATTTTAGATTCCACATGTAATTGTCTTTCTCTTTGATGTATTTCAGTTTGTATGATAATCTCTGGTTGCATCCGTGTTGCTGCAAATGGCATTGTTTTGTTCTTTTTTATAGCTAATATTCCATTGTATATATGTCCATATCTTCTTTACCCATGCATCTGTCGATGGACATGTAAGTTGTTTCCATGTCTTGACTATTGTGTAGAGTGCTTCTATGAACATAGGAGTGCATGTATCTTTTTGAATTATGGTTTTGTCTTCTTATATGCTGAGGAGTGGGCTTGCCAGATCATATAGCAACTCTATTTTTACTTTTTTTGAGAAACCACCATATAGTTGTCCATCATGGCTGTACCAGTTGATGTTCCTACCAATAGTGCAGGAAGTGTAAGAGGGTTCCATTTTTTTCAACATCTTCTCCAGCATTTGTTACTTGTAGGCTTTTAAAAAATTAATTTATCTATTTTAATTGGAGGCTAATTACAGTGTTGCGGTGGTTTTTGCCATACATGGACATGAATCAGCCACGGGTGTACATGTGTCCCCACATCCTGAACCCCTCTCCTGCCTCCCTCCCCACCCCATCTGTCTCAGTGTCCCAGAGCACCAGCTTTGAGTGCCCTGATTCATGTATCGAACTTGCACTAGTCATCTATTTTACATATGCTGCTGCTGCTAAGTCACTTCAGTCATGTCTGACTCTGTGGGACCCCACAGACGGCAGCCCACCAGGCTCCTCTGTCCCTGGGATTTTCCAGTCAAGAATACTGGAGTGGGTTGCCATTTCCTTCTCCAAAGCATGCATGCATACTAAGTTGCTTTAGTCGTGTCCAACTCTGTGCAACCCCATAGATGGCAGCCCACCAAGCTCCTCTGACCACAGGATTCTCTAGGCAAGAATGCTGGAGTGGGTTGCCATTTCCTTCTCCATTTACATATGCACTGGTCATCTGTTTTACATACATATTTCAATGCTATGCTCTCAAATCATCCCACCCTTGCCCTCTCCCACATAGTCCAAAAGTCTGTTCTTTACATCTGTGTTTCTTTTGAGGTCTTGCATATAGGGTCCTCAGTACCATCTTTCTAAATTCCATATATATGCGTTAGTATCAGTTCAGTTCAGTTCAGTTCAATCGCTCAGTCTGTCCGACTCTCCGCGACCCCATGAAGCACAGCACGCCAGGCCTCCCTGTCCATCACCAACTCCCGGAGTACACTCAAATTCATGTAACAGAGTCGGTGATGCCATCCAGCCATCTCATTCTCCGTTGTCCCCTTCTCCTCCCGCCTCCAACCTTTCCCAGCATCAGAGTCTTTTCCAGTGAGTCAACTCGTTGCATGAGGTGGCCAAAGTATTGCAGTTTCAGCTTTAGCATCAGTCCCTCCAATGAACATCCAGGATTGATCTCCTCTGGAATGGACTGGTTGGATCTCCTTGCAGTATAAGGGACTCTCAAGAGTCTTCTCCAACACCACAGTTCAAAAGCATCGATTCTTCGGCGATCAGCTTTCTTCACAGTCCAACTCGCACATCCATACATGACCACGAGAAAAACCATAGCCTTGACTAGACGGACCTTGGTTGGCAAAGTAATGTCTCTGCTTTTTAATATACTATCAAGGTTGATCATAACTTTCCTTCCAAGGAGCAAGCGTCTTTTAATTTGATGGCTGCAATCAGTATCTGCAGTGATTTTGGAGCCCCCCAAAATAAAATCTGACACTGTTTCCACTGTTTTTCCATCTATTTCCCATGAAGTGATGGGACCAGATGCCATGATCTTTGTTTTCTGAATGTTGAGCTTCAAGCCAACCTTTTCACTCTCCTCTTTCACTTTCATCAAGAGGCTTTTGAGTTCCTCTTCACTTTCTGCCATAAGGGTAGTGTCATCTGCATATCTGAGGTTATTGATATTTCTCCCAGCAATCTTGATTCCAGCTTGTGCTTCTCCCAGCCCAGCGTTCCTCATGATGTCCTCTGCATATAAGTTAGATAAGCAAGGTGACAATATACAACCTTGACGTACCCCTTTTCCTATTTGGAACCAGTCTGTTGTTCCATGGCCAGTTCTAACTGTTGCTTCCTGACCTGCATACAGGTTTCTCAAGAGGCAGGTCAGGTGGTCTGGGATTCCCATCTATTTCAGAATGTTCCACAGTTTATTGTGATCGACACAGTCAAAGGCTTTGGCATAGTCAATGAAGCAGAAATAGATGTTTTTCTGGAACTCTCTTGCTTTCTCCATGATCCAGCGGATGTTGGCAATCTGATCTCTGGTGCCTCTGCCTTCAACCTGCTTGAACATCTGGGAGTTCACGGTTTACATACTGCTGAAGCCTGGCTTGGAGAATTTTGAGCATGACTTTACTAGCGTGTGAGATGAGTGCAATTGTGCGGTAGTTTGAGCATTCTTTGGCATTGCCTTTCTTTGGGATTGGAATGAAGACTAACCTCTTCCAGTCCTGTGGCCACTGCTGAGTTTTCCAAATCTGCTGGCATATTGAGTGCAGCACGTTCCCAGCATCATCTTTCAAGACTTGAAATAGCTCAACTGGATTTCCATCACCACCACTAGCTTTGTTCGTCTTGATGCTTTCTAAGGCCCACTTAACTTCACATTCCAAGATGTCTGGCTCTAGGTCAGTGATCACGTTATAGTGACTATCTTGGTCGTGAAGATCTTTTGTGTACAGTTCTTCTGTGTATTCCTGCCACCTCTTCTTAATATCTTCTGTTTCTGTTAGGTCCATACCATTTCTGTCCTTTATCGAGCCCATCTTTGCATGAAATGTTCCCTTCGAATCTCTAATTTTCTTGAAGAGATCTCTTGTTTTTCCTATTCTGTTGTTTTCCTCTATTTCTTTGCATTGATCACTGAGGAAGTCTTTCTTATCTCTCCTTGCTATTCTTTGGAACTCTGCATTCAGATGCTTATATCTTTCCTTTTCTCCTTTGCTTTTCGCCTCTCTTCTTTTCACAGCTATTTGTAAGGCCTCCTCAGACAG
Source organism: Moschus berezovskii (assembly GCF_049115385.1). Lineage (NCBI taxonomy): Eukaryota > Metazoa > Chordata > Mammalia > Artiodactyla > Moschidae > Moschus > Moschus berezovskii. The sequence goes on from NC_142463.1 coordinate 63,969,317, forward strand.
CCATTTCGCTCTTTTGCATTTCTTTTCCATGGGGATGGTCTTGGTCCCTGTCTCCTGTACAATGTCACAAACCTCCGTCCAGAGTTCATCAGGCACTCTATCAATCAGATCTAGTCCCTTAAATCTATTTCTCACTTCCACTGTATAATCATAAGGGATTTGATTGAGGTCATATCTGAACGGTCTAGTGGTTTTCCCTACTTTCTTCAATTTAAGTCTGAATTTCTCAATAAGGAGTTCATGGTCTGAGCCACAGTCAGCTCCTGGTCTTGTTTTCGCTAACTGTATACAGCTTCTCCATCTTTGGTTGCAAAGAATATAATCAATCTGATTTCGGTGTTGACCATCTGGTGATGTCCATGTGTAGAGTCTTCTCTTGTGTTGTTGGAAGAGGGTGTTTGCTATGACCAGTGTGTTCTCTTGATAAAACTCTATTAGCCTTTGCCCTGCTTCATTCCGTGCTCCAAGGCCAAATTTGCCTGTTACTCCAGGTGTTTCTTGACTTCCTACTTTTGCATTCCAGTCCCCTAGAATGAAAAGGACATCTTTTTTGGGTGTTAGTTCTAAAAGGTCTTGTAGGTCTTCATAGAACCGATTAACTTCGGCTTCTTCAGCATTACTGGTTGGGGCATAGGCCTGGATTACTGTAATATTGAATGGTTTGCCTTGGAAACGAACAGAAATCATTCTGTCGTTTTTAAGATTGCATCCAAGTACTGCATTTTGGACTCTTTTGTTGACCATGATGGCTACTCCATTTCTTCTAAGGGATTCCTGCCCACAGTAGTAGATATAATGGTCATCTGAGTTAAATTCACCCATTCCAGTCCATTTTAGTTCACTGATTCCTAGAATGTCTATGTTCACTCTTGCCATCTCCTGTTTGACCACTTCCAATTTGCCTTGATTCATGGACCTAACATTCCAGGTTCCTATGCAATATTGCTCTTTACAGCATCGGACCTTGCTTCTATCACTGGTCACATCCACAACTGGGTATTGGTTTTGCTTTTGCTCCATCCCTTTATTCCTTCTAGAGTTATTTCTCCACTGATCTCCAGTAGCATACTGGGCACCTACCGACCTGGGGAATTCCTCATTCAGTATCCTATCATTTTGCCCTTTGATACTGTTCATGGGGTTCTCAAGGCAAGTATACTGAAGTGGTTTGCCATTCCCTTCTCCAGTGGACCACATTTGGCTGTGGTCCATGTGATCAGATCGACTCGTTTCCTGTGATTATGATTTCAGTGTGTCTGCCCTCTGATGCCCCCTCACAATACCTACCGTATTATTTGGGTTTTTCCTACCTTGGTCGTGGAAAATCTCTTCACAGCCGCTCCAGCAAAGTGCAGCTGCTGTACCTTACCTTGGACGATGGGTATCTCCTCAACGCCGCCCCTCGTGACCTTGAACATGGAGTAGCTCCTCTCGGCCCTCCTGCGCCCGCGCAGCCACCGCCTGTTGGACGTGGGGTGCGTTAGTATACTGTATTGGTATTTCTCTTTCTGACTTACTTCACTCTGTATAATAGGCTCCAGTTTTATCCACCTCATTAGAACTGACTCAAATTTGTTCTTTTTTATAGCTGAGTAATATTCTGTTGTGTATATATACCACAACTTCCTTATCCATTCATCTGCCATTGGACATCTAGATTGCTTCCATGTTCTAGCTATGGTAAACAGTTCTGCAATGAACATTGGAGTACATGTGTCTCTTTCAATTATGGTTTCCTCAGTGTGTATGCCCAGCAGTGGGATTGCTGGGTCATATGGCAGTTCTATTTCCAGTTTTTTAAGGAATCTCCACACTGTTCTCCATAGTGGCTGTACATTCCCACAAACAGTGTAAGAGGGTTCCCTTTTCTCCACACCCTCTCCAGCATTTATTGTTTGTAGACTTTTTGATGGCAGCCATTCTGACCAGCGTGAGATGGTACCTCGTTGTGGTTTTGATTTGCATTTCTCTGATAATGAGTGATGTTGAGCATCTTTTCATGTGTTTGTTAGTCATCTGTATGTCTTCTTTGGAAAAATATCTGTTTAGTTCTTTGACCCACTTTTTTATTGGGTCGTTTATTTTTCTGGTATTGAGCTGTATGAGTGCTTGTATATTTTGGAGATTAATAATTTGTCACTTGTTTCATTTGCTATAATTTTGTCCCATTCTGAAGGCTTCCTTTTCACCTTGCTTTGTTGTGCAAAAGTTTTTAAGTTTAATTAGGTCCCATTTGTTTCTTTTTGCTTTTATTTCCATTACTCTGGGAGGTGGGTCATAGAGGATCTTGCTGTGATTTATGTCAAGAGTGTTCTGCCTATGTTTTCCTTTGAGTTTTATAGTATCTGGTCTTAAATTTAAGTCTTTAATCCATTTTGAGTTTATTTTTTTGTGCGGTGTTAGAAAGTGTTCTAATTTCATTATTTTACAACTTGTAGACTTTTTAATGATGGCCATTCTGACTGGTGTGAGGTGATAGCTCGTTGCAGTTTCATTTCTCTAGTAATTAGTGATGATGAGTATCTTTTCATGTGTTTATGGGCCATCTGTATGTCTCCTTTGAGGAAATGTCTATTTAAGTCTTTTGCCCATTTTATGACTGGGGTGTTTGTTTTTTGTTGTTGAATTATGAAAGTTGTCTGTATATTTTGGAAATTAAGGGCATTGTTGATGGCATCATTTGCAATATTTTCTCCCAATATATGTTGGCTTTTTGTTTTATGTCTTCCTTTGCTGTGCCAAAGCTGATGAATTTGATTATTTCCCTTTTATTTTTGCTTTATTTCTGTTGCCTTGAGAGATTGACTTAAGAAAATATTGGTATGATTTATGTCAGAGAAAGTTTTGCCTATGTTCTCTTCTAGGAGTTAATTGTGTCTTATATTTAAATCTTCAAGTGATTTTATTTTTATGCAGTGTCAGGTCGTGTTCTGAGTTCATTGATTTACATCCAGCTTTCTAACTTTCCCAGCACCACTAGATGAAGAGACTGTCTTCTCCCCATTAATTGTTCATAGGTGTTGGGTTTATTTCTGGGCTCTCTGTTGTGTTGATCTATATGTTTTGTTGTTGTTCAGTCATTAAGTTGTGTCCAACTCTTTGAGACCCCGTGGACTGCAGCACACCAGGCTCCCTTGTCTTTCACTGTTTCCTGGAGTTTGCTCAAATCCATATTCAATGAGTTGGTGATGTTACTTAACCATCTTATCCTCTGACACCCCCTTCTCCTTTTAAAAGACTTCAATCTTCCCCAGCATCAGGGTCATTTCTAATGAGTTGACTCTTTGCATTAAGTGATCCAAATATTAGAGCTCAACAACAATCCTAATTGAGTACCCACTGTTGATTTCCTTTAAGATTGACAGGTTTGATCTCCTTGCAGTCCAAGGGACCCTCAAGAGTCTTCTCCAGCACCACAATTCAAAAGCATCAATTTTTGGAGGTCAGCCTTTTTTATGGTCCAACTCTCATATCTGTACATGACTACTGGAAAAACCATAGCTTTGACTATCTGTCACTGTTTCCACTTTTCTCCCTTCTATTTGCCATGAGGTGATGGGACCCAATGCCATAATCTTAGTTTTTTAATGTTGAGTTTTAAGCCAACCTTTTTTTACTCTCGCATCCTTATCAAGAGGCTCTTTAGTTCCTATTCTCTGTCTGCCATTAAAGTGGTATCATCTGCATATCTGAGGTTGCTGACAATCCTGACTCCAACTTGTGAGTCATCCAGCTCGGCATTTCATATGATGTACTTGGCATAGAAGTTAAATAAGCAGGGTAACAATATACAGCCTTGTTGTACCCCTTTCCCAATTTTGAACCAGTCCTCTTGTTCCATGTCTGGTTCTAACTATTGCTTCTTCACCTGCATACAGGTTTCTTAGGAGGCAGGTAAGGTGATCTGTATTTCCATCTCTTTAAGACTTTTCCACAGTTTGTTGTGATCCACACAGTCAAAGGCTTTAGCGTAGTAATCAATGAAACAGAAGTTTTTATGGGATTCCCTTGCTTTCTCTGTCCAATGGATAGATCCAGTGGATGTTGGCATTTTGATCTCCGGTTCCTCTTTCTTTTCTGTATCCAGCTTGTATATCTGGATGTTCTTTATTCACTTACTGATGAAGCCAGCTTGAAGGATTTTGAGCATTATCCTACTAGCGTGTGAAATGAATGCAGTTATTCCATAGTTTGAACGTGCTTTGGCACTGCCCTTCTTTGAAATTGAAATGAAAATTGACATTTTCCAGTCCTGTGGCCACTGCTGAGTTTTCCAAATTTGCTTACATATTGAGTGCAGCACTTTCACAGCATCATCTTTTCAGATGATGACTAGCTCAGGTGGAATTCTTTCACTTTCACTGGCTTTGTTTGTAGTAATGCTTCATAAGCCCCACTTGATTTCGCACTCCAGGATATCTCACTGTAGGTGAGTGACCACAGTGTCATGGTTGTTGTTGTTCAGTTGACAGTCATGTCCAACTCTTTGCAACCCCATGGACTGCAGCACTCCAGGTCGCCCTGTGCCTTACCATCTCCTGAAGTTTGTCTAAGTTCGTGTCCATTGCATTAGTGATGCCATCCAGCCATCTCATCCCCTGATGTCCTTGTGCAATGTGGTTATCTGGGTCATTAAGACCTCTTTTTTGTAGTTCTTCTGTGTATTCTTGCCACTTTTTTGGAATCTCTTCTGCTTCTGTTAGGTCTTCATGAGTTTCTGTCCTTTATCATGCCCATCCTTGCATGAAAATTTCCCTTGATCTCTCCAATTTTCATAAAGAGATTTCTAGTCTTTCTCATTCTATTGTCTTCCTCTGTTTGCATTGTTCATTTAAAAAGGACTTCCTATCTCCTTGCTATTCTGTGGAACTCTGCATTCAGTTGGGTATATCTTTCCCTTTCTACCTTGTCTTTTCCTTCTCTTCTTTCCTCAGCTATTTATAAATCTTCTTTAGACAACCACTTTGCATTCTTGTATTTCTTTTTCTTGGGGATGGTTTTGGTCACTGCCTCCTGTACAATATTACAAACCTCCCTCCATATTTTTTCAGGCACTCTGTCTACCAGATCTAATCCCTTGAATCTATTTATCACCCCCACTGTATAATCATAAGGGATTTGATTTAGGTCATACCTGTATGGTCTAGAGGTTTTCCCTACTATCTTTAATTTAAGCCTGAATTTTGTAATAAGGAGGCTTCCCTGGTGGCTCAGATAGTAAAAGAATCTGCCTGCAATGCAGGAGACCCAGGTTTAATCCCTGGAGAAGGGAATGGCTACCCATTCCAGTATTCTTGCCTGGAGAAGTCCATGGACAGAGGAATCTCACGGGCTACAGTCCATGGGGTTGCAAATAGTCAGACACAATGATTTGAGCTACAGTTGACTCCAGGTCTTGTTTCTGCTGACTCTATAGAGCTTCTCCATCTTTGGCTTCAAAGAAAATAATCAATTTGATTTCGGGAGTAACCACTGGGTGATGTCCATGTATAGAATCATCTCTTGTGTTGTTGAAAAAGGGGGTTTGCTATGGCCAGAGTGTTCTCTTGATTAAACTGTTAGCCTTTGTCCTGCTTCATTTTGTACTTAAAGGCCAAACTTGCCTCTTGCTTCAGGTATTGCTTGACTTTTTGCATTCCAGTCCCCTGTGATGAAAAGGACATCTTTTCTGTTGTTGTTATAGTCCTGAGGTCTTGTAGGTCTTCATGGGTCCAATCAACTTCAGCTTCCTCGGCATTAATGGTTGCAGCAGGGACTTGGATTACTGTGATGCTGAATGGTTTGCCTGAGAAGTGAACTGAGATCATTCTGTCGTTTTTGAGATTGCACCCAAATACTGCATTATAGACCCTTTTGACTATGAGGGCTACTCCATTTCTTCTAAGGGGTTCTTGCTCACAGTAGTGGATATTAATATAATGGTCATCTGAATTAAATTTGCCCCTTCCCATCTATTTTATTTCACTGATTTCTAAGATGTTGATGTTCAGTCTTGCCATCTCATGCTTGGCCATGTCCAATTTCCTTTGATTCATGGACCTAACATTCTAGGTTCCTATGCAGTATTATTCTTTGCAGTATCAGACTCACCACCAGAGAAATCCATTTGTTTGTCCCAGTTGCTTTATACATTCTGGAGGTATAAATAATTGCCCTCTGCTCTTCCCCAGTAGCCTACTGAACAACTTCCAACCTGGGAGGCTCATGTTTGATGTCATATCTTTTTGCTTTTTCAAACTGTTCATGGCTTTCTCATGACAAGAATCCTGGAGTGGTTTGCCATTCCCTCCTCCAGTGGACTATGTTTTCTCTGAACTCTTCACTATGACTTTCCATCTTGGGTGGCCCTACATGGCATGTCTCACAGCTTCATTGAGTTATGCAAGCCCCTTCACCACGACAAGACTGTGATCCACGATCCATGTGATCCATGCAGATACCACAGTGTTTTGATTACTGTATCTTTGTAATGTTGTCTGAAGTCTGGGAGGTTTATGCCTCCTGCTTTGTTCTTTTTCTCAGGATTGTTTTGACAATTCTTTATATATATATATATATATTAGGATTGTTTGGTCTAGTTCTGTGAAAAATGTCATGGGTAATTCGATATGATGTGCATTAAATCTGTAGATTGCTTTGGGTAGTATTGCTATTTTAATAATACCAATCTAAATAATACCAATACCAACTTTTTGCAATCCAGGAGCCTGAGATATCTCCCCATTTCTTTGATTTATCTTCAGTTTTCTTTATTAATGTTTTATAGTTCTTGTCATATAAATCTTTCACCATCTTGGTGAAGTTTATTCTCAAGGTTTCTTTTTTGATGCATTTTAAAGGGGATTATTTGTTTACACTTGATATCTGCTGTTTCATTTAGCAGAAATGTTAGTGTATAGAAATGCAACTGATTTCTGTATGTTAACCTCTTTATCTTTTTACTTTGCTGAATTCATTTATCACTTCTAGTTGTTTTTTGTGGAGTCTCTAGGATTTTCTATACATAGTATCATTATCTGCGTATAAAGACAATTTTATATCTTTCTACCAGTTTGAATACATTTTACTTATTTTGTTGTCTGATTGCTGTGGCTAGGACTTTCAATACTGTTTTGAAGAGAACTGGTGAGGTCACATCCTTGTCTTGTTATAGATTTCAGCTGGAAGACTTTCAGCTTTTCACCATTGAGTATGTTATAGGCTGTGGGTTTGCTGTAAATAGATTTTATTATGTTGAGATATATTTCCTCTATATCCACTTTAGTAAGAGTTTTTCGCATGAGTGGATGTTGAATTTTATTGAATGTTTATTCTGTATCTGTTGCAGTGGTTGTGTGGTTTTGTATTTTCTTGATGTGTTGTTTCACATCACAATGTATACAGCATCACATGTTGTATCAACATATAGCACATTGATTGCTGGGAGTATTTTTTAACAAGCTTTGTGCCCCTGGGGTGAATCCAACTTAGTCATGATGTAAGATCTTTTTATGTATTTTTTTATATTCACTTTGCTAGTAGTTTGTTTAGAATGTTTGCATCTGTATTCATCAAGATATTGGCTGTAATTTTCTTTTTTGGTGGCATTTTTGTTTGGTTTCAGTATCAGGGTGATGTTGCATTAATAGAATGTCTTTGGGAGTGATTCTTCCTCTTCAACTTTTTGGGAAAAGTTTGAGAAGGCTTAGTTAAGTTCTTCTTTGTATGTTTTTAAATTGTTTTAACCCTTTCCTATATCTATTTGCTTTAGATTCAAACACATTCCAAATAAAGAATCTACTATTTCTTATTCTCCCACCCCATATTTTGTGATTTTGGTACCCTGTTTTCTTTTCATTCCTTTGCTGTTCCTTGTGTTTATCTTTGCTTTCACAAATATATATATATTTTTCCTTTTTTGATCTGTATACTGGCGTGTTTAGGTGATTAACTTTAAAGTGTGATTTTTTCTTTCTTATGTATTCTTCTTTACTATTTAGAGAAGCCTTTCAATATTTCTTTTAGGATAGGTATAATATTGCTGTATTTTTTCTGGTTTTGCTCTTTTGCTTCTTGAGAAATTCTTTCTCTTTTTATTCTAAATTATAATCTTGCTGGATAGAGTACTCTAGATTGCAGATTTTTCCCTTTCAAGATGTCGAGTGTATTTTCCCAACCCTTTTTGGCCTGTAGCAATTCTATAGAGAAGTCAGCTGATAGATTTATTGAGGTCCCCTTGTAATTAACTGTTTTTCTCTTGCTGCCTTTAGAATCTTCTTTTTAACTTTAACTTTTGCCATTATTATTATATATTTTGATGTGGATCTGTTTGGTATCATTTTTGCTTCTTATATGTGTTTCCTTTTTTAGGTTTGGCAAGTATTTAGTCATAATTTATTCAAATACATTTTCAATTACATCTTATGTTTCTTCTCCTTCTGGAATCCTTATTAGGCATAGACTGGCATATTTCATGGGCTTCCCTGGTGGCTCAGAGGTTAAAGCGTCTGCCTCCAATGCGGGAGACCCGGGTTCAATCCCTGGGTCAGGAAGATCCCCTTGAGAAGGAAATGGTAACCCACTCCAGTATTCTTGCCTGGAGAATCCCATGGATGGAGAAGCCTGGTAGGCTACAGTCCATGGGGTCGCAAAGAGTCAGACACGACTGAGTGATGGAACGGAACGGGCATATCTCATAGGTCTCTTGGTCCACTGGAGAAGAGAATGGCAAACCACTTCAGTATTCTTGCATTGAGAACCTCATGAACAGTAAAAAAAAAAAAAAAAGGCAAAAAGATATGACACTGAAAGATGAAATCCCCAGGTCAGTAGGTGCCCAATATGCTACTGGAAAAGAGTGGAGAAATAGCCCCAGAAAGAATGAAGAGGCTGAGCCAAAGCAAAAACAGTGCCCAGTTGTGGATGTGACTAGTGATGGAAGGAAAGTCTGATGCTGTAAAGAACAATATTGCATAGAAATCTGGTATGTTAGGTCCATGGATCAAGGTAAATTGGCAGTGGTCAAACAGGAGATGGCAAGAGTGAGCATCAACATCTTAGGAATCAGTGAACTAAAACTGACTGGAACGAGTGGTCATTCAGATGACCATTATATCTACTACTGTGGATAAGAATCTCTTAGAAGAAATGAAGTAGCCATCACAGTCAACAAGAGTCTGAAATGCAGTACTTGGGTGCACTCTCAAAAATGACAGAATAATCTCTGTTCGTTTCTAAGGCAAACCATTCACTATAACAGTAATCTAAGTCTCTGCCCCAACCGGTAATGCTGAAGAAGCTAAAGTTGAACAGTTCTATGAAGACCTACAAGACCTTGTAGAACTAGCACCAAAAAAAAATATGTCCTTTTCATCTTAGGGGACTGGAATGTGAAAGTAAGAAGTCAAAGAAACACCTGGAGTAACAGGAAAATTTGGCCTTGGAGTACAAAATGAAACAGGGCAAAAGCTAATAGAGTTTTGTCAAGAGAACACACTGGTCATAGTAAAAACCCTCTTGCAACAACACAAGAAAACTACAGGCCAATATCACTGATGAACAATATGCAAAAATCCTTAACAAAATTCTAGCAATCAGAATCCAACAACACATTAAGAAGATCATACATCATGACCAAGTGGGCTTTATCCCAGGAATGCAAGGATTCTTCAATATCCGCTAATCAATCAATGTAATACACCACATTAACAAACTGAAAAATAAAAATCATATGATTATCTCAATAGATGCAGAGAAAGCCTTCGACAAAATTCAACATCCATTTATGATAAAAACCCTCCAGAAAGTGGGAATAGAAGGGACATATCTCAACATAATAAAAGCTATATATGACAAACCCACAGCAAACATTATCCTCAATGGTGAAAAACTGAAAGCATTTCCCCTAAAGTCAGGAACAAGACAAGAGTGCCCATTCTCACCACTACTATTCAACATAGTTCTGGAAGTTTTGGCCATAGCAATCAGAGCAGAAAAAGACATACAAGGAATACAAATTGGAAAAGAAGAAGTAAAGCTTTCACTGTTCGCTGATGACATGATCCTCTACACAGAAAACCCTAAAGACTCTACCAGAAAACTACTAGAGCTAATCAATGATTACAGTAAAGTTGCAGGATATAAACTCAACACACAGAAATCCCTTGCATTCCTATACACTAATAATGAGAAAATAGAAAGAGAAATTAAGGAAACTATTCCATTCACTGTTGCAACAAAAAGAATTAAATATTTAGGAATATATCTACCTAAAGAAACAAAAGACTTGTACATAGAAAACTATAAAACACTGGTGAAAGTAATCGAAGAGGACACTGATAGATGGAGAAATATACCGTGTTCGTGGATTAGAAGAATAAATATTGTAAAAATGAGTATACTACCCAAAGTAATTTATACATTCAATGCAATCCCTATCAAGCTACCAATGATATTTTTCACAGAACTGGAACAAATAATCTCACAATTTGTATGGAAATACAAAAAGCCTCGCATAGCCAAAGCAATCTTGAGGAAGAAGAATGGAACTGGGAGAATCAACCTGCCGGACTTCAGGCTCTACTACAAAGCCACAATCATCAAGACAGTATGGTACTGGCATAAAGACAGAAATATAGATCAATGGAACAAAATAGAAAGCCCAGAGATAAACCCACGCACCTATGGACACTTTATCTTTGACAAAGGAGGCAAGAATATAAACTGGAGAAAAGACAGTCTCTTTAACAAGTGGTGCTGGGAAAACTGGTCAGCCACTTGTAAAAGAATGAAACTAGAACACTTCCTAATACCATACACAAAAATAAACTCAAAATGGATTAGAGAGCTAAATAAAAGACCAGATTCTATAAAACTCCTAGAGGAGAACGTAGGCAAAACACTCTCCGACATAAATTACAGCAGGATCCTCCAAGACCCACCTCCCAGAATATTGGAAATAAAAGCAAAAATAAACAAATGGGACCTAATTAAAATCAAAAGCTTCTGCACAGCAAAGGAAACTATAAGCAAGGTGAAAAGACAGCCTTCAGAATGGGAGAAAATAATAGCAAATGCAGCAACGGATAAAGGATTAATCTCCAAAATATACAAGCAGCTCCTGCAGCTCAATTCCAGAAAAATAAACGACCCAATCAAAAAATGGGCCAAAGAACTAAACAGACATTTCTCCAAAGAAGACATAAAGATGGCTACAAACACATGAAAAAATGCTCAACATCCCTCATAATCAGAGAAATGCAAATCAAAACCACAATGAGATACCATTTCACGCTAGTCAGAATGGCTGCTATCCAAAAGTCTACATGCAATAAATGCTGGAGAGGGTGTGGAGAGAAGGGAACCCTCTTACACTGTTGGTGGGAATGCAAACTAGTACAGCCACTATGGAGAACAGTGTGGAGATTCCTCAAAAAACTGGAAATAGAACTGCCATATGATCCCGCAATCGCACTCCTGGGCATACACACTGAGGAAACCAGAATTGAAAGAGACACATGTACTCCAGTGTTCATTGCTGCACTGTTTATAATAGCCAGGACATGGAAACAACCTAGATGTCCATCTGCAGATGAATGGATAAGAAAGCTTTGGTACATATACACAATGGAGTATTACTCAGCCATCAGAAAGAATGCATTTGAACCAGTTCTAATGAGGTGGATGAAACTGGAGCCTGTTATACAGAGTGAAGTAAGCCAGAAAGAAAAACACCAATACAGTATACTAACGCATATATATGGAATTTAGAAAGATGCAAATGATAACCCTGTATATGAGACAGCAAAAGAGACACAGATGTATAGAACAGTCTTTGGGACTCTGTGGGAGAGGGTGAGGGTGGGATGATTTGGGAGAATGGCATTGAAACATGTGTATTATCATATGTGAAACGAATCACCAGTTCAGGGTCGATGCATGTTACAGGATGTTTGGGGCTGGTGTGCGGGGATGACCCAGAGGTGGGAGGAGGGTTCAGGAAGGGGAACTCATGTACACCCGGGGCGGATTCATGTCAATGTATGACAAAACCAACCAATATAATATTGTAAAATAATTAGCCTCCAATTAAAAAAAATCTGATACATAATTTAAGAAAAAAAAATAAAACAACCCCACTATTTTCAAGTGCAATGTGACATTTACGATGAGAGATCTTTGACTTAGCCATTGAAAGCCTCATTAAGGTTAGAATACTGAAGAAACATAGAGGTTGATTGCAGAGAAGTAAGCATTTAAATGAGAAGTTAATATAAAAAAAACTTTAAAACCCCCATGTGTTTGGAAATTAAATGTCCACTTTTAAATGATACGTTTATTTATGAAGCCATAACAAGGAAATTTAGAAAATATCTTTAACCAAATAAAAATGAAGAGAATGAATCAGAATTTGTTGCATGCATCTGAAGATGCTCTGAATGCAATTATATACAATGTGGAATCTTGAATAAGGTATGAAAACAAATAACGGACACTAGCATAAAATTTTGTGTAATTTGAACAAAATCTGTACTTTATTAATAAAACTATATCACATTTTAATTTCCTGGTTTTTACATTTTTTACTACCTAGTATTGCTTTATGCTCTGAAAATTGGATTAGAAATTTCAAGCCTCTTCAAAATCTTTTTTAATCACTCAGGTAATAAACTTTCTAGACTTTTACAAATAATACTAGATACCAAAATACATGGAACTATATCAAACTTCTGAGTAAATATAAATTAGAAATCTAGCATTCTATTCATACTAAGCCAAACAGTGGAAGATAAAAAATGTCATACAGTTTTTATCTATGCAAAAATTCATAAGTTTTCTAAAAATATGTATATTATGCATACTATTTATATTTATATATGTGTACAGAAGCTTTTCTCTTACACTTGATACAGCCTTGAGAAGCAGCAACAACAAAAAGAGGGAGAAATTGGAATAGAGGAGCTAAATGAAATGGGAGCATTGAAAATGAAATCGATAAAGCGAAACAAACTAGATAAAGGTCAAAGATCATCATGTACTCCCCTTGTTTTTAAGTTTGGCTGCTTGTTAGAAACGCATGTGGAGCTTTGTAGAAAAAAGCAATACCTGGGGATTTATATTTTTCAAAAAATTAGTTTCTCAGTTGGTCTGACTCTTTGTGACCCCATGGACTATAGCCCACTGGGCTTCTCTGTCCATGAAATTCTTCAGGGAAGACAACTGGAGTTGTTAACTGTTCCCTTCTCCAGGTGATCTTCCTGACCCAGGGGTCAAACGCAGGTGTCCTGCATTGCAGGCAGGTCCTTTACCATCTGAGCCACCAGGGAAGCAATTCCAAGAATATTCTGATATATATCTGGATTTTAAAAAGTGATTACATGTTTTTCTATTAACTGGTACTTTCAGTGATATTGAATTCTGTTATTTTCTGTTGCCCAATCATGATACAATGGTATTCAGTGAATAATCACAATAGTTAAAGATGTCTATCAGTTTTCACAATCAACAGCTAGACAAAAAATAAAAGATAATTACAATTGAAAACCATGATGGAAACATGATTAACCTAACAATATAAAATAATTACATACAATTTGGGGGGTTAAATAAAATGTGGTAAGTGGAAGTGCATACAGGCACATATTTTTATCCACCTAGCCAGTCTATATCTTTTGGTTGGTGTAGTTAAACCATTTACTTTATTTTCTGTAGGTCTTTTCCTTCTCTTATGTTTCCTACGTAGAAAAGTTCCTTTAGCATTTGTTGTGCAGCTGGATTGCTGGTACCAAATTCTCTTTAACTTTTGCTTGTCTGGAAAGCTTTCGATTTCTCTGTCAAGTCTGAACAAGAGTCTTTCTGGGTAGAGTATTCTTGCTGTTAGGATCTTCATCACTTTAAATATATAGTGCCATTCCCTTCTGGCTTGTAGAGTTTCTGTTGAGAAATCGGCTGATAACCTTATGGGAGTTCTCTTATATGTTATTTGTCATTTTTCCCTTGTTGCTTTTAATAATTTATCTTTGTCTTTAATTTTCATCAGCTTGATTACAATGTGTGTCAGTGTATTGGTGCTTGGGTTTATCCTGCCTGGGACTCTCTGTGCTTTCTGGACTTGGTTGACTATATCCTTTCCCATGTTAGGAAGCTTTTCATCTGTTATCTCTCCAAATATTTTCTCAGGTCCTTTCTCTCTCTCTTCTCCTTCTGGACTCCCTACAATGTGATTTTTTTTTTTTTTTTTTGGTGCATTTAATGCAGATTTGGAAAACTCAGCAGTGGCCACAGGACTGGAAGAGGTCAGTCTTCATTCCAATCCCAAAGAAAGGCAATGCCAAAGAATGCTCAAACTACCGCACAATGGCACTCATCTCACACGCTAGTAAAGTCATGCTCAAAATTCTCCAAGCCAGGCTTCAGCAGTATGTAAACCGTGAACTCCCAGATGTTCAAGCAGGTTTTAGAAAAGGCAGAGGCACCAGAGATCAAATTGCCAACATCCGCTGGATCATGGAGAAAGCAAGAGAGTTCCAGAAAAACATCTATTTCTGCTTCATTGACTATGCCAAAGCCTTTGACTGTGTGGATCACAATAAACTGTGGAACATTCTGAAAGAGATGGGAATCCCAGACCACCTGACCTGCCTCTTGAGAAACCTGTATGCAGGTCAGGAAGCAACTGTTAGAACTGGACATGGAACAACAGACTGGTTCCAAATAGGAAAAGGTGTACGTCAAGGTTGTATATTGTCACCTTGCTTATTTAACTTATATGCAGAGTACATCATGAGGAACGCTGGGCTGGAAGAAGCACAAGCTGGAATCAAGATTGCCAGGAGAAATATCAATAACCTCAGATATGCAGATGACACTACCCTTATGGCAGAAAGTGAAAAGGAACTCAAAAGCCTCTTGATGAAAGTGAAAGAGGAGAGTGAAAAGGTTGGCTTGAAGCTCAACATTCAGAAAACAAAGATCATGGCATCTGGTCCCATCACTTCATGGGAAATAGATGGCAAAACAGTGGAAACAGTGTCAGACTTTGTTTTTTTGGGCTCCAAAATCACTGCAGATGCTGATTGCAGCCATGAAATTAAAAGACGCTTGCTCCTTGGAAGGAAAGTTATGACCAACCTTGATAGTATATTAAAAAGCAGAGACATTACTTTGCCAACCAAGGTCCGTCTAGTCAAGGCAATGGTTTTTCCCGTGGTCATGTATGGATGTGAGAGTTGGACTGTGAAGAAGGCTGATCGCCGAAGAATTGATGCTTTTGAACTGTGGTGTTGGAGAAGACTCTTGAGAGTCCCTTATACTGCAAGGAGATCCAACCAGTCCATTCTAAAGGAGATCAATCCTGGATGTTCATTGGAGGGACTGATGCTAAAGCTGAAACTGCAATACTTGGCCACCTCATGCGACGAGTTGACTCACTGGAAAAGACTCTGATGCTGGGAAAGGTTGGGGGCGGGAGGAGAAGGGGACGACGGAGAATGAGATGGCTGGATGGCGTCACCGATTCTGTGGACATGAGTTTGAGTGTACTCCGGGAGTTGGTGATGGACAGGGAGGCCTGGCGTGCTGTAATTCATGGGGTCGTGGAGAGTCGGACACGACTGAGCGACTGAACTGAACTGAACTGAACTGAATGTCCTAGAGGTCTCTTTGGCTGTCTTCATTGATTTTCAGTCTTTTTTCTATATTCTATTCTGTAACAGTGATTTCCACCATTCTGTCTTCCAGGTAACTTGTCTGTTCTTCTACCTCAGTTATTCTGCTGTTGATTTCTTCTAGTATTTTGTTCGTCTGTTTGTTCTTTAGTTCTTGTAGGTCTTTGATAAACATTACTTGCATCTTCTCCATTCTTTTTCCTAGATCCTAGATCATCTTCACTATCATTATTCTGAATTGTTTTTCTGGAAGTTTGCCTATCTCTACTTCATTTAGTTGTTTTCCTGGAGTTTTATCTTGTTCCTTCATCTGGGACATAGCCCTCTCCTTTTTATTCTGATGACCTTTTTTGTGATGTAGTTTTGTTCTAGCTACTATGGAATTGTGATTCCTCTTGCTTCTTCTGGTTGCCCTCTGGTGGATGAGGCTATGAGGCTTGTGTAAGCTTCCTGATAGGAGTAACTGTTGATGGAAAAACCTGGGTCTTGCTGTGCTCAGTAAAATTTTAACTCAATTATCTGCTGTTTGGTATGGTTGTGCTCATCCATGTTAGTTGTTTGGTTTGAAGAGGCCCAGCCTTGGGGTCTAGGAGCTCTATGGTAGGATTAATGGCAACCTCCAAGAGGACTTATGCCAAAAGGCACCTTCCAGAGCTTCTGCTGCAAGTGCCTCTGTCCCTTTGGTTAGGTACTGTCAACCCAGGCCTTCACTGGAGACCCTCCAACATTAGTTAGCACATAGGTATGGTTTAGTCTCTGGTGGGGTCACTGTTCCCTTTCCCTGTGTCTTGGTATGGGCAGGATTTCATATATGCCCTGTAAGAGTGGAGTCTGTGTTTGCCCTAGTCCTGTGAAAATCCTGTAATCAAATCCTACTAGTCTTCAAAGTTAGAGTCCCTGGGGATTCCCAGCTCTTTGCTGGATCCCCAGGCTGGGAAGCCTGACATGGTGCTCAGAACTTTCACAACAGTGGGAGAACTTCTTTGGTATTATTGTTACCCATTTTATGGGTCACCCACCTGGCAGATATTGGATTTGATTTTATCATGATTGCACCACTCCTACCATCTTGTTGCAGCTTCTTCTTTGTCTTTGGACGTGGAGTATCTTTTTTTGTGTGGGTTCCAGAGTCCTCCTGTCTGAGGTTATTCAATAGGTAGTCGTGATTTTGACACTCTCGCAGGAGATGAGTGCACGTCCTTCTTTTCCACCATCTTGAACCAGTCTCTCCTTCTGTTTCTTTATTTTACTTATATTTCTCTTATTCTGTGAATTTAGGAGAAACCTTTATCTACTGTATTTTTTGGAAGGCTGTGTATATACGGGAACATCCCTGCATAGCTGGTGTATATTTAATATTTTTTGCACAAAGCCTGCTGTTAGTATGGGTATTTGCTGCCTTTTTTCTTCACTGTGGGCTGACCATTATCCCGTTAATAAGGGGTGTGCAGGTGCCAGGGCCCCATGCCACAGGGTCAGCAGTGAGCCCTTGCTCTTGGGTCTCTCAGTGGCAGTGAGCTCCTGGGACTTGTGTTGAGAAGGAAGTGATTGGTGCCTGTTTATGTGTCTTTTAGCAGCAGTCCTTGAGTGCTCCTAGGATGGTTGGGTAAGTGAATGGTGCCTGTTCTTGGTTCTCCTAGCAGCTGTAGCCTACTCCTGCCTCTGGAGCCCAAGATGGCATCTGTGGTTATTGCCTGAGAGCACACCTGGGAAAAAAGCCTTCTGTGGCAATCCTCTGCATCTCATTCTGTGCCCCCTGAACAATGGCATCTGGCCTTTCTGATGGGCTCAGTCTTCTTCTGCATACACCCCTGGTTGCCACACTCCAGTTCCTTCAAGCTACCTCCAAGTAGCCAACCCAAGTCCTCTCCCAGGTCTGACCTCCAAAGCCTGAACTTTAGTATTCAGCACCCCCTACACACTGCATTGGTGGACAAGTGTCTCAGGCTTGGGAACACAGGGCATTGATACCAACAATATGTGCAGGTCAGTCTGTTCTGCTTTTCTCAGACCAGTGGCTTCATTCTCCTCCAAGGCTCCAAATCTCACACTCCATCTGAACTGATCTCTCTACCAGTGAGGGGAATTCCTTAGGTATGGGAAACATTCCTTTTTCACAGCTCCCTCCCTGAGGTGCAAGTCCTGTCCTGATTTCCTTCTTCTTTCTTTTTATTCTTTTACTAATATTCTATCCTTCCTGGATACATGGAGATTTCCTTGCCCTTTCAGAAGTATGAGGTCTTCTACCAGCATTCAGTAGATGTTCTGTGTGAATTGTTCCACATGTTTTTGTGTATTTATGGGAGAAGGTGAGCGCCACAGCCTATTCCTCCATCACTTTGATTGCTTTCCACTAAGATTTGCCATTTAAATTGTCATATATCTCGATGTTGGTCTATTTGGGTTTACCCTGTTTAGGACCATCTTTGCTTCCTGTAACTGGATATGTTTCCTTCTTTAGTTACAGAAGTTTTAACCAGAATTTCTTCATCTACATTTTCAATCCTCTTTTCTACTTCTAGGATCCCTATTATGCATAGACTGGGACACTTGTATTATCCTATAGGTCTCTTATGTTGCATTCTTTTTTCATTTAGGTTTCTCTCTGCTTTTCTAACTGGGTGATTTCCATTGTTCTATCTTCCAAATCACTTATTTGTTCTCCATTATTAATTTTGGTACTCATTGCCTTTAGTTTAACTTTCATCTCTGCAAATGAATTTGATAATTTTATTGACTCCACCTTATGGTTTCTAGTTTTCTTTTTCCATAATCTGCATTTCTTTTGATAGCCTTTCTTAATTTCTCATTTTCATTATCTCCTTTTTAAAACTGTGTCTATTAGAATGAAGAGGCCTGTTTTATTTTTGTTGTTTTATGGGAATTCTCTTGGTCTTTTAATTGGGAGTGGTTCATCTGCTTCTTCATTTTACTTGTATTTCTGTTGCTAGCCTATGATTTTAAGAGAAAAATTTATCTGCTGTGATCTTTGGTTGCTGTTCATTCACTCAGTCACGTCTGACTCTTTGTGATCCCATGGACTGCAGCTTG
Organism: Moschus berezovskii; assembly: GCF_049115385.1. Taxonomy (NCBI): domain Eukaryota; kingdom Metazoa; phylum Chordata; class Mammalia; order Artiodactyla; family Moschidae; genus Moschus; species Moschus berezovskii. The sequence continues at coordinate 63,988,012 of NC_142463.1, forward strand.
CCAAGCTTCCCCGTCCTTCACTAGATTCTGAAGTTTGCTCATACTCATGTCCATTGACTTGATGAAGCCATCCAACCATTTCATCCTCTGTCATCCCCTTCTCTTCCTGCCCTCCATCTTTCCCAGCACTGGGGGTTTTTCCATTGAGCTGGCTCTTTGCATCATGTGGCCAAAGTATTGGAACTTCAATACAGTCCTTCCAGTGAATAGTCATGGTTGATTTCCTTTAGGATTGACTGGTTTGTTCTCTTTGCTGTCCAAGGGACTCTCAAGAGTCTTCTCCAGCTCCACATTTCAAAACCATCAATTCTTTAGCACTCATCCTTCTTTATGGTCCAACTCTCACATCCATGCATGACTGCTGGAAAAACCATAGCTTTGACTAAGAAATTTTTCAGCAAAGTGATGTCTCTGCTTTTAATATGTTGTCTAGGTTTGTTATAGATTTTCTTCTAAGGAGCAAGCATTTTTTAATTTCATGGCTATTGTCACCATCCACAGTGATTTTGAAGGCTAAGAAAATAAAATCTGTCACTCTTTCCACTTTTTACCCTTCTATTTGCCATAAGGTGTTGGGACCTGACGCCATGATCTTAGTTTTTGTAATGTTGAGTCTTAAGCCAGCTTTTTCACTCTCTTGCATCCTTATTGAGACTCTTTAGTTCCTCTTTACTTCCTGACATTAGACTGGTATCATCTGCATATCCGAGGTTGCTGATATTTATTTCTCTTGGCAGTCTTGATTCCAGCTTATGAGTCATCCACCCTGGTATTTCACATGATGTTCTCTGCATAGAAGTTAAATAAGAAGGGTAATGATATCCAGCCTTGTCGTACTCCTTTCCCAATTTTGAACCAGTCCGTTGTTCCATGTCTGTTTCTAACTGTTGCTTCTTGACCTGCATACAGGTTTCTCCCAGACAGGTAAGGTCGTCTGATATTCCCATCTCTTTCAGAAATTTCCACAG